>NW_022681455.1:60050253-64850253 GCF_009764315.1 Trachypithecus francoisi | reverse complement strand
TCAATAAACAGATATTTCACTGCATAGGATATACAGATGGAAGAAAAACACATGAAAAGCTGTTTAACAATATTAGTCATTAGAAAAACTGAAACTGTAACCAGTTATTGCTATGTATCTATCATAATGGCTAAAGTAAACATGTTATCATCTGAACATGAGTGAAAATGTGTGTATGTGTAATAATGATATTAACAAAATTTAAAATGACAACAACAAACGTTTGTTGGAATATCAGTCAGATATTTTTACTCATCCATGGGAATCTAAAGTGATACAGACGCCTGGAAAACAGTTTGGCCTTTTCTCTTGAAAGTGACTATGCTATTACCATACAGCTTCCATACAGCTTAATTACAACAGTCTGGCATTTATCTCAGAGAAATGAAAACATATTCACATCAATATTGTACATAAATGTTTATAACCCTTTTATTGAGAGTAACCGTAACTGGAAGCAATCAGAAAGAAAAATAAAAGAAAGGAAGGAAGAAACAAAGGAGAGAATAATAACATTTTACTCTTAGTTTCATTGGTTAGCAGTTTTGTTTTCCTTTAGTGGTTTGCATATGTTATCTCCCTCCTGACCTGCAAGACTTTTGATAAGAAACCTACTTATTAATTTTTGGAAAGTTTCCTTTATATGTGATGTGTCACTTTTCATTGCTGTTTTCAGAATTCTCTCCTCATTCTTGATTTTTGACAAGTTGTTTATTATGTGTCTTGGTGCAGTCTTCTTTGGGCTGAAACTATTTGGTAACCTGTGAGCCTTAAGAACCTAGTTATATATTTCCATCTCAAGAGTTGAAAATTTTGCCAGGTACGATGGCTCACACCTGTATTCCCACATTTTGGGAGGCTGAGGTGGTCAGATCACCTGAGTTCGGGAGTTCGAGACCAATCTGACCAAGATGGAGAAACCCTATCTCTACTAAAAATACAAAATTAGCCTGGTGTGTTGGTGCATACCTGTAATCCCAGTTACTCTGGAGGCTGAGGCAGAATTGGTTGAATCCAGGAGGTGGAGGTCGTGGTGAGCCGAGACTGCACTATTGCATGCCAGCCTGGGCAACAAGACTGAAACTCCATCTCAAAAAAAAAAAAAGAAAAGAAAAAAAGAAGAAAAATTTTAGGGCATTAGTTCTTCATATAAGCATATGCCCCTTTATTATTCATAGCTCCTTCTGTGATTTTCATAATGCATATATTAGGTCTCTTGATGATGTCCCATGAATGCCATACAATTTCTAAAATCTTTTTCATTCTTTTTTTCTTTTTCCTTCCCTGGCTGGATAATTTCAAATGACCCGTCTTTGAATTTACAGATTCTTTCTACTGTTGAAGCTGTCTAATGTATTTTTTTCATTAACTGTGTTTTTCACCTCCAGAATTTGTTTTGTTTTTAATGCCTTCTACCTGTTTCCTGAGCTTGTTTTGCTCATGTATTTTTTTTTTATTTGTAGAGTTTTCTATTTATATTCTCTTATAGTTCATTGAGCTTTCCTAAAATAATTAATTTGAACCATTTGCCAGGCAATTCGTAGATCTCCATTTTTAGGGTGCCAGTTATTAGAAATTTATTGTATTCATTTATTGGTATGAACTTTCCTTATTTTTCATATCCTTGTAACTTTGCATAAAAGTCTCCATATTAGATAAAGGACACACCTTTTGCATACTTTAAATACTAGTTTTGGTGGAAAGAAATATTTACATATGGGTGTGTGCCAGGGTGCTAGCTGTTTTGGTGTGATTGCTCTACTTCTGGGAGAGAGAGGGACAGTTGTGCCTCCATCCTGATGAGGCAATGGTGGCCCAATAGTGTAGATTTTAAGCTGCTCTGTCAACTGAGGTCAGTATTGGTGAAGATTGAGGGAGGTCTTTGGTCACCAAGGCTCTAAGTATCTGCTGTGGCATTAAAAGACACTGGGGACCTTTGGTGCCTTGATACTGAAGGGTACAAATGTCCTCTCATTCTCTTTTTTTCCCAAAAAGGTTAAGTTGCAGTCCAGAGGATCACTCTTATCACCAGTGTGTAGGTGCATACAGTGTGGTAGTAGCACCAATGTCCAGAATATGGACACATGCGGAGCAGCTGCAGCTTGAAATTTGAAGCTGGAATCAGGCAGGAGTGATTCTGATTCTCAGTCTTAATTGTGATTCTGATACTGAATGTTGGTACAGGTACTGTATTTTTTCAAAGATCTATGTATACATACAAATTGAGGCAAAACCTGATAATCATGGTGATAACAGAAATGTTAGTGACACTTAAAGCAAAGCAATGTCTTGTTATTATGAGAGGATTTATAAGAAACAATAATTACAACAAAGATAAGACAGCAGGGAAGAATAAAAATATTAGATACTAGGGTCATGGTTCCCCAAATTTAATGGGCTAGGAATCACCTGGGATATTTGTTTAAAATGCATGTTTTTTAGCCCTAGATGCTTTATGTCGATCAAATTTGTAGATACGGTATAGCACACAGCTTTGAAGATTCCTAGGTGATTTTAATCTGAAAGCTTGAGAATTATGTATCAAAGGAAAAGACTTTTGACAAGATTACTGGAACTTTGTGGCTTCTTTTTTGGGATATAAAATTCAAAAATAAATTGTCTTACGTAATATAACATTCTCTGCTATAGTCTGAGTATTTGCTTCTTTCCAAAATTCATATTCTGAAATCTATTCTCAAATGAATGGTATTAGGAGGTGGGGGTCTTTGGGAAGTGTTTTGGTCGTGAGGGTAGAGCCTTCATGAATGGGATTAATGCCTAATAAAGGGCTGAAGAGACTAAAGTTCTTCCCTTCTACCATGTGAGGACACAGAGAGAGGGTGATGTTATGAATCAAACAATGGACCCTCACTAAACATGAAATCTACTAGTGCCTTGATCATGGAAATTTTTAGTGTTTAGAATTCAAATACAAAGAAATAAATTTCTGTTGTTTATAAGGTACCCTGTAAAAGTTATTTTGTTTATAGTATCCTGTATGAACTGGACATTCCCTTTACACAATATAAAATCTAGGTTACTAAAAAGTAAAAGGAAACCTCTCACACATACTTTCTTTGCTTAGCAAAAATATATTTTCGTAACTTTATATATAGATAGATAAATATTTCTCTGTATGAGTATACTTTTCTACTTAATACACAAAACATATAAGTGATTGACTAGGTTGATATCATCTCTTTCTGTTTGCTGAAGTCACTCTATTGATTGATTTTTGACACATTTTATTTACTCCATAAGATTTGCTTAATAGTAAGTTATTATTTATTCTAAGCAAGACATTAGAAAGATTGCATCACTATATTCATAAATCTAGACACATTGATATTTTTGTTTCCAGAAATATTGGTAATGTCAGGAAAGACTTTTTTGTAGCATTAACTCTTCTATGGTATGTGGTATTGCAAAATAGGAATACTATTACTTAAAGTTACTTACTTTTAAGAATATATTGATGTAGTTACCTACTCTACATTTCAAAATGTTTTAAGTAATCTATGAGATGCATAATCTCTGATTTGCATGTATGGATTTTCTTCACCTATTTATTTCTTCTTATTGTTTTAGTGAACCTTGCAATTTTCTTGTTCTTCAGAATCAGCAGTTGTTATTTTTCCTCTGTTGTTTCTATGTGGAAAAGGGCCTGTCTGGTAAAATTTATTTGAGAACAGATCTACTTGGAGTGATTTCAATTAACTAGAAATGACTTCCTTCTTTATGAAATGCTTAATCTACCATGTGAGCAAAATAAATCAACTATGAAGTAGGGAGGAGCCATTTAAAAAGAGTGAAGAAGTATGCTTTAGTAAGAGCCAAACAACATATTGAGTCCACCTTCTGCGTAAAACTAGTAACAGCACACAAAGTCTATCGATAGATATAGGAGTTAAAAATAATGAAACATTGGCCGGGCGCGGTGGCTCAAGCCTGTAATCCCAGCACTTTGGGAGGCCGAGACGGGCGGATCACGAGGTCAGGAGATCGAGACCATCCTGGCTAACACGGTGAAACCCCGTCTCTACTAAAAAATACAAAAAAACTAGCCGGGCGAGGTGGCGGGCGCCTGTAGTCCCAGCTACTCGGGAGGCTGAGGCAGGAGAATGGCGTGAACCCGGGAGGCGGAGCTTGTAGTGAGCTGAGATCCGGCCACTGCACTCCAGCCTGGGCGACAGAGCGAGACTCCGTTTCAAAAAAAAAAAAAAAATAATGAAACATTAATAAAAAATTACATATGCAAAGTTATCAGAGACCAAAACTTTTATTATTTAGTACTTTAGACTGACGTTTTCCTAAAAAACCTTGTTAAATATAATCTTTTTGTCTTCTATGAAGTTTAATTTAGATAGATTTGTGGAGCTAATGTTGGGTTACTTTTTTAGTGTTTGAATTTTGGCTAAATTATTTATAGACACTAACTTTGGGAGCAGAGGTGACAAAAGGAGAGAATTAAATGAGTATAGATTATTTAAAATATCAGTCATTGAATGAGAATAAAAATAGTAAACAATATATAAATAAGAGGAAATAAAGAAAATCCTTCTGAACAAAGTTCATGTTGTGCAAAAATATATCTTTGCCTCTACAGCTGGTACACACATTTAGAATCTGTCATTCTATCAAAGAGAAACATGGTCCTCCATCAGCTATACTCCTCCAAACATAAGAGAGCAATTTAAAATGAGATAATTGCCAAAAAGCATTCTTGTCTCAATACCAATGGTATAATTCAGGGTTACACAAACTAGGTGGTCCATAGGCTAAATCCAGTTCACCATTGGTTTTACACTTTTAAATGACTGCAAAAAAATTGAAAGAACAGTTTATGATGTGTGAAAATGACATAGAATTCAAATTTCAATGTCTATGATGAAGTTTTATTAGAATACAGCTAATTTGTTTGGCTGCATTAGCATTACAATAGCAGATCAATATTTGTAACAGAGACCATATGGACCACAAAACATAAAATATTTATAATCTAGCCTTTCGTAGGAGAAGTTTGATAATGCCTATTCTAATTCAATAAACATTTCTGAGTGTTTAAAAAGCAGGCCAACTACCTTGCTAGGAAGCCAAAACTTAGACTCTTAAATATGGCTAATTCCACATTGTATGGGCACGTTTATCATTTCTTCCCTGATTCACATTACCATTCTCATTTATATATGTCTCTTCTCTTGTATATGTATTTTCTCATTTGTATATGTATCTTCACATAAAATCTGCGAAGGTAAGCTTTGTACCTTTTGCATATTCTAGTTATATTTTTCTTCACTATTTATACAGTGCTTACAGTTCATAGATCCTCAAATAATTTAAAAAGATAGGTAAATAACATAGTTGATCATAATGAAGACATATAAGGCTGAATTTATCTCTTTGTATTCATAATTTTATCATTAATTTTTGGGCTAATGTCCTCACAAAATGAATAAGTAATGAATAAAATGGCAAACATATCTTAATCCATTGCATTCTTTGGTCATATGTTTTAATTTTAATTTTTCCAAAAGAGAGTTGCTTCTTGTGGCTTGCTATCTCTCAATATTTATTTTCTGAGTTGTGATAATAACTATGTTATCAGAGTCATTAAAAAGTATCTGTAAAAGGAAGAAATTATTGACATATGAGTCCAAAGACATCCCCTGTATTGCAAGTTAAAGAGGGATGAGAGTTCAACACCATATTGATTCTCTGCAACATATTGGTGAGATATGAAGAAAAATATCTTTCTTATGCTCTGTGCACTGCAGGGCATATGCTTACAGTCCATCAGTGATGTAGAGAGTTGAGTGTGCCCAGTATGTCAAAACTAAAGTTTTCAGGGCATTTACATCTTTATAATGGATAGCATTGGGCAAAAAATGGTTTCTTTCTTATAAAATATTGGAAATGAAGGTTTGAGATTAGCAATGCATATGATGGGAGACACAAAAAGAGGAATTGTGTTTACAAAAGTTTCCCTTTTTTTTTCTAAAAATACAAATAATAAAATCATATATTTTTTTAAAGTATTTCTTTTCTTGTTGACCTGAGTTTGGAATAGAACAGTGAACAAAAGCCAGAAAATTATGGCTTTATCAACATTAAAATTGTGGTGGTGGTGGCGGAATTTCGACCTAGTCTACAGTACTTAGCTACATGTGGGAGCATTTTCATCATAGTTTCCTTAATCTTGGAGTTACGTTATTAAAGCCTAAAATAGGATGTGGTACAAGGTGATACACTACTTGAAATATTGCCAGAAAGAAAGATGTTATAGTGATCATACTGAATTTGGAATTACTTTTTTCCCCTTCAGAAAATACTCAGTTTGGGACTGTATGTTCCAGAGAGAAAAATAATTATATGATAAAATACAAATTAACTAAATAGAAGGAATATGAAAATATTATCTTGTAAACAATTGGTTATTTTCATTATCCTTCATTTGAAGACATCTGTTTTGAAAGAAAACAGAGGTTATTCTGGGAAGAAAGAGAAGGTAAATCACAGGCACTTCTTTCAAAGTTGCATCACTTTTCTATCAACCAAGGCCTGATAAATAATCTGGTGAATCATGCACCTGTGATTATGGTCCTTGGACAGGATTTAGAATGAAAGAAAAAAAACTTACAGGAAATATTATGTCATGGATGTGAGAAAAGAGTGTTGAGCTGTGGTAAATATATACGATTGAGAGGATAAAGAATAGCTGAGAGGTAGAGCCATGCCTAAGCAAGACATATGAGAGCTTAGGAAGTGCTACACTAAGAATGTTCATGGATTTAAAGCTCCAAAGAGTAGCTATTCTGTGTGGAATGGTTCTTAATGAGGATATTGACACTCAACAATTGTTGTACAGCTAAGGTACTGCTGACTTTTTCTCTGACTTAAAAGTCTGGCAGATGAGATAAAAAAATAAAATGCATGTACATGGACACACAACTGTGGGTACTTCCGGAGTTTAAGAAAAGCAATAAATAGCTCAAATTATGTTAGGGTTATGTCTTGTCTTGACTTTCCAGATATGCTTGTATTTAACATCTCAATGGCAAAAAGCCTTGGGAGACCTAGCTCCATGAACATTATATTTACTTTTTGTTTTTCCTGCATAACTGATGCATCCAGCTAGTTTCAAATTCCTTACATATCTTTTTTTTTTTTTTTAATTTAATCTTCTTAAATTTGAAAAAAAGTCTCTAAGGTAGGTAATACTCTAATTCTAAATTTTACAGTCTAAATTTTTAGACTGTAAAATTTAGACTTTTAAAATTTAGAATTTTAAAAGTCTCTAAGGTAGGTAATACTCTAATTCTAAATTTTACAGATGAGAAGATGAGGTGTGAAGACATGAGCCCTGAATTTTGTATGCCCATCTGTCTGTATAGGCTACTGCTATTTGCTTTCTTAATAAAGTATTTCTTCCATACATTATTATTCTTTTTGGGTAACTTTCAAGGTGCTCAGTGCCTACTCACCAAGTAATGATTTTTATGAGGTGTTTATTTAATTAATAGATTTTAAAAATAGTTCTGTAAATTTTCAGTGAGCCTGTTTTACTCTTGTTATTGACATAGCAAAATCTGAATCTCCATGTAGCAGGTTAAGGAGCTATCATTATAAATCATATATAAAAAGTATCCAAGCACTTGGAACTAAATTGATTCTTTGCCCCTCAAATCACTGTTCTTGAAACAAAATCAAAAACTTGGCAAGGTGAGATTAAATTCTTAAATGAAAAGACTCAAACAATACAATCTGAACTACAGACCTCTAAAACTCTCTCAGGAGTTTTAATTAAGGATAATGCTGTTCTCTTCAGGGGAGAGAGAGAGAGACTGTAAAACTCCATGAAAAAATAAAAAAAGCAATGGATCTTAAATGCATGTGAGAACTCACAGATAAATGCTACATACTAATCCTTCTGCTATAATTGAAGCTATTTTGAAGATTTAATTCTCACCCCTCCCTTTTTGCCAAAGACTAATGCCTTTGCATGCCAATGATAAGGTTCAATACCCATACAAGCTCAAAGATGTCTTCCTTGGGGCTTTAGGGAGCAATGTTGTAGATGAAGATAGAATTGGCTCTATTATAAGAGAAGGAATTAAGTATGAAATATAAAGTGCTTTCTCCTTTTAATTATCCCTTTGCTTTTTATTCAAAGGTCTTTGGGCTTCCTCCCAGAGAGGTACTATTTTACCTTTGACAACCATTTCTATCCTCACAGACTGTGATTCACTCACTTTACCACAGAATAGAAAAAAATAAAAACCAATAAACAACTGGGCATGGTGGCACACACCTGTAATCCCAGAACTTTGGGAGGCCGAAGCAGGCAGATCTCCTGAGGTCAGGAGTTTGAGACCAGCCTGGCCAACATGACAAAAATCCATCTCTACTAAAAATACAAAAATTAGCTGGACGTGGTGGCAGGTGCCTGTAGTCCCAGCTACTTGGGAGGCTGAGTTAGGAGAATTGCTTGAACCAGGGAGGTGGAGGTTGCAGTGAGCCGAGATTGTGCCACTGTACTCTAGCCTGGGTAACAGAGTGAGACTCAGTCTCAGAAACAAACAAAACAACAACAACAACAAACCAATAAATAAACATTCTCCATAAGACAATATAATAGAGTAGTCCTAATCCATAGTAGAAAATTAGCCAAGATGTACAGTGTTTGGATCATGGAGAGTTAGGAAATACAGTGTTGAGAAATTTTTTAAATGGTATAATTTAAGATGGAAGGTATCACATTAAAAAAAAATTGAGTTTCCCATTTCTTCTTAAAAAAATTCCATCTGCTATGTTGGGGTTGAAATTTGCATGGAAAAAGTAACTTCTATTTTGTGGTGGCCTGTGGTGTCTCCAGTCTACTATGTATGCCCACCCTTCATATTAATCCAAACATCTGCCACTACTTTTGTAGACTTTTGAGATGTCCACATCTGCATGGCATTTATTCACGTGATATTCATGGCTTTAATTATTACAAGCAGATTTCAAGTTCCAGGATATAAAATAATGTGTCACTTTACTGAGGTTTATATTAACTCTGTTTGCTGTAAAATAGTGTACAGTAGCATATCATTGAGTTAGATAGTGGGCATACCCTATTTCCATTTTCTTCATCTCATTCCAATATTTTATTTTTTAATTCATTAATGAAGGTGAAATAATTTAAAAGTAAACAGTCCAAGTGCAGTGTGGCTCATGCCTGTAATCTTAGCATTTCGAAATTCCAAGACAGGAGGATTTCTTGAGCCCAGTAGTTTGAGAACAGCTTTGGCAACATAGTGAGATTCTATCATTACAAGAAATTTTAAAAATTAGTCAGTAATGATGGCACATGCCTATAGTTTCAGCAACTTTGGAGGCTGAGGTAGGAGGATCACTTGAGCCTGGGAGGCCCATTCAGTGAGCTGTAATCATGCCACTGCACTCCAGCCTGGGTAACGGAGTGATACCATTTCCCCCGCCAAAAAAAAAAAAAAAAAAAGAGAAAAAAGGTAAATACACAAGAAAATGAAAAACATTACAATGATATTAGCTTTCGCTTTGATAAATGACCCTTAGGAGAAATCCAAATTCAATTCTCAGTGTAGAAAACAAAAAATAATGAATATGCCTAAAAGTGATATATTTAATGAGTGATGTTATATTCATTAGTCGTCTTGATTCATGCCATGATGAAAGCAACATGGATATTTTATGAAAAAGTGTAAAAAGATATTTTTAGAATACTCCTAATGAATGTTACAGCTAAAACAAAATTATCAGATGAAAGAGAAAACCTAAGTTGGAATTAAGATTGTACTTTAGTAGAGATATGAATAAAATGCACAAGGAATATATAACAATCCCTGGCAATGTGGTTTTAAAAGAATCTATAAAATAGATTATACAAATACTCCATAAATTACTGGGAGGTAAAGGAGACAAATAGGGGTTTATTTCAAGTAAAATCTAATTGTAAAATTTTAAGAAATATTTTCTTTATATAATCCATTCAATTATACCAATAATATTTGTTGAGTGACAATTAAAGCCATACTTTGTTCTTTCATCTAGGTACTTTTATAGCCCAATGGGGGAGATAGGCATTAAACAATTAATCATATAAACATGTCAATTGCATCAGAAGATTGTTTGATGCAATTTATTAAATTGTTTTCAGGGAATGGAAGAAAGGAGACGGTGAGGAATAGATACTGGATCTATCTTATAGATGATGAGACTATTATAAAATTAGGTACTAGTCATGGTTGCACAATTCTGCATATGCTAAAAATCCCTGAATTGTACACTTTAGAGAAGTCAATTTTATGTCAATTATACCTCAAAATAGTAATTTTTAAAAAATATGCCTGTTTGTGCCTCCAAGTCCTCCCTTCAGTGACATTTCTAAAGCTTAGAAGAATATTTAATGTCATTTCTATGGCCTCTTTGGACCCAAATTTTAAGGAACTATTTCTCCATCCTCAGCTGCTACCATTCTGTGCCTTATTAACTATGTTCAATTATAGACCACCTTGCTATTCTTCATTGCCAAACTTATACTTTCCTTAGTGCCTTCACCTTTGCTATTCCTCTTCCTCTTCCTGGGAAGGTAGTAACCTGAATAATTTGATAATTCACTCTCTTTTTTACATCGAAATCTCTATTTGAATACAAAATATTTAGAGATGCTGTTTTTGAATGCAGTATCTGAAATAGCTCATTTCCTCCACCTCCTTCACCCACACATATATTTATATTTATTTTTATAATCTTTAATACTTCTTATTGTATATATAATAACTTTTTTTTTTAGTATTCTATTTAATGAAACAAAACTTTTGTTTTATTTACTTACATAATTTAGGATTTTTTCCTGAGTTAAATAGAAAAATGTAGGAGTGAATTAAATATGCTGAGTTTGTTGTGTATGCCAATTAACCCTTGTCTTAATTTTTGGCATCGGCAAGATGTGAATAATAATATATTAGAATAATAGAATAATAAATATTCTATTTTGGGAATATTTAATGGTTGAATGAAGTAATGTGTGCAAAATATCTGGCACGCACTCTGCTTAGCTATCCTAGAGGACAGACATCCAAAGTCAACTTTTACTTCATAGAAATTATAGAGCTTCTGCATTTTATCACACCTTCATGGACACAATCACATAGAAGCACTAATAATTTCACCCTATTTTAAAAACATCTATGCTTAAATTCCAAGAAATGAAAGAAAAAAAGTGAAGAGGAAAGTAAGAAGCAAGACATTCAAGGTTTAAATGTAAGATACTTTTAGATATTAAAAGTGGATATTGTTAGTGAGTTCTTGAATTGCTTCACTTAATGTCGTAAACGCCTCTGGAGTAATTGGATTACTTGTCCCGCAGCACTTGCTAAAGGAAAGAATTATTCAGGCCTGCTGATTTATCCATAGAAATAATCTGCAGAATGAAGACTTGAGTGCTGAACCAATTTTATGCTGTCAACATCTAAAAGAGTGTTGCCCAAAGGAGAGCCTAAAAGCTGAGGATCTGAACATTCTGCAGGTTTTCTTGCTTTTTATTAAAATAATAGGAATGATACTGTGCTACATCTTCTTCCCAATACCATATATATGTGATATATATATGTGTGTATGTGTATTATAATATGTATATATGTGTCATATATATGTGTGTGTATATATGTGTGTATATACACACATATACAACTTTGAATAAAAGTACCAAGTTGATGAACATAGAACATGTACTTAAAGTAGTATCTGAACTGTCCAATCATTTATTCAGGCGAGAATCATATAATGCGTGCCAATATTTTCATGAGTACGCTTTCCCTGGGCACTATAGTAAAGAATAAAACAAACACACCATATGTCTTCATGGAGATTACAGTGTCATGGTGGATAGAGGCATTAAATCAACTAGCAAAAGTATACAAAACAAATATTTTCATTTTAAAGAGTTATGGATTAAGAGGAAATAACAGCAACATCTAGATTCCAAGTAGAGAAAAATGGAGAGATAATTTAATTTAGACTGGAATTAAGACAGAATTCCTTAAGCGAATGACTTGGGTAAAGGACTACTAATTTAGTCAGAGGCAGCCAGGAAACCTGAGGGAGTTATAGGTTAAAACCCACAACCAAAAAAGAGGTGATATGTACACATTCCTGTGAGAAGAGATAAATGAGACTATTTCAAAAAAGAAATATCGTGTCCGGGAAACAGACATGGAGGAGACATATTTTTTTTTTTAAAGTGGGGTTAGAAGAGTAGGTAGGGAACAGAACTTGCAAGAACTTTTCATTTATTTTTATTTCTTAAAATGCATTATTAAAGGGCTTTAAAGGAAATAATGGCAGTTTTAAAAATTAGTTTTATGGAGGTAGGGGACTATCTCAATTAGTTTTGTGTTTTAAAGATTACAAGTGTTTTTTGTTAGGAGGTTATTGCTTCATTTTAAGTAAGAGGTGAGTTGGTTTGGACTGGGGTAGTAGAGCAGTAGTAATTCATAGACATGAATAGATTGGAGATTTATTTGGAGGTTTAACTGACAGAATGTGAAGGAAGAGGAAGAGTGAGTCAAAAAACAAGTGCAACTATTTATTAAGAAGTATCTATGATGAAGGCCCTTGTGATGCCTATGACACAACCCCAAGTTATAAACACAATCCCAACTTTTCATCTAGCTCAAGAACCAATAACATTTTTTGTAGCTTTCTCACATACGTAACTAATAATAATAACACTATCTAACTTTGTTGATTACATGTATGCCATACTTAGGACTACATAGGCTTCTTATGTATTATTTCATTATATCTTTAGAAGAATAGTATGGAATAAACATCATTGTTTGCACTATGTTATAACGCAGTCTAAGGCTTTAGAAAGGTCGTTTGACAGAACTTTCACTCTAATCCATATTTGTCTGATGTAAAAGCCAGCGTGCCCCTAGTTGTCAAGCCTACGTTAACATGGGCATTCTCTAAAGTGCTAGTTAAAATACACAGTCTGAGGTCTGAAACCCAGTTTTTTGGTTCTGTAGATATATGGTTTGGCCTAGGATTCTATATTTTTAATATCCACATAAAAAAGCTGGTGAGAATCACACTTTCATAAAGGCTGACATAACTCTAACAGATTTTCTTCGAGCATGTGGGTGTTGAGGTAAAAAGAACTTCAATTCTACACTCCTGTAGCACTCCAAATATGATCTGGAATGTTTTCTACTTTCTACCTTGTTGGAATATTACAGGAAACTACTCAGCCTTTGAACTTTGTATTCTTAATACTGTAATTTGAAGAAGTATATCAGTGGCCCAGCACAAGGGATGCCAATATGGTGGTAAAACTTTCAGTATTCAGTTTTACTTTCATTGATTTTCCTAGAAAATATCTTGCTTCCTGAGATAAAGCTAGTTTAAAAGCAATGGGAAGAAGACAAGTCAGATCCCAGGACTGCATTAGAAAGAATATCTATCAGATAATCAATAGCTTCATGGAGTAAATATGGAATATAAATTTCATCTTGCAATACTCTTTCCAGCACATTCTTCCGCTTTAATACTCTCCCTAATTCTCATATCGTAGGCTCTCTTTACTGTAAACTGTGATAGAATCTATTCCAATTGTAGTAGATACTCATGTCAACTTCTCTGTTAGATGAAACTTTCCATTTATTTGACATACAGGTAATAAAAATTGTTGCTAGTAATAATAAATGATGCATAAATTGTTCTTTATCTGAAAACTATAATCAATAACATGCCGAAATATTGCACTCTCATATGACAAGACTGTTCGTAGCTTGTGCCACTCCATCATATTTAAATCTATAAACTCCACTTATTATTTCAAGTACTAACATTTATTCCAGAAATGGTAGTAGAGGACAAAAAATTGACAGTTTAGCGTTCACAAGGATATTCATTGCTTACAACAGCATTTTCAATGTATGAATTTGTTCAAACTTATTCATGTATTTCTTTTTCTGCTGTATATTATTTGACAACTATCAAATTAAACTCCTGATAGAACAACTCTACTAAAATTACAGAGATAATATTTCAAATACTAACAGTACTATTAATACATGTATTATCACAGCCATTAATTATCATAATGAGAAGAATAAAATGAAAATACTAAATAATAATTTATACAAATATGTAGTTAAATATATATTTTAAAACACTGTTCACTTCAACATATAGCTGAAAAATGAAAAGATGTAATTGGGCCACTGAGCTGCTGTTAAGCAGATACTATTCTATTTGAAAGGCTAAAATAACTCTAATACAGAGCTGTTTTGAGGAATACAGGACAACTTTTATAAAGACAGTCACTACAGGGGTTAAGAACACAGACTATGGAGTAAAACCCAGATTAAAATTCTTAATATTCTGTTCACTAGTGAGGAGTATCTGGAACAATGTATTTAAACTTTCTGAGCTGTGGTTTTTTTGTTCTATAACCTGAAGAAAGTTCCCATTGGTTTTAAGTTCCAAAAGTTATGAGAAATCATAACAATGAATTTTTAGCAGAATATTTTACATACTGCATTTATTACCAATTAGATAGGGAGTATGATTTTCAGTTTCTCAAGTGCAAGTAAGTAAGTAAGTGTATAATCTTGTTCTGTACATACCACATCTGAGACAATTGAGGTCATAGAAAACTCCCTGAACCTTATTTTTGTCCTCTATTAAATGGGGCCAATGATAGTATCAATGGCATGAAGTGTTTCGAGAAGCTGCTGCATGGAACAGGGTCTCATTAGATGTTCGGTGTTTTTGCTATTGCTAACAAAGCATTTTTGAGAAGACGAATTTATGAGTACTGCACAGTTTTCCATATGCATATTTTTTGTTTAACACATTGCCTAGGCAAAGTTTTAATTCCAGTTAAGTCTCCACTGAGAAATAAGTATAACTTGGACATACTCATTACCGCACAAGTGTAGGTTGACTTAGTGAATCTGAAAAAAAAAAAGGTTGGAAAATTAACTTGACTAAGAACACAATGATATAATGCATTCCAAGAGTAAATTTTAATGCTTTTTAGAATGTCCTTGATGTTATTTCTTTCTTTACATTTGACTAAATTTATAATTATTAAGTAAACCCTTATATATTATATGAAACGTCAGTGTACTAAATTTATTATATTTCTATATATTCATAAATATTTTGGAAGACAGTTACCCAGTATGTAATTTTCAGGGCAGACCTATAATATACATCAGTCAAAATGGACATGAGGATTGCAAACCATAATGTCTACAATTGAAAGGAGTACATTTCAAGATAGCTTTTGTTTTATGCAACTAGGACCTGAAAGAAATATTGCCAGTGGGGATGTAAAGAACATTGTAGATTACCATCACTTTTACTATCTAACACACACATAATATTGATAAATATTCTGGCCTAGAAGATAAAATCATTATAAAACATTAGGAATATTGTTATCAGATGTTACAAACAAGATACAGAATCACATATACTCAGAAGTAATACTATAGAATAATTATATCACAAGTTTGCATAACATATCTATAAAGTATCAATAGTCTTTGACTCACTGTAAAACCTCCTGCAATATGAAGTATGCATTTATGAATGGTGAATGACATTTAATGCAATCCACAAAACTAAATGCAACTATATATTGAGCTTTTATACAACTTGGCACAACTTCAAGCCAGGGAGGGCACTAGTTGTTGATGTTGCTCATTCTTCTACAGTTTAGAAAAGATGCAAAAAACAAACTCAACCGATTTTAGTTTTAAGAGGGCTAGACTTGTAAAAACACTGCTATTATGAGAGAAAAGGTCACTGATTTTCTAAATAGAGACTTTGCAGTACCATAAAACAGAATTCATTTTATTAAATGAATGATGGGCCAAGAAGGTCACAGTAGCTTGAAAAGAACAATAGCAGGTCATGAGCTTATAAATCTTTGAAGAACTTTCTTTCATTTAAGAGACTCAGGATTATTATTCGATTTCGTAAAGTGCAAGAAACAAGAGGAGGTCATTCACACTGTTGCAAGGTATCAATTAACACTTTACAAATATTGAGCGTAAATTTTACCAACCCTAGATCTGACAGTGTGTAAAAAAAAAAGGACAAAGTATATAATTTACATAGTTTTGCAAAACACAGCACAGAAGCAGGGGGATTAATGCATGTGTAATTCTTCAATAATGTAGGTTACTTTCAGTTAATGTAAAAACAATCAATTTAGCTTTCACACTGCTTATTTGATCATTCTATTTTTACTTATTTTCTAATTAGCTTCCCCATTATAACTCAAACTAATCAAGTTTCAAAAGAACAAAGGAAGATAATTATTAATATTTCCAGTGCTATTCGTTTTTCTCTAAATGTCAGATTGTACACCCAGAGTAGGAAATTAACATTTCAAAGTATCTCTGTGTTCTGTAATATTTCTTATCAAATTCCAAAGAGATTGGGCATTTTACACACACACACTTATACAAATGCAAACAAGTATTATATATATATATATATATATAAAGTATGCACACACATATCATAAATTATAGAGTACCCCATTGTAGTTATTTGTCAATAAATTTTACTTTATCAAATACACAATAAAATTTTCGTAAAATACGGGATGGAGATTTTTGCATTTTTTATATCTAAAATATGTAGCATGATATTTTGAACATACTATATACCAAAAAAAAAAAAAAAAGTGTAAATTAGTCAGTAGGAATGAATGAATAAAATACTTCTTAGCTTTGATCAGAGTAATTGTTTTTGTTTCTATCAATTGCATAGCAAATTAATTTCTATTTTAGCTTGGAAGACAACATTTTTGACCTTAAAATAAATAAACAATAAAAAACCTTGAAACCCTAAAAATCAATGACTTTTTTGGACCTATTAGAGAAGTGAGCTTGCAGGGCAAACTGGCACCCAGAATCTGGAAAGATAGGCAAATTCTTACACAGTTTCAGTAGAGATTCGCTCGTTTGGAGCAAAGCAGCAGGAGCATAATGTGGAAGAAACACGTAAGTCGTAATTGGATGAATTGCTGGAAGTTTCAAGTAGCTCAGTGTGAGTGCAAAACTGCTGGAGGCAACAGTCTTGGTATAGCCCAATACTTTTGCAGATATCATATCCAAAAACTCTACCAGATTCACTTTATAAAGATGTAAAAATGATCCCTCCTTACCTCTGGCAGTAGAAGGGGAAGGATAATCATTGTAAAAAGCTTGCAGAACATTTTCCATAAGAAAGGCTGTTTTTCATGAAAAGAGACCTCACCAGAGCCTTTTCTCAGCTTCAGCCCCTCCCAGCCTTCTGTTTCATCTAAGAGAGGAGAGGAAAGCTACACCATCAGAGAACACTGGATTTTGAGGTTCCAAAGATATAGGTTCACTAAAGATCGAGATATAATAATATGGTGGAAAAATATATTTCTTCCCTCATAATTTACCACTAATAAAACAAGGTTCCAATAAAGTAACAGTGCATTACAGCTGGAAAATTTGAAATATGCAGATTTTGTAAGGAGAAGTATTCATGGGATTCTAAAATCAAGTGGGGAGACAAAATAAGTATGTAAGAGGGATTTGAATCCCCTGATGTCTACAAGTATAGTAAACAATAAACACAGACCAACACCTAGTCACATTGTGTCCAGAATTGGTGGGTTCTTGGTCTCGCTGACTTCAAGAATGAAGCCACAGGCCCTCATGGTGAGTGTTAAAGTTCTTAAAGATAGCATGTCCAGAATTTGTTCCTTCTGATGTTCAAATGTGTCTGGATTTTCTTCCTTCAGGTGGGTTCGTGGTCTTACTGACTTCAGGAGTGAAGCTGTAGACCTTCCTAGTGAGTGTTGTAGCTCTTAAAGGTGGCACATCCGGAGTTATTCATCTCTCCTGGTGGGTTTGTGGTCTTGCTGGCTTCAGGAGCAAAGCTGCAGACCTTTGCAGTGAGTGTTACAGCTGATGAAGGTAGTGTGGACCCAAAGAGTGAGCAGCAGCAAGATTTTTCAAAAGAGCAAAAGAACAAGGATTCCACAGCACAGAAGTGGACTGGAGCTGGTTGCCATTGCTGGCTCAGGTGGCCTGCTTTTATTCCCTTATTTGGCCCCACCCACATCCTGCTGATTAGTCCACTTTACAGAGCGCTGATTAATCCATTTTACAGAGTGCTGATTGGTCTGTTTTACAGAATGCTCATTGGTCTGTTTTACAGAGTGCTGATTGGTGCATTTACAAACCTTTAGCTAGACACAGAGCCCTAATTGGTGCATTTACAATCCTTCAGCTAGACAGAAAAGTTCTCCAAGTCACTAACCTGACCCAGAAGCCCTGCCGTCTTCACCTCTCAACAGCATCATAAATCTTCACACAAAAGGTTTACTTACTTCAGGTCCTATTACCCAACACATGTTTGTCTTGCAAGAAAAAAGAAAACATTCTAAAAGACAAAATAAAATATAGTCTAAAGAAGAAAAGCAAGCATCAGAATTATACTCAGATATGACACAGACATTGAAAATATTAGGTAGAGAATATAAAATAATTATGATTTATATGTGAAGGGTTCTAAAGGAAAAAGTAGGCAACACGCAAGAACAGATGGGTAATGCAACCAGAGAGAGAGAGAAACTAAGAATCATACGGCAGTGCTACAAATCAAAAAATGCCACAGCAGGACTGAAGAATCCTTATGGATCCTTATTCATCAGTGGACTGGACATGGTTTAGAAAAGGAGGAATCAGCTTGAATATAGGTCAATAGGAATGTCCCAAACTGAATATTGCAGAGAGGCTAAAGAAAGGAAAAAGAGAAAAACCCAGAATAGTCAAGAATAGTGAGGCAATCACAAAACGTGTAACATGCATAATAGGAATAAAAGAGAAAGAACAGAATACATACTTGAAGTAATAATGACTGAGAACAATGCAAAACTAATCCCTAACTAATTACAGGTACAAAATTACTGATCTCAGAAAATCAAAGAACACCCAGAGAGTATAAGGACAAAAAATAATAATAAAAAAATTTACATTATGCCATATCATATTCAAATGCTAGAGTAGGTACCTAGCCAGACACGAGCAGGGCAGGAGAGGTCCCCCCCACGTATGTCAGGTGACCGTCAGGTGATGTTCAGGCAATTGTTAAACTTTCTCTCTAAACGAATAATTGGTCACAGCCAGCACCAGGGAAAGGCAGTCTCCCAATAGACAGAAAGCACTTAAAACTGGTCATCACTCACTTTCCTGATAAGATCTCAGGAGTTTAGCAAGGACTCAAACATGTGAACTAAGAGGCAAAATGGCAGAGTTTTACTGGTATATAACCTTCTTTTAAGAACGCTCAACTGGTAAGAGAAAAAAACCTCAAATGAGTAAACACGTAACTTCAGTAAACATGTTTGCAGGTGGTCCCTTCTAAGTGCCGGCAGGCAACTGTGCATGCGAACAGCCTATCCCAAAAGAAAATAAAAGAAGGAGAGACAGAAACCCTAGAACCATTGAAATGTATAAAAACCCCCAAGTCAAAGGCTGAACAGCACACTTGGTTTTCTCAAGTTGCTCTCTTGGCCCTCTTCCAAGTGTATTTTACTTCCTTTCGTTCCTGCTCTAAAAATTTTTAAGAAACTCTCACTCCTGCTCAAGAACCTGTGTCAGTCTGTTATTCTGCCTTATGCTCCTCGGAATAATTATTTCCTCTGAGGAGGCAAGAATTGTGTTGCTGCAGACCCCTATAAATTCTCTGCTGCTAACGCAAAATTTAAAAAAAAAAAAAAAAAAAAAAAAAAAAAACTACAAAGACATAGAGAAAATTCAAAAATAAAATAGATAAAAAAACACCATATTTCCTATAGAGAAGTAATAATATAGTGTACTCTCATCAGAAGCCATGCCAGGAAAAAAAAAAAAAAAAATTGAACCTAAGTATTTAAAATGTGAAAAGAAAAAAACCCCACAAAATTAGTCTATACCCAGTAAATTAATCTTCAAACTTGAATGAAGAACAATAATTTTTAAGAAAAACAGTAGAGTGAAGGAATTCATTTCTAAGAAACCTGCCCTAAATGTAAAGTAATATCCAGGATGGGACACTAAAATATAAAAAGGAGTGTACATTAAAAAAAAAAAAAGGAGATTAAATAAAATCTGCATATCAATTATAATAATAAATCTACACATTGCTTTAATAATTGTGGCAAATTTAGCATACTAATGTTAGATGTTAATAAATAGGGAAAATTTGGTCAGGGCATATGGCAGCTGTCTTGCTTTGGGCAGCTGTAACAAAATACTTGGATGGTTTAAACAAGAAACATTTATTTCTCACAGTTCTGGAGGCCAGAAAATTCAATATTAAGGTGCCTGCAGATTTGGGGTCTGGTGAAGGCCTGCTTCCTAGTTTAGGGAATGATTAGAACTAAAGATATTGTTTATACAGCCAGGCAATAAGACAGATAAATCTTCTTGTTTTACCTGTAAAACACTGCAGTATACATAGTGTCTATTATTATAGTATCTAATCTAATAGGAAGGAAAAATAAGAAAGAGGGAAAGAAGAAGGAGAGAGAAAAAAGACAGGGGAATAGAGGAAAAAGAGAGGGAGGAAAGGGGGGACAGAGAGAGAGAGAGTAAGAGAGAGAGAATAAGAATGAAAATCAGAATTCTAAGGGCTGGTTTATGTCTATCATTCTTTGAGCCAACTAAACATGAGTACTTGGTGGTCAATATACCTCCTGTGATAATTCAGTAAATAAATTAATAATTATTTCCTTAAACATCTCTGATCATCTAATAACTATGTGGCAAATTGAAAAAATTTTAAGTTTAGAAACTTTATACTTTGAGAAATTTAACTCCTGTAACTATTTCTATGAAGCTTCCATATTACAAATGTAAAGTATATCCAGGAGAAATATCCAAAATATTATAATAACAGAAAAATTCTCCAAAGTATAATTGTATTTAGCACTGTTTTGTGAATGAAGCCTGAAGGGTATTAGTAAGATCCACATTTATTATGTTTGTCTGCATCAAGCCAATGACTTCCCTCAATGGAATCAAAAGTTTTGCTTGACAAATCAGAGAGGGCCAGGAACAAAGGGAAAATATTTGTATGTATCTAAAGACATTTAAGTAATTTAAATTCAACTGTAAAGCTTCCCATGATAAAAGATACATAATGGGACCTAAGAAATTAAAGCTTTTAAAGCAGTTATACACAAAACTTCAGAAGCATGTTATTGTCCCTTTCGTCTCTGCCGTTATCCATAGACAGATTGGGTACAGGTTTTATATCAGATACACTCTGTATCCTAGCTACTTTAGACAATGGGACTTATTTTTCTTTTCTTTTCAATTGTTGCTGTTTAAGTGAAGTCAGCACAAGACATGATCTAAAACTGTACTATTTGGGTCTGAGCTAAAGATTAAAAAGACAAAAATAAAAATTTGTGGATTTTGTAGCAACACTCTAATTTAGAAATTGTTTTCTGTTACAACGTATAGAGTGATACACAAAATTTGGTGGAAAAGGAAGAAAATTGCATTAAAGAGTTTTTTTTTTTTTTTTTTAAATTAGCTTTAGCAGTAATCGGGTCTTCTCTATGTGCCAGACATTTTTTAAAGTGATTCCCAAATATTTAGGGAGTTAATTCCTAAGACAACCTTATTAGACATGTAGCATTATTATCTCTGATTTATACATGAGAGCATTAAGACACAAAGAAGACAGTAGAAATGATACATAGAGATAGTATGTAACTCGTCCAGTGTCTCTCTGCTCATCATCTGTGAAGTCAAGAGGTAAACACAGCAGTCTGGCTTCAGTCTCTGTGTTCTTTACACTATGCTGCCTCTCAAGGGGAGCTTTATTAAAGCAAGAAAAATTCTTTTCAAAATGCAGATTTAATAAATGATACATTTTGTTCCTATTACAGAAGTCTCTAGCAACCCTAGTGTTACTGTGCTATGCCTCCTGAATGCGTTAAGAAACACGAGAAATTATTACCAAGTTTCCGTCTTTGGTATCTGATATCTTTCTCCATGGAAAGGTTCTGGGAGTCCTTGGACATATAGTGATTTAATGCTTCAATATGAGGACTCAAGGTGTGCCTGGAAACTTTTGCTTCAAGAAAGAAAAGAAAGTCCAAAGATGTCAGTTTAGTGACAAAAGAATCAGAATTGTCTCCCATTAACCACCTTTGACAATGTGAGATTCAGATAGAAAATAATGAGTACAATTAATTGGAACCAATTTTCTTTAAAAGATCACAAGCTGTTAGATGCATAAATACTTTTTTTGTTTGTTTGTTTGTTTGTTTTTGTTTTCTTTTTGAGACGGAGTCTGGCTCTGTCGCCCAGGCTGGAGTTCAGTGGTGCAATCTCGGCTCACTGCAAGCTCTGCCTCCCAGGATGATGCCATTCTCCTGCCTCGGCCTCTGGAGTAGCTGGTACTACAGGCGCCCGCCACCATCCCCTGCTAATTTTTTTTTTTTTTGTATTTTTTTTTTTTTTTTTTTTTTTTTGAGACGGAGTCTCGCTCTTTCACCCAGGCTGGAGTGCAGTGGCTGGATCTCAGCCTCCCGCCTCCCGGGTTCACGCCATTCTCCTGCCTCAGCCTCCGGAGTAGCTGGGACTACAGGCACCCGCCCCCTCGCCCGGCTAGTTTTTTGTATTTTTTTTAGTAGAGACGGGGTTTCACCAGGTTAGCCAGGATGGTCTCGATCTCCTGACCTCCTAATACGCCCGCCTCGTCCTCCCAAAGTGCTGAGATTACAGGCATGTGCCACCGTGCGGGGCAGATGCTTAAATATTTTAAGGATAAAAAGTTTTTTAAAGAAATCTCATATTAACCAAAGTTTGTTTGTTTTTTTTTTAGAATAATTCTATACATTCGCTGATTTAATTTTGTACACAATAAATGGTAATAATAAAATAATGTATCCTCAATTTGCTTATGTCATTACTATTTGGAATTTTGGTTTGTCAGTTCGAATTGACCGTGTGTGAAATAATATATCATAAAATGCTTTTCTTTGTCTTCCAACCATCCTCTTTCCCCCAGTCCAATTTCAGTTAGTTTATTTTAGGACTTTATGTGCAGGTGGTGGTCAATGGCTTGTAGGTTTTTAAAAAAAATATGTATTCTCTTTCTATATATATATATATACATTTTTTTTTTTTAACTACAAGTTTGCTGGGCTTTTAAAAAATTATTCTTTAAGTTCTAGGGTACATGTGCACGATGTGCAGGTTTGTTACATATGTATACATGTGCCATGTTGGTGTGCTGCACCCATTAACTCGTCATTTACATTAGGTATATCTCCTAATGCTATCCCTCCCCCAGCCCCCCACCCCACAATAGGCCCCGCTATGTGATGTTCCCCTTCCTGTGTCCAAGTGTTCCCATTGTTCACTTTCCACCTATGAGTGAGAACATGCGGTGTTTGGTTTTCTGTTCTTGTGATAGTTTGCTGAGAATGATGCTTTCCAGCTGCGTCCATGTCCCTACAAAGGACATGAACTCATCCTTTTTTATGGCTGCATAGTATTCCATGGTGTGTATGTGCCACATTTTCTTAATCCAGTCTGTCATTGATGGACATTTGGGTTGTATCCAAGTCTTTGCTATTGTGAACAGTGCTGCAATAAATATACGTGTGCATGTGTCTTTATAGCAGCATGATCACTAAGCATAAGTAGAAAGCTGAAACTGGATCCCTTCCTTACACCTTATACCAAAATTAATTCAAGATGGATTAGAGACTTAAATGTTAGACTTAAAACCATAAAAACCCTAGAAGAAAACCTAGGCAATACCATTCAGGACATAGGCATGGGCAGGGACTTCATGTCTAAAACACCAAAAGTAATGGCAACAAAAGCCAAAATTGACAAATGGGATCTAATTAAACTAAAAAGCTTCTGCACAGCAAAGGAAACTACCATCAGATTGAACAGGCAGCCTACAGAATGGGAGAAAAATTTTGCAATCTCCTCATCTGACAAAGGGCTAATATCTAGAACCTACAAAGAACTCAAACAAATTTACAAGAAAAAAAAAACAACCCCATCAAAAAGTGGGCAAGGGATATGAACAGACACTTCTCAAAAAAAAAAATAAATACAAAATAACCAATGTTAACCAGTAGTTTTGTGTCCGACGACAAAAGGAATTGCAGTGAATTGATACAATACCACCCATCAACAGTAAGGGGAAACAAACATTTTTTTTATCCTGGTTGTTCCAATCTTGTTACTTGAAACCATGCTGGGATTCACTGGGGTGATTGACCTTAGACACTAAAAAGTGGAAGGCAAAGTAATGCTCAGGAACACTTGGGGATAGATTTTGCTTTTGCCCCCCAAAGACAAATATGAGTGCTGAGGTTGACTTATAAATAGAAGAGCCCAGTGTTTTTTAAACACTTTCTTTTTTTTTTTTTTTTTTTTTTTAGACGGAGTCTTGCTCTGTCGCCCAGGCTGGAGTGCAGTGGCCGGATCTCAGCTCACTGCAAGCTCCACCTCCCGGGTTCACGCCATTCTCCTGCCTCAGCCTCCCGAGTAGCTGGGACTACAGGTGTCCGCCACCTCGCCCGGCTAGTTTTTTGTATTTTAGTAGAGATGGGGTTTCACCATGTTAGCCAGGATGGTCTCGATCTCCTGACCTCGTGATCCGCCCGTCTCGGCCTCCCAAAGTGCTGGGATTACAGGCTTGAGCCACCGCGCCCGGCCCCCTTTTAAACACTTTCTTACAGAGGTGCATAAAGTGTTAGTACAGTATCTTTGAAACGATAACTTAAACCTGAGAATGAATAGATAATTTGCAAGAATTTGCTTTCTCTTATCTGACAATATCCTACATATGGAATGTTAAGAAGGACTAAACACATTGCTCCTTAGGAAACCAAGGAATGGAGGCAAAGCGGTTTTAAGATATCTTATATCAGGTTCTGCTCTGTGGAGCCAATTTTCATTAGGTCCTATACTTTTGGCTATATAAATTGACAATTTATAGCAGATATATGTGTTTAGTCACATCAAATTAATGTGACCTGCCTGCATTACTGAAAATCCCATACCTAATTTAATATACCAGGATAACTTGACTGATTACTTGCCTAAATATAAAAATTAAATTGAATGCTTATGTGGGGCAATGGGAGCATAGGGTAACTCTCTGTACTTTCTGCCCAGTTTTGCTGTGATCTACAAGTACACTAATAAATAAAGTCTATTTAAATGTTAAAGTGCATAAACTAAATGCTAGAAAACAAAATTTTAGGAAGAAACTTTTAAATCTCAGAGATGAAAGACCCTAAATAAAATTAAAAAGGAAAGGCACAAAAGCAAAGATAAGGAAAACTGGCTATGTAAAAGTTAAGTAGATAAATACTGATTTAGATAGTCTGAGGAAATTATTTTCAAAATATATCACAGAAAAGGAGTAAAAACATAAAATAATAGAAAACCAGGGAACTATGCCATTAGGAAACTCAAAGAAGAATTGAAGATGACAAATAAACATTTCATTCAAAATAATGTTTTGTAACAATTAGTCCAGTGCATTTTAATTTCCTCTTAAATTAAATTCTCAGCTGCAAACTAGAAGTATACTTTTGTTACATGGCAGAATAGGGATGGTATTTGACATTCTAAAGAAGGAAATAAAATTGGAGTGTAGGCTTAGGAATACAGAAGATGTCTAAATCCCTCCTGCTTTTTAAAACCAAATTTGTTGGTTCAAATATTAGAATTTATTCTCAGAGTATTAATATCTCTTCCATCTAGGTCAATGTAACTGGCAAGCCATGGCCCTCTATGGTGGAGAAAGAATATGATGAGGGAAAGAAAATTAAAGTTGTCTATTTGCAGGAATTAGTGTGGGAAGATTGAGGAGACAGAGAGAGAGAGAGAGGAAGAAAATGGTCATGTCTGTGTTTTGAATCTCTGAGCTTGGATTCCCAAAGAGCAGAAATACTAGGTGAGAGAAATGAAAAGAGCATAAAAAAGTTTGTTCTACTCTCTGAGACCCTTAAGAAAGTTTGCTTTATAGCTTCTATACACCTCACCTGAGAGACATTCACAATGCATGCAAAAACAATATAGGAATAAGTGCTATACCCTCCCCTTCTGTTTTTTTATAAGAAGCACTTTATTTTCCCTCACACAATGATGTGTTGCTGGGGCCTTGGAGTTTTCACAAAGAACTAAAAATAACTACCATTTGACTCAGCAATCTTATTACAGAGTACATAGCCAAACAAAAAAATTGTTCTACCAAAAAGACACATACACTTTTATATTCATTACAGCACTATTTTCAATAGTAAATATGTGGAATCAACCTAGGTGCCTATCAATGGTAGACTGGATTATGAAAATGTGATACATATACACATGGAATACTATGCAGTCATGACAAATAATGAAATCCTGTCCTCTGCAACAACATAGATGCCACTGGAGGACATTAATACCACATGTTCTCACTTACAAGTGGGAGCTAAACACTGAGTACATATGGACATAAAGATGGAAATAACAGACAATGAGGAATACAAGCAGAGCAGGGAATAATGGGATGAGAGCTGAAAAACCTACCCATTGGGTACTATGATCACTACCTGGGTAATAGATTCAGTTGTACTCTAAACCTCAGCATCACACAATATACCTCTGTAACAAACCTGCACATGTACCCCCTGAATCTAAAATAAAAGTTGAAAAAAACATTTCATCAGAAATGAAAAAAAAAATTATAGGTAAAGTACAAATATCTAACAGAAAATTGATGAAAAAATGTGAACAAAACTTAACAACAAAAAGAGGTAAAAATGACTCACACACATGGGAAGAAGTTTCATTTTATTTCAAAGAAGTAAATGTAAATTTTTTTCAAAACTGAGATTTTGTATTTACGGGTAAAATGATGTAACAGGAACCAATTTACACTCCATCTACAACAAGCAAAAAGAAAAGCCCCCCAAAAAATGGAAAAAAAAATTCAAGACACTGGATATTATGACATAAAAGATAATTAACTTTGAGTGATAGAAAACAAATAAGGTCTGCCCTGGGATTTATTAGCTTAGTATATTGAGTAAATTTTGAAACAGTGGTGCAGAGAATGTAGGTAAGACCTGGGGTACGCTGTCTGTTGGGGAGATTGGGCTGAGGGTCTAGGAAGAACAAGGTAATTAGAATTTGTTAAATGGTGTACAAAATACGTTTTTATGAAAGGTGGAAAAATATATACAATGTTAATACAGTTGAGAGGAAGTTAGGATAGCTATATTACTATCAAAGTAGATTTAAAAGCAACAAATAGTACAAGGTATAAAGAAACTTATGTCATGAAGATAAAATATAATTTTTTTCACAGAATATAAAAAGCCTAAGCATTTATATGTATACTCAGAAAGCTTCAAAATATATGGAACAAAAAGTGCTAGAAATTCAAAGAGAACTTAAAAAATATAAAACTGTAGTCAGAGACATCAACAAACTCTCAAAAATTCACAAAACAAATAGAAAGTCAGAAGCAAATAATATAATTGAAAAATACTATTAATCAATTTGAACTAATTGACATTTATAAAACAACAGCAGAATGCACATTTTCAAGTGCAACTGTTTAGTCAGATAGATCATAGTCTGATCATAAACTGTCCCATAAAATAATTGACAGCTTTTCTTCTAAGATCTGGACTCAAGCAAGAATACCTATTTTCACCATTTTCTTTCAACGTTATACTGAAAGTTCTAACCAGATAAATTATGCAAGAAAGAGAAATAAAAAGCATGTAAGTTGAAAAGGAGGAAGCTAATTTATCTGATTGCAGATGATATGATCTTATAAATAGAAAACCCTAACGACTTCATAAAAAACCTGTTAGAACTAATAAAGAAATTCCATAAAGTTGCAGGATACAAAATCAACATACAAAACCCCTAGTGTTTCTATATGCCATTATTGGACTATCTGAAAAACAAATCAAGAAAATAATACCATTTACAACAACAGAAAGAAAAAAAAAGAAGGAAAGCCAGGAACAAATTTAACCAAAGAGTTAAAAGTTCTCTATAATAAAAACTATAAAACATTATTGAAAGAAATTGAACAGGACACAATAAAAGGTATTCTCTGTTCAGAGATTGAAATAATTAATATCGTTAAAATGCCCATATTACTCAAGGTGATCTACAGGTTAATATACTTTTATCAAAACATCAATGATATTCTTCCCCAAAATAGAAAAATCTCTGAAATTTGTATGGAACAACAAAAGACCACAAATAGCTGCAAAGTAATCTTGAGCAAAAAGACGAAAGCTTGAAGCATCACACTACCTGACTTCTAAATATGCCACAAAGCTACCGAAACCCAGACAACATAGTATTGACATAGACACAAAGAAAGATGAAATAGAATAGAAAATACAAAAAATAATTCTATTCACTTACAGCCAAATGATTCTTGACAAAGACCCCAAGAACACAGACTAGGGAAAAGACTTTTTTTTCAATAAATGTTGCTGGGAAAACTGGATCCTCACATGCAAGGAGAATAAAACTGGATCTCTATTTCTCACAACTTACAAAAATCAATTCAAAACAAATTAAAGGCTTAAATGTAAGACCCCAAACTAACACTACCAGAACAAAGCATAGAAATATTTCATTAGATTGGTCTGGGAAAGCATTATTTTGAATAAAAACTGAAAAGCACAGAGGACAAAAGCAAAAACAGACAAATAGGATCACATCAAACTGGAAAACTTCTGCACAATAAAAGGGATAATCAACAGATGAAGAGGCCACCTACAGAATGGGAGAAATTTTTTACAAACTATACATCTGAGTAGCATTTAACATTTGGAAAATGTCAGGAACTCAAACAATTCAATAGCAAGAAAATAAATAATCTGACTAAAAAATGGGCAAAGCACTGTTGGATACAGTGAGTTCTTATTCAAAGGTTCCACTTGTTCAACTCCCTCGTTCTTTGTCCTCTATTTTCAAAGCCTAACTTCCTTGCCTCCTTGCCCCTAGTTATGGTAAAAAACCTTCCAGCCATTCCCAATCTGTAACCCACATCCATTCCCATTCCGTAACCCACATCCGTTCCCAATCTGTAACAACCCACATCTGTTCCTTATTTGGTGCCCTTAGTTCCAAAAACTGTTGTTTCTGCAGCTGTAGCCCCTACCACTGCTCCATTTGCAATAGTCAATCGGGATCAGTTTAGATTGTGCTGTCTGACTCCAGTCAATGGGGACCAGACACAGTAGCAGGGACTGACTGCCTCAGGGATAAAAACCCCTTCCCTCCTTTGTTCAGTGTGCTCTCGCAGCAATCAGAAGAGTGAGCAGCACCTTTCTGCAGAAGTAAGTTTGCCTTGCTGAGAAATCCTTTATTTGAGTGCTCATTTTCTTTGTGACTCTGAACTCTTTATTTCCAACAGCAGTTGAATAGGCATTCTTCAAAATAAGATACACAAATGGCTAACAGGTATATGAATAAATACTCAACATCACTAATCATCAAGGAAATATAAGTCAAAATCACAGTGAGATACCACATTGAAGTGAGATACTCCAATTACAATGACTATTATGAAAAAGACAAAAAATAAAAACTAGCTTGGATGTGGAGAAATTAAACATTTACACAATGTTTGTGGGAATGTAAATTAGCAAAGCTAGTATGAAAAACAGTTTACAGATCCTCCAAAAATTAAAAAAAGAACTGCCATATGATCCAACAATCTCACTACTGGGAATATATCCAAAGAAAATGAAATCAGTATGTTGAGAGATATCTGTACTCTCATGTTTATCACAATACTATTTGCAGTAGTTAATATATGCAGTCAACTTAAATGTCCCTAAATAGATGAATGCATACATAATATGTGATAGATACACATAATGGAATACTATTTAGCCAAGAAAAATAACAAAATCCTATTATTTGTGATAACATGGATGAACCTGAAGGACCTTATGTTAAGTGAAATAAGCCAGATACAAGAAGACAAATTCCACATGATCTTACTCATTTGTGGAATCTAAAAACCTTATGTCATAGAGGTACAGAGTAGAAATAGTGGTTATCAGACAATGGAGTAAGATACAGAAATGAGTAGAGATTGATCAATGGGTACAATATTCTAGTTAGGAAGAATAGTTCTCCGTTCTATTGCACAGCGGCTATAGTAAGCAATATTGTATTGAATATTTCCAAATAGCTAGAAGAGAGGATTTTTATGTTTTTACCACAAAAAAATACATATTTGAGGTGACAGATAAGCTAATTATCCTGATTTGATCATTGTACAATGTATACATGTGTTGAAACATCACACTGTATTCTGTAAATTTATATGTGATTATGTGTTAATTAAAAGTGAAATAAAACTTAAAAAATACATCTACATATTTTTCCTGCCCGTTTTCCAATAAAGTAAGAGTTTTTGGTTAAGTTGATGTTAATGTTTACATTATCATGATGGTGTATATCAGTCAGGGTACTAGCAAAATGCTGATGGCACTTGAATTGGATAATATGAGAGGAGTTTAATAAGAAACTATGTATAAAAGTGTAGGCATGGTATAGGGAAACCAGTAGGGATATGGCTGGTAAAACAGTGGGGATGCCATTGCTATTTATAGGCCTCAAAGAACCTGCAGACAGACTGCTGTATGTAGAGAGCTTAACTGTATGCAATCAGCCTGGCATCATTACACTAGAGGCAGAGCCTGGAAACTTCTTATTCTCAACTCACCCCTTCCCTTCTTCCCTCTGATCTACCGGGTCTCTCTCTCTCTCTCTCTCTCTCTCTCTCTCTTCTCTCTCTCTCTCTCTCTCTCTCTCTCTCTCTATATATATATATATATTTTTTTTTTTTTTTTTTCTCCCCACTCTCATCCAGACTGGAGTGCAGTAATGCAATCTCAGCTCACTGCAACCTTCGCCTCACAGTTTCCAGCTATTCTCCTGCCTCAGGCTCTTGAGTAACTGGGATTAGAAGCACACACACCAGGCCTGGCTAATTTTCTGTATTTTTAGAAGAGACAGGGTTTCACCATGTTGGCCAGGCTGATCTCAAACTCCTGACCTCAGGTGATCTACCTGTCTCGGCCTCCCAAAATGCTGAAATTACAGGTGTGAGTCACTGCACCCCGCCTTCACAAAATTTAAAAATTATGAAGTTATGCAAAGTGTAATCTGTGATCACAATAAAATTTAACTTAATTAATAACAGAAAGATATCTGAAAAAAAAATCCCCAAATAGATGGAAACAAAATTGTCTATTTCTGAATAAGTCATGGCTCAAAGAAGAAATCAAAAAGAAATTATAAAATATTTCAAACTTAATGAAAATAAATATAAAAAAATATGAAAATTTGTGGGATTCTACCAATGGAAGACTTAGGAGAAAATTATAGCACTAAAAACTGCCAATATTAGAACATTTTTAAAAGTCACAAATCAGTGACCTCACTTTACAACCAAGAAATACTAGAAAAAGAAAGATTAAACTGAAAGTAAGCAACATGCAATAACTAATAATATTCAAAGAAGAAATCAGTATGGTAGAAAACAAAACAAAAGATTAAAAACATATCAAAAGCTGTTTATTTGATGAGAAACTTTACTAGGAAAAATGCTAAAACAGATGGTTCAGATAAAAGTGAGGATACAAATTACAAATATCAGGAATGACAGATGTGCCCCATTGAATATTCTATAGTTTTACTAAAAGAGTAATAGGAAATATTAGGAAAAAATTCGAGAATACATTCAGAATTATATGAAATAGAAAAAAAAATTTTGATAGAAACACAACACTGACTCTTCCTTAAAATGAACTATGTAATCAGAATAGCTCTATATTTGACATCTATGTTTTCATTTGTGTATAAAGACCATAACAGATTCTATAAAAATAGAACTAATAAGTGTGATTAACAAGATTGCATAATAAAATATTAATATACAAATTTGTTGAATTGCATTTTTTAAATAAATGAAGAACTCACATCTGAAAAATGGCTTTATTGATGAATGCTACCACACAGTAAAGAAAGAAATAATATATTTTCCAGAAAAGTGAAGAGGAATGAATATTTCCTCATTCATTCTATGAAGGCCAGAATTTCCCTGATATCAATATTAGAAAGAGACATTTCAAAAAAAGGAAACCACAAATGAACATTTCTCATGTTATAAATACAAATGTTCTAAACACAAATTGGCAAATCCAATCCAACTTCATGAAAAAGCTGATTCATAATGATCAAATGGTGTTAACCTTAAGAAAGCTGGGCTTTCATATTTGGAAGCATCAGTATAATTCATCATATTAATAAACTAAAAAAAAAGAAAAGCCATATAATTATCTTTGTAAGTACGGTAAAAGCATTTGACAAAATTCAACACCCATTCCTGACCAAAACTCTTAGCAAATTAGGAATAGAACATCAGGGACATCAAAAATAACAACAAAAACTTTAGTTGATATGTAATGATGAAAGAATGAATGCTCTTCTCTAAGATCTGTAGCCAAATTTTGAAGCAAAACAACAAATAAAAAGCAACAAAAGAAAATAATCTAAATGGAAAGAAAACATGAAAGATGTATTTTAATGTAAAACAATTGTCTGTGTAGAAAAAATAATAGATTCAATTAAAATAGAATTAATAAGTATGATTAACAAGAGTGAATAAAATATTAATATGCAAATCAATTATAATTCTGTATACTATAAATTTCAAAAATTGAAATTCAAGGAGAAATTCTGATCACAATTTTATGAAAATATGAATTACTTAGAAATAAATCTGACCGAAGATTTACATGCCTACCAAAACAAAAATCTGAGATAAATGTTTGGAAAATCTAAAAAAAAAGATGACCTACACCTTGTTCCTGAACCAGAAAACACAATATTGTTAAGTTGTCAATTATTCCCATATTGGCATATGTATTCAAAGCAATCCTGATCAAAACCTTATCTAGCATTTTGGTAAAATTAACAAGCTGATTTTATAATTCATATTGGAATGCCAAAAAAAAAAAATAGAAGAGCAAAAACAACTTGAACAATAAAGGCAAAGTTGAAAAGTTAACACTGGGTGATTTCAAGTTTATTACAAATCTACAACATTCAGAAATGTGTGGCGTTGGCACAAAAGCAGAAAAATAAAACAATGAAACAGAATTGTGATTCTAGAAATAGACCCACATATACATTTATAATTTATTTTTTAAAAAATTGAGAAGGCAATTAGATAAAGTACAGTTTTTACACAAATATTACAGCAACAATTAGCTATAAGTGGGGAAATTGAAGTTTCCTACAGAACTCACATCACATATAATTAACAAAAAATTAATCATAGATGTAAATATAACATCTAAAGCTATTAACTAGAAAAAAAGCAAATGGTAAGATGTTGTGTACTTGGGATAGAAAAGATTTCTCAGCTCTAACATCGAAAGCATGATTCATAAAATAATAATTTGATAATCTGACTTCATTGAAATGAAAATCTCTGCTTTTCAAAGACAATGTTAAGAGAAACCACACACTGAAGGAAAATATTTGCTAAGCATTGACAGAGGAAGCATATTTCAACATTCAAATACATAATAAGTGCCCCAATTAGATAATGGCCAAAACATTTGAATAGATGTTTTAACAAAGAAGTTCTATAGATTTCAAGCAAGTATATGAAGAGATGCTCAATATTTTTAGAAATTAAGGAATGTTAAATTAAAGCAACAATGAAATATCATGATACATCTGTTACATTGGTAAAAATTTAAAAGACTCATAATACCAAATATTTGTGATATGGTTCAAATCCAGTAGTTAAACACTGTGGGGGGAGAGGAATGCAAATTGGTACTAGTTACTAATTCCTTGAAGAGTTAAATATGCATCCATTAATCTCTGCCATTTAATATACCTATGCAAAGACTTGTGCATGAGTGTTCATAGAAGGTTTATCTGTAATAGATACCCTTGGTAACAGTCCAAATATCCATTGACTGTTGAAAAAAATAAATTATGGCATAGCTGTGTAATGAATTACTCAGTAACAAAATAATATACTGTTAAACCATACACATAACAATGGGGATGAATCTCAAGGTGATTTTTTGCTGAGTGAAAGAAGCTAGGCTAGATATCATATGACACCATTTATTATATAACTCTCTATAAAATTAAGCCTATGTGATTGCATAAGCATGTGGACATGTGCTCAGCACCATTGGCACTAGGCAAATACATGTTTCATGTAACCTATGATGTAAAAAATCAGATGAGTGCTTGCGAGCAGGTTGAGGGGTAGTGGGGAAGGCTTACAAAGGTGCATAAAGAACCTTTTGGGGCTGCACACAGTGGATCACACCTATAATCTCAACACTGTGGGAGGCAGAGGTGGGGAGATCGCTTGATGTCAGGAGTTTGAGACAAGCCTGGGTAACATAGCAAGACTTCATTTTTAAAAAAACTAATAAAATAAAAATCAAATACAAAGAGACTTTTGGGGTAATGTGTATGTTCATTTGTTTTTGTTTTTTTTTTAATTTTGCTTTCATTTTCTTAATAAGTATAGGACTGTTGATATTATCTATTACCCTTGTATGAGATTTGATACCTTTTGCTTTTCAGGGAACTCTTTCATCTAAACTTTCACATTTGTGTACATAAATTTTTTTTTGTTGTATTTTCATTGTCCATGGGATCTATAATGATGGCCTTTCTTTCAGTTCGGATATTAGTAATTTGTGTTTTCTCTTTTTTTTTTTTTTCTTGATTAGTCTGGGGGTAGGGATTTATTGATCATTTCAAAGAAGCAGCTTTAGATTTTGTTGATTTTCTCTATTGGTTTCCTGTTTTCCCGTTCATTGATTTCTGCTCTAAATTTTAGTATTTCTTTTCTCCTGCTTACTTTGGACTTCAGTTTTCAATTTTTGTCGCTATGTGGTAGGTATAAATATTTATGGGGTACATAAGATATTTTGATACAAGTATATAATGCATAATAATTATATCAGGGTACATGAGATATCCATCACTTAAAACATTTATCTTTTCTTTATATTACCAACAATCCAATTATACTCGTAGTTATGTAAACATGTATCATAAATTATTTTTGACTGTAGTCATCCTGTTATGCATTCAAGTACTAGAATTTATTCATTCTATCTAGCTATATTTTTCTGTCCATTAGCCATCCTTACTACCCTTATTTCCCTCTACCCTTCCCAGCCACTAGTAACCATCATTCTACTCTCTATTTCCATGAGTTCAATTGTTCTAATTTTTAGCTTCCACAAATAAGTGATGACATGTGAAGTTTAGCTTTCTGTTCCTGACTTATTTCACTTAACATAAGGGACTGCAGTTCCATCCATATTGTTGCAAATGACAAGATCTCATTCTTTTTTATGGCTGAATAGTACTCCATCATGTGCATGCACAACATTTTTTTTATCTATTCTTAAAATGTTCGACATTTAGGTTGCTTGCAAGTCAGTTATTGTGAATAGTGCTGCAATAAATACGGGAGTGCAGAGACGTCTTTGATATACTGATTTCCTTTCTTTGGGGCATATAGTTAGCAGTGGAATTGAAGTGCCATGTGGTAGTTCTATTTTTAGTTTTTTGGAGGAACCTCCAATCTGTTCTCCATAGTAGTTGTAGTAATTTATATTCCCACCAACAGCATATGAGGGTTCCCTTTTCTATACACCGTTATCAACATTTGCTACTGTCTCTTTTGAAAAAAAACCAAAAAACACATTTTAACTAGTGTGAGATAATATCTCATTGTAGTTTTGACTTGCATTTATCTGATGATCAAAGATGTTGAGCACCTTTACATATACATATGATATTTGTATGTCTTCTTTTGAGAAATGTTTGCTTTGACCTTCTGTCCATTTTGATGGGATTATTAGATTTTTTTCCTACAGAGTTGTTTGAATTCCTTATGTATTCTCATTATTAATCTCTTGTCAGATAGTTTGTAAATATATTTTTCCCATTCTGATGTTGTCTCTTCACTTTGTTGATTGTTTCCTTTTCTGTGCAGAAGTTTTCTCACTTGATATAATCCCAATTGTCCATGTTTGCATTGTTTGCCTGTGCTTGTGGGATATTACCAATGAATTTTTGCCCAGATCAATAACCTAGAGTGATTTCCCAATGTTTTCTTGTTGTAGTTTCATAGTTGGTGATGTTAGATTGAAGTATTTGATTCATTTTGATTTGACTTTTGTGTATGGTGAGACATGGTGTCTAGTTTCATTCTGCATACTGATATCCAGTTTTGTGAATTTATTGAAGAGACTGTCTTCCACAGTGTATGTTTTTGGCATCTTTGTCGAAAATGAGTTCACTATAGGTGTGTGGATTTGTTTATGGGCTCTCTAATGTTCTTCATTACTCTATGTATTTTTATGCCAATACCAAGCTGATTTGGTGACTATATTCTATAGTAAAATTGAAATCAGGTAATGTGATTTTTCCAGTTTTGCTCTTTTTGTTCCGGATAGCTTTGGCTATCCTGGGTTATTTGTGTTTCCTTGTAAATTTCTGGATTATTTTATCTATTTCTGTGAAGAATATCATTGGTGTTTTGACAGGGATTTCATTGAATCTGTAGATTGCTTTGGGTACTATAGGCATTATAAAAATATTGATTATTTCAATCCATGAACATGGAATATTTTTCCTTTTTTGGTTTTCTCTTCAATTTCTTTTATCAGTGTTTTATTTTTTCATTATAGAGATCTTGCACTTCTTTGGTTAAGTTAATTTCTAGATATGTTATTTTATTTTTAAGTATTAAAATGAGATTTTTTGGATATCATTTTTAGGTAGTCAACTGTTGAAAAATGGAAATGCAAAGTGTCCATTCATGTGGCAAACAAACATATGTAAAAAAGCTCATCATCACTGGTCATTAGAGAAATGCAAATGAAAACCACAATGAGATACCATCTCATGCAAGTTAGAATGGCGATCATTAAAAAGTCAGGAAGCAACAGATGCTGGAAAGGATGTGGAGGAATTAGGAATGCTTTCACACTGCTGGTGGGAGCATAAATTAGTTTAACCATTGTGGAAGAGAGTGTGGTGATTCCTCAAGGATCTAGAAGCAGAAATACCATTTGACACAGCAACCCCATTACTGGGTATATACCCAAAGAATTATAAATCATTCTACTAAAAAGATACATGCACAGGTATGTTCATTGCATCACTATTCACAATAGCAAAGCCTGGGGACCAACCCAAATACCCATTAATGATAGACTGGATAAATAAAATGTGACACATATACACCATGGAAGACTATGCTGCTATAAAAAACAATGAGATCATGTTGTTTGCAGGGACGTGGATGAAGCTGGAAACCATCATTCTCAGCAAACTAACACAGGAACAAAAACCAAACACCACATGTTCTCACTCATAAGTGGGAGTTGAAAAATAAGAACACAAGGACACAGCAAGGGGAACATCACACACCGCGGCCTATTTGGGGGTGGGGTGCTAGGGGAGGGATAACACTAGGAGAAATACTTAATGTAGATCATGGGTTGATGGGTGCAGCAAACCACCATGGCATGTGTATACCTATATTACAAACCTGCATGTTCTGTACATGTATCCCAGAATTTAAAGTATAATAATAATAATAAAAGATAGATGGAAATAAGAAAATTCTACCAGTATTTGTATGTTGATTTTGTTTCTTCCAATTTTGGTGAATTTATCAGTCCTGATAGATTTTTTGGTGGTGTCTTTATGTTTTTCCAAATATAAGATTATATCATCTGCAAACAAGGCTACTTTTAATTCTTTCTTTCAAATTTGAGGCCCTTTAGTTCTTTCTCTTTATCTGATTGTTGTAACTGCGACTTTCATTATTGTGTTAAATAACAGTGGTGAAAACGGGCGTCCTTATCACTTTCCAGTTATTAGAGGAAGGGCTTTTAGTTTTTCACCATTCAGTGTGATACTAGCTGTGGGTCTTTCATATATGTTTTGCTTTGTTGAGGTATACCCAATGTTTTGAGAGTTTTTAATTATAAAGGGATGTTGAATTTTGTCAAATGTTATTTCAGCATCAAGAAGAATGATCTTATGTTTTTGTCCTTCCTTCTGTTGATATGATGTATTAGTTTGACTGATATGTATGTGTAGAAACCATCCTGGCATCCCTTGGATAAATTTCATTTAGCCAAGAAGAATGATTTTTCTTAACGTTTTGTTGAATTTGGTTTGCTAATGTTTTACTGAGGATTTTTGCATTAATGTTTGTCAGTGATATTTGCTTATATTTTTGATTTTATGATGTGTCTTTGCCTGGTTTTGGTATTAGAGTAGTACTGGCCTCATCGAAATAATTTGGAAGTGTCTACTTTTCTACATTTTAGTATAGTTTGAGTTGGTTTCATTTGAGTTCCTTACATTTTTTGGTCAAATTCAATGGTAGGGCCATTGGGTGTTGGGCTTTTCTTTGCTCAGAGACTTTTTATTATGGCTCCAATCTCTTTACTTGTTATTGGTCTGTTCATGTTATGGATTTCTTTGTAGCTCAATCTGGGTCCATTGTATGTTTGTTATAATTTATGCATTTCTTCTAGGTTTTCAAATTTATGGGCATATTGTTTCTCATAATAACCTCCAATGATCCTTTCAATTTCTGCTGTATCTGTTGTAAAATTCCCATTTTTATCTGATTTTATTTATTTGGATCTTGCCTTTCTTTTTCTTAGTTTTGATAAAGCCTTGTTGATTTTATTTATATTTTCAAAAAGCCAACTTTTCATTTTGTTGCTTTTTTGTATATATCCTTCTTTTCAATTTCATTTATTTCTGCTCTAATCTATTATTACTTTTCTTCTACTAATTTTGTGTTTCATATGCTCCTGCTTTTCTAGTTCCTTTAAATGAATTACTAAGGTGTTTATTTAAATATTTTATACATTTTTGATATAGGTACTTCTTGATATAAACTTTTCTCTTGGTAATGCATTTGGTGTATCACATAGGTTTTCATATGTTATATTTCCATTTTCACTTGTTTCAAAAAATTTGTTAACTTTTCCTTCAAATTTCTTCGTTGACCACTGGTGATTCAGGAACATATTGTTTAATTTCCATGTATTTGTGTAGTTTCAAAAATTCCTCTTGTTATTAATTTCTAGATTTATTCCATGGTTGTCAGAGAAGACACAATATAATTCATGTTGTTTTTTTTTTTTTTAATTTTAAGACTTCTTTTGAGTCCTAATATATTACCTATCCTTAAGAATGATCTATGTGCTAAGGAACAGAATGTGTATTCTCTGTATGATGGGTAATGATATACAAATATCTCAGGTCCATTTGATCTATAGTGCAGATTAAGTCCAATATTCTGTCTGGATGGATTTCCTAATGCTGAAAGTTGGGTGTTGAAGTCTCCAGGTGATATTTTATTGGACTCTATCTCTTTAACACTAGCAATATTTGCTTAATATATCTGGATGCTTCATTGCTGAGTGTGTATATACACACACACACACACACATACACATATATAATGTGTATATACACACATATAAATGTGTATATATAATAAAAATATATACACACATATAATGTGTGTGTATATATATATATATATATATAAACTATCTCTTTAGCACTAGTATCTTTAGCACTAGTAATATTTGCTTAATATATCTGGATGCTCCATTGTTGAGTATATATATTTGTTTATTTATAAATATATATAAAACATATAGGTATATATTTGTTATACTCATTTGCTGAATTTGCCACTTTATCATTATATATTAAGTTTATTTGCCTCTTCTTTTTTTTTTTTTTTTGAGACGGAATCTCGCTCTGCCGCCCAGGCTGGAGTGCAGTGGCCAGATCTCAGCTCACTGCAAGCTCCGCCTCCTGGGTTTACGCCTTTCTCCTGCCTCAGCCTCCCGAGTAGCTGGGACTACAGGTGCCCGCCACATCGCCCGGCTAATTTTTTTGTATTTTTTAGTAGAGATGGGGTTTCACCGTGTTAGCCAGGATGGTCTCGATCTCCTGACCTTGTGATCCGCCCGTCTCGGCCTCCCAAAGTGCTGGGATTACAGGCTTGAGCCACCGGGCCCAGCCTATTTACCTCTTCTTATAGTTAATGACTTGAAATCTATATTTTGTCTTGATATAACCATAGCTAATCCTGATCCTTTTTTTCTGATTTTGATTGGCATAAAATATCTTTTCCATTCCTTTATTTTCAGTCTATTTGTATCTTTATATTTGAGGTGTGTTTCTCATAGGCAGCAGATGCAAGGTTCTTGTTTCTTTATCCATTTGGCTCCTCTATGTGTTTTGATTGGAGTCCATTTACATTCAATATTATTACTAGCAAAGAAGGACGTACTAATTTTATTTGTTTTCTTGTTGTTTTGTGTTCTTCTCTTGCCTCTTTCCATCCTTATTATCTTCCGTTTAGTGAAGGTGATTTTCTCTGGTGCTATGTTTTAGTTTCTTTCTTTTCATTTTTTTGTATCAATTGTATGTTTTTGATTTGAGGTTACCATGAGGCTTGCAAGTAATATCTTATTACCCATTATTTTAAATTTATGACAAATTAACATTATTGCATAAACTAACAAATGAGCTAATAAAAATATCAAAGAGAAAGCCAGTAAATCTCTACACTTTAACTTTGCCCTCTCCCATTTTTCCCTTTTTGTTATTTCTATTTATATTTTATTGTACTGATATATTGAAAAATTGTTGTGGTCATATTTTTTATCAGTTCATTGTTTAGTCTTTTTACTTAAGATATTAGTAGTTTGTACAACACAATTATAATGTTATAATATTATCCATTTTTCTGTGTATTTACTATTGCCAGTGAGTTTTCTACCTTCAGACGATTTCTTAATCCTCATTAGCATCTTTTTCTTTCATATGGAAGAACTTTCTTTGACATTTCTTGTAGGACAGGTGTGGTGTTGATAAAAATACCTGAGTATTCATTTGTCTGAGAAGGTCTCTATTTCTCCTTCATGTTTAAAATATATTTTTTGCTGGATATACTATTCTAAGGTAGAATTCTTTTTTTCTTTCAGCTTTAAATGTATCATGCCACTATCTCTTGGCCTATAACATTTCCACTGAAAAGTCTGCTGCCATACATATTGGAGCTCCATTGTATGTTATTTGTTTCTTTTCTATTGCTGCTTTTAAGATCCTTTCTTTCACCTTGATCTTTAGAAGTTTGATTATTAAATGTCTGGAGGTAGTTTATTTGGGTTACATTTTCTTGGAGTTCTATAACCTTCTTGTACTTGAATACTGATAACTTTCTTTAGGTTTCGGATGTCCTGTAATTATCCCTTTGAGTAAACTTTTTGCATCTATCTCTTTCTCTTTCCCTCCCCTTTAAGATCAGTAACTTTTAGATTTGTCGTAGATATTGTAGGTTCACTTCATTCTTTTTTATTCCTTTTGTCTCCTCTGACTGTGTATTTTCAAATATCCTGTCTTTAAGCTCACTAATTTTTTTGTTCTGCTTGATCAATTCTGCTGTTAAGAGACTCTAATGCATTTTTTGATATGTCAATAACATTTTTTAAACTACAAAATTTCTGCTTGATTCTTTTTAATTATTTCAAGCTCTTTGGTAAATGTATCTTACAGGATTCTGTATACCTTCTCTGTGTTATCTTAAATTTCACTGAGCTGTCTCAAAACAGCTAATTTAAATTCTCTATCTGAAAGGTCGCATATCACTGTCTCCCCAGAATTGGTCCCGGTGCCTTTTTTAGATCCTTTGGTGAAGTCATGTTTTCCTGGGTGGTTTTGATTCTTATGAATGTACACTGGTGTCCAAGCATTGAAGAGTTAGGTACTTATTGTAACTCTTGTAGTCTTTGCTTGTTTATACCCATCATTCATGGGAAAGTTTTCCAGGTATTTGAAGTGACTTGGGTGTTATGATCTATGTTTTTGGCCACTGCAGCCATATTTGCATCAGTGGGTACCCCAAGCACAGTAACACTTTAGATCTTGCAGACTCTTAGAGATATTGACTTGGTGATCTTGAATAATATCTAGAAGATTTATCTGAATTACCAAGCAGACACTCTTGTTCTCTTCCTTTACTTTCTTCCAGAGTCAGTATCTCTCTCTCTCTGTCTCTCTCTCTCTCTCTTCCTCTCTCTCTGTCTCTCTCTTCCTCTCTCTCTCTCTCTCTCTCTCCTCTCTCTCTCTCTCTCTCTCTCTCTCCTGAGTTCCCTATAGCTGGGGGAGGGGTAAAACAAACATCCCTATGGCTACCACCACTGGGACTGCCATGGGTTAGACCTGAAGCCAGTACCGCACTGAGACATGTCCAAGGCCCACAGTAATAACTGCCTGGCTACTACCTATGTTTACTCAAGACTCTATGGCTCTACCATCAGCAGGTGGCAAAGGAAGCCAAGCTTGTGTCTTTCCCTTAAGGACAATAAGTTCTCCCCAGCACTAGTCAGGCCCAGAGATGCTGTCTGGGAGCCAGCGTTTGGAATCTGAAACCTTAGGATCTACCAGGTGCTCTGTTCTACTGTGGCTGAGCTGGCACTCAAGCCACAAGACAAAGCCCTTTACAGTTTTTCTTACCCTTTCCAAAAGCAGTCAAGTCTCTTTCCATGGCCACCACTGCTCAGGCCTGTGACAAATACTGTTTTGCTATGATCAATGTTCACTGAAGGCCCAAGGGCTCTTCAGTCAGTTTGTGCTGAATGCTGCCAGTCCTGAGTCTCTTCCTTCAGGAAGCAGGCTCCCCTTTGGTCCAGAATAAGTCAAGAAATGCCATCCACAACCAAGGTATGGAATTGGGGATGCCAAGAGCCTGCTTGGTCCTCTATTCCACTGTTGCCAAGCTGGTACATAACCTGCACGACAAAATCCCCTGTACACATTCCTCCTCTTTTCTCAAGCCGGAAGGGTCTCTCCCCATGGCCACTAGTAGGAATGTGCTTGCTCACACTTGAAGCTAGCAGAGCTCTGAGGCTCATCCAAAGCCCACAGTGAATAGTGCTTGGCCACTGCTGCCAAATATCTATGGCCCAAGTGCTCCTTAGTCAGTGGGTGCTGAATTCTGTCAAGACTGAGGCCTTCCTTCAAGGTAGCTTGTTCTCTTTTGGTCCAGGGTATGTCTGAAAATATCATCTGAAATCTAGGGCCTGGAATGGGGGCCTCAGGGCTCTGCTTGGTGCCCTATTCTACTATGGCTTTGCTGGTATCAAAGTTGTAAGACAAGGTCCTCTTTACTCTCCCTTCTCTCCTCTTCAAGTGGAAGGAAGGAGTCTCTCCTGGAGCTGCATGCTGTGCTGCCTGGGATGGGGGAAGGAGTGACACAAGCAGTCCCTTGGTTACCTTGGCTGATACCTCATTAGGTCACATGCATTCCAAGTGCGCTGGCTCTGAGCCTAGTACAGTACCAGGACTTGTCCAGGAATTGCAGTTCTTGCTGTCTAGACTGCCTTTCAAGTGTATTCAGAGCCCTAGAACAATTCAGCTTGTGGTTGCAGGCCTTGCTGGAACTCAAGCTCCCAGTATTGTGATGGATTATTCCCCTGTGGCTAGGGCTGGTCTAAATTCTCCCTCCATGGGTGCCAACTGGGTTCTGCCTGGTGTACCTTTCTGCTGTGGCAGGACAGAACAGAATTCCATTGCAAAATCCCACAACCACTCCAATTTCCCTCCTCAAAGTACACAGATTTTCTCTCTGTGTATGTGGCCACTGCCAGGGGAAAGGGGAAAGGCAGTGTCAGTAATAAAAGATAGGTTTTTTTTTTTTTCTTTTTCTAGGTAGAGGCTCACTCAGTCAATGAGGCTGGAGTGCAGTGGTGCCATCTAGGCTCACTGCAGCCTCCGCATCCTGGGTTCAAGCCATTCTCCTGCCTCAGCCCCCTGGGTAGCAGAGACTGCAGGCATGTGCTCCCATGCCTGGCTAAATTTTGTATTTTTAGTGGAGGCAGGGTTTTTCCACCCTCTGCAGTGTCTCTTTCAGTGATATGAAATTAAAACCAGGTACTGTGATTGCTAACCTAATTTTTAGTTCTTATGAATGTGATTTTCTGTGGATAGCTGTTCAGTTTGCTGCTTTTTCAGGGAGGATGATTGGTGGAGGCTTTTATTTAGACATCTCTCTCCGTATTTAATCCTGTTCATTATCTTGATTGTCATGGTGGTTTTGTGTGTGTGTGTGTGTGTGTGTATATATGCTAAAGCTTATGAAACTGTCCACTTTAAATATGTTCAATATATTGTATGTCAATTAAACCTCAATAAGATAGTAAAAAACAACAACCTAAAATACCACAAATATGTTATGTCTCATCTAGTAAATGGACAAAATTCTGAAATATGACAGCATGTACTTTTGACACTGGGGAAACAGGCACCCTTTTCATTGCTCATGAGAATGTAATATGACACAATCTTTCTGGAGGGGAATTCAACCATATCTAGCCAGTCTATATATACACTTAACTTTTGCCCTAACAATATGAAAACACATATGTACCATGTCATGCTTTTGGTAGTGGCTAATGCTACTCCCTGTGCCTGGAGTGTTCATCTGTCTTAGTCAATTTTGATTACTATACCAAAGCACCACAAACTGGAATCTACAAACAATGAAAACATATTTCTCACAGTTTTGGAAGCTGGGAAATCCAAGACCTAAGTGACAGCAGTTTCAGTGTCTGGTGAGGACTCTGATTCACAGGCAATACTTTTTTCAATTTTTTTCTTTTTTAATTTATTTTATTTTTATTTTTTATTTCCATAGGTTTTTGGTGGAACAGGTGGTGTTTGGTTACATGAATAACTTCTTCAGTGGTAATTTCCGAGATTTTGGTGCACCCATCACCCATGCAGTATACACTGTACTCAACTTGTAGTCTTTTATCCCTCACCCCACTCCCACCCTTTCCCTGGAGTCCCCAAAGTCCATTGTATCATTCTTATGTCTTTGCATCCCCATAACTTAGCCCCCACTTATGAATGAGAAGATGTGATGTTTGGTTTTCCATTCCTGAGTTGTGTCACTTAGAATAATCGTCTCCAATTCCATTCAGGTCACTGTGAAAGCTATTATTTTTAGAACAGACATTTATTTCTCACAGTTCTGGAGGCTAGATGTGCAAAATCAGGGTGTTAACACCATCAGGTTCTGGCAAGGGCCCTTTTCCCAAGTTGTGGACTTCTCATATGGTGGAAAGAGAGGCTGAGAGAGATCTCTGGGGTCCCTTTTATTAGGACGCTAATCCCATTCACAAAGCCTCCACTCCCATGACATAATTACTTCTTCGAGGTCCCACCTCCATATGCCATCATATTGGTGGCTAGGATTTCAAAATAGGAACTTGGGGGACACAAACATTCAGCCCCTAACAAGGAAGAGAGAAAAAATGAAAGATTGTGTGGGACAATTTCTGGCCAGACCTAGAAGTGCATTCATCTCTTTTGCCTACATTTCTTTGACCAGAACTCAGATCCATTGTTCCACCCTAGTGGTGTCAACAGCTGGGAAATGTGTTTCCAGCAGGAGAATGCACTGGCAAACCACAGCATCATCTCTACTATGTGGACTTTTTCTGGATCCTGATAAAGTTTTAAGCAGTAGGAGTAGAACATGATTATTATTTTAGGCCTCTAGTCTATTTTGTTTGTTACCTTTTACCATATAAAGTGAAAATCTCAATACCTAAATTTAATATTTGTTTTGTAACAAATTATCACAGACATACACCACCACCCAATTATTATCTCATAGTTCTGTAAGTCAGAAGACTGGCATGGCATGATTGTATTCCCTGCTCAGAGTCTAATAAGCCAAAATAAAGGTACTGGAAGACACGTATGCTTTTTTTCTGGAGTATCTGGAGAGGAATTCATATCCAAGTTCATTCAGCTTATTGTAGGATTCTGTTCCTTGCCACTGAACCTGGGACTGGGGTTTTGAATTATTTGGCTCTTTCCATCTTCAAGTCTGCAATGTTGCATGGAACCCCTCTCATCCCCCAGTGCTACCATCCCCTCTTCACCCACCCAGTCGTTGGTGAAAGAGAGTAGCCCACTCTTTCACACACACCTGTAATCAGACAGAGGAGCAAAACTGATAACGTCTGGTACTTCACGCTGCAGTTGGAAGAGGTTAGAGTTCTCTTGGGACTTTGACAGATTTGGAAAATGAGTAAAAAGAGAAGGAAGGCTATCCCTGTGGGATAGTCTTCTTGTAGCAGGCAGAATTTTGATCCCAATAACATTTGCCCCTTTTGTTACAACCAGTGAATATGTTACCTTTCATGGTGAAAGGGACTTTGCATAGGTAATTAAGGTTATGACTTAGTTAAACCTTTAGACAGGAAGATTATTCTGGAGTACTTGGGTGGGCCCAAGGTAACCATCTGAGCCCTTAAAAGCAGAAAATAAAGTCAGAGAGATTCGAAGGTGATACTTTCTTACTGTGTCCTCACATGGTGGAAAGGCAAAAGGGCTCCCATGTGACTCTTTGATAAGGGCGTCAATCCCATTTATGAGAGCAGAGCCCCCATGATCTCATCACTCCACAAAAGCTCTCTCTATTAATGCCATAAACTTGTGGGTTAGCTTTCAACAGACACATTTCTATAAACATTTAGATCATAGCAGGAAAGGTAAAGCATCAATTAAGGAGTTATTTCCTATATATAGTAGGTTGAAAAGGTGAATAGAAAATGAAAACAGACATATGGTATCCAAGATGAGAAGTAGTGTCACATCTATGAGAACATCTTTGTGTATCTCTGAGCTTCCAAAATATTGCATTATTTCACATAAACATTAAATTCCTAAAATATAAATTACTAAAACCAACAAAAAAGTGAATAAAAATAAAATGTAATATAAAGAACAACAAATAAATAATATAGCCACACTTACGGCATTGGGCGAAAAAAAGTAACCTAAGTAACTTTTGTAAATAATGTTTTGACTTAATACTGACAGCCTACAAATAAAAATATACATAAATGCTGCACTCTAATCAGTAAATATGTTTTCCACAGGGCTGTAAATTAGCAACTACAAAATTATTTTGTGTGCATGCTGAAATTGAAAAAGTAAATTTGTAATGTATGATAAAAATTGAAATTTTTACTATTAGTAGTAAATTACAAATAAGGACAGACAGGAGGTCAAAATTAATAAATTGAACCCTGTAGTGTTGGATTGGAATAAAGAGATTAGCATAATTCATAGATACAACACAGCTATATATTTTTGTGTATGTAATGGGCTAGTATATATGGGTATCTATCTATCAACATATAATTGTGTGTTATATACAAAGCATATATGTATACATGTTTCCTAGCTCTGTCCTCAGAGAAGAATTAAAGAAGTAACACTCCAGATAGTAATGAGCACATCCACCCTATGGATCTTGGTTTGTAAATATCATTCTCAATAAAAGATACCAGAGCTCTTTGGATAACCTCTTGATCTCAGTCTTAGAGCAAGGAGAATAGAAAGTGAGCCTGGAACAACTTGTGGTGCCAACAAGTGAGGATATGCTCAAAATAAAAGATAGAGATTTGTTTAAAGAACAAAGGAGGAAACCTGATGGGATTCCTTATGCTTACAATTTGAACAATTTAGCTAGCAACATAAACATTGATAGTACTGGATTTTAACCCACAGGTTAAAATAAACATCCAGGAGTCCACATTGATATACCTAAACAACAAAATACACATATAAAAATTAACCAATGGGGCAACAAGAATAGCTAATCCATATAATAGAATTCCAATTAATAAATGTAGTAAGAAAGAAGGAAGTGGGAAGCTCCATCAGGCAACTCCTTTAGTAATAACAGTTGAAGACAAGATCCACTAATGGATGTTAAAATTAGTAAGTGAAAGCTTGAAAGGAAACAGAGTTTCTGTTTCAAATTAACTTCTCCAAAGTATCAACATGAAGGAGAAATATAGTGCAGTGGAGAAACACAGTGGTTAATCACCTAAACCAAATAGAGTCTAACATTACAGGTAATAACAAATATTGACAAAATAAACCCCAGGATGTCATTTACTGAGAACACATAGTTGATGGGGTTTCTTGCAAATGATGCATAACATCAATACAAATATGTACAAAAATCAAACAAGTATTGAGGAATATGCAATAACTAGTCAATACTTTTCAGAAGAGTCAAAGTCATGAAAAACAAGGAAAGATTGAGCAATATTAGGAATGGTTATAAACTTCAGGAGACAAGAAAAATAACTAAGTGCAGTGTACAATCATGGATATGTTCCTGGAACAGAAAAAAGATATTAGTGAAAAAATTATGGAGAAGTAGTTTCTTAATAGTGTTTTACCAATGTTAATTTACTAGTTCTGATCATTGTACCATTGCTAAGTAAGATTCTACCATTAAAGGGAGTGGGGTGAGGTGTATACAGAAACTCATTACTTTTTTTTTTAATAATCTGAAATCTAAAATTAGATAAAAATAAAAACTTAATAATGTGTAAAAGATAATTTAAGAACTGTTAAAGACCAGAGTGCATTTTGTCTGAGCCATTCTCAGTTCCTGTACTACATATACAGAACCCATAAACTCTTTCAGTCTTCAAGGAGAAATATTGTAGCTAGCTTAGCTGAGGGCAGCAGTCCTACCATGTGGCCTGCTTTGATAACAAAAGGGACTTCAGAGTTTGAATTACGGATAAAGGACAAGGCAGAAACTTCAGAGGTTCTATAGTGCCAGGGAGAACCATGTAAAGTCCAGTCAGTTACGAAGCTCTATTAGCACAGCAAGAGATACTAGCATAGATTACAACTGCTGAGGCCCCAGCTGCAAGCGCTGGTAGAGAGACAAAGGTAGGCATGCCGAATGGTGATGCTGTCCAGACTGTCTGAACTAAAAAGCTCCTGTAAGAACTGAAGACCACGTTTCCTTTGCTACTGCCATGAAGAAACAATAGTTCACAGTCTTCCTTCACATTTCTAGATTTCATCTTTAGAAGAATAGGAATGAAGATGTCAAAGATTATGTGTTCTTACCAGAAATGTTCATCTACAGGAACCCTTTCATGTACTGCATGAGACTGAGTTTACCACATTTGGAAAACATACACAGATATACAGACACATTTGCACACACACACTGCAAAACAACAGCAACATCAGCAATGGAAACATAAAAATGTCCCATTCTTACCCTCCACCACTGAATGGATGCTCATAAGAGAGATCAGGAGTCTAACTACAACAATTGATATTCCCTCTGAAATATGATATGAGTAATAACTGTGGCCTCTCTATTCTTATGAAATAATGTTCAACCTAAGTGTGATGAGGGGAAGTGTAAATTTAAATGACATTTAGGTAACATAATTTTTACCATAAGATTATTACAATGTAAAAAATAATAACTTTTGATGTTGGTGGTAGAGGAAAACAGCAACCTCATTTCTGAATGTAAATTGCTACAAATGTTCTGGAAAATGATCAGGTAAAATAAAATATTAACTATCCTTAACACTCTTTGACATGGATATTCTACTTTTGGGAATCTCCAAAAGCACTAGTACCTGAAGATATATACACACAAAAATATTTACTTCTGCATTAATATGTATTGACAAACCTTGAAAGCAACTAGTCTATTAACAAGAAAATGGTAGTACAAATTCTTGCAAAATGTGTACTGTGAAAATTATTGTAGTTATTACAAAGAATGAGCCAGATGTACATAATGATAATCATGTCATACATTTTAGGCATGGAAAAAAGAAAGTTTAGATTAAAAAATGAAAGATTTCTGAGTAGTTGGTATGGGTAAATACAAATATAAAGGGACAAAAAATAAACTGAAATAAAAACATTAAATTAGACAAGTTTAAACATATAGAAACATTTTTTAAAAGGAAAATTTGTTGGTGGCTAGAATGAGAAAAATTATGTGTCAAAAAAATGTACTAAATGCAATGTTAGGATTCTTTATTAAATTTAAAGTTTATCTTCATATTAAAGTTAAACTTTAATACAATTTTGCTACTCTTTGCAGGCCTGTTTTAAAATTTTGTTTGTTTTGGTTGTGTTCTATGATTTGCATTTGAGCTGCTGGTTCAAACACAGGCTGTCAAAAATAATGGCAACTAATGTAAATAAGTGACAATTTGTGATAAAAAAGATCAGGTAATTTACCACCAAAGTGAATTAATTTAGGAAATGGTTGTTTATTTTACTGATATCTACATTACCTGCATTGAAAATATGCTCTTTATATTCTATGGAAACGTCACTATATTTGTGGTATTTCAATTTTTTAAAAATTTATTATTATTATTATTATTATTATTTATTTATTTATTTTTTTGAGACAGAGTTTCGTTCTATTGCCCAGGCTGGAGTGCTGTGGCACCATCTTGGCTCACTGCAAGCTCCGCCCCCCGGGTTCACGCCATTCTCCTGCCACAGCCTCCTGAGTAGCTGGGACTACAGGTGCACGCCACCACACCAGGGTAATTTTTTCATATTTTTACTACAGATGGGGTTTCACCGTGTTAGCAAGGATGGTCTTGATCTCCTGACCTCGGGATCCGCCCACTACGGCCTCCCAAAGTGCTGGGATTACAGGCATGAGCCACCGCGCCTAGCCTTATTTTTCTTTTAGAAAGAAATTGACGCTTTAAAAAACCCACCAAAAATAAAAGGAAAATGTAGATTATTTTTGAAGAAATAAATTTACATGTTCTCTCTCAGATATTTTTACATCTTTTTTAAAAAATAGAGTTAAGTAATTTTGTTGAGAAACAGAAAATTCAAATACTTATTTTCCCACTTCCTTTTCTTTCCATTTGAATCTATTCTTGATTAGTTAATGGAACTAGCAATCAGGCAACATTATTCAAGCTTTAAAATAAAAAAAAAATATATATATAGTAATAAGACAACTGAAATTAGAAAATTAAAAAAAAAATGATTCCATAGCAGTCAGTTTTTTACAGCTTTGTGTATATAGATGTGTTACACTGGACATTTAAAAAATCATGAATTCATTAAATGAGGATTCATCTAAATTCATATTTTAAATTTCTACAACTTACTACCAGACATTGTCATAATGAATTCACCCTGAAAGACACCATCACCCTCACGTTTATCACAAATTAACAGAAATAGACAAACATTAGTGAGGCAAATCATGTTATTGAACTGGTGGTTTACAGAGAGCAGTATCATGATGGCACACAGACCAGATCTGTCAGGAGGCAAATGACAATATAATTAGATTCTATGTCTCACAGGAGAATCTAGAAAGTGTCCACAGGAGAGTCATTTTTTTTTTTTTCATTTTCTCTTCTGCCAAAGAATAAAAAGTGACTGTTAAAGAAGGAATATGTCAGATATACAAGTTTTTTAAAAATTTATTTTTCACAATATTCACATCTGGTTGTTGCATGGCCTATACTATTTAAATGCAAATTTGATATGACACATTCATTTGGTGTGCAAATCCAGAATTTGAAAGCATGAATTCTAAGCAGAGTGAAACCACAAACATTAATCTTCTAGTGTTCCATCCCTCTAAATTTGCTTGACAACGATTATGATCAAAATATTTGATTCATACAAACATTGCCCCTAAAATTAATATAATAGTGTCTTCTTGAAAAGTTAAAAATATTGTACCTGAATTTAGAAAGTGCATGCCAAATCTCTATGTGAATAGAGGCTGTACTTTTAGTTGTGAAGAAAATGAAATCAATTAGACATTCTGAAATTTCATAAAAACATGAAGATTGCAACAGAATTTTGGACCTTATGTCTTCATACTGCATGGAGACTTTTAGTCTTTTATCTTCTCATTTGTATTCATTTTACACAATTCTATTTCTTTCTAACTACAATCTGCAGTGATAAATGGACATAGAACAGTTGTAACTGTTCTTATAATGAGTATTCTGAATTAACTTTACCATCTACATCTTTAAAATTGTACCAGATGACACAGGAGAACTATTTTAAATCCTTTGATCATCTCTTCTACGTTTGAAATGAACACCTTAAGGAATATAGCAAATTAATATCAAAATAAATGTTGCAGCTGTGAGGAATATATGTTTATTTAGGCAGGCATATATAATGAATGTTCTGATTATATTTCTATAAGTAGGCTGAATTTAAACTTATATTCTTGGAAATCTTGACACTTCTGTCAATATTAAATAAAGTACGTGAACTTAAACATATTTTAATCTCTTCACAATCACATTTCTTATTATAAAATAATGTAGAGAGGTAAGCTAAATTTATTAAAAAAGAGAAAATTTAAAATCAGTTTACTTTTGTCAATTCTCTCTTCAAGCAATTGATTTGTTATACTATTACTATGAAGGCCAAGATTAAACAAATTATACAATTTACTATCAAAGATATAGCTGTTTAGAAATATATGTACTAAATATATTAAAATGAAAGTATTTACTAAACTTTTTATAAAAATTAATATTTTAATAAGGTAGATAACATTAGTGAATTATTTAAAATGAGTTTATTTTCTAAAAAGAGACATATATATGCATATGAATGTGTGTGTGTACTTCTTTTAATGAAGTCGATAGCATATACATACTGGTTATTGGTAATTATAAAGTAATACAATGATAATAACATAACTGTTTATTGGGTTAATACCATAAGGAAGGAATTTGGTATTGTTGAATCTAATCCTAATAATAATTATGCATGCAAGTTAAGCATTTTTATCTCCATTTTACATTTAAGAAAAATATGTCCCAAGGTGTTAACTCACTAGTCCAAAAGAACACTTAGGTGAACAATTGAACAACTGTCACCAGGAACTAAAGCCATGTTCTACTGTTTCTAGGATCCATGTGTTTTCTACTAAATCACACTAGTCAAAGTGAGGGTTTTAATATGAAATATTTTAAAGCAGAACTTTTGTTATAAATGCATAAAAGTTAGAATAATTTTATTTACATTAAATGGTTGTTTAAAGATTAAATGCAGTGACAAATAAAATCCCTAGCACATATTAGGGAATATGTGTACTGTGAAGAGAGAAAAAGTATGTATACCCCTTCTCTCTCTGTATATATGTATGTACATGTGTGTATGTACATACATGTATGTGTATGTACATATATACATATGAGAGAGGGAAGCATTTTTTAGATTGAGTTCCATAAAAATGTACAAATATTCTTTTTAATTACATTTTCTGCAAATGCAGGTAAGTGGAGAGCTCATATAATCTCTGTTCAGAAAGCACTTTGGTATTTTTTTTTTCTCTTAACTGGAGCTTTTATAAAGTTTTATTTGCAACAGGGTGGAATTGTTTAAATAAGGTGTTGTTATTTTATGATCCATTTAGGAAACTCCCTGGAAAGAACTACAGACAGGTCTGCTAAATAAAACAGCTTCTATTATTCAATTGGGACATAAAATTTCAGAACAATGACATTGTAAGGAGACTGATATACTTAAAAATTTAACTTTTTCTTCTTATAATGACTACAATTCATTATTCCAGTTTGGTTATGTTTTGTTAAGTGATTATTCTTTCTAAGTCCTTAGGAAAACCTTAGTCATAATCTGAACATATTTTTTTCTCTTCTATCTACATTTTATGATTTTCTTTTCCTTATGTAAATATATGATTTCCTAGTGCTTCTTCAATTTGAATTTTAAATAACATGAGTGAATAGCATAATTTCTTATTTTGAATTTTGAATACAATATAGAGAAAACACATGAGTAAGTAAATACGTATGTATTAACTTTTATATCTTGGATCATTTCATAATTATTGTAAGTATCCTATAACATGAATTAGTGATGACAGTGTATAGGTTTTTTAAAGTAGTACTGTTAGTAGCATATCTATTTAGTGGATAAAGTAAATGCATCTTATGGATGGTCACAAACAAATTTGGATTTATGTACTGTTTTTTTTCTGATTATTTATATACAATATGCTAGCTTTGATCCACACTGCTTTTCTGTTTCAACAAGTTTGATTATTGCTGAATTCAAGGCAATAGGTTAAATTTAATATTTAAGTTTCTATGCACTGTGTTGTAAGGCAAACACTTTAATATCAAAATTTTACCATATTATTACATAAGTTCAAATTATATTAATCATTTTAACCAATACATCAGAAGCAACATAAATCAATTAGCTATCAGTAGAACTGATAACTAATTTTTATGCTAGTAGCTATATTGGCTGCTTTGACTCTCCTGAAAGATAAGACTCAGCAGATACAACTCATAAAGTCATATTTTAGCCATGGAATTTCTTATTTTGCTATGTTACAATTTATTATATTCAGTAACAAGATGTTTTCTTTAACGTTAAGATTAATTACTTGAATTGTATAGATCACTCTAGAAACAGCATTGTAGCCTAATATTCATTTGAAATTATTTCTTTGAAAATAATAATACTCACACAAGTTAATTATAAATACACAAATATGTACTTGCCCTTCTAAGTAAGAGTATAAATGTTACTTTTTTGGTGAAATATTTATATTGTCAGAAAACTTTTTAATTGAAGGAAAAGTTAAGCCTAAAATATGTAAAAACACTTAAAGATTTTTAAATTATCATTTAATGTCCAAGTGTTTGGGAAAAATAAAATCAATTACTATTTTGCTTACATCATAGGGAAAAATATTTTCCTGATTTAGGTTCCTATGTTTATAATGAATATGAGATAGTAAGATGATATTCATAGAATGAAAACAGGCTTTCTTTATATCCTTGTGTTCCCTTCCAAGATATTCATGGAATACTGTTGTCTATTAGCCTACATAATTTCCTATAAGTTTCAGTTTCACACATTACAATTTTGTTAACTCTGTGCAAACTTCCATAATTACATATCTCTGGATTCATGCATACAGAACCAAATTACATATACATTTGTGTACACATGTAATTATATATAGATTACATGCATATATAATTTATATATACAAGTAAATAAATATACAAATAAATATATATACATTATATATATATATACATTTTTTTTCCTAGTCACCTTTGTGAGGAAAGGGTAGGTCTTTACTAAGAAATTTGTAAATACTATGTTAAATGCAGAAATTGACTTACAAGATTTTTATATATATGAAAAAAGGGATTCTTCTTATGTACGTTTTAATACTTATACCATATTTGATATTTGGAACATTTCATAATCTAAAGTGGTAATCAATGTCAAATCCATGTTATTATCTCCACTTTATAGGAGACAATATGAAAATATGAAGCAGAAAGAATAATAGAGAACCAATTAAAAGTCAAAGTATGTCACACCCTATCTCTTTTGAATATCCACATACTCAAACACTAAAATGAATCACACAGAGAGATTTATTGCTTGAAAGAAAAAAAAAGCAAGCCTCTTGACTTGGTTACTCTAGACATTTCTATAGTTTTCTTTAATCTCAGTCCTTATATGACCATTTATTTGAGGAAATGTTCTTCTTCCTTGAATGTGATTCTACTTATTGTCTGTACTGTTTGTTTGCAATTCAAATGCCATAGAACGTTGGAATATATAAAAGTAACAACAGTTTTGGAATTCTGAAAATGTGATATAAATTGTGTGACATTGGGCATGTTATTAGACTTCCTCAGCCTAGTTCACAGGGTACAGTGTTCCTCCTTTTTTGAAGTTTCGCTTTCCACAGTGTCAATAACCTGTGGTCAATGCAGTCCAAAAATATTAAATTAAAAATTCCAAAAATAAACAATTCATAATTTTAAATTACAAGCCATGCTGAGTAGTGTGATAAAATCTCACTCCATCCTGCTTTATATCACCAGGATATGAATAATCCCTTTGCCTACTTTATACATTTGTTTGTACTACCCACCCGCTAGGCCTCAACATCATCTGCTTCTGACATCCAACCATAGACATCATTATGGCCAGATGATCCTGGATCACCCAGAGCCGATGATCTCCCTTCTGACATAGTTTCAGAAGATCAGTAATTGCCTAACATTACAATACCTGCATCATGAACCTCATTTCAACTCATTGTGTACGTGTTATATCATCTCACATTATAACAAGTAAGATGAGTACAGTACAGTAAGATATTCTTAGACAAAAAGAGAAAGAGAGACAGACTGCATCCACATAACTTTTTTACAGTATATTGCTATATTTCTATTTTATTATTAGTTGTCATTAATTTCTTACTGTGTCTAATTTATGAATTAAATATTATAGTATGCATAGAGAAAAACCACAGTATAGTCATTCCCATCCCATGTCCAGGATTCTCCACAATACCAAAACCTGCAGATGCTCAAGTCCCTTATACAAAATGACATAGTATTGCATATAACCTACACACATCCTCCCATATACTTTAAATCATCTCTAAATTACTTATAAACCTAATATAATGTTATGTAAATAACTATTATTTTAAAATTTGTATTATTTTATTGTTTTATTACCTTTTTTTTCAAATAGTTTCAGTCCATGGTTGCCTGAATTCATGGATATGGAACTCATGGACAAAAAAGCCAACTTTATATAGAGCATTAGCTATTACATACAGTTTCATGCATCCACTAGAGGTCTTGAAACATTCCCTGAGGATAAGGGGGACTACTGTATTTGTAGGTATAGAGAGGTATAGAGAGACCTAAGTTGCTGCAAAGCAGCGTAGTAAAGTGAGACGGAACAGAGGGTATTAATTAAAAGGATGGCTTCTGGAGTCAGACAGTTAAATTTGAATCTACCACTTTGCTTGTGAGGTTTATGTGTTATATCAATGTTTTCAATTATTGTTAATTTTATTGCCGTGACATAAATCTTAAATAATGATTATCATATTGTTCACTTTTAAAATATGTTTTTATGGCTGAGTGCAGTGTCTCACATCTGTTATCCCAGCAGTTTGGGAGGCCAAGGTGGGCAGATCGCTTGAGCCCAGGATTTCGAGACCAGCCCGGGCAATGTGGCAAAATCCCGTCTCTACAAAAAATATTTAAAAATTATCCAGGCATGGTGGCATATGCCTGTAGTCCCAGCTATCTCAGAGGTTGAGGTTGGGAGATCCTTTGAACCTAGGAGGTGGAGGCTATGGTGAGCCGTGACTGTGCCACTGCACTGAAGCCTGGGTGAGAGAGTGAGACCCTGTCTCAAAAAATACAATACAATACAATACAATACAATACAATACAATATATAGACTCATTTAAATTCTGTACACTTATCAAGTTTGATTAAATTATAAGCTAAAATGTATCCAAAACCGTGGATAGCATGTGGCTTCCATAACATATTTCTAGGTGGGAGATGAGATCTGTCTGAAAACTGGAAATACTTGGTGATATAAATGACTTCAGTTAAATTCATTTTTTAAATTTGGCAAATATAAAATTGTACTCAGTGAGAACATAATTAAAACAAAGAACGAAGTTGCTTGATTTTTAACAGAGGCAGCCCAGAATATGGTGGCTCAAGAAAGATGATTATTTCTCTTCCATCTAGTGCTTTAGAGGTGAAAGGCTCCACATTAATTATCCACGAGCTCACCTAGGAATCTGGTTTATTCTATATTGTCACTCTACAGACCTCTAAATGTTTTCCATGTTCACATACTTGAGGCTGGCTCACTGGTACCACCTTCTTATTCTGGGTGAAGCACAGGCATTTTCCCTGTTAAAGCATATGGCTCAGAATTTGCACACATTCCTTTAGATTACATGTCACTAGTTGGAACTTGGATCCACGTCCATCCCTAGCTGAAAAGAAACTATGTTTTCTAGCATGTTTATGTTCCAGCTTTAACGAAAGGTGAGAATGGATGCTGAAGGACAATTTACTGTGTTACAACTCAGTTAATATTTCTAGACATATTAAAATGATGACTCCTAATTCAAATTAATGTCTGAGTCTGGATTTCAGACAGCGTAAACTGAAGAGGGAAGTGAGGATACAACAGAGATAGGGAGGTAGTAATACCAATAGTTAGGTATATTTACCATTTTTGTCATCTTTTTGAAATATTTTCATAAGTTCTTTATCCCCTCATGAACCGATATTTTCTCTATAGACACTCAGTTTTTACACTGCTCTTGCTACAAAAGTGCCCTATAGGGTTCCAAAGCATGTGCAGAGAAATAGTTTGGTGGAGACCTTTGGTGAACATTTTATTTTCATATTTCTTCTAGCTTCAAAGAACAAAATCTATCCAAACTCCCTCAATAAAATGAGAATCGTTAGGGATGTAGCAAGCTCACAGGCATCAAGACCATTGAGGTCTCACAGGAGCATTGTGGTTGGATGTGCGAAGGTTCCATAAAATATTTTCTTCCCTTCTCTGTACATATGCTTCTTTCTTCTTAGTCAAATAATTTTTTAAACTGTGCTGCAACTTTTCTTTACAGACTTGACTCTACTGATGACTAATAGTTTATGCATAGGCATGGCTCTTAGCTTTCAGTTCAGCTTTCTTTTATCCAAATCCCACGTACTTCATAAATTTTTATTAAAAGTTTCAAATGTGAATCTGATTAGTTGTCAATTCTTAGATACTGTAAGACAATTTCTTACAACTACTATGATTGTGAGTAAAATATTTCAAAAGAACTATTTGCAGGTCAAGCTAGGTTTAGTGGACTTTTATCATTCTGTCATGAATATACTTTGTACCTCTGTTCTTAAGTCATTTATATGTTGCACCTGTCTGCTTGTTTTAAGGTTAGGAAAACAACAACTCCCACAAAAACTAAATCTGCTGTCTTTATCTCATGAAATTCACAGCCTATTTTTTAAAGCTCTTTTTATACTGAGAACTCAAAGGAATGTTAATATGGAAAAAATAATGCATTAAATTATACACATAAAAAATTTGTCTTTAAAACATGGAAACACCCAAACTTATGTTTAATTTTATATTAAAAATTGATAAATTTTTTAGGTATATACAACTCACACATTCTGAAACAGAGAAAGACTATTGGGTAATTTTTATAAACATTGAAAAGAAGTTCATATGAGAACAGTAATATTAAAATGATGCCATTTCTTTTAGAAATCTGTCTTATTTGAAAAATTTCTTAGGGTATAGACTTAATTTTGTTGTTTACTCAGTTAAATTTATTTATACTGACCATCATAGCTTGAACTATATACATCATATGGAAAACATTTTGCTTTTTTTGTATTTATGTTCTACAGTGAAGTGCTCATTGATATTGTCCACAAATAGAATTTATACAAAATATTTTTATATAAAAGGAATCAAATATGCTACATTGTATTTCCAAACTAATCAGACTAACTTGGGCTTTGTCTAAAGACAAAAAGTAAAAATATAAAGAAGGAAAATAATATTAATAATTTAGATCAAATATATTTCTGTAATGAAAAATGAATTTTTACTTATTTTAATTTTCAAAATCCCTATAGTATTTCTCTGATGAAGAAAAGTTTTATAACCATCCTCTGTAATTTTTATAGTAAATTTGGAAGTTAAGGTCACTTTTCTCTTTATGCTTTTTTTTTTTTTTATTATACTTTAAGTTCTAGGGTACATGTGCATAACGTGCAGGTTTGTTACATATGTATACTTGTGCCATGTTGGTGTGCTGCACCCATCAACTCGTCAGCACCCATCAATTCATCATTTATATCATGTATAACTCCCCAATGCAATCCCTCCCTCCTCCCCCCTCCCCTTCTCTTTATGCTTAAACTGCAATGTCAATTATTACACTCTACTCATTCTGGTAGCTAAATAAATTATTTGAAAAAAATGGACATTTTGCCATAAAATTCAATTGATTAAAAAAATTGATAATAAAATGTATAACATTTTAAAAATTGATAGCTTATGAAACTGTATTTTTAAAAATAATTTGAAGCAAAAAGATCACAGGCATCTGAGTTTTTCAAAACAAAATTTATCAGGTAATACAAATATTAACAAATAAAGAAATAATCTAGTAAAGGAAATGATAATTTGATTGGTGTACATGTCAATTCATTAATTAGTTTAAGCTTACTAAGCAAAATTTATGCGATATCTATTTTGTATCAACTACTAATTTAGCTGCTGGACATAGAGCAATGACCAAAAGTAAAATTTTGTGATCTAGTGGACATATATTTTAGACAATAAAATAAACAACAACAATAAAAAATATGTGTACACATGCACACTGTGAGTGGTGATAGTCCTGTATAAAAAAAAAAAAAAAATAGGCCACTGCAATAGTAAAGAGGAGAGCAATTTTTGATAGAGGAGTTATTTTTCAGAGACCTGATTAAAATAAGAAAAGTAAAAACAAGAAATAAAGCAAAAATACCTAAAGATATGTGAGATATTGAATGAATGAGTCATGAAAAAAATTCTACCTATCAGAATAACTTGTTAAAGCCAAGTTTATTAACCTAATGCAGTAAAGGAGAGATTCGGAATGTGGAGTATCTCACATTATTGAGATTTTGAAGGCCAGGACAGAGGTTGTGACTGCAAATCTAAGAGTGAGCACAGCCGAAAGTTGCTGAACTTCCCAGCAAAACCGTAGTCAATTGCCAACACTCAGAATCATGAGCCAATTACATTGTTATTGTCTTAAATTTGGGGGTGCTTATTATGTAGTATTAGGTAATACCAATAAGAACTTGAAAATATTAGTTACTGATGACTAAATAAATTAAATTGTACTATAGATACAGCCATTTTCTTCAGCATTTTATCAGTTTTTCTGGTTTAATATTGAGCAATATTACATAGCATACACTGAGCAATTGATCCAATAAGATTTCCAAATCATTGTATTTCCACATAATCCTTCATGATTAGATTTTAATCTTTGTTTCATTTCGTTTAGCAGTAAATCAAAGTAACTTTGAAAGATCCCAATTAAACAACAACAACAAAAAAAACCCAAATTAAGGATAATCAAAATACAATATATGTGTTTATATAATTTTAAAATTTAATGTTCATAAAAATATTGTTTTTAAATATAAACCTTGTATGGAATCATCCTACGAACTCTAGAATATATTTAAAATATGTTGCTATGAAAATTATCAACAAAACAGCAGTTTAAATGACTTGATCTTAAAATCAATATTAAGAAGATTGCAGACATGCCATTTTCATTATATTTAACTTTATGTACGGATTAGAAGTTTTGGTTTCCTGTGTTTTTCGCATGACTTGGAAGCAATCCAGTACTCAGGCAGGAATGTTAAGAACTATGTAAGAATATAGAACCAGAAGGCAAGAATATGAGCTAAATTTGTTTAGTACCTATTTGGAACTTTGTTTATGAGGTTCTTAAATATTATTCAAGGGTTGCAATTCGATGTAGACTACCATATTTGTCAATTCAATGTATGGAAATTAAATAACAATGAGAAATAAACATATGACTAGAAGAAGAGACAGAAAAAGCTATTGAGATTTTGAAGATGATAACTATGTATAAGTTAATTAAAGCACTACGATTCTTCTTTGGAAAGCAGGATGATAATAGATTCAATTGAAGAAAAAATACAAGTGAGAAAACTAGGTCAATGGCAGATTTTCCATCTGTCCCATTCTAAAAGATTTTGATTAATTACACACTTTCTTCTTCCCATTTTTTTTCTCTCTTATTCTTCCATAGGTTTCTCCTTTTGGCCTTTTAATATGTTTTTTTTTTTTTTTTTAATTTTTAAAACATGTGATGGGCCTCCAAAAATTATAAAAGTAATCAATTAAAATTGAAAAAGGCAAGTTAGCAAAACAACCAGCTCTATTTATTAAGCTCCTACTCGATGTTTCAAGAAAGGAACTGGTCACTGCAGGGAGTAACAGGTCTAGTTGCTGTGCTGAAGAAAAACCTAGCAAAGGTTAATAACAGTGAGACTACCTTTTATATGTATACTTACCCACAAAAATTTTATTAGCTAAAATACCAAAAAATGAAAATGGTATTTAATGTTTTTTTCATTTATTTCAAGGAAACAAATGCAAAATTAAAAGTAAAATGGAAAAAAAAATGATGTGGTTAGAAGTATATTTGATAGTTTAGGAAAAGATCGCTATTTATAAAAGGAGTAAACTGTATTAAGAATATGTGTGAGCAATAGATATGCAATATGATGAAGGAAAATTTGAGGATAAAAGAGATAACTGGAATTTCATAATTAATGCAACTCCCTAAGTGATATGTAGGCATTCTGTGGGTGATCTTGTATAGGAATTACTTGTAGGTGTTAATGTAAGGCTTGGAAAAGTGCACAGAAAGCACATGCCTGGGCTCCCTGATGGAAATCAATGAAAATGTTTGTTTAGTAAGAGAACCATGTAAGTGATAATTTTCCCTAAGAACCCAGGACTACAAATACGTTAACAATATTCCATAAAATAATTATGTGTTGAGAGTAATAGAAAAATGAACGTAGCAAACAGATACTTTGAGAAGGGGGAGAAAAGGAACATTGTACAATATTCCTCTCTTTTCTCATTTCAAAGAGACCCTCAAATTAGTGGCTAAAATATTTATTAATTAACCAATGTATTATGTGTGTAAAATTTTATATTTCTAGATAACTTAGTTATTCACGAATTATCTAAGCAGTTTATGTCCATCTTCACTAAGATGCCCAGGTGTGTTGGTTTATCTAAGTAGATTTACCACTAGAAGAGAGAGAGAGAGAGAGAGAGGAGAGAGAGAACACAAAGGCAAAGAGAGGAGAGGAGCTGAGAGGAGAGGAAAGGAGAGGAGAGGAGAGCAGAGGAGAGGATTATTCAGGATGGATGCAGTATTTTTTTTTTTAGTATTATGTAATATCATTTTATGTGTTGTTTAAATTCCTTTGAGAACTCTCAGTTTTATTTTAAACTTTTCGGTTTTTTTTTTTTTTTTTTTTTTTTTGAGACCGAGTCTCGCTGTCTCCCGGGCTGGAGTGCAGTGGCCGGATCTCAGCTCACTGCAAGCTCCGCCTCCCGGGTTTATGCCATTGTCCTGCCTCAGCCTCCCGAGTAGCTGGGACTAAAGGCGCCAGCCACCTCGCCCGGCTAGTTTTTTGTGTTTTTTAGTAGAGACGGGGTTTCACCGTGTTAGCCAGGATGGTCTCGGACTCCTGACCTCGTGATCCGCCCGTCTCGGCCTTCCAAAGTGCTGGGATTACAGGCTTGAGCCACCGTGCCCGGCCTTAAACTTTTCTAAATATATTTCATGTACATTTTTTTTGCTCAAAATTATTCCTAGGTAATATTTGTTGTAATCACTTTTTAGAGAATAAAAATATATCTATATGTAAAATTAAATGTATAAAGACTTACTCTACTTTCTGTTTCAGATAAAAACAGTTAACTTTTTGTATATTTTCTAAGATTAACAAGTTTTGTTAAAATTTCAAGAGAATTTGATTACTAAAATTAAAAAAATAAACTATTTGTATTGCCCAATGACTCCTATGCTGACATACACTCCTTTCTTCTAAAGCTTTTACTTTCTCACCAAGGAATTTAACCCACTTATGCCTGAGGTAGCAATTTTTTTTTTTTTTTAATTTTTGCAATCAGATCTTGGCAATGGCCTTGAGCAGTAGGATATAAATAACTCCCACATATGTAGTGTTCCAATAATGGAACACTAGGCATAAATGGGTTGAGAGCGTTTGAATACCTGTGGTATCATTAGGGTCAAAACAGACAATTTTTAATTCACTGACCTTTAAAATTTGGAAGGGGGCCCCAATATTATTATGCCATAGAAACATCTGTGATATAGTGCCATAATTATATTCTGATATTATAATGAGTAACATTGTTATATGATGTAGTCTAGTGACCAACAGGGTATAACAAAAATTAAAATAGATTTATCCCAGGAGAACCTGGGTTTTGTTGGAAGAAATGTACAGAGGAAAACAATATGTCCACCGAGTGGTGGAAACAAAGCTATTTAAGAGCCAATGCAGGACTATGATCCCATTTTTCTTTTTGCGAATCATATCACCATGCTATAAACCCTCCTGTAGCACTAAAGATGTACTATTCCTAAAATATTTTTGTACAAAACTTTGAAGTCTTGTTGGCATTATGGTTTCTGTAGTCACATAGGTTATAAAACATCCAACCCTAACCTAGAATATCTGTTTTGTGTGTGTGTGTGTGTGTGTGTGTTTCTGTAAACAGGACAGATACTTCAGAATGGGGGATTAATAGTCATTTACTCTTCATTTCTGTGGTTTTTCTGAAACATTAATTTATTCATTTATCAATAAAACTTTTCTGCTTATTTTCCAAATGTCAATCACACTGTAAATTCACTTGTATGACATGAACTGAAGGTCACAAGGGGGAAACTATCCATTAATTTATTTAATAAAGCTTCTAGTAGAGTGTAAAGGACCAGGTAGAAATATATATCTGTATAGCTATATAAACATATAGCTAATAGATATAGCTAGAGATATATAGCTATATCTATATCTATATAGCTAAAGATATATAGCTATATCTATATATATTAGCTATATAAACATATAGCTAATAGATATAGCTAGAGATATATAGCTATATCTATATCTATATAGCTATATAAATATATAAATATATCTATATCTATTTAAATATATGGGTATAGATATCTATATAGCTATATATTTAGCTACATATATAGATATAGAAATCTCTATGGCTATATATTTAGCTATATATAGATATAGATATCTATATAGCTATATATATAGCTATACAGATATATATTTAGATATAGCGATATAGATATATATTGCTAAACTTAATTCAAAAGTGAAAGTGATTATCTGAAGCCTAAATAAAATTAGGCAAGAAAAAAATAAGTTTTGGGCTAACTAAAATTAAAGCATGTCTGTGATAATAAGAGCATCATATAATAAATGCTGTGATTTATCTGAAATTTCATTGTGTTTATGTTTTTCTAATGTCAAGTATAAATGTCTTTAATTATCTCTAGAAAGCTTCAAAATATAGTCATATTTTTTATCTACGCAGTTGTTTTTATTAACTACCACATAGTCTTTACTATCATGCCTTACATTTGCTTTTTCCTTTGGGCCTACTCTTTTACGAATATTACCTATCTTTAATATTCTAACTCATCTCCCTACTATAACTCAATATATTTTATGTCATTCTATTTTGAAATATTTCAGCAATTAAATTTGTGCTCAGTGATTTAATAAAATTATCTACTGTCTTGGTTTTTCCAAAACTGTTTCCTAGTTTGTTTGAAAGTACTTCGGGAAGAAGTCTGGCAAATTCTGTTCTACTCCTTTTGCCATTTTTTACAAGCTGTTGACCTTGGGTGATTTTTAAAGCTAGCTTAATCTGCATTCACTGCTCCACTGACAAGTTAATGCTGTGAGAAGTTTAGTGATTCTTAAAGCTATCAAGCCAGCCATTCCTTGCAATTTTGTAGAATTTTCAGCTTTTTCTGAAGATATTCATGTGTTACTAAGATTTTCTTTTTCATCATGAAATAGCTTGTTACTGATGACTTCAATGTGTATCATGCTGGGAAACATCACATATGACCTAACATGAGTTTCACATTAAAACTTACATTACTTCCCATATGACAATTTTGCATGAGTCAGTTCTCACTAAAGAACCACATGTTGTAGCAGAATATATTAAAGTGAAGTTGATTTTTTTTTTTTTTTTTTTTTTTGAGATGAGTAGTTAGACATATGGGTCTGGAGTTTAGAGGAAACATCTGAACTAAAGATATAAATGCTAATTATCTGAGCATAGTTTTTTATTGAAGGCCTGCTAGTAAATGTAATTACACATGCAGGAAAAGAATAAACAGTGAAAAGACAGGGGACTGAGCAGGAAGAGCTTCACTTTTGTATAACCATGATTCTTAAAAATGAAATGGAAAAGGAGTGACCAGAAAGTCTAAAGAAAAGCAGGAAAATGAGTAACAGCATCCAAGGGAAGAAGTAAACCCATAATTTAAGCATTCTCGTTTAATTGTCATCTTCCTATCTTATGTCACTTTACTAATAACTTCAATAAATTTAAGTAAAATTAAAATAACATTTAAAAAAGTGCTAATATATTAGAATGTTTATAAAATGCATCTGTAGTAATATATTTAGGAATTTAAAAACAGATGTTTACACTGTTGGTGGGATTGTTAACTAGTTCAATCATTGTGGAAAACAGGATGGCAATTAGTCAAGGATCTCGAACTAGAAATACCATATGACCCAGCCATCCCATTACTGTGTATATGCCCAAAGGATTATAAATCATGCTGCTATAAAGACACATGCACATGTATGTTTATTGCGGCACTATTCATAATAGCAAATACTTGGAATCAACCCAAATGTCCATCAGTGACAGATTGGATTAAGAAAATGTGGCATATATACACCATGGAATACTATGCAGCCATAAAAAAGGATGAGTTCGTGTCCTTTGTAGGGATATGGATGCAGCTAGAAACCATCATTCTCAGCAAACTATAGCAAGAACAGAAAACCAAACACCACATGTTCTCACTCATAGGTGGGAACTGAACAATGAGTTCACTTGGATACGGAAAGGGAACATCACATACTGGGGCCTATTGTGGGGAGTGGGGAGCGGGGCGGGGGGGATGGCATTGGAGTTATACCTGATGTAAATGACGAGTTAATGGGTGCTGACGAGTTGATGGGTGCAGCACACCAACATGGTACATGTATACATATGTAACAAACCTGCACGTTCTGCACATGTACACTAGAGCTTAAAGTATAATTAAAAAAATAAAAATAAATAAATAAATAAAAACAGGTGTTTATTCTTCACGTGTGTGTTTGTATATTTATGTATATATGTTTTCATTTTTTACATAATTTGTGTGCATATTACTTTTTTGTTGTTGTTGTTGTTGTTTGCCTTTAATCTCTCCTAACAAAATGTTGAGTAAATGACTTTTGTGCAGGCTAGTAGAGATACCATATAGATGTGCTCACTTTGTGAAACAGTATAGAGAGGAACTTCTATAAAGGATTATATGCACATAAAATCCAACAGATATGACAAAGAAAAATGGCATCTCTACCTTGATTCACAATGATACATGGAATTTGAAAGGAACAGAGAACGCATTAGTAACTATTCAAAAATTCATGCAAAAATTCAAAGACATGTAATACTGCCAAGGAGCCAAGAACCACAACTGAGGAAATGGAATCCCACAGTTAGAAGATACCAACTATAATAAATGAGAAGAACAGTAGTGTTAAACTGAACAAGGGTATGTTGTGAACTTTGTATTTTCTGATAAAACAGGAACATATAGAGAAAGGCAATATATGAAAAAAAATTAAAAAATCATTGTTAAAGTACTTTCTGGGTAGTAGAAATAACTAAAAGTACAGTGAAAGATAAGTAGAAATCATATATATCAGATGTAGAAACAGATCTTTGAAAATCAACTGTATAACTCACAACTGCTACAATCCTGGTCCAATTGTACTGGCCTCAGTTTTCAGCACTAGGACTAATATAAACCCTTGTGATTGAGTTGATGAGATTTTCTACTCTTTTTCAGGTGGCTCTCAAGTCCCACACTTAAAAGTAATTTTAAGCCTCTTAATACCACCTTCCTCGGGGTCTTGTCTGCAGAGATAAAGGAGTAAAAAGATGATGAGAATGAACAGATACTCTTACTCCTTCCTCAGAAGACTTTCCGGCCCTTTTTCAAAATTGACTGCACAGTATTAACAAGTTTATATTTGTATACCTTTCCTTCATGCCTTCAGCTGTACAGTTTATGTCTCTGCTCACCTCTGGATAGGTATGCTTTTAACTTGCTTTGTTTAATATTCTTCTCTAAGTCAGCTAGCTTGAAGACTTTGAATTACAGCATTGTCCTATAACAGGTAGAACACCTTTGGGTTTGGGCTGCTTATTATTTAACGTAGACTTCATCAGAACTTTTTTACTGGGCTTATTCTATTCATGATGAAATTATTTAATGGATTGGACTTGGCAGGCTGTAATCCAGAACGTGGTTTTATTTCTTTATATCAGTGGCTTTAGAATACGCTGTCAGATCTCCCTTTCCTACACTAAGGCACTATTTCATGAAAATTCTAGAACCTTTTAAATTCACTTTTGAATATTAAAAAGGTTTCTTTTTCTTTTGAAAATACAGTTTTTATAATTGTATTTCTTATTTAATTTAATACTTTTTTCTTTCCTTCTCATAAAAGCTCAGGAAGGCCTGACCAACATTTGGTGGATGACAGTGTAGAAAGTTACGTAGATAGTAAATACAAATGTTAAAGCCGGTGATATCTTAGTATAGCTTCTGGAATCCCTTTCTGGCAGAGTTTAATGTTTCCTCAAAATATACAGCATACTTTTGTTGGTATTTTGAAGATGAATGACTTAACATTGCACTGTCCCCTAACAGATGACGGTGCGTTGTTTGATTCCCTCTTCAAATCGTGCGTCCAATGAGATATCCAGTGGATAAAAGGGGCTCTTATTGTTGGAGCTACCCTTGCCTGGGACTTCAGAGCTCTTGGCCAAGTTCCCTGTAAAATAACTCTCCAACCCAGCTCCTTATTGTGTACATATATAACCTAGCCAAACTCCAGAGGTTCATGTTGATCTCAGTTCTAACAGCAGAGACAGACGCTACTATCTTCTTACCTTCAAATTTTCACTGAAGGGCACTAGATACAAGTCCCTGGGCTATTTCAAGACCAAAAGACACATATAATGACTGAGTAGATGTCATGAAGTCAGTTGACTTGAAATGGTAAAGGTCCAGATGGGTGGAAGTAGCACAGAATACACACAGCTTTCTTCAGATAATTCTCCATCAATCCTCTCTGAAAATTGGTCTCCTGCTTTCCCCTTTGTACCATTAGGGCTGGGAATGAGCTAAATTTTCCTTCCTTCAGCAAGACCTCTATTTGAAATTTGAGTGAAACTTGTCACCTGTTGTCCCCAGGTTTACATTCTCATCTAAATTGAGAAACTAGAAAAATGTTTTCTTTTAAACAACCCGTTATATATTTAAGAATCATTTCTTAACCATTTAAATCAGGAAAAGGTGATGATGATAATAATGTTAGTTATTAAAAAACATAATGTATAGACTCTTTTGATTGAATAAAAAGAATGGTGTAGAGATAAACCAAATGAAGGAATTATTGTTTGAAGGCAAAATTCACTGATTTCATTATTGAAAGATCATTTGAATACTCTGGGGAACAGCTTAGTTTAATTTGTTTGAATAAAAATGCTTCATGAACTAAAATTAAGAAAAACAGGACACATACTTCTAAATTTCAATATATAATTTAATATTTGAGCTCAATATTTGATATTAATGTAGTTCTTTAACAAATAGTCTTTATTAAATGAAATTGGTATACATATTATTTAAATATTTATTATTAATATCATTACTCTTAGTGGAATTTAAAAATTATAATATCCTGAAAACTATGTAAAACAGCAACTGCAATTAGAATATTCTTTGCATGGTGGAAAATAATGTGTTCTTTTAAAGAGACAGGAGGACATTATCATTAAACAACCAGGGAAACAGTATCAGATACTATACTTCTGATATCTAATAACATTCACAGTTGATATTGTCAAAGTTGCATCACATCATTTCATTATACTGCAGAAGTTGTTTAAGAAAGATCTAAATATGTCATGTTTTATGCTTTGTACAACTATATCTTTAGTAGCTACAGGCACTGAGTAGTGAGAGCTCCATTTTACCTTTAAATCTAGATTAGCCAATTTAGAGTAGAAAACTGAAATTTTGATCAACAAACGTGTCAATATCAGAAGTAGCATTACAAAAAATGTGGGATAAACTAAACTAGTACAGAGCAAATGTTGTCTAATAAAAATAAAGCACACATAGAAAAAAAGATAAACATCCTCAATAAAAAATTCTACAACACCATTGGAATCATTCCTTATACAAGAGTTAATTTAAAAAAAAATCTGCCTGGTGCGGTGGCTCACGCCTGTAATCCCAGCACTTTTGGAGGCCAAGGTGGGCGGATCACGAGGTCAGGAGATCAAGACCATCCTGGCTAACACGGTGAAACCCCGTCTCTACTAAAAAATACAAAAAAAAATTAGCTGGGCATGGTGGCGTATGCCTGTAGTCCCAGCTACTCAGGAGGCTGAAGCAGGAGAACGGCATGAACCCTGGCAATGGAGCTTGCAGTGAGCCGAGATTCTGCCACTGCACTCCAGCCTGGGTGACAGAGCAAGACTCTATCTCAATAAATAAATAAATAAATAAACAAACAAACAAAAAATAAATACATAAATATACAAATCCAGGCTGCCTTTCAGAGTTTCAGGCAATTTCCATTAGGTTTAATGTTCAAGCATGGTGCTGACAGGGGAAACAAAAATATTTAAACATTGGAAATTTTAAAGTGCTACTTTTGATTTGCCAATTACTTTTTACATATCTTTTACGTGGATAAGACAATTCAATTTTTTATTGGTTATAAAGAAGACGACTTGATGAGCTCAGAGTATCTCCATCTTTGTTGTTTTAGTTTTCTCAATATATGGCCTTACTCATGATAAGATTGCTAAATCCTCTCAAAGGGTTCATTCCCTGATGACTGATAGGTAACAGTACTCTCATTAACTTTTCAAGAGATGTATTTATTGCAAAGAATATTCTTGCCTGATATATTCTTAATTGAAAATTAGGCTGTTGGCCTTAAATTTCTTGTATATATCCTTTGTTAATGTGCTAACCTGGGAAACAATGTGATCTCCCAATAATGATTTTCACCATTTATCCAAATAGCTTAATAAGGACAGGCTTAAGAAGCTTGCTTCACTCTATGAACCTGGCTCTTGGCCTTACTTGGATTTTAATTGACCTTTCAAAGTTTGGAGAAGAGAATGGCCTTCCAAATGAAACTCTGCATCCCAAGATAGATATATGATAGAAAAAGGACTATGAGACAAACAGATATTCAAGTGTTTACAAGCTATTTTTGTCAATTAAAACTCTAGTACCTAGTACAATGAACTACCTTCATTTCACAGATGGCATTATTTTATTACTTATCCATAGCAAGTCTTTCCCTAGAGATGAAACAGGGAAGGGGATCTTAAGCTATATTTAAAGCATGGATTACTATACTTTGGAACAGCATATCTTTCTAAGGATCTGATGAAAACTCATAAGCATTCTCTCTAGAGAAAGTCACAAATACATATATCTGTACAGGAGAATACTACTCAACAATAAAAAGGAAGGAACTGCTAGTATGGCAATACAAATAAACTTCAAAAACATTATCTCTAGTAAAAGAAACTAGAAATTAAAAAATACATACGATTTTACTTATATGCAACTTAGCAAAACTAAGCTATAATGATGGAACATAGATACAATGTTTACCAGAGACTACCATTGAGACTACTACAAAGAAATACAAAAAACTATCTTGAGTGTTGAACATGCTCTATATGCTGAGAGTAGTTGTAATTACAGAGGTACTTTTATTGGTTAAACCTCACTTTAATTTATAAAAGTTAAACTTCAAAAAATTTTCTTTAAAAAAGTCACATACAGGCCAGGCACGGTGGCTCATGTCTGTAACCCTAGCATTTTGGAAGGCTAAAGTGGGAGGATTGCTTGAGCCCAGGAGTTTGAGACTACCCTGGACAACATAGTGAGACTCCATCTCTACAAAAAAAATACAAAAAAAAAAAAATAAGAAAATAAAATAAATAGCCATATGTGGTGGTGGGTGCCTGTGGTCCCAGCTACTTGGGAGGCTGAGGTAGGGGGATAACTTAAACCCAAGAGGTCAAGGCTAAAATGAGCCATGATTGTGCCACTGCACCAAAGCTTAGGCAACAGAGTAAGACCCTGTTGAGAGAGAGAGAGAGAGAGGTAACATACTCACAGATTCAGGTGGTCCACAGACTGGATGAAGTCCTTTTATGTATCTCCTAAATATCTTTGAATCCAAGTCTGTAAATAAAATATGTAGCGCAAAGTGCATAATAAACAATGGATTACATTATGAAAGCCCACAGTACCTTAGTATTTTCTCTGAAAGGAAGTGAGGAAGCATATATATTTTACACAAAATCAAACAGTACACAAAATTTTAGTGTTCATTGCTTGTATAGCCTTGAGCCCTAATAAAGATAATTCTGAAGTTAGCTCTAAAAATTATCGTAACTTATAATGAGAAACATATTCTTTGCATATATTTTCAAATATTCTGATAAATTCCAAAAAATAGGTATTACATGTGTGCATGCACACACACACAACACACACACATTTAACATAAACAAAAGCAGGGAGAAAGCAGAGGGATCTAAGTGTAAAGTGTTGGAGTTGACGGGAATCATCCAGATTCTCTATTTTGCTCTGGAAACTAAGAGATGATGCCCTCTCTTGTTCAGTGAACCAAAGAGTGCAGGTATAGAATGTGGGCTTGAGGAAAGTGATATAGGTTTGCAGTAGTTGCTTAGGGAAATAAGAAGGAAACGATGTAAAACAAACAAAAGAAAGATCTGCAGAATGGCACAGACTATCCAGCTAAAACTGGAATCCGGAGATCTCTCCCATTGTGCTCTGTAGTCTTGGAGGGAAGAAAAGCTACAGATGAATTATGATGGGAGGGAGAGGCTTGAAGGTTGATGTCTGAAGACCGAGAAGATATCATGGCTTGCGGGAGTGGAATCAATGCTACTGACACTGGGATCCATGCTAAAAGGAAAGAAGGAGATCCTGGGTGGAGAAAGTTGATGAACTAAAGGAAAAGGAGGTAGTTGAAGGCACAGGTGTCCTGAGGAGGCAAAGAAGTGAGTAGGTTAGAGTTCTGGAGAAAGAAGATGCTACAGGAAAGCGTGGTATATTTGGCCTCTAAAATCTTAGCAGTACTGCGATGTGCTTTCTGAAATCTGGGCTTTATTATATTCTAAAACTGAAAGTGAGACTGTGCTTTCAATTGAATCAAAAACAGAATTGGTGGAAGTGACCTACTTACTAACTCACCAGGCATAGATGTAAAACTTAGTAGGAAAAAAAAATTACTTGGAAAGTTTGCTTTATCAGGATTAACTGGGAACAGAACATAAGAGATAGGAGAAGTGAGGGAGCAAGAAAGACCAAAGAGAGAAGAAAGATAAGTCATTTTGTTTGTTTTCCTGAGACATATAATTTTCAATCTCTTTGTCATGTTTATTCTAAATTCTAACTACCTCCATCCATCTACCCATCTATCTGTCATCTATCTATCTATCTATCTATCCATCCATCCACCCATCCATAATCATCTGTCTATCTTACAGTGTAAGCAACGTGGGCCTTCTCCCGATTATCTGATTATTTCAGTCTTAACGCAAGGTTAGATTCACTGTCCAAAGCCATATTCTGGTTCTGACATAGGGATTTTCTCAGTGAAAATTCCTAGCAGATTCCCCACCAGTCTGTTATCCAGGAGTGAAGCTGTATAACTTTTTTTTTTTAACTTTCTTTTTTTTTATTATTTTTTATTTTTTATTATACTTTTAAGTTCTAGGGTACATGTGCATAACGTGCAGGTTTGTTACATATGTATACTTGTGCCATGTTGATGTGCTGCACCCATCAACTCATCAGCACCCATCAATTCATCATTTATATCAGGTATAACTCCCAATGCAATCCCTCCCCCCCCCATGATAGGCCCTAGTGTGTGATGCTCCCCTTCCCGAGTCCAAGTGATCTCATTGTTCAGTTCCCACCTATGAGTGAGAACATGCGGTGTTTGGTTTTCTCTTCTTGTGATAGTTTGCTAAGAATGATGGTTTCCAGCTGCATCCATGTCCCTACAAAGGACGCAAACTCATCCTTTTTATGGCTGCATAGTATTCCATGGTGTATATGTGCCACATTTTCTTAATCCAGTCTGTCACAGATGGACATTTGGGTTGATTCCAAGTCTTTGCTATTGTGAATAGTGCCGCAATAAACATACGTGTGCATGTGTCTTTATAGCAGCATGATTTATGATCCTTTGGGTATATACCCAGTAGTGGGATGGCTGGGTCATATGGTACATCTAGTTCTAGATCCTTGAGGAATCGCCATACTGTTTTCCATAATGTTTGAACTAGTTTACAATCCCACCAACAGTGTAAAAGTGTTCCTATTTCTCCACATCCTCTCCAACACCTGTTGTTTCCTGACTTTTTAATGATTGCCATTCTAACTGGTGTGAGATGGTATCTCATTGTGGTTTTGATTTGCATTTCTCTGATGGCCAGTGATGATGAGCATTTTTTCATGTGTCTATTGGCTGTGTGAATGTCTTCTTTTGATAAATGTCTGTTCATATCCTTTGCCCACTTTTTGATGGGATTGTTTGTTTTTTTCTTGTAAATTTGTTTGAGTTCTTTGTAGATTCTGGATATTAGCCCTTTGTCAGATGAGTAGATTGCAAAAATTTTCTCCCATTCTGTAGGTTGCCTGTTCACTCTGATGGTAGTTTCTTTTGCTGCGCAGAAGCTCTTTAGTTTAATTAGATCCCATTTGTCAATTTTGGCTTTTGCTGCCGTTGCTTTTGGTGTTTTAGACATGAAGTCCTTGCCCATGCCTATGTCCTGAATGGTACTACCTAGGTTTTCTTCTAGAGTTTTTATGGCATTAGGTCTAACATTTAAGTCTCTAATCCATCTTGAATTAATCTTCATATAAGGAGTAAGGAAAGGATCCAGTTTCAGCTTTCTACTTATGGCTAGCCAATTTTCCCAGCACCATTTATTAAATAGGGAATCCTTTCCCCATTTCTTGTTTCTCTCAGGTTTGTCAAAGATCAGATGGCTGTAGATGTGAAATAAAAGAGAACACAAACAAATGAAAGAACATACCATGCTCATGGATAGGAAGAATCAATATCGTGAAAATGGCCATACTGCCCAGGGTTATTTATACATTCAATGCCATCCCCATCAAGCTACCAATGACTTTCTTCACAGAATTGTAAAAAACTGCTTTAAAGTTCATATGGAACCAAAAAAGAGCCCGCATTGCCAAGACAATCCTAAGTCAAAAGGACAAAGCTGGAGGCATCACGCTACCTAACTTCAAACTATACTACAAGGCTACAGTAACCAAAACAGCATGGTACTGGTACCAAAACAGAGATATAGACCAATGGAACAGAACAGAGTCCTCAGAAATAATACCACACAGCTGTATTACTTTTATTTTTTTTTATTTTTTTTATTTTTTGAGACGGAGTCTCGCTCTGTCGCCCAGGCTGGAGTGCAGTGGCCGGATCTCAGCTCACTGCAAGCTCCACCTCCCGGGTTCACGCCATTCTCCTGCCTCAGCCTCCCGAGCAGCTGGGACTACAGGTGCCCGCCACCTTGCCCAGCTAGTTTTTTGTATTTTTTAGTAGAGACGGGGTTTCACCGTGTTAGCCAGGATGGTCTCGATCTCCTGACCTCGTGATCCGCCCGTCTTGGCCTCCCAAAGTGCTGGGATTACAGGCTTGAGCCACCGCGCCCGGCCTGTATTACTTTTAAAAACCGAAAAGAATCTGCTCATCTTTAGCACTGACCCACCCTTCTCAGGTTTCTCTCATGAACACCAGGATTGACTGCAGAAAAAAATAAGAAAACAGAATACAGGTACTTCTTCATGGCCAGTTTCCTGGGGACTCAGGGACTTCATTTTTGCATTGTGCAAATTATATTCCCCAAATACAATTCTATTATGGATATAAACATCTAGTTCAAAGGATTTTTATTCAAGTTATTTAAAAAGTAAAAAGATGGTCCTGAACAATGCTCCTAATGAATAGTAGAAACAGAGCCAATGGCTTTTGAAGGTGATTTCTCCCAGGCTATTTCCTGAAAGTCAGAAGAATTCTTTTTTTTTTTTTTATACTTTAAATTCTGGGGTACATGTGCAGAACATGCAGGTTTGTTACATAGGTATACACGTGCTCTGGTGGTTTGCTTCCCATCACCATCAACCCGCCACCTGCATTAGGTATTTCTCTTAATGCTATCCCTCCCCTATCCCCTCAACCCCTGACAGGGCCAAGTGTGTGATGTTCCCCTCCCTGTGTCCATGTGTTCTCATTGCTTAACTCATTGTTCAATATGAGTGAGAATATGTGCTATTTGCTTCTCTGTTCTTGTGTTAGTTTACTGAGAATGATGGTTTCCAGCTTCATCATGTCCCTGCAAAGGACATGAACTCATCCTTTTTTGTGGCTGCATAATATTCCATGGTGTATATGTGCCATATTTTCTTTATCCAGTCTATCACTGATGGACATTTGGGTTGGTTCCAAGTCTTTGCTATTGTGAATAGTGCTGCAAGAAACAAATGTGTGCATGTGTCTTATAGCAGAATGATTTATAATCCTTTGGGTATATACCCAATTATGGGATTGCTGGGTCAAGTGATATTTCTAGTTCTAGATCCTTGGGGAATTGCCACACTGTCTTCCACAATGGTTGAACTAATTTATACTCCCATCAACAGAAGCATTCCTATTTCTCCACATCCTCTCCAACATCTGTTGTTTCCTGACTTTTTAATGGTTCCCATTCTAACTGGAGTGAGATGGTATCTCATTGTGGTTTTGATTTGCATTTCTCTAATGAGCAGCAAGAACAGAAATCATGACAAACAGCCTATAGGAGAATTCTAAAGATACGGTATTATAAAGGAAAGAGACAAAGCTTAAGGGTGAGATTTGTTCTCCAAAGGGTCATATAGTCTAATTCAGGATCCAGAAACAAACATAACTCTAGGATCCAGGTAGATCCAATTGTATCTGAGGGAAGGAGCACAGGCTGGTTAAAAGAGTCAGTGGCAAATTGGAAAGTATTAAGTGATTTAAATTAGCAGTTACTCTTCCCTTTAACTCATTTTTGATATGTGAAAAGGTGAATATTCCCAAATAATTTGATAATTTCAGAGAGGTTACAATAAAGATTTTTGGGTGAAATCTCTAAATATGTTAATTATATAACAGAATGTAAAAGTGTAAACTGTACTGTTTGAGCCAGAAAACAGCCTGCAAGCAAGATGGAGCCTTAAGGGTGTCTGGTTTGTACTCTCTGATCTGAAGATAAAAGCATTTAGTTAGTAATCTGAAAGCTCAGGACCTTCCCCTGGGTGTCTCTGGCCTAATATGTTATGTCATAAAATAACTTCAAGGTTCTTTGCTTTTATTTACTTAGCAGAACAATATTGGTGGTATCTGACAACTTACATTTTAGAATTGTTATGAGGGCCAAATAAGATAATGGAGAATTGGATCTGAAATGTTCAAAATGCTCCTGAAAAATACTTTTATTATTTACAATGGTGATTTATGAATCATGACAAAGATCTATCACTGATGAACAAATAATATATTGTTTCTGGGTTGTCACCTCTGTTTTCAGTCTAGAGAATTGTTTGTTGTACTGTCTTCATAAGAAACTATTATCACTTTAAAGTGTGTAAAATATCACTGGGCAAGCACAATTTATCACTTGGCCAGACTCATAGGAAGCTGGTTGACGTGTTAATTTAACAAGTGTTATTTCAGCTGTAAAATTTTGAATGGTTGCTTGGTCCCCTGAGATTTGAGGTAATCTTGATATGATTAATGCCGTAGTGGTTCTCTTCCAGTATGACTTGTAACTGAACTGAATTTTTAGAAAACATCGTAATCACACAATGATGCTGTTAAATGAGTGCTTATGGATTTAGGAATGAAAGATGTTTTAACAATTTAAGTATTAGACTATACAGAGCAGGTAAAATTAACATCAGTTAAGACAAATTTTACAGAACTGACTGGGTTGTTCAATGGTTCTTATGGACAGATGTAAATTTCAGCCATTGTGTCCAAAAGGATGTATTAAGCTTGAGCTTGGTTTGGGAATTTGTCAATATCAAAGAGGTGAACTTTCATAAGCAGGGTCTAACTGCTCTGTAGAAGTTTGCAAATAATCCTCAGAAAGGCTCAGTTCCATGGAAAGCCTAATTTATACATGAGTGTAACTTGTACATCCAGTGGCATGAATGGGAGACTCTAGAAGCCATATCGATGAGCATCTGCAACTACATCAGTTCAGTGATTTCTCTGGTCATATCTATTTTGTTTTTAAATTATATATAATTTAATAATATCAAAGATACATGTAGTGAAGATACAGTTGGATAAGTTTTGGAAAATACTACCCATATAAACCTACACATGAATTAAATGTGTATTGAAAAATCAAACACTCTAGTAAGTCACCTGATACCCCTTTTATGTGCACCCTTATCCTGAGAGGCAACTACTCTACTGGTTCTATAACCATAGATCCTTTTGTTTGTTATAAAATTTTATCCAAATAGAATTATACCTTTACACAATTTTCTCATATCTACCTTCTTTGCTCAATATATTGTTAACATTCATCCAGGTTGTTTGGCATATCAGTAGAACATTCCTTTCTATTGCTCTCTGTCTCATTATTTTTATCATTCTCTTTTGTTTAGCCTAAGGTTTTATCAAAATAAACATTTCAAATATTGGCTCCACTAATTTTGCAATGTTTGTCCATGTTCTATTGATTTCCTATCGTTTATTATTTCTTCTATTTGTTTTGAGTAAAATTCACAATTTTACTGGCTTTTAGTTTGATTCTCAGGTTTATTAACGTATACAGAAAAATAAAAAGAAAACTGTATATACTTATGATGTAAAATGTGATATTTTGACAAATATATATTATGTAAAATGAATGAATCAAGCTAATTTACATATCTATCACTTCACATACTTATTTTTTCATAGTGAGACATTTTAGTAGCTACTCTCTTTGCAATTTTGCAACATATAAATATATTATTATTACTGTAGGCACCATGCTGTACAATAGATTCCCAGTACTTATTCATCTTAACTGAGACTTTGTACATTTTGACCAATATCACCCTCTTTCCATCTCCTTTCCTACCTACTGGTAAAAATCATTCCACTTGCTACTTCTATGTTGAATTCAACTTTTTTAGATTGCACATATAAATAACATCATGGAGTATTTGTCTTTGTGTGCCCAGCTTAGTTCTTTTAGCAACATATATTCCAGGATCATGCATGTTGTTGCAAATGACAGAATTTCCTTTTTTTCAGGCTGAATAATGTGTCATTGTAGACATACATTTTATGTACACATACACTCTCTCTCTCTCTCTCTCTCTCTCTATTTATCTCTTCATCTGTTGATGGACCCTTAAGTTGATTCTAGATCTTGGATATTGGAAAAAATGCTATGATTAATATGGAAGTGGAGATAACTCCTTGACATACTAACTTCAGTTTCATTCGACACATACCAGAAGTGTGGTTGTTGCATCACATGGTAGTTCTATTTTTTATTTTTTAAGAACCACCATACTCCCTTCCAAAATGGAAATGTACTAATATATATTCCCACCAATACTGCACGAGGATTCCCTTTACTTGACATTCTCACCAACACTTGTCATGTTTTGTCTTCTTTTTGTATTTATAATTTTTTTAGTTGTAATTGAACAAAATATCCATATATAACATTTAAAACATTGTTTTAATACGTTGCAAAATGGCTAAATAAAGCTAATTAATGTATGTGTTACTTCATATACTTATCATCTTTTGTGGTCTTTTGTCTTTTTGATAATAGCTATTCTAATAGATATCAGATAATACCTCATTGTGGTTTTAATTTGCATTTACCTGATGGTTAGCGATGTTGAGCAATTTTCATATAATTGTTGGTCATTTGTATGTCTTCTATTATAAATGTCTACACTAAACATTTGCTCATTTTTTGAGTTGTTTGAATTATTTATATATTTTGAATATTAAACTTTTATTGGGTGTATGATTTGAAATATTTTATCTCATTCTATAGGTTTTCTCTTCATTATGTTGTTTTCTTTTTGTGCAGAAGCTTTTTAGCTTGTTGTAATCTTAAGCGTGTAGCAAAAGAAGCTTATCTATTTTTATCATTGTTGTCTGTACTTATAAGGTAATATCCAATTTACTTTTTCCCCCGACCAATGTCAAGAAAGATTTTCCCTATGTTTCCTTTTAGTAGTTTACAGTTACAGATCTTATATTTAAGTGTTTCATCCATTTTAGTTCATATTTGTATATGAGGTGAGATAAAGGTCTGATTTCATTATTTTGCAAGTGGATACTCAGTTTTTCCAACATTATTTATTCGAAGACTGTCCTCTCCACATTTTGTGCTGGCCCATTTGTTGAAGATCAATTGATGTAAATTTACAGATTTATTTCCAGGTTCTGTATTATTTTCCATGGTTTATATGTCTGGTTTTATTCTATTGTCATGCTCTTTTGATTACTATACTCTTGTAGTATATTTTGAAATAAAGTAATGTTATGCCTTTAACTTTGTTCTATTTTGCTCAAGATTTCTTTGGCTATTCAGTCTTTTGTGGTTCCTTGAAAATTTTAGGATTGTTTTTACTGTTTCTATAAAAAAAAAGTCATTGGAATTTTTATAGGGATTGCACTCAATCTGTAGATTGCTTTGGGTATCATGGATACTTTGATAATATTAATTTTCAAAACAATAAACATGGGATATTTTCATTTATTTGTGTCTTCAATTTCCTTTATCAGTTTTATAAATTTCAGTGTATACATTTTACCTCCTTATGTAAATTAATTCCTGAGTATTTTAATTTTTTAAGACTATCATAAATGATATAATTTTATTAACGAGCTTTTTACAGAGGTTTTTGTTAGTGTATAGAAATGCTCCTAATTTTTATATCTTGATTTTGTATCCTATAACCTCACTGAATTTATGTATTAGTTCTAACAGCTATTTGTTCAATTATTTAGCATTTCCAATTTAAAAGATCATGGCATCTGCAAACAATTTTACCTCTTATTTCCAATTTGGATATCTTTTATTTATTTGTCCTGCTTAATTGCTCTGGCTAGGGCTTCCAGTGCTATATTGAGTAGAAGTAACAAGTGTGGCATACTTGTCATGCTCCTGTTGAGTACAATGTTAGCTTGTGTGCTTGTCCTATATAGCCTGTATTATGTTGAGGTACATTCTTTCTCTAATTTGTGAGAGTTATCTTTTCATTATAAATTGATGTTGCATTTTTAAATGCTTTTTTGCCTCTATTGAGATAATCTTTTGATTTGTATCCTTTTTCTGTTAATATGGTGCATCACATTGGTTGGTTTGCATATGTTGAACCATTTTTACATACCATAATTATATGCCACTTGATTACAGTGTATAATCTTTTCAATATGATGCTCAATTTGGTTTGTGAATACTTTGCTGAGAATGTTTACACCTGTGTTTACTGGGGATATGGGCCTATAAATTTCTTTTCTTGTAGGCTCCTTCTCTTGCTTTGGTCAGGATAATGCTGGTCTCATAAGAATTTGAAAGTGTTCTCTCCCTTCAGATTTTATGGATAAATTTAAGAAGTATTGGTATTCATTTTTCTTTAAATAACTGATAGAATTCACCAATGAAGCCATCATGTTTTGGGCTTTACTTTTTGAAAGGCTTTTGAATACTGATTCAATCTCTTTACTTATTATGATCTGTTCAGACTTCCTGTTTCTTTATGATTCAGTCTTAATTGGTTGGATGCTCCTAGAAATTTACCCATTTCATCTAAGCTCTCTGTCCAATTTTTGGCATGTAATTGTCCATATTAGTCTCTTCTGATGCTTGAATTTCTGTGGTATCATAGGCTTAATGTCTCTGTTTCTTTTACAATTTTATTTATTTTAGCTTTTCCTATTTTTTCCCTTTGGTAGTTCAAAATCTGTCAGTTTTATCTTTTCAAAAAAACATTTCTTTTTAAATGATCCTTTTATTGTTTTGTAGTCTTTCTTTATGTATTCCTCCTCTGGTTTGTGTTTTTTTCCTTTATTCTGCTGTGTTTTGGCTTGGTTTGTTCTTTTGCTACTTCATTGAGGTGTTAAGTTGTTAATTTGAGATACGCTTTTCTTAATGTAGGTGTTTATCAATGTGAAATTTCATCTATGTTTGCTGCATCCTGTATGTTTTGATATGCTGTGTTTTCATTTTCATTTATCTCAAGAAGATATATATTGCTTTCCCTTTTGATTTTTTTTTTTGAGCCATTAGGTATTTAGAAGTTTTGTTTTATTTCCACATATTTCTAAATTTTCCAAGTTTTCTTCTCTTATTGCCATGGTTTCATACCATTGGGATCACAAAAAAAACTTGATATAATTTAAAACCTTAAAAAATTGTTAACACTAGTTTTGTGGCCTAACAGGTAACCTCTGCTGCAGAATGTCCTGTGTATGCTTAAAAAGAATGTATATTCTGCTGCCGTTGCATGAAATGTTACATATATGTCTTTAAGGTCCTTTTGTTTTATACAATTGTTCAAGTCTGTTTTCTATTGATTTTCTGTCTGATCTAACCACTGTTAAAAGTGTGGAGCTGAAGTCTTACTCTTATTGCATTGTTTTCCATTTCTTCTTTTTGATTTTGTCATATTTGCTTTATATATCCATATATTTTGATGTTGAACAAATACATATTTACATTGCTTTTCATTTTTATGCAAGTTTTATTTAGTTACTTTTAGAGATGAGGTTTTACTCTGTTTCCAGGGTTGGACTTGAACTCCTGGATTCAAGCCATCCTCCTGCCTCAGCCTCCCCAGTAGCTGGGACTACAGGAACGTGCACCATGCCAAACAACATAGCTTTTTCCTCTGGATGTATTGACTTATTTTTCATTATTTAATGGCTTTCTTTGTGTCTGCTGATAGCTTCTTACTTGTAGTCAATTTTGTTTGTGTAAGTATAGCCACCCCTACTCTATTTTTTTTCACCATTTTGATGGAATAACTTTTATCATCCCTTCACTGACATCCTCTGTCCTTAAAGCTAAAATGTGAGTCTCTTCTAAATATTATGTAGGTAGATCCTGTTTTTTATCTGTTAATTCACTTTACATCTTTTGATTGATTGGATTATTTATTCACATATAAAGCAACTATTGGTAGGTAAGGACTCACTACTGCCATTTTGTTATTTTCTGACTGTTAATGTAATCACTTTTTTTCATTCTTCCTTTTTCATTTTATAATTTTTTTGTAGTACGATACAAAAGAAGGTAATCAAAATATATTTTTATATTTTGCATATCTACTACAGCTTATTTTTTTATTTGTGCTTGCCATAATGCTTTTATAAAATATTTTAGAGATATAACAATCTATTTTAAGCTGCTTACACTTAAATTTTATGATATGCAGAAACTCCACACTTTAACATATTTTTGCCCCAGATTTTATAATATTGATATCATATTTTATATCTTTTATATATCATGTATCTATTGTTACTGTAGTTATTTTTATCTTTTGCCTTTTAGCTTTTATACTAAAGTATTTTGCCTTTAACTTTCATGCTAGAGTTGAAAATGATTAATGCACCACCCTTACAATATTAAAATATTACAGGTGCTTTTCTACTTACAATGGGTTTATATAGATGTAACCACATCCTAAGTCAAGCAGCATCTGTATTCTTACCTTTACAGTTTCATACTTTCATATGTTTTTATTTAGCTCTTTAGTGACCTTTTACTTCAACATCAATAACTCCCTTTAGAATTTATTCTAAGACAGGTGTAGTGGTGATAAACTCCCACAGCTTTTGTTTGTCTGGAAAAGTCCTTATATCTCCTTCATTTCTCCAATATACTCCTGACAGTTATATTCTTAGTTGACAGTTTTTTTTTTTTTTTCAGTTCTTTGAATATATTATTCCACTCTTCCCTGACCTGCAGATTTTTGGTGAAAAATCCACTGATATTCTATGAATATTTTCTTTTGTGTGATGTTTTGTTTTTCTCTTGCTGCTCTCAAAATCCTCTTTGTCTTTGAATTTTGATATTTTGGTTAAAAGGTGTCTGTATTGGCCCATTATTGCATTTCCATAAAGAAATACTTGAGATTGGGCAATTTATAAAGAAAAGAGGTTTAACTGCAGAGGTTCTGCAGGTTGTACAGGAAGCATTGTGCCAATATCCACTTGGCTTCTGGAGAGGCTTCAGGAAGTTTTCAGTCATGGTTGAAGGCAAAGGGGGAGCCAGCACATCACATGGCGAGAGTGGTATGAAGAAAACAATAGATGCCACATACTTTTAAACAACCAGATCACATGAGAACTTGCTCACTATCATGAGGAGAGCCATGCCATTCATGAGGGATCTGCCCTCATGACCCAAACAGCTCCAATCAGGCCCTACCAACATTGTGGACTACATTTCAACATGAGATTTGGAGATTGACTCATCCAAACTATATCAGAGTCTCAGTGAAAATCTCTTTATATTTAATCAAATCAGCTTTTGAAGCTGTCTACGGAAATTTTCAGTTCAGTCATCCTGTTCTTTAACTTAAAATGTTTTTTTGGTTCTATTTTATAGTTCCATTTTCTTTACCTTCTCATTTTGCTAATATATTGTTTTCTTGATTTCATTTAGTTATCTATTAGTCATCTCTTGTTGCTCACAGGACTTCTTTAATATGATTATTTTGAATTGTTTATCAGGCAATTTGTAAATCTCCATTTCTTTAGGATCGCTTACTTGTGCCTTGTTTTGTTCTTTTGTGCTGTCATGTTTTCCTGATTATTTGTAATCCTTGTGCCCATGCATTGATGTCTGCACATTAGAAAAAACAGACATTCATTCTAGCCTCTACAGACTGGATGTGTCAGGCAAAACCTTCCAAATGTCAACCTGTCCACAGATTCTGGGTAGGTTGTCTGGTAAGGTTCATAGGTGGGCTTGCTGCTAGAGTTCTCAGGCAGACTGGCTTGGTGCCTTGGTAAGCAGTTGGGCAGGCCTGTATCTTGAGTCCATAGAGGCCAATCTGGGGCTCAGAAATGTGGGGTTGGGACTGGAACCTGGGTCCGCTGAGGAGACCTTGGAGCTTGGGTCTTGAGTTCACAGAAGCTGGTGTGAAGCCTGTGTCTGTGGGAACCGGCCTAGTTATGGGGACTACTAGGGGCCCCAGACCTTGAGTCTGCTAGAATGGGCCTGGAACCCTGGGTCCTCTGGGGTTAGAGCTATAGGAAATAACCTGGAGCCCAGAGAAAGCCTGGTGTTGGGGTTGGCTTAGAGTCTGGGTCTCTGTGGGCTTGTCTAGAGCTTAGGTCTGGGAAGCTGACCTGTTACCTGGAGCCATGGGGGCTAGCCTGGGGTATGGGTCCAAAGGGCTGACCTGGAGGATGTATCTGTAGGTACTGGTCTGCAGGCTAGGTCTCTAGGGGCTGGTCTGGAGCCTGGGGAAACCAAGGCTGGTCTGTTGTTGAGTAGACCTGAAGGCTGGATCTGCTTTAGTGAACCTGGGTCCCAACTGCAAGGACAAGCCAGCCTAATATGTAGGGGTGATCCTGGAACCTAGGTCCATGGGCTTTGGCCTGGTGTCAGGGTCTACTAGGGAAGCCCTCGACACTGGGTCTGCTAGACAGAGCCTAGACCCTGTGTTTACTAGATCATAGACTCACAGACCCTGTATCTGTGGGGCCCAGCCCTGATGTTGGGTACACGTGCTGAGCTGTTATTTAGGTCATTGGTAGCCAGACTGGAGCTGAAGTTTGTGAATACCGGAAAATAATCTGGGGCTTAAGGGGAATTAACTGGCACTGGAACAAGCCTGAAGCCTACAACTACATGTAGTAGTACGGAGCTTGAATCTGCAGGGCCTGTCCTGGAGTCAGGGGCTGGAGCTACCTGCCTGGAACCTGGATTCATGGATAGCAGGCTAGATATGCAGTCTATGGGTCCTGTACTGGAGTCTGGAGCTATGAGAGATGGCCTGGTGGTGGGGTGGGTCTGGAATATGGGTCTTCTTGTGCTGACCTGAAATCTGTGACTGTGGGAGGCAGTGTGGAGCCTCAAATTTTGGTCATTAGCCTAAGGCTTAAGGATCTAGCCTGCATCTGGGGTGGATCTCAAAACCTGGGGCAATGGGTGCTTGCCTGGAGCCTGGAGCTGCAGGAGCTTCCTTGGAGTCTCAGTATCTGTGTGACAGCCTAGTGCTTGGGGTGGCCAGGAGGCAGGGTCCACTGGTACTGGCCTTGAACTTGGAGCTTCGGATTCCAGGCTGGTGCTAGGGCTGAACTGGAGCCATGGTGGGCCTTGATCCGAATCTGCAGAGACCCAACCTGTGGCCTAGGGACAGACTAATTCTACGGTGGGCCTCAAAACTGGGGCTGTTGAGGAATAGCCTTGCACTGGGTTTCACTAAGGAATGTCTGGTCCAGGAGTCTGTGGCAAAAAAGAGGTGCTCACTTCACTGTCTTTCCTCCAGATGGAGAATATCTCTGTGCTGTGGTGCTCTGACTTTGGGGAGGGAGTGGCAAAGGTAATGTGAAATTGTCCCTGATACCTTTCTTAATGTGTCTTTTTCTTTTTTCTGCACTATACTCAGGTACTGTTATCTATTACCTGAATTTCTGAGATGTTACGAAGGTATTTTCATGTGTGGATAGTTTTTCAAATTGATGTTTCTGCCAGGGGAAAAATGTTGCAAAGTCTATTATGCCATTTTGCTCATGTTACCCTTTCAGAAACCTTTACTTATTTCTTAGGATGTGGTCTTCAGTCATTGATTTTAAAACTTTGTGTATTTATAATATAACAAATTCAATCCATATCCATATCTTTTCCTCTAAGACTACTTTGGCTACATGTTACAAATTTTAATATACTGTGTTTTCGTCATTATTCAACTTGAAATATTTTGCAATTTCTCTTATGATTTCTTCTTGTACATGAGTTATTTAGAAGTTTTTTTTTTAGTTTTCCAATATTTGGAATTTCTACAGGTATCGTTCTATTAATTTCTAGCTTAATACTGTTGATTACTTAGTCTGTTATAGAAGAATAAAACAGAGAAATGAATAAATCAAAGAAAAGTCCTAGACTTCAAGTAATTTATGTGCTAATAGGGGAGTTAGATAAAAAATTAAATCAATTAATAAAATTTCTATTATGTTTTATATGAATTAATATTGAAGAGAAAAATTAAATAGAAAAGGGGGCTAAAAGTCATCATATACGAGAAGTTGCAACTTAGTTTATATATCTTTGACCCAAATTGCTTATTACTACAAAATACAGAGACAGATTATTAGAGACAGATTATTTCTATATGAACACCCACTGGCCTGCTTTTCAGAAGTTATTACCTCCTTACATTGCTCACCAAGCATTTCATAGATTCTCAGCTCAGTGCCCCAGGTGTGTATATGCTGAGGTTCCTCAGGATCCTACCCAATATCCATGCTCTGTTATTTTTCTGCTGACCTGGCCAATGAATCTGACTGAAAGAGTTGCAATACCCACTGTATTGCTCAGAGTTGCCAACAATTCAAAATGGGGACCATCTCTTCATTTTCTGATACTAATGTTTCTCTCAAAGCTGGTTATTAGGTTAGAATTATTGAAATGATTCCAGGTTTCTCATACCTTAGAATTCTCATGCTTTAGAGTTCTATGTCTACTGAATCACTGTTTCACAGAGAGAACTGATATTTTATCCCACTCTAATTCAAGGCAAACTCATTGCATGCCTAAAATAACTGAAATAAATAAACAACTATTTACTTGATCAAAAATATCAACCCCTTCTCTGACCTGCAAGAGTGGTTCCTCCCATCAGGGTTCAGATAATGCAATCTGATGTTACCTTTGCTGAAGCCATCAACATGCATATTAATCCATGGTCATTTTTTCTAAAGCTTGAATTATACAACTTCCTGCACATTGACGGTTTCCAAGCCTCTCATATCTTAAATATAATTCATTATCAGTCTACAGTATTATCTCTGCTAGGCAGAAATAGATTCTCTTTAATTGGCATCTGGGGCTATGCTCTTAACTCTGGAGAAAGATGACATTTCTCTAGCTTCCCTGATGTTGGTTCATTCAGTGGGTGAATATTAGCAGTCAAACAAATTAGTGAATTCTCCTGAATTCTCAATTCAGTAAGTACATCAACTATTTTGACTAAAGAATAATAAAATATTATGAAGTCAAAATTAAGAGAAACATATATTTTTGATTTCCAAGAGGTCATAGAATCCGTTGTGGGCAAGGAGCAGGAAAGAGGAAAGAGCCAGGATGGCGTCCCCTGTGTGTGTGTATGTATGCATGCGTATGGGTTTGTGTGTAAATATGTATCTTCCATTCAAACGCATTTTGAGTTTGTATGACCATTTTACTTACTTTGAACTCCAAACAACTTTCTTCCTACTATCCCAAAGAATAATTGTAGCTGGGGTAGATAGGACTTTTAGCATTTTTGTGAAAATAAATAATTTTTAAGGAATATTGGTTTAGTTCAATTTCCTATCTCTTTTTATAGGCAATTTTTTAAGAAGCTAAATTATTTCCTATTTCAATGCATATATGTGCTACAGTTGCATATTAATATCTTTGAGGCAGTTATTTTTCTGTAATATAGCATTGGAAAAGATTTTGGCTATTGAAGGGACAAATATTTTTCATTTCTTAAAAGTTTTTTTACTCTATAGTGTCTTCCTATCCTGTGTTCCATTATTAACTACAGTAGAAGTGATTTAAAAGATATTTTTGCTTCACCTTTGTATAGTACCATTTGTCAAATCCTAAGAAAATTCCAAGGGTTTTCTTTCTTTTCAATACAGAACTAAGAATGAGTTAGAACCTAGTGTAAAAATACCATATAGACCACTCGGTCTACATGCATCTGTTTTAAAATTTATAATTTTCTCAGTTATTATACATTTCATTTTTGTGCTCTCCTTGTTTCTATATGGCTGGGGGAGTCAGAAGACCATAAACTCCATCTGTTTGTATCTGCTCAATACTTTTTTTTTTAATCTGCATCTCCATGACAATATTCTTTTGACAGACTTTGTGTATGAGTCTTTTTATGCCTATTAGCAAATTCACGATTGGTGTTTAAAGGGGGAGGGATAGAACAGTAATAACAGTGCCCAGCCACAAAAGTTGAATTACAATTTATCCAATCCAACTGGGACAGGAACCCTCTTCTTCTATTCCAGTATGTGACAAGTATATGACCCACATCTGATCAATGAAATGTATAAAAAAATCTGCTGGGCTAAGCAAAATATAGGATATAGGAACTTCTTTTGTCACTAATAAAAAAAAAAAGCACAAAAAGGTATTTGTTCTTTGGACTCATAACCTTTTTTCCCTGCTTGGTGTCCTATTCTTTGAGGATGTAATGCTTCACACTGCAACTACCATTGGGGTAAGTATGACTAAAATATTGACTAAAGAGGAAGACCTTTAGAATTTGAAGATAGAATAAAACACAATATACAATTCTAGTTTTGAATTTTTCAAGATTTCTTGTATTTAAGAAATAGTAAAACTATGTTAAGATCCCATTAGTAAAATACTATAGATAAAAAAAAAATCTTAATATGCCAAAAGTCAGGCCAAGGTTAGTTTAATAATAAAAATTATATGAAAGATATTTGCATATTACCTTTTCATCTCCATTTGCTTGGGGCTAGTGGATTTGGCATCTTATATATAGCAATAATGAGCTTTCAGATTTAGGAGCATTTTTAGAGAAAGTAGCAGATATTTACTTGGTTCATCTTTGGAAGTTAGAATACCTCCAACCTCTTTAAAAAATCTGTGCCATGTAGTCTATGCAGTCCAGGTCTATAGTCAAGACAATAGCTCTATATTGAAGTTCTGCAGTTTGGATTCAAAGCACAGCTTGGTTCAACAATGCTCTGTTAAGTATTTTTAAAATTATCTATCTACCTATTCATCTATCTAATCTATCTGCCCATCCACTGGAGACAACCTCAGTACTTAGGGTTGGTTGTGCCATTCCAAATTTGGAGTATAATTCCTGGGTCTCTTGGATAAACATAATCCTAACCCCTATGTCTGTTTCATAACAAATGGAGTTATACCATGTATATACCATATAAATAGGACATATGCAGCTTCATGAAACAAATTAAAAATACTCATAAGCATTGCAGCCCACACTCACAATTTTTTAAAAATTTCATTTTAAAATCACTATTATTCTGTCCAACAGTATGTCAATCTCTTTCTAAGGAGGAACTCTCTACTCCTACATCGGTCTGTGACCATTTGAATGCTTTAAAATAATTATGGAGTAGTACTGAGAGTTTAATGGGGATCTTGAATTTTGACAGATGTATTCAATTTGGAGTCCCTGAAGAAATATTAAAGATATTTAAGCAGAATGATAATGATAATAAAGAATTGTAAATAAGATGGAAGAAGATTCGGTTAAGAACTATCTTGTCTACTGTGGAATATGTTGAAGTCAAGAATTGAATTGGGCAGAGATATCTAAAGTGACAATACCTAAGATATTAATTTCTTTCGCATAGATGAAGTTTCTAGACATTTAATATAAAATGTGTATGTATGTAAAGTGATTATATTTATTTTGTAAACATATTCCTAACAAAAACTGAACTTTGACCACATATTTTAATGTAAAATGTTATTGAGGTGTTTTCACATAACACTATTCCAGAACAGCTGGTGATTACTTAGAAGTGTAACTTATTCATTGATAATCTATCCAAATAACATAAAGTTATCAATACTGTAACACACTATATCAATGTTTAATATCTAAATTAAAGGATACTGTAGTGGGTGATGTGTTCATTTTGTCTCCTATCACCATAAGCGATTTCTTGTCAAATTCTGAAGTAAATTTAATTTAAATCTATGTATTTCTCAGGGAAAGCTCAAGCACTATGAATGCCCTAGGAGACTAACTCAGTCCTATTTTGAGCGAGATTTATGCTTAAATTGGGGAAAAAAATTGTTTGCCTTGAATTAGTAGCCTTTAGGAGCTTAGGTTAATTGGAACTTTCTGTCACGTTCTACAAGCCCCATCTGAGAAAAACTCTGAGTTACCCTGGGTGAAACTAATTCTGAAATGGCCTTGGAACTAAAATAAGAGGTCAGTTTTTTTTCTTGCTCCTGGAACTAGGGAGAAAACACACAAGAAATGGCAGTAGGACTTATTGTCCTCCTGAGTATCTCTGCTTTTTGTGAAGTGACATTCGGACAGTAATCTGTTCTGGAAAATCCTCCATAATCAAGTCTAGTTGTATTCTTTTATGAAATATATTCACTAAAACAATGTATATACTTAAAAATGTATTATTTCTCTTACATTTGAGTTTAAAATAATTAGTATAATATTGGAAAGGATACATAAATAAAATATTTTAGAACTATTTTCCTTATATAATAAATACTTTCAAGTTGAAATAATTTAGTTATAAAAGATTTAGTTTGGCATATACTGAAAAAAGTAGAAAAATATTAGTTTTTAATTGTCTAAATTAGCATTCTGTGATTCATTAAGCAAATACATTTTTTATCTCCTCTATTTCCAGTATGAAATAGGCACTTGAAATAAGTTTTAATATATATAGAGACTATTTTTGATTTATTTTTCCAATGTAAACATTTTTATTAACAAACTAAGCATTCTAAAAGCTGTAGCTAAACCTATTGTTTACATGATGTAATTCTGTTTGGCTCTTATGGTTGAAGAATTGTAAATGGAAACAGGATTTAAACATCAACTCCTAACTTCACTTGGATGAGAAATGAATTAAATTGGTCCAGAGGAATACTGATAATCTGATATCTTTGGCCTTTCCACATATCCTGCTTGGAATGAAGAGGAAGAAATGTTGAAACAGGTAATGGAAACTGGCATATTATGACATTTAGTGTCTAAGTGGAGCACTATATTTAAAAAGTTTGATTTTAATTATAAGTAAAATAACTCATTGTGATATCTCTTATTGTTTCCAAATAAATATGAATGCTTTGTCTAGATTTGGTGACTTGGCTTGCTTTGTAAGTTGTAATATCCTATACAAATAATAAGTAACACTCTTTGGCATTTCGCCATCACCACAGTTACCCATACACAAGCCAAAATCAATTTATCTACCAAGGAAGAACATCATCAACTTCTAGCTCTATGCACATAGATGTAGATACCCAATCAGATGAGGAAGAAGATGATGGAGTAGAGGACTGAATCTGAGCTAAAATGAGCCCTGAAATAGGAAAGCCTGTGTTGGTAAATGAGTGTGCCTCATTTATGGCCTAGAAGAGCATCAGATTCTGCAATCTAGGATTACAGATATCTGTTGTTTTTTTGTCTATCCAGTAGCTGTCCTTCTTTTTTCTCATAATAGAACTCCTTTTCATGTTGAAAACTCATTTGAGGAGATTTGAAATTGTGTTAGTATAAACATGGTGCCTTATCCAAGTTATAAACATATAGGCTGGGACAACAGGCTATTCCATTTATTTTATCTTCTTAGCTAAAATAATTGGCTCAGATAAGGGCATATGAACCAAGCTAAGCCATCAGAGTCTTCTGTATAAATTTACCGCTGTACTTCTCAGAAAGACTGCCTCTTTTTACTGAGGTTTGAAACTGGCAGAATGTGTGTTTGGGTTTGGATGTGACCATATTTCCAGTGACAGGGAGAGCAATTCTATCTGGAGGCTCCCCAAATATGGTATTATAAATATTTTCTGAACTCCTAAGAACTTCAAATAATATCTGTCACTAAAGAAGCTATGCTTTGCCAATGCTTTTTGTCTCTTTCTCTGATAAATGATTAATGAATATCCTTAATTATTTGACTAAATGTAAAATTAGATTATCTTAGCTCATTTTTTTTTCATATTTAGTAAATCCTAGTGAACCGATTATTTGAGCAAACTCTCTCCTAAAAGGATCTTCAATCAATTCCTTCAAAGATATAGACACATAGAACGCCAGCACCTTACAGGGATAGATTTCCAAGAATTTAGCTCTTGTATTAACATATATATTTGAAAGATTAATATCTGAACAAAAATAGATACCACATCTTTTATATGGTATTGAACAAGTTATACTCTAGTTTTCAGTTTCTTAATCATAAATTTCAATTATGATAGTTTTGACCTCATTCAAATATTAAAGCAAATGATATATATAAGGTGTTTAGCATCCCGTGTAAGGTATAAAGCACTCGATAAACATTACACTATATAATCTCTTATTCCTTTTTATTTTTCCCTTCGTAAGCCAGCACCATCATTTTCAAGAAAAATATCGCATTTATAGACCATGAAGTATAAAATAGCATCAAGTCTGTCACATGCATTTGCTTGAGCATCATTGTACTTATTCACCATTTTCCCCACTATATTTTCTATGACGTTCTTGAAACTCTCAGTTTGGGAAGGACACATCTGGGAACAAACGGGAGAAAGAAGATTGAGAAGCTGATGTTTCTCATGCATCAGAACACAATGGAAAATTTTCTTATGAATGGTGATGTTGATGGCAGAGGACACAAACAGTTCAGCGGACTATACACTCTAATCTTAAATAGTTTAAGGTACTCTAAGCTACTGAATCCAAGAAGACTAGGGTTTACATAAAAGTGGTATATGTATGTGTGCGTGAGCGTGTGTGTGTGTTTGTGTGTGTAGTTTGCGGGAATGGGAAAGTAATCCAAACAGAAGTATTTTAAGTATTGCAGATTTTATAATGTGACCCCTTTAACATTGGATAATGCCTTATGGCAGCATTGCAATGACTAATACCTGTTTTAAATCTATCTTTATGCCAGATATTGTGAAAATGAGCACTAACAATAGAAGAGTTGCAAAATAATTCTACAGTATTGACTCAGACTATCACAAATCCAAAGGTACAGGGCAAAGAAATTAAAAACTTAAGGTACAGTGTTACAGAGTATGCATGGTTTTTAATTTTGTATTGTTTCTTTTACTACTTAACTATTTATAACTTGAACTTTCTGCTTCCTCATCTTCTTATACTCAGCTTTTTCTTTTCTTTTTTGCAGCTTCTACCTCTTCAAAATTCACTCTTCTTTTTTCCCCTACCTAATTAATTACTACCATGTTTGTTCCATAGTTTAAACTTTCTAGAAAAAAAATGAGGGAAACAGGTAAATTGTATCATTTAAAGAAGAAACAGACTGCATAGACTGAAATTCTACATAGTTTATTTGTTTTACTTTAGTTTTAAATTTTATTTATAGATTGTGTAAAATTGATCATGAGTAACATTTATATGTGTTTATGTGAAAATAAATACAGTAGCTTGTATCCTATAACTCAATTGCTCAATTGACACATTAGATTAAGAAAATAATAGTAGCAATATCACTCACTCATAATCCATTTATGAGAAAAAAGAAACAAAATTTTATTTCTTCGATATTTGGTGAAAATCAATTGTGTGTGTGTGTGTGTGTGTGTGTTGACTGAATAAGAGAGAGAGATTTATTTTAACAAGTTGGCTCAGATGATTACACGATACACTTCAAGCTGGCACACTGAGACCAAGGGGAGAGTTGATGTTGCAGTCTAGACTCTATAAAGACCGTCCGGAAGAATTATTTCTTCTTCCTTGAGGATCTCCATCATTTTTGTTGTTGTTGTTAAGGAAGTCAACTGATTGGATGAAACCCACTCACCTCGTAAAGGTTGATTTTCTCTACTCAAAGTCCACTGATTTAAATGCTAATCACATCTACCAAAATATCTTCACAGCAAATCCAGCCTGGAGCTTGACCAAACATCTGTGCACCATAGCCTAGCCTAGTTGACTCATAAATTCAACTAGCACAAATTCAACCTTTCCCCATCTGGCACCCGTACACATATCTTTAAACCATACTTAATCTCCAAAAAAATATAATAACAAGGTCATACTTCCATCTAACATGATAATATGATACTATATTTATTTGAAAATACACTAACCCTTTCCCCAGAAGAAGATACAGAGATCTTGGGTGATGTTCACTCTTCTTGATATCTTGTAACATATATACTATAATTCTAAGTTAGCAATACTTAAATACTATGATATAAAATCAATACATTTTGTGTTATATGTTGAGAGTAAAAAGGAGCAGAAAATTGACATGCAAGCATATTCAAACAAAATAAAAAAGAAATACTCATAACAGCTCTTAGTTCTGTAATTTGTCATGTGCTCATAGCTGACATTTATACCGACCTTCTTTCACTACCTACTCTGTATTTCCTTTGCCCTTAAGAAGCCCCCCACTTAGTTATGGTTCCTTACCTGCAGAGACAACCCAAACCTTCATTCCAGAAGGATCTGGGCCATTAGTATTATTGCCTGAACTAGATTGTAGTTTTCCATTAACTTTCTTCAAAGGGCATGGGAATAATAAGAAAAACAGTAATTAATATCCTGTATTCTAAACATTCTATTCTTTACCTTCACTGGGAAATACTAGACCAGTTTCCCCTTTGTAGTCAGGATCAATCACCCCTGTTAGCACAACAACTCCCTTCTTTGTCTGATGGTTCAGAGGCAAAAGGAGCCAGTAGTGGTCAGGTGACAGTCTTAACCTCCAGTTCCGTTGAATCATTTTGTCTTCTGGAGAAACTCATTTTGAAAGTAAGACTTTTAGACTAGCAAGACTTTTAGATTAGAAAGTAAGGTAGCAGGGACAGGAAGCAAATATTTTGTTATAGAATCACTGTATGTAACAGTGAATACTGCTACTTCCATTCCACTGCCTGAATCCTGGACCTGTAAATCCTTCCTATGAGAGAAGCAGTACAATATACTGAACACTAATTTAGGGAATATACAGCTCCTGGAAAACCTTGACTCATAAGTATTGATTAGTAGCATCCAATGGTGATATTTTGCATATTTCTATTACCATGTAATACTATAGACTGTCAGTGCTTTCTTTACTACTAGAAATTGAATAATTGCTGTCTTTAAATCTAAACAGATTAGACAACCAATTCTAGAAACCCAAGAACAAATTTAGAAAACTCATCCTTAAGATTCTGTTTCTCTAAAACCACTCTTGCTACAAAAGTCTGTTAGTCAGGGTTCTCCAGAGAAACAGAACCAATAATCATGTGTGTGTGTTGTGTGTGTGTGTGTGTTAGTACGCAGAGTGAGACAAAGATTTATTAATGTTAAGTAATTGGCTCACACTTTGATCTAATAATGGATTATCTAGTGTACCAGAAAAAGCATCAGAGAAAGACTACTTTTGAACCTTGTTCCAAGGTGCCTTGCCAGTTAAGTTTAACTAGCACAATGGCAATTAAATTATAAGAATTAATCCTTGGGTTCATATGTCTCAAGGATTCATCTATTCAATAAGAATTGCAAATAACTGGAAAGTTAAAAATCTCAAACTCAGGGTCCATAGACACTGTACAGATGATCCCTGAAGCTTTACTACTTACTTGAATTCTTAGAGAAAGTGTCCACTCAACAAGGCCAGGACAAAATTGTTTTATATGTTACAATTTCATTTATCTAAATCTTGTTTGCTATCCTTTTGACTGGACTTTTTATCTTTACTGGTTGCAGTTTACTTGTAGTTGACTTAGTATATCATCTCCAGTTACCAATAATAAAGTGTCGTTTATTTCAAGACTTCCTAGAGGAAATAATTACCATACATTTTGTATTGAGTTTTTCCAGTTATTAATGCAGCCAATTTGCAAGTTTGTCAAATATGTCATCCCTTGCCAAATCCTGGGAAAATTCACATAATTGTTGTACCTGAAATTAATGTTACTAAACTGAATTCTGATCATTGATATTCTAATGAATAAATAGCCTTATCTAGTATCTATTAATAGACATTTAGAATAGCATTGATACAACTAATGTAACTTTTATAATCATAATTCAAAATGACCATGTGTATTGTTCCATTCTCCACCAATACTTCTCATATATCGTTTGTATATCCATATTGTTTTTAGTAATAATTCAAATCAAATAACAAAACTAAAAATGACTGAACATTTAAAACCATGGGTTATTCCTATAATTGGAAAATATCTATATTTGTAAAGTACTAGAATACATTTCTTACTACAGCCCCCAAAGATAATATACAGTTCCACTAAGTTTTATGGATCACTTCTCCTATGGTTATGTTTTATTTTCCTACTCAGGAATCAGATTCTTCTATGTTTACCGCAGGCTAATTTTTCAGTGGTGATATTGGTCAGACAGCTCCAAGCTTATAAAATACTCACAATAAATTTTTACTCTTTAAAAAGTAGATGAAGGAACAGTACTTTTCCTAGGGGTATACATATTAACTAATATAATATGATTTTAAAGCATATTAATACCACCAATATGATTTGGAGTAATTTGGCTGGCATAAAAAATGTCTCTTATTTTATCTGACATACAACACTATACATCCTGAGCCCTGGAAACACAATAAGTTTTTTAGCCTAATAAGTTACAGATAATGAATTAACTTTAAATATTCTTTTGACAAACTGGGAAGGTGGGGCTTTGCATCACTGTTTGTTAACACTTTATGTTATACCCATATTAACACAATTATTGTAACAATTTATATCTAAGCTCAAAGAAAAGGCAAGTTGTCTATGTAGATGTACTTTGGAAGACTTTGGGACTTCTTTACTCATTCAGGCCTGGGAAATTTTTGCCATGTTGCAAGAATATTGCCCAGTGTTTTCTTATTATCTTTCTAGTAATAATTGTTTGTCTCACATTAGTTCAATGTCTATGAATCAGAATTCTAAGGTTTTCTGCAGAATCACATCCTGACTGTAAATAAATAAATAAATAAATAAATAAATAAAATATAACAGATAGATGGTAATATTTCTGATAAACTCTCAAACAAAAAGGTGGATCCTTGCACATAAAACTTTATTTTAAAGGAGGCAGGACATTGGTGAAAGTCTCTGCAACCCTTGATGATATTCATGCAGCTTATGTTAATTGAAAAGCAAAAAAGGAACTGATAATTTTAAAATTGTAGTTCTAACCCTCAAAGAAAAAAACAATTATTTTGTAGCTATGGTAACAATTATCACCAGACTGCTTTTAACTTCATGGAATTGAGCAACTAAAACTTGCCTCAGTAAAAATGCTTTGCAAGCCAAACAATGAGTATCAGCTTCTCATTTCTGAATGTCAGCCAGTCAGGAACATACCCACTCCAGTGCACATACTGCTGAGTGTTAATCAGTTAGCAGCAGGTCTCACACAAGCAACCATAGTTTTATAGATGATGTCAACCCATTTACATCTTTAAAAGTTGGCCAACCCTTATACTTTTATTAATTCTGAAGTAATATGAGCAGTCTGTTCGGCTTGGGGAGACTATACCTAATCATCCCGACTCTCTCTTAACAGTAAGTTCAACTGTTATATTTTAATTTTTGCTTTTTTTATAAAGTAAAATGATTTAATCAGTCTTTGAAATTAGGAAAAAAAAAAAAAAAAACAACTAGGTATTGTGTACTCAAAGATGCACCCAGGATCCTTTATCTAAGACAAATAACTTTTTTAGTAGTTACTTTCTTTATTAGTAAAAGAGTGTTGAATGAGCTATTTTTTAAGTTTTATTAGCATTCAACATTCTGTATGCTTACACATGCTTATGCCATTGAATTTCATTGTAATGAATAATTTAGGAATCAGTAAAGTTGTATAATTTGCATATTATATAAATTCTTAAACGAGTCATGTTTGTAGTTCAATTTACAGATTGGTATCAAAGGAAAGGGGCAAGTTGAAGGCGATAATATTGATTGACTACATTTATGAAAATTTTTCTGGTAAGCATTTAATTTCCAAATCATTTAATAGTTTACTTTCAGGAACTACAACGTGATGCTATTATACAAATAATCTCACAAGCATTATAAAAGGAATCTGAAAACTTTATTTGCATGATAAAATCTCTTTTGATATATCAGATAACTTGCCATAGAATTAAGTAGTTCATTATACTGCTTTGAATCTAAGTCTCCACCTTGGTGAAATGAAATGAAAATACTTAAAAGTTAATTGGAGATTGAATGGGAATGTATATTTGCCTACACATGAAATACCTACTTTTTATATTCTCAAGATGTGTATGTATACATTTAATTTTATCTTTTTAGTTTACTTGCTTTTATACATTCTTTACATAGATCATTCATCCAAATGCCATGTTTATTTATTCGCTTTATTATATGCTTACACAAATAGAATATGTTTGATGAAGCAACTTAATTGAAATAAATTATCCCTTAAATGTGCATCCCACATATCTCTTTAAGGACATGGTTGGCAGTTTGGTTCAGCCAAATAAGACTTTCTGTTTTATTTTAAATAACAATATGATATCCCAACATTCAGATCATTTTATTTTCTCTCATTCAACTCTAAATAATGTAACAATATTATTTAGGTTTTAAATTGAAGAGAAGTAGATGCTGACCATAATGATCAACTACTATATACTAACAAATGTTGAGTATTATCATTCAAATATAATTTATCTTAATTTTGGTAGATTAAATAAACATAAAGTGTGTCTTCCAAAACATTTTTTTTTTTAATTTAGACTCTCCCTTCTTAAGGAATTAGGAATATCAAGACACACCAGAAAGCAAAGACACAGAAAGATTGAACATTAGAGCAACTGGCACTGAATCTACTGCTCACTTGAAGACCTGGGAACTATTGCTTTGCCTTTATAATATATCCAATATTTTTATATCACATACGGGAGAATTTCTCCCCTAAAACCTGAAAGAAGCTAATTAATAGAGATATTTATCATTTTACTTTCAAACTATATACTTTTATGGAAGTAACCAAAGGAGTAAACACAAGAAATTTTCATAAACTGATTTGTGACAGAATACTTAATAATGTGGTAGCTTCCGGAGGAAAATGATGCACCTGGATATTGGCAGGTGAAATCAAAGACAAAGCAATATTGACATACATTACTAGGTTAAAAAAAAAAAAAAAAAGGTAAACTAAGCTGTTAACGCTGGTACAAAAAAAAAAATTTGTTTTTAAATCTATAACGGCAAATTATTTATGAAAATAAATGTATTAGAACAATATTTCCCCCTTCCCTTCTTTCATATACTTTGCTAAGGAAATAATATAAAACCTACATGTAGAAAGCAGGAAGAACTTGAGCACTGTTTTCTTCCTGTGGCGCCAACCTGAATCCCAAGTGACATTGTGGCCAAATCCCCTCCAATGTGCAAGCTCAAACATAGATGAAATCACTTGACAGCCATTGACAGCGGTAATAACATGGGAGATCTAGAGTTGAATTAACCAGAGATGAGTTTATCAGTAGCTTCTGAGACCCAAATCGCCTCAATAGTTAGTGATATCTAAATAATTGCTGGCTTGATTTAGTCACCTGAAATATAATAGGGCTTACATTCTTAGGGGTGTGGGAGAGGGGATATAATCAAACAAAAGAATATAACAGTATATCTCAATTTCAGATAGAAAGATAAATAGATAGACTATCAGTACCAAATATTAGACATTTAAAGTAGCAAGACATTTAGAAAGCAATGAAACGACAGCTACCTAAAAAAAAAAAAAAAATCTGCATAAACAAACAGACTAACCTTTTTATTGAAAGTGGCAAAGACATATTTAAAATAACAATTATACATGTATTCAGACATCTAGAGATAAAGTAGAAAGAATGAAGAGATAGCAATCTCAAACAACCACATAGAAAAGACAAAAACTATAAATACAAAGAAAGGCATAGATATAGTAGTAGCAAGTATCATTGAACTTAAAAAGAGATCAATATAAATTATCCAAAACAGAAAACAGCACAAAGAAAAAAGAAGACGGTTAAAATTTAGTAACCCAACACAATATCAGTATTGAAATATCACACAATCTTTTGTATCTAAAATAAAGGTAATTGTCTAAAAGGCAGTAAAAGGAATAAAGAGGAAGAAAACTTTTTTATAATGGTGCATGGCATTTTCAGATTTTAAAAAACACCATCAATTTATGAAGTTAAAAAAACCAAAAGTGCAATGGATGCACAGAAAATCAGATTTGACACATAATAGTAAATCTCTTGGAATAAATCTAGTTTGAAAATTTTTAAAGTAATTCAGAGGAGAAAAACAGATACATTACATACACTAAGATAGGAATAAATGTAACAGTTTATTTCTTAAAAGAAATCATTCAATCCAAAAAGTATAAGAAAAAAGAAATATCACCTTTGAAATGTTGAAAGAAAAAAAATTCTCAAATTTGGGTTCAATACTCAGCAAAATCATTCTTTAAAATGAAATGAAGATAGTTTCAGGTGAATTGTAACAGTATTTGTTACTGTTAGATCTGGATTCCTATATACATGCGTGTGTGTGTGTGTGTGTGTTTATATGTGTGTGAATATATAAATATATATATACACACACACATATATATACACACACACACTATATATATATATATATATATATATATGGTAGAAATTCTCCAAGCTGAAGAGAAAATACATCAGTTGGAAATTTGGAACTACTGAAATTATTACAGAGCACTATACATGATAAATAAATGGCTAGATATACTAAACTGTCTTTTTCTTTCTCTAATTTTATTGAAATATATTGAAGTGTTCAAAGACAAAACAATTGCATTGTATGTGATATTTAAATCATATATAGGAGTAATATTTAAAAGAATGAAAGATGGTAACTAAAATAATACTGTTATAGTTCATATGTTGCATGAAGTCGTAGGATAATAATACAAAACTTTAATAAATTAAGGATACATTTTAAAATATTTACACAAAATATGAAGAAGAAACACAAAAATCCAATACCAGAAATAATGTGCAATGCTAAAAAGTAATAAATTTTTAAAAAACTAAAAAGAAAAACCAAATAAAGAAGAGAGGCAATTTTTTGAAAAAAAGAAAAAGATGATTCAGAACCAATTATATCAATATTCATGTAAATATAAAAGGGTTAAATATTTCAATTACAAAGATGACCAGGTGTGGTGGTTCACACCTGTAGTCCCAGCAATTTGTGAGGCCAAGACAGGGGCATCGCTTAAGCCCAGGATTTCGAGACCACCCTGGGCAATATAGTGAGACCCCATATCTAACAGAAAAAAGAAAATAAAAGGAGAGATTTGCCAAAATGTATTTAATAAAAATAGGTCCCAATTAGGCACTGTTTCCAAGAGATGTAATGCATACAAAAGCACAAATGTATTAAAATTAAAACAATGCAGAGATATATACAAAATTACAAAAATAAAGACACGTATAGATGTAAGCACTTATAAAAATGCTGGTGTGATTTCATGATGATAAAAGAGTCAATTCATCAAGAACAAATAGTAACTCTAAATGTGTTGGCACATAAGAGTTTTAAAATACATGAAGCAAATTTTCAGAAATAAAGGGAAAAATAAACCCAGTAACAATAATAGTTGAAGACTTTACTATTACTTTCTTAGTTACTGATGAAAATAAGTGGACAAAATTAAATGAACAAAGAACATATATGAAAACACTATTAAACATCTTTATCTAATAGATTATGTAAAAATACAACAAATAGATAACATTAATTTTATATACATATTATAAATTCAACAAGATAGACTATGTAATGGAGTATAATACATTATCACAGTTTCAAATTACTAAATTTATACACAGCATATTTATCTTACAAAAGCAACTAAATTAAAATAAAAAATTGAGTTCTAAAAATTCTAGATATTTAGACAATATTTAAACTGTTTTTAAATGATACGTGAATCAAAGAAAAGTTCAAAATGTCATTAAAATGTTGAACTAAAAAACTGTGATACGTGAATCAAAGAAAAGTTCAAAAAGTCATTAAAATGTTGAACTGAAAAACTATGTGACTTAGCTAAAGCAATTCAAAACAATACATTTTTATGCTTAATATTCATGTTAGAAAAATAGAAAAATCTAATATATCAGTTTTATGCTTGAGAAGTTGAAAATGAGAGAAAAGTGTATCAGAGGGGGTAGAAAAGGAAAATATTCAGAGGAAATGAATTAGAAAATATTCCCAAAAGCTAACATTTGTTTTTTTAACAAGAAAAATAAAGTTGCTTTGTGGCTTTTATAAATTGGATTATGTTCTTGATTGACCCTCAGATTCATGTATAGAAATGTTTCTGATTTTTGTACACTGAGTTTGCATTCTGAAACTTTTCTAAGTTGTTTGTAAGTTCCAGGGACACTTGGCAGAGTCTAGGATTTTCTAGATATTGTTACTGTCCATTAACAGTATGAATTCTTCATCTCATATGAGATAATTTGACTTCTTTTTTTTTCCTTTTTGAATGTCTTTTATTTTTTTTTTATTTTGCCTGATTGCTTTAGCTAGGACATCTAGTATTGTATTGAATAGGAGCAGTGAAACTGAGCATCTTTATCTTGTTCACGTTTTTAAGAGGAATGCTTTCAGCTTTTCTTCATTCAGAATGGTTTTGCCTGTAGATTTGTCATAGATGATTCTATTTTGAATTTTTCCTTCAATGCTTAGTTTGTTGAAGATCTTTATCATGAATGGAATTTGGATTTTATTGAAAGCCTTTTCTGTGTCTATTGAGATTATCATATGGTTTTTGTTTTTGATTCTATTTATGTGGTGAATCATATTTAGTGGTTTGTGTATGTTGAACCAACCCTGAATCCCAGGAATAAAGCCTACTTGTTCATAGTGAATGAACTTTTTATTGTTCTGCTGGATTCAGTTTGCTAACATTTTTGTGAGCATTTTCACATCTTTGTTCATCAGAGATATTAGCCTGTAGTTTTGTGTGTGTGTATGTGTGTGTTTGTCAGATTTTGGTATCAGGGTGATGTTGGCTTCATAGAATTAGCTGGAAAAGAGTCTTTCCTCTTGGATTCTGGGGAACAGTTTTAATAGAATTAGTATCAAATGTTTTTGTACATTTGGTAGAATTTGGTTGTGAATCCTTTTGGTCCAAGACTACAAAATACTGCTGAAAGAAATCACAGATGACATAAACAAGTGAAAAACTACGCCATGATCATGGATTAGCATTGTTGAAATGACCATACTGCCCAAAGCAATCTACAGATTCAACAATATTTCTATCAAACTACCAACATCATTTTTCACAGAACTAGAAAAAAAAAATACTGAAATTCATATGAAACAAAAGAGAACATGAATAGCCGAAGCAATCCTAAACAAAAACAACAAGACCTAAAGCATCACGTTACCCAGTTTCAAGCTATACTATAATGCTCCCAAATGTAACCAAAACATCACAGTACTAGAACAAAAATAGACATCTAGACCAATAGAATAGAAGAGAGAGCCTAGAAATAAAGCTACACACCTACAGCCATCTTATCTAAGCAATAAGGAAAGAACTCCCTCTTCAATAAATAGCGCTGGGAAAACTGGCTAGCCATATGCAGGAGAATGAAACTGAACTCTTACCTTTTCCCATATACAAAAAATAACTCAAGATAGAATAAAGATTTAACTGTAAGGCCCCAAACTATAAGAATCACAGAAAAAAGCCTAAGAAATGCCATTGTGGGCCGGGCGCGGTGGCTCAAGCCTGTAATCCCAGCACTTTGGGAGGCCGAGACGGGCGGATCACGAGGTCAGGAGATCGAGACCATCCTGGCTAATACGGTGAAACCCCGTCTCTACTTAAAAATACAAAAAACTAGCCGGGCGACGAGGCGGGCGCCTGTAGTCCCAGCTACTCGGGAGGCTGAGGCAGGAGAATGGCATAAACCCGGGAGGCGGAGCTTGCAGTGAGCTGAGATCCGGCCACTGCACTCCAGCCTGGGTGGCAGAGCAAGACTCCGTCTCAAAAAAAAAAAAAAAAAAAAAAAGAAATGCCATTGTGGACATGGGCCTTGGGAAAGAATTTATGACCAAGTCTTCAAAAGCAATTGCAACAAAAACAAAAATTAACAAATGGGACTTAATTAAACTAAGGAGCTTCTCTACAGCAAAATAAACTATCAATAGATTAAACAGTCACCATATAGAATGGGAGAAATTATTTTCAAATGATATATCCAACAAAGGTCTAACATCCAGGAACCCCACAAGGTAGTCACTATCAGAAGAATTATCTTATGATGAGTCAGAAAACCAATCTTGTTCTTTGAAGCAGTTTGGAAGAGGTAATCTTTTTGAACTACGTCCATAGTGTTCTTCATAACAAAGGCCTACTAAATGAAAGAGAAGAGTTTATCAGTGTCTTATCCTAGATGGGGATAGGGAAATAATCAATCTTTAGATACTGCTAGATTTACTGTGTCATATAAAAGGGGATTCTCTCTCTCTCTCTTTTTTTTTTTTTTTTTTTTTTTTGACTGCTGACTGATTGCAAGTCCCCAGGAGGGCTTTATTTTTTCTTTTCAACATCCTGTTCTGCGGCTTCCTTGGCTCTTTTTGCCCGTATGCCGAAGAGTCAGGTGTTGGCACTGGCCATGCGGAGACTAGCGAAGGTTTTGAAATTCTTCTCCTCCTCAGTAATGACTCGAGCTTTCTCCTTCTTATAGACATTCCGGATGGGCATGACCAGTCCTGTCAGCTGGGTGGCCAGTTTCAGTTCTTCAGCAGAACTGTCTCCCTTCTTGGGGGCCGAGGGCTTCCTGGGGAAGAGGATGAGTTTGGAGCGGTACTCCTTCAGCCGCTGCACGTTGGCCTGCAGGGACTCCGTGGACTTGTTCCACCTCCTCGGATCCACAGAAATGCCGATGGTCCGGGCCACCATAAAAGGGGATTCTCTAATAAACACTTATGAAGTTCTTAGCTGAAAAATGTATCTCTAATAAAAAATTGATACTGAATCATAGCATTATAGAACACTTCCCTTCTCTCACAATTTGACATAACATCAGCAGGGCATAAGTATATTAACAACAGATTATAGCTAAAAAACTGCAAGTGTCAGACTCTATTTAAAAATTGTTGTTTAGAGAAATGTAGACGAAAGGGCACATGCAAAGACAAGCAAACACAAAAACCTAGAAGAAAATCAAAGACTTGCCTTTCTTCTTTAATTGGAATGTGTTTGGTGCAGCTACAGCCAGCAGTAAATTCCTAGTTCAGAATAACAGTCCAACTCCTACAGTCCAATTCCTAGTTCAGAATAACATAAAACATCACAGCAAAGATCTATTTCCCATAGTTCGCATTAGCTGATACATGATATACAGCTTTTAAAAATGCAAAGCATAATAAAAGCCAAGAAATACAACAGCCTGAAGAGACAAAGCATGCATCAAAACCAGACTCAGACATGGCAGAGATTTTGCAAATATCAGACTGGGAATTTTTCGTATCTATGAATGATATCTTAAGAATTCTACTGAAAAAGCCAAAATGCAATAACAAAGGGACAAAGTAAGTACAGATATTTTTAAAAATCTAAAAAAAATTGAAAATTTTCTATCTATTGAAAACTCTGTAATACAAACAAAGAACATCCTTAATGGACTCATCACTGGCCTGGACATGCCAAAGGATAAAATCAGTGAGCTTACACGGGAGGCTGAGGCAGGAGAATGGTGTGAACCTGGGAAGTGGAGCTTGCAGTGAATGGAGATCGCACCACTGCACTCCAGCCTGGGCGACAGAGCAAGACTCCGTCTCAAAAAAAAAAAAAAAAAAAAAATCAGTGAGTTTAAATGTGTATCCATAAAAATTTCATAAAGTGACATGCAAAGAGAAAAATGAAACAAAACAAAAGAGAATATCAAAGAACTATGGAACAATTTCAGATGCAACATATGTATTATGGGAATACCAGAAGAAGAAAGAGATAGGAAAGAGAGAAAATGTCTGAAGTTATAATTTCTGAAAATATTTCATATATTAATGGCAGACATCAAACCACAGATTCAGTAACACACAGGGAATGCCAAGCAACTTAAACAAAAGCAAAACAAATTAAACAAAAATATACAAATTCACATGACAGCATATTATATTCAAACCACATAATACCAAAGATAAAATAAAAATCAGGAAATCAGCCAGGAGGTAAAATAAAAATCAGGAAACCAGCCATGTAAAAAGACAAATATCTAATCTGTAGAGGAACAAGTATAACAACCACATTGAACATCTTATCAGGAACTATGAAGAAACAGTACAAGAGTCAAGTGATATCTCACAGTAGTTTTGATTTATATTTTCCTGATGACTAATAATGTGAAGCATCTTTTCATACACGTGTTGGCCATTTTGATGTCTTCTTCAAAGAAATATGCATTTAGGTTTCTTGCCCATTTAAAAAATTGTTTTATATATTTTATTCTATAGAGTTGTATATCTTTGCACATTTTTGATATTAACCCTTATTAGACATGTAATTTACACAATTTTGTTTCCTATCCATATATTGTCTTTTCATTTTCTTGTTTTCTGTGCTGTACAGGATTATAGTTTGATGTAGTCGAATTCATTTATTTTTGCTTTGTAGCTGGAGCTTTTGATGCCATATCCAAGAAATCATTGCAAAGCCAATGTCAAAACCTTTTTTTTTTTTTCTCTGTGTGTGTTTGTGTGTGTGTGTTTTGACTTTGCTGGTTTCAAAGATCCATGATGTCAGCTATCATCAAAAAGACAAATGTTGGTGGGAGTGTGAAGGGGATCCTTGTGTACTTTAGATGTGAATGCACACTGGTGCCACCATGATGGAAAACAATATGGAGGTTTCTAAAGAAATAAAAAGTAGAATCACTATATGACATATAAATCCTTATATGTATACACCCAAAGAAAATCAAATCAAATCACCACCTCATAAACATATTTGCACTGGGGAGGGGCCAGAAGGGTTGAATAGAAACAGCTTTCGTCTGCAGCTCCCAGAGAGACCAATGCAGAAGGCGGGGGATTTCTGCATTTCCAACTGAGGTACCCAGTTCATCTCATTGGGACTGGTTAGGCAGTGGGTGCAACCCATGGAGTGTTAGCAGAAGCAGGCTGGGGTGTTGCTTTACTCTGAAAATGAAAGGAGCTGGGAGACCTCCCTCTCCCAGCCAAGGGAAGTGGTGAGGGACTGTGCTACCCGTCCCAGGTACTAGACTTTTTCCACGGATTTTTGCAATCAGCAGAACAAGAGATTCCCTTGTGAGCCTACACCACCAGGGCCCTGGGTTTCAAAGCACAAAACTGGGTGGCTTTTTGGGCAGAAACTGAGCCAGCTGCATAGTTTTTTTCATACCCCAGCAGCACCTGGAACCCCAGCGAGACAAGAGAACCATCCACCCTGCTAAAAAGAGGGTTGAAGCCAGGAGCTGAGTGGTCTCGCTCAGTAGGTTCCACTCCCACAGAACCCAGCAAGCTAAGAAATACTGGTTTGAAATTCTCACTGCCAGCACAGCAGTCTGGAGTCCACCTGGGATGATCAAGCTTGGTGGGAGGAGGGGCATCCACCATTATTGAGGCTTTAGTAGGTGATTTTCCCTTGACAATGCTAAGGAGACTGGGAGGTTTGTACTGTGTAGAGTTCACAATCATATGGCAGACTGGCAGTTCTGGATCAAGTGGACCTAATAGACATTTACAGAACTCTACACCCCAAGCAACAGAACGTACATTCTTCTCAGTGCCACGTAGCAGTATTCGAAAATTGACCACATAATTGGAAGTAAAACATCCTCAGCAAATGCAAAAAAAAAAAAAAAAAAAAATGGAAATCATAACAAACAGTATCTTAAACCACAGTGCAATCAAATTAAAATTCAGGATTTAAAAACTCACTCAGAAGCTCACAACTACATGAAAATTGAACAACCTGCTCCTGAATGACTCCTGGGCAAATGACAAAAATAAGGCAGAAATCAAGAAGCTCTTTGAAATCAATGAAAACAAAGAGACAATATACCAGAATCTCTGGGACACAGGTACAGCAGTGTTAAGAGGAAAATTTATGGAACTGAATGCCCATATCTGAAAGCTGCAGGTTTGTTACATAGGTTGTGTCATGGGAGTTTGTTATACAGATTATTTCATTACCTAGGTATTAAGTCTAGTACCTATTTGTTGTTTTTCCTGATTCTCTTCTCTCACCCTCCACCCTCTAAAAGACCCCAGTGTGGGTTGTTCTCCTCTATGCATCCATGTGGTCTCATCATTTATCTCCTATGTATAAGCGAGAACATGTGGTATTTGGTTTCTCTTTCTGTGTTAGTTTGCTAAGGATAATGTCCTCCTGCTCCTTCAATGTCACTGCAAAGGACACGATCTCTTTCTTTCTTACTCCTGCATCATATTCTGTGGTGCATATACACCACATTTCTTTATCCAGTCTATCATCAACAGATATTTTGGTTGATTTCATGTCTTTGCTATTGTGAATAGTGCTAATAGTGAATAATGAACATCCATGTACAGGTGTCTTTATAATAGAATAATTGTTATTCCTTTGGGTGATACCTAGTAATGGGATTGCTGGCTGAATGGTATTTCTACCTTTAGGTCTTCAAGGACGTGCCACACTGTCTTACACAATGACTGAACTAATTTACACTCCCACAGTGTATATGCATTCCTTTTTCTCCACAACCTCTCCAGCATCTGTTATTTTATAACTTTTTAATAATAGCCACTCCGTCTGGTGTTAGATGGTATCTCATTGTCAATCATATGATAGCCACTTTAAATACGAATGTTTTAAGTACACTAAGAAGCAGAATTTTAAGAGTGAATTAAAAAAATATTGTAAAAGGGAAACCCACTTAAATATAAACCATGGATGGCAAATTAAAAAAAAACAACCCTATGGATGATTTAAATTTTAGAAATGGAGGAAAATGTATCATGCTAATACTGATCAACAGAATCCTGGAGGAGATTTACATCAGTATAATTTTGTAAATTATGCAGCTCCAAGGGTCTATCTCTCCACATAATTTTGTTTAAAGAGAAGAGAACATGGTCAGTATCAACTTTGTCACAACTCTTGGAAATAGTCAAAGGCTTATAGCTACTATATAATAGTAAATCAGTAAGAGGCAACCTAAAAATGTCATTCAAGGCAATCTGTCAAAACCCTAGCTGACTACACACTAAAAGAAATGGAGGCTTCAGAGACCACACATGATGTAGTATATGATGTATTATGTCTTAAGAAAAGGTTTAAAATTAACTAAACAAAAAACTATTATCTACAAAAGGCAACAACAGTGAAAATCCCTGAAGAGAAGTAAGAATCTGATTATATTAGTTAACACATCATATGATTGGCATACGATGTGAAACTAACAGAGAATATCCCTGAGGAAGTATAGCTGGAACTACTATACAAAGACTTTAAGCAAACTGCCTAAATATACTCAGACAGATAAAAGAATCCTGAACATGATGTCTCAACAAATAGAGAATATCAACAAAGACAGAAAGTGCAGAAAAAATCCAAACAAAAGTTTTGGAACTCTAAAGTACAAAATCTGCAATGAAAACATTACTAGATCATTTCAATAGCAAATTTGAGCAGATAAAGAATTAGTAAACAATCTTAGGTCCATTGGGATTAACCGAGCTGAGGAGCAGGAAGAAGAAAGGATTGAATAAAGTCTAAGAGAGCTGGGGGACACAATTAAGTGCACCAACATATGTATAAGGGGAGTCTCAGAGTGTGAGAAATGAGACAAAGGAACAAAGAGAATATCTGAAAAAAAATGAAAAAAAGTCTCCAAATTCTATGAATTCATTAATCTATACATACAAGAAACTCAATAAAATTTAAGAATAAAAACAGAGTTCTACACCAAGACATGTCATAATTAAGCTATTGAAAGCTAATGACATAGAGAAAATCTTGAAAGCAGCAAGAGAAAAACAACTCATCATATACAAGAGATCCTCATTATGATTAAGAGTAGATTTATTATCAATGAGAATGTCATAGCTAAGAAAGGAATGGGATGACATATTAAAAGTGCTGAAAGAAAAAAGAAACTATCAACTGAAAATTTGTTAAACTATCCGTCAAAAATTAAGGAGAAAATAAAACATTATTTCACATGCAAAGGTTGAGAGGATTAATAATAACTGGCCCTATAAGAAATGTTAAAAGTGCTAATAGCAGATATAGCATTAGGAGATATACCTAATGTAAATGATGAGTTAATGGGTGCAGCACACCAACATGGCACATGTATACGTATGTAACAAACCTGCACTTTGTGCACATGTACCCTAGAACTTACAGTATAATAAGAAAAAATAAAAATAAAAAAAGATAGTCTAAATGAAAAGAACAAATGTCTAGATAAAATTAGTGAGACTAACTGAAGATGTATCAGAAAATATGAACACACCTATAGCAAAAGAGATAATCAGTGTTCAAATGTCACCCAAAAATGAAAAGACCAGAACAAAAATGGCTTCTCTGGTGAATTCTACAAATTCTTTAAAGAAGACAACACCAATCCTTTCACATTATTCCAATATATAAAATAGAAAAGAATATTTACTAATTCACCCTATGACCCAAATTCAGATGAAGACATTACAATAATAACAAACTACAGATTAAAATCCTTTATGAATACAAATGGAAAAAATCTCTGAAATGCAATGATGGTTTAGCATGTAACAATCAGTCAATATAATATGTCACATTAATAGAATGAATAAAGAAAACCCATACAATTATCCCAATTGATACAGAAACAAATTGAAATAAATCCCACATACTTTCATAACAAATATTCAAAAAACAAGAAATTGAAGAGAACATCTTCAACATGATAAAGGTTATTTACAAAAATCTCACAACTAACATCATATTCCATGGGATAAGAATTAAAGCATTCTCTCTAAGATGGGGAAAAAATGAAGGCACTGGATTCTATTACTTCTATTAAACATTGTACTAGAATAGCTAGCCCAAACATTTAGGGAAACCAAAGAAATACAAAACATCCAAATTAAAAAAGAAAACAAAAAGTGAAATTCTCCTTATTCACAATGCCAAAATCTTACATATAGGGAATCCTAAATAATCCACCAAAAACTTAAAAATTATTGGAGTTAATAAATGAATTTAGTTACTTTGTGGAGCACAAAATCAACAAACAAAAATCAGTTTGTTTCTATAAACTAGCAATGAACAATTAAAAAATAAAAAAAATAAAAAGTATTCCATTTACAACAGGATCCAAAATAATAAAATATCTAGGAACAAATTTAACCAAGTAAGTGAAAGAATTTAGCACTGAAAACTCCTGAAACATTGTTGAAAGACATTAAAGAAGACATACATAAATGGAAATGTAGCTTGTGTTCATGGATGGGAAGACAATATATTTAAGATGGCAATGTTATCCAAAGTAATCTATAGATTTAATGCAATCTTTATAAAAATTCCACAGGCGTGTTTCACAGAAATGGTAAATTCAATTAACACGTTTATATGGAATTAGAAGGTAATCACTTTTTTGGAAGTTTGTAGATTCTTATGAAATATTTAGTAGAATTTACTTATGCCAAACTTGAATGTCTTTTCATGGTATACTTTTGAGATAAACTCTTTGAAAATTGTGTAATGGAACATGTTGATTTTTTCACTTGAGCTGTTTTCTGGAAGGGATTTCAGATTCTAATCTTACAGAATAGGTTCTATAAAGTCTTTAGGCAGTTGTTTTTTTTTTTTAATCTTTAAGAAATATAAAGATTTGATCCATGGGGTTCTTGAGCTCACCTAAAACTTTGCATGTTTTCTTATCCAATACTGCATTTTTGGGTTTACCAGCTCTTTCCTGAAATATCTCTCATTAACACCTATTTTTGTGGTCTGGTTTGGTAACCAGGTGTGATGTTCTCCTGATACATGAGTGCTTGAGAATCTTCCTATTGATTTCATGCTATGCTGAAGAATGTATATATCAGGAAGGCTGTCTGAGATTCATTGTTCAGTGTTCTGTTTTTCTGGCTCTGCCTAGAGAAGAGCCACTGTAACTACGACTCCTAACCTCTCAGGTGTATTTTATCTTTGACAATAACCATACATAATATTCACCTATATTCTTAAATACCTGAAACTAAAACAAACATATGTTGATCAATATATCTGTAGATTACAAAGTATCAGAATAAACTTTCAATAATATTAGCTATTTTAAGCTGATATTGTAAATAGCAGGGATGCTTTTGTTCATACATAGAAGCAGACAAAAAATCTAAATTTAAAATTGTCAAGTGATTCTGTTCATTTCTTACCTGTGATATCTGAGAAGAGCAAAAAAAAAAGTGAAATTTTTCTTGTCACAATCCAGTATTAATTTCTGATGGTTTTTTCTTGGAGGTTGGGAAAGTTTTGTTAGGATGCAAGATACAATAAGCACTAGAATGTAGAAAGTAATGATAAATTGGACTCTATTAAATTTAGAAACTTTTATTTTTCAATAGATTTCCTTTAAAGTATGAGGAGCCAAGATAGCATGGTGATGATATATCAATGCATAAAACAAATGGAAAGCCCCTATCAAAAAAAAAAAAAATCAGAAAGAATCTTTGCTAACCAATAAAAAAACATTAAACAACCCAATAAAAAGATGGGTAAAATATGTGAACAGGCAATCATTCTAAAATATTCCCAATTGGCCAATAAATATTTGAAATGTGCTAAACCTCATCAAGGAAATGTGAATTAAAACCACCATGAGACATAACTGCACATCCTCCCTGATTACTTAAAAAAAATGCACAATACTCTTTGTTGAAGACCTTGGACAATGAAACTCCCATACACTACTTGTGAATGAAAAAATTAGTATAACTATTTGGGAAAATTGTTTTGCAGTATTTCCTGAAATTGTGTAGATGCCTTCCCTATGGTCATGCAGTTCTATTCCTAGGTAGACACTCCAGCCAAATGTATCCTACTTAATCCAAAAACTGTATAACTATTTGTAGCAACATTATTTATATTGCCCCCCAATACTTGGAAATTATTTATGTGTTTATTAATTGCAATAATTAATAATTAATAATACTGATAGCTATTATAATAATATTAAAGTGAAGCACTACTACTCATGGAAAAAGAAGTGAATGGATCTCACCAACATAATAAGCCAGACACAAATAATGCATGTTGTATATTTTCTTACATGTAAAGTTAAAAAACAGCTATGTTGTTAGAAATCAGGATAGTGGTTTATAATTGAGCAAGAGGGATTATTACTAAGGGTGAGTTAAAAGGTTTCTGGAATTTTGGTATTATTGTATCTCTTGACTTAGTGGTTTTCATTGGTGTATTCAATTTTGGTGACACTTAGAGTTGTATACTTATTATTTGTGATTTTTTTTTTCTGTAAGCATCTTATATGCCAATTTAAACTTACTTTAAAAGCTGTGAAGGTATCTAAACAATCTAGTTATAAATTCCTTCAAAAGAAGATATCTTCTGCCTTCAACCCCAATTCATAGCTTAGAACTTGTGACTGAGCCAAGATTATGTAAGTGAAGGGGGACAACTTGTATAACAGATGCTCTCTGAGCACTGCTTTTCTGAACGTCTTGTAGGATTAGCAGTGCCCAAGATGCAAAAAATTATTCTCAAATCATTGAGTCAGCATAAAGACCATTGTAAAAAGTAAAGAAAGTTTTATACACTAATAATATAGAATTTTACTCACTGTGCGTTCTTCTTTAAAAAATACCAACATAGCCTTTCTTCTGGAATGCAAGAGTGTCTTCTTGACTTACCAGAACAGATAATAATCTGTACTTTTGGTGTTTAATGAAGCAAGCTATTCTGCCTTTCTTCCATCTTCCAGCCCCACTCTCAGTAGTGAACCAAAAAAGTAACTTTCATTGTTTCTTAAACTTTTTTTTTAACATAATTTTAATTTGAATGACCCATTTAGCTCTGTAGTCATCTATGTAACTGCATGCAAACAATTGTAATAACTCTTTTAGCTCCATAATAGGCTTCTTATAACATGATAAATTCAAATACAGTAGTCTGCTTAAACCGTTCGTATCTCATACTCATTCTGATTTTTTAATTATGGTGTTTGATCTCTGGATTTGTCCATAACTTCATATGACATGAACTTCATATGATATGATAAATTCAAACACAGTAGTCTACTTAAACCCTTCGTATCTCATCCTCATTCTGATTTTTTAATTATGGTGTTTGATTTTTGATTTCTGGGTTTGTCCATAACGTCATATGACATTTAGGTTAAAATCATTAGCTATATTCAGCATTTACTGAATTCAAAGTATTGATCTCTCTTTGGGAATTTATTTTTTTCTCTCTCTCTTTCCTCTTACATTATGTTGAATAAGAAATTAACATAAAAATTCTGGTTTTCTCATGCGCAGTAGTCTGTGTGATGATTGAAATAAAACTCTGTAAGCTCACTTTTTATGTTTGTTTAAAATTTGTCAATTGGTTGAATATTCTGTTCTCAGTTGTTTTTGAAGCTGAAAAAGAATATTGTCAATCATATTTTTAAAGTCTTACATCCTCCAGATTAAGTTTGTGTTCATACTTTGATGTGCTCCTACTGCATATTAAAAGTGAGCTTATTTTTTTTAATTCTTCTAAGATGAATTATTCTGCTTGAGCGGGCCAAGCTGTTCCAAAAATCCTACTGCTGACAGTGCTTAACTAAAGTCAACAAAGAGAAGATAAGGCTTACTGGTATTGTTTGTTGAAATATTAATACCAATTCCAGCAGTAAAAGTGATAAATACTTTAATAAAGATAGCTTGTTCCTCACCAAAGTTTGCAGTACTCTTTATTCTATCCATGCAGGAATATTCCCAGCAGACAGATTTAATCTCACAAAAGATATGGGTTACTAAAATGTGGCTATCTTATGAATGTCCCTATAGCTTTTAAAACAAGCAGCCAAAATATACTACCTACATTTCACAACCTTTAAAACCCTACATATCTTTTCCTAATTAGTTTTATTTTAAAGGAACACATTAATTTTGTTTAAGATACCACTTCACATATGGACCTCTAAAATGTTCATCTGTACACCACTTGTGTGATATTTTCCTTTGGTTCTCGGATTTTGTTTAGCTTTCTTTTTTTTTTTTTTTTTTTCTGTGTGTAGTGTTTGTTGAGGTTTCTTTTTGGACTTTTTGTGAGATTTCATTTTTATTTTTGTTTTTGCAAAATACATTCACATGGACCACATGGAGTCAGGAAGCAGCATAAATTATGTAGGACTACAGAGTTAAATTGTCGAACTAAACTTGGATGGTAGAAACATTAGGTACTAAATTGTTGGCAGAGATGCTTTGTGTCATGCGCTGTGTGTATGCTGATTTAAAAAGCATTATATGGGTCCAATGCCACTTCAGTTTCATGAGCTTTTTATGTGACATGGCACATCAAATCTGCCAAGCACAGGACCATCTGGAAAGAGAGTACCAGTCAGGAAGCTGATTTCATATGAAGGAAAATGGTCTAGGTAAATGTTACCCATTAAGATAAAAAAAAGTAACACATGGAAACGTAGCAATTGTGTACATATGCATATATATACACACATATATGTACACACATAATTGTACATATATACCCACATTTTGTATATAAACATCCGTGTCAGTATCTATATCATTTAACAAATAATTTTCTAAAATATTTAGTGTATATGTATGTTAGTTCAATGTTCTTTGATAACAAGCTAAAACAAACAGTACTGCAATACATATTTTGTTAAAATATATCTTAACATTAAAAATTATTTTTTCTGTAGTTATTTATAATAGTAAATTGAGCGCATACCATGTATCAATCATTGTGTTAGGGACTAGGGATTTCATAGCACTCCAAATAAAAACATTTGGAAGGTAACTAAACTGAAAAATAACCAAAATGTTTGGAGATGAAGTAGCCCCAAGGTTTACTGGGCAAAGCAAAGTTGGAATCATGGAGACTGAAAAGATTATAGAAAAAAACAAAAACAAAAACGAACAAAGAAAAAAACCCCTACATTATCTTCATTTTAAGACACTTGAAATAGTTTAAGAAGGTATGTATAAAGCACCTATTTTTGTTTGTTTGTTTGTTGTTAAGTCACTGTCTATGACATAATAAATGTAGTAAAGATAATTTACAGAACTGGAATAGTCTTTTTTACTATTTACAGGTAGATATAACGACCAACTTAGAGTTCCAAAAGTGGTGTGTTCAAGTGTTCATTTTTTATAACCGCCTAATCATCTGTTTACCTTTTTAATTTTTTAACCAATTTGATAGGAGAAAATAATGCATTATGCCACTTTAATAATCATGGTAATAATTTTGAAATATCATATTTGCTACTGGTAGTCCTGTTTCTGTGAGTGTTCCATGTATGCCTTTGCCCATGACATCTATGGGAAGAGCACTTCAGGCTGAAGTGAAAACAAGTGCAAAAGCCCTGAGGTGAAAAAGAGCGGGTTATTAAAGAGTTAGGTATAGATTACTTGTTTTACTTTATACCAAAGTATAAGAAAGAATAAATATGTAAATTTTATACCATTTAACGTTTTTTATTAAAATGGTATTATTATTGTTTAAATTACTTTGAAGTAGCTAAAACTGATAGCAATTTACTATAGAGACTAGATATACTGTTATAGAAACAAATATATGCGTTTTTTATGTACATATATAGACACAGGTTTACATGCTTGTATATATTAATACATATTTATAAATATTTGCATATATACATATTAACATTTATATATGTGTATGTATGGCATGCAGTACCTATATATATAAATATATTGACATATGTTGATATTTGTCCATATGCATACACCAAACATATATTTATTTATTTGTTTAGAAAAATAATATCCTATTGTATTACATTACATGGTAAAATGTCATGAACTTCATGTTAGGTTAATATAGAGAGCTAAATTCACTATTTTTGAAAAGTTCTCAGTAGTTTAAATTACGGATGCAACACAATTTATTTAACAATTTCTCAAAGAAATATAGGTTATTCGTTTTTCCACTCCTAAAAACTCTGTATTTAATTATCTTTTCAAACAGATACTTATGTCCTGATATTCCAGGTACATTTTTCAAAATGTTATTCTTTTGATTTGTGTTTGTCTGATTTAAAGGTATGGGCTTGCTGTGTAGAGAAGGTAGATATGAATTGTGTCCTCCTCTTTGAGTCATATCCCCGGAAATCTTGGTGAGAAGAACTCTTTTATTCCCCTCCCCCATTTTTTAAAATAATGAATGTAAGCTGATTTTGACATGAAGAGGCTCATTGTGAGGTAATGTTTTGTTTCTGACTTAAACAATAGGACTGGGTAAGCAATGTAATGGTCTAAGTAAGAGTTTTAGGAAGAAGCAAAGGTATGTACAAGTTGTAGTTCTCATTGTGATGAAGAATGAAGCTGGTTTGTTTAGTGAAGCAGAGAGAAACAAGCCTGCAAAGCCCTGAAGAGGCAGAACGAGTAAATATAACTCATGATTTCTTTGGTCTTGGTTGTAGTGTCCTGGCCACCTTGCAGTACATGTGTCTATGTTCTGAATGATAACCCTTTGTTGGTTAATTTTAAACTTTCCTTTTTCTTAATATAGTATAAGGGATTTCTTATAGTAAAAATATTATTGATTGCTTTTAAAGTACTTTAGAGCAGACATTTTTCCACCTTTATCCATTTTGCGAGTGATTAGATATGGCAATATTTAAATTCGATGTTAACATTTTGCAAAAACTGAACCATTTTGCAGAACATTTATGGTGTAGTCTTCTGTGAGGTAATGTAATGCTGACTTAAATTTTTATAAATAATTTTTATGAGTCTGACTATTGGTAGAATCAAACCGATACTTTTTAAGGCATTCTCACTATCCATCTCAATCCTTGATACCATAAAGGGTAAGTGTAAGAATTTTCTAATGTGAAAGCTTGATAAATACAAAACATTATTGGAAGAAGATGACCAGCATTTCCCAAACGTAAAAGTTCTGAGAACCTACTGTATTATTAGCAACATTTCTCGGAATCCATAATGTAGCCATAATTTGTCAACACATTCCTTTTGGCTCAATTTAAAAAGGTAAAAGACCATGTGAACTAACCTGGTCCAGAGAGGTTATGTGACCAACCCACAGTGACCGAGTTATTTAGTGACCAAATGTAGTTTTTGTTTGTTTGTTTGTTTCCCAGGTAATGTTTTTTTGGGGACTATTGAAAGATAAGACTTCTAAGTCATCATCATCTCTCCAATTAAAAGTATGGTGGAGGCACAAGGACAAATGTAAGCCAACACATGACTAATCCAAAACTACCAAGAATATGTTTTCAGCTTTTACCAAACAATGCATTATGCAATTAGAGTCCTTTTTGGAGAATTGCAAATCCTCTAACAGTAGACTTTTGTCTGCCTTTCTTTGAAGTTTCCTAGTACTTAGTTTTATGTTAAGAAAATCTTTTCATCTTACATTAGTTCTTCACTGAATGTAAGTCTCTGGTGGCAATGCAATAAAATTGAATTTATTAATCTTAAAATGGATTAGAGTTATCTTAGTCACTCAGGCCTGGAAATCATTCATAGCTGTCAAACAATTGGGATAAAACTGATTATCTCTTATCAAGAAAATGCTCTATGAGCAGTAATACTTAAGATTCATATAACTTCAATTAATATATATGTATTAATTCATTAATACATGAAGCCGTATATTGATATAATCACCCCAACTTCATAAGACATTCATCAATATAAGTAGTTATAGTTTAAAATATGTATGCACTTCAGGAAAAAAATGTTGTATTTCATAGAAAGTAGAATTTGTCATATTGGTATGTGGCATTATTTCAGCAAGCCTATTTCCATCCTGTTCTTAGCTGCATAACTTTTAAAGATTTATTGTTTCAGTTACAATTAGGTAATAATGGTAATACTTCCAAACTAAATGTAAGGAAGTTTATTAGCTTATATAAGGTATAAGTCTGACAGCAAACTAGAACTGCCTAAAAGAACTTCACTTCAGTTGATAAAGGATAAAAGAAGGAACCTAAAAGCAGCAAGAGGAAAGAAACAAATAACATACAATGGAGCTCCAATATATCTAGCAACAGACTTTTCAGTGGAAATCTTCTAGGTAAGTAAAGAGTGGCATGACACATATAAAGTGTTGAAGGAAAAAGTCTTTTACCCTAGAATAGTGTATCTGGTAAAAGATATTCTTCAACCATGAAGGATAAATAAAGACTTTCCTAGACAAACAAAAGTTGAGGAATTTTATAAATACCAGACCTGTCCTATAAGAAATGCTAAAGAGAGTACTTCAATTGGAAAGAAAATGTCATTCATGAGACGTAAATAATCAACTGAAGGTACAAAATTTAATGGCAAGAGTAAGTACACAGAAAAACTCAGAATATTATAACACTGTAACTGTGCTACGTAGTAAACTGTTCTTATCCTAAATAGAAGAAATAATGAATCAATAAAAAATAATAACTACATAACTTTTCAAGAAATAGTTATTACAGTAAGATATAAATAGAAACAACAAAATGTTAAAAAGTGGGGCGGATGTTAAGGCAAGTTTTTAGTAGTTTACTCTTTGTTGGTTTATGCAAAAAATGTTAAGTCATTATCAGGTTAAAATAATGTGTGATAAGACAATATCTGCAAGCCTCACGGTAACCTTAAATGAAAATGCATCCAATGCATACGGACACACACACACATACAAGCAAGAAACTAAATCATATCACCAGAGAAAATCACCCTCACTAAAGGAAGATAGAAAGGAAAGAAAGAAGGAAGAGAAGACCAGAAAACAAATAACAAAATGGTAGGAGTAAGTCCTTACTTATCAATAATAACATTGAATGTGAATGTACTAAACTCTTCAATCAAAAGACATAGGCTGTCTGAAAGGAAGAAATAAACCCATTGAGCTGTTGCCTACAAGAAGCACACTTTACCTATAAAGAGGTATGTAGGCTAAATATAAAGGGATGAAAAATATCTTCCAAGCCAATAGAAACCCAAAAAAAGAAAAAAAAAGCAGGAGTAGCTATACTTGTATCAGACAAAACAGATTTCAAGACAAAAACTATAGAAAGAGACAAAGACAGTCACTATGTAATTATAAAGGGATCAATCCAGCAAGAGGATATAACACTTTTAAACATATATGCACCCAACACTGAAGCATCCAGATATATAAAGGAAATATTATTAGAGCTAAAGAAAAGATAGGTCTCAATACAATAATAGCTGGAGACTTTAGCACTGAACTTTCAGTATGAGACAGATCTTTAGACAGCAAATCAACAAAGAAAGATCACAACTTATCTTCAATATAGACCAAATAAATCCAATTGATATTTACAAAACATTTCATTCAAGAGCTGCAGAGTACACATTATTTTTTCAACACATGGATCATTCCCAAGGATAGATCATATGTTAGGTTACAAATCAATTCTTCCAACATTCTAAAATAGTAAAATAATATCAAGCATCTTCTCTGACCACAATGGAATAAAACTAGGAATTAATAACAATTAATTTCAGAATTTTTAATTTAAGAAATTTTGGAAGCTATACAAATGCATGAAAATGAAGTAATATGATTCTGAATGGCCAGTGGGTCAATAAAGAAATTAAGAAAGGAATTAAACATTTTCTGAAACAAATGATAATGGAAACAGTATAGCAAAAGCTATGTGACACAACAAAAACAGTACTGACAGGGAAGCTAATAGCTATAACTGCCTACATCAAAAAAGAAACAAACCTTCAAATAAACAATCTAATTTTGCATCTTAAAGAACTAGAAAAGCAAGAGCTAACCAAACACAAAATCATTAGAAGAGAAGAAATAGTAAATATCAAAGCAGAAATAAATGAAATTGAAAACAACAATACAAAAGACCAGTGATACAAGAAGTTGGTTTTTTGAAAAGTTAAATGAAATTGACAAGCATTTAGCCAGACTACCTAAGAAAAAACGAAGAGCCAAATAAATAATATCAGAAATGAAAAGGGAGACATTACCACAGATGCTGCAGAAATTTAAAGGATTATTAGTGGCTATATTGAGTAACTATATGCCAATAAATTGAAAAATCTAGAAGAAATAGATAAATTCCTACATACATACAACCTACCAAGATTGAACCACAAAGAAATGCAAATACTGAACAGAACAATAACAAATAATATTGAACACATAATAAATAGTCTTCCAATAGAGAAAAGGCCAGGACTCAAAGGCTTCACTGCTGAATTCTACCAAACATTTACAGAACTAATAAAAATCCTTTCAAACTATTCTGAAAAATGGAGGAAGAAGGAATATGTCCAAACTCATTCTACAAGGCCAATATTACCTTGATTCCAAAATGACACAAAGGCACATCAAACAAACAAACAAACCCACAGGCCAATATCTCGGAGGAATATTGATGCAAAAATTCTCAACAAAATATTAGTAAATGGAATTCAACAATACATTAATAAGATGAGTCATCATCACCAACTGAAACTTATACCTGGGATGCAAGAAAGGTTCAATGCATGCAAATCAATCAAAGTGACACATCATTATCAATAGAATTAGGAATAAAAATCATATCATTTCAATTGATACAGACAAGAAATATTTGGTAAAATTTAACATCACTTTATGATAAAAAAAAAAAAAGCCTCAAACAACTGGGGATAGAAGTAACATAGCTCAACATAATAGAAGCCACTTATGAGAGACTGACAACTAGTATCATGCTGAATGAGGGAAAAAGAAAAAAAAAAAACCTGAAAACCTTCTTTTAAGTACTGGAACATGACAAGGATGCCCACTGTCACCACTGTTATTCAACATATTACTGGAAGACCTGGCTAGAGCAATCAGAAAACAGAAAGATATAAAGTATCCATTTTGGAAAGTAAGAAGTCAAATTATCCTTGTTTGCAAATGATATGATCTTGTATTTGAAAAAAACCCAAAGACTCCACCAAAAGCTATTACACCTGATGAACAAATTAAGCAAAATTGCAGGATAAATAATCAACATACAAAAATCAGTGGCATTTCTATATGCCAACAATGAGCTATGTGAAAAAGAAATAAAATTAGTAATCCTATTTATAATAAACACACACAAATTCAATACCTAGAATTAATCAAAGAAGTAAAAGAGCTCTATAATAAAAACCATAAAATGTACATAACAGAAATTGAAGAGAAAACCAAAAAAAAAGGTAAAAATATTACATGTTCATGGATTGAAAGAATCAATATTGTTAAAATGTCCATAGCACCCAAAGCAATCTACAGACACAATGCAATATTTATCAAACTATCTATTACATTCTTCAGAGAAACAGAAAAAAATTCAAATTTATATGTAACCACAAAAGGCCCAGAGTAGACAAATCTATCCTAAGCTAAAAGAACAAAACTGGAGGAATCATATTGCCTGACTTTAAATTATACTACAGAGCTATAGTAACCAAAACAGCATGGTAGTGGCATAAAACAGACACACAGATCAATGGGACAGAGTAGAAAAGTCAGAAACCAAAACAACATGATACTGGCATAGAAACAGACACATAGATCAGTGGAATAGAATAGAGAAGCCAGAAACACACCCACACACATACAGTGAGCTTATTTTTGACAAAGGTTCCAATAGCATACATGGAGGAAAGACAATCTCTTTGATAAATTGTGCTGGGAAACTGGATATCCATAAGCAGGAGAATGAAACTAGACCCTTATCTGTCACTACATATAAAAGCCAAATAAAATTAATTAAAGACTTAAATCTGATACCTCAAACTATGAAAGTACTATAAGAAAGCATTGGAGAAACTCTCCAAGACATTGATTTAGGCAAAGATTTCTTGAACGATACCCTACAAGCACAGAAAACCAAAGTAAAAATGAACAAATGGAATTACATTAACTGAAAAAGCTTTTTTACAGTGATGAATACAATCAACATAGCGAAGAGACATAATGGGAGACAATATTTTCAAACTGACAGTCTGAAAGGGATTAATAACCAGAATACATAATAAATTCAAAAAACTTTATAGGAAAAAATTAATAATCCAATCAAAAAGTGGGTACAAGATTTAAATATACATTGCTCAAAAGAAGACATACAAATGACAAACAGGCATATGAAAAAGTCATCAATATAACTGATCATCAGAAAAATGCAAATTAAAATTACAATGAGATATGACCTCACCCTCTTAAAATGGCTTTTGTCCAAAAGACAAGCAATAACAAAGGCTGCCAAGGATGTGGAGTAAGGGAACCCTTATACATTGTTGGTGGTAATGTAAGTTAGTACAACTACTATGGAGAAATGTTGGGGGTCCCTAATAAAATTAAAACTTGAGCTACCATATGATTCAGCAATCCCATTGCTGGGTATATACCCAAAGGAAAGGAAATCAGTATATCGAAGAGGTATCTGCATGACTGTGTTTATTGCATCACTGTTTAAAATAGTTAAGATTTTGAAGCAACATAACATCTGTCTTAACATCTGTCCATTAACAGATGAACACTTAAAGAAAATGTGGTACATATACACAATGCAGTACTATTCAGTCATACAAAAGCAATGAGATCCAGTCATTTGCAAAAACATGGATCGAATTAGAGATGATTGTGTTAAGTGAAATAAGCCAGGCACAGAAAGACAGGCATCACATGTTCTCACTTACTTATGAGATACAAAAATCAAAACAATTGAACTTCCATACATAGAGGTTAGAAGTATTGTTACCAGAGGCTGGGAAGGGTAATAGGAGACTGGGTGAGAGGTGGGGACAGTTAATGGATACACAAAAAATTAGAGAGAATGAATAAGGTCTACTATTTGATAGCACAACAGAGTGATTATAGTCAGTAATAACTGTATATTTTAAATAACTTAAAGAGTATAATTGGATTGTTTGCAACTCAATGAGTAAATGCCTGAGGGGATGGGTACCTCATTCATCATGATGTGCTTTTTTCACATCATATGCCTGTATCAAAACATCTCATGTCTCCCATAAATATATTCACATACTATGTACCTACAAAAATTAAAAATTAAAAAAAATGAAATCAGGGTTCTGTTTCAGTGAATTAGGTAATAACTACTGAATGTTACTACAAGGCCAAAAAAAAAAACCAGTCTGTCATTTCTTTTCCATCCACACCTAGAATGCCATTTTACATGAATTAAATGAATTAATAGATGGATAGATAGCTGGCTGGATGAATGAATAAGTCAACCATTTATATGTTTTAAAATATTTAAATACAACTTATTTGATGAGATTAGCCATGGCAACATAGCAAGACTCCATGTCTGTAGAAAAGTACATATATATATATATATATAAAATCTTACTTGAAACTTATTAAGATTATATATAAATATAATCTTACTTGAAACTAAGCTATTAGTTTTCAGTCATTTTACCTTGCTTGAAAGATAGAAATATCAAGTACAAGTTTTAACTTAAAAGAGAAATGGAGGAAAACAATTAACTGATTATAGTACAGAAGCCAGAGGTTGGAATTACATATCAAAAGGACAGCATTCCTTTTAAAAGTCTAGCAGAAGAGACAGGCAGATATGGTGGAGATTTTACTGGAATCAAAATGATATGAGCTAGTATTATTAGAGCTCATCTGAGGATCTTATAAATAAATCCAAGTGTTAAAGGTAAAGTTCAAGAAATACCGTGGTGAGCAATAAATAACATATTATGTTCTTGAAACTGTAGTTAGTTTTGTCTTTTCAAAACACGCAGGGAATAATGAGAAGTAGTAGAAGTGGAAACTGATATGGTTTGGCTATGTCCCCACAGAAATCTCATCTTGAATTGAGCTCCTCAAATCCATACATGTCATGGGAGGGACCCAGTGAGAGGTAATTGAATCACTGCGGCAGGTTTTTCCCTCTCTGTTCTCATGATAGCGAATAAGTCTCACAAGACCTAATGGTTTTATAAAGGGCAGTTCCCCTGCACACACTCTCTTGCCTGCTGCCATGTAAGACATGCCTTTGCTCCTCCTTCACCTACTGCCATAATTGTGAGGCCTCCCCAGTCATGTGAAACTGTGAGTCCATTAAACCTCTTTCCTTTATTAATTACCCAGTCTCCAGTATGTCTTCATTAGCACTGTGAGAACAGACTGATAGGGAAACATAGTCAGGTAGCAGATTATAATGCGTTTCATAAGCCCTGCTTTGAAGTCGGACTTTAGCTTATTTGGCTGAGGAGAGTCTGCAGACTGAGAAGACCATAGAGGGAAAATCCAAGAAACTACCAATATAGATGGATTAAAGTTTGGAAATGTATATCATTATATGCCTAGGAGCTCTATCATCTTGTCTATAGTACCAAAGGTATTATTATGCAAAATATGATGAATGGCTTTGCTATTCCATGTGGCAACAGAAGAGAAGATAAAAGAAATGGAGGACAGCCAGTCCAGAGCTATGGGTATTTAATAGTGAGTCAAGAGGGAAGGCACTAAATAAAATGCATAAGGGCTCATGTGGAACCAGGTATCCTGTTTGCTAGTTCTTTTCATTATTGCAACTGCCTTCAGTACTATATCTCTTTCTGTAAAACATTCCTTGCAGCTATACATAAATACTCTCATCAATAAGCTAACGAGGGGGAAAGAAACAGAAATTTAACAATATTCTTTGTACCTTTGATAACTGAGAATAAATTATGAAACAGATGTTTTGCATTAAGGTGCATTGTAAAAGTATACTCTAGCATAACTTCTAGAATTCTTTTATAAAAACAATAGCAATGTATTTACCAATCAAGCAAAGTGTAGGCGGTAGTTCAACACCTGTCAAGGAGATTATAGTCAAGGAGCAACAATTATATTCTCTATATAATACTTATTTAGACAAGGTAGCTTTTATTCTATGTGCTAAAGAAAATTGGTATTTGGAACCTTAAAAGAAAAAAATTCCCCAGTAATGTTTATGTCCAATAAAATTGTTGGGCAAAGGCAAGTTAGATTAGAATTCCAAAGCTACACATGGTGATAGAAGTGATTGTGCATTCCTTGGTGATCTATAAAATCAATTGCAACAATAGATCAAGCAGAATCAAAGTTGCCTGAGAAATCTCAGCACAAGTAACAAGTCATTACAAACCCTATTGAAACTCCCTTTGGTGCAATGACTAGGCCTAAGCCCAGATTGAAAATTTTAAAATAATTGACTCTGAGGGAGATGGGTGATCAGTGGTGCAGCAACTTTTATATAAAACTCTTGCTGAGGCCAGTATATTTTATATGGGAACATTGGAATTGAATTGTCCTTTAAAAGATGGAGATATACTTTTCTGCTACTACAGAACAGGATTTATACAATTGATACTTCAAATAAGACTAGGAATATTGTAGTATCAAATGAGGTATGTTTTTGGAATTTCATAACCCAAAGGAAGTTTTTCTATAATAAATGGAAACTAAATAGCAAAATCTTAACATCTCACTATATAAGGATACTGCACCCACCTAAGTTGACTTTATCCCAAATGCCTTTTCACTGTGTTGAACTTAAATTTACATGCATTTTTATGTATTATAAGATAAACACAAACATCTTCTTTGTTTCCTAGTTTAGCCAAAATAATGTATTACTTCTCTCTGTCTCTCTCTCTTTCTCTCTCTCTCTCTCTCTCCCCTCTCGCTTCTTTTTTCTCTCTCTCTCTCCTTCCATGCCCCTTCTCTCTCCATCCATCTTTAACCCATATCTTCTTTAGGGAAGATAGTGTTTGGTTTTCCTTATTTCGTTGAAAAACCTTCAGTTGTTTTACCATTTGACAGCAATGAAAAGTTTGGCAATGGGACTCCAGTGAGAAATCTCAATTATCTTAGAAAAGGAAAATCAGATCTTTCATTAGATTTGGCCCATGTGCCTAGTGTGTGACACATCAAAGCAAAAATATAATATTAACGCTATTGAGATGTGATGGCAGAGCAGGACTTGACCAAAAGCATTATATACCTAAAGAAAAAGATGGAAAGTACAAGCCACAAGAGAAATCAGGCAGATTTAGGAAGATATAAAATTGTGTTTGTTAAAAACAAACATTTAAGATGCTCACTTTAATTATGTACATTAGAAATTCAATGATGTTCAGGGGGATAAAAGTCTTTTGGAGTCATTGGAAAGACAATTTAAATACTCAAAATATCTACAGAAGATCACCTTAATCCAGATTAATTGATTTTTTGAATCATGTAACTAGCACCTAGCACATTTCCTGGCATATAATTGATAAAATAAATTAACTGTTCTGATTTTATACTCATTTGGCAAATCCACCCTTAAATATTGATTTACCAATGTAAACCAATGTATTCACCTTCCTGAGATAAATCTTATGGTAACATCTTACCTTCTCTTAAGGAAGGGAATCAAATTATATATTCCAGCATGGGTACTCTGGTTTCACTCTAGTTATAATTCTTTTTGTAATTGAATTGAGTTGGATTGTTGGTTTTATTCACTAGTCTCATGAGCTTGTCCAGCTTTCTCTTTGATAGATTACACTTGTCCTTTGGCACATTCACGTTTAGATTTGGTAATACTCGATGATGCCAAATTCCCTATAAGTAATAATACCCTTGAAACCTCTTAACAGCTAGATTGCTTCTTCTACTAATCTTTGCCTTTCATAGTAGCCTTTTTGGACTATTACAGTTGACTTTTTTCATTAAGAAACCAGGAATAACTGTTAGAAGAAAAAGACCACATCTTCAAAATCATAAGAAAATAAATCCTCAATAGTTAACTGTTAAACAAAATGTTTTCTAGAGTGTAGCATAGTGTGCTAAGGCTTTAAACATATTTTCGTTATATCTTGTCGACATTTTTGTTGGTGGGACTTATTGTTACCATTTTAGGAATGGAAGGACTGAAGACTGAAGTAATTTTACCCTGGTCAGTTAGTGATGGAGATAGGATTTGGACCATGTTATTTATGATTCTGAGTCTTGTAATTTAAAAGCTTCCTACTTATTAACACCAAGCACAACCTTATTAATGATTCATAGTTGATTTGCTAATATTACAATGCTTTAAAATAGTATTTTCCAAATTTTTGAGGAAGATTTTCTATGATAAAAATATTTAAGAATTCCAATTTAAAAACATCATCTTACAGAATTCTTCAGAGTTTTTAATATAACAATAAATGTTTTCAATCTGGAAGAAAATTTTGCGGCATAAACTCTTTTTAGGCTTATTGGGGCAGAGTATATTATTTTCAGAAGGTATTTCATGCGGCAAGAGCTTCATATACATATATTGAAATCGCTGATTTTTAAAATCTAGCAGTGAGAAACAAGGGGAAATTATGAAGCCGGTAAATTTGTAATTTTAATAAAAAAGCACTCATGTAAATGGAAATCGATAATTAATATCACCATTGTTAAATCTATCCACTAAAACCCACAGTCTTCTAACTGCCCCCTGTCCTCAGAATTTACAGAATTTCGGCCGGGCGCAGAGGCTCACACCAGCACTTCGGGAGGCCGAGGCGGGCGCATCACGAGGTCAGGAGATTGAGACCATCCTGGCTAACACGGTGAAACCCCGTCTCTACTAAAAATACAAAAAATTAGCCAGGCGTGGTGGCGGGCGCCTGTAGTCCCAGCTACTCTCGGGAGGCTGAGGCAGGAGAATGGCGTCAACCCGGAAGGCGGAGCTTGCAGTGAGCTGAGACTGCACCACTGCACTCCAGCCTGGGCGACAGAGTGAAATTCCGTCTCAAAAAAAAAAAAAAAGAATTTACAGAATTTCTATTCGGATAAAACAGCTTTATTTTCATAAGAAGGCCACAAAAATTATTGTAATTTTTGTAATAAGAATACTTTACCTGTAAACAATTTATATTTGTTTTTATAATGTGCTCAATGTACCTACAATGCAGATGGATGATCCAGTAACAGGAAGCTTTATGTTCCCATCATTGATCCTCTTCACTAGTCAGCTATGTAAGTGCAATCTTGAGTTTTGGCACCTCACCTCATCTGTGGGCCTCACCAGAATTAATAAACTCACATATGCCATTTAATTTCATCTTCAAAAATTGTGAAAAAAATCCAAAAAATGTTTGTTACAAAAGATATACACACAATGAAAGATTTGGCAATATTATATATTATATATGTATATATGTGTATATATAATGTCTCTACATTTTATCTGTATATATTAAACATATTTATATAGACATTTGAGGCATATTTTACATTATAAAAAATAATCATGGAAAATGTTAGTGACTTGTCAAAATACTTTTAAAGTGATCTGTAACTTGAGAGGAATTTATGCTAATGCAGAGTTCTAGAAAATCTCCTTAAGCTGATAAGCAACTTCAGCAAAGTCTCAGGATACAAAATCAATATGCAAAAATCACAAGCATCCTTATGCATCAATAAAAGACAGAGAGCCAAATCATGAGTCAACTCCCATTCACAATTACTTCAAAGAGAATAAAATACCTAGGAATCCAGCTTACAAGGGATGTGAAGGACCTCTTCAAGAAGAACTACAAACCACTGCTCAACAAAATAAAAGAAGACACAAACAAATGGAGGAACTTTTCATGCTCATGGATAGGAAGAATCAATATCATGAAAATGGCCATACTGCCCAAGGTAATTTATAGATTCAATGCCATCCCCATTAAGCTACCAAATTCTTCACAGAATTTGAAAAAAACTACTTTAAAGTTCATATGGAACCACAAAAGAGCTCTCATTGCCAAAACAATCCTAAGCCAAAAGAACAAAGCCAGAGGCATCACACTACCTGACTTCAAACTATACTACAAGGCTGCAGTAACCAAAACAGCATAGTACTGGTACCAAAACAAAGATATAGATCAATGGAACAGAACAGAGCCCTCAGAAATAATACCACACATCTACAGCCATCTGATATTTGACAAACCTGACAATAACAAGAAATGGGGAAAGGATTCCCTATTTAATAAATGGTGCTGGGAAAACTGGCTAGCCATAAATAGAAAGCTGAAACTGGATCCCTTCCTTACACCTTATACAAAATTAATTCAAGATGGATTAAGGACTTAAATGTTAGACCTAAAACCATAAAAAAAAAAGACAGAGAAGAAAACCTAGGCAGTACCATTCAGGACATAGGCATGGGCAAGGACTTCATGTCTAAAACACCAAAAGCAATGGCAACAAAAGCCAAACTTGACAAATGGGATCTAATTAAACTAAAGAGCTTCAGCATAGCAAAAGAAACTACCATCAGAGTGAACAGGCAACCCAGAGAATGGAAGAAAATTTTTGCAATCTACTCATCTGACAAAGGGCTAATATCCAGAATCTAAAAAGAACTTAAATTTATAAGACAACTCCATCAAAAAGTGGGCAACGGATATGAACAGACACTTCTAAAAAGAAGACACTTATGCAGCCAACAGACATATGAAAAAATGCTCGTCATCACTAGCCAGCCATCAGAGAAATGCAAATTAAAACCACAATGAGATACCATCTCACACCAGTTAGAATGGCGATCATTAAAATGTCAGGAAGCAACAGGTGGCGGAGAGGATGTGGAGAAATAGGAACAATTTTACACTGTTGGTGGAACTGTAAACTAGTTCAACCACCGTGGAAGACAGTGTGGTGATTCCTCAAGGATCTAGAACTAGGAATACCATTTGACCCAGCCATCCCATTACTGGGTATATATCCAAAGGATTATAAATCATGCTGCTATAACGACACATGCACACATATGTTTACAGCGACACTATTCATAATAGCAAAGACTTGGAACCAACCCAAATGTCCATCAAGACAGACTGGATTAAAAAAATGTGGCACATATACATTATGGAATACTATGCAGCCATAAAAAGGATGAGTTTGTTTCCTTTGTAGGGACATGGATAAAGCTGGAAACCATCATTCTCAGCGAACTATTGCAAGGACAAAAAACCAAACATCGCATATTCTCTCTCATAGGTAGGAATTGAACAATGAGAACACTTGGACACAGGAAGGGGAACATCACACACCGGAGCATGTCGTGGGGTGGGGGGAGAGGGGAGGGATAGCATTAGGAGATATACCTAATGTAAATGATGAGTTAATGGGTGCAACACACCAACATGGTACATGTATACATACGTAACAAACCTGCACGTTGTGCACATGTACCCTAAAACTTGAAGTATAATAAAAAAAAGAAAACAGTAAGAAATCATAAGTTCTTCATGTGCAAAAATAATCTACTGAACCTAAACAAATATCATATAGCTAGAAATAAACATAATGTTTTAATGACTATTGATATATTTATAGGTAGAAAGAGCATAAGACAATATATTTTTAAATACATAAGCAGAAATTAATGTTTTGATACATATATTAGAAATATTTAAAAATAAACTATAAGATAAATTTGAATACACTTATTGACACTATTCCAAAGCAATTATATTGCACTATTGGCATCCTACATGGAGTTCCAAAGCAAGCAGTATGTTGAAATTAAGTTGACATAATTTTTATACAGGTAGTTAGGGTAGACCAAAGCAAATATTTTGCCAAACCTGATGCAAAATAACACATCAAAAGTATTTCAAAACCACACTTCTATGCTATTTAGCCAGAGCATGTGTCACAGCATGTTTGTATATATGAAGCAATAAGAAAGCTTTATTTAAAACTACTATTTCAGCAACTGTCATAGTCACATAAGTGGCAGTAAGGTAGTTTTACAGAATTGCAAAAACCTCATAAATAAATAAATAAATAATCCTCCATAACCCAAAAGGTCTTATGTATTTGGAAAAAAATGATACATGTCCTGCTCAGGACAATGCTTTAGGAAATACAATTTCAAACAAGTGACTGCAACTCAGTCATATTGTGGGTAAACCTGCACTCTGTATTTCCCAGGATACATGAGCCACTCTATCCAACCATCTCCCCATATATTCACCTAGCAGGTGGTTTAAAAGCAGAAGTTTATGAATTCTAGAGAGACCCACAGTTGAGGTGCCAAAATCCAAGACTGGACTTACATAGTTTACTAGTGAAGGTCAATGATGGGGACACAAAGCTTCCTATTACTTGATCATCCATCTGCATTGTAGGTATATTGGACACATTATTAAATCAAAAGATATTGCCATACTTTGATACTTTAATTTCCATCATAAAGCCAAAAAAATTATCTGACACAAATCAACATTATAACTATATCTGTCCTCTTTTATTAATGTGTATTATATTTCTCTAATCATTGGTAATTTATGAATGACCAAATGATATTTTGTGTAATATATTCCATTTGACACAGCTCTATTTCATGTGACTTCCAAATGTTCTAAATTACTCTTTCCTAAAATTTATTGGTTTCTAGTAAAAAATTCTTTTAATCTTTTTCCTCAGCTAATAGTGTGCTGATTTATCTTTTCTAAATTTCAAACTCTAGCTTCAAACCTGCCATCTTTACTGGTATGAATTTCTATTTTTGAAAACCAAATAAGCTCAGTTTAATAGCAATTTATCAAAAGCTAGTTTGGAGTTGTGCGTGAAACTGCTTGGAGCACAAATGTAATAAGAAAATAATTGTGGAGAATTACAATGAGAAAAGTACCAATAATTCAGGCAATTAATCTTCTATAAAAGAAAGGATGGTTCTTTCTATGAAGCTAGTGATAAAGATATACTACAGGAAGTAGAATAAAACAGCAATCAGTGGGTTCATGTCTAGTATTTTCTCTTTTCCTCATTAACTCAAGCAGTAAGAATGAAAAGATGGGAATTTTGTAAGAGATTAGATCGCAAGAGTTACGGTTTGATTTGTTCTTAATATTAATCATTTTCACATTATAAATTTAGTTTTGCTCAAATGTATTTAATTTAATTTGTTAAAATCAATGTAATCCCATAAATGTCTTAAGCAGATCAGTTTGCTTTTTTAATATGAATATATTTTTAAACAAACATTTATTTTAACTTTAACTTTGAAACATTTTTCTTAAAGACCTTTCTTTAATTTACCTCACACTTCCTGGCACTTAGAATGAGAAATAGATTTCCTGTTTCTTAATCTAATCCTTTATGTTATTTTTATATTTTTTACTACTTAAACACAAATTTTCTCACCATTCAATTACTTCTGAAAAATTGTCAGATTTTGAAAAAATTAATTTGTGCTATTATTGTAACAAGAACAGGAAGAATTACATCTTCAACTTTAGATAGGAGAATTCAAATTTACATGTGCTTTAGCTATGTCAACAAAAGTTATTTTAGGGTATCTCTTTTGCATTTATCTTTTGGATTGGGAATTTTGTGATGATACAAGTCTTACAAATTTTAATATCAAAACTACATTAGGGCACTGCAGTAGTATTAATTTGCCTAAGAGCCTGGCAGAGAAAAACATGGTTCTTGATATGTCCCTTTATTAGTGGGTAGATTTTTTTTTCTCTTGCTCTTCATTCAGTGTGCATCCTTCATGGTCAAAGTTTTATGTGATGACTTAACTTTCAGTATTATTCCCGTGGTTTACACTTGGGAATTAATATGCAATTAATCATAAATCTGGGGTGAGTGGGTGGGAATGTCAGCTTACAAGTACATGTCCGATATTTGTCTCCCTCTTCATTCCTAGCCTTCATTTAGTTTGGGGGCATTTAACTGTTTGCTATGCTTAATACCTGTTGGCCAGATTTCCAAGGGGTTTGTAACAAGATGACTGAAATAACTGACCCAAGTCATGAGGTATTTTGTAAGTAAAGCAGAATCTTTAGTTTTTTAAATCATTGTTCTTTGAGATATTTTCCTGCACAGTTATAAAACATAAAATATGAGTATTTTTCTTACTCATGAATATCCATCCTACATGTATATACACGCACACATATGTATATATACACACATATATGTATGTATGCAAAATAACACATCAAAACTGTTGTCATGGTCACATAAGTGGCAGTAAGGTAGTTTTACAGAATTGCAAAAAAATCTCATAAATAAATAAATAAATAAATAATCCTCAGTAACCCAAAGGGTCTTACCTATTTAGAAAAAAGTGATACATGTCATGCTCAGGACAATGCTGTAGAAAATAGCATTTCAGAGCAAGTGAATAAATCTGGGGTGAGTGGGTGGGAATGTCAGCTTACAAGTACACGTCCAGTATTTGTCTCCCTCTTCATTCCTAGCCTTCATTTATTTGGGGGCATTTAGCTGTTTGCTATGTATACATACATATGTATATATAGAGAGAGAGTTGGATGGTTTCTGGGATGTCTAGTTTATTGAGATAGATAGACAGATGGATACATAGATAGATAGATAATAGATAGATAGATAGATAGATAGATAATAGATAGATAGAGATGGATAGCTAGCTATGAACTCAAACTTTTTCATACCTGCTTAATATCACATAATATACATATGCCAAAATTATTTAGTTATTTTCCTCTTCCTGAACATTTAGATTTGGTTTTTGCTACTACAGATATAAATACTTCTTAATGTAGAGCAGTTTTATGTTCACAATAAAATTAAAAGAAAGGTACAGAGATTTCTCATTTACTCTCTTCCTCCACACATGTATAATCTATCAGCACCATTATCAATATTCACCATCAGAGTGGTACATTTGTTACAATTGAGGAATCTACATTGCCATATCATAAGCACCCAAAATTGATAGTATACATTAGAACACACCCTAGATGTCATACATTCTATGGGTTTGAACAAATGTATAATATATGTATCCATTATAGTATCATGTCGAGTATTTTCACTGCCCTAAAAATATTACATACTCCCACAATTAAGCACTCTTTCTCTCCACCCCACTCCCAGTGCAAACCACAGTTTTCTGCTGTCTCTAAAATTGTATCTTTTCCAGAATGTCATATATTTAGAATCATACTGTATGTAGCCTTCTCAAATTGAACATCTTTTACCTATTTATATGAACTTAAGTTTCCTCCACCTCTTTTCATGGCTCGATAGCTAATTCCTTAGTGTCAAATAATATTTTGTTGTTTGAATGTACCACAGTTTTGTTTTGTTTTTTTTTTCTATTTGCCTACTGAATCGTATCATGGTTGCTTACAAGTTTTTGTAATTATAAAACGTGGCTTAAACATCCATAAGAACATTTATGGTGTAGGTATAACTTTTCAACATTTGGGATAAATACCAAAGAGTATGATTACTGAATCATATTGCAAGACCATGTTTAGTGTTGTGAGAAATCCCCAAAATGTTTTTCACAGTAGGAGTACCATTCTGCAATCCCAGCAGCAATGATGGCCATCCTGGCCAGTATTTAATGTTGTCAGTTTTCTGGAATTTGCCCATTCTAACAGTTGTATAGTGGTATCTCAATTTTGTTTTAATTTGCAATTCTCTGATGACATGTGATGTGGAGGATCTTTTTATATGCTTATTGGACATCTGTATATTTTCTTTGGTGAGATGTCTGATAAGGTCTTTAGTCCACTTTTTAAGTGGGTTTATTGTTTTTTCTTACTGTTGAGTTTTAAGAATTCTTTGTACATTTTTGGATAATGACCCTTTATCAGATGTCTTTTGCAAATATTTTCTTCCCGTCTGTTTCTTGTCCTCCCATTATTTTGATAGTGTTCTTTAAAGAGCAGAAGCTCTTAACTTTAATGAAGTCAGCTTAACAATTGTTTCTTTCATGGATTGTGCCTTTGGTATGCGTCAAGCTTGTTTAACCCATGGCCCAAGAGTTGCATGCAACCGAGGAAGACTTTGAATGTGGCCCAACACAAATTTTTAAACTTTCTTAAAGCATTATGAGGTTTCTGTTGCAACTTTCTTTTAGCTCATTAGTTGTCATTAGTGTTAATGGATTTTATGTGTGGCCCAAGACAATTCTTTTTCCAATGTGCCCCAGAGAAGTCAAAAGATTGGACACCTCTGGTATATGTAAAATGTTATCCCCATACCCGATGCCATCTAAGTTTTTCTCTTATGTTACTTCTAATAGTTTCATAGTTTGGGGTTATATATTTAGCTCTATGATCAATTTTTAAGGTTTTTTTTTTTTTTTTTTTTGCAAATAGATGTCCAGTTGTTCTAGCACCATTTGTTGAAAATATTAGTCTTCTCCATTGCATTGCCTTTGCTACTTTGTCAAAGATAAATTGACCATATTTATGTCCATCTCTTGCTGTGCTCTCTATTCTGTTCCAGTAAGCCATTTATGTTCTTCTACTAATACCACATTGTCTTGCTTTCTGTAGCTTTACAGTAAGTGTTGAAGTCATAGTGTGAATCCTAACTTTGATCCTCTCTTAAAATATTATGTTGGTTATTCTGTCTTTTGGTTCCCCATATAAACTTTTTTTTTTTTTTTTTTTTTTGAGCTCTGTCGCCCAGGCTGGAGTGCAGAGGCACGATCTAGGCTCACTGGAAGCTCCGCCTCCTGGGTTCAGGCCATTCTCCTGCCTCAGACTTCCGAGTAGCTGGGACTACAGGCGCCAGTCACCTCGCCCGGCTAACTTTTTTTTTTTTTTTTAGTAGAGATGGGGTTTCACCATGGTCTCGATCTCCTGATCTCGTGATCTACCCTCCTCGGCCTCCCAAAGTGCTGGGATTACAGTCGTGAGCCACTGCGCCCGGCCTGGTTCCCCATATAAACTTTTGAACTGGTTTGTTGATATCCGCAAAACAGCTTGCTAGGAATTTGATTGTTCTATATATTCAGTTTTCTTCTTGTTTCTTTCAACAGAGTTTTGTAGTTTTCCTCATATTGATCTTTCATATATATTGTTAGATTTATCCCAAATAACTTTGTTTTTGCATGTTTATATTAATGGTATTGTGTTTGTAATTTCAAATTTCACTTGTTCATTTGCATTATATAGGAAAATAATTGACATTTTTATATCATCCTTGTATCCTGCAACCTTGCTGTATTTGTTCATTAGTTCTAGGAAGGATTTTTATTGCTGTTGTTAATTCTTTTGGATTTTCTACATAGATGATGATGTCATTTGCAGAAAAGACAGTTTTCTTTCTTTCTTCCTTATCTATATATCTTTTATTTTGTTTTCTTATCTAAGTGCATGAGCTAGTACTTTCAGCATGATGCTGAAAAGGAGTGGTGAGAGCTGATATCCTTGCCTATTCTGATATTAGTAGGAAAGTGTCAAGTTTCTCATTATTAAGGATAATGTTAGCTGTAAGTTTTTGTAGATATTAAGTTGAGAAAGTTCTCCTCTGTTTATAGTTTACTGACAGTGTTTATCATAAGTGAGTGCCAGATTTTGTCAAATGCTTTTTGTGTTTTTACTATGATTATATGATTTTTCTTTTATAAACATAGCCTAGTAATATGATGGTTTACATTTATTAATTTACAAACGTTGAACCAGCTCTCTATACCTGGGATAATTTTCACTTGGTCATGGTGTATAATTATTTGTATACATTATAAGATTTGATTACTAATATTCTATTGATAATTTTTTACATCTGTATTCATAAGAGATGTTGATAGATGAATTTTCTTGTCATGGTTTTGTCAGCTTTTAGTAACTAGGCAATGCTGGCCTCATAGAAAGAGTTTAAAAGTAATCTATCTGCTTTTATGTTTTGAACAACAATGGTGAATTGGTATAATTTATTCCTTAAATGTTTGTTAGGATTCACTATGGAACCCACCTGGACCTGCCTGGTGCTTTCTGTTTTGAAACATTATAAATTATTGATTTGAGTTTTAAAATATATATAGAGAGAGAGGCTTATTCAGATTTCCTATTATTTGTAAATTTTGGCAAATTGTTTCTTTTAAGAAACTAATCCATTTTATCTAGATTATATGAGTTATTTATACTATACTTTCATTATCCTTTTAGTGATCATTAAATATATAGTGATGTTCTGTGAGTAGTAATTTGTGTCTTTTTTTAGTTTGCCTTGAAAAATTTTTTAAATAATGTGAATTTCTGTGAAAAAAAGAATATCAGATTACTTTCAAAAAAGGTTGTGTGGAGTAGCTAACATTTATAACAGTAATGTGATTTTCTTTTCTCTGAAATTTGGTAAAGTTTAGATGATGCTTAGACGTTTGCCAAACAGGTGGATGGAAAATACTCTGTAATTTTTGCTGTAGCTTACAGTTATCTAGATCCTGAAAATTGTACATTTCTTTGTCAATATTTATTTATTTATTTATTTATTTTTATTTTAGAGACAGGGCCTTACTCTGTCACCCAGACTAGAGGGCAGTGCTTCAATCACAGCTCACTGCAGCCTCAAACTCCTGGGCTCAAGTGATTCTCCTGCCTCAGCCTCCTACATAGCTAGGACTACAGATGCATACCACCACCCCTGGTTAATTTTTTAAATTTTTTACAGGGATGGAGTCTTGCTATGTTGCCCTGGCTGGTCTCAAATTTTTGGTCTCAAGCTATTCTCCCACCTTGACCTCCCAAAGTGCTAAGATTACGGGTGTGCATAATTATACCTAACTCAGAAAAATTCTTATATTAACGACAGATGAACATTTTTAAAATGTTTTGACTATTGTTTTACATTTATATTTTGTATCTGTTTTATTTAAAAGGAGATATCTATATTAGAAATATTCATACTTGTCTGAGTTACATATTGCTTGTTTTTCTTTTAGTCTTTCTTATTTTAAGTTATCTTGCTTAGGATGTCTTCCTTCATATTAAACTTATTTTAAGAGCTTAGATTAGATTATTATCTTTTTTGAATGAAAATATAATTTATAAAAATGTTCTGCAATATAAAATTGTATAAAAATACAGCAATTTTTTTCTGTTCCATTTTTACTTTTTTTAAGTTTGAGACTAGGCCTTTCTCTGTTGCCCAGGATGGAATGCAGGAGTGCGATGAGTGCTCACTGCAACCTCTGCCTCCCAGGCAGAATCAATACTCCCCTCAGCCTCTTGAGCAGCTGGGAATATAGGCATGCACCCTCATGCCCAGCTAATTCTTGCATTTTTGGTACAGATGGGGTTTTGCTGTGTTGCCCCGGATGTTCTAGAACTTATAAGCTCAAGCCATCTGCCTGACTTGACATCTCAAAGTGCTAGGAAAACAAGTGTGAGCCACTGTGCCCAGCCTTCTATTCCATTTTTGTTGATTGATTTAAAAGCATGCTTCAGGTTTCTAAAATAAGAAACGATTGATTACTGTAACAAATCTTTTGGGATATTTTAATATTTATATGTATATAGTGTGCATATATATGTATATAATATATACATACATATATATATACATGCTTTGTTTGAACCATATCTAATTTTTCCTTTTTCATTATTTTCTTTCTGACCATACAAAAATAAAGATTAATTTAAAAGAACCACCGAAGTATTGCTATGCTAATTTCTGAAGTACAGATATAAAATATTAAGTATTGTTTCAGAAAATTTATTTTATTATGTGTATTTTTCAATGTAATAAAATGTACTCTAGCTAGTGGTTTGATGCTATAAATAATTCTGTGAGAGATATTTTTATCTGCCTCCTTTGCTCTTCCATTCTTTTTTTACGCAATAAGTTTGTTGAAAAGAAATGTGGGTCTAAGGTAGGAGGTTTAGTTTTCAACCTTTTGATACGTATTTCCAAACTGCCATTCAAAATATTGTGCCAATTTTCATTTCCATCAGTAAATACATGAGTGTGCTTTCTGACTCACAGCACTGAAAATTATCATTACTAAACTTAAACAAAAAATGCAAATGTACCTTATTGTCTATTAACATGTCACTTACTTTGGAAGCAATGAAAATATCCTGTGGGTACATAACTACGTTAGTTATGAAACAAAATACAACTAATTATACAAATAAAATATATAGATTTCCATTTGCTGATACATCAAGATGTTCAGAAACTCTTGAGTTATGTAAAGTTTCATCACCATATGCCTATAATTTCAGTTTAGTCATATATATATTCATTTATATACAAAGCTTTGGGTTTAAACAACATAATGTAAGTGGTTGCTAATGATACATGGTAAGTGGTGGGTAGCTTTGACTTTAAAAGCTACATATTTATAATCTATTCACTAATTTTTCCAACAAATCTATGTATGACTTACTAAAGATATAATAAAGATGAAAAACAGAGAATTGTATTTACAAAGACACAACTGATAAGTAACACAAACACATTATGTAGTTTATTTATCCTCCTTAAAACAGCCTGCCTTTGCATGCTATAGATTCTGAAATACATAAATTCAATCAATTGGAGCTTTAATGGTAAAGTGATTCTAATGCAAAGAACAATCCCTATAGTGTACAGAAACTTAGGGTGATCTTAGGTAGTAGAGAGCATTTTGAAAATGTTGTGGAAGGCACTGCTGGTCACTGGAAACAAAGTGGGCCCAGATCTCATCTCAGGGTACTCTGTCTCCTGGCACTGCTAGTTCCAGTTTGTCCAGGTCACTAGAGCTGGGCTGGAAACATTTTAAGCAAGGAACTCTAAAGCACTAGAAACCCTGTAATCGGGGTCCCTGATCAGGTCCTTGCTTGACGAGGTCTCAAGGTGCTCTTTATCATGTGTACAAATGAAATTATGACACCATGCTCAAGCCATCATGGCTTTCTTACTTTGTATACACTGGATAGTTCCCAGAATAAGAGAGCTGTGAAACCTAATTGACAATTTAGGAAGTTTTCTTATACCATGTTTGCTAATGAAATGTCATTACAAATTTTGTAATGTTGTGAAATGTAAGAGATTTTATTGAGCAGGGTGCATACTAATGGCATAGAACATCTACATAGTATTTTTTTAAGAAGGTTTTGTGGGACAACGTTAATGAAAAGAGTCAAACTATGAAAGATTTGAATAATTTATTCTGAGCCAAATGTGACCAATGCCTCATGATGCAGTCCTCAAAAGATCCTGAGAACATGTTCTCAAGTTGGTCGGGGTACAGCTTAGTTTTACATATTTTAGGGACACATGAGACAGCAGTCAAATACATGTAAGATGTACCCTGGTTCAGCCTGGAAAGGTGAGACGACTAGAAGTGCGGGATTCCATGTCGTAGGTGGATTCCAAGATTTTTTGATTGGCAATTAATTGAAAGCGTTAAGTTAATGTCTAAAGACTGAAGGCTATCTGGATTAAAATAAGAACTTAAGACCAAGGTTTTATCATGAAAGTGAAGCCTCCAGGTAGCAGATGTGAGAGACTAGATTGTAAATGTTTCTTATCAGACTTAAAAAGTCTATTTCATCAGTAATTTCAAAATGGAGGGTATAATGAGGCATGTTCAATGCTTCCCTTCCCACCATGGCCTGAGCTAGTTTTTCAGGTTAGCTTTGGAATAACCTTGCCAACAGGAGGGGTCCATTTGGATGAATGGGAGGTTTAGAATTTTATTTTTAATATGCATTCTCCCTTTTTTGTCCAAGATTTGCTAGAAGCAATATCAATGACCACCACATTTAATTTTGTCCCATTGCATAGCTAAGGTGGAGTGGTTGCCCATCCTGTCCCTTGGTAGGATCCTTCCCCTGCATGGCCAAGGACTTACAGTTAAAAGATTTATGGCCAATTCAAATGATCTAGGCCAGATGGGAATGGACATGAACAGACATGTGTTAACCCTTAAATAAATTCAGTAAAAGGGCAACAAACAGAAGGCCAAGGGCAAGGTTACAAAGCTGACTAAGCTACTATAATCTTAGTTTTAGTTACAGGCCTATAGCAATTAGCCATACTAAACATAAGCAATATTAAAGCTTTTAGCTAAGGGAGTTTAGAGATTGATGCTGTAATGCCTTTTGCAGTCTTTTAATAATTTTTAACTATCAGTATTATACCCAGAAGGCTTTGTCACAGGGTGTTTTTATATTCTCTCAGTAATAATTTTCTTTCAATTCTATAGGAAGCATAGAATTCTTTAAGTTTGGGATGGATGAAAATATGCCAGATAATAGTTCAAAAGAAAGTCTCTTGTTTTACCAACTGTTTAGACATCTATGTACCCACCTACATTTGATTGGGGTGGTCTGAACTAATTCTATCTCTCAAAACGAGCCCCTTTTAATGTCATGTGCCTACATTTTCCGTCATAGTTCCTGGGCCTAGAGGGAGGGCACTTGTATAGTTTTAGCAGCAGGGAATTTGTGTGAAAAAGTTTGTTTCCAGTGGGATGCCAATTGGGGGAGATTTGCACCTTTAGTCTTCAGAATAGCATTATTCTGGTTTCCTTGGAGGTAAAACGAAGAGTGATAAATAACATTAATATTTTGACAATTAAAAGATTATTTGTGTGTCAAAACAAAAAAAAGGAAACTATTCCATTATGTCACCAACTAAAAATGTGAAGAAAAGTTATGGTCTTGTACTCTTTAGAGGATCATTGTAGCCAAGAAATAATTCATGATTCAATCTGCACTCAACAAAAATGGTCAGGGCTGATTCCTTTGAAACAATTTGTCTTTCTTTCTAGCCCTCCTTTTCTACTAAAGAGAAATTATATTATAGTAAGACCAATTTGTGTGCATAGTAAGTTTTAGGCTTATTATACTTGGCTTGATTATTCACATCAAGTGCAACAAGAACTGATTGGCCATATAGGCTGTTTTTAATTTGGCTTTATTGGAACTTTACCTACAAATATATTAATCTAGTCAAAGTCTTGGTAAAATAACAAATGTCTCCAAATGTTTGAAAAGAAAGGACTCTTACTAAACTTATGCAAGTAACAATATTGTCATAAAATTAAGAACAGTTTCCAAATTTGGAAGAACTTGGGTAGAGAGAAAAGTAAACTTGTTCACAAAAATGTAACTTGCCCAAATGCTGTAAACTATAAATGACTCCAAAGAAAATAATTCCCTTGATTCTCCTTTAAAATAGCAGCAACCTTTCAAACAAAGTATCTACCTTTGGAACTGTCATTCACATGCTAAGAAGCTCTTGTTACATGAGATCTCTTTATCAGGCACTGTAGAAACCTAGAAGCTTGTCACACAGAATACATTTAGGGGGAAAAAAGAGGCTCCCTGCTTTTGAACTATCTCCTCCTTGTACCCCAGATTGCAAGATCCTAAGTAAACCCTTTTTATTTTATTATGGAACTCTTTTAGACACCATGATTTTCATTAGCATAAGGATAGCTTCAGGTAACATTCCATAAGAAGGTAATAAATGTCCCTCAAGTTGAAATTCTCCACTCTGGTAAATGCCATTGGGAAGTACTCACAGTTTTTTGCTATAAGCCACAATGAAAGCTCCACAAAGGACTCTGAAGTGGAGGATTTGTCCTGACTAGAACTTCAGCTTTTACCCTATATTCTGTGGGTTCAGGCGGTCTTACTAGCTCTCATTTAGTGTGTCCAATTAACATTTCTCAAAAGGAAGATTTACATGCCTTCAGTTTGATACTACTAGATAGGGGAACATCCCTCAGTCAGATCAAATACCCATTTTTAGAACACATTTAGGTAAAGGAATCACAAATACCTTGCATAAAGACTGTTTTTTAAGCATCTCAAATTCTATAATTGTAACAATGTGTACATTTCTATGTTCTGATCCCAGGGAACTTTTCTACCACTGGACCATTTTACCTGTGTTGGTGAAAAAGAATTTGGGTTCTCAGCAGGTGGTTGAACCAAGGGACTCAGGCTCAGAAAGATGATAATACTAATAGGCTTTGTGTCCCCACTCAAATCTCACCTTGAATTATAATAATTCCCCCGTGTCAAAGGTGGGACCAGATGGAGATAATTAAATCATGAGAATGATCTCCCCCATGCTATTCTCATGATAGTGAATACGTTCTCATGAGAGCTGATGGTTTCTTAAGGGGTTTCCTCTTTGCTCAGCTCTCATTTTTCTCTCTCCTGCCACCATGTGAAGAAGGATGTGTTTGCTTCCTCTTCTGCCATGATTGTAAGTTTCCTGAGGTTTCCCCAGCCCTGCAGAACTGTGAGTCAATTAAACTTATTTTCTTTATAAATTACCCAGCCTCAGGTATGTTCTGATAGCAGCATGAGAATAGACTAATACAAATACCAATCTACAAAATAGAGCAATTCTTTTTTATTATACCCTCTGGTTTGAACAGTTACTTGGTTTTGTCCTCCACTCACATTGACTTATCCTTGTAAACACAGATCTCAGAAGTCACTTTTTATTGCCCTGGTTTAAATTATTTGGGTAGATAGCTTTGAGGCTAGTACCCTGAGCTTACACAGACCCACATCTGAGCTTGGTCTAGCCTTATGGATCAACCAGGACTCCTTCACTTTCATTTCAGGTATTTACAAATGACAATAGTTTTAAAATAAAGGGGAAAATTATATAGTGAAACTAAATGAATAAAGAGAAAAATAAAAAGATTGGGAATGAGAAACCTTAATCCTTGTGTGACCAGGTGGTCACTTATCTTGAGCTGAAGCTGGGTTGCATTTATTTACTAAACATAAAAGTTTGAATATTTTGCTTTTTTTTAGTATTAGTTTGGATTTCTTTATGCATTCAGTGAACTAACTCCCTAGGGTTATGGGTTTGATTCATCTATAAATTCCACTGGTAACTTTTATGTTTGGTGACTGAATACAGCCAAGCTGCAGCCCCTGAAGATGGTGACCACATGGTCACTCAAGAGCTAGGATTTCTCATTCCCCATCTTTTTATTTTTCTCCTTATACATTTAATTTTGATATATAATGTGCCCTTTATTTTAAAGTGACTATTAGTCTCTAAACTAGAAAAAAAATTACATTTTCCTTCACCAAAACCACATCCTTGTGTTTTTATAAACGTCACCAAAAACACTGTTTATTCTCCTATAATTTTTAACTCTTAGTAACCCAAATTCCCAGTGACAAAACTGAGGTTACTTAATTTATCATTGCATGACTTTAAAATTTTAGCTACGAGAGAGAATTTTGAGATTAAATTTACCAAATGAATCTTACCAAAAAATATCAAGGCAATTCAAATTAAAAGACATCTGGGATAACTGATGTTAATCCGATAAGCACTTACCTTTCCTTAAGCCAATAGCTTAGAGCCTGTTCCTATAGTTTAGCAGTGAAGTATCATTTCTACCTGACACATATAAACATATAGATATAACAGACATACAGACAAGGCACGTGGAAAAAATTTTCCATTTACCTGTTTTCAAAAAATTCCCTCCAATACTTTACATTATTATTATTTTTTAAAAAGTTACAGGAGATAATAAGAGGTGGAGGAGAGAGTTACCATCTCAGGCCTTTTCAAAAGACAGGAAGATCTGAAGTAAGAGAGTACAGCTGAAGCTGAAATTCTAAGCTATCAATCTAAAGAACTGCTAAAAGAAACAGACTATAAAATTTAAAAACTAAAATTTATTTTATTGAGAATAAGTCAATATTTTAAATAAAATCTTGTTCTAACCAATTATTTTGTTTTGTATTAGTGTATTTTAATATCATAGTCTATTTTCTAGAAAGACAATTATAATTTGTTTTTGATAATAGCAAACTTAATTAGATAACTCTTTTTAAAAATAAATTCATTTTTTAAGCAGACTATTCAAAATATACTTGGACTTTTTTATTTGTCTTAAATATTCTTCTTTCATGAACAACCAGTACTTTTCAGGACAAAAAGTCCACAATACAAAATTTTTTTCTCATATAAAATTACTTTTAACTTTTCTTACCAAAAATACCTCTTTATAGCTATAACTTTCTTTACATCTCTCTTATTTCCTGGTTCATTTTACTTTGTTTTACATATAACCTCGAAATAACCTTTGAATTAGACAAAAATTACTTACCTTTAAGAAGAACACACTTTTAAAAATGTTTTTCTATCATTCTTAAATTAGAAATTACCTAGACATTTAATTAATATCTATCATTTAATATATTAGATTCTAAATTATATGATGTTTGTTTATGAGCATTTATTCCATTACATCTACCTGATTAATATATTTAATACTTTCCCTAGATTATTTATGAAAACTGTAGTAGTCACGATTTAAAATTATTTAACTGGTAACTATTTTAACCCATTTCTGCCTGTGGTTGCAGTTTTTGAATTTTTGCAATCAGACGTTTGTGATGACATTGTGTAGTAGGATATAAATAACTCCCACATGCTTAGTGTTCCAATAATGGAAAACTAGGCGTAAATAGGTTTTAATAGCCTATGAATTTAAGGGTTTTAGCTAAGTAGAAAACTTAAGGCTAAATATATGGGTATTTTACAAATAACTCAGGATTTAGCTGTTTTCATTAAACCAGCAATAATTAATATCTTATTTATCAAAAATTACATAACCAAAAATCATTCTGTTGGGGGTTGAGTTTATAGCTTTTAAGTCTTATGGCAAATTTTGACATGCTGTTTGGTTTTCAGGTCAGAGGTGCGTTCTAGAGGGTCTTCTCCACTGCATTTTTCTTCCCAAATTAAACTCAGTTGGCTTGTCTGCACATTTGCATGAGGAACTGAACTGTCATTTTTATCGATAAATGAGAGACTGAGTTTCCTCAGTTCCAAAGAGAAAGTTCATTTTGTTTCTCTCAGCTGAAAGGCACCTTGGGTGACTACTGGCCAAGTGGGAGTGTCTGTGGTGTTAACTCATTGCAACATGCAGTGGATCTAAAGGGAATCCCCAAAAACATTAGTTTTAAAAAGGCTCATCCAGGAAACAGATATAGGAGCTGGTCCCCCTGTGTTTTGAGCCCTCTTGGAGCAGTTAGACCTTTGGAGAGAGAAATTGACAAACATAAAAGGGTGGAAATGACTCAGTGGTGACACACTATGGAGTCCTGCCCACAGTCAGCACACCTCAATCCACTACACTAAACCCTAGGCCACAGTTCAGTTCTTCCTTTTAAGAAAAAACAAGTCAGAAATGAATAATCTAAGAATAAGAAAAGACAACGAGAATAACCCCTGTCAGGCATCCTATTGGTTTTATGATGCCTTTACTTGCAAGTGCTTCTGTAACATGAAAATATAATGGTCTTTTTGTGCACATTTTAAACTGATAGACAAATTAAATCAAGGAGAAATTCAGAGCCCGAAGGTTAACCTGCAACCACAGAATTCTCAACCTCTCTACTTCTCAATTTTCTTTTCGCCTGCTTTAAATCTGCTGTTACTTTTCTACTTAACCAAAAACTGCAGTTTGGATCCAATCATTTTGCTTTTGCTGTTGCAAAATGACGAGTTTGTATTAACATCTCATGGCTAGAATTCTGAAGTAAAACTATAGGATCTTTGTTTTTTTGTGGGTCTATGTGTATGTACGTATATTTTGTTGTGTGTATTGGCCACAAGGTACTGAAATGGATAAAATTTAAACAGTACTGGTAAATTAAATAATAAGCCCAAAGGCTTTTCAAGTTCACGTGACTAAAGTAAAATCTTTAGTAAATAGTCTGATTTTAAAATTATTGGTAAAGTCGTATTAGAAATGTCTTAAGAATTGTCAGCATTTTTGTTTGCATATATCAATCAAGAAGTTTAATACTTATTCCTAAAGAATACTATAACTTTAACTCAGATGTGTCTTTTTCTACAGCGGTGGTTCTCCAAATTACATGTTCATAAAAAGAACGTGGATGATCTGTTAAAACAGAGAAAGCTGAATCTCACATCAGAGATTCTGAGAGTAAGTCCAGATTGAGGGCCCAAATTTGCATTTCTAACAAATTCCCAAATAATGTTAATGTTGTCCGGTCCAGAAATTACCTTTTGAAAATCACAGTTTTATAACCTTTACTCTTTGTTAATAGTCAGTCTTCTCACCAATCTGCATTTCATAATCGGGAACAAAAATTTTTGGCGATCAGAGGGCTTAAACCAAAACCTGTATGATGCTTTCTTTTTTATCTTATATTACGTGACTGTATTAGAATAAATTTAATGTGTTCATTGTGTTTCTGAAATATAATGATACTGGAGAGGCATTAGAAGTTAGTTGTAATGGAAGTGGTTGATTAATTAATCAATTAATTAAAGAATTAATGGTTGTTTTCGTTATTTGTTTTTGTTTTTTGTTTATGAGACACTGCCTCACTCTTTCATGTAAGCTGAAGTGCAGTGGCATAATCATGGCTCACTGGAGCCTCAATATCTGGCCCATCTAGCCCCAACTGATCCTCACACCTCAGCCTTCTGAGTAGCTGGGCCTGCAGGTACATGCCAGCATACCCAGCTAATTCTTTTTTAAATTATTTTTAGAAGAGTTGAGGTGTTACTATGTTGTCCATGCTGGTTTCAGACTCCTGGCTTCATCTGGTTCTCCTACCTTGACTTTCAAAAGTGCTGGGATTACAGTGAGAGCCACTATGCTAAGCAGAAGTAATAGTTAAGCTGTGACTATATAGGATGAGAACAAATGTTTGATTTTAATAAGCAAGATTTCACTTGGGATTGCTAGCATAAAATAGGGGTCCTTTGGAAATCACTGGATGATTTTAGATAGTAGAGAATTCTCTTAATAAAAAATGAAGGTAAGATAATAAAAGTCAAAAAGGAATTCTAGAGAAGTGCAGAAGACATAGGAAAAAGGAACTGCTATGTATTCATGAAAAAGAATGAGGTGTCACTTGCAGGGACATAGATGAAGCTGGAGGCCATTATCTTTAGCAAACTAACATAGGAACAGAAAACCAAATACTGCGTGTTCTCATTTGTAAGCGGAGCTAAATGATGAGAACACATGGACACATGCAGGGGAGTAACACACACTGGGGCCCGTATGGTGAGAAGAGGGAGAGAATCATACAAAAGAACTTATAGGTACTAGGCTTAATACCTGAGTGATGAAATAATCTATACAACAAACCCCCATGATACAAGTTTACCTATGTAACAAACCTGCACATGTACCCCTGAACTTAAAATAAAAGTTAAAAAAGAAAAAGTGAACTATTTATTGTTGAAGTATATAATACTTGTAATTGTTAATAATATAGATGTAATATTAGTACAATTTTCAAAACAAGAACTCAGATTTAACTTTTATTGTTGGTTCAAAAATAGAATCAAAGTAAGGAAAGTTAATACCTTTCAGGATATGACAATAAAAATACTTATTTTTGAAGTCATAGATAAAAACCTGCTACATTGTGTGTGTGTGTGTGTGTGTTCATCCTTAGAGACCTGTTTATTGATTGTCTATTGTAATTTTTCTTACATCATAATGTACAATGTCTATATCAAACCCTTAATCACAAAGAACATTTGAATCCATTTGTTTGAAGACAGTTTTTCAAAGTTTTCTCTGTTTGGGCTGGGTGCAGTGGCTCAGGTCTGTAATCCCAGCACTTTGGGAGGAGGTTGGATCATTTGAGGTCAGGAGTTTGAGACCAGCCTAGCCAACACGGTGAAACCCAGTCTCTAATAAAAATATACAAATTATCCCTCTGTGAAGGCAGGGGCCTGTAATCCCAGCTACTTGGGATACTGAGGCACAAGAATTGCTTGAACCCGGAAGATGGAGGTTGCACTGAGCCGAGATCATGCCACTGCAGTACAGCCTGGGCGATGCAGCAAGACTCAGTCTCAAAAAATTAAAAAATAAAAAAAGTTTTCTCTGTTTGAAAAGAAAATTTGCAACAATAATACATATTGTGAAATTGATTAAAAATAAACTTACTTTAAATAGACAAAATAGCATTAATTCTATTAATTCTACTTTAAATTTATTGGTAAAAATAATTTCATAATCCAGAAATAATATTTGTTTAAAGGTCTTTTAAAATGTTATTTGATTTCAGGTCATCCAGAAACATAATCAATTTAAGAAAAGAAATGTAAAAATATGATGAGCTAATAAAAATTGGAGGCTGTTATGAAGGAAAGGTAAGATTTTTGAAATTGCGACATGATATTGAAGAATCTATGATGGTAATATAGTAAAAGGATCTAATGAATGATGTGACTGACCACCCTGTAATTGTCAGTACAGAAAATTGACAGGCTAGAGGTATCATTGTCAGAGAGTAGGAATGGGTGGTACAAGCTGCAGTTCTGTCTGGTGCCAGCCTTCAATTTGCTTTGATGAGTATTAAATATGTTGATGTGAATAATAAAAACATAATAAAGGTGATGCATTCAGCAGACATTTTTTGAGCACTGACTATGCACAATAGAATTCCAGGCATTATTTTCATAATGAACACACCATACTGAGCAACACGATGCAGAACAAAATGTCACTGCTTAGTTGAACTTGAAGTCTAACAAAAATGAACAAAAATAAAGAGTATATATGATAAATAAGACTCCTTCTCTCACAAGAAGAATAGGAAAAGGGGAATTGGGAGTGTTGCAGTAGGTAGGCAGGCCTTAATAAGTAGGGTAATAAAGATGAGGATTCAGTGTTTTATTGTAGTTAAGGAGTGGAGCTAGTATAAGGGTTGGTATAAGGAGCTGGGTGGGGCTGGTAGAGGATTGTATGGTTATAACTTACTGCTGGCACCAAAAGAGTGTGAGCTTTTTATCAGCTTGTCCAGATGGTAGTACTTTGACACTGTCAGTACTCAAACATCAAAAATTGAGTTGGATTGTTTACTATAAATCCTCCCTGATGTTTGATGAATTTAATCAGCCATATTTCATTTAATGATATTTAAACTTGATTAAATAATTATTATGGTGCTCTATGAGGACTATAGCCTGAAAGCGGAAAGGGTGGTGAAAATTCTATGAGTTTCTTATTTAATAGTTCAGCCTTGTATATTTGAGATACAAAATGAGTCTCTTAGTCATTATCAACAATGTTTGGAATTTCAAAATAGAATAGAAGTATCTGTGAAGCCTTGTGTTGTGGCTTTAAGCATGATCTGGATTTATATTTTGGATGTCTATGAGGCAAGAAATACCTAGAGTTCAATTAGCCAAAAGGTGCTTCCTTGAGTAAGTAATTGTTGCTGCCATCACCTGGACCACACAGCTGCACTATTGGCATTGGTGCAACAGAGTGCAAAAATGTATAGAAGGGTGGATTGTTGGCCAGGGCATCCAGGGCTAAGATGACTATCTGAAGTTTGCCTTATTGTGCTGAACCTTGGTTCCTGCTCTTAATCATGACTTCTCCTAACTTTATTCTACCATTTGTGGTAATGACAGTGCCAGCTATAGAGTGTACAAACTCTTTTTTTTATTACTCAGTTGTTTGCAAGCCCTCCTTTCATCCTACTCTTTTGCCCCCAAGTAGCTAATGGCTTTGGGTGCAGTTAAGATCTTGCTGGCAATGACTGTATACAATGGCAGGGCTGGCAAGGTAATCACTTTGGACAGTCAGATAAATACTTATTGTATTCACTCAAATATGAAGGTAAACTGTGGCTGAGAGTTTATTCATCCAGGCACCAAATAGAACATATTAACTCTACTCCAATAAAAGTAACAGTTACAAATTGACTGTAGTAATAGGTAGAATAAAAATATAGGTTACTAATTATGTCTTTGACTGATTGGTGTTTTTCTTAATTTATATGATATTTTCAGTTTATTAACAAATGATATTACATATATTATTTTTATGTATCAAATACTATGTTGAAAATACCTGATAGTTAACACAATAAAATTCCTCAATATACTAATGATGAACTGTTAATATTCCCCTTGTAAACCAGTTAATCAATTTCAACTTTATCAATTTCAAATGTGTAATACTAAACAAATACAAATATATGACTTTTGTAACTTACCTGTAAATTAAAGTTGTTGTCTTTTATTACTAATATCCTGTGAAGTAATAATTTTTTTCTTAAAATTATTTTGAGTGTTACTAATATAGTTACATCATTTTCTTTGTGATATATCTATGTTCTTAGAAAAGTAATATCCAATATTGTAAAAATACATTTAAATGGAAAAGTCATAAAAAGAAAAGAGGGATGAAAATACAGATGAACAGGTGAACGTAACCTTTCTGAATGGCAACTGTCTAACGTACATGGAAGTCCCAAAATTATGTATCTTTGACCACACAATTAATTTCTACGGTCTTATTTTAAGAAAGTAATCGACAAATAAACAAAAGTTATTTTGTTTTGCAGTAGATTAATCAGCATAAGAATTTTGAATATTTAGGAAAGTTTAAAAAGTCAAAAAGACTTTTGATCATTGTGTTGGGGGTTAGTGATTGGAAGGTATGAGTACTGCTACTGTACTCAAGTTCAAAAACAGGTACTCCAACAAAGAACCTATGCCACAGAAATCAATGGACCCATAATGAAGCTATGAGTAACTGACTCAGGACAAGATGAGAACCAGGAGTTAGTTCTAAGCAAAGCAGGCCTTGGTTTGGGAAGGCAAACAAGTGTTAAAGTAAGTCAATAAAAGACTGATTTTCAGTGAACAAAAAAGCAAAAAAAAAAAAAAAAAAAAAAAAGAAAAAGAAAAAGAAAAAGCAAGCCAGAAAGAAAGATAAAAGGAATCTGAACTAAAATTTAGAACTGTGATGAAGCCCAAGGATGGGTGAGGGTGAGGATCAATAATATATGTTGATAATATGAATTTACCACAGAAAACTACAAGGCAATATTCTGTATTCCATGTTACAAGATAAGAATAAATGGCAACATGTAAAAGCAAACTGTGGTCATAGATTAGTGTTCTCGTTTGGTATATTTTCTTCTCAGTGTAATTTGATGCAGAGAATGATGACAACAATTCTGTTTTGGGGGATTTGTGGATCCAATGTAAAAAACTGAGGGAAAACATAGCAACAGTAAATAACATGGTCAGTTTACAGTTGGTTTTTGGAAACCAGAGAGAAAAAAAAAATACCTATCACTAGCAACTTTCATCTTAAGTGTTACTGCCTATCATTTTTCATTGTTTTTGTCCCTAGCAAAATAAATACATATATATATATAAAATCATTTTTCTTCATCCTTAAATCACGCCCAAAACACCTAATGTAGCATTCAGAATTAATTTGAACAGCACAAGTGACACTTCAGTCCAACAAAAACATAAACAATATTATTCTAAGAAAATAAAATAGAGTTTTCAACTGTTCCATTATTTTACATAGATCAAATAAGTATAATTACTTTTAAAAGCTGACTTCTCATTACCTGCACAGTCTCAAACCATGGGTAGGTAATTAGGAATTATATGCCATATTTCTAACCCATTTTTTTTTTTCCAGAAGGTTATCGTTTCTCAGGAATTCACAAACACAACATGCTGATTTTTTAAAATTTTGTGTACTATCAAAAGGGTTTAAGATTAATATAAACGGCCGGGCGCGGTGGCTCAAGCCTGTAATCCCAGCACTTTGGGAGGCCGAGACGGGCGGATCATGAGGTCAGGAGATCGAGACCATCCTGGCTAACCCGGTGAAACCCCGTCTCTACTAAAAAAATACAAAAAACTAGCCGGGCGAGGTGGCGGGCGCCTGTAGTCCCAGCTACTCGGGAGGCTGAGGCAGGAGAATGGCGTAAACCCGGGAGGCGGAGCTTGCAGTGAGCTGAGATCCGGCCACTGCACTCCAGCCTGGGCAACAGAGCGAGACTCTGTCTCAAAAAAAAAAAAAAAAAAAAAAAAAACAGATTAATATAAACAACTAATGATCTGAGGACAAAAAATCCAAAACTCTCAAAAATAAGAAGAGAAGCTTGTTGCAAACTGTAACATATTAAGTAGGCTTGTAGAATATGTCACAATGATTCTTTTGTCCTTTCTGTTTTTGTGTAAGTGGTAGCTAAATTTACAATTCAACTGAAAATTATGTTTTCAAAATTCACCTTGGCTCAGTCATTCCCTAATCTTCCATTATTTCCTGCGACAATGCTGTCTTTTCTTTTCTGTCTAAATACAAGAGGCACATATCCTCTAATCATCTTAATTCATGTGGTAGAGATTTTTTCCAGAAAGGACATTATTTATAGTCCTTTTATAAAATGTTCTTTTATGCTTATTTGGACCAATGGTTTGAAAGGGAAAGTTGGTCAGTAATCTGGATACTAAACTCAAATAAAATTTAAAAGAGAAACAGATCTTAATTGTGCATCTGTTACATGCTGAGACCTATGCTAGTACTAAAAGTTCAAAGGAGAGGGAACAAATAAATGGAAAAAATTGTTTGCTCAGGGCAGATAAGAAGATCCAGAAAACCAAACAATGTAATAAAATTTAATGTGAAGTGAATGGTAAAGTTGGTAGACGCACTGTGTATTTTAGGGAGGTAGGTCTTAATAGAGGTTCTGATGGATGAACTAGATTTTGAAGGGTGATTAAGGACTTGCCAGTCAGCAAAGAAGGGAGTGACATTCCAAATAAACAACATAGTGTATATCAAATGTGGCAGAAATGAAATAGCACAGCTTGTTCAGGAATACCAAAAAATTTAGTATTGCTTTTATTATCAGGTACTGCTGGTTGCCTGTCCTAATGCAATCTCTCTTTCTTCATAGCTGGCAGAAGTATATTTACTTGTACTTAATTTCTGGTGTTATCTTTATGAGTAGCTAGTTTCTCAGAAAGGGAAATCCTTGCTGTGTCCACTACTTTGGGGACACAACACAGTGTGTTCATTAAATAGTTCCCCTTCCTTCTTGGCTGCATTAAAAAAATAACATTTCTCAGAGCTCTTGCAACTATGTGGTCCACTACAAAATAGTTACTATAAAATAATCTTTAGTTACAGTAAAGGCAGTTTCTGGCAGATACAATGTTGTATGTTTCTTACATAGTTTGATTGTCCCAGTAGACTCAGGAAAACATTTTCCAGCTCCTTTGTATCTGGATAAGTCAATGACCACATAATGTACAACAGTTTCTACCCTGAACTAAAGTCTCTTGTGCTATTGATAGAGGCAGGAGACAGTCAAATGCCATCTAGTCATGGTGTACAGGGGCTTACTTAAACATGCCCATGATGAAAAATTCCATCCCTTAACACATATGCAGTAAGGGAAATAAATCAGTGTGGAGTGGCTAACACTAAGGGTCCACATGTGCATGGAAGAATGGGGTGGAGCCACCAGAAACCTGTGCCTTATGCTGGGGAAGAGCCTGTCCTCTTTAGCTCATGCATGGTGGCCTGATACTCAGTTTTGTGAGCTGGAAAACCTGTGTGCAGGACCCCTATTTTTGTTGAGAGCTTTTTAAATTTTGTTTCTTTTCCCCAACCTATCAGCAGTTAGCACAGCCCTGTATTTAAGCTGTTGTTTTCTTTTCCTCTACCAAATCAGGAATTGGTGAGTTGGTGAGAAAGTCGTTGTGGTTTTGCCATTACTTAGAACGGCGGGGACTGCAGTTGCTTTTGCACCAACCTAATAAAAGAGCCCTGTGAGTAGAGGGGGTTCTGTATCCCAGGGATTTTTTCTTTTTGGAAGGTATCTTATTAGACCAGGACCCCAATTCATAGGACAGCCATTTTCCCTTCCTTGTTTGAGAAAGACCCAGTTCCACAGCTTCACCTTAGCATTCAACTTATGATAATAAGGCAACAGTCAGTCAGATGAGCGAAACCTGGGGCTTGATGAGTCCATGCTCCCCCTGAGGCAGTTCTTTCATCCCAAACTCAATTCCAAGCTTTGGGTTGAAGCCCTAGGGGAGAAAAAGAAACAATCAAACAAACAAAAAACTGGATCTGAGGGATCCAGAAGCAGAATATCAATGAAAGTTAAAAGGTGCAGCACAGAGCACAGGTAAGCATGCTTAATTTCTGCCAATTAAGCCAAGCCTCTTGTTTCATGGGTAAAAGTCTCGTTAGTATCCATGGCATAAATGAGGTCTAGGAAACTCAAAGGCTACTGGCAGCAGAGGGAAAGGCACCATGTAGGTAAGAACGGATAATCCCAACCCTCAGACCTCCGTTACCATGGGTGAAAGCAGCATGTGAAACCCTGTCAAGGTTGCCAGGACTCGGGGATATAAGGACAAAAGAAGGAAAGACAACACTTTTTCTTTCTGTCCCTCACATATCCCAGGGATGCCTGGTTCCCCTTTTTCTGAGTACTTATTAATCTTCAGTCTGTTCCTCTTTTGAATGTATCCTGAACCCCTAGGGCTTCTTTGAAAAAGAAATGCCTTTTTCCTCCTTTGTCCTCTCTTCACAGATGGCTAATTGTGTTCCCGTACCAAGGGGCACTCCCCTTGGATGCATCCTTCAAACTGAGAAAAGTTAATATCTGAAACCTTAAACTAGTTGGCTTAGAATTGATCTTGGGGGAAGCATGGCATGCCCGCTACTGGGTAAAATACTTTTTTACCAGTCAAAATTTTAACCTCTCTCTCCTTGTGCAAAGTGGTAAAAGGAATGATAAGAATCACTGTTTATATTCTCTGTAAAGTTTTGATTATTGAAAAAGGATTTATGGAGTTGGTCTTAAGCTGTTGACAATCTGGCGTGCTTTGTGTTTCTTGAAGCTTGTTGGTTTCACTTGTAAGGTTATTGCTGATAAAATTCGAAAGCCAGAAACAGTGGCTGCTTGGCATAACTAAAGTTGGGTAATATGGGATTGAAAAGGACTTTCTTAAAGAGTGCTCAGCTTAATTAAAAGTGGATATTCAAGTTACAGGTATATTTGAAAGGACTTCATGCTTTTCTCTTCTTGGATTTTGCTCTGCTGGAAAACCTTTTTTTTTTTTTTTTTTCTTTTCTCAGTAGATTAAATTACTTTTCTCCATTTTGGCTTTCCACTCTTAATGCATTCAGGAGAATGCATTAAGATAACTTCTAATGCCCCAGGACTCCTTGGGAAAAACACAAAATGTGCCATGAATTCCATTTTGGGAGAGATCTCTGTTTTCTTCATGGAACCCCAGGAATTAGAGGCGGATAGACCTCTCTCAAAATCTGTTTTTTTCTTCCAACTATGCCTGTTTATTAGGCCCTAGAAACTGCATTATCTCCTAGCCCTGCTCCTAAAGAGCCCCACCCAGAGACCAATAATCCTATTAGGAGATTGACAAGTGAAGAATTTTATAACTACTGTATCTTCTTCTGTCAGTGTAGTTACATATGTGTTGTGTGTAATGTCTATAAAAAAGAGTTCTTATTAACTGGCCTAAAGAAAAATAAGTGCTTAGATCAAATATTTTTGAGGAAAAAGTATAAGCTGTCATGCTTTTTAGTTCATATGACTTTAATCTTTGAGAAATAAAAAGAGTTTTAAAGATTATTTGTAAAACACAAATGCCATTACAATGTAAGTTGGTGGCCTAAATTATATGGGTTAGATACTAGGTTTACTAAATATTTTAAGGTTATAAACTGCTTCTTTAGCTGTTGAGAATTGTTTCACCTTCCTGCTTCACAATTGGTAAGGCCTGGGGATATATAGAATTAACCACTCCCTTGGCTATGCTGGAAGCAGTCAAACTTTATTGGCACCTAGTGTGTAATTAAAATAACTTACCAGATTTTACATTAAAGTTAAAAAATTGCTAAGAGGTACTACTGTAACATGTAATTGAGACCACTGAAAATAGATTTACATGCAAAATGTGTAAGAATAAAATATGCATTTAGAAAAAAAGATTATAAGAAGGCATGGAAATGTAAATTTTTGCCTAGGGTTAAAGGGTTGTTTTAAATCAGATAAGATAAAGCTAAAGGTTTAAGTAACTTGTGGAAGGTTTCTAAATGTAATCTTGCACAAAAACTATGTGTGTTAACAATTACTAAATTAAAAAGGGTATTATACGTTTTTTCTGTAAATTGAGCACGGAAATAAGAGCCGAAGATTTCCTTAAGGCATTAATCTACTCTTTAGTAAAATTTGTAAAGCGTTATAAAAGATTGATAAGAATCCTTCCTCATGGTCAAACTGGTTAAGATTGGATAGAATTTTCTATAAGGTTTTACTAGAAAATTAGGGTTGATGGGCCAGGCGTGATTGATCACACCTGCAATCCCAGAACTTTGGGAGGCCGAGGTGGGCAGATCACAAGGTCAGGAGATTGAGACCATCCTGGCTAACATGGTGAAATACTATCTCTACTAAAAATGCAAAAATTAGCTGGGCGTGGTGGCACATGCCTGTAGTCGCAGATACTTGGGAGGCTGAGGCAGGAGAATCACTTGAACCAGGAAGTCGAAGGTTGCAGAGACTGAGATTGCACCACTGCACTCCAGCCTGGTGACAGAGTGAGATTCCATCTAAAAAAAAAAAGAAAATTACGGTTGATATTAAGCAAATGTAAGAGTAAAATTTGGATTTCTCTCCCTTCTACAAGATTTTCATGTAATGGTATAAGATAATGAAAGATTTCCACTTGCCTTGGGGATACCCTGCCAAGGAAAAGAAAGAGAAGGCAGGAGACAAATTGTTTGGAAAGCTAAGTATTTCCTGCTAATGAGAAAACATTTTTCCCTTGTTTTAAAATGTTTGAGCCATTATTGGCACAATAAAAATCTTATGGCAATCTGGAATTCTATTTCATAAAATCAAGTGTTTTAATCCACTAGCATATCTAACAGTCTCCACCAAATAAAATTTCAGCCACAACATTGTCTTTCATGACCGCTACCTTTTGGATGCTACAGAAGGCCCCTGGAGCATCCAGAAGAGAGGTAAACAGGATTATCTGAAATGTGTAGGTTTGTGGGATTGCCAAAATTGATGTTTAATCTTCTTCAGGTTATATTTTAGTGAGTAATAGTAGTATATATTCGAAAATTGTATGAAATTTCTCAGGTCTGAATGTCTGAATGTATGCTATTAATCATAATTAAGGGTGTTATGTTATTATAATCCACAGAGATAACCAAATTACTCTGTCAATCATGTATTCAATTGTAACTACTCTGGATATTTTCTTATTTATAGACAATTGTCTTGCTTTGATCCTCTTCAAAAGATGGTTTACAATCAACTATAGTATTTTGACAGGGGCTCTTGAATGCAGGTTTCTGACGACTTTGTAGATTGTGGCATTGGCATAAAGGAAAAACATACAAGACTCACGAGGAGCTGATATATTCACAATTATCAAGAGCAATCAACTAATAGAAAACTGAAGTAATCTTTTTTAACTTTTTCTTAAAACATTTCTGATGTTGGTTTTGTCTTTCAGAGTCAAAGAAACTTTTATTTTGAGCTATTTACAGTCTTTAATAATTGAGTAAGGTGGACTCCTGTGAACAAAATTTTGAGCATGTTTGTTTCTCTCTGTCTGGTTCCTCTAGAATTTGTAAACTATCTGTGAGTACTCTTAACTTATGGCAATATGGTTATTTGACTCAGTGCAATAAGAATCCATTTTCTTTTGTAACAGTACCCAATTAAAGAAACTATTTGCTTTATCAAGACTTTGACTGGAAGGGTTTGCTTCACTTTAAGGTGTCAAGCTCAACTTGCAGAGCTAATAAAAGTCCCTTTGGAAAACTGGCCTCATACTTTGTCTACACAGTACTTGTACAGGTTTCCTAACTGGCAGTGAGTTAAGAATGTCACTTTCTAACAGGCCTGGGAACCACATATTCTTGGGACCTTGAGAAGAGTGCAATTCACACCACTTATAGGTATTTGCAGGTATAGACCCATGTCTGGGCTTGGCTTTAAGAAGTTCTCTCTGAGATTCCTTGAGGAACAAAGTTCCATCAAAGCCAATTTTAAAAGCCTACCTAAAAATAGTCTTGCTGCACTTTATGCAAATAACCAGGCCAAGTATAAGACTAAAGTTTATTTTGCAAACAACCCAGTTCTATCAGTATGTGTTTTTAATAAAAATGAGCACTGAAGAGACAAATATTATGTTCCAACCTTATCACACATTTGTTGTTAAATTCTAGACTCATTTGTTGTTTTTACATTTTTATCCTACGTTTTAAACTAACCCTGCTTATTCCTGTGAACCAATCAGTGATTTTTGGCTGAAGCTCACAAGAAACAGAAGGGATGGGCCATGTACACATCTGGATTGGTATCCTAGTTCTCGGCAATGGTCCTGTAAATAGGGTCAAGTGATGGGATTAAATACGGTGCCAATAATCAGGAGAGTTTTTTGCAGGGAGTGGGGAAGGAGGCCAGAAAGTAAGCTCAAGAGAGCTAACCAAAGCCAAGCCCCATATAAGCAAATCTTAGCAAGCATAACTATAGCTGCCAGTTACTTGGGTACCTCAGCAGCCTCTGGACTTTTTAGCTGTCTTCCCTCCTTGTTTCATGTGATACATGTCTTTCAACAACCCAGTTTATCTCTTCTCACCTTCCGGCCATCGAACACCGAGTGGTCATGGAACTGAAGCCTCAAACAATGAACCCCTTTTGATGGGGACCCCAGATGGGCCTCTGAGGGAAGTCTGTGCTGTTCCAAAACAGCACACTCTGTCAGCCGGAAGCAGTTAAGATTGTTCATCATTCTTATCCCTGTCTTTATTTGAATTGCAGTTAGATGGACTTCTGAACGGCCAAATGCCGTTCAGGTCATTGTGCACAGGGGGCTTCAGTAATCCATTATACTGATATTTCTTTACTGCTTAAGATTCATCTGATTGATTACTACTTTCTCCATGTGGAGTTTGACCTTAGACACCAAATACCCATAAGATGGGATAAATACTTCCTCTCTGAGCTATACAAAATAATCATGTTGAAAGTTGGAAAGAACTTGAGGCAATCACCACAATGAAAATCAACAGCCACAAATTCAAAAACAAAAGGAAGGGAATAGAAAGAAGCCTAATATTTGGTTAGCTATTACTATACACTAGACAAATCCTAGGTATATTTTTTTGTGCACAATATTATTTAATTCTTATAAAAACACTGCATTAATCTGTTCTCATGCTGCTAATAAAGACATATGCCAGACTTGGTAATTTATAAAGGAAAGAGGCTTAGCTGACACACAGTTCAGCATGGTTGGGGAGGCCTCAGGAAACTTACAATCCTGGTGGAAGGGGAAGCAAACATATCCTTCATTACATGGCGGCAGGAGAGAGAAATACTGAGAAAAAGGGGCAAAAGTTCCTTATAAAGCCATCATATCTCATGAGAACTCACTATCATGAGAACACTATGAGGATAACCTCACCCATGATTAAATTACTTTTCTCTAGGTCCCTCCTATGACACATGGGGATTTTGGGAACCACAGTTCAAGATGAGATTTGGGTGGGTACACAGCCAAACAATATTGAATACTGAAAGAGAAAATATAATTAAATTTTTACAGAGGAAGGATATGGGACTTATTAATAAAAAGTAACTTAGCAAATCACTGAAATTCATGTTTATGAATGAATTTGTTAAATAAATAGAATGTTATATATATTTTAAAAGACACTGAAGGCAAATTTTTAAGAAGGGAACAACTGGTTTCATAAAATTTGGCTTCAGAAATTATAATACCATATATATGTGTGTGTGTGTATGTATATACATATGTATATTTCCATACAATTTGTATGTATGTACACACATATATGTTTGTATATGTGTATGTATAATTCAGAAATTATAGTACTTATATATGTGTGTATGTGTATATATACATGCATATACATGCACATGCATATATGTATGTATATATGTATATACATATACATGCACACACATATATATGGTTTTATAATTTCTGAATTATACACACATGTATATATATACATACATGCATGTACATATGTATATGTATGCTTTCCCATTTGTAAAAATTCATTCATATAAATTATCTTATTTAATATTTATACATATTTTGAAGTTGAATATATCTTTACAGTATAGGTGAGAAAACTATGGCTCAGAGATTTTATATCATACAGGTAGTAAATAAGCCACCTAGCACAAGAGCTAGGACATTCTGTTTCTACATCCCATATACATTATCTTATACTATCCTGTGTTTGTGCTTAGCTTGGATAATTTTTTTATTAGGTATCAACATATTTGTGTTGTAGTCTTATCTGTCCCTCAATATTGTGTGGCAATGAAAAATATAATTCTACTTGTTCGTATTGCAGTGTTGTCATCTCTAATATCCCTTTCAACCTCGCACGTCTTTGTTCATAATTTAAGCTTAGATAGTTGGGACTGATAATGTCTCACATCATTAGCTCTTTCTTGTATCACTTGCATTTAAACTTTATTTTTCTAACTTCAGTTGAGTATTTAGGTCACAGTTTTAGATAGGGTCACTGAGGGAGCTATTTTGATATAAGATTTTATTTTTGAGTCACTCGTATCACATTCCCTTCCACAGTTAAAACAGCTCTGCTTATACAAAAATAATGCATAGAAAATGTGTGTTCATTCATGTTTTATAATGTTTTAAAACTACAGAGGTTTTTATTCAATAGAGCTATGATATAACAACTTTTGACATGCTTAACAGTAGGCAGAAGTCGCTGTCATACTATCATAATTTATTAGCCTCCCTTTTGGGATAAGAAGGATGATGGGCTAACATGGGAGCAGGAGAAAATCTGCCAACTCATTGCCCTGCACCTGGGGCTCAGCCTGTTGCTAGTCTCTGTAGAGCATGCACAGTAATAAATCTATACTGATTAATTAAGTGGTACAGCCCATTGCTCTTCTTGTCAATGAACAAAACAAATCCACTCTGAAATTTCGAGTTCCCAGTCAAGCTATTATCCATCTATGCTTAGACTTGTCTTTCAAATTTCATTCAAGAAATATTTACTGGGCATCTTTTATGTGACAGTCAAAATGTACAAAAATAAATAATCTCTGACCTCTGAATTTTTTAATTCTAGTAGAAAAAGGAACAAAGAAACCCATGGTTACAGTGTATTGGGGAAAGTGTTAAGAAAGTGGTGATGGGTTTTAGAGGATGTTCTTATTGGAGCATAGAAGAAAAACTACCTTAAGGATACAACTGAAAATAAGATGCATAAAGGAAGACAATGAGGATTATAAAAATGAGTCAGAGCATATTGATTTAGCGTTTGCTGCAGGCAAATGCCCTTCTCTGGATTCTGTTGCGAGGGAAACATTAGATGCTTTGGGAAAATGCACAAACCTTCTAGGTCAGACCTTGAGATTTAGGGCAGGTGAACAGCAACATCAAAATATTTGGGATATTTTCATTCACTCATTCACTCATTTCTCCATTTGTATATTCATTTATTTATTTACAAGCTGCTAGAATAAAATTGAGCATATCACAATGTGCTAAAAAGATTCGTAACCACTATAAATCATATGTGGAATTGTTTTTGTTGTTTTCCTTTTTTGCAATGAAGACCATAAGAAGCAGAATTCAGTGAGGCAGGGAGAGACTCAACATCACAGTGTGAAAACACTGCAAACATAAAAACTTTTAGTTTCGTTCCAAATTGAAGTGATGCTTTTTCTAAGACTATATTACTGTGCTGAGGAATGAGCAAGCTAAAAAGTTCTATCTCTGATCAGCACACCCAATTTGCACATTAAGTCCATTCTTCAGCCAAGCCACTTGCCTCTGCTGGAGGAACCCAGCCCAGCTTGTGGCTGTTGCACACTGCAGAGAGCACATTTCTTCTGCCTGAATTGCATTCGGCTCTACTATTTCAGATCACATCATCTAAATGGCTCTCAGATAATGGTGTTACCAAGCTCTGCCTTAATGGAAATTTAACTCAAAGTCTTTCATCTGACAGCCTTGGAGACTACAAACATGTATTTTACACCACACTTTAATGGTGTCGCACCCTTCATCCTTCTAAACTCTCTTTCCTGGAATGCATCTTTACTAGTGAGAGGGCTTTTGTGGTAGGAACTAACTGGAAAATCGTTCTGCAATACTTGTTAAACGCAAGCAGGGGTAGGGAGTTCCTAGTGATTCTACCATTCTTACCAAAATTTGGATGATGTCTGTAGTACAATGCATGCCAGCAAAGCACTGTTGGTGAGTCAGAAGGCCCTCTTCACTGTTCTGCTGACAGTTGTGGTGGGTTCATGTCTGCACATCTGATGTACCTAGAGCGAGTTGATATTCTACCTCTGGCTCATTCAAATTAGAGCTCGGTGTCACTTATAAAACCATCAAACACCAATGACTTTTCCTCGTGAGCTTGTGCCTCCAGGAAACCGGTATCAACATGTAATAACTCCTGAAAGACTATTTCAAAGCCTGCCCTGTAGTTCTACTTTCTGGGTGAGCACAAGTTAATCTTGACATAAAGACTCAGATTCCTTTGGGCCTCAGCTATGTGGGGTTGTTTGATGGAGGAACTGTAATAGAAAGAAAAATCAAGAGAATTCTTCACATCTTTAAAGGGATTCTGAATATGCAACTAAGTCCTACAAATACGGCAGAGCTAAAATATACTGGTTTCCAATATGAAAAGAGACCACACTGCCTGATGCTGTTCCTCACAATCTCTATGAGGATCCTTTACGTTTGAGGGTCTGCTGACACTGTTGCTACTTTATATGTGAAAATACTTTTTATGTATTACTTACTTTATATGTGAAAATAAGTCCCAGGTAAATGTGTTGTATGTTACCACTCTGCCTTTCCAACTGCAGTTTATTGTGGATATGCCATTTTTAAGGGCTGCATCTGCTACTAGCAAGCACACTACACACCTGTATGTACCTAGCATGGTTTTAAAATATTTTTGTTTAATGAATAGAGACTTTCTAGAAAAGCTAGCTCTAAAGAACAGCACTGGCTGTTATTATATAATCAAAAATGTATTTGTATGAAATACAAAGAAATGGTAACTTTTCTGAAAAAGGAGATAACACCGTGTCTTTTCCTCTCGACATTTTTAGTCTTGCAGCATGCTGGCAGAATTATGTCAGAAGAGATTTGGAGTCTAAAATATATATTTTGTCCTATTCTTTTTTTTTTCATTTTTATTCTTGTTTTTAGAACTTTCATAACTAGAAATCTCTGCTACAGAGTGGACTCTTGGCTAAAGAAATATCTATAAACAGTGAACTATAAGGACTTTAAAAAAACATTTAACTCTGTTCATTTTAAACAGAAACCTTAAATTTAATTCTCCCACTTTTCTCTGAATATACAATTTTGTGGGATTTAAATTGCTATATATATTATTATACCCATGATTTACTGAACTCCAGATTTCTTGTTTTTCATGCTTCAGAAACTATAAAACAAATTTTGAAGAAATAACTGGACATATGGTCAGTCATTATGATTTATGGTTACCAGATATTTCTCATGAATGTCAAACTGTGATAAGAAGTTCACTTTCCTACATTAAGATGTTGTCCAAAGACACATGGTTTTGACTGGCTTAAACTCCATAGCTGCTCAAGGCATAGGATGTTCATAACAATCGTCAGTGGTACCATTAATAACCAATGATGCTGAGGACACTTTCTCTAAGACCATCTCAATCTCATTTTCTTAATTCCAAAAGCATATATAACTGTTTTCATACTTTTTATGTAACCATGAAAGAAGTCATATATGAAGAACAGGTTCTACACCTGGAGTTTCAGAGTAACAAACTACAGATCTGTGCAGAAATTTTTAGGGAAGTCAATATCTAAAACTTCTAAAATAAAGAATGAAATATTTGAAATAAAGTAATAGATATATTAATAAATATGTGTATTAAAAATAAAGATTTATTTAAGTAGCATAAATCAAAGAAAGAAACTCAGTTTAAATCAAAGGATTTGATCTTTCTACTATAGACAGTTTGAGGATACATAGCACAGTGGCATAAAAAAAAAGAATCAAGGAAAAATACAAAACTAGAATGACAAAAACAAGGTACTCTAGAAAAGGCCAGCTCAGAGAATATTTTGAATCTCTGAGTTCACTAACAAACAGTGATTGTATTCCATATCACAATTGCATTCTTTTGGACGTTTAAATATATTCACATCCCATTTTAAAAACACTGGAGAAATATATTAATACATAATATATTCTATAATATTTTGTGATCATTAAACATTCCCTCATTTAACTTTTTATATGAGTAACGCATATTTTAATTAGCTTGATTTATCCATTTCACAATGTAAACATACATTAAAACATCATGTTATAGCCATAAACATACAGCTTTTACTTCTCAATAAAAAAAATTAAAAAATAAATGATTAAATGGAATTTCTCAAGCCTCAGTTAAAAAACAATTGTTACAATTTTATTTTATATATAGCTTTTAAACGTGACTTTATTATGTTTTGAATTATACATTACAAAATCTGGTTAGTATAAATTTTAGCAATTTAAGAAATTCACTTAAAGCTGCCTATATCATGCTTCATATAGAAATTATAATTTGTTTTGAATGTATGTCAATTAAAATATATTTTACTTACATGTCCTGATAACTGGTACATGAACATAAGCATGCATTCCAGCATATGAAAGTGTAATTGTTAGAGCGGGCACAATGGTTGACTGGATGCAGCCGGAAGGAACATCTCCCACGGAGAAACTGGGCATTGGGAAGACTGCTGCGCCCCTAGCAGATCTTCAGAGGGAAGGCATTGAGAGCAAACAGAGGGATGACAAAGATGCTGGGCTGAAGTGGGAGGAAACTGGAACCATGCATTAGGCTATCACACACCATGACTCATTCCTGGCCCACAGCAACTCCTGGGACAGGGGTGAGTTGAGCAGGCAAGAAGCAACCTGCTCTCACCATGGGCCTCTGGAGTCCTAACAAGTGGAAACCACTTGACCACCATATACAATTGAATTCTCAGGGACAGCTGCTTAGAGAAGTGGCAGAGGCAAAACTCCAGCTGCAGCAGAGACCAGAGTGTTTGATGTTGGGGTGCCCGTAGTGGAGCATGGCAGAGGTCACCATCCCCCTAGGCTAGACTTGCTCCCATAGGAGACTTTAGCCCTAAAAATGTATCAGACTTGAACTCAGCAGGATGATCTTGCCCATCAGACTGGGCCAGTAAAACTTAAACTTGAGCATCTCTCAGTCTGCTGGCATCTCCCAGGGCCCCAGAAAGATCTCAGCTTCTTGCAGTGCAGCCCCCAAGTGCTTCCTGTGCCTACATCATAGCTCCTGGACTAGCAGATCATGCCTGATGGGCAGAGTGCTCCAGCAGAACAGCTGCAAGGGACCCACCAGCTCCCTTCTCCCACTTCAGCCTCCCTATGCCACATGCACTGGCCCACAGCCACCTCCCACATCACTTTGCTGGTGCGTGTGTGCATCGAAGACCTGATGTTTCCTTCTCCACCAACATGGATGTGAATGTGCACCCTGCCATGTCACTGCTGCCTGAATGAGTGCATCCATACCCCTCTCCTTGCTGCACTGCCATTGTTGTCAGACCCCATCAAATCCATAACCAGCAGCAACCCACCCTGTACTGAAATTGCCACTAGCATGATACGAGGCGTGGATAAAAGCAGACAACCCTCACCCTGAGTGGCCACTGCAACCTACAACAACATGCACAGAGAGACAAACACTGCCACCCGCAGGGGAGCCCCTCTGTCCTTGCTGAGCCATATTCTTGCCACAAATGCCCAAATGGAAGCCAGCTGCCAGCACCTGCTAGTGCCTTGCCACAACCAATGAGTGTGTATCCCATCATGTTGTAGCTGCAGCTGCAACTGGCACATGCAAATGTGGGTAGATTCTGAGGCCACTGCCCTACAACGTGCTTTGGCTGGCACTACTTTTGGAATGTAGTGCCCAGCAGTCCAAAAGTGCCATGACTTTCCTAGCACAGGAAGTTCCTAAACTGAGGAGCCAGAGGTCAAAGCAGGGGCCCAAAACCAGTTCCCCAGAGATAGAGTACACACGTAATGGTTCCTAAGCTGAGCTTTGGCCTCCTAAATTCTTCCAGAAATAAAGCCAGTCATCTGAACTCACCTTATGCCACAGTCAAATCCCCAAAGTCATCAAATAGGTTAAAAACAAACAAACAAAAAATATTCAAGGAATTCCGACTTCGAAGATTGAGAAACATTAGCCCGCAAAGATGAAAAGAACCAGTGTAAGAACTCCGACAACAAAAAAGTCAGTGTCTCCTTTCCTACAAACAATAGCACTAGTTCTCCAGCAAAGGTTCTAAACTGGGCTGAGATGACTGAAATGACAGAGATGGAATTCACAATATGGATAGAAATGAAGATCACTGAGTTCCAGGAGAATGTTCAAACCCAACCTAAGGAAGCTAAGAGTCCCAATAAAAAGATAAAGGAGCTGACAGACAATATAGTTGTTATAGAAAAGAATGTAACCAACTTGACAGAGCTCAGAAACACTCTGCAAAACTGTCACAGTGCAATCCCAAGTATTAATGTGGAATCGCCCAAGCTGAGGAAAGAATCTCAGAGCTTAAAGACTGGCTTTCTGAAATATGATAGTCAGATGAGAATAAAAAGAAAATAATTAAAAGGAACAGACAAAACTTCTGTGAAATGCGGAATTATGTAAAGACACCGAATCTGTGACTCACTGACTTTCCTGAAAGAGATGAGGAGAATGGAAGCAACTTGGAAAACATATTTTAGGATATCATCCATGAGCACTTTCCCAAATTAGTTAAGAGAGATCTGTATCCAAATTCAGAAAACACAAAGAACTCCCACAAAATACTTCATAAGAAGATCATTCCCAACACACATAATCATCAGATTATCCAAGGTTAAAATGAAACAAAAATGTTGTTGAAGTGAACTCAACAAGGCCTGAGAAAGACACCAAACCTTTATATTTGAGTCCCTGTGGACAAACTACAACCTAACTTAATAGGTAGACAAAACTGAGAACCTAACTTGGGAATGTGCACCTGTTAACAGTGGCTGGGTCTTGGCTGATTACAGCAGCCATTCATCAACCACTCATACACTGTCAAGTGTTCAAACTGTGCCCAAATAAGGCAAACACAGAGTTGTAACCAATCCAGCCATTCTGTGCCTCATTTTCCATTTTTGTATGTCACTCCCCCCTTTTTTTCTTGGTCTATAAATCTTCCTCCAGCATGTGGCTGCACTAGTCTCCCTGAGTCTGCTGTGACACTGGGAGCTGCCCAATTTGCAACCCATTCATTCTTCAATTAAACACTTAAATTTAATTTGGCTGGTGTCTTTTCTTTTCTTTTCTTTTCTTTTCTTTTCTTTTCTTTTCTTTCTTTCTTTCTTCTTTCTTTCTTCTCTCTTTCTCTCTCTTTGTCTCTTTCTTTCTTTCTCTCTCTCTCTCTTCTTTCTTTCTCTTTCTTATTTTTTTAAACAAACAAAAATGTTAAAGGCATCTAGAGAGAAAGGACAGGTCACCTACAAAAAGAATCCCATCAGACTAACAGTAGACTTTTCAGCTGAAACCTTACAAGCCAGAAGAGATTGGGGACATACATTCAACATTCTTAAAGAAAAGAAATTCCAACTCAGAATTTCATATCCAGCCAAACTAAGCTTCATAAGTGAGGGAGAAATAAGATTATTTTCAGACAAACAAATGCTGAAGGAATGTGTTACCACCAGACCCACCTTATAAGAGCTCCTGAAAGATGCACTAAATATGGAAAAGAAAGATCATTACCAAACACTGGAAAAATACATTTAATACACATACCAGTGAAGCTATGATGCAACAACACAAACAAGTCTGCAAAAGAACCAGCTAACAACATGATGGCAGGATCAAATTCACACATATCAATACTAACCTTGAGTATAAATGGGCTAAATCCTCCAATGATAAGGTACAGAGTGGCAGCTTGATAAAGAAAAAAAAAAAAAAATCAAGACCCCATGGTATACTGTTTTCAAGAGGCCTATCTGAAATGCAATGACATCAATAAGCTCAAAATAAAGGGGTGCAGAAAACTCTACCAAGCAAGTAGAAAACAGAAAAAAAGCAGGGGTGCAGGGGTTATGTACACAATTTCAAACAAAACAAACATTTAACTAACAAAAAAAAAAAAAAAAAAAACACGTAAAGAAGGACATTGTATAATGGTATAAAGGATTCACTTGAACAGGAAGGCCTATCTATCGTAAATATAAATGCACCCAACACAGCAACACCCAGATGCATAAAGTTCTTAGAGACTGTCAAAGAGACTTAGACTCCCAAACAATAATAGTGGGAGAGACATCAACACCTTATTGACTATATTAGACAGATCACTGAGGCAGAAAATTGACAAAGATATTCAACACTTGAACTCAACACTTGAACTCAACACTGGAGCAAAGGGACCCGATAGACATCTACAGAACTCTCTACCTCTAAAGAACAAAACACACATTCTTCTCATGGTGACATGGCAAATACTGTAAAATTGTCCACACAATAAAACATAAAACAATCCTCAGTAAATGCAAAATAACTGGAATCATACCAACAACTCTTTCACACTACAGCATAGTAAAACTGGATATCAAGATTAGGAACATTGCTCAAAACTGTACAATTACATGAAAGTTAAACAACTGGCTCTTGAATTACTTTGGGGTAAATATTAAAATTAAGGCAGAAATCAAGAAGTTATTTGAAACTAATAAGATCAAAGATACAACACACTGGAATCTCTGGAACATAGTTAAGGCAGTATCAAGAGGAAAATTTATAACACTGAATATCCACATCGAAAAGTTAGAAAGCTCTCAAATTAGTAACCCAATATCACAACTGAAAAAAAAAAAAAAAAAAAAACACTGGAAAAACAAGAACAAAACAACCCAAAGCTAACAGAAAACAATAAATAACCAGAATCAGAGCTGAACTGAAGGGTACTGAGGCATGAAAACTATTTTAAAAATCAACAAATCCAGGGGCCCTCTTAAAAAAAAAAAAAAAAGTAAGATAGGTTACTAGTTCAGACTAAAAAATAAAAAAAACAGAAAGCATCCAAATAAACTCAATTAGAAACAACAGCGAGGATATTACCACTTACCCCATGAAATCTAAATAACCATCAGAGACTAATATGAACAATTCTACGCACATAAACTAGAAAATCTATAAGAAATGCATAAATTCTTGGAAACATAAACGCCCAAAATTAACCTGGAAAAGTGAAGAATTCCTGAACAGACCAATAATAAGCTCCAAAATTGAATCAGGAATAGCCTACCAACTAACCAAAGACCAAGATCAGATGGATTCACAGCCAAATTCTACAAGATGTACAGCAAAAAGCTAGTGCCAGTTTTACTGAAACTATTCACAAAAATTGAGGAAAAGGTACTCCTCCCTAACTCATTATCTGAGGCCAGTGTCATCCTGCTACCAAAACCTAACAGAGACACAACAAGAAGAAAGAAAACTTCAGGCCAATACTTTTGCTGAACAATGATGTAAAAATCCTCAACAAAATACTAGTAAACCAATTTAGAAGCATATGAAAAAAGCTAATCCACTTTGATCAAGAAGGCTTTATTTGGGGGATGCAAGGCTGGTTCAACATATGCAAATATATAAATGTGATTTATCACATAAGCAGAAAAACAGAAGGAAACCACATGATTGTCTCAATAGATACAGAAAAGATTTTCAACAAAATTCAAGATCGCTTTATGTTAAAAACTCTCAACAAACTAGTTTTTGAAGGAACATACCTCAAGATAATAAAAGCCATCTATGACAAACCATAGCCAACATCATAATGAATGGGCAAAAGCTGGAAACTTTCCACTGGAAAATCAGCACTAGGGAAAGATGCTCTCTCATCACTCCTATTCAACATAGTATTGGAAGTCCTGGCCAGAACAGTCAGGCAAGAGAAAGATACAAAAGGCATCCGAATGGGAAGAAACATAGTCAAAATATCCCTGTTTGCAGATGACATAATCTTATATCTAGAAAATTCTAGTGTTAGCCCAAAAGCTCCTTAAGCTGATAAACAACTTCAGCCAACTCTTGAGATATAAAATCAATGTAAGAAAATCACTAGCATTCCTATACACCAACAGTCAATCCTGACAGCCAAATCAGGAAAGCAATCCCATTTACAATTGCCACAAAGAAAACGAAAGATCTCTACAAGGAGAATTAAAAAACACTGCTCAAATAAATCAGAGATGACACAAACAAATGGAAAGGCATGCCATGCTCATGGAAAGAATCAATATCCTTGGAATGGCCATACTGTCCAAAGAGATTTATAGATTCAAAGCTATTCCTATCAAATGACAAATGGCATATGTCACAAAAATAGATAAAAACTATTTTAAATTCATATGGAACCTAAAATGAGCCCATATAGCAAAGGTAATCCTAGGAAAAAGAACAAAGCTGGAGATATCACACTACCTGATTTCAAACTATACTACAGAGCTACAGTAACCAAAACAGCGTGGTACTGGTACAAAATCAAACACAGAAACCAATGAAAAGAATAGAGATCCCAGAAATAAGGCCACGCACCTACAACTAACTGATCTTCAAAAAGGGTGATAAAAGCAATGTAGAAAGAACTCTGTTCAACAAATGATGCTGGGACAACTGGTTAGCCATATGCGGAAGGTTGATACTGGACCCCTTCCTTACGCCATATAAAAAAAACAACTCAAAATGAATTAAAGATGTAAATGTAAAATCCAAACCTATAAAACTCTGGAAGACAACCTGTGCAATATCATTCTTGACATAGGAACTGGCAAGTATTTCATGACAAAGATGCCAAAAGCCATTGTAATAAAAGTGAACATTGATAAATGGGGTCCAATTAAACCAAAGAGCTTTTGCACAGAAAGCACAACTACCAAGAGAGTAAACAGACAACCTACAGAATAGGAAAACATATTTGCAAACTATGCATCTTACAAAGGTCTAATATCCAGCATCTGTAAGAAACCAACAAATTTACAAGAAAAAAAAGCAAATCCCATTAAGAAGTGGGCAAAGGAAATAGGTAGATACTTTCCAAAATGAGACATATATGCGGCCAACAAGTATATGTAAAAAAGTTCAACATCACTAGCGATTAAAGAAGTGACTATAGAACTACAATGAGATGTTGTCTCATGCCAGTGAGAATGGCTATTATTAAATTACTAAAAAATAACAGATGTTGTCAAGGATTTAGGGAAAAAAGGAATGCTTATACACTGTTGATGGGAGTGTAAATTAGTTCAAACAATGTGGAAAGTAGTATGAAAATTCCTCAAAGAGCTGAAAACAGAACTACCACTTGAAACAGCAATATCATAACTAAGTGTATACTCAAAACATGTAAATGGTTCTATCATAAAGACACATGCATGCATACGTTCATTGAACTATTCACAATAGCCAAGACAAGGAATCAAGCTAAATGCCTATCAATGGTAGATTGGATAAAGACACATAGAGGGAAAAACACACACTGGAGTCTACAGAGGGTAGAGAGTGAGAAGGGGGAGATAATTAGAAAAAATAACTAATGGGCACTAGGCTTAATACGTGGACAATGAAATCATCTATATAATAAGCTTCCGTGACACAAATTTACCTATGTACTAAACCCACACTTGTATCCCTGAACTTAAAATAAAAGTCAAAAAAAAAAAAAAAAGGAAAATGTGTCACATATATACCATGGAACACTATGCACCCATAACAAAGAATGAGATCATATGTTTTGTAGAAAATTTGATGGAGTTGGAGGCCATTATCCTTATCAAACTAATATAGGAACAGAAAATCAAATACCACATATTCTTACTCATAAGAGGGAGCTAAATAATGAGAACACATGGACAAAAAGATGAAAAAAAAAACAAAAAACAAAAAACAAAAAACAGACACTAAGTCCTATCTGAGGGTGAAGGGTGGGAGGTTGGAGAGGAACAGAAAAAGTAATTATTGGATTTTAGACTTAATACCTGAGTGACAGAATAATTTGTACAACAAACCCCCATGACATGAGTTTGTTTTATTTTTGAGTGTAATTGTTATTGGGTACATGGTGAACTAATACATTTCAAACTTTGTGTGATACAGAATAATTAGTTATTAACTTATTTAAAAATTTTATTTACTCTTCTTGCTTAGTGAAAATGAAATGTTAGACATTAAATAATAAGACTAATATTTTCTCCTAAACCTCAGACTTAAGAAAAAAAATTTTATAAATAGCCTATACAGTCAATTACTTAAAAAATGAAATTCAGCTTTTAGAAATGGAAAATTTGTTGAGTAAACAGAGACTCTCCTTGTCCTGCCCAAAGCATGTAAAATATTTTCAGTAAAGACAGACAAAACTCCTCAATTTACAGTGATAAATATGCCAAATACTGCCATTTATCTCAAGTAATATACATTAAATTTAATGGGAACCAAATATTCAAAAAACGACATTTGTCATTTTATACAAATATCTGGCATATTTTCTTTACACTTAATCTTAATGCTGTTAGGTTGTAGGCTTTTTTTTTTTTCTTTCCAATTTACTAGTCAGATAAATGAGAGAGGATTACCTCTACTGGAAACTGAACTGAGAATGATTTGGCTTCCTGATATTACTTAATAACAGCTTGCAAGAAGTTAATGCTATTCTGAAACCCGTGGTCAAGAGTAATTATAGCTACAAAGTTAGTATAAAAACAGTAGAAAAGGATACGTCTCTGAATATGAAGCTATGTCTATATGAAACATAGTGGAAATATAGGAAAAAAGGGAGTGTATCTATTTGGCAATAAATTTTTCATCAGGCTATGTGTATAAGGTACATATAAAACATAAATAAATATTGTGTGCAGATTTGGCTCTTTTTCTCAAAATATCGCATTATGGTATATGCAAATATTCCAAAATTTGAAATTTAAAACACCTCTGGTTTCAAACATTTCAGAGAAGAGATAATCTAACTATATCATCTCTATATATGATGGCTTCAATTATATAAAAAAGCCTGATAAAATAATATTTTATATGTGTAACAGCCTTAACAAAGATTAAATAGCAGAATACACATTCTAATTTAATTGTTTTTATTCCTTTTAAAAGCCAATTTAGCCCCTTCACATTTCCTTTAATAATAGTAGAAATTTATATAATATTTAGAATATATATGACATTACATATCCTAATGCTACATGATAATTTCCACAGGATGAACTTTAATAATCACTACTTAAAATGTTAATATAAAGTTTCAGATTGTTAGTAATAAAATTTTAAGAAACTGTAACTCAATGTCCATTTAATTTTTAGACTGTAAATACTCCTGTAGTTATATCAAGTCTTATATAAGTTATTAGAAATTATCTTTATATAAAAATATGTTTTATCTGTCATCCAAATCCTTTACTCTCTAAAATTATCGTCACTTATTTGGAATAATCATGATTGATTTTCTTTTGTATTTAGAATATGAGTCAAGAAAACCAGAAACAAATCCTCTTACCTATCCAATTTTGACAATAAAAGCACCTCAATTTTTCCATCCATTTTTTTCTAATTACAATATGACCAAAGAAAATTATTTTATTTTTGAAAAAGTTGAAGTATAGCACATTTCTCCAACTGTTCCTGCTAACCTTAGAAATGAACAAACCTTCCACATGAATTTATTGGTTAAAATATGCTAAACAGTTTCTAATATAGTGAACTTAGAACTTAGAAACTTACAATTTCTTAAGAAATTGTAACATCACTCCATTATGTGTACATTTTCACAGCCTGTTCAGCTTTTGCTTAATAATAATTAAATGGGAGATATGGTTAGTATAAGTTGATGATCTATGTTTTTCATGAGCATGGTCTTAGACATTCGTATGCTAAAATACACACAGATTCACAAACACAAGCAGAGTTATACACGATGTCTAGAATAGAAAAGAAGTGAATTAGAAATTTGTTTAAGAACAAAAAGCATAAGAGATAGGCTTAGAATAATATGAATAAGTATATATAAACATATCACCTTAAGAAGGCAGTGGATGAAAATTATTTGAAATTTTTTTCTTAATATTATATATAATTCCGTTTATTCTTAAACTTGTTATTAATCATGTTGGATGAGAGGAGAAACAAATTAGTTTAACAGTTTTACAAGGATTGATTAAAATTGCGCTTGGCTAAAAATATAATTTTCATAATTTTAAATGTTATTCCCATGGAAAAAGAGTCAACATTAGCTATCTAACTTTTTGTAGACACGCATTAAGTAAATCTCTCACTTCATTATAATGCCCTTAAATTTTGAGGCTGATTTTCTTTGTGTTTCCTGCAGCATCTAGCATGATGCTTATCACATAGGAATGTCTCCACAGATATTTTTTGAAAGAATTAATAAAAACATGGTGGCTGTAATTAAACATCATAGAATGTACTTATTACACATTTCTCTCATTAATAGTTTTAATTCAATCCAGATGTTTTAAAAGATTTGTGATTTCCTTTATCACACACTACAAAGAAATTCCCAGGCCTTTAAATGAAACTTGGAACACACTGACAGTGTCTTAATTTAAAGTTCATTTCCCGTGGGATTCCAATTTGCCACTGTGTGGACGTCTGGCAGAACCATTTTCATGAATTTATAATAGCAGGGTAAAAGTCAGAAATCATTTTAATGATAAAAATGTGTTTCATAGTCAGGAAAATTATCTTTTATAAAGCATACTATAATTTACAGTAATACAGCAATTAGTATATCTTTGCTGGTATAGATTTCTTCACTAATTATGTAGGATTTTTTTTTTAAGTTGCAGAAAAAACATTTTCTCAGGCAAATATTAAGATATCTTCTGTGCCGTAACTGCATTTTGACGGAAAAAGAATATCAAGCTTCTTTCAAAAATATATTAATGACAATTATTTAGAGGGCATTTACTAATGGTCACCCCAACTGTGTGAGAGGAGTCAGTGCTTTAACTCTCATTATTCAAAACTCATTAGCCACTGTAGAGTTCATGAGTAAATTAAGTACCATGTGGTTAAAGATCACTGTCAACAATAATATGAGATGTGTGATGGAAAATTGTATCCTTTTCTGTAAATGTCATTTTGTATAAAATAAATTGAAAATATAATTACTCTTGTGTTCCTACCTATAACATTTTAAATTTTCTTTAAACTATTTATTTAGTATATTTTCTTCAATTGCCAGATTGGGGAGAGGGGCATCTCATGATTCCATTTTTTTAACCAATGGGAGAAAGTCTCAAATGGGTAAAGTGATGCAAGGGCACACATGACTAGTAAATTACACATTTTGAAATGGAACAGAAGCATTATTCTTTACATTTAGATTCAGCGTGACTTTCCTGATAGCCCCACAAATTTATGTTGGACTGAGTAGTACAGTTGCCAGGTAACATATAGAATGCTCAGCTAAAGTTAAATTTTAGATTAACTAATCGATGTTTTAGTATGCATGTGTTCTGAATATTGCATATAACACACATAAACTAAAAAAAAAGCTTGTTTACCTAAAATTAGAATTTAATTGAACTTAGAAATACACATTCTATATGACATTAATGAACTTTAATAAGCAATGGTTAAAATGTTAATATAAAATTTCAGATTGTTAGTAATAAAATTTTAATTAACACTAACTCAAGGATCATTACTTTAATTTTTAGACTGTAAATATTCATGTGTTTATATGAAAAATAGAATGCTTTTTCTTTGTTTGGTTGGGTTTGGCTAAAACTCGCAACACTAGTTGGATAGGGATATATGAAAGACCCCTGTTTAGCAAATGAACAAGGGGCATTGATAGACAGAAAGTAAAAACATTTTAAGATTGTGAGTAATCTGCTATAGATCTCTGATATATCCAAAACACTTTAGACCTGGTTAAGAAACAATAAACTAAATAAATAAAGCAAATGAAGATACCTCTAGCAAACAATAATCCACAAAATCAATAGTCCATTTTTACTTTACTGATTTCCACTTTTCTACAAGTGATATCAGTCTGTTCATTTGTGCTTTTGTTTCTTTTGCTCAGCAGTAACATAGTCTTCTGCTCAGCAGAAAACATATTACACTCAGCTTGTGATATTGTGGCTCTGTGGTGCTCTGGACATGGAAGACTTAGAGCTGTAAATGTAGTCTCATTATTGATCTGGTTTCAATTCTAGCAGTGGAGGCAAAGGTGGATCTTTAGACTAAATCTTTATGGATGCAAGTTTAAGAGCCCAGACCTTGAAACCAGAAGTCATGGATTCAAATACTGACTGCCACTTATTAACTGCATTAATTAAATCAGTTACATAGCCTCTTCTGTATGATTTTTAATCTGTCAACTGTGCTTGATATTATACTAGGTTTACAGAGTTTTTATGAAGACCAATGACTAATTGTACATAATGTTCTTATAATGATTAAGGGAATATGGTCCTTTTATTACTATTGATATTATTAGACATTTAATTAACAATTTCTAGAAAGATTTTAGTTTTATCTAAGTGATAAGGTTTAAAACATATAGTAATAAATGCAATAAAATATACTTTTTTTACTACCAACATTAGACATTTGTAATTTACTGAAAGTAAAATAATTAACAGCAGATGTGATACAATAAATGGAATTAAAAATTAGGCACCTGTTTCCCTTTTGTACCTGCACTAAGTTACTAAGTCCACTGTCTTTTGTGTTTATAAGAGTGTACCACTCATATATAATTAGTGTTACATGCTTAGAAATGCTTATCCATGCGCGCTCTGTGCAGCTCTGTTCGTTACTTGCACCATTTGTCTTGAGACCAATGGATTCTTTTTGTGATATCAAAATAATCTTCAAATTCATATCTATGAGTATTTTAAGCTATATTCTTTATAGGAACCAAACTGGCAAATAATAAAATTGATATTTCAATATAGCTAATATAAACACAGAACTAAAAATATTCTATACTTCTGAAGATATATGCAGCCTTAATTAATCAATAGTGATAGGTAGTGAAATATTTGAGTTAGAGTCTGGCAATTCAATGTTGTTTTAATTGCTAAAAAATAGTTTCCAAATTACTGCTACTGCCTCAAAATACAAAGAGAAAAAGGAGAATGGTATAAGTAATACAGGAGTTGAACCAAATAGCTCTACACTAGAATATCATTGGATATGTGTTCTGAATTTTTACACATAACAATTTCCACATCAGGGCCATTAGCTTTTTTTTCTGATAGTTTCTCTCTACTTCAGTCTATTTCTTCTTAATGGGTATTTTCATCAAACAGAAGTAAGAGAAGTAATATACAAGCATAAGATTTCTGCTGCGCTTTTTACATTGTCTTCTCTTCTGTGTTTCTGTGTCTCACAGCTCGCTACTTTTCTTTCATAAGGACACCTGCCATTGGATTTATGTGACTCATCCTAAAAAGGATGATTGAATCTCTATATCCTTAATTCAGTTACTTCTGCAAAGACTTATTTTAAAAATAATATTATTTTAAAATGATAAATAACAATTTTATAGAGGCATATTTTAGAGATTTTGAAGATTTGGTTCCAGACTACTGAAATAATATGGATATCACAAGCATGTGATTCAGACAAAATATTTTTCCAATGCACATACAAGTTATGTTTACACTATTTTGTAGTCTATTAAGTGTGCAATGACATTATGTCTAAAAAACAATGTAATTACGTTAAAGTAATTTGGGAGGCCAAGTTGGTTGGATCACAAGGTCAAGCATTTGAGACCAGCCTGGTCACCATTGTGAAACCTGTTTCTACTAAAAATACAAAAAATTAACCAGGCATAGTGGTGGATGCCTGTAATACCAGCTATTCTGGAGGCTGAGGCAGAAGAATCACTTGAACCCGGGAGACAGAGGTTGCGGCAAGCCGAGATCCCACCATTACACTCCAGCCTGGGGCAACAAAAGCAAAGCTCTATCTAAAATATATATATATATTATATATATATATATATATATATACACACACACACACACACACACATATATATAACTATTTTTTAGCAATTTAAATAATAGTGAATGGCCAGAATCCAATTCAAGTGTGTGTGTGTGTGTGTGTGTGTGTATATATATATATATGTATATATACACTTTTTTGCTAAACAATGATAATGATCATCTGAGCCTTTAGTGAGTCATGATCATTTTGCTGTGAGTGTGAGTCTTGTTTTTTTGTTGATTCTCCCTGACTGATCGGAGAGGTGGTGTCTGAAGTTTGGGGTGATTGTGGTAACTTCTTAAATAACACAATAATTAAGTTTGCCACATAAATTGGCAAAAGTCATTTCTCTGTAGCATGCAATACCGTGTAAAAGCATTTTAGCCACAGTATAACTTCTTTCAAAAGTGGAATCAGTCCTCTCAAACCTTTTTGCTGCTTCATCAACAACATTTAGACAATATTCTAAATCCTTTGTTGTTATTTCAACAATGATCACATCTTCACCAGGAGTAGACTTTATCTCAGGAAACATTTTTTTTTTTTCCTCATTCATAAGCAGCAACTCCTCATTTGTTCCAGTTTTTTTTCATGAGATGACAGTAATTCAGTCACATCTCAAGGCTTCATTTCGAATTCTATTTCTCCTGCTATTTAGGCCACATCTGCAGCTACCCACTTCTATTAAGTTATGGACCCCTCAAAGTCATTCATGAATTTTGGTATCAAGTTTTTCCAAATTCCTATTAATGTAGATATTTTGAACTTGTCTTATCAATCACACGCGTATTTAATGAATCCTAGGATGGTGAACCCTTTCTAGAAGTTTTTCAATTTACCTTTTCCAGATGCATCAGGATAATCCTTATCTGTGATAGCTATAGCCTTATGAAATGTTTTTCTTAAAGAATAAGAATCATATTTTGAAATTAATCCTTGGCCGGCGCGGTGGCTCAAGCCTGTAATCCCAGCACTTTGGGAGGCCGAGACGGGCGGATCACAAGGTCAGGAGATCGAGACCATCCTGGCGAACACGGTGAAACCCCGTTTCTACTAAAAAAATACAAAAAAGTAGCCGGGCGAGGTGGCGGGCGCCTGTAGTCCCAGCCACTCGGGAGGCTGAGGCAGGAGAATGGCGTAAACCCAGGAGGCGGAGCTTGCAGTGAGCTGAGATCCGGCCACTGCACTCCAGCCTGGGCGACAGAGCGAGACTCCGTCTCAAAAAAAAAAAAAAAAAAAAAAAAAGAAATTAATCCTTTATCCATAGGCTCCAGAATGGATGTTGTGCTATGAGGCCTGAAAACAACATTAACATATTTGTGCATCTACATCAGAGCCCTTGAGTGACTAGGTGCATTGTCAATGAGCAGTAATATTTTGAAAGAATTTTTTTTTTGAGGAGTATACCTCAACTTTAGTCTTAAAATATTGAGTAAATCATGCTGTAAATAGATGCACTGTCATCCAGACTTTATTGTTTCTTTGATAGCGAAAAGGCAAAGTAGACTTAGCATAATTCTGAAGGGTTCTAGAATTTTTGAAATGGTAAATGAGCACTGGCTTCAACTCAACGTTACCAGCTGCATTAAGCCCCTAATGAGAGAGTTGGACTGCCATTTGAAGCTTTCTTCTACCAGTAGAAGGCAATTTTTTCTACATTGAAAATCTGTTGTTTAGTCTAGCCACTTTCATCAATAATCTTAGGTACTTCTGGATAACTTGCTGCATCTTCTACATTAGCACTTGCTGCTTCATCTTGTACTTTGTATATTAAGAAAATAACTTTTTCTCCTTTAACCTCATGAACTAAACTTTGCTAGCTTCCAACTTTTCTTCTGTAGCATCCTCACCTATATCAGCCTTCTTGAATTGATGAAAGTTAGGCCCTTGCTCTAAGTATTAGCTTAGTGGAATATTGTGGTTGGTTTGATCTCCTATCCAGACCGCTCAAATTTCTCTACATTAGCAATGAAGCTGTTTTGCTTTCTTATTATTCATACATTCACTGGAGTAGGACTTTTAATTACCTTCAAGAAATTTTCCTTTGCATTTACAACCTGGCTAACTGCTTTATACAAAAGGCATAGCTTTTGGCCATTCTTGGCTTTCTCTATGCCTTCTTCACTAAGCTTAATCATTTATAGCTTTTGATGTAAAATGAGAGATGTGACTCTTTCCTTAAAAACTTAGAGGCTATTATGGGGTTATTACTTGGCCTAATTTCAATATTATTTTGTCTCAGAGAATAGGGAGGCCTGAGGAGAGAGAGAGGGAAGGGGAAAGGACCGTTCAATGGAGCAGTCAAACATTTAATTATGTTTGTTTTTATGGACACAGTTTGCTGTGCCCCTCTCCGCCAAATTATAATGGTATCATAAAAGATTACTGATTACGAATCATTGTAACATATAGCATAATAATTTAAAAGTTTAAAATATTGTAAGAATACCCAAAATGTGACACAAGATATAAAATGAGCACATTGTTGGAAAAATTGTACCAATAGACTTGCTTGATGCAAGGTAGCCACAAATCTTCAATTTGTAAAAAGCATAAAATCTACTGAGCACAATAAAGGGAAGTGTAATAAAACGAGGTGTGCCTGTATTAGTCAGCTGATACAAGTATTCCTACTGTGATGTAACAGAGATTATCCTTGGTTTGCATAGTTTTGCTATTCATTAGTTCTAATTTTCATGATTTTGTTAAATAACACCAACCCTCCAACAACTTGGTTTTAATTTTGGAAGTCCCACTGTATTTTCTGTGAAGAATTGCAAAAGGTACAAATTTGGCTGTTAGCTTGTTATTCTACTAATCACTATGTAAATAACTGATGTATTTACTTCATTATCAATGACTACTGAATCAATTATTTTCATGTATGTCAGTGATTGGCTACTGCTCATCCGTTATTCATTTCACATATAGACAGCAAAGCTGTAGTTGTATTCTGTTGCACTTTTGTCTCTCAATGAAAAACTCTCACACAGTTTTACAAGAATAGATAATCGAAAGACAACGTTAATCATCCAAGATGAAAGGGCAGCAAAGAAACTTGATGTCTGGAAATGAAATTTGAATAGAATGTAAATGAAGTTACAAGAGAAGTAACTAACTGCAAAACAGTTGATATTGTCTCCATTTGGAGAAACTAGATATGCAGGTGGAGAAACTTAGTAAAGGTAAATTTACCCACATGCATGAGGAAAGTGGTTATGATGAAAATAATAAAAATGTCTCACAGGACTGGTAGCTGCAACAAAGTTTACATTAAAGAAACACTGGGAGATGTTTATGACATTGAAAGCTGAAAGGACAAAATGTTGGAAAATAATAAGAACTTCAAAAGGAGTATGACTATTTGCCTAGCCATGGAAATGACACACCATGTAAGTTATATGACCAACAAGAAGGTAAGCACTATCCAAGCTACTGTAAACCCAGAAATAAAACCCTTTAATTTTCGATAAGTCAGAGTGTAATGACATTTATTCCATCTTCATTAAATTTCAGTACTAAGTAAAAGTGTTTTACTATTTTTATTTCTGTATAGTCATTTAATTAACAGTATGATAAAAGTTTTAAATTTTATATCTTGATAAATATTTTGATATGATCCTACAAGGACACAGGTGAATTGAAAAGTTTCCCATTGGTTATTAGGATTGTTTTGCAAGGCTTCAGCAAAAAAGTGATAATCAAGAAATATTATAGTAAATCATTGGGAAAGCTGAATAATAATCCATCAAAGTCAGAGCCTAAGGTCTAACTATGCCAAAAGGAAGAAGGTAGGATGAAGGCCACTGTTTTCTACTTCACTTGACTTAGGGTTGTTTACTTTCAACTGTTGTTTCTTGGTAACCCCAAATATTGTCTGATAAATGTGGTTTATAAAATAAGGCAATTACCACTTAATAAAATAGTCTGTCTTTATCAAATGCATATGAAATAATTCATACTATAGAAATGTAATTTTTGCATTAAAAACTGTGTGTGTGATTACATTTAATCAAACTAAATTTTTCCATGATTGTAATATACCCTCTAGTGTTATGTACTTTCAAAAAGAAAAATATATGTTGACAGAGTGCTTTTTTATAATAGCTTTATATTTGGTACTTATTGGCTGGTGTTAAGATTTAATGAGCCAGAAATTAATTTTGCTGTCTGATATTTATAATAAAAGAGATAAAATAGACAAAATTTAAGAATAAACATACACGAAATATAAAATAAATAATCTGGTTAAGATATTCCTAAGATTTCTTCACTTTTGGAGTTTCTTTATTGTATTTTTTGTTTAACCTAGCTGATGTTTATATCATTTGCAAAATAGAATTTTTTTGTTTTGTTTTGTTTTGTTTTGTTTTTTGCAACGGAGTCTCAACGTCTCCCAGGCTGGAGTGCAGTGGCGCCATCTCGGCTCACTGTAAGCTCCGCCTCCCGGGTTCATGCCATTCTTCTGCCTCAGTCTCCCAAGTAGCTGGGACTACAGGCACCTGCCACCATGCCCGGCTAATTTTTTGTATTTTAGTAGAGACGGGATTTCACCGTGTTAGCCAAGATGGTCTCGATCTCTGACCTGGTGATCCGCCCACCTCGGCCTCCCAAAGTGGTGGTATTACAGGAGTGAGCCACCGTGCGCCAGGCCAGAATTTTTTGTTTTATCGAAAGCATTGGTGGTACAATATTTCTTAAAATAATCTGTTAAAGAAATAAAAGCCATCCGTGGAACTACGTAGAGCTAATCTACCTTTGACTCGTGCTTGAAAAATGTTGAAAAATATATTTTATTGCCTACTTCCCCACCCTCTACACCAGTTTGCTCCTTGGGATTAAAAGATTGCTCCACTCTTCTCCTTGGGGTTTCCTTTCAAGCTCGTACTCTTCTTTTCACTTGTCAGGGAATCATTATGTTCTTATCTTTCATTTCTAACACACTTAATCTAAATACATTTTCCATGAGAGAGCTTGTATGATTTATTTGAAAAAAGCTACCATGAACTCAGGATTTGGGGCAGTTAGCCACACTGATCTTCAGAGAGAGCTCTATTATGGTTTTGTAACCTCTGTTTTGAAGTAAAATGTACATCCATTACTTTTTAATAAAAGTGTAACTCCATTACTTTTAATGATAAAAACTGCAATTACTTTTGCAGTGCCTAATATTATTGTGAACATTTTGCTATTTTTATTTTATTTTATTATTTTTGAATAAAAATACTGGATGAAGTAGTGTTTTAAAGCATTGTTAACCACGTTGTTCATTAAATGCTGCATTAAAACACATTCAATTGCAAATTGTGGAGCGGGTTTTTTTGTTTTTGGTAAGTCTCTTTGAAGCTGGTTTGTATTTTCTTTCTAAATCCAGGATATTGGTGGGAATATAATATTGTTCTGCTAGAAAATTCATTCAGATAATTATGTTACAAGCTCCTGTATGTTACATAATTCTTACGTTCAGGTGGAATTTTACTGTAACACTTACTTAAGACTGATGGATATTGCTATTAAAGTCTTCTCCAGAACTCTAGCAGTCAAAGCCAAGGAAACTGGCACATGTTTCTGTATAATGTAGCCTGGGAGACTCTGATCTTATAAACACTGTATCCAGTAATCTTTCTGAATTCTGGAAAACAATTCAAATAACATTCAAGAGGTTACAACAATAAAAGGCAGGTCTTTTAGAACTAACATAGTAGTTTCAGAATAGAGAAAAATATTATTTTGATTATTTCTAAACTGCTGAATTTTAAGGGATTTGCTAGTGCTTTAAAATATTTTATCTATTGCTACAAACTATGAGTTATAGCTGCACTCATGATAGAAAAAAATACCTCCAACGAATATGCATATAAGAGAAAATACTCAAAATCTGGAAGAGTCTGTGGGGCAACACCATTACATAAAAAGTAAAACAAACATGCAATATGAATTTTACTAATGTAATTCATTTTATCCAATATATATAAACTATTATAATTTCTACATGTAACCTAATTTTAAAATAATTAATGAAGCATTATATATATATATATATAATATATATATGTATTTAACTAAGTCTTTGTATTATATTATATAAAATATATCTCAATTCAGACAAATTACATTTCAAGTGCTCAAGAGCCACTGTGGCTAGTGGTAACCATATTGTTACCATATTGTATACAATACCATATTGTAACAGATGTAGGAATGTATTCTTCTCTCATTAAAAATAAATATTTAGAGATAGTTTTCCTTTTGGTATATATTGGAAAGAGCCATAATATTTTCTCACTTCCCCAGTTCCTTTCCACATATTCTTAGACAAAAGGATGCACAATACTTTCTTCAGCATTTAATCATGCATCTGGTTTCAGCATGCAGTGCACAAAAAAAAATTATTTTCTACAGAACTGTAAAATCATAGAGCAATCTTTTCTGTGAAGTATTCCTGATCAGCCACCAAGCACTTTGAGTAGTTTATCTTAGAGTGGTAATCCATAAAAAATGCTTTATTAAGAAAAGGAAGAATTAAATAATTTATATAGAAATCATCACTTTTCAATTCCTTCTTTTACTAACAGGAAATGATGGATTGAAAATGCACTAGTTTTAGGTTTGATTTAGACAAATAAGAATGTCTAAATCCCAGTATGTTGGGATATATGAACTTGAGTGAGTTATCTAGCTTTTTGCTTGGTCTCAGTTTTCTAATTTATAAAATGTGATATGTAGCTATATTGAATAATTGCCCAAAGTCACCTATTGGTAGTAATTGGTTAAACTTATTTTTGAGCCAGTGAAGAGAACACACATACATATAAAGAGCTTAAAAATGAATTATTCAGGATTGGCGGAGCAAGATGGCCGAATAGGAACAGCTCCAGTCTCCAACTCCCGGTGTGAGCGACACAGAAGACCGGTGATTTCTGCATTTTCAACTGAGGTACTGGGGTCATCTCACTGGGGAGTGCCGGACAATCGGTGCTGGTCAGCTGCTGCAGCCCGAACAGCGAGAGCTGAAGCAGGGCGAGGCATTGCCTCACCTGGGAAGCGCAAGGGGGAAGGGAATCCCTTTTCCTAGCCAGGCGAACTGAGACAAACAACACCTGGAAAATCGGGTAATTCCCACCCCAATACTGTGCTTGAAGCAAACGGGCACACCAGGAGATTATACCCACACCTGGCCGGGAGGGTCCCACGGCCACGGAGCCTCCCTCATTGCTAGCAAAGCAGTCTGCGATCTAACCGCAAGGCAGCAGCGAGGCTGGGGGAGGGGCGCCCCCCATTGCTGAGGCTTAAGTAGGTAAACAAAGCCTCTGGGAAGCTCGAACTGGGTGGAGCTCACAGCAGCTCAAGGAAACCTGCCTGTCTCCGTAGACTCCACCTCTGGGGACAGGGCACAGCTAAAAAACAACAGGGGAAGCAGCAGAGGCCTGTGCAGACGTGAACGACTCTGTCTGACAGCTTTGAAGAGAGCAGTGGATCTCCCAACACAGAGGTTGAGATCTGAGAATGGACAGACTGCCTGCTCAAGTGGGTCCCTGAACCCTGAGTAGCCTAACTGGGAGACATCCCCCACTAGGGGCAGTCTGACACCCCACACCTCACAGGGTGGAGTACACCCCTGACAGGAAGCTTCCAAAGGAAGAATCAGACAGGTACACTCGCTGTTCAGCAATATTCTATCTTCTGCAGCCTCTGCTGCTGATACCCAGGCAAACAGGGTATGGAGTGGACCTCAAGCAATCTCCAACAGACCTGCAGCTGAGGGTCCTGACTATTAGAAGGAAAACTATCAAACAGGAAGAACACCTATACCAAAACCCCATCAGTACGTCACCTTCATCAAAGATCAGAGGCAGATAAAACCACAAAGATGGGGAAGAGGCAGGGCAGAAAAGCTGGAAATTCAAAAAATAAGAGCGCATCTCCCCCTGCAAAGGAGTGCAGCCCATCGCCAGCAACGGATCAAAGCTGGTCAGAGAATGACTTTGACGAGATGAGAGAAGAAGGCTTCAGTCCATCAAACTTCTCAGAGCTAAGGGAGGAATTACTTACCCAGCGAAAAGAAACTAAAAATCTTGAAAAAAGAGTGGAAAAATTGATAGCTAGAATAATTAATGCAGAGAAGGTCATAAATGAAATGACAGAGATGAAAACCATGACACGAGAAATACGTGACAAATCCACAACCTTCGGTAACCAACTTGATCAACTGAAAGAAAGAGTATCAGCGATTGAGGATCAAATGAATGAAATGAAGCGAGAAGAGAAACCAACAGAAAAAAGAAGAAAAAGAAATGAACAAAGCCTGCAAGAAGTATGGGATTATGTAACAGGACCAAATCTACGTCTGATTGGGGTACCTGAAAGTGAGGGGGAAAATGGAACCAAGTTGGAAAATACTCTTCAGGATATCATCCAGGAGAACTTCCCCAACCTAGTAGGGCAGGCCAACATTCAAATTCAGGAAATACAGAGAACACCACAAAGATACTCCTCCAGAAGAGCAACTCCAAGACACATAATTGCCAGATTCACCAAAGTTGAAATGAAGGACAAAATCTTAAGGGCAGCCAGAGAGAAAGGTCAGGTTACTCACAAAGGGAAGCCCATCAGACTAACAGCAGACCTCTTGGCAGAAACTCTACAAGCCAGAAGAGAGGGGGGCAAATATTCAACATTCTTAAAGAAAAGAATTTTCAACCCAGAATTTCATATCCAGCCAAACTAAGTTTCATAAGTGAAGGAGAAATAAAATCCTTTACAGATAAGCAAATGCTTAGAGATTTTGTCACCACCAGGCCTGCCTTACAAGAGAGCCTGAAGGAAGCCCTAAACATGGAAAGGAACAACCGGTACCAGCCATTGCAAAAACATGCCAAAATGTAAAGACCTTTGAGGCTAGGAAGAAACTGCATCAACTAACGACAAAATAACCAGTTAATATCATAATGACAGGATCAAGTTCACACATAACAATATTAACCTTAAATGTAAATGGACTAAATGCTCCAATTAAAAGACACAGACTGGCAACCTGGATAAAGAGTCAAGACCCATCAGTCTGCTGTATTCAGGAGACCCATCTCACATGCAGAGACATACATAGGCTCAAAATAAAGGGATGGAGGAAGATCTACCAAGCAAATGGAGAACAAAAAAAAGCAGGGGTTGCAATCCTAGTCTCTGATAAAATAGACTTTAAACCATCAAAGATCAAAAGAGACAAAGAAGGCTATTACATAATGGTAAAGGGATCAGTTCAACAGGAAGAGCTAACTATCCTAAATATATATGCACCCAATACAGCAGCATCCAGATTCATAAAGCAAGTCCTTAGAGACTTACAAAGAGACTTAGACTCCCATACAATAATAATGGGAGACTTCAACACTCCCCTGTCAACATTAGACAGATCAACGAGACAGAAAGTTAACAAGGATATCCAGGAATTGAACTCATCTCTGCAGCAAGCAGACCTAATAGACATCTATAGAACTCTCCACCCCAAACAACAGAATATACATTCTTCTCAGCACCACATCGCACTTATTCCAAAATTGACCACATAATTGGAAGTAAAGCACTCCTTAGCAATGTAAAAGAACAGAAATTATAACCAACTGCCTCTCAGACCACAGTGCAATCAAACTAGAACTCAGGACTAAGAAACTCAATCAAAACCGCTCAACTACATGGAAACTGAACAACCTGCTCCTGAATGACTACTGGGTACATAACGAAATGAAGGCAGAAATAAAGATGTTTTTTGAAACCAATGAGAACAAAGATACAACATACCAGAATTTCTGGGACACATTTAAAGCAGTGTGTAGAGGGAAATCTATAGCACTAAATGCCCACAAGAGAAAGCAGGAAAGATTTAAAATTGACACTCTAACATCACAATTAAAAGAACTGTAGAAGCAAGAGCAAACACATTCAAAAGCTAGCAGAAGGCAAGAAATAACTAAGATCAGAGCAGAACTGAAGGAGATAGAGACACAAAAAACCCTCCAAAAAATCAATGAATCCAGGAGTTGGTTTTTTGAAAAAATCAACAAAATTGACAGACCGCTAGCAAGACTAATAAAGAAGAAAAGAGAGAAGAATCAAATAGACGCAATAAAAAATGATAAAGGGTATATCACCACCGACCCCACAGAAATACAAACTACCATCAGAGAATACTATAAACACCTTTACGCAAATAAACTAGAAAATCTAGAAGAAATGGATAATTTCCTGGACACTTACACTCTTCCAAGACTAAACGAGGAAGAAGTTGAATCCCTGAATAGACCAATAGCAGGCTCTGAAATTGAGGCAATAATTAATAGCCTACCACTAAAAAAAGTCCAGGACCAGATGGATTCACAGCTGAATTCTACCAGAGGTACAAGAGGAGCTGGTACCATTCCTTCTGAAACTATTTCAATCAATAGAAAAAGAGGGAATCCTCCCTAACTCATTTTATGAGGCCAACATCATCCTGATACCAAAGCCTGGCAGAGACACAACAAAAAAAGAAAATTTTAGACCAATATCCCTGATGAACATCGATGCAAAAATTCTCAATAAAATACTGGCAAACCGGATTCAGCAGCACATCAAAAAGCTTATCCACCATGATCAAGTGGGCTCATCCCTGGGATGCAAGGCTGGTTCAACATTCGCAAATCAATAAACGTAATCCAGCATATAAACAGAACCAAAGACAAGAACCACATGATTATCTCAATAGATGCAGAAAAGGCGTTTGACAAAATTCGACAGTCCTTCATGCTAAAAACGCTCAGTAAATTTGGTATTGATGGAACGTACCTCAAAATAATAAGAGCTATTTATGACAAACCAACAGCCAATATCATACTGAATGGGCAAAAACTGGAAAAATTACCTTTGAAAACTGGCACAAGACAGGGATGCCCTCTCTCACCACTCCTATTCAACATAGTGTTGGAAGTTCTGGCTAGGGCAATCAGGCAAGAGAAAGAAATCAAGGGTATCCAGTTAGGAAAAGAAGAAGTCAAATTGTCCCTGTTTGCAGATGACATGATTGTATATTTAGAAAACCCCATTGTCTCAGCCCAAAATCTCCTTAAGCTGATAAACGACTTCAGCAAAGTCTCAGGATACAAAATCAATGTGCAAAAATCATAAGTATTCCTATACACCAGTAACAGACAAACAGAGAGCCAAATCATGAATGAACTTCCATTCACAATTGCTTCAAAGAGAATCAAATACCTAGGAATCCAACTTACAAGGGATGTCAAGGACCTCTTCAAGGAGAACTACAAACCACTGCTCAGTGAAACAAAAGAGGACACTAATAAATGGAAGAACATACCATGCTCATGGATAGGAAGAATCAATATCGTGAAAATGGCCATACTGCCCAAGGTTATTTATAGATTCAATGCCATCCCCATCAAGCTACCAATGAGTTTCTTCACAGAATTGGAAAAAACGGCTTTAAAGTTCATATGCAACCAAAAAAGAGCCCGCATTGCCAAGACAATCCTAAGTCAAAAGAACAAAGCTGGAGGCATCACACTACCTGACTTCAAACTATACTACAAGTCTACAGTAACCAAAACAGCATGGTACTGGTACCAAAACAGAGATATAGACCAATGGAACAGAACAGAGTCCTCAGAAATAACACCACACATCTACAGCCATCTGATGTTTGACAAACCTGAGAGAAACAAGAAATGGGGAAAGGATTCCCTATTTAATAAATGGTGCTGGGAAAATTGGCTAGCCATAAGTAGAAAGCTGAAACTGGATCCTTTCCTTATTCCTTATATGAAAATTAATTCAAGATGGATTAGAGACTTAAATATTAGACCTAATACCATAAAAACCCTAGAAGAAAATCTAGGTAGTACCATTCAGGACATAGGCATGGGCAAGGACTTCATGTCTAAAACACCAAAAGCAACGACAGCAAAAGCCAAAATGGACAAATGGGATCTAATTAAACTAAAGAGCTTCTGCACAGCAAAAGAAACTACCATCAGAGTGAACAGGCAACCTACAGAATGGGATAAAATTTTTGCAATCTACTCATCTGACAAAGGGTAATATCCAGAATCTACAAAGAACTCAAACAAATATACAAGAAAAAAACAAACAACCCCATCAAAAAGTGGGCAAAGGATATGAACAGACATTTCTCAAAAGAAGACATTCATACAGCCAACAGACACATGAAAAAATGCTCATCATCACTGGCCATCAGAGAAATGCAAATCAAAACCACAATGAGATACCATCTCACACCAGTTAGAATGGCAATCATTAAAAAGTCAGGCAACAACAGGTGCTGGAAAGGATGTGGAGAAATAGGAACACTTTTACACTGTTGGTGAGATTGTAAACTAGTTCCACCATTATGGAAAATAGTATGGCGATTCCTCAAGGATCTAGAACTAGATGTACCATATGACCCAGCCATCCCACTACTGGGTATATACCCAAAGGATTATAAATCATGCTGCTCTAAAGACACATGCACACGTATGTTTATTGCAGCACTATTCACAATAGCAAAGACTTGGAATCAACCCAAATGTCTGTCTGTGACAGACTGGATTTAGAAAATGTGGCACCTATACACCATGGAATATTATGCAGCCATAAAAAAGATGAGTTTGTGTCCTTTGTGGGACATGGATGCAGCTGGAAACCATCATTCTTAACAAACTATCACAAGAACAGAAAACCAAACACCGCATGTTCTCACTGATAGGTGGGAACTGAACAATGACATCACCTGGACTTGGGAAGGGGAACATCACACATCGGGGCCTATCATGGGGAGGGGGGAGGGGGGAGAGATTGCATTGGGAGTTATACCTGATATAAATGACGAATTGATGGGTGCTGACGAGTTGATGGGTGCAGCACACCAACATGGCACAAGTATACATATGTAACAAACCTGCACGTTATGCACATGTACCCTAGAATTTAAAGTATAAAAAAAAATTATAAAAAAATGAATTATTCAGTAACATAAGAACACATTTCAACAGACAAAACCTGTCAAGACATGGTTTTGTAACAAAAAAACAAACAAAACAAAACAAAACAAAACAAAACAAAATCTAATGCTATGAGTTTTCAGAGAAGGATGATCACAATGTAAACAGGAATACTAACACATCACAATAATTGTCACATTTTTGTCCTGGTCATTTTTTTTTTTTAATCTTGCACTGAAGATTGCACCATCCAAATCACAAAATAACTTGAATAAATGCATTTTATCAGGAAATCACATGATATATTCAGAAAAATAAAAATAATCAGACCTACCTGACTAAACTTTTGAGAAGTACACTTAGCACTTCTGGGAATAAATTAAAGCCATATTGTAGACACAAATAATAGATTACCTATTTTAGGTTGGTGGAGATACAATAATGAAAGCAGCCTTTAAGAAACAAATTCTAAAACTAATGTCTACATTAATTCTAATATGCCCATTTTTTTCCCGTCTTGAATTTTCATTTTTAATGTTGTTACTATTTAGAGAGTTTATGTGATTAGAACATTGAGTTTTCTATCCCTATGGGTTCAGATTCTGAAAATCTGCTCTGAATTAACTAAAAAATATTTTATATGTAATATCTCTAATTCTACCAATAATAGTGTGGATTGATATTATTATCCTGCTTAATACGTAAGGCAAACTAGGCATGGGAAGGTTTACAAATTTTCTCAAATTCACATATCATAATATAATGAAGCTAGGAGGCTGACCTAAGTGAATTTGATGAGCTACTTTATCCTATCCTATGTTATCAGATGTTCCTCTATGTCTTGAACACATTTATGTTTACCATCTGAAACTCACATATCTATTCCTTCCTTGTTCTTAATAATTCTTAATGCATCAATGAAAAAAAAAATAAAAGCCATGATTCAAGGGATTAATATGCTGGACTCACTACAGGGTTAAGTAATAAAAAATAGTGGTCATTCTCACTTCTCTAGGACAATAGTTATTCAAGAAAAGAATCTCCCACTCATATGCCCAACTGTCACAAAATGTTTAGGTTCTAATTATTTATCATATACTTTTAAAAAACAACAATTTAATTATGGAGAAAACATTACCTAATTTTAATTTATTTTTTACATCTGTTATATTCTTATATTCAAATGTTTAAACAGGAAAATAGCATAGCATTCTGTCTGCATTTTCAGATAAAATGATAGCAAAATAGCAGAATTTCACATACTGTGTAAAGGATTATTATATGTTGGCTCTTTCTATCATGGTCTGTTTGTGCCAAATGGTTGACAAAAGATGAGTAGAATATGAGTGAAAATTGAAAAAATTTAGTATTCTCAATAAAAGATTGTAATTTTCAATTCAGATTCAGAAAGGAAAGAGAAAAGAAAGTTCTCAGTGTTTATTTTGGCTAAATTGTTAACTGCACTTGCTGTTTTATAAGATGAAAGAAAATGGCACTCATCATAAATGCACATTTTAGATATAGCCATATAGTCATGTGTATGTGCATAAATTGTCTGGGGCTGAATAGAAAATAAAAATCATTACCTTACTCAGTGTAATGGAAAGTATGAGTCATTCATTTCCTTCAGAAGCTTGTTCTCCTCTTTTGTTCCCTATTTTAGTTAATTGTAACATCCACCTCCTAGCCCTTCACCTTGTAAAATATGAAATTATTATAGCTTTATAATCCTATTTCATTCAATCTATACACTACCATTATTTCCTAAAACTTTCATGTCTCTGTACCATTTTTTGTACTATTTCCTCAGTCCATAATTTTATCTTCTTTAATTCAACATATATGTATTATTTATCCTTTTCAGAAATATATGATATAAATTTTGACTTATGATATCTTTTCTCACAGTTTTACATAGTGAAAGTATTTTTCTATTTGCATTCTGCTAGAATCATATAAGTTTCTTTTCAGACCTTTAATATTTTCTAGCTTGATTTGTCTAACACCTCATTATGTCTATTTCTTATTCCTCCTTCTGTAGTTTAAGATGCCTGAGAGGGTTCAGTGTGCAGCATGAAAACTCAATAACTGTTAACTGACTGGTTGAATAGTTTAGTGCATTTTTCCAAAGTAGAAACTAAGAAGTGGGAGTAAACTAGACAGCTTTGGTGACTGCATTGGTATTGTTTTGTTTTCTTTTTAAATTAAAAAGTATTATGACATCTCTAAATAACTTTCTACTACAAACAATAGTATAATAAAGTTCAGGATAAATGATATTTAGGTCTAAATAAATGTGTCATTTATCAGTTTGTTTCTATTATATTTAATATTACTTGTTCAACCAGTCACTGATTAATGAGGTCATATTTGAAAGGATTCCAATGGGATATACTCAAAGCTGTATTTTTTAGCACTTCTTTAATATTTTAAAATTATTTTCCTAATGTTAAATTCCAATAAATAACCAGAATCAGAGCTGAACTGAAGGGTACTGAGACATGAAAACTATTTTAAAAATCAACAAATCCAGGGCCCTCTTTAAAAAAAAAAAAAAAAAAAGTAAGATAGGTTACTAGTTCAGACTAAAAAATAAAAAAAAAAAGAGAGCATCCAAATAAACTCAATTAGAAACAACAGCGAGGATATTACCACTTATCCCATGAAATCTAAATGACCATCAGAGACTAATATGAACAATTCTACGCACATAAACTAGAAAATCTATAAGAAATGCATAAATTCTTGGAAACATAAACACGCCCAAAATTAACCTGGAAAAGTGAAGAATTCCTGAACAGACCAATAATAAGCTCCAAAATTGAATCAGGAATAGCCTACCAACTAACCAAAGACCAAGATCAGATGGATTCACAGCCAAATTCTACAAGATGTACAGCAAAAAGCTAGTGCCAGTTTTACTGAAACTATTCACAAAAATTGAGGAAAAGGTACTCCTCCCTAACTCATTATCTGAGGCCAGTGTCATCCTGCTACCAAAACCTAACAGAGACACAACAAGAAGAAAGAAAACTTCAGGCCAATACTTTTGCTGAACAATGATGTAAAAATCCTCAACAAAATACTAGTAAACCAATTTAGAAGCATATGAAAAAGCTAATCCACTTTGATCAAGAAGGCTTTATTTGGGGGATGCAAGGCTGGTTCAACATATGTAAATATATAAATGTGATTTATCACATAAGCAGAAAAACAGAAGGAAACCACATGATTGTCTCAATAGATACAGAAAAGATTTTCAACAAAATTCAAGATCGCTTTATGTTAAAAACTCTCAACAAACTAGTTTTTGAAGGAACATACCTCAAGATAATAAAAGCCATCTATGACAAACCATAGCCAACATCATAATGAATGAGCAAAAGCTGGAAACTTCCACTGGAAAATCAGCACTAGGGAAAGATGCTCTCTCATCACTCCTATTCAACATAGTATTGGAAGTCCTGGCCAGAACAGTCAGGCAAGAGAAAGATACAAAAGGCATCCGAATGGGAAGAAACATAGTCAAAATATCCCTGTTTGCAGATGACATAATCTTATATCTAGAAAATTCTATAGTGTTAGCTCAAAAGCTCCTTAAGCTGATAAACAACTTCAGCCAACTCTTGAGATATAAAATCAATGTAAGAAAATCACTAGCATTCCTATACACCAACAGTCAATCCTGACAGCCAAATCAGGAAAGCAATCCCATTTACAATTGCCACAAAGAAAACGAAAGATCTCTACAAGGAGAATTAAAAAACACTGCTCAAATAAATCAGAGATGACACAAACAAATGGAAAGGCATGCCATGCTCATGGAAAGAATCAATATCCTTGGAATGGCCATACTGTTCAAAGAGATTTATAGATTCAAAGCTATTCCTATCAAATGACAAATGGCATATGCCACAAAAATAGATAAAAACTATTTTAAATTCATATGGAACCTAAAATGAGCCCATATAGCAAAGGTAATCCTAGGAAAAAGAACAAAGCTGGAGATATCACACTACCTGATTTCAAACTATACTACAGAGCTACAGTAACCAAAACAGCGTGGTACTGGTACAAAATCAGACACAGAAACCAATGAAAAGAATAGAGATCCCAGAAATAAGGCCACGCACCTACAACTAACTGATCTTCAAAAAGGGTGATAAAAGCAATGTAGAAAGGACTCTCTGTTCAACAAATGATGCTGGGACAACTGGTTAGCCATATGCAGAAGGTTGATACTGGACCCCTTCCTTACACCATATAAAAAAATCAACTCAAAATGAATTAAAGATGTAAATATAAAATCCAAACCTATAAAACTCTGGAAGACAACCTGTGCAATATCATTCTTGACATAGGAACTGGCAAGTATTTCATGACAAAGATGCCAAAAGCCATTGTAATAAAAGTGAACATTGAAAAAGTGGAAGCTGTATTTTTTAGTACTTCTTTAACATTTTTAAATCATTTTCCTAATGTTAAATTCCAATTTTACCCTAAATTGGTTATTCTTATACATTCTTATGTCCAAAAACCTTTAAGAGTAACAAATTAACAGGTTGAAATGACAGTGACCTATGAAATGGAAAGGAACTGGCAATTTGGAAAAGAAAAATAGCAACCTATAAAGTAAAATGCAATGCATAACAGAGAAACATTTAATAAGGACTATCGAAACTATTGCCTTCTGAATTTAATAACCTATAATGCATGAAGAAAACTTTTCTGTCATGTCTTTTTAAAAACTGAGATATACACTTTACTTATCTGACATAAATTTTAAATCCAATTGTTAATAATAATAAAAAATAGGAGAATTATACAGCTATACTATACTTTTTCTTCCTTTTTTTTTTCTGAAACAGCATCTAAAGTTCCACTCCCTGACAGGGTATATGAGATTTTTAGTTTCCTGGCAGAAGTACTGTCCTGAGGCAAGGCCCACAGAATTGACAAATCTTCTCCCCTAAGCCCTGGTTTTCTTATTTCAGAAATACATCCCAAAGACTGTGAGCTCACAACAGTGGTAACATCTGTGGATATCCTTGAATGCTTCAAAGTATCAAAAAAACACAATGAAGTGGCTATTTAAAATAATTTACCAATATGAAATCTAATTAAAAATATAATAAATATAGCAGAACAATGTTAATGAAGTACTTAAGAAAATAATATAAGAAAACAGCATCTTTTTTATCAATGGAAATTTTGTATCATTTTTATTTCTAATTTTAATCACTGAGTACACATAATTTCTTAAGTAATATAAGTATTTGCCTATGAAATATTTCATAATACATAAATTGACATCGGGGAAAAAAGAGACTTACTAAGGACCCACTCATTCTCGTAGTGAAACATATCAAAGAACACCCTAAATGTTCATAATTTGGAGTGATTTTAGCCACAGTATAAATGTGGTATATATATATACCATAAAATACTACCCAGTCATAAAAAAAAGAAATCCTGTCATTAGTTGCCTCATGAATAAACTATCATGTTCAGTGAAAAAAGCTAGATGCAAAAGGAATACCACATGATCTCATTCAGTTTTGGAATTTAAACAATCATATCTCATAGAAGCATAGAATAGAATAATGGCTAACCAAAGCTGAAGTGGGCTCTAAAGAAGGAATGATAGTGAGAGATTGATCAAAATTATGGCTAGAAAGGAGGAATAAATTCTGCATTCTATATCACAATAAGATGACTATAGTAAAGAATATTATCATGGGTATTTCAAAATAATTAGAAGAGAGGATTCTGAAGGTTCTATCCACAAATAACAAATAAATATTGAGATGATGGATATGCTTAATACTATGATGTGATTATTAAACAATGCATATTTGTATCAAAACATTACACTGAATTCCATAAATATGTGCAAGTATTATGTGTCAATTACACATGTAAATGTAAATAAAAATAAGTAGGGCTAGAGAATTTGCTGAACACAAAGCAAGAACAAAGACTTCTCAAAGATTGTCTAATAAAACATATCAGAGGAACTAGCTCATATCAATTGTTGCCAAAATCCCTGTAGTTTTCCAAATGCAGAAACTGACTAGCTTCCAAATTTTTATTTTTTCAACACTTTAATCAGGAGGAGACTTTTCCTGAACATGAATTATTAAACTTATTACTTACTGAATGACAGGGTGCATATCAAACATCAAATGACATAGTATCCTTCCCTTGAGCCAGTGATTGGCAAGCAAGTAATAATTAGAGGTCTCAGGATGAGTTCAGAGGAGAGAATTTGCTATCCCTTCTGTTTATTTTCCAAAAGTAAATACATATATATACACATACACATACACACAAACGCATATATACATGTGCATATATGGATATGCACATGAATATATGCCCAAGAAGTTATATTGTAATAAAGTCTTACTCTTGAATAAGAGGTCAAGAAGGAAATACAATGCTTTGTTGTGCTGTTGATAATCCCATCTTAAATAAAGAGACTTTCATAATGTTTCTTCATGTTGTACTATATTTAACACAAAAAAAAGATGAATAAATAAACAAAATCACATATTAATTATGGGGGATTTGAATAAAAGGTTCTTCTTGTAGGGATAATTATTCTGTCATCACAATTTTGTAAGGAATTAAATGAATTTCATTTTTAGGCTTCTTAGAAAGCCAAAACTAGAAAAAACTTTTGTCTTATCAAAAGTCTGGTAATAACAAAGGGAAGCTGAAGTTGCAGACATGCAAATTCCAGTGCATATGTCTTTGTACTTCCTTAACCAGTTTCATTATTGTTGAAACGTGTGTGCTAGTATCTGTTTTAGTATCTAGTGTCTAGTATCTGTTCTACCTACACTTGTTCTAGAGTGAATCAAATGGTAGTAGAGTTCAGAAAACATGTAATCAGTGTTTCACTGTTTCAGTGGACTATGTAACTTGAGAAAACAATGGGAGACAATTCAGAATCTTCATATAAATTCCAATACATTTATAATTTAAAAATATATATCTAAAATCATAGCAAACACATCCTTAATGAAGGCATATATAAAATGATAAACATCAATACATTTCTGTTATAAATATAGCTACCTTTATTTATAATCCACGACATATTGCATTCTCATCATACATGGAAAGCTTATATTGGATGCTACTTTTATTCTTTGACATCAAAGTTATACTAACATTTTACCATACCTGTTTTTGCACAAATAAATCTATGACAATTTATTACCTCCTTTAAACTATGTTTTTTTCTGATGTTCTGTGTTAGAAAACTTAATCAATTTATGTTCAGGCTTGACCAACACTTGGACATCTGTTTTTGTCATAGATGGGGAAAGATAAAACCAACAAATATATACCTCAGTGTTTTAACAAGCCAATCTTGATGATCTGGTTTTGGTATTTCTGTAATTATATTGGATTTCTTTTTTCCTGGATTCAAACTGTATTCTCTTTAATGCTGTGCTTCCCTTGCCCTATACCCTAGTTACTGGGTTTCTTCTCTTCCCTACTTTGCTTTGTGTCCTCTCTGTAACTGGGTGTATTAGTGCCCAATTCATACATCCAATCATTATATCTCCTTTATGCCTTGTGGCTGTGATATAAATAATGAAAATGAAAACTATTTATTAATTTTTTAAAGATGGGTATCTATGTATATATGTTTTATATTATGTAACTTCTATAATACCCTTCACAATACCATGCTGTAGGTATTGTTTCCGTTCTATACACTTAGTAATTGAAATATATATGTATTAAAAGGCTTAGCTGTTTCACTCACTGATAACTAATTGGTAAGGAAAGTTTCTCACCAATTTTTAAAGGCGCTTTCCTCAATATCAAAGTAAAAAAAAATGTAAACTCTTATACCATTAGCATTATGCACATGGACTCAAAATTTATCTGTCTCTCTGTGATTTGTCACTGTCACTAGTTTGTAGTTTTATCTTTAGCACTAAGTCTGGTTAATTGGTTGAAATAACCTATAATTCTGGGTCACAAAACTTTATTTATTTATTTAATTTTTTATTCTTTTTTTATTTTGAGATAATTGTAGATTCACACGCAGTTGTAAGAAACAATACAGAGAAATGCAAAATGCCCTTTACCCAATTTTCCCCAACAGTAACATTTTTTGGAACCGAATAGTACAATATCACAACCAGGAAATTGGCATTGATATAATTCACCAAACGTATTCAGATTTCACCAGTTTTATTTGCATTTGTGGGTGTATATGTGGGTATTCAGTTCTGAGCTATTTTATCACAGGTGTAGATTTGTGTCACTGCCTTCACAGTCAAAATACAAGACAGTTCTCTTACAATAATCTCTTATGCTACCCTTTCGTAACCATGGCCACCTCCTAACTTCCTAACCTTGGTAACCACTCATCTCTTCTCCATCTCTATAATTTCATCATTTCAAGAATATTATATAAATGTAGCCTTCTGAGGTGGGCCTTTTTCAGGCATCATTTCCTTTGGATCCATTTGTGTTTTTACGTCCCTCAATAATACATTCCTTTTTATTGTTGAGTAGTATTGCTTGGTATAAATGTAAAAATGTGCCACAATTTTTTAAAATTGCTTTTAATATGGTAGGTTTGGATTGTCTTCAGTTTTTGGATAGTATAAATGAAGCTACTGTAAACATTCTGTTACTATTTTTTTTATGATCATACATTTCATTTCTCTGGACTAAATGTACAATCAATGTGTTGTATGAAATCCACACCTCTATTTGTGTAAGAAGCTTTCATACTCTTTCCTAGAGGCTGTATTATTTTACATTCTTAATCAAAGTATATTAGTAGCTGTTTCTTTGCATTTTTGACATCATTTCATAAGTGATATTATTATTCTTTTTAAATTTGGGGTATTCTTATATGTGACTAGTAGTATTAGTTCCTTCTCACACTGCTTTAAAGAACTACCCGAGACTGGGTAATTTATGAAGAAAAAAGGTTTAATTGACTCACAGTTCTGCTGGATATACAGAAAGCATGGCTTGGGAGGCCTCAGAATACTTTAAATTACGGCAGAAGGAAAAGGGGAAGCAAGCACTTCTCTGGCATCAATTTTTTTGTATTTGATTATTCTCACAGTGCTAGAAAGAGCTACCTGAGATTGGGTAATTTATGAAGAAAAAAAGGTTTAATTGACTCACAGTTCTGCAGGCTATAGAAGAAGTATGACTGAGGAGGCCTCAAAAAACTTAAAATCATGGTAGAAGGCAAAGGGGAAGCAAGCACTGTCTTCATATGGTGGCAGAAGAGAGAGAGAGAGAGAGCGCAAAGAGGAAGTGCTACACACTTTCAAACCATCAAATCTTGTGACAACTCACTCACTATCATGAGAACAGCATGGGGAACATCCACCCTCATGATCCAGTCACCTCCCATTATGTTCCTCCCCCAACTCTGGGAATTGCAATTCAATATGAGATTAGGGTAGGGACACAGAGCCAAACCATATCACTAGTGATATCTCATTATGGTTGTGTTTTTCTGTCCTTTACTAGCTAATGGTATTAAATATTGTTTCATTAATCTGTCCATGTCTTTTTTTCTAATTGTTTATTTCACCTTATGAATTTTCATAGCTCTTTAAATATTTAAAACATAAGTTATTTGTCACATCAGTGGTTTGCAATTATTTTTTTCCACTGTGTATCTTGAGACAATAGAATCTAATGCTTTGTTTAGGTTTATATTATAGAATTCCATGACAGTTCAGCAATGCATAGGAAGAAAACAGGGAAGAGACTTTAAAAACCCTTGTTCTCTATATATTTGCTATTCTTACTCTAGATATTAAACATAGTCCAGATTTTGAGCATGCATACTTTCTTTGCTTCTCATCTCTTACAATCTGTTCAATTGGAACAATGTATACAAACCAATCTTGTAATTTATCACCCAGGATAATAGACTTTGATAGTATCACTATGGTTCTAACTATAGGCTCTTGTTATCAACCCTTGGAAAGTCATTTCAAAAACTGTCATATTGAACATCTTAATAGAAAATCACTTATACAGATTTAACTAATGTAATCCAAAATAATTTATAGATGATTTTTAAGGTCATTAACACTTGTAAAACATACGTATATATTGTTATTTAATGTTGGATTTTATTTACTATACTCTTGTGACACATTTCTGACAGTTTTTTGTTTTGTTTTGTTTTGTTTTGTTTTTGGATGGGGGGGCAATGGAGTCGCTCTCTGTCGCCCAGGCTGGAGTGCAGTGGCGCGATCTCGGCTCACTGCAAGCTCCGCCTCCTGGGTTCACGCCATTCTCCTGCCTCAGCCTCCCAAGTAGCTGGGGCTACAGGCACCCACCACCTCGCCCGGCTAATTTTTTTGTATTTTTAGTAGAGACGGGGTTTCACCGTGTTAGCCAGGGTGGTCTCGATCTCCTGACCTCGTGATCCGCCCGCCTCGGCCTCCCAAAGTGCTGGGATTACAGGCATGAGCCACTGCGCCCGGCCATTTCTGCCAGTTTTTATGATAGAATTGCATTTGGGCTAAGTTGTTATAAAATTTATTTTAAAGAGTCTATTTTTCTTTTTTGTGTGACTAAACAACACGATAAAAGAAAGCCCAACATATTGTGCCTTCCTTCTCAGCTACAGCCAGAAGTATTCTTAAATTTGAGCCTGAGTTGATGGTCTAATGTTAATATTTTCAGAATTGTGCAGTTATGCTTCTCCTAGAAATAGGAAGACTCTATGACATGTAATACATACGAGTCATTTCCTAAATCTGAGCCCTTATTTGTAGGAGTGATGGAAAAAAAAAAATTCCATAATGTTCCCCTCCCTAATTATTAAGAGAACACCAAATATTTACTTTGAGCTTGATTCAAACAATCTGTTTATATATGCTTTCAAAATTGATTGATGACCACATATGTATGATGGTAATAAATCTAAACTTTTTTTTTTCTGAAAATAAAATCTTGATCTTCACAGGCAAGGCTAACTACTTAGTGAAATTGTCACCTTTTAGTGAAAAGATAGAGGAAATGAGGACAATCTTTGCTAGACATTTCTTCCTCTCTATCCTCTTTATTTTTTCCTACTAATGAGCAGACTGTATTTGTTTTTAACGTGTCATTTTGCCTGCATAGAAAGAATGACAGACATTAATTTGGAGGCCAGCTGTGAGGTCAGGGTAAAAATGTCCTTCAATGTGTGTCCCCCTTACGACCATTCTCCAGTTGCTTCCTTACTATGAAGGTACCAGCCATTAGTTCACATTGTGTAACATAGGCTAGGCAATCAAGTCTTGTACCTGGATAATACTTTCTGGGGTAAACTTCTCAATCCAGGCACATTAATTTTTGTTGGCTTGAATAGAGAGATCAAGCTTCTGATGTGAAAAATGACACAGTTCTGCTGAAAGGTTTTGCTCCTTCAATTCAAATGAGAAGTCCATTCCTTTTAAATAAATAAATAAGCATATGTGAATTTTTTCTCCTATTCTTAAGCAATAGATAAAGATAAATAAAAAATTATAATTGAAGTCAGAAGCATTTCTGTTTAAATGTATGTTTATAGAAATCTGATATTAAGATATTGTTGTTAGCAGTGATGATCTCTTCAAAATGGAATATTTAGCACTTCATTAACATGTGAATTTTTCCAGTGAGGTAAATGTTAGTTTTAATTATGTATTATGGTAAAAGTGAAAAAAATAGAAAATTTATATTTTAGAATATGAACTTCAAGCTTCATTCTTTAGCTAAGTGTTTTTTAACATTTCAAATATTTGCCAAACTATGGGAAAGAAAATTTGGTATGAAATGCTCCCCAAAGACTTAATCCATAGGTTATTCTTAAAGCACATTTACTTTTAAGAGCAAATTCATGTGAGAGGATTTAGTCAACTAAAATATAATTTAAATTACAGAACAAGTATATTATTCCTAAGAGGTGTTTTATTCATTTTAAATTTCAGAAGATGAGGTTAATTAAATCATGTTCCTTTAATTGGTTTACTGGTAAACTAAATGTAAAATGCTTTACATATAATAACCACAACAAAATGAATTTAAAATATTTTTACAAATGTTTGTGTGGTGTACCTGCAGACACATTGGATGAGACATTTAAAATCATCTCTATTTTAATCCATGTCAGATTCCCATCATTCTAAATTTTCTGGAAGACAGTGATACATATTAAAATTTTTGAACAACATCAAAGTAGCTACAGAACCCCTGAAATTAAGGCAGGCCATCTGGATCCCGTTTTGAGCTTTATTTGGCCTGCAAAGATAGGTTATCTATTTTTCTAGTTTACTGAAGATTAGAAGTTGCAGTTAGATTAGAAGCAACAAACCAGACGTGGGAGGAGGTAGTGAGTGGGGGTGGTTAGAGGTATTCTGACAGCATTGAGAAGTTACAGCTGACAGTCTGACATTGAGGGATACATACGCAGAATGTGCTGTGGTTTTAGCAGAGAACAAGAATGGAGATACATAATGATGGTGATGAATCATCAAGAAAACGACTACATTATGTGCTGTGTCCTCTGTTAGGGAAGGAAGTAAAATGTACTCTGTGCTTTTTGGAAGAATTTCTATCAAAACAAACAAAAAAAAAAAGTGAAAATGAATCATCAGCACCCGATGGGACAAACTTCATTTATCTAGAATATTCAGTCCTATAAAATGTGGCTTCATGATAAAATCACTCTGACTCTCCTAGGGTTTTATCCTGGCACAAATTGAGATTGTAAAACTATGCAAGTCCTAATCTACCAAAAATCTGGTTTGGAATTAAAGTTTCATTCTTTAGTTAAGTGTTTGACTTTGGACAATGGACCCTATTTGAAGCTGAGTGTTCGTATATCTGTAAATGTCAGTTTTGCTTTTGTCATGAGGTTTCATTGCAAACCAAACGGGAATATGGAATTGAAAGTGAAGTCACATATAATAAAAGAGTATAAAAGAGTATTATTAATAATCCTTCTAAGCCTCTTCTGTTGATAACTGAGAGCATTTGGGATTTTGGAGTAATTTTTTTTTTAAGAACAAGATCTGGCCGGGCGCGGTGGCTCAAGCCTGTAATCCCAGCACTTTGGGAGGCCGAGGCGGGCGGATCACGAGGTCAGGAGATCAAGACCATCCTGGCTAACATGGTGAAACCCCGTCTCTACTAAAAAATACAAAAAACTAGCCGGGCGAGGTGGCGGGCGCCTGTAGTCCCAGCTACTCGGAAGGCTGAGGCAGGAGAATGGCGTGAACCCGGGAGGCGGAGCTTGCCGTGAGCTGAGATCCGGCCACTGCACTCCAGCCCGGGCCACAGAGCGAGACTCCATCTCAAAAAAAAAAAAAAAAAAAAAAAAAAAAAAAAAAAGAACAAGATCTAACAAGCTTGCTGAATTTGATACTTTATTTTCTAAGGCTGTTACTTGGATATCATGTAAAGTACCAGTTGGACTCCAGGTCAGATACCCATCACCTTAAACACTCTGAAAGATAATAGAACACGTGCAAACGTACACAGCCTCAGAGGAACTTAAACAGAACCACAGAATCTCTGAAATTAAGAGACCCTCAAGCTCTCTCTCTGAGTTCTGTTGGACTCTAAATCTTAAAAAGCTGGTTTATCTGTTTTCTATCTTATTGCAGATTAGAAGTCACAAACCAGTAGTGGGAGGAGGCAGGGAGGGGCAGTTGTTAAACACATTCTGATGGCATTGAGAAGTTACAGCTGACAGCCTGATATTGAACAACACAAAAACTGCTTCAAACTCACACGTTACCATATGGAGAAGATAAAAAAGAATTGGAACCACATATAATTTCCAAAGATACCTCAATTCATCTCATTCCTTTAACATGACTTCCTTGTGAAATTTTTCAGTGTTTACTTTAAGCATTGAGATTGGGATAGTCCAGTGGATGAGGACTTCATGTAGAGGCAAGTTGAAGACAAATAGGAACTGAACTTACATTTAAAGATCATGGAATGGAGATTGAGTCCTGTGACTGATGTGCAAAGGCCAGTCATAACAACTTTGGTTGAGAAAGCTGGGAGACTGGTAGAACACCTCAAATTTGCAGGTGGGACATACACATATAACTAGTGAGAAAGAAGTCACTTAAATAAGTGATTCTCCTTGCATTTGGAGTTTTTTGTTGCTATCATTACCATCACTTTTGTTTTTCCTATTTTGAGGGTACTAAAAAAGTTATGTTCTTGAAAATTAAATCTGAGTTACATAAGTGTAGTGAGATGCCAAAGGGAAGATTTGCACTCCATATTCCCACTTAACTGGTATCAGTGCTGTTCAGTAGAACTGTCTGCAGTGAAGTAAATTCTGTATCTGTGTTGTCCACTAATACATGTAGCTGTATTAGCCACATGTAGCTACTGGGCATCTCAAACGTGCCTAGTATGATTAAGGAAGCAATTTTTAATCTTCAGTTAATATTGTTTCATTTACATTTAAATTAAGTGGCTGAGTGTCACTTGTATTTATGCTTTTGGACAATACTGGTCATCATGATTTTTAAACATCAAAACAATTCAAATGAATGGAAAGGTGTTAGGATCCAAAAACACGTAAGATAGTCTTTGTGTAAATGTATTCAATGTAAAAATCTCACAAAAATCTGAGAGGCTATTTATTGAAGCTGAATGTAAGGAAAATGGTACCAAATACTACAAAAGTAGTTCTCTCCTCATTTTGATGCCTGCCCCGAAACTGAGTAATATTATCAGGGCACCAGGGGAATCACTGAGGCACCAATGTTGATGTTTATGCAAGAGAAAGATCTACTGGGATTTAGAATGAAAACATTTTTTTCCTCAAGATAAAGGCAGCACAGAAAAAAATTTTTAGAAAGTAAGTGATCTCAGGAAGAACATTATTTATTTTAATAATAAACTCTATTATCTCAGGCAGGTATAGCTGATGTTGGAGCAAGGTAATAAAGAATTCGTTTCAGAGACAAAAATAGAAAATCAAGTCTCTGTTATTCCTCCTAGAATTAAATAAAGCATGAGAATAGATGTTTAATTGAATTTAAAAGAATACTTTTTAATAAAAAGTATCAAAATATGAGACTTAATATTTATAAATTTAATTTGTAATAATTATAAATATGTAAATGTATATATTTCTTCAGTTTACTAAATGCATATAAATGAAATTATTTATGTTTTTTGCTATAATTTGCTTTGTTTGCATATATTAAGTATTATAACATGGCAGCAATTTAAAGAACCATTACTTCTAATGGTGAAAACCACAATTACTTATGCACAAAGCTAACAGTAACAAAACTATGTAATAGTAAAGACAGAATTATTTAAATCAAAAGTGAGTTCCTCTATAAATCATGACATGATGGCATCCTGAAATAAATCCTTTAAGTTGACTCACTATAGTTTCTGATTTTTTATAGTCTCTTATGAAGGATGATGGATGCAGTTGTCCTGTGCCCAAGAAACTAAGATTATTATTATTTTTTAAAGATTAGTCAAGAGCAGTAGTGAGAAGGGAGAAAGTGTGGAACAAAAAGTTTGAACGGTAATAGACTGAGTAATCAATTGAGATAACTCACTACCTCCAAATCAAATATACTAAGATTTAAAGGCAAGTCTATCAATATTTATATTAATAAATAAATAAATAGGTTGTGAAACAGATCTTTAGATAAATCACAATTTTGCTTCTCAAAATTAATGACCATTTATAAATGTGCATTATATATATACATGTATTTTAGATATATTACATAAATTTATGATATATAATATACACATAATATATCATGTACATATATTACATTCTATTATATCTACATATGTGTATATATGCATATAAATATACACATATATGCTCACATATACATATTTGTAAATACAGATATATGTGTATATATATGTATACACACATATACATATAAATGTGCACATATGTGTATATAGTAGAAAATCTTAGGATCAGAAAATGACTTTTTTCTATAACTTAAAAAGAATTAAAATTAAATGCATGAATAAATGCTTATAAACTAAAAGCAAAGGTAGAGAGGGTAATAGTGAGAAATCTCAAAAGACACAACTAGTCCCTGTAATCACATTGATTGAAAAGAATGCCCTATAAGTCATGTATATTTGAATTATGTCAGCTTTCAAATTGATGATTTCTCAACCCAGATTTTTAATATAATTACATCATACTAAGTTTAAGAACATAGCAGGAAGTCTATGAAAACTGGAACAAATTCTACTTGTTTTGCATTTTTGAAACCATAATATGCATGATGTGAAGTAAAATTTAGATACTTTTGCTGCAGACATATTAGTTTCTATTTTTGAAGAAAATTTATAAGGAAACAAAGAGATTTAAGAGACGTTTGAGGAGAAAACGGGCTCTGCCTCCTTTAAATTTTAACTCATCTCTAGAATATGGCTAACTAATGAACATCCTGGCTTTAATAAACTTAATATTATAATATGCCAGATAAGTAAATATAAAATTTTTTTTGGGTCAGATAAATATGAAGGTTAAATCAATAAACTATTGCAATTGTTCTTGTGTTATAGTCTAAATAAAATAAAACATTATATAAAATTTTTAAAATACCCTGATTTATATATGTGCATGTTTTGCCTTGCAGTACTTTTTTTCTTGATATTCCATTGTTTCTTTGGATAGAAAAAAAAATATTAAATTGGAAAGCTCCAACTAAACAAATCATAAAATAAATGATCCATTTTATTTTTCTTAGCAATTTTTCATTTATTTTAACTTGTTTAACAATTACTTCTTCTTTTTCTGCATTGTTCTTTGATTCAAAATTTGTGTTTTTTCCCCCTTATATTTATAAAATTTTATTAAATAATTCTATGAATATTTAGGTATTACATCATTTTATAATATCATTGTTCATTATTTCAGACACTAACCCAGAAAAGCAGTCTATTACAAGGGTTTCTCACCAATGATAAGTTTATATCTTTCATGACCATAATGGGGAAAAGTGTCCATGTAATCAATGGTAAACAGGTGAACAATTCCCATTATTTTCAATGGGCACTGTGCTGTGATTTCTTTCCCATTGAATATAAATTTACTTTTTGATCATTTTAAATGACCCAGGGAAATAATGCACAACTGATATATTTACTTTTCCTATTGAACTTAAATTTACTTTTTGATCATTTTAAATGCCCTCAGGTAATAAGGTACAATTGATATATTTACTTTTCCTCTTGAAGTTGAATATGGATTAAATTTATAAATTAAAATATGGATTACTCATTATATTTGAACAGTTAACTCTTAATTTTAAAGAGTTTTTTTCACATTAATACAATATATTGTACGAAAAAAGAAGGCAGGTGTATTGGTTTGTTCTCACACTACTAATGAAAACATATTAGAGATTGGGTAATTTATAAAGAAAAAGGCGTTTAATGGACTCACAGTTACACATGGCTGGGGAGACCTCACAATCATAACAGAAAGTAAAGGAGGAGCAAAGTCGTGTCTTACATGACAGCAGGCAAGAAAGAATGAGAGCCAAGCCAAAGGGGAAACTCTTTATAAAGCTATTAGATCTCGTGAGACTTATTCACTACCACATGAACACTTTTGGGAAAAGCGCTCCCATGATTAAATTACCTCTCACTGAGCTTCTTTCACAACACATGGAAATTATGGGAGCTACAATTCAAGGTGAGATTTGGGTAGTGACACAGCCAAACTATACCATTTCAACCCAGTCCCTCCCAAATCCCATGTCTTCACATTTCAAAATCAATCGTGCCTTCCCAACAGTCCCCCAAAGGCTTAACTCATTTCAGCATTAACTCAAAAGTCCACAGTCCAAAGTCTTATCTGAGACAAGTCTCTTCTGCCTATGAACCTGTAGAATCAAAAACAAGTTAGTTACTTCCTAGATATAATGGGGATACAGGGATCAGATAAATACACCCATCCCAAATGAGATCAATTGACCAAAATGAAGGGGCTAAAGGCCCCATGCAAGTCCAACATCCAGCGGGGCAGTCAAATCTTGCAGTTCCATAATGATCTCGTTTGACTCTATGTCTTACATTCAGGTCATACTGATGCAAGGGATGGGCTCCCATTGTCTTGAGCAGCTCAGTACCTGTGACTTTACGGGGTATGGCCTCCCTTCCAACTAGTTTCACTGGCTGGTGTTGAGTGTCTGCAGCTTTTCCAGGCACATGGTGCATGCTGTTGGTGATTCTACAATTCTGGGGTCTGGAGGATGGTGGCCCTCTACTCACAGCTCCACTAGACACTGCCTCAGGGGGTACTCTGTGTGAAAGCTTCAGCCTCACATTTTCCTCCTGTATCATTCAAACAGAGGTTCTCCATGTGGGCTCCACCCCTGCAGCAAACTTCTGCCTGGGCATCCAGGCATTTCCCTACATCCTCTGAAATCTAGGTGGAGGTTCCCAAACTTCATTTCTTGACTTCTGTGCACCCATAGGTTCAACATCCTGTGGAAGTGCCAATGCTTGGGACTTGCACCTTTTAAAGCTACAGCCCAAGCTGTACCTTGGTTCTTTTTAGCCATGACTAGAGTAGCTGGAATGAATGATGCCAAGTCCCTATGCTGCACACTGCAGAGGGGCCCTGGGCCCAGCCCCCAAAACCATTTTCTTTCTTCTAGGCCTCAGGGCCTGTGAAGGGAGGGGCTGCCACAGAGGTCTCTGTCATGCCCTGGAATTATTTTGCCCATTGTCTTGGGGATTAGCATTTGGCTCCTTGTTACTTATGCAAATTCCTGCAACTTGAATTTCTGCTCAGAAAATAGGTTTTTCTTTTCCATCGCATTGTCAGGCTGTAAATTTATGAACTGATATGCTCTGATTCCCTTTTAAAACTAAATGCTTTTAACAGCACCCAATTCAGCTCTTGAATGCTTTACTGCTTAGAAATTTTTTCTACCAGATACCATAAATCATCCCCTCAAGTTCCAAGTTTCATAAATCTCTAGGGCAAGAGCAAAATGTTGCCAGTTTTTTGCTAAAATATAGCAAGAGTCACCTTTACTCCAGGTCCCATGTTCCTCACCTCCGTTTGAGGCCACCTCAGCCTGGATTTCATTGTCCATGTCAGGATCAGTATTTTTGGTTAAAACCATTCAACAAATCGTAGAAAGTTCCTAACTTTCCCATGTTTTCCTGTCTTCTTCTGAGCCTTCCAAACTGTTCTGACACTTGCCTGTTACCCAGTTCCAAAGTTGCTTCCACATTTTTGGGTATCTTTAGAGTAGCACCCCACTCTACCAGTACCAATTTACTGTATGCTCTACCAGTACCAATTTACTGTATGCGTCTGTTCTCACACTATAATAAAGACATACCCAAGATTGAGTTATTTATCAAGAAAAAGAGGTTTAATGGACTCACAGTTCCATGTGGCTGGCGAAGCCTTACAATCATGGCAGAAGGCAAAGGAGGATCAAAGTCACATTTAAAATGTCAGCAAGCAAGAAAGTGAGAGCCAAGTGAAAGGAGAAATCTCTTATAAAACCATCAGATGTCATGAGACTTATTCAATACCACAAGAACAATAAGGGGGAAACTGTTCCCATGATTCAATTATCTCCTACTGGGTGCCTCCCACAACACATAAGAATTATGGGAGCTACAATTCAACTACAGATTTGGGTGGGGACACAGGCAAACCATAGCAGCAGGATATTTAATAACTAGATATGGACACAGAGCAGATTAAACTGCATTACTTTATATTTTACAAACTTGACAATGCATTTATTTTATTACATCTTAAATCATTCACAAACAAATATCTTCTGAAGTGATTTATTACATCTAAAGTCATTTCTCAATCAAATATCTTCTGTTTTACTTTTGGAAAAAGAAATAACTAAAAATAATTATTACCAAGGAATAATTCAAGATCTCTTTATACACATAAAGTAAAATATTATTTAACATTTTTAGTTTATTACTTTATCTACTCTTTACACAAATGAGCATTAATAATATTACGTATAGTAGGCTTACCTTATTTTGTTAGTGTACTTAATTTGATAACAATTATCTCCATAAGCAAAACATTTGTGTCTTTTGACTCTCAAACTATGTCTAGATATGATGCAAAGTTTAATTCATGGTCCTAAGCTATCATATAAAATGCTTCATTTGGTCCTAAAGTAGCCACAGTAATAAATCAGTGTACAAGTTGGGTAAGTTTCTTTACCCTGCCGTGTGCATATTCTACTGGATTTTGACAACCATTTTAGTAACAACTTTTCATTCAGGGCTTCTAAGCCTTTTCATCTGCCATCAAGCATCTATTGCTTTTATATCCATTATATATCAGAGAAAAGAACAGGCAAGAATATTTTCAGTTCCTAAAATTTATGATAGCTAGTTAACTAGATACGAGTAATATCTAGATAGATACAGATGAAAAGAAAGTTTTGTTTGCTCTGTTTAAAATTGGTACAATAGATTCCACTGTGTTGTCTGAAAAAAAAAACAGCTAGTATTTTGATTGATTTAAGAATTGGAGTATTGTACCAGGTTCTACAAAATAGCCATGGCTTAGTTAAAAGGGCGGAGAATTTTCATATGAACTCAGCTACTTCATTTTGTAAAGCTGATAAACTGAGTTTCCTAGTGGCAACATGTTTGTTGCAGCTGTCATGTTCTGTATGTTGATCAGTCAGTGTGCCAACCAATGCTATAGCAATGCCAGAAATTATAAAGTCTAAATCTTGGTATAATTTGGCTCCATATCATCAGATTCAACAAAATCCAGTAAGAGACAGTAAACCAATTGAACTAATCTAAAAACAGAGATGGAATGAAATACAGTTTAGTAAATGGAGAGATTTACTATGTTCCCAATTAGAAACCGCAAAAGATCAAAAAAAAAAAAAAATTGCTTTTTTTATGTAAAGTGAAAAGGCCTGGGAGCTGCAACCTAAGCAGAAGGGCAAACTAGTACCTGCAGCACAAATGTGATGAGCTTGTTGACAAAGGGAATGAGTCTATTGGAAAAGATAATTTAACTGGTTTGGTTTCACACACAGGTTCATTATTTAATAAAGTTCCAGCCTAGTAGCCACTAAGTTGAGGAAAAGGGACATAGATTCAGCTTAGAGGCCTGTAAGTAAAGTATTATTGTCTTCAGCCTTACAAACTATATGCAGAGAGTACTAAGTGGTGAGATTATCTGGAATAAAATAAACTGGGAGCCTTATAAGTTTTTGCTAAAACAGCACTACCAAAAACCCCAAAACCTATCTGCACATATTAAATTCTTAAAAGAATGCTTAGAATGCCCAAGTTTAATCTTTAAGATCTCAATTACTAAAGCTGTGCAGACTCTAAAAATGATGTACTTTTTCTACCCACCTCATGGTCATGAAAGATAATGAGTAAAGAGTAGCTTTCTCGATAGTAATGCTATGCAAGAAGCATGTTTCACTGCAAGAGTATGGGACTGAAATTTTACCTATGAGAGATATTACCTAGAATATTTTCTCTTTTCCTCTTTCCTAAATTGGATATTTGACCCCTAGTATTCTATTACATCTTCACAGCATGTATTACATATAGATTATTGTGTATACTAGTGACAAATAACTTGGTTTTTTAAATACAAGATCAGCAGTCCCCAGATTTGAACTTGACTGAAAAAACTGAACATCACTCAGATATCCTTGACCTTGACTATGGAGTCAAATATTGAACTTGATAGGAAAATTATGTTTATCTTTCTTAGAAAGGCAGCGAGTGTGTGTCATGCATAGAAAAAAAATGGTATAAATTTTGTGGAAACTGAAGGGGTGGACTCTGAGAAAAACAAAACTGTCAATATCTATTTTTATTCTTTAATAATATAACTTTTTATTCAGAGTGGCAATGCACCCAGCTGTAACACAACATTTCTCAGCTTCTTTGATGTGGAAACATGACTATATTCTGATAAGTAATGTGTAAGAGGTAATGGTAGGTGGAAATTCTCACCAGGACCTTGCTCAGCTGGAAAGTGAGTCACTATTGCCCTCCTCTCTTTCCTCTTTTCTCTTGTCTCAACACAAATGTTTTCCAAAACTGCTGTGGCATAGTTCGTTTTCTTTCTTTTCTTTCTCTTGAGAATGAAATGCAGAGGAAAAAGAAAAAGCCCACATTCACAATGACTTCATGGGAATTATAAAGTGGTCTTAGATCACTTACATCTGGACTTTTTGTTATGTGTGAGATAAATAAACCAGAGTCATATTTAAAACATAATATTTTTCCATTTGTTTGTGTCCTCTCTTATTTCCTTGAGCAGTGGTTTGTAGTTCTCCTTGAAGAGGTCCTTCACATCCCTTGTAAGTTGTATTTTACTCTCTTTGTAGCAATTGTGAATGTCAGTTCACTCAGGATTTGGCTCTCTATTATTGGTGTATAGGAATACTTGTGATTTTTGCACATTGATTTTGTATCCTGAGACTTTGCTGAAGTTTCTTAACAACTTAAGGAGAGTTTGGGCTGAGACAATGGACTTTTCTAAATGTACAATCATGTCATCTGCAAAGACAGACAATTTGACTTCCTCTCTTCCTGTTTGAATACTAATTATTTATTTCTCTTGCCTGAATGCCGTGGCCAGAACTTCCAATATTATATTGAGTAGGAGAGTGGTGAGAGAGGGCATCCGTGTCTTCTGCCAGTTTTCAAAGGGAATGCTTCCAGCTGTTGCCCATTCAGTATGATATTGGCTGTGGGTTTGTCATAAATAGCTCTTATTATTTTGAGATATGTTCCATCAATACCTAGTTTATAGATAGTTTTTAGCATAAATGGATGTGGAATTTTTTGAAGGTCTTTTCTGCATCTATTGAGATAATCATGTGGTTTTTGTCATTGGTTCTGTTAATGTAATTAATTACGTTTATTGATTTGCGTATGTTAAATCAGCCTTCCTAAGGATGAAGCCGATTTTATCTTGGTGGATAAGCTTTTTGATATGCTGCTAGATTCAGTTTGCCAGTATTTTATTGAGGATTTCTGCATTGATGTTCATCCATGCTCATGGATAGAAAGAATGAATATCATAAAAATGCCCATACTGCCCAAAGTAATGTATAGATTCGATGCTATCTCCTTCAAGTTACCATTACCTTTCTTCACAGAATTAGAAAAAATAAAATAAAACTACTTTACATTTAATATGGAAGCAAAAATAGCCCGTATAGACAAGATAATCGTAAGCAAAAAGAACAAAGCTGAAGGCATCGTGCTACCAGACTTCAAACTATAATACAAGGCTACAGTAACCAAAACAGCATGGTACTGGTACCAGAACAGATATATAGACCAATGGAAAAGAGCAGAGGCCTCAGAAATAATGCCACACATCTACAACCATCTAATCTTTGACACACTTGACAAAAACAAGCAATGGGAAAAGGATTCCCTATTAAGCAAATGGTGCTGGGAAAACTGGCTAGCCACATGCAGAAAGCTGAAACTGGACCCCTTACATTCTGTACACAAATTAACTCAAGTTGCATTAAAAACTTAAACATAAGACATAAAACCATAAAAACCTTAGAAGAAAACCTAGGCAATACCATTCTAGACATAGGCATGGGAAGAGATTTCATGACTAAAACACAGAAACTAACAGCAACAAAAGCCAAAATTGACAAATGGGATCTAATTAAACTAAAGAGCTTCTGCACAGCAGAAGAAACTATCATCAGAGTGAACAGGCAACCTACAGAATGGGAGAAAACTTTTGCAATCTATCCATCTGACAAAGGGCTAATATCCAGAATCTACAAGGAACTTAAATAAATTTACAAGAAAAAAAACAAACAATCCCCCCATGAAGTGGTCAAAGGATATGAACAGACACTTCTCAAAAGAAGACATTTATGTGGCCAACAAATATATTTTAAAAAGCTCATCATCACTGGTCGTTAGAGAAATGCAAATCAAAATCACTATGAGATACCACCTCATGCCAGTTAAAATGGCAATCATTAAAATGTCAGGAAACAACAGATGCAGGAGAGGATATGAAGTAATAGGAATGCTTTTACATTTCTGATGGGAGAGTAAATTAGTTTAGCCATTGTAGATGACAGTGTGGCGATTCATAAAGGACCTAGTACCAGAAATACCGTTTGACCCAGTAATCCCATTACTGGGTATATACCCAAAGGCTTATAAATCATTCTACTATAAAGGCACATGCACACCTATGTTTAGCATTATTCACAATAGCAATGAGTTGGAACCAACAAAAATGCCCATCGATGGTAGACTGGATAAAGAAAATGTGGGACATATACACCATGTAATACTATGGAGCTATAAAAAAGGGTAAGTTCATGCCCTTTGCAGAGACATGGATGAAGGTGGAAACCATCATTCTCAGCAAACTAACAGGACCAGAAAACTAAACAGCACACGTTCTCACTCAAGTGGGAGCTGAACAATGAGAACACATGGACGCAAGAAGGATAATATCACACACTGGGGCCTGTCAGGGGCTAGGGGGCTAGGGGAGGGATTGCACAAGGAGATTGCACTAGGGATTGCATCTACCTAATGTAGATAACGGGTAGATGAATGCAGCAAACCACCATGGCACATGTATACATATGTAACAAATCTGCACGTTCTGAACGTGTACTTCACAACTTAAAGAATAATAATAATAATAATAATAATAATGAGATTATATCCAGACACCGTTACCCAAAATGAAATTCTGTCCTAACTGATAGAAGCTGCAAACACTAGATTTATAAATGAGATGATTTCAGCTAGAACTAAGAGAAATACTTTTGCAAAAGACAGAATACTTGGCTATAAGGTAAATAAAGTCCCACTGAGGTGGTAAAATTTGAGCTGAGTAGCAACTAAGGAGGATGATATGTGAAGATCTCCGAAGGAAAAAAAAAATTGCAGGCAGAGGAAAATGCAAGAGCGAAGAGCTTGAGTCAGGAAGCATTTGCAAATAATTGAAAGGCCAGAGGAACAGGAAGATATGTGTTATGGGAGAGTAGCAGAGAATTATATGAGAAAGACTGGCAGTTGGCTAACCATGAAGAATTATAAAATTTTATATTATTTTCAAGAGAGATTTGAAGCCATGGGGGTAGTTTCAGTAAAGTGATGGCATAATTAATTTATAATTATCACTTTCACTGCTCTGTAGAAAATGAATTTTAGGTGCTTAACAGTTGAAACACATAGACAAATAAAAATTATTATAGGACTCTAGGAGAGAAATGATAGTAGTTTGTTTTAATGGTAGAAATAATGGAAATGGTAAAAATGCTCAAGTCAGGATACATTGTGTGATGAGAGGTACATACTCTGGTAATTTGGTAATTTGATGGGAGGATGGAATATTTGTGAGGGGATGAAAAGAACAAGGTTATTGTATTTGTTATTGTGTTGATGGTAGCTTTGGTGATGGTAAGGATGATGAGTTAATGTTCCCAGTGACATATACTGGATTTGAATATTATTGTAATAGAATCTATTGGAATTTTAAAAATAAACCTAAAAAAAATCACCAACAAGGTATACAAGAAAACATAAAACTTGCTAATTGTAAATATGTGAATACCTCCAGATAAACACTACTAAATAAAGAGCAACAATGTCTTTTCATTCTCATGAATCTACATACCTAAATTATGCACTATTCTGACTTCTCTCACCATACATTAGCTTTACATTTTTTGAATGTATAGGTAATATGAATTATCTGACACGCATTATTTTTATGGGTACTTGATCATTTTGGTAAACATTATGTTTACAAAATTTATCCAGTTTTATGACAAACAGTAGTTTGTTCCCATTACTGTTTGATATTTCATTGTATTAATACCAAATTTTATTTATCCATTCTAATTTTTTGAATATTTGGACTGTTTCAATTTCCATTTTAATATAATTGTGTGTGTCTTTTGATGTATAAGGTATGCATTTCTTTGGAGCATAGACATAGATTTAAAATTTCTGAATAATAGAAAGTGCATGTTTTCACCTTTAGTAATTCAAATTTTTTTTTCTTATTATTATATGGTATGACTCCTAGTGGCTTATGAGAATTACTGTTGCTTCATGTCCATGTCAACAGTTGGTATTCTGGGTTGTTACTTTTAGACGTTGTGGTAGGTGTTTAGTGTTATCTTTTCATAATTTTAATTTGTATTTTCTGTCTTTTTTTTTTTTTTGGCACATTAAGCAAGCACATATTTATTGGGAATGAGTGAGGAAGGTCTGAAAGCATATGGTGTGATCAGATAGATGGCTGAGGGCCCTAGATTTCCTTGTAGGTTTGCTTTCACGTGGAGCTGGGTTTGGGGCTCAGGGTCATCAGATTCCAAAGCCATGCTCTGACTCCTATACTGTGTTACCTGTTCAAAATAAATGAAGATAGGCTGTTAATTGATGTATTACGCAGGGCCATGAAGATTTGTAAAGAGGTTCCTACTATAAACAATTAATGAGGTTGTGAAGATTTTAGAAGCTTTTTGCCTATTTAAACATCCTTCTGCTGTTTAAATTTTGCACATTTTTACTTTAGGTTATCTTTTTCTAATCTGTTTAATGTGGGTCATGAGTCCTTTGTTATATAAATCGAGATCTATAATCCAGATCTATATTATTTTTTCTTTCTATAAATCTACATATAATCCATGGCTTGCTTTTTCAATATTTGATGATGTCTTTTTGTGACTAAAAAGCCTTAAACTTAATATAGAACAGTGTATCAGGGTTAAAAGGTATGATTAGAGTTTTATATCTTGTTTTAGAAAACTTTGCCTATCTTAGATCGTGAAGATATTCTCCTCTATTTTCTTCTAAATACTTCATTTTATACACTGAAATTTATTCTTATGCATGTTTTGATACATAAGATATATAATGCATATATATGTATAAAATCTATAATTTACTCAAAATCATTTGTTTCCTCACTAAAATGGTGTTTCAGTGTTGTCATTAATTTAGTAGTGCTAATTTTTAAGTTCTATTTCTATACTAAATTCTGTGTCTTTGGTCTACTTTTTATGCTTGTACAAATTTCTAATTTATTACAATTCTGTAACAAATATTTATATCTGGTATTGTATATCACCTAAGTTCCTTCTTTGCATTCAAAATTGTCTTCACTATCTTGGCTGTTTACTTTTACTTATAAATTCTAAAATCATACTGTCGATTTTTTACTAAAATATTCAAATGACTATAAGTTTTTCTATTTCTTAAGTTTTGTCAATTTTGTTTAATTTTATTATATACATATATTATTCATATTATATTATGGATTACATGTTTATTTTTTATAAACTATTTGACCATTATAAAATATATTTATTTCTAGTAATTGTTTGTCTTGCCTTAGTATTATTTTCTTTGTATATTCATGGTATATCTTCTTTGTCATTTTTTCTTCATATTGTCTGTGTTCTCATATAGATTTACATCTCATTAAATCATATTTGAGGATTTTGCTTTTTAATTTCATTTGACAATTTTTGACTATTAATTAGATTAGCTTACTTTAATGTAATTACTAAAATACCTGGAGTAAACCTTACCATTTTGCTTTTTATTTCCTGCTTATTTCACCTATTCTAGGTTTATCTCTTATTTCCTATATTATTTTGGATGAGACAAAATATTTGAAATATTATTCAGTTTTTCTCTTTGTTAAATTCTTAGTTAAATAAGATTAAAGAATTATTATTTGATTTAATGGAGTCTACCATAAATGATTAATTTTATTATACTGTATCTTAGATAAACCGGAACCATAGAACACTTTAACTCCACCCATCACATTGTGTCATTGTATGACTCATATTACAGATTTAATTATGTGCCTATTAGTGATGCACATGATGTAATTATGTGTTTGGTCAAATACAATTTAGATTTACCTATATATCTAACCTTTTGATTGCTGGTAATTCCTTTCTGTCTTTCTGTATTTCCATATGGGATCATTTTTTTTTCCACCTGACAATCTTACTTCTTCAACTGCAGGTCTGCCAAAAATGAATTATCTTAATTTTTGGTTTGTACGTATTTTTGTTTTACTTTTCAGTATATTTTCACTGAATATGGATTGATGATCTTTTTTTTAAGCATGTAAAGATATGAATCCATGGTCTTTTGTCTTCCATTGTTTCAATAGAGAGTAATAGAGTAGGTCTTACTTTTTGTTGCCAACATGTCTCTTTGACTGATACTAAAAATGTACCTTGAAATGTGAAGTTTAATGATATATTTCATATTTTTTGAATATTTTTGGTTATGATATCTTCAAAAGTATCTTTTGCTGTATTTCTTCCTCTCCCTCTCTTGCAGAACTTCAATTTCATAACATTTTATTATGTATTTTTCCTCATACATTTTACATGCTCTTTGATATATTTTATATATTTTTCCATCTATTTTTCCTTGTGTACTTTGGCATCAATATTAACCTAATTTTCAGTTCATTAATTATGTATTTAACTGTGTCCAATCTGCTATAAAGTCCATTTGTCATATTCTTTATTTTAATTCTCATAATTTCCTGTCTCAAAATTTCATTATGACTTTTAAAAAAGTTCTAGTTCTACTTAAATCAATCATCTTATCAAAGTTTTGGAACTTATTACTCACAAATATTTTAGAAGTTCTGTAATATAAGACTAATGTTTGGAGCTCATTTGTACATATTTGTATGTTATTATGGTTATCTCTTAATTTTAATTTTTTAAAAATATGGATTTCACATATGAAAATTTGAAGAGGATCTGGATAATTAATTAGCACAGAGAATATAAACTTTGTGTTCTGGCAGGCATATTGATTTTGAGATTTCTCAATTCCGTCAGTGTCAGAGTTTACTACAGGATACTTTCAAAGTCTGTGAAGCATAATAAACCTCTATTTAGTCCCCAACCCTAAGGTGTAGCCTTTTAAGCTTCCCATATGGAATCTTAATATGTTCACCAGAAATCCTTCTTGGTAGGCATTAAACTACATTTTCCCCCCAGTTTTATTTAGGACTGATGAAAGCTCTGCTGAGATTATTATAAACCAATTTTTTATTGGCTTTTTAGCCCCTTTTATATTACAGGTGAAATACCTCAAATATCTAAAGTAGAAAAACTGGTGCAGATTTTCATCCTGTCTTCAGTACTACTTTTCTCTCCAAAATGTTGACTTAGTGTTTGTTGGCCTGGTAGTTATTACCTTCAAATTTTGTCTCCTCAGATTTATGACATAATTACAAATTATTCTGGCTATTCTGGCTCTTAATGGGTACCCTTCTTCAGCCTCCAGCACCGAGAATGTAGAACTTGGAAAAGTATCTTGCAGCATGGGGATCTCATGTCAGTGAACTGTCATTTTCTTCCCCAAAATATTAACACACAATGTCATGGCTGTCTCTGATGCGATCTATTTCCTAGAATATATATGTTGCTGCTGTTGTTTGTTGTTATCTAGCTTTTGTAGTTTTTCTTGATACAGGTTAATCTGGTAAAAGTTTCACCATCATAAGCATGACTTCTGGAGTTTTGTCTTTAGTAACTAGTTAGTTGTGCCATTTATTAAAATGTGACATGTTCACGCAGAAACACATACGAGGGTGACAGAAATACATGATTCTGTCTTGGGTGTGTAAAGTGTGAAATGCCTTTAATACACACAAGTGGATATGATCAGTCAATAATTGCATGTTTAAATCTGGTTTATTCCTGAATTCAACAATCAATGTCAATTATATACCAGATACTATTCTCATGGCCCAGTAATAAAGACACATGTGATTTAAAAATACATTAAAAGATATTTAAATGATGTAAAAATAACTGTATATTTTATAAATTATGTTTTCACATGTTTTGCATAACATATAAAATCTGCTATAATTATGAAAATCTGTTTTTTCATAATTTATAATTTTCTTACTGAATATTTCTTAAAATTATTTCTTATGTGATGGTTTATAGTTTCATAACACTTTTTGTTTCTCTGAAACATCCTTAATATATAATAACACATTTAATATTATATAGTTAGATTAAATAATTGCTTCCAATAAGGCTTTGAAAACCTTTTTGAGAAACTTTATGAAAAATGTATTGATAGAATAATTGGGGTCTTGTATTTGCTTATTCAATTATACCTCTCCGCTACATCCTGTCCTGCTTAGCATAAAGTGTGGCTCTGCCATGAATCCTAATGAATCACATGACTTCCTCTACATTTTCCAACAACTCTGTAAGGAAGTTATTACATTTATATCTGTATATTTTTAAAAAATTGAAGCATACAGGTTTAAAACTTTGGCGATTTCTTAATTTTTAAAACATGCAAAAGACCACACACAGAAATCCAGGACATGGTATGTGGAACAGGGAGAAGTAGAACCAGAGTTCGACTGTCACCTGCATAAACATTAGAAATAAATGAAAATTTTACTGATGTTCAGAGAAATTCATACTATGACTTTTGTTTCCTAGATTTCATCAAGTATCCTTAAGTATTAGAAAATACACACTTGTAATATTCATTAATAATTTTAAATTATCTCAAAATCTGTTATTTATTTTTCACTCACACTGTATTTTTCCAACTAATGCATTAGTTGCTTTATTAGTCCTTCGTCTAATTTTTTTTTAACTCATCACTCACGCTGCATCAGATATTATAATAAAATTGTACATGGTCATGTAAATTAAGTATGTTATGGGTTGAATGTTTGTTTTTCCCTAAAATTCATAGATCGAAGCCCTTACCTCCAATGTGATGATATTTAGAGATAGGACTTTTGGGCTTATTAGGTTTAGATGAGATTATTAGGGTTAGGTGATTAGGATTAGGTGATTAGTATTAGCTGAAGATGGGGGGGCTTATGATGGAATTAGTGCCTTATAAAATGACATTGGAGAGCTAGCTTTCACTGTCTCCATGATATAAGATAGAGCAAGAAGGCAACAGTCTGTAAGTCAGCAAGTGGACCCTTTCCAGAACTTTATAATGCTCGCATCATAATCTCAGACTTCCCAATGCCCAGATCAATGAGAAGTATATTTCTGTTGTTAACACCTCCCAGTGTGTAGCAGGCCAAGCCAAATACTATGCTACTTACAGTAAATATGCATTCTAAATACATACCTGTACAAAATCTCTGAATGCCAGGCCAACAGAGGACCCCTAAGAAGCATAGAGCAGTGGTTCTTAACAATTAAAGTACGTGAGAATCACCTGGAGGATTTGATAAATTACAGATTGATGGCTCACCTCAAGATTTTTATTTAGTACACCTAGTATATTTTTGAGAATTCACATTTTTGCAGAATTTCCAGGTGTTGATACTATTGTTGGTCTGTGGACTTTATTCTGAAACCAATGCTCTAGAACAGGTGTCAAAATATATTTTTAAAAAATATCTGTTATTTTAAAACCTGTCAAGCATTCAAGTTTGCCTTAGCTAGCTTTGTAATTTAAAGTGGTTTGCCAGAATATGTTCCTAAACATTCTGTAATACTTTAAACATTTATCTTGTGGCAAAATAAGTCACTTTTAAATAGAAACAAAAGGATGACGAGGCTTCCAAAAAGACTGAAAATATTCAGTTTAATATTTTAACTCTCTCACACATAAAAAAAAAGTGTGCTGATAATAGAGCTTTATCTCCTGCTAACTTCACTCCTAGAAATATAGACTAGAAAAACAAGAATGCATGCCTGATTTTGATGCATAAGTGTCTTTTTCGTCTTGTAAGAATTTATTTATATAGGCATTTGAATTTTTGATTAAATGTTTTGTTTCTTTCCCTTTGAGAATTCAAGATATTATGAACACTTGAGGTTTTTGAGAATTTGTTGAATGAGAGATAAATGTGTATACTTCCCTTTAGAGCTATCACTAAATATATGACCAAACCACCAAATAAGATTTTCTCTGAATTTATTAGACATTCTGTATAAGGAAAAAAACTGCTCAAATTAAAATTTGTTTGAAATTTTTATATGAATGAGACTCCAAACATACTTCTTAGAGAAAGTGCTACTGATAAAAATTTAACATAAAATGTTAAAAAATATGTGAAAGACAGGATATATCTATTTGCCTCCTTCTGTAAAAGGCTTGAAACACATTTACTCACACATAATACAAGTTTTCATTGTAAAAAATTATCATTACAAAATGATAAAGAAAAATAAAAACATAAACAAAAAGTGAGCATAGTTTATAAATAGAGTAGGCAAAAGAAAAGTAAATGGTCAACATATAAGGAAAAAAACATATTTCCACACTATTTTCGAAAGGGAAATCTCACAAAATACCTTTGATTGTGTATGAAATACAATGGCGACTAATTTTCCTTCCTTTCAAATCTTCAACAATTAAAAACAGAAGTATTGATGACATCGAGTTCTATTGACAGAGCAGGTAATAAAACATTTTCAAAGAGTAATCTGGAAATATTTATTTAAATTACATATAAATGCTGTGACATTTATTCCTACTTCAAACTTTTGGAAGCCTAGCTTAAAACAATATAAGCACAAGTTAAATCAATACTTGCATGCAGACATTCATGAAAGTTAATTCGTAAAAGAAAAAATAAGTGGAGAAACTAGAAACAACTTGAATGTCCATTAAATTGGAAAGATTGAATATTATGATGTAGCTGATAGATATTATACAGCTATTGAATATAGCTATCTATGTTATATCCCTATCACATACACAAATACATGTTTGCACATAAATAACAAGAGGGGTGGGGGGATGAAATAATTGTTAGCTATTCTTCAAATCTCCAAAACTGTCAGTTACGATATTTCACCTCCTATGTACCTCCTCCAACACTTTATGTATGGTTAAATTTTCTGAACATTATATTCCAGACATCATTTTAACAGAACTTACATTCTTCTTTCATCTTTTTCATATTTTATTATTTAGCTCATTCATGGATTTTTCATCTTAATACTAATTGTATTAATTTTCATGCTTTCTTCCATGAAAATAGTTTCTAAATTGCTTCTTTCTTATAGCATTCCAATCTTGCTTCATGGATATCAAATCCAGCTGTTCTATTGATTCATCTTGATCCTCCTTTTTTTTTGGATTTCTAAAAATGTCTAGTAATTTTTTTAATGTTTCTTCATATTTGCAAATAAAACAAGCCCTGGTTTATTTAGATAGCTGTAGGAGGTTTTGTTTTTGTTTTCTGTACAGTCTTCTGCCACTATTGGGCAATGCCTATGGTAAAATATGGATGAGAGGACCAGAGTTACAGACATGTGGCTTCATCAGAGAATAAGTGGAAACTCTGGAACTTCCTGCAATGTTAAAAGAACTTTTCTCTAATAATTGTGAATTATATTATATTTTCTGTTAAGCAAAGTTGTATTGCCTTACCTTGCCTTTCTTTCAGCCCATCTTTTTTGGAGGGCCATTACATTGAAATTGACTCCATTAACTACTCGGATAATTTTTAGATGTCCATGTCCTATGTTTCCTACTAGTTAACGAGCCCTCATTTAGTACACTTTTAGCTCTCCTTATGAAGAACCTTACTTATCTCTGGTAAATTTTTTCTGCTTTCATTTCTTCACCAATGTGATTTCACAAGTAGCTGAACAGCCTGAAATGTATTTTAAAATTTCAACTATTTATGGATCTTCCAGTGTTTAGCTCTTTGACTGGATATTCTCCATGTTTGTTTTAAGCTGATGATGCCATTCTAGACCCATTCATTAGCCAACTCTGCCTTCTCTACAAATTATAATGTTCATTCTGAAGAGTTCCACTTTACCTGTTTATTACACAACACTGTCCAATTCTCATTCTTTCTGGCTTCTAACTTTGCTTACTCCTCTGTTAATAGCCTTACTCTTATATTGCAGGGCACAGTTTTGTATTATTGTAATCTCGACCGTGATTCGGCGTCTTTTTATTCAGTTTCTCTATGTGAAATGCTACTGATTGCCTTTGAACACAGAATCTGGGTGCCATCCCCTTGTGGTTGATGTTTTGTGGAAATTAGCCACTGTCTTGCAAGCCGAAACTGTTCAGTGGTATTGATTACACCGCTCTGAGGAGGCCTGTTCTGTGTAAATACAATTCTTTATTCTCCAACAATACCTTGAGGCATGATATTTGCCAAAACAATATTTATCCACTGGCACTTCATTTTAATGGCAAGGTTGGGAAATATATTTTTCACACTATTTTTTTTATAAGTGCTCACTTCACTTAGCAAATCCTTAAAGTATGATTCAACTTTTATTGGTTTTCCGTTGTCAGTGCACAATTCTAAAATTTGGTGCCAGTATTGAAAGATATTCCTAATCCTACCTGCAAGTCAAGAATCACTGAGCATTTCAATTTCACTAGAGAAGTAATAGGCTCAAGGAGCTTGCAGGTAGAGAGAGAGTATCACAGAAAACTCACAAAGATGGTATAGTTATTGACAGCTCTGAAGATCCTAAGGGACAGCAGACTCTTAAAAGGGAAATTTGCTAAGGGAATTGATAAAGTACACGTTTGATTTGTGAAGTGAAGAAAAATATCTCTACCAAAATAAAATCAGTGTAAATCAGAGAAAATAACTGGACACAAGAGCTAAAAACTACTCAAAATATTGTGAATGTAATTAGATTTATTGCATGCATGTACATTCAGAGATAGACACAATTAACCTTATTTGTTCTGTGATTTCTATCTTGCAGTTTGAAATCTGTACCTTTTGTGAGTAATTTTTTTAAAAGCATAATCAGATTAAATAGGTATTGTCAGTGATTGCTGCCAGCTGGACTTTAGTATGCACCGTTCTTAATTTAAGAATGATTAACTTCCACTCCATAATTTCATTGTTTAACATTTGCCAATTAATTCCCCCACACTGACTAACAAACAAGCCTCTCTGCTTTTAAAGCTTTTTGCCTTGATTTTTTTCACTGCTTTATGTGGTTGATGTGAACCTAGCCACAAGAAAATGAGAGCAGGGCAGGGGATATGCTCTGTGAGAATTTGCAAATTATCCAAATGTGGCCCTGAATTCCTGCCCATTCAGAGAGCGTTGGGATAATTATTTTTGGTGATGGTAAAACTGCAGTGGCATATAAAATTGTATGCATAAGAGTTTAATCATTTCATAATGTACCTGAATTATCTTTAACGATGATTTTTTTTCCTCCCCAGAAACTGATGGCTTTAGGTAAAAAGCCTTAGCTTGGCACAAAAGTCACTTTGAAGCACTTTGGACTGCTTCCCAGATCTGCTGTGCCTCATTTTTTGCTATATAGTGACATCAGCATTTCATATTTCAATATTTATTTTAAGGAAAAGGTACTTTTCAAAGCTAAATAAACAATGATATCATTACATTGGCAAAATTGAAAGAATAACAGAAACATCTTCATATGCATTATGTCCTTTTAAAAGTGGAATAGACTAGCAAAAAATGACTTTATTAATCAAATGTAGTTTATAAAATTGTTGACACATAAAATACTCCCCTCAAGCTGGAAAATATGCCTGTTGTTACTTTTCATTTTTCAAATGTGACTTATTAAATATCACAAAATTAGGTGCATCTCATATTTCTTAAAAATGCTTTGCATTTATAACTTGAGGAAATATTCTTTGTGGAAAGCTTATGCAACAAATATTGGTTGGGTGACTGGAAATTGGGCACATACATTGACACAACAAACTGGTAAATATATTCCTTATGTGATGTTAGATTTATTACAAGTAATTAAACTTTTTTTGTTAGTGTTTTATATAAATTATATAGGCAAGTAAATTTTGAAAATGTAAAGATAGAATACATTTTTTCAAGCTTCATCTATTTTAAGGGCATTTTTTTGTGTCTGTGGTAAATTGAGCAAATCAGAAAATACTTAAATATTCACTTCATGCAAACTTGGGGTTCATAGTGCTCTGCTGGTTGTTATGAGAACTAACAAGAAGCACAGTGCATATTCCTTATTAAGAAGTAAAAGATACTGATAGAAAACTTAAAAACCAATAAGTACAACATTAGATGACAGTTTAAGTAAACAATTCATGAGAATGTTATATGAGATAGAGAAATGGAAGTCCTATATGAAAATGATTCATTTTAGAGACTGGTCAAAGCCTCTGCTCCATCAACCACTCTGAATCAAATAGTTAAATCACGTTGTTGCTGTTGCTGTTGTTGTTCTGACACTTTTAAGTTCAGGGATTTAAGTGCAGGTTTGTTACATAGGTAAACTAGTGTCATGGGGGTTTGTTGTACAGATTATTTCATCACCTAAGTATTAAGTCTTGTACTCAATAGTTATTTATTTCTCTCTCCTCTCACCCTCTGCCCTCTGGTATACCCCAGTTCATGTCGTTCCCCTCTATGTGTTCATTTTGTTCTCATTATTTAGCTCCCGCTTACATGTGAGAACACGTAGTATTTGGTTTTCTTGGTTTTCTTCTCTTGTGTTAGTTTGCTAAGGAGAATGGTCTCTAGTTCTATCCATGTCCCTGCAAAGGACGTGATATTGTTCTTTTTCATGGTTGCATAGTATTTCACATTTTCTTTAATGTCTTCTGCACTTTTCTAGAATTCCTCTTTGGTAGCATAAAATAAAAGTCCTTTGGAAATCACTGATTTATTTTAGATAATTAGTTCTGGTGTATGAATATCATGTAATGTCCCTAGGAGCATTTTCTTAATAATTAATTAATATAAACTAATAAAACTCAAAGAGGCATGCTACAAATGTATAGAAAAAATGCAAATCAAAACCACAATGAGATACCATCTCACACCAGTTAGAATGGCAATCATTAAAAAATCAGGAAACAACAGGTCCTGGAGAGGTTGTGGAGAAATAAGAACACTTTTACACTGTTGGTAGGACTGTAAACTAGTTCAACCATTATGGAAAACAGTGTGACGATTCCTCAAGGATCTAGAACTAGAAATACTATTTGACCCAGTCATCCCATTACTGGGGATATACCCAAAGGATTAGAAGTCATACTGCTATAAAGACACATGCACACGTATGTTTATTGCAGCACTATTTACAATAGCAAAGACTTGGAATCAACCCAAATGTCCATCAGTGACAGACTGGATTAAGAAAATGTGGCACATATACACCATGGAATACTATGCAACCATAAAAAAGGATGAGTTTGTGTCCTTTGTAGGGACATGGATGCAGCTGGAAACCATCATTCTCAGCAAACTATCGCAAGAACAGAAAACCAAATACCGCATGTTCTCACTCATCGGTGGGAATTGAACAATGAGATCACTTGAACACAGGAAGGGGAACATCACATACTGGGTCCTATTGTGGGGAGGGGGGAGGGGGGAGGGATAGCATTAGGAGATATATCTAATGTAAATGACGAGTTAATGGGTGCAGCACACTAACATGGCACATGTATACATATGTAACAAACCTGCATGTTGTGCACATGTACCCTAGAACTTAAAGTATAATAATAAATTTTTTTTTAAAGAAGTTACTATAGAAAAAGTGAAATAGTATTCAGCCAAAAAAATGGGCATTTAGGTTGATTCCATGTCTTTGCTATTGTGAATAGTGCTGCAATGAACACACATGTGTATTTTGTCTTTGTAATAGAATGATTTAGTGGTCAGGAAGGACATATTTGAGGAAAAATGATTCAAAAATTATCTTTGATTAATAAAGTATAAGTGGTCGTGTTACTTCAAATATGTCTTCCATTAACACAAATTGTACATAATGGCATTTTTTTTTACTTCCACTTAGGGAACCCCTTAGGCACCACATTATGTGTGTGTGTGTGTGTATATACATATATATATATATAGGCATGTATATTTCCATGGTTTTATACATGCATTCAGTCCTCCTAATTATGCTATATTCTTACAGTGGAGACCTTTATAGTATATCTTTTGTTTACTTATTATCAAACAGATCTTATTATATGTGTTAGGCACTCCGTAAATGTTTGCTGATCAAACACAATATACTTTACTTTCAAAAGATGTACTTTGTGGCATGTACCCTGTCCCAAGCCCCTTGAAAAGGCAGTCCTTGTGCCATATAAACCCCTCTCTAGATAGAGACCTAGCCCTGAGGCAAATAATCCATAGATATTCTAATAACCTATGACATGTAAGAAGACAAGATCACCAATTTCTATCTATGGATAATCTAAATTGAGCAACACAGAAAGACTTACCCTCTGGAGTGAGCTGTGGGTAACCAGATGGGTCATAATGAAGAATCAAAAGGGAGTCATATTTTGCCAAAAGTGAGATACTTATGTGGAGGGAGCTGGTTGAGAGAAAAAAGAGGTTGAAGTTACAAGAAAGAGTGAGTAACTTCTTTTGCAAATGATCTGCTTTCTTTCTGATCCCAGGCTGCGCTCCCCCTGTCGGACAGTAAATCCCAGGTAAAGTACCTGCTGTCGGCAGATCTGAGCTTTTTTCTTGGACACCTTATACCCACAGTCCTCCAGGTGCCAGAGTAGGGCATCCGTTCCCTTGGCTCACCCGAGTGCCATGGGGTGTCCCAGCAGAAGGTCATCGACATACTGGAGCAACACACAGCCTAGGTCGCTGGTGGGAAACTTCTGGAGGTCTCGAGCCAGTGCCTCCCCAAAGAAATGTTCTGTTTTAAGTACTGGAGGCTTTTGAGACAAGATTCAGTTTGCAACAATTTATCTGTTTCATTTTTTGCCTGGTGGAGTGGAGATAAGATATAACTACTTTTGTTCAATTTAAAGGGAAAAAAAAGTCCCTTTACATTATTTTGATGAGATGATCTTGAATAAGCCCCTCCTACTAGGTGAGAATCACTGACAGAATAGATAAAAATTAATGTCATTTTTTAGATCTCATTATTTAATTTTATTAGAGCAAATAAGTAAGATAGAACAGCTCTTTTTCTTAATGAAAATTAGTACAGAAATTCACAATATAAATATATAAACATTTTCTTATCTATTTCAGATTCATAAATGTGTATTTAAACTTAAATATATATGCCAAATCAAATGCTAGAAGTCAGTTCCATAAAAAACTAAAATAAATATGCATGCATAGAATTACACACCTTGCTAAATTATTGCTATTTAACATCTTCCACTTATGTCTGAACAACCAAGTCATAAGCTATGTTTTCAGTAGATTTTGAAATTTAATTGAACATAAGATCTAAATATATTTTAAGTTTTTTTATTGTTTAAGAATAAGTTCTATATGGCTTGACAGGATTAAAACAATTAACTGCTCAATTATTCTCTGAACCAAATGGGTAATTCCTGATTCAGTTTCCTTTAGATGATCAACATAATATTTCACAGATGTTGTATGATGAATTGTTAATAAAAATGTTACAATGTTAACACAATTCTAGAAAGAATATCTAAATATGTCAAATTGATTTTAAGGTTGAAAGGCCATGTACAACATTTATACTCTAGGTAATGTTCAGTTTATTAAACTCACTACTGGCCAGAATGTGTCAAGAAGAGCCATTTAAGTGATAGAATTTTCAATTTAATTCTGTAAATATTTATTGGGCAATTACAATGTGCAAAACTGTGTAAAGTTCAGTTAAGAAGACAAGATATAAAAGACAAGATCTTTGCCCTGCATTCTGTTAAAAATATAAGCAACAATATAAGCTTACAGTTATCTTCCATATTAGCTACAGACATCTTTCCTGAATTGCTATTCTAGTTTTCGAAGTATAAGCCGTATTTTCCAAACTGTGATTATCTTTTGTCTCCTAAAGAAAGTAAATAATAAGAATAGTCTCAAGAGATAATTAATGTTTTTCTTAAAGGAACCAAGTCCTGAGCGAGTTGTTACATTAAAGTTAACTCTAGAAACCAGGGCTTCTCACCTATGGCTTCGTATACCCCATGTGATATATTCCCTTCCTCTAAATTGCTAGTTTGAGAAATAAAAAGCCATTGTCTTAGCAGTATGTAGAGGACATTAAAAATAGTTACATAGAGGTAACTGCACAGTTTCAGCTTAGCAAGTATGGCCAATTTATGAGAAAAAAATGTGTTGGTGACATTTTCAATGAAAAAGCAAACGAAAACATGAAAAAGAAGTAACAAGCATTCTTCAAAAAAGATGAACATATTTTTGCCTTACTTTTCTATCAAAATGTGGTGAGGACATTGAAATTCTTTAGTTTACAGAACTGTGTTTATTTCCAATTGAGTCTCGGCAAGTTGGGGTTCAGCACATGGAGTTAAGATACGTTATTACAGCTTACATGTTGCATATGATTTTCAGTATTTTTTTGTTTAGCTAAAACACTCAGATAACCCAAAATAAAACCATTAAAGTAGGCACATTATTACAAAAGTGAACACTGCTTATAGTTTTGCTAGGATTTCCTGCACTGCATTTATTTTTTAATGTAACCCTGATCTTTATTCTAATATAAAATATTTCCTTCAAAAATAAACCAAACATTTCCAGGAGATATGACTGTATCCACATCTCATTAAATAAATAGATATTATATTGCATTAGTTTACCAGGGTTGCTGCAACAAAGCCACTGAGTGGCTTCACCAATAAAATTTATTTTTTCACAATTCTGCACAGTAGAAGTTAGAGAACAAAGTGTCAGCAGGGTTGATTTTTCTCTGAGCCCTCTCATTTTGGTTTGTGTGTAGATCTTTGTCCTCTTCCTGTTCCCTCATAAGGTCTTCTGTTTTGTGTGTCCTAATCTTTCACTTTATTAGGAAACTAGTTATATTAGATTAGATCCCACTCTAATGACCTCATTTAAACTTAATTACTGCTTTAAACACTCTATCTCCAAATACAATCATATTATCAGCTACTAAAAATTAATACTTCAACCTAAAAAAAATTAGAATGGGGAACACAAGTCAGTCATGTTTGAAATACATAGTTCCTTCTTTAGATTAATATCATATTGCACCTCAAGACCTCTTTGTTTCTAATGTAAAAATTATTGCTATAATTAACACCCTTTATTTTTTATCTATTGATGTAAAAATATTATTTTTGAGCATATGTAAAAATCAAATTATATTACATATAACACAAAACATCTAAAAATTATATATTGATCAAAATTGTCTTAGATACAATAAATCTAGAGAAAACATAACCAAATAAAATAAAATTTAAGTACCTGTTGAAATATGCATTATGATCGAGTAATGTTTATTTTAGCAGGGCAAGACTTGGTCAATTAGGGAAATACATCAATATGAATTTTTAAATGAACAAATTAAAATATATATAAAACCATTTACTTTTAGATGCTGACAGATCACACAATACAATTTGGTAACTATTCCTAATTTCCATCTCTAGTGAACAGGAAATTAAAAAATTAAATATAACAAAATGCATTCTCCTAGCCAAAATTAATTAGTAATGGTGAAAATAATAAATTCAATTGGATCAAAATTAGAGAAAATATTATTTTGGCTATAATTTAACTGAAATCCACAAGGATGCTGATGGTTAGAGCCAGTTAGGGTACATTTCATATGTCCTAAAGAGGATGCCCCCCCCCCATGAATGAACTCTCTTCAGAATGTCAAGTACTGTCTATGTTTTTAAATTCAGTTTTGTATTGTACTAGCTAATTCTGGAAAACAAGAAAAGAACATTTTCCATAGCACATTCCTTTCTATTTTAGTGCCCTATAATAGAATTCTAAGCATTCCATTTTAAGGCAGCAACAACAATCAGAGATCATTTTAAAACTTCATTTACAATGCTGGCAAAAATAAAATCCCTAAAAAAATTATATAGAAAATATAGAGGGCCCGTACGAATAGAACAACAAAATTATTAAAGTAAATAAATGTATCTGAGTTATACTGAGAGGTGTGCAATTTTTGTGGTTTTGAAGACAATTTCAAAATATCAATTCTGTTAAATAAATATAGGAATTTACTGAAATGACAATGATAATTCATGAGTGGTTTCTTGAATTTGTTTCAAGTGAATCATAAGATCAAAAAAAGAAATACACATCTTAGAATTTTAATTGGCTTTTGAAAAAATACCCACAAACTATTGAAGACTCAAAATAAAATTAGTATAATGAAATCAACTAGCATTATAATAGTAATAAACAAATAGAATTGAGAAAAGATGGTACCATCAATAAGGAATAATGGTTAATTTATTTAGCTATAATTGATGAAATTATGGGAAAGAAAAATCAAAGGTGTACTCTCAAATATATTGTATATAAAATAAATAATTTCTGTTCATTTTTAGATATAGTTATTGAAAATAAAACTATAGCATATTAGAAAAATTAAGAAAAATGAATGTAACTGGTTCTAGTGAAAAAGGTCTGATTAAGGAAAACAGAAAACACAAAAACCATAAAATAATATATTATTAATTATATTTTTTTGTATGGAAGAACAAACTGAAATCAGATGACAAATTAATTATACTCCAAATAACTGCTTGTGATCTATAAGATGCACAAAGAATTAATATCACAGTATGAAAAGATTACTCAAAAATCTTTCATGAAAACACAAGCAGAATTTTAAATAGTCAATTCTTCATGGAAACATATAAAAATATATTTAAAAACTAGTAGGTAAGCATTACTAGATATATTATATTATTTTTAAAATCACATTTTACTTTGTGTTTTAGAAGTGATTTTACCCTGACTATATTTTATTTTAATCTTACATTAATTAATGTAATAAAAACTTATGTTATTTTTACCCTAAAGATATCTGCATAATAAGAGGGAATGCTCCCTAAATCCTTCTATGAAGTGAATATTGCTCTACTACCAAAACCAGAAAAGTACATAACAACAACAAAAAACTACAGACCAATATCCCTGATGAACATGAGGCAAAAATCCCTGACAGAATACTAGCTATCTCAATTCAACAGTATATCAAAAAAATAATACACCATGATCAAGTGGGTCTCATACCAAGGAGGCGGTGTCGGTTTAACACAAGCAAGTCAATAAATGTGATCTACCACACAAATATAATTAAAAACAAAAATTATATGATTATCTCTATAGACACAGAAAAAGTATTTGACAAAATCCAGCATCCCTTTAGGATTACAACCCTCAGCAAAATCAGCATAGAAGGAACACAGCTTAAGGTAATTAAAACCATCTATGACAAACCCACAGCCAACATTATATTGAGTGGGGAAAAGATGAAGCATTTCCCCTGAAAACTGAAACAAGACAAGGATACCCACTTTCACTACTTTTATTCAGCATAATACTGGAAGTCATAGTCAAAGCAATCAGATAAAAGAAAGAAATAAAGGTCATTAAATTGGCATTATTTCTTTAAAAGAAACATAGAATCCTCTCCACATTTTGGGACAGTTAAGTACGTTAAGTAATTTATTAAATTTTTGTTTTAATTATATGTTAACACAAAACAATATGAAGGGAAATATTGTTAACATTGTTTCTATATAGTTAAAAAACTTTATTTACCACTAATTTTTAATAATCCTTAAAGAAAAAATTATTTGGCAAAAGCAATGTGACACAATATGAAGACAAGATTCTTTTCATGCTGTGACATCAGTTGACAACTCTATGAGACTTTTGTTCAAAAACATTATGTTCAGAAGAACAGTGTCCCTTGTATAGGGCACAATTATAAGCCATATTTTAGTCATTTGCTTTACACAAAACAATGTACATAATGTATATCTGAATTTACTTCTATTTTAATAATAAAATCTTGTTAAAACTTTGTCACTGTTATTTTATATTTCTACTGTATGTGGTCTCATACATGTGCTTATTTGTCCAAATACTTGCATAACAATTAAAGATGAACAATTAGTTTTGTTCTGGACCAGGAGTCAACAACACACAAGTTACATCCCACAGGTTATATCTAGCCAGTAGCTTCTTTAAATCTGGCCTAAGAATTAAAAATAGTTTTACATCTTTAAACCACTGTATAAACAACGAAAGAAAAGAAAATTGAAGAAGAATACGTGATAGAAATGTATGGGTTGGAAAACCTGAAATATTTGCTTCCTGACTCTTCACAGGAAAAAAAATGCCAATTTCTAAAATAAGTAATTACAAATCCATCACATCTGAAGCTAAATTATGTTCCAAAAGTTTACAAAGATCTATTTTTATATGTACTTTGTTATTATCATTTCCACAAAGTTAATATACAAATTATAAAAATATTCAGACCCTTGTGAATCTCAACTATGTTGTAACATTCAAATAGCAAACCTTTGTCATGAAAAGAAGTATGGCGCCATTCTGCGACTGTGAATTAATTACTTATCTAGTTTAAGCTTCACTTTCTTTATCTGTGACATGGGGATGATGGCAATAACCCCTGGGTGGTATTTTCATGTTCATTGAATTAATATAGGCTAATGACTTAATACAGCGACTCTCACATAGTAAGTAACCCATCAACAACAGTTTTGCTTCCCACATTTTTACCCTGATTCATTTTATATATTCATTTAAATTATGGAGATAATACAACCATAAAAATTAGAGCTCCACCAGCAGGAATGGACAAAAGCAGTTTCTTTCTTAAAATGAAAAAAAAAAAAAAATGCTAGTGACAATATAGAATTATATTAACATGTTAAAATTTAAAAGTTCATTATATGACTAATGTTCAGTGTTTGATGCATATGGTTAACAGTGGAGTATTTTGAAATTATTCTGCTCAATAAATTTATATATATGAGGGACATAAAATTACCTATGGGACTTAGTCACTAATAGAATGGAGAAAATTTCTCTGTGTTTTTCTCATTGTTAACTCTGTATTGAATAATAACTAATGGCAATAATTGCTCACAAGTGTTAAATACTTACATGTTGGTCTTGTACTGTACAGAATACTTCTCACGCATTATTGCACTTAATCTTCAAAATCCTTTGAATTAAGTATTATTACCCTAATTTTAAAGATGAGAGAATTGAAGCTTAAAAAGTATAAGTGATTTGCACTGGATCTCACAGCTATTAACTGACGGAATCAGAATTAAAACCAAGCAATCTGACCCAGAACCTGTGCTCCTCACTGTGCTAAACCATTGCTGAACTGATAGAAACCTGTCAACAGTTAATTTGAAGTTGCTTATTAAAGCTCTTCACTAATTTTACATAGTATATTAATTTTAATAGTTCAATTCTAAAATATGGAGAAGTGGGAGAAAAAGAAAAAGATGTGCAATATTAGAAATAATTCTCGGCCTATTGAAAGAGTAGGCAGTTCAGAAAGAACAAACGTAAAATATAATATTAGAAAAGTATAAAAGAGATTTTGTAAATTGTTGTTGTGGTCTGTTTTTTTTTTTTTTTTTGAGGCGGAGTCTCGCTCTGTCGCCCGGACTGGAGTGCAGTGGCCGGATCTCAGCTCACTGCAAGCTCCGCCTGCCGGGTTTATGCCATTCTCCTGCCTCAGCCTCCCGAGTAGCTGGGACTACAGGCGCCCGCCACCTCGCCCGGCTAGTTTTTGTATTTTTAGTAGAGACGGGGTTTCACCGTGTTAGCCAAGATGGTCTCGATCTCCTGACCTCGTGATCCGCCCGTCTCGGCCTCCCTGTGGTCTGTTTTTAAAAGATTAGATATAAAAAGGATGAGTTCATGTCCTTTGGAAGGACATGGATGAAGCTGGAAACCATCATTCTCAGCAAACTAACACAAGAACAGAAAACCAAACACCGCATGTTCTCACTCATAAGTGGGAGTTGAACAGTGAGAACACATGGACACAAGGAGGGAAACATCACACACTGGGGCCTATCGCGGGGTGTGGGGTTGAGGGAAGGATAGCATTAGGAGAAATATCTAATGTAGATGATGGGTTGATGGGTGTAGCAAACCACCGTGATATGTGTATACCTATGTAACAAACCTACACATTCCACACATGTACCCTAGAACTTAAAGAATAATTAAAACATATTAATCTTTTAAAAGACTAAAACGGTTTTAGATATAAGCAAATATGACAAAGTAAATATACATTTCAAATTTCTGATTTGATATAGAGTGGTTGGGTTTTCAAATAACCACATTAAATTATTACAACACCTTCTAAATATATTTATTCCACAGGTTCCTTCTAGCAGTTTTTATCGATAACAAATAATTATAGATTATCCAGTCGCTGCATGAAAATGTCTGAATTGTTTTGTCCTCAAAATTATCCTTACATAGTGAAGAATAATTATTCCTGATTTCCAATCATGTAGGCTTTTTTTAAAAATTAAGGACCCAATAGAATGTTCTAGTCATCGGATTATTTGTGGATTTTATTTTTAAAATACATATATTTAAAATATTAGTGTGCCATGTTTATTTTCTCACTCAAAGAAGCATCAGAGCAAAAGGTGAATTTTGTATGTATCCAAATAGATATTAGTAAGATCTAGATTATGGTATCCACTTTCCAGACTCTTACAGGTATCTGGCACATCTTACTAGAGGATGTTAAGAAATTATCTCCAAGTTCAGTGAGTTCTCCAGTCCTGAAGCCCTTTACGTGAATTTCGAAGTGAGAATTTTATTCAACAATTAATTTCTTTACTCTTGCCTTGCTGCATACTTAGCTATTGCTACCAAAATACATGAAATAATCTTACAAACCATTTTAGAAAAATTAAATTTCATATAAAACAAGATAAATGGCTTTCAGAGATTCCCATATTATTTAAGAATCTCGCAAAAAGAATGGCAAAAAATATCAATATTCTTTTTTCCACTGCCTGGCTGTAACCTTTATAATCCTTTGCAATAACGGGCCAATAAGTTTTAATTTCTTATTATTAGGACAATCGTGTATTTTATGAAGCACTTACTATAACAGCTTTATTCAAGAACAATTTTAATATAATAACAAATATAGTCTTTCTCAGAACCATTTGAAGAGCATATCAGAAACAAGTAAAGGAATTTAAAAGCATGTGCAATGGGAGTAAAAGATTTAAAGTTATGTAGTTTGGAATGAGGCACTTGGCAACTGGAGTTTAAATCAAATGGATTGCACAAATGTAAAGTCTACCCAGCAGAGAATTGCAATAATAAAGTTACATATTAGTTCTGAAAGCTATGACTAGAGATCTAAAGTAATTTTCTTCCATTGCTGTCTTAGATGATCAATGAGGTTAGGTGTAAAGCTTCTAGCTAGATGATAAGCTATTATTCTTGAACATATTATTGTTATGTAGCAAGCAAATATAACTATCTTAACATTTTGAGTAACAGTAAATTTAAAGAGAAGTAAGCTTCTTTTTATCAGTTGCAAAATTTATTTAAAATAATGAGATTAAATTAAACATTCTAACTCAATGACAAGCCATGTTTTCAGAAATGTTTAAGTCTAATTTTGACAGTTTTATTGCATTTCCACTTATCCCTAAAACTCAAGTATGAAAGATTAAATTTGTGTAAAATTTAATTTATTTTATTCTTTCTTTTATAACTAGAAGTTTTAAGATATATTTCATCACATTGAAGTTGAGATTTTACATTAATTACTTTCCTTGGTGTTTTTGTTCTACTGTAGACTATAAGATTTACCTGGGGAGAAAAGGCTATATCTGTTAGATTCGCTAATAATTTTTCAGTTTTTAGAACAGTATCTGGAATGACATATATGTTTGTTAAATAGAGAATGAAAAATGAACATTACATATAATGTTATATCAGGTATAAATAGTTAAAAATTTATAAAAGTATAAATTGGGGTAAATAATGTGATGCCCAATATTCTCACTATACTGTACTTGAGGTTGGTACGTGCCTTGTGAATTGAGCTGGAAAGAAGAAAGAAGCCCCAATCTTTTGGTTATACTCCTCTAGAATTTAACCTTTGCAGGGTGTAGCTATGGGGAATAGAATAGGAAGTATAGAAAGGAGATATAAAGTATAAGAAGGAGATATAAAAGTATAAGAAGTATAGGAAGGAGATATAAAGAGAGACAACAACACATATCAGTGTGAGTAATACACACATAATTACTATTTTTACTTCATAAGAAGGTCTACCGGACATAAAATACTTAAAGAGTTAAGACATTTTTTTTTTAAGAATGAATAATCATTGAAAGTTAAAGTCCATTAGGGAGAAATATGTCGAAAATTGTGTAGCTCAGTTCCCTTAGGTTTATGAAAATAAGAACTTTTTAGTTTGGGTACCTAAAGCCTGCACTTTATCATAAATCATCAAATATTCATTTAAATACACCGTAATATTAAGTTATAAAATATCACACAGAACCTTTTGCTACATTGTCCATCTCCAGAACTAAATATTTAGATAAAAGTACTATTATCACAATAATTAATTCATAACCAAGACAGTTCTAATTATAGTTTAGTTCTAACTCAATTCAGATGGGTATCTAGCTAATATTGCCTAAAATCATATGTTGGGTGTTCTCTCAAACTAGAGAACCCAAAAGGAGAACTAATGCCAGTGCTGCTTAAAGATTTGTTTACATTTTATTAATGCCCCTGTTAAAATGCTCTCAGTAAGCTTAAACAAACAAAAGGAAGAAACAAAACAAACTAAAACTTATGCAAGCCATTAACTGGTAAATTCTGAAATTGGCTTAAATTACTTATTGAAATCATGACCATAGATTTAACTGCATTTATCTTCTGGAATATAGTGAAAAGGTACTGTCTATAGGGATTAAATAATGCTTAAAACTTTCTCCTCTTTTGAATCTTTTTTCTTGCCAGGCACTACTCTAAGTGTTAGTCCTGCAGTCATAAGATCTTTTTTGTTGTTGTTGTATTTTTCATTATACTTTATGTTCTAGGGTACGTGTGCACTGTACGCTCACAAATCTCATATTCTATAGCCAGTTAAGTCCCCAAATTAATCCTGTGTAATAGGAGGAATGTACAGTGCTCTCAGATCACATGAGATGAGCATTTACACTAGATGCCTAAGCTATGAGATGGAAAAGTTATAATGAGTTGGCAAGAATATTTTTTGTATAAGTTTTCTAAGTCTAAACACATCATGTAACAAGAATCCCAAGCCAATGTGATAACAACACAATAGAGAGAATGAAAGGATGTCAATACAGTGCAACGTAAGTTGTCACAAATATACAGGAATCTGCTTATTAATGGTCTCGCATGCCCTGTTAAGCAGATTTTATCTCAAGAAAAATATCAGGACACTATTGAAGAGTTTATCTTTAAATAAATGAGTAAAGTGATTTGAAAGCTAATACACTGTTTCAAATACTTTATAGCACATAGTTTATTATTGTATCTCAAATCCTTGAAGATAAATTTATATGTGACTTTTGATGCAATGAAACAGATAAAGATTGATTTTATAATAGAGTTTACTTTTTAGAGCAATTTTTGGTTTATAGAATAATAAACAGTTGGTAAAGTGATTTCCCAAATACTCCCTGCCTCTACACATGCATATTCTCTCCTATCATCATCATCCCCTCAGCAATGCATTTGTTACTACTGATGAACCTACACTGACCCAAAATAATCAACCAAAGTTCCTAGTTTTCATTAGGGTACAGTCTGGGGGTTGTAAATTTGTACAAATGTATAATGGCATGTATGTATCTATCATTATAGTATCATATAGAGTAAAAGACCTCTGAGATCCACCATTCACGTCTCCCTGCCCCAAGAGTTGGCAGTAATTAATATTTCTACTGTCTCCATAGTTTTACCTTTTCCAGAATGTCATATAGTTGGAATTATACTGTATATAGCCTTTTCAGATTGGCTTCTTTCATTTAGAAATACACATTTAAGATCTCTCTACCTCTTTTCATGGCTTGAGAGCTCATTCCTTTTTACTGTAGAAAAATATTACGTATTTTAAATGTTTTGTAGTTAATTCATTTACTGGAAAACATCTTGGTTGCTTCCTCATTTTAGCAGATATGAAAACACTTGTCATAAATATCCAAATATCCATTATTATCCACACTTACTTTGTGTAGAAAATAAGTTTTCAACTCATTTGGATAAATACCAATGAGTGCTAATGCTGAATCACTTGGTAAAAACATATTTAATTTTATAAGAAACTCCTAAAGTGTCTTGTAAAGTAGTTGCACTGTTTTGCTGACACACCAGTAATGAATCAGAATTCCTGTTGCTCCACATTAACACATTTTAAGTATTATCTACAAATTAGGTTGAAGGAGAAAAGACAGTGCATGAAGATGCAATAAAAATAATTTGCAAACATTCTGTGGAGTATGGTGACTTAAATGAGAGTACTAACAGGCAGAGAAAACAAGTACATTTAAAGTATAATATGAATATAGAAACTTACTTCTGAAATGGCACCATCAGAAGGTCCATGGACAAGTTTTTCAAGAAACAAACACTACTGGTAAAAATCATTGAAAAAAACTCTTTTGAAATTATTCTAAGGAGATAAAACAAATGAGATATGCAAGAAAATTTACTTGAACTTGGTAAAAATAGTGAATCTATGGAATTTAAAATGTGAGCATATCCCTTTCTCTTCCCTTCCACTTCAGCAAGATGGAAATTCCAGGCATGTACAGTAAAAAACACAGAGCTCCCTTCTTCAAGCTCTAATTCTAGAGATATTGTACCTTTTCAGGAGGGAAAAACCACCAAAGTTTTCTATTCCCCATAGTTACACATTGGGAAAAGTTAAATTCTAGAGTAGTATAACCAAAAGATTGGGGGTTTCTTTCTTCTTTCCAGCCCAACTCACAAGATGCATATCAACCTCAAGTACGGTATAGTGAGAATATTTGGCATCATAATATTTACCCCAATTTGTTTGTAAGGCAGAAGTTTTATGGAGGGGAAGCAAGCAGGAAGAACAGTTTCACCTCCCACTCTGCTCCAAAAGGGTGTCACCTAGTAGAAGCATCCTCTCTCGACCATCAGCTCCAGAGTTGGACATCAGATTATTTGCCATGCAAAGAGGCAGACCACAAATCGGAGAACTCTGAAGTTTTACCCAAAGGAAATGCCTCTATTTGAAACAGAATATTGAGAAGTTCAAGTTGAAGGGTGACATAAAAAACATTGGAGGTCTTGTTAGTAAGCAAATTAGTAAAGACTGATGCTTCATGGGAAATAATACCTAAACAATTAGCCAGTTTGTTTGCCAGAGAAAAAATAAGAAAATACAAAGCTGAGACGACTCCATCTAAGTTAGACAAAAAAAATCTCAAACATTTACCTCAAAAGCTATCCCCACAAAGGACTCTGGATTTAACTGGATTAAACTGTGGGGCAATTTATGCCATAGGACCATCTTGAAAGCAATAGAGGAATTAGCTAAAAATTAGTGGAGCCTAACAGACATACTCAGGGAAAGAGAAAATCAAACTTAGTCCTGTTAAACCACTTTCATCCAAGTGTGACTCTGTGCATAGCCAAGGCTGCATCATCTAAGAAACAACACCAAGACTTCACCCTGTGGAGGTAATACGCTTCACTAAAATAGTACAGCCAGTCGTTAAATAAGTAAGCAAACAGCAGTAAGAGACACTAGAGGGATGAATAGTTGTTATTTGAGTTGCTACAATATATCTAATATTTCCAGTTTTAAGTAAAAATGTCCAGTGGAGTATGGTGACTTAAATGAGAGTACTAACAGGAAGAGAAAGTAAGTACATTTAAAGTATAATATGCAAAAATAAATTACGGAAGTGTGACTCATAAACATATACATATACTATGCAAATAGGCAAAATAAAGAGCTAGTGAAGAGACCAGATGTCAAATTCAAATATCAAAGTAATTGTTTTAAATACACTTAAGGAAAAACAACAACAACAACAACAAAACATGATCAAAGAAGTAAAGATAGGTATAATCAGTGTCACATAAATTAGAGAATATTAATAAAGAGAAATTATAAAAATAAACTGTACATACGTTTTTGAATTGAAAACTACAATAATTGGCCAGGCATGATGACATACATTGCTAATCCCAGCATATTAGAAGGTTGAGGCAGGAAGATTGCTTGAGGCCAGGAGTCTGAGACCAGCCTGGGAAACATAGCAAGATCTTGTCTCTATAGGATAAAAGAAAGAAAAAGAAAAGGAAACTATAATAACTTATAAGAAACTTCACTAGCAAGATGAAAACCAAATTTGAACTGGTAGAACATAGAATTAGTAAACTCGAAGATAGATTGATAATGATTATACAATACAAAAAGTGGGTTACAGAGAGAAAAAAAAAAACAGAGAGAGACAGAGAGAAAGAAAATAATCTTAGAGAAATGTGGGATATTGTGATGGGGTAAATTCAGGTTAATTTGGATAGGCTATGGTGCCCAGATACTGATCAAACACCATTGTAGATTTTGCCGTGAATGTGTTTTAGATTTGTTAACACTTAAATCAGTAAACTTTGAGGAAAGCGGATTACCCTCCATGATGTTGGTGAACTTCATCAATTATTTGAAAGCTCTATGAGAAAAAGACTGAAGTCCCCTAAGGAAAAGGAATTCTGTCTCCAAGCTGCTTTCAGAATTGAGACTATAATATCAATTCTCCTGCGTTATCATCTTGCCCTTCAGATTTGAGACTTACCTGCTATGTGAGGCCAATTTACACACACACACACACACACACAATTGGTTCTCTTTCTCTCTTGAAAACATTGATTAATACAAATACCATTAGGTATACCAAGATATGAATAAAGACAGTACTGGAAGAAGAGAAGTGAAAGGATGCAAAAAAGAATTCAAATAAATAATGTTTTTAAATTTCTGAAATTAATTGAAAACGCTTACACGGATTCAAGTAACTTGACAGAATCTAAGTAGGATAAACACAAATTCACACAGACATAACATACAGTAAAAATGCTAAAAGGCAAAGCATAGAGGAACTCTTAAAAGCAATAAAAGAGAAACAGCCAATCATGTACAAAGAAACTCCATGAAGATAAACAGTTAACTTCCTTAAAAAAATAGGAAGACAGAGTCAGTAGGAGAACATATTCAAACAGCTGAATGAATAAAAACCTGTCACCCGAGAAACATATATCTGGAAAAACAATGTTTCAAAAAGGAAGGCAAAATAAAAACATTTTCAACTGAACAAAAACTGAGAGAATTAATTGTTATCAGACTCCATATAAGAAACACTAGAGAAAATTCTTCAGGGTTAAAGCAAGGAACATCAGAGAGTAATTTAAAACCACACAGTAAAATAAAGCAAAGCAAAAAAAAGAGGACTTATACTTCTGCTCTAAGATATAAAAGGCTTGGAAGCTGAATCAGTCAGAGTTCTCTTAGAGAAACAGAACTAACATGATATATACATCCTGTTTTATACATACACACACACACACACACATATACATACACATGGGAATGTATTAAGTATTAGCTTACACAATCACAAGGTTCCACAATAGACTGCAAGCTGAGGGCAAGGAGAACCAGTCCGACTCCCAAAACTGAAGAACTTGGAGTCTGATGTTTGAAGGAAGGAGGCATCCAGCACGAGAGTAAGATGTAGGCTGGGAGGTTAGGCTCATCTCATCACTTCATGTTTTTCTGCCTGCTTTATATTAGCTGGCAGCTTATTAGATGATGTCCACCTGATTAAGGGTGGGTCTGCCTGCCCCAGTCCACTGACTCAAATGTTAATCTCCTTTGGCAACACCCTCAAAGACATGCCCAGGATCAGTAGTTCATCCTGTAATCCAATCAAGTTGACACTCAGTATTAACCATCACATGAGTCATCACCTCTATCTTCAAAATAAGACATATCTGGACAAGCTAAAAACTAACAACTTTTCTTAGATCATAAAAGTATTGAGGACATACTGCCACTTTGCAAATCAGAAAGTCAAAAGAATATGAAGATTTACACCTTACCAGAAGCAAAATCCTAGGAGTACAATTCCATTGCTAGAGCAGTAATAGTAGAAGCACTTAAAATGTGATTCACAAATTGGTGGGGGCTAAGTGTTAATGAGATTGAAAGTTCATTACTCCAGTGATCCAGTCTTAGGAAGAACCACCACACTTTCTTGAACTCAGATTATTTTACTCAATATATTACGTATGGCTATCAACCAAAAATTACAAGGCATACTAAAAGGCAAAATATAAAATGTGAAGAGACAAGAAAACATTAGGATTAAACTCAGATATGGCAAAGATTTTGGGATTATCAGAATGGTAACTTAAAACAACTATAATTGTTTTGCTAAGGATCCTAATGTAAAAATTAAAGAACATGCATAAACAAATAGGTAAAGTAAGCAAAAGGTAAACTTATAAAAAATCCAAAGGAAATGCTAGAAATAAAAAATACACTTTAACAGAAGTGGAAAAAGTATTTGACATATTCATGAGTAGACTGGATATAGTTTAAAAAAATCAAAAATCTTGACATAATATCAATAGACTCACAAAACTGAAATGCAAGAGAAAAAAGAAAAAATATATAACAGAATATCCAATGATTCTGAGACACCTGCAAAACCTAGAATATATGCATAATGAGAATACCAGAATAAGGAGAAAGAGATAATAAATAGTAAATATTTACAGTAATAATAAGTGATAATTTTCAAAAATCAAGGACAGACACAAAATTGCAGATACTGAAAGCTCAGAGAATACCAGAGGAAATAAAAACCAAATAATGTATACATAGACATATCATATTTAAACTGTAGAAAATCATAAATAGAAAATCTGGAATGAAATAATAAAAGCAAAAATGCTTTATCTGCAGAGGAACAGGCATAGGGATTTCATTAGACTTGTCTCAGAAATTGTGTAGGCAAGAAGACAGTGGAATGGACTAATCTGTTAAAAAAAAAAAAACACAAATCTAGAATTCTATATCCAGGAGAATTATTAATCAAAATTAAGCAGTAAAAGCAGCTTATTCTGATAGGCAAAAGTTGATAGAATTTGTTGCCAGTAAAACTGTCTTGCAGGAAATATTTTCAAAAGTTATACAGAAAAAGGAAAAATGCAATAGGTTAGATTCTCATAACTACATCAAAGAAATAGACAAATCCCCCATTGTCACTAAATATTTCAACATCTCTTTATAAGTAATTTTTAGATTCAACGGGCAGAAAATAGGTTAGTATACAGTTGGCCCTAACAGTTTTTTCCATTAACATTAATTGGCATTTATAAATATTTCAACCAACAATAAATATTTATAATTAAATTTATATATAAATGTATTTGTAGTATATTATTTGTTATATTTTAAATAATTTTAAATATTAATTATAAATTTTTAATATTAATAATTGTAATTATTATTATATATCTATTATTATAAATATATTTATATAAAATATATTCTTATCACACTTACATGGAATATTTACCAAGATAAGCTGCATGATGGGCCACAAAGAACTTCTTAACGAATTAAAAAATTAGACAAAGTATATTCTTAGACTCATATGGAGTTAGACTAGAAAACGACGAAAGAAGAAGAGCTAGAAAATTTCAAACTTTTACAGATTAACAAAATTCTAAATAGTTCATGTGTTAATTAGTGTCTCAATAACAAATTAAAAATATTTTAAATTAAATGAAAATGAGAATAAGGTTTTATAAAGTTTGTGGAATTATGGAAGGCAGTGTTCAGAATGATAGTCACACCACTGAAGGCATATATTAGAAAAAAAAATCAAATAAAAATAAATGTTTACTTATAGATCTAGCTAGATAAATCCAAGGACTATATGAGGAAACCTATACAACTCTGATTAAAAAATCAATCAAGATATAAATAAAGATATAGTTCATGTTTATTGACAGAAACACTCAAGATTGTTAAGATATCTATTTTTTCAAATTGATTTATAAATCCAATGCAATTCTAATCAAACTTCCAATGAGTTTTTTTTTGCATGTTGGCAAACCGATAATAAAGTTTTCATGAAAGGGCATCAACAAGAATACTAAAAGCACTTGGGAAGGCTGAGGCAGGTGGATCACTTCAGGCCACTAGTTTGATACCTGCTTAGGCAACATAGTGAGTCCCCACCTCTCCATATAAGTTTTTTTTTTTTTTTTTTAATTAATTGGCAAGATTTGGTGGTGCACTCTTGTAGTCTCAGCTACTCATGAAGCTGAAGCGGGAGAATTGCTTGCACTCAGGAGTTCAAAGTTACAGTGAGCTGTGATCATGCCTCTTCACTCCAGCCTGGCAACAGAGTAATAACCTGTTTCAAAAAAAAAATGAATTGCAATTTTGGAATATTCACAATGCATGACTTCAAAACTATTACAAAGTTACAGTAATCAAGACAGCTTGGTTTTGGTGAAAGAATGATCATATTGACCAATGCAACAGATTCGAGAGCCCAGGAATGACCCATACAGATATAATCAACTAATATTTGAGAAAGGAACAGAGGCACTTCAAAGGGGAAAAATAGTGGTTTCAATAAAGAGCTGTACAATAATTGGATATCCATATGCAAAAATGAACTGAGACACAAACTTTATATCTTTCACAAAAAAACACCACAAAATGGAACATAGGCCTAAATGTAAAACACAACATAATATAATTTCTGGAAATGAAGTAGAAAGTCTACATGACCTTGTGTTTGATGATGAGTTTGTAGATATAAACATCAAATGTACAATCTATGAAAAAAAGAAAGTTTATACTTTCTTAAAATTGAAATTGATCTGCTTTTTAAAAGGTAGTTTAAAAATAAAATTACTGATCTTTACTATATAAAAAATAATTTAAAAAAAATGAATGAAGTCCTCAACAAATATGGAATTATATAAAACAACCAAACGTATGAGTTGTTGGCTGTCATGAAAAAGACGAAGAAAAGTAAACAACCTGAAAAACATATTTCAGGGAATAATTTAAGACAAATTTTCTAATATTCCTAGTCAGATAGACATTCAGATACAAGAAATCCAGAGAACACCAACAGGATACTATGCAAAATGAATTTTACTAAGGCATGTAGCAGACTGTCCAAGGTCAATACTAAAGAAAAACAAAGTCTTAAAGCAGTTGGAGAAAAAATCAGATCACATACAAAGGGAAGCTCATCGAGTTAACTGCAGATTTCTCAGCAGAAACCTTACAATGCAGGAGAGATTGGAGACCTATTTTCAGCATTATTAAAGAAAAGGAATTCCAACCAAGAATTTCATATCCTGCCAAACTAAGCTTCATAAGTGAAGAAGAAAGAAAATATTTTCCAGAGAAGCAAGCACTGAGGGAATTCAATACTACGAGGTCAGCCTTACAAGAGGGTTCTAAACATGTGAATGAAAGAACAATACTTGATAACACACGCACACACACACACCCCTCACTTAAATACATAGTTCACAGACCCTATGAACCAAGCACACAATATAAAATTCAAATAAAACAGCTAAAAATTTCACAATAACCACACATACCAATACTAACCTTGAACGTAAATGGTCTAAACCTCACTTAGAAGGCACAGAGTAGTAAGTCAAGTTGTTTAAAAAAAGGACCTATTCATCTTCTCTCATCAAAAGACTCACCTCACAGGCAACAACACCCGTATGCTCAAAGTAAAATAATAGAGAAAGATCTATCAAGCAAATGGAAAACATATACAAAAAAAAATCAGTGGTCACTATTTTTAAACTAGATTTTAAACCAATGATAGTAGAAAAAAGACAAAGAATGGCATTATATAATGATAAAGCATTCAATTTAACAAGAGGACAACTATCCTAAATATATATGCACCCAACATTGGAGCACACAGATTCATAAAACAGATTTTTATGGACTTAAAATCAAAAACAAAAACTTTAGACAGCCACAAAGTAATAGTGGAGGATTTCAACACTCTGCTGACAGCATTAGACAGATAATGAAGGCAAAAAACTAACAGAAATTTTGTACTGAAATTCTACACTTGACCAATCGGAACTAATAAACATTTACAGAAAACTTTACCATCAACCACAGAATAGATATTCTTCTTATCTGCACACAGAACATACTCTAAGCTCAACCACATGTTCAGCCATAAAACAAGTCACAGTAAATTCAAAAAACTTGAAATCATACTAACCACACTCTTGGATCACAGTGGAATAAAAATAGAAATCAACACAAAGAATCTCTCAAAACCACACAATTACATGAAAATTCTTGCTCCTGAATGACTTTTAGTAAACAAAGAAATCGAGGCAGAAATTTAAAAAATTCTTTGAAAAAAATGAAAACAGAGACACAACATATCAAAATCCCTGGGATGCAGCAAAAACACTATTAAAAATAAGTTTCTAGCACCAAACACCTACCTCAAAAAGTTAGAAAAATCTAAAATTATTGATTTTGTATTACACCTAGAGGAACTAGAAAAACAAGAGCAAACTAAATTTCAAGTTATAAGAAGAAGAGAAATAAATAAAATCAGTGTGCAACAGAATAAAATTGACATACAAAAATCCATACAAAGAATCAATGAAACCAAAAGTTTTTGTTTGAGGGGATAAACAATATTAATAAACTACTATCTGTATTAATACAAAGAGACGATCCCAATAAATATCATCAGGAACAAAAAAGTAATGTTATAACTGTTTCCACAGTAAAACAGAACATACTCACAGACTATTATGAACACCTCTATGTACCCAAGCTAGAATATCTAGAGGCAGTGGTTACACTTCAGGAAACACTAAACTTCTCAAGACTGAATAAGGAAGAAATCAAAACCTTGAACAGACTAATATCAAATTCAGAAATTGATCAGTAATAAAAAAACTACCAACCCCCCATAATTCTGGACCAGATGGATTCACAGACAAATCCAACCATGTATACAAATAGCTTGTACCGATTCTACTGAAACTATTTCAAAAAAATAATAAATAAAAGACTCCTTTCTACTTTATTCTATGAAGCCAGTCTCACTCTGATACTAATACCTGGTAAAGACATCACATATTTGTAAAGAATACAGGCCAATATTCTTTACAAATATGGACACAAAAATCCTCAACAAAATACTAGCAAAGTGAACTCAATAGCACATAAAATGTTAACTTGCCACACTTAAGTAGTCTTCATTCCTGGGATGCAAGGATGATTCCATGAATAAATAAATGTGATTCACAACATTAACAAAATTAAAAACAAGAACCATATGATCATCTTGATAGACATGGAAAAAAATTGTAAGATTAAACATCCCCGCATGATAAAAATCCTCAACAAGTTAGGCATCAAAGGAATATACAATAAAATAATAAGAGCTGTCTATGACAAACCCACGGCCAACATCAGACTGAACAGACAAAAGCCGGAGGTATTCACCTTAAGATGAGGAACAAGACGAGAATGCCCACCCTCACCTTTCAAGTCAACATAGTACTGGAATTCCTAGCCAGACAAATCATGCAAGACAAAGAAATGAAGGCACCCAAATAGGAAAATGAGATTCAAATTATCTCTTTTCACTAATGACAGGATTCTTTACCTAGAAAACCCTAAAGACTCTGCCAACGCCTCTTAGAACTGATAAATGACTTCTGTAAAGTTTTAGTATAAAAAGTCAATGTAAGAAATTAGTAGCATTTCTATACACCAATAATGTTTTAGCTGGGAGTCAAATACAGAATGCAGCCCATTTGCAATAGCCACCAAAATATAAATTAAAATACCTCAGAATACATCTAACCAAGAAATGAAAGATCTCTACAAAGAGAACAACACTTTGCTGAAATAAATCACAGATAACACAAACAAATAGCAAGCTGTACCATACTCAAAGATTAAAAAAACAATACTGCTAAAATGACCCTATTACCCAAAACAATGTACAGTTTCAATGCTATTCCTATCAAACTACCAATGCCATTTTTCACAGAATTAGGAAAAACTTATTCCAAAATTCATATGGAATTAAAACAGAGCCCAAGAAGCAAAACTCTCTTAAGCAAAAAGAACAAAGCCAGAAGTCTCATATTACTCAGTTTCAAACTGTATTATAAGGCTACAGAAACCCAAACAGCATGGTATCATACAAAAACAGACACATAGAACACAATAGAGAACTCAGAAATAAAACCACACACATACAGCCATCTGATCTTTGACAAAGTCAACAAAGGCAAGGAATGGGAAAATGATTCCCTATTCAGTAAATGGTGCTGGGATAGCTTTCTAATCATATGCAGAAGAATGAAACTGGATGATTGTCCTTCCCTCTATAATAAAATCAACTCAAGAGAGATTAAGAATTTAGATGTAAGATCTTAAACTGTAAGAATTTTGGCAGAAAGTGTAACAAATACAATTATGGACATAGGTCTTGGTAAAGAATTTATGGTTAAGACCTCAAAATTAATTGCAACAAAAACAAAAAGCTGCAAGTGGGACCTAATTAAAGAGCTTCTGCATATCAAAAGACACTATCAACAGAGTAAACAGGCAACCTACAGAGTGGGAGAAAATATTTGCATACTATGCACCCAACAAAAGTCTGATATCTAGAACATTAGATATTCTGTGTGTGTGTGTATAAGAAATTACACAATTTGACAAGCAGGAAAATGGACTTATTAAAAAGTGGTCAAAACAATTGAGCAGATACTTCTTAAAAGAAGATATACAGGTGGCCAACAAACGTGAAAAAATGCACCATATCACAAATCATCAGAGAAAAGCAAATGAAAACCACAACGAAATATCATCTCACATCAGTCAGAATGACTATTATTTTAAAAAATTTTTTAAAAAAGTATTAGGCTGTGGAGAAGAGGGAACACCTATGTAAACCTATAGGTTGGAATATAGATTAGGTCAGTCACTATTGAAAGTAGTTTGGAGATTTTTCAAAGAACTTGGAACCATCCTTGGACTCAAGAATCCTATCACTGGATATATACCCAAAGGAAAATGAATAGGTTTACCAAAAAGACACATGCACTTATATGTTCACTGCAGCACTATTCGCAATAGCAAAATATGGAATCAAGCTAGATGCTCATAAGTGGAAGAGTTAATAAAGAAAATGTGTTGCATGTACACCATGAAATACTATCTATTCATAAAAATGAATGAAATTGTATCTTTGCAGCAAGATGCTTGCAGCTGGTTTCCGTTATTCTAAGCAAATTAATATAGAAATTAAAAAGCACATATTGCATGTTAGCACTTAGTGGAGGCTAAAAGTTGGGTATATATGTACTGAAAGATTGAAAAAAAGAGACACTGGAGACTACTGGAGGTGGGAGAGGAGGAGTGGGAAAGGGTTAAAAAACTACCTATTGGCTACTATGCTCAATACCTGGGTGACGGAATCATTCGCATGCCAAACCATAGTGTCACGTAATATACTTATGTAACAAACCTATACATTAATATAAAATATAAGTTGAAATTTTTTTTAAAAAAAGAAAAAAGGTGTCATGGAGTTTAAAAAGTTATTTGAAATGCAAGTATCTAGTAAATAACTTGTGTCCAAAAACGCACAAAAAATTCTTAAAACACAACAGCATGACAGGAAAGAGTCTAATTTAAAAGATTATCACTGACCCACAGGAATATGAATAACCATGAGAGAATATTACGAACACTTCTATACATATAAACTAGAAAATCTAGAAGAAATGGATAAATTCCTAGACATATACATCCTCCCAAGACTGAGCTGGGAAGGAAGTGAATCTCTGAACAGACCAATAATGAGCTCCGAAATTGAATCAGTAATAAATAGCCTACCAACCAACCAGAACTAGAGAGCAGTAAAAATTAACAGCTGAATCCTATCAGATGTACAAAAAAAAAAAAAAAAAAAGCTGGCCTGATTCCTACTGAAACCATTCAAAAAAAAAAAAAAAAAAAAAAAAACAAATGACAACTCCCATTGAACTCATTCTATGAAGCCCACATCATACTGATACCAATACCTGGCAAAGACATAACAAAAAAAGAAAACTTCAGGCCAATATCCTTGATGAAGATAGATGCAAAACTCCTCAACAAAGTACTGGCAAACCAAATCCAGCAACATATTCAAAAGCGTATCCACCATGATCCAGTAAACACCATGATGCAAGCTTGGTTTAACATATATAAATCCTTAAATGTGATTCATCACATAAACAGAACTGAAGACAAAAAGCGAACGATTATTTCAATTGATGCAGAAAAGGCTTTTGATAAAATTCAACACCACTTCCTATTAAAAAACATTCCATAAACTAGGTAGTGAAGGAACATACCTCAAAATAATAAGAGCCATCTATGACAAACCCATTGCCAACATTATACTGAATGGACAAAAACTGAAAGCATTCCCCTTGAAAACTGGCACAAGACAAGGATTCCCTCTCTCACCACTCCTATTCAACATAGTATTGGAAGTTCTGCCCAGGGCAATCAGGTAAGAGAAAGATATAAAGGGCATCCACATGGGAAGAGAATAAGTAAAACTACTACTGTTTGCAGAAGACATGATACCATATCTAGAAAAGCCTATAGTCTTGGCCCAAAAGCTCCTTGAGCTGATGAGTAACTTGAACAAAGTCTCGGGATACAAAATCAATGTGCAAAAATCATTAGAATTCCTACAGATCAATAACAGTCAAGCCAAGAGCCAAACCAGGAATGCAATCCCATTCATAATTGCTACAAAAAGAATAAAATACCTAAGAATACAACTAAAGAGGTGAAAATTGTCCACAAACAGAACAACAAATCACTGCTCAAAAAATTCAGAGATGACACAAAAAATGGAATAATATTCCATGCTCATGGGAAAAAAGGATCAATATTATTTAAATGTGAACTTTATTGTCCATATTGCTATCAGCATTTTGGGCAAAGCCATTCAACTACTCTTTAGGAAGATTCAAATTTTCTCACATTTTCCTGTCTTCTTCTGAACCCTCCAAACTGTTCCAACCTCCACCTGTTATCCAGTTCCAAAGTCACTTCCACATTGTTAGGTATCTTTTCAGCAGCACCCCACTCTACTGGTACCAACTTAACTGTATTAGTCTGTTTTTAAGCTACTGATAAGTACATACCCAAGAAGGGGCACTTTACAAAAGCAGGAGATCTAATGCACTTACAGTTCCACGTGTCTAAGGAGGCCTCACAATCATGACAGTAGGTGAAAGACACATCTCACATGATGGCAAATAAGAGAAGAGAGCTTGTGCAGGGAGATTTTCATTTTTTAAAACTATCAGATCTAGTCAGACTTATTCACTAGCATGAGAACAGCATGGGAAAGATCTGCTTTCATGATTCAATTACCTCCCACTGTGTCCTTCCCATAACACATGGTAATTCAAGATGAGATTTGGGTGGGGACACAGTCAACCCATATCAAAGATGTATTGTAGTTTTGATGAGAATTAATTTAAATGTATAATTAATATTTTTGCAATAACAATTATATCCAAGTGTATAGCTCATTTTTTCAGTTTAAAAATTTTGTTAAAACTTTCCTAATGTCTTTAAATATATCTCCTTTCATTCCTTTTTAAGTCAATTCCTGTTTAATATCATTCAAATGAAGAAAAATATAAATGTCTCTAAATTTTTTTGACTGTTCACCTTACTGAAAAGCTCTTTACATTTTCTCTCTAATAATTCGTCATGGGCTTGTTTTAGATGTTAGTAATAGAAAACCATACAATATTTAAAAAAATAAGTTTTATACTACATTAACTTTTAAAGGGCAAACCTAGAGCCCTATATACTATGACTCTTTGCCCCCAGTCAGGTTGATAAAAGAGGTAAATTGGAGTTACAAACTGGCTGTAACTACTGACCCACAGCCACTAGTTGCTACAGCTATATTACTGATATTTGTCTTTTAGTTAAATAATGTAACACGTTATGTATTATAAATATATATTACAAATTTTATATATAAACATAAATATATATTACAAATTATACATATAATTATAATACACAATTTTACTATAACTAAGTTATTATAGTAAATGTGTGTATATATTATATATAAATATATTATTGTACTTCTGTTATATATACATTGTATATGTAGTATACAGACAATATATGTGATATATACATAATGTTTACATATAATCTGTAAATACAATATACTTAATATGTAATTATATATTATATATTATTGTATTTATATAATATATACACAAATTTACTATAACAGGTAGGGTAATAACTCAGAAACATTTACATAATTTCAAAAGGATTTATTATTAGAAACAATACACTAAACATAGTGGGTTTGTCTTGAGGAATATTATGAGAATATGGAGACATAGGGCATTATATTCCATGAAATTGTTCAGTATTATTTTCCAAATTATCTTTTTATAATTTGATATTTCTTTATGAATATAAAGCCAACCATTTATATTAAGATGGAAACAAAGAAGTAAAATGTAATCCATCAACTGCTTACTCTGGTTTATTAACTAAGATGTTGTTGCGGGAAGTCAGGGACCCCAAACAGAGGGACCAGCTGAAGCCGTGGCAGAAGAACATAAATTTTTGTGAAGATTTCATGGACATTTGTCACTTCCCCAGTCAATACCCCTGTGATTTCCTATGCCTGTCTTTACTTTAATCTCTTAAACCCATCATCTTCTTTGTAAGCTGAGCAGGATGAATGTTGCCTCAGGACCCTGTGATTGCATCAGCTGCACAAATTGTTTGTAGAGCTTGTGTGTTTGAATATGAAACCTGGGCATCTTTTAAAAAGAACAGGATAACAGCGATATTCAGGGAACAAGAGAGGTAACTTTGAACTGGCCACAGATGAGCCGAACGGACTAGAGATATATTCCTCCTCTTTCATAAGCAAATAGGAGAAATATCGCTGAATTTTTTTTCTCAGCAAGGAACATCCCGGAGAAAGAAAATGTGCCCTGAAGGTAGGCCTATAGACGGCCCCTTTTTAAGGTGTCCTGTCTTTTATGGTCGAAGCCGAAGGGATGAAATAAGCCCCGGTCTCCTATAGCTCTCCCAGGCTTTTCAGGTGGATAAAAATTCCCACCTAATAAATTGTGGTCCGACAGGTTGTCTGCTCTCAAACCCTGTTTCCTGATAAGATGTAACCAATGACAATGTGTGCCTGAAACTTCATTAGCAATTTTAATTTCTCCTCATCTGGTGGTCCTGTGATCTCGCCCTGCCTCCATTTGCTTTGTGATATTTTATTACCTTGTGAAGTATGTGATTTCTGTGACCCACACCTTATTCCTGCACTCCCTCCCCTTTTGAAAATCACTAATAAAAACTTGCTGGTTTTATGGCTCCGGGAACATCACGGATCCTGCCAACATGTGATGGCTCCCCCGGACACCCAGCTTTAAATTTCTCTCTCTTGTGCTCTTTCCCTTTATTTCTCAATCCAGCCGAGACACTTGGGAAATAGAAAAGAACCCATGTTAAACATTGGGAGCGGGTTCTCCTGATAAGATGTAAATCAGTATTAGATTTGAATCCCTATCTCATCACTAGAAAGGTACACAACTATGAGCTAAGTCTTTATATTGTTAGGCTAAATACCTTTACAGGTATAATATAATTTTACTTATATCTCATGATTTCTTAAAATTAGAAAAGGAAATCATAGGGAGAAATGCAAATGTTTAGATTTTACTATGATGAAGATGTTTACCAAACCAACCCAAATATTCATGAGGCAAACAAGTTTTGAGTGTTTAAACAATGTAATTTAAATCAAGTTATAGATTACCTTAAATCCCCAACCAGAAAAAAAAAGAAATTATAGGGGAGAAAAACAGTTGGATAATATATAAAACCTCAGCATTAAATTTATAATACAAATAGTTGGAAACACAGTCCTTATTGTTAAATAAACATTGAAGATTGATCATTTTTGATGGAGTAAATGACATAATTTGCATATGAATAAATTTGAAACCATATAGAATATATATTACTTTAAAAAGAAATCACATAAGTTTTCAGTAGTTATTATTGAGTTGGGAATAGCCTTCAAGGAATTAAATGAATGTTTTCTCTTTGCGTTTACCAAACAGATTAAGAACAGATGCTGGAAACTTACTTACAATTCCCAAGAGCAAAAGAAGAACCAAAGTTTAGGAAAGACAGGTGGTCAAGCAATTAAAATATCTGAATCTAAAAATTCTCTAGGGTCCAATAAAATCCATACAAGAATTCAGAAACAAAAGCACATTGCTTTGAATAATATTTTCTTTAATACTGAGATATACTTTAATGGATAACAAATATGGATGAAGAATTAATTTTTACTTTTAGAAAAAACAAAGTAGATGAGAAATATGGTGGGTGTATAAAGTTCTAGGATTATAGGACAACAGATATATTAGTTAATAATATGTTAAATGAACTTAAAAATATTGTGACATTGTGTCTATTATCACTTTTTTTGCCTTAAAGAGCAAATGCTTCAAAATTTAAGAGTATAATGGCGTTCTTTGAACTGTCAACCACTCAGGAAAAGATTTTACATATTAAAGAAAATAAAACTTCTTCATTGTGTTTTTCCTCTGCTTTGTTTAATTTAAAAAGTGAATAAATCAAGGCCCACATGACTTAAAATGAACTTGAGTCAGACAAAATGAAGAAGAGAGAAACGTTGATTAGTAATTGCATAAAAGGAAAACACATCTATAAGCTTAAAAGCTTCACTAAAAAGCTATATTAGATGATTAAACATGAATTATTTTCTTTCTTTGTTTGTTTTTTTGTTTGTTTGTTTTTTGTTTTTTTTTTTTTGAGACAGAGTCTCGCTCAGTCGCCCAGGCTGGAGTGCAGTGGCACGATCTCAGCTCACTGCAAGCTCTGCCTCCCGGGTTCACGCCATTCTCCTGCCTCAGCCTCCCAAGTAGCTGGGACTATAGGCGCCCGCCACCACACCCAGCTAATTTTTTGCATTATTTAGTAGAGACGGGGTTTCACCGTGTTAGCCAGGATGGTCTCTATCTCCTGACCTCGTGATCCGCCCGCCTCAGCCTCCCAAAGTGCTGGGATTACAGGCGTGAGCCACAGCGCCCGGCCGATTAAACATGAATTCTAAGCCTACAGAAGCAAGCAGAATAGGCTTCTATTGAGTTCAAACATATTTGATAATAAAATTAACAAAAAATATATTATTTTTACTATGGTAAGTAATGTTCTGTGTTTTGTTTGTGTGAATTAAATATGTAAATAGAAATAGAACATATTATTTTAAATAAGTAAATAAGATAATTTATAATAAAATATGAATTTATTAATGTTATCTAATATAACTGAATGTGTACAATATAATACTCCAATACATGTTTCTGAAGAATATATATACATATTTATGTGTATATGTATAATATGTGTATATACTATTATGCAGATTTTCTTCTAATTTATCACATATCTAGCACTTTTATTGTGCCCTTCATTTCCACACATCTCCAAAAGGTCAGGAGGAGGCCTACAATATATTGAGGAACTGGACAAGTCCAATGTCCTTTTATTTCCCCAGGAATAGTCCCCACTGTTTCCCTGGGAGGGTGTTCCATTGCCTATAGCTTCCATTCTGCTGTGGACTGCACTGTGTTCCTTCAAAATGTATGTATTAAAGCCTTAACTCCTAATATGACTGTATTTGGAAATACATTCTACAAGGAGAAAATTAGGCTTAAATGAGATGATTGAGTGGGGCCCAAAGCTAGTGGTTTAGTATTTTCCTTATAAGAAGAGACACCAGCATATCTCCTCTTCCTCTCTCTCTCTACACTCAAAAAAAAAAAAAAAAAGACACCATCTGCAAGTCACACCAGAAAGTGCATCGTGTGACACCTTGATCTTGTACATCCCAACCTCCTCAAATGTGGGAAAATAAATGTCTGTTTAAGCCGAAATAAGCAAACAAACAAACAAACAAAAACCTTAACTTTGGCTTAGTAGAATATATCACCTCATAAGGAAGAACTACATTACAGTTGACCCTTGAACAACACAGGTTTGAATTGAGCATGTCAACTTATACATAGATTTTCTTCTGCCTCTGCCATTCCTGAGGTTCTAAGATCAACCCCTTCTCTTTCACCTCTTCCTCAGCCTACTAAACTGAAGATTATGAGGATGAAGACCTTTATGATGATTCACTTCCACTTAATAAATAAAAATATATATTTTCTCTTCCTATTGATTTTCTTAATGATATTCCTTTCATCTTGCTAACTCAACTGTAAGAATACAGTTTGTAATACATACACAAAATATGTGTTAAAAGAGTTTATCAGTAAGTCTTTTTGTTAACAGTAGATAAATAGTGGTTAAGTTTTGGGGAGTCAGTGGTTATATGACTGTTTTTTGATAGCTTCAAGGGTCAACTGTATGTTCTTTTAACAAACAAATATTACTGATATTTAATAATGGAATAATTTCATTTTGGGTCAATGATTAATCAACCTCTATCTGCTGAATATGTAACTGAATTTAATTGCTGGTTAAATAGAAAAAATATAGATCTGGGACTAATAAATAAGTTCACACACTTAAGTACAGAGGTCTTCTGCTTTTAATATTTTAACTATAAAATAAGTTGCAAAGTATAATAAAAATTATAGAATCAAAACACAAAGATAGCCATGGTAGGTCCTAAAAGGAAATAGGTGCATCTCCAGCAAGGGGCAAAGACAGAGCCTGGAAAAATCTCATGATGATGATAATCACTTGGCAAAAAAGGTAATTTTATGGAGTAACAACTTCAAAGGTTTCTGGGATTCTTTTTATTAGAATTATCCTTAGTTAACAAGAATATATTACACGAGTATTTGTTGACTATTAACTGTGTGTCGTGTGCCAAGTCTTATGGTACATGCTGCCCACTGGAAATTAAATGTGCTCTCTATTCTCATAAATCATGCAATCTATTGGAGGTATCATTTGACTAAATGATAACATTAACTTCAAGCTCTGCAAACCCTCTGGTGGAAAATTCAGTAACATACAACTGGAACTTTCGACCTTGTATTCAATGTTAGCAAATCTCAAATGAAGTGACAGTGAGGATTACTAGGAATCAACTAGGTAAAGAGGAGATATTAAAGGTTTCTAGTCAGAGGAAATAACATAAGAAAAGGAATGAGTTCATTCAATGTGGCTGCAGACGAAGTGTAGAGAGCGACGATAGAATGGGAGACTGAAAAAGTTAAAAATGGGTTACATCTTGAAGCGCTTCACAAACTGGATGCATTCCTCGTAGTTTGAATTTTAACAAAAAAACATGACTGGCATTTCTGTATTGAGGGGCATTAGTGATTTTGCTTCTTAGAAAGAACATTGTAGGTGCAGCATCATGAAATAATTTAGCAAAGGGCGAGTTAATCTAAAGAAAAGATGATGGTGACCTAAATGAAGGAAACGATAAAAGCAACAGAGTTAAAGTCTTTTTTTCAAATTAGAGAAAATGGTGGTTACATTTTAGGGGTGAAAGAGAAAAAGAAATTAAAGATAATACCGAAATATTTTAATCTAAAATTAAGTTTTCCAAGAACTTTGCTAAGTTCCTTAAACATCTTTGTACAACCTTGTGAGGCTAAGAATGACTTACAAATGTTAAAACAGATTAAACGCATAAAATATCTTACCTGTCATCTCACTACCAATAAGTGATAGAACAAAATTAAAACTAAAAAACTAATATTTGATTCAGAGCATATATTATCATGCACTGCTTCATTTTAAAGAAGTAATAGATATTTATATTCGTGGTACATTTAATTACCAATTATAGGTATATATTATTTAATTAATAACCTTTTAATTACATAAACTGAAATGAAGTCAGCTGTTTAAAATATTTAAGAAAAATTTATAGATGCTGTGGAGCCAGAGTCAAGTGAATTTGAGAATGAAGGTACATACAGAGAGAGACAATGCTGACTTTCATTGTTCTAAGTAGCAGAGTTAGTGCTGGTATTTGAAATGGTGGTCATGGCAGATCAAGACAGAACAGAGCAGAGGAGGAATGAATATACCTGAAGAAATGGCAGAAACAGCAAAGACAAAGGCAACCATCCCAGAAGTGTCACAGTGTTGGTGAGCTGATACTACTTCAAGAAAAATTTCAGTGACAGATGGAGATAACAGGAGCTACATCAGAAGTAGAAGGTAAGAAATAAATGACACTATAGGTGGTGAGAAAAGAAGTCTTTACAGCAGATGATACAGTGGTTTGGATCCAAAAAATGACTTTAATACTGATCCAGTCTACATATCGATATTGATATTGAAGTGCTGATACTACTTGAAGAAAAATTTCAGTGACAGATGGAGATAACACAAGATGCATCAGAGGTACAAGGTAAGAAATAAATGATGCAGTAGGTGGTGAGAAAGGAAATCTTTGCAGCAGATAATGCAATGATTTGGATCCAAAAAATGACTTTGATAATGATCCAAGTCTACAATTGTATCAGTATTACTTTCTTTTTAATTTCCGAGTGGTATGCCACTGAGTGGATGTACCACAATTTGTTTTGCCATTCAATTTCTTAATGCATATTTGGGTTATTTCAGTTTAAGATACTATATTTAACTGAATAAGAAATTTTAAAACTTTATTTCCAAAGTGTTTATACTGTTTAATAGTCCCACCAGTAGTATTGCTTGGCATTCTAGTCCACCCTTTCTCATGGGCAAGCAGTCATATTATCTTGTGATTTTAATTTACATTTTCCTGATGAATAATGGTGTTTTACAACTTTTTACACCATCACGTGTCACCAAACATTTTGGTCGATAATTGACTATAAACAGTGATGATCCCATAAGATTATAATAGCACATTGTTACTATGCCTTTTCAATATTTAAATATGTTTGCATACACAAATACTTACCATTCTATTACCATTGCCTACAGTATTCAGTATAGTAATACGCTGTACATGTTTGTAGCCCAGGAGCAATAGAACCATATAGCCTAGATGTGTAATAGGCTATACCATGTCGTTTTGGGTAAGTATGGTCTATGAAGTTTACATATTGATGACAAGCCACACAACCCATTTCTTAGAACACATCACCCTTATTAAATAATGTATATGATGTTCCCCTTCCGAGTCCTAGTGATCTCATTGTTCAGTTCCCACCTATGAGTGAGAACATGCGGTGTTTGGTTTTCTCTTCTTGTGATAGTTTGCTAAGAATGATGGTTTCCAGCTGCATCCATGTCCCTACAAAGGACGCAAAACTCATCCTTTTTGATGGCTGCGTAGTATTCCATGGTGTATATGTGCCACATTTTCTTAATCCAGTCTGTCACAGATGGACATTTGGGTGATTCCAAGTCTTTGCTATTGTGAATAGTGCCGCAATAACATACGTGTGCATGTGTCTTTGTAGTAGAGTAATTTATAATCCTTTGGGTATATACCCAGTAGTGGGATGGCTGGGTCATATGGTACATCTAGTTCTAGATCCTTGAGGAATCGCCATACTGTTTTCCATAATGGTTGAACTAGTTTACAATCCCACCAACAGTGTAAAAGTGTTCCTATTTCTCCACATCCTCTCCAACATCTATTGTTTCCTGACTTCTTAATGATTGCCATTCTAACTGGTGTGAGATGGTATCTCATTGTGGTTTTGATTTGCATTTCTCTGATGGCGAGTGATGACGAGCATTTTTTCATGTGTCTGTTGGCTGTATGGATGTCTTCTTTTGAGAAATGTCTGTTCATATCCTTTCCCCACTTTTTGATGGGGTTGTTTGTTTTTTCTTGTATATTGTTTGAGTTCTTTGTAGATTCTGGATATTAGCCCTTGTCAGATGAGTAGGTTGCAAAAATTTTCTCCCATTCTGTAGGTTGCCTGTTCACTCTGATGGTAATTTCTTTTGCTGTGCAAAAGCTTTTTAGTTTAATGAGATCCCATTTGTCAATTTTGGCTTTTGCTGCCCTTGCTTTTGGTGTTTTAGACATGAAGTCCTTGCCCATGCCTATGTCCTGAATGGTACTACCTAGATTTTCTTCTAGGGTTTTTATGGTATTAGGTCTAACATTAAGTCTCTAATCCATCTTGAATTAATTTCGTATAAGGGGTAAGGAAAGGATCCAGTTTCAGCTTTCTACTTGTGGCTAGCCAATTTTCCCAGCACCATTTATTAAATAGGGAATCCTTTCCCCATTTCTTGTTTTTGTCAGGTTTGTCAAAGATCAGATGGCTGTAGATGTGTGTATTATTTCTGAGGACTCTGTTCTGTTCCACTGGTCTATTTCTCTGTTGTGGTACCAGTACCATGCTGTTTTGGTTACTGTAGCCTTGTAGTATAGTTTGAAGTCAGGTAGCGTGACGCCTCCAGCTTTGTCCTTTTGACCTAGGATTGTCTTGGCAATGCGGGCTCTTTTTGGGGAGGGGGGAGGAGGGAGGGATTGCATTGGGGAGTTATACATGATATAAACGTTATGCACATGTACCCTAGAACTTAAAGTATAATAAAAAATAAAAATAAAATAAAAAAAAAAATAAATAAATAAATAAATAAATAATGTATAACTGCGTGTATATTGGTCATGATCCTAGTACAGTTTTTATTTAAAATATTTTACACATTTTTTATTGCACTACTTATTTTCACATCTGTGAGTTTTAAGAATTCTTTACACAGGAATACATGTGTTTAGCCTGTAGACTGTATTTTTATTTATCTAATCTTATCTTTTTAAAAATAGAAGCTTTACATTTCTTACAAAGACCAGTTTATCAGTTTGTTTAATGTTTCAGCATTATGTTGCTAAATTAAATATTTAACTACCCCAAGTTTTCAAAGAGATACTGCAACATATTCTATAATATCAGATAATTTTGGGGTTTAGCATTTAAAAAGTTTACTCTCTGACACATTTTGAGTTAATTTCTATGCTCAAGTATAGATTAATAATTAAGGTTATTCTCGTTTCTACTCTTTTAGCACCATTTGTTGAAAATTGCATGGCTTCTTTATTAACTTAGCTGTGATCCTTTTGCAAACCAATTGAATGCATATATGTGTGTTTCCAGACTCTATTCTAAAACCAGTATGTATTTACCTATCTATGTCTATATTTATGCTAACTTAACAATGCTTTAATTACTGCAACATATTTTAAGACTTGAAATCAAGTAGAATAAATCATCCAACTTTATTCTTCATTTTCAAAATTACATATTACTTATTACACACTCTTTGTGCTTACATATACATTTTAGAATCAGCTTATACATTTCTATAGGTAAACCTTCTTAAAATTTTGATGTAGATTACAATGAACCTGCAGAACAGTTTGAGGAAATATTAATGGTATTGAGTCTTCTTACCCATGAACATGATATATCTCTCCTATTATTTATTCTTTTCTTTCACCTAGTAATATTTGTAGCACTTTAAAATAAAGTTATTGTACATATTATTACATGTAACCATATTTATTTCATATTTTATACTTTACAAGTAGTAAGTTATATTTAACTTAACTTTCTAATTGTGTTTTTTCTAAATATACTAAAAACGATTGATATATGTGTAGTAACCTTTTATTTCCTTATTTTACTAAATCACTTCTTATTTTTATTGGCTTTTTTTAGTGCTATCTACATATAGAACCATTCTTTCTATGAGCTAAGAGAGTTTTACATCTTTCTTTACATTCTGTATGCATTTTATTTTTTTATTGCCTTGTTAAACTGGGGATGCCCTCAACTATAATGTTGAATAGCAATAAAACAAAGTTGTTTTCTGTTTCTGCTTCTATTTAGCATTGTAATTTTCTACACAAATTTGAATATGTTGTGTTTAATTTTTGTTAAGCCTTTTTGTTTTATCTTTGGAAGCATATGTAATTTATAGATGTGTTGCTTACTTTGTTTTTTTTTTTTTTTTTTTTTTTTTTTTTTTTTTTTTTTTTTTTTTTTTTTTGTTCTTTTTTTTTTGAGACGGAGTCTCGCTCTGTCGCCCAGGCTGGAGTGCAGTGGCCGGATCTCAGCTCACTGCAAGCTCCGTCTCCCGGTTTACGCCATTCTCCTGCCTCAGCCTCCCGAGTAGCTGGGACTACAGGCGCCCGCCACGTCGCCCGGCTAGTTTTTTGTATTTTTTAGTAGAGACGGGGTTTCACCAGGTTAGCCGGGATGGTCTCGATCTCCTGACCTCGTGATCCGCCCGCCTCGGCCTCCCAAAGTGCTGGGATTACAGGCTTGAGCCACCGTGCCCGGCCAGGTGCTTACTTTGTAAACAACAGTTTTAAAAAAAATCTTTCATTAATTATCAACCCAAAGTCAATGTGATCATAGTTCATATACTGCATAGTAATCTTTAAAAATTGTTGAGAGTTATTTTATAATATATCATATAGTCCATTTTGTTGAAAATACTATATTCACTGGAAAAACAGCTTGTATTCTGTTATTGTATAAACTGTTAAAAAATATTAATTATGCTCCATTTATTATGTTGTTTAGTTTTTTTATAGCTTAAGTGATTTTCTGTAGATTTGGTGTATAAATATGGAAAGAGTGTTATTGAAATACCTAGTTACAACTGTGAATTTGTCTGTTCTAAGTTACATCAGCTTTTACTGTATATATTTTGACATCATTGTGGGGGGCATACACTCAGAATTGCTTTGTCTTCTTATTGACTTGTTATCTTTCTCATTGCAAAATTCTTCTTTTTTTTTCTTATTTTCTCAGACTGTATTGTCTTATATTAATGTAGCCACTGTGGCTTTTTTTTACACTTTGCATAATATAACCTTTCCCATATATATATATATTTTTTTTTGGTCCTATGTATGTCTTTATATTTCAATTGAGTTTATGCATACAGCAAGTGATTGCTCTTCCTTTTTATATCTAGTATGACCATCTCTGTATTTTAATTATAATTGTTAGTCTATTTACACTCAGTGTAATTGTACATATAAATTTATATCTACTATCCAGTTTTTTAAATTTTATCCAAATTTTTCATTTTCTATTTTCTTTTGCATTAATTTAGTATATTTTGGTAATTGATTGCTTATTAACTATGTGTTTTGTTGTATTTTCATGGTTTCTTTTTTTTTTTTTTTTGAGGCAGAGTCTCGCTCTGTCACCCGGACTGGAGTGCAGTGGCCGGATCTCAGCTCACTGCAAGCTCCGTCTCCCGGGTTCACGCCATTCTCCTGCCTCAGCCTCCCTAGTAGCTGGGACTACAGGCGCCCGCCACCTCGCCCGGCTAGTTTTTGTATTTTTAGTAGAGACGGGGTTTCACCGTGTTAGCCAAGATGGTCTCGATCTCCTGACCTCGTGATCCGCCCGTCTCGGCCTCCCAAAGTGCTGGGATTACAGGCTTGAGCCACCGCGCCTATATGCATTTTAATCACAGTATCCCTTCCATTATGTTATATCATTTAATTTTCTGTGCATGACACTTAAAAGGGTATAATTTCATTTCTCACTTCTTGGATCTTGTGCCATAATACTACTACGTGTTGCTTCTTCATAAGGTATAAACCACACAATGCATTTAAACAATTGATAATATTTTGGGAAAATGTTTAAAGTAAAAAAAAAAAACCTGTTTTACATTTACTCTAGTATTTATAATTTGTGTGCTCTTTATTCATTCCTGGATAAAAACACCATATGATTCCATTGGCCATTATTTTCCTTCATCCTGACTAACTTTCTGAAATATCTTTTGTAGTACAGGTCTGCTAGCATCATTTTTTTTAACTTTTCATTTTTTATTTCATTTTAACTTTTATGGATATATTTGCTGGATATAAAAGTCTACGTTGACAAATTTCTTCTTTCAGAACATGAAAACTTTATTTTTATTATCTTCTGGATTGCATTATTTGATATTAAAAGTTAACTGCCAATTATATTTTTTCTATAGGTATATGGAGTTTTATGGGGAATTTTTAGTGTTTTTTAACAATTTATGATGGTTCTTATGGTATTATTTTCTGTGTATATACTACTTATATTTGTTAAGCATCATAGAAATATGTAATTACACTATTTATTCAAATATATTTTCCTCATCATCACTACTCTCTTATTTTTTAAAAAATTCCAATTGCCTGTGCAAAAGATATTTGATAATTTACCTCAGGTAACTGAATCACTGAAACTTTTTTCCTTTCTCATTTTCTTCTCTCTTTCTTTTTTTTTTTTGATATATATTATTACTTTATTTTGAAGTTTACTAAACATTTCTTTTGTAGTGCCTAATTAACTTTTAAGTTTATACCAAAAAGTGTCATTACAGCCATTTTCGTTTTTAACTCTCAATTTTCCGTCTGGTTCCTTTGTATGTTTTATTTCTTTAGCAATATATTATATGTTCCACTATATGGTTTGTTTTGTAGAATGTTTTCTGTGCACATGAAAAGAGTATGTCTTCTGCTGCTGTTGTGTGAAGTATTTCTTAAATGGCAATTAGGTTTTCTTTGTTTATTCTGTACAAGATTTCTATAGTTATTAATATCTCTATACATATTCTTGTTTTTTTGTGTTTTTACTATATGAATGTTAGAAGGAGCTTTAAAATGTCAACCTTTAGCTGTAGATATTTGGTTTTCTAAAATTTTCGTATGCATAGCCCTTTAAAACATCTTTTTCTGCTGGTTGATATCATCTCTCTCATTTTTTTGTTGTTGATTCTATTGAGTGATAATATTCCTAGCTTTGGTCACATTTTTTTTCTCTTGGCATGTCTAATAATTTGTGATCTGACGTTAGGCACTGTGAGTTATGTTAAAGAATTATCACATCAATGAATTACATGTTTATGCTGTGTGTTGTTGTTGTTGTTTTGTCATTTCCCATTGGACTTTTTAAAAATTCAGCCATTTTTTTTTTTTTTCTGATTGCTTTGATCTATTTTAGACTTAGGATTTAGCTTTTCTAAGAAAGGTCCAGGCCGGGTGCGGTGGCTCGAGCCTGTAATCCCAGCACTTTGGGAGGCCGAGACGGGCGGATCACGAGGTCAGGAGATCGAAACCATCCTGGCTAACACAGTGAAACCCCGTCTCTACCAAAAAATACAAAAAACTAGCCGGACGAGGTGGCGGGCGCCTGTAGTCCCAGCTACTTGGGAGGCTGAGGCAGGAGAATGGCGTGAACCCGGGAGGCGGAGTTTGCAGTGAGCTGAGATCCAGCCACTGCACTCCAGCCTGGCGACAGAGCGAGACTCTGCCTCAAAAAAAAAAAAAAAAAAAAAAGAAAGGTCCAAACTAGTGTTCAATTCAAGGTCCCTACTGTTAACTCATGTCCCTTCTGGAGTGTCACTAAGTTATCCAGAGGATCACAATAATTTTACTACTATTATTGGGATTGTCTTGTGGAGTTATACTTCAAAGAAGAGGAACCTAGTACACAGAAAGTAAAAGGGACTCCATATGTAGAGGTTGTTTTCTGAGCAATTTCTCCTTTCTAGAACTCTAGCCTGCAATTTTCAATTATCCTAGCATCCTGACACTACTAACTCTGACACCTCAAGTTAGAAAGTCTGCCAAGCTCTGTTTTCTTTTTCAGTTCTTGTATGTACAGCCTTAAAATTGACTTAATTAATAAGAAATATACACACATAATGATTGACTTAATATTCACTGTTTCTCTTCTATTAGTACTTACAGTTGTATGCTTTTTGTTTAATATTTTAAAAAGTATTATTTTACATATTTTGCAGAGATTTTTAGTTGTTTATAAGGGGAGGTTAAACCTGAACCTTGTTGTTCCTCAATGACTAGCAGTAGATTTCTAATTATATTTACAACATTTATTATTTAATAAGACTATAAACTTGATCAAAGCAGAGTCTGTGTGCGTTCTCACAAATAACTTCTGTAAATGAGCATAAGGTCATCCAATAAAAAATTTTAATAAATATTGGCTTAATTAATTCCTTTCTAAATTTATGCTCAGAGAGGTTAAATTGCTTAAATCACTTACTTGCTTACAGATATTTGTCAAGCTACTAAATCTAAGTCTGTCTAATTTGAAAATCTGCACTGTTTTTGTCAGACCAAACTGACATGCTGAGACTTTAGTATGAGTTTTCAAAGGAAGTTATTTTTCTGTCATTAGCAGTGATTTTACTACAGTCTAAAAGTTCTTGCATCTTTCTTGGGGTATATTAATTTAAAGGAATTAATATGTAATTTTCTATTGTTAGATGAAGTCTGATCTTGGAAGATAATATTTTGCATTTTCTTCAACAGAATTTTATAAAGAAATGCATTTATGAAATATTTCTACTCAACAGACATAGCAACACAGCAATTTGTGTGAGCTCTTTATTTCCTCCCTTTTTAAATTAAATCACCTTTAGACCTCAGAAAAATAGCAGGGAATTCTTGAGTAAAGCAGATCCTATTTTGCCTCAGTTTTTCATTATTCTTTTCAGGCACACTATATACATTATTTTTTTTAAAAAATGCTGATGCCTGAAAATTGACTTAATTTTCTAAATTTGCTTAGTTGTTGTTTTGTTTTATTCATTTGCATTGCTTTGTTTTTCTTTAAAAATATATAAAACCAAGTGAGCTTAAGGGCTACCCTCTTTCTTATTATTCCTATTAATTACACTTTTTTTTAAAGTCTTTTTTTTTTTAAAGTCTTGCTCTGTCACCCAGGCTGGAGTGCAGTGGCTCCATCTCGGCTCATTGCAAGCTCCGCCTCCTGGGTTCACGCCATTTTCCTGCCTCAGTCTCCCAAGTACCTGGGACTACAGGCGCCCACCACCACACGTGGGTAATTTTTTGTATTTTCAGTAGAGATAGGGCTTCACCGTTTTAGCCAGGAGGATCTCGATCTCCTGACCTCGTGATCTGCTCAGCTGGGCCTCCCAAAGTGCTGGGATTAAAGGCAGGCGTGAGCCACCATGCCAGGCCTTAATTACACTTTTGATAGGAGTTCAAAGATTCATCATGGACATGTGATTGAGCCATGATCTGTAGAAAGAGCAGTAAGTTCAAAAACTTAAATCTACTAGGTTCTTTTATTTGTTTTGAAATTTGCATTGGTTTCTTGTATTTTTTTATACATTTTTCTTTTCACTACTATTGTGCTCTAGACTTAGAAGACCAAACAAAAAAAAATGGATACCACCCCCAAGAAAGAGAAAGAATGAGTAAGACTTAGTATGTGATAAGACAGCACCTTGACTATAGTCACTAATAACTTAGTTGTACATTTAAAAATAACTTAAAAAGTATAATTGGGGCCGGGCGCGGTGGCTCAAGCCTGTAATCCCAGCACTTTGGGAGGCCGAGACGGGCGGATCACGAGGTCAGGATATCGAGACCATCCTAGCTAACACGGTGAAACCCCGTCTCTACTAAAAAAAAATACAAAAAACTAGCCGGGCGAGGTGGCGGGCGCCTGTAGTTCCAGCTACTCGGGAGGCTGAGGCAGGAGAATGGTGTGAACCCGGGAGGCGGAGCTTGCAGTGAGCTGAGATCCGGCCACTGCACTCCAGCCTGGGCAACAGAGCGAGACTCTGTCTCAAAAAAAAAAAAAAGTATAATTGGATTGTTTGTAACTTAAAGGATAAATGCTTGAGGGGATGGATACCACATTCTCCATGATTTGCTTACTTCATATTATATGACTGTATTAAAACATCTCCTGTACCCCATAAATATATACACCTACTATGTACCCACAGCAATTACAAATAAAACAAATAAATGAAATAGAAATAAATATATATTAAAGGGTCAGGAAAATGTCCACTTCTGTATCTTCTAGAGTAAAATGGCAAAGGGCATAGTTCATGCCTGTTTTACCAGGTAATGGTAGTAAAGAGATGCTAGAAAATAAAAGGAAAATGAATAATTTTTGGCCTCTTATTCTACAGATATTTACTGGGCAACATCTCTGCACCAAGCACTATTTTAGATAGTAGGAAGCCTGGTAACTAAAGTAAGGTTTCCCATTATAATTAAAACAGATGATTAGAAATAAAAAGATGTATAATGGAATATCAGATAGTGATAAGAATTTTCCATTTAAATGAAGTAGGTTAAGAGAATAGAGCAGAACTATTCAGTAGAATTATCTGTAATAGTGGAAATATTTTATATCTCTATCTAATATGAAAGCTACTAGTTACATTTGATATCAAAAGTGAGATAGAAGACTAAATTTTAAATTTTTGTTTAAATTTTAAAGTACAATAGGCACATGAGGTTAGTTGCAGAGGGATGTTTTCTTTCTGAAAGTAATATTTAACTAAAATCTGAATGCAGTATGGGAAAAAGTCCTCATTTATCTAGAAGAACACTTCATTTGGAAGGAAGAACAAAAACACTGAGCTAGGGGAATGCTTTGTTCCTATAATGGTTTAAGAAGCTTGTTTGTTCCAATATTTGTGTATTTCAGATTAGTCAAAGTACATGCTGCCTTGGCTGGTTGAAGTAAGCAAAAAAAGCAGTCCAGAAAACAAAGCTTGTTGCCTCAGATACATCATATTATGCATACCAAAAGTTATTTCAGTATATACATATGAAAGAAGCATATTTCATCATATGTCAGCTGAGTAAAGATTTTGAGCAACTTCCTGAAGGAACAGAATTCCTCATACTGTGACCTGCTTCGGTAGTAAGCCAAGTAAATCAAAGTATTGGTGAAATATTTAACATAATATTTGAAACATGTGAACAGGCAAAAATAATTACTTACTTATCTGACTTCTCTGACACTGGAATGCACTGAAAGTACCATACAGGGTTTTAGTTCATAAATGACAAGCAGTTACACAGATCTTTCCATTATGTTTTTGGATTTTAAAAATTGTAATGAGAGAATAATTAAGTAAAATAAATTATAATTAATTAAATTTTTCAAATACAAAATGACATCTATGTGCATAGGACTATGATTTACAGAATATCATTTTTCAGATTATTTATGACCATGGTTAAGCAAATGATTTAATACAATTATGAAGAGTACATGTATCTATTTTAATCTATGGTATTATGTTATATTTCAATCAAGATCAAATTCCATAAAACGATGTAAGGAAATTCTTAATTCATTTTGTTTATAAAGGAGCTTTATTTTAGTATGGATGATTTGTTTAGTGGAATGCTTTCACGGTAGTTCTTTAAACTGATCTAGCCTTACACAATTCAAATTGATTTGAAAAGTTCAGAATATATTTTAAATAAAATGTACTTTATTTGAACTATATATACATGTAATATATATTATATATAATTACAAATAACTAACAGTGTTTAGCAAGTTTAATTACATTCTTCTTTATTTTTTTCTGGAATTTTCCAAGATGTCTCCTACTGAGTTTTTTTTTTCTTTTTTTTTTTAAAGGGGCTTGAATATTTATGTAAACTCCCTCAGATTCAACCAGCGTGTTGTAAATGGCTTAGGAAATGTCCATTGACAAATAGCACACATAAGCTTGACACACGTCTTGAATTCCAGTCTTAGAATGACAGCCAAACTTCTTGGAAGGTATTAAGTTCCATGATCTACTGGCACTAAGTACACAAAAGAGAACACTTTCTGTTCCCCAAGAAAATCCCAATGAATTAGAGAAAATAGCAATTAAAAATTAAAAATAACTATTTGTTCAATGATCTGCAAAGATAAGTCTCTTCTCCTATGAGAACTTTTGAGTGACTTTGCACTTAAATTTCTTGTCAAGTTCATAATTCTGAGTGCTATTTAAAATATTATAGATCAGATAAAATGAAAAAAAAAAAGGCCTGTCATACATTCTATCTTCCTAGCATACTATTAATACTAAAAATGATGAAGATGGTCTGAAAACAAACCGATGATTGATGTAGGTCAAGAACTGTAAAGTATGACAAATGGAGTTTGTCATTTGGCAGTATATCAGAAGAATTATTTCCAAAGACCAAGTAAGACACAGACCTCTAATTCAGGAGCATTCATCATGAGGAAGTTATTATCCTAATTCATTATTTCAAAAAAATAAACAAGATAAAAACGTGTTAATATCAACAAATATGAAAAAAATTCTGATAATATTAACTAGTCATTTACTAAAAATTAAGTAAAATAATAAAAGGAAGTAATTGTTAAATATGATCAAGACTATATAAACCAGCCAGGCGTGGTGACTCATGCCTGTAATCCCAGCACTCTGAGAGGCCGAGCGGGCAAATCATGAGGTTAGGAGTTCGAGACCAGCCTGGCCAATATGGTAAAACCCCGTCTCTACTAAGAATACCAAAAAGTTAGTCAGGCATGGTGGCATGCGCCTGTAGTACCAGCTACTTGGGAGGCTGAGGCAGGAGAATCACCGGAACCTGGAAGGCGGAGGTTGCAGTGAGCCGAGATCCACCACTGAACTCCAGCTGGGCTACAGAGCAAAACTCCGTCTCAAAAAAAAAAAAAAAGAAAAAAAAAAACTATATAAACCAACAAAATTAAACAAAAAGACTAGATAAATATAAGTCAAGCTATAAAGATTATTTGGAAATTTCAAATATGAAAGGGAAATAATAGATATACCTGTTTAGAAAAAATATTCTATTAGATATCAAATATCAATATTTGCAAAAAAAAAAATGCTTCCAGAAAAAATTACCAAAATTCATTTATATTTTAAAATATCGGTTTCTTTATTAATATTTAAAACATTTTTGTTTTATAATACAACATTTTTCAAATATTATTGAATATTGTGTATGCATGAAAGTCGATCAAGTAGAAATATAATAGATTATGTAATTCTAATTTTAATATTTGGATAGGTTCCAATTTTTTATGAAGAAAAAAGGAAACATCTTTGGGAATTTTAAAAATCTAATGTAAAGGCTAATACTCTGTGATACATGTCAAGAATTTGACTAAATTAGTTACTGATATGTAATAGAGATACATTTATTTTATAAAATTTTTTAAAAACATTTTCAATTATATCTATAATTTACTACAAAATATTTTAGAAACATCCAGTATGATATTTGGCAAAGCTTTAATGAAGAATTAATCAACAGTCTAGGAGTTAGGTATTTATGGTAACGTAATGATCAGAAATGCATACTTGGGTATTGATCTAGTTTGAAATCAGAGGTTCCAAAAAACAAAACAGCAACAACAAAAAAGAAAATAAAAAGAAACACCTCAGTCATTTAGTAAGGTAATTATATTACTGAATGTCTGATTTCTTTTTTTTTTTTTTTTTGAGGAAGCCTTGCTCTTATTGCCCAGACGGGATGGGAGTGCAGTGGCGCAATCTCAGCTCAGTGCAATCTCCACCTCCCACGTTCCAGCAATTCTCGTGCCTCAGCCTCTCTAGTAGCTGGGATTACAGACGCTCACCTCCATTTTTTGTATTTTTAGGTGAGACAGGATTTTGCCATATTGTCCAGGGTGGTCTCAAACTCCTGAATGACCTCAAGTCATTCGACTCCTTCAGCCTCCCAAAGTGCTGGGATTACAGGCGTGAGCCACCGTGCCTGGCCTAAAATGGGGCTTTCAATCACTTCTTTTAAAAGCAAAATTTTGGAAACCATTTGACTACAAAGATCTATATTTCATGGAATCAACACCTGTATGCTGTACAATATTTTAAATTATGTTTTAATTGGCTTATCTGGAAGTTTTAGTCCCAAGAGGTCATTCCACATACTAAATGTAGGGTTAAGTCAGGGTTAAACCTTTCTTTTTTTATCAAATAGAAAACAGTGGTTGTGAAAGGTGAGAAGAGATATTTCTCCATCACAGATATATTCTCAGAAAGATCCGTTTTAAAAAGGGGTACATGTGAAATCAAGAATCTGGAAAATTACTCTTGTAAGACTCACTCAGAGCAAGTATATTTATAAAACCTTCATCGCAAGTACAGTATCTTGAAGATCACACTCAAAAATGTATTCCCTAACAAGATAAAAGGCAGGTAATCCATGAATAATAAAAATGTGTGTCATGAGTCCAACCAAGAAACAGAGAATTTCTTTTTTAAATTTTATGTGGCAGGAGGTTAGTATGGACTCAAATAGAGACTTTTAGAAAAATTTCTCCTTAAGTTTTTGGAAACATAAAAAGTGCCTCTAAAATTAGAAAGTTTCAATCTAGTGTAGTATTTAATGAAAAAATAGATAAAAGGGAATATAATGTATTTATAGTATAGGAATCTAATGTACTATATAGTGTACTATATTCCTACATTGCTTGCTTCAATAGAAATATAATAAATTCAATGTTTTATTAAATATTTTGTTGGATATTCTATTCAGTTGAATAGAGTACAGTGTACTACATTCCTACATGACCTGTTTCAGTAAAATAAATATTGGTCAATGGATGTTATAAAAGAAATACTGGAATATACCCATACATTATTGGGGAATTTAAGCTATATTATATTTTCTCAAATAATTTAATGATAAATACAGAAATGACGTAAATAAGATTTTATTTATTCTTTTAGCAAAATACAGGAAGCAAAATATGACTTTTTAATGGTATTTTTACAAGTATTTTTCTCACATAAGAAAATTTAATGGCTTAATAGCATATTTCCTTCATTTATAAACATTTCATCATGAAATCTAACATAAAAGTTTACCACATAAATATATTTTACCTTTATATTATTTTAGAAAAACAAAATTATTCCTCGATGTACATGCTCAACTTTACAGGTTGCCTTGCTTCCCCTGGGAATTTTTCAGAGAGAAAATGCTGCCTTTAATCATATGCTTTATTACTTTTTCTAAATGAAATCTTCAGCAATATTTTTCAGCATGTTAAAAAGAGATGTCTTAGAATTTGGAATTGACTATGGAAGGAATTCTATATGTTAAGATTTATATCAACATGAGTAGAGCTAGAGGTAATGATAAGCAAATATATCTGCATATTTTAAAAAACTATTTCAACTTATGTTTACAATCATATAATTTATTCATGCTGTATAAGCCATGTGATTACAACAAAGCTACTGTAAGCATCAAGTCTCATTAAGTTTAGCAGGGAGATGAAGCAACCCAAAACAGAGACACACTAAAGTTGAATTTTTAAATCATTGAACAGAGCACTAAGATTTTATTTCCTAAACTTATTGGAGCATGTAGGATTTGATGGGAAAAGCTAATGTAGATATGTAAACCTTTAAACTGATAATTCTTTTTGTTATTATCTTATAAAAAATATTGATTCGAGGTTTTTTAGGATTATTGAAAAGTTTAAAGGTAGAAAGCAGGCAGAGCAAGATGATCAAATGGAACCCTCCAACAATCTCTGCCCCCGACCCCAGGAACATAAAGTTGAACATCTATCCATGCTAGAAAGCACTTCTATTAGAACCAAAAATTAGGTAAGCACTCACAGAATATAGTTTTAACGTTATATCAAGGAAAGAGGCACCGAAGAGGGTAGAAAAGACAGTCTTGATATCTACACAACCCCTTCCAATCTCTTGGCAGTGGACAGAGAGATTCTGTGTGCTTATGGGAGGGAGAGCAAAGTGATTGTGGGACTTGTATTGGAAGTTAATGCTGCTCTGTCACAGAAGAACAAAACACACAGCAGAATTCCAGCACCCATGGAGGCAGCATTTAGACTATCCTCAGCTAGAGAAGATTCCTGTGCCCTAGCAGTATAAACCTGAACTCCATCTAATTCCACTATCTGACCAAAGTGGTCTAGAGTCCTGAATAAATTTAGAAGGAAATTAGGCCATAAGGTTGCAGTCTTTGGGCAAGCCCTGGGGCTTGGCTAGACTCAGAGTCAGTGGACTTGGCGGAGCATGTGACCTAGTGACACACTATGTGTGGTGTCCAAGGGAGTGCTTGCATCACCCCTCCCCAAACGTCAGTCAGTGCAGCTTGGGAAGAGATTCCATGCCACCGCAAAAGGAAGAGGAAAGAGTACTCCGCCTTGCAAGAGTCCCTGCTTGAATACCAGCTCAGTTACAGTAAAATAAAGCACAAAGCATTTTTCTGAAGGCCCTATTGTTAGGCCCTAGCTACTGAACTGCGTGTGTGTGTGTGTGTGTGTGTGTGTGTGTGTGAGAGAGAGAGAGAGAGAGAGAGAGAGAGAGAAAGACAGAGATGCAGTTTCACTTTTGTTGCCCAGTCTGGAGTGCAATGGAGTGTTCTTGGCTCACCGCCGACCTCCACCTCCCAGGTTCAAGCGATTCTCCTGCCTCAGTCTCCAGAGTAGCTGGTATTATAGTCATGTGCCACCATGCCTGGCTAATTTTTTGTATTTTTAGTAAAGATGGGGTTTCTCCATGTTGGTCAGGCTGGTCTCAAACCCCTGACCTCAGGTGATCCACCCGCCTCGGCCTCCCAAATTACTGGGATTACAGGCATGAGCCACCACGCCCAGCTGGACTGCATTTTTGGATCTGCTGTGGATCCACAAAGGAACTTGCTGTCACACAGGGAAGAACTCAGTCCTGGAAATATTCACCACATGCTGACTAAAGATTTCTTTTGCCTTGAATAAACATCAATGATAGCTAGGAAGTAGTCACCATGGGCCTTGGGACAATCCAGTACTATGCAGGATTCAAGTGTCACTCAGTGTTGTTCTAGCTGTGATGGATGTGGGAGTGCTTGCATCACACCTCCCCCAACTCCAGGTGTTCCAGCAAGGAGAGAGTGGTGCCTTCTACTTCAGGAAAAGTGAAGAAAAAGAATGAAAGTCTTCCTGCAAATCCAGGAAATTCTCCTGAATCATACCCAAGCCCATCAAGGCAGAAGAAATCTGCAAAGTTTTTAAAATTCCTGAGTTTGGGACATTCCCTAGTGCAGATAAAACTGCATTAATCAGAGACTTAGATTACAACACTTAATTTGCTTTGAATGTCTGAAAAACCTTCTCAAGAAGGATGGATAGAAACAAATCCAGATTGAGAAGATTAGAATAAATACCCAATTATTGAATCCTAGATATCAGTGAACATCCACAAGCATCAGTAACATCCAGGAAACATGATCTCACCACAATAACTAGATAAAAAAGTCTCTAATCTCAGAGTGACAGAGATATGCAACCTTTCAGACAGAGAATTCACAATCGCTGTTTTGAGGAAGCCAGATGAACTTAAAACAACGCAAAGAAAGACTTCAGAATCTTGTCAGAGAAATGTAGCAAAGTGATTAAAATAATGAAAATGCAAGTAGAAATGCTAGAATTGAACATTTTAGTTAATAGACTGAAAACTTCTTAGAGTTTCTCAACAGCAGAATTGATCAAGCAGAAGAAAGAATGAGCTAATTTGGAAATATACTATATAAATACACAATCAGAAGAGAAAACAAACAAACAAAAAAATAATTTAAAAAAGCATATATTTTTGCTGGCAAAGATGGCTGAATAGAAACAGCTCCGGTCTACAGCTCTCAGTGAGATCAATGCAGAAAGCAGGTGATTTCTGGATTTCCAAATGAGGTACCCAGTTCATCTCATTGGAACTCGTTAGACAGTGGGTGCAGCCAAAGGAAGGCAGCCAAAGCAGGATGGGGCACTGCCCCACCCAGGAAGTGCAAGGAGTCGGGGAACTCCCTCTCCTAGCCAAGGGAATCTATTAGGGATTGTACAGTGCACTCTGGCCCACATACTCTGTCTTTGCAACCTGCTGACCAAGAGAATCACTCTGGTGTCTACACCACCATGGCCCTGAGTTTCCAGCACAAAACTGGTTGACCATTTGGGCAGACACTGAGCTAGCCTCAGGAGTTTTTTGTTTTGTTTTGTTTTGTTTTTTTTCATACCCCACTGGTGGAACACCATCGAGACAAAACTGTTCACCCCCTGGAAAGGGGGCTGAAGCCAGGGAGCCAAGTGGTCTGACTCAGCAGGTTCCCCCACCACAGAGCCAGCAAGCTAAGATCCACTGGCTTGAAAATATTGCTGCTAGCACAGCCATCTGAGCTCGACCAGGGATACACAAGTTCAGTATGGGGAGGGACATTCACCATTGCTGAGACTTGAGTAGGTGGTTTTATCCTCACAGAGTTAACAAAGCCAGTGAGAAGTTCAAACTTTGAAAAGCCCAAACCAACTCAGCAAGGCCACTGCAGTCAGCCTGCCTTTACCTCTCTGGGCAGGGCATCTTTGAAAAAAAGGCAGCAGCCCCAGTCAGAGACTTATAGATAAAACCTCCAACTTACTGGGACAGAGCACGTGGGGAAAGGGGCGGTTGTAGGCACAGCATCAGCAGACTCAAACATCCCTGTCTGGCAGCTCTGAGGAGAGCAGCAAAACTCCCAGAATAGCATTTAAACTCTGAAGAAACAGACTGCCTCCTCAAGTGGGTCTCTGACTCCTGTGTATCCTGACTGGGAGACACCTCCCAGTAGGGACTGACAGACTCCTCATACAAGAGAGCCCTGGCTGGCATCTGGCTGGTGCCCCTCTGAGACAAAGCTTCCAAAGGAAGGAACAGGCAGGAATTGTCGCTGTTTTGCATCCTCCACTGGTGATACCCAGGCAAGCAGGGTCTGGAGTGGACCTTCAGCAAAATCCAGCAGACCTGCAGCAGAGGGTCCTGACTGTTAGAAGGAAAACTAACAAACAGAAAAAAAGAGTATAAACATCAACAAAAGGATGTCCATTCAGAGACCCCATCCAAATGTCCCTGACTTCAAAGACCAAAGGTAGATAAATCCACAAAGATGGGGAGAAATCAGTGCAAAAGGCTGAAAATTCCAAAAACTAGAATGCCTCTTCTCTTCCAAAGGATCACAACTCATCAACAGAAAGGAAAAAAAAAAAAGGATGAAGAATGAGTTTGATGAACTGACAGAAGTAGACTTCAGAGGTGCATAATAACAAACTCCTCTGATCTAAAGGAGCATGTTCTAAACCAATGCAAAGAAGCTAAGAACCTTGAAAAAAGGTTAGACAAATGTCTAACTAGATAACCAGTTTAGAGAAGAACATAAATGACCTGATGGAGCTGAAAAATACAGTACAAGAGCTTTGTGAAGCTTACACAAGTATCAACAGCTGAATCAATCAAGTGTAAGAAAGAATATCAGACAGTGAAGTTCAACTCAATGAAATAAAGTGAGAAGACAAGATTAGAGAAAAAAGAGTGAAAAGAAACAAACAAAGCCTCTAAAAAATACGGGATTATGTGAAAAGACCAAATCTACATTTGATTGGTGTACCTGAAAGTGACGGGGAGAATGGAACCAAGTTGGAAAACACTCTTCAGGATATATCCAGGAAAACTTACCCAACCTAGCAGGACAGGCCAACATTCAAATTCAGGAAATACAGAAAACATCACAAAGTTACTCATAGAGAAAAGCAACCCCAAGGCCTATAATCATCAGATTCATGAAGGTTAAAATGAAGGGAAAAATGTTAAGGGCAGCCAGAGAGAAATCTCGGGTTACCCACAAAGGGAAGCCCATCAGACTAACAGCAGATCTCTCTGCAGAAACCCTACAAACCAGAAGAGAGTGGGTGCCAATATTCAACATTCTTAAAGAAAAGAATTTTCAACCCACAATTTCATATTCAGCCAAACTAAGCTTCATAAATGAAGAAGAATAAAATCCTTTACAGATGAGCAAATGCTAAGACATTTTGTTACTATCAAGCCTACCTTACAAGAGCTCCTAAAGAAAGCACTAAACATGGAAAAGAACAACCAGTACCAGCCCCTGAAAAAACATACCAAATTGTAAAGACCATCGACAACATGAAGAAACTGCATCAACTCACATGAAAAATAACCAGCTAGCACCAAATGGTCGGATCAAATTCACACACAACAATATTAACCATAAATGTAAATTGGCTAAATGCCCCAATTAAAAGACACAGACTGGCAAATTGGATAAATAGTCAAGACCCATTGGTGTGCTGTATTCAGGAGACCCATCCCATGTACAAAGACACCCATCAGCTCAAAATAAAGGGATGGAGGAATATTTATCAAGCAAATGGAAAGAAAAAAAAAAAAAAAAGCATGGGTTGCAATCATAATCTGTGATAAAACACACTTTAAACCAACAAAGACCAAAAGAGGGAAAATGTCCTAAATGATTGGGGAGCCAAATGTATAGAATAATTGGAAGAGGATGAGGAATTCTCTAATCATGAAGGGAAAAAGAAGGCTGAAAACTAGATTAAATAAAACAAAAGAACAGCATACTCAAATCCTTAATTTCTCACTACCAGTCATAGAATCTTAGAGTTGTTATACAAAGAAAAAATCGTACTTCTAGGCACTGGATTGAAATCACTGGGGAAAAAAAAAGCCACTGTTACTTTTTGTGTGTAATTAATTAGAACAACAATCGAATTCAAATCTCATCTAGTTTTCTGACATGATGGTTAAAGAAATCCAAATAATCAGGATTGGGACATATGTGCAGATTCAAAAATTACACTTGTAAATTAACATTACAGATTTGATTGAACTGCCTTAACTCAGCCCTGAGTTCATTTCCAAATAATTCTTATTAAACTTTGCCTTTGGAGCAGCCTCTGAACAATTCATTGGGCTAGCCTGGGAGTGGAGGAGAGAAAAATGTAAAGTTGTCATTCTGTAGCATCTTGATAGCTCGTTGTGCCAGCAGTCTTTCTTTAATTTTTATTAACTAAATCAGTGGACCACTAGCAGATGGCAGAAGTTATTATTTTAACAGTCTCCCATGATTTTTCTCTCTTGGGTTAATGTCCTATCTTGTTGGTTGTGCTGCAGTAATAGTTTGTGGGGACAAGGAAAAATATCTTTTTGCATCTTCTTCTCATCTTTTGGTAGAAGTTGTATCTCTTGTTAATGTTGTTGACTTCTGAGTATGACCTGTGCTACTCACATCCAAATGCTGGTGATACTGAGGGAGTGCATTTGCTTGTTTTGAAGCAACTCTTCAAGGACTCCTTGTCCATGCCAATCCCTAGTGTGAGGAATCCAGGCAAGCTGAAGCTTTGCCCTTCGTGGCTTCTCTAGAATGTGATCTGCCTCTCATTGCAAACTCTAGCTGCAGTGCTTTCCCCCTCTAGCAGATGGCCCTTTTGAGAACTGAAAATGGCAATTTGAAGACTGGCTACTTCTCACAAATTCTTCTGAATCCACATGAACTCATGTTAATCTACTATATCCAATTTAAAATATATTGTTTCTGCCATCCAAATATGTTCTGCTTTTCTCTATATGGTCCCTGCTATTTATGGGACAACAATAATCAGATATTAGACACAAAATAAAGTATAACTTAGGGAGTGGAGGAGTTCAGATGGATGAGGGGAGAAACAGATTCTTATTTCCTGAGAAGAGAGCGTGCTCTTTCCCTAGTTGCTTTTATATAGACAACAGAGTGTGTGGAGATGGTGGAAAACTATTCAGTTTCTTCTAGAATACCACTACTTTGTAAATCTTCTACTGGAGTCTTTGACAATCTTTCAAATTGAATAGTGAAGCCCACTCACTCTTTATACTTAAGCTGTGAGCTAACCATATGCTTTTTTTTGCATTATTCTTCAGCGATAATGATTGGAAATGGCTATGATGTAAGGAATCAACTATATGTCCCAAGTTTTTAAATGTAATAAAACCTTAAACTACCAAATTCCAAAGTGGACAAATCTAAATTTGTCATGATCCAAAGTAAAATGTAGATGTAAAATAAAGAGACATAGAGTTTTTACTCATTAAATGTAGCAGAAAGAGTGCATTTAACATCTTAAGAACAGTTCTTAGCAATGGATTTTGATACTATTGACTAAAGAAGCAAAACAATGTTATATTAGACTTAACCTGCCCCTGTAGATGTGATTACTAGAGATCTTGTGTTTCCTTAGTTGAGTCAGATTTCTAGTGTAAATCTGTATGCAAACTTGGTGCCTAAATGCCATTGGATGGACAGATATCACATGCCCTTTGAAGATGTTTGGATTCAAATATATTAAATTCAGAAAGATTCTGAAGTGCTTAATTAGCTTAACAAATATATCAAAAACTCTTACCTTATTATAGTCTCTGAAAGATACTAGACTTTGCTTTCTTCACCAACACTTTAAATAAAGAAGATATTTGCCAAAAAAACACAGATTACCAAAAATGCACCTATGAATAATGAACTAAACAGTTCCAATTGAAATGTGCTCTCCAATTTTAGTATGTCTGGGTGTATTACAGATATAGAATCCAAGTATAAAAACCATAGCAAAGTTTTAAAAAGAAGCAAAGTTGCTATGAGTAACATGATGGGTATAAGGACAGGCACAGTAATCCAATTATCTTCAAAGAAATGTCTGATAGGATATAATTAAGTATAGATCCATAGGAAAGAAATTTTTAGGCCATCCCCCCAAGGAATTATTTGTTTTATATAAATATACACAATTAATAACTGCATTAATTCTATTATTATTGTTATTATATTATATTTTCTTATACATCCTAGTATGTCTGATCTATTACAGAGTCACCATGTTTTTTTCAGTTAATGTCTGAGTCTTATTATCAACTACTGAAATAAATAGAACTAACTGTTCGAAAAAACCTGATGTCCACATTGTGACATACTGTGATCCTTTCTGAACTGTTTCACAAAAGGGACCAGTGATCTTGCATTTATGTTTCTGCACAATTAAGCTTTGAAGAAAGAAAAAAATGCAGAATTGTTGAAAATTGTTAGATGTTGGATGTTATCTAGTTAAAATCCTTAATCTTTCAGGATCTAAAACAACACTGGTCTGCTGGTGTCAGTGGAACTCAAGAGTGTCAAGAGACAAATTGAGTTTACATGAGTGCTACATGGCAGGCACAGGTGAACTCAAGTCTTTTTGCTGGTCATTTTTCAGATCTTAAATTCAGAATTATAATTGGTATACTATAATCTGCAAACATTTAAACATGGCTACTGATGTGTGGATAAAATTTATATTTCCAGGAAGGGTCAAACTGAAATTATTAAAGTTATTGTTTCAAAAATAGTTGATCAAAAGCCATATCTCATTTCCAAAAGAATTCCCAAGATATCCAACCATCAGGGACTTGAAAGGTTGACTTCTCTCATGCCTCTTTTTAATATTGCAGTAGATTTCAAGGAAAAGTTTGATAGTTTTGGGAAAATTACATTTGCTTATTATATACATAATTAAATTAAAATAACATATTTCATCAAATTATTTTACTTTCCTCCTGAGCACATAGGAAGATCACTTTGCCCCACCCCCAGCATTCAGATAGGACCATGTGGGTGAGCTCTGGACACCTGTGGGCAGAAATGAAACACAGTATTATTAGGATTGATGAAAAAACATAATTATAATAATTTACACACTTTCCTATCCTGAAAGTGCATGTTCCAGCATGGCTGGAAGTGACACATTCCAAAATAGTTGTGCCACATGATGGAAAACCTCCATATTCCTGAGTATGTCAATTAGAATATAGCTGCCCAAGAAATCCACCAATCCACCAGTTCAGAGTTATCTGTATCACACTATGTGTAAGCAAGAAATTAATCTTTGTCATACAAATTTACTAGGATTTTAAGGTTGTTTTATTAGCTTATCCTAATGAAACAAACGTGGAGCTACTTCTCAGTTCCTTATTATAGTTACTCAGTTCTCCTAATGACTGCTATTAATTTTTCACTCTACTCATATTAAAAATAAAAATAAATGGCAGAAGTTTACTGTCTTTCATAAGAGATATTTCCATCTTGTTTCAGATATATGTCTTATCTCTGTTTTATTTTATTTTTTTCATATGATATATGCTCCAAGGAACTTGTCTATCTTACAGTTCTCACAGCACATAAACCTGGTAAACTGTATTGACCAAATCATGCTGACATTTTCTATATGTTGGAAAATAATAGTTACCTTATATGTTTTTGTAAGACACAGAGCTTCCAGAAGTTGGGGAATAAATCACACACGCACAAACACATACACACCAATTCTGAGACTTGCCACTTAAAGTAGAGTTTCTCATAATGCAGTTATGTGAAATTTTAGGAGCTAGCCACCAAATTGAAGGATAATTTTCTATAGCTTCAAACTGAAATTATTATATGTGGCATACTTGAAGTTTTTTAGATGTTGTAGAAAGCACATAGACATTTTGGCTCTCTTATCTTATCTGACTTACCAATTAAATAAAAAATAAACTAGTTTTTAGTGCAACCCAATACAAGGGAAGACTCACCAACTGCTTTTGACTGCAGATTCAGTGTGTCTGCATCCTGACCCTTTAGATTCAGAAGCAATGGTAAAGAAAACCCAAATTAGAGGACATTCCCATCAGTTGCACAGTTTCTGGACAATGTGCTTCAGGCGTTTTTCTCCATGTCATCAATTCTGGTCAGTTGGACTGCTATGGTGAAAGTAATTCAGATTATTGTTGGAGTTTTATTAAACTGCCAGCTTCAACACCACAACCTACATCTATTTGTGAGTCTACATTACAACTACAGAGAAAATGCAGTGGAAAGCAGCACATGGGAAATTGTCCCAAATCTCTCCTTTTTCTTGCTGCCAGCCTCCAAATGCTGTTACTGTTTTTCATAGAATGGGAATCTATAAATAGTGATGCATTTGTATTGCACAGTCTATCCCTACAACCACATTATTGCCCATTAAATTTGAACATACGAATGAAAGTTACCATAATTTTCTTGTTCTACTTTTTTCAAAACATATATCAGTGTCTGTAAAATGTGTGTTTTAGGTTTGTTTATTTATTCAGTATCTACCTTTCTCAAATGGCAACAAATACACCTCAAACAAGGTCCTCATTTATCTTGCTCATTGTTCTACTTATTGCCCCTAGAAAAGTGCCTTCGTAAGGTAGGAGTCAATTCATATTCATCAAATGAGCATCAGTTTGTCTTCTGTGTTTCTTGCAGATATTATTTTAATTTGTCTGCATCTAAGAGAAAATATGTAACTTAAATGATATTAAATAATTTTGCTTATTTTTTATGTTTTATTCCTTCCCTTCTCTTTTCTTCATTTCTTGTTTCCCTATTTATCTTTCTTCTTTATTCTTTTATTCACTTATTAGTTTATTTGTTTCTTCTCTCCTTCTTTTCTTCCTTTCTTCACCTATTTGTAAACTATTTGTTTTAAGTTTGACATGGTTTTCTGACATCACTCCTATATACACTGCACTGATATAAAGTCGTTACTCACCTGCAGAGTATGCTAGTCAGTTTCCATTCTAAGTGATCAGTGCTCAAGATATACCAGTTATTAAATAATTTTTACATTCTTCTGCATATCCGGCCCATATTAAGACACATTTACTGCTTGAAGGTTAGCATAGGCAACTCAAAGTTAACATTTCCCAACAGAGCACATCGCAGTTTTCCCAATAATCTCATTTGGTTTACATTCTCAAATACAGCAGCGAAGTCCAGTCTTTCCAACTCTTTCACATAAACTCTATAGTGAATTCCATGCTCTTAAACATTTGTCTTTACTTTCTCCAGCCCCTGATTGCACCCCCATTCATTTAGCCACTGACTGTCTACCACCTAAAACAAGGCAATAGTATACTGACTGGTTTCCCTGTTCGTTGTTTTACAGACCTCTGAACAAGCATTTTCCAGTTGAATTTGTCAGAGCTATGGTACCACAAAGTGCTCTAAAAGGTGTGATTTTCTTTTCTTTCTTTTTTTTTTTTTTTGAGACAGAGTCTTGCTCTGTCGCCCAGGCTGGAGTACAGTGGCGCGATCTCGGCTCACTGCAAGCTCCGCCTCCCGGGTTCACGCCATTCTCCGGCCTCAGCCTCCTGAGTAGCTGGGACTACAGGCGCCCGCCACCTCGCCGGTCTAGTTTTTTGTATTTTTTTAGTAGAGACGGGGTTTCACCGTGTTAGCCAGGATGGTCTCGATCTCCTGACCTCGTGATCCGCCCGTCTCGGCCTCCCAAAGTGCTGGGATTACAGGCTTGAGCCACCGCGCCCGGCCAAAGGTGTGATTTTCGAAGTTATAATACACATTAGTGTATTAAGGAATCTGAGATGAGCTACAATGAAGAACCTATGTGGAATAGTACTGCGGAAGATGTGCTATCTAATCAGACCGCCTGAATTTAAATTTTAGCACTTCCCAGTACCTAAAACAATATCAGCACATAATTTGTGCTTAATACATATTTTGGAGTTGTAAAGATAATCCACTAATAGATAAATATTATGGGAATGTTAGTTAACTTTCTTAAATCTCACTTTCTAATCATATTGGTGGTGAATAATAGTACTTACATATTGCTAGCAATGAATGCATTGAGCTGAAAACATTTTTAGAAACTAAGAATGAGTAAAGGCAGAGTTGAGCTACTTTTGTCGTGTAAAAGGTCATACTAAAAGTAGGCACTTTGAGATTGGATGTAGCTGGATTATCACAAACACAAGCTTCTTTTAGTTGCCCGCCCTTCTATCCAAACTGTGTGGCCTCTCAGTTTTTATGAAGTCTTGGTGCATCTCCTGGCATCTCATTTATATTCCATGCAAAAAGAAGTCAGAGAGAGTAAAGGATAGACACAAATATCCCTTTAAATCAGGAAAACAATAACCTCACTGGATTCCTCACTGAGCAAACTCACCAGCCCGAACTGGGACACGTAATTATGCTGAGCTGCAAAGAATCAATGGAAATAGTATTTTTTACTGTGCATGTAGTATAAATATTGGGCACCATAATTCTGGTTATTTTAGTAAGGTAGAAGGAGAGAATAGATATATATGAACATATCAACTTTCACTACTAAATGAACCCAGTGGCTTGCAGTTTAAACAACAATTATTTATTGTTCATATACCTGTGGGTCAACTGAGTGATTCTGTTGACATAAATTCAACTCTACTGAATTCAGACTGTCTCATGTCTTCTGGGGCCTGAACGGTTTGGCAGTATGACCCACTCACTACCCTCACTGGTGGCAAGGTGTAGGGTAGTGACTGGGTTATGTATCTCATCATCCAGAAGGCTAGTCTGGGCTTGTTCAGAAGGCAACAGACAACATGGTTCTAAAAGCAGCAAAAGTGCAAGCTATTCTCACATCTTGTAGGTTTACATAACTTTGCTACTGTATCTTTAGCCAAATTAAGTTATATAGTTCAGCAAGCCCGGAGTTAATGTGGAAAGATGCCACTAAGTAGCTTAGTTACAGATAGAAAAAAACAATCAGACTTGGAACATTACTGTAATCAATTCAATACAGTTCCTAGCTGTGCCTGCCTCGAGAAACCATAAGTATATTTTTGGAAATAAGTATGATGACTCAAATAAAAGGTATAGCACAACATCTTCAGCATAACCAATGTTCTATCAAATTTAGTTATAATTTTTAAGCATTTAAAGTTATTTTTCTTTTTTCTTTCTTTTTTTTTTTTTTTTTTTGAGATGGAGTCTCGCTCTGTCACCCAGGCTGGAGTGCAGTGGCCGGATCTCAGCTCACTGCAAGCTCCGCCTCCCGGGTTCACGCCATTCTCCTGCCTCAGCCTCCCGAGTAGCTGGGACTACAGGCGCCGCCACCTCGCCCGGCTAGTATTTTTGTATTTTTCTTAGTAGAGATGGGGTTTCACCGGGTTAGCCAGGATGGTCTCCATCTCCTGACCTCGTGATCCGCCCGTCTCGGCCTCCCAAAGTGCTGGGATTACAGGCTTGAGCCACCGCGCCCGGCCTTAAAGTTATTTTTCTTATTTTCCTTGATAACAGAAATCTTTTCTTCTTTTTTTAACATGACGTATAATCCCACTAAACCACTGTTATATGGAATTATATCTGGTGAAATCCTACTCTGAGCTCTTCTTCACAATTCTTCCAGCTTAGACTTTTCAGATAAAAATATGATTCCGCCATTTTTTTACTAAGCTCTTCAAGGACTTCCCAGCGTGACCTCATAAAAAGCAAACTGTGAGTTTGGCATGGAAGGGCCTTTGTCAGGCTAACTGTGCTTATCTCTTCTACATGTTCATTACTTTTGATATTAACACTTCCATGGTTAGTATATCTATATCTACCTATCTATCTATATCTCTATCTATATATATAGTGTGTGTGTATACATATATATATATATAAAATGTGTGTGTGTGTATATATATAGTGTGGGTATATATAGAGAGAAAGTGTGTGTATATACATATATTTATTATACTTTAAGTTCTAGGATACATGTGCAGAACATGCAGATTTGTTACATAGGTACATACATGCCATGGTGGTTTCCTGCACTCATAAACCTGCCACCTACATTAGGTATTTCTGCTAATGCTATCCCTCTCCTAGTGCTCCCCACACCCACAGGCTCTCGTGTGTGATGTTTCCCTCCCTGTGTCCATGTGTTCTCATTGTTCGACTCCCACTTATGAGTGAGAACGTGCAGTGTTTGGCTTTCTGTTCCTGTGTTAGTTTGCTGAGAATGACGGTTTCCAGCTTCATCCATGTTCCTGCAAAGGACATGAACACATCCTTTTTTATGACTGCATAGTATTCCATGTTTAATATATGCCACATTCTCTTTATCCAATCTATCATTGATGGACATTTGGGTTGGTTCCAAGTCTTTTCTATTGTGAACGGTGCTGCAATAAACATACGTGTGAGGGTGTCTTTATAGTAGAATGACTCATAATCTTTTGGGTATATGCCCAGTACCATTTGAAACATCTTAAATATATTAAAATAATTAAAATAATGTAAACTTATCCTTTGCTAATTCTCAGGAAACAAGATGATGAACTTTACAGATTAATATCTTTGATATTAATATTGCTAAAATGACACACACTAGTAGCATGAGGTTTATACTGATAAATATATTTTTATTTTTTATTGAAGTATGTATTAATGTCTTGGAACCTATAATATATGTGTTATTTCCAAACTATATCTGGTCATTAGGTTGATATAATTTAGAAATAACACATATGTCATAGATTCCAAAGCATTAATGTATACTTGAAGTAAGTGGACAGTATGTCACTTACAAATTTCAAGAAATAATTCCAGAAGGGGTAAAATGTTCTAAAACCTAGATTAAATGCACTCTAAATGGATGAATTGACCAAAGCAGTATTAATATACAAAACTCGCATTCAGTTTGTGAGGTTATTCCACAGCATAAATTCTCACTGTGATTAACTGCTGTAACTCAATTGTAGTGAAAATATTTGTGCTTTTTACAGTGACAGTACCTTGTTCTCAAACGACCTTTCTATTGTGAGGGCACACCTCTGTTGTTTCTTGTGTGTCCAGATTTTCTCTTCTTTTAAAGACACCAGACAGATTTGACTAAGATTCACCCCAAAGAACTTATTTTAACTAAATCCCCTCTTTAAAAACTTTATCTTCAAATATAGTCACATACTCTAGCACTAGAGGTTAGGATGTTAATGGATACATTTGTAGGGTACCCACTTCTGTCCATAAGAGATGGTAAACTCTATGAAGGTTAAAACTGTGGCTAATTGTCTTGCAATTGAATCTGCAGAACTGGTAGAGCACTTGGCATATAAGAGATACTCAATATGAATATGCTAAATTAATGAATTATTTGGAAATAAATTATTTGTGGTATTTCCCTGTCTTTCAACATAGGCTTTTTAAAAATTATTTTGTATAGCCTCTGAAGTCAATAATGAGAATCCCTAAAACAGGTTTCATAGAAAGGTTATAAATTTCACTAAGGGCTGATATAATTTATAAAAATCTAATTATTAAGTTGCTATGGGAAACCAGAATACAAATGCATAACATTCTTTATTGAGAACAGTAGATTATTGTCATTACATGTGATATTGTAAAAGTACATGGCACAGCAGCAATTCCAAAGCAAATGAAAAAGTTACTGGGAATGGTGGACTCTATGTGGCACAACTGTAGTCACACAAGAGCATCCAACTTACTCGGGTAAGATTTGTATATAGTTTAGTTAAAATATTTCTGAAAATTAAGCTGTGCTGTATTAGTCAACTTGGGTTGCTATAACTAAATAGGCTAAGTGGCTTACCAACAGACATATATTTTTCACAGTTCTGGAGGAGAGGATGTCCAAGATAAGATGCCATCAGATTCAGTTCTGAGGAAGGGCCATCTTCCTGGCTTGCATTTGGTCTTTTTCTTGCTGTACTGTCTCAAAACAGAGAGAGAGCGGGAGTGTGAATGAGCCTGAGTGAGACCAGACTCTAGCTGTCTGGTCTGGTCTCTTTTTATAAGGGCGCCAATACAATTATGGTGATGCTATACTCATGACCTCATCTAAATCAATGTCCTCATCTCCAAATACCATCCCATGGGGGATTAGGGCTTTAAAATTTAAATTTTTGGAGAATGCAGCTCAGTTCATAGCACATATTATGTAGAGATATAAGATATGTAAAGTAATCCTGTTTCTCATTATATTTTCAAGTTTTTTATAATCCATACCATTTATTTTATTTATTTATTTATCTATTTATTTGAGATGGAGTCTCGCTCTGTTACCCAGGCTGGAGTGCAGTGGCTGGATCTCATCTCACTGCGAGCTCCACCTCCCGGGTTCACGCCATTCCCCTGCCTCAGCCTCCCAAGTAGCTGGGACTACAGGTGCCCGCCACCTCGCCCGGCTAGTTTTTTTGTATTTTTTTAGTAAAGACAGGGTTTCACCATGTTAGCCAGGATGGTCTCCATCTCCTGACCTCGTGATCTGGCCGTCTTGGCCTCTCAAAGTGCTGGGATTACAGGCTTGAGCCACCGCACCAGGCCAATCCATACCATTTTTAATCATCATTGTATTTATACTTAAAACATAACAAGCACTTACTTAGCATATATTAAATAAAATCGTGAATTACTTAAATAAAGTTGATGCTTGCTTTTAACATTTCATGCACAGGACATAAGATTATCTGATATAATTTCCTTTGTAAATTATTTTATTCATAATGTATCTATCTACTGTTTATTTAATAATTCCCTTGGCATACATTTAATGAGTAAATATTTTTAATGAGCTTGGCATTGGCACAATTAGGCACATAGCCCTGTTTTCTAGAACAGTTATCTCAGATGCTCTTTAAATATTAAAAAAAACTTCTAGATTATATAGAAGGTTAAGAATTATATAGAAATAAGAAATAATGAAAGTGTGTTGTTGCTTACATGTTTTTGTACTATATTTTAAAGAATATTAACTTAAAGATTACCAATGTGACTTATATGAAAGTCTGATTACATGCATTTAGGACAGAATTAGTTAAAAATAGTTGAACAGGAAACTTTAGTGCAAACTTGCTGTCATGAATATGTTCGTTGATTGTGACTTTCATTCTCTAAGAGTGTAATAGAAGACAAATCTTTTAAAAAAAATAATTAGCCATAAACTCTGAAAGGAGAGAAATATGTTACAAATGTTATCTTCAACTTTTACTTACCTTAAGACAGAATGATATTGAATCAGCATTTTATCCTATTTTTTTCAGCTAATTGAGGTGGAGAATGACTTTTACAGTCAAACCTGTATTCTCAAACTCATTTACACTTCTTTGTAAAATAATACAGCCAGAAATAACCATCTCACCTTCTGAATAGATCTATAAATATATATAAATGTCTAAATACGTATATATGCACATATGTGTTTATAAATATAATTATAGGTTTGTTTTGTAAACCTTTAATCAGATGTCCGTTTTTATGTTAAAAGCTTTTTTTTAAAAAATACATGATGATCATGTAATTTTTAAATTTATGTGTTTTGGATTTCATTTTGCTAATATACTGTATGACAGTGTTCTGTCTTTCTAATACTAGGCCAACTTTTCATTTCTGGAGAAACATTGACTTGGTCTTGATATATTTTCATGATGAAATTGTCTGATCCTAAGATTTCTTAAATTTTAACTTATTTTTATTATAAATGTCTTTAAAATTTATGACACTATTCAAACTTTATTTCCTTTCACTTCAATTTTTGTAAGTTTGGTTAATTTCACCCAATGTGATTTGGTTGCTAATATACTCAATAGTATCAATTTAATGTCTGTAGAATCCTTTCTTTGTATTTATAATTAATAACTAGCATTTTCAGACTGCTTTTCCTACAATAGTCACTTTTGGGATATATGTACATAGTAAAATGCACATATTTTTATATAATCAAGGGATCAAACTTTTAAAAAAATTCTTAATTTATGTATGTTTTCTATTTTATTATTTATAATATTTAGAATTAATTTTTCTTTTTAAATTATCAGGCTTAATTTGCTCCCTTTTTAAGCTTCTTTAACTTCTTTAGATATCTTGATTAATATGTGTCCTATTTTTCTTTTTGTAATAGGTGCATTAGAGACTATAAATTTTATGCTTATAACAGGTTTAACTGCATCTACAAGTTTTGATATGCTATGCTTTATTATTATTTTGTTTACTAATTTATACTTTTATGTCTTATTTTACTTATACTTTTCTTAGAAACACATGGATTAATATCAAAATGTTTTCATGATTTTGAATATGAAGAATGTGTAATTAAATTTTATTTTAATTTTATATATACAAAACGAAGTAAGATTTAAATTATTTAAAATTTGTTGACACATAGTATTAGTGTTCAGTATGTTAATTTTGGCCCAGCTCACATGCATTTATTTAAAAGGATATGCAAACTTTAAGTCTTGCATTCAGTGTTCTATACATGTGCTACTGTTAAATTTTTACATTCGTTTTCCAAATATTCAATATTTCTGTGGACGTTTTGATTTTTGTATCTGTATCTCAAAGAATTATTTTAAAATAATTCTGTATAATTATGAATTTTTGTACTATTCTTTTTAGTTTTTAGTTTCTGTTGCACATATTTCGAGGATGAACTATGAATTACAAAAATTTAAGCCTGTCATATTATTCTTTAGAATAACTATTTTTATTATGAAATATCCCTTTGTCATTCTTATCCTTCTGTGTTAAAGTTCACTTAGCAGAATAACTTTTTGGGTTGCTATTTGCTTGATAAATATCTCTCCACATGTTTGTTTGCAACTTTTCTGCATCTATGAATTTAAAGATTTTTCCTTTTTTTTCTCTCTTTTTTTTTTAATTATACCTTAAATTCTGAGGTACATGTGAAGAACGTGCAGATTTGTTACATAGGTATACATGTGCCATGGTGGTTTGCTGCACCCATCAACCCGTCATCTACATTAGGTATTTCTCCTAATGCCATCCCTCCCCCGAGCCCCACACCCACCGAGAGGCCCTGGTATGTGATGCACCCACACACTATGTCCATGTATTGTCATTGTTTAACTCCCACTTACAAATGAGAACATGCAGTGTTTGGTTTTCTGTTCTTGTGTTAGTTTGCTGAGAATGATGGTTTTCAGCTTCATCCATGTCCCTGCAAAGGACGTGAGTTCATCCTTTTTTATGACTGCATAGTATTCCATGGTGTATATGTGCCACATTTTCTTTTATCCAATCTATTATTGATGGGCATTTGGGTTGGTTCCAAATCTTTGCTGCTGTGAACAGTGCTGGAATAAACATATGTGTGCATGTGTCTTTATTGAAGAATGATTTACAATCCTTTGGGTATATACCCTGTAATGGAATTACTAGATCAAATGGTATTTCCAGTTTTAGATCCTCGAGGAATCGCCACACTGTCTTCCACAATGGTTGAACTAATTTACACTCCCATCAACAGTGTAAAAGCGTTCTTATTTCTCCACATCCTTTCTAGCACCTGTTGTGTCCTGGCTTTTTAATGATCGCCATTTTAACTGGCATGATGTAATATCTCATTGTGGTTTTGATTTGCATTTCTTTAATGACCAGTGATGATGAGCTTTTTTTCATGTTTGTTGGCGGCATAAATGTATTATTTTTAGAAGTGTCTGTTCATATCCTTTGCCCACTTTTCAACGCGGTTGTTTGTTTTTTTCTTGTAAATTTGTTTAAATTCATTGTAGATTCTGGATATTATCCCTTTGTCAGATGGACAGATTGCAAGCATTTTCTCCCATTCTGTAGGTTGCCTGTTAACTTGGCTGATAGTTTATTTTGCTGTCCAGAAGCTCTTTAGTTTAATTAGATTCCATTTGTCAATTTTGGCTTTGCTTGCCATTGCTTTTGGTGTTTTAGTCAGGAAGTCTTCGCATAGGCCTATGTCCTGAATGGTATTGCCTAGGCGACACTAATCAAAACAGCATGATACGGGGACCAAAACAGATATATAGACCAACGGAATAGAGCAGAGGCCTCAGAAATACACGACACATCTACAACCATCTGATCTTTAACAAACCTGACAAAAACTAGCAATGGGAAAGGATTCCCTATTTAATAAACGGTGGTGGGAAAACTGGCTAGCCATATGTGGAAAGCTAAAATTGGATCCCTTTCTTACACCTTATAAAAAAAATTAACTGATGATGGATTAAAGACTTAAAAGTATTTAAACATTTTTCTAAGTAATATGCATTAATTTTCTATTAATGCCAAACAAATTATCACAAATTAAATATTGTTTTCACATCTTAAAACAACCTATATTTATTACATCGCACTTTCTGTGGGTCATAAGTTTGGATATGGCTTAGCTAATTTCTCTGCTTGGGTGTCACTAGGCTGCGGTCAAAATTGTGGCTCTGCTGTGTTCTTAACTGGAGATCCAACTGGGAAAGAATCTACTTCTAAGCTTATTCATGTGTGGTAAGAATTTATATTTTGCAATTAAAGGTCTGACGGTCCCAAATTCTTCCTGGTTGTCACCTGCAGGCTATTCAGCTCCTGGAGGCCACCTGCAGTTCCCTGAAGCTGTCCACAGTTTCTTGCTACATTGTCTTTGTATTGTGGCTTACTTCATGAAGCCAGCAAGAAGAATCTCTAGAATGAGTGTGCTAAAATGAGGGGATTTCTGTATTCAGACTGAACATAATGAGGGTGCTATATCCATAAACTTTGTAATAATCTAACATTTTAAAGTAAGACACAGGTCCTGACCACACTCAGGGTAGCCAGGAAAAGTGTGTAATAATGCAAAGTCTTGAAGACCAGGAGGCCAGGGAGTTGAGAAATGTTTGTCTGCCACACAACGTATAATTTATTTTCTTTTAAAATCTAGTTTGGTGATTGGAATCTTATAATTGGATTATTTACTCCATGGGCATTTAGTGTTATATTTGATATTTCTAGAAAGCTATGCCAATTCTTTCTGTTAATCGATTTATTTTTTGACCAAGCTGTTGGTTTCTTTTCTTTTCTTTTCATTTTAATAATTCTACTTTTTCAAGTTATTGCAATTTTCCTAGCTTTATCTCACTAATTGTACATTATTTTATAAGTTTCTTAGTAGAAATTCTATAGGTTATAACATACATACTTGACTTATTAGAGTCTACTATGAATTAGTACATTATTACTTCCTAGATCAAATAATGGCTTTACAACACTTTAGATGTTTATCATATTCCACATTTTGTGGTGGAACTTTCATATATTTTATATCTACATACATTTTATGTTTCACATAAAACAGTATCAATAATATATATATATATTCAATATGCACTCGAATTCGCCTTTTTCCTCCTATTTTAAGGTAATTTCATCTGGTATTATTTTCCTTCTGCATGAAAGGGATTATCTGTTAGTATACTTTTTTTGTGCAGGTTTGCTGGAGAATAATTAGTTAGTTTTTGTTTGTCTGAAAGTATCTACTTTTACCTGTTAATTATATGTAGAAATTAAAGGTCATGCAAATCTGGATTTTATTTTTTAAAAATTTGCAAATCTGGATTTTATTTTTAACAAATTTTACTGTTTAATGTTTATATTATGCATATAAATGGGCCTGTTATTTCTTAACACGATTATGAATATAATTTTGACTCTAGTTTCTCTTAATGCAACAAAAATCACTTTTAAAATTCCACTTCACTTGGCTTATCTCTTGAGGGCTATTTTCATTTTAATAAACAGTGTAAAATTATAGTGTGAACAGGCCTGATAAAATTACATCAAATATGAAATGCCAAGGGAAATGAGTTAAAATAAGACCTAGAGGCTGTGATTTTTATTTTAAAAAAATTTGTAAATTCATTGCATTACACAGAAAGCCCACCTCAGAAAGCATAGCAGAATATAAAATAAAATCTATTCTTTTAAAGAGGATATACATTTTCTATTATAAAACACCAACAAATTTGGGATAAATGAAATAAGATAAGGATTATGTTTTCTAACAAAGAGCATGTTATAGTCATCATTAAAATTACATTTCACACTTTAATTTGATGTTAGTTCTTCTGCTGAAACTAGGGTTTACATTGATATGTAATTTAAATGTTTTTAACACTAAATTTTTCTCAAGCAATTTTACTGGACCAAAAAAAAAAAAGTGAATTTAACAGATTGTTTAAAATAATATAATACAACTTGCCAGGATAAACACCTTGCTACTACTATGAAAAATAATACTAAAATAATTAATATCAACTGATAGTTTACATTTTTTCAAAACATTGTGTTGAGATCTGTAATTAAGTTGTCAAGTAGTTACTTAAATTTTATTTAGTAAGTATTACTAATTATTTCAATTTAAAAGGTGTGAAATGGTGACAGGGACATCATAAGTAACTTTCGGGAATGGCATAGACAGTACATTTGGAAATGGTTTTCAAATTCAGGCAATCTAGTTTTAGATCCTCTGAATGTCAATCTTGTGCTTAAATGCTGTTTCAGTTGGTGGAATCAATAATGCAAATAATAATTTCAAAAACTGAAATGACAATTTCTTAAGAATATTTCTTGAGAAATGGATAAAGCCTATTTGATATTTAACAATGTGTTGGGCCTTGTGATTCATTTTAAGGCTATGCAGATTGGTAAAGCAAAATCTTTGCCCTCCTGGACTTCACTGTCAATGAGAGAAAATAAATACATAACATATTGTAATATGTATTAAAATATAGATGAGTATAAATAAATGTGGGGGAGCAAGTGATTTTCCTGGAAATTAGACAAATTCAGAGAAAGAGTAGAGTGCTTCTTCTTTTTGAAAAATGAACCAAAGTTCTTTAGGTAAGCAAGAGGTAGATGACTCTTAGGAGTGGGAACAACAGGCCAGGTGCAGTGGTTTATGTCTGTAATCCCAGCATTGGGAGGCCAAGGTGAGAGGATTGCTTGAGCCCAGGCGTTCCAGATCAGTCTAGCAAAACATGATGAGACTTTATCTCTACAAAAGCAAAAACAATTAGCTAGAAGTGGTGGTGCATGCCTGTAGTCCCAGCTGCTCAGGAGTCTGAGGCAGGAGGATTGCTTGAGCCTGGGAGAGTGAGACAGCAGTAAGTCATAATCCTGTCACTGCATCCCAGCTTGGGTGACAGGTGAGAGCCTGCCTCAAAAAAATAAAAAATAAAAAATAAATAAATAATAAATAAATAAGTAAACATTTAAACAGTGGAAACAATAATGGCATGGTGGTCTGAGTTTCCAAAGCACACTTTTGAAATGGTACAACATTACATGTGATTATCACCAGAAGAGACTGAGCCAGGTATAACGGGAAAAAGTAAGGATGGAAATTTGCTAGGTTATAAATGGCATTGTGTAACAGGTTATGATTAAAGTGTAATTTACTGGAATTACGAAACACTATAATGGAGCTACTCTAGTGAATTTTCTTACAGGTAAATGCCATTTCTTCACAGTCACATAGAATATGAGTAACATATTTGACTGAGAATTGCACATTAGGTTTGTGCACTTACTTTGATGTTTGAAGGATACACTTAATTCCCTAGATATCTGAGTTTAGATATCTTACATTAGAAATCAAAATGTGTGCCGGGCTTGGTGGTTCACGCCTGTAATCCCAGCACTTTGGGAGGCCAAGGTGGGCAGATCACGAGGTCGGGAGATCGAGACCATCCTGGTTAACATGGTGAAACCCCGTCTCTCCCAAAAATACAAAAAACTTAGTCGGGCTTGGTGGCGGGCGCCTGTTGGGAGGCTGAGGCAGGAGAATGGCTTGAACCCGGGAGGCGGAACTTGCAGTGAGCAGAGATTGTGCCACTGCATTCCAGCCTGAGCGACAGAGCAAGACTCCATCTCAAAAAAAAAAAAAAAAAATTAAAAAAAAGAAAAAGAGAAAAGAAATCAAAATGTATCACCTGTAGAAATTGTGAGCCCTCATCCTTAACCTAAGGAAGTTTGTTAGTGATAAATAAGGCTTCAGGAAAGTGTGAAAACCACATATGACTGTACAAGAAGTAGATGAAGCACGAACATAGAGTATCAGTGAAAGGGATACTCAATAAATGATTAAAATACATTATAGATACATATAAACACTTTATATGTATAACTACAAAGTATTCTCAGGAATGCTTACAATTTTATTTATTTTCCTAACATTTATTTTATAGTTCAGTATTGCTATAATTTAGAATAACACGTATAGGTTGTATCATTATTTTGATATTTTAGACCCCCTCGGAGTAGTTCCAAGTGAAGAAGCATGAGGTAGGAATTAGTTATGAAAGCATTTCTGTATCCTCAGAGGAAGGCTTCCTTTGGGTTCTGCAAAGAATCTTTAATCATTTTCTTTTTGTGATTATTACTTGAGAGTCCATTGGAGTGACTTATTTGCTCCCAGAGCATTCAGTAGGTCGCCTAAAGAACATACCAAGGAATGAAGAATGTAGGATTTGTGTTCTAGGTGCCATTCCAAACTATGGAGAGTTCCTTAGAAGCAACTTCACTGGCTTATCAGAGTCTGGTTTCTTCAGGATGAGGTTCTGAAACACCAGGTTGTAGGGGACAGAGTAGTAGTTAGAAACAGCCAGAAATGGACAGAACCAGCTACAAAAAGCTGATCTTGGAAAATACTGAGTGAAGGAAACCAAAATAAAAAGTACAGATGTTTCAAGCCTTAGTAAATGTTTGTAGCCAGACCCAGGAGGTGAAGCCAGAGTCAAGCCATGTGTAGTTCCAAGATGCTCTATGAGATATGATCCCTTTTGTTCTCATAATATTGTAGGTGCATTCTATTATGGCCATATATTATATTCTAATATGCTGTCTAATAAAATCAATGGCAATCAATTTTTGTTTGTTTAGGAAACTCATGTTTTTTTTTATGTATTTATGTATTTATTTATTTTAAGAGACAGAGTCTCAGTCTGTCTCCAAGACTGAAGTGATCATAATGATCATAGCTCACTGCTGCCTCTAACTCCTGAACTCAAGCGATCTTCCCACCTTGACCTCTCAAAGCCCTGGGATTACAGACATAAGCCATCATTCCCAGCCTATAGTCTTTAGATCTAATTTTAGTAGAAATATCAAATTTTAACTAAAAGCTGACAGAGACTTACACTTAGAAGTAGAATTTTATAACCCTATTACATTGAATACAAAATTACAGTGTTATTAAAAAACAAAAATTACTTCTTACTTTAATATGTACATTTAATTTATCATTTTCTTTAATGTTCTATTTTGGGTTGATAGTTTAATGAACATCTTTACATAAATGTCTTATGGTGAAAATATAATGCTATTTTTTATCACTTAGATTACTCATTTATTCATTTATCATTTTCATTTCCTTAGTAGATTGATTTCCAATTCTTCAAATTGTTATAATTTTAGAAAACAGAACTATTCTTAATCACATGCATTGATTAACTGATGGTAGCTGCAGCTTCTATAAAAGCAAAGATACATTTTCTATGTAATAAATCAAACTTCTGTAAAAACATTACCTGCCCAACTTTAAACTGCATTGAGTTTGTTGCACGCAGAACTGCTAAAGTCATCTATGTTTATTTACCCTTGTTTATTGTGACAAGATAAAAACAATACAATTTGTGTAAAGCATGAAGGTGGTAACAGTGGTTTATTTGTAATTATCTCCCTTCTTCCTGTGGCACCAAGATATCACTTTGCACTCAGCTGAGTATAGAAAAGTAAGAGAATGTCCATGGAAACAGGCTCAGAAGAGGCTATTTCACTGATTATAATTGATTCTGTTCTCCCCTTTTGTCTTTAGGGACTTCAATAATTACAGATTTCTGAATCACAATTAAGGCAAAAAGATCTAGGAGGATACTTTGGTTTGAATATCCCCTCCAAAACACCTGTTAAAATTGAATCTCTTGTGGCAGTATTGTGAGGAGGACCTTTAAGAAGTGTTTGGATCACGAAGGCTCTGCCTTCTTGAATGAATTAATCCATTCATGAATGAATGGATGAAGGGTTAATGAATGAATAGGTTACCATGGGAAGGAAACTGATAGTTTAATAAGAAGAGGATGAGAGAGCTGAAATAGCACATTAGCACACTCAGCCCCATGCCTTGTGATATCCTGCCCTGCCTCAGGAAATCACAGAAAGACCCCCACCAGTAGGAAGGCTCTCACTGAATGTGCCTTATCAATCTTGTAATTCCCAGCCTCCGTAACTATAAGAAATACATTATTTTTCCTTGATAACTTGTTTAGTTTCAGACATTATTATAGCAACAAAAAATAACTATAACAGGGGAATTTGAAGATCATAGTAAGAGCTTAGGTAAAAAGAGCTTTAGCATATTTTGTAACTATGTGCAAAGCATTCTAACAGCAGAAAGTTCATTGCAACAGATGACATCCATGAGGGATGCAGTATTCCTGCCTCCAGTAGAGTTAAAGCTGACTGGGATGATAAAGTAAGTGCCTAATTATTCTTCACTCATGAGTTTATTCAGCAAATAATCGTTGAACATCTTTGAGATCATTTCCAGGTGCATCCAGAATGTTTTTTTCATCTCTGATTTTTAATGCCTTATTTGATCATGTCAGAATGATCTGATGTCTTTCATAAACCCCTTTCATATCCGAGAAAGGAAGTATTTATGGTCTTTTTGTATGCACACACACGTTCACATACACACATTCACATAATCTTCTAAAAATAAAGATTATGTAGATTTTACCAGGTTCTACCCACATCCTCTCAAATCCCTTTACTATCTCTGTGCACACTGGCCCTTCTGTGCTATCACCCCAACAGACAGCAGCTATGTATGTTTATTGATGACTGTTTTCAGAGAATGCTAATTATTCAAGCCAGATATACATTTTTCTATTTTTAGATCAACCACTAGTGAATTTTAACTCATATCCTTCCTTCCTTGTATGACTTTCCCAAAAGCCTATACAAGTTAATATTCTTAATTTTTCCTACTATTTCACTTTATATTAAAACATTTGTGAATATACATTGTGGGTCCCAAGTTGCATGACAATTTAAATGTATAATTCATATGGTTTGGCTGTGTTCCCACTGAAATCGCATCTTGAATTGTAGCTCCCGTAATTCCCATCTTTTAGGGGAAGGACCCAGCGGTGGAAGGTAATCGAATCACAGGGGCATTTCTTTCCCATGCTATTCCCATGATAGTGAATAAGTCTCACTAGGCCTGATGGTTTTACAAAGGGGAGTTCCCCAACACAAGCTCTCTTTCTTGCCACCATGTAAGATGTGACTTTGTTCCTCATTTGTCTTCAGCCAGGATTGTGAGCCTCCCCAGCCATGTGAAACTGTGAGTCAATTAAACCTCTTTCCTTTATGAATTACCAAGTTTTGGGTATGTCTTCATGAGCAGCATGAGAAAAGAGTAATATGGTAAATCGATATGGGTGGAATGGAGTGCTGCGGTAAAGATACCCCAAAATGTGGAAGTAACTTTGGAATAGGGTAACAGGCAGAGGTTGGAACAGTTTGGAAGGGTCAGAAGAAGACGATGTGGGAAAGTGTGGGACTTTCTAGAGACTTGTTGAATGTCTTTAGCCAAAATGCTGATAGTGATATGCACAATAAAGTCCAGGTTGAGATGGTCTCAGATGGAGATGAGGAACTTGTTGACAACTGGACCAAAGGTGACTCCTGCTATGTGTTAGCAAAGAGACTCATGGGATTTAGTACCTTCCCTAGAGATCTGTGAACTTTTAACTTGAGAAAGATGATTTAGGGTATCTGGGGGAAGAAATTCCAAAAGACAAAGTGTTCAAGAGGTGAATTGGGTACAGCTAAAAGCATTCAGTTTTATGGATTTAGAAAGATATGGTTTGGAATTGGAATTTATGTTTAGAGGGGAAGCAGAGCATAAAAGTTTGGAAAATCTGCCACCCAATAATGCAATAGAAAAAAAAAATGTCCATTTTCTGAGAAGAAATTTAAGCCTGATGCAGAAATTTGCATAGGTAACAAGGAGTCAAATGTTAATCACCAAGACAATGGAGAAAATGTCTCCAGGGCATGTAAGAGATTTTCACAGCAGCCCCTCGCATCATAAGCCAGGAGGCCTAGGAGGAAAAAATGGTTTCATGGGCCAGACCCATGGCCTTGATGCTTTACGCAGTCTTGGGACTTGGTGCTCTTTATCCTAGCCATGGCTAAATGGGGCCAATGTAGAACTCAGGACATTTTGTCAAAGGGTGCAAGCCCCAAGCCTTGGAAGCTTACACATGGTGTTGGGCCTGTGGGTGCACAGAAGTCAAGAATTGAGGTTTAAGAATCTCTGGCTACATTTCCACTACCTGGATGTCCAGGCAGCGGTGTGCTACAAGGGTCAGGCCCTCATGGAGAACCTCTGCTAGGGCAGTGCAGAAGGAAAATGTTGGATTGGAGACCCTACACAGAGTCATCATTGTGACACTGCCTAGTGGAGCTGTAAGAAGAAAGCCACCCTCCTCCAGAATCCAGAATGGTAGATTCACCAACATCTTGGACTGGGCACCTGGAAAAGTGCAGACATTCAATGCCAACACATGAAAGCAGCCGAGAGGGGAGTTGTACCTCACAAAACCACAGGGGAAGAGCTGCCCAAGGCCATGGGAGCTCACCTCTTGCATCAGTGTGACTCCATGTGAGACATGGAATCAAAAGAAATCATTCTGGGACTTTACGATTTCATGACTGCTCTATTGGATTTCAGATTTGCATGGTGCCTGGAACCCCTTTGTTTTGGCCAATTTCTCCCATTCGGAATGGGTGTATTTACCCAATGCCTATACCTCTGTTGTATCTGGGAAATGACTAATTTGCTTTTGATTTTACAGGTTCTTAGATGGAAAGTACTTCCCTTGTTTCACATGAGACTTTGGACTGTGGATATTTGAGTTAATGCTGAAATGAGTTAAAAGTCTGGGAGATTGTTGGGAAGCCATGATTAGTTTTAAAATGTGATGACATGAGATTTGAAAGGGGCCAGAGGCAGAATGATATGGTTTGACTGTGTTCCTACCCAAATCTCATCATCTATCCAGCTCCCATAATTCCCATTTGTCATGGGAGGTACTTGGTAGGAGGTAACTGAATCATAGGGGTTGATTTTTTACCATGCTGTTCTTGCAATTGTGAATAAGTTTCCCTAGATCTGATGGTTTGTGAAGGGGAGTTCCACTACACAGTTCTCTTGCCTGCCACCATGTAAGACGTGACTTTGCTCATCATTCACCTTCAGTTATGACTGTGAGACCTCCCCAGTCATGTAGAACTGTGAGTCAACTAAACCTCTTTCCTTTATAAATCGCCCAGTATCAGGTATGTCCTTATAGCAGTGTGAGAAGAAACTACTATGATAGTTGACAGTGCATAACAGATTTTATCCAGCTTTGAGTGGAGGGCTCCTCATTGCCCTGTTTCCTCTACTGGTTACATCAACATTTCAGGGTTTGTTATTCTGTATCAGTTCAAATTAAGATTTAATTAAGATAATCAGTTATCTCACATAATAAGCCCAGAAGTAAGTAATACAGGGTTAGAGTCCTCAGGACCCAAGGTTGCTTTTTGCAACAATCTGCCAAATGTAATCTCCATAGTTGCCTGATAGATCTTCCACAAATTACAGGCATACCTTGCAGATATTGTAGATTCAGTTTCAATTACCACAATAAAGCAGATATTGCAATAAAACAAGTCACACAATTTTTTGGTTTCCTGGTGCATATAAAAGTGTGGCAACACCATAATGTAGTCTATTAAGTGTGCAATAGCATTTTTTTGTTAAAAAAAAAGTACATACTTTTGATAGAAAATGGTTTATTGCTAAAAAGTATTAACATTTATCTGAGTATTTCATCCGTGTTCTTAACTATATATTCTGCTAATACCTTATTTGATCATGTTGAGATTATCTGGTGTCTTTCCTAAACCCTCTCCATATCAAGACCAAAGGTACTGATGGTCTTTTTTGCACACTCACATACATACACACACTCTGATAATAATATTAAAGTTATAGCAGATGCAGCCAGAGTTCTACCCACATCCTTTCAACTCCCTTTACACTACTTGATCAGAATGTGCTGCAGCTTCTACATGAGCATGTGCTGCTTCACCTTGCACTATTATGTTATGGAGATGGCTCTTTCTTTGAACCTCACATAAACTAACCTCTTCTACTTTTCATTTCTTTTTCTCTCTCTCTCTTTTTTTTTTTTTTTTGAGACAGGGTTTAATTCTGTCCCAGGTTGGAGTGCAGTGGTGTGATCTTGGCTCACTGCAACCTCCACCTCTCAAGTTCAAGCGATTCTCATGCCTCAGCCTCTAGAGTAGCTGGGATTACAGACACCTGCCACCACACTTGGCTAATTTTTGTATTTTTAGTAGAGATGGGGTTTCTTTTATTTTAAATCTTGTTTTTATTTGAACACTTAGAAACAATTGTAGGGTTATTAATTGACCTAATTTTAATATTATTGTGTCTCATGGAATAAGGAGACCTAAAGAGACACAGTCAAATACAGGGGTGGCCAGGCAGTAAATCAGTCAGGACACAAACGACATTTATTCATTAAGATCACCATGTTTATGGGCACCCTTTGTGGGATCACAAAACAGTTAAAATAGTTATGTCAAAGATCACTTATCGCCAATCACCGTAACAAATATAATAATGAAAAAGTCGTAATTATTATCAAAATTACCAAAATGTGACACAGAGACCCTCAGTGATCAAACGCTTTTGGAAGAAATGTTGCTGATAGACTCGTTTGATGCAGTATTGCCAGAAACCTTCAATTTGTAAAAAAACACATTATCTGAACAGCACAATTACGCAGAGAACAATAAAATGAGTTATGCCTGTACAAAGAAGAGGAGTAAGAAAGGTGAAAGAAAACTAAATTGAATAATATTTGGTAAAGAGTGATTTTGAGACATATGACTTTTAGTTAAAAATAATTGCTATAAAGGAAATTTGATTTTTATTTGATTATTTTAAGGTGGTCAGTCATTACTTTTTGTTTGATGTACTTAACAAAATGTCCTTTCTTGAACCTTATCTCAATAATTTACAACCACCAAATATATCTATATATATCTCTATAGATAGATAGATAGATAGATAGATAGATAGATATATTAAAGGGACTTTAGCAAAAACTTATAGCTGGTAAAGTTGCAATAGATTACTATAGAAAGCACAAGTTAGTTTTATATTTTAAAAAATACTTTAAAATTTAATTTTATTACAAGAATGTTATACCATGGCATTCTTGGTGGAATCCACCTTTGCTAGAAGCAGCCATCTAGCTGAAAATACTAAGGATCCAATTTTAGCTTAAAAATCTTAAGGTTCTTACTTTCGGGCTGTTATTACTGTTAGAGAGATTTTACTAATCTTTCTGATTCTTTGATATTGTATCCAACTTATTTTCTGCCAATAGGATAGAACACTATCTTGTGCCAGAAAGAGTCTAAATTTTGAAGTTTTCATTAAGCACATTTTTTTCCACTTGTAAATCATATTTATTTTTTCTTGAATGAAAGGGAAAATAAGGTAGAACATTAGAATTCATGAGCAGGATTTAACTTATTCCACAAGGGATAAGGAGTTTGTATAAGTCTATAAAACGTACTTATATCTTCATATGCAAAGAAAGAAGTGGAAGAAACAGGCCTGAAATCATACTACCCTTTAAGTCTAAGATAGTATTGTGTGTTTTGTTCTTCCTGTAGGTATGACAATGAAGAAAATATAGTTGAAGGACTGCAAGTGTAGTTTAACACATATTGTTGTATACGAAATAAATGAACAGAGATTACTCTGTTCTTAAAATCTGAACATGAATAGAAAAAAGGAATAATAATTGTGAATTTAGAAGTTTAATAAGACATGCTTTCTCAGACCTGAATTATAAAATGTAGAATATAGCAGTATTTTTGCAATGATTGGCCACTTTTATCAAATTGTCATAATTAATTATTATTTAAAGTTGTTTTGTTATACCTTTAATTTCAAGTCCACATATTAAAAGTAGTTTGAATAGTAAAACACTATTCTGCCCACATATTAAAAGTAGACATGTTGAAAGGACTTTTAATTTTTTAACTCTAATAATAAAGTTAAAAAGAGTCTATTTGGATTTTATTTAAAGTAGTTATACTTTTAAGTATGATTGTTTTCTATAGCATTTATCTTTCATTTGAGAAAACTCAGGTTATCATGTTTCTAGTACATTATCAACTAATTTATTTCAAAAGAAAAAAATATTCTAAATAAGATCAAAATCACAAATCTTGACTCCTCTTGGAACCTTAATTTAAACTTGTGAAACATTAATATGGTAGATTTTTTTCCTCAGAAAAACAATTATAAAAGTAAATAATCCTTAAATTTTAATATGTGACAAACTTTTTTTAATTGATAAAATGCTTCTAATTCAGGGTAGAATGTAGTGGTACAGAGTAGGTTACTACTCTTCCTTCAAAAGCTAGGAAGAGAAAATAAATAAAAAATAATATTGTTAAGGACAGCAGGAAACAAGAAGTGATTGAGACTAGAAAAAATTTCTGTAAAGGGTCCTTCCTAGTTGATCCATGATTACAGGCTATTCCCTCCCTGTCGTATTTGGCTGCTCTGAGTATGGGCTGAAGATCAGGTATGGTTGATGCAGAGGCACTTAACTGGGGAAAAAGAAACCAGCAGAGTTTGTGTGGCCGTACAGAGCTTGTGTCGCAGGTTGAAAGCTAGAAGCTTCTCAATACACAGTTGGTTTTTACTACAAGGCAGCACTAACATTTATGGAGCTTCAGGAGACTATGGGCTGAACAGGAAATCAGAAGGGAATATATTGCAGTCTCAACACGTAGAAGACGAAGTGCTATCAGAAGAAGGAGTCCTGCCACAAGCACAAGGAACAGTTTTCTCCTCAGGGAATTTGCCAGGTTTTGAAATCAGAGGTGTTTGCAGGATAAAGAATTAAGCTCAAAAGGACAGAATTTCTAATTCCACAGTAGTAAGGGCTGATTTACATAAGACACCAATGGCAGTACAAATGAATTTACATCTAACTGCTACTGCGATATCGAATACATATTTGAAACTGCAGTAAACAAGAATGAAAATCATGCCAGCCCAACTTTGGTTTTAAAAGAGTTAAAATACTTTTGATGCCTCTCTTTGCATTATAAAATGACCCATGAAAATCATTTAATGATCCCTTGTTGAATCCAGGCAATATGTAAAATCAGAATAGGAATATTTTGTCCATTATTTTATGACATCAGTGATGATACCAACTGTGAAATAAGTGCAATTAAAATAATATGTTTGTTTTCCTCCAAAGTTTGGCCATAGTAAACCACTATTCTGTATTCTGCCTTAGCTGGAGGTTAAAGACAAGGTAGGGAAAAAGGATTCATAAATGTGCCAAATCCTGAGTGAAATATTTTATATGTATCTGTCTCATTTGATCCTCAGAACTACCTGATTGTTAACTGTATTTCTCTTTAGCTATTAAGGATCTACAAAGACATTAGCAAGGTTGTTTTGTAGTCTCAATAAAAGTAATAATCACTAACATTTACTGAGCCCTCATTATGTGCCAGGCAACCTTCTTCGCGTTTTAAGCCTCAGAATAACTCGATGTTCTTGTGAAAAAAAATGAAAAAATATATTCGGAGTGGATAAGTAACTCTAGCTAATAGAAAGCTGGGATTCATAACTAGACTCACTTGACTCCAGAGTTTGCTATTACCCTCTACATGCCATTGACTACAAGCAATCTTACCAACATTAGTTGTAGCCATGTTTAGGTATGAAGGCATAGGTAATAAGCTTAGTTCAAGCATAACAAAGCCATAGTTATTTCTCTTTTAAACTAAGTATGTTAAGTTCCTCTCTCTCTCTCTCTCTCTCTCTGTGTGTGTGTGTGTGTGTGTGTGCGCGCGCGCGCATGTGTGTGTGTGTGTGTGTGCACGTGCTTGAGGACGAGAGTAAAATTCTGCAACATAAGACACCTGTTTGTCTGAGTATTAGAATTTTGATGTGGGAGACTGAGAATAGGAAAATCCAACTGTCATAAATCCCGCCTGTGATACATTACCCAAAGAAATATATTGTCATTCTTTAGAGGTTTTATCAAAGACCAAGGACATTAAGATTTCTGTACCTCTATCTATATACACATATGAATGAACAGATATGTTGCCATTCTTATATTTTATAGGAGACTCTCAATGGAAGCAGTTGAAGAAATCTGTATATATGTTTATGTGTATATACATACACAAAATTTTGTATATGTGGCTGTATTTCATATATATGTGTATGTGTATATAAATACATATACATAAATTCTGTATGTCTTCATTAAAAATAGTGTTTGTGTATGTAAATACACATGGGGACCATTTGTCTCCTTAGTAATATGGGTCACACACTCAGCCACACACACATCCCAAAATGTCCAATAAACATGAGAACCAAACTTTTAAATTCTGTGCTTTTATTTTAGATTAAGAATAATTAAATGAGAAAAATAAAAAAGAGATTATGCATAATAATATCATTTTCAGGAAACCTCTGTTATTTTAAGACCACCGCATCAGAAAGACTGAAGAGAAGAAACGTATTAAAAACTTTCTTTTTAGTCTTAGTATTGGAAACATTACCCTTATTGTTTTTCTTCATGCATAGTGCACCAAAAATTGTAGGTCTGGCACTCATAGCTCATAGCATTAGACAAGTTATTTTACCCCTTTGTGACTATTTTCCTACTTACTTGCAAAAACCATTCCATGAGTTTTTCTCTATCTATCTATAAAAGTTTACCAGTGCCAAAAGGCTGTTGTGAAGATACAGTAGAACAATCATTGTAGTAAAATGCACTTGGAATTATGTCTGCCCATATTATTTTTCAGTGCAAAATTAGTGTTACTTGTAATAGATTCTTTATGTTCACAGATTGAGCATAGCTTCTATTATCAACATCTTCAATAAATATTTTCTGGATTAGTGATTATAAAATCTATGGCCATATTACTTTTTTTTTAATCTGTCTTCAAGCTAGTTGCCTTTGAGACAGAACTGTCAACAGAGAAAGCAATATCTCTTGAATTCTCTTACTAATGTAAGATAAAATAAGTATTCAATCTGTATAAATATGAGCTGGCTAAAAAATTGCAGCTGCTTTAGATACACAATTTATAATTTTTGAAAATAATTAAGTGTTTCATTATGAAACTTCCAGTTTCATATATTTCAGAAATCTTCTTTCTGTAGATAACATATACGATTTATTAGTTTATGTAAATATATTGTATTGGTTTAAATGAATTGTGTTAGTTCAGAAAAAGAACCAAATGAAAGTAATCAGAATAAACAATTCCATCCTCTGCAACAACCCTTTTGGAAATGGGTACAGAGAAGGAGAAATAATGCATTTGATTATTCTCTCCCACCTAGCCTTATTCCATGGTAGTGGTGAATGTGCAGCTGTATCAAGAAAAGAAAGAAAACACTAGACTCTTATTTCTCCCACGAACTCTTCAGGAGATAACATCCTTTTTCTATTGAAAGAGTAGTTATTTTAACCCTTCAAAATGTTTTCTCTATAAACTGTGCACCCTTCACACACTTTCCAGAAATAAAAAGACATTTACATAAAAGATCCTCTGTAAGAAGAACATGAGATAAAAAATTTGGTGTGACCTTTTTTTTCTTTTTTTTCTATTATTTCCAATGGCCAGGAGCAAATTTCACCCTTGGCATAACCTTGAATAACAGAGGAAGAAAAATAAAGTACATGCCAGATGAATATCAGCTTCATTCCCTTATTGATACTGTGTATTTCTTAGAGAAAAAGGTAAAATTAAAAGAACAATTTTTAATTTTTTTCACTTGGAATTTCTTTAATAAAGATATACCTGATGAATTATTGAGCTTTGCATTTGCATATTTTAAAGAAAGGAAAATATCACAATAGATGAATTCACTACAATTTAACATCAAGCCCATTTTCATTTCACTGGAAACCAATACCACATAGGCCAGTATAATTCTCATAAAAACTATAAACTGTGCATACTCACCATTATATTATGCACACAAATCACTTTACTTCATTCTGAGCCGTCAAGCAAACTTTATTTTTCCTGTGTTATTAGATCTGTCACAAACCATTAAATATGACATATTGTTTAATGATTTTATTTTGCAAGCATTATGTTTTAGGTACAAATCAGAGTAATATTTGTTAACATTACTATAACTTATGCCAAATAAGTTAAATTTTATTTATTCTATCTCCTGGAACTTTAAGCAACTAAATTACCAAACATATCCAATATATGTTTGGTTACAAACTCTGTAACCAAACATATATTGGAAAACATGCCTAAGTTTGGCAGATGATGGCTGACAGGCAGATGGATAGATAATAGATAGATAGATAGATAGATAGATAGATAGATAGAGGAACTTTTATTTTTATTGTAATTTAAAGTCAATATTTAAAATACTGAAAACTATACAGATATTTTTGTTATGGGATATTTTTAATATGTTTTGGAAAATGGTCTGTGGAGGGTACATTTTAAAAAATCCATTCACAGTAAATATATATTTGACATATATAATTGATATATATGCTGATCCTATAAAGTACCAAACTTGTTTTTCCATGGAAGATCTTGGTACTCCAGACTATTTCATGGTTCATTCCCTCATTTAATTTAGGTATTTGCCTTATGATACCACTCAGAGAGGGCCTTTCCAATCACATCTCTCCTCATTATGTTTATTTTTGCCAGAGATTATTGCTATATGTTAAGTATGTGTTTTTGGCTTATGAAGTTTGTCTCTCCAAAAATTATAGAAGCTCAATAAATGCAAAGACAATGTTCACTGCTATATCTTGAGCATCTACAACAAGCACCAGTTGTGTTTTGAATAAATGAATGAATGTATCTATATCTGATTGTCAGGCCATACTTCTCCTTCTCCTTGTAAAAGTGTCTAAATAACTTTCCTGACTTCTGGAGTATTTGAAGATAGAGACTACTGTTAAATTGATTGTTGTTCCTAATAGTAACAGACATTATTAAATACAAATACATAAAAAGAGCTTTTAAAATCAGAGCAAAATTAAAGGGAACTTTCTGGATCACTAAATAACTTATTTCACTAAATAACTTTCAGGTTATTTAATCATTTGTGAATTAAAGCCAATTAATATCCTAAGAAATATTTTCAGCTGATTTCCTAAAGAGTCGATACCAAATTTATTTAAATAGATTCTTTACAGAGATATCCTAATAGTCAGCTTCACCAGAGGCTCACATATTCCTGAAAGAAAAAAAAAAGGTGAATAATTTTAGCTATTCAATATGTAATTTTGTATTCCACAAACCCAAAATCTTTTGTGGTTAATATTTTGATTTACAAGTACCTTGTAAACAGCTATCTAGGTTAAGTTACCATTATTTCTTTACATTTCTATTTGCTTACAAGTATGACAAAGACATGATTTGGAAAATGTAAGGTCAGGCTATATTTAATCTAAAGCAATATATGTCCAAATAGACACATAGAAACAGCATGAAAAGAAGTTGAAAATAATTAACAAAATGGAATAACTGCATTTTAAATGGAACAGACATTTAGTATGAATACCTAGATAATTCTCTGATTATTGTATTTTCAAAAATTAAAAATCAAGTAAGCCTTGAAAGTAATTAAACATTATTATTCTGGATTCATTTTAATTAATAGAAGAATAGTCAATGATAGGTCTCAAGTCCTAACATAATGTTTTGAGATTATGTTGTAGCTGAATTATTTGGATAATTATTTACTGCCTTATTTGACTATCTACTTACTAAAAAAAAAAAGAAGAAATTGCTTGCTGATGGTATTATTGGAATATATTCAATTGCATGCTCATATTTTTAATACTCGAATTAATCAATGTGTTATTCAAACAGCCTATATAAATTAATATTATTTGTCTAATCATTTCTTCACCAAACACAGAATCATTTCTAGAACAAATTTAAAAACAGTGTTTAATTTTGCAAGATTTAGTTTATAGAATATTTTATTCTTAATTGTTTCATTCTTTTTTTATTCATGTTATCTTCTTGATTACAGATGGTAAATTAAAAAAGAGTGAGGACTTCATCATTTTTATTTATACTCTACCTTCTTTCAAGGTATCTAAAATATGTTGAAAATACATGTTTTTTATATTGAATATTTTATTTTAACGCTTTTGTGATTTGCAGCCTTTGTAGTAGAGTATGCTGATTTCTCATCCAGTAGATTTGTAAATAATTGTGTTACGAAGTATTAGAAAGATGCATTTAGAATTTCAGGGTGAGAAGACTGGGGAGGAGATAATTATCTGTATTCACTTAGCAAAAGAGGCATAGGAAAACATATATTTGTATGTATTCATAAATGTACATATTCACATACATAAGTACACATGCATTCAAAGAAGACAAGTGTAAATGTTATAAATTAATGATGATGTTATTTAGCTATAGGAGGTGGTTGTACAATAAATCTTGATAAGAGTAAAACAAATCAAAGATTATCACAACATGACCAGGGAGCTTTTGTTCTAAACAATGCTGGAAGTAAAGAAAAAGGTAACTGGATTTCTGACAAAATTAATAAACTGTAATGTTTAGCCAAGTAAAATATGTAACATTTATGAAGAGATAAATGGCTAACTCTTTTGATCATCATATATCTGTGAATGTCAGGTAGAAGAAGGGTCACAAGTGTAAAACTGATAATATTTACTACAAAAAAATACGTGAGTAGGCTCTAACTATTTTTGGCTGACTCAGCACTGATTTTGAAATGATTAAATTAATTTGTGTTAAAGTTATTATTCTTGCTATTATATTTCCGTCATAAGAAAATCAGCCTAGTAGATATTTTCATCTAAAATAGAAGACTCGGTTCTTGCTAAATATATTTACTAAATAGTAAAGAGTGATCAACTATTTTATCTACAATGAATATTAACTATTGCAATCAAACAACAATTTTACTATAGAATGCAAGCGAGTGGAGCCAAATGATACCTAAATCCTTTCCCCCTTTTTTTTAGTCAAAAATATATCACAGACTTTGTAGTGTAAGTTTTAACATTCTTTTGTATAAGATATTTCTCAACAATTTAATCCAATCAGGAAATAGCTTTTTGTTTACTCTTCTTATATTTTAACATTGAAAATTATCTAGTCAAGATTTTATATTGTTATATCTTCAGATGTAACGGATATATCTTCAGATATAACAATATAAAAATCAATTACAATTCAATTAAAATAAATCTTTACTGAGTCCTTTGACATATACAATACAGGTAGAGCTTTCCTAATCAAAAAACCTGAAATCCAAATCTAAAACATTTTTAGAATCATCATGATGCTACAAGGAATATATCTTGAAACTCTCATACATTGCTGGTAGAAATGCAAAATGAGACAAATGTTTTTCTTAAGTTTTAACAGTTTGGGCACTTTTCTAGAAAGAAAGTATAAAATTCCTAAGCAAGTATGTGACATTTTTAGGCATGTTTTGAAGATATCTTTTATAAGTTTGAGGAAGTTATCTTCCATTCTTGGGTTATTAATAACCTGTATCACAAATAGATGTTAAATTTTATCAAAGGCTTTTTCTGAATCATTTATTTTTGTAATCATGTTTTCTTCTTCAGTCTGTTGGATGGTTATTTACATGGATCGAATTCTGATTCTTGAATCAGCCTAGTATTCCAAGGAAAAACTCTACTTTGTCACACTATATTATTTTTTCCATGTATTACGGGATCCGTTTGCGGATATTTTGTTGAGAATTTTTGCCTATATGTTATAAGTAATATTGGTCTATAGTTTTCACTTCTGTAATTTCTCTATTTGTTTTTCAGATAATGCTGCTCACCCTCTCAATATTCTTAATTTTTTTGTAGACTTGATATTATTTCTTCTTTGAAGTTTGATAGAATTCACAAGTGAAGACATCGGGATATGGAGGTTATTTGGTGCAAGGTTTTTAACTAGAAATTAAATTTCTTTAGTAGATAGTATTATTCAGGTTTTCTATATCTTCTCCAGTGAACTTAGGCAGTTCATTTAAACACAATTATCCATTGCATCTAAGTTGTCTTATTTATTGATATAGAGTTATTCTTGATATTCCTTGATTTTGCTCTTAATATCAATAGGGTTTGCAGAAGTGCTCCCTTTTTTATTCCTGGTATTATTCATGAATTTTCTTTTATATTCCTGATCAATCTTATTCAATACTTTTCTGTTTTATATTTCAAAGTAATGACTTTTGATTTTATGGATTCTTTCTTTCTACCGCTTTGCTTTTTCCTGCTTTTAATTTTATTGACTTATCTTCTTTCGTTTGTTTCCGGTTTATGTTTTCCTATAACTTGTGTCTGAATGTGGAATCTTCCTTTGAAAGTTTTCTTCCTTTCTAATACAAGCATTTAATATTATAATTTTATCAGTAAACATTGTTCAAGCTACATCCTACATATTTATTAGGTTGAGTTTCCTTTTTTTTTTTTTTTTTTTTGAGGCGGAGTCTCGCTCTGTCGCCGGGACTGGAGTGCAGTGGCCGGATCTCAGCTCACTGCAAGCTCCGCCTCCCGGGTTCACGCCATTCTCCTGCCTCAGCCTCCCGAGTAGCTGGGACTACAGGCGCCTGCCACCTCGCCCGGCTAGATTTTTTTGTATTTTTAGTAGAGACGGGGTTTCACCGTGTTAGCCAGGATGGTCTCGATCTCCTGACCTCGTGATCCGCCCGTCTCGGCCTCCCAAAGTGCTGGGATTACAGGCTTGAGCCACCGCGCCCGGCCGAGTTTCCATTTTTATTCATTTCAAAACATTTTCTTATTTTCCATTAAATGTTTCCTTTTGACCCATGTATTAAAGAAAAATGTGCTGTTTATTTTCAAAATGTTTAGGTAGATGTCTAGTTTAATTATCTTTCTGTTAATGATTGTTAATTTTATTCCAGTATGGTATAAGATCATATCTTTCAGAATTTCAACTATTGTATGTATTAGACTTTATAATATCCCAAATGTGGTCAGTCTTGGAGAATTTTCAATGCAAATTAAAAAATAATAATAACTATTCTGCTATTGTTGCCTACAGTGTTACTGTTTAGGTCAAGTTGGTTGGCACTGTTGTTTACCTTTGCTATTTTTTTTTTGTTAACTTTGATTTTGTTCACGGATTCATGCACAGCTTTGTTATATAGAAAAACTAATCTCACGGTTGTTTGATGTACAGATTATTTCATCCCCCACTAAGAATGATACCTAAAAGTTATTTTTTCCTATCTTCTTCCTCCTCCTAATCTACCATCAAGTAGGCCACAGTGTCAGTTGTTCCCCTCTATGTGTCCATGTGTTCTCACCATTTAGTTCCCACTTATAAGTGAGAACATGTGGCATTTGATTTTCTGTTTATGTGTTAGTTTGCTAAGGATAATGGCCTCCAGCTCTTTCCATATTCCTGTAAGGGACATGATCTCATTCCTTTTTATTGCTACATAGTATTTCATGATGCATATGACCCTATTTTCTTTATCTAGTCCGCCATTGATGGACATTTATTAATAGGTTAATCCCACATCTTTATTATTATGAAGAGAGTTTCAATGAACATATGTCTGCACGTGTCATTATGGTAGAATGATTTACATTTGTTTGGATACATCCAGTATTGGGATTGCTGGGTCGAATGGTAGCTCTGTGTTTAGTTCTTTGAGGACTCGCCAGACTGCTTTCCAAGATGAACTAATTTACACTCCCACCAACAGTGTATAAGTGCTCTTTTTTCTCTGCAACCAAGCCAGAATTCGTTACTTTATTTTTATTTTTTTACTTTTAAATAATAGCCATTCTGATTGGTGTGACATGGTATCTCATTGTAGTTGAATGTTTACTGTAACAATATAACACAAATTAGTTGGCTTAACACAATAGTTTATTTACTAAATATTCTGGAGGCTACAATCTGAAATCAGCAACACTAGCCTGATATCAAAATATTGATAGGGCTTTATTCCATCCAAATATAGCTCTAGAGGAGAATCTCTTTCTGCACTCTCATTCTCTGATGGTTACTGGCATTCTTTGGTTTGTAGCACCGTGAATCCAATCTCTGCATTCATGGTCACATTCCTTTCTCCTCCCTCATATTTCTTTCTGTTTCTTTCCCTCTTATAAGGATAATTGTGATCACATTTAGAGTTCATCCACATAATTCAGGATAATCTTTCTGGTGCAGGATCTTTAAGTGAATCATATGTGCAAAGTCTTTGCCATAGAAGATAACTTTCACAGGTTCCGGAGATTTGGACATAGACACCTTTGGTTAGGGGTGAGGGGATTTTTCAGTCTACCACATAGTGCATTGATCTTGGAAGGTTTTTATGGGATAAACCCTTATTCCTTTTACATTTTTGAAGGTATTTTTGCTGTTATTAAAATTGAAGGTTGACTTTAAAAAAATGTCTTTCTGTCTTTTATTTATAAATTCATTATCTTCTGGCCTATATAAGTCTGCTTCCATTCTTACCTCTGTTTATTCTCTCCCTGCATTCAAGAGTTTTGTTCATCTTTTTTTGTTCTCTTCATCTTAAAACAGCATGCTTATGTGTGTGTGCATTTGTGTATGTGTGCGTGCACAGAAGTATTTATCTTCTCTCTTGTTATCTAAGTTTATTGGATCTGTAGTTTGTGTCTGTCATTAATTTTGTAAAGTTCATAGCCATTATTTATTCAAATAATTTGTCTGCCCCATTATATCTCTCTTTCAGCTTTTGGATTTGCTATTGCATTTATATTGAATCATGACATTTCCTATAACTCTTGGATGCTCTATTCTAGGGTTTTTTTTTTTCTTTTTGGTAATATTTTTTCTTTTTTGAGTTTCAGTTGCATGGTTTCTTTTATCTTCAACCCCACTGATCCTTTCTTGATTCTTTCAAATTTATAAATGAGTCCCTCAAAGACATTTTTGATCTCATTCTATGAGTTTTTAAAAATTATTTCTAGCATTTCTATTTGATTCTTTCCATCTCCTTCTCCTAAATTACCCACAAGCTCATTGGTCACATTTTTCCACTAGAAGATTTAATATGTCAATCAGAGCAAAAGAGCTACATCTGATATGCCTAACACCTGTGTTATAGTAAAGTCTAATTCATTTGATTACTGTGCATCTTCAGAATATATTGATTGTATTGCTTTTTAGAAAAAAACTTCGCGCCATTTTGCTGAAAGCTATACATCTTGTGTATAAAAATAGAGAATGAGTTAAGTAGGTTTCACTGCTTAAAAATAAACACACTTTTTTTATTCTTAAAAGACCCTTAATATGAGAGTTTATATCAATATATCTAGAAATTAAACTGGGTTTTGGATATGTTTGTATGGTTTTTCTCAGTTCAAACTGGCTTCATATTCCTGTAGAATTACCTTATGTTTATCATTTGTACTATTTTACCAGAGGCTTTGTGTCAATATATGTTTCGTCTTCAATTTTTAGATTTTCCATATTGCAATGCAGCTCAGATTTGTCTTGATATTCTTCCCCAATTTCTATGCACATATTACTTTTTATTTGATGTTAGCCTGGTAGAAAGAAGTAGAGTATTCTTTGCTATTGTGACTAAGGCTTAGCGTTAGGTAGATGTAATATCTACCTAATATTGAATCTCATTCAGAATTATTCAGCATGGGCCTTCCGATTTGTGCATTGTCAATGAGCCTGCCCTCACACCTGCTGTATTCTGTGCCCAGCGTGTATTCCTGCATAAAGCAGCCATTCTTTTCCCAGACATATATCATGAAGGATGCATGCTCAGCACTTTTGTCAGTCTCTTTTAGAAGCTTGTAATGACAATTTTGGAGATAAGACTGTGGGTGGATGTCAATTACTTTGTGTCTATGGCCTCGACTGGTTCACTAGCCCATTATAACTGGTCATTAGCAATTCAGTAAAAATTTTAGGTGAATTCTTACTGATCTCCAGCAGTGTAGGCCCCAATAAGAAAGTTTTGCTTGGAGGCTCTAGTCTTTTCTTACATTTCAGTTTAATTGGTCATCCTGTGACCACAGATTTCTTAGGGTTTTCAGAAAAGTTGTACATTTGCAGATTATCTGTTGTATTATTGTTACAAGGATGAGAGCGATGTTCCTTCCAAATAGCTAAATCCTAGGGAGCGAGTGTATTTTTTTTCTTATTAAGATGTTTATTTGCATTCCTTACATTTAGATACAGGGTACATTTTGAATAAATACTTGCATAAGTTATGAGTTAAGCGTTATTATTATTGTCATAATTATTATTATTTGCCTCTGGATAGTTGCTTTTCATAGCATCTATTTTTGAAAGGGTGGTCCTTTCCCTATTGCATTAGATAGCATTTTTGTCAAATCATTTGACTGTACATGTGAGAGTCGATTTTTAACTATGTTTTCTATTGATCTATATTTCTTTTGATTTTGCCAGGAAAACACTATAGTGATTAATAACACTGTTGAGTGATAATGATGTGAGGTAGTGGTAGGTTCTTTAATTGTTGTCTTTAAAAAAATGATTGGTTATTCTAGGGTATTTACATTTTAATGTAAACGCATAATCAGATTTTAAAATGTATACAAAAAATCCTCCTGATATTTTTGATTGGGATTATATTCAATCTACAGATTATTTGGGGGACACTGAATGTCTTGAAAGTAATGTCTTCTGATCAATTGATTTAATATGTTTATTGTATTTAAATATCTTATTTCTTTCAGTGATTGTTTATAGTTTTCAGTGTACAATGTGCAGATTACACTTTCAATTTAACCACAAGCATTTAAATTTATGTTATTGTAAATCATATTTTAAAAATATCAATTCCAAATCTTTTGCTAGTATAAAATTCTTATGCTGTTTAATGTATTTTTTTTTACAATTTTTAAATCTTAAACTTGTATTCTACAACTTTGATAAAATTGTTTATTATTCTTATGAGCTTTCTTGTAGATTCATTAGAGGTTTCTACATGGATGATTATACTCTCTCCAAAGAAAAACAGTTTAACATCTTAATTTCCAATTCATGTTTTGTTTAGTTTTTACAAAAAGTTAGGACATTGAGCTAGATGTTGAATGGATATACTGAGAGGGGACATTTTTCTCTATATTCAGTCTTAGGGGAAAAGCATCATTATTTTAGACTTAAAAAAATCTGTTATATAAATGTGATTTTTGTTTTATCATGCTTTGTTTAGTTGTTAGCATGAAATCTTCTGTAACATTTTCCCTTATGTATTTCTCTTTTTATTTTAATCCTTTTTGTATGTTTTGTTTTCCCTCATTTTTCTTTCATTTTCCATGCTAACCAGAAAATTCAGCTAATCTTAATTTGTTTTATATTTTTTAGTTCTCATATTTAACTTTTTAGTTTTTTATCCTGAAATATATGTTCTTTTCACCTATAATAACCCAATTTTCTTGTAAATGTTTAACTTATTTATGAGAATTGATTTATAATTTTTGTTTTGTTATAATATGTAGTTACTAGTTCAACTGTGGCTATTATTCTGTTTACTATATTGAATATTATATTGAATTATTACAGGCAGACTGGTGTCTTACACCTGTAATCCCAATATTTGGGAGGCCGAAGTGGGTGGATCATTTGAGGTCAGGAGTTCGAGACTAGCCTGGCCAACATGTTGAAACCCCGTCTCTACTAAAAATACAAAAGTTAGCCGGGCATGATGACATGTACCTGTAGTTCCAGCTAGTCTGGAGGCTGAGGCAGGAGAATCCCTTGAACCTGGGAGGCTGAGATCACACCACTGCACCCCAGCCTGGAAGAAGGAGAAGAAGAAGGAGAAGGAGAAGGAGAAGGAGAAGGAGAGAGAGAAGAAAAAGGCATGTGTTTATGTGTTTGAATTACACTTTATTCTTTTTTATATGTTTGTCTGGATTTCTTTGATACTTTAAATTAGTGCAAACCCTTTCCTCTTTCTTGTTGATAGCTCTAATCTTATAGATTCCTCATAGGTTTGATCTGAGCTCTAATAGGACCAACACTTTAATTAGGTTTGATTAAGATGAAATTATTCAGACCTTCAAATACTGGAGCTACTGCCTCTTTACTGGTCTTATCAATAATTGAGTGGAAGTGGGTTCACATCAGATTTCCCTTTGTTTTTCAGTCCCTCTTTTCTTGACACTTTTATAATATAATTTGAAGTTGAGGACGAGGATGAAATAATACTAAAGCCAAATATTGTGTATGTCTGTGTGTGTTTGTGTGTGTGTGTGTGTGTATTTTCCAGATTCCATTTTGTTCCAGCAGCCCATATTGTCATTGCTTGCTAGGATTATTTTCCTTTTCTCAAGTTTTCAAAATAATTTTGTCTGATGTGCACCTGTATCTCCATCATCTCTGATCCAAACAAGGTCATGATCCTCTAAAATAAAGTTATCTTAGCTTTCCGCTACCTAGAAAGTACTTGTTTATTCTCTGGAGTTCAGCTTCTCTAGGCTTTCTCAGTTACTCTAGTTTTGCTCAGATGCACAGAAAACTTATATTTCTAATTTTCTCTAAAATTTTCTTTTAGATAGCATGGGCATCCTAAATAGTAGGAATATATATATTGGTTCACTATTAATCCCTTAGTGCCTAGTGAAATGGCTGTATAGGTTTGCAACTATCATTACTGAAAATATACATGTTTTCAATGAGTATGCATTTAGTTATATTAAACAACAGAGAAGATTTCCACTTAAGATAAGTGAAATAAACATTGTATATAAATAGCAATCAAACAATTAGTCCCTGAGAGGGCTAATTTAAATTATGGACATTTAAATTAGATTTATACATATAATATCTGCTTTATATAATAGTTTCAAAAATAATGTACAATTGTACTGTGGAAATTTAGAAGGTAACCTTGACTGTATTCTTTTAGAGGGTAGCTATGAAAAGCACAGAAAATAATATGTTTTACAAAGGTAAACTTTTGGAAGCTGTTTAGGAGAGGAAGAGATTATCTAGAAACAATGACATTCTCTACATATAATACAGGTTTAAAAATACTAATAAGTGTGGCAATTCAAAAGTTTATATTCAGCAAGTTTACTTGAGAAGGAATAGCAGAGGTCAAATAATACATAATATCACGACTGTGAGGCAGAGATTCTTCTCACTGTAGAGGGTAAGCAGTCTTTTAACACTCGAAAAGAATGGGTGAGATAAGGTTTATGTAGTCTATGAATAAAGTGACTATATAATTCTATATCCAAACCAGTAAACTTTATGTAGTGAAAGTGGTGCTATTAATAATGTTGGGAAATTAGGTATATACTCCTGGGATTGTCCTGGACAAGTCCCAAAATGTGTTTAACTAACAATAACTGTCTACCTCCTCCTTATAACAAATGAGACTCATTGTAAGTGACACTCTACCCCATAGCTGCCATGGCTCATATCACTGAATGAGCAAGTGACTGAATCTTCCCAGAGAAAGTCTATATTGCTGATAATGGCTTCCAGTTGCATACCAGTTATTATTCACTCTGATGCCGTAGAGTTGCTTTGTTTCTCTTGGCAAATCGATCAGGAACTCTGAACCTCAGTTTCCTCATATAAAAATGTGAAATTATCAAGTGATCTGTGATATAAACTCTAGCCACCTGCAGAAATTAGTTTTATCCTATATAGGGTGTGACTTTTATCAAAACTGTAAAAGCTTTCTCATCTGACAATTATCTATTGATTTTTAGCTTTCAGCCATTCCTGCTTCTAAAAAAAGAAGAAATAAAAAGTCAAGCTTCTATTAAAATGAACAATATCAGTAATTAATATTCCATAAATTATTTTTGGCTCTTCTTTGTTTTTTGCTCTTTGATTTTATATAAATTTTCATGAACGTATAAAATTGGTTAATGTATGAAACTTTTAAAAACATGGTATTTTCCATTTATAGTTTTTTAGTTTGGTAAACATAAAGGCCATTAAGTATCACATTACCTTTATTGTTGTGATATGGAATGGCAATTTATAAAACATTACACATTATTTGATTTGTAAAATTTGACATTTTGAACAAGTATTACAATATGGTTTATTATTTATTACTGTATATTTTCACGTTATGGACATTGTATAACTTTACAATTTATATTTTCAGGTTAATATAATTATTAAATATTGCATGTATAAGTTCAACTTTTCAATGTTACATTATTTAAAATAATGTTCGGCATCTATGGGATGCATACATAAATGAGACATGTATAGTCAATATATTGTCTCATTTAATTCTCATAACAATGGTATAGGGTCAGAATTGTAAAATCCTTTTAGGGATGAAAAATGTGAGATGTAATGGCCTGAAATAAATTCCCGAAGCCACATCACCAGAAATTTTGAAGCTAAAAATGGACTCGTCTATATAATTTTACAGTATGAACTCTTAACTACTTTCTACAGTCTCTCTAAGAGTCACAACAATGTAGGAAAGTTAATATTAAACAACTCCTCGTTTTACTGTTGAGAAACATGGCTGTACCCTAGAGAGGCTAGACAGCTCATGGTCAAACTATTACTAATTACAGAATTTAAAGAGGAACATGGAGTATTAATTTTTGTGTGTGTAGCCCATGTGGTATTTTATTTATATAACTGTTCTTTAATTGTATTTGTTCAAAGAAATTATATCATTAATACAATAAAAAAGCAATAGCAATAATTCAAGCCAAAGCCACATAGAAGCATTTTTTAAATCATAAGTTGTGTATGTTTATTGAAACAGTCTTTATTCACTTTGTCTCTTTAACTATAAAGAAAAGTCATTTTCAAGGGATTAGGGTAGCCAGAACACATCATGTTCTTATTACTTTGGTTGTTTCAACAACTTAATCTTACAGAAAAATGAAGATGAAAATGTTACTGAAGGTATTACTATTTTATTAACCAATACTAGTAATACATATTTTAATATACATGGTAAGCTGTCCCTAATTTTGCTTTTGGTTTGGGATATAATTATAATAAACTGTAATCTGTAGTCTCTGTTCTTTCCCTATATCTTTTTTTTTTTTACTTTCTTCTACTTTACTTTTATTTTTTTAAAAGTAGCCCTATTGCCAACATCACATCTGCACATTTTTTCTTCAAATTTTTATTTCCCTTTATGTCTCTATTTTCAAATAATAGTTCTTGTCTCTTTATACTTTTTTACAAATCTTCACATATTACAATTGCAAATTTGTCTTTGCCCTCTTTTAAACATTCATTCTTATAGAATCTTCCCTTTTCTTTATTGCCATTGAAATCCTCTTAATCATTACATTAGTTAAGTTTCCTTTATAAACAATAACTAATTTTAGTAGAAAATAAGTTCTTACCTGACATTAGTTTTCTTACAATATAAATCGGAAGGGTTAAATAGTAGATTTTAGACAAAGCTTCTAAAATAACTCTCTTCACCCTAAATTACATTTCCTCTGTTGAGACTGTGATAAATACTCATCATTGCATTAAAACATGGGGCAGAAACTTGACCATATTGGCTAAGCAAAAAAATATGAATGGTACCATTGCTGATGCAAGAAACCACAACATCACACAGCCAGCCGTGGCTGGCTTAATGAATAGTTAATGTATTGTGTCTGCTGCTATCTACACCAGGAAAATAGATACCTAATGTATTTAACTTTTTTTCCACTTAATTCAGTTCTGAGTGTAAGTCTTATATGAATAAATTTGATTAGTAGTACCTAAACAATATTTAGAAATTCAGCTATAGGACAAGCTGGAATATGCAGTGTATACTTTTCTGGGAGCTACTGTGAAGAAAGAATACTAGCAAGAGTTTGGGATGAAAGTTGAGTAAGCCGATCTATATTATCCATGAAAGTTCTTCTTATTTCAGTATTAGAATCACGTGTGATTGCTTACTTTACTTGCTATACTATTCTGTCATGTAAAACATTGAATTTTACACATTTTTCTCTTATCATTTCTGATGTGTCTACTAATTACTTCCATTTCTACTATTTATTCTCTTGAAATTAGTCTCATACTGTTACAAAAGCATCCTTACAGACTTTTTAAAATCCAGGATTTTCTCCATACAGTAATTTTATTTAAATACCCTTTAATGATAAGTAATTTTCAAAGAAATTCAATTTCCAGAGTGACATCTGGAATCCTATTAACATTGAAAGTCTATTTCTCACTGCTCTGGACATGTAATTCAGAATCACTTCAGGATTTTCCATGGTAAAGTGGTACATGTCGTTGCAAACATTCTGTACCTGTTCCCTTAGCTTAAAAATCCCTTGCTCCCTTTTGACAAAAGTATAATTTTTTCAGGGCTCATTCATGTCTTATTTCATTCATTAAATATCCCTTATCCTAACTAAAAAATAACAATTGTATTGTGAACATCCAGTAATACTTAATCTCAGCTTTTCACACCATATTTACTTGATTGCACTTCATATTTTCAATATTTATGTATTATTACTTATTTCCAGTTCCTTGAAGATCACATCCAAATCAACATATAAAAATGTATATTGCATTTAACATAAAGATATTTCTTGAATGAATGCATAAATGAACAAATATGTAGATGACATGGTATAAATAAGGAAATAGATGTCATGAAAAGAGATCATGGACACACATAATTGGAAACCACAAAGAAACTAATATTGTAAACCTACTGGCAAGTCAACATATTAGGCTATCACACTTTCACATACATATACAAACAGAAGTATATGATGCGTCTGAATTAGAGACACACAATCTTTATTACTCACAGCAAAAATGGAAACTGGGAAAGCATCTTGCACTAGTTCTTTGTATCACAAGTAGTATAATATTTCATAAGTGTTGTTTTGACCCAGTTTTGATGTCATGGCTAAAACCTCTCAATTCGACTTCACAGGCAGTATGCTAAGTCCTCATTCCAACTACTTCCTTTATCAGCACTATTCCCAAATGTCAAGTACCCCTAGATATTTAACAAACCTGAATGGCCCCTTGTTTCTGGGGCCCTAAAACTACATCATTATACAATGTTTGTTTTAGATTTATTCAACTACGCCTATGGTAAAACCTAAAAGATTGGATCATGAGGACTTGAAATCTACATTTTCAACTCTCTGTTCATAGCATCCTCAAAGTGTAGATGAACTGACTTTAGAGAAATAAATGCATAACACTGATAATCTTGAAATATTTCCTTATGACCTCAAAATCTTGAACCATAAAACATGTAAAGACCCTTATGTACATTAAATTCACTGACCTCTGTATCAAGACAGCTATTCCATTCTGCTTGTACCTTTTATACAATCTATTATAAGATGGTTTTATTGAGATATATATACAGAAATAATCTAATGTTACCAAATAAGAATTTTGACAAATTTATATGTTCATCATCCTGTATTATCTATGCAAATATCATTCCAAATACAGTAAACACTTGTCTTATTGTCACCTCTCCCAGAAACCTCATGTGATACGTTTTCATATATAGTTTTCTAACACATATATTTACACCTTATAATTGTAAGGATTTTAAATGGGTTTTACTGAAGTGTGCTCTTCCTTTCCTTTTATATCAATGGTTTAGGGTATATGTCTAAAATATGGTGGTCCACCTTGGAGTCAAAGGCTTTGATTGTCACAATAATGCTGTATGCAGTTCTCGTATCCATCATCTCAGGCTTTTATAACAACATACCAGCTATTTGGCTTAAAGAAAAGGAATTCAGTTTCACAGTTCAGGAGCCTGGGAAGTTCAAGAGCAGGGTGACAGCTGATCCAGTTCCTAGAAAGGGCCCACTTCCTGGTTTGCAGATAACCACTTTATCACTGTGCTCTCACATGGAGCGAGCGAGGATGAGTGAGTTTTGGTCCTTCTTCTGCCTGTTATAGAGATGTTAATCTCATCATGACCTCATTTAAGTCTAATTACTTTCCAAAGACCCCACCTCCAAGTACCATCATGTTGTAGACTAGGGCTTGAACAAGAATTCGTGGGATACAACATTCACAGCACTCTCTGCCCCAGTGCTGGCTGTTACTAGGTATAAAAACGACTTCACTTTTGCTTATGTTAGAAACTACAGGAATACAGGAGAGAATAGTTTGTATGAATCTCCATAGCTACAAAAATAGTAATAAAATTATGCTTAAATGCATTGCTTTTCTGTCGTCAGAATGGCTATTGTCAGTTTCTCTGATTCACTGCTTTTCTCTGGTTTAGTCACTGTGGATTCCAGCTTCTCTTCCCAAGTTACCAATGCTCTGCTCAGTGATTCCTTTGTTCATTCCTTTCCCCTCACATATACTTTCCTTTAATCTATATTGAATTATGTCAAGTCTTAGATTTTATATTTTTTACCAATTCATTTTCTGCTTTACTTTTATTTTGAAAATCTGTTTTGATACTTTGTCTTAAATTCTAAATTTTAGAGAATTCATAAAATGTCTTTATAATATTTTGAGTATTATACAGGGCACTAGAATAAATAAGAGGAATGCATGATCTCCTTCTCCAAGGAGTTTACAGACTATTTTTAAAGTCTAATTAGTAAATGAGCAATTTTAAAATCATTGAATAGTTGCTCTATCAATTAATCACTTATAATCTATGGGGCTCTACCCAAATCCATCTGGACTGAATGCATTAGATGAAGAATCAGGGAAGATTTTCTAGAGAAAACCTAATCTGAAGAAAAGCTAAATTATAGGAAAGCTGAAACTATGATGGAGAAAATCTGAAACTTGAAAAAATCCAGATTACATAGGGGAGGAATGAATGCGCAAGTAGGAAATAAAATCAGGAAAAACTCAGAAAAGAGTGAAAGCATGGTATATTCAGAATACAAAGTAGCTAGCTGGTCTGTGAGTGTTAGGGTGTGAAATTAAATATAGGTGGGAATTGGACATAAAGGGCATTTACATGTTATTCTAATGTGTTTTTATTTACATTCAATGTTTAAGTGCTAAGGTATTGAATAAATTTGTGTAGGGAAATGACACTTTGTGGAGTTAAGTCAGGCATATTCATTTTAAGATGCCTTTGAATATCAGAGGAGACAGGTGCAAAAGGCAATTGAATGTGTGGCTCTGTAGCTGAACTCTGGACTAATGATGTATATTTAGTATTCACTAGTATATTGCCCTATGGAAACATGGGTATCCGTAAACTTGTATTCTAAAGTGCTTAAGAACATTTTTAAAAAGATTGGCAGCCTAACTTTTGGGAAAATCAATATCATGTCCCACTGTTCCATAGCATAAAATCCAAAATTTTGTCCAACAGCTTATTCACACTTTTGAGTAATTGCTGGCTTTCTTGTTTGATACTACAAAGAGACTGTACCATTTTTTAAACATATTTTTAAAAAATTTATTTTGCAAAATGAACTTTTTAAGAACAGTAACTCAACATGATGTCTTTCATTGTAAAATTGTACTTTTTCTCCTGCCAAAAATTTGCTTCTTTATTTCATCAAATAAAGAAACCTCCTGATTATTACCCAAATTTTAAATTTCTCAGGCCTTACAGTTATGACACTGGAAAAGTATATTCATTGTCCCAATCATTGGGTGAGTTTTGCTGGTTCTCCACTCCAAGCAGGAAGCAGAGAACAAGTAGGTCAAAAGATAAGAAAAAAAAAAAGGACCCAGCGGTGGCACACAGACCAGGACTTCTTCAACTAAAGGACTAGCAAACAGTACAGGTACTTCAGAAAAGTTAAATAAGGGAAATTATGATTAACAAGAGACCGTAGATTAGGATATTAGGGGGTCACTAATTCAAGTGATGCCAGTGGAATGTTAATGGACAAAGTTAGATTGTGTAGATTGTCGAGTGAATGGGATAAGGTAATGAAGATGTTTAATATAAACCAATCTTAAAATAAGCTTACCTGTTGTGAAAAGATGGAGAAAGATAGCACAGGTGGAAAGATTTTAAAGAATAATAATTCATAATTTTCCTTGCTTGTTTTTGAATTAAGTGAATTTTGTTTACTTATCTCACTATTTTTTGAATATAGGAAAATACTTAAATATGTTAGCTGTATCCAATTGTTGTAAGTGACTCCGAGAGTTTATTTATATTTAAAGATACTGGTGCTTATTTTTTAATAATTTTCAGTTCCATAAGATGTGTTGAAAAGTCTGTGATTTATGGAATAAGGGCACCTTTAGACAACAGTTAAACTTTATCTTTTACTTTTTATCAATTGTATATTTTCAGGCTGATGTTTGTCTGTTAATGTGCCCACAATCCTGGAGTTTTCCAACATACATTATTAATATTAATTGTAGTTCCTTTAAAGTAATTACAGTTCTGTGAATAAGAATTGTTGAAATTCCTTTGAGGAAAGATTTCTCAGACACGTTATATAATTATATATACTACTTTGAAATGCATGCATAATGTATGTGTATAAGCAGTTTGAATGCTAATATGCATCTGCATGTAATATATACTTCTGAATCAATATATAAAATGCCCAATTTACCAGCTTTGCAAAACATTTACAAACTGAGAAAAATATTTTTCTCATACTTCTGAACTCAGTCTTTTTCTCATACTTCTAAAATCTGTTTTTTCTCATGTTTCTAAAATCACCATAACCTAATTATGTTACAAAGAACATTCTTTTTAAATATAAATATTAACATACTTTTTAAGAATGTTCTTTGTAACATTATTAGATTATGGTGATTTTAGAAGTATGACTTCTGATAAAGAATCATAGCAATTGAATATTATGCACAGTAAATTTTTCATTATTGGACATTGTTCTGTTTTTACTGAATGTGTTGAAATGTAGCAAATTAAAATGATCTTGTGTCTTTGATAAAAATTCCACTGATTAGCACTCATGTTCAAATTCCAAGTGCTTTACTTGGAATTATTATTGCATTACTTGATGAACACAAATTTGAAATGCAAAGTGATAATTCGTTTGAAATGATGAAATGAGACAGGCACTTGTTTTCATATTTACTAATATGGCTTTGCATATTATGCAATAAACTGCATAATAAATTGTGCTGTTTTGGCATTTTTGTCAGGAGTATTTTGAAGATTTTAATGTGGCTGCTAATAATGTTTTAGAAAACAGAACAATTAATTTTGTGGTTTTTGGTAAATCTGCTTATCTTTATAGTGAGGATCAGCTATGATTAAGTTTGAAAATTGCCATTCCCCTTCCAGTTATGGTTGCAAACAATTTAGTATTCTTGCATAGTCAATAAACATTGACAGAGACCTGGGAATAATCAGAGGAAATAGCATATGCTCCCTGCTGTAGAAGAATTTGGCCTATTACAAGAAACAGATCTGTAAGCAAGTAATTGCTGCTCTACATGGTTATGAACAAAGCACTGTGGAACCCCAAAGAAAAGAAAATTCTGCCTGGGCATAAGGGCTATAAGGTGGGTAGATTTTGTGAAACAAAGATTTATTTGAAGGTAATATTTACATTGAATTAGTAACGATTAATTGTGGGAATTTGCTTAGAAAGGCTAGACTAATAAACAGGTACAGGTAAATATTGATGCTAATTAAATTCAAAAATAAACTTAGAGGAGATATAATAAGCATTGTTTTTTATCCTTTTTTAAAAAACTCATATAAGCAAATCTAAATAGAGATGCCTAAGCTACACAAACTACGGGTGTGGTTCTGACAATAAACTGAAATTTATACTAGGGATTTATAAATATTGTGTCGATGGATATCTCCACCTGTTGGATATTATTTTCATTAACCACAATGATGGAAACCAAGGCAAAGTGATGAAACCAAATTCTCTGTGAATTTGAAACCAATTTTCTTAGTCACTATATGTGTGCTTATGTGTTAGGTGAGTATGTGTAATACCAGCATATATAACAACATTTACATATCTATAGTAAAATTATTATTCAATATATGTGATATATATGCTGGCATATATGCTATGAATTAACCACCAAATGCTAACTGAGATAGTTTTAATCTACGGTGCAATGGTGGAATATAAAATAATTTAGTTGCCATGATTTCAAAGACATAGATATGCACACCAGTAGTTTGCCAAGATAATCAAAATGTCAAAATCAGAAAAATTATATTCCTTATAGAGAACTATTTTTGTAAATTCATGTTAAAATTATGCTCCAGGTGTTGAGAACATGTAATATATTCAATTCCTTTCACTCTTCACTGAGTGATTTTTAACTACTTAAGAAAAAAAAGTTGAGTAACCACCAGGTTGGTTTATCAAGATACCACCTCATTAGGGAAAAGATTAAAAGGCAAAAGTGGTTATTTCTCTCTTCAGGAATTTGTCAAGTAACTTTGAAATAAATACTTTATTGTTTACAAGTATAGAAAAGACAAATTCAAATTTTACTAAAATATTTATGCAAAAATGAGTCACATGAATGGATAATTGTTTGATTTTGAAAGTTAAGTCTTATTGGGAAGTTTTGATACTGTAACAAAAAGCAAGCTTAAGTGAATGCTGATGATAATAAAATAAAATATGTCTTCAACAGCCCCATTCTGTGAAACATGAACATATGAATCAAAGAAGAACAATTTCAAGTTATGTTTTTAAAAAGAAATATTAATACTATAACCATGTCTTTGCATTATTAAAATCAGTTTATATTTTTAAATGAATCAGTGTTCTTAAGATGAGCACTGCATACATATAAAATATATAATTATTTTACATTTATCTATCAAATAGTTTGTTTCAAATCAACCCTAAAATAATAAAATTGTGTTTATTTTGCAAAATAAATTTATTTTCATTAACATTAAAATGTTTTCTTATGCAAATTATACAGAAGAAAAAAGCAATATCATTTGCAGTTAGACTAATTATCTAGCTAGTTTGGGATATGGAATATGACCTGTTTAAAATCCATATCATGGCTTTTTGATGACAACCTCAACTATTAGTGATATTTTATTAAGTATATTATTTTATTAGCAATGAGTACTGTGGCAAAGTTTAAATTATCCCACTCTGGTATGTCTCCAGATTTTTTAAAGCAACCTCAACTTTCACTGGCGGCACTACAACAACATTGCAACACTAAATTTTGATTCAAATTTTACTCTCATTATCCACTTAGTAACCAAAATGCTATTTTACAAGCCAGATCACATAATTTTTTGGTTTTAAAACAAATAAACACATCCAACCAAAATTATTACGTATGATTTTCATGGCTAAACACATCTGTGTGCAATCCACATTTCCAAACTCTCCCTTTACCTTTTTCTCTTGTTCAATATATTCCAACTGCAAGAGACCACTCCTTCTCCCTGCTCGTTTGTCTTTATATCATTTGCTTGCCATATTCACTATAACCTGTGTTAGGAATACACTTCCACTGGTTTTTCCCATGACTGATTCCTTCTCATCAACTATGTCTCATCTCAAAGCAGATATCTGAGAGACCTGCCCCACCCATATTCTTTAAAAGCCTGCTCACATCTTTCTATTTTAGTTAGTCTCTGGCACATACTTATCTCTTATTTCCTTCTTAGCACCTATACTAATATTGCTCATTTGGATTTGTATACACAGGTCTGTATAGTCCCTCCTCTCACCAAATTTGAGACTGTTACAGGCGTTAGGTAAAGTTTATTTTTTATTGTTAACTTCGCATCAATGTTTGTAAAAAACAGTATGGTTTATTGTTAAATCATGATATCTTATGGGTTAGCAAGGCATACGATCAAGTTTGCCCTTCATTATAACAATGTTGATTATTTAACACAATCCTTCTAAATTTTCCCAGTATGACACACATGGAAAATGACAGTATTTCTGTGGCACAGGGGGTAAATGGAAGTGTTGTTTGCAGACAGAGTTATGTAGCCTGGTAGCTCCAGCCATGGGGAGGGTGGAGGGGATTGCTAACAGCACATCAGTAACCAGCTTGCAGAAATTTGTGACAGAAACGTGTTATTTGTTCATTCTTCAACTGTCACGAATCATGTACTACAATATTTAATGAATAACATGTTCTTCTGGAACTAAGTTGGGAAGATGGACCACCATTTATAATTAAATTAAATTATAATTAAATGTAAGCAATAAGTAGGTAATGATACTGTTTAATGCTATAAATTAAATTAAATTATAATTAAATGTAAGCAATAAGTAGGTAATGATACTGTTTAATGCTATAATTCCCAAAGTGTGGTTCGTGGACCAGCAGCTTATATGCCTCCAATGTAAATATCAGGGCTGCTGGTTGTAGGACCCATTGATCTGTAGTTTAACAAGCTCTTCAAATGATATTGATGTCTGCAAAAAGTATGGGAACCACTGCCTTAGCAGAAGCACACTCAATGGCTTGATTTTAACACACCTGCAGACTGGAACACGGGCACCTGTGCAGAGTTAGGGTCCTGTGCCTGTGCAGGACGACTCTGGCCTACATAGGGATGCTTGGTCATTCCAGAAGATAGACCTATGTCCAAAGCTACTGGTGATTGTGGGCCATGGCCTCCAATAAACAGGTCACTATCTCTAGGCAGATAGTGCTGAGTTCCTGCTGCTCTACTCTTTTTCTTATCTTTTAGAGCCATAGGTATTAATTACTCTTAAGAGTATATTCAATTTTAGTATTTGTAGGTCATGAATTTGTATATGTTTAGCTTTAGTAGATATTACCAAACAATTTTATAAAACAGGTGCACCAATTTATAAACCTGCTAGCAGATATTGGCATGTATGAGGCCTTCAATAGTGGAATTTATTTTAAGTGATTTAAGTGTTCACTGAAGAAATGATCAGCAGAAACTTCTAAATAAAGACAACAGAGAAAATGCATTCAAGAAAACAATCAGTACATGCATCACAAACCATTATGCAACAGATTGGTATTGTCACTGATACTAAATAAATGAGCACTTCATGAGCTGAGGTCAAGTGAGTAGATGTGGGATGCAAACTTTGAAAATTGTGAGATGACCATTTTATAAATCAAGATTCTGAATTTTAAAAATAAAAACAATAAAACATTAGAAGTATTCTTTTGTGTATGTTTATATTGTTCTATACTAACTTTTTAATCTGTGTACAAAGACATACTAAGTTAGTGGAATATCCATAGTTGTTTCATGAAAAGAGTCTACATTACCAAATGCATTTGGTAAATTTTGGCATTCTGGGTCCCACAAAGTTGTAATGGCTCTCTTACTCTATTACTTCTCAGAGTCTTGATGTCCTACAGTAGGAATCTCCATTAGACAAAGGAAGGCAGCTTTTCCAAATCTTACAAGATGGGAGGATTTTCTCTCATTAAGTGTCTTGTAAAACAATGAGTTTTAAATCTACATGTATCAGTGGTACCTGAAAACCTGAAGTTGAATAGAGAAAGAAAGCAATGCTTGGTCACCTAAGCCTCGCCTCTACCTGTACCAACCTCTTTAATACTTGCACAACTACAATTCAGGTACATATTATCTTTAAACTATACAGATGAAGAAAAGACTAAAACAAATTTTGGCACAATTTTTGACTAATATAATTTAATGAAAGAAAACATTTTTCTAGTATTTTTCTCATAATATTTAAGGAAAGAATGCTTGCCAGAATGACTATGAGGTGAGATTGCTGCTAGTGATGGGTCTTAGGTAATAGATACATTTGGCAGACACAAATATTATTATGTGTAGAATAAAGAGTTCAAATTAAGGAATAATATATGGAATATTATACAAGTATGAGTAATACAGTTTGTGGTTTTTGAAATAATAGATGTAAAAAAGGAAATCTTAAATTCTGAAAAAGAATATTATAACTAGGTCAGTATGGAGTAGAATTATGACACTTTCTGAATTGAGTAGAAATATGATTGGGGCTGTATATATGTGAGAATTCACATTGATGATTGTATTAGGCAGTTCTTGCATTGCTATAAATAAATACCTGATACTGAGTGATTTATAAAGAAAAGAGGTTTACTTGGCTTATTTTTCTGCAGGTTTAAGGGAAGCATGGTGCTAGCATCTGCTTGGCTTCTGTGGAGGCCTCAGAGAGCTTACAATCATTGCAGAAGGCAAAGGGGGAGCAGGCACATCACATGGACAGAGCAGGAGCAAGATATGTGTGTGTGTGTGTGTATATATATATATATATGTATAGAGAGAGAGAGAGAGAGAGGTGGGAGTGAGGTGTCACATGCATTTAAACAACTACATTTTGCAAGAACTCACTCACTATCAAGAAGATAGCACTAAACCACGAGGGATCCACCCCTATGATCCAAACACCATGCCCTATCTCCAGCACTGGGGATTACAATTCAACATGAGATTTCAGCAGGAATAACTATTCAAGCTATATCAATGATCTACTGTTTGTCATTAGAAAAATAAAAGTTTAGAAACAGTTGCAACATTCCTTCAGGGTGCTCTGAAGGTATCATCTAGGATAGTGATGATGAGAAGGTAAATCACGGGGCATGTGGGATAGCTGTTCTTAAGGAAAAATCTATAATCCTTAGACTAAAAAATATAAAAGGAAGATGAAATGTTTGAAACTGTGTTTGGATATTAATAAAACTTCAATGAATAAGATTATTTTGAAAAAAATATAATTTGGCTGTCATTTATTTGAAACATGGTTTGCATTCAGGTAAGATTTTCCAGTAACAAATTGTAGTTACAGCACTGAGATTTGGTAGAGCATTAAGGATTAGCATTTTGATCTGCGATCCATCCATATAAGTGATAGTAAAAACCACTAGAATGAATGAGATAATTGAAGGTAGCTATGTAGATAAAGAAAGGAATTTTTCTAAGAGTAAAATTTATTTAGCAAATGCGTGAATGAAGAAATCAGAGAAGACAATATAAAAAGAAAAGTAATAGAGGTATATGACAAATTGCAAAGTCAATAACAGTGAGCAAGACAGAGTTGTGACAGGATTCTAGGTAAAGCAAAGCAAGGTAAACAGCCAAATATCCTCATCTCATATCATAACCCATGAGCTCTCTGAATTCACACTGAGGTTTAAATGTAAAATAACCAGGGGGCCTTTGGACCCCTCAGCCATCACCTAAAAGTGATATCAAGCCATCTAGACAAATAAATACTCTTAAGAATAATAAAATTGAAAAAAAATAAAATTGTTCCCATTCATTCCAACAATGAAGGGCCCAACTTTTTGGGGTCACCAAGTGTCTAGCCACAAGATTGGCAAACTACTTGGGATTATGGTGAGGCACAGTAAAAACCAACTGCTATAGCGCAAGTAGGACAACGTCTTAGCTCTGCTCAGTGAGAAGACAATTACACTGAAAGGACAACGGTAGATTAGGGAGTGATACATTGGTCAATACAAGAGAAAAGTGAGGCTTGTGTACAGCAAACATGGACTTATCATAAGGAAAATCAATCTGAGCTTATTTTCAAGTTCTGAACTGACCTCCTTTATGCTGCTGCAAAATATTCTGGGAAAATGCAAGTTCCTCACTGCAGCTGTGCCTTCAAGAGGACCTTGCCCATGAAGAACATCAGCGGCTGGTGGTCTTTGCAGATGGCCATGTATCTGCCTCTCACATTGTTGCTGTTGTTGTTGGGTAAGATTGGATAGGAAACCTAACTGGTTGACTTCTATTCTCAAAGAATTGAAAGAGGACTGTGATAGTACCAAGAACAAAGATAGAAAAGCCTTTTAGAAGAAACTATTGATGGCCTTCTTGAAATGGACTTCCAAAGACTGGTGGTCAGACTTATCCAGGAATTTTTGCTCCAGGCTAGAATAGTTGAGGTGGTTTAGTGCTAAAGAAGTGGGGGAGGGGGGAACAAACAAACAAACAAAAAACTAGCCAAAGTCCTCAAACGACAAATGAATGCTATGATTTCCCCAGTGGGAGAGGAATAGGGACAATGAAGCCATATGAAAATTGGCTTATTATTATTTCTTACTAACATGAAACCATTAGGTTGAGAAGAGCTACTCAACTCGAATGCCATTCATAAATTACACGTTACCTAGGACAAGATAAAAAGTCCCATCACCAAGCACTGAGAACACCAAATGCTGAACTCTCTGAATATTGTTAGTGTGGCTACCTTATAGATCACAATGATTTCATGATCTCAACCAGGTCCTTCACACGTCTTGCTGTTTTAGAGCATGAACTCTCTGTGTGTGCTGGATGTGTATGTAATTACCATGGAACCGGAGAGGAAGGAGGAGTTGGTTGTTCACACCAGCTTTGGGATACTCTTAGCTGGACTCAATACCAAAGAAACAATTTTCTGTCCTTCATCTTCCATGCAATTTTCTATGCTTTTCTTCCATCACTGGGAGGCCTAATTAGATTTTCTACTGTGGGACTTTGCAAATAAAATAAATATCTCTCCACTTGTTAGGTATAAATATAAATTTAAAATCACTTTTGTAAAGATATGCTGAGTGGGGAGCATAGGAGAAAATCGTTTTCTAATTTTTTATGTGAACCACAGAAGCAAAACAAACAAACAAAAACACTTAATGAAGGAAGATGCTGTTGAGGTTTTTATGCAGTATAAGGACCTTTTAAATTTATGTTACATATATAAATATGTATTTCAGGTATATTGGAAGCATTTCCAATTCCCAGCCATGCTTTGCATTTCAATAATTAATGCAGAAAAGTATTTATTGAGTGCTGGCCCTTGCAATGGATCGAATGTTTGTGCCTCATAGAATTCATACATTTAAATGTTAGACTTCAATGTGATGATAGTATTAGGATGTGGGGCCTTTGGGAGATAATTAAGTCATCAAGGTGGAGCCCTAATGAATGGGACTAGCACCCTTATAAAAGGAATTCCAGAAAGCTCTCTTACTTTTTCTGCTATGGAAATATACAACAAGCAGTTAACAGTTTGAAACCTTGAAAGAGAACATTCCCTAGAACACAACTTTGAATGCATCCCAATCTCAGACTGCAAGCCTGCAGAATTGTGAGAAATCAATATTTTTTATTAGTCACTCAATCTATGGTATGTTGTTACCGCAGCCAAAACTGACTACAACAGGCCTTTTTCAACCCATACTTGTAAAAATAACTTAAATCAAATATAAAAGTGGCTTTTTTCAGTAAATGAGTATTTCATACAAGCATTTTTTTTTTTTCTGAGAATGCTCTAGTCCCTACTCTCTCTTCTAATTTTAATGATCCTCAATACCATTTGCTCATGCTATAGAAAATGATCTTCCACAGTGATTCTTTTGTGAGCTTCCCTAGACAAAGTTAAATTCTGTATTAGTAACTAAATGTCAGTGAAATGTTTGTGCCAATAGATTATAAAGTATCTGGGAGTTGATGTCTTTATGGGGTCTTGCACACTGTGAACTTGGGCTCCTGTCTATGTGTGATTAGTCCATTGAGAACAATACCATGATGGGGGAAATGTACTCTCTATATTTTTAAGATGCTATTAAATATTTCTTTCTAGAAGGGATGTGAGTTATTTCTATAGTGCTTATCAACTCTTCTTGACTTTGTTGCCAAATCAATGCCTTAATGATCACTGACTTTTCTAATGTCCATTGTAAATACCATGGTTTCATCTGAAATGTGACCCCACTCCTTGCTAGTATGCTCACATCTCCTTGGGAATAAATAGCACAGGTCAAAACCATGTTTTACAATAAAAATATTATCTAAATGGAATTAATATATTCCATAGTTGAAAGTGTTTCTCAGCTAAAATCAGGGGCCGAATTAAGAAAAACAAACTATAGGATGGAGATAAGCTTGAATACGGGCATACATACTTGCATTGTAGATGTGGCATCTCAGAAAAGAACAGAAGCATAACTGATAAACTATCTAACAGATTAATAGACTGCGATGATCCCCAGTGATATGCAAAGGCACACACTATGTCTTTTGTACAGTTGGAAATTTGGGATCCTTAAATCTCATTTTCTAAATGAGCTTATAGTGCTGAAACATTGTTATATATCTACTGATTCAGATGCTGAAGACCAATATATTTTTAAAAACACTGGAAGATTTATGTATGAAGAACTGGAACACACATTTCTGCAACCGTCATACAAAGTAACAAATTTAAATTTTGTTTCTCTTCTCTGTGCCACAATTCTTCTCAAGGATGATTTCTCACTTTTTCCTCCAATAAGAAACAAAACCAGTCACACCATAAACCAAGGATATTTTTCATCAGAGGATTTAGTTTTTTTATGCATTATATCTTAGAGCACAAATTAATTCCTTAAATGTTTCAATAGATTTTATTTGAATATTTTAACTTATTTACGCTTACACAGCTAAACTAATTTTTTAATTGAAAAAAAGAAAAATAGGTTTTTGCAGTGAAACTCAGATGACCTCAAAGATTTTTGTTCTATTTCATATTGTAATGTTGCCTCTAGAAAGAGGGAATTATGAAAGAATATAACTATTTCTAGACAATAGAATAAAATAGAAATGGTATATGACCCTGCTGTGAAGAGGTTAAATATCTTGTGTACATTCCCCATTTCTTTTTACCTTTTTTAGTTACCAAGGAGGTAATATGTTGAATAGGACAGCATCTTAAGATGGAATGAGTCTAGATACCAAGTAACAGCTTGAAAAAAAAATTCCCAGAAAAAAACACTCAACCAGCATCTCCACTAGATTTTTCCACATGTAATGAAGAACTATGAACTGAAGTTGCATTTAACCCTCAAGTGCAGTAAGTTTTACTATAAAAGACGTTGAGGAATTGCAGAAAGATATAAGCAAAGAGAGATGCTCCTTTTATCATATTGTTTCTGAGCATTGCAAATTTTAATATCTACATTAGATTCTTCCATAAGTAATGAAGAAACTTGTATTTAGTAACTCTTATTTTGAAAAAGTATTAATGTATCAAGTATTGTAATTTTTACTAATGAAAGAAAGAAGTCAAGGATTTGCTGAGAGAAATAGCCAAAGAAAGAAGAGAAATGTTAGTTTCATCATATCATTTATGAACATATGAAAAGTGCTGCAAAGAATTTGTGGAAGATGTATGCTGTTAAAAATCTATGATATTCAAAATTAAGAATACATTGGGATTCCATTACAAGTGGGGCAGGTTTTAAATTTAACAGGTTATAATTGAGGACTCAACAAAGCCATGCGGAAATGTGTTCATGTACGTGTGTGTGTTTGTGTGTGTGTGCATGTGTGCAAGAAAGAGAGGTGGTGAGAGAGGAAGAGGGTAAGGAAGAGGGAAATGAATCGAGGGATTATTAATAGAGAAGATATTCTTTGCATAGTTAATAGCTGAATTTAGAAGCATTTATGGAACAAATAAGCCTTGAGAGAGTTAGATAAAAGACACCAGAGACAGACAGAGATTTGAAAGAAAATTAAGGAAGTCATAAAAGAAGAAGTAGACAATAAAGAATTGAGAATAAAATTGGATAGTTAGGATATTGGGATTAAGGATATGTCAATGTCTTCTTAAATATTTTGGGGATTGGGGATGTTGTGTTCCTGTGAGAAGTTTATTTAAATTAACTGGCTTCAACTTCTTTCCCTATTAAATAAAAAATGAGAAAATAGAAAATCTGTTTCCTCAGATTTCTATTTTATTAGATATCCTTTCTAATATTCCATAGCTTAAAAGTTGTGAAACTTCTAAATTCATGCACATAATTTTAAATAAGGAATTGCATTTGCCAAGGTAAAACAGTTCTTGAAATTCTGTATTACTTTTTCTCACTAAGTTAAATAAAGCTCCACATATGATAATGTATAAATCCCCAGTTAGAAAATAAGAATTACCTCACCCTTTGTCATGTAGTTTCTTGGGTGATTGCATTTCACTGCCTCTTAAGAAAGAAAGCAGACAAGCCAAGCTCAAGATATTTCATTTTGAAAATTTGAAAATAAATGTTTTATCTTCTACCATTTTTTCTATAAGAAGAGTAACATATTATATTTCCTTGATGAAAGCACAAGGGATAGGACTAAAGAAGACATATGATCAAATGATTGACACTGTAACTTTCCTGAATTAGAAAGATTGAGATATGCATCATTGTACTTCATATTTAGAAATGTCAGAGTAGATGCTATTTCTAGCCCTGAGAAAGTGAGAAAGTAATATAAGCAGGAACACTTCCACTCCTAAAGTATTGAATTAATTGCTAACTTTCCGAAATCATTTCAGCTCTGAATGCATTCAGTTTCTAAACTCCAAGTGCAATATATATATATATATAGATAGATAGATAGATATAGGAAAGTAAGTCAAAGAAAGAAATTAACATAAACGCTTTATCAGTCCAATAATGCTGAAAGCTATCGAAGGTTAACACTACAAGGAAAAATTTGCCAGAGTTATGCCACCTACAGGTGATAGGCAGGAATATTTAAACAATAGCTCTTGTCAAATACTAGTTGAAAGCTGAATTTGGGCATTAATTCCCACGCATTTCATTCTGCTGCATGGGTGAGAAAGTGGCTTCAGTGCAGAAAAAGCTGTCAGGCAAAGAAATAAGGAAACGGACCTTTGGGAGTGAGACTGGTGTTCACAGATATCATAAGGCCAAGGGAATTTGTGTACATCTTGATAATTCCTTCTAAAACTTTGATGTATTTTGAAAACATAACATTTTAATAGTGCTGTTGTAGGACAGAATTTCTTTAAATCTTGCAGATATGTTAGGAGATATTAATGAGTGATGTGAATAATATTGTCCAGTAATTATCAATTTTGAAGATCCCACACTATTCTAGAAAGAACTAGACCATAACTATCATGGAAAAGAAAAGGATTTGTATCATCCACCTACCAAAGTAGATTTTAAAGCAGATCTACCACATAAGACTGTTTATTCATAGAGTACAGCATCAAATTCTTAAGAACTATCTGTTGAAAAGATGGCTCAGCTGATGCTCAAGAGCATGCTGGTAACATTAACAGAAATACAAAAATCAGAAAGATGTTGGAGGTGAGGCAGAGAACAAATAATTTGTGCCACTGTGTACTCCTTGACTCTTTGATGTGATTCACTTATCTTTAAGGCAACTTTCATAGAGTACTAACTAGATGACACATTAAAACATTATGTAGGGATTATCATTATGCTGTATTATCACTTCACAACCATTAATTTTATAAAAATATTTTTTTCTAAAAATAAAGAAAAATGAAATGTTAATGCTCCACTACTGAGCCCAGATAATAGGTTTTACTTGTGTATAAGCATGTTAATAGGAGAAAAGACCAGGCCTTTACTTTTTAAACATAAAGGAAGCATATTTAGTCACAACTAAGACTAGAGGAAAAATAATAATTCTGGACAGCTCCATGATTCTGCAGAGATTTCAATTGATGTATTGCACATGTACATCAATGATCTCAAGTCCTCTCTCTTGGGAACTCCATTAACAGCTCCCAGTGAGGCCTAGGAAATTTGCTTGCCTTTGCTGCATGCTGTTCTATCAGCATATGCCAGAAAATTGCTGTTAGAATTTGAGAAGCACTTTTTTTTTTTTTTTACAGTGTGGCTAAGTTGCTTGGCCACATTGGTTGAAAAGAACAATAACAGGTGTGTTTTCATGCTACATTGCACATCTACTGCTACATAGTTATTCAGGCTGCAGGGTACCACTGAGAAAGATGGGGAGGTAATCTTTGCAGATGTGTTATATTGTTTTGGTTCTGAAGTAGCAGGTGCTTCAAAATTAAGACATAGATATCTCAGAAGGTGCTAAGAGATGGTGAACTGTCTAGGGACTGACATAAAATGGATACATTCCAAGGGGCTTGAACAACATATGGAGAAATCAGAGCACTACAGGTTCACCGGCAGGCTATTGAATTAGACACTGCCTATAGACATTTCAATAAATATGTGAAAGACTGAAATGAAGAGATGGAGAAGATTTTCAATTGGCAAGAAGCATAAAAAAACTAAAAATCTGAATTTTTAAAAACTGGCCTATGCTATTTTGCCCAGGATATTTTCCATATACTAGAGATTTGTTGGATTTGGCACATTTACAGAATTGAGAACCATGTTGGTAATTACTTCAATAAGAAAACTTACTAAAACACAGGGATAATTTACATCATCAAGGATCTAGATATAAGTACGATTTATCTGTAGTGGGAGAAGAGATGGCTTAATGTTTACACTTTTATCTGTTTCCAAAACTTATTTGAGAAGTTTTCTCAGTTGAATGTATATGTGTTCTCAACTGAATATTTTTTAAATCCATTTACTCAAAAATAAATTATTGAGCACCAGCAATATGCCAGGCTCTAGGAATAAAAGAAAGAAATCGTCTTTGCTCCTTTGGAGCTGATATCAATAGAATATAAAGAAAGACAATCATTGCAATAGTTATTTTTAATTTACTATGTTTAGTTGTGACTAATCATCCAAAACACAAGCATAGAGTGAGTGAAAGCTTCAGTGGAAGGCTTATTCTAATCTGTGTGTTTCTATTAATAGAAGTCTTCCACAAAAATATGACACTAAAACTGGAACCTGAGGCATGACAGTTAGCAAGGTGAAGAGGAGGGCAATATTTAGAAACTATAGCATGTGCAAATTCCTTGAGAAGGAAAAGTTATTGGTGCATTTTGGGAACCTAAAGAAGAAAGTAAAACTACATTAGAGTCAACCCAAGAGTCTAAATATGGTGACATAGGCAGAAGAGATAAATAGACAGCTTGTAATGCAGCCTTCTAAGGTATGTTAAAGATTCTGGATATTTCCCTAATAGTAATGTAAACCTTCAATGATTTTGACCTAGGACAGTGGTTCTCAATGAGGACAGTTTTGCCCCTAGAAAAGATTTGGCAAAAACTAAAAACATTGAATACATTATATGGGGAAAGATGCTACTGGCATTCCCTGGCTAGAGGGCAGAGATGCTCCTAAATATGCTGCATTGCACAAGACAGAGCTTCCAAAACAAAGAATTATCTGGATTAAAATGTCAATAGCACCAAGGCTCAAACACTGTGACTTTCTAGAGACCTACAGAATTAGATTTAAAACCAGTGTTTGTTCGGAAGAGGTAGAATCTAAGGGAGCAAAATAAGACGTGAGATGAAGAATTAGGAAGTTATTGCAGTGATTTCAGAAAGAGGTAGCTTCTATTGAGACTGTAAAACAATTGCAATATTTAAAAAATTAGAAAAATGGTATTATCTGAGAGGAGGCATTAAACACTGCTGCTGTTTATGCACTTTATCCTGGATTTGTTTACTCACCTTTTTGTTAAGAGGGATCAACTTGGTCCACAGTTCCTTCATATGCTACTGCATGTACTACTTCCGTTTCTCCAATTACTGGGTCTGCTGTATATACAGCTGAATAATGAAAGCTACCAACTTTTCCTGGCAGGATAGCAATAGTGAGACTAATGTGAGTTTAAGTTCATCTTTGTAGATTCCAGATGATCTTCACAAATTCTAGTTGAGTTTTCTATTTTTCAGTTAACATTCATCTTTTATGCCTGCAGACCTACAATCATATCTAAACCAATAGCTTTGTATGAACTAATTATGCCCCAAAATTGTGCAGCAACAAATCACTCACAAAATTATTTCATGTCACTCTTAGTAATTGTACATTTGTAATCAAATCATGGATGATACATTTGTAGCCTTCAATTAAATTAATTGTATAAGGTCAAGATTCTTACATGATTATTTTATGCCACTACTAGTATTTACACATGTCTAATCAAATTTTGACTTATATGGTGATAGTCCTCAATTTGAATTTTAAAAAGATGGACAAAAAGTGGTTCTTATAGCCAACTAAGGAGTGAAAGTCCGGTTTTTAATTAGGATTCAAGAATGGTAAACAAATGTAGTAGGGGTAAATTGGAAACACTAACATTTTCACAAACATTTATGTCTAGCTTTGATTAAATTCAGTTTTAGAATGTATAAGGTAGTCTGCCCCTTTCCTAGTTGGCTTATAATATTGAAAATAATAAACTTGTCTTGGTGGAAGACAGTGTCATACAGATCCTCTAATAATCTTAATTGGCAAATTTGAGTTCATTCATGTCAACTTTTATTGCCAAAACTTTTTTTTTATTTTCATTTTCCTCTAGAATGTCATAGCTACTCTCGAGAACTTCTCTTTCGTGCGAAATATAGAATGAACTTTTTATGGTCTATTTTTTATGATTATTAAGAGAATCCAATTAAATGTGTATAGTTCAATTTATAGATCATTTAATATTATATTGTGGACACTGCCGTGTTCATGAGATTATATATATATATATACACACATACTTGAATCTTTCTGTTTTAAAAAATATATTTTACATATTTTAAATAAATATTTTCTGCATATTATATAGAATATCACTGTTTACACGGATTTTGTGACTATGAAGAGGGTTTTATTAAGTTTTACAGCTAGTTATTTTATTTATTTATTTATTTATTTATTTATTTATTTATTTTTTGTGGGGATGGAGTCTTGCTCTATCGCCTAGACTGGAGTACAGATCTTGGCTCACTGCAACCTCTGCCTCCCAGGTTCAAGCAATTCTCCTGCCCCAGCCTCCCCAGTAGCTGGGATTACAGGCAGGCATCACCACGCTGGGCTAATTTTTTTTTATTTTTAGTAGAGACAGGGTTTCTCCATGTTGGCCAGGCTGGTCTCTATATTTTCTAGATATTTAGGATTGCTGGTATCTGTGGTAGGTTCTTATCTCCAGCTGAATGACAGAAATGAAAATTATTCTAAAAAGGTGAACAAAATATTTATTTCTTCTTAAAGCCCAAGAATATATAAGTTTCCTTAGATATCTTAGGATTTTCTCAACCCTTGCACAATAAATGACTGCAAAAAAAAAATTATTCTCAAACATAGGGATGGAATACTTTTTCCTGGAAGTTTTGGGCTTAGTGAGACAGAAAACAAATAATTACGAGTTTCATTTAGGAAAATATAGCATCCAAATGTGTATAATAATATTTCTGTTTATACTTTACTCTTCAGAGCTAAAATACTGACATCTGAGAACTATATTTTAAATGAATATTAATTGTAAGATGTAACAAGAAACAGATTTTAAACATAGATACCATGTCACGTTTAATTTATAGAATTATCAGTAACCAATACCATCATTTTTATTGATAAAAAATAAACAAAAGCAAAGATCTTAATTATTTGACATCTGTAATTAAAATATAAAATAAAAATAATTAAAACTATTTAGACTGAAGACATGAAGGATAATATGTGGATGATTTTAGCCTCTGTATTTTTAATAAATGTAGTTTTCTAAAAACTTCAGTTGTTCAACACATTACTTAGTTGGTATAATGCCCATAATAGAATGCATTTTCCTAAACTTCTCTTTAACACCTTTCAGTGATTAAACATCAAATGTTCTTATACAGATCATGATGATGTTATTCGATTATCAGTATTCGCTAACTACTGGCATTAGAGAGAAACTTCCAGCTTGAGTTGTGGTTCAATAAACTATTTTATAACATACTTAACCAAATTTAGAAGATAGTCAAATGTGGTTGTCACTATTCTAAAGAGTCTCTAAATCCAAATAAAATATTTTATGTCTTTCTACTATTACAAAAATATGGAAAAGATCTATATTTCATTTAGCCATACCTGTATAAAAAACTATCCCAAAACATAGTGACTTTAAAAAACAAATATTCATTTAGCTCATGATTCTTGCTCAGCCAGTTTTGTCTGGTCTATGTCGAGCTCCTTAATGTCCTGCAGTTAGCTGGATAGTCAGCTCAAGGCTGATAGGTCTAGAGTGGTCTCACTCACAAATATAGCAGTGGCCAGGTTGGTGAGACAAGGACAACTGTGCCATGTGTCTTCATCATAGAAGTACCTGGGCTTATTCACGTAGTAGTCGCTGAGTTCCAAAAGAGAAATGGGAAATATATAACACATCTTAAGGCCTATTTCAGACTGGTTCCCTATCATGTCTGCTTCATTTTATAGTGAAAAGAAAAATCACAAATCCAGTCTATACATAAGTGGGTCAACTCCATCTCATAATAAGAAAAACTGCAACATCAAATTAAAAGAATATGGTAGAAAAAAATAAGAGTAAAGATTTGTGGCTATTTGTAACGTATCTATCAAGAAGTGAGAATGAACAAAGTGTGCATGTAAACTTAGCATACTAAATACAGTGCCTCTGCTGTCTTTGTCTTAAATAAATTGGCCTTCCTGTTATTTCATACATCTATAATTTATGCTGGCTTCTATATTCACTAGTATGCTAACATAACTTCTGTGTCACTAGAAATAATAAATTAGTTGAAATAGGACAATATTAATGTAACTCTGCCTCTTGTTGAATTTAGTGCTTGAGAATAAATTGATAAAGAGTTGTGAGCCTTCTCCAACCAAAAGCTTATATAAGAAGAAATTTAAATAAACTTGAAAATAAATTGTCTACATGATTCTATCTATAGTGTGACAGGATTTGGAAGATTTTATTTTTAATCTTATGAAAGTTGAAAAATCACAGGGTGATAACCATTGCTATTCTACTGCTGCGGGTTTACTGATAATATTGTGAGACTAAGGTGAATTATTACTAATATGAAAAACACAGAAATGTAAGTTCTGAGTCTATTAAAATTGCTGAGGATAAACAATTTAAGGCATAGATTAGACATGTGTGTGAATGTTACTCATTTTCTCCATCTTGGCATATGTTTCTAAAATACATGTCTGGCAGAAATAGACATGGCTTTACCTGTTCTTATCATCTTATACATATTGCAGGGAGAACAAAGCTAATATTTATGCCCATTTAGAGTAAATATTTTAGAAAATATTTTGGATATTTTCAATCTTCTCAGTCTTAGCACTTCATTTTAATATAACTTATTTTATATTTATTTTATTAAACTTTTTTTGCTTTAAATATAGCTTATTCAAATCATATCTGAAGATTGTGAATGAGCTATAAAAATAACAAAGTTTTCTGTCATCATTTTCTTATTCATCTATTTAAAAATAATCAATATGGAAAATTTTCTTAGACATAATATGAGGCAAATATATTTTCAATGAGAAATCATCCTAGAATTACATTTTAAAATTAAATTGCTTTGGGGTAGGTCTTAACCTCAATCACTTCAATTAGTTGTTTCATGGAAATCAGTGTGCCTACTTATTATTTGTTGATTTGTTATGTATTCATAACATTTTTATGAATGTGATAAAAATTCATAGACAAAGTGAACCCAAAGCTTTTGTCCCTGAAGGTTGTTTGAAACACAGCTATTCAGATTTATTTACTGACTAATCAATATTTCAAGATTCAAACTGCTAACCTCTACATTTATAGACTCTTTCAGATCTTTATTTTTAGTGCATTACTATTTGAGTTACTAGAGTCTATCTTTTGTAAACTAGTCATTGTTCATAAATAGATTCTAACCAGCCCACTAAAAGTCATATTTTCTGGTCTCAAAATTTGCTAATATTCAAACATCTCTCATTCTCTTTTCATGTTACTTCTGACCATGCCAAGACACTTGTATGAACTTAACAATATCCCTGAGAGTACTCCTGAAACTAAAGTTGAAAGGTTTATTTTGGAAAAAAGGAAAGAAATTTTCAAAAAGCTGTTTATAACTTTGTGAACAATTAGGACTTGTGATTTTTCTTTATAAGTGAACTATACTGTCTGTACTAATAGCTGGATACAAGTGTTAACGCCATAGGAAGAAGCGGAGGAGGCTATTTTTGTAGGGAAAAAAGCTTACTTCATAATTTTACACACGAAAGAAACTGAAAGTCACAAAATTTAAATAACTATTCTAAATAAAAGAACTAGGATGTGGAAAAGTCACCAATTCTGTATTCTCTAGTCCCCAAACTGCATGCAACATTTCGTTCTCTTCGTTCTAAACAATGTATATATGTGTATATATAATATATATTATACAATCTATATAGATATAGATTGTATTATATATATATATAGAGAGAGAGAGAGAGCGAGAGAGAGAGAGAGAGAGTCTCTTTAAAGAACATGAACTTGTCCAGCCTATGGCCCAGGATGGCTTTAAATGCAGCTCAAAACAAACTCATAAATTTTATTAAAACATTATTAGATATTTTGTGATTCTTTTTTAACTAATCAGCTATTGTTAGTATTAGTGCATTTTATGTGTGATTTAATACAATTCTTCTTCTTCCAAATTGGCTCAGGGAAACCAAAAGAGTGGACACCTGCTTTATGACATATAATATGCTTATCTAAAAATGGCATGTCCACCGACATTGAAAACAATAGGAATCGCTAGTTCTCAGAAGCCTCCCTCAACATAGGTAATTTGTTAGATCCCTCTGAGAATCATATAATAAGAATCAGAGTTTGAATCAAGTTGTTAAGATTGCCTCACTGCTCAATTATGTCTCTCGTGCAACAAATGAAATACATTGGCCTTACAGTTTATTGACACAGCTTCTTATATTTCATATTTTGGTTTTTCATTTGGAAAACTATGCATCAGCTCCATTTTACTTTACTGTTTACTATATATTGATAATATTAAATATTACTTTATTCAATATATTGATGCTTTTAAATAAATATTGATTATCCTATAATCTTGAAATTTAAATTTAGAGTCAAAGTTATTTTCAATGAGCTAATGCAATATTGATTTCAAACTATATTTGCCTATATATTTACTGACATTAGAGATTAGAGATTAAGACACTGTCTTTCTCTTTCTCTCTTATATATATATGTACATACACACACATAGACACACACAAACACACATGCATACATGCAGCCATTTTTATAAGTGCAATACATAATCTCCAAAGTGTATATACCATGAACTTTTTTAGAAATCAAGAATAATTTATGAGATCGGATATTCTAAGTTTTGTAGAGTGCTGCTACAAATCTATTACATTTTATCTCTACCAAAGAGTAGAAAATTGAAAATATTTAAATCAATTTTGTTTTTTGCTTTTTATGAAATTCATATAGTTGAATTGAGAAATAAGAAAATGCAGTCAGGGTCCCACATGAGACAGAATCTAGGGAGCAGCTTTCTTTATTCTTTGGTATTATTCTTTAGTAATCTAAATGGTTTTGAGATTTCTTCTCATTGCCCTGGGTTAAAGGTTCTCAAAGTAGGTCTCTAGATCATTTCAGGGAGTACACAAGGTAAAAATATTTTAATAATAATACTAAGACATCGTTTTTATGTTTTCTCTGTTGATATTGTCTAAAATGATGCAAAACCAATGGTAGTAGATACAATCATGGTACCTTGCCAAAATCTAAGCAGAGCACCAAATTTTATTCACAGTCCATATTTACTTCACCATCTAACAAACTGAAAAAAAAAATAGTTTTGCTAAAAGACACTCTTGAGAAAGCAGTTAAAATATTACATATTTAGTCTTGGTTCTTGAGTACAAATCATTTTCCTGTTCTATGTGATCATAGGGAAGTTCACATAGAGCACCTGCTGTCTAAAAATTACAATGGTAGCCTTGATTGTTCTAGCTGGGAACTAAAATAGACAATATTTTTATAGAAAAGCATTTTTCACTTGAACTAATGTCAGATGGATAATTGGTATTGAGACGTGTATATTTGATAAAATTTTTCTCAAAAATGATTAAAGCGAGAGTTTCACTTCAAGGAAAAAACTGGTAGTATTTTGTAGGATGTCATTCTGTTTGGATTTGTTTGATGCATTCTCATAACTACACTGAAGCTATGAATTTTTCTGGAGAATACCACAGAAGTGTGACTATTTTCATTATAGTATGGCAGGTGACATATGATACAAAGAGGATATTATTGGGGATGATAAATTTAATTACAGGTTTCTCCATTATAAGTTATTATTTTTTGCTTTCAATACTCAATGCTTTAGAATGGAATCACTAATCGAGCCCAAACTCCATTGAAGGAGAAGTAATCTCCATTTCTTACAGAGATGTATATCATATGTGCATATATATATATAAAATATATAAATTTTCATTAGTAACTTTAACTTCCTTCAATGAATTTCACTTTCAGAAACTATTAATGTGGTGTTCTGATGGTGATTTTCTATTCTATGGACTTGGTTATTTCTACATTTACTATATTTGGGGAAAGTAAATTTATTCCTTCTCATTTATTTATTTAATAATTTATGTTAAAGTTCATAGGTTTATGAATTTTATTTCAGTCTTCAGGTTGTAATCCAATACTTATTTATTCTATTCCACTCAGAGTCATTGCAAGTTCTTTCAGGTTGGTTCCTTTGTCTCTGACACACCTCTATCCTTTTATTGTTTTAGCAGTTCTTTAACATTTTTGTACTACAAGATATTTCAGGCTTATTTTGTATTTCCTTGCACTGGTCCTATAACAGGCATTACTACCATGAATTTTAGTTTTTTCCATTGGAGAATGGTATTAGAAACCAGCAGCTGAGTGCTAGACGTGCTCAAGCTACTGGAATGTTACTATTTTTAGTACTGTTAGTAATTACCGATAGTGTCTTCTGTCCACTCAGATCTGTTAAGCTCCTCTAGTAAAATTCATTTTAATTATCATCCTTTTGAACTCTAGAATTTCTAATTTTTACTGTAATTTGTATCTCTTTAATGATCATTTGTATTTGGTCAGATATAGTTGTCCGACTTTGTCTTAGTTCTTTGAAACATGGTTTTCTTAATTCTTTAATCATAGTTATGAAGGCTGATTTATTCTGTGTCTTCTAAGTCAAATATCTAGGATCTCACAGACAGTATCTATTTATATCTCTTTTTATGGTATGGACCAATTTCCAATTGGTTTGCATGTCCCTCATCTTTTTTGGATTAAAACTAGACATTTTATGTAATTTATTGTGAACATTCTGGAATCAGATCTCCCTACAGTTGTTGTTGATATTTATTCCTGTTGCTATGGGTGTTTGCTTACTTTTCTAGATTAATTCTCCCTAGTCTATATTCTCTGCAGTGTACAGTTACTAATATGCCCCTCAATTTTGTTTCTTTATTTTGTCTTATTTATTAGCATCATTTATTTGACTTCCTACAGCTTGACCTTGGATCAGCAGTTAGCTAGTTTAGTTGTCAGCCAATAACTTCCTTAAATCTCTTGAGCCAGTAAGCTTCTCTTTTGGAGAAAGAGAGAGAGAGAGAGAGAGAACGAGAGAGAAATTCTGCCTTATGGTTCTCTTACTACTTGTTCAGTACTTCAAAGTCACCCAGAAGTGAACAAGTGAAGGCCTTCCTATCCTTTCCTGAACATGTGTGCAGCTTTCTAGATGACTGGAAATATCTCAGAGTCTTTCAAAGCCCCCTGTATACTTCTTGTTGCCCAGATATTACCCAGAATTTTTGGCTGTATTCTTGTTTGTCCCAACTAGTATCATAACCTTAGGAAATCTTATGTTAAACAACTGCAGCTGCTTGTTTTCAATGCCTAGGGATAGGGTTTTTCTTACTGAAGTGAGTTCTGAGTTCATTCAAATAACCATAACAGTTGGTGGCTCTTGCCTATAATCCCAGCACTTTGGGAAACCGAGGTGGGGGGATCACTTGGAGCCAGGGGTTTGAGACCAAAATTAAAAAATTAGCTGGGGATGGTGGCGGGCACCTGTAGTCCCAGCTACTAGAGTGGCTAAGGCACAAGAATCATTTGAACCTGGGAGGTGGAGGTTGCAGTGAGCCAAGACCACACCATTGCACTCCAGCCTGGACAGCAGAGTGAGACTCGGTCTCAAAATAAAACACAAATAACCATAATACCCTGGGAATGAAGCTTTTCCTCAGAGGTTCATGTTACATTAAACATTAACAATACTCTAGTGATGAGGCTTTCATTGAGCTCCAAACAAGTCTGCCCTTTCTTGTAGCTGTGAGGCTGTTGGTTTTTGAGGCTATTATACCATGTGGCTGGGAATAGGGTTTGAGAGTAGTCCTAAATTAAAATGCCAATGACCCACTCTTGTTATTGAAATTGAGTAGTTTTTCTTGAATTAATATGCCTTTTGTTTTTTATAAACCTTTTGTTAATTTTCAGAGTTTGATGTTTATGAAATTTATTTTGAATACATATTGTGATCTTGGAAGAAACAATTGAGTTTTAGCTTCATATATAATTTCAATAAAATCATATTTCTTTACTTTTTTCCAAAATTGAAAAATACAATTTCTGGATGTAATCTTAAAGTAATCCCAGTGGCAACTTGACACACCTGTATGATAACATAGAAATAATTTTTGGTACAGAAATATTGATACTTTAAAGTGGTACAAAAATTAGGATTCTGTGATACTGGCACAAAAACATGTTTTCATGAATATTTCTAATTTACATTGGAATACACTTTCATGTTAAAATAATCAGTATAATTTTTTCATAATTCTAACATATATTTTGTTCTCCTAAATGTTTCATAAAAACATCATGAGATTAACATATTTAAGATTAGGATAATTTACTATTGTATATTATGCAACTTTTTCATACACTTTATTATTTGTTCATCGCACATTGCTGTAAATATTTATTTGAATCTGAAAACTTCTTCATTCATTACTTTCTTTGCTGAATAAATATAGTTAAATTTCAAGTAACATAATCTATACTGGGAAAACAAGATTGAACAAGGTGAACAGGATCTTTAACATCATGGGAATTATCTTAATGAAAGGTAAAAATAGATTAAACAAACAAATATTCAGACTGGAACACAGGAGCAATCAGAATTACCAATGCAAATAGAACAAAGGAAATATAACCTTGTTTGCTGTAAGAATAGAGGCAACATCTGTAAACATCATATTTTCACTATTCAGTTGACAGCAATGATGGTACTTGATATATCATAAGGGATAACATTGGCAAGGGGAAGAATTTGTCACTTTCGGTTCCTCATCTTTCACTGGTCACTTAAAAATCTAACTCCAAAAGACTTCTTTAGAGACAAGAGTAATAATTTTGATGAAAATTAAAATAGATACCTTGTTGAGTATAGTAATCTTGTAAAAAATAAATAGCCTGTTTTTCTTTTATACCTATAACAACTTATTTTTAGAGTAAAATGTTAAGTTGGAACTGGGTCCATGATACTTTGTGATCATGTAACTAACCTATAAATTAGATTCATCTACATTTCTTTGTAGCACAAAATGTGAAGTTAATTTTTACATTTAATTTGTGAACACAGGAACCTCACTTTATTATTATTATTATTATTATTGTATATCTTAGAAGTCCAAGAGCACCTGCTTGTTCATATAGTATGCTTAAATAGCTTTATTTTTTTCTTCAGGTAATGAAATATTATTGGTAATTTTATTGCATGATATTGTAGCTGTCTGTAATCATTTTAGATTCAGAATCATTTAGGATTCTGAAACCAGATTTGTTCAGCCAGTTATTAGCCATGTAACATTGTGGTGGCAGAGTTTTTTGGGTCAAATTTGGTAAAAACTGAAATGAACGTGGTGAAAATGAGCATCTTTGTCTTGTTCTAGATCTTAGAGGAAAATATTTCAACATTTTTTTTTCATTCAGTATGTTAGCTGTGGATTTGTTATGTATGGGCTTTATTGTGCCGAGGTTTGTTTCTGCTCTACCCAGCTTGTTGAGGGTTTTGATCATAAAAGGGTTTCAAATTTTATTGAAAGCTTCTTCCGTATCTATTGAAAAATCATTGTTTTTGTCCTTGATCTTACTAATGTGGGTGTCACGTTTATTAATTTTCATATATTGAACCATCTTTACATTTCTGGGATAAACCCTACTCGTTCATGATTAATGATCTTGTTAATGGTTGTTAAATTTGAATAGTTACTGTTTTGTTGAGGATTTTTTTCAACTAGTTCATTGGGAATCTTGGCCTGTAGTTTCCTTCTTCCTTTTTCTTTTTTTTTTCTTTTTTGTGTGTGTCTTTATCTGCTTTGGGTATTTGGGTAATGCTGGATTTGTAGAATGAGTTTCCAAGTATTCTTTCTACTTCACTTTTTAAAAATAATTTGAATAAAATTATTTACTTTTTTTAATGTTTGGTATAATTCAGCAGTGAAGCCATCAGGTCCAGGGATTTTCTTTGATAGGACACTTTTTATTACTGATTCAATCTTCTTATTTGTTATTGGTCTGATTAGGTTTTATAGTTCTTCATGATTAAATCTTGGTAGGTATTCAAGAATATATTTATTTTTCTAGGTTTTCCAATTTGTTGTCCAAGTGTTGTTTGTAGCAGTCTCTTATGATTCCTTTCCTTGTATTTCTGTGTATCAGTTATAATATCATCTTTTCATCTGATTTTATTTGAGTTTTCTCTTTTGTTTTTCTTAATCATAAAACATCTTTTTTTTTTTTTTTTTTTTTTTTTGAGACGGAGTCTCGCTTTGTCACCCAAGCTGGAGTGCACTGGCCAGATCTCAGCTCACTGCAAGCTCCGCCTCCCGGGTTCACGCCATTCTCCTGCCTCAGCCTCCCGAGAGTAGCTGGGACTACAGGCGCCCGCCACCTCGCCCGGCTAGTTTTTTTTTGTATTTTTTAGTAGAGACGGGGTTTCACCGTGTTAGCCAGGATGGTCTCGATCTGCTGACCTTGTGATCCGCCCGCCTCGGCCTCCCAAAGTGCTGGGATTACAGGCTTGAGCCATCGCGCCCGGCCAAAACATCTTTTCATTGCCAAATGATTTTTGACAAATGAGAACACTCTTTGGGGAAAGAACAGTTTCTTAAATAAATAGTCCTGGGAAAACTAAATATCTACATGTTGAAGAATGAAGCCAGATCTCTATTTCTCACTATGTACACAATATCAGCTCTGAATGGCTAAAACATTGGAAAGTAAGACCTGAATCTATGAAACTACAAGAGGAAAACATAGGCAAAGTACTTCATGAAACTGGACTGAGCAAGGGTTTTTTAAGTAAAATGTCAGAAACACAGGCAACAAAAGCAAGAATAAACAAATGGGGTAACATCAAATCAAAATGCTCATGCACACGAAAAGAAACAATAACGTGAAGAGACAGTATGACTGAAAGTATTTGCAAACTATGCATCTAACAAAGGGTTAATATCTAGACTATGTAAGAAGCTAGTTAAGGAGAAAGACTATTAAAGCAACAAACAAAGAACAACAGCAAAAAGTAGATGAGGCAAAAGATGTATATTGTTGTTTCTGAAAAGAAGACATGCAAATGGCCAATATGTGAAAATATGCTCAGTATAACTTATCATCTGAGAAAAGTAAATCAAAACTACAACATGAAATCACCTCATCCCAGTTAAAATGGCTATTAACAAAAAGTCACAAAATAGCAAATACGGGATAGGAGGCAGATAAATAGGAGGTTTAAATATGGAGGTTCCTCAAACATTTGACAAAACAGCTAACATATTTAGCAATCCCACTGCTAGGTTTATGTCCAAAGTAAATGAAATCGGGATGTTGAAGAGGAATCTGCACACCCATGCTTATTGCAGCACTATTCACAACAGTTGAGATGTGAATTCAATCAGCCATACAACAAAATGAAATCCTGTCATTTGTGGCAACATGGATGTACCTGGAGGACATTATGTTAAACAGTTAAATGAAATAAGCCAGGCCAAGAAAGACAACAACCTTGCATCATCTCACTCATATGTAGAATTTTAAAAAGCAGAATCCATATAAGTTTAGGATAAAACAGTGGCTGTTTCAGAGGCTAGAGAGTATAGAAGCGTAGCAAGAAGCAGGGACCAGGAAAGATTGGTCAATCAACAGATACAAAGTTATAGTTAGATAGGAAGAACACGTTTTGATGTTCTAATAAAAGGTGGAATTACTACAGCAAATAATAATGTAGCATCTGTTTCAAGAAAGCTAAATGATTTTGAATTGCTGTCGGCACAAAGAAATTATGAATGTTTAAAATGATGGATATGGTAATTACCCCAGTTTGATAATTATGTATCAATTAAAATTTTTAAAAATAAATTTAAAATATAGAATAAAGAAGTGCCAAATTTGTAAAATAGCTAATAAGAATTTAATGAATCAAAATATGTAAAGTATTTAGAAGTGCCTGGTACATGATAAATACTCAATACATATTAGCTGATATTATTCCCAAGTAGTAGAAAGAAGAGGGTCTTTCTCAAAACTGGACATCTAAATACCATTATGTTTAGTTGTTTGTGTTTTCATAAAAAGTTCTAAAGTGGCATTTCTAATTTGGAAGGGAATACTTTTGTAAAATGTACTTCCCATGCACAGGCAACTAAAGAAGCTAAAGAGAGATACAATTAATCAAAAACTAGAGAAATGTAAACTATACTGTTAATTTGTTTTTTGGATAAATTACTGGCAAAGTCTAAAACTCAGTGAAATATTCTCATTTTCATTTTTTTCTGAGCATAAATTTTCCCTATATCTGAGTCATGACTTGTAATGCAGCTTCTTTCTTTCCTATGCCTTCTAGCTTCAATAAAAGACAACTCAAGAAGTTGACTCTTGGGTTTGAAAGCTCCTTACACATTTCTTTGTTAAAAGCAATTCCTTTATTCCTACCTGTTTCCCTTCTGGGCAACAGGACCTGGCATTATTTTAATCCAAGTTACTGCTGATTTAAACCTTGCTTCCATTTCTTATAATGTCCTGGGGAAATAATATATCTTGTGTGAGAGACCTCATACTTCTCTTTAAATCCCTATTTTAAAAATATTGAAAATAACGATAGTTCCATAAATTTAATTTATATAATTATACCTTTTTATTTGCAATTACAATACACTTTTACACTATCAATACAGGATGATAAACTTTATTCTTTTTCATGTTTTTTCCTAGCATCTACGTTTCTTAATTGTCTCAGTCCGTTCTATGCCGCTGCATCAGAATACCACAGACTGAGTAATTTATAATGACTAGAAATTTATTGGCTCAGGATTCTGAAGACTGAGAAATCTAAGATCATGGCACTGGCATCAGATAAGGGTTTTCTTACTACATCTTCTCAGAGCAGGAGGCAGAAGGGCAAGAGGGCATGAGAGAGAGATGGAGACAGAGGCAAAAGAGGTGTGAACTCAAGCTTTCAAAAAAAAAAAAAAATCCCCTCCCATGATAATAAACCTACTCCCATGATTATGAGGTCAGAGCCCTCAGAACTTACTCACATCTTAAAACTCCATCCTTTCAATATGGTTACAATATAAATTAAATTTCAACATAGATTTTCCAGGGGATATTTAAACCATAGCAGTAGTGTACATTGACTTTAGAGTTGCACTGTCAGGATTAGCAAAACCACACTTAGGTAAACTTGCTGATAAAACATGGTACATTTTATTATTACTTAAAACACTGAAAGTATTAGTATTACAGAACGGTAACAAATATTTTATAGTGTATTTAAAAACTAATATAAAAGTTAACCACTATAGCATTTTAAGAGTGTTGTCAGAAATTCATATTTATATTATAAAAGAAACACATATCATTTGAAATAAAAACAAATTATAATAATATAATGCAGACATAAATGAATAAAAACTCACAATAAAGAGATAGCTACTGTAACTTTCATGACATATATATTGCAGGATGCATTTTAATAGTATTAACTATATACCATAAAATAAACGCAGCAATATATTAATATTACATACATTAACAGTATCTGTATTCTATGTTAAAAACTACTTTGTGACCTTTATACAATTAAAGGTATATACTTACTATTTTCTTATTGTAAAAGATTCTGTGAAATAATTATCTAATCAAATGTATGCTCTATATGCTACTTAACAATATTCAAATTGCTTCCAATATTATATTTTTTATAAGTGATATATCAGTGCATAGAACACATTCACAAATCTTATATGCTTCTTTATATTTCATATTAAATAAAATTTTCTAAAAGTATACATTTAGGTCAAAATGTTTAGATTTCATAATAATTTGATTAAATGTTGACAGGTGATTATAATTTAAAAGTCAAGAATATTTATTTGGATATGTGAAAATAATGGTAACTGTAGAGTATTTGGAAATTGCTGAAATTTTAAAAAACATCTATATCAGTTATAATCTGGCCATTCAATATTTATTTAAATGCTTTTATATATATATATATATAATTGTTATACATGTGTATATGTCTATGTTTATGTATATATGTATGTGTACAAACACAGCATTTTTATAAATATACATGGAGTCACAATGAACACGGAATTAGTGAATTCTGAATTCTGTCCCTGGGAATAATTAGGACCATGTAAGCCTCTGACCACATTTTTATTAACTGATTAATTCATACAATTGTTTTATCTGTGTTTTGCATTAAAGAACACATAATATATATTATTGATTTATGAACATTCAACTCACTCATGGCCAATGGCACTGTACCTCATGCCTGAATGAAAAATATCTAACACGTATTTTCTCAGCAAAATATATCACAGCCTTCTCATGTTTAGAAACACTACACAGCATATTAACACTATGCTTGGAAGTCATTTAAAACAGCAAAATCACCAATAAAAAATACAAAAAAAAGTGACAAATGTGGCACTAAATAAACTACAAAAAGAATACTTTTTTTCTGATATGAAAGCTGAAACAAAAAGAAAGGACATTGCCTGGTTCAGCCTCATCTGGAAATCTGCGTGGTTGGTCAGCTCAAATGTCTTGATACTCGGCACATGTCTGTCAATGACCATGAAGGCGCCATGACTACTGATTTTAGGATTAAAAATACATTTTTGTTAATTAGGTGGATCATAAATATAAGATTCACAAATAATACGGATTGACTATATATACACCAAAGTCCTTACTTCTTTCTCCTGTTTTTCTCTTGATCTTCTTTACTCTTGTTATTCTTGCACTAACCCTACCCTGACACATACTAGCAAGTCAGTTGCATCATGTCATTGCCTCTTGATGTCAAGTTAATTTACTTTTGTGGTCAAGCTCAGTAAAACTTTGCCTGAATCTTCAGTCTTCAGATCAGATCATAGCCTAGCCAATACCAACCATTTTTATCTGCACACACTTAACATATGTTTTATGATAAATGACCTACTCATCACAAGAGCTGATGTTCCAGAAGCAAAGCAGCATAGATAAATATTATATATGTGTGTGTGTGTGTGTGTGTGTGTGTGTGTATAAACCTATTCTGCTCCACATGATTAACACATTCTGCTTAGGAACTTACTGAGAATGCTTGAGTATAAATTCTGGGACAATGAATACTTATTCACAATGTATGAGCCTATTCAAGGCAGTAAATATATATTGACTTGACAAATTTACTTCCAGAAAGTTGGCATGAGTTTACATTTCCACTAGCAGTCTATGAGAATACATTTTTTTTCGATTGCACCCTCACAAAAACTTTTATTTTTAACTTTGTAATGGTTTTATAAGGTACTTATTAAAATTCAGTTTCTATTATAAATAATGAGAATGAACTTATTTTTTACTTATTAGATTTTTAACTTTTTTGCCAATTGTTGGTGCTTCACTCTTTTTAACTGAAATACATGTTTTGTTTTTAGTTTTTCATTAGCACATTGTTAATTGGGATGATTAAATGTAGTATACTTCTTTATGCCACAACCCTGAATTCTAGCTCCTTTAAATATTTTATCAGTTGAAAGTCATAATATCTATGAGAATTGAGGCAAATATGGACTTGATTGTATATTGTCTCTAAGTCAAGGAACAATTTTAAAAATAATTTCATATCCAAATTACTCTCTCTACCTCACTTTAATAATTTTCGACAAAATACTTTTTAAATCTAACATTAACTAATGTATCAAGCAGAATGTTATTCTGATATTTAGGTAAAGTAAAAAAAAAAATTGCCTACATGACAATTAGGGAAGTTACAGGAAGTAAATGAAGGGTTCATTTATTTCTTCAACTGTTTTTTTCTTTTTTCTTTTTTTTTTTTGACTATCTTTTGATTTGCTTGGACATGACTCCTTGTTCTCAGACCACTTCCTGCCTTTCTTATCACATTATTAGTAAGAAGTTGTACTATCTGAAGATTCATCTCAGACACTAAATTAATGTTAAATTTATGTGTTTGTATATTTAAAGTACCATCACTAGATATGAAGTCCAAAAATGGATCGCTGTTCAATTGCCTTAACTCGAGTGTGCTTACTGATCCATGACCTGATATTCTGTTATTAGACCAGAAATACTTTTTCCATATGTTCCACAATTACATCTCCTTGTACTTCCTGGTATAGAGTCCTGCTTGTATCAAAGTTGACCTCATTCTGTTATCCCTCACCTTTCCAAGGAAGGCTACCATGAATTCAGAACATTATTTTATAATAATTCCAGCCCAGTAGGAGCATTTGCCATTGAAATGAATGTACGATTTTCTTAGTTTAACCATGCAAATATTTTAAACATTTAAACATTTAAAATATTGGGCCTGTCATACTAAACAATTTATTACTTTATTGTATTAGTATACAATTATTATTTGTATTGTCATTTTATTTTGCTTTTTGATCCCTCTGTTATTTCCCTGAGAACACTGTTAATTAACATTCTCTCATCTATTTTATGTAACAAAGAAGATTATAGGGTTCAGGCAGAGTGGCTCATGTCTGTTTTCTCCGAACTTTGGGAGGCTGAGATGGGAGGATCAGTTGAGACCAGGAGTTTGAGACCAGCTGTGGCAATATAGCAAGACCTTGTCTCTGTGAAAAAACAAAAACAAAACAGATAAATGTGGTAGTCCCGGGTATTCAGGAGGCTGAGGTGGGAGGATCCCTTGAGTCTAGGAATTGGAGGCTACATTGAGTTATGATTACACCACTGAACTCCAGCTTTGGCAATGGAGTGAGACACTTTTTTTTTTTTTTAAAAAGAAGATTATAGATGCAGGAGCCTAGAGACAAGTTTTCCTCACATTTCTACACATTTCTATATAAGAATATTAGGATTTTTTCCCCCTGGATTAACTTTTCAATAATGTTTTATAATAATCATTCATATAATATAGAGAAAGTGTCTCTCTCTGAAAGAGATTTGTTTAATGTCAGGAAAATCAGATATATCTCCTTCTATGGAAGTTTGGTAATGTTTGCCAGCAGCCCTATATATAAGTTCAGGGTTTCTTAATTTGAGGGTTCCTTTCCTGTAACATATTCTACTGAATGTGTAAGTATCACCTGGCAATTATTGAATAACACTATGAGAATTGAGGTTCAAAGAATCAATGATTTTAATCTAGCTACTGCTGTGAATAATAAGCTGTCCTTTGTCTCTGACCTGAGAGTCTCATATCTTCTATCAGTAGCTATAAAATTGAAAAGATGACTTGTTAACTTTTAAATATGATTAAATCTCAGCCATGCACAATTTCCAAAACAGGTTGTATACAGAATTGTCAGGCTTTTCAAAATAATGATACTATACATTTGTAGATTGCTTTTATATAAATTATTTCATTTAAATTTTAAAACACCTTTGAAATGTAAAACTAACACTGCTGGTTATTAACCATGATTTAGAAGAACTTAACCTCATTGAACTTCAATTTATTAGTAAAAATGATATAATTTCTACTGCATGAAATCTTTATGTGAATTAAATAGTTGATGCATAATGTGCTAACAAGAGTACCTGTTACAGAGTTGGTGCCCAATGTGTCTGTAAAATTTCATTACTTCTTCCAATTATTCTGAGACATAATGATCATCCAAAGCCTTATTTAAGATGTCCTTGATATAACTATATGATGCCCCCTTAATTCTCAAACTACTTATTTATACTATCAATACATTACTTGTAATTTAATAACATGCTTTCATGTATCACTTTTTCAAATTTCTATAAAGATAAGCACCTTCAGACCAAAGTCTTGAGAGCAAAATCACATGCATGCTATTTTTCTACCAAACTGTCTAATAGAATCCAGTCAATATTGAAAACTAACTTCTGACAAAGTTATTCTAAAAGCTCAATGTATTCTGTAGTGTGGACTTACTGGGCCAATGAATAAATGTTTTTGGATATGTGTCTTGCAAGATGTCTTATAGCTCATTTTTATAGGTTTTTTTTTTTTTTTTTGTGGTTTCCTTTCATCACCTTAGAAAAATACACAGATATTTATTTCAAGTAAGGCACAAAGAATGACATGTTAAATCAGAAAAGCTTTTTTAAAATAATTGTTCTTAAGTGCATTTGGTATAAAAGATGACCCCAAATTTGGGAAACTTTCCATTGGTACATGATAGACTTTCCCTAAAATGATATCATAGAATAGTATGTTAGTAATAGTGAGCATTAAGAGTTACTTATGTTATAATGTAAATGCCATCAGCAATAATTATAACTAGGAAGCAGTATTTCCAGAAACTACACAAATCTTTATCTAATTATACTTTTGCTTCCATTTACCTGTCTAAAGCCTTAAAATTTTATTTAAGATATTTATGTTTATAACTAACCAAAGTATTCAAAGTAATTGTATAATTCAAGAACACATTCATATTTATTTTATATATATATATATGCAGGAAATTCAAATTTAGATCATCTGTACTTTTGGAAACTGCCAGAACTACACCAAATAATATCCAACATTAAATTAAAAACTATGGACTTCTTAGGCAAGATGGCCAAATAGAAACAGCTCTTGTGTGCAGTTTCCAGTGAGACCAATACAGAAAGCAGGTGATTTTTGCATTTCCAATGGAAGTACCCACTTCATTTCATTGGGACTGTTTAGACAGTGGGTGCAGCCCACAGAGGGCAAGCAGAAGCAGGGTGGGACATTGCCTCAACTGGGAAGAGTAAGGGGTGGGTGAACTCTCTCCCCTAGCCAAGAAAGCCCTGAGGGACTGTGCCTTGAGGGACAGTGCTAGCCGGCCCAAATTCTGTGCATTTCCCAAGGTCTTCACAACCCACAGACCAGGAGGTTCCCTCAGGAGCCTATAACACCAGGGCCCTGGGTTTCAAGGACTAAATTAGGTGGTCATTTTGGCTGATATCAAATTAGCTGTAGGTATTTTCTTTTCTTTTTTCTTTTTTTTTTTTTTTCATACCCCAGTGGCATCTGGAAACCCAGTGAGGCAGGAGAACCATCCACTCCCCTGGAAAGGGGGCTTAAAATTTTTGCTGCCAGCACAGCAGTAGGAAGTGGACCTGCGACCCTTGAGCTTGATGTGGGGAGGAGCATCACCATTACTGAGGCTTGAGTAGATGGTTTTCCCCTCACAGTGTAAACAAAACCCTTAGGGAGTTCGGACTGAGTGGAGCCCAACCCAGTGCTTCTAAGCTGCTGTAGCCAGACTGCCTCTCTAGTTTCCTCCGCTCAGGGCAGTGCACCTCTGAAAGAGGCACCAGCCCCAGTCAAGGACTTATAGATCAAACTCCCATCTTCCTGGGACTGAGACCTGGGGGAAGGGACGGCTTTGGGCTCAGCTTCAGCAGACTTAAACCTTCCTGCCTGCTGGCTGGGAAGAGAGCAGTGGATCTCCCAGCACAGTGCTCAAGTTCTGCTAAGGGACAAGTTGCCTCCTCAAGTGGGCCTCTGACCCACATGCTTCCTGATAGGGAGACACCTCCTAGCAGGGATTGACAGATAACTCATACAGGAGAGCTCTGGTTGGCATCTGGCTGGTGCCCCTCTAGGACAAAGCTTCCAGAGCAAGGATCAGGCAGCAATCTTTCTGTTCTGCAGCCTCCACTGGTAATACCAAGGCAAACAGGGTCTGGTGTGAACCTCTAGCAAACTCCAACAGACCTGCAGAAGAGAGAGTGGGTGCCAATATTCAACATTCTTAAAGAAAATAATTTTCAACCCAGCATTTCATATCCAGCCAAACCAAGCTTCATAAGTGAAAGAGAAATAAAATCCTTTACAGACAAGCAAAGGCTGAGGGATTTTGTCACCACCAGGCCTGCCTTACAAGAGCTCCTGAAGGAAGTACTAAATACGGAAAGGAAAAACTGGTGCCAGCCACTGCAAAAACATACCAAATTGTAAGGCCATTGGCACGACAAAGAAATTCCGTCAACTAATGGATAAAATAACCAGCTAGCATCATAATGATAGGATCAAATTCATACATAACAATATTAATCTTAAATATAAATGGACTAAATGCCCCAATTAAAAGACACAGACTGACAAATTGGATAAAGAGTCAAGATCCATTGGTGTGCTGTATTCAGGACACCCATTTCACGTGCAAAGACACACATAGGCTCAAAATAAAAAGATGGAGACAGGTTTGCCAAGAAAAAAAAAGCAGGGGTTGCAATCCAGTCTCTGATAAAACAGACTTTAAACCAACAAAGATTAAAAAAAAAAAAAAAAGGAGAGCATTACATAATGGTAAAGATGGTAAAGGGATCATTGCAACAACAAGAACTATCAAAAATATATACATACACAATACAGGAGCACCCAGATTCATAAAGCAAGTTCTTACATACATAAAAAGAGACTTAGACTCCCACACAATAATAGTGGGAGACTTTAACACCCCGTTGTTAATATTAGACAGATCAATGAGACAGAAAATTAACAAGAATATTCAGGAATTGAACTCAGCTCTGGACCAAGCAGACTAAATAAACGTCTACAGAACTCTCCACCCCAAATCAACAGAATATATATACTTCTCAGCACCACATGGAAATTAGACTAAAATTGACCATGTAATTGGAAGTAAAACACTGCTCAGCAGGTGCAAGAGAATGGAGATATAACAAACAGTCTCTCAGGCCACAGTGCAAACAAGTTAGAACTCAGGATTTAAAAACTCACTCCAAACCACACAACTACATGGAAACTGAACAACCTGCTCCAGCATAACTACTGGGTGAATAACGAAATTAAGGCAGAAATAAGTAAGTTACTTAAAATCAGTGAGAACAAAGACACAACGTACCAGAATTTCTGGGACACAGCTAAAGCAGTGTTTAGAGGAAAATTTGTAGCACTGAATGCCCACATGAGAAATAGGAAGGATCCAAAACTGACACCCTAACATCACAATTAAAAGAACTGGAGAAGCAATAGCAAACAAATTCAAAAGCTAGCAGAAGACAAGAAATAACTAAGATCAGAGCAGAACTGAGGAGAAAGAGACACAAAAAAACCCTTCAAAAAGTCAATGAATTCAGGAATTGGTTTTTTGAAAAGATTAACAATATAGGCAGACCATTAGCCAGATTAATAAAGACAAAAAGAGAGAAAAATCAAATAGAAACAGTAAAAAAGTTAAAAGGGATATTACCACTGATCCCACAGAAATACAAACTACCATCAAAGAATACTATAAACACCCCTATGAAAATAAACTAGAAAATCTAGAGGAAATGGATAAATTCCTGTACACATACAGGCTCCCAAGGCTAAACCAGGAAGAAGTCAAATCCCTGAATAGATCAATAACAAGAACTGAAACTGAGGCAGTAATTAATAGTGTAGCAACCAAGAAATGTCCAGGACCGTATGGATTCATAGTTGAATTCTAACAGAGGTACAAAGAGGAGCTAGTACCATTCCTTCTGAAACTATTCCAAACAATAGAAAAAGAGGGACCCCTCCCTCACTGATTTTATGAGTTCAGCATCATCCTGATACCAAAACCTGGCAGAGACGCAACAACAACAACAAAGAAAATGTTAGGCCAATATCTCTGATGAACATCGATGCAAACATCCTCAACAAAATACTGGCAAACCAAATCCAGCAGCACATTAAAAAGCTTAACTAACATGATCAAGTCAGCTTCATTCCTGGGATGCAAGACTGGTTCAACATACACACATCAATACACGTAGTCTATCGCATAAACAGAACCAATGACAAAAACCACATGATTATCTCAAGAGATGAAGAAAAACATACATATGAAAAAAAGCTCATCGTCACTGGTCATTAGAGAAATGCATATAAAAACCACAGTGAGATACCATCTTATGCCACTTAGAATGGCAATCAGCAAAAAGTCAGGAAACAACAGATTCTAGAGAGGATGTGGAGAAATAGAAACACTTTTACACTGTTGGTGGGAGTGTAAATTAGTTCAACCATTGTGAAAGACAGTGTGACGATTCCTCAAGGATGTAGAAGTAGAAATACCATTTGGCCCATCAATCCCATTACTTGGTATATACCCAAATGATTATAAATCATTCTGCTACAAAGACACATGCACACACACATTTATTGCAGCACTATACACAATTATAAAGATTTGGAACCAACCCAAATGTTCATCAATGATAGACTGGATAAAGAAAATGTGGCACATACACACCATGGGATAATATACAGTCATAAAAAAAGAATGAGTTCATGTCCTTTTCAGGGACATGGATGAAGCTGGAAACCATCATTCTCAGCCAACTAACACAGGAACAGAAAACCAAACACCGCATGTTCTCACTCATAAGTGGGAGTTGAACAATGAGAACATATGGGTATAGGGAGTGGAACATCACACAGCAGTACCTGTTAGGGTTGGAGGGCAAGTGAAGGGATAGCATTAGGAGAAACACCTAATGTAGATGAAGGGTTGATGGGTGAAGCAAAACACCATGGCACATGTATATCTATGTAACAAGCCTGCACATTCTGCACATGTATCCTAGAATTTAAAGTATAATAACAAAATTAAAATCTAAGAATTTGCTTTCATTGTACCAATAAACTTAAAAATCTCTACACTAGGGCAAAAAGTAAAGAATGGAAATATAGTTTAAATAATCTTTAAGTGGAAACATTTAAAATTTATCTATCAATTATAGGTATGTCAGTAACAAGTGGCACAGACCTTAATTATTTAAGACTTTTTTTATAGTTTTGCCCTGAAACTAGATTGACATTTAAATTAATCTTTTGTTCCAGAAGACACATCAAATAATTTTGAATGACCTGCTGCTTTATTTTGAAATGGTTGAAACTATCAACATCAGAATAAAGTGTACAATGTAATTTGAATATAATTGGAATTCAGAATTATGTTATTAACTTTTATACTATAGAGCAAATTCATACTTTTTTTGACTTTTAAAAATAGTTTTAAAAATAATTTAAATATTTAATTTAACATTATTGTATAAGCAAACTGATCAGTAAAAATTAAATGATAAACATGAGCAGTCATTTGTCATAAAAACTAGTAGTAAATATAAAAATTAAAGCTGAATATTTGGTATTTATTTGCCTATTTGATTCCATTTTTATTTTATTTGTATCATAGTAATGCTTGGAAAAAAAATTAAATATGTTAATCCATATAAAACTTACATTGAATTAAGTGGCATGAGATTACTATTTTTGAATATATATCTATAATTAGTTTTCAGGATAATCATGAAAATCTGTAGGAGAACTTAGCTGATAGCTCTAGTGTGTCACTGCCAGAAAATAAATGTAGCATGATATCTTATTTCTTATATAACAAGGAATATGTACATTTTTAGAGAAAACAAATCACAATTAATTGTAAAATGTGCAACAGATGGTGGAACTTACAATCATTCTATCAGACTAATAGTATACTGTCTGCATTTTAGAATTTGCTTTTCTCAAAAGATGATATTGGGTTGAAGCCATATTGACAGCTGGTATATTCCTAATGTAGTTAGTTTGATATACCCCATCTATTAAATCCTGTACATCTTCCAAAATAACATATGACAAGTGCAATTGGCCACTGGGGAAAAGGCAATTTCAATAAAAAGAGAAAAAAATGATCTTATTTGAGGTGACATTATTAACCGGCCAACATATTATTTTCTTTTAAAGGTACATATTTTTAAACACAGGCAATGACTATGAGTAATCTGTGCACAGATAACAGAAGCTTTACCTATCATGATTCTTAAAAATGTAAACAAGCTTTGTAGAATATCCGTTCAGGAGAACATATACAACACAGGTTTTATAAATGCTACACTAAAACAGAAATTAGATTATGGGTTTTTCTAATATAAACAGATATATCTCACAGACAGCTGAATGGCATATAATCATTTGTATAGATCTTATTAAACATTGAAGAAAGTAAAACTAGTTGTTTTATATTAATAACATTTAATGCTTGATATTTCAGATTGAATAAGTTGTATTATGAATTTTCTTTGGCTTCAATAAGATAAGAGATAATACATAACTAAGACAAGAGAATAGCAGACTATAATGGCATAAAAATCATCTACTCTAAAACTACAATTTCAAGTTGGATATATAGCTGAGGACTGTATATATCTCTAGTAACAACTCCTTAAATCATTGCATAGATATTCATAAGACTCTTATGTATTTGAGAATTTGTAAAAAAGAAAAAAAATTCACACATACAATATCCTTAGATGGTATAATAATTCTGAGAATTTTCTTTTTTCTCTCTCTCTCTTATTTCTTTTCTTTTTTGAGACAGGATCTTTCTCTGCCATCCAGGTTGGAGTACTGCAGTGGCACATTGATAGCTCACTGCAACCTGGAACCCCTGGGATCAATCAGTCCTCCATCTCAGCCTCCCAAGTAGCTGGAACCTCAGGTGCACACCACCATGACTGGTTATTTTTAAATTTGTTTGAAGAGATGTGATTTTGCTTTGTTTCCCAGGCTGATCTCAAATACTTGGGCTCAAATGATCCTCCCACATTGGCCTTCCAAAGTGCTGGGATTACTAACAAAAAATAGTCAAAATGTATTTTAATCTAAAATAAATTGCAAGGCTTAACTACAGATACACTCAAATAATAGGAGACTTCAACCAATAATGCTATATTTTCATTCACATTAGATAAATGCTAAAGTTAATTCATTTTAAGATATGATAATTTAAAGATTTTGAGACGAGTAAGCCTGTTTAACTTGTAGTAACACTCTTTTGGAAACATTTAAATATGAAACTAACAAGATATAGGTATTTTTGTGACAATACAACTAACCCAAAATACCTGAGGTTTATGTTGGTTATCCTCAGAATTTTAATACTTAAATCGTATGAAATATAAAAATAAGTTGCAATAAAAACTCCTATAAGTGAAAGTATGGATACTTATAGTCAATAAAACAAATAATTTATTTGTACAAGTGTATACTATTTCTTCAAATTTTTCAATCAAATAAGTAGATGCAATAAAAATGTGAATAAAAGCCTATTCACATTTCCAATCTAACTAAGCATTGCCTTCATTGTTTGAAATTCTACTAAAACATAAAACTAAGCTTACTCTATGATAATAACATATATCTAATATTAATTTTAAGAAGATCAATAATATTTAAGCTTAAATTTGCAACTGTTTTCTTTTCTAATAGTAAAATTAAATTTAACTAAAATTATAAATTTACCATAATCATTATACTCTATCAAAATTTAATACATGATTTGGTTTATAATAAAATTAATGTATATGTTTACATTACCTATTTTGTATCATAATGCAATATAAATAATAATATAATAGGTAAGAACCCGTGAAATTCAGAAATGATGAAGTTATAATTATTAAATATATATAATAAACAATTAAAAATTCAAGAATAGAAAAAGTCAATAAATGCGTGATGCTGCATCTCAGAATAGTTATGGTTATCTGAATAAATTTTCATGAAATTCTTACAAATATATTATTTTACATAGAACTTTATAGTAATTAGAAAGACTTTGAAAATAAATTTTATTACCACTCCAAAAAGCATGTGTGGATATCACTGGGATTGGCAAAAATCTGTCTTTACATTTAGAGTTTAAAGAATTCATCTGTTTAGAAGACTATAGAAAGGGTTTTTCTTCTGGCACAAAGCGATAAATCTAGAGCCTATATTCCCCACAAATTACAACTAAAAACTCTATGCAATATTCAAAAGATACTGAAGAGTAAACAAAATAATCAAATAGTAGTACAGATTCAAGACTTAGAAAAATTACCGAACCATGAGTTTTCTAATTTTCCCCTGTTTTGTCTGGAGGGTTTGCTCTCAGGGAAGCATCTAGTCTTGAAGATGTCAGAAGACGAAAGTGGCTAAAATGAATAGAAATTTATTTCTTTTTTCTGGCCAGGAAACCATTAAAAAGGCACCAATAGGCAAGAGAGTGTGGGGGAAAACAGAGATCAAAGAGCACTTGTACAGGACCCAAAGCAACATAGCAACGGCATTGTGAACAGAACTGATAATTAAACTGGCACAAGTAACAAATTAATCCCTGAGTAGCACATATATGGAAGGGATCCAAAGCAGATATAAGAATAGAGTTGATATTTAAACCATAGTTCATATCAAGACTAACCACTGAGTGAAACACGTACAGAAAAGACAGAAAGCAGCATAGCAAAAACTTCAAAACTGATTGAAACTGCCACTCAGGGAAGGTGAAATAGGTGAGTTCAACATCCTCTGAAGTGCCTTTACTTGCACTGGTTGCATATAATAAATTCAGATACCATCACTAAGCACTTGCACATCGAAGACAATACTAGAATGGGACATTATGATTGAGGTAACTGACCTGGGTTGTACTTCATTTTTTATTTTTTCTTATCTTATAAGGCATGCCCTTGGAATTATAATCATCAATGTTTAATATATACAATTATTTTATAAACATGAAAATTCTTCTTTACAAAATCATTCTGGACTTTGAGTTTAAAATGACATTTGCCTAAGTGTGACCTCCCCCAATACAATACTTTTGTTACCTGGTAGCAATTCACAACATGTTAGGTTTGAGAGCTACACGAAATCATTTACTTTTTTTTTTTGGAAAGGACAAACAATTTGGCTACTATTAACACTGGGAAGGGCTTAGTTTCAATACCACTAGCAAGACCACCAGCTGAGAAAAAAAACTAATTATATTTGAAACCTTGTTGTGTACTATTCAGGTCATTTCTCATGTCTTCATATTTTGGGTAAGATAGAAAAAATTAATCTCTGTGCATATTCTCTATAAATAACACCATCCTCATTTTCTCCTTATATAATATTAATTAATTTCCAAATAATACTAGTCTAGCTTGTCATAACTAGTGTGTCAATGCACACATATATACTGAAAATAGGTAACTGGAGTGTCTTGTCGTTAATTCTGTCAGCATTCAGGGCAACCACATGGGACTTGTGGGAACTGCGACTCTCACAGTGGTTACCTCTTGGCACCTAGAACTCTGTCCCTCTATCTCAGGTGCCACAAAAATATTAGCAATTTGTGTGTTCGTTCAAAGTCCATTAGTTTATTGCATCTTCATCTTTAATGTCATGGACTTTAACGTTTTATATACTTTCTGAAGGATACATGTTGAACAATTTTATCTGTAATCTTATTGTAGTTATACATACACACACATGCACTTGCATAAGTGTGCAAACGCATACCTCTGTTAAACATAGAGTCCCATTTACTCCAACTATTACACTTTCAGATTAGTCTTTTTTATTCCTTTATTTCCCTCTAGTAGTTTTTAAATTATATAACTTATTTATTTTACAAGTATGTTCATCCTCTAGAAAAATATGATAGTAATAGAACATTAATTTTAACCACCTTCCTTAATATTTATATACTAATTCATTCGTCTTAACAAAGTTCTGTTTATTTTATAATTTTGTAAGATATTAATGTTATTTAACATATTAATATTAATATGTTATTTAACATGCTAACATATTAATATTTTATTTAACATATTAGGGATAATATGTACTATCCCTACCCCAAATTATATATATATTTAATCTCTTTATTCATTATTGGGCCTGTTGAATGATTATTTTCTCATTTCTTACTTATCTAAATGTATCTTTAATTTTTGTCCTTCTTGTCAAAATGTGTTGATTATAAAACTTTCAGTTGTTGTTTTCTTAAAAATATTTAAAGCTTTATTCTCTTGTAATTTCTATTACCTAGCTGGAAAAGTATTATACAACTTCATTTTATTGTTTGTGAATTTCTGTTAAACGATTCTGTATTTGCAAAGGTAGACAACATTTAAAAATGGATGGATAATGTAAGCAGAAAAATAAAAATTCTAAGAAACAAAATGAAATACTAGAGATCAAAAACTCTGTATTAGAAAGGAAGAATTTTTGATAGGCCCACTGAGACAGTAGGTATATGGTATAATTTATGTAGTGAAAATACCAGAAAGAGAGAAATGAACAGAAGCAATATTTGAGCCAATAATGACTGATAATATCTGATGATTTTCCTAAATTAGTGTTAGACACAAAACTGCAGTTTTAGGAAGTTCAGAGATCATAAGGGAGGATATATACACCATCCTTGCCAATCACAAAAAACTGCAAACAAACAAACAAACAAACAAACAAAAAACCCCCAAAACAAAACCTACACTTAGGCCTCTAATATTTAAGCTTCAGAAAATCAAAGAAAAAGAAAAACAATCTTTAAAAAGGCTAAGTAGAAGAGGCTCACTAACTACAGAGGAGCAAGAATAAAAATTATTTCTAAGTTATCAGAAATCATGCAATCAAGAAAAAAGTAAAATATTTGAAGTTTTGAAGCAACAAAAATGTCAACTTAGAATTCTACACCCTGCAAAATTATCCTTCACTTAGAAAAGAACACAGTATTGTCCTTTACTTAGAAAAGAGAAGAATTGAGGACATTTTTGCCAAAAGACCTATCTTTTGTTTAAAAAAAAAAAAAAGTTAAAAAAAAAACTCTTTTTTTTTTTTTTTTTTTTTTTTTGAGGCAGAGTCTCGCTCTGTCACCCAGGCTGGAGTGCAGTGGCCGGATCTCAGCTCACTGCAAGCTCCGCCTCCCGGGTTTACGCCATTCTCCTGCCTCAGCCTCCCGAGTAGCTGGGACTACAGGTGCCCGCCACCTCGCCCGGCTAGTTTTTTGTATTTTTTAGTAGAGACGAGGTTTCACCGTGTTAGCCAGGATGGTCTCGATCTTCTGACCTCGTGATCCGCCCGTCTCGGCCTCCCAAAGTGCTGGGATTACAGGCTTGAGCCACCGCGCCCGGCCAAAAAAAAAACTCTTTTAGAGAGAAAAAAGTGTTGATCAGATACATAAGTGTATATTCAAAAAAGATCATCAGTTTTGAGTAATCAAAAATAAAATACTTTTATTTTTCTTATTCTCAACAAATCTAATGTTAAAATAATAAGAGCAACAATATTTTCAATTATATATGCTTATACATATATTTATATCTATCTGTCTATATATACACAAATACATCCACTATTTACATATTCTTATTTATAAGTAAAATAATTGACAACAACTATTTAAATGATAAGTGGAAAGAATTGAGAATATTTGATTTACGGTACTTGCTCTACCTATGAATTGGTATAGTATTCACTGAAGTGGATTTGGATTACTTGTGAATCTATATTTAAAATTTTGGGGCAAAAACTAAAGGAAGTAATGACAAGGATAATTGATATTCAAAGAAAGAATAAAAAAGTCATATAAAATGCTCAATTAAAAACCACAAGACAAAAAAGTGGATAAGACAAAGCAGAAACAAGACAAAGAACAAGGACAACAAACAGAAAACAAACACATACGGTTGATAAACATTAGGGTTCTATAAGCACCATCTAAAAATACATTTTAATATTTATATCATTTTATAGTTTTCTATTAAACATTTAGATAGAGCAGACCAGAGTAAAAAATTTATCAGGAATACAGGGAGGCATTACATTATGACAAAAATATAAATTCTGCAAGAATACATGGCTATCTTTAATGTGTACACAATCACCAACAAACCATTAGAATATGTGAGATAAAAACTAATATAATCATGAGAAGAAATAAAACAATCCATTATTACAGTTGGAAACTGTTAACATCTCTCTATCAGAAATGAACAGATCCAGCAAGCAGAAAATTAGTAGGCACATCGTTTGCCTCAATGTCACCATCAACCAAATGGAGATAACAGATATCTATCGAAAACTTCATCCAACAGCAACAGAACACATACTTCTGAAGCTTATGTGGAACATTCACCAAGATACATCATATTCCAAGCCATAAACACACCTGAACAATTTGAAAGATTAGAAATCATACAATGTTTGCTTTCAGAGCATGATGGAATTAAACTAGAAATCAAAAACATAGCTGAAAAAACCCCAAATAATTGTAGATTTAAAAACATACTTCTAAGTAATATGAGTCCAAAAAACCTAAAAATAAATTTTAAAATATTAAAAGAAAATCACAACATATGAAAATCTGAGGAATGCAGTGAAAGCAGTGTTTAAAGGGAAATTATGGCATTGAATGTGTGCATTAGGAAAGAAGAAAGCTTCAAAATCAATAATCTAGGTTCCCATCTTAGTAGAAGGGAAAAGAAAGTTAAATCCAAATAAAGCAGAAAAAAATAATAAAAATAAGAGCAGAAGTCAATGAAACTTTAAACAAATCAATAGAGAAAATCAAAGTAAATAAAAGTTAGTTCTTTGAAAACACATAAAATCAACAAGCCTCTTGCCAGAGTAAGACAAAAGAGACAGAACACGAATTACTAATATTGGAAGTGCAAGAGGGAATATCATTAAAGATCACAGAGACATCAAAAATAAATGCCGTGAACAACACTATGCCCACAAGTTTGATAACTTAGATGAAATAGACCAAGTCATAGAAAGACACCATATTTTAAAACTCATGCAAGAAGAAATAGATAATCTTAATAGGCCTATATATATATTAAAAATTTGAATGTATAGTCAGTAACCTTTCATAACAGAAAATACAAGACTTACATGTGTTCACTACTAAATTTCCCCAAACTTTTCAGAATAAATTATGCCAATTCTCCACAATCTCTCCCAGAAAATAGAGAAGACAGAATACCTCTTAACTCATTCTATGAGGTCCATATTACACAAATACCAAAATCAGGAAAAATATGACAAGAAAACAAAACTACAGAACAATATTTTTAAAACATAGAGGTAAAAATCCTCAAAAATTAGCGAATTGAATCTAACAATGTATAAACATTTATATACCACAATGAAGTGAGATTTATCCAACCTATGCAAAGCTGTTTGAACACTTGAAAATCAACTCATGCAATTTATTATATCAACAGGCTAAATAAGAAAAAATATTATCCTATCATTAGATCAACTAAGTGCATTTGATAAAGTCCAACACTAGTCCATTATAAAAATATTTTAGAAATCAAGTAATAGAGAGTAACTTCATCAACCTGATAAAGAATAACTACAAAACAATGCAAGATAACAATGTTATTGGTTAGAAATTCTAAACTTACCTACTAATATCAGGAACATTTCAAGTATGCCTCCCTCACTACTGTTTTTCAACATTGTACTAAAACATATGCATTAAGACATTAAAAAAACAAAATGCTTCTGGTTTCAGATGGCTGACTAGCAGCTAGTTAATGCCGCTTTCATGGAGAGGAATCAAAATAGCAAGTAAATAGTTACTTTTCAAATAGATCATGTAAGAGAGCACACTGGAATTTATCAGAGAATCAACAGAATTTATGGAAAGCAAAGAAAGTGAAGTTAGGTAGCCTGTTGAACTGGGACTGGTGTGGCACTGGGAGAAGTTTCCTGATGAAAGCAAAGAGTGAGACACCCACAATTTCACATTTCTATTATGAAATTTTATAATTCTAATTATAGAGGTGACCTCAATACTCACAAGACTCCAGGCTAATACAAGGAGCTGCCTGGAAATTGTGCAGACATATTGCTTGAGCCCATGTGGAATTCTGTAACCACCCAGTGGGCTCACCTTGCCCACTGCCTAGAAAGAGCCAATTTAACACGACAGGGAATTGTGATAGAAAAAGAGTAGTTTACTCAGAAATGGCTGTGTAAGAGACCAGAGTTTTATTATTGCTGAAATTGCTCTCCCTGAGAATTCAGGGATCAGATGTTTTAAGGATAATTTTGCAGGCAGGTGCTCGGGAAGTGAGAAATGCTGATTGGTTGGGTTGGAGATGAAATTGCAGTGGGTCCAAGTGAGTTTTTCTTGCTGTCTTCTGTTCCTGACTGGAATCATAGAACTGGTTGGGCCAAATTACTGGTCTTGGTGGTGTCAGGTGGTACATTGGAACACATTATCTCAAGCACTGATTTTAGGTTTTACAATAATGATGTTTTTCCATGGGCAATTTGGAGAGTTTCAGACTCTTGCAGTCAGAGGCTGCATGGCCCCTAAACTGTAATTTAAAGTCTTGGAGTTAATTTGTTAGTCCTACAAAGGCAAACTGGTCCCCAGGCAAGAAGGGGGAGTGTTTTGGGAAACAGGTATTATTGTCTTTGCTTCAGAGATAAACTATAAACTATGTTCCTCCCAAAGGAACACCTAGGAATGGAAAAGGAAAGTTTAAAGGTTAGAAGCAAAATGGAATTGGCTAGGTCCGATCTCTTTTACTGTTAAAATTTCTTTAGTTACAATTTTTGCAAAGGTGGTTTTTATTCCTTTCTTGGGGTTTTCTAACATTTTACTTTTAAGGTGTGTGCGAATAAAGACGGAAAAAAGGTGACAACTGATCTGATACCTTCCTGCTGACAGGGGTGGTGGTGGGGTAGATGTTGACCCCAAGGTGAGAGTAGAATCATCACTTTGCAGCTGTCTGAGATGTCTGAACTTACTCACGCGAGGACAGACTGGGGTTCCAAGGCTTTCCTAACAAAAGCATCAGTATTCTCATCTATAGTTTGGGTACAGCATTTAAATAGATGGCATATTATAAGGTAAATAATGGATACAATAGGATAAAATAAATCAATAGGATAAAAAATAGGATAACAAGTGAAATTCCCAGTTTTAAAAGTAAAGATTTAAAAGTATTAGTTTGAGGACTTGTCGCCACAATGAATATAAGATTTTGTCCACATTGCTGAAAAACACTCCTCAGGAACAACAACAGGTGTACTGAAGTGTTTTAAAAAAATGTATTTTTTTCTCTCTTCCATCCCCATTTCATTAAAGATAAATCATAGTATGTTAAGTTCACTTGCAAAATAAGTTTTATTCTTATTAGAGTAGGCCTGAGTTTTTGCATGACGTGCAGTAGGAATAATTATTTGCCATATAGGAGCTTTAAAAAAAGCTTTATTGAAGCTTTGTTCTATAAAAAATCTCAGATTTACTTTTTAAAGACTTAAAGTCCAGCCACGGACTTACTATGCCTGCAAATACATGTATGAGTTTGATGAATTTTTCTCCCCTCTAGGTGCCAAGAAAATTTTCTTACTCTCTAGGTCCCAGGGGTTGCTGGGCCTTTCAGAAAGGGGCATTCTTTACGTACCACATGTCAGGAGTCATGTACAGGAACTGTGTAGACAAGATATAAGCTCAGCTTCCTGAGAAACTTTTACTGACTCTGTAAGTCAACACTGATTCCTTAAAGAAAGCATGCTATTCCAGCATTCCAGAATGCTATACAGCCTTCATAAAATAACCAGTTTCTCTGATCATGTCCTTTTATGAAAGAAAACAGACTCTTAGTGCACTTATGCAAGTTACTATACTGACATAACTTGAGAATGCTCATAAATGCTTTCTAAATTCTAGAGAAATCAGGTAGAGAGAAAGCAATATGCTCCAAATTCTGTTCCCAGGAGTATACTTTACTCACTTGCTGAAAGTTATAAATAGTTTAAAATAAATGTTTCCTTGACTCTGTAAAACGAAAGGATTAGCTATCTTTAACAAATCAGCTCTCCATAAGAGTCCTAGAAGTTTGTCTCTTTCCTCTATTCCAATCACACAGTTTCTAAAGTTATAAGAGACCTGAATTCAAGAGGACCCATCAGAGTCCTATTGCTGATTATAAACTGCCTTTTGAAAAGAATGAAAACAAGATAACAATTGTCTGTGTATGACAAAATCTCAGGACAGTCATAGTTTGGCTGCATGTAGAAGTCTGGCTTAGTACAATTATTTTTCATAACTGAAAATATTATGCATACAGGTTATGAAATATATGATTTCTATTTCTTTACAGTTACACTTTTATTTTTCCTCTTTAATAATATCTTAATTTTGTGGCATTCTAAATTTTTATTTTAAGTCATATATCTAGTTATGGTTATTTTTGTTTATACTCACCATTCCTTGAGGCTTTTTTATTCTTATGTAAAATAATCATGCTAAGCACCTCAGTTAAAGACTCAAGCTCCCATTGGCTCTGATCCTTTTTTTATATTATACTTGTTACTTTTTTTTTTTCCTTTGCTCTCCTTCCCATTTAAAGTTGTACTATGTTAGATATTCATGCTATATGCCTACGTTTTTACCTCCTAACTTTCTCACTTTAATATTTGTTGTATGTTTAGGAAGACTCATTTTAACTTGAAGCATTAAAATAAAATTTTAATTTTGAAAATTAATTGTAATATGTAGTCTTATTTTATGTAGCCAATAGCCCTTTTTTTTTTTGCCTCAAAATCTTTTAAAATATTTTGGAAGGTATTTATGATTTATTGACATAGTCTCACTGTCACCCAGACTGGAACACAGTGGCATGATCATAGCTCACTGCAACTTCAACTTCCAGGTCTCAACCCACCTCCATACTTCACCTTCCTGAGTAGCTGGGACTACAGATGTTCACCATCACACTTGGCAAATTAAAAATGTTTGCAGAGATGGTATCTCCCTATGAGTTTCTTTTATTTATATGTTAACTTCATTTGCCTTAATTATCTCACTTTCTTCCAAGGTAAGATTTTTGTCCTCTTCTTTAATGACTTGAAGGTTTTTGTCAACACATTGCAATTTTTGGTGTTTAGTCATATTTATAATACTATGATTGAGAGCCCTGTTTGCATGGACACAGAATGTTGACTGACCAGCTACATGTTAGTGGGTGATTGAATAAATTTTACATTATTACTGGGGATATTTAATTGCTCTATAATCCCATGAACTGTACTACTAATATGTTTGTTCTATTTTTCTGTAGTATATTCCCCCAGTTTTATGCCTCTGAATATCAAATTATTAGTGTCTCTGAGCATAAAATTACAGAAGAGGAAATAGAAAAAATTAATTTGTATATACAAAATTTTAAATGGCTACAGAAAGAACCAAGATGCTATACCTATGCTCTAATAATAAAACAGTCTGTATCTGTGGTGATCCTGAACAGTTCAGCTTCTAACACAATTAAAAGCCCTGGAAAAGCTACATATTTTTAGGCTATGTTTCATTAATCAATATTTGTTTATATTCTTACCATGTTCTAGAAATATATAAAAATTCCTCAGCATGTTTTTCATTGTGATTTTATACATTATTTGATTATTTACTATTATTTTAATACAGCTTCCAATTGAGGAGAGTGCCAAGTTCAGTATGACTTTTCAGTTTGAATTTTTAAAGGGAAAATGTTAGTATCTGATAAAAATGTAGCATTACTCAATGAAGAAACCTAATTTTATTTATTCATCTTAATAATTCAACTAGATAATCAAAAACACAGCTTTTAAAACAACCCGCTCACAATATTTGCTTTTATATTATGTATTTGATTTTAATTTCAAATTGATCATTTTTTTTCCTTTAAAACATACCTATTTTTACTCTTTAGTTCCTACAGCAGCAAGAACTTAAGAGTGACTATGAATCCACATCAAAATGTCCCTTTGTGGACATTTTATTCCATAATATATAAATGAATGCTACCATAAATCCTTCTTTTAAATTGCAATGTGCTGCTAAGATTTTGTATCACTGAAGTTTACTTTTGATAAAACTAGGAGAATCTTGGTGTCTTTGCAAATTTACTGAAGAGATTGTTTGTCTTCCAATTAATGGGATCCAGAAAGTAAAATGTAAAGTCTCTTGAATTTAATTCCATTTTTGTCTAAATAATATAAATTAAAATTAATACAATACTAATGGAATTCTCAAAAACCCTCTATATCCTAGTAACAAATTGAATAAATTGAGACAATAGAAGAAAGTTTATTTATATTGGTCTGTATGGAAGAAAATTAATTTTCTCAAAATAATTTTCTTTTTCAAGTAGTCTTCAAACACATCCATGCTTTTAGTTGCCTCATAGTTCAATGTTTCCTCAATGAATGACATTTTGAAACTATAAAGGAGTCATTCTTGTTAAAAATCATGTATTTATATTACTGTAACACATTTAATAGGTACATGGTTTGAATAGATGTTACCATCATATATCTAATCAGTTTTTCTTCTCTACTTTTTATCCAAAAATGGAAACCAACATTACCTCCAAATATACTGTTTCACTTTTTCCCAGCATTTATCCTTGTTCTGCAAAAGTCATTTTGGGCAATTTTGGGAACTAATATGTAGTTAATGTTTCAGCAGCCTGCATTATATCTTCGTTTGTTGAACTAAAGATTATATGTGTTAAAATTAAAGAAGCTCGCGGGTGTATCCATTCCTTCCCATGATTTATGGTGATAGACTAAGTTAAATTGACCTCTTTGAATCATCATTTTTCTAAATCTTAAATTAGAGTGAATCATATATACATCATGCTTTGTTGTGAGAATTAAATGAACTAAATCTAAACACACAGTATGTGCAAAATGAATTTTGCTTAGGACTTTTACTACAATTTTTCAGAAATTTTAATGCTTTATGTTATCATTTCCCATTTCAGTTGTGAAAGTTTTATAATAAGAAAAACTAAACATACAAAGGTAGATTTAAAGTTAAATTTGAGTTGACATTCTAGCACCATTGTGTTGCATTGACAAAATTGCAAGGTAAGGCAAAATACCTCTTTAATATTTAGATTTCTAAAACATAGAAAATCTCTAATAATATCCAATTTACCAAAACGTGATAATTAAATAAGAAAGCACGTAACAATGGAAAGCAAAAAGATTGAAATATGGTAAATACTTCAGCATGTTGTTAATTGGAGGTTGACACCAACTGAGTTGCATTCTTTAGCTTTGGAATCTTCTTTGATATCCTAAAGGAACTAACTTTTTTATTTTTTTAGCAATACTAAACATTGAATTATCAATATATAGTAGTATGTTTGTTTATTTATGTATTTATTTTTGAGACAAAGTTTTTCTCTTGAAGTACAATGGCACTATCTCGGCTCACTGCAACCTCTGACTCCTGGGTTTAAGCAATCCTCTTGCCTCAGCCTACCAAGTAGCTGGGATTACAGGCGTGTGCCACCACACTCAGTTAATTTTGTGTTTTTAGTAGAGACAGGGTTTCTCCGTGTTGGTCATGCTGGTCTCGAACTCCTGACCCCATGTGATCTGCCGGCCTCAGCCTCCCAAAAAGCTGAGATTATAGGCGTTAGCCACTGCACCTGGCCTATAGTAGCATGTTTTTAAGTAACGGTACAATAATACCTTCCAAATCAATCTCTAAACTGTTGACTACCCTTGTGCCTTAATATATGCAGAAATATACTTATATGTATTTCTCTACCCCAATAAATTATCAGATAATGCATACAAAACCTATTTTAAACAATCTAAGGGAGAGAAAATGAAACTGTTATTCTAAAGGATTACTTAAGTTTAAAAATGTGAATGTCCATTGTGAACAATCATTTTAGGGACATACATACTAAGCAATACAGGAAAAAGAGTATTCTCCATTAGTAGATCCAAATTATAAACTATTACATATGTTGGAATTGTTCACACCATTAAGGAAAAAATATAGTTTCTTTACAACCTAATTTAAACTGCATACTAATTTTCTCAGTTTTGTTCATAGTATGTTTTTTCTTTTTTAGCAAGCTCCTCTTTAAACTACTTTTTGTAGTCATAAAAATATATCTGAATAGTCTGATGTAAAACAATTGATGTCATTAATAAGTTGTTTTGTTTTATATTAAGCACTTCCAGGGAGTGGAAAATGGGAAGAATGGAAAAATAGGAGTAATGTAAAATGGGAAGAAAAGTACAATGAAGGTGCATCATCAGAATTCAAGACTGCAGAGATGTAAAGGCTGTAATGAGAGACCTCGATCACTTGTCCTTTGTAACTTCAGCCTTGCTCAGATTTATGAGGCTTTACAGAAGTACATGATATTATTTTCTTATCTTCTTCCCTAGATTTTAAAATATTTTCCTATGTTATGTCATAAAACAATGGTTTTCTACTGTCATACTGTGGGGCTGTCTACGCATGCCTATGCTGTCTAATGCATCTATAGTCTCAACACCATGAGGAAGCCACTAAAGCTTGGGGCTTGCACCCTCTGAAGTCACAGCCTGAGCTATACCTTGGCCCTTTTTTGGTCACAACTGGAGCAGCTGGGACAAGAGTACCAAGTCCCTATACTGCACACAGCACTGGGAACCTGGGCCTGGTCCACAAAACCATTTATTCCTCCTAGGCCTCCAGGTCTGTGATGGGAGGGTCTGCCTGAAGACCTCTGACATACCCTGGAGACGTTTTCCCCATTATTTTGGAAATTAAAATTTGGCTCCTCATTACTGAGTCAAATTTCTGCAGCTGGCTTGAATTTCTCCTCAGAAGATAGGATTTTCTTTTCTATTGCATTGTCCGGCTTCAAACTTTAACTTTTATGCTCTGCTTCCCTTGTAAAACTGAATGCCTTTAACAGCACCCAAGTCACATCTTGAATGCTTTGCTGCTTAGAAATTTCTTCCACCAGATAACCTAAATCATCTCTCTCAAGTTTAAAGTTCCACAAATCTCTAGGGCAGAGGCAAAATGCCACAAGTTTCTTTGTTAAGAAATAACAAGAGTCATCTTTGCTCCAGTTTCCAACAAGTTCCTCATCTCACTCTCCATCTGAGACCACCTCAACCTGCATTTCATTGTTCATATCATTGTCAGCATTTTTGTAAAAGACATTCAATAAGTCTCTAGGGAGTTGCAAATTTTCTTACATTTTCCTGTCTTCTTCTGAGTCTTCCAAACTGTTCCAACCTCTACCTGTTACCCAGTTCCAAAGTTGCTTCCCTATTTCCACTCTACTGGTACAAATTTAGTGTATTAGTCTGTTTTCATGCTGCTGATAAACATATACCTGCGACTGGACAATTTACCAAGGAAAGAGGTTTAATGGAGAACTCACAGTTCCATGTGGCTGGGGAATCTTCAAAATCATGGCAGAATGTGAAAGGCATGTCTCACATGGCAGCAGAAAAGATAAGTGAGCTTGTGCAGGAAAACTTCCCTTTATAATAATCAGACAAGAGAACAGAGCTTGCACAGGAGAACTCTCACTTATACTGATCATCAGATCTCATGAGACTTACTATGATGAGATTGGCACTGGAAAGTGCCCCATGATTCAATTACCTCCCACCAGGTCCCTCTCACAACACGTGGGAATTCAAGATGAGATTTGGTTGGGGACACAGCCAAACTATATCAGGTTAACAAGAGAATTTCTTTGGTCTTTTTTTCTGATTATTGTCTAATATTTATGTTGCATATTCTAGTAGATTAATATGCAAACATTTAACTTTAAACTTTATGAAATAAAAAAGTAGAAAAATAATGGGAAAATCTAAATATGACATCAGAGCTTTCTTAGAGAAACCTCAAGTCAATGTTAGAAATATGAGTACACTCTAATAGTGAATGGAAGGGGTTCAAATGCATTAATTTATTTAAAATATTATTTAAAAATAAAATCATTTCGTGATATAAGCATCAGGGTTTTTTTGTTTGTTTGAGTGGGTTGTTTTTTTTCACTGACAGAACATTCTTTACAAAGTACTCAGACCCTGGAGTCTATCTTGTAAGACTGTACAAAAATACCAGATTTCAAAACTATCAATGATAGGTGCAGTGAATTCTAGAAAAGAAATAATATAAAGTTTAGTTCTATGTCTCACTATCTTGCCATAAAGACAAACTAAAATAAAATATATTTCATAAGAAAATACAAAAATGCGAGGCTTTTAAACAATTTATAAAATGCATTACAACATAGCATATGTCACTTCTTATTTTAAAAAACATAAGCTTTAATCTTGATATTTTAAATTATTTAAATACCACTTATTTTATTGAAGGAAATAGTGTAGATTACTAAAAATTAGAGAAAGAGTATACAAATTTTATTGCTACAATAAATGCGTATATAAAAATGTACTTAAAAGAAATGCAAAAGCAATAAAATAGTCTGTAGTTAAAGTTCATATATCAATGCATATTTAACATTCTTTCCACTTAAATACTGAGGATTATTTACCAGCAACTATCTAAGACAACACACCTCATAATATCCTATCAACAAAATAAAATCATTAATATTTTTATTGTGCACAATGTGAACACAAGTCAAGATCCTTGAATCAGTAGCCTTCCATTGTAAATAGAGTTCGTAAAACTTTTCAAACATTCAAAGTTCATTTAAGTAATTATTTCTATTCTAGACCATTTTTAGCATACTACTAAATACAAACAAATTTTAAGACAATTTTAATGTATTTTTAAAATTTGAGTATAAACAAGTGCACAAAATGAATGTACAGAGCTATGCATTTTAATAAGATAAATATTTCTGTATTTAGCGACCACAAATATCAGGAAATAACACATTACTAGCATGCAGACACATTACCACGTTGTACCAAAATGCATGAGAGGTTTGGGAAAGCTTTGGGAAAGGAATCCACGGTAAGAGAAAGCAGCCATCACACGTTTGAGCAATAATGGTAGTCGAGATCTCTCTGTCAGATAACAGGGAAAAAAAAAGAGTAGGATCAGATTTTATAGCTCAGAATTTCATGCAGAAGTGCTTAGAATTTTTGGTGAACTCAAGTTTTGCAATCTCTCAAGTGCCCACATCCTTGAAAAGTTGTTTTGTTCTCTATTTTATTGAAATGTATTATAACTGCAAAACATGAAGTTAATCTTCTTAAATATGAACCATTCTACTTTATTACAGGTATAAGAGTAACCTATGTACAAGGAAGAAATGCAAATGATGTTGAGATTCAAAATATAACGTTGTCTAAATTAGGAGTAACCCTTATTTTCAACTCAGGCTGTGTGCCTTGTACTAAAGCAGGAGAAAGCCCAGCTTAGTAGGGATACACTCAGTAATAGACCCCTGAATTTGCTTCAAGCAGCAGAAGGCAGAGAGTTTGTTGTTACTTCTTTTGTTTGTTTGTATGCCTTGGTTCGTGCTTGTCTGTTGTTTTCTTTTCAAAAATATTTTTTTGTTTTTCAGTCTGAATTGAAATCACAAAGCAAGCTGTGAGAAAAACAAAAGACTGAATGTGCAGAACCCTACAGAGGATAGGAGCCTCTTCGAGTGCATAGCCATTTATCCAGGAAGGAGTGTTAGGTGTCATAGGTTATAAATGAAGCGTATGCGTTAAAATCACTGTAGCCGAAATGTTATATTGTGAAGTGAGTCATTTTAAAACAAATCTTGCCCCCTCAATGTTCAACTCTGTAGCTTGATGTGGATAAAACTCTGTAGTTTGATGTGGATGTGTCTTTTTCTTCTTGTGATTTTTGTGCCTATGCATTCTGGAGAGCTGATAAAAACAGAGTCCTCAGAAAAAGAGCATAGCTTGACAGCCACTCAAGTTGTTTTATTTCTCTATTGTATCTGCGTAAGTATGTTTTTAAAATAACCATTAAATCCTGTAATACTGCTATTGTATTGAAGATTGGAGATAAAACTTAGAAATATATTTCTAATGAACAAAGATTCTAAAATGCCAGTTAACTTACTTACTACGTCAAAGCACATAAACGAAAGGTGCTTTCTTTTCCCATCACCCACATATCCGTCCTCCTTCTCCACCCCCACTTAAAATCTGTTTCTGTTCACTTTGACATAGAAGCAGGAGTAAGCAATATGCCATATTACTATTAATGTGCTTACAAACTAATTTTATAATTTATGTTAGTTTCCTATCTCATTTTCTAAAATACATATTTTTATTTTCAATTTAGAAACAAAATTATTTCTTCCAGAAAATGGAAATGTTCTATGTAAACATTTAAACTTTCTCACTAAATTATACATCAGTCTTCTCAAAATTGAACTTTATTTAATCATGATCTGTCTTGATTTCACAACTTACTTCCTTAAAAATTATTCTTTACTAAAACTAAAAATCATTCAAAATATCAACTCGATTTTGAAAATATTATATCTCATAATAATTTACTGAATTAAAAAATAACAATAGAAAGAGATATTTTCATCAGTACATGGTAAAGCAAGCAGTAATCTGGCAGGGTGATTATAGTATACTATAGGAACCAAACATCCTTTCTACATCCTAAATTATTCTTTATTCAATGACTTATTATGGGAAGATTCAAATAGAGTTAATAAAATTTTGAAGACTCCTTAATTATATGTATATATAATGTGTGTATATATATATATGCATATATGTATAAAACATACACATTAAAGCATCATCAGGTATAAATATTTTTGAATTTCTACATTATTTTAGCACAATTAAATTTTGTACTTTATTATTATGTATTTTATTATATTTAAGAAGTAAAAATTTATATTTAAAGTTTTAGCTTCAAATTATTTAGAAGAATGGAAGGGGTTGTATTTCACATCTTTCACTTCAGGCTTGTCATCTCAAGACTAGTTTAACAGCAAAAAAATTGTTCACATTTCCAAAGAATTTGTAACACTGAAAAGAAAAAAGTATATGTGTATGTACCCAACATTAAAATTTGTTTGAGTTCAAATATCATACTTTTAATATTTTTTGATACCTAGAAAAGTAATAGTAATGCATTTGTCTATTCATTTCATTCTTTTGGCAATATTACTAATAACATTTTTTTGCTTTTCTCCTTTGCACAGTAATGCAGTATAAAAACTAAAACTGTGTAAGTGATATCAATAATCAATTGAAAAAAATATTTTTCTGTAAACTTTAAAACTTTTGAAAATATTAACAATTATATTACTTTTGAATGTATAAGAAAATGAAAAATTAAAGTAAAACTAATATTTATGTATCACACTATAATTTAAACATATACATTTAGAATTATTTTATTTTTTTGAAACATTTTTCCAGAGTCCTCAGAAATAGCTTAAACATTATTTAAGCAATATTTATTTATTTTAAAAAATAGTTTAAACATTGTTTGTCTTCTTTTAATTGCATAAGTTTCTATATAGAGATTCATTTCTATGCCTTGGCTAGTGAATTGTACTCTTTTCCAAATTTATATTAGCTCTCAGCATTTTGTCCTTTGCAGTGTCTACATCAAGTAATATATCTGAGAGTTCCTTTAATGTAAAGATTTGTTCCTTGTCACTTCCTCTGAGAAACTGTCATCCTTTAGTCACAAACACCTGTCTTAACAAATCCTTGCAAGCTGATTGCAAATTTTACATCAATATCTTGATCTGGAGAGGTAGCTTCATCAGACACCTTAAAATTAATCAGTGCAGTGCATTCCAACTTCTAAAATTATGAGATCAGTTTTTATTTGTAGTAAAGGTTTTCCACAGTCTTTTTGTAATTACCATATTCTTTCAGTGTGGTAGCTAACCCCAATGCTTTGGACAAGAGTTTTGCAAAGAAATTGGAATTGTATTTCCTTTTATTTTAATGGAAATATTTAATCCAAAATAGAGATAAATATTTCATTTTAACCGTAAATGGGTTTCTGTTCCTAATGTGCTCAACATCTGTTCCAGATGTTAAAGCACCTTTGCCCTGTGTTTTATGTTTATCACAATTTTTCAACTCAGTCTATATTTTAACTTCATGAAGCCCTGGGTCAATTCCTATATTTGCTTTGCTGTTGCCATTTACAAACCTTCTAATCACATTCAATTTAACTACCAGAATTATCACATTTGTTTCTTTGATATACGTTCCTCTTTTTTGGTCAAATTCTTCTTTTGCTACCCCATTTCTATAAAGTGTCACATAAGTTTATCACTAGCAGACAGAGAGTCAATGCAACTACATGCTTTGCTGTAGGTATATGAACTGAATGTTAGACCTACAGTGATCATTCTTAAAAAAAAAAATGGATAGAACATAAATAATTATGGATAATGATAGACATATGTTATTTACATAGTAATATTTAGACTTAAGGTCTAGCAACAAAGTGTATGTTTGATGGGATTAATCATAGATAACATACCATGATCATATAATTTTAATTCTTCATTCTGTTAATGTGATGTATCATACTTACTGATTTGCATATGTTGAACCATCCTTCCATTCAAGGGATACACCACACTTAATTATGGTGTATGATCTTTCCAAGGTCCTGCTGAATTTGGTTTATGCGTATTTTGTTGAGGATTTTTGTATATGTTCATTAGAGATATTAACCTGTCATTTTGTTACCTTGTAGTGTTCTTGTCTGCCTTTGGTGTCAGGGTAACACTGGCTTGCTTCATGAAATGAGCTTAGAAATGTTTACTTCTCTTCATATTTTTAGAAAAATTGAAAAATTACCTATCTTAACTATTCTTTGAATTTCTTGTAGAATTCATCAGTGAGTCCATCAGGGCCAGCCTTCTCTTTGATGAGAGATTTTCATTACTGACTCAGTCTCCTTCCTCATTATTGATGTGTTCAAATTTTCTATTTCTTCATGATTTAGTCTTCGCAGATTGTATGTTTCCCAGGAATTTATCCATTTCTTAAAGATTATCCAATTCATTGGTGTACAATCTTTTATAATAGTCTCTCACAATTCTTTGTATTTCTGTGCTATCAGTTTTAACACATTATCTTTCATTTCACATTTTACTTATTTAAAAGACTTCTCTCTCTCTTTTTGTTAGCCTACCTAAAGGTTTGTTAATTTTATTTATCTTTCCATAACCCAAACTGTAAGTTTTGTTAATCTTTTCTCTTGTTTTTCAAGTCTCTCTCTTATTTTTTTCTTTTTTTTTTTGGAGTCACTGTCGCCCAGGCTGGAGTGCTGTGGTGCGATCTTAGATCACTGCAACCTCTGCCTTCCGGGTTCAAGTGATTCTCCTACCTCAGTCTCCTGAGTAGCTGGGACTACAGGCGCATGCCACCATGCCCGGCTAATAGCTGGGACTACAGCATGCGCCACCATGCTTGGCTAATTTTTTTTTTGGGGGGGTATTTTTTGGTAGAGATGGGGTTTCATCATGTTGTCCAGGCTGGTCTCGAACTCTTGACCTCGTGATCTGCCCGTTTTGGCCTTCCAAAGTGCTGGGATTACAGGCATGAACCACTGCACCCGACCTCAAGTCTCTTGTTATTCATTTCTTCTCTAACTTTCATTATTGTTTTATTCTGCTAACTTTGATGGTTTATTATTGTTTTACAAAGTGTAAAATTATGTTCCTATACTGATTTTTCCCTTTCTTCATGTAGGCATTTGTTGTCATGAAATTTTATTATTGGAAGCTATTATTTCTTTAACGATTTAAAAATGTAACTACTATGTGACCCAATACTACTACTTACAGGTATATATGCAAACAAAATATTATTAATATCTTAAATAATTATCTATAAACCCATATTCATTGCAGCATTATTTTTAATAACTAAGATATGGAAACAACCTAAATGTCTGTCAATGGTTTAACAGATACAAAATTTATATAATGAAATATTATTCAATCTTTAAAAATAAGGAAGCTTTGCCTTTTGTGAAAACATAAATGAATATGGGAGACATTATGCTATGTGAAATAAGACAGACATAGAAGACAAATACTCTGTGATCTTAATTACATGTGGAATCTGAAAATGTTGAACTCAGAGAGCCACAGAATAGAAGAGTAATGACCCAGAAGAGGTTGGTGGGTGGGGAAATAGAAATAGATTGGTAAAAGGAAGCAAATTTCCAGTTATAAAATGAATAAGTTCTGGCACCCTAATGTACAGCACAATGGCTATACTTAATAATATTGTATTGAATACAGTTGGCCCTCCATATCCACAAGTTTCACAGCCACTGATTAAACCAGATGCAGATGGGCAATGCAGTATTTGTATTAGGATTTCTGTGTCTGCAAGTTCTGCAGGGCCAGGTGTGGGACTTCAGCATCTACAGATTTTGGTACCCTTGGGATTCTGGAAACAATCCCCTGCAGATACCTCGGGAGTGCAGTACTTGAAATTTGGTATTAGAGTAAATTTTAAGTATTCTCAGCACAAACACAAAAATGTTACTATATGTGGTGATTAGTGTGTTAATAAGTTTGATCACGGTAATTATTTCACAATGTGTATATATATATCAAAACATTACTTTATATACCTTAAATGTATACAAGTTTTATTTATCCATTATGCCTCAATAGATCTGTAAAAATATACACCACTATAAAGGAAATTTGAACTGTGTTTTTGGGGCCGGTGTTATTTAACTAAATTGTGATAACTTATTTGTGCATAACAGAGTTGTGCAAAGTGATGAATTCTGTATCTAATGATAATTTTAATTCCTCTATAAGCTTTATAATCAATAGAACACAAGACATGCAAACAATTTAACCTGAAGTAGTTTATTAAGTTGTATCATAGAAATATTTACAATGAGTCACCAAAATAAAAGATTCACTGTGTATGTCAAAAAAAGTTCTATAAAATGAGTAAGAATGTGATGTTTGAGAAGAGGATTAAAAATAAATGAAACAACAACATCAAAAATTTCTATATTCAACTTTAAACATTGCTTAGAGCAATGGCAAAGCACTTCTTAGTGGAAACATCCTTGCACTGTCAATATAAAGATTAAAAAAAAAAATCTCTAAGTAAGCATCTGGGAAATGCCAAGAGCACATGCCATCTAGCATCAAAGGTATGAAGAAAAAAGAAGGATATTGAGATGAGTCCAGCTTTCTCTCCTGTTTTTTCCATCAGGACATTTAACAATATTAGATATAAGGGCTTTGAAACTACAAGATTAATTTAAATACTTGACATGTGGCTATTCTTCCAGTGAGTTTTTTCCTTGTATTCACATGGATTGGGAGAGACTAAATGATTATGGGGCCAATGCAGGTATGAGATCTCTCCCATATACCCCAGGGAGGAACCTAAAAGTGAAATATTATTGAGGTTTTGAACTAGCAATGATGAAATATATGAGCACACATACTTGACTGCAACTCAGCTTCAAACAGCTCATTCCAAGACAAAGTTTTGGTGATCAGGTCATGTTCTGACAACCACATTGAAAAATTAAATTTTCCTCAGAAGATAACATCAGCCAGAGCCTATGATATTGTGACAAACACATTCTACAAAATAAAGTATATCAAAATAAAATTTGTATGTCATTAGACAGGAACAAATTGACTGAAAACCAAAATAAACAATATGAATAGAGAAATATTGGAATTGAGTCACTGATTAAAACATAATAAAATGTACACAAAATATATTTATTTCATAGAAGATATAATTATGGAAGTATAATTTTTAAATCATTAAGTAGACTTCTAGTTTTAGCACAAGAGTTTAGAGTGCTATGCAAAGTTTCATTCTAATCCAGAAAATACAAAAAAAAAACAGAGTGACTGTAAAATAACTTCTCATGAACACATTACAAAGTTCAGGTCACAGGACAAAATATCAAACCAAGATTTTATAGTGACAGATGTTTTCAGGGAGAAATGGGATCTGAACATATATCTACCTGGGGATGCTGCTGCTCAGCATCGCATAAACAGAAAGGAAAATAAAACTGGAGAAATTTAAAGGGGTGCTGAGGACTGAATATGGACTGGCCTGAATGTGTGAAGCCCCTAAGGACCACAGATATACCCACACACTTGCTGTCTACTCCTTTGGGAATACACAAGTTTTTAAAAAGTTTGTCATGTAAAGAATACAGTGAAGGCATATCCCACTCTCTGCTGCTGATAGGGAAATGTAGATCGCAGCCACTGTCAACATTTGTCCCAACTCATCTCTACTATCTTCATTACAGAAATATATATACTTAACATATGTGTGTGTGTGTGTGTGTGTGTATACATATATATAAAATTCACACACACATACACACACACGCACACACACACAATGTGGAGAAAAGGTCATTAAAATGGTATCCCAGAGGGCACCAGTCAAATTCCATTGCAGCTTGGTGGCATGGGAAGAGGAAACAATGTCACTGAAATTCTCTACCTTACATGAGTTGCAAAAGCTTTAGTTAGCAGGAGCAAAGATATAAAATCCACCACCTGAATACATACTAAGAAACCCACTGCAGCTGGTGAAGGAAAAATAAGAAAAACTTTGAAGCTCTTCCTATGGGGGAAGAGCCAGAATAAGTGCTTGTCATAGCATTACTTGTTGGTGGGTCGGTGGGACTTGCGAAGGTCACATTCCTAAGATAGGGTTCATAATGCGTGAATAAAACTGAATTACAGAAAGAAAAACATAGAACTCTATCCCCAACTAGTTCATTCTGTATTGCCACACTAACAAGTGTTGATTAAATATAACTGTGTGATACAGCTAAGAGACCTACAAGAGGCAGGCATTTTTTGAGAAGCAACACAATAGGAATGCCCAAAGCTATTCTAGTGCTGAACTCCTTAGTCTATTTTCTACTCTGTTGTATATTACTACATTATCTCTATCAAGCCACTGAAATCAAATTACAGAGGAATATCAATTTTTTAAATTCACAAAAGAAATATCAAATATATATATATATAATATATATATATATATTATATATATATATATAGACAGTATTAGCTGAGTCGAACTCTGGTAGTTGGCATTTTGGTAGAATATGAAGGGGGTAGAAACAGAACACATACTATCTCTTCAGTGCTGTGTCTTTGGATCCATTTAGGGTTGGATTTGTTCAAGACCACTGTGATTCTGTTAAAAATAATGTAATTTGTTTCACCATATTAATCATTATTTAAAATAAAATAAATGTAATTATCCTTTTTGTTTCTGCTTTTAAAACTGAAGGACTGCATTTATTCATGAAGCATTCTTGGTATTCACGGAAACATGTTTTAATTTCCCCTTCAAAATTTATTTAATCAAAATATAATTCCCAGCCTGATGCGGTGGCTCTAGCCTGTAATCCCTGCACTTTGGGAGGCCGAGACGGGCGGATCACGAGTCAGGAGATCAAGATCATCCTGGCTAACATGGTGAAACCCCGTCTCTACTAAAAAAATACAAAAAACTAGCCGGGCGCGGTGGCTGGCACCTGTAGTGCCAGCTACTCGGGAGGCTGAGGCAGGAAAATGTCATGAATCCGGGGGCGGAGCTTGCAGTGAGCTGAGAAGATCCGGCCACTACACTCCAGCCTGGGCGACAGAGCGAGACTCTGTCTCAAAAACAAACAAACAAACAAACAAACAAAAAATATATATATAATTCCTATTATGTTATGATATTTATAGATATTTCATAATTTAATAATCATTCTGAATTTTAATAAAATCTAAAATACTGATTTGCTAGAAAATGTTAAAATGCATTCAAATATTTTAATATGGTCTCAAATTTTGGAAATCCATAAAAAATACATTGATCTTTCTTGAAAAGTCAAATAAATTCATTATATATGTAGAAATATAATTTTAATTCATGTACAATTAGAACAGGAATTAAAGATGGAAAATGTAATTGGGAAACGTATATGTACATGTTTATGCAACGTTTCTCTAGGCAGTCATGATTTTCATATTTAAGGAGAAAATTAGTTAATCCCAAACTATGTTACTATTAAATAACTTAAAATTGCAAGTATAATCTGTCTTCTGTAGTTATGTAACATTAAGAAAGCAAATGTTCGACCTCTGCAGACGCAAACGACTCTGTCTGACAGCTTTGCAGAGAGCAGTGGATCTCCCAACACGGAGGTTGAGATCTGAAAAGGGACAGACTGCCTGCTCAAGTGGGTCCCTGACCCCTGAGTAGCCTAATTGGGAGACATCCCCCACTAGGGGCAGTCTGACACCCCACACCTCACGGGGTGGAGTACACCCCTGAGAGGAAGCTTCCAAAGGAAGAATCAGACAGGTACACTCGCTGTTCTATCTTCTGCAACCTCTGCTGCTGATACTCAGGCAAACGGGGTCTGGAGTGGACCTCAAGCAATCTCCAACAGACCTACAGCTGAGGGTCCTGACTGTCAGAAGGAAAACTATCAAACAGAAAGGACACCTATACCAAAACCCCATCAGTACGTCATCATCATCAAAGACCAGAGACAGATAAAACCACAAAGATGGGGAAGAAGCAGGGCAGAAAAGCTGGAAATTCAAAAAATAAGAGCGCATCTCCCCCTGCAAAGGAGCGCAGCCCATTGCCAGCAACGGATCAAAGCTGGTCAGAGAATGACTTTGACGAGATGAGAGAAGAAGGCTTCAGTTCATCAAACTTCTCAGAGCTAAAGGAGGAATTACATACCCAGCGCAAAGAAACTAAAAATCTTGAAAAAAGAGTGGAAGAATTGACAGCTAGACTAATTAATGCAGAGAAGGTCATAAACAAAATGACAGAGATGAAAACCATGACACGAGAAATATGTGACAAATCCACAAGCTTCAGTAACCGACTCGATCAACTGGAAGAAAGAGTATCAGCGATTGAGGATCAAATGAATGAAATGAAGCGAGAGGAGAAACCAAAAGAAAAAAGAAGAAAAAGAAATGAACAAAGCCTGCAAGAAGTATGGGATTATGTAAAAAGACCAAATCTACGTCTGATTGGGGTGCCTGAAAGTGAGGGGGAAAATGGAAACAACTTGGAAAACACTCTTCAGGATATCATCCAGGAGAACTTCCCCAACCTAGTAGGGCAGGCCAACATTCAAATTCAGGAAATACAGAGAACGCCACAAAGATACTCCTCAAGAAGAGCAACTCCAAGACACATAATTGCCAGATTCACCAAAGTTGAAATGAAGGAAAAAATCTTAAGGGCAGCCAGAGAGAAAGGTCGGGTTACCCACAAAGGGAAGCCCATCAGACTAACAGCAGACCTCTCGGCAGAAACTCTACAAGCCAGAAGAGAGTGGGGGCCAATATTCAACATTCTTAAAGAAAAGAATTTTCAACCCAGAATTTCATATCCAGCCAAACTAAGTTTCATCAGTGAAGGAGAAATAAAATCCTTTACAGATAAGCAAATGCTTAGAGATTTTGTCACCACCAGGCCTGCCTTACAAGAGACCTGAAGGAAGCCCTAAACATGGAAAGGAACAACCACTACCAGCCATCGCAAAAACATACCAAAATGTAAAGACCATCAAGGCTAGGAAGAAACTGCATCAACTAACGAGCAAAATAACCAGTTAATATCATAATGACAGGATCAAGTTCACACGTAACAATATTAACCTGAAATGTAAATGGGCTAAATGCTCCAATTAAATGACACAGACTGGCAAACTGGATAAAGAGTTAAGACCCATCAGTCTGCTGTATTCAGGAGACCCATCTCACATGCAGAGACATACATAGGCTCAAAATAAAGGGATGGAGGAAGATCTACCAAGCAAATGGAGAACAAAAAAAAGCAGGGGTTGCAATCCTAGTCTCTGATAAAACAGACTTTAAACCATCAAAGATCAAAAGAGACAAAGAAGGCCATTACCTAATGGTAAAGGGATCAATTCAACAGGAAGAGCTAACTCTCCTAAATATATATGCACCCAATACAGGAGCACCCAGATTCATAAAGCAAGTCCTTGGAGACTTACAAAGAGACTTAGACTCCCATACAATAATAATGGAAGACTTCAACACCCCACTGTCAACATTAGACAGATCAACGAGACAGAAAGTTAACAAGGATACAGGAATTGAACTCATCTCTGCAGCAAGCAGCCCTAATAGACATCTATAGAACTCTCCACCCCAAATCAACAGAATATACATTCTTCTCAGCACCACATCGCACTTATTCCAAAATTGACCACATAGTTGGAAGTAAAGCACTCCTCAGCAAATGTACAAAAACAGAAATTATAACAAACTGTCTGTCAGACCACAGTGCAATCAAACTAGAACTCAGGACTAAGAAACTCAATCAAAACTGCTCAACTACATGGAAACTGAACAACCTGCTCCTGAATGACTACTGGGTACATAATGAAATGAAAGCAGAAATAAAGATGTTCTTTGAAACCAATGAGAACAAAGATATAACATACCAGAATCTCTGGGACACATTTAAGGCAGTGTGTAGAGGGAAATTTATAGCACTAAATGCCCACAAGAGAAAGCTGGAAAGATCTAAAATGGACACTCTAACATCACAATTAAAAGAACTAGAGAGGCAAGAGCAAACACATTCAAAAGCTAGCAGAAGGCAAGAAATAACTAAGATCAGAGCAGAACTGAAGGAGATAGAGACACAAAAAACCCTCCAAAAAATCAATGAATCCAGGAGTTGGTTTTTTGAAAAGATCAACAAAATTGACAGACCGCTAGCAAGACTAATAAAGAAGAAAAGAGAGAGGAATCAAATAGACGCAATAAAAAATGATAAAGGGGATATCACCACTGACCCCACAGAAATACAAACTACCATCAGAGAATACTATAAACACCTCTATGCAAATCAACTAGAAAATCTAGAAGAAATGGATAATTTCCTGGACACTTACACTCTCCCAAGACGAAACCAGGAAGAAGTTCAATACCTGAATAGACCAATAGCAGGCTCTGAAATTAATAGCCTACCAACCAAAAAAAGTCCAGGACCAGATGGATTCACAGCTGAATTCTACCAGAGGTACAAGGAGGAGCTGGTACCATTCCTTCTGAAACTATTCCAATAGATAGAAAAAGAGGGAATCCTCCCTAACTCATTTTATGAGGCCGACATCATCCTGATACCAAAGCCTGGCAGAGACACAACAAAAAAAGAAAATTTTAGACCAATATCCCTGATGAACATCGATGCAAAAATCCTCAATAAAATACTGGCAAACCGGATTCAGCAGCACATCAAAAAGCTTATCCACCATGATCAAGTGGGCTTCATCCCTGGGATGCAAGGCTGGTTCAACATTCGCAAATCAATAAATGTAATCCAGCATATAAACAGAACCAAAGACAAGAACCACATGATTATCTCAATAGATGCAGAAAAGGCTTTTGACAAAATTCAACAGCCCTTCATGCTAAAAACGCTCAATAGATTCGGTATTGATGGAACGTACCTCAAAATAATAAGAGCTATTTATGACAAACCCACAGCTAATATCATACTGAATGGGCAAAAACTGGAAAAATTCCCTTTGAAAACTGGCACAAGACAGGGATGCCCTCTCTCACCACTCCTATTCAACATAGTGTTGGAAGTTCTGGTTAGGGCAATCAGGCAAGAGAAAGAAATCAAGGGTATTCAGTTAGGAAAAGAAGAAGTCAAATTGTCCCTGTTTGCAGATGACATGATTGTATATTTAGAAAACCCCATTGTCTTAGCCCAAAATCTCCTTAAGCTGATAAGCAACTTCAGCAAAGTCTCAGGATACAAAATTAATGTGCAAAAATCACAAGCATTCTTATACACCAGTAACAGACAAGCAGAGAGCCAAATCAGGAATGAACTTCCATTCACAAATGCTTCAAAGAGAATAAAATACCTAGGAATCCAACTTACCAGGGATGTAAAGGACCTTTTCAAGGAGAACTACAAACCACCGCTCAGTGAAATCAAAGAGGACACAAACAAATGGAAGAACATACCATGCTCATGGATAGGAAGAATCAATATCGTGAAAATGGCCATACTGCCCAAGGTTATTTATAGATTCAATGCCATCCCCATCAAGCTACCAATGAGTTTCTTCACAGAATTGGAAAAAACTGCTTTAAAGTTCATATGGAACCAAAAAAGAGCCCGCATTGCCAAGACAATCCTAAGTCAAAAGGACAAAGCTGGAGGCGTCAAGCTACCTGACTTCAAACTATACTACAAGGCTACAGTAACCAAAACAGCATGGTACTGGTACCACAACAGAGATATAGACCAATGGAACAGAACAGAGTCCTCGGAAATAATACCATACATCTACAGCCATCTGATCTTTGACAAACCTGAGAGAAACAACAAATGGGGAAAGGATTCCCTATTTAATAAATGGTGCTGGGAAAATTGGCTAGCCATAAGTAGAAAGCTGAAACTGGATCCTTTCCTTACTCCTTATACGAAGATTAATTCAAGATGGATTAGAGACTTAAATGTTAGACCTAATACCATAAAAACCATAGAAGAAAACCTAGGTAGTACCATTCAGGACATAGGCATGGGCAAGGACTTCATGTCTAAAACACCAAAAACAATGGCAGCAAAAACCAAAATTGACAAATGGGATCTGATTAGACTAAAGAACTTATGCACAGCAAAAGAAACTACCATCAGAGTGAACAGGCAACCTACAGAATGGGAGAAAATTTTTGCAATCTACTCATCTGACAAAGGGCTAATATCCAGAATCTACAAGAAACTCAAACAAATATACAAGAAAAAAAACAACCCCATCAAAAAGTGGGCAAAGGATATGAACAGACATTTCTCAAAAGAAGACATTCATACAGCCAACAGACACATGAAAAAATGCTCATCATCACTGGCCATCAGAGAAATGCAAATCAAAACCACAATGAGATACCATCTCACACCAGTTAGAATGGCAATTATTAAAAAGTCAGTAAACAACAGGTGTTGGAGAGGATGTGGAGAAATAGGAACACTTTTACACTGTTGATGGGATTGTAAACTAGTTCAACCATTGTGGAAAACAGTATGGCGATTCCTCAAGGATCTAGAACTAGATGTACCATATGACCCAGCCATCCCACTACTGGGTATATACCCAAGGATTATAAATTATTCTACTACAAAGACACATGCACACGTATGTTTATTGCGGCACTATTCACAATAGCAAAGACTTGGAATCAACCCAAATGCCCATCTGTGACAGACTGGATTAAGAAAATGTGGCACATATACACCATGGAATACTATGCAGCCATAAAAAAGGATGAGTTTGCGTCCTTTGTAGGGACATGGATGCAGCTGGAAACCATCATTCTTAGCAAACTATCAGAAGAAGAGAAAACCAAACACCACATGTTCTCACTCATAGGTGGAAACCGAACAATGAGATCACTTGGACTTGGGAAGGGGGATATCACAAACTGGGGTCTATCATGCGGAAGGGGGAAGGCAGGAGGGATTGCACTGGGGAGTTATAAATGATATAAATGATGAATTGATGGGTGCTGACGAGTTGATGGGTGCAGCACACCAACATGGCAGAAGTATACATATGTAACAAACCTGCACGTTATGCACATGTACCCTAGAACTTAAAGTATAATAAAAAAATAATAATAATAAAATAAAATAAAAAAGATTAAAAAAAGAAAGCAAATGTTCATTAATAAAAAATATAATCTTACCAATAAAAGGTGAAGCATACAGATCTCAAAATTTATTGCGTGGTTCTAATGCATGAATTTTGTGAAGAAATAAATTGACTGCTGATACCTTTAAAAAAATTTTTTTTTCAGCATGCAAATGACTGGGAACTCATATGGGAGTGAATCTTAAAAACACGGTGAATAAAAGGAATTTATTATTATTCATATTATTTCTAATTATTATAATTTATTATTATCATGCTCTGTCTCTACAATTTGCCTTCTGATGCATTCAAACATCCTTATAATGGGCTCTTCCCTTTAATCACCTTCATTTGCCAGATCACTAAGTAAATGGAGTGTATTTATGCATGTATGTGTGAATTTTGGGGTCAGGGTTAGATACAACTTTATTATTGCAATGAATATAGTCCTTCTTTCTTGCAAAAAAGAGAAAAGGTTATACATTTGCTGGACATCTCATAGTTCTCTTTAAGCTCTACTCACCCATAATCTATAAATATATTTGTTTGTTTATCTTTTGATATTCCTGAAGAAATACCGATTCTCCTTTTCATATGCTAACCAGAGTTTAAATATAAGTTAACATCATTACCCTTATTTCTTTAAAAAAATTATTTCTCATCAAAATGCAGTGAGTACACTTGAAGGTAACTGTTTCAAATATTCTATTGTCAATATATTTTTGATATTGTTATTTGTGCATATTTTATTTTTAACATTCACTATTCAATAATCTCTTGTGCGACTGAAGCATATTTTGTGTACCTTTATAGAAAATGTTATCAAATGTCAGTACTTCAGGCTATAGATTTAATTGGGAAGTTAAAATCAATTATTTAAGAGCACATGAACTTATAATATAAATATAATTATTCATGATAGTTGATAATTAATGATGATACAGTTTAATTTATGAAAAATCTTTAAAATTATATTTTATTATCTGAGGAGTGTCATCAATTTTTCATGATTTTTGAATTACAATGAACTTAAAATATCATAAACTTGTTAAAGACTCATTATTTTCAATAAGAGTTGAGTGAGTTAAATTAAATTCAGTGAATAGTCAAATTTTCATTATCTTTTTTAAGGTAGTCTGTAAATAAACAAATGTGCAATTTATAAAACCAAAGCTAATTTTTCTTCAATGATAGTAGACTCTTCAAAGTTAGAATTACTAAATTGAACAAAGGGCTTCAACTTTTGAGTTCTGGGTCAGAATACTTGGGAAGTCTCATGGTTGGAAATCACAGAAACCAGTTAATTCATGTTGTGCAATCATTAACATCCTCATGCTCTGTCATATGTACAAATTCATAATTGAAAGACTAATCACCCTCTAGCTGAAGTTTTTAGACCAAAACTCCCAAAGTGCAGGAACCATAAATAGAACTTTAAATATTTCCTATATAATAAACTTCAGTCTTATTATGATAGACTATTTTAAGTGTAGTTTAAATCATGTCTTATTAATAATGGACATTGCTTAACTATCTGGGATATTGTTTTTATTATTTATATTTTTATTCTTTACTTAGACATTTTGTTTGTTAATTCCCCTTTTAAAAATATTCTCTGTGTTTTGCTATTTAAAAAATATTATTTATTGGCTGCTCTACCTATGGAGCAGACGTTCTTTTATTTCTTTACCTTCTTCATAAACTTGTTTTCATGTTAAAAAATTTAAAAAAATATTTGTTAATTGAGTAACAGAGAAAGATATTAAACAAGCCATTATGAGTGTACCTTGTTCTACATATACTGATATTGTGAGCAATAATTATTACACTTAATACTATATGACAAGGGAAGTTTCAGTACCCACCTTAGACCGAACCCACTCCATCCAAGCTTATCATTGCTAACCAACTTTCAAAATATGCATTATCTAACTACAGGTAGGGATTTCAGATACATAGAGAATAATGAATTGCATTATCTCCTGAGAATGTTCTCACGAAATGGTGCTCAACTGTTGTGACCTATAATACAATAAACTAGGAAAAGCATCGAATTTACAAGCAGTATGGGCTGGTTTTGTATCTGTAAACTATTAACGAAATAATTCAGAGAATTTTTCTCTAAAATAGAAAAGATTTAAAAAAAGGTACAAGGATATGGCTGAAAAACATCTGCCCAAACTATGTAGTAACATATGAAATAGAAAGCTGTAATTTTCAATTAGATGAACTGAATGAGAATCATCAGCTAAAGCACTTTAAAGACAGCATTGTCCATTGGACTACTTACTTAGCTACGTACTCAATATACAGCAATAATATTTCTATTACTTATGGGGGAATTACTAGAGCTTGTCAGCAGAAAATTTGATTGACGTTAGATAGTAAAAATCTAGACTCTGATCCATACAACATTAATTGGCAGAAAATGAAAAATAAAGAGGACATTTACATTATGATTTATTAATGAAATGAATTACTTTCACTCATTATTAGATTCACATTTTCCAAATAAACTAATATTTTTAATTTTGTTAGTATTTTTAATTTTATGATTATTAACATTGTGAGTCACTTCACCAAATAAACAAACCAAAATGTTTGACTGCTAATAAACACCTTATTCTCTCAGTTGTGCATGGATTATGTATTTTCTTTCTTTTTCTTCCTCCCTTCCTTTTCCTTTCCTTCTGTCTTTATTTTTATTTTATTTTGTTTTATTATTTTTAACTTTTGTGGATACATAATAATCATAAATATTTATGGGGTACATGTCATATTTTGATACAAGCACCCAATGTATAATGATCAAATCTGGGTAATTGGGATATCCATCCTTCAAGCATTTGTCATTACTTTTTGTTGGGAACATTCCAAATTAATTTTTCTAGATACTTTAAAATGTGTGATAAATTGTTTTTAATTAAATTGACCCCACTTTGCTACCAGACACTAGATCTTATTGTTTCTAATTATCCATTATCTTATTATTCACTCCCCATTATCCTTCTCAGCCTCTAGTAACCACCAGTCTATTCACTACATTCATGAGTTCATTTTTTTTTTTTTTTTTAGCTACCATAAATGAGTGAGAATATGTAATGTTTGTCTTTCTGCACCTGGCTTATTTCATTTAAATTTTTGTCCTCCAATTTCATCTATGTTGTTGCAAATAACAAGATTTCATGCTTTTAAGTGATAGAATAATATTTGTGTGTGTGAGTGTGTGTGTGTGTGTGTGTGTGTACATATACGAAACTTTTCCATTCTTTTGTTGATGGATATCTAAGTTGATTTCATATCTCGGCTATTAATAGTGCTGCAATATACATGAGAGTTCAGATACTTTCTCTTCGATATATTGATTTTGTTTTTTTTTCTTTTTACAAATTAGATTGCTTTTATTTTAGTCACTTTATCAACAAATCATTGCTTGTGTCCCCAACCCCATCCCTTCTAATCTTCCCTCTTCCTCCCTCTCTCTCAAAGGGAAATAAACACAGACAGGAATCGCCACAGATTCCTTAATGTTGAATTAAAAGAAGAGTCTTATCTTAAATAATAATTATTCTTTGTGTACAAAATTACCTGCGGAAAATAAATAGATACATGTCAGCTAATATGGTTTGGTTGTGTCCCCACCCAAAATCTCATATTGAATTGTAATTGCCATAATCCCTACATACCAAGGGGGAGACCAGGTGGAAGTCATCAGATCATGGGAGTGGTTTCCCCCATGCTGTTCTCCTGAGAGTGAGCTAGTCTCAGGAGATCTGATGGTTTTATAGGCATCCGGCATTTCCCCTGCCCGCACCCACTACCTCCTGCCGCCCTGGGAAGGAGGTGCTTGCTTCCCCTTTGCTTTCCGCCATGATTGGAAGCTTCCTGAGGCCTCCCGGGTCATATCGAACTGTGAGTCAATTAAACTTCTTTCCTTTGCACACCAACATGGCACAAGTATACATATGTAACAAACCTGCACGTTATGCACATGTACCCTAGAACTTAAAGTATAATAAAAAAATAAAATAAATAAATAAATAAATAAATAGATAAATAAAAATAAATAAACTTCTTTCCTTTATAAACTACCCAGCCTTGGTTATGTCTTCATAGCAGAGTGAGAACAGACTAAGGTAACAGATGATATTGACTTATTGTAAAGCTCTTAAATAATTTTGGACATTTTCTGCTATAATATTTGCATTCTATCAACAGGATTGAATTGCAATAGATAATAAACAAGTTAGATAATATCTGCCTCCACAGCACATTTTATTTACATATTGGGATTTGTACAAAAGCTTCCTGGTATTCTGATCGTCCTTAAAATAAAATGGATTTGGTCAATTTCAAGGTTGCACCACTATCCCCATGGCCTCAAGGTCAGCACCAGCAGAACTGACCTGAAAGGAGTCTGGTGATGTCCTTTCTTTTAGATATATATCCTGTAGTGGAATTGCTGGATCAAATGGCACTTCCATTTATACTTTGTATAAGAAACTCCATACTGTTATTCACAGTGGCTGTACTTTCTGTCTTTCTATTTTTAAATTACCTTTTTGGTAATTCATACATGTCTTCATCTCATCTTTTAGGTTTGATAAATATTACCACTTTAAAATTTCATCAAATTTTCATCATTCTATTGAACAACCACAAAATACTATTTGACATGACATTGAAAAACTAGGCCAGGCACATTAAAAAAGCAAAAACAAACAAACAAAAAAACATCGTCTAAGGCTCATTCTTAATCCACTTATCTGTATTAATCCTGCTCTTACAGAAGACATTTGCAACTAGCAAGATATTAGATGTTTGCATGAACGTTCAAAACAAAAAAACAGAAAAGAAGAGAGAAGAGGAAGAAAGAGAGGGAACAGATAAGGAGGATGTGAAGAAAAGGGGAAACGGACGAAGGGAAGAAAATGTTCTGAAATTGTTTACCTTTGCATGCTAAAGTCATAGCAGGCTAAAATAGTCTCCCAAAGTGGACAAAAATATCAAACTCTAATCAAATTCAGGCGACATGCTACATTAATGTTTTTATCACATGTATTCAATAGTGTTTTCTCTTGAGGAATAAAAAAAACTTTTAATTGCAGATAATTCTTTTAATATTTAATAAATGAAATTACAAAAGCAAATTGACTTTTTAGTTCAGAGACCAACTGCAATATTGTATAGAAAATGTTCTCCCGAATTTTAGTTCCAGAATGATTTCTGTTTATTTGTACAAACCCCAGAAATGAAACATGAGAATGTCATAGGCAGTCTCAGGGACTAGCAAAAGGAATCGGCTAATATGCAGAGTCTTCTGGGAAACCTGTTCAGTTGCTGTTGTCATTGACTATTAACCATAGCCTCCTTTCTACTCAGCGGCTTTTTTCCAAAAACATAGTTTTAGTTAATGTGCCTACTCCTCAATTTGATACATATTAAAAGCAGCTAACACAAATTTCTCTCATTTAAGTTCTCATCTAGTCCCCCACAAAGGGTTTATTGAAGGAAGCTCACTGATTTTTCCACCGCAAAGAATTCAATGTTTATACTGTATTCCTATAAACTAGAAAGATCTTGACCATAATAAAAAATTTAAAATCATAGGCCTCTAATCTCCAAAGGATAAAAGACTTTATTTCCCGCAAAGGTAAGGAACTAGTTCTATGAAATGTATAACTCAATCATCTAAATTGTCTCCAGAACAAAATACATGCTAGAAAATTAGATTTCAATATCTTACTTGCTAATCATTTTTCTAAACTTTATTATTGCTTGTTATCAGAGAACATGAGTTTTAGATAATGAATTCTCTCAGGTATATGAAGTCATCTATTTTAAAACCCAAAGACAGTACCATTTGGAAGTGATTTCAAAATTACTATCAGTTCCACAAAAACTAATCTGACAAATTTCAAATTATATATATATAGTGATGTATACAATTTTTAGATATCTCCTCCTTAAGTGACACATCTTTTTGACCAACTAAATTTTTCCATCGACTTATCACTAACTATTGATCAAGAACAAAACACATTTAATATGTCTCATAAAACTACATAGTCTACACTACTGACATTATCAGTCTTATATCACACTTGCATCCGTGTGTTTCCTACGCTAAAATTACTAAAAGTCAGTACCTAAGCCATAATGCTTGATGTGGTGACCTATGGACTTTTTTTTTTCCTGCCACGCATAGTTTTCCTATTTCTTTTTATTTAACTCGCCTTTTCAGGTTTAAAATACTCCTAATTCTGAATGTCTTTTCTTTAAACTATTTATCAAAATTTCATTTTGCATATACATGTATATTTGTGTATGTATATATATATTAATTTTATATATGTATATATTTCTACTAGTATTTATCACTATCAAATTTCTATAATTTTATTTAAAAACACAAGTATATTAAACATGTTCTATTTGTTGGGCACTACCCTTGGAAGTAAAAATACGTGACAAGAATCTCTAGCCTCATGTAATTTTCATTATTGCAAAAAGTGGTAAAGCAGTATATAAGTAATTGACATATTTTCTTAAATATATACTATTAATATATGGTTCTTTTTATCTCTATTTTTGTGATTTTTTTATACTGCATATTTTTGTTATTGCTAAAATTTAAAATTTGTTTTCTCCCTGAATTTATTAAATACATACTTAACACTTAATATATGCTAGGAACTAATGGCAAATGCTTTACAATACTTCATTAATTTTTACAATTAAATAATGAGGCACTAATATTATTAGCCTTATTGCACAGATGAGAAAACTATAGCAAATGACAGTTAAACCATTTTCCAAAACCATCAACAAATAAATGGTAGAAAGATTTGTATTCAGACAATTTTAATCCAGTTCTTGTCCTTCTACCCTTTATGCTAGGTATCCTGAAAATATTTGTTAATGTTCATACATGTTATAAATTTTGAGTAATAATACTAACAACTATATAGCTCAGAGAAGTATTTATTTTTATAAGAGTTCAGCAATTGTTTTGTGAAGGGCTACATACAGTCTTTGCCTCGTGTTCTTCTTTGTTTTGTTTTCTAGTTTTATAATATTGTAAATGTAAAAATCATTTTCAGCTGAAAGGTATGCAAAATAAAATCAGGGGTTTTATCTATGGATTGTGGTTCACAGACCATAATTACTAGTAATAAAAACAGGTCTTATTTTTTGATTAGAAGTATCTGCTGTTTTTTCAAGACCTTCTCAATGTGAAACAATTTATAATTCAATATGTTATAAATAACCCTTTAATTATTCCCCTTTCTCTATTTAGAAGTAATATTTTTGTTAATACACTAAGATTTACTGAATAAATGAAAAGAAAGAATATCAAATGGACAGTATTTAAAATATAAAATTTTAACAAATTTAATAATTTTCTTGTATTAAAGAACATTTTCTGGTTCAATAAATCTTCACAATTTTGATGAGTAAGTAAGAAATATTAATCAGAGTTAGACTGTTATTTGAAGTAGAACAAAATAATAATCTAGTTGTTCTTTATTTAAATTTCATATTGAGTTCACAATAATTCTTAGCATTTGGAAAAATAAAGAAAAGATAGCTATATCACAAATTGTTTATTTGGATTATGTGCCATGTAAATTTGAAAATTGGTAATAATAATAATAGTAATAGTATCTTCTGCCTAGCATGTAAAATTTTAGACAGAGCGTCACTCCTTAACAATCAGTATAGCTTGAATAAAAGACAAAAGCATCCGTTTTTTTCAAACCATCAGAGAGCTGTGGTTTCATTGTAATTAAGCTTTTTTTTTTTTTTTTTTTTGACACAGAGTCTGCTCTGTTGCCCAGGTTGGAGTACTGGAGTGCAGTGATGCCATCTCTGCTCACTGCAAACTCTGCTTCCTGGATTCACACCATTCTCCTCCCTCAGCTTCTGGAGTAGCTGGGACTACAGGAGCCTGCCACCGCCTGGCTAATATTTTCTCTATTTTTAGTTTCACTGTGTTAGCCAGGATGGTCTCGATCTCCTGACCTCGTGATCCACCCGCCTCAGCCTCCCAAAGTGCTAGGATTACAGGCATGAGCCACCATGCCCGGCCTGTAAGTAAGCTTTTTAAAAAAATAAGAAGAGAGAGCTCCCACTTCTCAAAGAGAGATGACACATGCACATTATCATACTTTTGATGAATATAGGAGGATATTCCATTGCCATACAAGCAGGTAAATAAAAATTTGTTAATATTTTAACAAACGTATAAACTGATTGTGGGCTGGAATGAAAGTCCTCTAGGGATATGGTAGGGAACAGACACAAGAGTCTAGTCACTACGAGGTTCTTTTCCATGACTTCTGCAGGGTGCCAAGGAGCACACTAGAGAGATAATACTTGGGCAATTGAGAAAAGGCAGAAATTAATGATAAAAAGGCATGAATCCCTAATTCCACATTCAGAATCTTCTCTAATGGCTCTAAGCCCTTGATCAACTGAATAAAGGGCACATGTCACACCTACGGCTCAGGTAAAGAGGCATTCTGCTGCAAGAATAGGAAAGAATAATCCTCTAAACCTAGGGTGTAGTAGGAAACAGTAGTAGTAGTAGTAGGAAATTGACCCCTTGTAGTAGGAAACTGACCCCTTGAGAGCCTATATTATTACCATTAGAGGTCTCCTCCCTCTTGGAGAGTAACAGGAAATCTCACTTGCACAAGACTCACCATTGTTAGAAGGCAGAATTTATCTTTCATGACAAAGAGGGGCAGTAATGCCTAGAAAACTGCACTACTGAAGCTGAGGAATAATTAAGTAGGTAGGCTCAGAATGAAAGAGAATGCACTATGTCTCTCAAAAGAAATCTCTAAATAGCCTGTGAGTCAAGAATGGACTCACTGTGAAAATTAGAAGATAGTTTGCTTTAAAATGAAAGTGCAACATATCCAAAGTTGTGGCTCCATAACTAAAACAGCACTTAAAATGAAATTTATAGCATTAAATACTTATACTAGAATAGAAAGAAGCTTGTGAATCAATAGCTAAAATTTTAAGAAACTAGAAAAATAGAGCAAATTAAACCCAAAACAAACAAAAGGAAAGAAATAAAACTAGGAGTGAAATCGATGAATTTGAAAACAGAAAAACAACAGAGAAAAGCAATGCAACCAAAAACTCATACACGAAAATATTAATACTGATAAACATATAACTAGATTGATAAAGAAGAAAAAAGAAGACAAATGACCAGCATCAGTGATAAAAGAGAGGACATCACTATAGACATTATGCATATTAAAAGGAGAAGGAGAAATGTTTATGCCTAACTTTACGCCAATAAATTAGACAACTTCAAAAAAGTGAACAGATTCCTTGAAAGGCAAAATGAGCAAATCTCACTGAAAAATAAATAATCTTAATAGTAATATATTTATTTTTAAAACTGAATTGTTAGTTTACAATATTCACACAAAGAAAACTTTATGGCCAATTGGCTTCAGTGGTGAATTCCGTCAAATACTCAAGGAATAAATTGAAACACACACAAACTGTTGCAGAAAGTAGAAGAGGAGTGAACACTCATTTTATGAGGCCAGCATCACTCTGGTACAAAAATCAGAGAGAAAGAGAGAGACAGTGAGACAGAGAGGCAGAGAACTACATGTAATACCAATCTTTTATGAATGTATGCTCAGCCATACACAACAAAATATTAGAAAGTTAAATTCACTAATATACTAAAAAATATGATACATGATTAAGATTAAGTGGGCTTTATTCTAGAAATGCATGGTTGGTTAAACATTCAAAAAGGAAACTATTTAACCATATCAACAGACTACAGAAGCACACATAATTTTCTTAACAGATGCAAAGTAAGCATTTGACAAAATTTAACATACATATAAGAAGATTCTCTAGGCAAATTAAGAATCAAAATGAAGTTTCACAATCTGGTGAAGGATATCTAAGATAATCCTGCATCTTATGCTATTCTATCATGCTTAATGATAAAATGATAAATGCTCTTCAACTAAAAGCAAGAAGTATATACATTAAAACAAGCCTGACTTAAAAAAAAAAAAAATATGTACAACATAGCCAAATCAAGCAAGAATGATTAAAAAGCTAAATTATAGTATCTTGAAATTAGCATTGAAGTGTTCTGTTAAGGTTTATGTGATACTATGTGTTGCATATACATAGATTTTTCAAATTATAAGATATTTCCAGTTTTTCTACTGGGGAGGGCAGTTGTTTTGATACAATATACTGCTTGAAAAATCAAGCCAGAAAAAGTCAATTATGTCCGCTTTCATCACATCTGTTTAACATCGTATAGAGTTTGCACACAGTGCCAAAGTAAAAAGAATAAAAGAAATAGAAAATATGCAGATGGTACAATAAGAAGTAAACCCACCTTTATTCTCAGAAGATATGATTGTCTGTATGGAAATCCCTGGAAAACTTATAAAACATCTATTAACAAAAATTGTATTTATAGAGTGTCAAGATACAAAATTCATATACAAAATAAATTCCATTTTGGCAAATATTTTTCAATTAAAAGTATAATAATTACCATTTTAATAGTACTAACTATATGGAATACTTATGTGTAATTGTAACAAAGTATGTACAGAATTTCCATGCTTGAAATTCTAAAACATTGACGAGAGAAAACATCAAAAATGATCTAAGTAAATGCTAGAGATATGCCAATTTCATGTATCACAAAATTTAATATTGTTAGATATCATAGCCGGGCGAGGTGGCGGGCGCCTGTAGTCCCAGCTACTCGGGAGGCTGAGGCAGGAGAATGGTGTGAACCCGGGAGGCGGAGCTTGCAGTGAGCTGAGATCCGGCCACTGCACTCCAGCTTGGGCGACAGAGCGAGACTCCGTCTCAAAAAAAAAAAAAAAAAAAAAAAAAAAAAAGATATCAATCTTCTCCAAATTGATTTACAGATATATATATATAATCTCATTAGAAATTCTAGCAGAATTTTTTGTTGTAGGAATAGACAGCCTTAGTCTATTCTTACAAACCACATGCTTTTATGACACACTTCATAGATACAGTAAACAAAATTGTATTTCAGAAAGAATAAGCATGTAGTTTAATAGTACAGAACAGAGTCCAGAAACAGACTCACATATATAAGGTCAATTGTCATCCAACAAAGGAGCTAGAACAAGGAGCAAATGTAATAAAAGTAGAAAAGTTGGCTTTTCAACAATAGTAGTAAAATATTTGTATGTCCATATGTCCTCCTCCCCCAAAATAATAGTCTGAATACACAACTTCATCATATATGTGCACGAACATTAATTCAAAGTAGATGATAGACCCGAATGTAAACCTTAAACTCATAAAATGTTTAGAAAAAATATGAGAGAGAATGTTTATAATCTTGGGATAGATAAATATTTCTTAGATAAAATGAAATAAGCATGAATCATAAAACAAAAAAGATGATGGTTTAGATTTCAACGTTTAAAAGTTCTGCTCTTCAAACTATGGTGAAGCATATGAAAAAAGAAACCAGAGACAAGGAGAAAATGCACACAGAACACATCTTTCTATTGTAATTTGTATAAAATAGGAATAATTGTACACATGCATACAGATACGTTTAGAACTCAGTTATGAGAATTAAAAAAAAGGTTGCAAACCATTTGAATAGACATTTCACCAAAGAAGATATATAGATGGCGTATAAGCACAGGAAATAATGCTCACCGTTATTGATCCCCATAAAAATGTTCATTAAAACCTCATTAATTTACTTTACATACTTATTAGAGTCATTAAATTAAACAACTACAAAAAAAAAACTAAAAATATCAAATGCTATTTCGAATGAGAAACAATCGGAACTCTTATCGTTACTGGTAAAAACTGACATGGTATAACCACTTTGGAAAGTAGTTTGTCAATTTATTAAAAAGTTAAATATCATATTTGTAAATCCATTATTTGTGATTTCTCCAGTGACAGTTATACTTAGGAAGTCTTTCAATTCAAAGATCATAAAATATTTTTGTATATTTTTTACACTTATTTATAGGTTCTATTTGTCTTGTATATCATGTATAAGGTATGAAGTAAAGATTGGGCTTTGTTTTGAATAAAAAATTAAATATGTTTTTACAATACACTTTAGCAATATGACTCTTATAAGTATTAACCAAATATGTATGATGTGTATGTCCACACAAAATCTTATATTTGAACATTTACAGTGGTTTTATTAAGAAATGCCAAAGATTTGTGACATTTCATATTCTCTTGAACAAGTAAATGGATAAACCAATGGGTATGCATTCACACATATGAGATGCCACTCAGCAATACAAAGGAAGAAACTACTGACATTTGGATGAATCATCAATGCATCATGTTCTTTTAAGACAGACAAACTACAATGGCTGTATACTTTTAATTTTATTTTTATAGTCTTCTAGGACAGTGAAACTACAGGAATAGAAAATAGATCAGTTATTACCAGGTCAGAGTTCAAGTCATAGGATTTACTATGAAGGGTCACTAGCAAGCTTTGGAGTGTTGGAACTAATTTGTATTTTGATTGTGATGGCAATTGCATGACTTTAACTGTTTTCCAAAATTCATAGAATATAATATCTGAAAGAGGTAAACTTAACTGAATATACATTATAACAAGCATGACTTTAAAAAAATAGTATGTTCAACATAGTGAAATCAAGCAAGAGTGATTAAAAAGCCTAACTATAGCATCTAGAAATTAAAATTGAAGGGTTATACTTTTTTTTCTGTTATGGTTTATGTGATGCCACTTGTTTCATAAATGGAGATTAATAAATTATAATAAGATATTTCCAGTTTTCTACTGGTGAGGACAGTTATTTCTATACAATATATTACCTGGAAATCAGTTCCACAAGGTGACTGTAATCAGTAGGTTACTTGGGAGTGAAATGCTCAAGAGGATAGTATAAACTAAAGTACATTTCTACTTGCAAAACAACTCTTGCATAATATTAATTCCAGCTGAATTACTAAGAGAAAAAAATGCAAAAATGAAATATTTAGACCCATCGCTGACCCCTACTTAAATGATTGCAATCTTTTGATTTACTCGTCATTCTACCATCTGATTAACACATTTTCAAGTAACAAATACATCAGCATATAAGCATTATGTCTCTATCAGCCTGGATCTTAAAAATATTTTTGATATGCCAAATTCCTGGAATTTAGCAGGTATACATCATGACAGCCATTAGGACTTTGCATTTAATTATATGGATTTGAACTATGAGTAATGGTATGCACAATTTAAGTGATATACATTTTTCAAATCAGAACATCTTTTACTGAAATATTTATTTGTAACATAAATAGATATATTTATGTAAAATATCAAGTTCTGAAGATAAATAATGTAGAATTACACAAACTAACTGACAGTATTACTAGGTTATGACAATTAAGTCAGGCAATGGGGCGTGAAAGGCAGAGAGAAAGCTTGTTAGTTTATGCAGAAATGTTAGGATTGTTTTCTCTCTTTGTAGGAATAAAGCAGAGGATCAGATCATATCAGTTGCCAGTGCTTGTATCCTTGGGGAAAGATGGGTATTGTACATGTTATCTAGGTGTACTCAGAAGTGGCAAAGCTTTTGGTCTCGTATTTTATCCTCCTGTCAGCAAAAGGACTATCAACCACCAACCCCTGTTATAAAACACAAGTCCAGCTCTAGAAGAGAATTCTGGCAGGAAAAGTCAGATTTGGACTCTTTCAGTTATATGCCTACTAAGGCAAGATCTTCAGCACAAACTGGGGAATAAGGTTGACATTTGTTAAGGAAGATCTTTCAAGGTAAGATGAGATATCTTATATGTCTCGATATCTATTCATTAAGTATGTGACAGTAATGAATCTGAAAAAGCATATTCCAATAAATCTGCTTATGGACTACTCATTAATAAAAAAATACTAAAGTAGCACAAGAGAGAAGCCTAAGTTGCCATTTTATATAAAATTGATTGCTCTAACCACACTAATAGAAGCAATTATCCTTAGAAAAATAATAAAGGAACAGAAAACCAAATACCCCATATTCTCACTTATAAGTGGGATCTAAATGTTGAAAACACATGGAGACATAGAGGGGAACAACATGCACTGGGGCCGACTGGAGGCTGGATGGTAGAAGAAAGGAGAGGATCAGAAAAAAACAACCAGTGAGTACTAGGCTTAATACCTGGCTGATGAAATAATCTGTACAACAATCCCCCATGACACAAGTTTAAACATGTAACAAAACTGCACTTGTACCCTGAACTTAAATGATTTTTTCCTTTTTCTTTCTTTTTTTTTTTTGAGACGGAGTGTCGCTCTATTGCCCGGGCTGGAGTGCAGTGGTTCTATCACAGCTCACTACAGTCTAGAAGTTTTTGGTTCCTGGGCTTAAGTGATCTTCCTATCTTAACTTCTAGAGGAGTTAGGAATATGGGTGCAAACATCACCTGACATGGTTGTTATTATTATTATCATTATTATTTGTAGAGATGGGGGTGTCACTATGTTGTGCAAGCTGGTCTGAAACTGCTGGACTCAAATAATTGTCCTGCCTCAGCCTCACGATTTGCTGGGATTATAGATGTGAGCCACTGCACCTGGCCAGAAATATTAGAGATTTTCTTATTTACTCATTTGACTTGCTCATTTTAAGAAAAGCACTTACAAATTATTGTTCTATGATCAGCAAAAGGTTCATAAAATTAAAAATAAAAAGTTACCAAAACCTTGACACAATTCCAATAAAGTTTTGCAGAGTCTAATTATAACTTGCAGGAGGAGAATAAAGATATCAAAATGCTTTAAGAAAGTCCTTCCCCATTAAAGGAGAAAACAATGGTGTTTATAAAGCATAGTTGCTTTCATCTATTACAGATTGTCACATTCACATAAAACATATGAGGAGTAATTGCTACATCATATTTTGGAAACAGTCGATACAGGCTTCCTGTGTGGGTTGGAGTATGGGAGGTAGGATACCTTCAGCTGTTTGTAGTACATTTGTGTGGAATAAATTAAATCGAATTCATCACAAATGGCCCATCTCCTCCCTGTATCCTATATATCATCACATGGGCTAGCACATATGAAATACCCATTTGACTGAAATACCCATTTGCTATGCCTCTTTAGTTGCAATTGCAAGATACAAATAGACATTGACAAATATCCCTTGTCCACTTTTCAAGATTATTTAGTGTCAATAAATTGGAAAAAGTAAAAATCTAGTACCTAATGGGGCAATTTACAAGTTCACTGAAACATACTCTAGTGTAAATAAGGCCTGTTCTACATCATATATCTCTAAGTTCTATTCTGCAGTGATTCTTTACAATCAAATTGTTTCCCCAGAGCACTTGAGTTATATATTGATTCACTAAACTTCACTAACATTCTAGTGCTGCAAATAGAACATATCATGGCTCCTATTTTATAGATGGATAAACAGAGCAATATAAAGTTTAGCCAAAATCAGAGCATACACCCTAATACAGATTCTTGTTCTTTTACCTTTTTCTTTAAGTGTTAAAGCACAAAGTACAATATTAAATCTTCTAAAACTATATGAAATGACATTTCATTAATATCAGTTATTTTTTAAGTCTTTGTTCTTATATAATGTTACCATAATAATATTGTCAAAATGATTGTGAATACAAAATTTAATAAACTGGGATTATAAATAATTTATTAATATACTTCCAGTACAGATCAGCTATTAACTTTATCTTTGCTGCCTTTTAAAATGTGAATATATTAACAAGATACTATTTTAAAATATATGTACATATCTACATGCACTTGCAGGCATTTCAGTAAATGTGATATTTATATAACCAGTATAGTTCTATAGACAGATACAGATAGACGAGATGATAGATAGATAGGTAAATACATAGATATATACATACATACATATATGAGAGTTTGATTTCTCTTTAAAAAGACTTATTAAATGCTGCCTTTAGAGACCCCACACCAGCATGTACTAGCTCCACTAACAGGATTGCAGGGGTAGTGCAATCCTGGTGTGTGGAAGGTCAATGAATAATGCTTAGGGAGAAAATCCAAAAGTAGGTTGAGACATTGTCATTTGCCTTCTATACAGATAGAATTTCCTTATCTGCATATCTCATGGAAAAATGAAGAATTCTCATCTTGCTCAGGAGCTACATGAATAGATATTTATTTAGCAATATAAAGCAATGTAAAACATTTTGAAAGTTGATCAAAGAATGTTGCACTTTTATAGAAACAGTATATTATACAGGAGGTCTTCTATGAGCTAGGTAAACATATGTAGTCACATTTAGAAATACAAACGTAATCTCTTTAAACAATTTGTTTATACATCTGATATATTAAAGTTGTTATGGATAGATGGTAAATAGATGAAACTGCAGATATAGATACACAGATAGTAGATAGATACACAGATAGTTCTCAATATATAAACAGATAGTAAATAGATGATGGATAATGTGTGTTTTGTGTATATAAAACATTTAATTTTGCCTTCTGCTATACATCTCTTAGGTCTAGGTTTAGAGAGTTACCTGGTTAACTATAAAAAATATGTGCTTTGGTCTCTGTGAGAATCAGGAGCTACTTTTGAGAACAGAAAAGGTTGTTTCCAACAAGCAATTTCAAATCTTCTTCCAATTATACAGTAATTCATTACTCAGTCCACTTTAAATATAAACATCAAGTAGCTCAAAAGAAAAAAACACACTTTAATGGACCATTAAAATATAGAGCATATAAATTTATAAATAAAATAGACATATACACAAAAAACTTAAGTATAAACACATTCTGTATACCCTCCTGTTATGGTTGGTTTGGCTGTGTCCTCACCTAAATCTCCTCTCAAATTGTAATCCCCACCTGTCAAGGGAGGGACGTGGTGGGAGGTGATTGGATCATAGGAACAGTCTTTGCCATGCTGTTTTCATGATACTGAGTGAGTTCTCAAGAGAGCCGATGGTTTAAAAGTGTGGCAATTCCCCCCAACCCTCTCTTCTGCCACCTTGTAAAGAAGGTGTATGCTTCTTCCACTTCCACTATGATTGAAAGCTTCCTGAGGCCTCTCCAGCAAGTGGAATTGTGAGTCAATTAAACCTCTTTCCTTTATAAATTGCCCAGTGTCAGATAGTATCTTTAGAGCAGTGTGAGAAAGGACTAGCACACCTTCCCTGACCCACACACACTATTATATCATTTTCTGGAATTGATTATTTAAAATAAATAATGAGACCTAAGGAGATTACAATATAATCTTAGTTTCAGTGTTTTGTTCACATAGATTCTCATATGAAAAAGAAAGCATTCACATATTACTTGTCTATTTAGTTAATTTTTTAAAATGTATTTATTTTAGAAATTTCAAAATAAAAATATTTATAGACACTATTTGTAAATATCTATCAAATTGTCAATCATAGGTAACAAGAGTTACCTTATTGTTATACTTCTTATACTTCCTTAATTTAACAAAATTGACATATATATGTTGTAAGGGATTTGGTTTTCTGATATTTTCACCTAAGAGTTTTGTAACAATATCCCATGAAATTAAATATTGTAAGCATTTAGTATTGAGAGTCTGATTGTTTTTCCAATCTTTTATTCATGTAAAAGTTTAAGTGGTATAAATATTGCTCTCCAAAAGTTCTTAAATATATATTTAGATGAATATAGATTTTTGTATGAATTATCATCTCAATATTTTAAGTATATCTTTCAACACTTTTGTGTTTTGTTTTGCCATATTCTTTATTCCCCTAACTTATATTTCTATTTATTTGTCATACATGCTTTCACACAGAAAGTATGTCTGATTTTAGAGTAGTATGTTATCCAATATTGGGTCAATAAAATACCATTATGAAATCTAGTAAGCACTCAATTAATATTGATGACTGTTCAATGAACAAATCTTATTAATTCTTATCTTTGTGGAGTTCTTCATTTGTTTTGACTTTTACTTCATAGTCTATAAACCTTCATTAATTTTATTAAAGATATCTTGATATCAATTATTTTATTAGTAATTAAAATATTATTGCTACTCTATATTAGTAGCATTTTCCTAGAGCTTTATTTAACATAATTATAAATATAAACTAGGCTTATATTTAAATATGCTTTTTAAATCAAGAAATAGATTATTATCAAATAAGATAGAAGCTCTCTCACTCTGTCTCTCATATGTACATATATACACACACATTTATAATACATATATCATATACCTAAACACATTCATTTAAATATGATTTGCTTTTCAGAGACTAAATTGTGTCAATTAACTTTATAATTTGTAATTTAAAAACCAGTACTCTAGATTTTTGCCTGTATTCTACCCTGAGAGTAAATATTAGTGATATTCTTTCATCTTATATGGTTTTATCAATTTTTTGAATTTCCCTTTTATAGGTATTTTAGTGGTTGAAAAATGTTCAGAGAAGACAGCTAGAAGACTTACAAAATGAAAATTTGAGACCCTGCCTTGACATCTCACTCCTTTAATCCCATTGAGATGGCTAAAATTAAGTGGAAATAAAATGAAATTTCTACCAGGATTGAAAAGCCCGAAGATAGCATCGTCAAGGTGGACAGTTTAAGTACTTACTGGTATATATGAAGCAGATAGGTTCAGGTTAAGGAAATATTCTTTATTTCAACAAGTACACAAGAATATCAGTTCAACTAATGCTTGCGTTTTCCTGAGAAATCAATGGAAATCATCTAAATGAATTGCAATAAGGACAATAAACGAGGAGGATCTTGAAGACGTTATTAGGAAACAATAAAATAGTTTTGAGTATCCCAGAAGTACACTTTTAATAACTGTAATGGTCAGGCTTCACATGCTTCCAACAGGGTGTTAATTAAATCACAAGGTGTGTAAAGAATGATTCTTAGTGAGTTGTTAGAATACATAAAGAGGGAATGCAGTGATCCTCTAACTTCTTGCTACCCAAATAATAAGAAACATTATAGATTTGCTACAATTTTATATATCCCTAAACTACATCGATTCGTTGAGTGTCCCTCCTATATCCTGTAGATAATTAACAATGTGATATCTTTCATGTTAGCATCACAAATAAACAGAACAAGAGAAAGAGGAAATCAAAGCCACCTATGAGGTAGAGAATAGCACCAATCATTGGCCCCAGTGGGTAATTGGGAAAAATTAAAAACAAAAAAAAACCAATTAAAACTTGACAAAAAGAAAGTTACTCTTTCTTTCTAAAAGATTTTTTGCCAAATAACAAATGAAAGCATTACTTCATTCTTGGGGTGAAAAATCAGGTTTCCTTATTTGCCTATTTACAAAGATTATAAAATTAGCACATATCCTTTGACAGGAGAACAAACTGAAAGAAACTGGAAAGAAGTAAAAATAAAAAGATTTCTTTAAAAATGAGTTTGAGGAGGCCGGGCGCAGTGGCTCATGCCTGTAATTCCAACAGTTTAGGAGGCCGAGGCGGCAGATCACTTGAGGTCAGGAATTTGAGACCATCCTGGTCACCATAGAGAAACCCTATCTGTATTATAAACACAAAAATTAGCCAGGAGTGGCGAAGCACACCTGTAACCCCAGCTACTTGGGAGGCTGAGGCAGGAGAATCGCTTGCACCAGGGAGGCGGAGGTTGCTATGAGCCAAGACCTTGCCACTGCACTCCAGTCTGGGCGATAGTGGGAGACTCCACTTTAGGGAAAAAAAAAAAAAATGAGTTCGAGGAAATAAAAAAACACAGTCAGTTCTCTGATTTTAGGTGTTTTTCTTGGATTGCCTTGCGTATTTGTATTCCGTGTGTCTATGGTTATTATTTGCATGTTTTTGAGTAGGGGTATTCCTATTTAAGTATGTTGCTTCACATAAATGAAAGTCATTATGTTCCTTTTTGTGAGTCAAAACCGCGCCATGTTTCTCTAATTACAAGCCTACAGAAATGCTAAATATTTACTTCATAGCGAGTTCCTACAAATCTATAAATGACTCATGTATATGAAAATATTAATGGGAAATTTTCTTTAATGGGAAGACTTTCCAATGCTGGTTTTCTTTCTTCCTCTATTGCTGTTCAGGTTCCTTTTTAAAATACACTAGGCTTTCCTAGGGTCACAGAAATTCCTATAAGTCCTAGTTCTGCTCTAAAATAAAGTACATCTTGTCCCTTCAAGAGCTAGTTACTTTCTAGTACGAAACATCTAGCCAGACATTAACTCATGCCTCAGAACTTTTGTCTCACAGATACATAAACATCACCTCCTGCAGGCCCACAATGGCAGTGGACAGATGTCAATATGGTTTATGTGGTTCGCTTGACTTCCCACTCAATTTACTTAAGATGAAAAGAAAACTATCAACTCTTCAACACGCACAAAACACCAACTTGACAGTCCTGTCCGAACCTTTCTGCCTCAACTCTTGTGTTCACAAGGTGAGTGACGTTAGTGTCGGCTAAACAGATTTCCCTGTACTGGTAGATTTAGTTTGAGAATATGGCAGCACCTGGTGAGAAATGTAATGTTCTTGTTCTTTGAAAATTCAATCAAGCCTGAGAAAGAGTCTCATTTTAGTATCCTGTTACACTAATATACTGTTAAATACTGTAAGTGGAAATTATATATGTGAAATATATAGCAAATTTGAACTCTATAGGGTTTGTAAGAATACACATAGCTACACAGATATTATGGCTTTATTTTCCCAAGACCTCACCAATTGGTTAACATTTTATACAACTTTGCCAATGAGATAGGGAAAATGATCTTCTTATAGATTTAATATTTACATAATGACTTTATTGAGGCATGAGTTACATTCAATAAGCTGCATGTAATTTCATGCTTCACACACATTAAGTATATTTATATATTTTAATTTATCATTGTATCTATACATTATCTGAGTACTCAAACTGTCACCGCAATCAAGATAATGATTATAACCATTACCTCAAAAAGTTTTCTAAGGTTCTTTTGTAATCCCTTTCTCCCGCCCCTCTTGCCCCTATTCCCATGCCCTCTCCACAGGCAACCATTGGTATACTATCACTATACATATAAGTTTGCAGATTGTAGAATTTTTCTTTTACCAAAGTCATTAAAGTAATCAGATTGAATTTGATGAAATAGAAATATATGCCATGTCCCAGCACTTTGGGAGGCCGAGACGGGCGGATCACGAGGTCAGGAGATCGAGACCATCCTGGCTAACACGGTGAAACCCCGTCTCTACTAAAAAAATACAAAAAATTAGCAGGGCGAGATGGCGGGCGCCTGTAGTCCCAGCTACTCGGGAGGCTGAGGCGAGAGAATGGCGTAAACCCAGGAGGCGGAGCTTGCAGTGAGCTGAGATCCGGCCACTGCACTCCAGCCTGGGCGACAGAGCGAGACTCCGTCTCAAAAAAAAAAAAAAAAAAAAAGAAATATATGCCATGTACACTTTTTTTGAAATTTTTCTCTCTGCATACTTATATTGAAATTCCTCCATGTTGTTGTGTATAGCAACAGTTCTTTAAATGTTAACGCCATTTTGTTGTATGGATATACCACAGTCTATTTATTAATTCAACAGTTATTTGCATTGTTTTTATTTCATAATTACTAAGAATAAAGCCACAATGAACATTTACACGAATGCAAATACAAGAGCATTTGATTTCATTTCTTTGCGGTTAATATGTTGGAGTATCAAGTAAATTCTACTTGATGTTCACTGTTTTCTACCTCAGAGTCTGACTAACTAGAGCAGTTCACATATACATAGAAATAGTATAAAAATAAACTTTACTTGCCCAAAAAATTGTAAAAGGGAAATGCTTGACGCAAGTATTAAAACCAATATGCCACCAAAAAGAAATATATCAAGAGTACAGGTGATATTTTCTTAAACTGATTTTTATTTTTCTAATAACAAAAAGTAAATTATTTATTGGCAAGGTCAAATATAAAAAGACATATCAGTAAAGATGAGTGAAGAGTAAGAAACCTGCACTTGTGCCCCTTAAATATATAAAAGTTTAAAGAAAGAAAGCAAAACTGAAGAGTGAAATAGAGAAGCTGTTTTACTACTGGCTCCCTCTTGCCTTCAAATGACAAGGAAGGGTAAAATCAAGAACAGTCTTGTTTTTTTCCCATATTTATAATGTAATGTCATTTTAGTATTATGATGATTTTTACTTTCACTTTCATTTTAGATATAGAGGGTACATGTGCAAGTTTGTTACATGGGTATATTGCACCAAAGTAATGAGCATAGTACCCAACAGGTAATTTTTCAACCCAGGCCTGACTCTCTCCCTCCTCTAGTAATCCACAGAGTCTATTGTTCGCATGTGTAGGTACATGTGTGCTCAATGTTAAGCTCCCACTTATAAGTAAGAACATGCAGTATTTTGTTTTCTGTTCCTGTTAATTTAGGATTGTGGCCTTCAGCTCCATCCATGTTGCTGCAATAGACATAATTTCAATTTTTATGGCTGTTTGGTATTGCATGGTACACATTATCACATTTTCTTGATCCAGCCTTCCATTGATAGGCACCTAAAATTGATTCCATGTATTTACTATTGCTAATACTGCAGCAATAAACCTACAAATGTATGTGTCTTTTTTGGCAGAATGATGTATTTTCCTTTATGTATATACCAGTAATGGGATTGCTGGGTCAAATGGTAGCTCTGTTTTAAGTTCTTTGAGAAATCCCCAGTCTGCTTTCCACAGTGGCTGAACTAATTTACATTTCTTCCAACAGTGTATAAGTGTTCTCTTTTCTCTGTAAGTCTCACTAGCATCCGTTGTTTTTTTGACTTTTTAGTAACAGCCATTCTAATTGTAGTGAGACGGAATGTCATTGTGGTTTTAATTTGCATTTATTTGATGATTAGTAATGAGCATTTAATAATATTTGTTGATTGTATGACTTTAATAAGGAAAAATCAAATAATCCTATTAAAAAATGGGCAAACAACATGGACACTTCTCAAAAGAAGACATACAAACATAATGTCATTGTAATTTGAAATTATTATCTACATATCAACATGTAGAAAATTTAGTATCTTATATGTAGCCCAATAATCATTAAAAGCATGCCCTAAAGAACATAACCTAATAAGACACACTTTTGAAAGGTTTGCAATAGGAGTAACTTATTATTTATTGTGCCTTCTAATATTTTCATGACTATGATAAGATAGTCATAAGATAAACTTTGGTTCAAATATATATCTGCCTGGTTCCAAGCCCAAAACTGAATGATTATTCTGTAATTTTAAAGTTAGTTTGACAGTATTTCAAGTCTCATTTTTTTTAACCTGCTACAAAATATTGAGATTTTCTAAATATGAATTAACTTATTTCCTATGATCCCATGCTATATTTATAGCTACCCTAAAAGTGATTTTATTGACATTTAATCCAGTAGTAATTTTCTGATACATAGCTCCAACCAGAAAAATATTCAATAACATCATTGAGAAAATTATAGTTAGCATTCATTGGCTGCTTGTATTTAGAATTCAAATACAAAAAGTTTATAAAAACATCCCTTCTCCCTAAATTTCCCTGTGAACATTACAAAACTAATAAATTGAGAGAATGTTGATCTATAAAGTTATTGCTTATAGGACTATTTAATATACAAATAATTTATTAATACACAAAAATCATTCTAGTAACACAGACCTCCTCTACAGAGTTAAAAATATAATAATGTCGTTGAGGCAAATGACACCTAAAAGATGTTAATTACTTTTATTCCAAAGAAATGAAAGATATTAATGATCTATTTTCTTAAAAGGCTATTTTTTAACTTTTTTATCTGCAAAATGGCAATTGTATGTGATCCAAATTTATAATTTTATGAGAGAATTCAACCAAACTGAATTGAGTTCTAGGACTTGGCTCCTTGGCATTGGCTGGATGCAGATGTGTCAGAATGACGGATGTGAATTGCAGTATCTCCTACCCATAGTCACTCCAGACAATAAAATGCTAGTAATTATAACTTAACTAACTTGTCCTGAGTAGAGAGGTTCCCTGATGACTATCTAATTACTCTAAGTGGTCAAATAATTATTCTCATATAAACAATAAAAACAACTCCAAGGATAATTGCTGTTGGTTTTCCTTAGCTTCACTAGCCTCTTATTGCTCTTCTTGAGGTCTTGTTCTGAAATTCTGCTTTGAACCTAACAAAGGATTGGCATTTAGATGAAGGGAGAAACAAAAATGCATTCAGTTTATAGAGTGTAAAGCTGTATGGGCAGCTCCTCACATGAACAAGGCATTTCTCCTCAGAGAAGGCCTAACAGAAGTTTCTTTCTGATGTGTTTTAAAATACATTAAGCATTAAATGATGTTGACGAATACGCTAAGTTTAAATGCTCCAAGTGTTAGAATCTGTAGATTTTTATTAAGGATTCCATTTACTATAAAATTCATTTTATGCATTTTGGATTTCAACTTTCATTTCATACAGTAATTCATTCTTAAATATATTTTGTCAACTTTCAAAATTTACATCAGAGCAGGTGTTACTAGAATGAGGTCCCAAATGTCTTATTCCTAAGTTATAAAACTGACATGAAGAAAATGAAGACTTCAGACTGTTGGTTTTTAAACATGTGTGTTCCATTACATAGTTTCAGCAGAAAGTTTTATCAACTTAAAAAATAACCTGATCCAGTCACCATATTCATGGGGCCATAAGAATAAACTAAATTGAGCTGCATTTGTTGTTATTTCTCTTCTGAGTTTTTTTTTTTTTTAAATTACCAGAATCTTGTAAAACTGAGTGAATAAGTATATATTATTATAAAGTTATATTTTTATACCCAATTATTGTCCAGCGGAACACCAGGCGTTATTTTCAATCCCAGATGAAAATTCCTAACAGGTTTGCCTTTTGCATCTTGGTGTTGGAGTCACCAAGGGAAACACAACACAGTTCAGCATCGGGTAGAACAATGCTTTTCTTACACAGAGAAGACTGGGAGCCAGATCAGCTTCAGTGGTGTGAGTTGGTTCCCGATGGCTAGTGGGTATTCCTTGGCAGCTAACTCAGAGCTATGTGCCAATATGCGCCCATTTCTTGGGGTAGGGAAAGGAATATGACCAGGACTGAGGGAGTACCTGAGAGCCACTGATGAACATGCTTAAGCAGAAAAAGGAAACACTCCCGGAATCTGAAACAGAAAGCTATTTCCACACAAGGCGATAAGCCTGGTACCTGCCATGTGTATATTTTATCTCTTGGTAAGATAGTGTTCCAGGCTCAAGACCCATTCTTATGTAGCACCCAACAGGGGATCAGAAGACACACAAAACTGCACATAAAACTGCCATAAGGAACCTCATAGTCTTGACTATGAGATGGATGCCTCAAACCAAAGTTTGGTTTGGATGTTCAGGCTGATATTGCCACACATACACCAAGAGGGTATAAAAAGTTTTATTGCTCTCTTTATTGGGCTTTTGTGAAAAGCAGAGCGGACTCTCAGCAGATTCAAAAATGGCTTGAGTGAGCAGAGAAAGAAAACATGTGTGAGTTATATCTGTCTAATAGATATAACAAATGTTCTTATGCAGACTCATAAAAACATTTGTCTTTGTGGTCTGTTTTCTATTCTTTAAAAAGTTAATATAATTAATCTCAAAGAGTTTTATTTGATTCTACAATTGTCCTGTTATATCAATTTTTAAAAATAAATTCATATAAACTGCAAAATGCAAAACCAATAAAAGACACTGCAATTAATTCATATTTTCCCTCTGAGACTATATTTTTTTCATTTAATAATGGATAATATTGAAAAGATTGGTTAAAGAAAATAAACTATAAGAAAAATAAACTGCAATTACAGATGTTGCCTCTCAATATGAATATTCATTGTTTCAAGTATTAGTTAAAATCTTAGTTTCTTTATATGTTTTACTTATTATCCCTTTAGAGTGACAAAATATACTTATATTTCATGTAATTTCTAAAATATAATTACCTTTAATATGTAATCAGTAATCATTTAAGTGTAACATTTTATAATATATTTAAAATATAAAATAATACTACTTTGTTCATTCAAATCATTAGCAAACTTTGTCTGAATGTCAGCCTATGAAGTGAATGTTAAATCAAAATATTTTTCCTGCTCATAAACCTATTAACTTTCAGTTTTTAAATACACTTTGCACTCTAAACCTCAGTAAATATGGTATTTACATAATGGGTTCCCTATTTAAAAAGAGCTATGTTTATTGAAGTCAGTTATTCAATTTAACAAACATAATGTGGTGAAATCTGTTTTTGCTTGTTTTTTGTTTCTTTTTTAAAATATTGATTGTAAAATATCTTAGTAAAAGTAGAAGTGTTAAGGCTTATGGGATTCTCCTTTCTATAGCTAGATTTGAGACAGGTGATAATCAACATTACTGTATTCACCTATGAATGGTGATCAACAGGACATTATGCTAATTGAAATAAGCCAGACAGAGAAGGACAAATACTTCATGATTTCCCTTATATTTGAAGTATAGAAAAAGTGCAATTGACAGAAGCAGAGAGTAGAATGGTGGTTGAAACTAGGGGTTGGAGAGGATGGGAAAATACTAGTCAAAAGGAACAAACTTTCTGTTATAAGATGAATAAGTTCTGGGGATCTAACGTACACAACACGGTAAAAATGCTTTATTATATATTTCAAATTGGCTCACATAGTGGATCTTAAGTATTCTCAACACACACATAAAAATTATGTGAAGTGATGGATATATTAATCAGCTCCATTGTGGTAATCCCTTCAGGATGTATATGTATATCAGATTATTAGGTTGTACACCTATAATGTATACAATTTGTATTTGTTAATTATACTTCAATAAAGCTGGGAGCAATTTTATAATATGGAAATTATGGACATGTTTCATTGAAATACACTCTAGAAGTTAGAGTTTCTTTGCTAAATTAAGATCCTCTTTGACAATGATGTATTTGTATTTTTTTTTACTTACATCGAATTTTTATTTTGTGGTTATTTTTAATGAAAGTTACTTTTTTAAAAATTTAGTTTTTCTTCAATTATTTGAGGGACATATGTCTGCAAATTTTACAATGCGACTGAAGATGAAAAATTACCTGTGAATCGGGATGGAAAATTAGAAACAATATTAAGTATGTTTCCTTTGAATTTGTCAGATATTCATTGCTCAGCCAATGCTTGGGTAGCATGCCAGGTACACATATGCAAATTCTTCACTTTACTGCATCACACAGACAGACTCAAATGCACTTCTAGTAAAACTCCTGTGTTTCCCATTATTTTCTCCATCCTTAATCTTTGCCCCAATTATACTTCAATATTTTATTAAATTATTATCCTAATGCTCGTTAGCTCCTTCTTGACAAATTCTACAACCTTTCTTTTCTTTTAGATGCTTTGGCTTCTATAAGATTCTCCTCATGCTCTGGTCCACTTTGCTCTCTCATTCTTAAAATATTCTTCTCCCTTCACATGTTCATTTACTTACTTTTCAGTTTCTAGCTTCCCATATTATGACTCCTTTTGTACTTCAATATCATCCAAAAATTAATGTTTGGTCAGATGCTCCTCTGTAACTCTGTGATTCCCTCCATAGCCTTGACTTGTTGCAACATTATAATGAATTTCTGTGTCCCTTTTTCTAAATCTAGATGACTCATTCTAAGTAACTGATAGAAATGAAGGTCCATGTCTCTATACACAGAGTACAAAACTATAAAGAAACATATAGAAGAATAAACTCATTATTTGCATTCTAAATCAATCCAAACAAAAAATTTTAGTCATTTTTGCTATTCATCCCCTAAATAATAAGAAGAAAAAATTTATATCTTAGCTATATCTTTCTATTGATTTATTGACCATTGACTTGGGTCATGCCCCATATTTTCCTCATTTAGGCTCCACTTCCACCTCTCTCTATACCAAAATAATCTTTCTGAATTCTGCACTCACAATGAATCTCACAATTTATTAGACTTGCATTTCAGATAATTTTGAGCTTCTCAATATTCTTTTCATATTCATTTCTCTACTCTTTTACAGACTCACTGCAGCCAAGTTATCTGCATTATGAACAATGTTTTGTCTTAGAAATCTCTTTTTGTTTTTATAAAGTGACATTATTTCTTATTCTGTTATTAAAGCCTACTGATCTAGTTCTTTAATAAACCCATCACATATTTTCACCATGTAATCTATGGGTACTTTTTCTGCAGTGTTGACATCACCCTTCATCATCCACTTGTGGCATCAGGCCAACACTCAAAATGCTTTGAATTTTGCAGCATTTCAAATGTCAGATTTTCAAATTAGGGATGATCTACCTGTCTTGTACAAGTACTCTTTCTTTATCTTACATAGGACGTAATTCAACTGTTTTTTGTATGTGTGGAAGGGAAAAATGTAAAGGAGGCTGCTGGAAAGAAAATTCTTGTTAAACTCAGTGTGTCTGTTATGAAAAAGGCTAGTCCCCACCCCAACTGTCATGCCTGATTAGGAATTGCCCACTTTACTGATTATTGTATTACTCTGTTCCTCACCAACCCACCCCCTCACCTGCCCTGCCTTCTGTCACATACTTCTTCAAATTTGTTAAGATATAATTAGGTCTTCTTTTAAAAAATGTGGATAAATATATCCCCAAAAAAGATAGAATCAGATGATTAGGTTGTTTTTGTTTTTCACTTAGTTATATTATTTCACTTAGTTAATTAGTATATCACTTAGTTATTATTTTATATATTTATAAATATAAATATTTAATATAAATATTTATATTAATTTAATTGACATCTATATATATAAGTTAATATTAAATTTATATTAAAATTAATTTAATGTTAAAATATTAATATTAAATTTAGTATTAATATTAATGTAAGTATTTAATATTCATAAATAATTATATATTTATATTTATACATTATTATTCATATTTTAACCTTGCTAAATACTATTTTGGCTACATAGGGTAAAAACTAATCTAACTGCATAATGGTAGACAGCATTTCAGCTTCCCTAATTTATTCTTATACTTTGATTTCATACATAATTTTTCTTTCACCTTGTTTAATCTATCTTTCTATCAGTCCATGCTATCTAGCCCCTACTTATGATTTATCAGTTGTTATCTCAGGTATCACCTAGGTGATAGTGTCATTTCTTTTCTTTCTCAGATTGACTCACATTAGGCACAGAATGGACTCATGGAAATGAATAAAGTGTGGATGCTTCAGTATAAAGTTGGGTCCCCTTTAAAAAGTTCACTTATTTCTCCTAAGCCAGCTTAACTCAAATATGTCACTCCTACACTAATTGTAAAACTCATGAGCATCACCAAGGAATGTATGTTACTTTTATTAAAAGCTAAGTAATGATACTAAATGTAGATTTACTGATTTCTTCTGTAATTCTCATTACAATATAGTCTTGCATTGACCAAAAAAAAAAAAAAAAAAAAGGGGCTGTTTAGAGACTAAAATCTCAATGAGGATTGGCACTGTACTGAAATCTATTCTTTTTTTTTAAATATAATTTAATCTCTGCTCTAAGCAATGTTTCAATGCTGAGACTCAAGAAGGTAAATAGGAGTTATCCTGGTGGGGACGTTTCTTTAAAGGCATTCCAGGGATACTGAACATCTTTACTGCAAATTCTCAACTAGGCTAAAATCTGCTTCCCCTAGACTAACACAAAATTCTTCCTTCTGCTTTGCCTTTTTCTTACCCTTTTAGCCTTGTACAGAGTAGTACTCTTTTAAAAATGTAAATCAGATCCTTTCATTTCCCTGCTTAAACCCTTCAATGGCTTTCATTGCTATTAAAATAAAATCCACACTTTTTTCCATGATCAATAAGGCTGACTAATATCATTCTGCCTAATTCTCTAAGTTCACTCCTTATTATTGCCACTCTAACTCAGTGTCATTCAGTCCCTCTGACATGCTTTTTTAGTCCCTTATTAAAGTCAAGCCTTTCGTAGCTTTCAGGACTTTTTATATCAGTTCTCACTTCACACAGTTCTTCACATACTTGACTTATTCTAATATCTCACCACACAGGTCACATCTCTAGAGAGGCCTTTCATTTTTTAAACACAAAAGGAAATCCAATTAAGCTTACACAGGCACATACACACATACAGTATTAGTTTTTTTCATAACTAAATACCTAAAAGGAAGAGTAACATTTGATCCAATTGTCCATTCACAACACCAAAATGATGGTTTCTTTTTTCTTCCCCGCTCAGGCTTTTTGTACGCCCAGTTCGTCCTATGTCAATATCCATGCATCTCACCTGAGAGTTTTTAGCAAGGTGTTTATGCTTCAATGTATTTATCTAATTTGAAAGAGTAATATAATGCAATTAGCTTTTTTGAAATTATATGGAAGAAACTTTCTTTTTTGAAAATATATGGAAGCAACTTTCCCAGGAAACCTTCAAAGAACTTGCATTTGTGTCTCACCTTAAAGCAATCACTATTTTCAAGGGAATGAAGGAGGGTGCAGAGCTTGATCCAATAATATTCCCTGCCCCAGAGCTTGGAGTTAGGGAAGGTCAAAAGCTTTAAGAGAGCAAGAAACCCTTAATGAGTTGGAGGGAGACTTGGCAACCTGACTGAGAATAGTGAATAGGAGAAGGAATGGAGCAGGATACAGAAAATCAGCAGACATCCACTCTATTCTTCTTGTTGACTTCCTATTTTACTGCTCTGTGTATTAGTTATCTCACTAAGAGGATGGTAAGTGCCTTTTTAAACCCTTATATACTGCAGCAACTAAGTCACGTACACAATGATTTTGCTGAGTGAATAAATAAATGATGGAGTAATAAAATAGTATAATATATGGAGAAATACAGTGAGCTCAAGAGATAAAGCTAAAATATAAGCAGGGGCATATCATGAAGGACCTGTATATTCTATGATTATAGGTTCGGTTGTGTCACAACAAAAAATGATACAAACACTCAATATCTTAAAGCAAGAAAAGTTTATTTATGCTCATACTCTCTATGCACAATGGATGCTCAGAGCACTGTATACTATCTTAATCAGGAGCCCATGCTGATGGCGGCTTATTGTCATCTGTTTCTACCACTATTGCATTATGAGGAAGGTTAATGGGGAGTCTTTCACTGACTCTTGGTTTCTGTAAATAAATGATCATGTCACCTCTGATAGCATTTTATTAGCTAAAACTAGACACATCTAGCTTCAATTGGGAAGCAAAAAAGTACCATTAACTACATGTCTGAAACATTTGTTTCAAAACAGCATATGTAAGGGTCTTTTATCAAATATAAAGGGCATATGTGGGCAAGAGAAATTGGAAAAAAAATAGAAAGGGTATATGATCAAGCACTAATAACAATTTCAAATTAGTTCGTAATTTGGGGGGACATACTATGGTTTATTTCCACGTAAGGTTGAAAATCAAACATTATCATATATTTAAATTAACTCAATGCTTATAAGAAAAGACAGAGAGTATACAAGCAAACTATATTGAAGAAAATAAAGCTGAAGTGTTGGCCAATTTAAAAATATTTATTTAGGACACACCACTATAAAACATTGAGTAAAAAACTGTTGAGCCAAGACCTGAATCCATATTTTTCTTACATCAAAATAAATGTCCTTCTCTTCATACTGTTTTGGTTTGAAATAAAAGCAAGCAAACAAATAAACAAACAAAAACTACCAAACTCTTTACTCCCGACTTACAATGTTCTCTTCTATTTGGAGAGTTATCTATTAGCATAACACTCCCAGCCCCATTTGTCCTCCCATTTACTTTTACTCTGAGTAGAAACTTGATTTATGTTATTGGTAAATTTCAAAAAGAAAACGAATGTACTTAACTCAGTTTTTTCTTTCTTCTTCTTCTTCTTTTTTTTTTTTTCTTCAAGATTTGATTTCCTAGACAGAAGGTCCATTGGAGGCTGCTTCTCCAGGTCATAAATTGTGTGAGTGCTGACTCTCAGATTAGGAAAACTGTGTTGCTTAGCAGGAAATGTGACTAGGTCCGAAGTCTCAATTTCTGGTGTTCAATGTAAGGAAATCCATTATCACAATGGGCCGTAATTTCATTGTTATTCATCAACCACCTAAACGATAAAATTAATTTGTAGATCTGAATGTGCCTCATTCCTTACATCTGTTTCTCAGTTGGTTCAGGACTTAGGCAGAAAAAACAAGCATGTCATATTCGATGCTCAATCAAATAACAGCAAAACATAAACAAAGAATAATAATGTGATAGTTATTTAGAGAAAGGTTAAATGAAGCTTTTTGTGGAGTTTCCATATAGACATGACTTTCAAACTGAAACCTGTAAAAATAGTAATATGTGGTAGGTAGAAGAAAGTCATAGGTAGAAAGCCGTTTCCAAGTGTAAAAGTTTATAAATCCAAATTGTGTCTGTAATTTAGTCTATCTGATAAAACTTTTATTAAGGTAAATAAATGAGGGATTCAAGTTCCAAATATGAAGTATGTTGATGTTGTTGTTTGCCCCATAATCCTAAACAATTCTCAGTCATTCTTTAAGACAGATCATAGTTCTTCTTCTCTATAGACTTTTCTAATTTATCAAATAATAAAATATAGTTCTTTTCCAAATGTCTTTACAACTTCTTATATTTCATATTTTTATCCTTTTTCTGTTTCTGCTGAATTGTTATTTAAATACTTCACTTCTCATATAATTCTTCAGTTGTTTAAATTTTATCACATTAGCTAGATTAATCTTTTCATGGAAACTTCACTAAGGATTATAAATCTTTGTATTCTCACAATATCTTGAACTGCCTCTGAGATTTAGTGCATAACTTAATTATCTACTGTTGGTTTTATCTTTTAATGTGCACATAGCAGAAATTCAATTGTAATGAAAAATAAGGCAAATAATATCTTATATTTTAGCTTTATTCTCAGCTAAATAATCTGATCAGAAAATGGACTGTGTGGTATACAGTGGGAAATGCATACTCATAGAAAAAGAGTAAAATGAGTAAGAAAGTTGAGAGTGTAGAATTTTTATGAGACAAAGTATGTACTTATCTAATCAGTCAATCAATAAATATTTATCCATAGACTACTCTGTGGCACGTACTATGCCTCATGCTGAGTACGAGACCCTGGGAAAGTCTGACATGCTCTCTGTCTTCATGAACTCAGAGTGTAAAGAGAAATAGATAAATAGAAAAAGTAATGACAATACATTTGATGGACTGTTGTGACAATATATTTACTGAATTTTTTAATTCTTTATGAAGAAGTCTATAGATCAGATACAGAAGTCTTACACACGTTTTTTTTCCAGCAAAGAAAGTGATAAGAATGGAGTTTATTATGATAGTGTGGCAGTGGATGTATTAATATATGTATGGGGTGAACTGGAAGTTTGAAATTTAACAGGCTTTCCTAAATCCCAAACTGAATTCACACAGTAAGTAGTTCAAATATTGGAGACACAGCCTTTCACCAAAAAGAAAGGCAGTATGACCACGGTGAAGCAAAGTCAAGCAAAACAAGGATATATCTTTCCATCCAGCAGACAACTTGGATGTGCACCAAGAATGGCAGTATTCTCTTGTCTTCAGGTAGAGCCTTCATTATTTTACTATCATTGGCCACTATATGTCTGTACAAGAAAATTAGAGTGCAGTGAAACTTTATGTGGAGAACAAGGATTTTAGAAGGTAAGAACAAAAACAGATATAAACTGTGTTTTCATTAATAAATCATTTAAGTAATTTTAATGTGTCCTCATAGAAGTCAACTTAATTTACTAATGTTCAAATATTTTTTTAAAAACATCAAGGATTAATACATAATTAAACAATTGTTCCATATTAATCACATTTGAAAATTTTCAACTATAGCTAGGAATTACCTTCAATTAGGGGCAGCTAAGGAAAGAAAATGAAAAGTGGGTCAGAGAACCAACAAATATGGAGATGTATAATGCAGTATGCATGGTAATGATTTGAGAGTTGTATAAGATAAACTGATATTACAAGTTTATAAATTCAGTTGGAGAAGATACGAGTAATTTGAGCAGGGAAATTTTGTCTAAAAGTGTTTTATTCTTGTTTGTTTAAATGATATGCATGTGTTAAGATACAACAAAAGAATTCTGACAACAAATGTATAATTTTTCACATACATTTTTGGATATAATGTATATATCTTTCCACACATATATTCAGAAGAAATAGATAAAATAGATGAAAAAATAAAATAGATAGCAAATGTACTTAAATAAGAATGGCTCATTACCTTATGGTTTACGCTTCTGACATAGAATCTTTTAGGAAGTTTCTCTGTACTTATGAGGCAAGTTATATCCCTATATTTGCACTAATATCTTATTAATCCATCCAAATAATTATTATTTTAAAACTTTTGTACACACCAAAATACTTTTCCAATATGTATCATTTTTCATAGTATAATAAAATTATCCTACATATTAGAATTGATACAACCAACTTTTAACCTTCCTGATAGTATTTGAACTTAATAAAATACTTTGAAATGGTTTAATTTTCTCCACAAATCATTTGGGTGTGGAAAAAAAATGATTACATTAATCTATTATTCTATTTCTCTGTGGAACAGAGACTGGATAACTGGAAAAGCTGTTTCTGAGTCCTGGCTTGTTAAGTGAGTATGCTCATATCAGTTATTGGCAGCACCTGTCATCTGCCTTGTGTTCTTAGATGCAACATAAATCTTTTTACCTAATGATATCATCTCTATGAGAGCACAGGAAATGCCATATTGGGTTATACAAGTGATCCTTCTAATCCTAAGTTTGTTTTGATAGGTATTTCTAGGGCTGCCCTATGGAAAGATATGCCTTATAACACATGACATTAAGCAATACCAATTAAAGATACATTGAACACGTCTCAACAACAGCGTGTGTTTATTTCTACCCCATACCTACATCCTACTATTATGGTTGTAACAGAATGAAAGCAGATTAATAATGTCAGGCTCAAACTGAGGTCTGAAGGAAGTGGGTGAGTGGTGGGTAGCTGGAAAAACACTTGAGGAATTGTAGACAGTTTCTACATGGCTTTACTCTTTTTCTGGGTGTGAGTAAGCCTGGGCATGAGCAAGCCCAGGCACAAGCCATATGTGTAGCATTAGCAGGGTAACATTGCTTTTATACACACTGTTTTTACACACCATTTATACACAATAATGACTCTGAGCCAAGCATTAGCTTATGTGGGTGATCACCTAATGTGCCTCAAGTGGTGTGGTTTACAAAATGAGGGGAGTTGTTCACCTGAGTTCCAAACTCACTAGTCATGCGGGACTGAAAGTCTCCCTCGACCTATTCTTGACCACAGCACATCCATTTCCCTAAAACCCCACCCCTTAGGCCAAGGGAGACATAGGCCTTGGACACATAGGCCTGACACATAGGCCTTATACATACGTTCTGGGCACACAGGCCACAGACACAAAGGTCAGACATACAGGCCCTGCACATTAAGCCAGGTTTTTATTTCACTACCTTGAGTAATGTTGGGGCAGGCTGCAACCAGTTACCGTTCAGCCACATACCTGGTCAGAGGAGGTCATCCTTCCTCTTATAGTTCTTGCCACATGGCCTGGCCCCACATGGGTTGGTGATCAGCTAGTCACTTTTTAAAATTCTAGGTAGTTAATCACAAGGTTTAGCTTCAATAAACTGCATAGTTATCAATGCAGATTATCATAGGTGTCATCTCCTTGCTTATCATTATTCATATTGCTCTGAGTTCAGCCCATTGACTACTTTGTCCACAACCAGTATCAAACCATATGTTGTCAGTAATAGGCTGGACTGTGACAGCAGTCCAGGCAACCGCAGTACTCTGGCTAGACCCATCTGCATACCATGCCCATCAGGAATGGGGCAGGGAGTGCCTCAGGCACCATGGCCTTAGGCCCCAAGGCCTTATCTCGCATTAGGACTACAGGTCCCAAGACTTCCTGCAACTCTGCTGCTAAGAGGCTTGTGTTCAGTGTACACCACTGCTCCAAGTAGGTACCCTACTTTGCTAAAGTGAATGTCTGCACCATCCCAGTCTGGGCGATCATTACCCATAAATGCACCCATCTAGCTGTCGGGTAAGTTGTCCACATGACAACTGCAGCCTGTCCTGTCACACTCTCACAAGCCCAAAGAGCAGCACATACAGCTGCTAGCTGTTTCTCTGTCAGGGAATACTGGAGCTCAGCTCCCTTCCATAGTTGGCACCAAAAGCCAACTGGCATCCTCAAGCAGGCTGTGTGCTGCCACAGGCCCCAACCAAAACCATCTGTGGTCACATGCACATCCAACTCAAATGAGCCCCCTGGTCAACTACCCATAGAGCTTGTGCCTGCTGAATAGCCCACTTGACTGCCAGGAAGGTGGTCTCAGCTGCACCATCCCAATCTCAGGCAAACTAGCATTGTTGATTCTAAATCTGAAAGCAAATCAGAGGTTAACATAATATTATCAACAAGATCATGACATATGGTGGGTCTATTCTTATAGCCATGTGGCAACACTCTGAAAGTCCATTGTTGCTCTCTCATGAAGGCAAACAGTTCCTGACTCTCCAGAAAAAACAAACAAAAACAAAATTGCATTATCCACGTCCACCGCATAGTGGTACTGTCCCAATTGTGTCATGAAGAGGCCCATCAATTCCACGATAGATGGCACAGCTGCCAAGTCATGTAAAACGTCCACACCCAGAATATATCTGTGCTGGTGTCTCCCAGCACCAGCACTTGCTGTGCATTGATGGGAGACCAGTGGATTGCTAATTTCACATGTGGCCTCCGCTTGTCTGGTATCCTCACAAAGCCGGGTACCCAGGCCAGTTCCCTCATCAAACAGAAAAAGACTTTAGTCCCCTGCCTGGCTGCAGCACATAGTCTTTGAGTTGGAGCCGCTGGGCAGGATCAGGTCACACAGCACTGTATTTGTCCCCTTGGGCATTTTCTGGAATTGCTGCTTGGTAGACAACTGTCTCCAGAAAGTTAAGAGTACTTCACTGGGCTGCTTATTGATTATCTCTCAGTGAACCCCAGCCAAAATCAAATTTATCCACATAAGTGAGCATGTTACTCATCGGCACACCCTTTTCTCTTGTGGGGGATCCCCTTCTTTATGGCACAGACCCCCTCATTCCCACCTAAAGCTTCCAGGCCTGCATACACAGCAGCCTCTAATTCCTTTTTCAAGCTCTGTAGCTGAGCTTCTAGGTGCCCCACCTGCGTCTGGAGATCCCCATTCACGGAAGTGTCTAACTTCTTTTCTGAGCTGTGTGACCTGTAATCGGACCTCCAGACACCTTACATGTGCCTGGAGGGCCCTTACCTGAACTGCATCCCTCAGGGACTGGGTGTGTACTTCTCTTAGCGCAGTCAAAAGTGGCCATCCAACTCTACCGGCAAAGGCTCATTCCTTTTCACTGCTCTGTGCTTCCAGCTGCCTCAGTGCTTTCTACATGCTTGTGGGTAACCCATCCACCACTGCCCAGGTTTCCACGAGGGCCTATCGGAGCACCAAAGCTGCCAGCAGGTACCACAACTCATGTTGCGGCCACATGGCCAACCCGGAATCAGTGGGGACGAAAGGCTCACTCACTCTGGGATCCTGTTCGTTCCACCAATTGTCAGTTTCTAACTGAGGCCCAAAGGGAGTTGGTGGGTGAGTGGCAGGTAGGTGGAAAAACACTCGAGGAATCAAAAACAGTTTAGACATGGCTTTATTCTCTTTCTGAGTGCAGGCAAGCCCGGGTGCAAGCCTGGGCATGACCTGTATGTACAGTGTTAGCAGGGTCATTATACCTTTTACAGAAAATAGTGGGTCTGAGCCAAGCACAAGCTCACGTGTGTGATCACTTAATGTGCCTCACGTGGCATGGTTACACAATGAGTGGAGTTGAGTGTCTGTGTTTCAAACTTGCAGAGTCACGCTGGACCGGATGTCTGCCTTGGCCTATTCTTGACCACAGCACATCCATTTTCCTTACAAATAGACTGGGCAAAAAGAATTTAAAAGTGATCACAGCAAATGATGAATGCCAAATTATTCTTTAAAATGGTCTGTGAATGGATGAATGACAGTTGACTTACGATTAAAGCTTCTTTTTTCTTGTAATAGCCTACAATAGAGAAATACAACAAATATGCACACACCCTTGTGCTACAAAATTCAAGAATGTTAGGAAACAGTGCCTTTAAAAGTCTGTAATTGAAAGGGTCTAAATAGAGGAGAATTGGTAGAAGAATTATTGAAGACAAATTTGTATCTCAAATATGTTCTGTCTAACTCAAACAGCCTAGTGATTGCCTATTCTGCAGTGACAGAAGATAAGTTTATTGTTAGTGAAATATCAACAGGAGAAATTTCAAACTTTTGGAAAACATTTCCTGATAAAAGAGATAAAGAAAATGTCTTGAGTCCTAATACTGAAGGGTGAGATCCAGTCCTCCTTTTTTTTATTAGCTTTTACAATGCTGACTTTCAGACTCAAACCCATTTGGTAATAAGAGATAATTTCTTCTGTAAAAAAAAAAAAAGAGTAAACCTGAGAAGTATGTATTTCCAACTCTGGTATTTGAGAATCCTTCACTGAAAATGGTGAATTCTCATTAGATCGCTTTATTATGACACATCAGTTGACAAAACCTGAATAAGCAGACAAAGGTTCACCCGTGTGTAAGAAAAACTGTTCAAGGTTAACTGAGAATTTCAAAAGATCTTACAAAATAACAGGGATAAAAATAAACATAAATGAATGAATATATAGCAAAGAAATACATAGAGCAAAAGAAAAGGAAATATATATGTAATATAAATAATATTGTCAAATATAAGAAACATTACTTTCCCCATTAGCCAAGAATGTCTTTAAAAAGCAATGCTGAAGATCACTAATCATCAGAGAAATGTGAATTAAAACCATGATGAGATATCTTCTCACACATCAGAATGGCTATTATTGAACAGTCACAGAAATAACAGATTTTGGCATAGATATGAAGTAAAGTTAACATTTATACACATTTGGTAGGAATATAAATTAATTCAAACTCTATGAAAAACAGTATGAAGCTTCCTCAAAGAACTAAAAGTGCATCTACAATTTGATCCAGCAATCTGGCTACTGGATATCTACCCAAAGGAAAAGAGTTCATCATAGTAAAAAGATACCTGCACACATATAAAAATGTGAAAAAAAAGAAAAGATGTTATAACTAATAAATGAGTTTAAAAATTAAAGAGAATACCAAGTCAGTGCATGAAAATCAATTATATATTTATATCTACAAACACACACACACACACGATGGAATACTGCTCAGCCAAAATAAAAGAATAAAATAATTCCTTTTGCAGCAACTTGGATGGAGCTGGAGGCCATTATTCTAGGTGAAGTCACTCAGGAATAAAAAATCTAATACCACATGTTCTCACTGATAAGTAGGTGCTAAGCTTTGAATACACAAAAGCATACAGAATGGTATAATAGACATTGAAAACTCACAGTGGGGAGAAGGAGGGAGAGTGAGGGATACAAAGAACATATTGAGTACGATGTACAACATTCAGGTGACAGGTGCATTACAACCCTAGACATCACCACTGTGCAATTAATCCGTGTAACCCAAAACCACATATACCCCTAAAGCAAAGCAATTGAAATAAAAATTGAATTTAACTAAATGTTAGAAAAGAAATTAAACATCGTAATATAGAAAATAGTAGAAAACCAATTTTGAAGATGCTGGGAGGTAAAATATTGAAATAATATAATGTCCAAATAAAATAAGAAGAAGAAATAAAAAAATAAGAATAATATAACATTTTGAAGAAGCCCCCAACAGTGTAACAACATAAGTTAAAAGGATCCACAAAATAGCATACTATGGTAAAATTTTGAGAGCATTGGGCCTAAAAAGGAATAAACAATTGTGTCATTCTAGATTTCCACATTACAGTTGCTGCACTATAAATAAGAACCTCGAAAATTATATCCATTGTCTACATATACTCATTTGTCCTCTGTGACTTGTAATCTTAGATGTTTCAGGAGTCATAAGAGGTTTCTACTGGAAATTATCTAGTATGTAGTAGAAATTAATTATTACACTACACCGCAAGATTAGCTTTGGTTGCTGTTTAGGTAAAATGCTCCACTCACTATATTTTGTTGGTCTAGATTTTCTTCCTGAATGTTCTCATTCACTCTCATACTACCACAATGTAATTGTGATGCTCAAAGTATATTTTTAACTGTCAGCTCATTCCCCAGTTTAAAATCTCCTTTTACTGAACATCTAATTAAGATTAACTCATTTGTACTTCAGAACCTCTATGTCTAATATAGTACTCTGCCTTGTCTGAATTACTGTATTATTGAGGGGGAGGAACTCTAGTTGTCTCATCAATACTGTTCTCTCCTTCCTAATAACAAACTCTTATATTTGCGGCAATGTGTCAAGCTAAAATACTACATTTCACAGACTCCCATGTTGTGAGACATGATCATTAAATTAATTTCTGCTTGATAACTATAGGCTGATTTTTTTGCATTAGATTACTGGTAATGCTTCTTAAAATTGAGACAGGTAGCTGAGACACATTATTTTGTTCTTTTTTCTTCACTTCCTGCCTAAAATATGTGTTTGATATGGATAACATGAACAGTTGTATGCCTATGGAAGAAACTGCATCTAGTTGAAAACTTTCTCACAAGGGAAGCTCCAAGCCCAGAATATTTCATTGGTGAATTATATAAACTTTTTAAGAATGAAGCAATATCAATTCTACTGAATTTTTCCAAAACGCAGATGAATGAATATTGCCCAACTCACTTTATAAGGCCACAATGAATTTAATAAAACAAATGAAAAATATCATAAGAAAAGAAAAAAAATAGATGCAAGCATCTTCAAAACATAATAGCAAATCACATTAAGTAACATATAAAATAAATAATACAGCATTACCAAGAGGAGTCTATCCTAAAAATGCAAGGCTGGTTCAACATTCAAAAATCAATCACTTTAATTCACCATATTAACAGAATGAAGAGAAGAAATTTTATAGTCTTATAATTCAGATGTATAAAAGGCACTGACAATATTCAAAATTTACTAATGATAAATATTTTCAGCAAATTACAAATAATAGGAGAAATTTTAAATTGGAATAAGGACAGCTCAAAAAGGTTAACTTTATTCAACATCATATTGAATCTAAAAAAGACTGGAGCCTTCCCCCCTTAGGTTCTATTGTCTCCCTTATTCAAGAATGTAATAGAAGTTCTAGCAAGCTATAAAATCTTGCATATTTAAACAACTTAAAAAAGTTATTTGTATTATAAACATTATGAATGTCTACTAAACAATATATGAAGAAAAGGTGTTATAATTAATAAATGAGTTAAAAAATTAAAGAGGATACCAAGTCAGTGCATCAAAATCAATTATATCTTTATGTACTCCCAATGAATCATTAGCATATGAAATAAAAAATAGCACAATATATAGTGATAACAAAAATAAAATGATTAGGTATGAATCTAAGTGAATACAATATGTCTTTGATGAAAACTACAAAACACTAAAGAATAGGATCAAAATAGACCTAAATAAATTCAGAGGCAGAAGACAAAATATTGTGATGACTACTCTTCCTAAATTGTTTTATAGATCCAATATATTCCTAATAAAAATCATCATGGGCTTTTTTTCTTAGATATTGATAAGCTGATTTCAAAGTTAGTAAATAGGCAAAAACATTCTGCTAAAGAACAAAAATAAAAAACTCACATTATTTGATTTCAAGGCATACTACAAAATTATAATGATTTCCAGAAGAGTATAACTGTGGCAAAATGAAAAACATGGAGATTGATTAAACAACAGCATGGAAAAAGACTCAAACAAATATGATCAACAGATTTTTTAGGAAAGCACAAAGATATTTCTGTGGAGAATGGAAGTCTTTCCAAGAAATCGTGTGGGAACAATTGGCTGTCCACATGAAAAACAACTTAACTTCAAATGGCACCTGATACCTGATACAAATATTAACACATAATGAAACATAGACCCGAAAGAAAAATTTAAAGTTATAAAACTGCCGGAAGAAATCATAAGATAATAATTCTGTGAACTTTTTTAGGCAATTTTTTTTTGATAAAACATTTAAACACAATCTGTAAAAGAAAAAGATAAATTGTATTTTGTTAAATTTTATGACTTTCTTCTGTGAAAGGCAACATAAAGATAACTCAAATACAAACCACAAAATATGATAAATTATTTGCATATCATAGTTCTGTCAAAATACTTTATTCTTAATATATATAAATATTATTAAATATTTATTAAATTATTTAAAACTCCAGAAGAGCATAAACACTCAATTAAGAATAGCCAAGGCCGGGCGCTGTGGCTCATGCCTGTAATCCCAGCACTTTCAGAGGCCAAGATAGGCGGCTTATGAGGTCAAGAGATCAAGACTACCCTGGCCATCATGGGGACACCTGTCTCTACTAAAAATACAAAAATTAACTGCTCATGGTATTGCATGCCTGCAACTCCAGCTACTCGGGAGGCTGAGGCAGGAGAATCACTTGAACCAGGGAGTCAGAGGTTGCAGTGAGCGGAGATCACGCCACCACTGCACTCCAGCCTGGTGATACAGTGAGACTCAGTCAAAAAAAAAAAAAAAAGGATGGGTGAAATTTGTTTCACAAAAGGTGATACGTAGAGGATAAGTAAGCATATGAAAATATACTCAACATCATTTGCTACTAGGAAAACAGCAATTAAAACTATAAGGAGGTACCATTATGGAGTTAAATTTTTAAAAAACAAAAAACTTATATTGCTGGTGGAAATGCAAAATACTACCATCACTTTTAAAGGTAGTTGGAAGTTGCTTACACAGTTGAAAATATACTTACTGTATGATTCTGGGAACCAGTAGGAGAGACATACACACACACACACACACACACACACACACACATACAGAGAGAGAGAGGGAGACAAAGAGAGAGAGAGAGACACACACACACAGAGAGAGTTAACAGAAATTGGCTCAAGCAATTATGGAGCGCAAGAAGTTCCAAGATCTTCCATTTGCAAACTGGGAAAGCCAGTGGTATAATTCTGTTGCTGTCCATAGGCCTGAAAACCAGGGGAGCTGATGTTCAAGGGCAGGAGATTGATTTCCCATCTAAAAGAGAGTGCAAATTTGCCCTCCTGCACCATTTGTTTTCACTGTTTGGCTCTCCATGGATTGGATAATGTCCACTGCATTACTGTAGGCAATCTTCTTTATTTAGTCTACTGATTCAAATGCTCATCTCTTCCAGAAACACTCCCACAGACACACCCAGAAATAATGTTGTACCAGCTGTCTGGGCATCCCTTAGCTCGTTAAGGTTGACACCTAACTCTGAACATCATACCCAGAAATCTCCACCCTTAATACAAAATAAATAAAAATGTATAATTGCAAAAGATCAGTACATTCGTATTTACTAACTTTATCTCATCATTCATAAATTTATTCATAATTATCCCAAACTAGATATGCCCTAGATGTCTTTAAGTTGGTGACTAGATAAACAACCTATGATACATCCATAAAATAGACTTAATAGTCATCAATAAACACACATTCTACTATTACCTATGTGTGTGTGTATGTGTGTGTGTGAATACAGGTAGATAAGCAGATGGATTAGTCATGAATATAAATTTCAGGTAAGTCCAAAGATTGGAACATAAATAAATCCCTGTAAGATTTTTGTGGTGTAGGGATGATGTATTATAAAGAGAAGCACAAAGGAATATTTAGGAGGTGATTTAACAGCTTTTTATACTGAATGTGGTACTGAATACACAATTCTATGCAGTTTTTAAAACCTAAAGTGCCATGAAATAGTACATTTTACTGTGTATGAATGTAAAAAAATAGATAGAATGTACATGAACCCAAAATAAATTTCAAACCATAGCAACTAAACATGAGTATATTAACCACACTGAAAGGGATTGAGATTAAAATGGCTAACCTGTTTTTGAAGAAGTATATTTTGATTACATAATGTAAAATTAAGGACAAAAAACTTAAATACTATATAGATGTATGAGTTAGCAATACTCAAAATAATGTATATGTATACCAGGGTGTGGTATCACTCAAGAAATTGCTGCCTAGTCCAAATGTCCTGGAGAGTTTCTCAAAGTTTGTATTTGTTAGTTTCATGTCTTAAGATTTTAGATTTTATTCTCTAATGAATTTTTATTTGATTTTTGTATATGGTGAGAGATAAAGATCTAGTTCTATTGTTCTACATGTGGATAGTCAGTTTTCCTAGCACCATTTATTGAAGAGACTGTAGTTTCCTCAATGTATGTTCTTGGTGACTTTGTCAAAAATGAGTTCACTATACATACATGGATTTATTTATTTGTTCCCTATTCTGTGTCGTTGGTCTATGTGCTTATTTTTATGCCCATATGATACTGTGTTGGTTATCATAGCTCTGTAGTGTAACTTGAAGTCTGGTATTGTGATTCCTTTCGTTTTGTTCTTTTTTTCCAAGATAGATTTGGCTATTCTGGGTCATTTCTGGTTCCATACAAATTTTAGGAATTTTTAAAATTCTGTGAATAATGTCATTGGTATTTTTATAAAAATTTTGAATATGTAGATTGTTTTATTAGCATGGAAATTTTAATTACCTTGATTATTCAAATCCATGAACATGGAATATCTTTCCATTTCTTGTGTCTTATTCAATTTATTTGATCAAAGTTCTATAATTTTCACTGTAGAAACCTTTCACTTCTTTGGTTAAGTTTATTTTTAGGTATTTCATTTTATTTGTAGTGGTTGTAAATGAAATAACATTCTTGATTTCTTTTTCAGATTGTGCAGTTGGCATATAAAAATGCTACTGATTTTCATATGTTGATTTTGTGTCCTGTAACTTTACTGAATTTGTGGTCACTTCTAATAATTTTTGGTAGAATCTTTAGGTTTTCCAAATATAAAGCCATATGATTTGCAAACGAGGATGACTTGACTTCTTATTTTCCAATTTGCATGCCCTTTATTTCTTTCTCTTGTCTGATTGCTCTAACTAGGTCTTCCAGTACTTTGTTATATAACACTGGTAAAAACTGGCATCCTTGTTGTGTTCATGAACTTAGATAAAAAGATTTCAGTATTTGCCTGCTCAGTATGATATTAGTTGTGAATCTGTCATTTAAGACTTTTATTGTGCTGAGTTATGCTCCCTCCACACCCATTGCTGACTGTTATTATTATAAAGAGATGTTGAATTTTATTAAATGCTTCTATGACATGAAGTGAAATGACATTTTTTCCTTCATTCTTTTGCTATGATGTATTGTATTGATTAATTTGCATATTTTGAAACATCCTTGCATCACTGGGATAAATCCAACTTGGCCATGGTGAATGATCTTTGTAATATGTTGTTTAATTCAGTTTGACAATATATTGTTGAGGAATTTTACATCAATGTTAATTAGGTATCATCTTCTGCATTTTTTTTTAAATGTATCTTCATCTTGTTTTGGTGCCAAGATAATACTGTCCATGTAGAATGAATTTGGAAGTATTTGATCCTCCTCTATTTTTTCAGAATAGTTTGAGTAGGATTGGTATTCTTTAAATGTTTGGTAATATTCAACAGTGAAGTCATCAGGTCCTGAGCTTTTCTTCGCTGGAAGGTTTTTATTATCACTTCAGTCTCATTACTTGTTATTGCTCTATTCTGGTTTTGGATTTTTACTTGGTTCAATTTTGGAAGGTTGTATATATCTAGGAATTTATCAATTTCTTCTAGGTTTTCCAATATATTGATATATAGTTGCTCATCACAGTCTCTAATGATACTTTTATTTCTGCAGTATCAGTTATAATGTCTCTTTTTTCATCTACAATTTTACTGAGCCTTCTCTTTTTTGTTTAATTCGTCTGCCTAGCTTGTCAACTTTGTTTCTTTTAGAAAAAAATCAGCTTCTCATTTTGATGATTTTCTGTATTTTCAAATTTTATTTATTTCTGCTCTGATCTTTATTATAGTATCTCTTTTCTTCTATTAATACTGGATTTTATTTGTTCCTGCTTTTCCAGTTCTTCAAGCCGCATCATTAAGTTTTTTTATTTGAAGGTTTTTTCTTTTTTTTTTAAATGTAGACACATTTTTATAAACTTTACTTAGTACTGCTTTCACTGTATATCCCAGGTTTTGATATGGTGTGCTTTCATTTTCATTTGTTTCAAGATATATGTAAGTTTTCTTCTTAATTTTTTTATTGACCAGTGCACTGGTCATTCACGATCTTATTGTTTAATTTTCATTTGTCTGTATAGTTTCCAAAATTCCTCTTATTGTTGAACTCTAGTATTCCATTATGGTCAGAGAAGATGCTTGATATTACTTCTCTTTTTCTTGGAAAATTTTCAGACTTTTTTTTTTGCCTTAACATATGATGTATTCTTGAGAATTGTTCATGTGCTGAGGAGAAAATGTGTATTCTTCAGTCTTTGGATGAAATATTTTCTAAATATCAATCAGTTTCATTTAGTCTACAATTCAGATTAACTTTGATGTTTCTTTGTTGATTTTCTGTCTGAATGATCTTTCCAATGTTGTAAGTGTTGTAGTCTTCAAATATTATTGCATTGGCATCTCTCTCTCTCTTTACTTTTAATAATATTTGCTTTATATATGTGGGTTCTCCAGTTTTGGATCTATATATATTTACAATTGTTATAGTCTCTTGCTTGATTGACCTCTTTATCATTATACAATGATCTTCTTTGCCTCTTTTTATAGTTTTTGTCTTGGAGTTTATTTTTTCTGACGTAAGTATAGTTTCTCCTCCTCTTTTTTGTTTTCCATTTTCATGGAATATTTTTTCCATTCCTTTATTTCAGTATATGTTTGTCTTTACAGGTAAAGTATGTTTCTTGTAGGCAACAGGTTGTTTGGTTTTGTGCTTTTTAAAATTTTTTTATTTTTCATCCATTCAGCCCCTCTATGTCTTTTGAATGGAGAATTGAGTCCATTTACATTCATTTATATTATTGATAAGTAAGGAATTACTCCTTTTATTTTGTTATTTGTTTTCCGGTTGTTTTGTGGTCTTCTCTTCCTTCCTTTTTATCTTCCTGTTTGTGAAGGTGATTTTCTCTGATAGTATGTTTTATTTTATTTTATTTGCATTTGTTGTGTATCTGTTATAAGATTTTAATTTGTGGTTTCCATGAGGCTTGCAAAAACATCTTATAGCCCATTATTATAAACGGATGACACACATAGCACATTGTATAAACAAATAAACAGCTAAAAAAGAGATAGCTAATACACATTTCAAATTTTAACTTCATCCTCCTGCTTTTTTACTTCTGTTGCTTCTATTTATATCTTATTATACTGTCTTAGTTTTGAGAAGTTGTGATTGTTATTTTTGTTTTTTGTTTTTTTGTCTTTGAGGCGGAGTCTTGCTCTGTCGCCCGGACTGGAGCGCAGTGTGATTGTTATTTTTGAAAGGTTCATATTTTAGTATTTCTACTTAAGATATGAGAAGTTTATACCACACAACTACAGTGTTATAATATTCTGTGTTTTTCTGTGTACTTAGTATTACTAGTGAGTTTTATACCTCAGATGATTTCTTATTGTTCATTAATGTCTTTTGCTTTCAGATTGATTAACTCCCTTTAGCATTTCTTATAAGACAGGTCTCGTGTTGATGAAGTCCCTCAGATTTGTTTGCCTGGGAAAGTCTTTATTTCTTTTTTATTTGATGGATTTTTTTACTTGATACACTATTCTTGGATATATATATCCAATATATATATATATCCATATATATATATATCCATATATATATATAGATATATATGTTTTTCCTTCAGGACTTTAAATATATTATGCTACTCTGTCTTAGCCTGTAAGGTTTCCACAGACAAGTGTGCTGCCAGATGTGTTGAAGTTCCTTTGCATGTTATTTCTGTTCTCTTGTGATTTTTAGGATGCTTTGCTTATCCTTGACCTTTAGGAGTTTTATTATTAACTTTCTTGTGGTAGACTTCTTCGGGTTAAATCTGCTTTGTGTTTTATAACTTCCCTGTACTTCACCATTGATATTTTTTCTCTAGGTTTGGGAAGTTTTCTGTTATTGTCCCTTTGAATGACTTTCTACCCTGATTAGCAATGTTATTGCTTATGTTGATAAATGTACCATGGTTATGTAAGATGTTAGCATTAGAAAAGAACTAAGTGAAGGGTATACAGAAACCATCTGTTCTCTTTTTAAAATATTTCTATATGTCTAAAATTATTTAAGAGAAGAATGAAAAACATACAGTTTTAATTATTTCTCCCATTTGCAGGTTTGCATCTTGCCCCAGGAGCAGCCTAGGTAAAGGACCCAGGCCTTATTAAATCTGCTGAGTAATTCATGGCCAGCACTCTCACCAGGTACTGATTCTTTACCAGGTCACACGTATCTGACTTACCTCATTTTGTTTACGAGATTAGTCAGATCCCTTTCCATGGGGATATATATTCATTATATTTCCCTTTAGACTAGTCATACAACATCTCAAAGATCACTAGATTCTCACAGTTGCCACCATGAAGAGTTGGAGAATTGATAAGAATATGTATGTGTCGTACGTAAGTCACATTAAAGGAAATATAAAAAAATCAGAATTGGGTTGAGTTCTGAAGATTACACATATAAGCTTGCAAGAATATCCACACGGCATTTCAGGTACTCATAATTTAGCTAAACCATTTACTTATTAAGATAAACAGAATGAGTGGTAGCACGTTATGTTATTTTTGCAAATATTATATGCAAAATAAAAAATATGTGTGAACAGAATATACTTTTAAAAATTTATATTTCAAATGAGCAATAAACTCAATACTCAAATTTTATCATGTTGAGATAAGTACACAAGAAGACACCCATAAATTCAAAATATATTCCTTTCATGTCCCTATTTTCTAAAATTTTACTGATTCTGAAGACATAAAAAGAATATGCCTTTATTACTTTCCAAAATCTAGATGGTGAGAGGGACAAGTACTTTTACCTTTTCAAGCTTAAGGTCAATGCAAAGGAAATACATGTAGTAGTAGAGAAGTGCTAACTTAGCCTAGAATAGTATTAATTGATTTCTGAAAAAGTAATTACCTGAATAATAACCTGGGGGATGAAGGGGTTTTCCTGTGGTCAAGATAGAGGAAATGTAAGAAGAAGGGAGAGAGAATTCTAAGCAGAGGAAAAGGTAAAATCAAAAGTATGCATGTAAAAACTGCATCACATTATGTGTGAGAAACTATAAGAGTAATTAAAGTTTCTTGTAGTTTGAAAGGAGTGGGAGAATATCAGGGCCGAAGATTTACTCCAGCACCAAGTGTTGTTGATTTTGCACACCTTGTTAAGTAGTTTCATCCAGTAAGTGCTATGGTCCATTGAAGAGTTTCAGAAATCTTTTAAAAAGTACATCAGTTTTGGTTGGGCACGGTGGCTCACATCTGTAATCCCAGCACTTTGGGAGGCCAAGGCTGGCGGATCACGAGGTCAGCAGATGGAGACCATCCTGGCTAACACGGTGAAACCCCGTCTCTACTAAAAATACAGAAAATTAGCCTGGAGTGGTGGCGGGCGCCTGTAGTCCCAGCTACTTGGGAGGCTGAGGCAGGAGAATGGCGTGAACCCGGGAGGTGGAGCTTGCAGTGAGCCGAGATCCCTCCACTACACTCCAGCCTGGGTGACAGAGAGAGACTCCGTCTAAAAAAAGAGAAAAAAAAAATTGTTTCAGTTTTAGAAAACTCTTTAGAAAAGTATATCAATTTAGTGGCGATTAGAGGAATAATATGAAATGACTAAGAATAGAGGCACTTGGAATGAAGAAGATTATGCTTATTTAAACACATTGAGAACGAAAAAATATAAACAATACTTTAGTGTGATTTGACATGGTGGCATGGGGCAGGAGATGGGAAGATACTCATTCTAGTAAGGTTGCTGGCAAGAAGGAAACAGTGCTAACATATACTAAAGAAAAGAAAGACTATATAGAGAAGAAGGAGGTAAAATGATTAAGCTGTAAACATTTTCAAATGTGAATTTTTGTGAAAAACCATATGGAAAATAAAAGAATCGATAGTCAAGTCCCAAATTAGTAGAAGAGGGTTTGACTTGATAGAGAGGAAATGCGCTCACCTAAGAAAAGTACATGCAGAAGGATGATGGGCCAATGAGTTCAACTTGTGGAATACAAAGGAACTTTTGTTAGAACAAGGACACTGATCCAAAATGATAAATAAATATTTTCCCCGTATAGGTCCTAAAATATAAGTTTCTTTTGAGTTTTAAACACAAGAAAGCTTAGAGTAAAAATATTGTTTAAAAATAACAATTGTATAATGCCTTATGACATAATTTTCTCTGTATCAATTTTAAAGTTCATGAATATTGATCTAAAATCATTTTTTAATCTCTATAATCTTTTAATTTTATATTTCAAGTTATTACCACAAAGATTTGTAAAACACTTTGTGTAAAATATTGTGGCTATAAAGTAACTTACTGAATAAATGCATAAGAAATTATTAATAAATATACATTGTTGGACTAGAATCAATAATGGTTGATGTACCTGTTGCAATACTGATACTGAGAAATTTTACAGAGTCTACAAGGTAGTCTCATGTCATATTTATCTTAATATGAATCAAGTCCTTGCACTATTTCTGTGACGATTAGCAATCAATTCAAGAGTAGATCTATTATAACATGTGCTGCAGAAAAATTAAGATCTGTGAGAGAAAGAAATCTTAACATAACTCTGTATACACTACTCATTTCTCTCCTTCAAACAATCCAATAACTACCTCTAGTTTGTCCAGGTATCTCTGAGTGTTGGAGTAATTTAAAAAGACAGAGTAGTCAAGCTTTCAGACACATAAAAATGATGTTTGATCTTATAATGGCCTCCAGCATCAAGCCAGCTCTTCTCTGTCTGGGAACTTGCCCTTTCTATATTTTAATAGAATGGGGGCCATAACCAGCCCCAGGAACAAGAAAAAAAAATGCTTATTGTTTTTCAACATTTTTTTACATGAGGAAACCATTCATAATAATATTTATTTTTCCTTTTCTGTACGTTATGAAAGTTCAAGAAAGTCATTTTTTCTTGGTTTGTGGTTGACTGAAAATGGAAAGGATTATATCTGGCTCATTCTTATCACTTACATCTTGAGATGAAAAGGATTTTCCATGAACATTTACTGTGGGGCATGCCGTGAATTTTATATTCTGTTCCCAGGTTCCAGGAGGCAATGAAAATCTAAAGCTGAAGTTCATCAAAATAAACAATTGCCATAAGCCTGAAAACTGTCTTCATTGCTTTTGTTTTTTCATCTTGCTAATCTCCTAACCTCAAGGTTTAGAAAGATAACTATTTCCTTCGGTTCCCTCATGCATTTAAGAAGCGTTGTTTCTCATCCCCACCACCATCTCCACACCCAACCACCTGGACTGTTTGTGGGATTTTTATTTTTGCAAGGGAGGTAATTCAGAGGGCTAAAGAGCTCTATTGCTAGAAATATAAGTTCTGGATAGTTACTTTTAGCCATTTTAGCCATAGTTCAAAGATAAACTCTTTTTGGACATCTTCACTAACTCTCCAAAGAAAAATTAATAAACTACTCACAGATATCTCACAATACTTGTGTAAATATCGTATTTTTATGTTGCATGTTACATTGCAAACTTTCTATTCAAATACCTGAGCTTCCATTAGATGTGCACAATTGTTATTCAGCTTTGCATTCCAGAGTCTTGTACTTTGTATTTTGCTATAACTTGATACCTGGTGCTCCTAAAAGACCTTATATTACAAGAAAATTTTGAAATTAAGTAACTGTTTCAATTGAAAATGATAACTGTATTTATTATAATAATAATATAAATAGACTGCTGCCAAATACTCTTTTAGACCCATAACAAAATTATTTTTTCTATAGAAATGTCAATAATTTTATAGCAATCATTATTTTGTTATTTTTTGAATTAAAAATGATAAATCAGTTGATGGAAACTGGAAAAAGTCTACATGATTTTCCATTTGACCTTTTTTCCATAGTCTCATGAGTGTCACTTTAATCACCTTTAATCCCTTTAAATCACCTTTAATCACCTTTAAAGTCCCTTTAATCACCTTTCACCTGAGCCTGGCATTTGCTTTGCATCAGAGGTCAAACTTGTAACCTGTAAATAAAAGGAACACAAAGGAAACAAAGTAACCTCTTTTCACCAGAACAGTTAATAGCTCAAATGCATCACTAAATTGCTACGACTTGTTATGCTACAGCTTTTATTCTGCTTCAGTCCTGCTCATTATACCCAATACCAGGTCTTGGATGCAAATACTCTCTCCTAAGTAATAAGTCATGTTATTTCCATTGTGTATAATAAAACAACACAATTTGGAAAAATAATTTTACGGTGAAAGGCTTGCATTGGGGTGCTTAATTCAAGATTGTTTAGTCAATGATAATCTTAAAAGAGTTTGTGAGACCGCATTTCAGCCTATGGGAAGTTGAAGGCAACCTATTATTATTGTATAATAATAACATCTATCATGTAATTTTATACTTTAAGGAATATTCGTGGATTCACAAAGGACTCACTGTCATTTTTGATTCAACTAAGGATAAACAGATATACTAACATGATGAGGCCTAAGGGATCTTTGTGTGTGATACTGAAAAAGAGCTCATTGGCAAAAGCAATATATTCTTTTTCAGTCTGTACAAATTATATATCCAAGGATCGTTTTCCAGGTTGCTGAGTATTTTTTTTTTCTACTACATTGGAAAAGCTGATGATATTTAAACTGAAACAGTAGTATGAGATTTTATTATATTTCAAATGAATTATGTTCTGGTTTCATCATCAATCATTGAGGCAAACATTATATTGCTTTTGATCTAAAAACAAAGTAAACATGCTCATTTATAACCAAAAGACTTAACATTAAGTTATAATAATCTTATGAGTTATATAGTCTATGAATTATAATCTTAGGGGAAAACAGGCCCAATAAATCTATAACTACAAGAATAGATTTGTTAACTGAATACGCCGTTTTATGGAAAATGCTCATGGATGTGTTGCTATGCCATTTCTACCAAGAAACTAATCAAATTTGTAATCTGGATTTCCTTGTGGTTCAATTTATATTTTTTTCACTGGACTATAATCCTCTCCACTCAGTAATAGTTTTGATGTATTCATTTGACCTTGTAACTGATGCTACAGATAAAAAAGCAAGGTTATCATTTTTGAAAAATTTATGATCAAAAGAAAATGTTGGATAAATTAGTTCTGATTTTCTTACTAAGGATTACCTCAACAGACTAAATAGTATGATTTATTAAAATTTAATAATAAACACACATGCATTAATTATGCCATGAATATACATATATATTCATTTGTATATATATTATATATATTAGAATAAATCTATTTTGCTTAATTATTTTATCAAGATCCTCTATAAAGTAAACCTCATGAGGAAAGTATTAATTGCTAAGCGCATAGAAGGCACACATATATGTTGAAAGGATATTTCTTCAAACAATCAATATTTGAATGTGCCGGGCGTGGTGGCTCAAGCCTGTAATCCCAGCACTTTGGGAGGCTGAGACGGGCAGATCACGAGGTCAGGAGATCGAGACCATCCTGGCTAACACGGTGAAACCCCGTCTCTACTAAAAATACAAAAAACTAGCCGGGCGAGGTGGCGGGCGTCTGTAGTCCCAGCAACTCCGGAGGCTGAGGCAGGAGAATGGCGTAAACCTGGGAGGCGGAGCTTGCAGTGAGCTGAGATCCGGCCACTGCACTCCAGACCGGGAGACAGAGCAAAGCTCCGTCTCAAAAAAAAGAAAAAAAAAAAAATTAATGTAAAAATTTTATATATGCATTATAGATTTCAAAAATACTTATGCTACTAGAGTGAAAGATACAAAATCTTTCTCCAGAAATGTCATATCACATACTTGGAATTATCCTCATGTCTTATTATATTATTTTATTTATGTATTTATTTTGATATAGAATCTTGTTCTGTGGCCCATCTGGAGTGAAGTGGCACAGTATCTGTTCACTGTGACCTCTGCCTCCCGAGTTCAAGCAATTCTTGTGCCTCGGCCTCTGGAGCAGCTGGGATTACAGGTGCCGGCCTCCATGCCCGGCTAATTTTTGTATTTTTAGTAGAGACGAGGTTTCACCATGTTGGCCAGGCTGTTCTGGAACTCCTAGTCTCAAGCGATCTGCATGCCTTGGCCTCCCAAAGTCCTGGGATTAGAGGCAAAAGCCACCACACCCAGGCCATATTTTATTTTTATTTGAACTCTCATTCATATCTATGTGCCATTTTGTTATGATAATTATATATTTCCAATTTTAGAAACAAATTCGTCAATTTACATTATTTTATAATTTCAAATAGTTCAAATATTTGCAATCTGTCAGGGAATTTTTTTACGTAAATGTTTAATTCTTAAATTTCTTAGTGGTTTTAAGTCCTAATAGAATATGAGGTCTTTTTTACTCTTTCCCATTCCAACAAGATTTTAATATTTATCACTCTATTTATATTATTGCATTCATTTTAAATCAATAATTATTATTTTCTTTCAAGAAACAAAAATTGAATGTGTAACCTGTTACAGACATTAGATATGCATTGGACATAGAATAACATGTTAGATAAAGTCTCTTTCCTCATCAACTAATATTTTAGTTAAAAAACATTCTGAGAGATTTACATGATCGAATGGAGTAAGTTCCACTAACTTAAATCAAGAATGTAGCATTTCAAATCCATAATTTCTGTTGGGGGTAGGTTGTTGAAATTTGAATACATAACCTAGCCTATTTTAACACAAGACTTTACCCATCTCTTATATATTTGCTATTTTATTCAAACTATCTCATTATTAATTATACACAATTTAATTCTATTAATGATAATATAAAGATGGAGATATTATTATTGAATTCCTAGGTCCAAATATGAAACAAGTTTATTATTACAGTATAAGGAATTTGAGTAATTCATTAGAAGCACTTCAAATTATAATAATTTAACTTATGTTCTCTAACATCATAAATATTTAAATGTTCAAGATTGTGGTGGACTTGCAGGATAAACAGGTGGTGACAGAAATAGAATTGCATACTTATTAACTACAAAGAAGAATATACATCTTAGATGACTGTTATGAAGGAGAATTTAAATCAACCTCTCTAAAAATATAAATAGGGACTATATAGACAACCTCTTTAAAATATTTTTCTTCTCTTTCTTTAAATGAATTTTATTGTCTATATTTAAGATATACAACATGATGTCATTGGATATATACAGATAGTAAAATACTTATAAATAGTATATAGATGCAGATGATTAATATAGTGAAGCAAATTAACAAATACATTATTTCACATAACTGCCCATATTTTTGTTTTTGTGTCAAGAGCAGCTAAAATCCACTCATTTGCTGCACTCAAATACAATACAACTTTATTACTTATGTTTCTACTATCATACCTTTGATGTCTAAACTTGTTAATCTAACATATCCTCTATTTTATATTCTCTGGCCTACATCTTCCCCTATAATCCCTCCACTTCCACCCCTCTTAACCACTGTTTTATTCTCAATCTCTCTATATTTTACTTTCTATGGTGCCACACATGAGTAAGATCATGTAATATTTTTGTACGTGTGTCTGGCATATTTCATTTAGCATACTGATCTCCAGCTTCATCAGTGTTGTGGGAAATGGCAGAACACTTAGGTTGTTTCTATGTCTTGGCTATTGTGAATGATCTTCTCATTGTAGAATGCTGAAAATATTAACAAAACAATTTTCACCTTCTTCTAAAGTTTATCAGTCTTTGGTCTATTGCTAGAAACAATAGCAGTTACATAAAACAAAAATAAATTAACTAATTAGATAAAAACATAGCATCCACTCTCAAAACAGACATAAAATCCACATTGTTTAGGTTTCCACTAACTGCAAGTGAGGGAAGTCCAATTTTCAGCAGGATATTCATTTACTTATGTAACTGGAGAAGATGTGCGAAGCTTACTTATCTCCATCTTTCAGCACTAGTTTTACTGCCAACTCTTCTGCTGATAATGAACTTCTGCTGTGATTGAGAGGCTGAAATATGCTAAAACATATACTGATCTTAAAAACTGGTATTAACATTTAGAAAATAAAGTAATATTCTAATGTATATTATATATAAAAATATACAAAATATATGGCTGTTGAGGCACTCATAAATATAAATGTTTCTATTAATTCTATATGTATTCATTTAATGTCTTTAAAAATGCAACATTTATAATAATGCTACAAACAAAAGTCATGTAAAAACTTTGGTAAATTTATGCAAAATGTTTCTTTCTTTTAAAATTTACTAAAGTTATACTATGTTCAACATGTGTAATAATTTATTTTTATATAGGTGAATAGTGTTATCACTTGATATTTTTCAAGCTAAAATTTATTTTCTACTTACAAAGTGTTAGCTACTGTGCTAACATTAAGATGCTTACAGCCATCATTAGCTATTTTGTTCCTCATAATAACACTTTGAGGTAGGCATTATTATTCCCATTTTACCCATAAGGAAAACAGGATTTAAGGGGTTTAAATAATTTGCCTAGGGTACAGAGCTGAGAAAAAGCAAGACTAGAATTTGAACCTAGATGAGTTATCTTAAGAATTACATTCCTTACAGTACACACACACACACACACACACACACATTCACATTTATTTTTAATGCTAAATAACTCCTTATTAAAGTTTAAAATAACCTGACAAAATGCTTTAGTAAACTGAGATATATTTATGTGTGTTTTGAGAATGGATTGGGGAGATTAACATTTATGTTCTTCAGTTTATCCATAAAATTAAATTGATATATGGATGAAATGCATTAGGTTAAGTATCAACATATTTTAACTCTTAAAGTTACTTATTAATTGAGTGACTGTATTAGCCAGACTTCTCTAGAGGGACAAAGATAATAGGATATTTGTGTATGTGAAAGGGATTTTATTAAAGAGAATTGATGCGCATGATCACAAGGCAAATTCCCACAATAGGCCACCTGCAAGTTGAGGAGCAAGGAAGCCAGTTGTGGATCAGTCTGAGTTTCAAAACCTCAAAAGCAGGGAAGCTGACAGTGCAGCCTTCAGTCTGAGTCCAAAGGCCCAGGAGCCCCTGGCAAATCACGGGTGTAAATCCAAGGCTCAAAAAGCTGAAGAACTTGGAGTCTGATGTTTGAGGGCAGGAAGCATCCAGAAGTGGAGAAAAATGATGCTCGGAAGATTCATCAAGTGGAAGTCCTTCCAACTTCTGCCTGCTTTATTCTAGCTGCACTGGCAGCTGATTAGATGGTGTCCACCCAGATCGAGAGTGGGTCTGCCTCTCCCAGTCCGCTGACTCAAATGTTAATCTCCTTTGGCAACACCCTCGCAGACACACCCAGGAACAATAGTTTGCTTCTTTCCATCCAATCAAGTTGACACTCAATATTAACCATCACAGTGACAAACGGAGTTAAAAAGAGAGAGAAAAAAAGTTTTCATAAAAGGCTATAGCATCTCAGTATACAGAACTCAAACAGGGTTGATAAAAATGTTCTGCACTGTTAAATATCGAGGCCAGTGGCTACCTGTGACTATTAGACACTTGAAACATGGGTAATATGACAGAGAAACTGAATTTTAAATTTTAGTTTAACTTTGATTAATTTCCATTTAAATGTTATAGCCACATGAGCTACTATATGGGACAGTATAGCTCTGGTGATCTCATCCAGTCCAAATGATGGCTTCCAGATTATATCTTCTGAAATTCTTAATAATATATCTAAGTATTTGCTAGACACTTCAATATGAATGTCTGAAAAACATCTGAGACTTAGTCTCTTCAAATCTTGGGTTTCACAGAAAATTGTTGTCTCCCATTGTAGTTCCCATCTTCAGCAAAGCATCTGCATAGCATCTACCTCAAGATGAAATCCTCTAGTCATCCTTGACTCCCCTCTTTCTACAAGTGCCAATAAGCAATTGATAAAAATGTCAAGAAGACTTTACCTTAAAAAAGTTATGAACTTTTCATCAAATCTCAAACTAGATTCTAGTCCCAGTGACATTCCTCTCTTGCCTGAGGAATACCTACTTGCTTCCTGACTGATTTCCCTCCTTCCACTCTTCCTGCAACAGACTGGTCTCTTTTATTAGTGTTCTTTGTCTTTGTTTCCTGATCAGATCTCTGAGAACACCAGCATCACCAGTCAACTATGAGTCCAGAGAATGAATCAAATACACTCCTCTGCGAAGCTCTTGAACTTGGTTTGTTTTGCCTGGAATTATCTTCATTCAAATATCCTTGACTTCATTAAGGTTTATACTCATTCCTTGACTTCATTAAGGTTTATATTCATATTCATGGCATAAAAATAAATTATAATCCAGTACCAATTTTTGAAAGATTCTTCCAAGAGAATTGTCAAGTCCATATATGTATTATGTATGTGTGTGTGTGTGTTTGTGTGTGTGTGCATGTGTGTGTGTGTATCAGCCAGCTACATTTTCATTACAGGCTGCATGTGCAGTGTAACTGATCAAAGAAAAATAATTAAAATGTTAAAATACTTATTTTATATCCTTAATGATTATCTACTTTGATGATAAATAATAAAGAATTTTTAAATGGGAAGTACTCAAAAGATAACATTAAGTGGCTGTATAGTTTCTCTGTACGTTAACATTGATATCTCAAATTATTGATTAGCTTGTTTCAGTTGCAAGCATTGATATTCGTAAAAGTTATCTGTTTAAGAATTATGAAATTTTTTACTAAATCTATTAATTGCTAGAGTATTTTGTGTGTTATAACTATTTGATCAATGATTAAATGAAACTCATATATTAGTATCTGCAGATACTTTATATATTAGATTAATAAAGTTTAAATGCTTTATTTTATGTGATGCATCAATACAGTTTTATAGACAAATATTTGTTAAACTATTAAGTTTAACAGATGACTATGTTTTAAATAAAGGCTTCAATGAAAAATGTATAAATATGATGAATGGTGATAATTTTGCTGTGCAATCATTTTTACATATGGTTATGCCATCTTCTACAAATTGACAACTAATGACTCTTTGTGATACAAGGAAAAAAATTTTGTAAATTAAATATATTTTGAAATAAAATTTTATGTGAATATACAAATTGTTTGCATGACCAACTTAAGGCTAAGTTTCTATATCTGTTGCTGATTTGAACAGAACTAAGAAAGACAAAGAGTGTTTGATATATCCCAGTATGACAGTGGTGTTTCAAAAGTGTTTGTCTTAGCAACAAATTTTCCTGCTATTAAGATATATTTTCCTGGGTACCCTAAAGGCATACATATATACATCAAGTGCTATCAACTGATCAAGCGCCATGTATTTTGTGCCAAGTGCACTAAGGGATCCTATAAGGCATGTCAGTGGCTTTTATTGGCAGGTGATTAATGAAAGGAACAATAGATATGCTGATAGGCTCCTATTACCACTTCAACTGAAAAAAGTTCCCTGTGCATCAGGTCTGTGTTTGACGCTCTCAAAGACAATTGCTTTTGCAGCTGAAGTAAAGTTTTTGGATTAACTACACTAAACAAAAGTGGCAGAAAAATCGTCTTAATTTTTTTTTTATCTACTTCAAAGTAGATCAATCAATGAATCATTTAATTAGATTGGTACCATTTCTCATAGAAATTCCCTTTTCTTTCTACTCTGGGGTAAAATGTAGAAAATCAACATGTGTGAGATGTAAATAAACATACTTTTTATTGGAAAGAAAAATAATATTTAAGCACCATGCTACGTTCTTTACACATACTACCTTAACATTTACAACAGTTTTTATATACATCTGATAAAAATTAAAGTTCTAGCAACATCATCTGAGGAAGGGATCTATTTGCTTACTTATCCAACAAGCTCAAAAGGAGAATAGGTAGAGTCAGAAGTGGGTACAGGAGTATGATGATGGTCTCAGGAATATGGGCTGCTTTAAACATTTCTCACGTGTATTTTACTCCTTCGTTGGTCTTATTTTGAGTCACGCTTTAATCAAGGGATAAAAAACGAGTCACTAGAAACTTTGATATGTTATTGTCCTCAAGGCTAGCCATAATTTTAAAAAATAAGTGTCAACTTTCCAAGAGAATTCTTGGGGGATTCTGGATAGACTGATATTTACCCTGTTTTCAGTTTAACCAACAGAATCTTTGATAAAAGGCCTACAGAAAATACAAACTCTCAAAATGAAAGAGTTATAAATATGTACAGAAATGCTAGGAAGAATAATACCATGTTCTTTACAAAAGTATTATGATTCCCAATATATGTCAGCATAGCGAATTAAATGAAGGCCCACCCAAATATATGTCCTAATCTCTCAAAACCATGAATGTGACCTTATTTGAAAAGCAGGTTGCATTAGTGTATTTTGCATTACTGTAAAGGAATATGTGGGACTGGGTGATTTATAAAGAAAAGAGGTTTAATTGACTCACAGTTCTGGAGGCTGTACAAGAACTAGGCATCTGCTAGGTTTTTGGTTAGGACCTCAGAAAGCTTTTACTCATGGCAGAGAGCAAGGGGAGGTAGTGTGTTCCAGAGAAAGAGAGGGAGCACGAATCTCCCACAAACTAGTAAAGCAAGAACTTACTCATTACACAAATGGGGAGGGCACAAAGCCATTCGTGAAGCATCTGTCCCTATGACCTAAGTATCCCCCACTATGTCCCACCTTCGAAATTGGGGATTTATTTCAATATAAGATTTGGAGGGAACAAATATTCAAACTATATCAAGTGTCTTTGTAGAAATGATCAAGTTAGAAGTTTTTGAGATTATATTGTACTGGATTGTTGAGTGGGCCTGAAATTCAATAATAAGTGCCCTTGTAAGAGATACAAGAGAAAAAAATACAGTGATGGAGAAGATAAAGTCATGTGAAGATGGAGGCACAGATTGGAGTTATGCTGCCAAAAGGGAAGAAACACCTGGAATCAGCAGAAGCCAGAAGAGGAAAGAAAGTTTACTCCCATTGATCCTTTGATGAGCTCACAGGCCTACTGATACCTTAATTAGGACTTGTGGCCTCCAGAACTGTGAGATAAGTTGTTGTTTAATCTGACTAACTTGTGGTAATTTGTTAACGCAGCCAAAGGAAACTAATACAGTTAGTGAGAAAATTGAGTTCAAAGCTCAAAGCAATTTGCCCATGTGTGTACAAGCAGTAATTAGCAAAGTAGAATTTAAAACCAACCATTTTATTTGACGCTTAAATTCCCAGTTTATTCTGTTGTTTGTACAACATTGATATTTTTCGAATTTATTGAGTAACAATTATAATTCAAATTCTTATTTCCCTCACTAAAGCATAGATTCATATGGGGAAGGCTACGTTTTTATTCTTTCTTCATGCTTATAGTAATCTTTTATTTTATTTTTTTTATATTGTCAGAAAAGCAAGACTTTTTTTGCCACCAAACTCCTCTCTGGTAAATCACCCTTAAAAAACAAAAGTTTTATTTTTCTTAATTTCAACCTATACAGAGATTCATCTTGGTTGTATATACTTAACATATTCAGTTTTGACTTTCTACTTCCATTTTTTGGTAATTTAGCTATCTACATTTAAATCTATATTAAACTCTATATTTATACCCATGTATCTATCACTTCTATTTCACATATATATATGTATAGTGTTTAGAGATAACCTACATATATTGAAGAAATGTAGAATATTTACCTATGTTGCTGAATATACATATATATTATATGTATTGCTAAATATATACTGTAAATATATTTAGGTTGCTTATGTCTAAATGTATATTATAGAGTCATATATTTAAATTATTGTACTTCATATTTCCTGTTTAGAATGTCCTTTACCTATTTCCATCTATCAAACTGTAACCAGGGTTTGAGTTTTATATTCAGAAAACACACACACACACAAACACACGCACACACACAATCTTTCCAGGTCACTCTAGTATAAAAAGAGAAAACCATCTTCTTTTATTTCCCACAGAGAAGCTTGTATGTGTACTACAGTATGAAAATGTTTTATAGTTACTGAGTATTAGGTTTTAAACTGTTGGGAAACTTTGGAATCATTGTATAGACCCAAAACTGAAAAAATAACTCTTTAGAACTAAACTGTAAATCTACTCATGAGAAGATTAGAGCTGCAAAAATGTTTACACAGTTCTTAGACATTTTAATTTTCCTAAAATATATTTCACATCATTCTATGGCCTTCATAGCAATATCTTACTTGGAAAACAAGTTTATCCAATCAGAAAATTATGATACCCTCCCTTAACTCTGTTTAATGCTGCAATGTGCTAGTATTGACTGAAGATGAGACCAAAAACAGAGTGTCAGTGTAAGAGGATAGAATAAAAGTGACAGTTAGAAACATACACAGCAGGTGTAATTTATAATTAGCTTAAGAGACCTGAACAGCTTTTTGAGTACCTTCACAAATATCTATCTAACACAGTGCTTTATATGCCCTGCAAATTACACGGTCCTTCTTGGTAGAAAGTTGGAGAACACAGAGATCAGTTATCTCTGAGAAAATGTATTACTAGGAAAATTTGGTAAAAGATTTATAGCCACAAAACAACTAATTTAAGATACTTGCTTTCCCTGACTTATTATCATTTTCCTCCCAAATCTATTGTCAAATTTCCTGACGCTGATAAAGAACTAGTCCAATCCCGTGAGGAATGATGAGCAGACATAGTTCTGGACTTAGTTTTGTTGGCAGAGATCATCCACCACTAAATTATACTTCCTCATGCAACAATTCATAATCGTTACAAAAAATTAGCTACCAAGTTCCGTGCTTCTCAAATCCTTTTCTATTAGTCATGGATTTGTAGACTTTCTCAAAACTTTTGCAATTAGGCATGGATTTCTCACCAATGAAACATAAGTGCATGAGGAGAAGTGATGCATGTACTTCTAGGTCTGGTTCCTAACAGAATTCCAAGTTTGTTATTATTTTGTATTTTATTATATCTTGAGCACTGGAAATGAAATCAACCTCCAAGACAATCTCAGAGAATGCTTTGTTTAAAATGATAGAGCCTCTATCTTCTAGAATCCCTTAATTATTATATGAAAGAGTATCACCTGCTGAACTGTTCTCCAGAATAAGCAAGAGTAAGAAATAAACTTATGCTGCTTTTAGTCATTTGAAATTCCTTTTGTTTTATCAGTTAGATTACTCTAAACAATACTTTCAAAATACTTTATCAGTCAGATTACTCTAAACAATACTTTCAAAAAAAAAAAGTTTAAACTTTTAATAGGAAAAATCACTTAAAGAGAAAGAGTATTTTGTAACTGAGCTGAGATTTGTAGAATAAAAAGGAGTTACCTTGTCAAAGAGGAAAAGAAAGAAGATTATAGATACAAGGAATTTCTTATGAAAGGTGAGAGAGCACATGGTGAGCACAAAGAATTGAAAGAAGGCCTGTGTGGGGAATCGCCAGAATTGTCTAGTTATGGTGTGGTGGCAACAAATGAGCACATTGGTGGAACTTGAGAAAAGCTAACAGATTGGGAATAATTTAAAATAAAAAGACAATAATTGGTATTAGATTAAATATGTGAATATGCGGTTGGAGAGAGAAGGAGGTGTCGTAATGATTCCTACATCATTGCATTTGAAATTGTGTAGACAATAGATTCATTAATTTAAATGTGGACTGTAAGAAGAGATTCACATCAGGGAAAGAAGTTTAAGTTTTCATATCTTAAGGCATGAAGACATGATGGATAATGTGTTGAGTAAGAAACAGTTGGAAATAAATATCTGATGCTCTATGAACTATCTACAAATAGGCAGTTCAGAAAGTCTTGGATGAAAGTTGAATTACCAAGAATGGGATTATCTAACTTCTTAGTAAATGATATTACCCAGGGATGTCATTCTGAAAGTCCTACTTTGAGAACTTTGAATGTTCTGTGAACAAAGAAAGGACAATGAGTCTGTAAAGGAGAAAAAGAAAAGCAAGCAAAAGGCAGAGAGAAAAACAGGAAGAAGTGTTACAGAAAATAAAAACGAGAGCAAATTGTAAGGGGTTGATTGGTAGAGGACAGCAAGGTCATTCATGCCAAATACAACTGAAATGAAGACAGAAAAAACATCTCTACTTACCAACAAAAATGTGACCACTGGCCAAAAGCAAACTAATGCTATGAAAGGAACCTAGTTATCTCCATAATTTAGGATGCACATACCAGGAAATTGGACTTCGGATTCAGAATCATATGAGCATCACCTTTGGTTTTTCAAGTCTGCATTTTTAATTTTGGTTCATACTCAGAAATACAGTCTTGTTCTCAGAGGATTTTTTTTTTTCAGAATTAAATTATAAACAGATGTGAATTTTCAGTGAACATCTAGGTGACTTGCCTCTTCAATTATTTTGGAGCTTAAACTCTCTCATTAAGTTTGGTCCTAATTTGCTTCCCAAATCATCTGCTTCAGTTGTTGATATCACCCGTGTTAGCAGTAGAGTTGTCTGTAAAACATCTGAACCTAAAATTCAAAGTTTTAATAGTATAATTCTCTTCTAAGTTGTTACTTAGAATAACGCTGCATTCAAAATACAAGTAACAAAAATGCCTATCGTTTTAATTCTGCTTTCAGATGCAGTTAGTCTACTACAAGACCAGGGATGGTGACGTTTATCATTTGCAAATTTGACCTAGCAAATTTGTTTCCATTCATTCCTTGCCTACAAAACCCTACTATATGTATCAGTCGAAATCATTTTTGCCATGTATAATATCATTGTCTGTACACCTTTCTCTAATGTCTGGTTCTATGGCATGCGGCTCCAAAATTTAATTTTTTAAATAGCAAAATCTTCAATGGAACTTACACAGACAGCCAATTTGAGAAAAGCCTTTATTAATTAATAAAAATAATTTGCATTTTCACAGAGACTTGCAGTCTGCAAATTTACATTGAATATCCTTATTATATAGTTAAGTATATGCTGCTTTGCTTTTTGTCTAGAATACTTGGTTCCAGCTAGCACTTTTTCCAAAGTGTATGTCTCTAATCTCCATGAAATTTCCTAAATCTCCTTTTGACTGTGAATTGAAAATCCAATGACCATCTCATTCAACATTAAAAATAATGTTAATTCCCTTAAGATATAAATCCAACAAATTAGGAGTTACATTGATGCCATACTTAAATATACACGGTGAATTGTTTCAGCTGTACTTTGGACCCTGAGTTCACAGTCTTGGAAGACAGATCCAAAATATTTTAAAAAATACACATGTAGTCACTTTGATGTGCTGATACCAGTTTCATTTTCTGTTTACAGTGGTGAGAAATTAACTTGTTGAAGCCCTTTAGTAGTTATATTAAAGCCCAGGGGATATTATCTTCAGGCACAATAGTTATTGCATGAGGTTGGCCTTAAGAATAGTTAACTTCTGATTTCCTTCCCTGTAGTCCCTCATGCAGAATAAGAACTGTTACTAATGATGTTGATAATAATAATATTGTGCCTCAATTTTTTAATGTTAAAATTTAAATAACAAAAGATGCTTTTAAGATCCAACTTTTGTTATGAATATTTAGATTTAGGAGTTTGCTAGTGAGTACAGTTTGGTATCTTCTACTCTGACTGTTTTCTAATTAGAAAATACTCCTGCTGGGCGCGGTGGCTCACGCCTATGGTCCCAGCGCTTTGGGAGGCCGAGGCGGGCGGATCACAAGGTCGGGATATCAAGACCACGGTGAAACCCCGTCTCTACTGAAAATACAGAAAATTGGCGGGGCGAGGTGGCGGGCGCCTGTGGTCCCAGCTACTCGGGAGGCTGAGGCAGGAGAATGGCGTGAACCGGAGAGGCGGAGCTTGCAGTGAGCCGAGATCGCGCCACTGCACTCCAGCCTGGGGGACAGAGCAGCGAGACTCCGTCTCAAAAAAAAAAAAAAAAAAAAAAAAAAAGTACTCCTCTCTGTAGTTATTGGGAATATCATTTATCATTTTCTATCTGGTTTCATACATTTAACTATATTTATAATTCACATCAAAACATGTTCATTCAAGCATAAAAGACTTGATTATCTCAGTTCAGGTTTGTGATAGTACTTAAGCTTTCATTATTTTTAGGCCTCAGAGAAAAAGGAAATATTCTTACTTCTCGTTTAGTGCCTATATAGCTTTGGGTATCTGGATATTTTCGTTTCATTATTATCTAGAATACAAAGCAACAACTGAAAAGACAGATCAGGGTTGGGACTGAGATAACTTGTGAAAAAAAAAATTATTCAAATGCAGTAAAGCCCTATATGAATGTACTGCAAAGATTTGAGGATGCATTCCTTAATATAGTCTGTGTTTTGACAGACAACAATACAGTCTAGAATTGTACTTTCTAAAAAAAAATCTTATTTCCACAGGCAAAGAATACATGTACATCCACATGTATCACGGCACTAATTTACTTATATGGCTCCAGGGTTTCATGCAGATTCTGCTACGAATGCTGTTCCATTATTTGGAGTTTTGAGAGACAAGAAAGTTCAATTAGGCTTCTTTGCAAAATGGTATATATGATACAGTCAAACGAAAACACCTTAGTAGAAAAAAAGAAAAAAAAAAAAATCTTACAAAAGGAGAAAAAAATCTTTATTTACAATGAAAATGCCCATTTTAGTACTTTTTATTTTCACTTATATATACAAAGATAAAAATACTCATAAGACAAAAATAGACATTAGTAGCTTAGATATCACCAGTTCTTACAAAAATGATTCAATATTTCAAAAAAGTTAGGACTTTTCCAAACAACTCTTTAAATATATCTAGACATCTGTTGCCTAGTTGAGTTGTTAACATTTTTGGATAAGTATATTTCCTAGCCAACTATTCTTGAAAGCTATGCTTTGAATTATTTTATTTGAGCTAGATGAAATGGATAACACACCAAGGGCTTTACTCTCAACTGACCTCTGTTTTAAGTGACTTTTTATGTTGGAGGTGAGGAAACAGACACCTGATGCTTTCCTGCCATCTTAGTTTTATCCAAACTGAAAATATTTCTTTTAGACAAGCATCGTTCAGAGGAATCCTTTGCTTTTTGTAGCACTTTGAAATCAGACATTGAAAATTCGAGAAATTTTTTTTTCAAGTGAGCTTAGTTTTCTATTTTACACTGAAAATAATCTTGAATAAAATTTGTGTCAGGAATATATTTTTATCCATCACACAGCAGAGACAACTCCCTGCCACCAAAACACTTGACTATTATTTACTTCTCAAACTATATACAGGTTGAGCATTACTAATCTAAATTGAGAAACTCAAAATGCTATAAAACACAAACACCATAAGCAGAAAATTTCACATCTGACCTCATGTGAGGAGTTGCAGTCACAATGCAGTCAAAACTTTGCTTTATTTACAAAATTATTTAAACTATTGTATAAAATTATCTTTAGCCTATGTGTACGAGGTATATATAAAACATAAGTAAATTTCATGTTTAGACTTGGGTGTCATCCCAAGATATCTCACTGGTAAATGTGAGTATTCAAAAATTCAAAAAATTCTACATTTGAAACATTTCTGGTTCCAAGCACTTCAGATAAGAGATACTCTATTGGTATAAAACATTATTTTACTAATAGTTTAAAAATATATAAACTTTCATGGACACATGCTGCGAAAACATATTAGATATTTTTTCCCGAATCTAATTATAAATTTTGAAGTATTGACTCTTTTTGGTGGCCTAACGTTTAGTTTTCTTTTAATAATGATAGTGTAGTATACATTATAGTTGCTTAACTCTTTTATAAAATCAATATTTAAATGACAGAACATTTGGTAATATAAATTAATACAGCCTCTTTGTTCTTATGGTTTATATTATATCTACCCAGGAAATATTCCCTGTAAAAATATACCATATCAACATGTAATTTATATAATCATTTTATATAAACTTACCATAAACCAGAGAAAAACTATTGAATTCTATGTAACTCAAAGCACAGATGATGTACCTTGAAAATTCAAGTTACCTTGTATTATGCTAACAAAACATATCTTTTAAACTATATTTTTTGTTTATAAAGCTCCATGTCCAGATTAAGGGAAAAATTAGTGTGTAAGGTATATTGCCAGTAGTAAACTGATATACTGAACTTTTAGGCAAGAACTTCTTTCACAAAAATAGTTTTCAATGATGTCAGGAATTTTAGGACAGCAATCAGTACAATGTAAAAGCACTCATTTTCTCTCAAATGGTGAAACATTTTGTACTTGAGAAAAATTAATCTATCTTGAAAAATATGGTTCTTAATGAGGCACAAAGCTCATTTTTAAAATATATTTGAAAAGATATTAAGGCATGAAAGCATCTTATCTGTATGAGAGCTAGTTATTAGTGACAGCTTGGTATTTTAAACTTAATATTCAATAAAACATATGTTTGTATTTTCATGAATTTTTCATTTGAAAGTATCTTTTTGATAAAAACAAACATTTGCCAGTTTAAATTAAGAAACAGAAATCATCAGACCACCAGAAGTTGTATGTCTTGTAGATAAAAGTTAAATTCTAGTGGGTTTTTAAAAATTATATTGAGACTTATTGGTTTGCAGAAAAATCAGAAAATTATTAAATTCTTAGCAAACATTACATACTTTAATCTATGTCAGTCTAACATTACTGTATTTAAATATTTATTGCCTATCTATTCTTAGCAATTATATATACTACTTTGTTTATAGTTATCAATTTTTTTTTTAGTTTTCTAGAGTGTTTCTTTTAGTTAGAATTAGTCACCTAAGCTATATAGAATGTTTTTATTTTAGAAAACATCAAGTAGAACTAATTACAGTTACTAAATAATTTAGATTCAACATTTACCAATACAAGAAGGAATTGATGACTTATACAAGTACTTAACTACATAATATCTTTTTGGATAGCTCAAACTGAGAACTAGCTTTGTGTTACACAGTGTCCATCAGAAGTACTGATCACTAACACTTATAGAATGGGATAATACATCAGGTTCTGCTTTAACTGCTTTATTTACATTGACTTACTATATATCAAAGCAACACCTATGATATAGGTACTATTATAATCTCATTCTATAGATTATGAAAATGAAGTATAAAGAAACTATAACTTGTCAAAGACCACTAGCCAAAAATGTTAGAACAGGGGATTCAAATTGAAGAGTCTGGATCCACAATCTGGTCTCTCCTTCGTAGTGCTACCTTACTTGCAAAGAGTTGAGCTTCTGTGGAGTTACTAAGAAGCTGTCAAATTAACAAACCCAATCTCTTCTCGTAGAAATAAATGGCTTAACAGGAATGATTCTTCTGCATTTCTTGGACATTCTTCAACAATTTCTTTTAATTTTCTTTTTTTTTTTTTTATATTATACTTTAAGTTCTAGGGTACATGTGCATAACGTTTATATCATGTATAACTCCCCAATGCAATCCCTCCCTCCTCCCCCCTCCCCCTGATAGGCCCCAGTGTGTGATGTTCCCCTTCCCGAGTCCAAGTGATCTCATTGTTCAGTTCCCACCTATGAGTGAGAACATGCGGTGTTTGGTTTTCTCTTCTTGTGATAGTTTGCTAAGAATGATGGTTTCCAGCTGCATCCATGTCCCTACAAAGGACGCAAACTCATCCTTTTTGATGGCTGCATAGTATTCCATGGTGTATATGTGCCACATTTTCTGAATCCAGTCTGTCACAGATGGACATTTGGGTTGATTCCAAGTCTTTGCTATTGTGAATAGTGCCGCAATAAACAAACGTGTGCATGTGTCTTTGTAGTAGAGTAATTTATAATCCTTTGGGTATATACCCAGTAGTGGGATGGCTGGGTCATATGGTACATCTAGTTCTAGATCCTTGAGGAATCGCCATACTGTTTTCCATAATGGTTGAACTAGTTTACAATCCCACCAACAGTGTAAAAGTGTTCCTATTTCTCCACATCCTCTCCAACATCTATTGTTTCCTGACTTCTTAATGATTGCCATTCTAACTGGTGTGAGATGGTATCTCATTGTGGTTTTGATTTGCATTTCTCTGATGGCGAGTGATGACGAGCATTTTTTCATGTGTCTGTTGGCTGTATGGATGTCTTCTTTTGAGAAATGTCTGTTCATATCCTTTCCCCACTTTTTGATGGGGTTGTTTGTTTTTGTATATTTGTTTGAGTTCTTTGTAGATTCTGGATATTAGCCCTTTGTCAGATGAGTAGGTTGCAAAAATTTTCTCCATTCTGTAGGTTGCCTGTTCACTCTGATGGTAGTTTCTTTTGCTGTGCAAAAGCTCTTTAGTTTAATTAGATCCCATTTGTCAATTTTGGCTTTTGCTGCCGTTGCTTTTGGTGTTTTAGACATGAAGTCCTTGCCCATGCCTATGTCCTGAATGGTACTACCTAGATTTTCTTCTAGGGTTTTTATGGTATTAGGTCTAACATTTAAGTCTCTAATCCATCTTGAATTAATTTTCGTATAAGGGGTAAGGAAAGGATCCAGTTTCAGCTTTCTACTTATGGCTAGCCAATTTTCCCAGCACCATTTATTAAATAGGGAATCCTTTCCCCATTTCTTGTTTCTCTCAGGTTTGTCAAAGATCAGATGGCTGTAGATGTGTGGTATTATTTCTGAGGACTCTGTTCTGTTCCATTGGTCTATATCTCTGTTGTGGTACCAGTACCATGCTGTTTTGGTTACTGTAGCCTTGTAGTATAGTTTGAAGTCAGGTAGCGTGACGCCTCCAGCTTTGTCCTTTTGACCTAGGATTGTCTTGGCAATGCGGGCTCTTTTTGGTTCCATATGAACTTTAAAGCAGTTTTTTCCAATTCTGTGAAGAAAGTCATTGGTAGCTTGATGGGGATGGCATTGAATCTATAAATAACCTTGGGCAGTATGGCCATTTTCACGATATTGATTCTTCCTATCCATGAGCATGGTATGTTCTTCCATTGTTTGTGTCCTCTTTGATTTCACTGAGCAGTGGTTTGTAGTTCTCCTTGAAGAGGTCCTTTACATCCCTTGTAAGCTGGACTCCTAGGTATTTTATTCTCTTTGAAGCAATTGTGAATGGAAGTTGATTCCTGATTTGGCTCTCTGCTTGTCTGTTACTGGTGTATAAGAATGCTAGGGATTTTTGCACATTAATTTTGTATCCTGAGACTTTGCTGAAGTTGCTTATCAGCTTAAGGAGATTTTGGGCTGAGACTTTTCTCTAGGAGTTTTGTTTTATGGTGGAATAGTGCAGAGAGTGGCTGGGTCATTTGGAGTTAGTTTTCAGAAACAAGATGAGATAAAGAATGAAGTGCAAGCCTTCCATCTGAAAAAAGTCCTGGAGACCTTTTAACTTGTCTCTATTTCAATTATAATTGATCCAACATAGTCAAGGCAAGCAGACAAGTGAGGATTTATTATATTATTGTACTATTATTGCAATCATTTGTTACATTTTAGAAACATCTGAAAAAACATTTTAAAGATGTCATGAAGTGATGTTACTTCTGAAAAGATGAAAATGGTGCCAAATACACCAAGGGTAGATTTATAGCTCAACAAAGATAAAGATAGCTTGCTTCAGACACAATGAATTATATTTACCACATGAGAGGGGCAAGAATTTTGAATATAGATTTAATTAAATCCATCCAGGGGGCACATTCCATGATTGAATTTAATAGTTATTCAAAAATAATTTTAAAATATTTATTTTAAGGTAGAGTTACTGACATATTATTCAAAGTTACTTCTCATGCTGAAATACACTTTCTTCTAATGTCATCCCAAAATATGTATAGTAAAGTCTAATAAGGTATGGTGAAATTTAGAGGTAAAGAAAATAGCAATATTTCACACATAAAGCTACCAGGTAAGATTGGGACTGAACTGAATATGGAATCACATGGAATTGTTTAATCATGTGGAATACACAACTCTTGAGTTGGAATTAAACATCTACATGACAACAAGTAGTAATGAATCCAAAGTTCATCTCAGTTTTAAGGATTGGAGAAACCAGCATAGATCTCTGAGTTCTGTTTCCCTTATTCTCAAAAATTTGACTAAAAGACTATTATCGGAAAAGATAAAAGACAACTGTCATAAATGTAGAGAAAAGATAATCCTTATATATTGTTAATGGGAATGTAAGTTGGTACAGCCATGATGGAAAACATTATGGAGGTTCTGCAAAAAATTAAAAATAAGATGTCCATATGATCCAACAGTCACAGTTCTGGATATATATTTAAAAGAAATAAAATTTAACTCTGAAAGAGATGTCTAGATGTCATGTTCATTGCTGCATTATTCACAATAACCGAGATATGGAAACAACCTACATATTAGTCAACAAATGAATGGATAAAGAAATGTAGTACACACACACACACACACACAAGCACACACAGACAATAAAATATTATACAGCCTTAAAGAAGAAACAAATACTGCCATGTGTGACAAGAATGAAACTAGAGGACATTATGCTACATGTAATAAGTCAGAAACCGAAAGACAAATACTACATGATTTTATTCATATGTGGTACCTAAAAAAGTCAAACTCATAGAAGCAGAATAGAATGGTGGCTGCTGGGGTTTGGGGTAGAAAAAGTAGGTATGGTTGACCTAAGGCTTTCAAAGTTAAGTTATTCAAGATAAATAATTTCTAGAAATCTAATCACAGCATGGCAACTATAGTTGATTATAGTCTTATTACATACTTGAAATTTGTAGAGAGAGTTAAGGTTAAGTGTTCTCATCACACACACATATACACAAACATAGTGTAACTAAGGGAGACGATGGATGTGTGAATTAGCTTAACTGAAAATAATCATTTTACATTGTGTGCTTATATCAAAACATCATGTCGCATATCTTAAATAGATACAACTTTTATTTCTCAAGTATACTTCAATAAAACTGGGGGAAAAACTTTGAATAAATAAACCTGATAATATTGCTCTTTTCTGTGTTTATACAGTTCTCAATTAAACAACATTAAAAGATGAAAAGCCATAATAATAATTTAGTCTTTATGCTAATTTAAAAAGTTTTTCATTTCCAAGTGTTTTATCCTTGTTCATATGGTGTAAGAGATTACAAAGGGAATTTTAATCAGATTTCCAGCTCTACTTACACTCTTGAATATATCTACACTCTTCTGGATTTAGTCATCTCATGACAAGCAGACATTTAATATTTATAAAAGAAAAAAAGACGAAAAAATATTTCTTTTAAAAACTTGTATTACTCAATCGGAAATTCTAGAAATAAAAGACATTTAGAGAACTATAAAATGTAGTGGAAAGTTTTAACCATAGACTACATCACACAGAAGAAAACATTTCAGAACCCGAAGACAAGACTTTCAATTAACCCAAACAAACAAAAATTAAAACAAATTAAAATTAAAGAGCAATGTCTGAAAGAAATATGAGATTATGAAAAAAGACCAAATCTATGAATGTTCCTGAGGTTGAAAAGAGAGAAAAAGTCTCAAAAACCTATTTGAAGGACTAATTGAGAAAAACTTTCCTGGCCTTGTTAAAGATTTAGACATCCAAATACAAGAAGCTTAAAGAACTCCTGTGAGAGTCACTGCACAAAGGACATCACCAAGACATGTAGTCTTTGGGCTTTCTAAAGTCAATATGGAGGAAAGAATTCTAAGTGCAGTGAGACAAAAGCATCAAGTAACCTATTTGAGAAAACCTATCAGACTAACAGCAGACTCCTCAGTAGGAATCTCACAAGCAGGAGGGGATTGGGTTCCTATCTCTAGTCTCCTTAAGCAGAATAACTCCCAGCCCAGAATTTTGTATCCAACAAAACTAAGTTTCATAAATAAAGAAAAAATAGTCTCTTTTAAACAAGCAATTGCTGAGGGAATTTATCAACATTACACCAGACTTAAAAGAAATGCTAAAAGGTGTTCTAAGACTTGAAACAAAAGGTCAATATGCCCCAGAAGAGAAAGTCTTGAAAGAACAAAATTCACAGGGCTAATAAAACAATAACACAATAAAGAATGCAAAGTCATTATGTAATAACATTATGACTGTAACAGTACCTCATATCTTAATATTAAGGTTGAATGTCAATGGTCTAAATACTCTACTTAAAAGATACAGATTGGCAGAATGTATTAAAAAATTACAAACCAAATATTTACTGTCTTCAGGAGATCCACTTAACACATGGGTATTCTTATAGACTCAAGGTAAAGGGGTGGAAAAATATATTTTATGCAAATGAAAACCAAAAGCAAATATGAGTAGCTATAGTTATATTAGATAAAAACAAATTTTAAAGTAACAGCAGTTAAAAGAAAAGACAAAGAAGGTCATTATATAATGATAAGTAGTTCAATTCACCAACAAAATATAACAATCCTAAAAATATATGCATCTAACTCCAGAAAGAGTGCATAAAGCACTACTAGACCTAAAGAAAGAATTAGACTGCAACACAATAATCGTGGAGAATATAAACACTTTACTTACAGCACTAGACAGATAATCAAGGGAGAAAGTCAATAAAGAAAAACTGCACTTAAACTGCACTCTAGAACAAATGGACCTAACGGAGATTTACAGAATATTCTACCCAAGAATTGCAGAATATACACTCTTCTCAGCACAAGGAACATGATGCAAGATAGATCATATGATAGGTCACAAAAAAAGTCTCAATAATTTTGTTAAAATCAAAATCATATTATCTTCTCAGACCTTAGCAGAATGAAACTGGAAATCAAATCTAAAGGAACACTCAAAACTATACAAACGTATGAAAATAAAACAATCTGCTCCTGAATGATTTTTTGCTTAACAATACAATCAAAATGGAATTTTTTTCAAAAAATTCAAAATGAATGATAACAGTGATAAGAGTTATCAAATCCTGTGGGATACAGCAAAAGTAGTGCTAAAAGGAAGGCTTATAGTGCTAAATGCCAACAGCAAAAAGTCTAAAAGGTGATAAACTGGCAACCCATTTTCATGCCTCAAGGAACTAGAGAGAAAAGAACCAATCAAACCCAAAGTTAGCAGAAAAAAATAGAAATAACAAAATCAGAGCAAAACTAAATGAAATTGAAAAAATACAAACACACACACACACCCCAAACAAAAATTAATAAAACAAAAAGTTGGTGCTTTGAAAAGATGAAATTAAAAGACCATTAGCTAGATTAACCAAGAAAAGATTGGTTCAAAAAAGTTCAATTAGAAATGAAAATGGAGACATCACATCTGACAACTTAGAAATACAAAAGATAATTAGAGACTACCATGAACACAAGCTAGAAAATCTAGAGAAAAGGGATACATTTCTGGAAATATACACCCCCACCTCTAGCTTGAATCAGAAAGAAACAGAAATACTGAACAGATCAATAATAAGCAGTGAGATTAAATCAATATGGAAAAAACTGCCAAGAGGAACAAAAAAGCTCAGGTCCAGATTGATTTACAGCTGAAGTCCATCAGACATTTAAATAACTGATAACAATTCTACTGAAACCATTCCAAAAGATTCAAAAGGAGAGAATGTTCCCTGATTTATTGCATGAAGCCAGTATTATCCTCATACCAAAGCCAAGAAATGACATGACAAAAAAAAAAAAAAAAAAAAGATAAAACTACAGAACAATATTCCTGATGAATAGAGATGTAAGTATCTGCAACAAAATACTAGCAAACTGAATCCAACAGCATGTCAAAAACATAATTCACCATGATCAACTGAGTTTCATTCCAGGGATGTGGAGATGTTTGTGATTCTCAATACAATGTGATTAATCACATAAACAGAATAAAAAACAAAAAACATATGATCATCTCCATAGATGCAGAAAAAACATTTCATAAAATCCAGCACCTCTATAAGATAAAAACCTTCAATAAACTAGGCATAGAAGAAACATACCCCAAAATAATAAAAGACACATATGAAAAAACCCACAGCCAACATCTTACTAAGTCGGGAAATGTTGAAAGCATTTTCCCTAAGAACTGGAACAAGAAAATAATGCACACTTTCACACTTCTATTTAACATAGTACTGGAAGTCCTAGCCAGAGCAATTAGGCAAGTTAAAAAAAAAAAAAAAAGTACCTAGTTTAGCAAAGAAGTAGTCAAACTATCTTTGTTTACTGATGATATAATCTTACACTCAGAAAAGTCTAAAGAGTATGTTACTCCTGGATCTGACATATAAATTCAGTGAGGTCTTGGGTTACAATATTGCTATAGAAAAACAAGTAGCATTATTACCCACTAACAATGATTAAGCTGAGAACTAAATCAAGAATTCAATCCTTTTACAATAGTTAAAAAAAAAACAAAAAACCAGGAATATACTTAGCCAAGGAAGAAAAAGATCTCTAAAAGGAGAACCAAAGAACACACTGAAAGGAACCATAGATGAAACAAATGTGAAAATACACCCCATGTTCATGAACTGAAATAACTAATATTTAGAAAAATGATCATAATATCAAAAGCAATCTACAGATTTGTTGTAATTCCTATAAAATCCCAACATTATTTTAACATATCTAGAAAATTCTAAAATGTACAGGGAACCAAAAAAGAGCATTACAGCCAGTACAATCCTAAGTAAAAAGTATAAATCAGGAGGCATCACATTCCCTGACTTCAAATTCTTCTGCAAGTCTGCAGTAACAAAAACAGCAAAGTACTGGTATAAAAGTAGATACATAGATCAATATAACAGAACCCAGAATCCAGAAATAAAGCTAAATACTTATTTCCAATTGGTCTTTGACGAGGTATATTAGTCTATTCTCACATTTCTATAAAGACTTGCTCGAGATTGGATAATTTAGAAAGAAAAAAGTTTTAATAGGCTAACAGTTCCACATGGCTGGGGAGGCCTCAGGAAACTTACAATAATAGCAGACGGTGAAGGGGAAGCAAGGTATTTTCTTCACAAGGGGACAGGAGGGAGGATGAATGCACGGAAACCACCAAATATTTATAAATCCATCAGTTTTCATGAAAACTCACTCACTATCATGAGAAGAGAATGCGGGAAATCACCCTCATGATCCAATTACCTCCCCCTGGTCTCTCTCTTGACACGTGGTGATTATGGGGATTATGAGGATAATAATTCAAAATGAGGTTTGGGAGAGCACACAAAGCCTAACCACATCATTCTACTCTTGGACCCTCCAAAATGTCAGGTTCCTTTCACATTTCAAAGCCAATTATGCTTTCCCAGTAGTCCCCCAAAATCTTGATTCATTGTGTTATTAACCCAAAATCCAAGTCCAAAGCCTCATCGAGACAAGGCAAATCCCTTCTGCCTAGAAGCCTGTAAAATAAAAATCAAGTGGGTTACTTCCAAGATACAATGGAGGTACAGGTATTGGGTAAATATTTCCATTCCAAATGGAAGCAATTAGCCAAAACAAAGATGCTACAGGCCCCATGCAAGTTCAAAACACTGCAGGGCAGTCATTAAATCTGTAAGATTAATCTGAAATTATCTCCTTTGATTTCATGTCTCACGTATGGGTCATGTTAATGCAAAAACCAGATTTCCCACAGTCTTGAGCAACTCCAACCCTGCGGCATTTCAGGGTACAGCCCTCTTCCTGGCTGCTTTCGTAGGCTGGTGTTGAGTGTCTACAGCTTTTCCAGGCACACGGTGCATGCTACCAGTGGATCTGCCATTCTGGGGATGGAGGAGAGTGGCCCTCTTCTCACAGCTCCAATAGGCAGTACCTCAGTGGGGACTCTGTGTGGGATTTCCTCATTTTCCTTCCACACTGCCCTAGCAGAGGTTCTCCATGAGGAATGCACCTCTGCAGCAAACTTCTGCCTGAACATCTAGGTGTTTCCATATATCCTCTGAATTCTAAATGGACATTCCTAAACCTCAATTCTTGACTTCTGTGTACTCAGTCTCAACACCATGTGGAAGCTGTCAAGATTTGGAGCTTGCAGCCTCTGAAGCAATGGCCTAAGCTGGACATAGGCACCTTTTATCCATGGCTGAGAAGCAGGGCATCAAGTCCTGAGACTGCACAAGGCAGTAAGATCCTTCATCCAGTCCACAAAATCAATTTTCCTCCTAGGCCTCTGGGCCTGTGATGGGAGGGGCAGTTGTGAATACCTCTGACATGCTCTGGAGACATTTTCCCCATTGTTTTGGTGATTAACATGTGGCTCTTCATTACTTATGCAAATTTCTGCAGCAGGTTTGAATTCTTCCCGAGAATATGAGTTTTCCTTTTTTTTCTTTTTTTCTTTTCTTTTTTTTTAAATAATATACTTTAAGTTCTGGGATACAAATGCAGAATGTGTAAGTTTGTTACATAGATATACATGTGCCATGGTGGTTTGCTGCACCCATCAACCGATCATCTTACATTAGGTATTTCTTCTAATGCTATCCCTCCCCTAGCCCTCCACCCCCAGGCACACCCTGGTGTGTGGTATTCACTTCCCTGTGTCCATGTGTTCTCATTGTTCAACTCCTACTTATGAGTGAGAACATGCGGTGTTTGGTTTTCTGTTCCTGTGTTAGTTTGCTGAGAATGATGGTTTTCAGCTTCATCCACGTCCCTGCAAAGGATATTAACTCTTCCTTTTTTATTGCATCAGGGTGCCTATTTTTGGAACTTCTATGCTCTGCTTCTCTTTTAGACATTAGCTCCACTTTCAAACCATATTATTGTAAATGCATAAAAGTGAATACTTTTAAGAGCATTCAAGGCACCTCTTGAACACTTTGCTGCTTAGAAATCTCTTCCACCAGATCCTCTAAATCATCGTTCTCAAGTTCACAGTTTCACAGATCTATATGGTGGGGTAAAATGCCACCAGTCTCTTTGCTAAAGCGTAGCAAAAATCACCTACATTCCAGTTCACAACAAATTTGTCATCTTTATCTGAGACCACTTTAGCCTGGACTTCATTGTCCATTATCACTATCAGCATTATGGTCAAAGCCATTCAACAAGTCTCAAGGAAGTTTCAAACTTTGCTACTTCTTCCTGTTTTCTCCTGTGCCCTCTAAACTGTTCCAGCCTCTGCCTGTTACCCACTTCCTAAACTGCTTCCACGTTTTTGGGCATCTTCGTATCAGCACTCCACTCTATGCATTACCAACTAACTGTATTAGTTCATTCTCACATGACTATAAAGAAATGCCCAAGCCTGGCTAATTTAGAAAGGAAAGAGGTTTAATTGACTCACAGTTCCACATGGCTGGGGAGGCCTCAGGAAACTTAAATTTATGGTGGAAGGCACCTTCTTCACAAAGTGGCAGGCGGGATAATGAACATAGGAGGAGCTACCAAACAGTTATAAAACCATCAGATCTCATGAAAACTTACTCACTATCACGATAATGGCATGGGAGACATCATCCCCATAATCCAATTACTTTCACCTAGTCTCTCCCTTTACATGTGGGGATTGTGAGGATTGGAATTCGAGATGAGATTTGAGAGGGGACACAAAGCATAACCATATTACAAAGCATATAAAAATATTAATTTGAAAAAGAACATCCTATTGAATATATGATGCTAGGAAAACTAAATATCCACATGTAAAAGAATAAAGCTACAGCTCTATCTCTTACAATATAGAAATATTCAAGGTAAATTAAAGTTAAATATAAAACCTGAATCTATGAAAATTCTAGAAGAGCACCTAAGAAAGTCTTTTCTGGACATTGGCCTACACATACACACACACACACACCACACACACACACAAAATATAAATAAAAAAATATTGTGAAGGTCCCAAAAGGAAATGCAATGACAACAAAAATGAGACCTAATTAAACTAAAAGGTCTCTACACAGCAAAATAAATAATTATTCATGTAAACAGACAACTCACAGACTGAAAAAAATTGCAAACTTTGTATCTGACAAAGGATGAATATCCAGAATCTACAAACAACTCAAACAAATTAGCAAGAAAAAAGAACTAAAAAATCTCATTAAGAAGCAGGCAAAGGACATGAATAGACACTTCTCAAAAGAAGAAATACAAATGGCCAACAAATATATGAAAAAAGGTAGACATCACCAAGCATCAGGGAAACGTAAATTAAAACCATAGTGAGATATCACTTTACTCCTGCTAGAATGTCCATAATTAAAAAGTCAAATAATAATAGACTTTGTCATGGATATGGTGAAAATTGAATGCTTACACACTGCTGGTGGGCTTGTAAATTAGTAAAACTCCTAAGGAAAACAACATAATGATTTCTCAAATAAATAATAATGGATCTACCGCTCTATCCAGAAATCTCACTACTGGGTATCTCCTCAAAGGGAAAAAGTCTCTCACTATCCCAAAGACACCCACATGTACATGTTTATCACAGCAAAATTTACAATAGTAAAGATGTAGAATCAATCTAAATGTCTTTCGTCTGATTTATGCATAAGGAAAATATGGTATATATGCATTATAAAATATATTATCATAGAAAATAACCAAATATTCTACTGCAGCAAATTGGATGGAACTGGAGGCCATTATTCTAAGGGAAGTAACTCAGGAATCAAAAATCTAATACCATATGTTTTCACTCATAAGTGGGAACTAAGTTATGGGTACATTAAGGCATACTGAGTGGTGTAGTGGATACTGAAGACTCAGAAAGGAGGAGGCGTGTGAGGGATGAAAAACTGCCTATTGAGTACAACGTACATTATTCAGATGACAAGCGCACTGAAATCCTAGACATCAGCACTATATAATTCATTGATATATTCAAAAACCACTTCTACTCCTAAAGTAATTGAAATAAAATTTTTTAAAAAAGTGTGTTACTTATATTTTGAAGATTCTCACCAGCCTAGTTATCCAAAGTAGACAAATTGAGAATGTTTTCTTTTATCATCCTCTTTCAACTATTTTAATCCAGTAATTTTTTATCTTAATATATTTCAGAGAGAGAATTTTTATCATCTGCACTACAATCTTTATGTGTTCTTTTTCCTACTTTGATGTTTCTCCACTCCATTCTATTTATCTATGTATCTCACAGGTAAAAATATATTTATATATATAAATGTACATATATTTATGTATATATTTTATATACATATATTTATATAATATATTTTATAAAAATATATTTTACCTGTGAGATACATAGATAAATAGAGTGGAGTGGAGAAACATTTACCACATTTCTTCTCTTTAAACACATTTCTTCTCTTTAAATCAACTCTGACTAATTAAAGATATAAATGTTTGTATACAGAGACATTTATATATATGTGCACATACATGGATTAATATATACACATATATAATATACATTAAATTTATATAAATATATAATGCACACATACATTATATATTATATATATTACATGTATGTGTGCGTATTAGCCCATTATATATTCAAGTTCTGTTATTAGAGATGGCTTTAAAACAACTACACCTTGGTAGCAAGAAGTGCACCTGGTTTCTTTATCTTGGTTTCCAACACATTTTTTTTCTAATAAAAAGAACCAGAGATCCTTGGAGAAATAGATGGTTCTTGTACTGGGGCAAGAATTAAACAATATGAGTCTAGAGCATCTGATAGTGCCAGGAAGTAAGAAAATGCTCAAGATAACAACAAGTCTCATAACAACAAAATCCACATAAAGGGATATGTCAATGGGACAAATGAGCCAAATGAAAGACTTTTCAATGACCGAAGCTAGAACAGTTTCAGAAACAACATAAATACAAGTAAGAAATAAATAAACATGATTTCATACTGATTTAAATTCTTGAATAATACAGCAAAAGGAGATATAGACAAATCTCTCTGGAGACAAACTACAAATTATTTATGTAGATACTCTGTCCTCTAAGGGGTGGAGAATAAATGCGGACCACTGCTTAACTGTAGACCACATAGTGACTTTCTTTCAAAGAGTATAGTATGTAGAGAGGAATAAAGGGTTACAATGGAAAAGTCTGAAATACACTATGTAAATCATGTAATAAGTATAAACATCAATAGTGATAAGTCATGTTGATAGTACGTATCTTTGATACAATGAGAAGGGCACTTTGTAATCTTGATCCCCAAAACCTATAACCATAATCAAAACATGAAGAAATCATCAAGCAAATTCTGCTGGAGGATATTTTATCAAATACTTCACCAAGATTCCTTAAAACTCTAGTTAAGCAAACCAGAAAAACTCTCATTAACAAACAAGAAAAGTCTGAGAAACTATCATATTTAAGAATAGCTTAGAAGGTATGAACATGAAATGTAATAATCTAGATGGAAAGCTGGAACAGAAAAACAAAATCAGATAAAAACTAAGAAAATGTGGATAAAGTGCATTTTTTAGCTAGCAATAACGTGTCAATATTGGTTCATTAGCTGTGACAAATTTACGACACTAATATAAGATGTTATTTTTTATGTAAATTTGAAAGTATTCTGAAATAAAATATTTATAAAAATAAGAAAAAATGATTCTTAGATAATTCTGAGTATAGACGATGACCAAATAAACAAAACCAATAAAAAAGAAAGTATAATTAGAAATTTTAACAGTGAAATAGCTACAAACTAAAACCAAAGCCTTAAAATTACCCAGAAATGATGGATATAAATGGACTTAAATGAGGAGAGTGTTGTTATAACCTCATGTAAGTTTCTCAAAATCCTAAGAAAAGGTTTTATTCTTAAATTATGATCTACATGAAAATGTAATTCAGTCGTCTTTGATAGAGATAGCAAGAACAAGAGGTAGAAGCATGAATGGCAAGAGAAAATATGAGAAGATAATTTTAAAATCTTCCAACAAACAAAAGCGAAAGCCCAGACCCAGATATGTTAGCAGGTGACTTCTATCAAACATTAAATCATACAATTTTTTTAATGTTCTTCCAAAAACATTACTCAGCAGCATTTATCCCACAAACGCAAGATTGGTTAAACACTTGAAAATCAATTAACATAGTAAGTCCAATGATAGAAAAAGTATACATACAGAAAAACAAACAAACATATTATTACCTTAATAGACACATGGAAACTATTTGGCAAAACCTAGCACCCACTCATGATAAAAACACTCAACAAAAAGGAATATAAAATACATTATTTCAATTGGTTAATATCTACATAAAACCCATAGCTAATACTAAAAATAATAAAAAAAAGACTGAATGCTTCCTTCCTAAAATCAGAAACAATTGACCATAGTCTACTAGACTAATCAAGAAAAAAGTAAAGACACATTTACTCTTATCAGGAATGAAAGAAGGCATTAAAAGTATTATTGACTAAAGACTCAAGCCAAATAAAATAGATAACTTGGAGGAAACTTCTCAATTCCCTAAAGGCAAAACTACCATAAATCACTCAAAAATAAATACATAATATAGTCTCTTAAAAGACTTGAATTGCTATGCAAAATCTTCCAAAACACACACACACACACAAAAAAAGTCTCCAGGGCTTAATGGATTCATTGGCAAATTTTATCAGAAATGTAAGAAAAAAATAATAGCAATTATACACATTCCCCAAATAGAAAATAAAGGGCATGTTTGCAGTTTTACTCACCTATCATCTTATGAAAATTGGTCATAACTTCATTATTCAGATGACATTGCTGACCCCAACTCTACAAATATCTGGCCAGATGTTTTATGTTCCCTGATATTATGGTTAGCTGTAGAATTTAATAACTACTGATATATTTGAATATTTCACTTTTTTTGCTTTACATATACCTTAGAACTAGGTGGAAATTATAAAGTCTATAAAGAAGTTTCAACAATAATTATGTGTAATATTAAAGCAGACTTTCCTTAAGGGTACTTCCACTTTACTTAACTGAAAGGTCTTTGACCCAGACCTGGGCAAGAGACCACAATTATCTACAGTGGTAGTTAAGTTCCGTTTCTCTTCCACAGGCATGAATAGGTGGTACTTTTCTCAGTTTAAACAAGTTTAGTGATACCTTTGTGAGTAGATGGACTCTCCATTTCTATCCTAAGAGTTCCATGATTAAGTAAACTATATTCAACGTTTGTAGCATATGTACCTTTTGCTGAATTTTGATTAGCATGCTTACCCTACATCTTCTTATGATAACCTTATACATATGTTTATTATTAGTTACATAAAGCATGTGGACTCCAGTGTCTCAGTCTCTCTCTGTTTTTGTTATGAGACTCTTTGTTTAAACATTTCTCTCTTACATACACAACTTTAATAATAATTTTAAAAATGCAAAAGTAATTTTATTTATTTAAGAATTTTGGCATATATTTACCTATTTATTCTTTGTGACACGAGGAAAGGGATTTTTTTGAATCTTGGGGGAATGTTGCTTATGACAGATCTAATTCACAATTCCAGTTGTTTAAAGCTGAAACACCAAATCCTTTATTAATTGGTCCATGGTAGCAGATATACTGACATCAGAGTATTAATCTTAGTAAGCACAAAGCCTCAGGTAATTAGAGGCTGTGACTTAGTTTTATTCTTCTTTCCCTAAAAACCATGTCCTTCAAATTTTCTCATTCTGGACTACAAATGGTTATTTGCATATCTTTTTTTTTTTTTTTTTTTTGTCGCCGGGGCTGGAGTGCAGTGGCCGGATCTCAGCTCACTGCAAGCTCCACCTCCCGGGTTCACGCCATTCTCCTGCCTCAGCCTCCCGAATAGCTGGGACTACAGGCGCCCGCCACCTCGTCCGGCTAGTTTTTTGTATTTTTTAGTGGAGACGGGGTTTCACAGTGTTAGCCAGGATGGTCTCGATCTCCTGATCTCGTGATCCGCCCGTCTCGGCCTCCCAAAGTGCTGGGATTACAGGCTTGAGCCACCGCACCCGGCCTGCATATGTTTTATTAGATCTTAATTCAATAAACAATTCCAATAGTCCTACATTTTTCTCTTTTCTGTTGCCTCATGACCAGGATCAATTTCTTAATTAGTACTTTTGTTTTGTTAGCAATCCATAGAAACATATTGTGAATAACAAAATAATAATGATTTTAAAAACAAATATGAGTTTATAAGGAAAGTTATAAAACTGAAGGAAGGCTTGAACATAATTATATTAGGGAAAAGCAGAAAACAAGTGACTTCTAGAATTCCGTAGTCAGAAAATAATTTCTTTGATTTAATGTAGCCCACTTGTTGATATTGGATTTTCACTGACTTCCACAGAGATATCTATATCATTTATCACTACTTTTAGTCATGTATCAATACATAATTATGTAGGATCATTTGAAAAAAAAAAAAAAGGTTATATTTGGTCAGCTAGATATCGACAAGTCCAGGTACATTCTAGAGTATTTGCCTACTCAGTATTTCTGTATTTCAAAAACAGGCACGTAGAAATATCTGGATCTGCCACATGCTCTACGTCAGTCTAATGGTCAATCTCAGTCGATTTCTCCAGACATAAGCTGTTCTTCTCTCCACATACCCCAATAGACTTCTCAGGGCAATGGAACTCCGCTGGGAGACATGTTTCTGGCATATTTTTGCAAATAAGCTCAGGGTTTTTTTTTTAAATAACAGTTTCTCTTACACATATAATGAAACTACATTCATTATTTGTAACAATTTAACCTATGTTTAATTCCCTTAAAATCTCCTTACAAGCTTTGTGAGCTTGTAAAATTTAGGTTAAATTGTTACAAATACATCTACAAACCTTGTAGATTTATTTATTTAAACTCCCTCTCATATCACGTTTCAATATATATTTATCTTATCTAAGTGTGCTTTAAATACAGTATAACTTCTTACTTTATTACTACGTAAAAGTAAAAAAAAAAAAAATCATTAAAGTTAATGCTGTAATCTTTTTTTTTGAGACAGAGTCTGGCTCTGCCGCCCAGGTTGGAGTGCAGTGGCCGGATCTCAGCTCACTGCAAGCTCCGCCTCCCGGGTTTACTGCCATTCTCCTGCCTCAGCCTCCCGAGTAGCTGGGACTACAGGCGCCCGCCACCTTGCCAGGCTAGTTTTTTAATATTTTTTAGTAGAGACGGAGTTTCACCAGGTTAGCCAGGATGGTCTCGATCTCCTGACCTCGTGATCCTCCCGTCTCGGCCTCCCAAAGTGCTGGGATTACAGGCTTGACCCACCGCGCCCGGCCTGCTGTAATCTTATTAACGAATTTCACTGTTTCAATTAAAGAAAAGAGAGAGTGGGGATTGATGGCAAGATGGCCGGATAGGAACAGCTCCAGTCTGTAGCTCCCACCCAGATCAAGACAGAAGGTAGGTGATTCCTGCATTTCCAGTTGAGGTACACAGTTCATCTCATTGGGACTGGTTGGACAGTGGGTGCAGCCCACAGAGGGCAAGCCAAAGCAGGGTGGGGCATTGCCTCACCTGGGAAGCACAAGGGGTTGGGGAATTTTCTCCTTTACCCAAGGGAAGCCATGACAGTCTGAGCCTGAGGAACTCCGGCACAGACACTAAACTTGTCCCATGGTCTTCGCAACTCACAAACCAGGCACAAACCAGGTGCCTACCCCAACAGGGCCCTGGGTTTCAAGCACAAAACTGGGTGGCCATTTGGGCAGACACCAAACCAGCTGCAGGAGTTTTTTTTTATACCCTAGTGCTGCCTGGATCACCAGCAAGAGAGAACCATTCACTGCCCTGGAAAGGGGTGCTGAAATGAGGGAGCCAAGTGGTCTGCCTTGGCGGGTCCCATACCCTCAGAGCCCAGCAAGCTAAGATCAAGTGGTTTGAAATTCTCGCTGCCAGCACAGCAGCAGTCTGAGATCAACTAGGATGCCCCAGCTTGGTGGGGGGAAGGACGTCCACCATTGCTGAGGCTTGAATAGGCGGTTTTAGGCTCACAGTATATACAGTCACTGGGAAGTTCCAACCTTGCTGAGTCTAAGGCAGCTCAGCAAGGCTGCTGCAGCCAAACCTCCAGATTTCTCTTCTCTGGGTAGGGCATCTCTGATAAAAAGGTTATAGCCCCATTCAGGGTCTTACAGATAAAATCCCCGTCTCCCTGGGACAGAGAGCCTTGGGGAAGGAGCAGCTGCAGGCGCAGCTTCAGCAGACTTAAACATCCCTGTGGGATGGCTCTGAAGAGAGCAATGGACCTCCCAGCACAGCCTTCAAGTTCTGCTAAGCGTCAGACTGCTTCCTCAAGTGGGTCCCTGACCCCTGTGTATCCTGACTGGGAGATGCCTCCCTGTAGTCACAAACAGACACCTTATACAGGAGAGATCTGGCTGGCATCTGCCAGGTGACCCTCTGGGACAAAGCTCCCAGAGGAAAGATCTTTGCTGTTTTGCAGCCTCTGCTGGTGATATCCAGGCAAACAGGGTTGGGAGTGGACCTCCACCAACTCCAGCAGACCTGCAGCAGAGTGGTCTGACTGTCAGAAGGAAAAGTAGCAAACAGAAAGGAATAGCACTTCCACTCAAAGGCCTCATCCAAAGGTCACCAAAATCAAAGACCAAAGGTAGATAAATCCACAATGACGGGAAGAAACCAGCACAAAAAGACTGAAAATCCCAAAAACCAGAATGCCTCTTCTACTCCAAACGATCACAACTCCTCGCCAGCAAGGGAATAAAACTGGACAAAGAATGAGTTTGATGAATTGACAGAAGTAGGCTTCAGAAGGTGGCTAATAACAAACTCCTCCAAGCTAAAGGAGCATGTTCTAGCCCAATGCAAGGAAGCTAAGGACCTAGAAAAAAGCTAAGAACCTTGAAAAAGCGTTAGACAAATTGCTAACTAGAATAACCAGTATAGAGAACATAAATGATCTGACGGAACTGAAAAATACAGCACAAGAACTTCTTGAAGTATACACAAGTTTCAATAGCCAAATCGATAAAGTGGAAGAAAGGATATCAGTGATTTTAGATCAACTTAATGAAATAAAGAGAGAAGATAAGATTAAAAAAAAAGAATAAAAAGGAATGGACAGACCCTCCAAGAAATATGGGATGATGTGAAAAGACCAAATGTACATTTAATTAGTGTACCTGAAATTGATGAGGAGAATGGAACCAAGTTGGAAAGTACTCTTCAGGATATTATCCAGGAGAACTTCCCCAACCTAGCAAGACAGACCAACATTCAAATTCAGGAAATACAGAGAACACCACAAAGATACTCCTCAAGAAGAGCAACCTCAAGAACACATAATTGTCAGATTCACTAAGGTTGAAATGAAGGAAAAATTTTAAGGGCGGCTGGAGAGAAAGGTCAGGTTACCTACAAAGGGAAGCCCATCAGACTAACAGCAGATTTCTCTGTAGAAACCCTACGAGCCAGAAGAGAGTGGGGGTCATTATTCAACATTCTTAAAGTTGAATGTTGAACTTTCAGCCTAGAATTTCATATCCAGCCAAACTAAGCTTCATTAAGCAAAGGAGAAATAAAATCCTTTACAGACAAGCAAATGCTGAGAGATTTTGTCACCATCAGGCTTGCCTTACAAGAGCTCCTGAAGGAAGCACTAAACATGGAAAGGCACAACCAGTATCAGCTACTGCAATAACATACCAAATTGTAAAGAATATCAACACTAAGAAGAAACTGCATCAACTAATGGGCAAAGCTAGCATCATAATGATAGGATCAGATTCACACATAACGATATTAACCTTAAATATGAATGAGTTAAATGCCCCAATTAAAAGAACAGACTGGCAAATTGGATAAAGATTCAAGACCCATCAGTGTTCTGTGTTCAGGAGACCCATCTCATGTGCAAAGACACACATAGACTCAAAATAAAGGGATGGAGGAATATTTACCAAGCAAATAGAAAGCAAAAAAAGGCAGAAGTTGCTATCCTAGTCTCTGATAAAACAGACTTTAAACCAAAAAAGATTAAGAGACAAAGAAGACCATTACATAATAGTAAAGGGATCAATGCAGCAAGAAGAGCTGACTGTCCTAAATATATATGCACCTAATATGGGAACACCCGGATTCATAAAGCAAGTTCTTAGAGACCTACAAAATGATTTAGGCTCCCACATAGTAATAGTGGGAGACTTTAACACCCCACTGTCAATATTGGACAGATCAATGATACAGAATATTAACAAGGTTATTCAAGACTTGAACTCAACTCTGGACAAAGCGGACCTAATAGACATCTACAGAACTCTCCACTCCAAATCAACAGAATATACACTCTTCTCAACATCTCACTGCACTTATTCTAAAATTGATCACATAATTGAAAGTAAAACACCCCTCAGCAAATGCAAAAGAATGGAATTCATAACACACAGTCTCTCAGACCACGGTGCAATCAAATTAGAACTCAGGATTAAGAAACTCACTCAAAACTGCAAAACTACATGGAAACTGAACAATCTGATCCTGAATGACTACTGGGTAAATAATGAAATGAAGGCAGAAATAAAGATATTCTTTGAAACCAATGGGAATGAAGACACAACATACCAGAACCTCTGGCACACATTTAAAGCAGTGTGTAGAGGGAATTTTATAGCACCAAATGATCAAAAGAGAAAGCAGGAAAGATCTAAAATTGACGCCCTAACATCATAATTTACAAAACTAGAGAAGCAACAGAAAACAAATTAAAAAGCTGGACGAAGGCAAGAAATAACTAAGATCAGAGCAGAACTGAAGGAGATAGAGACACACAAAAAAATCCCTCAAAAAATTGATAAATCCAGGAGCTGGTTTTTTGAAAAGATCAACAAAATAGATAGACCGCTAACCAGAATAATAAAGAAGAAAAGGAGAATAATCAAATAGACACAATAAAAAATGATTTTGGGGGTATCACCACTGATACCACAGAAATACAAACAACCATCACAAAATACTATAAATAGATCTATGCAAATAAACTAGAAAATCTAGAAGAAATAGATGAATTCCTGGACATGTACACCCTCCCAAGTCTACACAAGGAAGAAATTGAATATCTAAATAAATGAATAACAAGTTCTGGAATTTAGGCAGTGATAAATAGCCTATCAACCAAAACAAATTCCAGAACCAGACGGATTCACAGCCAAATTCTACCAGAGGTACAAAGAGGAGCTGTTACCATTCCTTCTGAAACTATTCCAAACAATAGAAAAAGAGGGAATCCTCCCTAAGTAATTTTATGAGGCCAGCATCATCCTGATACCAAAACCTGACAGAGACACAATAACAAATAAAATTTCAGGACAATATCCTTGATGAACATCGATGTGAAAATCCTCAATAAAATACTGGCAAACTGGATCTAGCAGCACATCAAAAAGCTTATCCACTGCAATCAAGTCGGGTTCACACCTAGGATGCTAGGTTGGTTCAGCATACACAAACCAATAAATGTAACCCATCACATAAACAGAAACAATAACAAAAAAACACATTATTATCTCAATAAATGCAGAAAAGACCTTCGACCAATTTCAACAGCACTTCATGCTAAAAACTCTCAATAATCTAGGTATTGATGGAATGTATCTTAAAATAGTAAGAGCTATTTATGACAAACCCACAGTCAATATCATGTTGAATGGTCAAAAACTGAAAGCATTTCCTTTGAAAACTGGCACAAGACAAGGATGCCCTCTCTCACCACTCCTATTCAATATAGTTTTAGAAGTTTTGGCCCAGGCAATCAGGCAAGAGACAGGAATGCAGGGTATTCAGATAGGAAGACAGGAAGTCAAATTGTCTCTGTTTGCAGATGACATGATTGCATATTTATAAAACTCCATTGTCTCAGGGCAAAATCTCCTTAAGCTGATAAGCAACTTCAGCAAAATCTCAGGATACAAAATAAATGTGCAAAAATTACAACATTCCTATAAACAAATAACAGACAAAGAGCCAAATCATGAGTGAACTCTCATTCACAATTGCTAAAAGAATAAAATACCTAGGAATAAAACTTACAAGCGATGTGAAGGATCTCTACCAGGAGGCCTACAAACCACTGCTCAAAGAAATAAGAGAGGACACAAACAAATGGAAAAACATTCCATGCTCATGGACAGGAAGAATCAATATTGTGAAAATGGCCATGCTGCCCACAGTAATTTATAGACTAAATGCTATCCCCATCAAGCTACCATTGACTTTCTTCACAGAATTGGAAACAACTACTTTAAATTTCATATGGAAACAAAAAAGAGCCTGCATAGCCAAGAAAATCACGGACAAGCAGAACAAATCTGGAGGCATCATGCTACCTGATTTCAAACTATACTACAAGGTGGCAGTAACCAAAACAGCATGGTACTGGTACCAAAACAGATATATAGACCAATGGACCAGAACAGAGCCCTCAAAAATAATACCAACCATCTACAACCATCTGATCTTTGACAAACCAGACAAAAACAAGCAATGGGGAAAATATTCCCTATTTAATAAATGGTGTTGTGAAAACTGGCTTCCAGAAAATGGAAACTGGACCCCTTTCTTACACCTTATACAAAAATCAACTCAAGATGAATCAAAGACTTAAATGTAAGGCCTAGGACCATAATAATCTTAGAAGAAAATCTGGGCAATACCATTCAGGACATAGGCATGGGCAAAGACTTCATATCTAAAACAGCAAAAGCAATGGCAACAAAAGCCAAAATTGACAAATGGGATCTAATTAAACTAAAGGGCTTCTGCACAGCAAAAGAAACTATCATGAAACTGAATATGCAACCTACAGAATGGGAGAAAAATTTTGCAATCTATCCATCTGACAAAGGGCTAGTATGTGGAATCTATAAAGAACTTAAATTTACAAGAAAAAAACAAACATCCCCATCAAAAAGTGGGCAAAGGATATGAACAGATACTTCTCAAAAGAAGATATTTATGCAGCCAACAGACATATGAAAAAATGCTCATTACCACAGGTCATTAGAGAAATTCAAATCAAAACCATGAGGAGATACCATCTCATGCCAGTCAGAATGGTGATCATTAAAAAGTCAGGAAACAACAGATGCTGGAGAGGATGTGGAGAAATAGGATCACTTTTACACTGTTGGTGGAAGTGTAAATTAGTTCAATCTTTGTGGAAGACAGTGTGACAATTCCTCAAGGATCTAGAACTAGAAATACTATTTGACCCAGCCGTCCCATTACTGAATATATACCCAAAGGATTATAAATCATGCTGCTATAAAGACACATGAACATGTATGTTTATTGTGGCACTGTTCACAATAGCAAAGACTTGGAACCAACTCAAATGTCCACCAATGATAGACTGTATAAAGAAAATGTGGTGCATATATGTGGTGGAATACTATGCAGTCATATAAAAGGATGAGTTCATGTCCTTTGCAGGGACATGAATGAAGCTGGAAACCATCATTCTCAGAACACTATCCCAAGAACAGACAACAAAATACCACATGTTCTCACTCATACGTTGGAGTTGAACAATGAGAACACATGGATATGGGGGGGGGCAACATCACACACCAGGGCCTGTCAGGGGATAGGTGACTAGGGAGTGATAACATTAGAATACCAAATATAGGTGATAGGTTGATGGGTGCAACAAACTACCATGGCACGTGTATACCTAAGTAACAAAACCGCATGTCCTGCACATGTACTCTCGAATTTAAAATATAATTAAAAAAAGAAAGAAAGAAAAGAGAGAATTTAGGGAGGATGTTCTATAGCTATTCTGAATCTCTTTAGTTACTTAGCTCACACTGCTCTCTTTGCTCTTGAGTTCACAATCACAATAGTGTTGTCCTATTTTGTTATGTTTCAGAACTCTAGCTGAGAAGCAGAACACAGTTATCTTCTTCCCTTATTGCAAGTCCAGAATACCTGAGAATTCACTATGATTTCTAGGGTTCAGTTTTTAAAAACAAGGCATATACCTTTACCTCAGTGGCACTGCATTGCTGTATTCTCTGATTTTATGCCTTTGTGGCCTAGGTGAATTTTGATGAGAAACAGAATAAAATTTTCTCTAAGATTTTTTTAAAGATACACTCAATCTACCAAGATCTGGTTTTTGAAGGACGTATTACAATAATATAACAATGTTATTCTCTACCACTATAAAAGTCAACAAATTCCTCCGAAATAATGAATATCATGGAGTAGTATTAATTATAGGAATACAAAAAAAACACATCAATATACACATTTTATAAATATATATGTATGTGTGTATGTATATAATATTTACATATATAGGTATATATATAACAGTTATAGATTAACATACATATATACATACGTGTGTGTGTGTATACATATATATAAAACTATTATGAGGCAATTGGCAAAATTCTTATTTCAGGTTAGGAGTTTAGCATTTTCCAATATGTATTATTTATTTTTAGCATTTTAGCAGAGACTTTTAGTTAAATAATCGCTTTAGATATTACAGCTAGAAACCTGAGCTGAGCAGATATATTCAAGGCAATTTTCTTATGCTAAAATTGGTCAGAAGAGATAAATAGCACCTTTAAAAATATTATTTGTAAAGAAAATTATATCATGGTGCATGTCATAATTTTAAAGCATTTTATTTATATCTTTATTATAAAATCATAGGCTCAGTAAACAGTATCTTTATCAGTTTCTAAATTAAGAAATAAAATATTTTACTTAAAATTATGAAAACAAAATGGAAACATTGTTACTGATACAAAGTATATTGGAGAATTTGCCTTGGTTGTGAAAACTAAAAGGGCTTGCTAATCATCTACCCTTCAGTGCAAAACTTGAGGCAGCCCACTGAAAGACAGACATTGACTCAACAAAGCAGACATTCTTTTCCAGGTCACTGCCTTTAATAGGTCAAGATTTTTCCCATGTTCAAAATTTAAAGAGATGTATGTCCCTAATAAAGAAACATAAACAAATGCTATCTGCTACCACCATCGTTGGGTCACTTGCTCCAACATTACGTACAGAAAAAAAAAAAAAAAAAAAAAAAAAAAAGATTTTGTCGGAATCCAAAGAGAATCCCTCTACTTTGAATGGGGAAGGCGTGGCATGGTGACTTTTTAATAAGGTCACTAGAGGGCTGAATTACATTTCCCAGAATTCCCTTTCCATTATGTTTTCAATAAGAGTGAAAAACAAGAGAGACTATTTGGAGATATGGAGGGCTAGGGGAATCAACAGCCATTTTGTAATTTATACACATAGTTGCTAACTTAGTGACTTACCTGTGTCTGAGAGAAGTATCTAAGGGCCCAGTTGCTTTGATCTTCCCCTAGATCCTTGTCAGGCCTCTCTGGGTACTGGTCTAAGTGTTTATTTCTGTTTCTTTCTTTTTTTTTTTTTTTTCAGTAGAGACGGGGTTTCACCGTGTTAGCCAGGATGGTCTCGATCTCCTGACCTCGTGATCCGCCTGTCTCATCCTCCCAAAGTGCTGGGATTACAGGCTTGAGCCATCGTGCCCGGCCTATTTCTGTTTCTAAACAGCTACTGCAGATTAGACTAGTTACCAGGGTTAACAACATAAAACACTGACACAGGTTTCAGTCTTTTTTGGTGGGGTTCCAGGACAAGCCCATGGCATTCATCCTGCCTTCGATTTACCCTCACTTTACCCTCCTTGGTTTCTGACTGCCTACCCGTGGATTTCAAGGTCAAGCAACAAAGAGACAGGATGATTTCAAGGATGGTTTAAGAAGCTCTCCTAATATCTTGAGGACAATTCCCTGTAAGGAATTGCCTTAAGGATTTTTGTTTTCTGACATTCTCAGGTTTCTGTCCTCACAACTTATTGGTTTAAACCTTGAACTATTGTTCAGCCAGATATATGACCATCATTCTGGGTACTGCAATCCATCAATCTCCCATCTTCAGTAAGTATGCTCGCACTTACAGGCTGTCCCTTGTGACTATTTATAGGACTCTTTTCAAGCTTACAAAGTTTTGTCCTCATAGATCAAACAATGAAATAGGTATATCTACTACAAGAACATATTAAATTCAGATTTTAAAGTTCACTTCCTATTTGTATTGCTCTCTAAAAGATGTCTATCTGCATTGCACAACATAGCCAATCACGTGATATTAACATCAAAATTAAATATAATCATAAACATACTTCAATAATCAAATGTTATAGATATCAAAAATAAACTGTCAAAAGCATACCGTGGCCTCACATTTTCATACAACATTCCATTATCTAATTACTAGAGAGAGATATGAAAATCTCCAATTGCATTCCTTTGCAAGGTGAGCCCTGGAGGTTGAAGGAATTAAAAGACAAAATCAGATTTTTTTGATCTTTTGAGCTAAAATTCCAAAGGAATTAAAATCAGCTTTAAAAAAAAAGTTCTGCTCAGTCTAAGCTCAGGAATTTTCTCTTCCAGAGTGGAGTTGACATTTATTCAGAATTTCCCTTCAGCTGCATGAATATGTGTCCTTTAGGACGTCTGAAGGTAAATTAGATCAATGCCACGTGTATGACATGCTTCCTTGTAAAATAAGTATTATAGATTACTAGGGAACACAGTAGTGGCCCAGCACTCTCTGTTCACCTGTTACTCTTAGACAACAAGTCAATACTTAGTGCTTTAGACGTTGTTCCAACCTAATTTATTTTTATATCATATAATATTAAGTATTGTCCAAGATGAATGTTGAGATTTAGTGGTATCTGAGGACCAAAGGATCTCTCAGTTTTACTCTTGAGAGAAAGGCAGTCAGTTTTGTCATTATTCTTACTCCATATCCTGTGAAAATAATTTCAGTTAAGGGAGATATCTCGGTAGAAGTTGATCTTGGCTCTGTGCATTAATTGTATCTAGGAAATTCTTTCTATGTAGAGTGTCTTCTTTCTCAGGAAATGGAATTCAAAACATTGTTTAAAAGTAAAGGTATTTCTAAAGTTATAATTGCCATGCACAGTGTTATTAGGATTTTGCTCTGCCACTCAGACTGAAGTGCAGTGGCATGATCATAGCTCACTGCAGCCTTAAACTCTGAGGCTGAAGCAATCCTCCTGCTTCAACCTCGCAAGTAGCAGGGACTATAAGTGCACAGCACTTCTCCAGGCTAATTAAAAAAAAAAAAATGTAGAAACAGGGTCTTGACTTGTTGCCCAGGCTGGTCTTGAACTCCTGGCTTCAAACAATCCCTCCCACTTCCACCTCCCACCTCCCAAAGTGCTGGGATAACAGGCATGAGCCACTGTGCCTGGCTCAGGTGTCAAGTGTTTTTGGTTGTTGTTTGTTTGTTTCCAGGCTGTAGTGCAGTGGTGTGTTCTCGGCTCACCGCAACCTCTGCCTCCCAGATTCAAGCAATTCTCCAGGCACAAAGTTTTATTGAGGTTTCTTTCTTTCCTAACTTTTCTTTTCTTTATTTGCCATAGAAATCATTAACATGGAAATATGATCACAATGTGTTATGTGAAAAAGATTATAAACTAGTTTACAGAGTATGAGCCTGTTGGATTCTTTTTTTTATTTTTTTGCTTTTTTTTTTAATATATACTTTAAAATCTAGGGTACATGTGTGCAACCTCCAAGTTTGTTACATATGTATACATGTGCCATGTTGGTGTGTTGCATCCATTAACTCGTCATTTATGTTAGATATATCTCCTAATGAGGGGTGAAGCTAACTGCACTTCCTGGATCACTTGGGGACTTGGAGAAGTTTTCTGTCTAGCTAAAGGACTGTAAACACACCAATCAGCACTCTGTGTCTAGCTAAAGGTTTGTAAATGCACCAATCAGCACGCTGTAAAAATGCACCAATCAGCACTCTGTAAAATGGACCAATCAGCAGGATGTGGGTGGGGCCAAATAAGGGAATGAAACATGGCCAGCCAGCAGTGGCAACCCGCTGCAGTCCCCTTCCATGTTGTGGAAGCTTTGTTCTTTTGCTCTTCATGATAAATCTTGCTGCTTCTCACTCTGGGTCTGCACTACATTTATGAGCTGCAATACTCACCAGGAGGGTCTGTGATTTCATTCCTGAAGTCAGTGAGACCACAAACCCACCAGGAGGACCAAACAACTCCATACATGCCACCTTTAAGAGCTGTAACAGTCACTGAGAAAGTCTGCAGCTTCACTCCTGAAGTCAGCAAGACCACGAACCCACTGGAAGGAAGAAACTCCGGACACATCTGAACATCTGAAGGAACAAACTTCGGTCGCACCATCTTTAAGAAGTGTAACACTCACCGCGAGGGTCCATGGCTCCATTCTTGAAGTCAGTGAGACCAAGAACCCACCGAAAGGAACTAATACCAAACACACTAATGCTATCCCTCACCTCTCTCCCTACCCCACAACAGGCCCTGGTGTGTGATGTTCCCCACCCTGTGTCCAAGAGCTCATTGTTCAATTCCCACCTATGAGTGAGAACATGAGGTGTTAGGTTTTCTGCCCTTGTGATAGTTTGCTCAGAATGATGGTTTCCAGCTTCATCCATGTCCCTACAAAGGACATGAACTCATCCTTTTTTATGGTTGCATGGTATTCCATTGTGTATATGTGCCATATTGTCTTAATCCAGTCTATCATTGATGGATATTTTGGTTGGTTCCAAGTGTTTGCTATTGTGAATAGTGCCACAATAAACATATGTGTGCATTTGTCTTTATAGCAGCATGATTTATAATCTTTTGGATGTTTACCCAGTAATGGGATGGCTGGGTTAAATGGTATTTCTAGTTTTAGATCCTTGAGGAATCGCCACAGTGTCTTCCACGATGGTTGAACTAGTTTACAGTCCCACCAAGAGTGTAAAAGTGTTCCTATTTCTCCACATCCTCTCCAGCACGTGTTGTTTCCTGACTTGCTAATGATCACCATTCTAACTGGTGTGAGATGGTATCTCATTGTGGTTTTGATTTGCATTTCTCTGATGACCAGTGATGATGAGCATTTTTTTCATGTGTCTGTTGGCTGCATGAATGTCTTCTTTTGAGAAATGTCTGTTTATATCCTTTGCCCACTTTTTGATGGGGTTGTTTCATTTTTTTTCTTGTAAATTTGCTTAAGTTCTTTGTAGGTTCTGGATCTTAGCCCTTAGTCACATGAGTAGATTGTAAAAATTGTCTCCCATTCTGTAGGTTGCCTGTTCACTCTGATTGTAGTTTCTTTTGCTGTGCAGAAGCTCTTTAGTTTAAGTAGATTCCATTTGTCAACTTTGGCTTTTGTTGCCATTGCTTTAGGTATTTTAGTCATGAAGTGACTTGCTCATGCTTATGTCCTGAATGTCATTGCCTAGGTTTTCTTCTACAGTTTTTATGGTTTTAGGTCTAACATTTAAGTCTTTAATCCACTTTGTTTTAATTTCTGTAGAAGATGTAAGGAAGGGATGCAGTTTCAGCTTTCTACGTATGGCTAGCCAGTTTTTCCAACACCATTTATTAAATAGAGCTTCCTTTCCCCATTTCTTGTTTTTGTCAGGTTTGTCAAAGAGTGGATGGTTGTAGATGTGTGGTATTATTTCTGAGGGCTCTGTTCTGTTCCATTGATCTATATCTCTGTTTTGGTACCAGTACCATGCTGTTTTGGTTACTGTAGCCTTGTAGTACAGTTTGAAATCAGGTAGCCCAATGCCTCCAGCTTTATTACTTTGGCTGAGGATTGTCTTGGCAATGTGGGCTCTTTTTCAGTTTCATATGAACTTTAAAGTAGTTTTTTTCCAATTCTGTGAAGAAAGTCATTGGTAGCTTGATGGGGATGGCATTGAATCTATACATTACCTTGGGTAGTATGGCCATTTTCACGATGTTGATTCTTCCTATCTATGAGGATGGAATGTTCTTTCATTTGTTTGTGTCCTCTTTTGTTTCATTGAGCAGTGGTTTGTAGTTCTCCTTGAAGAGGTCCTTTACATCCCTTGTAAGTAGGATTCCTAGGTGTTTTATTGCCTTTGAAGCTATTGTGAATGGAAGTTCACTCATGATTTGGCTTTCTGTTTGTCTGTTATTGGTGTATAGAAATGCTTGTGATTTTTGCACATTGAATTTGTAACCTGAGACTTTGCTAGAATTGCTTATCAGTTTAAGGAGATTTCGGGCTGAGATAATGGGGTTTTCTAAATATACAATTATGTCAAATTGAATACAAAAATATTCAGTTTTCCTAATTGAATACCCTTTATTTCTTTCTCTTGCCTGATTGCCCTTGCCAGAACTTCCAACACTGTGTTGAATAGGAGTGGTGAGAGGGGCATCCCTTTCTTGTGCCAGTTTTCTTAATCTCTTAATTTCCATTTTTGTTACATAATTTGCACTGAGGGTGAAAAAAAGATAAAAGTAAGAGTAAAGCTTCTGTCTATTATTAGTTAAATATTTGTTCACTTGTTACCTCCCCTGCTCTTGAGGATGTCTATTGGAGCCATTAATAGGATCCTGCAGAATTTTCCTACCTTGAGAAAAGTCCAGATAGAGACAAAAGTCAGGAAACAAGCATGAGATGATGCACTGTAGGTTGTGCCTTAGTGAAGTCAGTTGAATATCTTGCAGAGTTATCTGCTACCTTGCTACCATAGCAAATATTAGAAAGATTTATATATATATATATCCTTTTATGTAGAGTTGCTGTATATACATATATCTGTGTATATGGCAGCAATACAATTGATGTCTCCAAGATGCACCAATAAAGCAGTAAAATATACTTCTTAGTGGAAGATATTTATTTTTGTTTTATTTGTCAAGAAATAAGATTAAAATGCTTGATTTTATATTTCATCAAATAAATTTAAAATTAAATAATCTTCTAACTGAAGAACTCACACATGCCTATAGATTTTTCTCTCTTACAACAATTCAGTGAGGAAATTATTATTTTTTCCCAAAGTTTATTTATTTATTTTTTCTCTTTTTCTTATTATACTTTAAGTTCTAGGATACATGTATGAAGAAACTGAGCCTTGATGAAGTTAAATAAGTTGTCCAAGGTCACACAGCCAGGAAGTGCTAGAAGCAGGATTTAATTGCCAGCAGTCTTTCTCCAAAGTATGACCTTTAAACCAATATGTTATACAGCCCCATGAATAACAAAAATATATGCTCCCTTGAAAAAAGACAAACATTGAAGCATTCAGACTCTGGTAAAGATTATGACTCATGTGTGTAGGAAAACTCCAAATTGTATCATATCTTTTGACAAGCTCTAGCATCGGTTCTGAGAAATTACTTGTATATACTATACATCTGTGTTCACTAAGAAAAACATATACTTTATTGACATTTTCAAAATGGCACGGTTTTAAACTCTCTATTGCAAATGGACAGGCCAGAAATCAATGAGGTATTAAAACAGTTAATGCAGGCAATGCTACAAGCGCTTTAAAAGAACCAACACCATTGTTAGTAGATAAATTATGCAAGCTTGGCCATGTACATCTGTTGATTTGCCAGATAGCTAATTAAAATGTGTTACAGCCATTAAGTTGTTTAAAGGCACATTTTGTGATTCCATAAAATGTCATTTATATAGTTTAAGCCATACTTGTTTTGATCTGCTGCACAAAAATCACTAAAGGCCCGTATTTTGCATATAAGTTTAGCTCTAAAGAAGTTGTGCTTTTCTTTTGACCCTGGTTTGAATGGAATAGCATCTATTTTGACTGACATTATAGTCTACAAAAAAATGGCATGCTTGATATATTGATTTTGATTCTTTATCAGGACTTTTGTTTGTTTCAGTGTTGTTTTTATTTTACGTTCAAGGGTACATGTGCACGATGTGCAGGTTTGTTATATAAGTAAATGTGTGCCATGGTGGTTTGCTGCACAGATCATCCCATCACCCAGGTATTAAGCACAGCATCCATTAGCTATTCTTCCTGATGCTCTCTCCCTCCTTCCACCCCCCACCCGCCAGCAGGCCCCAGTATGTATTGCTTCCCCCAATGTGTCCATGTGTTCTCATCATTCAGCTTCCACATGCGATATTTGGTTTTCTGTTCCTGTGTTACTTTGCTGAGGATAATGACCTCCAGCTCCATCCATGGGCCTGCAAAGGACATGATAGCATTCCTTTTTATGGCTGTATAGAATCAGGACATTTTGTTTATGTCTATATAGGTAATTATGTTCAATATGACAAAAGTTCTCATAACAATGTTATGATCTAACATTTATTGAGTTTTGATTTGTGCCAGTAATATTTAATTTCTTAATATATATTGGATTACTTGATACTCAGAAAAACCTTTGGAATATGTTTCTCAACATCTGCATTTTGCAAATGGACAAAATGATTAAGTATCACACTGTAAGTAGGTGAAAGATCCAGGATGACTTACCCGGGCAACCAATATTCATAGGCTTAACCATTTCCTTTCAATGTCTTTCAGTTTTTCTGATAGGAATCAACTTTAATTTTCTAAGGGAACAATAAAAATAAACTAAATTTTCTGTAACCACAGTAAACTCACCAACATTATTTAAGCTTTTCAAGATATTTGAGAAGATTGTTTAATCTAATATTTTTAATTATTATTATTATACTTTAAGTTCTAGGGTACATGTGCACAACGTGCAGGTTTGTTACATATGTATACATGTGCCATGTTGGTGTGCTGCACCCATTAGCTCGTCATTTACATTAGGTATATCTCCTAATGCTATCTTATTGTTCTAAGGATAGCCTTACTAAAGCTAGAAAACAAAATAAAACAACAACAACAACAAACTATGCCACTCGTTCTTCTAATTTGAGGACCAGCAATGCTTTGAATCTAGGCAGGAATATTTAGTTTGACTCATAGCCATGATGACTGAAGGAATCAAGGCTGTTTTACACAATCATGTTATAGAAGGTAAAGAAGAGTCAGACTTTGACTTATTAAGGAGGCTTAAAGTTAGGACAAAATTAATTCAAACTTGGAAATATCTCTTCTCCAACTCTTACCTGTTCTCTCCAACATATAATTTTTTAAGCTAAAAAACAAGAATCCATTATTTTGCTTAGAAAATATTTGTATGTAGTGAAGTTTCAAAATTAATTAACTCAACCATCTTCACTTGGAAAGATAGTTTATTACAATATTATTTTCAACAGGAATTTAATATTGCACAATATACTCTCAACTGTGAGGTAATATTGAAACTATCAAAATTCACTTGTTTAATTTTACATGTTTTAGTTTGACAAACATAGAATTAAATGGAAGAAAATGATCACATTTTTCCATTCCTTCCTTTTGTTCTTTCCTTTTTTCCTAATGAGATAAAGAAGTAATATATGCATTCCCAATCTCAGCCATATGTTGCCTTTTCCCCTAATTTTCTGGAAGGTGGATTCATATATATCTGCCCACATTTTTGCAATCACATACAGAGTTTTTGGCACTATGGTTGGACTTTGGAAACATACCTAATCTGTTTTTGCTGTGTACAAAAAGCCTCAAATCTAAAACCTTAGAGGGAAGAAACACATTTCTGCATGTATGCAAATGCATACACATATGCATACATGAATGCATGCATACATACATACATACATGAATGCATGCATGCATACATACATACATGCATACATACATTTTCCTATAAAAAATTAGCAAGAAAAAGAAAATCAATGTGACTTGATTTATGGTTGTTTCTTTCTATGCCAGGTGAAATGAATGACTTCAGCATCGCACTCTGTGTCCTGTGTGGTCTTGAAGAACAGTAAGGATGTGAAATATGATAAGAAACAGATTTTTTAACAGTGCATTTGCTTGTTAAATTTCCTTAGAGGAGGATACAGTTAGAAGAATGTATTCATAAGCAGTTGCTAGTGGTTTAAACTCATGATGGAGCACTTGGAAAAACAGATGGAAAGACTGCTAGTAAGATGATATGGAGAAAAATCATGTGAATAAACACTCTTGAATAAGGGAATGGGTATGTGCCTATTTATTTTTAATGAGAATGCTTAGCACAGTAGCAGAAGAGGTTCTCAATAAGTCAAGACAATCTTTTCTGTTCATGTCTGTCATATTCTTTTCTTACCCATCTCAGTGATTGTTCAATGGGCTGAAGAAAAATACAGTTTATGCATTGGCTTAAATTATGGATTTCACCTTACCAAAACTGATCTTACTACTATTGATGGCTTCTATCAGTCGACAGAAGAGACCAAAGCTGAAATCATTCCCAGAGGGACAGGCCCCACCCACCCAACAGCACACTGATTAGATTAGAGATGCAGAGTTAATGCTGTGTCCTCGCTGAAACATACACTCCATTCATATGTAGGTATACTTCTCTTGTCGGTAATTCTTCTGGCTGTACAACGACCTATGGAATTCCTAAATGCCATATTCACCATCCTTATAACCCAAAGAGCATTATTTCTGTATGTAAGTAATTTTATAACAAAATAAATAAGAAAATGAGAAAAATCTCACACCGTGGGATTTACCAGTCCATCCAGGTATAGTATATTATTATCCAGAACTCGTTGGACAGCTAGATGGGTGAAATGTTCTAATGAAGACTCATTTATGACACTTGCTGGGGGAAGTTGGTGCTCTATTCAACAAAAAGTGGAATATACTCTTTTGCAAAATTATTTTACTTTGAGTTCTGCGACATATGTGCTGAATGTACGGGTTTGTTACAAAGGCATATATGTTTGCTGCATCTATCAACCCGTAATCTAGATTTTAAGCCCTGCATGCATTAGCTATTTGTCCTAATGCTCTTCTTCCCCTTCCCCCTCCCCAAACAGGCCCTAGTGTGAGATGTTCCCCTTCCTGTGTCCATGTGTTCTCATTGTTCAGCTTCTACTTATGAGTGAGAACATGCGATGTTTTGGTTTTCTGTTCCTGTGTTAGTTTGCTGAAGATGATGGCTTCCAGCTTCATGTATGTCCCTACAAAGGACACAAATTCATTCTTTTTTATGACTGTATAGTATCCCATGCTATATATGTGCCACATTTTCTTTATCCACTCTATCTTTGATAGGCATTTGGGCTGGTTATAAGCCTTTACTCTTGTGAATAGTGCAGCAATAAACATACATGTGCATGTGTCTTTATAGTGGAATGATTTATAATCCTTTGGGTTATGCTCATTAATGGGTTGCTGGGTCAAATGGTATTTCTGATTCTAAATCCTTTAGGAATTGCCATGCTGTCTTCCACAACTGTTGAAGTAATTTACACTCTCATCAGGAGTATAAAAGCATTTCCATTTCTCCACATCCTTGCCAACACCTGTTGTTTTCAGACTTTTTAGTAATGGTCATTTTAAGTGCCACAAGATGGTATCTCATTGTGGTTTTGATTTGCATTTCTCTAATGACCTATAATAATGAGACTTTTTTCATATGTTTGTTGGCCACATAAATGTCTTCTTTTGAAAGTGTCTGTTCATATCCTTCATCCAATTTTTGATGGGGTTGTTCATGTTTTTCTTGTAAATTTGTTTAAGTTCCTTGTACATTCTGGATATTAGACCTTTGTCAGATGGATAGATTGCAAAATTTTTCTGCCATTCTGTAGATTGGCTGTTCATTCTGATGATAGTTTATTTTGCTGAGCAGAAACTCTTCAGTTTAATTAGATCCCATTTGTCAATTTTGGAATATACTCTTATATAGCAAGCAATCTATGATGCCATTACTCCATTAACAAAACATATGGATCAAGAAAATCAGGAATGGAAGAAATGGTTCATCTCTCCATTATTTCTAAGAAACCGTATAAATATGTGTGTATGCATATTGTTTCCAGTTACTAAGATCTGTCACTTCAGTGATATAGAAGACTTAATTCTAAAGAGAAGAAAATCTTTTCAGAGCACAGATTCATGTTTTTATTGAACTTGAAATGAGCAACTTCCACTTGGCTATGTTGGGCTCTCCTTCTATAACTACAACAGGGTAACCAGACAGGCTAATCTTATTGTCAATACTTGATGTTAAATAGGAGGGACAGGAGGCATATATTAAGAAACCATGAATTCAGGGAGAATTGTTCTTAATATTTTCATGTTCAGTAGTAAAAGTCAATAAAAAATAAGTAAGGCCCAATCTACGCATGATGAAAAAAAAACAAACAAACAAAAAAACCTAAATCTTCAGTTGAGATTACCCCATTAGATAAATCTCTAGGACTAACTGAGGTGTTTGCTAACATGTTAACTGAGATTAAAGCAAGCCTGGGATGGGTATTGAAAGAAGGTCATAAATATCAAATACTGCTTCATGACTGGCTAGGGAATGAGAACTGTAACAGTTATACTTAAATTGTTACTTGATTTTTATATAGCTATTTTAATAAATATTAATCAAGGACATATTTTCTTGCCCTTTCTATTATTTTATAAGTGGTCTGATGGTATAATTAACTTTATAATGATATCTTTTGGTTACAGATATCAGAAGATATGTTGTGATTTATCTAGAAGAAGCAGCAAATGATAGATGAGTCCTGGGTCTTCCCTTTTGGGAAGGTAATAAGCAACATCATTAAACAAAGTATAATTATGTCATATTAGGAGGAAGCATGATGTGGTTGCTATTATTTTTATTTGTAGATTAAATTTAGATAGAAAGACGTATTTGGCTCTTGAATTGACAAAGTGACGGACTTTCTCAGATTGACTTTTTATCACTTGGAAATCATTCCTACTTCCTTCTTTACTGTCATCTACAAACAGTAGCAAGACTGGAGGACTTATTTATACAATATCTGAAACATAGGATTCTAATGTAACATTTAGAATGTAAATGACAATAAGATAACAATTTTTTTTATTTCCACAGTGGTAGTACTAAGACAATGTTTAGGTACAATATAGATGTGAGGATTGCATTGAATTGAAACATTTCTTAGGTGAGTTAGCCACATCAGTGCTGCAGATACCAGAGATCATCTCAAACATTTTTTCAACCTTTCTACAATCTTCTAATGTCCCGAAAGTGGTTTTCCATGAACATTTTCTTACAAACTTTCAATTAGTTTTTATTAATTTTTTATTTTACTTATTTTATTTTTGTTATATGTATGTATGTATGTATATGTATGCATGCATTACATGTTTATATGTACTATTTAAAATGTTTGTATGTAGTCACTATTTCCAACATTTTAACAATCACTCCAAAGAAACTTTGTAACCACTAAGTAATAACTCCTCATTCTCCCCTCTCTCCTGCCAATGCTAATATCTAATCTACTTCTGTGTTTAGGAATTAGCCTATCCTAGATATTTCGTAAGAGTGGAATCACACAAATTTTGTCCTTTTAGGTCTGGCTTATGTAATTTATTACGCTTCCATGTTCAATCCCTCTTTTAGCATGTATCAGAACTTTATTTTTATGGATAAATTATATCTTATTGTATTTACATAGCATACTTTGTTTATCCATTACTCTGTTAATGGGCTTTGAGTTGTTTTCACCTTTTAACTTCAGTGATAATTATACAGTGACTATTAATGTACAAGTATCTGTTGGAGTTTCTGTTTTCAGTTATTTTGGATATATACTAAGAAATTAAATGCTGAATTATGGTAATTCTATATTTTGCTTTTCAAAACACCAAAAGACTGCTTCCCACAGCAACTGCAATGTTTTACATTGCCATTATCTCTGTATGCAGGTTGCAATGTCTCCACATCCTTGATATGTTTGTTATTTTCTGTTTTTCTTTAAACTAATTATAGTCACCCTAGAAGCTATTACATGGTAACTCATTGTGGTTTACATTTGGATTTCCATGATAAGTAAATATGTTAAGCAGCTTTACATGTGCTGACTGGTCATTCATTTATTGTTTTTGGATAAATGTCTCTTCCAGTCCTTTGCCAGTTTTTAATGTTTGTCTTTTTATTGTTGATTGTAGTTGTTCTTTATATTCTGAACAGTGAGCCCTTATTAGACACATGATTTCCAATTGTTCTTTTTTTTTCACTCTCTACTTTGTCTTTTCACATTTTTGATAATGTCCTTTTAGGTCTAAAAGTTTAATTTTGATGAAGTCCAATTTATCTATTACTTATTTTTGCCCCTCATGCTTTTGCTGTTATATTTAAGAATTGATTGTTGAAAACAAATCATCAACATCTATTGCAATGTTTTTTAATGGATTTATTTATTTAGCACTTATGTTTAGGTAATTGATCAATTTTGATTTATTATTTGTATATGGTGTTAGATGGAGAAACAACTTCATTCCTGTACATGTGGAAATTTGATTGTCCAAACACCATTTTTTAAAAAGACGATACTTTCCCCATTGATTTCACTTGGAACCTCTGTCAAAAAAAAATCTATTGGCCTTAGATGTATGTGTTAATTCTGGCCTCTCAGTTGTATTCCAATGGCATGTACATACTGCCTCCATATTCGTGGAGAATTGGTTCCAGGACCCCCTGCAGATACCAAAATCCACTGATGCTCAAGTCCTTTACATAAAATCTGGTAGTATTTGCCTATAACTTATGCACATCCAATGATACGATTATAATTATTTATATATTAATAATAACATATAATACAATGTAAATCCTATGTAAAGTATTGTTATACTGTATTGTCTAGGGAAGATTACAAGAAAAATTGTCTGTCTGTACATATTCAGTACATATATAACTATTAATTTCTTCCCCAAATATTTTTGATTTATATTTGGTTGATGCTTGTGAAACCACCTGTATGTCTAGCCTTATGCCAATACCACATTATTTGTATAACACTGTAGTAAGTTTTGGAGTCAGAAAATATAAGACCATCTCCTTTTTAATTTTATTTTTTCAAGATTGTTTTGGTTAATAGATGCCCCTTATAATTCAATATAAGTTTTAGGATTGCTTTTTTCATTTCTATGAAAAAAACTATTGGAATATGATGAAGTTGTTTTAAATGTACTTTGGGTAATTTTGATATCTTAATATTAAATTTTCCTAAATATGAAGAGGAGATATATTTCCATTTAGTCAGATCTTATTTAATTATGTTCAGCATTTTTTTGTAGTTTTCAATTTACGAGTCTTTCACCTCCTTGGTTAAATTTATTTCTAAATGTTTTATTCCTTTGGATGCTTTAGCAAAGTGAATTATCTTATTAACTTCCTTTCTATATGTTCATTTCTAGTATATAGAAGCACATGTGTTTTTGAGTGTAGACCTTTTTGATTAGGTCTAGAAGTTTAGTTTTCTTGCAGATTATTTGGGGAAATCCACATACAATATCATTTCCTTTTTAAATATAAATTATTTCCCCCCTTTTAAATTTGGATGTCTTTTTAAAAAAATTTTCTTGCCTACTTATTCTGGATAGAACTCCTAGTACAACATTAAAAATAGCACCAGTAAAAGTAGGCATCCTTGTCTTATTCCTGATTTTAGTAGAAACGTTTTCAATCTTACACCACTAAGTAGGATGTTAATTGTAGGTTATTTGTAAATGCCCTTCGTCATGCTGATAAAGTTCTCCTTTTCCAAATCTCTGAGTGTTTTTATCATGAATGAGTGTTTGGGTTTGTCAAATGTTGTTTTCGGTTCAACCAAGATGACCATGTCTCTTTTGTTTTATTTCCATGAGTACATTTCTTATTTTCTTGTATTGAATTGTGATTGCATTAGTGGCATAAATAACACTTTTTCAAGATGCATAATTCCTTTAATATGCTATAGAATTTGGTTTTATTGTATTTTCAATGATAACTTCTGTATCAATTTTCATAAGGCATATTGTTCATGTTGTCATTTTGTTGCGATATCTTTATCTGTTTTGCCATTGAGGGTAATAGTGCATTCATAGGATGAGTTAGAAAGTGTTTACTCCTCTTATACTTTTCTGGAAGAGTTTGATGAGGATTGTTGTTAATTCTTCCTTAAACTTTTCATAGAATTTACTAGTGAAACCACCTGTTCTGGATTTTTCTTTGCTGTGACCAAATGTTATTAAGCACTTAGTTTCCTGTACTTATATTTTATAATATTTGGAGTGGTTTGTTTTCTTTTTCTAACTGATGAATGAATCAATGACTCCTATTTCATTAACAATAAGTTGATGAATTAAGCTCATAGGAATGATTAAAAGATAGAAAAAAATAGTAACACCATGTCAGAATGAATGCAATCCTTCCCTCTAGGAATATATTTGATTCTTAAATCCATAAAGGCAAAACTATGAATGGTTTATTAACCACATTTAAGAAGTAATGCATTTGAATGAATGACAACAATGTAACTGGGGTCATAGTCTTTATGTATTAGTGAAATAACACGGGAAACAAATGAAGATTAGTACATGTCAAATTAGCAGGATCACAAATATTTTTATCATCACTTTGTAATCTCATCGATTATTCTTGTTTAAGGTACAAAATACAATTGATTAAGTCAACAAATATTCTTTATGCATTTCTGCTTTAGAGATAAGAAATATTTCTGGTACATGTGAAAGAAACACTCTTTAAAATAAGTGAATTTGGAAGTTTAATTCTATTGTGAAAACAATTTACTCACATGCTGAGGCAATTTTTCAGCATTTCTAGTTGATATTTTCAGTGGTAGACAGATTTAAGCACAGCTGAATGAAGAGTTTCTAATAAATGCCATGGGACTTGGTTATTGCTATCTGGATTTTTTATTTTGTATTCCTCTTTGTATGTTAATTTACTGGGTAGTGATTTCCACATGGTGGATCTGGGCAACTCAATTTTTCATTTTTTATGTCACTTGGTCTGGTACATGTAAGAGAAAGAGAAAGAAGCAATTATAAGGCATTATGGTCATTAAAAAAAAAAAGTTTAAAAATGCATCACTGGCCAGGCACGGAGGCTCACCCCTGTAATCCCAGCACTTTGGGAGGCCAGTGTGGGCAAATCAGCTGAGGTCAGGAGTTTGAGACCAGCTTGGCCAACATGGCAAAACCCCATCTCTATTTAAAAAAAAAAAAAATACAAAAATTAGCCGGGCATCGTGGCAGATGCTCCGGCAATGTGAAGTTCTGTCTTCCCATTCACTTTCAGCCATTCCTGAGGGCTCTTCAGAAGCTGAGCTGATGCTGCCATACTTCTGCTGGAACTCTGAGTCAATAAAACATCTTTTCCTCATAAATTACCCAGTCTCGGGTGTTTCTTTACAGTAATGTAAGAATACACGAATGCGGGCATCTAGGTTCACAATACTTGCTCTCCCAGGCCCTGTAAATACTAATTGTTTTTGTGTTTATGCCATGCCATATAAAACCCCAGCTTTGCATAAAGCTGGGTGAGATACAATGCCCTGTGCAGCATATGTTCCTTATTCCCAGTGAAAAAAACATTTCAGACTGAATGATGAAGCAGTATTTTCAGAGAGAACTCAACTGTATTTGAGAAGAGAGCTTGGTGTCCGAAGTCCCTTTTTTTTTTCTATTGGTCACCCATAGGAAAGAAAAAATAATAGCCTTGAAAGTGATATTGTGTACGTAAATAGCACAAATCGAATGCAATTACATTGCTTCTTTTAGACATACAATCCTATCCATGGAGATACTTACATTTTAGTTAACCCATCTTTTTGTTCAGGTGATCTTTTGCCTTCTAATACCTAGAAATGAGGACCTAGAAAGAAATGACCTTTGTAAATTAATCAACATATGAAAGGCTGGTAAATTTTGTGCCCAAAAATGATAATAAATGAAATTATGCAGACTCAGCAGATGCCATAATAAAAAATTAGAATGAGAAAAAAAAAAGTAATAGGCAGTGAGTTGTGTTATAGCATATATATGAACATAGTCTCCTATTTAACCCACAAAATGCCAAGTTAAATCAGTATTGATGCCTAGATTTTGTAAAGTGGACTTAATGTTGAGAATTTTCAGTAAAATTATTAGTTCTTTTTTTATTTTTTTTTTATGAAGTCTTGTTCTTGTCGCCCAGGCTGGAGTGCAGTGGCACGATCTTGGGTCACTGCAACTTCCACCTCCCAGTTTCAAGCAACTCTCCTGCCTCAGCTTCCAGAGTAGTTGAAATTACAGATGTGTGTCACACCCGGCTAATTTTTGTACTTTTAGTAGGGACAGGGTTTCACTATGTAGGCGAGGCTGGTCTCGAACACCTGACATCTTGTGACCCACCCACCTCAGCCTCCCAAAGTGTTGGGATTATAGGAGGGAGCCACTGTGCCCAGCCTATTAGTTCTTTTCTAAGATATTTGTGAGCAATCACAATATGAATAAGAGGTAATTCATAAGGGCATCATCCTATTAGTATTTGTTGTAGCCATTCTGAAGAAATAGGGTGGACTCACACAGTCTCATATTTGGTTTGGATATCAAGATTGATGAAAATGCATACACCAAGAGGCCCAAAAAGTTGTATTATTTTCATAAAAAGGCATTCTGGGAAAAGCACTGCATGCCTCCCAAGATGATCTAATAATGGCTTGAGAAACAGCAAGAAGGGATATACGGCTTGAAATTTTTATGGTGGTGATGATGTGAGGCCAGAGTAAGGGTTCTCATGAGAAGGAAGAGCCTGGCATGGTTTGAGTCTCCTGGTGACACCAAAGGAAGGAGCACCAGATCTTTCTTATTACCTGCTCAAATTTGAGGCAGTAAAGGAAGGGCTAGAGGTAAGGCTTAAAAACCATGAGCAGACAAACATCAACAAATGGAGTCCGACTCAATTACAGTGTTATTCTACAAATAAGCAACAATATGACTAATAAAAATACTCTTCTTTTATATATAAAAATTAATGAGAAAGGACAATGAGAATATCTATGCTAATTATTGAAAATATCATTGAAATGGAAAGTTTGCTGTGAAGTACAAATCAGCAAATTAAATTCAAAAGCTAAAAATCTCTATCAACAATCATAAAATTGAGAAAAAAATACCCTAAATACATAACGTCAGGCTAGAATAATGTTCTAGACAATTTAGATTTTTCCCAAATTTAAGAAATGAGAGTTTACTGTGCTATTAATTTCTTTCCATAATCTACATTAAAAGTCTTCCAAATATTTTAATATGTGGCTCATAGGCAATAACCAATATCAAATTAGAATTCAGTTGATGAAAGATCTATGATTAAATCGGGAATGTTTACACTTTTTGAAGACGAAATAAAGGAGTTCAAGGAGGCAAAGGAAGGTAAATATTACTGAACATGGTAGATGTGGTCTTAAATACTTTTATACATTATCTCATTTGACTCTTATGACATCCCTATGAGTAAACATTATTTTTATTCCCATTTCACAAATAAATAGACTTGTCTGATGAAATAGAGATGATAAGGGGTTGAACCAAGATATAAACACACTTCTAGATGATTCCTGAAATCTCATTGACAATGATCATTGAATGAAAAAATGGACCTTAAATGATTTTACAAAATATAACGGTTCATGAAGGAATTTTTATATTATGTATCTACTAATTGATATTTTATATATAAACATATTTAACTTTATATTTACAGTCATATGAAGACACAGATTAGAGTGAAGATTACAGACAAAAGTATTGATTGTGTTTATGTTTGGATATTTGAATTATTTACCTTTATTTTACATTAAAGCTACAATTTTTATTTTCACTAATCCACATTTGTTAATATTTTACAATGAACATGTATATTAATATTTTGTGACAAAACACAATTAAGAAAAAATTAAAAATGGGCATGAGTTAAGAGAAAAGATATATAGTACTTGAATAGTTATCAAACTGGACTTTTAATTTGTTGAATTATTGAGAAATTAATGAACACAATGATGGACATTAGATAATACTTATCCATAATTTTTAAAACCAAATGGAAATTTGTAGTTTTATATTTAACATTGTTCTCATTTTTCAATAGACAGAAGACCCTACATTATACGAAGAATAATGAGAAGAAAAGTAATTACTTGTAACTCTGAAACACCTCATTAAATTAAATATAGGGATTTTTTTAATCCCTTAATCTGAGTGCTGAATCTTTAGAAAAATTAAAGTACCAGTTACTTGTAGACATTGTACTACAAAAGTCTCATTTTACTGATAAAACAGGTCACTCCACATTATATTTTTCTTCATTGTTGCCAACATTTTCTGTATCTGTTAAGGCTTTGCCTTAATTAACTTAATTAACTGTATCTTCCTTTTTTAGGACTCAACAGTTTCTATGCAACAAAAATGACAATATATTTGACCTGTTATATTCATTCTAATTAAAATGCACTTACTTCTTTTAAAAGAAAGTTCTTTTTATCCATTATATACCCTCTATTAGACATATATTCTTTTTCCTGCATAGACACAGGATTTAATGAGTTATCACAATTTGAAATGGCTATTCATAGGCAATTTTAGTTTAATCAAATATGTTATGAGTTTCAGATTAACCACTAACCATTAGAAATGTCAGGACAAAATAATTGTAGTAAATTGATATAGGCTTCTCCTGAAATTTTAAAAGCCAGTATAACAAGTCTTGTAATATTTTTGCCAAGAATCAGTTACAATAATTTGTGATTATTATGGACAGATTAGCAAGACAAAATATTCAAATTTACCAAAGGTTTTACCTTTTTAGAAATTGAAATATCTATCCCACTTACATATAATTCATAGGAACATACAATTTGTACTCTGCAGTGCTATTGCATCTTTCTCATTTATGTTTCTAAATAAATGGTATAGCTTCTGCTGGTTAGGTCTCTCCTTTATCTCGGATTCTATTCTACTGAGGAACTGAATGTTTTGCATACAGTAAGACATGCAGGTTGAAATCAGGGAGCTATTCATTTTTATTACATAATTAGAGGAATAAATGGCAGTAGAATTTCTCACTGAATAGGAAAATGATAAATTAAAAGCTGATAACTCAGAGAAGCTTAGTTAAACTTCATTTTGAGTATAATATCAAATTCATTGAGAATCATCACTTTTGAGACACAAAGCTTTGTTTTCTCCTTCTTAATCTATGACATATATATTTTGATGAGATATTTGGACCATAATTATTTATAACTATTATAATTGTTGAATCTTCTTTCTTGGTTCAGAGATTATCTGCTGTTGATTCACCATTCAGTGGTATTTTTTGTTCATTTCTTATTGGTACAAAGGATTTAATTTTTCACAAAACTTCATCTTACCAAGTAGTTTGTGTGTCACACAGATCTCCTCACTGAATAAAGCTAAGATATAATCCATGTTCTCATCCACTGCCAGAACAGGATGCAACTCTTCACCAGTCTATCTCCTCAAAGTTTTCTCTTTAGTTTAGATTTGTTTTAATATTTATTAAATAATTTTTAAAAACCATAATAAAACTAGTGCATACTAATGTAAAAGAAGTCTTTGGCATTCTCATCACAAAAAGGTAACTATGTGGGGTATTATACATATATATATTAATTAGCTTGTTTTGGACAGTCATTTCTTAATGTATACGTACATGAAAACATCACATTTTATACCTTAAATATATACTTTTTTCATCAATTATATCATAAAAAGATGAAAAGATTTATTTCTCTATCCCAAGGTAGTTTAAAAATCTTCATGTTATCTTCCTCAAAGTTTTGTACTAGTTAGTGGGGATTTGCATCTAATTGGCTTATTTGCTTTGAAAACATCCTTTAGCACTTCAAAGATTATTGGTTTAACTGATTTATCTTGTTAAGAGAGACAAAGTTTAGAAATGGCGGAAATTATTTTTAAAAAGATATATTTGCATGACCAAGTTTCCATGATTTCTACACAGTTTTATTTCTTTTTCACTATATCTTACAATGAAACCATACTCAATATGTAATCTTAAATATATTCCATATTACTCATATTTTATCTTTTCCATAAGAAATAACTAGATAAGTATATTATTTGAGAAATTCTCCAAACTCAGGCTTTGTCTAGCACTCTCTTCCTTATGTTTTCAAGTTTAGAAAAGGAAGAATTATAGATCATTTACAACATTATGTATCTCTTTTTCATGTTTGCAAATTATTTTTGCTTTAATTTGTGTTGTTTTTCTGTATCTTTTTAAACTTTCTTATACCTAGCAATGTCTACTTTTAACATTAATATGCTTTTGTTGTTAATTTTATTAAAAGATATGCATCATTTACTTGAGAGGGATATTTGGAATTCAAATGAAATTTGTTTTCAACATGTATATATTATTTAGGCAAAAGATAGCTAGATATTTAAGGCAACTACATGCATTTTTCCATTTTTTTTTTTTTTTTTTTTTTTTTTTTTTTTTTTGAGACAGTCTCACTCTGTTTCCCAGTCTGGAATGCAGTGGCACGATCTCGGCTCACTACAAGCTGCACCACCAGGGTTCATGCCATTCTCCTGCCTCAGCTTCTGGAGTAACTGGGACTACAGGCGCCCACCACCACACCCAGCTACTGTTTTGTATTTTTAGTAGAGACGGGGTTTCACCGTGTTAGCCAGGATGGTCTCAAATCTCCTGACCTCGTGATTCGCCCGCTTCGGCTTCTCAAAGGCATTTTTTTCCACTTTTTTAGGCTTGAAAGAATTGCGACATCTCACATGATATCAATAGTACTCTATATTTTGCTTTAGCTTATTTATATTATAAGAATTTATTCTGGATTTCATTTTGATATTGTTGTGAGATATGACTGTAATTTTTTTCAGATAGGTAATAAATTATTTTACTATAATTTACCAGTTTTTTTCTACTGCCACTAACATGAAATGACACTTATTTTATTTTTTAATTTTAATTTACTTATGTTTTACTATAGATTTAGAGAGTACAAGTGCAGTTTTGTTACATGGATATATTGCATGGGGGTGAAGGTTGAGCTTTTAGTACAGCCATCAGCAGAATAGTATTCATTGTGCCCTTTAAGTAGTTTCTCAACACTCACACCCTTCCCATTCTCTCACCCTACTGAGTCGCCAATGTCTATTATTCCACTCTGTCCATGTGTATGCATTATTTAGCTGCCACTTATAAGTGACAACATGAGGTATTTGGCTTTCTCTTTCTGATTTATTTCACTTAAGATTATAGACTCTTGTCTATTCGTATTGCTGCAAAGCACTCAATTTCTTTTTCTTTTTTTTTTAATGTGTGAGTAGCATTCCATAGCACATATAAATGTGTGTGGGTGTTTGTCTGTTTCTTTAACTAATCATCCATTGATGCATCAATAGATATTTAGGTTGATCTGGTGACTTTTTTTTTTTTTTTTGTCTTTTAGGGTATCTTATTTATTTATTTATTTAAAAATTTTTAATGTTTGTGGGTAGACAGTAGGTGTATATATTTATTGTTTTCATGAGATGTTGATTCCATGACTTTGTTACTGTGAATAGGGCTGTGATAAACATACAAGTGTAAGTATCTTTTTAGTAAAATGGTTTATTGTCCTTTGGGTAAATACCAATAATGGGATTGCTGGATCAAACGGTAGCTCTACATTTAGCTATGTGAAAAATTTCCACACTGTTTTCCATAGAGGTTGTACTAATTTATATTCTCAACGACAATGTATCAGCATTCCCCTTTCTCTACATTTTCACCAATACCTGCTTTGTTCTTTTTTTTCCTCTTCATAGCCATTCTAACTAGTGTAAGATGATATCTCATTGTGCTTTTAATTTACATTTCTCTTATGATTAGTGATGTTCAGCATTTTTTTAATGCTTGTTGGACATTCGTGTATCTTGTTTTAAAAAATGAGGAACGCTACCTATTTTATATGCTGGGTGTACACTTAGTGCTCAGCTCTGTTTCTAGGCCTTCTATTTGGTTTCATTGATTTTTGTTGTTTTTGGTGGCACTACTACATTGCTTTAGCTACTGTTGCCTAGTAGTAATATAACATCTCTGACAGTAAAAGTCCTTTGTTGGTCTTATTTCAAAAATTCTTTTTACTTTAATATTATAAAATGTACATAAACTATTAATAATTTTTTTACCTTTTAAATAATCATTTGTTATCTATCTATCTACCATCTATCTAACTACTTAAATGTCCAGGAAAAAAGCTTTTGGGTTAGTTGATTCTTGCCTTTAATTGTCTTTAAATTGTTTCACAGCTCTGTAAATTGGTAAAACAATTCATTGTTCACAACAATGCAAAATGGAGAATAATTATTGCATAAAGATATGTAAATGGTTCTGTTTACTGAAAGAACAGCACTACCATGGAAAAGTCCGATTTGTGTCCAATTGTAAGTTCACTTTAATATTCCTAAACTATAAGTGTCTGATTTGTGTAATTCTCCTATAATTAATTTTGGCAATATTTTTAGTTAAATAAAATTTTTGATGTTTATTTATTTTATATTTGTATGAGAATTATGATTTTATCTTTGTAGGGAATTATTTCTTAAAAAATAGTATGGAATATTCTCCTAGAAAAAGCAAAAATAAAAATATAAAAGAAACAATATAGCAATTCAAAAAAGACTCTTGGTAATAAAATATTTTAGTTATTTCAACTGCAGAATTTTGACATGTGTGATTGGTCCTAAGCCAGATATTGTACTGAACACTCAGGCCAATGTTTCAGAAACAGAGGGCTTTCTATAATCTCATTGTATTAACCATAGATAGATGTCACTGGGTGACTTGGGAAGCTGTGACTACAAATTTATATGTAGCCATGTGATTTGCCGAATTCAGTCAAATGCCATCTGGATAAAATGTTGTAGTCTAACAGATAATAAGAAAATGCCAAATAAGTTCAAATTAGAAGAGGTTACAAAATATAAGTAAGTCTGTAAAGGATTACATGGAATGGCCTCATCATATTATTAAATATATATGGGAAACATTGAAGCAAACCAAAACAAAATCTGATAGCAAGTTAGATATTTTATTAGATAAGTGTACATTTTTAAAATAAAGATCAACATCTCTGAAGGATGAACAAGTATAGAAGCCTAATGTGTAACATGAGGACTATGGGCAATAAAATTATACTGTATATGAAATTCATGTTAAATGAGTAGACTTTAACTGCTCTTGCCACAAAAACAAAAATGGGTATCTATGTGAGATGATGAATGTGCTAATCTGCTTTGTTATTATAATCTTTTCACTATCTGTATTCCATGACAGTGTGTTGTGTACCTTAGCGGTACATGATAACATTTATTTAGTAAAGAAAAATCGACCATCAAAGTCATAGCTGACCCAACAGTGTTGCAACTAGTAACAAAAATTTAAAAACAGAAAAAAACACAAACAGGGTTAATTTTATGTTTGTTAGTCTATGACAAAGTGGTCCTGAAAACGGGCTCTCTGTGACTGTTGAGATCTTAAAAAATTTAGATATCTACAACTCTTTATCACCTCACACAGCATATACTCCCTAAATGAGAAGGTAACTGTTTTCCTGGCAGTAATTTTTTAAGTTAAAAATATTTTGAATTAATTGTACAAACATTAAAGTAAATCAAATCAAAATTTTTATATTTTGAGATAAAAATAATCTGTGCATGTTTAGTTTATACTAAAATTTAGAAATGTTGGCATATTAGAGTAATTATCTTATAATCAAATTTAAAATATATTATTGAGTAATTGATTCAAAATTTTAACTTGTGTATGACCACATGCATTACTGAAATATGGAGGAGAACTTCAGTTAATGTTAGGTAAATATCTGAGTTCTTAAGGAAAGGAGGTCAAATACATTTATACGCATAAATCAATTATTGAATAAATTTTGTCAAATTATAAAGACCACAGAAAACTGACTATTAAATTTTTTATTTATTTTACAGAGAAAAATCAGACTTGCAAACTAAAAAGGGAGTCTTTAAAAAGAACTGCCCTTTGGAATTCTTAACTGTAATGTATTGCATTTTAAATCATCAGTTATTTAAAAAGTCATAAAATGAATTTCTTCTTTGCACAATGGCATTGTGTATCACACTAAAAAGCCCAAAACTGGTAATGAACATTACTATTGATGACAGAAAAATCTAAAGAATCTTAAATAAAAGTTAGGATTTTATTTGATTTTGTCCACTTTAGTAACACTTGGGAATTTTTAATTCCACATGTTATGAATGTTTCATGAAAATAAATATGCAGTAAAAATTAGATTAATTTTATTATCTCATATTAGGATACAATTGGGTGTTTCAGTTCACTATCTACAAATGAACTGGACTCCTCATGCTTTTAAGTTCTTTCTTCCTTTTATGAGGATTCTTACATGTTCACACTTCCCATCTGTATAATTATGAAACTCTCTTGATATATTTCAGATCCAAAGTTTTCCTCCCAGAAATTTAAACCTACAAATGGGTTGAGTTTTTGTGTTTCTGAACCTTCAGGTAATGGCTCATAATAATCTTCTTACTCCTGTTACACACGTTCTAGCACAATCTAAAGAAGTTTCTTAAAATAAATATAGTTATAAGCATAGTCTGGCATCATAACACAGTTTATGGGCAAAATAATTTTTCTTATTGATTTCCATTGAAATATTTTAGATATCTCAAGATCTTCATAACTGAAGTGTCACAAAATATAAGGGGCAAATTCCATGGCAGTTATTTGCTTGAACAAAGTAGTTATCAATATGTTTCATTATTAATTTATAAAATAGTGTGTCTGCAATTTAGCTTAGCAAGGTATTATGTATGATGTAGAAAACAAAGTTAGAAGTTATATTGGTAAGTACATTTCATAAAGTATAAAAATTAAATTTTTCTTAAGATTAAATAGGAAGTGATGGTAATAAATGTAAATGTACATCTGTGTGTATGCTTGCATATATATTGGTGTATGTGTGTGTTTACACATACACCCCACACAAATACATGCACACTTAGAAGTAGCAAGAGTGTAAATGAAAAGATTTAGAGAGAGATAGTAACATCGGCAAAGAAGTGCAATAGGTAGCTCCAAATACCCATAAGTCTGCAGAAACATGGAACAAGAAGCAGAAACTGTCAAAACCAACTTTGTCCTAACTCTGGAAAGAGTCAAAGATTTACAGAAACCAAGCATAATTTGAATCATGAAAAAATCAACTTAAAAATAGTAAAAAAGCATTGTGACATTTTAACTTTCTCTTTCTCCAAACTCTCCCAGCTGAGTGGCACTCCTGAAGATAATAGCCTGCATTCCAAATGTGAGACCATGATTCTTGATTCCAAAGGGAGCAGAGCATACCTAACTCACAAAGAATTGTCTCGGTCTTTTCTAAGGAGATACTTGAAAAACTGACAAAAGGTGTTCATCTGTGTTTCACCTAACTTGGAGGTCTTCCAGTGTGGAAAGGCAGCAGACTTTGTTCAAAACACATTGTAAAGTGGGGTGAAACCCACAGTTAAAAGAATTATCCCTATCTCTTCATAAGCAGAGCCCCTAATAACCTGTTTTAACTTAACTCACTATATTTTAATTGATGTATTATCTATGTCTTCCAATAAGATTGCAGGTCTTAAGATCATTGACCATATTTATCTTCATCATTCTACTGCCAGCATATAGGCATGTGGTAAAGTGACTGACACATAAAAACTCCTCCCTGAAAATAAAAGACCGACTTAATAGAAATAGCCATTGTAACTCACATAGAAACTGCATTTCATTTTTATGAAAATCTTTATTTTAGTTTAAGCATTTAGCTAAGATTTTACATTTAAATACTTGCTATTTATTTAAAAGTTACAATGAACTAATGCAATCTCCTTTAGTGGTTTATTTATTTCATTCTGTTTTGTTTTTACCGAATGCTCTCTAAAAATTTGGTCTGCAATAATTATCCAATATAGCACATCGACAACATAAAAAACTCTACACTGGAGGAATTTTCTTAAACCCCTCAGCTAAGAAGAAAATATAGTTCATTTCTGAAACTCAAGTCCAGGAAACAAACTGTAGCAAAACTGAATTTATCATTGTTAACATAAACACAAAAATAGTTTTTAATCTTTCTGATTTTTATTCCCATCAGTGAATTAAGAGTTGTGAATCCAAGAAAACTAAGCTCTTGCTTCCAATTTGGGCAAAGAAATGGTCCTGCCAGTGAGGTGAGCAGTCTGGAAATTGAGCTATGTTTTCCTCAATAATACTGATCTTAAATTGTAAATTTAATTATTTATTCTCCCCCATCAAGGTTAACAATGATAATTGTCAAGTAATTCTTAATGAGATCTCATGCATCTTATATTATTTCAACAAATGGATCTTGGACTACTAACAAAAGTTTCTGTTGGTCAAGTTACTCCAAAATTGTTCAAATTTTCCACTTACTATTATAAAGAAAAGAGCAAACTTTCTTTTTTTTGAGACGGAGTCTCGCTCTGTCGCCAGGGCTGGAGTGCAGTGGCCGGATCTCAGCTCACTGCAAGCTCCGCCTCCCGGGTGCACGCCATTCTCCTGCCTCAGCCTCCCGAGTAGCTGGGACTACAGGCGCCCGCCACCTCGCCCGGCTAGTTTTTTGTATTTTTTTAGTAGAGACGGGGTTTCACAGTGTTAGCCAGGATGGTCTCGATCTCCTGACCTCGTGATCCGCCCGTCTCGGCCTCCCAAAGTGCTGGGATTACAGGCTTGAGCCACCGCGCCCGGCCAAGAGCAAACTTTCTTATTGCAGGCCAAGATGGTCGACTAGAAACAGCTGAGGTTGGAGGCTCCCACTGAGAAGAAGGAAAAGGGTGAGTGAATTCTGCACTGCCAGGTAAAGTACACAGGTTCTCTTATTGGGACTGACTAGGCAGTTGGCACGACCCACAGAGAACAAGGAGAAGCAGGGTGGTGCCACAGCTTACCTGGGAGCCACAAGGAGCAAGGGAAGCTTTCATCACCAGCCAAGGGAGGCGGTGAGTGATCGTGCTACCCTGCCCAGGAAACCACGCTTTTCCCACCGATCTGTGCAACCCATGGATCAGAAGATCCTCCTCATGAGCCTACGCCACCAGGGCCTTGAGTCTCAAGCACAGAGTTGTGCAGATTCTTAGTGGCCACTGGGCTGGAGACTGCTTAAGACAAATGAGTTCCCCTGGGGAGCGGGGGCTGCCTGCTCCCAAAGACAACTGAGTTCCTGGATGTAGCATGTAGCAGCCATCACTGCAGGTCCAGTCTACCGTTTTTCCCCTGCTGTTGCCAGGGAAACTGGACAGTTTGAACCCAGTAGGAATGCCCCACAGCGCAGCACAGCACATCACAGCACAGCAAATGTGGCAGATCCTGGCCAGACTGCTTCTGTGGACCAGACTCTGACCCATCTCTCTTCACTAGATGGGGCCACCCTGCAGGAATTTCAGCAACTTCAGCCCAGGGTTTAGGGACAGAACTCTGATCTCCCTGGGACTGAGCCCTTGCAGGGAGGGGCAGCTGTGGTCTCCACTGATCAGCAGACTTAATCTTTTGCCCTGCTGGCTCTGAGGAATTTGGACAGTCTGGACAAGTAGATTTCCCCCAACACAGCGCATCCCCTCCTCCAAGGGACAGCCAGAGTGCTTTGTTTAGGGGCACAGACCTCATGCTTCCTGACTGGATAAGACCCCTCAACAGCGGTTGCCAGACACGTTAGACAGGAACATTTCATTAATACCAGGTCGGTTCTTTACCGGAACCGAGATCCCAGAGAAAAGAGCAGCCTTCTTTGCTGTTCTGAAGCCTCCACTGGTGACACCACCAGATGCAGGAAGGACCCAGGCAAATAGAATCTGGAGTGGACCCCCAGCAAGCCACAGCAGTCCTATGAAAGAGAAGCCTGACAGTTAAAAGAAAAACAAACAAACAGAAAGCAACAACAGCGTCAGCAAAAAAAAAAGTCCAAACGAAAACGCAATCTAAAGATTATCAGCCTCAAAGATTGAAGCAAGATAGACTCACAAAAATTATAAAACATTAGTGAAGAAACACTGAAAACTCAAAAATCCAGTGTGCCTCTTTTCCTCTAAATGACTGCAGTACCTCTCCAGCAAGGGCATAGAACTGGGCAGAGGCTGAAATGGGTTGAATTGAAAGAAGTAGGCTTCAGAAGGTAGGTAATAATGAACTTCACTAAGCTAAAGGAGCATTTTCTAATCCAATGCAAAGAATCTAAGAACCATGATAAAATATTACAAGAGCTGTTAACCGGAATAACCAGCTTAGAGGGGAAAATAAATGACCCAATGGAGCTCAAAAACACAGCACAAGAACTTCACAGTGCAACCACAAGTATAAGTAACCAAATAGACTAAGAAGAATAAAGTATATCAGAACTTGAAGACTGTGTTGCTGAAATAAGACAGGTAGGCAAGATTAGAGAAAAAAGAATAAAAAGGAATGAACAAAAACTCTAAGAAGTATGTAAAAAGCCTGAACCTATGACTGACTAGGGTACCCGAAAGAGACAGGGAGAAGGGAAACAAGTTGCAAAACATACTTCAGAGTATGATCCAGAAGAACTTCTGCAACCTAACAAGACAGTTCAACATTCAAATTCAGGAAATGCAGAGAACTCCAGTAAGATACTCCATGAGAAGGTAAACCTTAAGACACGTAATCATCAGATTCTCCAAAGTCAGAATGAAAGAAGAAATGTTAAGGACAGCCAGAAATAAAGGCCAGTTCACCTACAAAGGGAAGCCCATCAGACTAACAGCGGATCTCTCAGCAGAAACCCTACAAACCAGAAGAGCATGGAGTCCCATATTCAACATTCTTAAAAAATAAAAACATGCAACCCAGAATTTCACATCTGGCTAATCTAACTTCATAAGTGAAGGAGAAATAAGATCCTTTTTAGACAAGGAAATTCTGAGTGAATTCAACATCACCAGACTGCCTTGCAAGAGCTTCTGAAGTAAGCACTAAATATGGAAAGGAAAAACCATTACCAGCCACTGCAAAAGCATGCTGAAGTGCAAAGATCACTGACACTGGGAAGCAACTACATGAACAAGTCTGCAAAATAACCAGATAGCACCATGATGACAGGATCAGATCCACACATAACAATATTAACCTTAAATATAAATGTAAATGGCTAAATGCCCCAATTAAAAGATACAGAATGGCAAATTGAAAAAAGAGTCAAGATCCATTGGTGTGCTCTATTCATGAGCTCCATCTCATGTGAAAAGTTACATATAAGCTCAAAATAAAGGGATAGAGTAAAATTTGCCAAGCCAATGGAAAGCAGAAAGAAGCAGGGTTGCCATCACAGTTTCTGAGAAAATAGATTTTAAGCCAACAAAGATCAAAAAAGAAAAAGAAGGTCATTTCATAATGGTAAAGGAGTAAATTCAATAAGAAGAGCTGACTATCCTAAATATATATATACCCAATACAAGAGCACTCAGATTCATAAAACTAGTAGAGATGTACAAAGAGTCTTAGACTCCTACACAATAATAGTGGGAGACTTTAACACCTCACTGTCAATATTAGACAGATCATTGAGACAGAAAATTAAGATATTCAGTAGTTGAACTCAGCTCTCTGTTAAGTGGATCTAATGGATATCTAAATAACTCTTCAGGCCAAAACAACAGAATATACATTCTTCTTGGTGCCACATGGCACTTACACTAAAATTGATCACGTAATTGGAAGTAAATCACTCCTCAGAAAATGCAAAAGAACTGAAATCATAACAAAAATTCTCTCAGAGCACAGCACAATCAAATTAGAACTCAAGATTAAGAAACTCACTCAAACCACATAACTACATGAAAATTGAACAACCTGTTCCTGAATAACTCCTGAGTAAACAGTGAAATTAAGGCAGAAATCAAGACGTTCTTTAAAACTATTGAGAACAAAAAGACAATGTGTCAGAATTTCTGGGATGCAGCTAAAGCAGTGTTAAGAGGGAAATTTATGTCACTAACTACCGACATCAAAAAGCTAGAAAGATCTTAAATGGACACCTTGACCTCACAACTAAAAGAACTAGAGAATCAAGAGTAAACAAACCCCAAAGCTGGCAGAAAACAAGAAATAATTAAGATCAGAGCAGAAATGAAGGAGATAAGACAGGAAAAACCCTTTAAAAAAAAATTAATCCAGGGACCATCTTTTTTGAAAAATAAAATAAAATAGCTAGACCCCTAACTAGACTAATAAAGAAAAAAAGAGAGAAGAATCAAATAAACACAATAAAAAATGATAAAAAGGGTACAAACACTGACTCCACAGAAATACAAACAACCATCAAAAAATACTATAAACACCTCTATTCAAATAAACTAGACACTCTAGAAGAAATGGACGTATTCCTGAAAACATACACCCTCCCAAGACTGAACCAGGAAGAAGTTGAGTCCCTGAATAGACCAATAACAAGTCCAGAAATTGAGACAGTAATAACTAGTCTACCAATCCAAAAAAAAAAAAGCCCAGGACCAGATAGATTTACAGCTGAATTATACCAGAGGTACAAAGAGGAGCTCGGACCATTTGTTCTGAAACTATCTCAAACAATTGAAAAGGAGTTGCTTCTTCCTAACTCATTTTATGAGGCCATTATTCCCCTGATTCCAAAACCTGGCAGAGATACAACAAAAATGAAAACTTCAGGCCAATATTCCTGATGAACACAGATGCAAAAATCCTCAATAAAATACTGGAAATTAAATTCAACAGCACATTAAAAGGCTTATCCACCATGATCAAGTAAGCCTCATTCCCAGGATGCAAGGCTGGTTCAGCATACACAAATCAATAAACATAATTAATCGCATAAACAGATCTAAAGACAAAAATCACATGATTATCTCAATAGGTGCAGAAAAGGTCTTCAATAAAATTCAACATTCCTTCATGTTCAATACTCTCATTAAATGAGATATTGATGGAACATACCTCAAAATAATAAGTCATTCATGACAAACCCACAGTCAATATCATACTGAATGAACAAAAAATGAAAGTATTCCATTTGAAAACTGGCATGAGACAAGGACGCCCTCTCTCACCACTCCTATTCAACCTAGTGTTGGAAGTTCTGGCCAGGGCAATCAGGCAAAAAAATAAATAAATAAATGAAACGTATTCAAACAGGAAAAGAAAAAGTCAAACTGCCTCTGTTTACAGATGACAGTAGTCTATATCTAGAAAACTGCATTGACTTAGCCCAAAAGCTTCTTAAGTTGATAAGTCTTAAGCGAAGTCTTAGGATACAAAATCAACGTGTAAAAATCACAAGCATTCCTAGACACCAACATTAGACAAGCAGAGAGCCAATTCATGAATGAACACCCATTCACAATTGCTAAAAAGAGAATAAAATGCCTAGGAATACACCTAACCAGGGAAGTGAAGGACCTCTTCAAGGAGAACCACAAACCACTGCACAAGGAAATCAGAGAAGACACAAACAAATGGAAAAACATTCCATGCTCATGTATAGGAAGAATCAATATGATGAAAGTGACCATACTGCCCAAAGTAATTTACAGATTAAATGCTATTTTTATTAAACTACCATTGACATTCTTCACAAAATTAGAATAAAAAACTACTTTAAAATGTGTATGCAACCAAAGAAAGAGCCCAGATAGCCCAGACAATCCTAAGGAAAAAGAAAAAGCTGGAGGCATCATGCTACCTGACTTCAAACTGTACTACAAGGCTAGAGTAAAGAAAATAGCATGGTTCTGATACAAAAACAGACACACAGACCAATAGAACAGAATAGAGATCTCAGAAATGAGACCACACATCAGAAACATCTGATCTTTGACAAACTTGACAAAAAAAAAAAAAATGGGGAAAGGATTCACTATTTTAAAAAATGGTGTTGGAAAAACTGGCTAGACATATGAAGAAAATTGAAATTGGACCCATTTCTTACATCTTACACAAAAGTTAATTCAAGATGAGATTAAAGACTTAAAAGTAAAACTTAAAACTATAAAACCCCTATAATATAATCTAGGCAATACCATAGGCAGGGGCAAAGATTTCCTGACAAAAATGTCAAAAGCAATTGCAACAGAAGCAAAAATTGACAGATGGGATCTAATGAAACTAAGAGCTTCTGTACAGCAGAAGAAACTGTCATCAGAGTAAATGAACAGCTTTCAGAATGGGAGAAAATTTTTGCAATCTATCCATCTGAAAAGGGTCTCAGATCCAGAATCTACAAAGAACTTAAACAAATTTAAAAGAAAAAGACAAACAACTCCATTAAAAAGTGGGCAAAGGGCATGAACAGACAGTTCTTAAAGGAAGACATTTATGCAACCAACAAACATATGCAATAAAGCTCAACATCACTGATCATTAGAGAAATGCAAATCAAAGCCATAATAAGATATCATCTCATACCAGTCAGAATGATGATTATTAAAAAGTCAAGAAATAACAGACGCTGGCAAGGCTGTGGAGAAATAAGGATGATTTTGCACTGTTGGTTAGAATATAAATTAGTTCAACCATTGTGGAAAACAGTGTGGAGATTCTTCAGAGGCCTAAATCAGAAAAACCATTTGACCCAGCAATCCCATTACTGGGTATATACTCAAAGGAATAAAAATTATTATATTATAAAGATACATGCAGGTGTATATTCATTGCTGTACTAGTCACAATAGCAAATATATGGAATCAACCTAAATATCTATTAATGATAGACTGAATAAAGAAAATATTGTACATATACACCATGGAATACTATGCAGCCATAAAAAGGAATGAGATCATGTCTTTGCTGGGATATGGATGGAGTTGGAAGAAATTATCCTCAGCAAACTAACACAGGAACAGAAAACCAAACACCACATGTTCTCACCTATATGTGGGAGCTGAAAAATGAGAACTCATGGACACAGGGAGGGGAACAACACACACTGGGCCCTGTCAGAGGGGCAAGGGGAGGGAGAGCATCAGGATAAATAGCTAGTGCATGTTGGGCTTAAAACCAAGGTGATGGGTTCATAGGTGCAGCCAACCACCATGGCACACATCTACCTAGGTAACAAAATCTCCACATCCTGAACATGTATCCCAGTACTTAAAATTAATTAAATTATTATTATTATTATTATTACTACTATTATTATTATTTTAAAGAGAGACCTTTGGAAGAAAGAAATCATGGCTCTCCAGGGAGCTCTATTAATGGTTCCCCCTCAAGAAAACTTTTGTGAAGAATTCAGTATATTCTGGCAATTCCAAAACAGGAGTTCCAAGCTCAACAGGTAAATGGAAATCAGATTAGGAGGGACTGGGTCTGGAACCAGATGCCCTCTCAAAGTGGGGTGCTGAGACCAGCTCGGTGGAGGAGGCCCTAACCCAGTGGTGCTGGAGGAATTAAAGACACACACACGGAAATATAGAGGTGTGAAGTGGGAAACCAGGGGTCTCACAGCCTTCAGAGCTGAGAGCCCCGAACAGAGATTTACCCACGTATTTATTAACAGCAAGCCAGTCATTAGCATTGTTTCTATAGATATTAAATTAACTAAAAGTATCCCTTATGGGCAAGGAAGGGATGGGCCGAATTAAAGGAATAGGTTGCGCTAGTTAACTGCAACAGGAGCATGTCCTTAAGGCACAGATCACTCATGCTATTGTTTGCAGCTTAAGAATGCCTTTAAGCGGTTTTCCGCCCTGGGAGGGCCAGGTGTTCCTTGCTTTCATTCCGGTAAACCCACAACCTTTCAGCGTGGGCATTAGGGCTGTTAAGAACATGTTACAGTGCTGCAAAGATTTTGTTTATGGCCAGTTTTTGGGCCAGTTTATGGTCGGATTTTGGGGGGCTTGCTCCTAACATGGAGACAGCAGGAAGGACAACCACAATCACTTGAGGGGTGCATTTGAGGGGTCACAATCTAGAAGACATACCTCCTTTCCTAGACTGTGTGAGATGATTGCCTATTTTTGTTGCCAAACTAATTAATGTAACAACAAAAAGAGAAAAGAGTGAATCTTCTTTTTGTAATAAAACGGTCTCAAATAAAATTATAATATCATTAACAATGGGTACAATAGCTATCAAGAAATATCCCCCTTATGAGAATGTATAAGAAATATTAAAAACACATTCTTTTTCATGAAAGTCAAACTCAAAATTAAGACTTTTGGCTGGGTGCAGTGGCTCACTCGTGTAATCCCAGCATTTTGGGAGGCCGAGGCAGGCGATCCTGAGGTTAGGAGATCGAGACCTTCCTGCCTAACACAGTGAAACCCTGTCTCTACTGAAAATACAAAAAATTAGCTGAGCGTGGTGGTGGGCACCAGTAGTCCCAGCTACTCGGGAGGCTGAGGCAGGAGAATGGTGTGAACCTGGGAGACAGAACTTGGAGTGAGTGGAGATCACGCCACTGCACTCCAGCCTGGGTGACAAAGCAAGACTCTGTCTCAAAAAAAAAAAAAGACTTTCATACAAAAAATTAATCCCTAATACATATAAACAAATACTTTTGTCTCACAGGCAATTAATTGATACAATATAATTAACATGGTGATGTAATAATGTTATATTATTTGATCCATGCATAAAAAAGTGAGAGTAACATGTTACTATCTATATCTCCTAGAAAATATTTTTTTCTTATTGCCCAATTTAAAACTAAAATAACCTTAGCCAAGTGTAAGGTGTTTCCCCTGAGATTTTGCAATCCTTTAATATACCTCGTTAAGACATTACGCCGTTTTCTCCGAAAACCCACTAAATCCCTACAAGTCACTCTGACTTTCTCTGTATTCAAAGAGTCATACACATAGTACTTTTCACTGTCCGCACTGTTCCTGAAGGAGACTTTTAGGCCCATGGTCTTACATTATCTTGCATCAAATGGTTGGAGATTAAAGAGCAGGGTGATTGGCATCTCTGTTACCTCCTTTTTCCAACACATCCAATAAGTGGTTCACATTTTTATTTATGAACCTTGGGTAATTGTGTAATACGGTTTAGTAATGGTAATAATGTCTATAACATGGAAAGTAGTGATAATGTTTAATTGTATTGTTCTATATGAGTGGCTTAAGGAGGACTGGGTTAAAATAATTTTCCTTATTCTTCTTACTGACTCCCATCCTGGTAGAGAATATGGAGGCATTTGGAATGTGTATTCAAATCAGCATTTGTAATCCAGCACAAGTCTTGTTGTGACAAGATATATTTTCAACTTATTTCAAAATGCCTAGGCTTTCAAAAAAATCCTTTTTCTCTCATCACAAAAAATTTTTTATGACACAATTAGGATCCGTAGAATGTATCTACCTAAGGATATAGGAATATAAGTAGTCTTTAGCTGTAGTTTCATTTTATGTCATAACTGTGTTTTATTTATTTTCTCTAACAGTCGGTGCAACAGAATAATGCAAAGATTGGAAAATGGTTCTGTTATAAATAACATTTTACTGTAAGTATATATTATTGGGCCTTGACAGTCAGAATGGAAGTTTAATTAAATAACACATTCACAACCAGACATCATTCAGAGAAGGCTAAATTGTAAAAATAATTAAAAATAAAATTATCTAGAAAAAAATACCACAAGATAAAACAGGACAACTAAACGCTTCTAGTCTTAGACTTTTGTTTATATTGTTTACATTAAACTTAACTTATACATTTGACTGTATATTCCAATGTATATGAATGTATGCACATGTCCAACTATTTTATTACATTTCTCAGCATCATCCATTCAATAATTATCTATTAATTTGGAAGAGCAAATAAATGCATTCTTTCTTATAAGACTCTAGTATTATATTACTTCAAAACTCTTGTGTGTCAAAATAGATCTAACTATAAAAAGGTACTTGAATAATAAAATCTTAGATATTTATACAGAAAACATATAGACAGAAAAGATATTTCATTTTATATCTTTGCTACAGTATCAGTGGCAGCTTGCCAATCAATCTTGTCTTGTACATTCTCCTCGTAACAGCTTATTCTATTATGTATAGTTTTGCTTATTGTGAGATTTTTAAACCAAAATCTGTCTTTCCAAACAAATGCTTATTTGATATACTTTTGCCATTATATTCAATGAAACAGAGACAGTTGATGAAATTATTGATATTTTAAAAAAGTTGTCCCAAATCTTTTACATGTTTCCTTTTTAGGTCAAACAACCTCAGATTCTTGAGCCATTTTAGTCTAATGCATTGTCACTCTCTACATGGGATAGCAGTGGTTTTCTGACTGTCTCTTTCCCTGATCTCCCTGTTTTTAGCTGATCTGTCTATATAGGTATTATACTCTGCTCTTAGCCTCCAACAATTGCTAGATAATAGATCTACTGATTTTATTTGTTTATTCAAATTAAGTTTTTAAACAGTTTTATTTTTTAAATAATGTCTTTCAATTTCAATAAATATTGTTATTTATTTTTAAATTTTTTAAATTTTCTTATGTATATAAAACGTGTATCTGATGTTTACCTATGTAAGCATATTACTGTGTATATGCCATATTGTTTTTTGACAATTATTTTTGACATAAATTGCTCCATAGTTTGATCCAACTATACCTAGATCTCATTGATGGGAGGGTCTTAGTTTGGGCTGCTATAAAAAATTACTATACATTGGGTGTCTTAAACAACAAACATTTATGTCGCATAGTTATGGAAGTTGTGAAGCCCAAAAGCAAGGTGTCAGCTGATCTCAGGTCTGTGGAAAACTCACCTTCTTCTAGTTGATGGATGGATATCTTCTTGTTGTGTGCTCACATGGTAGAGAGTTACCCTTTCAGAACCTAATAACCTCCCAAAAGCCATATGTACAATTTCTGTCACACTGTGAATTAGGGCTTCAGGATATACATTTTGGGTTACACAAACATACAGTTAATGGCAGGTAGACTTTGAGGCACGTCTGAGTTTTTTTTTTTTTTTTTTTTCTGACCCCAGAGGGGCTCTTCTTATCTGCCTATTTCTCTGATTGCCTATTTTAAACTTCTAGTGCTGAACTTTATCTTTTTGCTTTCTTGGAGATACCTGTCTCCTCTTAAGGGCATACCATGAAAATCCCCAATGTTTTCAACAGTGCCCTTAGACATTACTCTCTGAGCTTTGTTCCAAATAAAATTGATCCACTTAGGGAGAGGTACTAATTTCTCCTTTCTTAAGATCTACATTTCCCCCTGGGTAAAACATTTCTACCACTGTCTTATAACTGGGGATAGAGTAATGTCCCACTTCTATCAGATGGCACTATGATTTATAAGCAGGGTACATGGCAGGGAGTATAGCCTCTATTTTTTTCAGCTTGCCTCTCCTGTTGAGAAACCTCATCCTCTGAGCAAATTAGGGTAAGAACAATTAGGGTCTAGCATTTTCATTGTGCTGCATCTGGAGTAGAGTTTTTACCTCATAAATGGTGGAAGGGTAGAGGAAAGGAGCCACAAAACTCACAGCTGCTATTGATTAAAACAGAGCTTCTGTGGCACAGATCTGAGGAGGATGATAAATGCTGACAGCCTGCCCTTCTTAGCAGATACCATAGCTATAGACTGGTAGCTAGGGAAGAAAGAACCTCATACACTTACGTAAAAAATACCAAGAATGGCCAGGAGCAGTGGCTCATGCCTGTAATCCCAGCACTTTGGGAAGCTGAGTCGGGTGGATCACCTGAGGTCAATAGTTTGAGACCAGCCTGGTCAACATGGTGAAACCCAGTCTCTACTAAAAATATAAAAATTATCCAGGCATGATAGCATGTGCCTGTAATCCCAGCTACCCAGGAGGCTGAGACAGGAGAATCGCTGGAAACCACGAGGCAGAGGCTGCAGTGAGCCGAGACCATACCACTGCACTCCAGCCTGGGCAACAGAGCAAGACTCTGTAAAAAAAATAATAATAATAAAAATAAAACAGGAATGTAACTTCTTTCTTGACTGGGAAGAAAATCATTGTTCTTTAAATGTCACAGATTCTCACTGTTCTTATCATGATTTATAGGTTTTCTTAAATAAATGTTTGTTCCATTTGCTGTTTGCCCTTAGGAAGTTTCTAGCATTTTTAAATGCCTTCAAATATATATGTTTTAAAATAATTTTTACCAGTTATATTAGTTTTCCTGGAGCATGTCCTCAGAAACCATCATGCTTCCCCTCAGAGATCCTCTAGAAATGTGCATCCTATATTAGTCTAAGGTATGAACATAATTACAATTGTTTATTCATTTTCCTATTTATTAGTTTGAGAAGTCTTCCCTTTTTACTTTTTATTTTATTGTTTTTATTTATTTATTTACTTATTTTGAGACAGAGTTTTACTTTTGTTGCCCAGGCTGGTGTGCAGTGGTGCGATCTCAGCTCACTGCAACCTCTGCCTCCTGGATTCAAGCGATTCTTCTGCCTCAAACTCCTGAGTAGCTGGGATTACAGGTGGACACCATCACGCCTTGCTCATTTTTTGTACTTTTAGTAGAGATGGGGTTTCACCATATTGGCCAGGCTGATATTGAACTCCTGACCTCAGGTGATCTGCCTGTCTCAGCCTCCCAAAGTGCTAGGATTACAGACGTGAGCCACGTGCCTAGCCGAAGTCGTCCCTTTTACTAGCCCATATATTCTTGTATATATTTACAAAATTTACCATAAGTATAATCCTACAAATAGATTTCATCTGGTATATTATTTCTTACTCTTTTGTCAGAAAAATTTTACTCAAATATTTTACTAACAATTTTCTATTTTCTAATTTCTTTCTCCAATGTGTTATAATTTATAATTCCACTAGTAGTATACTGGAATACTTTTCAGGAGAGGCTGGCATATGGTGAGCCTCACATTTGCCTCTACTTTTGTCCTGTGAATAATTTGCTGGTTTGCTTTAGGGGGATAGAGGTTGAAAGAAGCAGCTTTAGATATATAGTAGGCACACTGATCCAAGGTCGCGGAAGTTGAAATTCAGGGCTCACAGGAATCTGAGTATTCAGGAGATATGATATAGAAAAAGGTAGTGTTCATTCTCCTAAAATTGCTATGTATTTTTCTTCTTGAGTCACTTGCTGAGTCCTAAGCTGCATATGCATTAAAAAGTTTGAAAAATAAATTAAAATTAGGTGCTGTGATGCTACATCATTAAGCAAATATTAAGCATTTTGCAGACCTAAGCAAGATAGGTGTTAAACTTCAGGACATGACAGATGGAGGAAAGCTGGTAAATACTTAGGTTATTAGTGAGGGCTATGGTAGGAAGAGAAAACTATAAATAAATGAGTTCTACAAAACCTGAAACCTAGCGTGGACTGAATGAAGGTAGTCTGCTTGTTTTCAAAGAGCCTAAGAGAAGGTAAATAAATCAACTCTGGATTAAATAACATCACTAAGCATCATCTTAACTTTTCATGCTCAATGTCCAGCATTCTTTCAAATGTCATGAAGCATGCCAGTAAGCAGGATCAGACGATTCACAATTGAGAGAAAAAAGAACAATAGATACAAATTCATAATTTATTCAGAAACTAACATTAAAATAACTATGTAAAGTGTTCAAGATGAGAAATAATTTCACCAGATAATTTAAATTTTTGTATTTTTATTTAAATTCTAGAACTATATTCTAGACCAATATAATAATAATTGAAATAATTTAATGGGTGTGTTAATAGATTTAAGCAGAAAAAAAGATTATTGATCTGGAGTATGCATCAGGAGAACATATCTATGTTAATATACATAAAGAAAAGATAAGAAATATGGAAAAGGATATAAAAGAAATGTAGATCATGTTACAAAAACTCACTATATACAGATTTAAGTATAAGAAAAAGAAAAAAGTGTATGAGGAAAAATAACGTTTGAAAAAATACTTGCTGAGAACTCTCTGAAACTGACTAAATACATAAAATCAGAGTTTGCAAAATATACAAAAGAAACAAAAGATAAAAACAAAGCATATACGTGTTGGCCATTTATAAGTCTTCTGTTGAAAATGTCTATTACAACATTTTACTCATTTTAATTGATTTATTGTTATTTTTGCTATTCAGTTGTTTGAGTTCCTGATATATTTTGGATATTAACTTCTGGTCAGATGCACAGTGTGTGGAAATTTTCTTCCATTCTGTAGCAATTTTGTCTCTTTCCTATGTCGTTTCTTTTGCTGTGCAGAAGTATTTTAGTTTGACATTTGTCTATCATTGCTCTTGTTGACTGTGGTTTTGAGGTCTTATTCAGAAAATCTGTGCCAGATCAATGTCATGAAGCATTTTCCATGTTTTCTTCTAGCAATTTCAATGTGTAACACTTAAATATTTACTCCACTTTAAGTTGATTTTTGAAAGTGGTGAAAGAATGGTGTCTTGTTTCATTCTTCTGCATATGGATATTCAGTTTTCCTATCAACATTTTATGAAGGGACTGTCTTTCTCCATAATGTGAGTTATTGGAACCTTTGTCAAAAGTTAGTTGGCTGTACATGTTTATATTTATTTCTGCATTCTCCATTGTGTTCAATTTGTCTATGCGTCTGTTTCTATGCCAGTACTGTTATTTTATGTAATATTGTTTTGTAGTATATTTTAAGATAGGGTAATGTGATTCCTCCAGCTTTATTCTTTTTGCTTAAGTTTGCTTCCACTACTTGGGGCTTTTTGTGACTTCATATAAATGTTAGGCTTGTTTCCATTTCTCTGAAAAATGTCTTTGCTATTGTTATAGGAATTACATCTTATCCTTATATTGCTCTGGATAGTGTTGACATTTTAACCATATTAGTTCTTCCCATCTATGAACACAAGCTACCTTTCCACTTATTAGTGTCCTCTTCAATTTTCTGTAATCAGTATTGTATAGTTTTCATTGTAGAGATATTATACCTTTTTTCTTAAATTTATTTCCAGTTTTATTTTTTTTTTTATTTTTGTAAATTTAAATGGAATTGGTTTCCTTGCTGCTTTAAAAGAAAAAAAAAAAAACAGAAAACTAATGCGGGCTTAATTAAAATTAGTGAAGTCAAAAGGAAGAATTAAGAAAGGGAAAGATACAAGTTATACAATAATATAAGATTATTTTTCATTACATGCACCAAACTCTGTAAAACTACGAAGAAGTCATAATTTTCCCCCTCTCTTTACGCACACTTCTTTGCAATTTGACTTAGCAGTGTCTTCAATCAAGAGGTGAGGGTCTATTTCTCTTCCTCTTAAATCTTGCATTGACCAAGTCAGCTGTCTTAACTAATGGAGCATTAAGCAAAGATGAGACAAGCAGAAGTTCAAAAACTGCCTAACATAGAATTTTACCCTCTTCCTGCTTTTTGGAACACTGTTACTTGCTATCATGTGAAGAAGCCTAGCCTAAGCTATTGGAAACATGGCCCTGTCATCTTCATCATACCTGCAACAAGCAGTACCTCACAAGGCCTGGCACCAACTTCCAGGCATAAGAATGAGGCGATCCTTAGCCAGTCACCTTTACCCAAAGAATCAGATGACTATAGATTCATTAGCAAGCCCAGGAAAGATCAGTAAAATTCTTAAGCTAAACCAGTTCAAATTCACTTTTCAGAAAATAAAATTGCTAAATATGATAAAACTTTAGGTTATCTATTGGTCAATCTCTCAAATAGTTAACATAAAAATAAAGTCCTATTTGAAAGTATGTACACAGTAGTTTGAAGTGTATCAAACAATAAGCATAAACGTAAACTCTGACAGGATCTCAGTGTGGTAATATTATAGATAGGGTTTTTGCATTGGAGTGTGCTTGTATTTTCTCTTTCTTTCTTTCTTCCTTCTTCCTTCCTCCTTCCTTCCTTCCTTCCTTCCCTCCCTCCCTCCTCCCTCCCTCCTCCTCCCTCCCTCCCTCCCTCCCTCCCTCCTTCTTTCTTTCTTCTTTCTTTCTTCTTCTTTCTTTCTTTCTTTCTTTCTTTCTTTCTTTTTTCTTTCTTCTTTCTTTCTTCTTTCTTCTTCTTTCTTTCTTTCTTTCTTTCTTTTTTTTTCTTTCTTTCTTTCTTTCTTCCTTTCCTTCTTCTTTCTTTCTTTCTTCTTTCTTTCTTCTTTCCCTCTTTCCTTCCTTCCTTCCTTCCTTCCTCCCTCCCTCCCTCCCTCCCTCCCTCCTTCTTTCTTTCTTTCTTTCTTTCTCTCTCTCTTCTTTCTTTCTTCCTTCTTCTTTCTTCTTTCTTCTTTCTTTCTTTCTTCTTTCTTCTTTTCCTTCCTTCCTTCCTTCCTTCTTCCTTCCTTCTTCCTTCCTTCTTTCTTCCTTTCTCTCTCCTCTCTTCCTCTCCTTCTGTATTTCTTTCTTTCTTTCTTTTTTCTTGAGAAAGGGTCTTGCTCTATCACACAGACTGGAGTGCAGTGGCACTATCACAGCACACTGCAGCCTCAAGCTCCTGGGCTCAAGGGTTACTCCCACCTCAGTTTCCTGAAAAACTGGGACTACAGGCACGCGCTGCCATGCTCAGCTAATTTTGTGTTTTTTGTAGACAGAGGATTTCATCATTTTGTGCAGGCTGATCTCGAACTCCTGGGCTATAGCAATTTGCCCTCCTCTGTTGCCCAAAGCACTGGGATTTTAGGCGTAAGCCACTGTGCCTGGTCCCTGTTTTCCTACTTTAATTATGTTTATTAATTACATTAAAACTTGAAATCATTTTATTTTATTCAAACAGGAGAAAAATAGATGTTTTGCTTCTATAAAATATTTGATAATACTAGCTGAGTAGTTTTCAATATATAAACAAAAGAAAGCTAACATTTAAATAAGGAATATGTGTACAAAATTTGTACAACATTGTTGAATAAATTCTGTTATGATCATTTCAACTTTCTGAATGCTTCTTAAATACTCAAATGAAAATTTTATTTATCTTCTTTTTGAGCATTTTACTTAGTACTCTTTTATCAAAACTATCCTTATAAAGTTGAATTTTCATATTGCTTGTTACCCCGTAAATTTTCATTAAGAAATTAAATGCAGGTATATTTATTTCTGTATTTACTTTTATATTAACTCATATACTAGTGTCTATTATTTAAATTAATTACTGACAGATCTAAACTTTGACTATTTTGTGATATATATGTTAAGTAGTAATTTCATTAATAATTTTAGCTCAAGTTTAGTTAAGTTCAGTGCCCTTTAAAAGCAAATTAAAATACTTATGCATCAATTGATGTATCATTTTTCTATAGTTTTTCCATGACACAAGTTGTTCACATATTTCAAAATGGATTATAATACATTTGTATGTAATTCAAAACATTAAAATGTCAGTGTTACTAGATGTATGAGAATTTCTACATTTATATTTTATTTTTGATCTTTAAAACATTTTATATGAAACATCACATTTAAATATAAATTCTATGTATTTCAAAATGTACATATTTTTGTTTTATAAACATCTTCCTTAAATTGTCTATTGGACTTTCTTGTTTTAAAAATATGGCTTAGTCACATAGGCCAAAGAGTATAATTGTCTAAATTATTCTACAAAACACTTATAGTTTTCATTAACATAGTTCAATGATATACAACTAATTTAGTTACAAATATTTTATAGGAGTGTTAGAACTTGCAGACCTTAAATAGGTTTTCCAAACTGTTTTATTACTTGTCAGCAGCAAAGCATATTTTTATTCTCTTCTATGCTGCCTTTAATATATTTTATATATCTACCAAGTGAAGAGATGAGGATGTGAGTATTTACATTTCATACTTGATCATGGAAGGCTAAGTTAAATTATGCTTTATCCAGTGATGTTCTGTTGACTCTGTGATTGCATCTTCAGTTCCAAATAGTATACATATGTTCACTGAACCAATAAATAACTCATTTCAATGCTTTACTTGTGTCATGTGTCTCTTCTCTGGAAACCAAACTGGTTCACAAAATTAGTGGTTACTACAGGTAAAGCAAACCTGATGGAACATAAAGAACATGAAAAAGTTTCACAAAAAGGCAAGGAAAACTACGCCATACTAGTAAATTATAGAAGAGATTACTTTCCCTTCAAAAATTGCACATAATTTCAGGGGAGAAAACTCCTATAAACAAAGGTTTGGTTTTGATTTGTTTTCTTGTTTACAAAAAGACCTCAGGATAAGGTCTTAGACTAAGGATAAGGTCCTTAGACTAAGTGCAAAATTAACGTAGATTAAATACAGTAGCCACCCCTTACTCAGAGAAAATATGTTCCAAGTCTCCCTTGTGGATTCCTGAAACTGTGGATAGTGCCAAATTCTATATACAGTGTTTTTCTCTTATACATATATATCTTTAATAAACTTTGATTCATAAATAAGTCACAGCATTTTTGCACTTTGGGGCTGTTATTAAGTAAAATAAGGGTTACTTGAACACAAGCACTGCAATACAGTAGCAGTCGATCTGATAACAAAGATGGTTCCTGAGTGCTAATGGACAGGTAAACTTTCACAGCATGGACAGCTGGACAAAGGAATATTTCACATCCTGGGTGGGACAGAACAGGAGGGCACAAGATTTTATCATGCTATTCAAAACAACATGCATTTAAAACTTTTGCATTGTTTATTTTTGGATTTTCCATTTAATATTTTCAGACTATAGTTTACCATGGGTTACTGAAACCACAGAAAGGAAAACCAGGGATAAGAAGGGACTACTGTAACTGGTAAAATTTCATACAATTTTGATTACAATTTGTATTATAACATTATATTATAATTATTGGGCCATGGGTATATATAAAGGAAGTGAACAGAGAACAGAGTACTCAGGAAATACAAGTTACAATTAGTTACTTGGCAAGCAGATTTTATAATTCACAGTTATATATGATTTACCCTATTTTATTTTTTAACAAAATTGAACATAAATACATGGAAATTGAGTTTTTTAAATACATAGACATTAGAGCGGAGGGGAATTCGCTATTGACTGCAAAATGTGTCATTCTACATGGAAGAGTTTGAATTATGAAAATGCTTTATTTCATATTATCAGTGTTCCATTTCTCTATTACGTAAGTGTCTACACTTCCATTCTTAAATCTGTTTATCAATTTAACATTTATCTAATGTGTCAACAACTGTATAATCATTGGACTTTGAGGATATAATCACTTCTCCAATTTTTATATCTACATACGTATATCTCATCTGGAAAATAATTATATTTCTTACAACTGACTTAACTAGATTTAAATAGAATGTTTCACACTAAATCCTTTCTTGTTTCTTCTCTGAATTGTCACTTCTGTTTTAAGAATAGGTCTCAGCACATTAAATATTTCTAATTAAGGCTGTAATGTAATCGTAGTGAAACACATAGACTGAAAAATTTAAGTATTTTTGTAGCAGGCCTATAACATCCATGGTTGAAAAGGATGAAAAATAAACTGGAACTAATCTACAGAGACAGTTTGGAATCTGATTGTAAAGTATTTTTCTTTCTTTCTTTCTTTCTTTTTTTTTTTTTTTTATGCCTACAAGAAGAATTTAGTGTCTGAACAAAGAGGAAATCAATTTAACTTCTCTAAAAGTGAGAAGTAACCTCATCTTTTCCGTTAGCTAACTGTATTGATTCAACTCTCTTGCCTTACTCAAATGCAAATGTATTGTCCCATGACTCTAAAACAGTCAAAGGAACAAACTAAAAGCCCAATGAGTTGGTATGCTACTATGTGACAGGAGGATTTCAAGACGATTGTATACATCGTATATGCTTATGCTCTTAATATGTGGTTTAGTGCTTGATATCATCCTCCAACTGTCTTTTTAGTTTTTATTTTACTTCTTCATTCAGCATTTCCAGAAGTGAGTACCCAGATCCCTAGGAAAATATGATAAAGTGGGAAATCACTTTGATATTATGCTAGGGAATCCAGAAAGGAATATGATACCCTGCAAAGGCACTCATATAATATAGTTGTATGTCAAAAACATCCTACAGAAAAAGTATAGGAAGAGTCCCTAAGTACCTTCCCTACGAACCATTTGCCCATCTTTCTTGATGAAAAGTTTCTCTCCTGCATTTTCAAATGTTAATTTCCTTAACATACTGAATAGGCTATGAATAAGGCTCACCTTGTTCTCTTTGTTGATATGACAGTACACATGCATGCACAAACACACACACACGACTGGTATAACTATTCTGACTATATTTCATATTTTAAAAAGTCTAATCACCCAGGGGCGGTGGCTCACATCTGTAATTCTGGCACTTCGGGAGGCTGAGGCAGGCAGATCACAAGTTCAAGAGTTGGAGAAGAGCCTGACCAACATGGTGAAACCCCGTCTCTGCTAAAAATACAAAAATTATCCGGGCAGTGGTGGCACACACCTGTAATCCCCACTACTCAGGAGGCTGAGGCAGGAGAATAGCTTGAACCCGGGAGGCGGAGTTTGCAGGAAGCAGAGATCACGCCACTGCACTCCAGTCTGGGCGACAGAGTAAGACTTTGTCTCAATAAAATAAATAAAATAAAATAAAAGTCTGATCAATTTGAGCTAGATTTGGTTGGTTGATGAAAGTGGAAAATCTGTGTTCATCTTTCTGAATTAACAGTATAAACAAAACAAAACAGAACTGAAGATAGACCAAATGGCATAACAGCATGAGATCTTCTGACCCTTTCACTTGTGAAACTAATCAAAAGTATTTTAAAAATCAAGCATTAACATCTCTGGAATTGTTTATAAAACCAAACAGCAAATGACTAAATGCATCTTAAAGAAAATCTATGGAAAATCAGAACCTACTGCATTTGCGCCAGAGCCTGAAGATGTTCAAAACTAAGGACATACTGAAGAAATATGGAGCTTGGGATAAAAAATACTTTGGAAAGAGATTTTTGGATTTAATGAAGATAAGGCCTAAACAGAAGCAGAGAAAAGAATGAAATAAATTAAAGGCAAAAAAATTAGCTAGGGAGAACCCTGGGTGGGAACAAATGTCAAGCATGGATTTGTTAGGCCATAAGATAACACTATGTCTAATAATTTGAGAAACTGTTAGAATGTTTACCAAAGTAGCTACAGCATTTTACATTCTCTTCAACCATGTATGAGGGTACTGACTTCTATATATTAATGTAAAAACTAGTTATTATTGACTTTTTTATTTTAGTCGGTGGGAAGAGGTATCTCATTGTGGTTTTGATTTAAATTGATCTGATGACTAATGATATGCATATTTTTATTTGTTTATGCATTGTTAGTGTATCTTTGTTAGAGAAATATCTATTCAGATTATTTGCCAGATTTTTAGTTATTTATGAGTATTATTTATGTATTCTAGATATCAACATTTTATCACATACATTAATATAATTTTGGCAATATGGCACACACATCTTCAAAAATATATGGCACAATAGGCACATTCAAATTGCTTTCACTATGAACACCTTGGAGTTATGAATATTATACAAATAAAATCTTTGTAACCTCTCAGGACATTAAAAAACTTTGGTATAAATCATTTTTCTAAGACATTTTCTCCTGATATATTTATGGGAGAATTCTAATTCTCACTTCATATAGTAGTAGCTAAGAGATCTGTAACTTAGTTATATTAATAAACATTTGCTAACATTTGGGAGAAGATTCACTTTAGCATTCCTGTCCTGGGTGGTTTCCCAGACACATTTAATTTAATTAATTTAAACATGTTCTTGATAAAACTGGAAATTAATACACAAGTAGAGGAAATAATAAAATGATCTCTTTATGTACCCATCACACTCTTCAAAAATTATTCACTAATGGACAATCTTGTATCATCTAAAACCCTGCCCACACCCCCCTTAATCACTTTATTTTGAAGCAAGTTTCAGACATTGTATAATTTCACTTCTAAGTATTTCAATTATTTGCTTCTGAAAGTTAGGGTTTCTTTTTTCCCTAAGTAGATCCATAATACTATCATTTTACTATAAAAATTAACAGTAATTTCTTAGTATAATAAAATATTCAAGAAGGGTTCACATTTTCTCATGATATAAAAATATATTTGTTATTTTGTTTTTATATTTAATAAGTTTCACGTAAGGGTTGTACATTGCAACTCAGTTATGCACTTTTAAAGTCTGTTAACGATTTTCATCTTTCTCTTTCTATCTCTTAGTTTTTGCCCCACCTTCCAGAGTATAAAACAGATTTTCCATTTTCATCAGCCCTATATAACTCAAGTAGCTCATAACGGACTTAGGGACTCTTTCCATACTTTTCTGTGGGATTCTTTTTTACATATGGATGTATTATATGAGTACCTTGGCAGAGTATCATATTGCTTTCTGGATTCCTTAGCATAATAACAAACGGGTAAATGATTCCCCATTTTACCATATTTCCCTAGGCTTCCAGTGTATCCACATCCTATTTCCCAGAACTTGTTAATTCCTCTACCTGCTTAAATCACAGCCACGTGTGATTGTTTACTTAAAGACTAAATTAATTTTAATATTAGATATCAACAAAACATAAACACAAATCTCGGTAAAGGAAAGGGAGAATATTGTTAAGTATAGATATAGTGGTGAAACTTCACTTATAGATTCCAAATTCAGCTTATTTTCAGCTTTGTATGTGCTATTTTTATACATGTTTCATCAGTTTTAATATTCTACTTTATAAAGCAACTATTCTAAACCCAAAATGGCAGATTGCATGAAAATTTCTCACGAATTTTGGGGTAGGGAAGAGAATAGCTTTGACTATTTTTACTGTTCGTGAGGATTGCTGAAATTTCACTTCTTCCATAGCAGTTGATATCAATCGTACAGAATAGAATAATATCTGAATCAGTGAAAGTGTATGGAAATGCAATGAATGCTTTTATATTCCTATCACTAGTTTATTAGCCCTTTATATCACATTTCATATTTTTATTTGTTAGCATTTTGAATTGTATAATAAATAATTTGTTTGCATTTTCATGATTTACTGATATACTTGTGTGTTGCATATTTCCTCATTTGAGATTGGTTACATTACAGCAGACGCAAGTGCAGTAGAATGTATGATTCTCAGAATAGAATCAGTTTACTTCTTTCTTGTCAAAGAAAGGTCAGAGAATAGTTGCCAAATTAATAAGCATTACACAATAAATTAGGAAAGAAAATACAGTTTTCTTCAGAGAAAAAAAGTAATGTTTTTATATTCCAAGCACTATTTATTTTGTATCTAAAATTCTTTCATTATTTACCTCTATTTATTAATCCTACAGTATGCAAGGGGTTAGATAGCTTTGAAAAACTTCTATTAACTCATTGCTTTGTAGTTTTGAATTCATACTAAAATTCAATAAAGTAGAACCTATGTCTTTCATTAACATTTCTTCTTAGTGCCAGGTACTGTTAGTGAAACAGAGCTTCAGTTGATCGATAATATATTACATAGATAGGTAGATACAGTTCTTTAGAAATACTACTGAGAAATGGAACAAACTGTTGAAATGCTTTTCCTTCCAATAACTCATCTTAGTCAATATGATTAATTAATATTTTTATAAGAAATTTTTGTGCCCTAATCTCTCTGCAGTCATTTTATTGCATTGTACCTAATCTCAGGGACCTGTTGTATGGGTGTTATATTGTAACACTCTTGGATAACTTTTAAATGTCAATGTATTAATTTTATATTATTCTATATCAAATGATTGTAACCAAAACTATTACAACAATATAATTTTACTCATTGCAGTTTCAATGCTTTAAGAGTTCAGGCATGGATTAGACAGTTGTAATCAGTCTCACCGAACTAATATCTAGGTGTTGGAAGGTCTGTGATCTAGCTTGAAATTCATGTTTCTCTTCTAAATTCACTGGTTGTTATCAAAATATAGTTTCTCGTAGCTGTGTAAGACTCTAAGCTCCTTAAGCAAATCTGCTATTCTATGCCATGTAATCCTCTCTACAACATGGCATTTTGATTCTTTAAGACAAGAAAGAAAGTTTCCCTGCTTTTTGAATTTTTCTGACTTTTTCTTTTTGACTTCTAGGCTATATTTTAAAGGGCTCAGATTATTACTTGCAACCCATTGAGAATAATTTCCCTTTTGATTAATGTAAATCGACTGATTAGGAAACTTAATCACACCTCCACAATCAGTTAACCTTTGCCATATAATGCAATCTAATCATGGAATGATATTCTATCATACTCACTTGTTCCACTAATACTAAAGGTGAGAGGATTATATAGGCATGTACACAGGGGATAGACATCTTGTGTGCTCTCCTAAAATGACGCAAACCAGAAATAGACATTTTATTTCTTTCAAAGATATTTTCTGTTATTATTCCTGTGTTCTCAGAGCATTGTGATTGTCATTATGTCAGCCAAGTAAGATTGATGCCCAAGTTAAGAGAATTAATAACGTTACAATTTTAGAAAGCTTTCTTTCTAAAGAACCCAAAGCACTGCCAAATCACCTTATATTAAAATGCATGATGTAACTCAAAAAGTCATGTTCTCAATGTGATAGCAACGAACTTTTAGAACATTTCAAAAGCTGACTGATAAAATGGAAAATTAAAACTTGCTGATGTTAAAAATTAAAAATTGACTTGCTGATGAACACGTTCACTCTTGCTATATATTTCCAACTGATACCTTACAGTAGGTGAGGTATCAAAGAAGTAGAATGTTAAATCAGATATCATGAAATTATGTACAAAATATGTATTTAATAATGTTGTTATATTGTTTAAATTCTCTACCTATATTCAATATGTGCCACTTGACTATTGACTATTGTGTGTAATATGAAGTGTGTTTATGCAATATTTCTCTGTTAAAAAAAATACGGTGAGACAGGGATGGCATCAGCACCAGCAGGGTGGGCCTAGATAGGCACAGCTTGGAGGGAAGGGTTTAAGCCAGGGTCGTGAGAGGACAGCCTCATCTACAAGAAACAAAACAGGGACAAGGATCTAAGATATCTCATGGACTTCCCACCATCCCCAGTGTCCCCAAGAAAACAACAGCAGAAACTCACGGTCCACAGAAAGAAACAGCTTCAAGAGCTTTAATTTGAATGGAACAAATACCCGACCTACCAGAAGGGAAAGCACTGGACCAGCAGGCTCAGTTGGGCCAACAGATTCCACCTGGAGGAGCACCAAGTACAGGTGTGGCATGAGAAAAACCAGGCCAAATACTGTAGGCAGCAGCTACAGCAGCAGCTCCAGTGATAGGGCAGTTAGGTGAGGGAGGCGAGGGTGCCTGGCACATACTGGGGGAGCCCGCACCTGTGGGTTCCCTGTTAGGAGAGGGGCAAATTTCTTCAGTTCTTTTGTCATTCCTTTGTAATTCCTTTGGCCCAGCCACTTGGGAATCTTTAAAGCAGCAGGACCCACTGTTCCAAGCCATAGCCAAGCCTGAGGTCCCTGTGCCTGGTGCCCAGTAGGGCTCTATGGCTGACCCAACCCTAGCCTGGCCTTAGGACCCCTGTACCTCCCACTGTTGACCAGATCCTGTATTATGTTTTGACTCCACAGGGCTCTTCTCATGCCCAAAGAAAGAGATGGTTTGTGAATCAGAAGGACTCTGATTACAAGACCGTACTGAATTTATCAGTCTTTGAACAGTCCTGCAGATCCCAGGGGACTCAGAGGGGACAGTCCACCTGTTGGCTGCATGAGTGCGGGTGCCCACAGCGGTGGCTGGTTGGTTTTCACTGCGGTTATTCTTTCGCACCACGATTTCACCGCCATTTCTTTATCCCACCTGCTAGTGTTGGGCCTTTGCATGTATTTCCTGTGCTACCATTACAAACTGGGCTCCACTTCCTATTATTTGGGGTGGCCTGTAAGCATTTCTGTCAGTTACTATGACTAAGATTGGAATTGCTCCTCATGGAATATGTTTAGCTTTAGTGAATGCCACCCATGAGCAGCTACCTTGCTTATTTTCTTTCCCTCCCCTCCCCTCCCTTCCCTTCCCTCCACTACCCCCTCCCTTTCCTCCCCTCTCCCCCTCCCTTCCCTTTTCCTCCCTCCCTCCCTCCCTGCCTGCCTGCCTTCCTTCCTCCTTCCTTCCTTCCTTCCTCCTTCCTTCCTTCCTTCCTTCATTCCCCCTCCTTTCCTTCCTTCTTTCCTTCCTTCCTCCCTCCCTCCCTCTCTCCCTCCTTCTCTCCTTCCTTCCTTCCTTCTTCCCTCCCTCCCTTTCTTCCTTCCTTCCTTCTTTTCTTCTCCCCTTCTTTCTTGTTTCATATGTATGTGATGTAAACAATGATTTTTATGTAAATATGCACAGCGAGTTGATTACTACAGAGAAGCATATTAACATATACATCATCTCACAATTTTGTGTATATGTATGAGTGTGTGGTAAAAGCAATTAAAGTCAACTTTTCTGGCAATTTTCCAGTATATGATACAGTATTGTTAATTCTAGTTCTAATGCTTTACATAAGATCTCCAGACATAGTCATCATACATAATTGCAACTTGGTGCCCTTTAGCAACATCTCCCCATTCTCAGCAACTGTTCTGCCCTCTGTGTCTATGTACTCAACTTTTTTCTTTTTCTTTCAGATGCTACAGGTGAGCAGGTGAGATCATGTGCAATATTTTTATTTCTGTGTCTGGCTTTTTACATTTAGCATTATATTTCCGTATGTTGTTCCTATTTATAGCCATAAATGCCCATGAGATTTCTTTTTTTTTGTATTATTATACTTTAAGTTCTCGGGTACATATGCACAACGTGCAGATTGGTTACCTATGTTTACATGTGCCATGTTGGAGTGCTGCACCCATTAACTCGTCATTTACATTCAGTATATCTGTTAATGCTATCGCTCCCCCTTTCCCCCACCCCACAACAGGCCCGGTGTATGATGTTCCCTGCCTTGTGTCCAAGTGTTCTCATTGTTCAATTCCCACCTATGAGTGAGAACATGTGGTGTTTGGTTTTTTGTCCTTGCGATAGTTTGCTGAGAATGATGGTTTCCAGCTTCATCCATGGCCCTACAAAGGACATGAACTCATCCTTTTTTATGGCTGCATAGTATTTCATGGTGTATATGTGCCACATTTTCTTAATCCAGTCTATCATTCGCGGACATTTGGGTTGGTTCCAAGTCTTTGCCTTTGTGAAGAGTGCCGCAATAAACATACGTGTGCATGTGTCTTTATAGCAGCATGATTCATAATCCTTTGGGTATATACCCAGTAATGGAATGGCTGGGTCAAATGGTATTTCTAGTTCTAGATCCTTGAGGAATCACCACACTGTCTTCCACAATGGTTGAACTAGTTTACAGTCCCACCAACAGTATAAAAATGTTCCTGTTTCTCCACATCCTCTCCAGCACCTGTTGTTTCCAGACGTTTTAATGATCACTATTCTAACTGGTGTGAGATGGTATGGGATTGTGGTTTTGATTTGCATTTCTCTGATGGCTAGAGATGTTGAGCAACAATGAGAACAAAGACACAACATACCAGAATCTCTGGGATACATTTAAGGCAGTGTGTAGAGGGAAATTTATAGCACTAAATGTCCACAAGAGAAAGCAAGAAAGATCGAAAATTGACGCCCTAACATCACAATTAAAAGAAGTAGAGAAGCTAGAGCAAACACATTCAAAAGCTAGCAGAGGGCAAGAAATAACTAAGATCAGAGCAGAACTGAAGGAGATAGAGACATAAAAACCCTTCAAAAAAATAAATGAATCCAGGAGCTGGTTTTTTGAAAAGATCAACCAAATTGATAGACCGCTAGCATGACTAATAAAAAAAGAGAGAAGAATCAAATAGGCATAATAAAAAAGTGATAAAGGGGATATCGCCACCGATCTCACAGAAAAGCAAACTACCATCAGAGAATACTATAAACACCTCTACACAAATAAACTAGAAAATCTAGAAGAAATGGATAAATTCCTGGACACATACACCCTCCCAAGAATAAACCAGCAAGAAGTTGAATCCCTGAATAGACTAGTAACAGGCTCTGACACTGAGGCAATAATTAACAGCCTATCAACCAAAAAAAGTCCAGGACCAGATGGATTCACAGCCGAATTCTACCAGAGGTACAAGGAGGAGCTGGTACCATTCCTTCTGATACTATTCCAATCAATAGAATACCCATGAGATTTCTAAAGGGAGTTGAAGTCTTGTTTGTCCAGTGCTCCTGCTGGTCAGCAACTTTGCTGACATTTAAAATTGTGAGACTTTTTAACATTTGATGATCTGTTGATATCATAAATTTAACACTCATTTTCCTGTGGATCATAAAGTTGAGCACTTCTCATCTGTTATAGGACATTAAGGAATCTTCATAAAGTGTTTATTTATATTTGTTTTTTTCTGAAGATTGTTTTGCCTATTTTTCTAGTTGATTTGATTATTTACAATGATTGAAAACTTTTCAACAATGAACTCTCTTGGCAATTAATATGCTGCATATCTCCCATTGCTTGCATTGTGTTTTTAATCTTAGAATGTCTTTCACTGAATAGATGTTTTAAAATTTTAATATCTATTTTACCACTTCTCTCATTGTATACTGTTAGAAAATTACTGTCTTAAGTTTGCTGATACTTGAGTAAATTCATACATATACATATATAATAGAAAATACATATATATGTATGTATATACAATAGAAAAAAGATATTCTAAGTACAAACACAATTTTAAGAATTAGATTCAATAGACATAAAATTGCACTGTCAAACTGTTACAAACATATCTAAATATTATCTACTGGTCACAAAAAGTTGCTGACTGTAACAATTATAATGAGAACAATTAGTGCATTGATCTAGTTTTTCCTTTTCTTTTTTCTTTTACTCCTTAGTGTTGTTGCTTTCTGTTTAAGAAATCCCTTACAATCCCAAGGTTATGAAGATATTCTGTTATATTTTACGTAAGACTTGCTTTTAAAAGCCTTACTTTAACTTTTTCTATTTAAGCATTGAATACATACGATTATTTAATAAGGTGTGTGTTAGGGATTTTCTTTCTCATAAATATTCAGTTGTCCTTTGTCAATTTAAAATATCATCCTTTCCCCAGTGCTTGTCAACACCATCTCTATCATATATGAAAGATTTATCTGTATTATATACTATGTTATTGGAGTTTATATTTTTGTGTTGGTGGTCTGCGTATCTATTCTTGAATCAATAACATGCTGAATTAATTACTATAGGATCAGAATAAGTCTAGATATTTGCAAGGCAGATTTGCCCACCTGATTTTTTTCTTCTTCTTGCTTTGTTCTTTATTAACAGTCTCCCATTTTTTACGGGGAGGCTACAAAATTTTAAAATAGCTTTCAAGTTCCCCCAACATCAGTTGGGATTTTAAATGGAATTGCATTAAATTAAATGACTTTTCAGAAATTGTTGTTTTTATAATACTAAGTACTCCAATCTAAGAATATAATTTATTTATTCACTTGAACTTTCACAAAAATTTAATTTTATCTATTTGTCTTATAAATACAATTCAAGTGACATATTTATATTTATTTTGTATCCAGGAACTTAGCTCAGCTTTTTTTAATTTTAGTAACTTTTTTGGACATTATTTAGGGCTTTGTAATTTGAAAATTCACTCAAGTGATATGAAAAATAATGTTTATCTCTTAATACATTTTTACAAGATTTCTATGATTTTTATTAATTTTCAAAATAATCACTAAAAGTAAAATAATAGGCACTATTAAAACCAAAACATATGTTGAAATACAAAGAAAAGAGATTTTACAGATCAAGAAAACACAAAATAAATATAACAAAATTAATAAAAGATTTGATCAACCATACCAGACATATAAAAGCATCAAATGAACTTACCTCATCTATTAAGTAAAAAAGGATCTTCAAATTGACTCAATAAATAAAACCAGTTTTTATGCTGGTTACAGAAAAGTAGTGAGAAAAAGGCTAATGTATCCAAATTGGATTCCAGACAGCTTTAAAAAGGGAAAAAGAGCAGAAATTGAGATATTGATCTAAGACAAAGCAGAGTTGTACCTCAAAAGTTCTTCAAGAAAAGAAAAGATAATGTGCTATTAAAAGTCACAATTCATAATGCATATTTAATAGTTATGAATAGCTAAACTTTGAATAGCATAGTTTAGCTATGTTTATTTTTATAAACCGAAACTTTAAAAGGTAGAATAGGAAATAAATATAACTTTTCTGTATCAAGAACTCACTGCTACATAGTAAGATCTCCAAACTCAGTGGCTTAAAACAAAATCTATTTATTTTGGTCATAATTTTTATTATCATGGGAATTTAAACTGGGTTCAACTGGGTCCTTATATTGGGCTTGACTGCTTCATGCATTTGAGGTTAATTGATTGCAGGCTGGCTTAGAGGTCCTTATCCTAGGGCTTGGCTGACCAACAGATATCATGCCTCAACTCTTCAAATGGTTTCTTATTCTCTGTCAAGCTAATATGGGTTCATTTTCCCAGCAGAGTGAGGAGTCTGCAAAAAAAAAAAAAAAAAAAAAAATGAACAAGAATGCTTGACGCTTAGACTTGAAGAATGGTACATTTTAGCTAGTTACTTATTTTATTTGCTAAAGCAACTCATAAGACAAACCCAGGGGTTTTACATCTGAGAAGAAAAATCGTACAATCATCAATGGAGTCTGATACGGTATCTGGTTATATAAGACACAAACACATAATGCTATCAAAATCTTTTTACTTATACGTATTTAGAAATCAAGTGAAGTGCTACAGATAAACACAGAGTTCAATGATACTATGTAACGTCTGGACTTGAGATACCAGCAAAGGATTTTCTTGGAATGTACATTTAAATAAATATCTGTATAAAGAGCAGGGATTAGAGATGTAGTGGTTAGTGGTATTGCATATAGTGAGAATGGCATATGTAGATAGACCTGGTCTGGAAAATAAAAAAGAGCCTAATATGTCAAATAGACTAAAAGAAGTGTAGTAATGTAAATAAGGTGGAGGAAGGATTTAGAGAATTAGGCAGTAGGCTAAGAGCAGATTAAACAAAATTTGTTGCTCTGAAAAAAGGACATTGCATATTTCTTAATACAACTCAATAATGGGTCCTAAAAGCCTTAAATAAATAAATATATATATCAAATATATATGTGTGTGTCAAATATATATGTATATATGATACATACAGAAGATAAGATAAACATAGACTTAAGTAAATGATATTCAACATGCTATTATTTTTATGTAATGCAAAAGAAAGACTATACAATACAAGTACAATCAATAATTAGTTAGTTAAATCATATTTATATTTTTATAAAGTATTTGGAGTAAAAAAATTCTGAAAAAACATTATTTATAAACAATTATGTCTATTACATATTTTTGAGATGGGAAATGAATTTTTCCAAATTCCAAATGGACTCTAATGTTATTATATATTTAATTTTCACTGATATTCCAAATTATACTTTTGCACTTTAGATCCAAACATATGTCATATATGGCTATAGGAATCATATCTGACAAACGCACAATTTTGCATTTGTAATATATTATGACTTGTATCTTTAAGAAATTTAAACATTCTGTTTCAGTTGTTTGTACACTTAAGATGTTGGAGTGTTTTTTTCTTTCTTTAATAATGATACTACAGCATATAAACATTTTAAATATTAATGTTTAAAGTAAAAATATGATAATTTTAGGAAGCCCAGATATCATATTTTATGATTTCATAGGACAATTGAAGTTTAAGGAAGTTGGTACAAATTATTCATTAGAAAGCTAAGAAACAGTTAGCAATTATTTACACATTTCTTAAAAAAACAAATTTAACTTTTAATAATAATCAAGTCAATTGAAGTTATATTAGATAATTATAAATGTGATCATATTTTTTAAAATTTCAGTTTGTGGAGAGATAAGTTGAATTTTTAAAGCACATAATATAATTACTCATCTTTGTACTGTTTGTCAATAAAAGATTCATTGATAAATATTTTGGATAAAATTTTATATTTCTTATTTTTAATCATGATAATAAGTTATCAATATAGAAATTGTCATCAATGATAATGACAAGTAAGCTATAAATTTATTCATTCCAAACTAGAATAACAAATACATATAATTATTTTTTGGATAATTCAGGTGAATAGAAGACTCTTAACATTGTACAAAATAAATAATAAAGTTGAATGATTCTTAAAAATAATTGTTTTAAAAAGCTACACAAAGTACTTTTCATTTTAATATTTAAAACATTATCTCTTAGAAGTGAGATATCAATATTAAATAAACTTTCTATGTATACCTGACGTTAATAATGATATTTCAAAATGATTCTACTCATTTTTTCCAATTAAAATTATCTACTTCTGTTAAGTCTAATTAAATTGAATCATAGAGCAACTCAGCTGTAAGTAATATTTTTAACAACGCATCTAAATTTTAAAATAAATATGCATCCATTTACATTTGACATAACAATTGTTAAAAAGTCACTTTAATTACTGATAGCTCAAAATATAGAGAAAGAAATCTTAGAATGTTATACTATTTATAGGAAAATATTGAATTCTTAAGAAAACTGAAGAGCAGATATTTGATCTTAAAGAACACTATCAATCAACCTTTTGTGTTATATCAATAAATATATCTGTTTTCTCTTCCTCAGTTTTGGAAAATAATATATCATGGCAGTTAAGGATGCAAATATGACTTCAAGATTTAATAACTTCCTTACCAAGGCACACACACAATTTTTTTACATCTTATTTTTCTCAAATGATAAAAAATTTACATATATTATATATATATATATATATATACACACAGCCCTTTAGTGATAGAAAGCTAATAGGTACCCAATAAAGAATAAAATACTACTTTTATTTTCATAATATTTCATTGATTTCTGAGATCTAGGAAAATCTATATATCATAGTGACATACATGACATTTATATGTGTAATGTGAGGCATTACAGTTAATTAAGATAAACATGCTTGCAAAGTAAAAAGTAACATAATTTTATGATAAAACAACCCAATAACTTAAGAGATCATTTATTATATCCATATAATCTTACAGATGAATAACTTCCTTCCAGAAATACTTAATAATTTGTAAAAATTGATAATTGACCAAAACTAAAACACAGGTATACTAATTAATAATCTGGTATTTCTTTTATAACTAAGATTGAGATAATATAAATATTACTCTAATTAGTTAAATGGCTCATGACAATAAGAAAATGCACTTGGCATGGTAGATGCTTTTAATAAGAATGAATGACTCAATCAATCTAATAATCAATCAATTAACAAATAACTGTTAGTTGAACATGTGCTTCATGTATAGTTTTCTATTTTATTTTAGCAAAGGCAGAAAAAATCTGTGTAGAGGAATCCCAAAACAGAAAAAAGGATTAAAGGGTAAAAAACAAATGGGAGAAATGAAATTATTATGCCACTTTAAATTTGTTTGCATTCTGTTTTCTGAGAAAAAGATTTTCATTAATGTTAAAGTCAACTGAGTTTTAAAGTGTATGGAGAATTTAATTGAGGAAAACAGTGAAATATATAATTGGCAGTTCATACAAATAAAAGTAAGCAAAAGTATACCGAGTAAGTTAATAATTTGTGTTGAAAACTACATTAAAATAGACTTGAGAAAATGCATAGAATTCCTTTAAATTAAATGTACTATTCAAATTTAAATTTGGAGTTCTTACCACAAGAACACTTAGTACTCCAATAAGACAAGGCTTCTCATATTCTGCCTGCTATTATCCTCATCATACAATTTTATACCCTTTAAAATTACCTTCATTATTCTAAGATTTGCCTAGTTTTTACTTATTATCTCATGATTCCACAGGCATGGTTCATTTCATAGAAATTATTTTCTAATTTTGTAAAGAAAAATGAGGGATAACTCTAGATTTAAGTATAGGATGAGAAATACTTAACAGGAGAATCTAAGTACAGAGTATGACATTATGAAGATTGTTTTAGTACATTTTCACACCACTCTAAAGAACTTCCCTGAGACTAGGTAATTCATAAAGGAAAGAGGTTTAATTGATTCACAGTTCCACATGGCTGGGGAGGCCAAGACATTTATATTTATGGCAGAAGGGGAAGCAGGCACCTTCTTCACAAGAGCAGAAAAGAGAAAGTGTCTAAAAAACGAACTGTCAAACACTTATCAAACCATCAGATCTCCTGAGAACTCACTCAGTTTCATGAGAAGAGCATGGGGGCAACTGCCTCCACAATCAAATCACCTCCCACCTGGTCTCTCTCTGAACACGTGGGGATTATGGGGATTACAATTCAAGATGATGTTTGGGTGAGACACAGAGCCAAACCATATCAAATATCTTATATAGACAATTTCAATTATTAGTCGTAGGTTAAAACAGTAACAGTGAATATTTTGACAGTTATAGTTTAACTATGTGTAATATAATTAGTATTATTAATCTACCTTAAAGGTACATATTTTGAGAGACAGGACCTTCACTCAATGAGTAAATATGAAAAATAACATGGAAATAACCTCAAGGCTCACATGAAAAAATTGAAAGTGCTGGTAAACTTATCTTTATCAGATCCTATTAGATTAGTTTTATGTTAGCAAAATAATCTTTTATTTGCTAATATTATTTCCTTTTATCAAGTTTATTTTTGTAATTGAAACATAAAACTTGTATATATTTATGGGGTACATGTGATATTTTGATACAAGCATACAATGTGTAATTTAAAAATCAGGGTAGCTGGGACATCTATCACCTCAAACACTGGTGTTAGGAATATTCCAATTAATATATTTTAGCTATTTTAAAAATATACAGTAAATTATTTTTCACTATAGTTGGCCAAATGTGCAATTGAACACTTGAACTTTTTTATCAAACTGTATTTTTTCACCCTCTTTTTATTCTCTTCTTTCCCACTATATTTTCTGCTTTCTGGTAGCCACTATTCTATTCACATTAGATCAAATTTTGTAGTTCCCACCTATGAGTAGAAAATCCAATATTGTCTTTTTGTTCCTGGTTTATTTCACTTAACATGATATCTTCCAGTTTCATCCATGATGCTACAAATGACAGGATTTCATACATTCTTATGGCTGAATATTATTCCATTATGTATACATAGCACATTTTCTTCATCCGTTCTTTTAATAGACACTGAGATAGATTCCACAATTTGACTATTGTGAATATTGCTGCAATAGCCATGTGAATACAGAGAGCATTTTGATATATAATTTTCTTTCTTCTGGGCAGCAGTAGGATTGCTGGATCATATGACAGTTCTATCTTTACTTTTTTGAGTATCCTCCATACTGTTTTCCATAGTGGCTATACTTATTTACATTCCCCAAAACAGCATACAAGTGTTTCCGTTTTTCTGCATCCTCACTAGAATCTGTTATTTTCTGTCTTTCTGATGATAATCAACTTAAGTGAGGCGAGATGATATCTCATTGAAGTTTTAATTTGCATTTCCCTGATTATTAGTGGATGTTGAACATTTTTGCATATACCTGTTGACCATTGTATATCTTGTTTTGAGAATGTCTGTTCAGACCTTTTGCTAATTTTTAATTGGATTATTTGTTTTTTCGCTGTATAGTTGTTTGAGCTCCTTATATATTCTCGTTACTAATCTTGTGTTGGATGGATAGTCTGCAGACATTATCTCCCTTTCTTTAGGCTGACTCTTCACTTTGTTGTTTCCTTTGTGTGAAGCTTTTTGGCTTAATATAATCTCATTTGTCATATTTTTTCTTTTGTTGCCTGTGCTTTTGAGGTCTTACTCAATAAATCTTTGCCTAGACCAGTGTCCTAAAATGATTCCCTAATATTTTCTTCTAGTAGTTTCATAGTTTCAGATTTGTATGTTTATGTCTTCAATGTTGTTTTAATTTTTGTATATGGTGAAAGATAAGGGCCTAGTTTTCTTCTTCTGCATACTGATATCTGATATCTAGATTTTCAAGCACCATCTACTGAAGAGGCAGTCCTTTCTTCGATGTATGTTCTTGGTGCCTTTGTCAAAAATGAGTTAGTTGTTAAAATGTGGATTTATTTCTGTATTTTATATTGTTGCATATGTCTGTTCTTATGACAGTACCATGCTATTTTGGTTACGATAGCCTTGTAGTATATTTTGAAGTCAGGTAATATAAATTAAATATTATGTGCTCAAAAAATCAGTGGGGTAATGAAGAAATTGAGATGGAAATTTTCAAAATTTCTTGAAACAAATAAAAATGGAAACACAACATACAAATACCTATGGTATACAGCACAAGTAATACTAAGAGATATATGTATAGCAATGAGTACTGACATAAAAAGGAAATATACTTCAAATAACCTAATTATATACTTCAAATAAGTAGAAAAGCAAGGACAAACCAAACTCAAAATTAGTAAAAGGGAAAAAAAATAAAGATCAGAACAAAAATAAATGAAATCTAGACTAAAAAATACAAACAATGAACATAACAAAAAGTCATTTTTTGAAAAGATAAGCAAAATCAACAAACTTTTAGTTGGATTAAAGAGCAAAAGAGAGTGTGGTGGTGCATGCCTGTAATCCCAGATACTTGGGAGGCTGAGGCATGAGAATCTCTTGAACCTGGGAGGTGTAGGTTGTAGAGAGCCTAGATCATGCCACTTGCACTCCAGTCTGGGCCATAGAATGAGGCACTGTCTCAAAAAAAACAAAACAAAACAAAACAAAAAAGCAAAAGAGGGCACATCTAAATAAAATCACAAACAAAAAATGGAATCATGACAACTGATATCAAGTTTATTAATTGTGGTGATTATGACATTAACACACCATCAAGTGGAGCAATGCAAAACTTGCAGGACCAAGTGCATACATTTGCTAAAAATTTCCAAAAATCAAATTGCATTATGCTCTATGAGAAAATAAACAAATTTTGGCATTTATTCATCACTATTGTGCAACAATATACTTCCTTAACTTTTAACTAAATAAAAAATGACAGTTTATTCTAAATGAAAGTGAAAGCAGAATGTTTCTATAAGTTGTGCATGGACCTCTAAGTGATATAGGCACCTAAATGTTGTTTGTACCTTGAAATTATTTTATACAAACTTTCTTTTCATATTTTTTGCTAACAAATTACAACAAAATGAATATGAGGAGAAAAAAATGATAACTGTAAAAAATAGTATTAAAACAAAATTCCCAGTGTTGCCTTCTTTTTTTACCTTTCTTATCAACTTGTGCCCAGACGATGCCTCATCTCTCCTCCAGGCAATTGTTACACAGATATGAGTAGACTACAATTTGGATAGCTAGATGAGGATTCACATGCTACTCAGGGAGATTGCAATGGATTAATTTGAAAAAGGTGGCATTTTGCCTTACTGAAGATTGGATACATAGTGAACAATTTGAGATTTCTCTTATGTACCTTGGAACCCCTAGTTTAGCTGCTGCCAAGAGGTAGTTATTAAACCTTAATTTTAAGACTGAGGAACATGGAAATTTAATGTGAGTCAAGAAAAAATCGACAGATTTCACTCCTGAGGACCCTGGGGACAAAAACTGTGGCCTTCCCTTGAAAACTATGACACGGGGACATGTTATAAAGAATTGCTTCTCCAAGGAGTTTGTGATGCAAATAAACACATATCTTCTAAAGGTTATATAACGTTCTACCTGACATAAAAACAGACTAGACATTTCTCCTTTAAGGTAACACACAGCCAGTAGCCCCTATTGCTACTTTCCTTAAATTTACACTGAAATATCTATGGGAAAACACACACACATAATAATAATAATAATAATAATAATAATAATAATAATAATAGTAGTAGTAGTAGTAATAATAATAGAACCCTAAAAACAAAATGAGAACTAAAAGTGAACTTACTGTTAAAATTAATGATTGAGTTTCTAGTAACTAGTCAAATAAGAGAAAGAAATTAAAAATATTCAGTTTCTAAAAACCAGTTAAAACTACCACTCTAAAGAAGAAAAAAATTTAGAAATCCTCATGTTCTTCTTTAATGTCTACATACTGAGTCATAATTTCATTGTCTATTCTTCTATATAAAGTTTGCCACTCACAAAATAATGAGTGAGACATATGTGTCAAGATTTAGAAATTGTTGATTCTATGCTATTTTTAAAATTGAGTGAGAAGACAGAAGTGATACCGCAAAAATCATATATATTGATAATTGTAGCTTATTTTTTAAAAAGTTTTTACTCTTCTGATTCATAATATCAAAAAATCAAGCAATAAGAATAAAGATTTTTCTCAAACTAAATGAATGTTTTATGTACCAGGGAAGTAGGCTGTTCTCAAGCTGTGCATCTGAAAGCGAAAACACTCAGCTTATACAAAAAATGTGAGCAGAATTTAAATTCAAAACCCACAAGCTAAGACATGCCAAGACCTTTCATTCAGCCTCTTCAATGTCTTCATTCTGTCCATTTTCTTTATCAGCGTTGCCGCTACTGTAAAACAAAAGAATATCTTTAAATCACTAAAATAGTCTTCTGGGGAGTATGGTCGTTTAAAAAGTGTAAGTGCTCCTTTTTCTATAATCTTTCTCTGTCCAGTTTATTTGTCACACTGGAGTGAAGTACTCTCTCTAAAATTCGTGTACAATTATGGCATTCTTTTTATTAAAACTTTTGAATTGTGACTCATTATTTTTAAGGATATTTGAAACTCCCTAAGAGAATTTGTGACTCCTGTATTATACGGATCATTTTTTAAATCATTTCAGTCACACATTTTCTGCTAAAACAGTATGGTAGGCAAAACAACGTCTCTTCACTCCTGCAGAAATGTTCACATCCCGATTCCCCAAACCTGTGTGTCTGTTACTTCAGATGGAAAAATGGACTTCCTAGGTGTTATTAAATTAAGGGCCCTGAGGCAGGGAGATTAACCTGAATTATCTGGCTTTACTCAATACAGTTGCATAAATCCTTTAAGGTGGATGCAGAAAATTTAGAGTTGGAGAAAGATATATAATGATGACAGAAGCAAAGGTGAAGAGAAAGAGGCAGAAAACCATTTTGAGATTTCTGACTTTCAAAACTGAGAGAGAACACGTTTGTGCTGTTTTAAGCCACTAGAGTTGTGGTTTGCTATGGCAGCAATAGGAAACTAATGTACCTGACAAATGCAAAAAGGCAAAGAAAAAAAAAAGGAACTAAATCAATTCTATGAAACAATAGAAGATGTGAGACAGGGGATTAGATAGGAGAAACTATGAGACAGAAGAATTCATAAACATTTTGGAGAAAAAAATAAGGAGGGCCTAAATAAATGAATAAATACCTCATGTATATGAATTGGTAAAGGCAATATTTTTAAGATTTAAATTCTTACCAAATTAATATATATTAAATATAGTCCTAATAACAATTTCAAATGTTATTTATATTAATTGGCAAAGTAATCCTACAATGTATATGAAAATACAAATGATCTAGAGTAACCAGGATAATCTTGAAAAACAGAAAATTAATACCGACAGACTCTAAGACTTATTATAAAATTGCAATAATTGAGATAAAACTAATGGGATAGTAGTGTTAGCCTAAAATAGTGTATAGAAACAGACTCACAAATACATAGTCATTTGATTCTCAAGCAAGTCACTAATTCAGTTCAATGGACAGTAAGATATTTTTCACAAAATTGTGGTGGAGTAACAGAATATTATTGGAAAAACATAAATATTAACTATTTCATGGCATAGTCAAAAATATTTTTTCCATGAAAGCTAAAACCATGATGTTTTTAGGGAAAAAAAGGAAAGAGAAAAAAACTGTGCAGCTTTGAGGAAGGCTAAGACATTTTAGATAACATGCAGCACCACTAATTTAAAAATATCTATGTAAAACTAGCATCTAGAACATTAAGAACATCTTCATCATCTATGATATTTCACTCACAATTCTCTCTCTTATATAAATATCAAAGGACTAACCACCATTCTGATTTATTTGTACCAAAGATAGTGTTTTATGTTGTTGTAAATAATGCTATACAGTATGCATTCTTTTGTATTTGGCATTTTTTCAATGTGTTTTCAAAATTAATCCATACATTATTCTGTGTAATAGTAGTTCCTTAATTTTTATCACTGATTAGTATTCCATTGTATGAATATACCACAATTTGTTAATTCATTCTTGTTTGTGTATATTTGGGTCATTTTCATTTTTAGATTATTATAAATAAGACTACTATAAATGCTATTGAGCAAGAATTTTTATATGTGAACACTAGTTTTCCTTCTGCTTGGATAAACACCTAGAATAATAATTACTGAGTCACAGAGTACATGCATCTTGAACTATACAAAAATCTGTTCAACAGTTTGCCAAAGTGATTTTTCTATTTTATACTTCCATCAGCAATACGTGAGCTTTTTCATGCTTCCTAAACTTGGTGTTGTCTGTTTTATTTATTTTAGCCATTCTAGTGGTTCTGAAATATGGTTTTAACTTGCATTTTCCTTAAGACTAATTATGTAGATTACATTTTTGTGTGTGTATTGGCCATTCTTCTTCATGTTGTTGTGAAATATCTGCTTAACTCAGTGGCCCATTTTTTCTGGCATTTTAGTTCTTGAATAATAAGTCCTATATAGATTTATTAGATATTTATAATAAGAATATATTATCTATAATCCATGGCTTGCTTACTTATTACCCATATGGAGAACAAAAAATATTGAACTTTGATAAAATCCAATTTGTAATTTTGTATTCCTTATTATCATTGATTTGGTATTGTATCTCCAGAAACTGCCCACCTCAAAATTATATAGACATTTATACTATCTTTAGAAATCTTCTGATATATGGTTTTAAATTTAGATCTATTATCTCTTCAATGCTTTTTGTTTCATTTGATATAGGGGTTGAATGGTACGTTTTGGTATTGGGTGCACATAAATTTCATCACAATTTGTTAAATTTGTTAAACTGAAAAGCAATTGACTTTATACATGTGGCCTTACTTCTCTGCAATTTATTCTATTCTATACCTTCCGCTACCTCACAGGGACACCCTTCTCATCCTACTTCAGCTCTGTCTCTCCTTACAGGGGAAATTTTCCTTACATTAATCAGGCTTTAATATTTCACAATGGACTATAACTTTTTTTCTCCCTATGGACTCTTTCTGATTCTACTTTGGTTCTGAAAACCCTCTGTAGGTCATCATGACTAATCACTACCTATCAATACAGTGAACACTCACATGTTCTGCTAAACATAAAGGATTTTGCACTTACACTTTTTAAATGGCCATACTCCCCAGAGCAATTTATAGATTCAACACTATCCTTACCAAACTATCAATGACATTTTTCACAGAAATAGAATAAATTCTTCTGAAATGTGTATTTCTAGGAATAGAATCACATCTTTTGGTAAGAGATAATTTAACTTACTCTCTTTTTATTTAATGTGATTTATTTCTTGCTCTCACCTGAATGTTCTGGCTAGGACTTACAGAGCTGTACTGAATAGGAGTGGTGAGAGTGGGCCTCTTGTCTTGTCCCAGTTCTCTAGAGAAATGCTTCCAGCTTTTGCCCATATAGTATGATGTTGGCTGTGGGTTTGACGTAGATGGTTCTTATTGTTTTGGTATATGTTCCTTTGATTCCTAGGTTGTTGATGGTTTTTAATATGAAAGGGTGTTGATTTCATTGAAAGCATCTCCTGCATCTATTGAAATGAACATGTGTTTTTGTTTTTACTTTAGCTTAAGTAGTCAAACACATCTATTGATTTGCATATGTTAAACCAACCTTGCATCTCAAGAATAAAGCCTACTTGATTGTTGTTGATTGGCTTGTTATGCTGCTGGATTTGGTTTGCTAGTATTTTGTTGAGGATTTTTGTCTCTGTGTTCATCAGGGATTTTGGATGGAAGTTTTTCTTTTTCATTTTGTCTTTACCAGATTTTGGCATCAAAATGAGGCCAGGCTCATAGAATGCATGAGAGAGGAGTCCCTCCATCTCAATCTCTTGAAATATTTTCATTAAGGCTGGCACCAGAATTTCTTTATATGCCTGGTAGAATTTGGCTGTGAATACATCTGGTCCAGGGCTTTTTCTGTTTGGTAAGAATAGTTTGTATTATTATACTTTAATTTCTAGGGTACATGTGCACAACGTGCAGATTTGTTACATATGTATACATGTGCCATGTTGGTGTGCTGCACCCATTAACTCATCATTTATATTAGGTATATCTCCTAATGCTATCCCTCTCCCCTTTGCCCCCACCCCACAACAGGCCTCAGTGTGTGTGATCTTCTCAGCCCTGCATCCAAGTGTTCTCAATTGTTAAATTCCCACCTATGAGTGAGAACATGGGGTGTTTGTTTTTTTTTGTCCTTGTGATAGTTTGCTGAGAATGATGGTTTCCAGCTTCATCTATGTCCCTACAAAGGACATGAACTCATGCTTTTTTATGGCTGCATAATATTCCATGGTGTATATGTGCCATATTGTCTTAATCCAGTCTATCATTGATGGACATTTGGTTTGCTTCAAAGTGTTTACTATTGTGAATAGTTCCACAATAAACATGTGTGTGCATATGTCTTTATAGCAGCATGATTTATAATCCTTTGGGTATATCCCCAGTAATGGGATGGCTGGGTCAAATGGTATTTCTAGTTCTAGATGCTTGAGGAATTGCCACACTGTCTTCCACAATGGTTGAACTAGTTTACATTCCCACCAAGAGTGTAAAAGTGTTCCTATTTCTCCACAACGTCTCCAGCATCTGTTGTTTCCTGACTGTTTAATGATCGCCATTCTAGCTGGTGTGAGATGTTATATCTCATTGTGGTTTTGATTTGCATCTCTCTGATGGCCAGTGATGATGAGCATTTTTTCATGTGTATGTTGGCTGCATAAATGTCTTATTTTGAGAAGTGTCTGTTCATATCCTTTGCCCACTTTTTGATGGAGTTGTTTGTTTTTTTTTTCTTGTAAATTTGTTTGAATTATTTGTGGATTCTGGATATTAGTCCTTTGTCAGATGAGTAATTTGCAAAACTTTTCTCCCATTCTGTAGGTTGCCTGTGTTCACTCTGATGGTAGTTTCTTTTGCTGTGCAGAAGCTCTTTAGTTTAATTAGATCCCATTTGCCAATTTTGGCTTTTGTTGCCATTGCTTTTGATGTTTTAGACATGAAGTCCTTGCCCATGCCTACATCCTGAATGGTATTGCCTAGGTTTTCTTCTAGGGTTTTTATAGTTTTAAGTCTAACATTTAAGTCTTTAATGCATCTTGAATTAATTTTTGTATAAAGTGTAAGGAAGGGATCCAGTTTCAGCTTCCTACATGTGGCTAGCCAGTTTTCCCAGCACCATTTATTAAATAGGAAATCCTTTCCCCATTTCTTGTTTATGTCAGGTTTGTCAAAGATCAGATGGTCATAGATGTGCGGTATTATTTCTGAGGGCTCTGTTCTGTTCCTTTGGTCTATATCTCTGTTTTGGTACTAGTACCATGCTGTTTTGATTACGGTAGCCTTGTAGTACAGTTTGAAGTCAGGTGGCGTGATGCCTCCAGCCTTGTTCTTTTGGCTTAGGATTGTCTTGGCAATGCGAGTTCTTTTTTGATTCCACATGAATTTTAAAGTAGTTTTTTTTTTTTTTTTTTTTTTTTCCCAATTCTGTGAAGAAAGTCATTGGTAGCTTGATGGGGATAGCATTGAATTTATAAATTACCTTGGGCAGTATGGCCATTTTCATAATATTGATTCTTCCTATCCATGAGCATGGAATGTTCTTCCATTTGTTTGTGTCCTCTTTTGTTTCATTGAGCAGTAGTTTGTAGTTCTCCTTGAAGATGTTTTTCACATCCCTTGTAAGTTGGATTCCTATGTATTTTATTCTATTTGAAGCAATTGTGAATAGGAGTTCATGCATGATTTGGCTCTCTGTTTGTCTGATATTGGTGTATAAGAATTCTTCTGATTTTTGCACATTCATTTTATATCATGAGACTTTGTTGAAATTGCCTATCAGCTTAAGGAGATTTTGGGCTGAGAAGATGGAGTTTTCTAAATATACAGTCATGTCATCTGCAAACGGACAATTTGACTTCTTCTTTTCCTAACTGAATGCCCTTTATTTCTTTCTCTTGCCTGATTGCCCTAGCCAGAACTTCCAACACTATGTTGAATAGGAGTGGTGAGAGAGGGCATCCCTGTCTTGTGCCAGTTTTCAAAGGAAATGCTTCCAGTTTTTGCCCATTCAGTATGATATTGACTGTGGGGTTTGTCATAAATAGATCTTATTATTTTGAGATACGTCCCATCAATACCTAATTTATTGAGAATTTTAGCATGAAGAGCTGTTGAATTTTGTCACAGGCCTTTTCTGCATCTATTGAGACAATCATGTGGTTTTTGTCTTTGGTTCTGTTTATATGCTGAATTTCATTTACTGATTTGCATATGTTGAACCAGCCTTGCATCGCAGGGATGAAGCCCACTTGATCATGGTGGATAAGCTTTTTGATGTGTTGCTGGATTTGGTTTGCCAGTATTTTATTGAGGATTTTTGCATCAATGTTCATCAGGCATATTGGTGTAAAATTCTCTTTTATGTTGTGTCTCTGCCAGGTTTTGGTATCAGAATGATGCTGGCCTCATAAAATGAGTTAAAGAGGATTCCCTCTTTTTCTATTGATTGGAGTAGTTTCAGAAGGAATGGTACTAGCTCCTCCTTGTACCTCTGGTAGAATTCAGCTATGATTCCATCTGTTCCTGGACTTCTTTTGGTTGGTAGGCTATCAATCATTGCCTCAATTTCAGAGCCTGTTACTGGTCTATTCATGGATTCAACTTCTTCCTGGTTTAGTCTTGGGAGGGTGTATGTGTCCAGGAATTTATCCATTTCTTCTAGATTTTGTAGTTTATTTGCATAGAGGTGTTTATATTATTATCTGATGGTAGTTTTTATTTCTTTGGGATCAGTGTTGATATCCCCTTTATCATTTTTTTATTGTGTCTATTTGATTCTTCTCTCTTTTCTTCTGTATTAGTCTTGATAGTGGTCTGTCAATTTTGCTGATCTTTTCAAAAAAAAATCAGCTCCTGGATTCATTGTTTTTTTGAAGGGATTTTTACATCTCTATCTCCTTCAGTTCTGCTCTGATCTTAGTTATTTCTTGCCTTCTGCCAGCTTTTGAATGCCTTTGCTCTTGCTTCTGTAGTTCTTTTAATTGTGATTTTAGGGTGTCAATTTTAGATCTTTCCTACTTTCTTTTGTGGGCATTTAGTGCTGTAAATTTCCCTCTATACACTGCTTTAAATGTGCCCCAGAGATTCTGGTATGTTGTGTCTTTGCTCTCATTGGTTTCAAACAAAGTGTTTATTTCTATTTTCATTTCATTATGTACCCAGTAGTTATCCAGGAGCAGGTTGTCTAGTTTCCATGTAGTTCAGCAATTTTGAGTGAGTTTCTTAATCCTGAGTTCTAGTTTGGTTTCACTGTGGTCTGAGAGACAGTTTGTTATAATTTCTGTTCTTTTACATTTTCTGAGGAGTGCTTTACTTCCAACTACTTTGTCAAAATTTTGGAATAAGTGACACCCCACTGTCAACATTAGACTGATCAGTGAGACAGAAAGTTAAAAAGGATATCCAGGAATTGAACTCAGCTCTGCACCAAGCAAACCGAATAGCCATCTGCGGAGCTCTGTTTGGTAAGATGTGTTATTATTGTTTCAAATTCTGAACTTTGTAAGATTTTTTATGATTATTTCAAAATCTGAACTTGTTATTGATCTGTTTAAGATTTCAACTTCCTGGTTTAGTCTTTGGAGGATGTATGTTTCCAGGTACTCATCTGTTTCTTCTAGGTTTTCTAGTTTGTGTGAACAGAGATGTTCTTAGCCTCTGAAGGTTTTCTGTATTTCTGTGGTTGCAGTGGTAATGCCCTCTTTATCATTTCTGATTGTGTTTGTTTGTGTCTTCTTTCTTTTCTACCATTTTTAGTCTAGCTAGGAGCCTGTTTTTTTTTGTTGTTTTGTTTTTTTTTTTTTTCCAAAAGCAAACTTTTAGTTTCTTTAATCTTTTGTATATTTTTTTACATCTCAATTTTGTTCAGTTCACCTCTGGCTTGGGCTATTTCTTTTTTTCTTCTAGCTTTGGGGTTGATTTGTTTTTGTTTTTCTATTTCCTCTAGGTGTGATGTTAGGTTGTTAATTTGTGATCTAACTTTTTTTTTTAATGTGGATATTTAGTGCTAAAAACTTTCCTCTTATCAGTACTTCAGTTGTGTCTCAATGATTCTGGTATGTTGTATCTTGGTTTTGATGGTTTCAAAGAATTTCTTGATTACTGCCTTAATCTTACTGTTTTCTTCCACATCACTCAAGATCTACTTGTTTAATTTCCATGTAATTGTATGGTTTTGAAATATATTCCTGAAATTGATTTCCATTTTTATTTTGTGCTGTGCTCTAAGATTGAGATTGTGGTTGATATGATTTCAGTAATTTTAAATTTGTTGAAAATTGCTTTATCCTAATCCCAGCACTTTGGGAGGCTGAGATGGGCGGATCACGAGGTCAGGAGATCGAGACCATCCTGGCTAACACGGTGAAACCCCGTCTCTACTAAAAATACAAAAACTAGCTGGGCGAGGTGGCGGGCGCCTGTAGTCCCAGCTACTCAGGAGGCTGAGGCAGGAGAATGGCGTGAACCCAGGAGGCGGAGCTTGCAGTGAGCTGAGATCTGGCCACTGCACTCCAGTCCGGGCGACAGAGTGAGACTCCGCCTCAAAAAAAAAAAAAAAAAAAAAAAAAGAAAATTGCTTTATCCTTTATGATTGACAGAGTATGTGCCATATGTTGATGAGAATAGCATATATGCTGTTGTTTTTATTGGGTGGAGTGTCCTGCAGATGTCTGTTAGGTACATTTGTTGAAGTGTAAAGTTTAGGTCCCGAATGTCTTTGCTAGTTTTCTGCATCAACAATCTCTTGAATACTATCAGTGAGGTGTTGATGCCTCCCACTATTGTCACGTGGTTATCTAAAGCTCCATTGTTGTATGCATATACATTTAAGAAACTTAAATTTTCTTGTTGAATTGAACACTTTATCATGTAATGCCCTTCTTTGTCCTTTTTAATCATTGTTGGTTTAATATCTGTTTTGTCTAAAATTAGAATAGCAACCCCTGCTTTTCTTTATTTTTTTGTTTGATAGGTTTTGCTCCATGCTTTTACTTTAAGTCCATGAGTGTCCTTCCATGTGAGGTGAGTCTCTTGAAGACAGGATAAAGTTGGGTCTTGCTTCTTAGACTAATGTGTCACTCTGTGCCTTTATTTGGAGGATTTATCCCATTCACATATAAGGTTAATATAGATCAATTGTGAATTTGATCCTGTAATTGTGTTAGTTGGTTGTTATTTACAGTTGATTGTGTACTTACTGTATTGTACCCATGGTCTATGTACTTAACTGTGTTTATGTGGTGGTTCATAACATTATTTCATTTCCAAGTTTGGCACTCCCCTAATAACCTATTGTATGGGTCTGGTGATACAAACTTACTTTAGTATTTACTTGTCTAAAAGAATTTTATTTCTTTTGCACTTATTAAGCTTAGTTGGTCAGGTTATGAAATTCTTGACTGGAATTCATTTTCTTTAAGAATAACTCCCCCTAATCCTTTCTGGCTTGTAGAGTTTCTACTGAAAACTCCACTGCTAGCCTGGTGAGGTTTCCTTTGTAAGGTGATATGCCCCTTATCTCTAGCTATTTATAATAATTTTTTTTCTTCCGCATTGACCTTGGAGAATCTGATGTCTATGTGTCACAGAGATGGTGCTCTTGTACTGTTTCTCACAGGGGTTCTCTAAATTTCTTGAATTTGAATCCAGCTCTCTCTGGCAATGTTAGGAAAATCTTCATGGACAATATTTGCAAACATGTTTTTTTCCAAGTCCCTTACTCTATCTATCTCCCTCTCTTTCAGACATGCCAGTGAATCACTAATCTTGGTCTCCTTACATAATCCCAAATTTCTCAGAGGCTTTAGTCATCCATTTTTATTATTTTTGCTTTGTTTTTGTATGACTGTGTTGATTTGAAGTACCAGCCTTTAAAATTCTTAAAATGAATTTTTCAGCTCTAAAATATCAGGTTTTTTTAGCGGTGATTTCATCTTTCAGTTCCTGAATCATTTTACTGTATTCCTTAGATTCTTTGGATTAGGTCTGCACTTTCTCCTGATTTTTAATGATCTCCATTGCCATGAAAAGTCTGAGTTCTATGTCTGTCACTTTAGCTATTTCAGTTTGGTTAAGAACTGTTCCTGGGAAGCTCGTGTGGTTGTTGGAGGTAAGAAGACACTCTGGCTTTCTAAGTTGTCATAGTTCTTGTGCTGGTCTTTTCTCATCTGTGTGGGTTGATGTTCCTTTAATGTTTGAAGTTGCTGTCCTTTGGATGGAGTTTGTTATTTTATATTCTTTGATGCCCTCAAGGATTTCACTGATATAAGTCAAAACCTCAAGGGCATCAAGAATATAAATGATATAAGTTAGGTTGGTTGATTGGCTTTTGATATGGTTTGGCTGTGTCCCCACCTCAATCTCATCTTGAATTGTGACTCCCACAATTCCCACGTGTCATGGGAGAAACCCAATTGGAGGTGATTGAATTACAGAGATGGGCCTCTCCTGCGCTGTTCTCTTGATAGTGAACGAGTCTCACGAGACCTGATGGTTTTAAAAATGGGGATTTTCCTGCACAAGCTCTTTGCCTGCTGCCATCCGTGTAAGATGTGACTTGCTTCTCCTGCCTTCCACCACGATTGTGAGGCCTCCCCAGCCATGTGGAACTGTAAGACCAATAAACCTCTTTCTTTGGTAAATTGCCCAGTCTCATATATGTCTTTATAAGCAGCATGAAAACGGAATAATGCAGCTTCATTTCTGGTTAATTTTAGGTGTCAAAGGCTTAGCTCAGCACTCCTGGGATGTGTACTTTAACCTGGGGTGCTATGATTAGGTCCATGGCTTTGTTTTCTTGCTCCTTGTGCTTAAACATCTGCTACACTGTGAGGCCCGTGGTGTTCTTGGTTCACTGGTGATAACACTCAAATTGGGTGACCTGGGGAGATGATGCTGGCAAAAGTGCTCTACTGAGGCAGCGGTAGCAGGGTCTTCACTTGCAAGAAGCAGCAAGTTGGCAGTGTCCTAAAGTCTGTACACATATATGTGTGCCAGTAGCAGTGGCATGTCAGGAAGGGCAATGAGATGCATGCATTCATGTGTGCCAGGAAAGCAGTGAGTGCAGGCTGCAGTTGATTGCATGTCGGCAAAGTAATAGGGCAACGCTTTGGGCATGTACATGCTGGTACAGGCCTGTCTGCAAAAGTTCTCTGATGGTTTTGTGGGGTCTGTCAGTGTAAGAGCTATGTTGGTAGCTGCTGGGAAGTGCCCCAGTTGGGCATCTGAGGCTGTACTAAAATTGGATGCAGCCAGACAGGAATCCTAAGAGAGGCCAGAAAATGGTGGGGGTACTCAGATCAGCCTGGCCCCATCCTATGGGAAAGATAGCCCTGTTCTGTTCAGATCCAACGGCCAAAAAAGGCTAAAACCATCTAGAGGAGTGTGGCCAGCTTTGGTAGGTGAGTTTCCTTGGCCATTCTTTATTGAAGCTCTTCCTGTACCTGACCCTCTGGGATCTGCACAGCCTGGATTTCTATCCCTGTCAACACTCCAAGCAGTTTTTTATGCCAGCTCAAATGTCCATTGGGGTTGTGAAAGCTCCCGCTGCTGGGATTCTGGAGATCCATGATGAGAGTGGGCCACTCCATGCCTATTTAACTCATCCCTTCTCCAGGAGTCACTCAGGACCAGGAACAAATCCTGGTCCTCAGCAACCAGCTACAGGCTTCTTACCATCCCCTCCATTCAGTCCAGATTCTGCATCCTCCCTCTGTACATTCTAAATGTCTTCCTTCTGAAGATTTACTACAAGTGTGCCAGTCTTCTTGACGTTCTGGTCTCTCAATGGGAGGAGCTATTCCTGGCTGCATCTAGTCAGATATCTTGGCTCTACTCTTATGTTATTTTGAATAGAATTGCTTTCATAATTTGATTTTCCAGTTTTTCATAGGTATTATATAGAAATAGAAATATAGTTGAATTTTGTTTATTCACCTAGTTTACTGTTATTTTGCTAAATTTCTTATTAATGCTAGTATTTTTTATAGATTCCATTTTTTTTACATAAGCAGTCTACTTATCTGTGCACTAAATGTATAAAATTTCATTCACAATGCAAAATACCTTTGTCAAAAATAGTAAAATTATAGTACTTTTTATTTTATCATATAAAAAATATTAATAAAGTACCATTATCATGAAAGCATGTTTAACAACAAAACATAAATAAGTTTTTAAATAAGTTAAATAAATAATATATCTTAATATAACTAAGATATATCTAATTTTTTAATGGTGTTGTGTTTATTTTAAATTCTTTTGAAAAATTATAGTTTCTCAACTGGTGCAAAAAAATTCAATGAGGTAGAATATTAATTGCTTCATTCTATAAATATTTATTGAGCATCATGTCTTGCCACAAATAATTAACCTCAAATTTGGAAGAGATTGTGACACCTAATTGATAGTGTGATGATTATTCTTTTCTGTTAATAGGAGAACATGTTTTTAAAGTGATGTATGTGCATTCATGCATATGCTTGATTATGCAAACTACAGATATGAATATAATAAGCTTTGATATAAATACATGTTTATATAAAGAAAAATTTACATTTATTTTGGCAGGGTCTGAACATTAATAATGTCAATAATTAATGTCTATCTATACATAGATAAGTAGATCTGTAAATAAATAAATACCTAGATATATATTGATAGAATGGCAGATGGACATTAATTATTATGTATCCTCTTATAGTATTATAAATCTTAATGAATATTATTTTTAAATAAGTTGATGCACTTTATTCAATAAGAACATTCAAACAAATATGTAAATTATAAAACAAGAAATAAGTTACTTTAAGGTAGCAGAAACACACTAAGAACAATATTTTTTAATTCCAAGAAAAACAAAAACTGACCACTATTAACCAAATGTAAAAGTTTCATATTCTGCCTGTAATCCCAGCAGTTTGGGAGGCCGAGGTGGGCCGATCATGAGGTCAGGAGATCGAGACCATCTTGGCTAACACGGTGAAACCCCATCTCTACTAAAAATACAAAAAATGAGCCAGGTGTGGTGGCAGGTGCCTGTAGTCCCAGCTACTTGGGAGGCTGAGGCAGGATAATGGTGTGAATCCGGGAGGCAGAGCTTGCAGTGAACCGAGATCTGGCCACTGCACTCCAGCCTGGGCAACAGAACGAGACTCTGTCTCCAAAAAAAAAAAAAAAAAAAACGTTTCACATCCTATCTCTCTTTCCCTTATTACCTTGGTGAAATTTCTTTAATTAGTAATGAAAATAAAATGTAGAGAGATTACATGAAATGATAACCACTAGAAGAAGGTATAAAAGGAAAAAAACACTCTCAAAATTTAACTTCAATTTTTTTTAATTATTAGAAAAAATAACATAGAGCCATGAATTAAATATTGTTGATGTCAGGAATTATACTATTAAGAATTTTCAGAAAATTATTCTCATACAACAACATTTTATGTTCACAAATACACTGGTGAAAAAATCAATTTAAGATAGTAGACTTTCAATTAATGACTGAGTTTACTCAGGAATGCCAAGTTGGATTAATATAAGAAAATTAATTTATAAAACACATTAGTAGCTCTTTCCCTAAGCGGCCTGAGGTAATCTGTGAAAACGGTTCGCTATTCACTTGACCCGGAGAACCCCACGAAATCATGCAAATCAAGAGGTTCCAATCTTCGTGTTCACTTTAAGAACACTCGTGAAACTGCCCAGGCCATCAAGGGTATGCATATTCGAAAAGCCACGAAGTATCTGAAAGATGTCACTTTACAGAAACAGTGCGTACCATTCCGAAGTTACAATGCTGGAGTTGGCAGGTGTGCCCAGGCCAAGCAGTGGGGCTGGACGCAAGGTCGATGGCCCAAAAAGAGTGCTGAATTTTTGCTGCACATGCTTAAAAACGCAGAGAGTATTGCTGAACTTAAGGGTTTAGATGTAGATTCTCTGGTCATCGAGCATATCCAAGTGAACAAAGCACCTAAGATGCGTCGACGGACCTACAGAGCTCATGGTCGGATTAACCCATATATGAGCTCTCCCTGCCACATTGAGATGATCCTTACTGAAAAGGAACAGATTGTTCCTAAACCAGAAGAGGAGGTTGCCCAGAAGAAAAAGATATCCCAGAAGAAACTGAAGAAACAAAAACTTATGGCACGGGAGTAAATTCAGCATTAAAATAAATGTAATTTAAAGGAAAAAAAACACATTAGTAAATAAAAGGAGATAAACATATTATTAATTTATTTACTTTGATAAAACACATCTACAAACCGACAAAAAAAAAAAAAAAAAAAACTTTGGGGCAAATGTAATAAAAAGAGGTGAATGTTTGAAAACTTTTTTTTCTAATATCTGGAATAAGCCTAGGGTGCTTAATATACCTCTTTTTGCCATGTGGAAAAAATCAGTGCCCTAATGAAAGAAAATAAATGAAAAAATTAATTTAATAAGAAGTTAAAAACTGTTATTAATTATAGATTACATAATTATATGTTAAGAAATGCCCAGAAAAGCCTCTGATAAATTATTAGAGTGAAAGAAATTCCACGATTTTGAGAGATACAAAATGGTATATAAAGTGTATTTTCTTACTAGCAAAAAGAATACACTGCAACTTTTAAAACAGCATTTATACTGCACAAAGGAACAACTTATGAATAAATCCAGTATGAATCATTTAAAATAAATTATAGAAATATTTCTAAACATTGTATTAATGAGATAATAGTTTTATTGGTCAGGGTTCTCTAGAGGGATGGAACTAATATGATATATATGAAGTGGAGTTTATTAAGAAGTATTACCTCAGATGATCACAAGGTCCCACAATAGGCCATCTGCAAGCTGAGGAGTAAGGAGGCTAGTCTGAATCCCAAAGCTGAAGAACTTCAAGTCTGATGTCCAAGGGCAGGAAGCATCCATCACAGGAGCAAGATGTAGGCTGGGAGGCTAAGCCTGTCTAACCTTTTCACATTTTTCTGCCTATTTTATATTCTGGTCACAAGGCAGCTTAGTAGATGGTGTCTGCCTAGATTAAGGGTGGGTCTGCCTTTCCCAGCCCACTGACTCAAATGTTAATCTCCTTGGCAACAGCCTCACAGACACACCCAAAAACAATACTCTGCATCCTTCAATCCAACCAAGTTAACAGTCAGGCCGGGCGCGGTGGCTCAAGCCTGTAATCCCAGCACTTTGGGAGGCCGAGACGGGCGGATCACGAGGTCAGGAGATCGAAACCATCCTGGCTAACACGGTGAAACCCCGTCTCTACTAAAAAAAATACAAAAAACTAGCCGGGCGAGGTAGCGGGCGCCTGTAGTCCCAGCTACTCGGGAGGCTGAGGCAAGAGAATGGCGAGAACCCAGGAGGCGGAGCTTGCAGTGAGCTGAGATCCGGCCACTGCACTCCAGCCTGGGCGACAGAGCGAGACTCCGTCTCAAAAAAAAAAAAAAAAAAAAAAGTTAACAGTCAGTATTAACTCTCACAATAGTTTATCAATTATTTGATATAATAGTATGTCTGGCAAAGTAAAGTTATATCATAAAATTATACACTTATAAAACAGTATTATAAAATATAAAATAATTTTATGTTAGCTAATATATTAATTTATACATTAAATACTATTTTGAATGTGTGTGTATAAATATATATACACACTACAGATGTATTCATATATTGTTATATAATTTTCCATAAGTTTTTAATAGATTTCATAATATCCTAATTAATATTGCAATAATTTTTGCTGGAAGTTGAAATTATAATTATAAAATGGATACAGAATAGTAAATAGCCAAGAATAAACAGCACACTAGTGCAAAAGAAGAAAAGGGACATTTTCTATCAAATATCAAGACATAATTTGTTTTAAAATCTACTTAAGGTAAATAGAAACATGGTACAAAACAGAAAGCCTGTAGAAAACGTAAGTGATTTGGACTGTATTATGATATTATACAGCAATGAAATAAACCTTATTTGTGTGAATTAATCTCAAGCAAATCAAAATAAATAATATTCCAACAGGAAAATTTTGTGGTTTGTATAGTGAAAACTAATATAATTTGTACCTCAGGGCCTGGTGAAGAGAATGCTCATGTGAGCAATAGAAAATCCTCACAGTTCTTCACTGGTCTGTGGAGTAAAAGCCGTAACATTTAAACACACATGTGTGCTCGCCTAGTATTGACCCCTTTTCGTTAGTCTTTAATACAGGATCAGAGACAATGTCATATACTAATCTCAAAAATTAAAAAGATGAATAAGGAAGTTCCCTGTCACCATCCCATTTTATTCATGGACATAGACTTTCCAAAAGCCATAAAGACCATGGAGAGAGATTGTAAATCAATATAAAGTTAATCAAATATTAGCTGCAATTGCAGCCTCTACTTTACCTGTGCTATCTTTATTACAAGATATTAACACAGCATCTGGAACTTGCCATATTTTCTAATGGGGAGAATGGAATCTTTCATTTTCTTTATCATTAATAAAATAAAAGCTGTTAGCATTTAACTGAGATTTTCAGTAGTAAAGATTTACTTCCTTGCTCCCAAGCCATGTTCATGGTTCTGTCAATGGTTCAATAGTTTGGAATATTTGAAAACATATTCTGCAAGATAACAACAATCCATTACCAAGAATATAGCCATACCTTCAACAGGACCCTATGTATGTTAGAGAATACATGTAGTAACCTTGGAAATACTGCATTAGTTAACTTATCCAATAAATTAGAAAACTGTCAGCTTTAAGTGTAACCTAGGTTAGGATGCAAAAGGGGACTACAGATGGTTCAGGCTGCAGTACTTCCTTTCCTGCCGCTCAGGCCACTTGGTTTGGCACACTTTGTGGCTCTTAAGGACTCTGAAGAAAGTCTCTGGAAAGCCCCAAGTGGGAAAATTATGGCACAGACACCATGATTCCTAAAACAGAGCATTATTTGTTTTTCACAAACAAATTTGATATGCCATTAGCCAAAACTGAGACCCTCACTATAGAACATTAAGTGATAACTGACTGGAAATGTACATTAAAAGATGAATATTACTAGATAGCTAATCTGGGAGTTACAACAGTGATCCATGGTAGAATGGAAATACTATAATAAATCAATTTGTGTCCATTAATAAATAATATTACATTGTATATATATATAAAATATCACATTTTGATATATATAAATTGAATAATACACAATGAAATATTTTAATGTGACACACACACAATGGATTATTATTCTACCATGTAAAGAAATGGGATTGTGTCATTTTCAACAACGTCAGCGGAACTGGAAGACATTATCTTAAGTGAAATAAGTCAGGCACTGAAAGATAAATGTCACATGTCCTCACTCAAGTGGGGTAGCTAAAAAAATTGATCTCAGAGAGATAATAAACAGAATGGTGGTTATCAGAGGCTGGGAAAGGGAGTAAGGATGAGAAGATTAAGATAGATTGATTAATGGGTAAAAAACTAGAGTTAATAGAAGGAATAAGATTTAGTGCTTGGTAGCACAATAGGGCAACTATAGTTTATCATAACTTCTTGTATATTTCATATAGATAGAAGGGTAGATTTGACATTTCCCACACAGAATAAAAACCAATGTGTGAGGTGATGGATATCCCAATTACTCAATTTTGATTATTATACATCATATGCTTTTATCAAAATATCACACATACCCCATAAATATGTACAGATATTATGCATTAAGAATAAAGAAGTAAAAAGTTATTTGACTCAAATAGGTCCAGACAGCATAGTACAATAGATTAACATGTCATCTAGGCCTAAAATTACCTATCTTTGTTTCACTGATGTTTTTCCTTCAGCATATACCTATGACCTTACTGACTATTATTTATGTCAACAGAGAGAGAAGGGGAAAAATCCACAAAGGGTTATATCAGTATTTTGGTGTGGAAAGAAAAAAAATCACTATGAGTATACAGCTTCAATCAGGGGTGATTCTGAAGGACAGTGATGAGAGCAGACATGTTTAAGTGGACATATACTTGAAGTTATCTACTTATTAGAAAGAAAAATGGTTGGAAATAAGAATTTTTGGCTAGTGATGGATAATTTGACTCCATCATTAAGGCCTTGGGATGGAGAACATTGACCATCAGAGACAAGATGGCTAGAGGAAATGCCATGCAGGGGAACTTTAGGATGAGGAACATGGTATTTAGATTTTGTCTCATGTCTATGTCCTCTAGAGTACACTTTCCACATAGGAGGCGCTTAATCATCTTGTGTGCAAAATGACTTTTCTAGTGAAAGTCAGTTTTCAAACACTTCAGTATTTGCACAGTGGATGCAAGAAGTAATCTATGTGTTATCTCAATCCCATTGGGTCCCTCTTATCCAAGGTAACCTGACTACTGCTGCTGCTCAGTATATGACACACTAGCAGCAGAGACCAATGCTGAACCTTCAATATCATATCTCTTGAATAGATCAACCAGGCACTTTGTGGAAAGGAATTATATATGACTACTTTCAACTTGAGATTTAATCATTTGTCCTGAACAAGATTAGTATGTGTTCTAGGTATGCATTTCCCTTTTCTGGAAGACATTTGCTCTATGAACACCACATATAGAATCACCATGTATAGAATCAGATATTTATTAATATCTAAATTAATAAAATGAAATCCTGCAAAACATCACCTCAGATCAAAAATCTAATGTAGTGGTAAATAATGTACAAGAATGCCTCCTGAGTCAAAGGATCTACTTGCTTTATTATATATCATTCAGAAGATACTATCATGATAAATCATTGGAATCGATTTTTAAAGGTTCAGTTGAAATTCTAATTTGGGAACAGTATCTAGGAAACTTAGAGCACTGTTTTTCAAAATGTGGTACTTATGTTAAACTAACAATCTTATCTGATGCTGAGAGATGAGTGACTAGGATCAGGAACCAGTGAAAACAGAATTGGTCATTCTCACCAAAAACCTACTTACTGACCTGGAAATATGTACTGTCTTTGAAACATAGTCTATGTAATTACGAAAGTCCAGGTAACTACAGGTAGAATGGTCACCTCTTCAAGGGACAAGAGCAGGGTCTCAAAGAACGTAGATCTAAATCCAGGACTGATAACCAATCATTTTTGGCTCCTCATGCTATACTCAACAGGAATATAAAGGAGTTACAATGATGTCAGAAGTAATCATCCCTAGTTATCATAAAGGGCCAGGATTGCTATTGCACAATGGAGAAGTGATAAGTATGTCTGAGATTCAAAGGAGTCACCAGAACACCTCTTGGGACTTACTTGCTTGGTACAACAACCATAGCCTGTCAAGATCATGATATGCAGGGATTTCAAACACCCCATGTTAAAGGTCTGAATGACCCCACCAAATAATCAACTCAGATAGCAGGCATCCAGAATAATGGTAAGGGAAATCTAATGGGTAACAACAAAGAAAAATGATGATTTGATGTGGACTAGCCATGAGCTATGAGCAGAGAAGGACATTTCTTCACTGACTTTGTTATAATTATTTTTTATTAGAAATTATGATGAGACACCAACTTGTAGAATCAGTGAAAATATTTATTTAATATGGGGTGCAAATGGAGGTGAGTGATGCAAGATGTGACATCTCTATCAGATACCATCAGTGCTCCACTCATCTTCTATTGTCCTACTTCAGGGTTTCTCTGCCTGGGGGCATTCTATAACTGCAGGAACATTTCTGGTTTAACAAATGAAGACAGGCTGAAAGTGCAAGGATTTAATTATCCATCAGAAACCTTCAGCTAGTTAGGTTCTAGAGCTGGTGAATCAATGTCCCATCTTCCTTATGCCTTTGTGAGACAATTTGGAATATGTGTTATAGAGTCCTAGTCATCCTCAGAAATAATCAATTTGTTAACAGTTTTTACTGGATAGTCTTTTGTCCTCCTTTCCTTTTTCTGATCCCTCACTATGCTTTCTGAGATCACCTCCCAAATAGAGTATGTGCAACTAGATACTTCTTTTAGAGATAGTTTTTGCAATAACCCAAATTATGACATCCTCTTTTTGTTAAATAAAAAATTCTAGTTCATAATCAAAATTTAACACAGATTATATTCAATTACACCTTCTGTACACAGATGTTTATCAAAAATATATTGGAGATCAAATGATGAATTCACCTAAAAAAGCTGTAATAACCAACAGATTGTGTAATGGCAAACGTACGGTTTTCTGAAGATTAAAATAATAAAACTAAATATATATGTATAGGTATACATATATGGCAGAATTCCAGTGCAATTATAAAATAATTCATATATATGGCTATGTGTTTATGTGTATATAGACACACATAACATAACTTGGGTTTTTTACATTGTATTATTTTAGTTACATATGACATAGCCATGCAAAATCATGTGACTAGAAATACTGAGGTCTGCAAACTCATGTTAGTTAATGAATATGAATACAACTTGTGATTATACATTCCCTGTGAAGCAAAAATACATTGGAATCAGACTTTCAGTGTTCTGTCATACTATCATCCCTGTATAAGTACCTATTTGTTTTCTCAACCCAAATTTACAAATAATTATAAACTAAGTCATACTAATCTCTCAACATGCCCTTAAGGGGAGCACTGACTTATATTTATTGGAATTTTAAGTAAGCATAGGCCACTTATTTAAGGTTTCAAGCAATGTCTATAACAAATACATTGTATTATTACATAATATATAAATAATTAGATATCCCTTTTAACATAATGTAAAATTTGCTGTAGAGTATTAAAAACCACGTTTTTCTTATTCAACTTACTGTTTGAAGTAGAAGACAAACATGGGCACACACATTGTAAAAGTCCATTATATTTTTACAATATTTTCAAAGAGAAATAGTGTTCCGTCACGTTTTCAAAGAAAAAAAAAAAAAAACACAAGAATTTAGGTGTGAATTTAAAGAAGAATCAAACTGCAGTAACATACCTTTATTTATTATTAAAAATATTCTGGCATATTGAAATCTCATATATATTAGAAAAAATTTGGAACTTAAGACATGAGGATTTTTTAGACCACGCCAGGGATAATAATTCAAAATATTCAGAGGTAGGAAGACTGTAAAAAGCATCATTTCTCCTATAATATTTTTTCTCTCACACTCCTGAAAGAAAACATGATGATCTCCATTCTTACACATGAGAAAATTGAGACTGAGGAATCATGAGATAGAACACTTCTGTTTAAATTGTTGTTATTATTTATTTTTAGAGATTTAGGGAGTACAAGTAACAAAACTGCACTTGTACCCCCTAAATCTCTCTCTCTCTCTCTTTTTTTTTGGAGACAAAATCCCGCTCTGCCTCCCAGGCTGCAGTTCAGTGGCGCAATCTTGGCTCACTGCAACCTCCGCCTCCCAGATTCAAGCAATTCTCTTGCCTCAGCCTCCTGAGTAGCTGTGATTACAGACACATACTGCCATGCCCAGTTATTATTACTATTGTGTTTTGTTGTTGTTGTTGCTGTTGTTTTTGTTGTTGTTTGTATTTTTAGTAGAGATGAAGTTTTGCCATGTTGGCCAGGCTAGTCTCGAACTCCTGACCTCAGATGATCCGCCTGCCTTGGCCTTCCAAAGTGCTAGGATGCAGGCATGAGCCACCGCGCCAGGCCCTGTACTCTCTAAATCTCTAGGAATAAAATGCAATGGATATATGGCACAGTGGTGAAGTCTGGGCATTTAACGTACCCATCACTCAATTAGTAAACATTGTTTCCAATAGATAATTTTTCAGCCTTTACTCCCATGCCACACTCCCCCTTTTTGGAAAATCCAGTGTTTATTATTCCACTCTGTATGTTTATGTGTACTTACTAGTTACCTTCTACCTATAAGTGAGAACGTGTATTATTTGACTTTCTTAATATTTCACTTAAGATAATGACCTTCAGTTCCATCTATGCCATTGCAAAAGACATTATTTTACTGTTGTTGTTGTCTTTTTTTAAATGCCTGAGTGGTATTCCATGCTACATATACCACATTTTCTTTATCCAATTATTTGTTGATAGACAGTTAATTCTGTGACTTTGCTATTATGAATAGGGCTGAGAAACATGTGAGTGCAGGTGCCTTTTTGATATAATGATTTTTCTTATTTTCTTTCTATCATTATTTTTTAATGTGGCTAGTAGAAATTATTTTTCATCCTTTATTTTAGGTTCAGGAGTACATGTGCTGGTTTGTTGCATGGATAAATTGTGTGTCACCTGGGGTTTGGTGTACAGATAATTTTGTCACCCAGATAATTAGCATAATACCCAATAGGTAGTTTTTCAATCATCAGGTAGATACCCAGTAATTAGATTGTTTGATCAAATGGTAGCTCTACTTTTAACTCCTTGATAAACCTGCATACTGTATTCTATAGAATTATGCACATTTTCACTCCCACCAACAAAGTATAAGCATTCCCCTTTCTCTGCATCCTTGTCAGCAATGGTTGTTTTTGACTTTTTAAAAATAGGTATTCTGACTGGCATAAAGTGGTCTCTCTTTGTGGTTTTATTTTACATTTCTCTGATAATTATTAATGTTGAGCATTTTTATAAGGTGTTGGTAATTTGTATATCTTGTTGTTATTTTTAATAAACCTGTTCATTTGATTTACTCACTTTTTAGTGGGGTTGTTTTTTCCTTGTTGAGTTGAGTTTCTTGAAGAATCTGGACATTAGTCCTTTGCCAGATGCATAGTTCACAAATACTTCTTTTTTTTTCCATTCTGTAGGTTGTCTATTTAATCTGTCGATAGCTTCTTTTGTTGTATGCAAACTTCATAGTTTAATTAAGTCCTATTTGTATATTTTTGGTTTTGATGTGTTTGCTTTTGAGGACTTAGTCGTAAATTATTGCCTTAGGTCAATGTCCAAAAGAGTTTTGTCTAAGTTTTCTTTTAGACTTTTATAGTTTCAAGTCTTAAATTTAATTTTGTTATTCATCTTGAGTTAATTTTTGTGTATGTTGAAATATAGAGGCCCAGTTTTATTCTTCTGCATATGGCTATCTGGTTTATTCAGCACCATTTATTGAATAGCATGTCCTCTCCCCACCATGTATTTTTGTCAACATTGTCCAATATCTCTTGGTTATAGGCATGTGGCTTTATTTCTTGGGTCTCTGTTGTGTTCCATTGATCTATATGTCTATTTTTATACCATTACCATGCTGTTTAGGTTACTGAAGACTTGCATGCAGTATAGTCCAGTGATTGCAATGCCTTCAGCTTTGTTTTTTTGGCCAAAGATTGCTTTGTCTCTTCAGGTTCTTTTTTGGTTCCAGATGAATTTTAAGATGTTTTATAATCCTGTGAAAAATGATGTTAATATTTTGATAGGAATTTTGTCGAATCTGAAGATGGCTTTGAATATTATGTCCAACTTAAGGGTATTGATTCTTCCAATCCCTTAGTGGGGAATATTTCTACAATTCTTTGTGTCATCTATGATTTCTGTCAGCAGTGTTTTGTAGAAATATTTTAACTCCTTAGTTAAAGGTGTTTTAGGTATTTTATTTGTTGTAGCTGTTATAAATTGAATTGAATTATTAATTTTGCTCTCAGCTTGAATGTTATTGGTGTATCGATATTGCTATTGATTTTCATACATTGATTTTGTATCCTGAAACTTTATTGAAGTCACTTGTCAAATCTACAGGTCTTTTGGAGGAAGTCTTTGTATTTTCTATGTATAAGATTATATCATCAGTGAATAGAGATAACTTGATTTCCTCCTTTCTAGTTTGGATGCCTTTTATTTATTTATCTTGCCTGATGGCTCTAGATAGAACTTATATTGCTACGTTAAATAAGAGTGGTAAAACTGGTCATCATTGTGTGTTCCAGTACTCATCAGTAATGCTTTAAAATTTTCCTCATTCAGTATGACGTTGGCTGTGGGTTTTTTGTACATGACTTTTTATCATTTTGAGGTATATTCTTTCAATGCCTAGTTTATTGATAGTTTTTATTATGAAAAGATGATAAATTTTATCAAATGCTTTTTTGCATCTATTGAGATGATCATGTAGTTTTTCCTTCATTCTATTTATGTGATATAACACATTTATTGATTTATGTATGCTTAAATAATCTTGTATCACTAATAAAATGCATTTGGTTGTGATGTATTATTACCTTTTTGATGTGCTGTTAAATTTAGTTTGCTAGTATTTTGTTGAGGTTTTTACATCTATGTTTACCACGGATGTTGGCCTGTGGTTTTCTTTTTCTTTTTTGGTTTGTTTTTGCATGGTTTTGGTATCAAGGTGATATTGGCTTCGTAGAATGACTGAGGAAGAATTACCTTCTCTTTGACTTTTGGGAACATTTTCAGTAGGATTAGTACCAATTCTTCTTTGTACATCTGGTAGAATTCAGCTGTGAATTTATCTGATACTGGGCTTTTTTTTTGTTGCTGATGGGAGAGGTTTTGTTACTGATTCGATCTTATGAATCATTATTGGTCTGTTCAGAATTTATATTTTTTCTAGTTCAATATTGGGAGTTTGTATGCATCCAGGAATTTGTCAATTTCCTCCACGTGTTACAGTTTTTGTTTATAGAGATGCTCATAGTAGTCTCTGACAATATTTTTATATCTGTGGTATCCATTTTAATGTCACCTTTATCATTTTTGATAGTGGTTATTTGATTCACCCCTCTCTTTTTCTTGGTCAATCTAGCTAGTGATGTATCAGTTTTGTTGATTTTTTCAAAGAACAAACTTTCATTTTGTTTGTTTTTTGTTCTCTCTTTCATTTAGTTCTACTCTGATATTATTTTATTTTTTCTTCTGCTAACTTTATATTTGGTTCATTGTGGTTTTCTAGTTTGTTGAGGTATAATGTTAGACTGTTAATTTGAGACCTTTCTATATTTTTGATGTAGGCATTTAACATTATAACCTTCCCTCATTAGAATTGCTTTTGCTGTATCCTAAAGGTTTTCATAGGGTGTGCCTTCATTTTTTTTAATTTAAATTGTTTTTTAATTTACTTCTTTTTTTTTTTTTTTTTTTTTTGAGGCGGAGTCTCGCTCTGTCTCCCGGACTGGAGTGCAGTGGCCGGATCTCAGCTCACTGCAAGCTCCGCCTCCCGGGTTTACGCCATTCTCCTGCCTCAGCCTCCCGAGTAGCTGGGACTACAGGCGCCCGCCACCTCGCCCAGCTAGTTTGTCTCATTTACCTAAAAATCATTAAGGACTAAGTTGTTTAATTACCATTTATGTGTATAGTTCTGAAAGTTTTTCTTGGTATTGATCTCTAGTTTAACTCCACTGGGATCTGAGTAGATACTTTATATGATTCTGGTCTTTTAAAATTAGTTTAGACTTGTTTTGTGGCCTAGAATTTGACCTATTTTGGAAAATATCTTATGTGCCGATGAGAAGAATGTATCTTATGCGGTTGTTATATAGAATGTCCTGTAAATATCTGCTATGTTCATTTCATCTAGAGTTTAATTTGAGTTAAGAGATTCTTTGTTGACTTTCTGCTTCTATGACCCATGTAGTGTTGTCAGTGGAGGGTTGAAGTTTACCACTATTATTATGTAACTGTCTATAGTAATATTTATAATATTTATTTTTTGAATCTGAGTGCCCTGGTGTAGAGGGCATATATATATATATGTATATATAGAGAGAGAGAGAGAGAGTGTGTGAGAGAGAGAGAGAGAGGGCATATATATGTGTGTGTGTGTGTGTGTGTATACATAAAACTGTTGTAGTTTTAAAATGTTTTGTCTGATATAAGTATGGCTACTCCCACTTGCTTCTGGTTTCTGTTTGCATGGAATATCTTTTTTCCATCTCTTTTCTTTTAGTCTGCAAATGCCTTTACTAGTTATGTGGGTTTCTTATAAGCAACATATGGTTAAATCTTGTATTTTATCTATTATATCAGTGTTTTTCTGCTAAGTGGAAATTTAATCCATTTATGTTCAAGATTAATATTGTTATCTGAGGTTTTCTAACTGTCATAATATTAACTGTTACCTAGATCTGTGTAGTTCCAATTGTGTAACTGCTTTATAAGATCTGTGAGTTTTCTACTTTCAGGTGTTTTTATGATGGCAACTATTGTCATTTCTTTTCCATGTTTAAAACTCCTTTGAATTTTTTTTTTTTTTTTTTTTGGTAGGAATTGTCTAATGGTGTGGAATTCCCTTAGCTTTTGCTTGTATGGGAAAGACTTTAGTTCCCCTTCATTTATGGCACTAAGTTTAGCAGGACACAAAATTGTTGGCTGACAAATTTTTCTTTAGGAAGACTGAAAATAGGACCCCAGTCTCTTCTGGCCTGTAAGGTATTTGCTGTAAAGTTTACTGTTAGTCTAATGGGATTTCCTTGATAAGTGATTAAATGCTTCTCTTTTGTTTATTTTAGGATACTTTTCTTCATATTAACTTTGGAGAGTCTGAGGACTATATGCCTTAGTGAAGTTTATCTTACAAATTATTTTTCCCTGGGCTTTTTGCACCTGAATGTCCAAATCTCTAGCAAAACCAGAGAAATTGTTCTGAATTATTTCCTCAGATATGCTTTCCAAACTATTTATTTATTTTTATCCCTCAGAAACAACTATTACTCATAAGTTTTGGTTGCTTTACATAAATCCCATGTTCCTCAAAGTCTTTGTTCATTTATTTTTTATCTTTATTTTTATCTGACTGGGTTAATTTGAAAGACCTCTCTTCATATTCTGAAATTCTTTCTTTGGCTTTGCCTAGCCTATAGATAAAGATTTTAGCAGTATTTTGTAATTCTTTCAATATTTTTTTATTTCTAGAAATTCAGTTTATTTTTTAAATATCTCTCTAGTAAGTTTTTCATTCATATTTTCAATTGTTTTTCTGATGTATTCATGCTGCTTTACAACTTTCTCTTTGATCTCACTGAATTTCCCTACCATTCACATTTCAAATTCTTAATCTACCATTTTGCAATTTTCTTTTTGTTTAGGATCCATTGATAAAAAACTAGTGTGATCCTCTGAGGAAATCGAAACACTCTGTTTTTCATGTTGTCAGAGTTATTATACTGATTCATTTTCATCCGGAGAAGATACCACTACTTATTTTTGAATTTGCTTTTTTTTTTTTGAAAGGGATTGCTTCTACTTTGAGGTTGTGACTCTAGTGTATGTTTGGTAGGGTCTTTGGCTTTGGTTCTGGGTGCTTCCAGGGGACTGAGTTCTATAAATTCCTTGGTTATAGATAGTTTTAGTGTGGTGGTTTTCTCAAATGCTGGTTGTTTGTAGGTTGTAGCAGTGGTGTACTGGGTGAGTGAGCACAGTCACTGCCTCCTGCAGAGATGGTGAGGTGGATTTCTTAGGAAGCTTATCTCATTTCCCATCTCTGTGCACTTCTGAAAACAGATATTGTATTGGGTTGTGCAGGTCAATTTCCCAGCCAGTAAGTGATGCTTGCAGGAGACAGCTGAGAAGGTAGCAGTGACACTTATGTGTAATCTGTAAAAACCGAAAGTACTTGAATTTCCCAGGTGATGGGAATGGCCATAGAATCCAGGGTTTTCTTTCCCATGTTGTACCTCTGAAGTGGGTCGAGGGAGCACAGGCAAGTGGGGCCAAGTTGAACCATCCTGTATCTCGGTTTTCCAATGGCAGGTATGAACGCTCACCTTCACAGGAGATAGCAAGTAACTCTCAGGGCACTGGGGTATCTTTTCAGGAAGAGGCAGAGGTGCTTCTCTCACACCAAAGGACCTTCATGGAGGGGAGAGGGGCAGGTCAGGAATCAGCCTAGCAGGGGGCCGTGGGACCCACCCACCTCCCACACCCCCAAACTAGAGGGTCTCCTTTGGCATCTGCCACTGGCAGCAGGCCAGAAGAATGAGCCCACTCCAAAGCAGTCTGCATTCTGATTGTGATGCCATTCTAGGATGAGAGACTCCCTGTCCAGCTCTCAGGGAATAGACTTCCTGGTTCAGTCCTACAAAGGAGGGGCACCCAGCTCCCATGCTGCAGCATAGGTGCTCTTTTTCCACTCAAGATCAGATCACAAATCTCATTCCTATGTCCCAGATGGCATGCTCAAGTCCTGGGAGTATTCAGGGGGTCCTTGCTCCCAGAGGTCCCAAGATGGTGGCCCTGGCTTCCAAGATGGTGGCCCCGGCTTCCAAGATTGTGGCGGTTGCTTCCAAGACAGTGGCAAGCCTATTGTTCTCTGACCTGGGGATCTTGGCCTCAAGGATTCCAAGGAATGGAATCTTGGGCTATTCAGTGAGTGTTATAGCTCTATTAGAAGCCTGGGACATGGAAGAGAACCGTGGAACCCAGCGACTAGTGTTCAGCTCCATTAGGATGAACCCAGGCACTTAGCCATGCAGGAACAATGGGAGCCTTTAGGCCAATCTGGAGTGGCAATGGGCACCTCGCTGGATGAGGAGCACAGGGACACCCTGCCAGATCTGAGGTGGACCCAAAGAGGGTAGCCATTGTCACCTCCAATTCCTGGGTTTATATCCCCATCATTGTCCCTCCCCCTGTGCTCTCAAGCTATAGATGATTGGCTATTTCTTTACCTCTTGATTTAGCTGAATTAGCATTTTAGTGAGCTCTCTTTACTACCTGATTGGTCAGGTGTGAGCTAAGTTGCAAGCCCATGTTTAAAGGTGGATGAGGTCACCTTCCCAGCTCGGCTTAGGGAGCCTTAGTCGGCCTAGGAAATCTAGCTAGCCCTGTCTCTCAGGAGGATAGGACCAGGCCAGAGAAACTGTCTTTGACTCAAGTGCTTGCTGTGATGAGGACGGCGGGCTAGTCTCAGGACAAAAATCAAACACTCAGGCAGGACAATAGCCACTGTGTTGCAGTGCTGCTAGCAGGAAGGGCAGGCCTGTCCACCTGGGAATGACAATGCAGGCAGCTTTGGGGTATTTCAGACATTGTGGGGTGTATGGTCTGAACGTGCCTTGCTCCCATAGCAGCATGCAGTAGTGGTCGTAGTACTTGTACTTAGGGCCTGTGAGCGCACCCAACCTCTCCTCTCCCTGACCCAGCAGCTGGCAGCAGCAGCAGCGGCTTTAAGGCAGGAGGCAGAGTCTTCAGGCATAAGGTCCAGGAATGGCTCTGTGCTGCAGCTACCCAGCACTTGGAAGCCTGTGGTACTCCATGAGAGTTTGAGCAGAGCCTCTGCTCAATCTCTAGGTAGCTCCCTATGCCAGTCTAGAGTCCTTTGAGGATATGGGAGGTCTCTTGCATTTAGGATTATAAAGGTCACTGACAGAAATATGGAGTTCCAGGGGTCTCTTCTTGGCTCTATGAAAGGGGCACTTGCCCCTTCTCTGGGTCCAGGGGCAGCTTTTGGCTCCCAGCAACCCCCAGCAGGCAGCCCTGCTTCCTCTTCCTTCACCCTCAGTGTGTCCCACTCCGTTGATCCAGTGTTCTTTCTGACAATCTCTTTAAAGGGTGAATGTCTACTCAGATTTGATTCTTCTCCATGGGAGAGACATGCCTCAGATGCATTTACTCAGTCATCTTGAATCCCGAGCACAGAATTCGGACCTAGAAACATAATATGAAGTTATATTTGTGAGTATCTGATCATAGGATTTGGAAAATCATGAAGACAGTTTCAGTTGCACATAAGCAATTCTGTATATAAATTTAAATAATTTTGATATAAATACTTTTCATGAATTAAAAGATACAAATCCTAGCTGCTGAATTAAATCTAGAAGAAATCTTCAACTACAACTATTTTGATAACTATCCTTCCAAAAGGGATGTGAATTTATACACTCCTATAGGAGTTGTCTGACCTGGTTTAAGGCAGTAGAATAAGAAAAAAAATGTCTGGATATTCTGATCATTTCTATTTTTTTCCCTTTGAGTCTGTTATCTTGATTAATAGGTATTTTCCACTTTTTAAGTGTCCAGTGTTTAAAATTACTTACTTTGGTTTAACTACTTTGGAGGGATAAGGAGAATTAAAATAGGTTGTAAATTATTAAAATGGCACAGATGCCATTCTTCAACAGAGGTTATTTAATAATCCTAAAGTTAAAAAGGTAGTAAGTGGCAGAGCTGAAAGTCAAAGTTTTGCCTGAATGCAAATTGCTTGATTTTTTTTAACTACACAAAGTATCACTGTCCTTTAGGATTCTAAACCTCTCAGAAAAATAGAATAATAGTTTTTAATGAAAATCGAATCTTTGCAATGTAGCAACTGAGGGAAAGTAATTAAACGATTTGAATTCCACAAATATTCCATCAGCAATCCCAAAACAAACTGAAGTCCTAAATAAAATGAACATAATAGACAACTCAGGCAACGTCACTTAAATGATATAGGATTTTTTTTCCAGACTTGGCACTCTACAGTGAGTCAATGAGCCAATAAAGACAAATTTGCTTAGATACATATGCATGTTTAAAACCTAAAACAAAACAGACTTCCTGTATTCTTTTTCCATCATTCTAACCCAAATATTACTTTTTGAAATGTCATTATTATATTAACCAGCAATTGTTAATTCAAGAAGCAAATATGATGGAAAGGGCTGGAGGGAGGAAGCTTCTAATATACTATTTGTGTTTCCTCAGGGAAGTTATATAATTTCTCTGAACTTCAGTCTTCTCACTTGCACATTCAGAAGGCTGTAGAAATTTGAAGAAATCGGGTATAAAATACACTTAGTATAATATCCAAAAGAATAAGCATTTTTTTTTCTAAAATCTAATCTGTAATTACTTTCCTCATATTAGCTAACCAGCAGCTCTCCACTAAGGCTTATGACAAAGTTGATGTAAATCTCCTACCACGTGCCTTCTATAAAGGGGCAACTCAGTAAGGACCTAACTTTAGGTGCTTTCCCAGAAAAATAACACAAATCAAATAACGTGGCTCATCTAATCAAGCAGTATGCCACACATTGATATTCTAGGCAAGAAGATAGAGAAAAAGTAGAAGGATTTTGACTTTTGTTTTTGTTGTGGGAAGCTCCTTCCAACAGATATTCTGTCATATCTGATTAGTAAGAACTCAATCAAGGGAACTGAGGCTAACAGCAATAATTTTGCTCAGTCATTATTCATCCTCTCAGATTGAGGTTGGACCTACCTCACTTCAGGTCAAGGAATCTTGAACTAACTTAAATCAATATTTCATTATCTGGGATTAATGGTAAATATAATATTAGAGGTAATCTGCCATATAGGATTAAATATTGAGTTCCATTAGTCTTTTGGACCATTCACATTTAAAGAGGTTATTAATATAGTGGATTAAAATATATCATCTTTGCTATTTTCTATTTGTTCTTTGTTCCTTTTATTGATTTTTTTTTTCTGACTTCTCTGGATTGAAGAATATTTTATTATTAAGTTGTATCTTTTTATTTATTTTCTATAACAATTATTTTGACTTTTAAAATGCTTTCCCTAGAGCTGAGTGTATGATTTTTAGATGAGTCTACTTTGAAATAATATTAAATCACTTTATTTGTAGTGTAATGACCTTATTACATAAAATTCCCAGTACTTTTCTCCTATTTTTTTGCTGTTATTTTCATACTTTTCACTTATGCAGATGATATAAGCACACAAAACATTGCTACGTTTTTGCTTTACACAGATCGTTATCATTAGAGCAATTCAAAATAAGAAAAAAGTGTTTTACCTTCATCTATTCTATTTCCAAACTCTTGACATACAATATTCCTTCTTTCTGAATAACTTCCTGTAATATTTTATAGACTATGTCTGGCAACATATGAATCTTTTTGTCTAAGGAAAACTTAATTTCTACTTCTTTTGAAGAACACTTTGCTGGTTATAGTAATGTGGGTTGACTGTTTTTCTTTCAGCACTTAATTATATCAATTTACATTGATACCTTGCTTACAAGAATTTACATTGACTTCTTGCTTATGTAAGACTACTGTAATTATGATCTTTGTTATAGGATGGTATTGTGTTTTCTTTCTCTGCCTGTTTTCAAGATTTTCTCCTGTTGTTGATTTTCAGCAGTAGAAATATGATGTGTAATATACTTAGGTAAATTTGTGTGTGTCTATGTGCATGTGCGTTTCCTTTTTAGGGGGTTGAGGGAGGTATATATCATGTTTATTGCTCTAGTTTCATGGATCTGTGGTTTGTTGTCTTTCAGTAGTGTGATAACTTTCTTTATCCATCTGAGATTTCTACTACACTCACAATAGATGGTTTGATATTGTTTCATAGCCCTTGGATGTTTATTCTTTTATAAATTTTCTCTTTTTTACTCTTTATGTTTCATTTTGGGTGATTTCTATTAGTCTATTTTCAAATTCACTTATTCTTTCCATGGTTGTATCTATTCTACTGATAATCCTATCAAAGACATTTTTCATCTCTCTACTGTTTTTTTGTTTGTAATATTTTCATTTGATTTTTTTCTTATACTGCCCATATCTCTACTGAAGTTGCCTATCAGATATCGAATGCTGTATATATTTTCTGTGAGAACCTTTAGTATACTAACTATATTTGTTTTATATTTTCTGTTACATAAGATCAACTTTTGTGTTATATCTGAATCTATTCTGATGATTTTTTTAATCTGCTGGGATTGTAGTGATTTTTTGTTTGTTTGTTTTTGTCTTTCACATGCCTCAATATTTTGTTTAGATCCAGGTGTACTCTGTAGAAGAGTAATGACTGCAGTACATAGGTTTTATGCCTGGAAATGAGGACACTTTTATTCTTTGCTTAGAATTTTTATGTGGGGGTTAATGTAAATCTGGTTAAGAGTTGCTCTCAATTTAAAATTTATTGTTGCTATTTATCCAAAATGCAGCAACATTTTCAAATTCCTATAAAGCTACTTTTTGCCTAAGGTGGAGTAAAGCTTACCAGATCAATTTCTGTTGGATTTTGAGTTATATGTTTTTCATTTGTGCCTCAGATTCAGTCCTTGCATACTCTTGTTCCTCTCGTATTTCTCTCTAAGCATTTTTTGTTATTATTTATTTGAAGCCTCTTAGTTTGGTAGTGGAAGATGTTGGAGAAGTAGGGGGTAGATATGTTTGATTTTTTTTTTTCTGGCTCAGTTTTAGACCTATGCCATGTATCTGTGTCTTGGTGGTATGGCCTTCTCTGCCCCTTTCCTGGTTGTAGCTATGGGTTGAGTGTGTAATACTGCTCCTCTTCCAATAATAGATTTTTAGCCCCTTCCTGATTCCTTCTACTAGTTACAATTGGTGTTTAACAATGTCTTAAGGTCAGTAGTGCTACTGCATGAACCATTGGAAATTAAAGTTTTTGTTTCATAGTGAAGATGGTAGAGAAAAATTTGGGCAGTGTTTCTTGCCCCTATTGCATAACTGCTGTTTCCCTACTCATTTCTGCACCATTATGGACATTTAAGGGTCTTTAAGATACTTCCTGTGGGTGTCTGGTGGGGTTTCTGCAGGAAAAACCTGAACAATGGTTCACATTGTTCTTCTGGACCACATTCAGCCTTCACCAATTTTTGAGTTATTCTAGCTAAACTAATCCTATCAGTATCTAGTTGAATCTTTCCAAGGAAGTACATGCTCATGCCTCCTTTCTCCTCAAACATAGTGTCTCTCCTTAGATTTTGTGGCCATTACTTGCTTTATGAATACAGTATTTCAATGCATTTGAAAAAAGGCATACATTTGAAGTTAGTAAAGTTTTTGTTGTTGTTGGCAGGGAAGACACTGTGTATAGCTCTCTATATCATGGGATAGAAGCCAGAGAGACTCCATTAGCCTTTGGGAATATTAATGATTTATTTGTTTTATTAAACTATGCAGAATTATTAGTCTCTAACTAAATCAACATAGAGGACCCAATAGGTCAAAATATTGCTTATTGTTATTTGACAAGGAGAGACTAAAGGAACCTGAGATACTTTTACAATTGGAAGTAAAATAATGCTCTTATTAAAAAGTTAGCACTCTAGATTATTATGAAGTGGCTATATCTTACCAATTTTCAAGTTTAGGTATCTTTCAATATCAAAAATTATTGAAATAGGAAGACTGTAATTAAAAGAAAATATAGATATTCAAATGTAATGAAAAAGGAGAAGATTTAGATGTGCAGCATATCTGGCTGAATTTGTTATTGCATTTAAGCACTGAATTGAATTCTGACTTTCCTAGCAGGCAAGACATAAATTCAGGCTTATTATTAGTTGATGTGGTTTGGCTGTGTCTCCACTCAAAATTCATCTCGAACTGTAGTGCCCATAATTCCCAAGTGTTGTGGGCAGGACCCAGTGGGAGATAATTGAATCATGGGGTCATCATACTGTTTTTGTGCTAGTGAATAAGTTTCATAAGACCTGATGATTTTATAAAGGGGAGTTCTCCTACACAAGCTCGCTCATGTCTCTTTGTCTGCTGCCAAGTAAGATGTGCCTTTGTTCTTCATTTCCCTTCCACCATGATTGTGAGGCCTGCCCAGCCATGTGGAACTGTGAGTCCATTAAACCTCTTTTTCTTTAAAAATTACCCAGTCTCGGGGACGTCTTTATCAGGAGCATGAAAATTGACTATTACATCAGTCAAGTAAGATTCTGCTTTGAATACCACTTTGGTGTTGTAATAGACACTTTGTCATCTCTAGGATTTCAGGTATACATTAGCAGTATATCAATTTTGGGAATGAACCCCTCCTATAAATTGATGGAAGCCTAAACTCAGAAGAAAATCCTTGCTATTTTCACAGAAACCATTCCTTAATGCTATCTAAAAAAAATGAGTCAAATAAAAGTGTCTATATGTATATATAGCTTAGATAAAATATACCTTTAAGAAAATGTCTTACTCATGAAAGTAAGATCTTTGAAAATTCTACAGAATCTTTTCTTTATTAAACTAGTACCCAAAATTTCTGATAATTGTTACTGTCTGGTGTTACAAAATGAACTGGAAGTAAATGATGACTTTGGTCAAAAATAGACTATATAATATTAAGCAATTTAAAGGATATTTACCAGTAAATTTATTTAAAATCTAGGGAAATTGCTTTACTTTAGAAATAATTAGTAACTAGTGATTTGGAAAAACAGATGGAAATGAATTATTTGGCACAGCCATATCATATCTTCGTACTGGGGCTTAGAATCTTGATTAAGTGTAATTGTTTTCTGAATATAATATTTTTAGCAGAAAAATGTATTTCTTATTTATTTCACCATATATCCACTTTTAAGAGAATAAGGTTCATAGCCATCTATAGAAATTCCTACTTAATTTAAAGACAACTTATAGTTTGGTGATAGATGTTTTCTATGTATTTTAGTAATAATCTTGGAAACTTCATAACATGTCTTAAACAAAAAGCAAAATATTAAAGCACCATTAATATAAAAATAATTTTTGTAATAATAATATAACCCCATTTTCTGAAGCACCTTAGTTTTTAAAATATGTTTTATTTCCAACAGTTGCTTTATGTCGACAGAGCAGACTGCAGTTTTATATTTGAGTTTTAAAAATAAAACAATGTTTTTCCTCCTGTATTTTGTTAAAAAATAAATACTTCATTTGAATTTAGTTTAAATTTAATTCAATTTAAATATTAAATATATTTTTCATTATAAGTTGGTAAAGTTAACATTATTTTGTAAAAATTAAGTTCATAAGAACATGTATTTTATATAACAATGAACAGCAACAGCAAAACTCATTCAGGTTTTAATCAATATTTCTCACAATGTCAGGAAAAAGGTAATTTCTTTATTTATTCTCCTGCTACCCTACTAAGCAAATTCTTTTTGCAGCAATTACTAACAAGGATGTTTATTTATTTCAATTTTAGTAGCCACTTTAACCAATTGCTAAGCACTTCAATGGAAAGGACCTATTTGGTCTTACCCTATCATTAAGATATTGGCATGTAGCGATTGGCTATGGCTTCCAATCTATTTTTCTCTTTAACTATGAGGAAACATATTCATCTATTAGCATCCCTTAATATTACTATGATGTATGGGTCATCAGATTTAATGAAACTGCCATGATTAATGATGCTATAATTGTTTAATTAAAATAAATGAGCAAAAGGTAGAAAAGATGAAATATAGTATTAGTATATATAAGACATGGTCAGTTCAACAGTTAAACAGCTGAACTTAGTACAAGTTGAAGTATTTAAAATCCAAATAATTGACCTCACAGGAAATTTGACCATGATACAGTACAAATTAATGTTTGTAAATATACCATCCTTATTTTAACAAATGTTTTCTAAACATCTAAACCTCTAGAGAATAGGTAAAATATAAATGGAGTTACATTATAATACATTATGGTGTATTATATTATAAAATTTTAAATAATCTTATATAATGCAATAATATACGATAAGAGATATCGAGATGATAAAAATGGGCAAACAAAATAATCAAAATAAAATGTTCTCAAGTGAAATTACAGGCAGACTCTTATCAATTTAGAAAAATAAAGACTACATGGCATTAGGGGAATGACACAATATTATTTGCACTTTAAAATAGCAATTCTGAAATTATGAGGAAAGTTAGAATAATTGAATATTAACATTTTCATAAAAACTGCTTATTTTCTTTAGTTATCTGAATATTTCAGAGCCCTCTCATATCTTACCACCTTGAAAGGCAGAAAATAATCTTAAAGCTTTAAAGAAAAAATCCTCTCCAAGAACATGAAGCTATAAACTCATGTGTACATTCCCCAAATAGCATCACTATTGATCTGAGTAGAAGATACTAGTAATAAGTATATAACTTTAAAATTGACTTCAAGTATTGTGACTATATGGGATGTATGTGAGTGTGTGTGTATATATGTGTATAACATGTGTGTGACCAGTTACACCAATAGAAAGTCAAATTTATTGTATCCGTACACCAATTTATTTTAGATTTGAAGGGTATAGAAATTTCAAAGAAAAATATTTTCTATTTTTTTTTCCTGCCTGCCTTCTTGTATTCCTTCCCTGCCTCCCTCTTTCTCTCATCTCTTTTCTCAAGTAGGTTTTGACTTTGCCTACAAGGTAGAAAGCATTCATCTCTAGAAACGTTTAAAAGCATATCTCCATGCACAGCAAACAATAGCAACAACAATCACATAAATAAGTTGGTAAATAAGTAGGTAAGTAGATAGGTAAATATATAGACAGGCAGGCAGGTCAACAGATATAGAGACATAAACATATGCACCCACACTCATAAATGCACAAACATGTGCACACATAGTAAATGACCATCTGTTTTCTGGCCCTTACAAACTCCATGAATAATATATTGTTAATTCTCTGTAAAGTATTTTATACTCATTCATCCCGCCAATATATTTATTGATTAAAGGCATATGATAGACTTACATGATCATCAATCTTCAAGACAATATGTATTCAGCAGTGAATGAAATATAAAAGCCTCAGGCTCAATATCTTTCCCCTCCAATAGATATAAAAGAGATAGTAAACAAATAATAATATAAATGTATCAGGTAGATATAAATACTGCAAAACAAATGAAGCAAGGTAAAAGATAAATAGTACTTTGATACTACTTTATTGAGGTCAAAGAAGGCCTTACTCAGAAGGTGACATTTAAAAAGATAATTGGATGAAGTGGGCAGTTTTGCCTTTAGGAAACAAAAATATTTCAGTTAGAGGGAGCAGCAAGTGCAACGGCCCTGAGCATGATTGTACTTATTGCAATTGAAGGACAGAAAAGGCAAATATGTTTGCAGGAGAGACAGCCGACCATGGTAGTAATGCCTGGAGATGGTAAGTATAACATACATCCAGAAAAGAAAATTGATTGTGATTCCACAGCCTGCTGCATGTTCACAAAGTGAACATGTATCTCAGAGTAACCAGAACTTCAAATTAAAATTTTGAGCATTCTTAACCCCAAGAGAGAGCTTCCAGAAACTACCTTCCCTGAAAAGTGACCATGATCCTGAATCTAAGAATACAGGTTCATTTTGTCTCCTTATTTCTAAATTAATATTTTGTTCCCGTGATTTATCTGTTTTATTGCAAGTAGCATAGTAATTTACTCTTATTACAGAAAAATATTTTACTGTATATTTCTGATAGACATTTAGGTTGTTTCCAGTTTGGTGCCATGGTGTTATAAATATTATTGAATTCTTCAAGGTATTATGTGGCATTCATAGGTACTCAGATCTACAGTGTTTACTGCTAGTCATAGAATTGCAATCATAGGCTTCTGTACGCTCACCTTCAGTAGATAATAACAATGTTCCAAATTGGGAGCATATCAAATTATACTACCACTATCAATGTATGAGAGTTCTGATTATTCCATATTTTCACTAATCATATATATTCTCTTTTATTCTTTTTATCAACTATGGGTAGTCTGTGTACTAGTATCACACTGTGATTTAATTTATATTTTATTGATATCAACTAAAATAGTTACCTTTAAATTGCTTAGAGATCACTTGAGCATTCTTCTGTTTTTCATTGTGAAGTGCTCATTTAAATAATTTGCCTATTTTTTTACAGTATTGTCTTGATTTTTCTTATTGATCTGTAGGAACTTTAAAACAAATTTGTAAAATATGTGCTGTAGTCTGAATGTTTGTGTCCCCCCAAAATTTTTATGTTGAAATCCTAACTGCCAAGATGATAGTATTAGGAGGTGTTGTCCTTGGAAGGTGATTAATTCATGAGGGTAGATCCCCCACAAATGGGATTAGTGCCCTTATTAAACAGACCATGGAGAGTTCATTTGTCTCATCTACTGTGTGAAGACACAGTGATAAGGTGCCATTTGTAAACCAAAAAGTGGGCCTCCATCAGACACTGAACATACTAGCTTCTTAGGACTTCCCTGCTTCGAGACGGAGGGAAATGTGTGTGTTGTTTTTTAAGTGATCCAGTTTACAGTAATTTGTTATAATAACCCAAACTGACAAAGACAGTATGTTTACTGCAAACATTTTCACTTTTTGTGCTTCAGTTTAATTTTGTCTTTGCTAAATATTCATAATTTTAATTTTAATGATGTCTATATTATCAATTATTTCCTTTATAGTTAAGGCTTTTTGGGCTCCATTTATTTAAGAAGTCAGAAAACTGTTCTATATTTCTTCTAAAAGCTTCAAGATTTTATTTTCTTATTTTGCAACTAATTTCTAAGACTCATTATCTTCCACATAGATAGACAGTTAACACAACATTTATTGAAAGACTACCTTTCTAGGAATGTATCACAGAAATCTTAAAGTAGATAATGATTAGGTAATGATGTGTGTGTATATATATATATTTATATATATGACTTAGGACTCTATATGTATTATACATATACACACACACATATATACATATAATGTAGTTTTGTTTATTTTATTTTTAATTTTTTTGAGGCGGACTCTCGCTCTGTCTTCCAGGCTGGAGTGCAGTGGCACAATCTTGGCTCACTGCAAGCTTCGCCTCCTGGGTTCACACCATTCTCCTGCCTCAGCCTCCCCAGTAGCTGGGACTACAGGCACCAGCCACCACGCCCGGCTAATTTGTTATATTTTTAGTAGAGATAGGGTTTCACTGTGTTAGCCAGGATGGTCTCAATCTCCCGACCTCATGATTCACCTGCCTCGGCCTCCCAAAGTGCTAGGATTACAGGCGTGAGACACCATGCCCAGCCTGTTTGTTTGTTTGTTTTTTAAAACAGAGTCTCACTCTGCCACCCAGCTGGAGTGCAATGATATGGTTTTGGCTCACTATAACCTCTGCCTCCCAGGTTCAGGTGTTTCTCCTGCCTCAGCCTCCCGAGTAGCTGAGACTACAGGCATGCACCACCATACCCAGCTAATTTTTGTATTTTTAGTAAAGACAGCATTTCACTGTGTTGGTGAAGCTGCTCTTGAACTCCTGACCTTGCGATCCACCTGCCTTGGCCTCTCAAAGTGCTGGGATTACAGGCATGAACCACCACACCCGACCATAGTATATTTTGGATCTGTTTCAAGGCTCTCTGTCTCTCATGCTAACTCACCCTTCCCTCCACACTCTGGTCCTTTATCTTTTCTTATGCCAGTCTTACTGTCTAAATTCACGTGATTGTTTTTTTTTTTTTCTCTTTTGAGACAGTTTTGCTTTGTTGCCCAGGCTGGAGTGCACTGGCAGGATCTCGGCTCACTTCAATCTCTCCTCCTGGTTTCAAGCAATTCTCCTGCCTCAGCCTCCTGAGTAGCTGGGATTACAGGCGCCTGCCACCACACCTGGCTGATTTTTTGTATTTCAATAGAGACAGGGTTTCACCATGTTGGCCAGACTGGTCTCAAACTCCTGAGCTCAGGCAATCCACCCCTCTCGACCTCCTAAAGTGGTAGGATTACAGGTGAGATCCACCATGCCCGGCCATTTCATGTAACTTTGGAATCAGTCTTTAAGTCTAGCAATGTAAGTCCTTCAGCTTTGTTCTTCAAAATTTGCTTCACTATAATATTTTCTTTACCTTTAATTTTCTTAAATTTTATTTCTGTTTTTTTGGCAACTAGATTGAGAATAGTTTACAATTATATTTAATTTAATAAACTTCATCTTTGAGAGTAGGATATATTGGATAGGATATGATGGTAGTTTTAATATAAATATCAGACAATCAGTATTGTGGCAATGTTGAAACGCTAGACTTAAAAATTACATGTTTAACAGGTCTATCAGTAAACATCTGTATCTTTCATTTACACAATTCCTTTCTTCTTTTAAGGTGGCTCAAGCCTGTAATCCCAGCACTTTGGGAGGCCGAGATGGGTGGATCACGAGGTCAGGAGATCGAGACCATCCTGGCTAACACGGTGAAACCCCATCTCTACTAAAAACTACAAAAAACTAGCCGGGCGAGGTGGCGGCGCCTGTAGTCCCAGGTACTCGGGAGGCTGAGGCAGGAGAATGGCGTGAACCTGGGAGGCGGAGCTTGCAGTGAGCTGAGATCCGGCCACAGCACTCCAGCCTGGGTGACAGAGAGAGACTCCGTCTCAAAAAAAAAAAAAAAAAAAAAAAAAAATCTTTAAAATCTAAGTTAAAATACAAATGTTATATTAAATTTCTTGGAAACAAAATCAAATATAAAAAATATTGGGCTTAATGCATTATAAAATATTGGATGCATAAATATGAATACTATCCATATTCTTACCCAATTAACTAGCATCTTGATTCAGCTCTTCCAACATAATAAATTTTGAATTCAGACTTATTACATAATTCACCACAGAAGTTTAATAAGATAATTCCTTTCTAGAGTGAAAACTTTTAGTGAGAAGTTAAAAGAAACATTTTTTGTCATTTATTAAGCTAAATAAATCTTATCTTCAGCTCTACGTTCATAGTGTTCTTTCTTTGGGAGATCAACATGACACCAATCAGGGAACAAGAATAATACTTATCAAAACTTTTCTAGTTACTCCAGTCAAAACATGTGGAGTTATTGCTTATTTACCTTATTCATGTCCTTATCCAGTGAATTTGCACTTTGATTCAGGTGTACCAACATAATACATATGGAATTCTGCTGTTTCTCATCACCTTCACCTTTACCATTTACATTCAGCCAACTGAACTCTGGCAAACACATGGTAACTAATTCCTCTTTTGGAAAAGCCTATTTTCCACAAAACTAAAGATCTTTCAAAATCATAAGGCAGACCATATCAAACCTTGCTCATAACTCTTTTTGAACTCACAATACACTTGACATTAAACCCCAATGCTCACAGAGCCTATAAGATGTCACCTGCAGTAGAACCTGATGTTTCTAACCTGATGTCCTACTTTTGCTTAGGTCACTATGTGCTATCTGCTTTAACCTCCTTATTCTTTAAATATGTGAAATGTATCCCTATCTCAGGTTTTTTGTATTTACTTTTTCCTCTCTTGGAATGTTTTCCTCTAAGATATTTGTACTTGTTACATTGACTTATATTTCTGCTAGTCGTCACTGAGGTAGAGGACATTCTGACTACTCAATCTGAAATTTGACCAATTTCTTTTTGAGTTTCTCCCATTTTCTGACATATCCATTTCCTTTTTTTTATTGTTATACTTTAAGTTCTGGGATACATGTGCAGAACGTGCAGGTTTGTTACATAGGTATACACGTGCCATGGTGGCTTGCTGCACCCATCAACCCGTCATGTACATTAGGTATTTCTCCTAATGCTATCCCTCCCGTAGTCCCCCACCACTCAACAGGCCGAGGTGTGTGATGTTCCCCTCCCCGTGTCCACACATTCTTACTGTTTAACTCCCACTTATGAGTGAGAACATGCGGTGTTTGGTTTTCTGTTCCTGTGTTAGTTTGCTAAGAATGATGATTTCCAACTTTATCCATGTCCCTGCAAAGGACATGAGCTCATCCTTTTTATGGCTGCATAGTTTCCATGGTGTATGAACAGTCAGGAAACAACAGATGCTGAAGAGGATATGGAAAAAATAGAAATGCTTTTACACTGTTGGTGGGAGCATAAATTAGTTCAACCATTGTGGAAGACAGTGTGGTGATTCCTCAAGGATCTCAACCAGAAATGCCATTTGACCCAGCAATCCCATTACTGGGTATACACCAAAAGATTACAAATCATTCTACTATAAAGACACATGCACATGTATGTTTACTGCAGCACTATTAACAATAGAAAAGGCTTAGAACCAACCCAAATACCCATCAATGATATATTCCATTTATTTTTTTTAATTGTGATTGTCTTTCCTATCTATTCAAATGTGTGTATTGGAATGGCAGGATATCTCTGTTTTGTACATTGTCCCCTACTATTTAGGATGAAGCCTGGTGTATAGCAAGTACCTAAGAAATTACTTGTTAAATAGATGAATACATAATGTGTCCTCACATTCTAGAGGTTTATAGCTCTGAAAATTCAAATGCATACACCTGCTGCTCTGCTTTTTCCTGAACTCAAGTTGTCTAATGACTTGATAAAATCATATATGCCTTGAACTGTAATCTTCATTAAATTACTTCCTCCATTTAAACTAATAAATGCCTCTGACTAAACATTATATAAAATGTTAGCATATTCCATTCATTCCATATAAATTTATTAACTTTAAATATTATATAAGTTCTTGAAGATTCAGATATTTATAACACATTATCGACTTTCCAGTAGCTGCTACTCAAGTGGAGCACAGACATGTAAACTTAAGTTTATCAAATAGAGACATAGAAGATAACACACTGTTCTGGATGAACCCATTAGGAGAGGCACCTCCTTGAGAGATGTGGATCAGTATGGCTTCTCAGAAAAGATGATACTCGCATTGATTATTTAAAAAATCTTTGTAATGCTGTTTGCCATTCTAATGCTATGTTTTTAATTTCTCAAATTTTAGATAACTATAGTACACATACGTTTTGAAATTTTGTTTCCTAAGCCATTGCTAAAAATATTATATTGTATCAGGTGAAGCTTGGCAGAAGAACACTAAACTTCCCCTAAATCAATACTAAATTACCAATTGTTAACCACTGTGTTTAGGTTCCTGACAAGCAAATTCCTACACAACAATAACATTATCTAAACCACAGGCAGTTCTGTCAATGGAAAAACAATACTGTGTCACTTGAAAGAGAAGTAACTGTATTACGGGAGTCACAGTAAATTAGATTTGCCCTTTATTGTTATTGATAAAGGCCATCATGCTACAAAAAGAAATTTGTTTGACAGCTATGTGTCTTGTGAACGTTTTAAAAAAGCAAAAACATTTTCTAAGTAAGTTTTATCCAGTAAGTATTAATAAGGATTGAGTTATCTTCAGTAATTTAAATGGACCTAAAAATATCAACAATATGTTGATAAGCCATAAGAATGTTGAAAGAGCTGGATAAAGGAGTTTTCAGCTTTAGTCACTATTTTCAGCTGAATAAAAATGACAGAATAATATTATAAATGAAAGAAAGCAAAGTCGGAAGAAATATTAAAGTATGTATTTCGATGTAAAGAACTATAAGCTTCAGCTTTGGCATAAATGGTGATCACTCTCATTGAAGATAATGAAATGAATTGGGGAATGCTGCATAACTGAAGTCTATGAATTCTTCACAAGAGGAAAGCAGTATTGAAGTAGAAAGGGAAGAGGGTGTGGATAACAAATAGAAACCTTTCTTGTTTGTGTATAACTTAAATATAGTTTTTCCATTTGGAGTTACATTGAAGAAGCTTGTCTAAAAATAGAGATTTTGAAATATGTTTCTAATTAATGAAATGCTTATGATAAATGAGACATGCTTAACACTATGGCCCAAAAGATATCATTTGATAGGCTAAATTAATATTGAAAAGTTCCAAAACAACTCCTTTATATTTTCTGTTGACATTGAGAGACCTATTACATATTTTTTTTCTTTTAATCTAATGAAAATTTCCCAGTGAACCCACACAATCTGTTTTTATTGGTAATGGTTTAAATAGAACAGATAAATTATTGTAAGAGTTACGGTGTAAATCTAGGGGGGATAGATTTTAACTCAAAATATATTTCCTTACCTTGACTTTTCACCTGCAACTGGATTCCCCTTTCTTCTTTTGAAAATGTTTCTTTTTTTTTTTTTTTTTGAGGCGGAGTCTCGCTCTGTCGCCCGGACTAGAGTGCAGTGGCCAGATCTCAGCTCACTGCAAGCTCCGCCTCCCGGGTTTACGCCATTCTCCTGCCTCAGCCTCCCAAGTAGCTGGGACTACAGGCGCCCGCCACCTCGCCCAGCTAGTTTTTTTTTTTTGTATTTTTAGTAGAGACGGGGTTTCACCGTGTTAGCCAGGATGGTCTTGATCTCCTGACCTCGTGATCCACCCATCTCGGCCTCCCAAAGTGCTGGGATTACAGGCTTGAGCCACCGCGCCCGGCCGAAAATGTTTCTATTTGCTATCTCTTTCCATTCAAATAGCTTCATCTTCTAGGTATAAAGGTAAATCAGTCAAAGCAAATCAAACTAAAACTAAACACAAACTAAAATGTTTATGTATTTCCAAATGTGCCTCCTTCCCATTTACTTCTCAATTGATAAAATCTGGCTGACAATGTTTCAAATGGCGTATTTTACCAAATCTCTTGTGTACTTTTACAATTCTGTCCTTTCCCTTTCAAGGAAGTCAAACTCCCCTGGAGCTCTTCACCTTAATGGAACCTTTTGTATTATCCTTTTAAACTCCTTTTTTCAACGTTTGCATCATTCTTTCTAATAACTAATCTGTATTATTTCCGTGGAAGATCTCATGTTCCATTTACTACTCAGATCTTATTGGTGCCCAAATTGGTTTCTTCAATTCATGTTTTTCTTTGAAGTTAAGCTAATGTACCTAATCGTCTGAGGGTATATTTTAAATTCATTTAGTATTGTTACCTAATATAGAAACTTCAGTGATATCTATTCTTAAATTTCCTCTTTCTCTTACCCTTAAATGCAGTTACTGGTTTCATGTTCTGTGTACATCTAAACACTGAAACTTCTCTTTATTATATCTATCTTTACCATAACGTAGCTCATTATAGACTCTTGCCTAATTCTCCATTACAACCCCTTTACAAGTGAGGAGAAAGCAAGTGAAGAAAAAGTTGTATTGACTCAGACACTGTTTTATAGTTGGCTAAGTTGATATTCTTTAAAAACAAGACATTTGACATGAAATACAGACTTCCATTTTCTCTTGAATATTTGGCTGATCTGGCAACCATTATCTGAGTTATACATTATGGTAAAAGTAAAGTGTTGTAAAAAAGCAATCTGGAAAAAAAAATGTACTGGAGTATTACTTAAGTAACCATATATGAAGAAATGAGACAAAATATAACAAAAAATATACAAGAAGAATAAACATTTTTTCGAGTTTATATAGAAAAATTGAGATTTGGCCGGGCGCGGTGGCTCAAGCCTGTAATCCCAGCACTTTGGGAGGCCGAGACGGGCGGATCACGAGGTCAGGAGATCGAGACCATCCTGGCTAACACGGTGAAACCCCGTCTCTACTAAAAAAAAAAAAAAAAAAAAAAAAAAACTAGCCGGGCGAGGTGGCGGGCGCCTGTAGTCCCAGCTACTTGGGAGGCTGAGGCAGGAGAATGGCGGGAACCTGGGAGGCGGAGCTTGCAGTGAGCTGAGATCCGGCCACTGCACTCCAGCCTGGGCGACAGAGCAAGACTCCGCCTCAAAAAAAAAAAAAGAAAAGAAAAATTGAGATTTAAAATACTGGCGATGGAACATATCTCCTCAAATCAAAGGACATTGCAAATATTTAAATCCCCCTCCAAATATATGCAACAACACATTCATAATTATTCATAATTTTCCATAATTTCCCTAAATTTTATTTTTCCTAAAATTAATTTTTCCTAAAGTATGTACATCATCTTTTAATTTTTATTATATTCGTTGCCTATTGATAGGCAGTTTGATTACCTGCAGATTTGTGATGATAAAATTTATACAAGAAACACTTTTCACCTTAGAAATAATGGAGTCTTTTTATTGTTCCTCAGAGATTTTAAGACAGTTATCATAAACTCAGATGTCTAAATATGGTATCTGTAACGAAAGATAATTTTATTTCTTATTTTCATTCTTTACAACTTCTCTTTTATTGACTTCTGCCTTCACAAACATTAAATAATTGTAGGTGTTCATAATTTGAAGCTTTAGAGTGTATACCTTTCTTCTTTTATTATCGTTAATCATTCATGTTAAGGTACTAGGAGCATGACATTATATTTATATATACATATATAATACATATTTATTAATATATATACACAAATTACCTTGAGTTTCCAAATAGATATTTGATAAAATTCAACAGAAATTTAAAACCATATAGATAACCATATATGTATATATGTATAATCATATATTTATATATCTAGCCATCTATACATATATGGTTGTGTATGATTATATACATATATGAGATATATACATACATATACATACATTATACATATATGCATATATGGTTATATATGATTATATATGGTTAGATATATGTGGTTTTAAATTGTATATATGGTCATAATGTATACATATATAAGATTTAATATATATGGTTTTATATTGATGTTGAACTTTGTCAAATGTTTTTTATAAACTAAAGATAATTTATATATATTTTTAAATTTATGTTTCGCTTTATTGAAAAGGAGCAAAATTTCAGTCTTATTAATGACTGAAAATAGTTGTCTGAAAATGAGTCTGATAGGTAACATTGAATATTATTTGCTAATTCTATTGAAAATATTTGCCTCAATTTTCATAAATGAGATGACCAACATGTGAAAAGCATTTAATACAGTCATGGCACACAGTATTTTATAAGTGCTTTAGCTATTTTATAAAGGTATGAGTTGTATTCATTCATGATTTAAAAACTATGAATTTCTTATGTCTTATATCTATAAAGAATAAACAAACTAGAGTACTTCATCCCGTATTCAATTCTCTATACCATCACATCTTCCTGGACTAGAGGTGAGATAACAATTTTAATTTTATATTTTCTCCTAGATAACTTCACAACAATATATGTGTGCCATCAGGTCCTGCTCATCCAATCTAGACTTAATATAATTTTTTTTTGCTAATAATGATTAGGAAATTATTCATAGCACATATATAATTCTCCATATTTCCTAACATCACACACGATGTCAATATTTGTAATAGTCCCTATTTCTAACCAGACTATCTGTAATTTAAACTCATTATCTATTAATATATTGATTAAATATAATTGATTTAATATTTGTTATTTTCTTCTTGAGACAGAATTTATTTTATTTCTTGGCTGGCTAGAATCTATAAAATGCATGACAAAAGTTTTCTCTGTACATATAAGGAAACACTACTTCAACATGGTTTCCGCGAAACATCAAAAAGGTTGACAATGTTTTCTTTTGTTTTGGATACAAGGTCTCACTCTCACCCAGGCTGGAGTGCAGTAGTAAGATCTCAGCTCACTGCCACTTCTGCCTCCTGTGTTCAAGCAGTTCTCCTGCCTCAGTCTTCCGAGTAGCTGAGACTAAGGTTGGCAATTTAAAAATAGGGTTTTAGGCTTCCAAGAGTCCACTAGTTGTTCGCCAGGTCATTAGTCATTAGTTGATTAAAAATAAATAAATACCTAATGTGTGGACGTGGTTCTTTACTAAGAATAATGTTAGTTTTAAAGTTGTAGTCAAAATATATTAGAAATCCATGGCTTATAAAAACCCTTAGTACAAATTTCAAAAGCTTCTAGTAATAATTTTGAAACATGTTTTTTTGTAAGGCATGTCATGATATTACTCTTATTCTTGTGTGTGATTTAGTATGTGTTAAGATTATAAAGACAAATAAAAGTTTAAAATAAGAGGCTTAATTCTTCCTGTCGAAAATAAGGGAATTGACTTCTTGTCACCTTCCTTTTTTCTCAGAGCATATACTTAAAAAAAAAAAAAACTTTTTTTTGTAAGTTTTTTGTAAGTTTTTGTAGCTTTAAGTATTTTTCTTTTCTTTGAAATGAATGTCACATTTCTTTGACATTAATGTAAATCCCTTTCAAAATGTTATAAAATTTCGGCCAGCTTTATGTTGACCCAGAAATGCCTTTCTCTAAAGCTTAAGTACCATCTCTTTGAAAGATAAACATCAAGGGAGATAACACTCCTATGTCTAACTTTCTGTATGGAGATAGGAGTCCAACTTTGGTGAACTTCTTGCTCTAACTTGCAAAACTACCTTTTTGTTATAAAGATAAGAGAAGTTTATTTATACCTTTGATAAAGCCAGTTGGCTGACAAAGATGGTCATTATAATTACTAGATGAACCTGGCATCAAGTCTGCATGAAAATGGTGCTGTCATGTTCTCTTATTGAAGGCTAGTTATTGCTTATCTTGGAAACATTTATGAAATGGGTTGTATCTGCTTGGCTAGATGTAAGGTGCTATCTCTTTCTGTCTTTGCTATCTTAGCAGATTGCCTTGGATGCCTAGTATGTTCTAGTATAAATACTAGTTAGTAATAAAAATGTTTTATTTCTCTGCTACTCTTGGGAAGAGGATTCTGGATTCAGAAATGATACTGTTTTGAATTACATTCCTCCAACAATCATAATTTATCATATTTTATGTAGATCAGCCTAACACTAACTACAAAATATGGAATGTAAATATCTTCTTCCCAACACCTGAGAGAAAAAATCAAAGCACATGCTATAACTTTATCATAATGTTTGTTAGGATTGTCATACTTGTTTATTCATGAAAACAATCATCTTCGCACATATTAATGAATTAAATAATGAAAAGCATATGACAATTGCATTTAATATGCAAAATTATCTAATGATTCTGTATGTAAAAGGGAGTAAGATAAATAAAACATAGATATTGCCATAAAATGACTCATAATCTTCTGAGATATTTATTCTCTTCTGAGGCATACATTCATTAACATAGTATAAGACAGTGAAAAAAGCACTATTACTCTGCCTACTTTATAAAATATTTAAAAGTAATAACCCTTTTAGAGCATAATAATTCCTGGGTAATAGTTACTTTACTAATAAAAATATGATATTCATCATTAATAATATTTAAACAATTATACTAAAGATAAATATGTTATATATGATTTTTTTTTCTTTTCTTTTTATTTTTTTGAGACAGGGTCTCACTCTGTCACCCAGGCTGGAGTGCAGTGGCACTATCTTGACTCACTGCATCCTCTACCTCTCGGGTTCAAGTTATTCTCCCACTTCAGCCTCCCAAGTAGCTAGGACTACAGGTGCATGCCACCATGCCCAGCTAATTTGTGTTTTTGTTTGTTTTGGTTTTGGTTTTGGTAGAGGTGAGGTTTCAACCATGTTGTCCAGGCTGGTCTCAAACTCCTGACCTCAAGTGATCTGCCTGCCTCAGTCTCCCAAACTGCTGGGATTACAGGCATGAGACAACATGCCTGGCCACTATTTCATATTTTAAATATATGATTTACTGCCTTTTAGATAATTTCAAAAAAGAAAGTGAAATCTCTCATTTACATCATGAGATTAGTCACTAAGAACCATAATTTTGGAATACTGAACACCTCATTTTCAGTAAATTTTACACTACTGATCTGAATAAGAGTTAAAAATCTTATCAAATTTTGATGATTAAAACCCAAAAACAACTTTTTCTCTAAAAATAATACTTATTTGTGATGTGTAAAAATATTTTATTTTCTTATTAAAATATTTTATTTAGTGTGAAAATAGAAAACATAAGATAAATTAATTTCTGGATTCTTAACTATTTGAACAGTAAAGAATTGAAGTACTCGTATTCACAAAAATCATATCTTCCAAGTGTTTGGTAACATATAATGGCTACTGATATGATAGATGTTAAATAAGAAATCTTTACCAAAGAAACTAAGAATGTTATTGCTTAGAACACATAATTAACATGATATAACTTGATGACAAATATGTATATTAGGAGATTTTGAAAATATGGAAATAAACATATAAGTCTTATGCAATAGTATTTACTTAGCATATATCCTTCAAAAAATATAAAGTAGCAATAGAAACAAGTATGGTTTTTTTTTTATCACTACAAAGATTTTGGAGAATTATATCATCAAATCAAACTCTTATATTGATTAAACTGAAATTTCAAGATTAGGATATGCTAATTTTCTTATAGTTCAAGAAGTATTTAAATAATAGAAATACAAAATTCTTTTAAGAATGCATAGCTGTTATTTTTAAAATATGTACTTATTGGCTAGTAATTTGCATCTTGTTGGCTATTTTTCTTTGCAATCAAGATTCTAGAATAACAATTTTGTCATTTTGCAGTGTGATAAAATAGTAACAATATTTGAGAGACAAATTTCTCTTTTATTGCAATTAATTTCTACTATATTTATTTTTGTTTAGCTCAAATTGCTAAGTTGTGAAATAACTACTCTAAGGTTTACAATAGATTAACCTGAAGAAAGAAATTTGCATTAAACTTATACACAAGCGCACACACACACACAAACACATAGTGTTTTGTAGACAAAATTAGCTGTGTGATAATACATGTGTTTCAATGTGGGTCTCTACACTTACACAAATTAGCGAATTAGCAAGAATTTATTTGCTTGTACTATAGTTTATTTTGGAAGTAATTTCCAAAGTGAAGAAAGGAGAATCAAACAATAAAGTTTTGGGGTTTTTTGTTTGTTTGTTTGTTTTATCTTAATGAGTTTACACTGCCTCATCTCAAAGCATCCGGACAATACAAGTGTGTCACAGAAGAGATAAAGTGTGACTCAATGGACTTTCAGCTGTATGGCCTGCAAAATATACTTATGATGTCACTGTTTTTTTTAAATATCATTAAAAGACAGGAAAGAACATGCTTAAATTAAAATGTGAGATAATAGATTGAATCAATTTACAATAAATGATAAATGAATAGTATCAGAGTCTTTCCTAGAAACAATTTTTAAACAAGAGAGAATAGGTACGAGAAAACGGACAAACAGGAAAAAAAGGTCAACTTAAAAATAAAAGAATATATGTGATGGAGTAATTAAAAGGTAGCCTGTTTAAATGAGTATGTGGATGCCAGAAATCAAATCTATTTTAGTTTTACTGTTAAACATTTTTATCATTATACAAATATGTAGATTGCTTATTGTCTATTGTGTTAGATTTTTCAAACTCATCTGTGATTTTAGCAATGCCTTAGTGTTTTCTTTATTTACTTTCATTATTTATTTTTTAATTGATACATAATACTTGTACATATTTATGAGGTTCATGTCATATTTTGTTACATACATAGGATGTGTAATGATCAGGTCAAGGTATTTCAGATATCTGTCACCTTTTGCATTGTCATTTCGATGTATTGGGGTAATTTTTTCTAGGTATTTCAAAATTTAGAATACATTGTTTTACTTCACAAGTATAGTACATTAGGGGTTATATTATTGATTTAAGACACTTTCATCTTACAGTTATCTTATGTGAAAATGCATTCGGAGTTCCAAGAAATGATGAGTTTTATAAAATAGAAGTGTATTTATGTTATTTAAAAATTTTTCCCCAGCCTTATTTAGGTACGATTGACAAATAAAAACTATATATATTTAAGGTATACAACATGATGACTTGATATACATATATGCTATGAAATGTCTTTAATTTACACGTGTATCCCCCAATCTGTTGATTCCTGCCTTTCACTTTCTGCTTCTATGATTCTCGATACAGCAAATATCGGATCCAAACGATGCATCCTACAAAGGTCTTATATTCAGAATCTATAAGGAACTTAAACAAACTTACAAGCAAAAACCAAACAACTTTGTTAATAAATGGGCGAAGGACACAAACAGACACTTTTCAAACAAAGACATATATATATGGCCAACAAGCATGTAAAAAATGCATAACGTCAATAATCATTAGAGAAATGCACATAAAAGACACAATGAGATACCATCTCACACCAGTAAAAATGAATATTATTAAAAAGTCAAAAAATAACAGATGCGGGTGAGGTTTAGGACAAAAGAGAACAATCAAACACTGCTGGTAGGAATGTAAATTGGTTCATCCATTGTGGGAAGTAGTTTAGAGACTTCTGAAATAATTTAAAACACAATTACTATTCTACCCCACAATTCCATTATTTGGGTATACACCCAAAGGAATACAAATTATTCTACCATAAAAGCACATGCACATTTATGTTCATTGTAGCACTACTCACAATAGCAAAGACATGGGATCAACCTAGATGTCCACCAATAGTAGACTGGATAAATAAAATGTGGTACATATACACCAGGAAATACTACTCAGACATCAAAAAGAATGAGATTATGTCCTTTGCAGCAACATGAATGGAACTAGAGGCCATTATTCTAAGTGAAACTAACGCAGTAACAGAAAAACAGAAAAACAAGTACTGCATGTACTTATGTATAAACGCAAACTAAACATCAAGTACATGTGGACACAAAAAGGGAATGACACTGGGGCCTACTAGAGGACAGAGGGCGGAAGGAGAGTGAGGATTGAAAGACTACCTATCAGGTACTATTCTTATTATCTGGGAGATGAAATAATCTGTACACCAAACACCACAACATGCAATTTACCTGAATAACAAACCTGCACATGTACCCCGAAAACTAAAATAAAAGTTAAAAAAAAAATACAGCGAATGTCTCCAAAATCTCCTTCTTCCAACATGCATGCATAACTTTGAAATGTAAATGACTTTCTCCCTAAACGCAAAACCTTGACCCATGGGAAAAGGTAGACTATTATACTTCCTTCTGTTAATACTTCTTCCTGTTAATACTTAAAGAAATATTAATAAAGTACTTCTTCCAGTTAATCCTTGATGCTCAAATAATTTTGGAAAACGTTATATGCTTTTAAAACATCCCAAAAGAAGTTTAGAAGGTTGCAAACAGAGTCCCAGTTTCCCTCAATAATGTGCTATTAATATTCAACTTTTATCCCTACTCATGATTCCTGGTTCTTCTCTCTTTCATTTTAGAACTACAAGAAGACCTAAATTCTTGTTTTTGGCTCTATTTTTATGGTAGTAGTTAGGGAAAAGATGATGAAACTTAAGTATTACCAGCAGTCAAATTTAGTATAAAATATACTATTCAATCCATACTTCTTAATTCAAGTATTTCCTCAAATAATTTTTCAATGTTTATTATTATTTCTAGATATTTACAATGATATTTTGAGTGTAAATTTGGAAATCTTTTTTGTTTTTGTATGATTTTATAGAGCAGCAGATTTTTTGTGTTAAATCTAACAGTTTTTTACAGAAAACCAAACACTGCATGTTCTCACTCCTAAGTGGGAGATAAACAATGAGAACACATGGACACAGAGAGGGGAACATCACACACCGAAGCCTGTTGGGGGTAGGGGGTGGGGTGATGGACAGCATTAGGAGAAATACATAATGTAGATGATGGATTGATGGGTGCAGCAAACCACCATGGCACATGTATACCTGTGTAACAAACCTGCACATTCTGCACATGCACCCCAGAACTTAAAGTATACATTTCCCACTTGAATAATTACAACAGTTTAGGAAGTTTTGTTTTATAAAGAAATTCCTGTTCTTTTAAAAATTAAATATAGATACAAACACAAAAGTGTAGGTCACTTATTAAGAATGATTATGGTGTTGGACAATGTGTAACAAGTGTTTTCAGATGAATCTTTGCCTTAGTAACCCTTATTATTGTTTGTTCTTAACATTGGATTAAGATATATGAAATGTCAATAAGTGCAGTGACAAGGGAGAGAGATCATTTGAATAAATTATTTCCAACTAGTCATACATATATATGCATATGCATATATATGTATGTGTGTCTGTGTGTGTGTGTGTGTATAATTTTTTTGAGACAAGATCTCACTCTGGTCCCTAGGCTGAGTACAGTGGTGCATGAGGGCTTACTGCTTCCGCGAACACACAGGCTCAACAGATTTTCCTACCTCAGCCATCCCAGTAGCTGGGACTACAGGTGTGTGCTACCACACCCCTTCTTCCTGCTAATTGTTTTTTTTTGCTTTTGGTTTTTTTTTTTGCTTTTTGTATTTTTAGTAGAGATGGGGTTTCACCTTGTTTCCCAGGCTGGTCTCAAACTCGTGGGCTCAAGTGATCTGCCAGCCTCGGCTCCCCAAAGTGCTGGGATTACAGAAATGAGCCATTGAACCCATTCCGCTCAACTAGCGTTGTATTTAAAAAATTTGACTTCTTCTGGAGATTTTCGATGGTTATAAATCCTGATGATGAAACTAGTAACCACTTCTTTTTGAGAACATATGCTGTACGGTGCATTCACATTGCCTCACTGCAAGTTATTTACTAACTGCTTTTCCAAATAGAATCTGCTGTCACTCTGTCCTGTTACTGTAACAATTCTTGCCCACATCACTTATCCTAACTTATATCATATTGCACATTAATGAGTCTATTTAATTATTTTTTATTTCCTCGGAGCTATAGTCTCAATTCCTAGATCTATGTATGGGAATTAGTAAATACTGAATTAATATTTCTTATTTAAAAGACTGAATGAATTTACACCAAGATACTGTTAATATATCAATTTCTCAGTGAAAAACTTCATCTTTTGAGCAGTTAAACTAATTGATTAAATCCACTCTACTCACAAAAGTGGAGAAATGACTTGATACCAGGACTAATAAGATCTAATATTAAATCTAGGATTTTTTACTACAGCTTTCTGTCTCCAAGTTGTAGCCACATGCCAAAAAGTGTCTTACTCTATAGAGACTTTTAAGTGTGTTTGTGCATATGATGGCGGGAGGGCACCTGAAGAATATCACATTTGCTGCCCAGATCTCTGGCCCACTTAGACCTAGCTCACAATTAAATGAAGATCCTCAAAGTAAAACAGAAACTTTATAAAATGCGATTTATTTTATGTTAAGGATACCTACTGTGATCTTTCCTAAAATGTGAAGCTGAATGAATATTTTATTAGACATTTTAAAAAGAAGCTTACAGTAACAGGGGTCTGGCATATGCTCTGTCAAAGACATAGTAATATAGATGACACCGAGACACTTACATTGTAAAATATTCATGACAATATAAGTATGTATTAAGAAGTTGAAGTTATAAAAACTTCTTGTACTGGAAATGCATCCTCTTTTCTCACTTAAGAAGCCTATACAATGTGATGGTCACAACTTCCTTGTTCTTTAACAAGTCCTTTTGTTATATGCATACATATTCACATTACATTTTCCATTCCTAGGAATTCTTCTGCATATATATTTTCCCGAACTCAAACAACTAGTCTGGAGTAAAGCTTTTCAAGATCCTTTGCAGAAAGACTTAATAATTTCTTCTTTCAGTTCAGCAGAGTTTCTTCCATGACTGTGTCAACCCCATTAGTATTTATTTCCATCCATGCTATTTTATGCTCCCCAGTGCCTATTGTCATCTTATGTCTTCCACTTTTGTTATTCATACATGACCTATAGCAAGTATATTCTTCCATTCTAAACCAAAAAATGAAATTGTCCTTTGGAGAAAATTTGGTCATTTCTGAATTGAGAAAAAGTGAGAAGATGACAAATAGATTAGCTCAATAGGTCAATAGCTCAAAAATAAAGTACAAAATCATACAATATCCTTTAGACAGAAAGAGGGAGGAGGGAGACAGAGAGAGAGAGAGAAAGAGAGAGAGTATAAAGTGGTGTGTGGATAGAAATATTTATGCTTTCACATACAGGTATTAAAAAAAAAAAACCTTTGAGAAGAGGAAAATAAGGCTGTCAGGGGAAAAAATTCTGAAAAGTAATGAGAATTTTCACAGTGCCCAGGCTTAACATGTTTGGAAATAATTGTACAGGGAAGCGGTTCCTTCATTAGTATGCCAAATATAATTCAGAAAGAAAACCACAAGGCTTAATTAATTTTGCAAACATTTTAAAAATTCTCAAAAAATTCATATATGGACCAATATTCCATATAGAATCTAAAAATTATCATATTTTTTCTCATATTTTACCAATGGTTTCCTCATATTTGATCAATGTTTGAATAAAGTGTCCACTCAGGATATTTTTTTCTTGTATAACTTAAGTCATTGTCGAAATATAGGGCATATTTATATCATTCACCTAGTACTTTTGAACCTTGTTCCATTGAAACTATCCACTTGAAGTCATTGTTTTCATTTTAGAAATACAACATTTCTAACATACCCTACCTCACAAATACTAATATTTATTCTGGGTAACTTGAGTACAGATGTTTGAGGACAGCTTGCAAAACGCGATTAAACCCCGTCTCTAAAAAAAAAAAAAAAAAAAAATACAAAATTAGCCAAGTATCGTGACACACACCTGTAATCCCAGCTACTCCGGAGACTGAGGCTGGGAAATCAATTGAGCCTGGGAGGTTGAGGCTGCAGTGAGCCATGTTTGCACCACTGTACTCCAGCTTAGGTAATAGAAGGAGACGGTGTCTCTATTAAAAAAAAGAAAAAAATATTTATTTTGGAATACAATGAATTTAAATGAGTAGCATGTGGGCAGGAACCTGAAATAGAAGAATAGAGAATTTGATCTAGTTTGACTTGGGTTCTTTGTATTTTTATGTCCTTTGCAGGGACATGGATGAAACTGGAAACCATTATTCTCAGCAAACTGACAGAAGAGCAGAAAACCAAACACCGCAAGTTCTCACTCCTAAGTGGGAGATGAAAAATGAGAACACATGGACACAGAGAGGGGAATATGACACACCAGGGGGCCTGTCGGGGGGGTGGAGGGTGGGGTGATGGGCAGCATTAGGAGAAATACCTATTGTAGATGACGGATTGATAGGTGTAGCAAATCACCATGGCACATGAATACCTATGCAACAAACCTTCACATTCTGCACATGTATCCCAGAACTTAAAGTATAATAAAAAAGAATTAAAAATATAATAATATCCAAGTACCTCCTACTATGTGAAATGTTTAATCACAAACCAGTCTTTGTGTTGCCCTCAAGTCATAATTATAATGTACCTTTATTATGTGAAGTACATATTGCTTTACACAGATACACTGAGCAAAAGCATACTTATATGGCAATTGACAAACTAATCTCAAAGTGGCCCCCACTACTAAATGCTGAACGTTTCTCATCTTGTTTCATGTGTGTGATGAAATAAAGGACAAGGGAATCAGGAAATGCGAGTTCTCATCCTGGTTATATCATTGGCATCATCAAATCCCCTTCTCTGGATCACAGTTTTCTCATATGAAAAATAAAAGAACTTAGACTAGCTGCTTTTTAATGTCCTTTTCTTCATACTTATATAACTCTTCCTGTTAAGGTCTTATTTTAAAAATAAGAAATGAAAAGTTTACATTTGTGATAAATTTCTTAATGGATATTTTGGAAATTTTATTAGTTGCAGTTATTTCTGCAATTATTATAGCAAATAAAGTAGAATAAGATAAACTCAATATTAATAAGGTTTCCCACTATGTTAAATTAAAAAAAAAGTTATTGGGCTAATCTTATTCTACCATTTGTGAAGGAAAAAAAAATGGTACAGTTTTTGTTTTCCCTGTACTGGAGCTTGTCCTTCTCTTTTTAAGAGAGATGCTTCTTAACTCTCAGCAGCATACATGCTTGTATAATTTAACAGATGACAAGGGCAATTCCCCTGCAATTCTGTGCATTTTTAGCAATGCAAAATTTTAGTTGGTGATAATTCTAGGTAACAGAGGTGTTATTTTGTCTTTAGGACACCTTAATAAAAAGAAATAAAAAAATTGTCATACTTTATAATAGTTACCATATGTGCTATAAATTTATGATAATGTATTTCTCTCATTATGTGTCTAAATTTCCTGAATAAATGTAACAGTAAGCTTAAGTAAAAAGTCATATGTTTATGCTAAGCTTTACATATTCACAATATATTTCTCTTATGTAAATTCATAGACAAAAAGTAGTTTGGGAACATTAGAGTGTAAAATTACAACAGAAATCCAGTAGATACTTACGGGAGTTTTTTGTTCTAGAATGAACAGCAAAGTGAATGAGCATATTCCTCTCCAATACACTTTCCTTAATTTAATTCCTCTATCATTTATTTATCCATACATAAGATACTACAAATATCATGAGTTCATTTATTATGAAGGTAAATATTACTGAGGTTAACTACTTCTTTTTTTTATTTCCTAAAAAGTTCATTTTTTATAGTTTGTATTCCTAATTATGTCTTTTAATTTATATAAGTGACATTTTTAGAAAATAAGTTGTTAATATGTGACTGTATACAACTCCTGGCATCTCATTTAACTCAATTCATTATGTACACTGTATGGGCATTATAGACTAGTTAGGGAGTATGGTTAGTATAGAATATATAAAAATAAACGACACAATCTCTGCCCTCACTGTGGTCAAGTCTTGAGTTTAAACACATGTAAATAAGTGCATATAAAATATAAACACAGACTTCATTTACTCAATAGATAATATTTAAGCAACTATGATGTATTGAGCAAGCAGTTAGCAAGATATTGAGGATATAGATGAAAATAACAGGCTCTCTCTACTTATAATTAGGTATAAATGGAGTGCTATGCATGTAAATGAATAATTAATACAGCATAATACAGAAAAAGAGAGAGGCACATATAGATATGGTAAAACTGACCCCAATTTTAATTCTAAAGGAAGCATTTGTTACTTGTGAAGATAAATAGTTTCAGGCCCAAACAGCATCTAAACAAAACTAAGAAGTTTCTGTTGACTTTTATAAATAATAGTTTCAAAGCAGTGCTAATAGAGGATACATAAAGCTGTAGTGACTTAAGATAAAAAATGAAAATATATTAAATTAAAAATGTGTTTCTCTTTAATTAACCTGGTAGTAAAATATTGAGTTTTCAAAATTGAATTTTCTTTATTGTTTTCTTTTTGAAACAGGAAGCAAGCCATCAACTTATAATACAGGCATAAGTAGAGTCACAGAGAAGCTAATGACCCTTAAGTTTCAGGATTCCTCACTTCCATAGGTTTATTGCAAGGCATTTTGACTAATTATATTATTTCTTAAAGCAAAGCCCCATATAGTGCAAATTTCATACCCTAGGTTCTCTTTTGTTTCAGAATTAAATTTGTTAAAAAGTTCACAAGGAATACCAGTGTTTTGATTAGGAAACCAAATAGGAAAAGAGAAAGGGGGGAAACTAAGCAAAACAAAACAACTATAGATTAGAATTTGCAGTTTTCTAATAAGAGGTTTGTCAAGTTATTTGTTTTAAAATTTTATTATTATTATTATTATTATTTTCAGCAGAGAGGGCAGGAATAGGGATAATAGATTTAATAGACTTAAGTCACAATTCAAATATCACATTCTTATAAAGGCTACTCCTTGTTCACTACCTGTGACAGAATCTTCTCTGCTGGTCCATTTAATCTTATCATTGCCAAGAACTATGAACATTCTAAGACTTTTCCCTAGTGGCAAACTATCAAGTAAACCTGCCATAGTTTCCTGGTTGTTAGCAGAGAAATGTGGATCAGAGACAAGGGTCTTTATTACTTCAGATCAAGCAGCATGAACTTCATGCCTTCATTTATTCCCCTTGAGAGGACAATGTGGAAAAGCCCAGGTGGATGCCACACAAGCAGTAGGTTTTTGTCAAAGCCAGAATTAAAAATTAGAACCAAAAACCAAAAAAACAAAAAACATACTCACAAAACCAATCTTAGGAAACGTCAATACTTTAAAGAGGCCCTCACAGACAAATCTGCCGAAAGCCTGACTTAGAAGGAGACATTATTTAATTATTTTGAAGGGCAGAAAATCACTCTGTTTCCCATATTGGTTTGCTATGGAGGGTTGAAATGATAGTATATAAAGGAAATTTCCAATACTGTACACAGATGATATACAGACACGTGAAAATCCAATAGAGAATTCTCTGTCAGAAATCATCAACACTTTGTAATTTCCTTTGCCTGAGAATTTAAAAGTTTCTACAAACTTAGAGGAAGATTGTTTCCACAGCAAGAAGTGGCTATCAAAGTCTGTTTAGTCATTCAGTGACAACCCATCTCAGTAAGCATGCTTTAGCAAGCTTACTAATCTGTGGCAACTCTTTGGGCTTCTGAAAGTCAGACCATCAGAATGAATTATGTCTAATAATCTCACCTCTGAGTGGCAAACAGTGAACAATCACCTTATCTGAGTAACCATGCTTCACTTCTTACACAGATTACGTTGACTCTGTTATATCCCCAAAAGCCCTCTAATCACTGAACTCATTTCCTTTCAACATTGCATAAGATCAGCAGTCTGCTGTCTTCAAGGAGACTGTAGCTGATTAGCATATATCTCTTCAGAGGCAATAAATGTCCCATGTCTTTTTATTTCAGATAATGCATAGTGGTGCCATCACTTTATGACATTTGTTAACTCATTCATTCACTTACTTATATTAATTTAGTACCTATTTTCACTCCCTAGATTGTAGTTCTATGAGAATGGAGTTCTCATCTGTCTTATTGGCCACTGTGTTCTTAACTAGTTCTGAACTAGTTCTTAACTAGCTCTTAACCAGAGTAGGCTATCCATAAATATCGATTGAAAGGCTTAATTAATTAAATAATTCATTGTTGAAGGTTGGTAAGATGTGTGACAAAAAATAAATTACATCAATTAAAAGTATAGTAGTTGCGCACACTCTAGTCTACATTGAGATGTATGTGAAAATAGGAGAGCCTAGAAAACTAAAAAGCATTAGGGAAAGTAAACTCATGATAAAATATAAGATGACAGTTGAAAATGAGGAAAGATGAAAAAATTGGTGAGAAAATAAGGCATTTGAGATGATCACTTTAAGGTTTAAGTGGTTGGCAGAATCTGGAGTAGTGTTGCCCAACAGAACTCTATGCAAGAATAGAAATAGCCAATGGCTACTGAGAACTTGAAACAACTCTAGAGTTCTGTTTGGAATTGGTTCCTTCCAGTGGGTTCTTGGTCTTGCTGACTTCAAGAGTGAAGCCAGCAGGGTGCAGTGGCTCAGGCTTGTAATCCCAGTACTTTGGGAGGCCAAGTCAGGCAGATCATGAGGTCAGGAGATTGAGACCATCCTTGCTAACATGGTGAAACCCCGTCTCTACTAAAAATACAATAAATTAGCTGGGCGTGGTGGCGGTCACCTGTAGTCCCAGCTACGTGGGAGGCTGAGGCAGGAGAATGGTGTGAACCAGGAGGCAGAGCTTGCAGTGAGCCAGGAGCATGCCACTGCATTCCAGCCTGGGTAACAGAGCAAGACTCTGTCTAAAAAAAAAAAGAGTGAAGTCACAGACCCTTGTGGTGAGTGTTACAGTTCTTAAAGATGGTGTGTCTGGAGTTTTTTCCTTCAGATGTGTCCGGAATTTCTTCCTTCCAGTGGGCTCATGGTCTTGCTGACTTTAGGAGTGAAGCCACAGACCTCCGCAGTGAGTGTTACAGCTCATAAAGGTAGCGCAGACCCAAAGAGTGAGCAGCAGCAAGATTTATTGTGAAGAGCGAAATAATAAAGCTTCCACCGCGTGGAAGGGGACCCAAGTAGGTTGCCACTGCAGGCTCGGTGGCCAGCTTTTATTCCCTTATTTGGCCTCGCCTACATCCTGCTGATGGGTTCATTTTACAGAATGTTGATTGGCCCATTTTACAGAGTGCTGATTGGTCCATTTACAATCCTTTAGCTAAACACAGAGAGCTGATTGGTTCATTTTTGCAGAGTGCTAATTGGTGAATTTACAATTCTTTAGGTAGACAGAAAAGTTCTCCAAGTCCCCACTTGACCCAGGAAGTCCAGCTGGCTTCACCTTTCAATCCCCCCTCTAAACAGAACACCCCAACTACTGCTGGGAATTAGACAATGACTGCTCTAGCTACTTCCTGCTGGATAGGGGCAAAGAAGAGGGCCAGTAATTGTAGTGTCCTCCAGAGGAAAACTCTTTAGGCCAGTGAAAGGGCCAGCGGTTTGGACTGGGGTCCTCAGTAGAAGTTGTTAGTTGAGTTCATTTGGGGTTCCATTTGTAAGGCCATCTGTAGCTTGATGGCCTTGATCCTAGAGGAAACAAATTTGACAAAGAAGTTAAAAATACAGGACCCGAAGGCAAGTAATAGCAAGATGGCTGTCACAGAACCTAGAAAGGGGAGAAGTCAAGTCGCCTATCTCCAGACGTTGGTATAAGAGTTTGAAAAGCATTGTCTGATTTCAGAAAACATTTCCTGTAAATGCCGGGCAGAATTTCATACTATCCCTGACTGGTTAGTGTAAAAACAACACTCTTCCCTTAAGAAGGTGTAAAGTCCTCCTTTCTTGGCAGTGAGAAGGTCTAGGTCTCGGCGGTTTTGGAGAGTCACTGCTGCCAAAGAGTCTATTTGGGATTGTAGAATAAGGATAGATTTTGTTATTTCTCACAAACTAACTGAGAACTCCTTTGAGAGTTTGTGGTAGCAGGATAATGACGTAGGTAAACCTTCTATTCCAATTTCTGTAGCAGTAGCCATTCCTAACCCTATAAGTAGGGGTGTTAGTTTTATGGCCCTGCGCTGGTGGACTTGAGCTTTGAGGGGCACAAATAGGGTCTGATTTCCATAAGATTAGAAGTTAGGATAATACATGTTACACTGTTAACTTTTTAAGCAAATTTTACTTTTATCGAAAACCTTGTAAGGTTGGGATTTCAATTTTTCTTTGTTATTAATAAAACCTCGTTCAGTCCATATTAACTTAGAATTGGTATAGATGACTCCTTCCTGATTCTGTAAGTACTTTAAGGTTTAGTTGAGTGCAAACAACTCAGACGTTTGAGCAGACCAATTATTAGGCAATCTTCCTAACTGCTTCTACAAGAGTTTCCTTATCACTTACTGAATACCCCCTTTTTTTTTTTTTTTTTTTTCCTTAATCGCCTGGGAGGAATGATCTATCATTCTGTCCTGAAGGGAGTTCTTCTTAGGTCTGGTCGGACCTTTGTATGATAATTGATTAAGATTTAGATCCCCTGTTAGGAAACCTGCTGGGTTAAGGATTTTTGATAGGAAGGCTATGGGTTGTCAGTGGCCTCAGTGCTTTTGTCCTACGCCCTTGTTTACACTGACAAGGTGTTACTGGAGTGTTATAGGGTTACAGAGAAGACCCTCAATTGTCAATTATAGGTTTAAATTTACCCTGGCTTTTAAAGGAATAGGATACACTGCTTTTTCTTTACTATTTCCATCTCTCTTTCTTTCTCTTTGGCTTCTTCTTTGTCTCTCTCTTTCTGACTCCCTCATTGTCTCTTCCTCTTTCCCTTTCCTTCTGTCTTTGACTTTCTGCCTCTCTGTCTGTTCCTCTCTCTGTCTCTCTCTTTGATTCCTTCTTTGTCTCTGTCTCTTCTCTCTCTCTCTCTCTCTCTCTGATTTTCTGTCTGTCTCTCTTTCCTTTCTGCTGGTCTTTCCTTGCCTCTGCCAGCCACTTATGCTGCTGCTTTCCCCTCTCCTTCCCCTTTTTGATGGCTTCGGCAGCGTAAGACTGCCACCTCCTTGGATTTTTGCACTGCGTGCAATAAATTCATGGTTTCCTTGTGACATTTAATGGGGGTTCCCCCAGAGGTTAGGACCTCACTTTCTTTCCATATTGCAGCATGGGCATATAGGATTAGATAAGCATACTTGCTATCTGTATACACATTTATTCTTTTTCCTTTTCCTAGTTCTAAGGTTTGGGTAAGTGCCACCAGTTCTGCTAACTGGGCGTTGGTCCCTGGAGGAAGAGGCTTATTTTCAAGTACAGTTACATCACTAACTATGGTGTAACCTGCCCTTCATATCCCATTCTCCACAAAGGAACTTCCAACAGTATATAAGTTAAGATCAGGATTAGCTAAGGGGACTTCTAAGAGATCATAGAGAGTGGCATAAGTCTGGACAATAATTTACTGGCAGTCATGCTCAATTGGTTCCCATCCTCTGGGAGAAAAGTGGCAGGGTTGAGGGCTATGCACATACTTGAAGCACTGGTTCTTCAAGGAGTAGTGCCTGATATCTAAACAGGCGGTTGTCTCATAGCCAAAAACTTCCTTTGGCACCTAGTATGCCGTTTACATCATGAATAGTCCAGACAGTGAGATCCTTTCCTTATACTACTTTGATAGCCTCTGACACTAAGACGGCCACTGTCACAACTACCCATAAACAGTTAGGCCAGCCTTTTGCTACTACATTAATTTCCTTACTTAGGTATGCCACTGGTTGTGGGGTTGTCACATGAGTCTGAATAAGGACTCCAAGAGCTATCCCTGCTCTCTCTGTGACATATAAAGAGAAGTTTTGTCCTGTGGGAAGGCTTAAAGCTGGAGCTTGTACTAGGGCCTGCTTTAAAGTTTTGAAAGCCATTTCTGCCTCTGGTTTCCATTCTACTAGATAAGTATTTGCCCTCTGGGTCTCCTTGATTAGAACATAGAGGGGCCTGGCTATCTCGCTGTATCCAGGGATCCAGTCAGGAAAAGCTGGTGATTCCAAGGAAACTCCACAGCTGTTTTAATGTCTTAGGGCAAGAATAAGCCAGTATAGACTGTACTCATTCCTTGCTGAGGATACTGGTCCCTCTGTCTAAGACTGGGCCTAGATATTTGACCTGCTGTAGGCAAAGCTGGGCATTCGACCTAGATGCCCTGTACCCTTGATTAGCTAGAAAGTTCAAGAGATCTAGAGTAGCTTGCTGGCATGAGGCTTACAAATTGGTAGCCAAAAGTAAATCAGCCACATACTGAAGGACCAAAATGCCTGGACTTGAGAAGTGCCCTAGATCTTGGGCCAGTGCCTGACCAAACAGGGGGCTTGTTTAGGGCTATTCCTAAACCCTTGGGGCAAGGCCATCCACGTAAGTTGGGACACATGATCTGTGGGATTCTCAAAGGCAAAGAGAAACTGGGAGTCAGAGTACAGGGGAATATAGAATAAAGCATCCTTGAGGTACAGAACAGTGAACCATCTTTCTTCCTCTGGTATTTGAAAGAGCAGGGTACAAATGGTTGGGTACAACTGGATATAGAGGAATTACTGCCTCATTGATATTTCTAAGATCTTGAACTAGTCTCCACTGACCATTTGGTTTTTGCACTCCTAGAATTGGGGTGTTGCAGGGACTGCTGCATTTTCTTGCTAAGACTTGAACTTTTAAATGTTTGACATTTAAAATCCTTTATGAGCTTCAGGGCTTAAGGGATATAGCCTTTGATAAGGAAAAGTGGTGGGGTCTTTTAGCCTGATTTGGATTAGGTTGGCAATTTTCGTCCTTCCAAATTGTCCTTCCAATGCCCAGAATTCAGAGTTGATTCCCTCCTCAAGTAAGGGACAACAACTAGGTAACTTGTTCTCCATATTCATGTAAATAATAGCTCAAGCTTTGGCTAATATATTCTTCTCTAATAAGTGCGGGGGACTTTCAGGCGTAACAAGAAAGGCATGTGAAAAGAACAAAGTCTCTCAATTACATCTGAGGAGGTGGGAGAAATACCTGGCTTCAGGCTGTCCCAGGATTCCTCGGATGGTAACGGACCTTGAGGACAGCTGTATGGGACAGGAGATTAACACTAAGAAAGCTGTCCCAGTGTCCAGGAGGAAGTCAATTTCCTGGCCATCAATAGTTAAATGTACCCAGGGCTCAGTGAGGGTGATGACAAGAGCTGGTGCTTGACTCGGGCACCCTCAGTCCTGTTGTTGGATCATCTGGTTGGGGGCTTCTGGCCCATAGAAACTTTGTCCTCTGGGGCAGTGCACCTTCCAGTGATTGCATCGGGATAGTGGCCATGGGAAAGGGAGCAGCTTGTTTCTTGTTGGACAATCTTTTCTAAGGTGTCCTTGCAAACCACACTGATAACAAGCCCTACTGGGTGATTGGCCTGCTCCATTTTCTGTCCTCTCTGAACCACCAAAGTTTGTTTGTCTGAGAGCCATGGCTAAGGCTGCGGCCTTTCTCTGATCTCGCTTTTCGTTTTGGACCTGTTCCTCTTGGTCCCTATTAGAGAACACTGAGGTTGCCAGGTTTAATAATGCCTCCAGATTTTGTTCAGGGCCCAGGGCTCACTTTTGGAGCTTTCTCCTGATATCTGAAGCTGATTGGGTAACAAACTTCTCTTTTAGAATCAATTGACTCTCGAGTGAGTAGGGTGACAGGGGAGTATATTTTCTTAAGGCCTCCCATAACCGCAGGAGGAAGGCAGAAGGATTTTCTTCCTTTCCCTGAGTTATGGTGGACATCACTGAATAATTCACAGGCTTTTTCCTAATTCTCCTTAGTCCTTCTAGAAGACAAGTCAACAGATGTTTACGACTCTAGTCCCCACGATCTGAGTCGAGGTCCCAGTAGGGATCCATACTGGGAATGGCTTGCTGACTGGTAGAGAATTTGTCCCTTTTTTTCAGCTGTCATTCTATCATTTACTTGACTAAGATAGCAAGTATCTCCAAACTCTCAGGCTGCAGCTAAAGCAGCATTCTTTTCATTAATGGCCAGGGTTTTTCTAACAATAGCATGACATCTCTCCAAGAGAGATCAAAGGTTTGCCCTAGACCCTGTAGGACATCTACATACCTATCAGGGTCATCTGAAAACTTCTCCAGATCTACTATGATCTCCTTTAAATCAGAGAGGGAGAAGGGGACTTGTACCGGGGTTGGGCCAAATTCCCCTTCCCCTATAGCTTGAAGGGGACACAACCAATAGCCTGGGGGTTTTTGTGGTCCTTTGGAGATTTATTTACTTGTTTCCTTCTGGGCAGGGGGGATTAGAGAAGGCTTATCATTAATAGGAAAGGGAGCTATAGGAGGCTACGATATGGAGGTAAGCTGAGAGGTCCTCCTGTGAGATGTAAATTGCAAACTTTGCATAGTCAACAATTTTCAAAAAGGAAAGTTCTTTAGCAGGAACACATAACTTAAGTGAAAGAGAATAGATTGAGTAAATTGTACAAAACAAACTGGTCAAAGACTTGAAGGTAGAAGTTTTCAGTGAAATATTTTGCAGCTACATTAAATCTGTTGACATGATGATTCAACTTTTTGGTGGGAAGGCATAAGTGATCATTCAACTGTGTAAGTGAATAAGTATATACAGTGGCATGATGAGCCTGTTAACTTGAAGCACACTGTAAGGAGATTTTTGGGGGTTTGGAAGCAGTCATTTGTAAGTACACTACAAAGAGCATTGAAAAAAAAAATGGTAATGTTTGTTTATATGACTTCCAAATGCTCCAGTGTTAGCAGAGAAATGCTGAGTTGATCAATTATGTTAAAACTCAATTTTAAAAGTAAGTTCATTTTGGGATTAATTCAAATACTTTGACAAGTTCATCTTTTCTTTCACTTTACGTTTGTGTGAAACTAAAAAGTGTAGCATGATCTAATTACTTTAATCAAAAGATTTTTAGAAGCTGAATATATATCTGTTATTTTGAATCTCTGGCATAGAATTTTCTTTTTATTCATTGAATGTGGCTGATGTCATTATATGTGCTATCAAGACATATCACCATCTTCAGTATACAACCAAAAAAACATTGATTGGTTAAAGTAGATAGACACAATCAGTTTATGCAGAGATTTGCTGCCTGTTGATAATTTGAAATTTGCTCTTAAGGAAAAAAGAAACATGATCACAAAAGTTGGAAGAATAAAATAGAATTCATATAGGCGTTAAGTAATGTAGATAAAGTTTATTTACTATCTAATGATTCTAGGACAAAGTTTTTAAATCCTGTAAGTCTCAGTTCCCTCATATATGAAGTAAAATAGCTGAAAGAATTAATGAAACAGCATATGCAAATTATTAAGCATGTATTTTGATTGAACAAACACATGATTAATAAGCAAATAATTGAGAAGGTGGTAAATCCAATTTGTGGTTTGTTAAAGCACATATGGAGAAAACTTCTATTGCTCTTTCACATGGCTTTAAACAACTAGTCTCAGATTGTTTCATTGAAAAACAATTTTAAGATAAAAACTTCCTAAATATATTTACTATAACTTATTAAGTTTAATAAGGATATTACTGTAATTACCCTTGATAGCAACATGAGACAGACAAATTCCTAGTCAGACAGGGATGAGTCCTCAGTGAAACTCAACTTTCAAGCCAAGTACAGCCTAAAGCCTGAAAATCGAGTTACCAGTTCTGGATAGAATCTATGGACCAGAGTGAGAATTTCCATCCCTGTCTTACTCTCTCTCAATTGTTGTTGTTGTTGTTGTTGTTGTTTTTCTGAATTATGCCTTTTAACCAATGAATGGTGCCTTTTCCAGGCCACCCAAAGACCAATCAGCACACATTCCCCCATTCTAAGTTCATACAAAAAAAAAAAAAAGAAAAACAACAACAGGAATCAGTCTCACAGAGGGCTATCCACTTTCAGGTTCCCTCTTGCGGTCTTTTCTTTCACTCAATAAATTCTACTGTGCCTTACCTGCCTCCACTATCTGTATGCTTTATTCCTCTTGGTCACAGGACAAGAACTTGGAAGTTGCCAAACTGTAGGAGCAAAAGAGCTGTAACTCTTCTGCTCGCTAAGCTGTGGGTGTTAATATTTGTTGGGTGTTAATATTTGTTAACAACCATTTTTGCTGTTGACAAGTTAATTTAGGTTTATTTGCCCAGTAGAATGTAAATTCTATTTGTTTACTGAAACTAATATATTAATTGATAAGAAAATATTTTCTTACATCCTTATGCATGAAATATATGGGTATTAAAATTAAAAAATTATACTCCACTCAATCTCTACAGACTGAGGCTAATCAAATATACTGGGAATAAACTATACACATTGTTCTTCAGCTATTCACAAACAAGTAAGTGACATTTAAAGTTACAACTACTTTAACATATAAATTGACCAGGATTCTGGAAAGTGCAAGAGAATGTAAACAAAGCAAAGGTAATTAAAGACTGTTAATATTCATAAATTACAAAATATTAAGCATAAATATGAGCTAAAATTAGCAAATAAAAAAAGTGAAAACAAAATCTGATCTATTTGGGGACAAGAACAAACAGTCGAATATATTTGTATATCATCCCTAGAAGCAGCAGCAGTCCACACCAAAATCTAATGCTAATTTTACATCAAATTTGAAAAATTAAAGCAAAACGTTGAAAATTCATTGGGAAACATGACACTGATGTAAATTCAGTTAAACATTTGACATTGAAGATAATGTTGTTTGTTTTTATACTAATATTAATATAATGAATATAAAATTTAGAAAATACATTATGGTAAAAACAAGTTTCTTGTTAAGTAACTTATGGACCCGAAATGTAGTCGCACGGGGTTATGGCACACACATACTTGAAAATTATGTCTAAAATAAATGTGACAAAAGAGTTTGCTGCTGTAGTTGTCAAATTTACAAACTCATGTGTATTCAGTCACTGAACTGTACCATTTTGGACAAAGCTGATATTGAATAGAAAATATACTATAGTATATGAGATTGTACATTCTCTTTGTGTTGCCTAACATTGATTGAATTCAGAAACATTTGAGCCTTTAAAAACTTCTTCATAAATTAACTAAATGATCTACAATGGTAACAAAATGTCTAATTAAATAATATTCTAAACTTTGGTTTAAAAATTATTAGAAGTTTGTAATAAAAATATACAAATTATGTACCCCCAAATAATATTTTATTGTTCAATTTTTAGTGAATTACATTTAATAAAATAAAAGTTTACATGACCGAAAGTACTAAAATTTATCCTTAAAAATCAAGGTCACAACCAAGCAAATTAAAATATGACAGCATTAGATTTAATCTTGAAATTCTATAGTTTTGCCTTCAAATTTCTCAAAACGTGGGAAGAAAATTTTAATAGATCTATTCAGCATGAGATAATCATATAATTTGAACCAGAATAAAACTGAAGAAATATATGTTCATATGGTGCCTAAAATGACAAAACATTCAAAATAATAATAATTGAAGATTATTTACCTGATCAGTGATTTTTTTTTGGTAAATTATTTATAAAATTGATAGTTTGGGAATAATAATTAAGCCAGTTGAAAGATGTGGAGGGAACCTTCCTTTAAAAATTATAGAGTTAGGCCGGGTGCGGTGGCTCAAGCCTGTAATCCCAGCACTTTGGGAGGCCGAGACGGGCGGATCACGAGGTCAGGAGACCGAGACCATCCCGGCAAACACGGTGAAACCCCGTCTCTACTAAAAAATACAAAAATCTAGCCGGGCAAGGTGGTGGGTGCCTGTAGTCCCAGCTACTAGGGAGGCTGAGGCAGGAGAATGGCGTGAACCCGGGAGGTGGAGCTTGCAGTGAGCTGAGATCCGGCCACTGCACTCCAGCCTGGGCAACAGAGCCAGACTCTGTCTCAAAAAAAAAAAAAAAAAAAAAAAAAAAAAAAAAAAAAAAAAATTATAGAGTTGGCTGGTACTGTTAAATTTTGTGAAGCCCATGCATAGAATTATTGAGAGACTGAGGACCATTAACAAGTAGCTGAGAGTTACCCAAATGACATCTTACGTAGCTTATGTGAAGTTCATTATCTCTTACAGCTACAGCTAAGCAGCATCCCAAAAATATGATAGAGTAGAAGAATTTCAAAGAAGTTTGATTGCTCACCCAAACACGTCTGTTATGCTGAAGGGCCCATGCAGAGAAAAAGCAAGGACTCTGACACATGTGATACAAATTGCTGGATTGATGATCCTGAGAATGTCAGCTCTGCTAACCTTTCCGAACTCTCAGAGCTTTCAGTGGTGGTCTACCTTATCCTAGTAGTGACTAGCATTTCTGCTGTGGTAGAATATATTGAGAAATCTTTTCCTCTGCTAGGAAATGGATACTGTCCTCGAGATCTCAAATCACGGAACAGTAAGTATGGCTAAGTTACTGAGAATATGTGGTATTTGGTTTTCTGTTGCTATGTTAATTTGCTTAGGATAATAACCTTCAGCTGTATCCACGGTGCAGTAAAGGGTACAATTTTGTTCAGTTTTATGGCTGCATAGTATTTATAGTGTATATATACCACATTTTCTTTATCCAGTCCACCCTGATGGAAAACTAGGCTGATTCCACATTTTTGCCATGGTGAATAGTGCTGCAAAAACATATGAGTGCATGTGCCTTCTTGGTAGAAGGATTTATTTTCCTTTGGGTATAAATGAGTAATGGATTCGTAGGGTTGAATGGTAGGTCTTCTTAAATTTTTTTGAGATATCTCCAAACAGCTTTTTACAGTAGATGAACTAATTTACATTCCCACCAAAAGTGTATAAGTATTTCTTTTTCTCTGCAAACTTACCAGCATCTGTTATTTTTTATCTTTTAAATAATGGCCATCCTGACAAGTGCGAGATAGTGTCTCATTGTGTTCTTAATTTGCATGTCTCTAATGCAAATTAAAATGTCATTTTTAGTGATATTGAGCATTTTTGTATATATTTGTTGGGCGGAGGTATGTTCTTCTTTTGAGAAGTGTCTGTCAATGTTCCCTGCCTATTTTTTAATGGGGTTATTTGTTTTTTGCTTTTTGAATCATTTAAGTTCTTTGTAGAATCTGGATATTAGAGCTTTGTCAGATGCATAGTTTGTGAATGTTTTTTCCCGTTCTTCAATGTATCTGTTTACTCTGTTCTTTTGCTGTGCAGAAGCTTTTTAGTTTAATTAAGTTTACCAGTCAATTTTTGTTTTTTTGAGATTACTTTTGGGGACTTATTGATAAATTCATTTCCAAGACCAACATACAGAATTGTATATTTCCTAGGTTTTCTTCTAGGATTTTTATAGTTTGTGTTCTTACATGTATATATTTAGTCCATCTTGAGTTAGTTTTTGTATATGGTGAGAGGTAGGGGCCCAGTTTCATTCCGACTTCAGGAAAAAATAATCTGCGCAGATTCCTTTTAGTACCATAAGAGAAGTTTTCAGTTCCAATGATGACTGAAAAAATCATGAAGAATAATTGAAAAGGACATTATGACGTGTGAAATAATTCTAAGGTTTCAAATAAATTTATTGATCAAATAATGCAATTGTAATTGCAACAATGAGTATCAAGCAAAATGTGATTATTCCTACCAAGTTTCTGTTCCTGCAGAGTTATTTTATAATTGATCACCAAAATAAAATAATTTTCTGCAAAATCATTAGAGAACCTGCATTCTTAAAAAATGTAATATATAAAAATGAGGAAAAAATGGGAGTGAATTCACTAGACACATATTTATATAACTAAGGAAAACATGGAGTGGCATCAAGAAAGTAGAAGCTTCTATAAATCTCGTATCATGGTGAAGTAAAGAAAACTGGAATAATCACAGCCATAAGCTACTGAAAATCTAGACTAGCTTAGTCTAGAGAGAACCATGTAATTCTCACTTCTGTAATATAATTTTGTCAATGTAATTTTATGGTAATAAGGGAGAGATGTCTCTCAACCTCCACGCTATTACATATCTCCACATTTAGTCATTCAAATTCCGAGTACCAATTAGTTGTTTATATGCTAGTGCACCACAAGAAAGCAGGCAAATGGATTTTAACATTTTCTTTTTCTTGCTTTATTATGGTTTTTACTTCTCAAAGTGCACTACTCACTGGCATAGTGTGTGTGTGTGTGTGTCTGTCTGTCTCCTTTTATGTTTGTTTCTTTCTGCCTCTCTCTCCCCCTCATTTCCCTTTCAGAGCAGCTTGGGGAGGGCAGGGAGAGGTATGTTTTAAAGTTTTATAGTTTTTCAATAATAGATCTATACTCTCACAGACGTCTCCCTTAACCCCCAATTTATATACAATACCATTGAATTTGGGAGACACTTAATAACTCCATTTATTTCCTGACTTAATTTAACAATATACTTCTATTTCTAGAGGTCAAAATTAAGATTTTATAAGTGTCGTACAAACATACAGCAAAACAATGACTAACTCCCTTATTATGACATAATATTTTTATTTACTTTCTCTTAGGTAACACGTCTATTTGAGATGTCTATGTAGCTGTCTTATTTGTTCTACTGGATTTTAATTTCATTTCTCATGGAACTTTTACTGTTGAAGCCTTCACACTCAATACAGTATATTCCATAAAATGAATGATCAGTGAATGTCTGTTGAATTCATTTAAATGTGTTTGATTTACAAATATAGTAGCTCTTTTCCTTTTCTCCTGTATTTCAAGCATTTTGAAAAATATCCTGGTGTAGATAAAATCTCATTGTTGCATAGCTGACAGGTGACAACGTTAAGATTCCTGAAAAAATCTGTCTCTTCCCAAGCTGGCATTCTTTTCTCCAAGATTTCCAGTGTTGTTTCATTAGAGGCACGTTTGCACAATTTAAAAGAAACTTAGCCGCATACATTATAAACTTAATGGTAAATTTGGAACTAAGCTAGAAATAATTTGAATTATCTCAATATACAATGGAAGCCAAACTTGTAAGGATCTAATCAGGGGCATGCAGCTGCCTAAGATCAGGATGGAATTGACAAGTGTAGTACATTGAAGAAATGGAAAAGAGTCCATTTCCCTTGAAAAAATGTGTCTATATTAAGTTTAATAATCTTTTGTATATCTAGAGCTTAACAAAGATCAAAAGTTTATTAATGTAATACACCAGACATTTAGCTGCAAGTGAAATGTAGAAATCGGTATTCAATTTTAAAAGCAACAATTTCTAGTCAAAATAATGAAAAAACAATATTTTGACCCTATTTTACATTTCTACATTTTTCCCACTTAAACAGCCAGACACAGGTGGGTAGATAGATATATGGAGCTGGAGCTGTTTTTTGTGGAATTTATAAGATATTCACAAATAATTTCTGATATAGCAAAGGCCTTCCAAAAAGCATTTCTATAACTGATATAGTAAGGATTTAGATTTTTTTAAATCACACTTTCCCAGAAATTAAAAGGTATGGTTTTTCTACTCTTTAGTAATTTTGTTGACCGGAGCTACCTTACATTAAAACAACTATAACACAGTTTATGCTATAGTTTTCTCCCTATCATTCATCAACTTAAAAAGATGGATAATTAGGGAGACATCATAAAATGAAGAAATGTATACATATAATGCATGAGAAGTGGAAATAAAGCATAGTAACTTGTATTTTAATAAACAATTCATATATATTTTGCAGAGTATTGAAATTATACCATTAAGCTAATTTACTACTCTCAATGAGCAACTCTGTTCAAAAGTAGACGGCTTTACAGAAAATTGTTTCTTCATTGTATGAGGTTTTATGAATTGACAAGATGACTCAGATTAAATGCATTCTCTCCCTAGTATATGTGTGTGTGTTTCTTGTTTGTTACAATTTCACTATTTCTCCTTGGAAAAGGTTACTATGGAAACTGCTGTTACTATTGATTTTTTGAAACAACAAGCTTTATTAAACATTAGGAAACATTTTTAGAGGCATTATTTTTGCCTTGTATCTGTTTATTACACACTGGAGTTTAAAATAGTCAGATATCTATATTGTTCCTGTATATAATGTGAAAAAATTTTTAAAATAGTAAAATTATTTATACATTTAATCAGCAATTAAGAAGAAAAATTAATATCTATTTTGTTTGAGGTGTTCAGGACTCATTTTTATTCCTTCAGAGCTGTGCCAACTTTATGGCTGTCCATGCCAGTATTGTGAAAAAGTTTTGGTTACTCTCCCATGGAAAACACTGCTTTCCTAGCATGCTATAACACAGTGTGAACACATTGCAGTACCACATCCATCTTTAAGTAATCCCAAAAGTGCCCAAACTCCTCACTTTAAGAAATTCCAAAGTTACCCATTCATTAGAAGTATGAAGCTTAAAATCCTCAAAAGTGTACACAAATGCCCTTAACATCAGACATGAACATAGATTGATGTCTTTCTCTTTCACTTTTGCCACCACCTCTCTTTCCCATTGTTTTATGCAGTTTAAGCTGCAGCCACACTTCTGCATATTCTGAAATCTATCACGTATTTTCCGTGTCTTTTTGCCTTTCTGCGAGCTATCTTTAGTCTGTAATTCATCTTTCCAAGCATGCCAACACAACAAATCTCAAACAGGGTTTTAAATCTTCAGCTGAGATCATATTAGTGTTTTTATTGTAAAAATCAGTTTCAGGTAGAGTTGATCACTAATATTTATGAAATTCCTAAGAATCTAATAAGCCATATTTATTATACATGCTTCACATACTTTCAATTATTTGTATATTACCTTCAATTAATTATATAGTAAAAATGTAGCTTAAAATGTATATTCATAGACGTTATTTGAGTGTATAAATATAAATAGCACATTGAATTGTTCTACTTTTTGTTATGGAGATTATGTTCAGGTACAAGGAAACACACACACGCACAAGCAAATAACTATATTAAATAATGAATATTTTCTTCTTACCTCTAGAAGGCTGTCAAAGTCATTAACATTAAATGTGAAGGTATATAATAAACAGATACGTGGGAAATCATTTCTCAAAATCTGTTTTAGTAAGTAGGGATTATCAAATCGATTTCCTCAAATTTCTCATTTCAGAAAAGATAGCAATAGATTGAATACTTTCAAGCATTGCTTTAAAGGGTGAATAAATTGATACTGATACGGGGCATGACTTTGCATTAGTCAATCATCCTTAAATAATAAATGAGATGGCCGGGCGTGGTACCTCAGCCTGTAATCCCAGCACTTTGCGAGGCCAAGGAGGGCGGATTGATACCATCCTGGCTAACACGGTGGAACTCCGTCTCTACTAAAAATACAAAAAAATTAGCCGGGAGTGGTGGCACAGCCCTGTAATCCCAGCTAATCAGGAGAATGAGGCAGAAGAATCACTGGAACCCAGGAGGCGGAAGTTGCATTTAGCTGAGATCGCGCCACTGAACTCCAGACAGAGCGAGACTCTGTCTCAAAATACATAAACAAATAAATAAATAAATAAATGAGATGTTTTGGTTTCTAAATGAGGAAAAACTAAACCCAGCAACTTTTCCCACAATTGTACAAATAATAGAATATAATACTCAAAGACTTTTTTCTCATTCATTTATCCTTTCTATTAAGTTTACATTCCCCTGTCATTTATTATGTATCTACACAGAGATTCATATACATATGCAAATATACATATATGCATGTATGTACATCCATATATACATATATGTTTTCTTGTATAAATACACATATATTCTAAATATTTATCTACACCCATACTCACACGCAGTAAGATATCAGTGGCAGTCCTATTCTCCTGTAATGAGGACCACAGCATAGTCATCCAAATATTAGTTTGATTTTAAACATATTCAGTTGGGCTGTGTAGTTCAAGTTGACAGAATGGAATAGAGAAAACTTTCTTCTCAAACGAAAATATCATGGATTATTTTTTACCTGTGTCAATGCTGCCTTATCATAAGCATGACCTTGGATATTCCACACGAATATTTTTAGCCTTTTGCTCAATCCCATTTTCCCTTATTTTTGTCTAATACCAAAAAACAGACTTTATTCGACTACTCCATACACAATGCACTAGTCATTTTCAGAACGACAAAATTTATTGCCCTTTTGAAGCAGGACGAAAAGGGTATGTTGTCTATATGGTGTCACTAGTGAAACTGCCATTAGAAATAAATAAAGGCAAATTCATACTACACACCAGAGAATCTGTTCAAATACATGAAAGGTAGAACCTTAACACTGAAAATGCTTTCAAAGTCACAGGCCTGGTTTCACAGACTGAATTACTGTTGACTTTCCTTAGCATTTTCTGATAGTTAATTCCAAGGAGACTTGTAGAGCTATTGCAACACATTTCTTAGGTTAGGTCTGAAGAGTGCCTTCTACTTATAGGTGGTCAAAAAATTTATGAAGACAGGCTCAGGAGAACGTTGCTCTCTAATTTCCTTCTATCTTACTTTTTCTCTTGATACATATCAGTTTCCAATGTATTCATCTTTAACCATTATATAACTAGAAAGTCTACATCAAAGGGAAACAACTGTGATGAGCTTGGAAAGAATAGGATAAAGGGTTTTTTTTTTTTTTTTTGCATTATTGCAAAACGTATTATTTAGTGTAAACCTGTTTAAGCTAAAACAAAAGCTGTCAAACAAATGCAAAGAATGAATTAATTTCAATTACAACTACTATAATTATAATATTTACATTGTACTAATATCATTCCAAACTACTGTCAAGAATTCTTAATGTTTTTCAATGTGCAATCTCATAATTATGGATAATAAATGATAAATGTATCTATGAAAGTAATCTAGATGTACACTCTTATTGATAGAGATATGCGAAGTGCAAAGTCAACACTGAAATTAAATTCCTGGCTGCAAGTGACTACACACAAACACACACATGCACACACACACACACACACACACAGACAAGGGAATCAAAACAAAAGAGAGGACAAAATGACACAATAGTCATTGTTTGCCTAATTATTTTTGTAAAACAATTGCCATTATTTTAATAATTATTTAGTATATTCTATTGATCAATCACATATAGTGCATACAACAGAGAAATAAAAGAGCTTTCATGCGAATAGGAGAGTCAGAAAATAAACATGTAACACATAATAATGAATAAACATAGATATAATTATAAGAGAAAGTCAGGTTGCATAAAAGACTGGGGAAATTGCAGTGGATAAAGCAAGCAGACCCACTCCTACGTAAATGTTTCTATCCATATGACTTTCGCACCTTATAATAGACCTTAGAATAATTCACTAGTATCATAATATATTTTTTAGGAGTACCACAAATTCTAATATTTCCATTGACTGAGCCATCCTACCAACCAGAAGTCATGTAAATAAGATGTCTAGAATATATAGATTAAAAACAGTATCTTTTCAGATTTTTTTTTAAAATCACAATTTGAGCAGACCAAAAATCAGCAAATTTCATCAAGATTAAAGTGAGCCTATATATTTTTAAATTACTGAAATCAATTTATTCTAGATACATTTAAAACATAAATGTTTTAACATGATCATGATAAAATACATAGTTTTGCTTCTTTGTCTCAAAAAAGATAGTAAGTATGGCGCTATGTAAAACACTAAAGTGTGTGTGTGTATGTGTGTGTGTATATATATATAATATCTATTCAATTAAATTTTAAGTTATAAGGTGCATAAATTTTATTATTATTTAAATGTCATATCATAAAGTATTATTTTATTTACAAGTTGAACGAATCCCACCCTCATTTTCTTCTTAAAAAGTAAATTAGTTGCACTTGCTTATAATGTAAAAATACTGCCTGCTTCTTAGATTTACATGGCAAAGGAGACATTTCAAGTCTGGCCCTTTTATATTTGGCTATTAAGGTTTGTGAGTGTAAAAGAGTTACTGGATTATTTACTGCAGAGTGACAGAAAGAGTAAAAGGCTATAAGTGAGTGAACGTTTCATTTGTAAGCCTACATTCAAACAACTACTTGCAAAGGTGACTCTTGGTTAATATGGGCTTAAAGTGTTGTCAGTACTACATGCTGAACTATGAGGGTCACCACTGAAACCAAACATGGCATGCAGTGATAAATGAAAGGCAGGCAGATCATTGCAAGCAGAGTTTTCTTTAAGTTTAGTTTAAGATGAGTCCATTTATGCATGCTCCATCAGTATGAATTATATATAGGTGTAGATATATGAACAAATACATATATATATATACACATACATTCATATGCTAAACATAATTCTTTAATCTTATTAGCCAGAGTTTTCTGTATATTATTCATTTTTTTGCAATATGATTTATCTTGTCACCTTCAAATGAAGATACTAACAGAGATAAAGCAACAAAGCATGTATGGTCTGATTTTTAAAGAAATTTTATGGGTCTGATTCTCTTCATCTCTGTCCTTCGTAATTTATTAAGAATGTAGAATTCACTGGTACTTGTAACATCCATTGATTTTCTGTGGCAATGTCTTATTTATCTGCTAATCAAACATCCATCAGTATATATTACCGGGAACAAAGTTAGAGACTTGTAATTATCACAGAAAATGTCTCTAAGCAGCAGAGAACTAGTCATGACAAACCTTGTGCAAGAGAAGCATAAAACTGTTATCCTTTTACCCGCAAAATAGAGTCTATTACTTAGAATTATTTTAATAATAGGCCTGCTGAATTGACGTGTTTGGTTATTGAATCTGCCCAACTTCCATCTCTTCAGCTTAAAGGGCAGAGAGAAGCAGATAGTGAAAGAAATTGACTCTGAACAAGTAGCTTTCAAAAGAAGTAGAAACATAAACATAAGCAAATGAATCACAATTTATAAACTCAACTGGGGCAAAAAGACCCACACACCTTAATATTTCCTCAAAGCATTATGGCACTTGAAGTTAGTTAAAATTTTTCAAAGTCTTCATTGAAGAAAATGTAATGACATAGTCAATTTTAAGAAGGCAGGAAAACTTTCATTCTATTTTTAAAATATATTCATAATATTTAATTTCAAAGGTGCTTATAAAGACATGGTGACAAAGACATAAAATTTTACTAGTTTGGTTAAAACAGCATAGTACAAGAAAAAATATTATCAAACTAATGTAAAATAAAGTAAAATGCACTTCGAAAAGCAGCATATACTCTGACTCCAATAAAATTATATTCTTTAATCCTTTACACAGAAATATCAAGGCCTCAAATCACTTGCACACCTAGATTTGACCCTGTGATTTTGAAAGTTCTAATTTGACTAAATGTTTTTTCATTCACTGTGAATGAATGAAAAAGAAGGCACAAGTTTCAGGTAATGAATATGCATATGCTTTCATATGCATATGCATATGAATATGAATATGCTTTCACAAATGTTATTACTAAATATAGGAGGATTTTGGCACAAAACCTTAATAACTCTGGCTATATTTTAAAGTTGAGCTGCCAAAACAATAGAGTAAGCAACCGTTGTTTATTACTGTTATTTTCTGTACATTAATAACTGAAGTTTTATCAAAATTTCACCCATCTTAAAGGCTATATGTCCCAAGTAATTTGGTTGATACTATGTTTACTCCTTTCTGATTTTGCTATTATTCTAGTAGAATATTTGGATATGAGTTGATTTTTCTACCAGGATTAAATGCTGAATTTCAGCACAAATATAATTTAAAACAGTTTATCTTTATAGGTGATGAGTAAATGTTCATTAAATAAAGGGATGTTGGCAATCTTTTAAGTAGTATCAGTTATACTTTTAAAAGCAAGAGTGGTAGAAAATCCAGTTGGAGTTAAATTTCTTTTTATGTACTATATTAAGAATGGTGATCCTTCTCCTCCTTCTCGTCCTTCTCCTCTTCTTTTTCTCCTTCTTATTCTCCTTCTCTCATCTTCTTCTGCTTCTGCTTCTGTTGCTTTTCGTTTTCCTTCTCCTTCTCCTTCTCCTTCTGCTCCTCCTCCTCTTTCTCTCTTAAAGTTCCTTCTTTCTTCTTCTCCTTCTCGTTCTTCTTCTTTTTGTGATTAGTGCAAAGGCTTGCTGAATCTCAGGTCTCAGTTGTGAATTCCACGCAAAAGAAAAAGATTACCTTATTTTCATTTCTGGCCACATGCCTTCCAAGAATATTTAGCAGTGATTGGTAGCTAGGGTACTGATATAACTTACTAATGTAAAAGCATACAATTTAATGTTTCTATCAATGGAAAATAAGATCCATCTTCAAAATCACTACATACATATAGATCTCTCATATTGTTTTTGATTATTTACAGTGGTATTCCATGGGATTGTTAATGCTTTTATTTCTTACCACTTTTATTGCAATGGGAGAAAATTATCTGTCTTTACATGACTTACCTACAGTCAATTGTTAGTAACAAAGGGACTGAGGGCAAATTATTTACCTTTCATAACAAATTTTTAATATAATTTCTTGCATAGTAGGTCCTCAGGGAATTATGAATTAATGAATGTGTTAATAAATACATAGTTTAAAAAAACCTTAGATATTATTTTGCTCAAATCACATACTTTGTGCGAAAAATGAGTAAAAATATTTTATTTATTTCATTATGCTACAAAGTGCAATGTAACCTGGCATACACACTGATACAACATGTTTATAGTAATTTTACTCTGAGACTTCACGTAAGGTTATACTTTCATCATTTCTAACTAATCATATACATTTATTTATTTATGTGTTTGTTTGTTTGTTTGTTTTTTATCACCACCACTCCCCAAACCCTGCACTGGCTACCCCATCTAACCATCTGACTGAGGATCTCAGAGTGGATTTTTGATTTAATCTAAATGGTCTCAACTTTCCTCAAGTTATTCCTTTTATCAAAATGGTTTTCCCTTATGTTCTCTTCCCTAATATCGCATTAGAAAGTAATTCTAGCTAAGACATTTGTGACTGACAATGGTAAATCATACTTATTCTTTCAGACAAAGTTTTGTTTGAACAGAAATCTTTTTTTATTTTGAATTCAGGTGGTACATGTGCAATGTTATTATATGGGTAAATTTTGATTGATATTGTATTGAATAGGCTTGATACTGAGGTTTGGGTGCTAATAATAGTAGTCTATAAGTGTTTGATCAACTCAAACCCCTCTCACTCCCCATCTAGTAGTGCCTAGTTTCTGTTGTTCCCATATTTGTCTATATGTTGTAATGTTTAGCTCCCACTTATAAGTGAGAATATGTGGTATTTGGTTTTCTCTTACTGCATTAATTCGCTTAGGATAATGACCTCCAGCTGCATCCATGTTGCTCTAAAGGAGATTATTCTGTTCTTTTTTTATATTTTTATGTAGTATTCCATGGCATATATATATATACACACACTGCATTTTCATTATCCAGTCCACCACTGATAGATGGCTAGATTGATTTATCTCTTTGCTGTTGTGAATAGCTCTGTGGTGCATGTGTCTTTTTGATATAATGAATTCTTTTTCCTTTGAATATATAACCAGTAATAAAATTGCTGGGTCAAATGGTAGGTTTATTTTAGGTTACTTGAGAAATCTCTGAATAGACTTTTTTAAGAGTGGCTGAACTAATTTTCATTCACACCAACACTGTATAAGTGGTCCCTTTTCCCCATAGCCTTGCTAGCATCTGCTATGTTTTGTTTTTTAATAATCACTATTCTTACTAGTGTGAGACGGTATCTCATTGGGGTTTTGATTTTCATTTTCCTTATGCTCAGTGATGATGAGCACTTTTTCATATGTGTGTTAGCCACTTGTATATTTTCTTTTGAAAAGTGTCTGCTCATGCCCTTTGTCCATTTGTGAGTTGGATCATTTGTTATTGATCCAACTTGTTGATTTAATTTCCTTATAGATTCTGGGTATTAGACATTTGTCAGATGTATAGATTGAAAATATTTGCTTCCATTTTTTAGGCTGTGTGTTTAATCTATTAGTAAGGATTATTTCCTTTTTTTTTTTTTTCTGTGCAGAAACTCTTTAGCTTATGTAGGTCCCACTTACCAGTTTTTGTTTTTGTTGCAATTGCTTCTGGGTTTAGTCATAAATTATTTGCCAGAGCCAACATGAAGAAGGGTATTTCATAGGTTTTCTTCTAGGATTTTTATATTTTAAGGTCTTCTATGTAAACATTTAATCCATATTGAGCTAATCTTTGTATATAGTGAGAAATATGGGCTTAGATTTATTCTTCTGCATATGGCTTGCCAGTTATCCCAGAACCATTTATTGACTAGAAGTCCTTTTCTTATTACTTATTTGTGAAAAAAAAATCAGATGGTTGTAGATGTGCAGTCTTGTTTTTGAGTTTTTTATTCTATTCTGTTGGCCTTGTTGTCTATTTTTGTACCATGTTGTTTTGGTTACTGTGGCCCAATGGTATAGTTTGAAGTTTAGTATTGCAATGCCTCTGGCTTTGTTTTTTTGTTTGTTTTGCTTATTTGTTTGCTTGTTTGTTTTTGATTAGAATTGCTTTTGCTATTTGAGCTCTTTTTTGGTGTCATATAAATGTTAGGGTAGAATTTTTCTAATTATATGAAAAATGATATTGATATATTTACAAGAATATTGAATCTGTACAATGCTTTGGACAATATGGCCATTTTAATGATATTGATTCTTCCAAAATGGCATGAAATGTTTTTAAATTTATTTGTGTTGTCTCTGATTTCTTTCAGCAGTGTCTTCTAGTTTTCCTTGTAGAGAACTGTCACCTCCTTGTTTAGATGTATTCTTAGGTATTTCATCTTTTTGGTGTGACTATTGTAAATAAAATTGTACTCTTGATTTGGCTCTCAGCCAGACTATTATCGGCATATAGAAATGTTACTAATTTTTGTACATTGATTTTATATCCTGAAACTTTACTGAGGTGTTAATCAGTTCCAAGAGCCTTTTGGTAGAGTCTTTAGGGTTTTCTAAACATAGAATCATGTCATCTGCAAAGACAGATAGTTTGACCTTTTTTCCCCTCTATTTGGATGCCTTTTATTTCTTTCTCATTGCTCTGGCTAAAACTTCCCACGCTGTATTGAACAGGAAAGGCAAGAGTAGGCAATATTCTCTTCTTCCAGTTCTCATGGGAAATGGTTCCAGTTTTTACCTATTCAGGATAATATTGGCTGTGTGTTTTTCATAGATTGCATTTATTATTTTGAGGTATGTTTCTCCAATGCATGGCCTGTTGAGGGTTTTTATCATGAAGGAAGGTTGGATTTTATCAAATGTTCTTTCTGCATCTGTTAAGGTGATCGTATGTTTTTTGGTTTTGATTGTGTTTGTATAGTGAATTATATTTATTGATATGCATATGTTGAAACAACTTTGCACCCCAGGAATAAAGCCTACTTGATCGTGTTGAATTGACTTTTTGATGTGTTGCTGTATTCAGTTTGCTAGTATTATGTTGTATTTTGTTGAAGATTTTTGCATCTATGTTTACTAGGGATATTGGCCTAAAGTTTTCTTTTATCATTGTGTCTGGGCCAGATTTTGGTATCAGGATGATGCCTGCTTCAAATAATGAGTTAGTGAGGAATACTTGCTCCTTGATTTTTTTGGAATAGTTTCTGTAGGATTGGTATCAGTTCTCTTTACATCTGGTAGAATTTGTCTGTGAATCCCTCTGTTTCAGGGCTGGCTTTGGTTGGCAAGCTTTTTTTTTTTAATGATTCTACTTTGGAAGCTGCTGTTGGTCTTGTCGTTTTCATTTTCTTTCTGGTTTAATCTTGGGAGGTTGTGGGTTTTAATGCCTGAGACAAATGGATGGAAAAATATATAACTCTTTCTTAGTGGATTTTTTTTTCCATTTTACAAAACAATATGTTTAATGAAATAAAAAAACTAGCTTGCCACAATTATCACTACTTTCCCTGTATCATCCACTTGTTGTCCAAGTTCAATAATACAATATTGATTGGTTGTGCTATGTTTTGTGTAAGGTTTGCACTGTCTTGTGGATAGAAGTTCAGTTAGAACTAGGCCTCCATGACCAATGAGCTATAGAGCAACAGTGAAGCCTCAGCTGAATTTAGTTTGGGAGCAGGCAAAAGAAAGGGTTAGTATAGAATGAAAGAGTGTATGAGACATGTAAGTTCAGACTGGGATCCAAGAATTACGTGTAATTTAAGCTGAATATTTTAATTTATTAAATATATATATATACACACACACATATATATTTGTGGTATGTAATGTGATGTTTTGAAATATGTACACATGGAATAGCTAAATAATGCTAATTATCTTATGTATTACTGTATATATTCATGAATTTTGTGGTTAGAGTACTTATCATCTACTCTCTTAGCAATTTTCATAATCTATTGTATTGATTATGGTGATCATGATGCACAATAGATCTTTTGAACTTATTCTTTCTTAATTATATTACACTTAAATTGAAAAGAAACTTGAGGCCATGCATTTCCCTTTTTTAGGTTAAAATGCTTGCATATTCTAGGGTATTACCATCTATCATTTTGAATGTATAATTCTATATCTTTTTTTGTTTAAATATTATTGGACTATTTCTAATCAATGGGTAGTAGCTGCCTATATTCACTAGTACATCAAATACATGTAATTCAATTACATTAATCATTCATAGCATATGTACTCAAACACATAGGATTAGGCTTTTATAATGTATATATTTTATTAGTTTGAGTCTTAGTTTTTTTTAAATTTTTAATTATTAAGATATTTCTTTTTTTTTTTCTTTTTTTTTTTTTTTTTGAGACGGAGTCTCGCTCTGTCGCCCAGGCTGGAGTGCAGTGGCTGGACCTCAGCTCACTGCAAGCTCCACCTCCGGGGTTTACGCCATTCTCCTGCCTAAGCCTCCCGAGTGGCTGGGACTACAGGCGCCTGCCACCTCGCCCGGCTAGTTTTTGTATTTTTTTAGTAGAGATGGGGTTTCACCGTGTTAGCCAGGATGGTCTCGATCTCCTGACCTTGTGATCCGCCCGTCTCGGCCTCCCAAAGTGCTGGGATTACAGGCTTGAGCCACCGTATTTATTAAGATATTTCTAAATAGTAGTAGAGGTTATCAGATGATTATTCTTATTGGCAGTTTTGCTTTTTTTGTTTTACACAGAAATAAGTTTAATATAATAAAGAACTAGCTTGCCACAGTTATCACTACTTTTCCTCGTATCATTCCACAATTGTTAAAGTTCAAGAATCTCAAAAGTTATTTTTAATATAAATCTTTTTTATTAGCTTTCTGGTCTTTTTGATATTATCACATCTTTCATGTATTTTTCTCTCCCTTCATCTGTGATGTTGCTAACTATCATCATCCTTAAAATTTTGGATAGTTTTATACAATACGACTTGAAGTGTATTCCCTTAATAATGAATGTTTATCATTTAACAAAAACCACATTATTTTTGAAAATAAGTTTTTTGTTTGTTTTTTCACAAGATCTTACTCTGTCGTTAGGCTGGAGTTCAATGAGATGATCACGGCTCACTGCAGGCTTGACCATATGGGATCAAGCAATTCTGCCTCCTCAGCCACCCAAGTAGTTGGGACCACATGTGCCACACTATACCCGGCTAATTGTTTATTGTTGCCCAAACTAGTTTCAAACTCCTGGTCTCAAGTGATCATACCATCTCAGCCTTTCGAAGTACTGGGATTATAGGCATGTGCCACTGTGTCTGGCCAAAAAGTAGGTTTTAAAAATTTACATTTAGAAAAAGTTAAACGAATTTCCTCTTGGGAGGGCTTCTACCAATTCTAATATAATATCCATTTTGGATTATTGATGCAGATATGCAGCATCGACAATTGTCAAGATAATAGATGTATTCTACAGCATGGACTGTGGACATGGGGAAAGGCTGAATCTTTATCAGTAGTTGGGCAATTGTTACCCTAACCAAAGCAATCAATCATGAGGATTTAGTTTAAATTGTTTATTACTGGAATCAAGAGGGGGAAAAATTCAAGTCATTAAGAAAGTACACCGAAAAGAAGGGAAAGAACATAGATTTTTGCCAAAGATAATGAAAGCACGACAGAGACTAGCTTGAGAAATGAGGTAAATGGTAGAGACATTAAGAAAAATAGGAAGAAGAGAACTTTTGGTAAGAGAAGCTGAGACTTCAGATATAAACTTGTTTTTTACTACTTGGAAGATATCCAAGAAGAAAATGATTGAATGGGTCCAATTCTCAAGAGAGTAATCTAAAAAGGCAGACCCCATTTTGGCTATAATTATATGGAGGCAACAATACCCTGGAAGTAGCCATGCCCAACCAAAGGAAAAAAATTGAGTGAGAAGATGGGACTAATAATCACTGGAGGGAAATATAGAGGATGCCATAGTGTATACTATATATATATATATATATATATATATATATATATGACACAACAGTAAAACCCAAGGTCTGTGTTTGTGTGTGTTTCACAACCAAGAACAGTAGTAATAACCAGAAATTCAACTTGCCTAACATCAAATTTCATAATTATTAGAATATAGAATTTAAACTGGCTCTTAAAAAAAAATTTTCAAGTTCTTCTTTTTGTCTCCAAAATTAAATCTTAATAGAATCTTGAAAGTTTTATAAAATGTGGACAACTAACACTACACTACTATAAATCACTGGTTTTGAAATTTTCAATGTTTTATTATTTTAAAATATTTTAACTGAATAGCATGCTCTATAATCATGGTGCAGATTCTTTCAGATCCAATCTTGGTGTTTCCACTCCATTGGTTGTATCATCTAGGAGCCCAGGATATTGAGAAAAATTATATGCATTATGTGAAAGGTAAATATGATATACTTGTTATGCATTTAAATGATAATTATCTTTTTTTTTTTCCAGTGGACAGTTTAAGACACAGCTTTCATGAAATATAGTCAAAAAGCACAATAAAGTCATTGTTATAATCTGTTACACATTTATGAAAGAGAAACTGAATTCTTAAATCTTACCTTGACCTCAAATTAGATATTATACTATACCTAGGAGAAGGAAAGATAAAACAGAATTAAACAGTGAATTTTATATGAAGGTAATACTAAAGTAATTCAAAAGATATTGTGATTTTTAACTAGACAGTGGTTCTTTCATGTATATATTGCATAATTTGCCTCAAATAAGTTTTTATTTTTCTTTATTGGATGAAAAAGTGAAATGTTTATCATCAGAAGCCAAGTTTACCTCTGCATGGAAAGAAATGCAGCTATGGGTTCTCAGCAGGTCATCTCAGTGTATTTCTGTAGAAGCATTTTAAGAGACAGAAGGCATAGTCATGCAAATAAGATGAAAGGGAAAACCTTGCTTTCCCCTGCCTATCTAGTTTTTCTGCAACTACTGTTTTTTTCTTTTTTCCCAAAAGATGGTAGTCATGGATATGGAGGTTGGGCTTAGTTAATCATAAATTGTCTATGCAATGCCAAAACATGCAGTGACAGTGAAAATGTGGTTTATCACCTCAAACATGTAAGTGCTTTTTGATGTGTTTTTGCTATGGTTTGAATATTTGTTCCCTCTAAACATCATGTTGACATTGAATCCCCAATGTGGCAGTATTGAGAAATGAGTACTTTAGGAAGTAATTGGATCATATAGGCTTTCCCACCATGACTTGTCAATTACATTCATGAATTAGTCCATTGGATTTATTAGTGAGTTAATGGGTTAATAGGTACTTACGGGTTGGGAACTGGTGGCTTTAAAAGAAGAAGAGATACCTAAGCTAACATGTTAGGACATGAGCATATTCAGACCCTTACTATGTGATACCCTGTACTGCCTCAGGACTCCTCAGAGAGTCATTGAAAGCCAGAAGTTTCTTACTGCAGTCCTTTGACCCCAGACTTCTCAGTCTCTGTAACTGTAAGAAATGAAATCCTTTTATTTGCAGATTACCTACTTTCAGGTATTTTGTTATAGGCAACAGAAAATGGACTAAGACAAGAAATTGGTACCGAAATGTGTTGTTATACAGCCAGGACACCTCTCTGTGTTCCCTTTCTTCACATCTATCCACTTCCCCTTTGACCTTCTCTGTTGTGTTGTGATGCAAAATGAATCGTCTCAACAAATATCAAGATTGCCGCTAAACTTCTCAGCCTGAAGACCTTTAAGCTAAATAAACTTATTTTCTTTAACAATTTCTAAGTCTCAAGTATTCTTTTATAGCAAAACAAAATAGAGTAAGGCAGTCTGCTATGATAGTTCTGCTTTTTTTGCATTATGACAATTATTTGGTAATTTGTATTTCCACAGTAATTTAGTCAATTGATAAATATGTATTGAATATTTTTAAGGAAACTACTCTAGAAGGAAATATAGAAAAATTAATCAGACACTGATTTTTTTTTTTCTTTTTTCTTTTCTTTTCTTTTCTTTTTTTTTTATTTTTTTGTTGAGACAGAGTATCACTCTGTACACCTCCTGGGTTCAGGCCATTCTCCTGCCTCAGCCTCCCAGAATCAGGCAACGATTTCAAACTTAATTATTATATTTTCCCACAGTAGATATGTGGCATGTATATAAACAATTACAATGACAGAGTATGTCCAGGATGCCCTGATAGAAATATGTATTAAGTAACAGACATTTTGAGAGAAGAAATATTGTTTTCTGTGCTTATTGGAGGAGGAAGAGAGAAGACATTGAATATGTGCATAAAAAGAACATAGATATCAGCTGAATTTGAAAAAAAGTAAGAATACACATAAAGAGCGTATTCTAAGCATTACAGACTTGGCCAACATTCTAATCAAATGCTGTTGTTGAGGAATTGAGAAAATTACTAAAATATTTTAATGGTTTCTATTAACTATCAAATTACATTTAAAGCATTTGAGACTTACTGATACTCAAGATTCTCTACAAGCTAGTCTGAAAAAGAAAATCATCCTTGCAACCCTACAATTCCAGGTTTTTACCTTCTACACCTCATTTCTGATGTTTTATTTTCTCATATTATCATTTCAACATAATCATATCTGAATTTCATCAAGTTATAAACCAGTGTCTGAATATGTAAAACACCACTACTGCTTTTTCATTTTGCTTGTTCTGGAGCCTCCTAGTCTTAAGTAGCCACCAAGTAGCCACTGTCATTTATCTGGATTTAGGACCTGTTTATCACTCCTAGAATATGCAAATATTTACATCATTGACTGAATCATTATTTAATTTAGCTAACTCAGAAAGTATACCCACTTATCCAAAGATCCTGGCTTACACAGATCTACTGAGCACTTGCTTGGAAATAATCCTGAGGTTGTCAAAGACAAGAGGTCAAAGTAGATGGTTCTCTCTTGTGTCAGCATTTATAAAAACACTTCACAAATTCTGTAACATTAAATACAAGAGAGGTAAATGTAATAGTAGATATAGAAGATCGTATTGCAGCCTAGCTTGTATGACCAGTTCAGTTGCTTTTAACTTTGTTTGTTATGAAAATATAAACATTTGGAACAAATTTAAATGGAACTGATATGATAATAGTAGATGGTTCAGTTTTGCTCAAAGACTATCTCTGGAAAATGAAAAGGAAGTCAATAATACCTGTCTGAAATAATTATTATAATAATATATACATATGTTTGAATATTTATTTTGATCATAGGTTTCTTCTAGCAATTTTATTTGTAGTGACTTAGGATACTAGGATTGATGGGTACTAAGTAATTTTCTGTGGTTTTGGACAAAATTCTATTTCATAAATACTTAAGTTGTCTCTGTGATTTATCAATTCAATGCAACTTTTATACCCTGAAGTAAAAATATGTTAAATTTTCTTCTGAAATGTGGATACTAGGTGGACAGACAAAAATAGCACATTTATATAAAAAAAAAAATAAAACAACTTTGGTGTTGGTAAGAGACTACATGGGATGAAAGTACAATTAAAGAGAATGCAATTAATTAGATCCAAAGCATGTGGAGGCCATTTCAATTAATCTAGGTCTGAACGATAGAAGTGCAGCATTTATTTTTTTCTTGCTAGATTAGAAAGAAGATGTAAGAATTTGTTAGAACACCTTTTTTTTCTGTTGTAAGCAGTAGTCACTCAGAAGTACTATAATCCCTCACAATTTTCATTCACTGACCATTTAAACATTATAAACCACATTAAGATAAACAGAACTTTGAATTGCTTTAATGGATATTTGCAATCGAGTGAAAAATAAGATTAATTCAATAAATACTCACTTAGAATTGACTTCATGCTGTAGACACATAACTTTTTAAAAATATTACTAGTGAGATGCTCACAGTCTATTGGAACAGAAGACACATATACAAATAATTGCAGAATTTGACATTCTTGAAGTCAAATCTTCAAACTTTGATTTTACAGATTATTTAATAAAGAAATGCTGGTTTCAAGCTTTCTTCCGAGACATATATTTAAAATAAGTAACATGTTTCCTGTAATGGGTCCATGCTAGGATTCAAAGTGTGGTTCCGTGTTTCTGTGCACCCCTAAACTTTCAGGGTCTCTACAAGCTCAAAACTAATTTTATAATAATACTAAAACAAAATAATCTGACTGCTTCATTCTCATTCTTTTGTAAATAAAAAAGATACATCAGCCAGGCATGGTGGCTCATGCCTGTAACCCCAGGACTTTGGGAGGCTAAGGAGGGTGGATCACGAGGTCAGGAGATCAAGACCATCCTGGCTAACACGGTGAAATGCCATCTCTACTAAAAATACAAAAAAAAAAAAAAAAAAAAAAATTAGCTGGGCATGGTGGTGGGCACCTGTAGTCCCAGCTATTTGGGAGGCTTAGGCAGGAGAATGGTGTAAACCCAGGATGCGGAGCTTGCAGTGAGCCAAGATTGTGCCATTGCACTCCAGCCTAGGCACAGAGCAAGACTGTTTCAAAAAAAAAAAAAAAAAGAAAAGCTTCATCACTACAGATTGAATGCAGGAGTAAATGAAAATCTAGCTGTCTTCTATTAAGACAGATATTAAAGAGATTTAGAAATGTAAAAGAGAGCTACTGTTCACTAACTTTTACTCTCTTAAAAGGATGGCTGTATTTTATAAAATTGTATTCATATTCACATTTTATAAAAATGTATTCATATTAACATGTAATAGACATATGACTGATATTTTAAATCAGTTATTTAAAATACTTTAAGATTTCCAGTTTTAATTTCTAGCTGGGATATTCAAAAATTGTTAAGTGTGTAAAGAAGCAATGAGAACCAAGACTTGAGATCAATCATAGTTATGCATCACCAGCTTTTCAACTTTTCAGCTTTCAATCAAGAATGCTGTTGCCCAAGTTTATGTGTATAATTTTGTGTGCCAATACAGAAGGCTTATTAATTCTGTTTTGGGAATAGGAGAAGGAAATATCACAGATACTCTAGTGCAGCATCTCAGTAAGCTGGTTCCAATTAGTTACTAGCTACATCTTAGTCTGTGTAAATATTGTGTATATCATTCTTGCCACTAAGCATTTTATGAAATACATATATTAGGGAAAAATAACCAAGAGATTTAGGGTTTATTATTTTTGGTATTAGAACAGTATTATATACATTTTAAAGTAGGAGAATATTGTGATTAGATTCCATTTTAGAAAAAATCAGGTCTGTAAAGCAGTGTGATATTTATGTCAGGGTACAGAAAAAATGAGCTACAGATAAAAGTAGTGTCTAATTCACTCATGTCTGAACTAAGGCAGGCATAATAGGAATGAGGAGGAAAATAAAATTCATCAAATATGTGAGAGTTGAAATAAACAAATATGATAACTGGTACTTGATAAATTGAGTACATGGTGGCCATCTATAAAAATTAAGAGAGAAGATTTAATGTCATCATGGCCAAAACTACATTGATTAAAAAGAAAGTTTGTTTACACATTTACATAAAACAATATACAGCGAGGTATTGGGAAGCATATTAGTTTATTCTTACACTGCTATGAAGAAATACTTGTGACTGGATAATTTATAAAGAAAAGAGATTTAATTGACTCACAGCTCTGCAAGACTGGGAAGGCCTCAGGAAACGCAAAATCATTGTGGAAGGAGAAGAAACGTTCTTCTTGATAAGGCAGCAGGAAAGAGAAGTGCTGAGCAAAGGGAGGAAAAGCCCCTTATAAAACCATCAAGCCTTGTGAGAATTTACTCACTATCATGAGAACAGCATGAGGTTAACCATCCCCATTATTCAATTAACTCTCTCTGGGTCCCTTCCATGACACATGGGGATTATGAGATTGGGGAGGGGGACATACCAAATCTCATCATATCACATCAAATCAATCCATCCCTGCCCCCTCCCATATCTCATATTCTCACATTTCAAGACACAATAATGCCCTTCCAACAGTCTCCCCAAACCTTAACTAATTCCAGCATTAACCCAAAAGTCCAAAACCAAAGTCTAATATGAGACAAGGCAGACCCTTTCCACCTATGAACCTGTAAAATCAAAAACAAGTTAGTTACTTCCTAGGTAGATGGGGGTACAGGCATTGGGCAAATATACATATTCCAAATGGGAGAAATTGGCCAAAACAAAGGGTCTACAGGCCCCATAAAAATCTGAAATCCAATAGGTTAGTCATTTAACCTAAAAGCTCCAAAATGATGTTCTTTGGATCCATGCCTTATATCCAGGTCACGCTGATGCAAGAAGTTGGCTCCCACAGTCTTGATCAACACTGCTCCTGTAGCTTTGCAGGGTACTATTCCTCTACAGGCTGCCTTGACAGGCTCTGCATTGAGTTTCTGTGGCTTTTCCAGGCACATGGTGGATTTACCATTCTGGGGTATGGAGGACGATAGCCCTCTTCTCACAGCTCCACTAGGCAGTGTCCCAAAGGGAGCTCTGTTTGGGAGATTCTACCCCACATTTCCCTTCTGAATTCCCCTACCAGAGGTTCTCCATGAGGGCTCCACTGCAGTAGCAAACTTCTACCTGTACATCCAGGCATTTCCATACATCCTCTGAAATTTAGGCAGAGGTTCCCAACCCCTAATTCTTGACTTCTGTGCAACCAGAGTCTAAACACTGCATGGATGTTGCCAAGGTTTGGGACTTACACCACCTGAAGCAACAGTCTGAGATGTATTTTGTGCCCTTTTAGACCTGGTTGGAGCTAAAGCAGCTGGGATGCAATTAACCATTTTCCAAGGCTGCACAGAGCAGGGAGGCCCTGGTTCCAGCCCATAAATGCATTTTTTCCTCCTAGGCCTTCAGGCCTGTGATGAGAAGTACTGCCGTGACGGTCTCTGACATGCCATAGAGATATTTTCCACATTGTCTTGGTGAGCGACATTCCATTCTTTGTTATTTATGTAAATTTCTGCAGCAGGCTTGAATTTCTCCCCAGAAAATGAATTTTTCTTTTCTATTGCATCATCAGGCTGAAGTTTTTCTAAACTTTTATGCTCTGCTTCCTCTTGAACACTTTGCTACTTAGAAATTTCTTCCACTGACTGCACTCCAGCCTGGGCAACAGAGTGAGACTACATCTCAAAAAAAAAAAAAAAAAAAAAAAAAAAAAAAAAAAAGAAAAAAAGGGAAAAAGAAAAAGGAAAAGAAATTTATTCCGCCAAATACACTAAATCATCAAAGTTCCACAGCTCTTTAGGGCAGGGGCAAAATGTTGACCAGTCTCTTTGCTAAAGCATACCAAGTTATCTTTATTTCGGTTCCCAACAAGTTCCTCATCTCCATCTAAGACAATCTCACTATCAGCATTATTGTCAAAGCCATTCAACAAGTTTTTAGGAAGTTCTAAACTTTCCCACATCTTTCTGTCTTCTGAGTCCTCCAAACTGTTCCAACCTCTTCCTGTTACCCAGTTCCAAAATTGCTTCTACATTTTCAGATACCTTTACAGCAACACTGCACTCTCTTCAGTACCAATTTCCTGTATTATTTGTTCTCATGCAGATAATAAACACAGATCCAAGACTAGGTAACTTCTAAAGAAAAGAGGTTCAATTTGCTCACTGTTTTACATGGTTGGGGAGGCCTCAGAAAACTTACAATCATGATGGAAGGAGAAGCAAAAACATTCTTCTTGACAAGGTAGCAGAAGAGAAAAGTGCTGAGCAAAGGGGGTAGAGCCCCATATAAAACCATCCAATCTCATGAGAACTCACTCACTATTATGAGAACAGCATGAGGGTAACTGCCCCCATGATTCATTACCTCCCACCGGGTCCCTCCCATGACACATGGGGATTTTGAGAACTATGATTCAAGATCAGGTTTGGGTGAGAATACACCCAAACCATATCAGGAAGGTAGGACAATTCCAACTCCTTTTATCTAAATATTCTTGGACACGTTCCTATGTTCCTTGACATCTATGGGTATTCAGTCTTTATTTTTAAAGTGGAGTTCATAAGACTAATCTCATTAGCAATATTAACCTAACAAATACATATATAGCTAAATATAAATTATTAATTATGTGAAAAAGTAACAATAATAACCGTCATTTGGCATTTTAAAAAGGCTAAATTTCTAGACCGAAATAAAATAAAAGGGGAGAATATCTTGTCCAACACATAATATCTCTTGACTTAGTTTTTGAGATATGGATAAAAATATTGTTTAACTCTGAATTTCATGATATATGAATGTTAAAGCTGATGGGTAACTACTACTTGTATAATTTCCAATTTGTTTTAAAAAAGGAAAAGAGTAAAAGCCCACAATCAATGGAAACAACATGAAAAAATAAACAGAAAGTGCAGCATGAAGATAAAGAGACAAGAAATTTATCATATATACCAGTAATTACAACTAGGACAATTAATTATACTTCCCTCCCCTCAAAACACAAAGATTTTAAGACTAGATGTAAAAGAGAAAGATAACTGTATGCTGCATATGAGAAACATCTCAAAATGTCAGAGTAGAGATGGATTTAAAAAATGGTAAGAAAAACATACAGGCAGCTCCTCTTCTTTGGTAAGTAGTCACAGTCTATGTATTTTTCTGTGATGCACATATTGATTCAACATAAGTCTGTGAGATTCTTCTTTATTAATGCAGTTTGGGAGATAAAATATTTAAGCACTATGCTGTTTAGGATTGTAGAATGATGTGAAAAAATTATAAGTGATTAACTTATTAAAGGAATTAAAATGAAAGATGCCTACATCTTTAAAGTCTGAAAGATGATTGAATCAAGGAGCTCCTCATGGGGACTTCCAAAGAGTGGGTTTGTTTTTTCAGCTAAAAGTATTTATTTTATTACTATGTAAATTTACTTAAAAATTAAATATTATGCTGTATATTAAATATGCATTTGCTTAGTTAACATAGTAGATACACATAAAGTAGATTTTATTTGCTAAAAATAATCATAGTCATTTTATTATGGTGTTAAAAGATATTTGTGAATGTCAGTGAAAATGATGGAGTAGGTCGCTCCAATTACGTGTTCTTCTATAGAAACATAAAAAAGGAAAAAAAAATTGGCTGGGCGTTATGGCTCACACCTGTAATCCCAGCATTGTGGGAGGCTGAGGCAGGTGGATCACGAGGCCAGGAGTTCAAGACAAGCCTGGCCAACATGGCGAAACCCTGTCTCTACTAAAAATACAAAAATTATCTGGGCATAGTGGCATGCGCCTATAGTCTCAGCTACTCGGGAGGCTGAGGTAGGAGAAAAACTTGAACTAAGGAAGCAGAGACTGAAGTGAGCCAATATCGTGCCACTGCACTCTAGCTTGGGTGACAGAGCAAGACAGTCTCAAAAAATTAAAAAAAAAAAAGAAAAATAAAAGAAAAAAATTGAGCATTAACTAGTAGAACTAACTTTGTCAGAATTCTGGAAAACAGTCAAAGGTTTGCAGCACTCAAGTAAATACTGAATAAAAGCAATGGTCATTTTAAAATGGTAGGAAAGCTCTACGGGATTTTTACATGTGTTTTTTGGGCTCCCTTCCCAGACGACAGATGAAACATTACCCTTTGACAAGCACTGCCCGCTGGTGTAGCTGTAGAAATTGACATGTAAAACACAGCAACTTGGAATATCATTTCATTAAAGCAGTGCAATATATGACATTGTTTTCATATTAAAAATAATGTCAATAGTTTACTGAAGTGCTTCCTATCTTGCTAAGTCATAAGAATATGGCAAAGTTAGTTGACATTGATAAATAGGATGTCTACCTGATGATTTTTGAGATCTGGGAATTATAAAATCTTAGGAAAAAATTATTGTATCAAGACATAGAAAATGCAATTTATCTAAATTTTCACTTTTAATTATAAGCCACTAAAATAATTTCATTTAATTTAGGGAGAGGTCTCAGGGATTTCCTCACATTCTTGAGGTTAAAAAAAGCATTTGTTCTGTTCTACTTTTAAGAATGGTTAGGTTGGATGATTTGTGAAATACAATCTAGATAATCATCCACCATACCTCACTTCCCAGAATATGGCAAATTATTTAGCTTAAAACTTGCTATATTAACTTTATATACATACACACACACTCACACGTATATGTGTGTATATATGTATGACATATATATGTGTACATGTGTACATATTTTACTAATTTTCTCATTCTCTTGCAGAGTAAACACTTTTGGACATAAATTAAAGTTGTCATATGATAGCCAATTATATTTACTGATAATTATTTCGAATATATATTCATATTATATTAGTTTAAATGCAAGTTTCTCGAACTTAGCTACTCTCACAACTTTTTAGGTTGGAGGCAAATATTCACATTTATTATTTTATATACATTTGTAAAGATAATTTTTGACTTTCTTTACAAGTCAGGAGAAAAAAAGCAAGCTTGGCTTGGAAAAATGGTTTATGGTGACAAAATTCTCAACTTGAACTTGCTTTCATACTCTGAATTATGAAATGAATTTATTTTACAACTATTATGAGAAAACAAATTCTCCAAAACATAAATTTAACAAATCAGTTTCCAAAATAATTCTCAATATGTCAATTGCTTTGCAAGGTGAAATTATTTCTTGCCAGATAAGAATATTATGCTATGTTTAATGGTTTGTATCTTGAGCCTTTTCCAAAAATGTACCAATTTTAGCATGCTATTAATTAACCATGATTTAGTCAGATTACCAGTCCTTATCTGGAGATACTTGGACAATAAAAAAAAAAAAAGAAAACAGCTGTGGGAAGAGGAATATGTTAAGCAATTCAGTAATTAGGTTACTTTTGGTCTTCATGACCACTACAATGTAAACCTTATGAAGGCAAGAATTGCTTTGTATACTTTAAATATTTTTTTGCAGGTACATCTCCAGGGCCTAGTTCAAAATATTTATTGGTTGAATAAATGAATGATGAATGCAAAACAAAACTAATTTTATACAAAAGCAATTTGTTCATCATTATTTTTATTCTTCCTTAAGATTTCATTGTAAACATATCTCCATCTAGTATTCCTAAAGAAATCCAGATGAAGAACTAAAAAAAGATAGCAATCTTCCAAATTTACTGCCAGACATTTGCATTGAGTAAGAATACCTATGTAAGTGTCTGAGAAAAGGCAAGTGGAGAAGGACTGCATTATGTATTTCTGAAATTTGGCAGGAGTTTTATCAAGATGAATTTGGAAAATAAGGAATGAGGCACAACTGTTTGAGAAGATGTGAACCCAAACTTAAGACAACATATTAAAAGTGCCAGCAACAATATCTTTAGTATTCCCCTTTCGATATATTTTTCCCATCCTCATACTCTATAGGTGGCTTCTATTATATATGAAGAAAGAGGTATTATCTGTGGAACATGACTGGTCTAGTTTGGATTACAAAAGCTCGAGAAAGCTTCTTTTTCAAAAAATGATTTAAGCCTGAGCATTGATTGACTTGCAACGGGGGAGTAACTATTTGCAAATAATAACAAGTAAGATTTTCCCATTCCTATGTAGCTATGTCTTTGGTTTCTAATCAGTATTCTAAAGACTATCAGTGCAGGAAAATAGGTCCAGGTCATTTAAAAATATTTCAGTCATTATACCTGTAAAAAGGATATGATCATTTGATTATCTTTCTTATTCCTCATTGAACATAATATTGTGCTATGCTATCTTACAATGCCCAGCTGTGCCTAGAGTTTCTTTGATCTTAAATTTTGTCTTTTTCGGCCGGGCGCGGTGGCTCAAGCCTGTAATCCCAGCACTTTGGGAGGCCGAGACGGGCGGATCACAAGGTCAGGAGATCGAGACCATCCTGGCTAATACGGTGAAACCCCGTCTCTACTAAAGAATACAAAAAACTAGCGGGGCGACGAGGAGGGAGCCTGTAGTCCCAGCTACTTGGGAGGCGGATGCAGGAGAATGGCGTGAACCTGGAAGGCGGAGCTTGCAGTGAGCTGAGATCCGGCCACTGCACTCCAGCCTGGGCGAGAGAGCCAGACTCCGTCTCAAAAAAAAAAAAAAAAAAAAAAAAAATTTGTCTTTTTCTTTCTTGAACTTAGCCACACTCTAGGGATGGGAGACATTATCAACGGAGATGAAACATGTTGACCCTAGTTCAAGAATAAACCAGGTTGCTTTGACATCAAACTCCAAACAAGACATTTCCCCAGCAAACAAATATAGAGTTAAAGGCATTATGAGTGATTTTTTTTTTTTTACTAAAATGATTCATAAAGTAAATTATTCAAGATTTATCTCAGCTAGTATCTATCTCAAATATACACATACAACTACTTCAGACAAATCAGTAAGAAACAATGAAAATACCAATGTAAATGTAGTAGCTACCTGTTTAATATTTTAAAACAATAAGCTGCTTGGGAGGAGTTACCCATAATTTCCAAACAGCTACTTCTAAAAGCTTTAGGTTACATCTTTCACTTTGCCAGTACAAGGTGAAACACAGAATTATATACTTGTGGCAGTTTTATTATCAAGATTTTGATAATAGTATAGAAATGTTAATGTTGTAAAATCAAATGCGTATAACTATATGACATGAAATGCATATAATTCTACAGATAAATGTGAGAGTACAAGAAAATTATTTTAAATGATAAGAGGATCTCAACAAAGGCCACTGGAATATAAAAAGTGCAATTTGAAAGTTCCAAATTTTTAGTCTGTGAAATAATTCATGTTTTAATTATCTTTCTACAATAATATGTGAAATAAAACATTTTTGTGTGTGTTGTGTTTTAGAGACTAAAATAATTTTTGCCAAAATATATCAATTTTATCTTGATAAGTATTAACAGTGAATATATATATATGTATATGTCAGAAATTCTTAATTACACATAAATAATTTATCACTAAAAGCTCCATGGAAATATAATTCTTTGTTCCTAAGTAATTGCATATAGTGGAGAAAACCAGGCTGACAATATCAACTTAAGACATGTAACTTTCTTTATGGTACTCAAAATGGAGAGAGGTGGCCAGCCTAAGGGACTTTAGAATTCCTTGGTACTTAAGAGAGCGTGGGAATCCAGTGACATCTGAATCCTGGAGCAATTATTTGTCTTTGCTTCTTACCTGTTTTGTGAGCTTGTGTATTTTTTAAAAGCTGAACTTCACATTTCTCCAAAATTATTGTATCTCCTTTAATAGAGGAGGAAGTGCCCTCAAGAAGGAGAATATTAGCACAGTGACTATTATTTAGAAAGAATGTATAAGTACACAATAACTTATCCATATAAGTATTCAAAACTGAATATTTTATAACTTTGGTGACAAACTCATTTAGCACAAATATGTCCTGAAGTAATTTATAGTTTTATTTATTCAATTTATTGAAGCAAAATGTATGGACTACTTCAGAATAGTATTGTTTTTAATAATGGGTGGTTCCCTAGACTTTCTGTGGTTTTACACATTATATTATGATCACTTCACAGTAGTCACCCTATATCCATGTTTTTACCTTTCATGATTTCAGTTACCTATGGTCATCCACTGTCCGGATATATTAAGTGGAATACTCCAGAATAAACAATTCATAAGTTTTAAATTGCACACCATTCCAAGTAGCATGAAGAAATGTCACGGCATTGGCTTTGTCCTACTTGGGACATCAATCATCCCTCTGTCCAGTAAAGTCATACTATATAGTCCCTTGGTAACTCTCTTGGTTATCAGATCAACTGTCACAGTATTGCAGTGCCTGTGTTCAAATAACCCATTTTTACTTAATAAAGGCCACAAAGCACAGAGTAGTGATGCTGGCATATTGTTATAATTGTTTATTTTTAATATCATTTATTAATATTATTAATAGTAATATAATTGTAATATTATTTAGTATTATTTATTGTTGTTAATCTTTTGCTGTGACTAATTTACAAATAAAACTTAAATAAAACTTAAATCATAGGTATGTACATATAAGGAAAACTATATATATTCCTATATTCATATATATATATACCTATAGTTGTAGGATAGCTATATATATCCATCTATAGATAGGATTCCATATATATTCCTATAGAGAAATATATATACTCATTTATTTATTTATATATAATATATATTCATATATATATATAGGATTCCATGGACTAGGTGGACAAGGAGGAATTACTGTATTATTTTTTCAAATAATGAAATATCTAAGTTTTAAAAAATTATTGTTTTGGCTGGGCGCGGTGTCTCACGCCTGTAATCCCAGCACTTTGGGAGGCCGAGGCGGGTGGATCATGAGGTCAGGAGATCGAGACCATCCTGGCAAACACGGTGAAAGCCCGTTTCTACTAAAAATACACAAAAAATTAGCCAGGCGTGGTGGCGGGCGCCTGCAGTCCCAGCTTCTCAGGAGACAGGCGGGAGAATGGCGTGAACCTGGGAGGAGGCGGAGCTTGCGGTGAGCCAAGATCGCGCCACTGCACCCTAGCCTGGGCGACTGAGCGAGACTCTGTCTCAAAATAAATACGTAAATAAATAAATAAGAAAAAAAAATATTGTTTAAGCGTCCCACATTGGGTTTATTAACTGTAATATACCTATTAGCAAGCAGTTACAGAACAGATAGGTGGATACTGAAGTACATGATCCTCACATACCATTTTCGCCTAAACCTAGATTTAGAAAAAAAAAAAAAAAAGAAAGAAATACCTATAGCAAAATAAAATAGACCCACATCTCTTCCTTAAATTAACATTCAGAGCATCATTCTGCAGAACTTTCCTATAGATATATTGTTGGAAAGGATTTCATCACAGACAAAAACTTTGCATTATAATACTGAGAATCTAATTAAAGTTTTGCCTTCTGGGAGCATAGAGTCTTGATGTCTTTCAAAATGCAAAAGTTGAAATAAAATGTTATGGATGATACAGAGAAGTTTAAATAAGGAATGACAGAAGAAAAAAGAAGTCAGGAAAGTGAGGTCAAACCTAGATAAGTCAGAATGGAAGTGAAGCTCGATTTAAGGCACATTAGATTAGTGGCATAATATTTGGAATATTTCTCCACACTTTTCTGATAAAATTCAAGTGTATTTAAATAAAGGGAGCCAAATTTTACATTGACGCTTTATGAAAATTGAAATGGTCATATACAAATTAGGTTACATGATTCTTTTTTTTTTTTTTTTGAGACGTAGTCTCGCTCTGTCACCCAGGCTGGAGTGCAGTGGCCAGATCTCAGCTCACTGCGAGCTCCGCCTCCCGGGTTCACACCATTCTCCTGCCTCAGCCTCCCGAGTAGCTGGGACTACAGGCGCCGCCACCGTACTAAACCAAACCTCCTTGATAAAAATATATGCTTTTTAAAAATTTTTACTCCCGTAACACCAGCCATCAGCTTTGTAATTATGAGCTCACTAAATATATTTTGAATTGAATTATCTTTTCTACTTGACCTTCTGTCCTCCTGCCTTGTCTCTCTTACTTACTTTGACATTGTAATTCCACCACAGAAACCTACTCCCATGACTAAAACCATCAACTTCTCTCCTACCCACTTCTCATAATGAAATGATTTAGTTTGTTTTGCTCATTTGATCCTTCAGCCTTTTCTCATCTTTCATTGCAACTGTCTAGTGTAGATTCCACACCCTAGACTCCCATGGACTGGTCCATTTGATTATTTCCACTTATTTCTATTTTTGTTTCTAACTCTCCATCTAAATATGTTTACTGAGTTTTACAGAGCTTTATAAATATCGGGTTTTTCATAATGTTAAGAATAACAGACACCTAAACGGCTGAAGTTTTATAACACTTTCTGTTTAGAAAATCAGTGATTCAATTATTTACGTTCAGATGAACAGTTGCTTTTGCTGTAATGTTTCCTTTTTAGTTTTTCATTTATCAATGTCAATAAACTCTGTTTACTCAAGATCATTAACTCCAATATAAGTGAACTGTAGTTGCAGAAAATAACTTTAAAATACTATAACTCAGAAGAGAAAGCAATGTTATTGATTTTAAAGGCACAGAAGTGTCTGATGAAATTCATATTATAGAATCAAATTGTTGACAAACTATTCTTGGCATGTTGACGTTTTTAAACATTATCTTATATTTGTTTTGATAATGGTAGAGATATTTACACTATTAAATTTAGCTTTTGAAATACTATAGAAGATAGTTAATGAGGCAAAACTCATAATTACTTGCACATATATATATATAAATTACATTTATTGTCAACCTTTAGCATAACACTGGGAAGTCAGGAAGATTTATCAATTATCTCAGCAGATCTATTTAATATTATATGTTTTGTTCCATGGGTTTATTTTTATTTGAAATTCATTTTGACTTGAGTAGAACTACTTCAGTTAGGATTTCCTAATTTAGCAAAAGCAAAAACATCGGTTAAATTTAAAATTTAGATACATAAAAACATTTTAGTATAAAGTATTTCATATAAAGTATATTGAATATTTACACTAAAAAATTGTTTATCTAATATTCAAATTTCATAGGATGTCCTGTACGTTATGTACTTATTGTAAGTTTTGTAATACCAAATTTCTTTTATGGTATAAATGATGAAGAAGTAGAGGAAACAGAATATTATAATATTTTTGCCAGAAAAAGGAAAAAATACATATATATCTAAAACCATACATATTGTTGACAAAATCATGCTCTCTAGGACATGGTCAATCAATGTTACAAAACTGGCTCATCTGTTATATAGTAAAAACACTGTTATTAATTGTAGTTATTTTCTTTTTAGTTTGTATTTAAGTAAAATGCAAAGATAAGAAAATATATCATATGCAATCAGTAACTCAATAAATTATACAAACTAACTCAGCCATTCTCCAATAAATTTCTGATCATTTTATTGGACAATGATATTTAGAAACTACGATGTGAATGCCAGCTCATTAATTATGTGGCTTATTCTATATATGTTTATACTTACCTTTCTTTGTGAATATTTGTGTATGTGTGTACAAGACAATTAGGCAAAGTTTCATTTTTTAATATACAGATGTTCCTTAATGTATTAGCTTGGTGCAAAAGTAATTGCAGTTTTTACACCGAAAGTAATGGCAAAAAACTCAACTACTTTTGCAATGGGGCTCTGATTGCCATGGTATATTGAAAATATAGTGAGTAGAAAATAAATTAATACCTTGATAAATCCATCATAAAGCTGAAAAATAATACGTTGAGCCATTCTAAGTTATAGATCATCTATAAAGATACATCCTGCAACATTGACAAACTCGTTTATTAAATCTAATAGTGGATTTTTGTTTTTTTTTAAATATATATACTTTAAGTTCTAGGGTACATGTGCATAACGTGCAGGTTTGTTACATATATATACTTGTGCCATGTTGGTGTGCTGCACCCATCAACTCGTCAGCACCCATCAACTCGTCAGCACCCATCAACTCGTCATTTACATCAGGTATAACTCCCAATGCAATCCCTCCCCCCTGCCCCCTCCCCGTGATAGGCCCCGGTGTGTGATGTTCCCCTTCCAGAGTCCAAGTGATCTCATTGTTCAGTTTCATTTTTTTTTATGGGGAGGAGAATTGTTTAGGATATTCTAAATATATAATATTGTTGACTTATGAATGCAGATAGTTTTGTATAATACATATAAAAGTCATTGATTTTTATTTCTTGCCTAATTTTCCTGAGTTTATTTTAGCTGTATTTCCTCTTATAGTTGTGCATGTAACCAATCTTTCATCACAACTATGAGCTCCACTCCACCTCAACTTGCATTGATGCCCTCCTATCTCTGCTCAGGTGCCAACATACCACATCATTCCATTTCCTTCTTGATGCCTTTCTGATTCTTCCTGGTCTCCAACACTCTGCTCTAGCACACTGTGACTGTACCTCTTGCTTCTGCAAAGCACATATTACAACCTTGCTTGATGGATTGAACTGAACAGGCAGAGAAACAAAGTGAAAAAGGAGGAAGAAGAACTGAGGGCATAATTAAGGTGATAATTTGCTGAGAAGGAAGTTCTCCAGGTTAAACAGAACATATTTAAGGGTTAGAAACAGATAAATTGTGATTAAATTTAAGATGAAAAAACTGAATATCTTTCTAGATTTTTGATAATGCATATTATAGTCTTCAATATATTTTGGGTTCTCGAAAGATTAAATAAACATATGTAAATGTGACCATAAAGTGCCAAAAATGCAATTGGTGATTTTAAAGATAGCTAATACTTAGCTAATACTTAAAAGAATATCTGCACTATTATTGCCCCATGTAAAGAGAGATTATCTTCCTGTTGAGGGAGAAGGTATTGTGGCAGGGAGAATTATTTATATCATGCACACACAAGTCTTGATTCCAGTAAAACTGCTCTGTCAGACAACAGGTTTCACAAGTACTTCTAAGCACTATGTAATAAATTAATATTCTTCCCTGTGTATTGAAAGTGGGCTTTGGATACGCCATTACTGGAGGCACCAGTGATATTCAGATGAAAACTGCTCACTTTCAAACATTTCAAAACAGAAATAGGATTTTTCAATGAACTAAAAACATTGTATCTGAAGGTACACTCATGTGAGGAGTAGTGGACCTCCTTTAATCTTCTATTCCTCACCAGTAGAGAATTGCCAACTTCCCTGCACATGTTGAGTGGAGAATTTCCTAGGTATCCAGAGCTTGAAAGCTTCTAATCATGAATTCTAAGCAGGCCAAAAGCACCACTGAGAATTGTTCTTAATGTGTCTGTAAGAAGACATAGTGGGAATAAAATGGTCTGCTGCCAGTTGAAATAAAAATTTCAACTACAAATACAGAAATAAGAAATTGTAACAAGAAGCAACACAGAAACTCTGATATATCAAAACATCAGAAAACTAATAGAAGAAGCCAGTTCAAAGCTGAATGAGACAAAAATTGTATCTTTATTTCTAATATGCTCACTGTTTTACAAAATCAAATAGTGTAATCGCCTACACATACACACACACAAACACACACACATTTATCTACTATGTACAGCTCTTTAAAATACTGTTAGAAAAGCCAGAAAAGCTTCAACTTTTCAACTGAAAAAGACAAAGTGAAATGAAAGAGCAACATATCTAAATCTGAACCTTCTTCAAACTTTACTTGAAATTCCAACTTCACAATGAGATTATATACAATTTTACACTGACTAAACCCACCTAGTGTGGCAAGGGTTTATGATACTTAAATATCAAATATTCACACAAAGTACCCCAGGATTATGTTTTATCAACTGGCAAACTTTGGAAAAAATCGTGATAAAATTAGTCTAATGGAATAAACTAACAAATAAAAAATAACTACTGGGTTATTATATATTAACAGGAACAAACCATTTTAAAGATTCATCAAAAATACTGGCTATTTACCTAAAAGCTTTAGATTTAACTCTGCTAATGTAAACCTTTAGCTCTGCTTGGTACTGAAACCACACTAAATATCCAGGAAAAGGACAATAAGATCATAAAATAATAAACATAATGAAGTAAGCCAATTTTCAGCACACATAAACCAAAAGGCCGAGAAATTGCTGTGTTTAACTACTGATACAGGACAGTGCTTCTCTGCCCTGGTCATACTCTGATAATGTAAATTACGGCAAATTTTTAGTTATGCAGCATGAATACACTCTGAAGATCTGGTGTATATTATGGTGCCTATGGTTAATAATACTGTATTGTAATTTAAATTGTGTTAAAAGAGTAAATCTTAATGATTTTTCTCATCACACACACAAAAAGGGGTAATTATTTGAACTAAGGAATATAAGTTTGAATGTGGCAATCATTTCACAATGACATATATATCTCTCTCTCTCAAAACACAACGGTGTACACGGTAAATATATACAATATTATTTGTCAATTATACATAAATAAGTATGGGGGTAAAGAACAGAATAGACTTTTACTCCCTGAAGGAAAATCAGAGAGTTTCTTGTTGTAGGAATTATAGGAATTCCAGGTACAACTAACTGGATATGGATGTTAAGGAGAAGATTACTTTCTTAAAAAAAATTATAAACACAGATAACCATATTTTGTAACGTATACCAAGATTAGAAGGTCTCCATATTACTGGTTTACCAAATGACAGTAATGTGGTATACTGCAAATAGAATATTAAGACATTTTTATCTGTGAGATTTGATTAGTACAAGTTAAAAAAGTCTTCATACTTCAGCAAAATGGAGCTTTATGTTAATGAATCTTGTGTATGAGGAAAAATCTTTGGTTTGATTAATGTTGTCTTAATCTTAAATATAAAGAAAAACTCCAGAATCAGCAGATACACAATAAACCTCTTTAACTTAAAGAGTAAAACCAAAATAATCATTGAAAATAGTCCAAAACAAATAAAATAATGCACAAAGACAAAAACTGAAAACAAAATTGTCCTCTGGGATATTAAGAGAGCTATAACACATTTATGAAACAGAAACAGGATACTACAAATTTGGAATATTTATAGTAATAAAGAGTTCTTGAAGATTAAAAATTTGATAACCTAATTTTAAAATACACACATATCTCAGTATAAAAATTGAAATCTTCCAAAGTGGAATAAACTAAAGAATAAACAACTTCTACTTTTGGAAAATGAAGTGGACATACAATTCCCTATTCTTCCCAATAAGTACAGTAAAAACTTAAGGCTTTGCAAATATTATTTAAAAACATAAAAGGTATTTTGAAGGTAGAGAAAATGCAGACAAGCTGGAGAGTCTGGGACCTGACAAATAACCTAGTGGTGAGTTCCTTGTGTTTCTTTTTTTGCCTCACATATCCCAAAGTGGATGCTGAAGAAGCCATAAAACTATATACTCCAATGGTGTAGACAAATAAAGCTCTAACAAAATCCTGCTATCTCTAGCCAAAAGAAGGAAAAAGTCAGTTTAATGAGACAGTGAATTTTTAGACAATGACTGCACTACTCCAAACAAATCACAGGCAACTTGTGATCCTTCTCCCATCCTTGTCAGTAAAGGATGAGTGAAGCACTTACACCTTCGCTCTCTCCAAATTGTAATGAGGAGTCCTGCTAAGGTCTGAATGTTTATGCCTTTACCGAATTTAAATGTTTAAACCAAATCCCCAATGTGTTGTTATTAGGAGATTAGGAGGTACGGCCTTTGGGAGGTGTTAAGGTCATGAGAGTGGAGCCCTCATGAATGAGACTAGTGCACTTATAAAGAGCTAGAGACTACAGTTCTCCCCTTCCACTCTGTTAAGACACAGTGAGAAGACAGCTACCTATGAAACTGAAAGCTCCAAAGTAGGCTCTCTCCAGACCCCAAATCTATCAGTACCTTGATCTTGGACTTCTCTAACTCCAGAACTGTGAGAAAAAATTTTCTCTAGTAAATAAGCTACCCAGTTTATGATATTGTTATGGCAACCCAAATGGTATTTAAGACAGGGACAATTAATATGTGGACAACAAAATTAAAAATAAAGTACTATTTATAACTGCTCTATATATGCAAATTTATCAAAATTTATATAGGTTTGGTATGCTGGAAACCACACGACATTAATGAAAGTAATCAAAGAAGATCTAAATAAATGGAGGTATGGTATCATTATGGATTGGAAGACTCAACATAACAAAATGTCATTTCTTTCCAAATAGATAATAAATGTTTAATTAAATTCCTATCAAAATTCCAGCAAGCTATCTTGTATATTTAGACAAAAGTATTTTAAAACATTCTTAGAAAGACAAAGTACTTGAATAACTAAAACAATTTGGAATAATAAGAATAAACCCGGAAGAATAATCTTTCTGCAATTATGGTTGTTATATAGCTACAACAATAAAGACTGTGATAGTTTTTGAGAGATAGACATACAGATCGATGTATTAAAACAGATATCCAAGAAGTAAACCCACATAAATATGCCTAATCAATTTTTGACAAAGGTAGAAAGTAAATTCAATGGAAGAGAAATACCTTTTTCAATAAATAGTACTGAAGAGAGAATATATGCCAAAAATTAATCTCAAGTCTAATAAGGCAAAATAACCTCAAGTTATATAAGGCAAAAATAATTGAACACATAATACAGATTTAAATGTAACCACAAAACTATAAAACTTTTGGAAAAATAGCATAGAAAAAATATTAGGAATATAAGGCTAGACAAAAATTTCTTAGATGTTATAACAAAAATGCAATTAATAAAAGTAAAATATGATAAAAGAAAATGAATAATATTAAAATAAATACAAAGGAAATTAAATTTTAAAAATGATAAATTAAGCAAAATTTAAAATGTTGTTCTGCTAAAGACCTTACTGAAAGTATATACATACAAATTACTAACTAGGAGACTATATATACAAATGATAGTGACAAATGGCTAGTTTCTACAATATACAAAGAAGCCTCAAAACTCAAAGTAAAAAAGTCATTGAGAAGTGAGCAAAAGATGTTAGGAAAGTGATTTAAATTAACAAGCTATACCTATGGTTAAAAAAAAAAAATCCATGAAAAAAAATCAACATCATTGGCTATTAGAGAAATGCAAATTAAAACCACATTGAGCTATTACTTCACACTTATCAGAATGACTAAAATAAAACATAGTAATAACGTCAAATATTGGTGAGAATGTGAGGAAATCAGGTAATTCATCTGTTGCTATTTGGAATGTAATACCCCTCTAAGGAAACATTTTGGTCGTTTATTAAAACAAGTAAACAAAAAACTAAAAATATAACCATCATACGATGCAGAAATTTCACTCCTGGACATTTATTCCAAATTTATGAAACCTTATGATTAAACAAAGAGTGTCTATCTATGTCTCTTTCTGCTTTATTCAAATAGCTAAAAACTAAAGCAAGCTAATACTTCAAAAAATGCAATACAATGGATGAACTATTGGTATATACAACAAGTTGAATAAATCCCCAGGTAATTATGCTGAGCAAAAATGTCAATATCAAAGGTACATATTGAGCAATTCTGTCTATATAACATTCTTGAAATAACAAAATTATATAAAATGGAAACATATTAGTAATCACTGGTGAGTAACGAGAGTTGAGGTGGGAGGGTGTGAAGTTGAAGTGTGTAGGCTATAAATGGGTAACATGAGCAACCTTGTGGTGATGACAATATTCTGTATTATTTTATATTGTGGCTATATCAGTGTCAGTATCTTAGTTGTGATGCTGTAGTATATTTTCAAACAATGTTAATTTTGTGTGAAGAGTACGGGGTTTCTCTATTTATTATTATGCAATGTGAATCTACAATTCTCAAAAAAAAAAAGTTTAAAATAAAGGACACAAGAAGACAAGGAAGGACTGAAATTAAAGAATATAGATTGATAAATAATAATGAACTTTATGTTCCAGAGACTCAATATTAAAATAAAATGAGTTTTTAAGCAAAACAAACACCCAAATAGAGGAATTATTCAAACAAACAATCAGAGAAAAATTTTCAAAGTTAAATACATTTGGATATTTGATCTAAAAGTGCCCATGTAGCCTGCAGTACAATAAATGTACTCTGTTAACTTGTTTATTTTTCTTTTTGTTTGTTTTTTTGTCTTTCTGAAAGGAAAGTATGAGACAAGAGTTTGATCTCAGGTAATTTGTTTACATGTTGATTCCTGAGAGGAAGAAGGAGGGATCAAGGAAATTGAAAACAGTAAGAAAGGAAGGACAACATAAGAATATGTAATCACGGATATGGACAACTATAGCTCAGTTCCATTGCAGTGTTCCGAGGAACACATGGAATGCTTTCTAGAATTTTTCAAGCCAAAACAAAACAGTGAGAATCATTTCTCCTTTAATTTCCACAATTTTGAAATGAGAGAGTTCCCTGACTCCCCCTTTCAAGACCTGCAACAAGGGTGTGGCTCTCCATTCAGTCACCAGGAGCTCAAACCCCTTATGAGAGGGGGAACATGGATGAGCAGGTGCAGGAGCCAGAGTGAGTACTTTGGGCTCTCGACCACCTCCTCCACTGGTAGTATCTAGGGGGTGAGTGGGTGTCTGTAACTCTCACAGCAAAGTGGTCATGTTACAGTGCACTCTTTCAGCTTTGCCATCCACAGATAACTTACAGGTTAATCAGCTTAGTGAACTCTCTGCCTTTTCACAAGGGCAGAGAGCTTTCTGTATCCTAAGCTCTTGTCCAGTGTCCCAGAAAACTTGAGTTACACAGGGACAGGAAGGATGAATGTGAACATGTTATTGAGTGGTGGAGGCTCTCAGCAGTACTGATGGGGAACTAGAAAGGGGATGGAGTGGAAAGATGATCTTCCCCTGGAGTTTGACATAACTTCTCTTCGACTGCCACCAGTCAAACTGCTCTCAGTGTTCAGATAACTCCTTTTCTTTCTTTCCCTGTCGTGCTGTTCTGTCATTTGTCTGTTTATCTCCTTGTCTCCTCCTAGATCCTGGGGTTTGCTGTTTACAGGATAGGAGGGTGTGGCAGGCCAAAAGGCAACTTTTGTGTGCAAAAACAGGAATGCCTATTCTCACTTAGGGCCATAGGTATCCAGGCTTGAGGGTGGGGCGTTTGCTGGGGGAACCTCCCTCTTTTACTCAGTATTTCCCTGTATCCCGTCTGTATCAATTTGTTGGGGGATGTATTGAGGAATACACCAAGGCTTGAAAATTCCCAGTACTCCAGGACCATAGCTTGGTCTCCAATATTGTTATTATAAAGTTCCAAATATCCTGATTGTTGATGTTTTATGTAACTTGGTTTCTACCTCTATGGCAAAGTTCTTTGGAACTATATATATATATATAGCTCTAAAATTTCTCAAGGATGTACTTTAATTTATATCCACACATCAGATGTTTCTTTTGCTCTGCATTCCATCATCTTAGCTATACTTCATGGCTGCAGAAGAGGATATCCTGCAACTTCTTGCCTATATTGTCTCTCCAGAAGTGAACACAGAATGATTTTGTTTTGTTTTGATTTATTCCTTGGGAAAGTTTACATACATATAAGTTCAAGAGTCACAATACTTTTCTTCAGCAATATTGGAAGTTGAAAGGCCATGGGACAGTGTCTTTACAATTTGAACAACAAAAAAATTCCAAAATAAAAATGTACACACAGCCTTGAATTATCTACTCAGCAAATTAATAATTAAGTGTTTCATTTAAATGATTTTCTAGTGCTTGGTTCTCAAGAAATTTACAGCCACATATAACTTGTCAAGAAGGTACACAAGGAAGAATTTCACATAAAATTAGGAAGGAAACTAAGAAGGATAAAAGCAAGAGATCCAGTGAACAGGGGACCTCAGTACAAAGAAATACAGACAGGAAAATTCTAGGATTTGGGCCAAGGAAATTTCAGCATAAGAGCTCTGCAGCAGATCTTTAGATTTCATAGCATCAGATTTTCCAGGAAAGATAACTTTAAAAGGAAGAAAAAGTTGTTAAAAAACGTGATGTTTTAAAAGTATTGAGGACAAATTTATACAACTGAAGGGAAGTGTTGGAAGTGACTGAATAAGTATGTAGAAAACTAAGTAAACATAGACATAAGACAAATATTAACTGAAGCAGCTAAAGAAGCAAGCAAAATTGTGTGAGACAGGAAAAGTAAAATTAGCATATAACATCACTCAACACCGTAAACCTTTTCTTAGGAGTGCTCTATTCAAATTTGTAATCCAGCAACTTCAGGCTAATGAACGAACAGGAGGTAACATGAGCTTATGGAAGTGTGCAGATTTACCATAAGGCTAGAAAAGTTTGAATTTTAGGAACTCTAAGTTGCATGAGACCTTAGTCATGTGTTTATACAGTAACTTTTTTTGTAGAATTTGCAAAAGGAAAATATTCTAATTGTAATTTATAAAGAATATATGTATTTTTTTCATTTCAATTTGCACTTGGGACAGTTTCTATGCCATTTTGATCTCTCCATTGATGAAGGGAAAGTCTACCTTGGTATTTACCTCCTATCTTACAAATAATATGTTCTTGTAGTAATGCAGTTCTCATGGATTTTTCAGATCTGAATTATATGGGCAATTTTGCATATGCATAAATACAACTAAGAACATAGTTTTGAAACAGTCTTTAATAATTGCTACAGATTCATAGATATTACAAAAAGTTTGTGAAAATGAATGGTTTTATCTACATTTTGTATTTTGTTCATCAGTATAAAAGCCATTCACCACCATCCTTATAAAAATGAACAAAAACACTTATAGTGTTGTCATATCTTCATTGATAAGATAAAATATGCATGAATGTGTTATGTGGGATGGACTAGTGGTTGAGTTTAGACCTGATGAATGTGGAAAAAATAATGAAGTGAATTTCCACAAAACATAGTCTGAGTATTGAAGTTAGTTAAATGATGGCTAAAAAATGAGGTCTGTTAAAAGAAATAATTTCTCACACCTGATTTGCATAGAGCTTAACACACCAATATTAAATATTTAAAGAAACCTAAAATTATTTAAAAATATGTACTATAAACACATTATACAGGCCATGAATTTTACTGCTGAAATAATAATATGTGTGGTTTCCTCTTTGTAGATAGGTGAGTATTACTGATAAAATATGAAATTTTTATGTCAATTATATATTCTAAAAGAATATTTTATGAAAGTTTGCCTGAAGTTACTTTAAACTATTTTTGTCTCAAGTTTAAATCATATCCCTTTCTCTTAGAAATCATTTCTATTTTGATCCTTTAAAATATTTTCATTCAAAGAGGGAACTCAAAAGCATATTCTTCTAAAGCTCTGCAATAAATTTACAAGGAAGTAGAGAAAGTGCTATCCATTGGCACAACTTGTCTTTACACAGTTATAGTGCTTCTGCATAGGCATTTGTAGCCCCCACCGAAACTGGGTCATTTTAGGACTTCATTAGAGACTCTATTCCAGGGACATGACAATGATTCAGAGAGGTTTTGTCTGTACTTACTTCATTCATAAAAACATATCGGTAAAATAATTCATTTATACCAACTAGTTGCAAAGCAAAACATACCAAAATGGGAAAACGAGCTGAGAAAAGCTATTGTATTCTCCGTGGGAGGAAAAGCACACCAAGTAAATTTGTGTTTAAAATAGTGACCTAGCTTTAATACTAACTTAAAATTAAGATAAGTGATTGTATGATAGAGTCTAGCTCATTGAAAGTATTTTAAAACATAATTTAGTATAAAATGATTTAAATATATATATAATACATTATTATGGAAAATTATAAAATACTATATATTCTGCTAAATTGTTTAAATAATAAAAGACTGATTAGTTTGGACTCTGCTTATATGCAAAAACCTATTTCCAAAATTTATCTCCTAAAATTTTTCGCAGAGTAGTGAAAGGAAAAAAGCATAAACATTAAAAACAGATAGTCAAGAATTTAAAAACAAGTGTCACCACTTATCTGCTATCTCAGGCAACAACATGTAAACTGTTTTAAATTTAATTAAGTTTGGTCATCCATAAAATGATAATACTGTTGAAATTTTTGCATTGAAGTCATCATTGGGATAAAAGTGAGATGATATGAAATCATATAGCAACTATCCCTCACTAAAGAATTATAAATAAAAGCTTTCATCATTTAACTAACCTATTAATGATGATAATGATGAAAAGAATGAAATTATAATATCAGTAATAGCAGTAATAGTAATAATATCATTTCTAATATTTCTGAGGTATTGCTATATGAACAGCATTCTTCTAAGTACTTTACAGTTGTAGATTACCTAATTAGTTCCTAAGAAAACCCTTATGATATTTTATCTCCATTTTGTCTGTAAACAGATATTAAGACACACAAAGGTTTAAAAAATTGCTTCATATTTACAAAATTAGAGTCAGAATTAGAAGAACTGTCTGACAATAGAATTTATGTCAATTGCCAACTCTGAAAAGGCAATTAATTTATAATTATGTATTTATTTGTCTTTTTATTTAGCTAGCATATTTTGGTGGGTGAGAGATGGCATGGACTCTAAGCAATCCATTTTTTTCCTAATTCCATATCTCTGATTATATGCTGACCATCAAAAATGTCTATTATAGACTGTTTCTGCCTTCACACAGTATCATTATCTGCTCATCATCTAAAAATAATAATTTTCACACACTTGAATTTTCCTGCATATAGCTAATATTTGAAGAGTTAGCATAACCCTGGATATATATTTTTTACACATACATATATGTACATTATATATATACACACACACAAGTTCACACCATATATAATATATATACACATATATTTAATTCACATGAGTATTGTCAAAAATGTTAAGTACATCCCCGTGGGTGAAACCATTAGTAAGCATTAGAGCCTGACCTAGAACCTATGTATTCATCATACTTCAAATACTGTGTATTTTCCAACAACCAAGAATGTTTGACTATTAAATCATCTAGAATTAATCTTCAATTTAGAAGTAACTACAGTTAGTTATTTTTACTAGATTCTGAATATTTTCCCTAAATATTCTAAAGAGTTTGTGGAAGTTTGGTTGAGTCAAAATGGTGATTTACATTAAAGAAATTCTTTTTTAATGAACAATTATATTACAGTTTAAATACTGTATGACTAAAAATTTTCATGACACTAAATTTGCATACTGAAAACATGGTTGATGAAAAATTTCAGGTGATGAAGAGCAATCTGATTAAAGCTGCCAAGGGTTAAATTTTTTTTTTTTTTTTTTTTTTTTTTTTGAGACGGAGTCTCCCTCTGTCACCCAGGCTGGAGTGCGGTGGCGTGATCTCGGCTCACAGCAAACTCCGCCTCCCTGGTTCACGCCATTCTCCTGCTTCAGCCTCCTGAGTAGCTAGCACTACAGGCATCCGCCACCACGCCGGGCTAATTTTTGGTATTTTTAGTAGAGACAGGGTCTCACCGTGTTAGCCAGGATGGTCTCGATCTCCTGACCTAGTGATCCACCTGCCTCGGCCTCTCAAAGTGCTGGGATTACAGGCATGAGCCACCACGCCCGGATGGGTTTAAATTTTTAACTTTGTTGATAACTTGTATTATTACTGTATTAAATAAAACCATTAAAAATGTATTGACAAGTAATTGTACTTTGTTACATAACAAGTTTGATATTTAAAACTAAATTATATTGAGAACCCTTTAGGTTAGATTTTTAAATAGTATATATATACACACACACACATACATACACTATATATATATATATATATATATTTTTTTTTTCTTTGTAAGATGGAGTCTCACTCTTATCACCTAGGCTGGAGTTCAATTGCGTGATCTCAGCTCACTGCAACTTCTGATTCCTGTGTTCAAGCGATTCTTCTGCCTCACCCTCCAGAGTAGCTGGGACTACACTTGCCCACACCACGCCCAGCTAATTTTTGTATTTTTAGTAGTAATGGGGTTTGACCATGTTGGCCAGGCTCGTCTGGAACTCCTTACCTCAAGTGATCTGCCCAACTTGGCCATCCAAGGTATTAGGATTACCATGGCTGGACAGTAGTTTATATTTTAATGTGAGGAAATAAAATATAAGTTATGTTTATAAGAGAAGCTGTACAATTATTTTGCATGCTTCATTGGATCTATACATTTCACTTTGGGGAGAATAAATCTAGCTTACTGAAAATATTTTATGTAGTATATTAATTTTTTCATACAGCTTTCTAAGATAAGTTATTTGAAAATTACTTGGCAAATTATCTTAATTTAGGGAAAAAGCATGTTTTAAATTTAAATTTTCTAGATGAGAGGAAACATGTTTAAAGCATTTTACATTTTATATAGTAGTTTATACTGATAAATGTGTGTACTTAAAGATTTCTTCCGAATATTTCAACAAAAGATAATATCAACTTCAAAAGAAAGATAAATATACATATATATACACACACATATATTTTACATATATAGCTAGTATGTTTTGTTGGGTGGGAGGTGGAGTGGATTCATATATATATATATATAGAGAGAGAGAGAGAGAGAGTGTGTGGGTGTGTATATATTTGGAGGGGGAATATACATATATACATATGTGTATGCATACATACACATATATACACATATGCAAACATACATACACACATACACATATACACATATGCATACATACACATACACAGGTATGTGCATATATACATACACACATATATTTATAAATACATACAGACTCATGCATATATGTATACATACATTTGCATGCATATATGTATACATACACACATACATGCACACATACATACACATGAATGAACATATGTAGACATACATGCACACAGCACATATATATGTGCACACACACATGCATGCATATATGTGTACATGTGTATACATATTTACATGTGTGCATGTGCACATGTATACATGCATGCACATGCATGTGCATGTACATGTAAGCATGCATATACATGTGTAAATGCATGTATATATGCATATGTATATGCACAAACATGTATACAAGCATGTACATATGTGCATATATGTACACATACATTTACATATGTTTGGAGAGAAGTATATATATTTTAAAGACATATGTGTGTGTGTGTGTGTGTGTATATATATATATATATATATATATATATATATTTGGAAGCTCTGTCATTCAGGCTGCAGGGCCATGGTGCAATCAAAGTTCACTGCAGCATGGAACTCCTGGACTCAAGTGATCCTCTAGCCTCAGCCTTCTGAGTAGCTAGGAGTAGCTAATACTACAGGCAAGCACCACCATCCCTCATTTTTTTTTTTTTAAACTGTGTTTTGTAAAGATGGAGGGTCTCATTTTGTGGCCCTAACTGGTCTAGAATTCTTGGCCTCAAATAATCACACTGCCATGATCTCTCAAGTACTGGAATAGGCATGAGCTATATTGCTCAGTCAGGGAAATATATATTTATTCAAGGAAATTATGAAAGTGTCTCAATGTTTTGTACACTTTCTGTATTATATATATATATATTATATTAGTATTCTAATGATCATAATTATCTTAACATTAATGTTCCTTTGTGAAAAATTATATTTCATCTTTTTTATCTATCAGACACATAGCCAGTTCTGAGAGACATAAATGAATAAAACATTCCAGGCTTTGTGTAACTCACAACCTAGCAAAAGAAGTAAATCTGTAAACACATAATTAAAGAATGCTATTATTGCTGTTAGGACAGCGAGATTTACGGAGAATATTCTCTGAGAAAGGGTAAAGGGTAATATGTAAGCTAAATCTTAATAACTATTAGGAGTTCATACATGGATAAAATTATAAAAAGAAAATTTATTCAAGAAAAAGAGTTTGTACAAATAAATGAATATCATAGGAAAAACAATCTGTTAATGAAAAAGTTGAAAGCACAATTTGTTGATTCTTATTTAGTGAGAATTTTAAATTAGTAGAAAATTTGAGGCTAGAACTGTTCTAATGACTGTATACGCTACACAGCCAAGTGATACAGATTTAAAGATTGTAATGGTCGGTCAGGCGCAGTGGCTCACGCCTATAATCCCAGCACTTTGGGAGGCTGAGGCAGGTGGATCACGAGGTCAGGAGATCCAGACCATCCTGGCTAACATGGTGAAAACCCATCTCTACTAAAAATACCAAAAATTAGCTGGGCATGGTGGCAGGCGTCTGTAATTCCAGCTACTCGGGAAGCTGAGGCAGGAGAATGGTGTGAATCGGCAGGCAGAGCTTGCAGTGAGCCGAGATTGCACACCTGCACTCCAGCCTGGGCGAAAGAGTGAGACTCCCTCTCAAAAGAAAAAAGAAAAAAAAAATTGTAATGGTCTGGATAATAAATGTTTTGAAAAGACCCTCTTAGTAAAAAGGAAGAATAATGGAAAATAGAAAGGGAGAAAACAGGAAATCGGTTGGAATCAAAAATCAATAATTACATAATAAATAGATTCAACAACACTTGGTGACTAATGGATGCATTAGCTATAGAAATATTAACCAATTGGTTTCTAAATTTGCTAGCTTAGAATCTCTAATTGATTAATTGACATGAATCAATCACAAAGCAATCCAGGAGAAAAAAAAAAGTTATTAGAGGGATATTTGGTTTGTGTCTGGAGGTGTTTATTTATAAATTCCTGTTTGACAGACTAGAAAATATGGTCAAATGGAAGTTGAAATTAAGTATTGAATTCAGAAGGGCAGCCTATAGAAAAAATAGACATTTGTAGGTAATTAACATTAGGCAGTGGTTGAAATCAAAGAAGAGAGGGATTTTCCACAACGGGGAAGAATCCTGAAAGACACAATCATGAGGAAGACTGATGATTTACTGGGTGTGCGGAAGAATAGTGAATTAAACAAAGCAATGTAACACAATGGGGAAACTTTAAAATCAGATTTAAAATGTCAAATTCAGAAGAAACTCAAAGAAAAAGAAGATGTCAAAGTCTCTCTCTTAAATACAGGAGGCATCTGACTACAGGCTAAAGTCTTATGTGTGATTTTTCAGGCTTTAACATAGGCAATTACAAAGGCCTCTCCTGGCATGCTTCATGAGGGAAGCTCCCCACTCCATTTGGGCACACAGCTAGGGCCTTGGAGTCTGTGAAGGAGTTGAGTAAGTACTCAGTCTCTCCATCCCTGGCATTCTCCGAAGCATATCTGTGTTGCTAGCCCAGATGTCTCCATTTGGGGACCCTAGTTTGAGGCCTTCCTCGGTTACCTCTTCTGAGACTTCATTATGGGAGAGGCAGGAGTGCTCTGAAGTCTTCTCCACTCTAACTCAGTGCTCAGTACATTTCCACTCCTACCCCGTTTCTCCTCTCCCTCCCCTAGTGCCTGTGCCAGAAATGGCAGGAGCCTTTGTTCAAGGTCCCCCGTGGTGAGATGATTTCCCTATCTCATGCTGATGCACTTTACTGAAACTCAGTATGTTTCCATGGTGAGCGGGGGGGGGGGGGGGGGGGAATGGAATATTGTGTTAGTAGTGAATTGCCGGCCTCTTATTTCCACTATTGTAGTTACTAAGCAAAGTCTTAATTGCTACTTTAATTTTAGCTTATTTTAACCAACCATCTTGACAGCTGGAAGCTGAAATCTGTCCAGTTTAGCGTTTGACAATAAATAGGTACAAGAGCAAAGGCCCAGCCTAAATGTGGGGTAGCTGCAAGCTCAGATGCTGCAGCTGATGGTTTCTTATCTTGGAGACAGTGTGTTTGGAAGAAAGTAAATTCAAAACCTAAAAAGTCACAATGGAGAAGTTTCAATCCAGTAAAAGCCAACAGGTTGACACATAATAAAGTTTCATTAGAGGTAGTTATTATTTCCTGCTCTATTAGGAGAGGCTTAATACAAACATATTAGTTGTACATTAACATTTCTTTAGCCTTCCATAACCCGATAACTTTCCATAACAACAGGTTTCAAAATGAAATATTTTGTAGATAATCTCCATCTAATGAAGAAAGAATGGTGTACCAAGGCTTTTACTATATTGTTTCCAAGTAAATTTTTTTTATGTGAATGGGGCACTTTTTAATATTAATTTCTAATATATGTCATCTCCACTAATTAGCTGTTATTAGTGCTATATTTCATTTTTCTGAAATCAAGTTTGGTTCAAAAACAAAGAGAGTTTCTTATTCATTTTGGGCTCCCTAATGGCCAATTCATAGTCTGACACATTAGAAGTGATCAATATAATATCATCCAATGAAGCCATTCTGTTGCTTTTTACAAAAATGGCAACAAAGAAACAACAAAAACAAAAACACTTTCAGAGGTAACACAGAATCATGTATCAATGATAATACAAACAATAGTGATGATATTCACAAGAGTAACTAATTATCTTTAGGCACTTTAAGTCCTAGGTTATATAACTTCTGGAAGCAAATCCAACAGATAGATAAACAGAGCCTCTATCTGACACCCTAAATTCAGCTTTTCTTTAAGGAGATATATTCTTTTCTATACAATATTATATGCTTGGCGCGCTCTCTCTCTCTCTTCTCTTAGAATCGGAATTGTATATCAAAATGTATAATTTGAAAGCAAAAGTAAATAAGCACTGGATACTACAATTTTCCAAATAGGTAAGAGTGACTAATTTATTCCATTTTATAAGTAATACGTTGGGTATATAGATATAGAGATTGTTATTTTTTTTTTATTTTTGAAGGTTTCTTTCATTTTTTTAATTTTAATTTTACCTTAAGTTCTGTGATACATGTGCAGAACATACAGGTCTGTTAGATAGGGATACATGTGCCATGGTGGTTTGCTCCACCCCAGAGACTGTTCCTTTAAAAAGATCTTGAAAATAATGAAGAACAGAGATAATAATTCATATACAGTATCTTGACATTCAACATGATTTTTAAAATCATTTTGTTAATATCAAGGGTTTTGTGTTGCTAATTTACAATCAAGGTATCTTCTATTAAAAATGGCTTCTAAAGTTTAAGAAAATTTCTGTATTTGTTTTGTTTAATTTAGACCAGAATATCATGTTAAGTCCTGAAAAACTGACATTTTGGTAAGAATATTTGTACTTAGAATAGAGTATAAATATGCCTGTGGAGATGACAACCTCAACGTAGACCTCAACCTAATGGCTCTGTATGCCTTCCCAACTTTTACTTCCAATTATAATGACAAATGAAACACAAAAAACAGAGATTAAACCCAAAACACTATTTAAAATTAGAGCAAATTTGCTCACTATATTAGAAACATCAAGAAATTATTGTAATTATTTGTTATGTAGGGTATAAAGGAACATATTCAAATAATAACAAATCTGTGAATCACTCACTATCTGGAAAGCATGCCAGATCAGATCCCGGCAGAATGCCATTTGTATTTAATAAGATGAACCATGGGCAACTGGGAGTGAATTTTCAACCTCGGCAATACCACTGGGGGAGCATTCTTTCTTTAAGCCAAAATAAGAAGAGTGCATTTGGCAAGGTTTATTCTTGGCTTTGACTTGGAACCCGCTTAGAACAGAAGGCTCTGCCAGGCAAAATCAGGGGGTATGCTGTGGTTGGCTCTTAAGGAAGTCATCTATTCCAGGCAATCACCAGGCACCCTGAGGAGGCCACCTCCTGGCTCCCTCACCAAGCACTGAAAAGACACACTTAGACAGAAGGCAAACTGCCTGCTGTGACTGACTCTACTTCTATTTTCAGATCCTCCTTTCTCTGCTCGCCCAGATTATCACAACATCTCTTTTGTGGTGTGGTAAAAATCTATAAAGTATATATAAAAATTTCTTTTCTCGCCTCTATTTTCTCACAGATTTGGACTAAAACCCATAACAATCTCTAACGAAACCAACTTCAATTTGAATTTGCGATCAACCCTTATCAGAAAAACATAGTCATTCTCTAAGTGTGAGCTAAGACAAATATTTTCCTCAGTATAAATAAATACTATTGTTCCAAGAAAAAGGAGTACATTTTAGATAATTTTAAATTTATGCTTTTGAGAGATGGATTTTTTTTTTTCAAAGCCATAAACATTTCACTGAGAAGAAAGATCCACATAGTGAATTGGAAACTGCAATATGACCGGGCATGGTGGGTCACTCCTATAAATCCCAGCACTTTGGGAGGCCAAGATGGGCAGATCACAAGGTCAAGAAATAGAGACCATCCTGGACAACATGGTGAAACCCTGTCTCTACTAAAAATACAAACAAACAAACAAACAAAATAGCTGGGCGTGGTGGCGGGCGCCTGTAGTCCCAGTTACTCAGGAGGCTGAGGCAGGAGAATAGCTTGAACCCAGGAGGTGGAGGTTACGGTGAGCCGAGATTGCACCACTGCCCTCCAGCTTGGGCGACAGAGCGGAACTCATCTCAAAAAAATAAATAAATAAAAATAAAAATAAAAAACTAAAGAAAGTAACTGCAATATACAGTCAACAATTGTTTTGTTGCAAAAAGCTAAAGTGAAAAAGTAGAAAATAAATACAAGAAATTTCCCTGACCCTGGAATTCAGATAATGTTAGTGAATATATGAAAATAATGGAAAAAAAAAAACCCATGATGGATGGACTAAGATTATTCTACTCATATATGATAGTATCCCCTAATTAAGGGCATTGGAAAAGAGGGAATACAAAATATTCAAATATGATATAAGGATTTTCTTCATTATGAAAAACTAAATGACAAAATTTTTAAAACTCATTACACTTGAACATATTTATAACTTTAACATTTTCTATATATAAAAATCAATACACTAATATATTCTATGTAGAAAATATAAAGCAACTAAGTAAGGAATAAAACTTAGTTACATACAAATGCCTCTCTCCACACTAAATGCTAACAAACAGTAATACAACAATGTAGTTTTACTTACAAAAATTGCAAAATCAGAATATCATATCCATCTAGTTGGCGGTTTAAGTTAGTAAGGAGCCACTTCTAGGTATAATATAGTTGATGTGGATAAAAATAAATAAATCATGTGAAGCTCATTATAATAGTTAATCAAATGATACATTTTGAATATTAGTTATTACATGGAAAACTATTCTGGTCAATTGATTTTTTTTAATTTACAAAATTAAGGAAACTATTACAAAGATATATGTATTGAGGTATAAAATTGTACTGACACGTGATACTAATTTGTCCATTTTACATTTATATTTATAACAATCCATACAAGTTAATATATGAAGATAATTATATAAATTATGTTAGATATGTTTATAAAAACAAAAATTAGCATTAAAAATAAATAGGCTATATGCCTGTCAAAGTATGAAAGAAGAGGAGAAGAAAGGATTATATTCAGCTTATCTACTGGTGCTTAATAAAATTAATGACATAAATCAACAATTTATTGTTATTTTCCACAATCATTATGTATTCTTCTTTCCCATCATTGTGTGAGTCTGAAAGACCTGAAAGGCTGTACAAGGATGGGTCATCCATGATGTATGTCTGTGGCCACAGATGGGTGGTCTTAAATGTCTGGGAGCTTGAACAGCTGGGATCTGACCAGGCATTCCTCTCCCTCTCTCTCTGTCTCAAGGCTTCTCCTCCTGCCTCCCTTAGACTATAAACATCTTGGCATCTTCAGGGTATTCAGACTTCTGATGTGGCAGCTCTGGGGTGTGAGAACAAGGCAGGAGGAATTACTAATCTTTATAAAGGCTAAGCCAAGAACATCACTTCACGACACTCTAGTGGTTACAGTAGTCACAAAGACTCTGTCTCTCTCTGAATGCAGAGAGTGTTGTCTTTGCGATTTAATCTGACACAAGCCTAACAGAATTAAGACCTAGTCCAGGAGGGGTTGATACGTTATCTTAATGCCTCACTTTACTCATCTGTAAAATAGAGTTATTAATACATGTTATATAATAGAATTGTTGTGAAGATTAATAGTTTATGGAATACAGGAAAAGTTAGACATTTTCAGGTATAAATTTAAAAGTATTCGAATTTTTATTTTACATTTTATTGACAATTCAATTAAGCAACACTATTTTTTTTTCTCTGAATCTGCTTCTGAACATGATCTCTCTTGCTGTCTTTCTCCTGTATCAATCTGTCTCTTAACACACACAACACACCCACATCCATCAAAATGTCTAATCTTGATCATATTCTAGGACACACACACACACACACACACACACACACTCAAGTATCAGCACATTCTAGAGCAAAATAATATAATAGATAATTATCATTTAAAAATGCAAAGAAAAATTAAAATTACATTTAAATTAATAAAATCACATTAACAGATTTTAGAATAGCTTAAGCTATTTTGGAAATTTATAAATAAGTTAAAAGAAATATATCTTTAAATAAAAGAGGGAATTAAACTTCAATGAAAGATGCTTTGATAATAAATATGCATTTAGTAACCTACACATAAAAATGCATTAGGAAAAGTAAAAGCTCTGTTAGTTGTAAATGTATCACATTAAATCCTATTGTTGTCAAGAGAAAGAGAAAAATAACTAAAGTTTCAGCTTACTAAGATTTGAAACAAACAGCAATGTTAATATTAAAGAATATTGAGATAAACAGTGAATAAAAATAAATGCATGTTCCATTGTTTGGAAAATGGCAAGAATAAAAAATACACAAGTGGATCTATTTATTTTAATAGGCATGCTTTTTAAAGATTCTTGGAAAATCAACAAGGGAAATAATAAATAACATTATAAGAGTGACTGAATATAATCAGAGATGAAGAATGCAAAATATTAAGCAAATAATTTTAGTATGCTATACTATCAAATTTGAAAACACAATGAAATAGATTTTTTTGTTCTAGAAAAAATGTGAAATTCCAGCATTATTTTGCAGAAGTTCTGAGTAGAATATAATTGAAAAAAAATTGTCTAAAAATAGAAATACAATAAAAAATAGAATTTTCATAAAGTATTTAAATTCCAGCCAGTCTTACATCTGAGTTCCAAGAACAGATAATTCTGTTTTACACAATACCAGAACACAGAAACTGATGGAAGATCTTTTGATTGTCATATAAATCTGTGAAAAGATGAAATTTAAGCCCTAACACTTTAGAAAATAAATTCTTACTTATAGTATAGTAAAACATAAAAGTAAAAATTAGAAAACTAAAATCAGCACTGTATTATAATAGTGCTGAATAATATTGCATAACATTAAAGAAATAGTAACAAGGATAAAACATCTTAATAATTTGTTACCGGTATTTGTCATTCCTCTTGATGTGAACTCAAACATTAATATTAAATTAGTTCACCAAAAAGGGCTTGCAAATTCAGTAGCTTTCCTTCCTGTAACATTTGTCTCTATTAATCATTAGCAGAGGCTGAAGACTCTGAAGTCCAAAACTACTTTATTTGTGGATCTAACAGAGATCTTTATTATGTGTTGCATTTCCAAACTGAGTCTTCCAGTTGGCTTACAGGTGAAGAGTTCTGTCTGCTATTGAATTATCCATTGAAAACACATTCGCCGGGTGCGGTGGCTCACACCTGTAATCCTAGCACTTTGGGAGGCCGAGGCAGGCAGATTGCCTGAGCTCAGGAGTTCAAGACCAGCCTGGGCAATACGATGAAACCCCATCTCTACTAAAATACAAAAAAAAAAAAAAAAAAAAAAAAAGAAAAATACGCACATTGATCATTAATAACAGAGCTTTTAATTTCCAGTAGTTGGTAGCAAATAAAAAAATGTGGTGTCTGAGCAATATTTCCATGAGTTTCATTTTTACGCATTTGATCATTTGCATTAAAATGATGTATTTGCAAAATACAAAATAATTCTAATAATTGGCACAGTTCCACATGAAATAATTATACAAGTCAGACTCAATGTGAAATAAAACATAATCTGGAAATATTAACCCCTGCAAGATAAAGACAATTAATTCCTATGGGAAAAGCATGCAGGTGGCCATTGTGATAAATCTGCTTGTGATATGAAAAGGAATTTGAAAATCTGAGGTGATGCCTATAGAAAAGGTTATAAGCCATAATTTATGTTTTTATAACAAGGCCAGCACTAGTGCCCAACTTTAGTAATTTTATTCATATGTCTTTACTAGTTCTGCCTTTTTTTGTTACATTTGTTGTTATTTATGAGAGAAGGTGATGAAAGCTATTCCAAGGATTATTACTTCAGAATTGTGTATTTATTATTCATGGACTGATTTGCCTATACATTGCCATGAAAATTTATGTCACTATGCAGTGAGGAAATAAAATACAGAATTGCACTGGCTTTGGAGTGTCTATTCTCGACCTTTACTTGGACAATGTCCAAGCAATAAAATGTTGGTAGAGAAGAAAATTATAGTGATTCATGCTGAAATAGAGTAGTATCTCTATAATGTTATACATCAATAAGCAAAATACCTTAACAAATTCTAACTGTATTTCTGACTCTGCTTTCAAGTGTACATTATAAATATGACTCTCTTTGCAATGCCATTCAAATAATCCACCTACCGTTATTCCTAAGCCATGGATAAAACATAAGAATTGCATATTATTTATTGGGTAAAAGATGAGAAATTTCATCTGATAGTCCTTCAATCTATTGGTACTAAGAAACAAGATACAATGACACCAGAAGAAAGCATGAAATATCTATTTGACTACAATAAATTTACTGAGGCATATTGTAGTATATTTCAATATAACAAGAAAACATAGATGAAGAAAATTGAACTTAGTATAAATATATGGCAGGGTCTCTTCTTAATGCATGTTTTCAATCTCCTCAGTGACTTAATTGATGAAGTGATAGAGGATAGCCAAAAAGCAAAGTATGCATATCATTTCTCTAAATTACTGTAGCATTAATTATTCATTCTAATTATTTGAGATTTATCAGTTATTGCCTTTATCTCTTAGATATGATAAATAAATAAATAATAGTTGATAAATAAAAAGATTGATATCTGCGTTTTATCTAGATTACAATATTCCTGACAGCGGAAACTTTGTAGGCTAGGAAAACTTTTAATGTTCATATATACATCATAAAGTGAACAGTTGATGGTGATCGAGCTTCAGTGCAGAATAAGAATGAGTGTATAATAACACAAAGTTGGTGTCTGGTATATGGAAAGAAGTAATTGAAAATATAAGAATTCTTGCTGCAAGAATCAAATTCCTTGACAGAAAAATAAATGGAAAACTATATTTGAAGATTTTAAGTGCTGTTCTTGGGTGTATTAGGATTAGATTAGGAGAACGCTAGAAAAAAAGGTACTTTTGATATATGTGTGTGTGTGTGTGTGTGTGTGCATATATATAACAGTTTTATATTTTTAATTATATATATAATATATATTTTAGGTTATATACTTAATCAATATACAATTAAAATCTAAACAATATATGAGATGAATATCTCTTATGTACAATGGTTTCTAATAAACAGAGTCTATGATAATTATCCATTCCCTCTTATTATCTAGGATTTACAAAACTTGGGTGGATAAGAATTATACTTAGGAAGATAGAAGTAATAAAGAAAGGTGTCAACAGCAGTCTGTGTTAGGCAAAATTATTAAATGGTCCCCAAATTCCCACTCTGTTGTACATACTCTGTGTTAATTTTTCCCCTTGAATATGGGCTACTTTTGTGGCTATGATAGGATATGCCTCTTGTAATTTGGGTACTTCTCAGTGGACTCTCAGTTAAAGAGAGATTATCATGGGTGACCTAATCATAACAGCCCTAAAAAGAAGATGGAAAGGCAGAGAGGCACACTCCTTCTGGCCTGAAAAATAAGCAAATATCCACACTGTGAACTGTCTATGGAAGCCATGTGGCAAGGAATGCCATGCTCTGTGGGAGCTGAAAGTGTTCCTTAACTTACAACTAGCAGAAAATGAGGAACTCAATCCTACAGCACACAGAAATATAGTCTGCCAATAGTGTTTGGAAGAGGTCCCTGAGCTTCAGATGAATTCACAGACTGGTCTGCATCTTGACTGTAGCCTCTGAGACCCTACATGAAGAACTCAGTAAATCTGTGTCCAGAGTCCTCACTTATGGAAATGAAGAAATAATAAATCTCTCTTATTTCAAGACACTAAGCTTGTGGTAATTTGTTACACAATAGAAAATGAATACAAAGCCCTTGATAACTATTAAAAGCCTCAGACAGATTGCACAAAATAATTGTTACAGACCTGTAGAAAAGGAAAAGGTCTCTTGTATTTGCAGCAACAAGCAAAGGTAAGAGAAGAGATCATTTGTGATGGAAGACCCAAGCTGACATTTCATGGGAATGATAAGAAATTTATTCTTATTATCTCCAATTTGCTGGCTTACAGGAGGTAGTAAGAATGACATTTTCAGCCCGGAGTTCAGGCCAATACTTCAAAGTATCCTCAGATTAATAAATAAAAGGAATAAAAATTGAGGAGAAAGTGGACAAGTGTCTGAAGCTTGGGCAGCAGTTGGTCTGCCTAAGAAGTGACTGGAAAATACTCTGAGTACGTGAAAAAAAAAGTGGAGATTAGAAAAATCTCTCTTAGGTTATATCCATTTGAAAAAAAAAATTAAAAAGCAGAGGAAAAAAAGAAGATACAGGAGAGGAACTCAAAGGGAAGAGAAAGTAGAAGAACAAAAAACAACAACAACAAAAGATTATTTGCTATCAAATATGTAATTTTATGGCTAGCTTAATATTGAATTATTGCAATATGTAGTATCAAATTAACCTTGGAATGTCATGAGTGTTGCAAAAATGTGCTGGGTTCTTAAGAACAATTATGTATTAACCTTATACTTTTGTGATGTTTTACAATTTGCAGATAATATATATGACTTCACTTTAATCACCACATTCACACTGAGAGGTCATACATGTAATTTGATTATCAATTTACAACCTTGTGTATGGAGCTTACAGAACCTAATAGGTACAAACAGTTTTTGAAAATTATAATCTCAGTTTCATTCATAAATTAACAAACATTTTATTTCATTTTCTGGCATTAACTAAACAAAGAATCAAGGGAGAAAATCCATTTGGTATGAGAAATAATTACTTCACTTTTTAAGTATTGAGTTTGAGGAAGAAACCACAGCAAGTCATAGAATTTATTTTTGTTGGATAAAATTCCATTAGTTTTTAAAATATTATAGCCTGTTACAATTGTAAACAAACTTCATTTACAGTGCAAATGAAGATTTTCAATGAATTACAACTAAAATAATGAACTAGTAAAATAGAGCATTTGACCAACAAACTTACCTGCACATAAAGTTTATAAGAATTCCTTATTGTTTTTGAACTTAAGCTGTGATTGAAACTGATAAAATTGTGTAATGTTGGTATTATTCATAACCCTTTATTAAATATTAGAATATGTTCTTGAAAGTAAGGCAGTGACAGGCTTTTGGTTGAGGATTATGGAACTGAAGAAAACACTGCATCAGGAATACAATTAGGAAATTTATCTTGTTATCTGTATTCCTCTTGACCCTGTTGAGGTTCTTCTCTTCTAAGGCATTATCAGCCATAACAATGAATTTTTGCTTGAAACAATTATAAATCTTGCTACTAGGATGGTGAAAATATATTTTTTAAAGTCCCCAAAGTGGTGTAACATGGAGCAACACTGATTTCTAAATCTCTTACAATACTTGAGGATGATTGGGCTTAGCCGAGTAGTCAATTTTTCTACAGAAATTGGGTCAAAGTAAGGTGTTGACTACACTGGGCTAAAAGATGCAAGATAGCTCACCCAGAATTGTGCTGTCTGGGAAGACTGGGGTGAGCAGGAATTCTGGGACGGCTAGGACTTCATCGAGTTTCCAGTCCAAGTCCTCTCCCTGTGACCTTTCCATGTTTTTTATCCAGGGTGGCCAGTCTTACATCATAGCTCAGCACGCAAAACTGCAAAACCAGTTGCCAGGTCTCTTCCAGGCTATTCCCCAGAACTGGAGAACATCACCTGGTAACTAAAACAGCCAAAAACACTTAGCTCAATCCCAGGGAAATGTAATCAGGCTCCATGCCTTCTTGTGAGAGCAGAAAGACAAAACTTTTACCAAATTAAAGGAACAGCATTAAAAGGAGTCTTTACAATGTCCCTATCACTATAACAAATGTGAGACTCAGGTTTAAAGTTTGGTGTTCTGCCCAGAAATTGTCTAGACGTGTGGGTTTCCTCATGATTCAGTTTCTTTGAAAATATTGTGTATACCTGTTTTCAAGGTGGGTGGTGGAGTATAAGTTCTCAAATCCTGGCTAGGTCATTTGGGTTATATACCAAGAGCAACTCATGTGGTGCAGAGCCATCAAGGGAACTGGTAAACCATCTATGTTCAGATATATAATTTATTCCTTAAATAAGATTGGGATTACGTGCATAAATGTATTAGGTCAGTCTGCTGTAATGAAATAGCATAAACTGAGTGGCTTGAACAACAGAAATTTATGTCTCACATTCCCAACATCGAGATTACCAACACAGTGTCTGGAAATGGCTCTCTCCATTCCTCGTTGCATGTGAGTAGAAAGACGAAGCTTCCTGGTCTCATTTTATAAGTTCACTAATCCTGTAATGTGAAGCCCATGTCAGGGCCTCACTTAAATCTAATTATTTCCTAAAAGTCCCATTATTGGTGAGTATACAATCAATATCATCAAATGGTTAAACTCAATGTGTAGGTAGATGGTGTAAACGAGGAAATCTATCTAAGGGAGCCTGAGTTGAATATAACAGTATGAAACATAATACCTTATTTTATACAGCTTATATATTAAAAGCATTGTTTCTAAAAGTCAGTTTTAATAAATTGGAAAGGGCTAGTTTTTTTCAACATTGTAGAAAGAAACTGAATCTCATGAAATAAAGGTAAATTTTTGTATAATATCAATCAAATCTGTGTAATTGAGATTTTATTTCAGTCCAAAGAAACACATTCTGAATAGTTTTTGCCAAACAATGTATTCACACAACTGATTTGGTGGTTTATTGCTTTCTATGATGAATTGTATTTCTCAACTTGGCTAGACCATAGCTCTCAGTTGCTTGGTAAAACACTAATCTAGATGTTGGTGTGAAGGTATTTTTTTAGATATGATTAACATTAAAGTCAGTAGGCCTTGAGTAAAACAGATTACCCTTCATAATGGGAGGGCCTTCATCCATTCCCTAAAACACAGTAAGAGAAAAGACTGATGTTTTAGACTTCAGCTTCCTAATTGCAATATTAAAAGAAAAAAATTGCCTGAGTTTACAGCCTATTTGTGAATTTTGCATGAAAGATGCAGCATCAAGTCTTACATGAATTTCCAGCCTGCCAGCTTGCCCTATGAATTTCAGACATGCCAGCCCTGACAGTCACCTGTGCCAATCCCTTAAAATAAATCTCTCTATATATGGATGTATTTATTCTATTGTTTCTGCACATTATTTTTGAGAATCATAACCAATTCAGTATTATTTCTATTTTCTCATTAAGCAAGGTAACTGAAGAAAAATAAAAATTTTGTATTTTTTTATTTACCACTAAAATCTATCCCTTTGTTAATTCAGTATAAAATAGAGCCACCACAAATTTGTACAAATATTAATTGGCTTGTTGAATTGGTAAATAAATGAATTAATTAACAATTGTATGTCAACTTATGTGTTTTACATTTCTACAGCACCTAGAAAAATATTAGTATATTGTGCTTCATTAAATACTTTAGCTTGGTTTGAAAAAAAAAATGGAGTTCTGTTAAACAAGCCACTTTTTGCTTATCCAAGGAGTTTGTAGGACGTAAAAATAAATTAACTTTTCTTATTTATTGCAATAACCACAACTTTTCATTTATTTTTTAATGAGCTTTACTAAACATTAGGCACTAGGGTTAGGTGCTTTAGATTCCATTAGCAAAAATTCTCATATTCAACTATGAAAATTACGTTCATTATTCCCACTTCAAAGCTGAGCAAAATAAAGATTTTAAAAGTTAAACGATTTTCCAAATTTATACATGTAGTAAGTGAACAAGTTTTGTTTTTGTTTTTGTTTGTTTGTTTTGGAGTCCAAAGCCTAAATTATTTTAAACACTGTATTTTGTTGTGGACATTTTACATAAATAAAGTATTGTTGGCATTTTGCCAAGTGGCCCTGACAGCTCTCAGTTTTGAAACCTACATAAATTATAGGATCTCAATTAAAACAAGACTAGGGGAAAATATATTGGTTTATATAATACATGAGACAAGTAGAGCGGCACATAGGTTTATGGGACAATTAAAGCCAAATCCTCAAAGGCTTCCAGAGTGTTCTCTCTTCACATTTGCCTTGGTTTCTCTTCTTGACTCATTCTCTTATGCTGCAGACCATCCTCCCATGGCAGGAGAATGGCCACTGACGGCTACAAAAACTCACATGTCTATCACTGGCAAGGAATTGAGAGACCTTCTCTTTGGTCTCAAATAAAATAATATGTCATCAGGGTTTCTGATCAACTGACTTTTTGTTTCATGCACACACCCATAACCAGTTAACAACCATAAGGAAACTGTAATCTAAAATATATTGCCCCTACTTAAAGTACATAGTTTCTTCTTAGAGGAATATGGAAATATTCTACAAATTGAGAAAAAACAGATGATCACTATATTCATTTTTAACATGGCTTAACTTGTTACCCCAGACTGACTTCTCATGACTGTTGAAACATGTAACAATACTTGCCAGTGTTATGCAGGTTAAAAAGTAAAAATCTCTCTCTCATTTTCTCTTACTTATTTTAGTAATAAGTTATTAACCAAATTTCCACTATCGAATCCTCACATTGCCTCATATTTTCTCTTCATCTGAACTGGTTCACAAAGTACTGCTGATTTTATTTAATAAGTGCCCATGCCATCATGTGCAATAGACTGCCAGCTTCTGATAAATAGATGTAACATATGAAGGTATACATCCAATAATGTATTTTGAGTAAATATCTTAAAAATTATATTGGACTCTTTTTTTAAAAAAAGTTTCCATAAAGACACATATGGGAAAAATATAAAGTAATACGTAGAAAAAAAAAGCTTTACAAAGAGTGAAAATTATGTTGCTATATGTAAAGGTCTTTGATGATCCAGTTTAATCCAATTACATATTGTACTATGTAGAGAATAGTATGGACTACACATGCAGCCAATCCTGCACAGAAATCTACCTCTTCCCAACAAATATTTGATAATTAATACAGATTTTATATTGTCTCTGAAGAAACTGGATTGCAGAGATTTTTTTTAATTTCTCACTGCATATCCATACTTTTGAGGAAATGTTTATGAGGTGATGGAGTTGATATCATCTACAGATACATTGTGAATAAATGATCTTATTAGAAGTATTCACATTTTTCTTATAATTAAGGCTCAAAATTACCACTCCCAAAATATGGCTGTAGGAACTTCAACCAAAAATATTATGAAATCAGGTTTTCCTGTTTCCCACAAGAGTTTTACTATAAGTTGTAATAATAACAAAGATCAGAAAATAAATAGAATATCTATTATAAGTAATCAAATTCTTCCTGTATCATACAAGATGAACTAGGTGTAATATATGTCAATATATCTTCCTAATACAGTCTGTAATGTATTTTTAAAGAAATCAAATTGGTTTTGGAGTTCACTATCAAAGTGGAATTTTTCTTTAACATCCGATAAGAAAGAAGGGCTAGATACTACTGATCCTATTTCTAGTTAAGAACAATAAAAACCTTACATTATAATACAGAATACTTGCCTTTTATAAAATTGTATATATTTTATGATGCAGTTAAATAAACACAGCTATCTACAACAAACTGTAAATCAGCTATAGACATTATTAACAAGTTTTACATGTCTAGTCCTTCCTCAAAATATCTATCCAGTTATGGCTGAATACGGCACCGTTATTGTGTGCCTGTCTGGATTGTTTTGATCTTTTCCAAATTCTTCTGCTGTTAATTATATGTTTTATTGTGTTCTTACTTCATTTAAGTTTGGGAAAGATGACCTTTTAACAGAAGCTTGTTTATTATCAGATTATGCTTTATTCACCAATTCAAAATTATCTTAAAAGTTTCAAGTAGGTTATCAGGAATGAAATGGTTTAGAAGGTATATCTTTCCTCCAGTACACTCTGTAAACAGAAGGGCTGGTTTTCTTCATTGCTTTTAAACTTATTTATGATTTTTCTTTCTTTGCTTTGGGATAATTCTGTAATATACGTACTTTTTAATAATAAAAGTAACTTCCTGATTGAGCAGAAAATGACTTATCAATAGGTATCAGATATAAAAGTAAATACACTGCTGTTAGTACTGCAGAGGAAAAATGGGATCAACCTCTGACTTTTGAAGTGGTTTAAAAAAAGTACCAAAAAGGAGATTGATTGAGTTGAGGCTTGAGGAAGGGCAAGTGTTAAGGTTTTAGATGAATAAACAAAAACGTTGAAAAGAGATTGGTCTGAATGAGAGATAAAAAAGGAAATCTCATTTGAGAAATGCAAATAGGTTTATATGATTAGACATACATATGTGTGTGTTGTGTACAGCAGTTACAGCTGGAGAAATGTGTGAGATAAATATTCTCAGCTAACAGAAAACTCTAAAGAGTTAGAGGCACGGCAAAGCCATGCTATTTAATAAGAAATTAATGTTTAAAAACATAAAATCCTTTGGATATGTGTGTGTGTGTGTGTGTGTGTGTGTGTGTGTGTATCCCCAATCCTTTGGGAAAAGTGACCTTTTAACAGAAGCCTATTTATTATCAGACTATGCTTTATTCACCAATTCAAAATTATCTTAAAAGTTTCAAGTAGGTTATCAGGGATGAAATGGTTTAGAAGGTATATCTTTCCTCCAGTACACTCTGCAAACAGAAGGGCTGATTTTCCACATTGCTTTTTTTTTTTTTTTAATACTTGAAGTTCTAGGGCACATGTGCACAACATACAGGTGCAGGTTTGTTACATATGTATACACGTGCCACGTTGGTGTGCTGCACCCATTAACATTGCTTTTAAACTCATTTATGATTTTTCTTTCTTTGCTTTGGGACAATTATATAAGTACTATAAGTATACACACACACACACACACACACACACACACACACACATACACACACACCCAGTAATGGGATTGGTGGGTCAAATGGATTATAAGTCGTTCTACTATAAAGACATATGCACATGTATGTTTATTGCAGCACTATTCCCAATAGCAAGACTTGGAACCAATCCAAATGTTCATAAATAATAGAATGATAAAGAAAATATGGCATATATACACCAATAATACTATGCAACCATAAAAAAGAATGAGTTCATGTCCTTTGCAGGGACATAGATGAAGCTGGAAGCCATCATTCTCAGCAAACTAACACAGGAACAGAAAACCAAACCAAACACCACCTGTTCTCACTCATAAGTGGGAGATGGACAGTGAGAACACATGGACTCAAGGACGGAAATATCACACACTGAGGCCTCTTGGCGGGTGAGGCCAAGGAGAGGGATAGCATTAGGAGAAATACCTAATGTAGATGATAGGTCAACGGGTGCAGTGAATGACTATGGCATGTGTATGGTATGTAACAAACCTGCATGTTGTGCACATGTATCCCAAAACTTAAAGTATAATTTTAAAAAAGAAATCACTGTACAATAGAATTTTCAACATGTCTTCTGAATAGGAACAAATCCAAATTATTGTATTTGTAGAAGATAATATTGCCCTGATGCACTACATTTAGATTTCTTACATCATGTGCTTAATATTATAATAAAACCTCTGAGCAACGAGTTCAGAATCTTCAGTGTGTTTGTTTCTGACAGATGATACTCAGCCTCGTGATAACTGTTGAGGCACTAAAGTATAACTGAGGTAAGTTTCCAGTAAAATGTGCTTAAGTTTGCAGATTTAAAATTAAAATTAGAGCATTATAAACACCCTAAAATCAATACGGTATTTCTACATTGTATCATCAAACGGCATTATAATGTTCATCTAAAAATATCTGTTTAATAAAGACATTATAAAAAGAAAGTAAAAGAACAACAGTTTGAAAGTATGTGCAGTTAATAGTCTGTTCAATTGAAAGTATGTGCAGTTAATAAGTGTTCATATTCACCAACAATATTCTAAGCAGTGTTCATATATCATTTGATTTAATATTTACAAGCATTTTTGGAATACATTATTGCAATGTGATTTTTCAGATGAGAACACTAAAGCACAGACATCATATTGATTCTATCAAACATCACATGGCTAATAACTTGTGGCTTGAGATTTTGGCCCTAACTGTCGGCTTAAAGAGCCTTCATATTTCATCTCTCTGCTCTACTTTCTTCATGCATTATATTCACATACCCGTTTTATAAGAAATTGCTTTTCAAAAGAATACTTTTACTCATTTTTAACTTAACCAAAAACAGGGATAGTGTGTCTATGGTAGTTTACAAATAAATTCTATCATAAACTTTCTTTGTTATTTTCTCATTTTTCAAACTATTACTCTTTCCTCTATTTATCCTTTGGAGCTTTTGACTCTGAAATTCAGTGTAACCAAGTGTCTTTTCCAAGAGCTAGATACATATCTGGCCCGTTAGGAATTCCAGGATAATGCTTCAATTCAGTAATAAATTACCAATAACATACTTAACTTTCAAAGGTTGTATCAAATTTCACCTGCAGATTAAAAAGACAGGACTTGATTTGCTTAGTACAAGAATAGCTGCAATTTCTTATCCTTTGAGATTATATCCTATCCAGCTAGAGTAGACCAATGAGACTGATTGGAACTTCCTGTGAAGTTAGGTACAGGAAGTGTGTGACAATTGACGGAGCAGCATTTGCCTCACATGCCAGAGGCACATTAATCAGTTGGAGCAGGCAACTTTCCATAGCCACCTCTGTATCCTGGGTTTCCATTGCATCTCTAGTCTTGTGACTCTTTTCCAGAATACTAATCAAGACATGTCAAAGAGCAAATATAATTCTTTACCACTTTTCTCACTGATTACTAAATTTAATAGCATTATCATTTTCTATTCTTTAACCTTGTTTCTGCCTTACACATTTTGGTGTGGGCTCCATTATAATAAATTTGTGAATATTTTCATGTTACTCAAGTTTTCTTGCACTTTTATGATAGGGCAATCTGAGTGCACAAGGCCTCTAGGTTGTTGTATTAGCCACTCACTAGCATATATAATTTTCAAGCCTTCGTGAAATTATTCTCTGCAGAATGGCAGATAGGCTTCTTGTTATGAGATATTTTCCCTCTTTGGTGCATTTATAAAATCTTAGACAAATGCAGCTTCTTTATATATTTTAAAGGAAATATCCAAGAATCTGTGCTGTATATACTTTAATTTTTATTTTAATAAATACATAAAACATATTATGTAAATTTGATTTTAAAATATTTTGAGAAACTAAACAGTTTTTTTGGCTATAAAAATACAAAATTTTCCAAAATCATGTTCACTGTAAATTAATTTGTTGTTTACCACAACTAAGTGTTTGTTAGTGAGAATGTTAAAAAACTAGGTGTAACACCTAATCCTGTACCATTTGGCTGCACACATTAGTGTCATTTTGTGCATTTCTATTTATCATTACCCTTTGGTTGACATGTCCCAGATACTTGTAAACTCATATAATGCTTTCTTATGGAAATTGCTTTAAATGTGGTTTACACTGTAACGTGATAGAATTCTACGAAAGAAATATATTGGGAAAAATTTTACAAAATGAAAAGTATTTTTTTCTTAAAAATAAGACTTACATTCCTTGAGTTTACTTTGTAAATAAATAAATAAATAAAGAGGCTTATTGCTTTCAACTTTTAAAATCGCAGCCCTTTTGGAAAAAAAAAAATACAGGATTATATGACCAAGGGCAATAAACTATTTCTACAGCATGAACAATAACAATCATATGCCAAATATTTTCTGCTTTCTGAAATGAAAAGGGAAAATGAAAGTTAGGTAACTCCAATTACTTAGACTTTTTGAAAAAAGAAAAGAAACAAAACAAAACAAAAACCAGATAAGCAAAAATAAAATCGTAATAGTGTATGAGTTTGAAAGCACACATAGAAACATGTCTTATTTTGGTACACACAGGAAAATTTCTGGGATTTTCCCTAATTCAAAATGAAGAAAGGCACTATTATTTACTATGCGATTCATTTAAGTGGATGTTTTCTAATCTTGGGAATTGAGTTATAAAAACACTTTCATCTTTAAAATATGTAAGACTAGTCAAATACTTGTCAAATGTATCATTGTGACAAGATGATCCCCTGAGAATTCTACAGTATCCTTTTTCTGTCTTCAAGTCACATTGTAATAGAGAAAATATTTTACAAATTCCCTCAAAGGCAGTTTCCTGAAATATTCTCCCTCTTTCTGTTTCCTTGGAATACTGGGACATACATAAAATTTGAAACAAAGTTCTAAGGAAGTCTGATAAATGTATCATATAAACATGTGTAGTCAGCATTACATGAATGAAATACATAAAGTAATTAAGACTATCTGGGCAGCCCAAGTGAAAAAAAGTTTCACTTTACTTCAAATAATTTTTCCCTATTTTTGGTGTTCCATGTTGATATTTGGAATTCAAGATATCCAGACTCTTAGTATATCACATAAGTTTAATCTTAAAAGTGAAAAGAAATATTTATCTCAAGTGAATTGTTCTGTCATTACATTCAAATTTTTTATTTACTTACTACTTTTTTCTTCCTTGGAAAAACAATCCTTTCCTCTAACTTTTATATCTCTCTGTTGCCTGTCTGCTTGCCTACTCTTTCAATGTCTTTAAATAATAAATTCTTATGTTATATTACTTTGTATGTATATAGTTCCATATTTGGTTGTCCATTAAGAAAATCCTGGAGATGTTGTAAGAGAATGTCTTTCACTTTTTCTGTCATCCGGTATAGGTTGTAGCTGGAAAGAAAGTAGCTATCTGGTGGTAATGGGAAGTCATCTCTGCAAAAGTTGTGGAGAAAAGAAAGGCAAGTGGGTCAGGAAGTTTAAAGCAGAAATGAAAATCAGTAAAAGTTTCACAAGTAAAGCCAGGAGTAAAAATACGGAGTTTAAAGTTTTTCAGCCATATGTGGTAAACCACTGGAGTTCAGCAGCAAAATGTGAAAATTGATTTACATTTTTTTGCTGTTTTGTTGCTGTTTTCCAAAGAACTGCAACCAGCATAGGATAGGATTGGGATTGCAAGGGAGTAAAAACAGAGATAGGCCAATGAAAACATATTATTGAACCTCTGGCAGAAGGTGATGATCGCTAATGTCTGAAACTTATAAATTATGAATAAGTGAAAATGACTGAATAGAAACTGAACATTGAAATTCCACAACACTAAAGTGGAAAGCAAACCCTAAAGTATGAAGGACTAATTTTAAGGAAATTATAGGAAAGTACAAATGAAACTAAATTTGTTGAGTGGCACTGTGCTGGGCACTTGACATGTATTATATGCCTAAATCTTCTCAATCTATCAGTAAAGAATTGATTGCCATTCAAAAAGGTTGATGAATCTGACTCAGATATTAGATATATGATATTAGCTAAAATGTTTCTTGATTGTTTAATGAGATTTATTTCAAAGCATTATCTGACAGAAATGTATGGGAAATATATGATGGAAATCTTATCCCCAGGAAGCACATATAGATCAAGAATGAAGAAATATGTAGATTAATTCATGGAAGAAATACGTAGATTAATAGAATGAAGAAATATGTAGATTAATTCATGGATGATTGCTTTAGAGTAGATTCTTAAAGCACTTATTAGTAATACATATATGGTGTCCATTGTCAAACAACGGTTGGGAACAATGCAGTGAATTATTTTGTGGTTTGACTCCGTGTATCTGTTCTTAACACTTGAATGAAAGATGAAGCCATAAGTTAGGAGAAGCAACTTAGTCTCTGGAGGCCCCTGTGAGGAAGCACAGTCATGCTTGAGCCAAGTAATAAGGAAGACACTGGGTGCCTCATTAGTTTTCCTGACAAAGGGAGCTCTTGTATTCTTGGTGAAAGAAAAGCTACTTCCTCCCTGTCTCAATTTAGTGGTTGAAAAAAATAACTTCATGTTGTTACTGTTGATGATTGATGTATGATTATAGGATATCATTTTAAAATATTAGCAAATGGGTTTTTTAGAAAGCACACATTGTGCAAATATTCTATGATTCTATTTCTTGAAAACTTTATTACATTAAATTTAGACACTTTTGCTTGAGTTTTTAAGTCATTTTCATTGACTTACTTAAAATATCAATTACTTTTTTCTGATGATGTTATTAAAATTATTACTAACTATAGCAGATTTAAAAGGCTTCTTAGATATCTAAAATTGTAGTTTGGGTAGCTTTTATGTATGTATGTATGTTTGTATGTATGTAAGTATTTATTTATGCAGAGTCTCTCTCTCCAGTCGCCCAGACTGGAGTGCAGTGATATGATCTCGGATTACTGCAACCTTCGCCTCCCTGGTTCAAGCGATTCTCCTGCTTCAGCCTGCCGAGTAGCTGGGATTACAGGCATGCACCATCATGCTCTGCTAATTTTTGTATTTTTAGTAGTGATGGGGGGGGTTTCACCATGCTGTTCAGGCTGCTCATGAACTCCTGACCTCAAGTGATCTGCCTGCCACGGCCTCACAAAGTGCTGGGATTACAGGCGTGAGACACCATGCTCAGCCTGATAACTATTTTCTATGTTGTATTGAACATTATGTCTAGCAACTTGGCATTCTCTAAATAGCATTTACCTTTTGTATTTTGGCTTAGATATTTTAATAGATTTATAGCATTACAAATATTTAGATATCTTTCTTCCTTAAAACAGAATATAAACATTACTGTATGAAAATATTCCTGAAAGAGAACTCTGACGAGCAATGCAGTATGAAAATAAATGTTCAAGGTAATAAAAGCCACAGTTTAGACAACTAGGCTTTATAGTCACAATCACTTTCCATATTAAATGTCATCATTTTTGTTAATGTGGCAATTTATAAAACTTATATAACATTGATTCTTTGTTGGCAACCATTTCTGAATGACATTTTAAAAGATGCAAAAGAAAACTTCTGTTAAACTTACAATTTGTTTAAGTGTAAGTATTTCATACAATATAAATATATATATTCTTAAATATATACTTGGCAGCACTATAAAATTATATACCCAAAATGTTTCATGATATATTTTGCTCTCCCTTGTAAGCCATGAATGAAATGTAGATTATCAAGGTTTCTGAGGGTAGAAATAGTAACCCCTTTGTTTTGTATAGTATAAGTTAGTATAAAAGATAAAACATTTAAAAAGAGGTATGTGTATCATCACCATTCAGAGATAATACCTCTGTATATATTGATGCATTTCTATCCATTTTTCCTACAGTGATATAGAAATTTTCCTTTGACATCAAATATTCTTTGAAAACTTTATTCTCAATAAATAAGAAATTATGAATCATAAATGATCCCCTATGATGAATATTTAATCCAAATTCTATGGTCATATTATATTGTACAGATGACCTTTGTATCTAAAATTTTAATCATATTGCTTATTGTTTTCCTTGGATAAGTTAATACATTTTAAAAATTTAAATAAATTAATAGCATTTCTTTATACGAAATTGATGAATTAAAGGGGAGAAAGACCTTGTCTTTTAAACATGTTTACAGATGATTCACACAAGACTTGTGGAATTTAACCATACATCAGGAGTACATATGGCAGTCCATGTCACTGAACTTTGAAATACATTGCATATTATAGTTGTCATGATATCAAACAGTTGCCCATAATTATACCTGTAGCATTTTTTATTTAATGAGTAGCTACTTTAAAATATTCATGCTTATTATACATTAATTCTGCCTGAATTTCCTGTTCATTCCGTTTTCTCAGTCTTAACTGAGAATGGGCCTCTTCTTTTTCTTAATTATTTCTAAAAACACTTTAAGTATTAATTATATTAAGTTGTCATCTCTTTCAGATAATTTTTCAGAATTACTCTGTACCTTTTAACATTATAAGGTATTTTTGATATTCTAAAATTGTAAACTTTTGCAATATAATTTTCTACATTTTACTTTTCTGTAATTATTACATATAGTTAATAGTTACATATTTTCTAGAGTACATGTGATGTTTGATACAGGCATATAATGTGTAAAGATCCAATCAGGGTAATTGGGATATCGATCGCCTTCAGCACTTACCATAGCTTTTCATTAGGTAAACACTAATTCCATACTTTTATTTATTTTAAAATATACAATGATTTATTGTTAACTATAATCACTCCATTGTGCTATCGAATACCTGTTCTTACATTTTCACTTTATGTTTTCCTCTATTGCTCTTGTTTACAATTATTTTTTAATATTAGATTTTAAAATACATATGCATCATTTATTTATATTGTATTATAGTATCTTATTCTTTATATTTATTTTACATTTAAATTTTCCAAACATTTGTAACATATTTGTCCTAATTTCAAAGTAAGTTGTCTAATTATTAAAAATTATGTCATTACATTATATTACATGTTTATTTTCTGTCTGCTATTAAAGGCTATCTTTTTTTTTTCTAAAGTGTTTTAAATTTTCAAATACATCAAGGTTGTCTATTCCATTAAAAAAAATTCTGGTTTAAGCAAATGGTTCCTGGGTGCGTGTGTGTGTGTGTGTGTGTGTGGGAAGATGATTGGTAGATGGTGAGATGTTGTGTTAGTCCATTCTTGTATTGTTATGAAGAAATACTTCAGACTAGGTAATTTATTTTGAAAAGACAGCATTAATTGGCTCATGCTTCTGCTGGCTGTTTATGTAGCAGAGTGCTAGCATTTGCTTCTGGTGAGGACCTAAGGAAGCTTGCAATCATGGCAGAAGGTGAAGGGGAGCTATCATGTCACATAGTGAGAATTGGAGAAAGAGTGAGAGAGGAAAGAAGTGCCACACTCTTTAAAACAACCAGACCTTGCTTGCACTCCGAGTGAGAACTCACTTATCACCAAGGGGATGGTGCTAAGCTATTCCTGAGAAACCAACCCCCAAGATCTAGTCACCACCTACCAGGTCCCACCTCCAACATTTGGAATCACATCTCTGTGTTTTTAAATTTTATGAGTACGTAGTAGGTGTATATATGAACGGAGTACCTGTTTTAATACAGGCATACAATGTGTAATAATCAAATCAGGATAAATGAGTTATCCATCACCTCAACTACTTATCCCTAGTGTTACAAACAATGTAATTATACTCTTTTAGTTACTTTTAAATGTACAATTAAATAATGATTCACTACAGTCACTCTCTTTTGCTGTGAAATACTAGGTCTTATTCATTCTTTCTTACTATTGTATTGGACCCATTAACCACCCCTGCTTCCTCCCCACTCACCCCACTACTTTTCTCAGTCTCCGATAAACATGCTTCAACTCTGTATCTCCATGAGTTCAATTGTTATAATTTTTAGCTTTCACAAAGCCAACGTGTAGTTTACCTTTCTGTGCCTAGCTTATTTCATTTAACATAATGACCACCAGTTTTATCCATGTTGCAAATGACAGGAATGCATTCTTTTATATAACTGAATAGTACTCAATTACATATGTGTACTGCATGTTCTTTACCCATTTGTCTCTTGATAGACACAGACTGCCTCAAATCTTGGCCATTGTGAATAGTACTGTAATAAATATGGGAGTGCAAAAATGTCTTCATTATACTGGTTGCTTTCTTGTGGGTATAAATTAATACCTAGAAGTAGATTTCTGCATAGTATGACAGCTGCATTTTTAGTTTTTTGGGGAACTTTCAAACTATTCTTCAAAGTGGCTGTCCTAATTTACACTCCCACCAACAACGTGTGAGGATTCCTTTTTCTCTACATGACCACCAACATTTGTTACTGCCTTTTTAAAATTTTATAATAAAGGCCATTATAACTGGGTTGATATGACATCTCATTGTAGTTTTGAATTGCATTTTTCTGATGATCAGTGATGTCGAACACTTTTTTATATGTCTGTTTTCCATTGTTATGTCTTTTTTGAGAAATATCTATTCAGAGCTTTTGATCATGTTTTAATTGGATCATTAGATTTTTTTTTTTTTTCCTATAGAGTTGTTTGAGCTCCTCATATACTTTGGTTATTAATCCCTTGTCAGATGAGGAGTTTACAAATGTCTTCTCTCATTCTGTGAGTTGTCTCTTGACTTTATTAATTGTTTCCTTGGCTGTGTAGAAGCTTTTTAACTTGAATTAATCTTATTCATCCATTTTTGCCTTGGTTGCCTGCACTTGTACGGTATTGCTCAAGAAATATTTGACCATTCCCCCAATGATTTCTTATAGTAAATAGTTTGAGTTTTTAAATTTAAATCTTTAATTAATTATGATTTTTGTATATGGCTAGAGAAAGGAGTCTAGTTTCATTTTTCTCAATATAGATATCCAGTTTTCCCAGCACCATTTATTGAAGAAACTATCCTTTCCCCAATTTATGTTCTTGGCATCTTTGTCAAGAGTGAGCTCACTGTAGGTGTGTAGACTTGCTTCTGGGTCTTTATTCTGTTCCATTGGTATATGTGTCTGTTTTTAAGCCAGTAACTTGCTGTTTTGCTTACTATAGCTCTGTAGTTTTATTTGAAGTCAGGTAATGTGATTCATCCAGTTTTGTTATTTTTGATCATGATAGCTTTAGCTACTCTGGGTCTTTTGTGGTTCCATATAAATTTTAGGATTGATTTTTCTGTTTCTGTGAAGAATGTCATTGGTATTTTTGTAATGATTGCATTGAATCTGTAGACTGATTTAGATAGAATAGACATTTTAAAAATATTGATGCTTCCAGTCCATGAACATAAAATAGCTTTTCATTTCAGGGGTCTCTTCAATTTCTTTCATCAGTGGTTTACAGTTTCCATTACAGAGATCTTCCAGTTCTTTGGTTGAGTTAATTCTCAGATATTTTACTTCATTTGTAGCTACTGTAAATACGATTACTTCCTTGATTTTTTTTCAGATTGTTCATTGTTGACATATAGAAATGTTGCTAATTTTTATATGTTGATTTAGTATGGTGAAACTTTACTGAATTTATCAGTTCTAATGGTTTTCTGAATGAAGTTTTTAGGTTTTTCCATCTACAAATGAGGATAGTTTGACTTCTCCCTTTCCAATTTGGGTGTCCTTGATTACTTTCTCTTGTCTAATAGCTCTAGTGAGGATTTCCAGTAGGATGTTGAATAACAGTGGTGAGAATGGACATCTTGTCATTTTCTAGATTTAAGCAAAAATGATTTTAATTTTTACCCATTTGGTATGATGCTACCTATAGGTTTGTCATATATGATTTTTACTGAGTTGAAGTATGTTGTTTGTACACCCGGTTTTCAAACGGTTTTTAGCATCAATGGAAATGAGTATATCATTTTGTTCTTAATTCTGTTGATATGATGTATCATGTTTATTGATTTGTGTATATTGAACTATCCTTACATCCTTGGAGTAAATCCTACTTTGTCATAATGAATGAATTTTTTAATGTGTTGTGAATTCAGTTTTCTAGCAATTTGTTGAGAATTGTCATATGAATGTTCATCAGAAATATTGGCCTGTAGTTTTTTGTTTTTATGTGTTTTTGTCTGATTTGGGGATCATGGTAATAATGGCGTAGTAACGTGAGTGTAGAAGTATTCCCTTCTCCTCTATATTTTGGAATAATTTGAACAGTATTGGCATTACTTCTTTAAATGCTTGTTAGAATTCAGCAGTGAAGTCAATGGGTTCTTGACTTTTTTTTTAAACTGGGAGAATTTTGACTTCAACTTCAATATTGTTAGTTATTATTGGCCTGTTCAGGTTTTGGATTTCTTTATGATTCAATATTGATAGGTTGTGTGTGTCTAGCAATTTATCGATTTCCTATAGGTTTTCCATTTTATTGGCTTATGGTTGCTTATGGTAGCCACTAATGATCCTTTGAATTTCTATAATGTCAATTGTAATGACTCTTTTACATATTTCAATTTATTTATTTGGGTCTTCTCTTGTTTTTTTCTCAGTTGGGCTAAAGGTTTGTTTTTGTTTATCTTTTCAAAAAAAACTTTTTGTTTTGTGATCTTTTGTATTGTTCTGGTTCACTTACATTTATTTTTACTCTGATCTTTATTATTTATTTTCTTTTACTAATTTAGCATTTGGTTTGCTCTTGACTTTTTAGTTCTTTAAGATGCAACACTAGGTTATTTATTCAAAGTTTTTTTTGTTCCTGTCGGTGGGGATGGAGAGGGTGGAATGATTGGCAGAGGCTGGTATCTAGCCATCCTCTCCACCCCTCCCTGGGATTCACATTTCAACATGATATTTGGAGGGGACAAACATGCAGATAATATCAGATGTATTTTTATAAATTCTGGAGATTAATCATCTCTTGCTTTTAACAGAAATGTTAAATTATCAGAAAATAAATTCATTTATAATTTTCTATCAAACAGTATAATTTAAAAACTATGGGACTTATACAATTATATAGCCCATATGCCCAAAAATAGGCCTTGAAGAGATTCTAACATGTTTACTGCCCCTGTTTCATGGTAGAATGCTTTACACAAGTAACGATGTCTGTATCTCAGTGGGAATTCTGCCACTGTGCTTTACATTCACAGACCTATCCCTATTCACAGTTTGATACACGAAGAAGTTATATAGTTTCTCATTAGAGATACCATTAGAATTATCTTTATCAAAGACAAAACTTTTAGGACCTCAAAAAGAATAGGAATTATTAACACCAAAGAACCCAACAAAGTGTCTAATTTAACTCTTTATTTTAATAATATGAACAGCTACTTCTCGTTCTCATTTTATCTGTCCTTCAATTCTGGTGAATTAGCAAAGAATGAACAACTAGTGTTGAATTGGTTTTGTATTAGACCTCCAAGAAGACTGATACAATTATTTAATTCAATTAAATTCAGCAAACTAGTGACCTGGGAATAGAAGTAAAAATGTATATTATTCCCTCTTGTCTTTAATGCCACCTGGAAATCAAAAACAAAAACAAAACAGACCTAAAAGAGTGTAGAAAGAAATCTTTCACAGTTTTGACAATGATCATGAGCATGATTTACATCTTATTTGCTATTATAAGTCACTCCTAGATGAATGTTTGTATGTGTGTAAGTGGGGAAGAGATTTCTGTATGAGTAACATATTTATATCAAACCTCACAGACATCATAATTTGAAAACTTTATCATAAGAAAAATATGATTATAAATTGAGACTGATGATTCCAGTTTAGCCCAAGAGGATTCTCAAATTGAATGTGTAGTTGAATTACAAATGTAATGTGTAATCTTAAATTGTTCAGAGCGTTTTGAGTTTTTCAAGGAAAAAATCCTAAATCAGAATTATTGTTGGTTTCTATTTTTCTGTTCAAAATTTCAGCCACGCCTTTCCCAACTAATGCCATCAATTTGCAAGGGTACATCTAAGAGGCAACTCAGAATGAACTACTTGGAGTTATGTTCAATCTTAAATGTTTGTATAACCTTTCCAAGATTATTTTTTAGCTAAGAGTGTCCAGATGATTAAGTTATACATGGGGGGGGGGAGCAAGATGGTCGAATAGGAACAGCTCCAGTCTCAAGCTCCCAGCACAAGCAACACAGAAGACAGGTGATTTCTGCATTTTCAACTGAAGTACTAGGTTTATCTCACTAGGGAGTGCCGGACAATCAGTGCTGGTCAGCTGTTGCAGCCCGACCAGCGAGAGCTGAAGCAGGGCGAGGCATCTCCTCACCTGGGAAGCACAAGGGGGAAGGGAATCCCTTTTCCTAGCCAGGGGAACTGAGACACACAACACCTGGAAAATCGGGTAACTCCCACCCCAATACTGCGCTTTAAGCAACTGGGCACACCAGGAGATTATATCCCACACCTGGCCGGGAGGGTCCCATACCCACGGAGCCTTCCGCATTGCTAGCTCAGCAGTCTGAGATCTAATTGCAAGGCAGCAGTGAGGCTGGGGGAGGGGCGCCTGCCATTGCTGAGGCTTAAGTAGGTAAACAAAGCCCTGGGAAGCTCGAACTTGGTGGAGCTCACAGCAGCTCAAGGAGGCCTGCCAGTCTCTGTAGACTCCACCTCTGGGGACAGGGCAGAGCTAAACAACAACAACAAAAACAACAACAACAACAAAGCCGCAGAAACCTCTGCAGACGGAAATGGCTCTGTCTGACAGCTTTGAAGACAGCAGTGGATCTCCCAACACGGAGGCTCAGATCTGAGAATGGACAGACTGCCTGCTCAAGTGGGTCCCTGACACCTGAGTAGCCTAAATTGGAGACATCCTCCACTAGGGGCAGACCGACACCCCACACCTCACACGGTGGAGTACACTCCTGAGAGGAAGCTTCCAAAGCAAGAATCAGACAGGTATACTTGCTGTTCAGCAGTATTCTATCTTCTGCAGCCTCTACTGCCTACACCCAGGCAAACAGGGTCTGGAGTGGACCTCAAGCAATCTCCAACAGACCTACAGCTGAGAGTCCTGACTGTTAGAAGGAAAACTAACAAACAGGAAGGACACCCACACCAAAATCCCATCAGTACGTCACCATCATCAACGACCAGAGACAGATAAAACCACAAAGATGGGGAAAAAGCAGGGCAGAAAAGCTGGAAATTCAAAGAATAAGAGCGCATCGCCCCCTCCAAAGGAACGCAGCTCATCTCCAGCAACAGATCAAAGTTGGACTGAGAATGACTTTGACGAGATGAGAGAAGAAAGCTTCAGTCCATCAAACTTCTCAGAGCTAAAGGAGGAATTATGTACCCAGCGCAAAAAACTAAAAATCTTGAAAAAAGGGTGGAAGAATTGATAACCAAAATAAGTAATGCAGAGAAGGCCATAAACGAACTGACAGAGATGAAAACCATGACACAAGAAATACGTGACAAATGCACAAGCTTCAGTAACCGACTCGATCAACTGGAAGAAAGAGTATCATCGATTGAGGATCAAATGAATGAAATGAAGCGAGAAGAGAAACCAAAGAAAAAAGAAGAAAAAGAAATGAACAAAGCCTGCAAGAAGTATGGGATTACGTAAAAAGACCAAATCTACATCTGATTGGGGTGCCTGAAAGTGAGGGAGAAAATGGAACCAAGTTGGAAAACACTCTTCAGGATATCATCCAGGAGAACTTCCCCAACCTAGTAGGGCAGGCCAACATTGAAATTCAGGAAATACAGAGAAAGCCACAAAGATACTCCTCCAGAAGAGCAACTCCAAGACACATAATTGCCAGATTCAACAAAGTTGAAATGAAGGAAAAAATCTTAAGGGCAGCCAGAGAGAAAGGTCGGGTTACCCACAAAGGGAAGCCCATCAGACTAACAGCAGATCTCTAGGCAGAAACTCTACAAGCCAGAAGAGAGTGGGGGCCAATATTTAACATTCTTAAAGAAAAGAATTTTCAACCCGGAATTTCATATCCAGCCAAACTAAGTTTCATAAGTGAAGGAGAAATAAAATCCTTTACAGATGAGCAAATGCTTAGAGATATTGTCACCACCAGGCCTGCCTTACAAGAGACCCTGAAGGAAGCACTAAACATGGAAAGGAACAACCGGTACCAGCCATTGCAAAAACATGCCAAAATGTAAAGACCATCGAGGCAAGGAAGAAACTGCATCAACTAACGAGCAAAATAACCAGTTAATATCATAATGGCAGGATCAAGTTCACACATAACAATATTAAACTTAAATGTAAATGGACCAAATGCTCCAATTTAAAGACAAAGACTGGCAAATTGGATAAAGAGTTAAGACTCATCAGTCTGCTGTATTCAGGAGACCCATCTCACATGCAGAGACATATATAGGCTCAAAATAAAGGGATGGAGGAAGATCTACCAAGCAAATGGAGAACAAAAAAAAGCAGGGGTTGCAATCCTAGTCTCTGATAAAACAGACTTTAAACCATCAAACATCAAAAGAGACAGAAAAGGCCATTACATAATGGTAAAGGGATCAATTCAACAGGAAGAGCTAACTATCCTAAATATATATGCACCCAATACAGGAGCAACCAGATTCATAAAGCAAGTCCTTAGAGACTTACAAAGGGACTTAGACTCCCATCCAATAATAATAGGAGACTTCAACACCCCACTGTCAACATTAGACAGATCGAGACAGAAAGTTAACAAGGATATCCAGGAATTGAACTCATCTCTGCAGCAAGCTGACCTAATAGACATCTACAGAACTCTCCACTCCAAATCAACAGAGTAGACATTCTTCTCAGCACCACATCACACTTATTCCAAAACTGATCACATAATTGGAAGTAAAGCACTCCTCAGCAAATGTACAAAAACAGAAATTATAACAAACTGTCTCTCAGACCACAGTGCAATGAAACTGGAACTCAGGACTAAGAAACTCAATCAAAACCGCTCAACTACATGGAAACTGAATAACCTGCTCCTGAATGACTACTGTGTACATAACGAAATGAAGGCAGAAATAAAATGTTCTTTGAAACCAATGAGAACAAAGATACAACATACCAGAATCTCTGGGACACATTTAAAGCAGTGTGTAGAGGGAAATTTATAGCACTAAATGCCCACAAGAGAAAGCTGGAAAGATCTAAAATGGACACTCTAACATCACAATTATAAGAACTAGAGAAGCAAGAGCAAACACATTCAAAAGCTAGCAGAAGGCAAGAAATAACAAAGATCAGAGCAAAACTGAAGGAGATAGAGACACAAAAAACCCTCCAAAAAATCAATGAATCCAGGAGTTGTTTTTTTGAAAAGATCAATAGAATTGATGGATTGCTAGCAAGACTAATAAAGAAGAAAAGCGAGAAGAATCAAATAGACGCAATAAAAAATGATAAAGGGGATATCACCAGCAACCCCACAGAAATACAAACTACCATCAGAGAATACTATAAACACCTCTACACAAATCAATTAGAAAATCTAGAAGAAATGGATAATTTCCTGGACACTTCCACTCTCTCAAGACTAAACCAGGAAGAAGCTGAATCCCTGAATAGACCAATAGCAGGCTCTGAAATTGAGGCAATAATTAATAGCCTACCAACCAAAAAAAGTCCAGGATCAGATGGATTCACAGCTGAATTCTACCAGAGGTACAAGGAGGAGCTGGTACCATTCCTTCTGAAACTTTTCCAATCAATAGAAAAAGAGGGAATCCTCCCTAACTCATTTTATGAGGCCAACATCATCCTGATATCAAAGCCTGGCAGAGACACAACAAAAAAAGGGAATTTTAGACCAATATCCCTGATGAACATCGATGCAAAAATCCTCAGTAAAATACTGGCAAACTGGATCCAGCAGCACATCAAAAAGCTTATCCACCATGATCAAGTGGGCTTCATCCCTGGGATGCAAGGCTGGTTCAACATACGCAAATTAATAAATGTAATCCAGCATATAAACAGAACCAAAGACAAGAACCACATGATTATCTCAATAGATGCAGAAAAGGCTTTTGAAAAAATTCAACAGCCCTTCATGCTAAAAACGCTCAATAAATTCGGTATTGATGGAACATATCTCAAAATAATAAGAGCTATTTAGGACAAACCCACAGCCAATATCATACTGAATGGGCAAAAACGGGAAAAATTCCCTTTGAAATCTGGCACAAGACAGGGATGCCCTCTCTCACCACTCCTATTCAACATAGTGTTGGAAGTTCTGGCTAGGGCAATCAGGCAAGAGAAAGAAATCAAGGGTATCCAGTTAGGAAAAGAAGAAGTCAAATTGTCCCTGTTTGCAGATGACATGATTGTATATTTAGAAAACCCCATTGTCTCAGCCCAAAATCTCCTTAAGCTGATAAGCAACTTCAGCAAAGTCTCAGGATACAAAATTAATGTGCAAAAATCACAAGCATTCTTGTACACTAGTAACAGACAAGCAGAGAGCCACATCATGAATGAACTTCCATTCACAATTGCTTCAAAGAGAATAAAATACCTAGGAATCCAACTTACAAGGAATGTCAAGGACCTCTTCAAGGAGAACTACAAACCACTGCTCAGTGAAATAAAAGAGGACACAATCAAATGGAAGAACATACCATGCTCATGGATAGGAAGAATCAATATCGTGAAAATGGCCATACTGCCCAGGGTTATTTATAGATTCAATGCCATCCCCATCAAGCTACCAATGGGTTTCTTCACAAAATTGGAAAAAAACTGCTTTAAAGTTCATATGGAACCAAAAAAGAGCCCACATTTCCAAGACAATCCTAAGTCAAAAGAACAAAGCTGGAGGCATCACGATACCTGACTTCAAATTATACTACAAGGCTACAGTAACCAAAACAGCATGGTACTGGTACCAAAACAGAGATATAGACCAATGGAACAGAGCAGAGTCCTCAGAAATAATACCACACATCTACAGCCATCTGATCTTTGATAAATCTGAGAAAAAGAAGAAATGGGGAAAGGATTCCCTATTTAATAAATGGTGCTGGGAAAATTGGCTAGCCATAAGTAGAAAGCTGAAACTGGAGCCTTTCCTTACTCCTTATATGAAAGTTAATTCAAGATGGATTAGAGACATAAATGTTAGGCCTAATACCATAAAAACTCTAGATGAAAACTGGTAATACCATTCAGGACATAGGCATGGGCAAGGACTTCATGTCTAAAACACCAAAAGCAATGGCAACAAAAGCCAAAATTGACAAATGGGATCTAATTAAACTAAAGAGCTTCTGCACAGCAAAAGAAACTACCATCAGAGTGAACAGGCAACCTACAGAATGGCAGAAAATTTTTGCAATCTACTCATCTGACAAAGGGCTAATATCCAGAACCTACAAAGAACTCAAAGAAATTTACAAGAAAAAAACAAACAACCCCATCAAAAAGTGGGGAAAGGATATGAACAGACATTTCTCAAAAGAAGACATTCATACAGACAACAGACACATGAAAAAATGCTCATCATCACTGGCCATCAGAGAAATGCAAATCAAAACCACAATCAGATACCATCTCACACCAGTTAGAATGGCAATCATTAAAAAGTCAGGAAACAACAGGTGCTGGAGAGGATGTAGAGAAATAGGAACACTTTTGCACTGTTGGTAGGATTGTAAACTAGTTCAACCATTATGGAAAACAGTATGGCGATTCCTCAAGGATCTAGAACTAGAAGTACTATATGGCCCAGCCATCCCATTACTGGGTATATACCCAAAGGATTACAAATCATGCTGTTATAAAGACACATGCACACATATGTTTATTGCGGCACAATTCACAATAGCAAAGATTTGGAATCAACCCAAATGTCCATCAGTGACAGACTGGATTAAGAAAATGTGGCACATATACACCGTGGAATACTATGCAGCCACAAAAAAGGATGAGTTTGAGTCCTTTGTAGAGACATGGATGCAGCTGGAAACCATCATTCTCAGCCAACTATCACAAGAACAGAAAACCAAACACCACATGTTCTCACTCGTAGGTGGGAACTGAACAATGAGATCACTTGGACTCAGGAAGGGGAACATCACACACTGGGGCCTATCACGGGAAGGCGGGAGGGGGGAGGGATTGCATTGGGAGTTATACCTGATGTAAACGACGAGTTGATGGGTGCTGACGAGTTGATGGGTGCTGACGAGTTGATGGGTGCAGCACACCAACATGGCACAAGTATACGTATGTAACAAACCTGCACATTATGCACATGTACCCTAGAACTTAAAGTATATATAAAAAAAAGTTATACATAAAGGGATATAAATACAAGTATCAGGTTCAATTTCCAGGCGATATCTTTAAAAGGAAGCTACTTGCCCTTCTTGATTCTCTCCCCCAAATTTTACTTGTAGACAGGGACACAGTTGTGGTGTTGGTCAAGCTTAGGACTTAGGGTGAGGAGACATTTCAGGGAAGGGCAGAGAAATGCAGGGAATAGATCTCTGTTCCTCAAGGATCTTGTAGGGGAAATTTACAGTTTCCCAATGTTGATTCTCAATTTAAATATTTACAACAAAATAACTACCTGTTTTCTGTCTTATTTTTATTTAGTTAATGATAAATAAATTGAAAACAAATCTTGCCTGTTTTATTGTTACATTTTTGTCTATTTTACAGAAATATTTGACTTGAGTCCCTCATACATATTCCCATTCTTTTTTGTGTACATCTACGCATAGTCCCCAACATTAAATACTCAGAAGTGAAAATGTCAAGTTAAATTTTTCAATGTTAAAATAATATAGTATATGATTAAAACTGCTCTCCAAAATAGTTGAACTATTTTCCACTACCATACAGCTGTGTATATGAATACACATTTCCTGATTGTCTTCTAGTATTTGATATTATCAACTATGTTAGAGTTGCTATGTTTTCCAGGTATAAATATGTTTAAAACCATCAGTACATAATCATTACTGCTTTTTAGTCACTATTAATTTTTCTTAGACCCACATATTTCTATGTATATTGTTCTGCACTCATTCCTGAATTTCTCATCTTCCATCTGGAATAATTTTTCATTTGCCTAATGAGCACCCACCCCCATTTTTTGTTCTTAGTATTGTCAATCTTGTAATATTTTTTAACATTCTCTGTGTGTCCACAGATTATTTCACTTTATTTCTCAATGGATACTTGCAGAGATAAAATTCCAGTTCAATTTTTTGTTTTGTTTTGTTTTGTTTTTTTTCTAGCACTTTAAGATATACCATTTCTTTGTATTCTAGCTTCCATTGTTTCTGTTTTGGTTTAATTGTTAAAAAATTAATGTTAGTTTAATTACCTGTGCCAGTTATTAACTTGTGCTTCAGCTACATATTACCTTTCTACAGATTTATTTGTGGGGTTTCTTATTAGAATGTATAAAACACATTTCTGCTTTGCCAACCTGTTCTACATTAATCTCTGCCTATGGGGATGATTGAAAACAACGAGAAGACTGGAAGAGAAAGAAGCAACTTACTTCTTTCCAGTTGCTTCCAAAGGGCTTCTTGTTTGCTTAAGGTTGCCCTTACAGACTTTAAAAATATCTTTTTTTCATGTTTATCTTCCTTTAAATATTTACAATTATTTTAGGTGTTCATAAAAATTATACTAATTGCACTATTTATTTTATATTTTCCTTTAACTATATAACAATTATGTCTATAAATTTATTCATTTCTAAACCATTTGAATTATGGTTTCCTTTTATATTACACAAGTAAAATAATTTATTAAACCAGCTCTTAATTACTAAATTTTGAAGTTTCTTTAAATACCTATTTCATTATATTTTGTAACTATTAAATTTTAATATGACGTTTACCTGCCATATAATACTCTAGGTCAAATTAAGCTAAGCATTTTGTAGATGATCATTTCTGCTATGATGCAAAAACTGTGAGAATAAGTCATTGTTTTTTTTTCTTGCTAATGAGGGACTTGAGATTCTGAAAGTTTGGGTGGTTTACTAAAGCTCACACATTAAGTAATTGCATGGTTTTCTTTTAGGTTACACCAAAGCTAAACTATTTTAACAATATTTATATCAAATAATTGTTATTCTTTGCATTTTGTCTGCTAGTATGTTTGCTTTGTTTCTTTGGTCTCTAAGCACCTATTTGTCACACTTGTGAAAAGAACTCACAGTTTTCATTTGAGGATTAAAACCCCATTCACCCTCAGGGTATGCAGTTTGGGTGGGACATCACCTCTACAAATAGGAAAGGGGCATGTAATCTAGTTCTAAACACGTTGATAGACTTACCTCCTTGGTCACAGTTAATTCATTGCTGACCACATGACTCAAACCATATCAACTAGACTGACTTAGAGCTATTTGTGTATTTTTTAGGTGGGTGGTACAGAGCATCAAGGGCAAATTTGGCTTTGAACCTGAGCACTTGTGAAGCTGCAGTCAACATGTCCTGCATAGGCACATGAAGAATAAGGTCAGCACGTGGAGAGGAGCAGAGCTAAGTCAAGAGATGGGGGCCAATCTACTTCTCATGATATGTCTAGCACCCAGAATTCAATGATTCTCAAAGTCAGATATATCGATCTAAAGCTCCTTTTAGCAATCATCTATTAACAGCTATTTTTTGTTGAGCTTCTTCACTGAGCCAGTCAATACACTAAGTACTTTATCAGATATAGTAATTTTTAATGCTTAAAACAATTTTGAGATGTATATATTATTTCTGTCTTCATTCAACAGATAAGAAACATTAGGACTAGAGTGTTTTATAAGACTTGTTAACACATCTGAATTCATGGAGTAGATGTCATGATTAAAATTTAGTCATTCAGAATGCTAAGTTTAACATTTCTTACCTTTTTTTTTTTTTTTTTTTGCAAGTGTGACTTGTTTTTCTGCTGTTGCAACCGCAAATGTCCTTACTTATGCAGTAAGGAATTATTACTACCTTCTTTATAATCTCTTGTATTGTTTCGTGATATTCTATTTTAATTTATTCTCTTCTCTAAGTGTCAATATACGTGAAATAATCTCTATCTGGACTTTTATGAACTGGTCATCTTTTTATTTTTTATTTATCATCCTTTTCATGATACAGAATATATTCATGATTGGGAATAAATGGAATTTAATATGGTTATGAGTTATATTCTCCAATGTCAGTAAGTTTTGAGGGATAACAAATACTCTTCAGACATGACACATCTGATAGAAATAATGATTCTGTCTTGCTGTCTGTCCTTCACCAAATGAACATATAAATTAGTCCTTAATAATGCAGCTAGCAATGCTCAGAGTCTATCTGGACATAAAATATGTGTTAGACATTATAGACAATCACATATTATTTTTAAAATATAGAGTGACTTTCTTTATGTTTTCTTCTGGTCTTCACACTATTTTATAAAATTTTAGTTACTGTTAAAAATTACAGAGTAAATATTTTTAGATTGAGAAAAATATTATTTTGGGTATAAAGAATCTGATGTACTACAATTACTTATAAGGTAAGATTTTTATATTATTTACAAGTATACTTACAGCAACATTTTTAACATGAACTTTTAAAAATATGAAGGAATAAAATATGCAATTTAAATGGAATACAGGAAAACATTTTCTTTTGTGATAATACTATAATATAGCTGTAATAACCTTCACAAGAAAATGGTAGCATTGTCCTGCCACAGAAATAACATTCTATGTTTTTTGATAGGAACTATAAAAACTCACATTATTCTGTTTTAAACGGAACCATTTTAAAAACCTGCTGCTGCAGAATCACACAATTTTTCTGTAAAGATGTGTCTTATATATCCCAAGATGCTATTATTGAAAACAATAAAATATACTATTGTAAGATCAACGAGGGTTGAGATGACTATATCCTTATAAGCTGAAAAAGACAATCAGTATGATAATTAGAGCATGTTAATTACTCCCTACCAGAAACAAAAAATGCAAATGATATACAGCAGGAAATTAACAGCAGTTACTGTTCAATATTGCATGACTTTTCCATTAAGAATAATATGAGAAGTTGTTAAATTATAGAAAATGAGAATAATGAGGTGAGAATATTAAAGAACTTTAGGTTTCCGGTCTGGCTGTGGAGGAAATCATTAGAAATGATTCTGAGCAAGTGTTACATTCTGTGTGGTTTCAGCAAGCTTGTGGAGTACAATAGGGAAATCTTCATGTATGCTTTTGTTTTTACAAGCTCGAACAAGACTGAGTATTCTGGCTCACCTACAAAGAGTTCAGTAACCTTTCCTGAATAATACATTTGCCAAAATCTAACACCATTTCACCCTTTTCTTTAAAAATTTTGAACTGATGGAAAAATGAGTATAATTTGTCACACTCTCAGAACAATCCCAAGAGTAAGAAAAAGTCTTAATTACAAGTCATTTTTTTTTTTTTTTTTTTGAGGCGGAGTCTTGCTCTGTCACCCAGGCTGGAGTGCAGTGGCCGGATCTCAGCTCACTGCAAGCTCCGCCTCCCGGGTTCACGCCATTCTCCTGCCTCAGCCTCCAAAGTAGCTGGGACTACAGGCGCCCACCACCTCGCCCGGCTAGTTTTTTGTATTTTTTAGTAGAGACGGGGTTTCACTGTGTTCTCCCGGATGGTCTCAATCTCCTGACCTTGTGATCCGCCCGTCTCGGCCTCCCAAAGTGCTGGGATTACAGGCTTGAGCCACCGCGCCCGGCCACAAGTCATTTTTTAAATGGAAATGATTATATGACTCAGATTTAGATAAAACATAAATATGGCAAGAAACCAAGAAACCTTAACTTTTTCATATGTACTACAAAGAAAGAGTCACATGAATTATCTTTTGGAAAGTTTTAATGTGAAAAGAAACTGCATTACAATCATAATACATCATCTAATTTACCATCATCCCTATATAATTTATTCTGTAAAATGATACAAATAGAGAAGGAGTAAAATTAGAAACTGTGATATTAAATACATATTTGGAAGAATGTGCAAGTATACTGTATCATAAATACACTTTAAGTTCTGAGGGAAACAATATGCTTACTCTTAAACAAATAATCAATTTATTCAAGGTGACAGGACATACTTTAGTAGACTAGTAAATTACCTTAAAATTAAAATTATTGGTTCATAAAAACGGAGGGGAGATGAGTCAAAACAGAATATTTGCAACATTTTAATTTTTGTTTATTTAGGAATTTTACAATTAGCTGAGTACAACCAATATACATTTATCTAGATTTATACCATAGTATATATAACAGCTATACTACTTAATGATTTAACTACTTTATTTTGTTTTACTCTTAGTCTAAGATATGTGTTTTAAGTTTTTTTTTTTTAAAAGTTCAATGTAAAATTAAAGATCGTGTATTCTATGAGATCATGGTCTTTATATGATTTAAGCAATAGACACATTTTCACCTGTAGAGCAGAGTTTGAGGTTTACCTCTTCATACTGTCCAATAACTCCAGATCCACTGTGAAACTTTTTATTTTTTGCTTGAACACAGCTCATTTTTCCTAATAAAATATACTGAGTTCTTATCATAATCCCTCAATTTCCTTATTTTTTTCTTAACATCTACTTGTTACAGATTGCCCTCTGGTTTCATTTGTGGAAAGACATTTTAAAATCATCCTTGTAAGTATTATATCACTAAAACTATTCAACAACCAAATTATTGGCATAAATAGATTATCATAGCTAAATACAAGCTGTTGCTAACTACACAAAAGCAAGCTTAACTGTCGCTTGTATAATATCATTGCACTCCAGGTAGGCAATTCAGTCCTTTCCTATCTCCAAAACAGCCCTCAAAATGATTATTGCCCAGTAAATACACATTTTGCTTCTTAGTGCCATGTTGTTATTGTTGTTGTTGTTTTTCCACCACAGCAGTTTTAAGAACAGTTTCTCTGACATTAATATCATACTGTTTCTAGCCTTTAGGATATGTGCCAAATTTTTCATTAAAATTCAAACAAACAGATTAAAGAAGTGAGATTCTGATTAATTTTTTTACAGTTTCCACCCTACATCATTTAGATCATGTAATCTTCTTTCACTGAGCACAGAGAAAGACAACTTTCACTGCAAACTAATTGGATGAGCACAATCAAATGAGTCATCTTCCTAATCCCTGCTAATTTTCACAGCTGAATCCATCGTGAGGACCGACACATATTCTGGCAACATTCAAAATTGAGCATGTATACTGGCACCACCTGAAGGTGTTCTTATGATTATACTGAACATTAAGTTGTAGAAGTACATAGTGGGTCCAGGATCTGATATACCCTCAGGAGAAATATTTCAAACGAAAGACAGAGGTAAAAGCAAACATGAAACAATAGCAACAAAATATGTATCCTTTGAAAGCCCCAAAACCACACAATTTTCAATACATTATCAATTCTGGTCCGTATAATAGTTCCGCATGGCAAATAAGACATTTGTGAAATATTGAAGTTTATAATTAACTTATATATTAAAGTAAATTTAAGTAATGCAATTTTACAGAGAATATAGAGCATCAAAAAGTGAACAATATATATTTTACAGATTTTATTTCAGTCTTAGGACTCCGAATCTTGTACTCTTTCTATGAAACACAATGTTGCCACTCAAATCATTAGCATAAACACAAGTCCACGTTTTATATAGCATGTATCGCTATTTCTTTCACACATATTAGGACAGTTAATCTTAAGATGCTACAAGGGCTGCATTCTTTTCTCTTATTACATATGAGAAACCTGATTGATAGAATTTAAAAGACTGGTTCAATAGAGCAGCCTGGTTTTGAAAATATTCTAATACCTGGTCCTGGATTCTTTCTACTATATAACAGAATTTACAGATAGGAAGTATCTGGCCTGTCATTTACTCAACAAATAAATAATTATCACTTCCCAAGTGTTAAGCACTTTTCTATTCACACTGAGAGAAAAAACACAAAAATATTTCTACTTTAATGCTGCTTCTATTTTTTATATTACTGTTATTTTTTGCTAAGGGATAGAAAGGTAGTAGCAGGGTTAAAGGGAGCAAGAACAGCATGGATGTGGGTAGCATACCTCTGCCTACCTTTTATATGGTTATGTTTATGGAGGTCTGTGATTTATCATTATTCCCACTTAAACTTAACCCTGAGTTCATAGGGAATTTTTGCTTTTCCTAACATAGGATATTTTTAATTTCTTTTTCCCTTGGCAAGCATACTGGAATATAGTAATCTCTCTTTCTTGGCCTAGCTGATTCCCATTTGTCATTAAAGACAGAGCTTAGTGATTATATTCTCTAAAAAGTTGCTGTTCATCTTTCCAATATAAATGGCCACATCTTGTTTTTTTCTAATTTCCAGTATTTATGATTATCAGAGGAAATGCTATGCTTTAATTCATCTGTTTATGTGTTTACATTACCATGTAATATTTTTGAATGAAAATTCATATTTTTTCCAGCAATTGGTGCAATGCCCGGCACTTGGTAGGGAATCAATAAATCTTTATCCAGTTAAATGCCACTAGAGTTCTATGGTGTTATTTGTTCTAGTGATTGTCCCAAACAGACAATTATTACAATGATAAAACGGTTTCTTTTTCCTTTTTTAATGGGAAATTTTACAACAAATATCACATTTTTGAAATTGAGTCACTCATGAAAACAGACATTTTTGTCTCTTTAAAGAGCAACAAAACATTTCGATGATCAGGCTGATTACGAATTACTAACCTAGTGGATATCTTGATCACATTTATAGATGCAACATTTTTTCTTGGAAGCCATTCAGACACTCCATCTTTTTAGCACATGATGAAGAAAAAGGGGAATAACACATAAGAAAAATGTAACAATGAGAAAATTAACAACCTGATTAGAAAATGGGAAGACATGTGAACAGAAACTTTAGCAAAGATGTACAAGTGGCAAATAGGCATATGAAAAGATGATTTACTTTATATTTCATTAAGATATTGTAATTTTACACAACACGGATACAACTACACAGCTATTAAAAAATCAGAAACACTGGCAGTATCAAACGTGGTGAGGATATGGAACAACAGAAACTCTCATTGATTGATGGTGGGATTTAGAAAACAGTTTGGTGGCTTCTCACAAAATTAAAAGTACTCATAGCATATGAACCAGCAATCCTGCTACTTTGTATTTACTCAAATGAGTTGAAAAGTTTATATACAACTGATGTTTAAAGCAACTCTATTCATGATTTCCAAAACTTGGAAGCAATCAATAGACCATTCAGAAGATGGACAGGTTAAGAAACTGTGGTATGTTTGGACAGTAGAATATTATTCACTACTAAAAATAAATTAGCTACTGGTTCATAAAAAGATATGTAGGAAACTTAAATGCATGTTACTGAGTAAAAGAAGTCAACATTAAAAGGCTTAATGCTATATGGTTCCAAATATATGAAATGCTGGGAAAGGCAAAACTATAGAGACAGTAAAAAGATAAGTTGTTTACGGGGGTTGGAGGAAAGAAGGGGTGAATAAGAGGAGCACAGAATACTTTTAGGGCAGTGAAACTGTTCTGCATGATACTGTAATTGTAGATACAGGTCATTACACATGTGTTGAAACCTGCAGAATGTACAAACACCATGAGTGAACCTTAATGTAAACTAAGGACTTTGAGTGACAATGATGTGTCAGTGTTGGCTTTTCCACTGTAAAAAATGTGCCACTGTGGATCAGATTATTGATGCTGATAAGTCTGTGAACATATAGGGTTAGGGGTATGTGGGAACTCTCTGTAATTTCCACTTAATTTTGTTATAAACCTAAAAATGCTCTAAAAATTCAGTCCATTAAACTACCTAATCCAAAGGCAAAAAACATACATAGTATAATAAAATTCAGTTAAATTTTCAACCAGAATAGCAGCATACATGAAAATGAGTATTAAGTCATCCAACAAGCCTCATATCTTCAAATTAGACACATATAAAAGTAAGATTATTATTGTTTGGATATTTTGTCCCCGGCAACTCACATTAAAATGTGACCTCCAATGTTGGAGGTGGGCCTAGTGGGAGGTGTTTGGGTCATGGGGATAAATGTCTCATGAATGACTTGGTACTGCCCTCATGATAATGAATGAGTTATCATTCTATAAATTCAAGCAAGATGTGGTCTTTTTAAAGAACCTGAAACCTTTTCTGTCTTTTTCCCCCTCTTTCCCTCTTGCCATGTGTCATGCTAGCTTCTTCATTGACTGCCACCATGATTGTAAGCCCCCTGAGGCTCTCACCAGAAGCAGATGCTGGAACTATGCTTTGGGTATAGTGTACAGAACTGTGAGACAAATAAATCTCTTTTCCTTAGAAATTAGTTTATAGCAGGTATTACTTTATAGCAATACAAAATGGACTGACACAATCACCAAAAAGAATCTCTGAAGCTTCTGTTTGCATTAAACTTTTGATTTACATGTCATAGAATAATGAGAGTATTATTTTATATTCTTTTTTGTTTATGTTTGCAATTGTGATTATTCATATTTTTATATACATAGCCATACATTTTAAATGTTTTAAAATTCCCATATGGCTAAATAATATATTATTGCCACCAAAAATATTCAAACCATCATTTTTTTATGTTCAGAATATATAAAATTAATTAACAAAAAAAGCAATAAAAATATGGGGAAGTATTAGCCCAAGATGGCCAACTAGATGCAGCCAGGAAGAGCTTCTCCCATCAGGAGAGACCGGACCATGTAACCAATTACCCATGTAACAAACCTGCACAATTTACCCATGTAACAAACCTGCACATGTAACCCAAGAACCTAAAATAAAAATTGGAAGGAAAAACAAAAAGTAAAACATGGAATAAATAAAAATGAGCATAACACTTGTAATAAATATTCACAAAAGAAGATATAAAAATATCTAAATACACAAAAAGATGCTTAATGTTCTTTGCCATAAGAAAAACACATTTAAATCAAACAATAAATGACATTATGCTCATAAAAATAAAAGTTAAAAGCCTAATAATATCACACTTTAGTGAGGATTTGAAGCAAATGGAGCTCATAAATTGCTGGTGAGAATAAAAAATGCTATCGCCACGTTAAAAAAAGTTTGGCCATTTCTCATAAATGAAATATACACTTACTAAGTGCTAGATACTTTTTTAAAAATCACATTAGATACACTGAGGCAAAACACAAAATGCTTCCTATTTTTATATAGCTTATATTTGATGCAAAGACACCATAAAAAGCAAACATATATGAATTATGAAGTATATAAAATGTCAATAATGATACAGAAATTTCACGTCTATGTGAATCTATGTATTATTCCCCTTTGAATATATATGTAAAATATTTATCCTAAGGGAATATATATATATATATAAAATTGCCACAAAAACTTTTACAATAATATTATTAGTAGATTGATTAATTACTGCAAAATGAAAACAATTTAATGTCTATCAATATGTTATTGGATTAACAAACTGTTGTGTGTTTATATAATGGAAAGTACTGCAGACTAAAATAGATAAACTTCTGTTATAGACAAAAGCAGGAATATGTCTGATATAATGGAGATATCATCGCATTTATGTCCACTAGTTTTTTCTTGGAAGCAATTGAGGCATTCCATCTTATTGGCATATAATGAAGTGAAAGAAGGAGTAATACATAATTTAAAACTTAACAATAAGAAAACTAACAACCTGATTAGAAAATAAGAAAAGATCTGAGCAGTGTGTGCATATGCATGTATAAACATATACATACCTATGGAATACAAATACATATATAATGTATCAATATATAAAAATAGTTTACGGCTGATAACATTTTGTGAAGTTCTAAGTAAAGCCAAAACTAAGCTTACAGAAAGAACAGAAATACTAGTGTTGTGATTTGACTGCAAGACTGACATAGGGGAAATTTTCAAGGGTGATGGAAATGTTCCACATTTTGGCTATGTGGGAGACTGCAGAAAACTCACCAAACAACTATAATCTGTTCATTTTGTTATATTTAAATTATACAACAATAAAAATATTTTAAAGTATATTATAAATTATGATGTAGTTTAAGAACAGAAGCTAAAAGATGTTTTGACAAATAGTGAAAATTTAGAAAAATTTCATATCCTCTTGTAGTATCTCCTTTGTAAAGGTCAAAATCTTTAATCATTTTGATGAATACATTAGATTTGCTATTTTTAAATTATTGCTTTTATATTCATACTTATTTCTTAACTTGAAAAGTATAATTTATTTGTAGAATAGAGTCTATCACAAGTCTACGTCATGACAAAATATGATTTTTTCTCTCTCTCATTGTATTCCATTTGATTAGAAAAGTGTCCAGCACTTGGTAGATCATTAGTCTTTATTTGCTGACTAAATGAAAGTCCAGATATCTCCCATTGGTACATTATATGATATAGTAGAAATAATCCATGTCATGGATCACTCCCATGTAACTAGAATACTGATTCTGAATGTACCCATGTAGCCTGACTCAGATAAAGAAATAGAAGATTAGCAGTCTCCAAAGTCTCCCCTTGTCTTCCTTTCCATCCACTGTACTCTAAAGGGTAAACTCGATTCTTATTTCTAACACTGTGGATTAGAGCTTCAGACAATCTATGGGTATAGATTATTTTTAATTACTTCCTTTCCAATATCCCCTGCTTATTGTTGACAGCATCTTGCTAAGTTTATTTTAGTTTCAAGAATCGTTACCTTAATTTTAATTTCTGTTCTTTTACTTGTATAAAACTTTAAGAGCTTCCTAACAAGTCTAATAATTTGAAGTATTTAACTCACCCAATCTATTTTACCATCTAAACTCAGATTTTATTATTCTACTTATTTGTGTATACTGGTATATGTAGGTTTGTATGTGTATGTATACTATGTATATATGCATAATATGTATGGATCTACATATATGTATAAGGGAATAGTTGTGTTTACACAGACACACGCCCATATATTTATGTCACCTTGTTCATACAGTACGTTTTTAAAAATCTTAGTTATCTTCTCAACTTTTGTTCTCCTCTTATAATTAATTGATTTACTAATTAAAATACCATTTATGCTTTAAGTTTCACCTCCAATTAGAAGTCTTCTAAAATGTCATCCATTAAAGTTTATCTATTTCTCCACTGTGAACTCAAATAATTTTTTTAAAATGTATTCATATATCTGGTGTCACAAGCCTGCTTGGATTACAGCTGCAATGCTATATCCCTAAGTAGGTTTTGAGATCTATGAAGATAAAGATCTTATAGGAGTCCATGATTTTCTATGTTCATAGTAATTTTCTTAGTAATCTTCAAAGTAAGTTGTTCTTTATATTTACTCCATGTTATATAAAATAATTTGTTGTAATTGTTTAAGCTACAGACATCTCCACCTCACCCCATGCTATTAGCCTACAAAGGCCAGTGAGGAAATCTGGATTTCATTTAACATACCTGATGATTATTTGGTGCACTATATGTTTAAAACCTCTGCCCAAACCAATAGACCAACAGAGCCACTTATTCATAAATATATAACATAGAACCAAATTATACTATTCTATTGGATGATATATAACCATGTTTAATGCAATCAGAAAGTGTAGTTAAAATTTTATTTCTAAATAATAGTAGCCAATACATTCAACATTTCCTGTGTAATAGGTGCTTCTCTAAGTGATGCATATATATTAACTCCCTGAAATCTCACCATAACTCAAAAGTGATTACTATTATTATTACCATTTTACAGAAAAAGAAAATGAAGTCAGAAAACATTAAGTACTTGCTAAAGATTGCATCTCTTTTAAATCTGGCTGCAGTCTGTTCTTATAAACTATAGTATACTGTTTGTAATGCATAAAGTAACATATTTTATATAGTAAATATTATACATATAAAGAATCTGAAATTTGATCGAAGTTGTTATGGAGCATAGAAGACATAAAGTATCAATTAGTTGATAACAGGAAAACCCAACACATCCCATTTAGCCTTTGAGCTGATTCCCAAATGGAAATCACCACTTTATAGCAGTAGAAAACACACTCAGCCATTATTTAATCCAAATGGCTAGTTTATGTGAATTAGGTGCTTGCTACAATTATTACTCATGAAAGACTATCTGGTTTAAGGTAAAAAATATATATATTTTTGAGAAATAGGATTAACATATTTCTCACTATATTTATAAAAGCAGAAAAACTCCCAAAGACAAATTTGGCCATGAATCTTAATCACTGGCATTTAATTTGGAACCATTACTTTCATAAACTCCATTCAAGATTTGTTTAAATATCTGAGTTTAGGCATATAGAATATTCAAATTCATCCAAATAGAATGACCATGCTATTCAGTAGCTTGTGTGAACAATTTAACTCAAAGGCTGTGTCACACCATTTTTATTACTGTATAGTCATTATTTTTGGTCAAATGTATTTATTTATTTGTTGATGAAAGGTTAACTGTGGTGTGAGGTTATTTTTATCACCTTCTACAGGCAAAGCACGTCTCATACCTTATCTCATATAAGCCTTATAACAAACTAGAAAGTAGATATTGCTTTGAGATGAATGTACCAAAGCTCAGAAAGTGACTTACCAAGCTGGTCACATAGCAAGTAATTTTCAGATCTTGAAAAGAGAAAAATATATTTCTGACAGAAAATTGGTATTTTTGATATAGACTATTTCATAGATGATGATCATGACAGATAGATAGATGGCTAGAGATATAGGCAGATCACCTGTGTGTGTAGTGTGTATATTTGTTAGCATGTTGCATATCACATAAATATCATTCACACCCTAAATTCAGGAATTACTTATAGAATAGCAATTTACCTTCATTTCTGATATCAAGAATATGAGTCTTGTTTATTCTTTAAACAAATTTTTATTGGGTACTTCCTCTATGCTGAAAATAATCTTGAACCATACTGACAAGGTCTCTGCTCTTAAAGACTTACATTCTTGGGTGGAAACACAGTGATAAAATCATAGAATTAAAATTAAACTTTGCTGTTTTATGCAGAGATAACAAAGGATTATTTACACACATACATATATACATACAGCAAGCAAAGTCTGTACAAGGAGATGGTATAAGGTTAACACTCCATTATAGGAACCAGGCTTATGTCCCTGGATTTCTAAGCCAAAGTCTGGTACACAATTTCGAAGCAGAAGTAAGCCTGCCTGGCTCATATCCAGGATTGAAAAAAAAGGTCGATTTTATTTGAACTTAGTGGTCGAGGAAATACAACTATCTGTTTTGATGAAATATTTTATTATGCTTGCTTTTCTTAACACTGGAAAATGATGGGAAGAAGAAATGACAGTATCAGAAAGTTATTAATGGGCAAAAGAAGAACACTATAAATTTGTATTTTCTCTATATGCAATTTATGTTTCTTTTGATATGGAAGAGAAAAAAAAGATTCACGCTGTAGTTATGCCTATGCAGATGTAACCTAAGACTTAAGCTCAGAGAAATTTTACTGTGTTTATAATATGATAGTCTTTACAGGAAAGTATGCATAAGAAAATACAGCAAATGATGAAAAGAGATAACTATGTAAACAACATGGCCATTACTAGAGTAACCAAGGTATATATATTTCTGAAGAAGAAAAAGGATGAGAAAAGGGTGATTTCTTTGGTCTAGGTTTGGACATGGACAATATTAGAAACATCAAAAAACTATCATTTTTTTCATCAATTTGAATTTTCTACAGACTTTTATTTAGTACATAAACAAAAATCTTTGCACCAAAGATGCCACTATCTAAATATGAACACTAAAGACATAAACATAATAAATATTGTGGTATTATTCTCCTAAAACAGTAGTGAATGGAGACTGAAAATAATAGGAGAGAAGTGATAGGTATTTTCCTGAGAAACAATGGTGATAGAGCTTTGAGATGGAGAAAATCATACATGTATAATGACTTGAGAAACAAAAAGAAAATAGTAGCTGTGAATTCACTCAATTTCAAAAAGCTACCCTAAGCACAGAAAGAAGAGTTGAAGAACAAAGCGTACAAGATATCTAAGAGGACCAGCAGCTATTAGCAGAAGCAAGAGATATGAACTATAGCTCTTCTACTGACCTCAGGCACCAAACTCCATTTGGACCGTACATTCAATATTGAAAAGTCTGTTTTCCTTTCATTGACTATTCTGCCTTTCAATACACTTTTGGGATTTTAAGCTAACAAGTACTATGAAAACTGAACTTGGAATCTAGGGCATAGTTGGACAAATCAATCATACACAGAAACACAGAAAAGTGCCTTGCTTAGTAGAAAAAAATCCATAATTCCATTTCACAAGGCAAAAGAAATATCTAAATGACCTTTCCAAATAGGTCAAGTGAACAAGCACACGCACACACACACATTTCCTTTCTTAGGTTTAAAGGCAATTGCTATACAACTTGAGGAAAAAGGCTAAGCTGACGCTTTGTCTACCCACTGGAACTAGCATATTCATAGATTCAGATCTAAATAAGGACACTAGAGAGGAACAGATGAAAGTAAAGGATGTAAGAATTATCAGCATGAACTTACAAGACTACTTGACAAACTCAACTGTTCAGTTACTGGCATCTGAAAAATGGTAACTTCTGTAGTATACTTGCTCTCAAAATTTATAGAAAGGCAGGTTCATATTTGAGGAAAACGAGATACAAATCTTGTGGAAGACTAGGGAGAGCAAAAAGTTTCTTTGAATTTTGAGTGAAACTGATAGAAGTGATGACAGCAAGGTGGAAAACTCACTAGAGAAATGAAATAAGTAAAACTGTTATGCATCTGGCCATCACTATGAGATGGTTTCAATTTGATGTTGAGAAAAGCTGACAGAACAAAAGGTAATATGTTTTAATTGCGACAAAAATAACAAAATAAATCTATGTGACTTTAAAGAGCATTTTAATAGCTAAAGATTTCGTTAAACAATGGAGCTGAAGTCATAAAGCAAAATAATTTTATTAAAGCAACATATGTACTATAAATATTATGACTAATAAAATAAACCAAAGCAAAGTTAAATATAGCTACTTTCAAATGCACCAAACCAAAAAGTTCACGCCTGCATTTTTTTCAAAGTACACTGTTATAAGAACTTAATTTAAGAATCATAACATCATATACTAGTTTCTCTATTAAACACAGATTAAGGTTTATACAAAGAGCTCACAATTCATAATTTTGTTTATTAACAATGTAAAACCTAATAATATAAAAATATAAATATGGCTAATATTTATATATTGATGTATGTATGTACATATACATGTTTGTATTTGACTACATTTCTAAAATTTTCATTAGCATCTTCTACATACATCTGTAGATTGTGATTTTTGATACTCACTTTCTGAAAAATGTTTTTTAATCATCCCAATCAGCATTATACTGAAATCTGAGTAAAAGACAATGTTTATTACAGCAACATATGTACCATAAATATTATGACTAATGAAATAAACCAAAGCAAAGTTAAATATAGCTATTTTAGAATGTACCCTATCAAAAAGTGAATGTCGGCATTTTTTTCAAAGTATGGTGCTATAATAATTTAACTTAACAATAATAAAGTCATGTACTAATATATAGAAAATGCAGATTAAGGTTTATACAAAGAGCTAACAATTAATAATTTTGTTTATTCACAATATAAAACCTAATAGTACAAAAATGTTATGAGTGAGCATTCTTGTCAAACTGAATTAATAATTAAATAAAATATCCCATGTCTTATCCTTTCAGGGTATTCTTTCAATTTAATTATAATATCTAAAATAATTATAGAGAAAATATATTGTTAAAAATATGTATATATAATTAACATACATGTTTCTACTTAACACGTGGAGAAAGCCAAGTTAAATATATGTGAAAGTTCATAGCATGCAAATTTATATTTCATAGGCTTTTGGGTTAAAAATATATTAACTGATACATTTGGCTAAAAGATTAAATGGCCAATTCCCCTCAGAACTACTGTTAAATTCCATAAATTTTTTTATTCATTAATTACTTTTAAAACAAGTATTGGTTCAAAAAACATAAACACATTATTCATTATTTTTAAAAATTATATTGCTGAAACAATGCAATCTGCATTTTTATCACATCATAAAATTCTTTCAGAATCTAATCCTGAAATATCATTTCCAATCTCATCTTTCATTTTCTAAAACTTAGCCAACTTGTTTTGAAAACTTGACAATTTTAAAAAAATAATATGTTGTTGGATTACCAATAAAAGCTTGGGAATGGTAATGCTTCATTGAATCAAACAGTGTAGACAAAAAGAGCTTCAAAGACTAACTAACTGTTGCAAGAAATTATCAAATTTGACTCATTTCCATGATCATTTTAGATTCTTCCCTAATGTTTAAACATGTTTTTATTTTGAAATACACTTCAAAATGATTGTATATAATATCAAGGAATACTAATAAGGGGAATCAAATGGATTTCCATAATACATCACTCAGCTTAATGGAGAGAAAATAATTACTACTATAGTAACTTTGAAGTATGAAGGATGCTCTTTCTCATTTGCATTAACTTCTTTCCCTTTAGAAAGAAACACACTTCTAAATTTTATATATTTCTCTCATTCTTCTATTTATAATTTTCCACATATAAACATTAAGTGAAACATCAACTAGTTTTTTATTTATGGATATTATGTAAAATAATTCATACTGTATATTTATTCCTTCAAATTGTATTCACTCAAAAATATTTTCTGAGATTCACCCATGTTCCTGTATATACTTGCAATTCATTCATATTCACTCATACTGTGTAGTCATTATATGAATATACAAGAATATTTCAGTCCTACTAGTGATGAACACGTGGATTTTGAAATTCAATTTTTGTTTTAAATAATAATTACTATTATTATTATTTATAACCTTACTCTGTATTTTACAGATATTAACTCATTTTATCTATTATGACCATCTCTTAAAACACTTATAAATGCCTTCTGGGATACATCAAAATCATTTCCTCTGGGGTGATACTTTTGGAGAAGATTGCTTTGTCATGTCCATATTTGCTAGGTAATGTCAAATTGGTTCTCAAACTGATTGCATTAATTTATGTTGCCATAGTTTTAGTGTTTCCTATGTTCAACACTCTAGCCAATACTTGGTATTGATTCATTATTTCATGTAAATCTAGTGGATATGAAATCTCATTTTGCATTTAACATTCTTGTGATAAATAAAGTTTGAAAAACTTTTTATATTTTGAGTCACTGATGCTTTCTGCAGTAAGCCTGTTAATATTTCTTTCTCACTTCTCATTTTTTTCTTATTGATTCAAATTATTTTTCTGTTAAATATCAACTATTATAAATATTTTCTCCTACCTCGTGAATTTTTTCTTAACAGATGCTATCACCTTGATTTTATTTTGTCTCTGTGCTTTTCATTTTTTTAGTAAATAATAATAATAATAACAATTTTAATGTAGCCTATCTTATCTGTTCTTTTATTATTTCTATTTTGTACAGTTTTAAAAATATTTTCCTTCCATGGGACAATAAATACCTTTTCAAAGTATTAAAATTTTGTCTCTCAAATTTAAGTATTCAATACATCTGCAAGTAATATTTTGTGAAATTTAAAACCGGGATTCATCCCCTCCCCTCCCCTCCCCTCCCCTCCCCTCCCCCTCCCCTCCCCTCCCCTCCCCTTCCCCCCTCTTCCCCTCCCCTTCCCCTCTCCTCCCCTCCCCTCCCATCCCCTCCCCTCCCATCCCCTCCCTTCTCCTCCTTCCCCTCCCTTCCCTTTTCTTTCCTTTTTCTTTTCTTTTCTTTCTTTCTTTCTTTTAATTTGCATGAAATGATTATTGGAATTACATTGACTTAGAAGATCAATTTGGGGAGAATTTTCATCTCTCCATTTTTAATTCTCACAGACAGAACATAGAATATACTCTATTGATAATTTCAATCAAGTTAACACAGTTTAGTAACTTAAAAATGAAGAACTTGTATATAACTGACTGGATTACTTGTGCAAATACATTAACTTTGTTTCTATTAGATATGTTATTTTTAAGTAAATTTCATTTTCTCTCTTCTATGAGTTTTTATTTTTCAAATATTAATATGTTATTTGAAAAACGTGTTAAATTTTTTGGTTAATTCTTGTAACATTTATATTTCTTCATGGCATTTTTGTGTAGACAACCATATGTAAAAACAATATTTTCACTTTTTTCTTCATTCCTTAAGTTTTATAATTCTTTTTCAGTCTTTTTGCCCCCTACTGAACTTTCAGTACATTTCCAAATGAGAATAAAAAATTAGTTATTTTTCTTTTGTTTCTGTCTTTAATGGATAATGCCCAACACTGACAAACAGGCCTACTTTTAATAAACTTTTGGTGAATAGATATTATAAAATTAATAAAGTTTTGCACTTTAAGATTTGTAATAAAGTTTTTGTAATGGTCTAATTCTAAATTGTCACTTTCCCTGTATCTGTCATACATTATGTTTTTATTATTGCAGGTATTTGCAAGTGTGCTTTCTTTCTTTTGATCACTAAAAATCCTGCCTACAGTTATTCATTTTATTAATTTCTTACTGAATCAACTTCTGACTCTGTTGGTTTATATATTTTATATTTGCTTTTGTTACTTTATTTTCTGCACTTCCATTTATGATTTTCTTTCTCAACAGATTTTAGATTTTTTGTTTTAAAGTTAGATGCTCAAGTCATTAATTTTTCACGTATCAAATTTCTGATATGAAGCATTTTGTTGCATCCTGTAATGGAACTAAATTAATGTAACCACTTTCTCCTGTAAATTTTAGTTTGCTCATAAACTATGAGCCAGCAGTTTTACCCTTAAATATAAGCCCTAGAGAAATACTTGTACAAGTACAAAAAGAAGATTTTTAAAATTGTATTCATAGCAAAATTTTCATTGTTACACACATATATGTATATACACACACATACACAAGTATGTATATATGTATATGTATTCTGTAAATGTTAGGTGTAGCAAACTATAAATAATATTTAAGGTGCTTGATAGTGTCATTTAGATTTTCTATACCCTCACAGATATTGTATCTAGTTATTTTATTAGCTAGTGAGATTGTTGTGTTAAACTTTATGAAGATAATATGGACTTGCTTTTCATGTTCATACTCTCAGCTTTTTGTTTATTATACCTTGATGTTCTGTTATTAAATCCATATTTAATTGCAATTGATATATTTTCTTTAAGAATTAACTGATAAATCATGACAATCATCATACACATTTTTATTGAATAAATATCTAATTATTGACTAAATTTGTTGAATTTGAATGTATGCAAATTATCCTTCAACAGTAATTAAAAAAAGATGCAAAAAAGTTATCAATTTAAACCCAAGAATGTTTTCCTTGTGATCCTAGCCTATCATATTGTTAGAAACTGAATTTCTACATGCATTACTCAGTTGCAAAAGAAAAGAGTATTAAACATGTGTATTTCTTAGAGTATTACATATATGTAAGGATAGCATAATTTTTATCATGCCGTTATTGTTAAAAAATGTTCTAAACATTTTTACTGATGCCAGTATTCTTGTGTCTATTAATCATTTTACTTCTTTCTTTTCTAAAAAGAACAATATTACTAAGTCAAATTTTCATATGGGGAGCATCATTCAATTTTTATACTTTGTTTCTGAGGTAATGGAGAGGGATTATCTGATTCTGTACAGGTATACAGAAGCAGAGCGAAGAAACACCAAGTATATTATGCAGTATTTACTGAACTTGCAATAGGCTTACTCTAAGAGTCAGTATTGATTTTTGGTCAGTTCATCTCCTGTGTGCTTGTGTACGTGTGTATGTGTCTGTATGTATGTATTTGTGTGTGTGTGTATTCTCAGAATCTGAAGTTTTTGCCTTTCCTTGTTAATCTGAAGTTATTCTGATTGTTAGATGTTTGAGTCAGACAAATTTGAAAACCTGAATATATACTTTTCTCTGGCTTATGATAAATTCCTTGAATGTGATTATGTAAATTAATATTAATATTTAATGAAAATAAACTTTGCAAAGTGCAATAATTATATATGAAAGTGATAGAAAGATACATAAGGATTCCAGACATTGTGCGATATGATATTAATAAAAACTATACAGTTATGCTAAATCTTACATTTTATATATTTTTATTGATATTTGGGAGAACATTATGAGCATTGCTTTTTTTGTTTTCAAATATTGTAATTATTAAAGAAAGGAAAGGAAATTCTTGGCTATGCTTTTATTCTTTACCAATTTTCCTGCTGAGAATATTCTTTATTTTTTTCTCTTAACCTGGTGAGCTACTATTTATCATTCAAGTTTCAGTTCATTAGTTTTCTTTATTTTTGAATTTTTATTCCTAACCGTACCCAAATTTTGCTTTTTCTTCGCTCTGGCAAAATAGTATTTTCTTACATATTTTAATAAAAAGTTTATTTATAAATTATTTCTTTATAATATATCTCATATTTATTTGAGTCAAGTGCAGAGTCTTATTCACTCAATTTCTGACATAAGTCTCAAAACTGCTTGCTAGATTATTTTAATTATTGCTATATTTTAAATTAAAACATTTCTGCTGGGTAATAGCAGAATGGCAGAGTAAGGTCATCTGCCTATCCAATGAGAATAAGAAGAAAGATCAAACATCAAAATTACCATTTTCAGAACTATTAAAAATAACCAAAGGATTATAACAATACTGAGAGTAGTTTTGAGAAAAATAATAAATCTTTGTAAGAATATTGAGTTTGATGGCCTTTAAAAATAATCTCTAATTATTATCCTCCTTGACCAAGTTTCATGGTGACCTAGCAAAATATCAGCCTCAAAAACAGGGTAGTCATGAAAACCAGAAGCCTGCCAGTTACAGGAGGGAAGAAAATCAGTTTGGTCCTATCATTTTCTGACAGAAAGAATACCTTTTGGTATTCCATTACATAGTACAATGACTACAGAAATAAAAAAGTGGTATAACTTCATAGCTTGAATAGAAGATTTTGAATGCTGTCACCACAGAAAAAGGATAAATGTTTGAACTGATGAATATGGTGAATACATCAATTTGACCCTTATACTACATATACATGCAATTAAATATCACATCGTACCCCACAAATATTGTAAAATTGTATTGTAAAAATGTATTGTATTGGCCAGGTGTGGTGGCTCATGCCCATAATCCCAGCACTTTGGGAGGCCGAGGCAGTTGGATTACCTGAGGTCAGGAGTTCGAGACCAACCTGGCCAACACTGTGAAATCATCCAGACTAAAAATACAAAAAATTAGGTGTTTGTGTTTGCAGGTGCCTGAAATTGCAGCTACTCAGGAGTCTGAGGCAGGAGAATCGCTTAAACCCAAAAGGCAGAGGTTGCAGTGAGCCAAGACGGCACCACTGCACTCCAGCCTGGGCAACAAGAATGAAACTGTCTCAAAAAAAAAAAAAAAAGGGATTGTATTGTAAAATTATTTGCCAATTATCAATAAAAATTAAATTAAAAATACTAATTGCTAAAAGCTTCCCACATAAAATAAAAATTAATCTATTCATAAAAAGTTCTAAGAAATTTGAATAAGAGAAACTCAAAGAGATTCTCAGATACATCAAAATTAAACTGTCAAAGGCAGCAATGAGAGAATCTGAAATCAGAAAGAAAGAAATGACTCACTATGAAGAAGAAATATACAATAAAATAAACAACTAATTTCTTATTAGTAACTATAGAGGACAGAAGGTAGTGAGTTGTTATATTCAAGGTAAGAGGTGAAATAAAAAGACTGGCAATCAATAATCCTATATCCAGCAAAAGTAAGTTTTAAAAATACAGGAAAAATAACACACTCTCATATAAACAAAACTAAAAAAAAAAACACTGTGGCTAGCACGCCCACCTCCCATATAGAAAATACCAAAGAGTCCTTTAAGCAGAGAGAGCAGATCACTGGAAAGCAATTTATTCAACATGGAGATATTAAACTCACCAGTAATGTGTCTAAATGTGTAATTATAAAAGATATAATAATATTTTTATAATAACTTTTTTCTCAGTGATTTAAAGATAACCATATAAATATAATTTTAAAAATGAGTTAATATATTTTTATTGTATAACGATGTCATTTGTGGTACAAAAATAGCACTAAGAAGAGGGAAGAAAATAAACCTATACAAATAAAGTCATGTTGTTGTTTTAAAATTAACTTTCTTTACTTCCATACTAGATTGTTGTACACTAACATAGTAATTATAGATGTGGGGCCATTCAAAATAATAAATATACTAAGAGACATGAGAAGTATTTTAAGATCATACCCTAGAAAATCGGTATTTAATATAAAATAAAATGTTAATAGAGGACTATTAAAGAATCATAAAACATACAGAAAACAAATAGAAAATAAGGCAAGTTCTACAATATGAGAAATTAAGTATATGTATATACAGCAAATATTAAAATGAAAGGCAGAGGCAAAAAACATAAATTTTTAAAAAATGATTAAACTACATCACTATACAAGAGATACACATTAGAATGCAACCTCAACTAAGTTGAAAGTAAAAGGAGGAAAAGGTACACTATGGGAACAGTAACCAAAAGAGATATGGATGAGATGACTATTCTAGTATCAGACAAAATGGACTTTAAGATGGAAATTATTATTGGAGAAAAAAATATAATGATTAAATTACTAATGACAATTTATAACAATTAAAGGGTCAGATAATTAGGAAGACATAAAAATTAAAAACATGTATGAATTGGTCATCAGAGTCCCAAGACAGTTGAAGTAAAATGTGATACAATTAATGAAAAAAAAACAACACATAAATATTTGTTGTTGATTTCAGTGTCCCACATTTGATAATAATAAAGAGAAAAAATAATATGGATATTAATTACATTAGAAAACATATTTCCCTGGGATAAAATATATTGTAAGCCACAAATGAATTCTCAATAAATATTAAGAATTGAACTCATACAATGTATGGTATCCAGACAAAATAGAATAAAATCAGGTGTCAATGAAAATATAAATTTGAGAAATGTATAAATAGGTTAAAATTAAACAATGTACTTTTCAATATGGAATGAGTCAAATAAAATCACAATCAAAATTGAAAAATAATTGGAAAGGAAGACAAAAATACAACATACTAAAGAAATGATGCTAAAGTGGTACTAGAGGGACATTTATAGCTGTAGACACTATAAATAAATGACCAGACTTCCAGTGTAAAATTAATTGGAAACAAGAAAAAATCTGAATCAATATTATAACAAAGATTACAGTTAAAGAAAAGGAAAATAAGGAACAATTATAAAATTTAAAAATAGTTTATTATTTTAAAAGATCAATACAATTTACAAAAGCTACTTAGAATTACAAGGATAAAAAGAATAGGTTAACATTACTAAAACTCAGAAAGAAAGAAGATGCATTATTATTGACCTTGCAAAAAAATACACAATGACACGTATACACACACACACACACACACACATATATATGGATATATGTATCCATTTTTATGCTACTGATAAAGACATACCCAAGAATGGAAAGAAAAAGAGGTTTAATGGAATTACAGTTCCACGTGGCTGGGGAGGCCTCACAATAATGGCAGAAGGCAAGGAGGAGTAAGTCGTGTCTTACATAGATGACCACAGGCAAAGAGAGAGAGGTTTGTGCAAGGGAACTGCTCTTTTTAAAACCACCAGATCCCGTGAGACTTAATAACTTTTGTTTGAACAGCATGAGAAAGACCCACACCCATGATTCAATTACCCTGTGATTAAACTCCCATTGGCCCCTCTTACAACACATGAGAATTGTGGGAGTTACAAATCAAAATGAAATTTGGGTGGAGACACAGCCAAACCATACCATTCTGTCCCTGGCCTCTCCCTAATCTCATGTCCTCGCATTTCAAAACTAATCATGCCATCCCAACAGTCTCCCAAAGTCTTAACTCGTGTCAACATTAACTCAAAAGTCCACAGTCCAACGTCTCATCTGAGACAAGGCAATTCCCTTCCACTTATGAGATTGTAAAATCAAAAGCAAGTTAGCTACTTCCCAGATACAATGGGGGTACAGACATTAGATGAATAAAGCCATTGCAAATGGGAGAAATTAGCCAAAATAAAGGGACAACAGGCCTCATGCAAGTCAAAAATCCAGCAGGGAAGTCAAATGTAAAGCTCCAAAATGATCTCCTTTGATGTCATGCCTCACATCCAGGTCACATTGATGCAAGAGGTGGGTTCCAGTGGTTTTGGACACCACCACCTCTATGACTTTGCAGGGTACAGTCTCTCTCTCAGCTGCTTTTATAGGCTAACATTGAGTGTCTCTGGCTTCTGCAAGTGCACATTGCAACCTGTCAGTGGATCCACCATTCTGGGGTCTGAAAGATGGTGGACCTCTTCTGACAACTTCAGCAGATGGTGCCCCAGCAGGGACGTGTGGGGGCACTGCTCTAGCAGAGGTTCTTCATGAGAGCCCTGCCCCTGCAGCAAACTCTGCCTGGAAATCCAGGTGTTTCCATACATTCTTTGACATCCCAGCAGAGGTTCCCAAGCCTCAATTCTTGACTTCTGTGCACCCACAGGCTCAACACCATGTGAAAGTTGCCAGAGCTTGGGGTTTGTACCCTCTGAAGCCACAACCACTGCTGTACCTTGGCCTCTTTTAGTCACAGCTCAAGCAGCTGGGGCAGAGGGCACCAAGTCCCTAGACTGCACACAGAATGGGAGACCCTGGGCCTGGTCCACAAAACAATTTTTTCCTCCTAGACCTCCAGACCTGCAATGGGAGAGGTGGCTGTGAAGACCTCTGACCTGTCCTGGAGACATTATCCCCATTGTCTTGGGGATTAACATTCCACTCCTTGTTACTTATGCAAATTTCTGCAGCTGGTTGGAATTTCTTCTCAGAAAATAGAATTTTCTTTTCTATTGCATTGTCAGGCTGTCAAACTTTTATGCTCTGTTTCCCTTATAAAACTGAATGCTTTAAGAGCACTCAAGTCATTTCTTGAATGCTATGCTGCTTAGAAATTTCTCCCATCAGATACCCTAAATCATTTCTCTAAAGTTCAGTGTTCCACAAATCTTTAAGGCAGGGCAGAATGCTGCCAGTCTCTTTGCTAAAACATAGAAAGGGTCACCTTTGCTGCAGTTCACAACAAGTTCTTCATTTCTATCTGAGACCGCCTCAGCCGGGACTTTATTGTCCATATCACTAACAGAATTTTGAGCAAAGTCATTTAACAAGTCTCTAGGAAGTTTCGAATTTTCCCACATTTTTCCATCTGCTTTTGAGCCCTCCAAACTGTTCCAAATTCTGCCTATTACCCAGTTCCAAAGTCGCTTCTACGTTTTCAGATATCTCTTCAGCAGTGCCCCACTCTACTGGTACCAATTTACTGTATTAGTTCATTTTCATGCTGGTGATAAAGACATACCCTAGATTGGGAAGAAAAAGAGGTTTAATGGCATTACAGTTTCAAATGGATAGGGAGGCCTCATGATCATGGTAGAAGGCAAGGATGAACAAGTCACATCTTACATGGATGATGGCAGGCAAAGAAAGAGAGCTTGTGCAGGGGAACTCCTCGTTCCAAAGTCATCAGATCTAGTAAGACTTATTCACTATTGCGAGAACAGCATGAGAAAGACCTGAATCCATGATTCAGTTACCTTCGGCTGAATCCCTCCCACAACATGGGGGAATTGTGGGAGTTACAATTCAAGATGAGCTTTGGGTGGGGATACAGCCAAACTTTATATATATATATATATATACACACACACACACATTAATAATGGTTATTGAATTTAGTGTCATACATTTATATATCTACACACACACATAAATATATATACATATAAATATATAAAAATATAAATGGCTGTCCAGCAGCACCAAAAATATATAAACAATGTCTACAAGGCAGAGTTACACAACTTTTATTAATGAGTTCAATGCAATGCACATATTTCTAGAAATACAAGGTACCAAAATTTACTCATCATAAAGAGAAAATCTAAAAAGACCTATAACAAGCCAAAATGGGAAAGTAGAAGCCAGCTGGCTTTACTACCCACCACCCCAACTACAGAAAATCAAAACCAAATACACATTGCCAAGATTATCACCAGCAATATTCCTGAACTTAAATATGAGGAAAAGACAGTTCCCTGGAACACAGAGAAATGAAAAAAAAAAAAAAAAATAGGAGCATATGGTAAGAGAATCAGACTTATATCTGCAACATTCTCTCCCCAGTCTGCCAGGCACCAAGCATGCAGAATGTCCTTCCACCCCCAACTCATCAGATTACTACATCAGAAAAGTAGATCCAGGTAGACACCAGCTTCTACATCTTTTTTTCCCTGATAGAAAACCTATCCCCGCCGTAATCCACTGGAATTATTGTGAGGGCCTGAACGGAGAAAACTTCTTGAAGACAGCTACATACAGGGGAGAAGGTGGGACTAGTATCTCCAGGCAGGAAAACTTTCCTCTGTATTTTGGCCAAAGAAGTCAAAACAGAGTGGCTGTGTAGCAGAACCAAGCTACAGGAGATAAGTTTCAGGCCGGGCTCAGCGGCTCACAGCTGTAATCCCAACACTTTGGGAGGCTGAGGCGGGTATATCACTGGAGGTCAAGAGTTCAAGAGCAGCCTGGCCAACATGCTAAAACCCCATCTCTACTGAAAATACAAAAATTAGCCGGACATGGTGGCGTGTGCCTGTAATCCCAGCTACTCGAGAGGTTGAGGCAGGAGAAGCACGTGAACCAGGAGGCGGAGGTTGCAGTGAGCCGAGATGGCGCCACTGTACTCCAGCACTACAGCCTGGGTGACAAGAGCGAAACTCCGTCTCAAAACAAAAAAAAAAAACAACAACAAAAAAACAAAAAGTGAGTTTCACAAGTCCTATAGGCACAAACTCCTAGCCAGTTTTCCCACACTGCCAGAATATTCCCTGCGGTACTTCTACCAGTCAGGCTAGGCAATGGTCTTACTTTTGCTAGAGCTGAGGTAAACACAGGGTTAAGGTGCCATCTAGTGCTGAAGAGGAGTCAGTGACCTTGGAAAAATATATTCAACAGGTATATTGCAAATAAATCTATATACAAACATATCCAAAAATCGAAACAAACCAAACAGAGAAAACTGGAATAAATAACTAATCCTTCAATGTGAACACATAGAAGTAAATGCAGAATAACAGTATAAAACAGGGAACTGTAAAACCCAAACCTCCCAGATAAACAAGGAGACAGAATTATTCTAATAGGAATATGAAAGGCAAGATCTCTGATCAAAAGTTCAAAATAGCATGTTTAAGGAAACTCAATAATCCACAAAATAAAAAAGGAAAGTAACAGAAATTCGTCAGAGAAATGTAACAAAGATTGAAATAATTTAAAATATAAAATAGAAATCTTGGAAGTAAAAAGTATATTTGCTGTGCTGAAAAATTTATTACAGGATCTCAGAAGCAAAATGGATGAATCAGAGGAAAGTCTTAGTGAACTTGAGGATAGGCTATTATAAAATACACAGAGGAGAAAAGCGAATGAAAAAGGATACAGAACACATGCAGAATACAGATAATTAAATTACCCCCCCCCCCAAAAAAAATAAGAATTATAAGGATTTGGCTGGTCACAGTGGCTCACGCTTGTAATGCCAGCACTTTGGGAGGCTGAGGCAGGCGGATCACAAGGTCAAGAGTCGGAGACGAGCCTGATCAACATGACAAAACCCCGTCTCTACTAAAAATACAAAATAAGCCACGTGTGCTGGCACGTGCCTGTAATCCCAGCTACTTGGGAGGCCAAAGCAGGAGAATCTCTTGAACCTGGGAGGCGGAGGTTGCAGTGAAACAAGATCGCTGCACTCCAGCCTGGGCGACAGAGCAAGACTTCGTCTAAATAAAAGAAAAAGAAACTATTATTAGTATTCAAAATGTAGCTGAGGAAGAGCAAGGAATAAAAATTGTATTCAAAGAGTAATAACAGAAAATGCTCCAAATTTTGAAAAAGATGTAAATATCTGGACACAGAAAGGTAAGAGATTGCTGGATTCAACACAAATAAAACTACGTGAAGGGACGTAATAATCAAACTCTCAAAAAGAGAGGATTCTAAAAGCAGCAAGAGATAAGAAGCACATATATAAAGGGGCTCCAATTTTTCTGGAAAAAAGCTTCTTAATAAGTAACATTTCACCATAAGGATGGAATGGGATAGCATGTTTAACATGCTAAAAAACAGGACTGCCGAACACAAATATAGTGTCTAGAAAAGCTATCTTTCAAACATGAAGGAGAGACAAAGTCTTTTCCAAACAAAAGCTGAGGGAACTCTTTACCACCAGACTCATCTTTAAAAAAAAAAAAAAAAAAAAAAAAAAAAAAAGCTACAGAGTTATTCAATCTGAAAAAAGCAAAAAATAAAATAAAATAAAAAAGCTAATATGCAAATATAAACCACGTGAAGGCATAAAACCTAGTAGCAAAAGTAAATACAGAAAAAAAAAAACTCAGAATATTCTAACACTATAATTATGTGTGTAACTCACTCATAATTGTATCATGAAGACTAAAAGGCAAATCTATCAAAATCAATAATATCGACATCAATCTGTAAAGAGATAGACAATATAAAACTACATAAATTGGGCCGGGTGTGGTGGCTCACGCCTGTAATCCCAGCACTTTGGGAGGTGGAAGCGGGTGGATCACGAGGTCAGGAGATCCAGACCACGGTGAAACCCTGTCTCTACTAAAAAATATAAAAAATTAGCCGGGCGAGGTGGCGGGCGCCTGTAGTCCCAGCTACTCGGGAGGCTGAGGCAGGAGAATGGCGTGAACCCGGGAGGCGGAGCTTGCAGTGAGCTGAGATCCGGCCACAGCACTCTAGCCTGGGCGACAGAGCGAGACTCCATCTCAAAAAAAAAAAAAAAAAAAAAAAAATTAGCTAGGGGTGGTAGCGGGCGCCTGTAGTCCCAGCTACTCTGGAGGTTGAGGCAGGAGAATGGTGTGAACCCGGGAGGCGGAGCTTGCAGTGAACCAAGATCACGCCACTGCACTCTAGCCTGGGCAACAGAGCAAGACTCCGTCTCAAAAAAAAAGATTACATAAATTGAAGCCAAAAAATAGACCAAATGTAGCAGGGGTTCAGGGTGGAGTTGAAATGTAGAATTAAATTTTTTGTTGTTGTTGTTTCTAGTTTTTCTTTATAGTCAAAGAAAAGTTGCCATCTGTTTAAACAACTTGTTATAACATTAAGATGTTTTTGTAAGTCTCACAATAATCACAAAGCAAAAACATATCATAAATATACAAAGAAAATCACTGAATTAAAACCTACTTTCAGAGAAAATATCTTAACCAAAAAAAAAAAAAAAAAAAGACAGTAATAGAGGAAGAAAGAAAGAAAGTTGATACAATACAACCAGACAACAAGTAAAAAAATGGCATGAGTAAATTCTTACCTATCAGTAAGAACTTTGAATGTAAATGTATTGAATTACCTAATAAAAAGTTATAGAATGGCTGAATGAATAAACAAGACCAAACTATATGCTGCCTTTGAAGAAAACTGCTTCATCTATAACGAAAAACATAGATCAGAAGCAAAGATAAGGAAAAACACACTACAAGGAAATAGAAACCAAAAGAACAGGAGTAGCTACACTTATATCAGATAACATAGGCTACAAGTCAAAGACTATGAAAAAAACCTACAAAGGTCACTATATAATGATGAATAGTTCAATCTAGCTACAGCATGTAACAAACAGGTATCTGTGTACCCAGCACAGAATTCAAGTATTTAAAGCAAATACCAACACATCTAAAAAGAGAGATGGACTCTAATACAATGATAGTAGGGGATATTAACATTACACTTTCAGTAATAAACAAATCATCCAGACAGAAACTCAACAAAGAAACATCAGAGTTAAGTTACACACTTGACTAAAGAGGCCTAACTTAAATTAACAAAATATTTCACCTAACTGGTGCTGAATACACATTCTTTTCAACAGGATGTGAAACATTATACAAAACAGATCATATGCTAGATCAGGAAACAAGTTTCAACAAATTCAAGAGTCCAAATTACATCAAGTATATTTTCTGAACACAAAGAAATAAAATTATAAATCAATAAGTAGAGAAATCTTAGAAACTACACAAGCACATGGAAATTAAACAACATGATCTTGAGGGTCAAGGAAGAAATTTTTAAAAAATTCTTGAAAGAAATGAATAAGGAAACACAACATAACAATATCTATAACATACAGCAACAGCTGTGCTAAGGCGTATGTTTATAGAATTAAACATCTACATCAAAAAAACTTAAATTAACAACTTTATGATGCAACAAAGAGAAATAGAAAAGCAAAAACAAATCAAACCTGACTTTAGCAGGAGGAAAACTTTAGTAATAATCAGAGCAGGAAAAAAAGCGAAATTGAGATTAAAAACACAATACAAAATATCAATTAAAAGACAAGTTATTTTAAAAATATATGCAAAATTGATAATTCTTAAGCTAGACTATGAAATATAGAGAAGATACAAATATATAAAATTAGAAATGAAAAAGAACTCATAACAACTGATATCACAAACACAAAAAATCATTACAAACTGTTATGAACAACTAACTATACACCAAAAAATGGAAAACCTGAAAGTCATAAATTGTTTGACATATAAAACTTACCAAGATTAAATCTTGAAGAGGTAGAAAATCTGAACAAACCAATAAAAATTAATCAGATAGTGTATTAGTTCATTTCCATACTGTTGATAAAGCCATACTCGAGACTGGAAAGAAAAAGAGGCTTAATTGGACTTACAGTTCCACATGGCTGGGGAGGCCTCAGAATCATGGTGGGAGGGAAAGTACACTTCTTACATGCAGACAGAAAGAGAAAATGAGAAAGAAACAAATGCAGAAACCCTTGATAAACCCATCAGATCTTGTGAGACTTATCATGACCACCCACCATGATTCCATTACCTTCCCTTGGGTCCCTCCCACGAGACATGGGAATTCTGGAAAATATAATTCAAGTTGACATTTGGGTGAGGACAAAAGTAGTAAAATGTCTCCCCAAAAATAAAATAAAATAAAAATAAAAATAAATCCCAGAACTCGGTGACTTCCTTGCTGAATTTTACTGAACAATTAAAGAAGAGCTAATACCAATTCTACTCAAAGTGTTCAAACAAATTGATAAGAAAGCAATACTTCCTAACTCATTCTCTGAATCCAACAACGACCTAATACCAAAACCAAACAAGGACAAAAAAAAAGAAAGAAAGAAAGAAAACTACAGGCCATGGCCGAGCCGGTGACTCACGCCTGTAATCCCTGCACTTTGTGACGCCGAAGCAGACGCATCAACTGATGTTGGGTTTTCGAGACCAGCCTAGCCAAGGTGATGAAATCTCGTTTCCACTAAAAATACAAAAAGGGCCGGGCTCGGTGGCTCAAGCCTGTAATCCCAGCACTTTGGGAGGCCGAGGCGGGCGGATCACAAGGTCAGAAGATCAAGACCATCCTGGCTAACATGGTGAAATCCCGTCTGTACTAAAAATACCAAAAAAAAAAAAAAAAAAAAAAAAAAAAAAAAGATAACCAGGCATGGTGACCGGCACCTGTAGTCCCACCTACTCAGGAGGCTGAGGCAGGAGAATGGCCTGAACCTGGGAGACAGAGCTTGCAGCGAGCCAATATCAGGCCACTGCACTCCAGGCTGGATTACAGAGTGAGACTCCGTCTCAAAAAAAAAAAAAAAGAAAAAAGAAAAAAAAAATTGCTGGCCGTGGTACTTCTGTAATCACAGCAACTTGGGAAACTGAGAATCACTTGAACATGGGAGGTGGAGGTTGCGTGAGCTGAGATTGCAACACTGCACTCCAGCCTGGGCAACAGAGTAAGACTCTGTCTCAATATAATAAAAAGAAAGACAGACAGAGAGAGAGAGAGAAAGAGAGAAAGCTACAGACCTACATCCTTGATTATCATATATACAAAAATCTCAACAAAATACTAGCAAACTGAATTAAACAACATGTTAAAAATATCATCCCACAATTATCAAATGGGATTTATCCCAGGGATGCAACGATAGTTGAACATAAGCAAATCAATAAAAGTGATAAATTTCATTAACAGAACCAATAACAAAAAATGATTATTTTAATCAATTCTAAAAATAATTCAATAAAATAAAATTCAATATTCCTTTTATTATAAAAACATGCAACAGAATGGGTATGGATGATGGAATGTACCGCAAAAGAGTACAGGCTGTATATGATATACTCATAGCTAACATTATACTGAATGAAGAAAAATTGAAAGGCTTTTCTGCCACTTTCCCCACTTTTATTCAGCATAACACCAGAAATCTCAGCCAGAGCAATCAGATAAGAGAAATAAATAAGGAAACTTGAAAAGGAAGATGTCAAATTTTCTTTGTTCCCAGCAGACGTGATCATATACTTAGAAACCCTAAATACTCCACCAAAACACTGATACAATTAATTTTTGAAATTCAACGAAGAGTTGTGGGTTATAAAATCAACAGAATAATCAGTAGTGTTTATATATGCCAACAATGAACAATCTCAAACAGAAATCAAGAAAGCCATTTTATCTAAAATAGCTACAAAAAATAAACAACACCTGGAAATATATTAAACCAGAGAAATAAAAGATTTCTACAAGAAAAAACTATAAAACACTGAGGAAGATAGTTGACAAAAAAAATGGAAATATTATTCCATGCTCATGGATTAGAAAAAGTGAACTGATAAAATGTCCAGTACCTAAAGCAATCTATAAAGCCAATAAAATTCCAATCAAATTGGCAATGACATTCTTTACAGAAAAGTTAAAAAAAATCTAAAGTTTATATCAAACCACAAAAGACCCAGAAGAGCCAAAATATACTACTAAGTTATAGTAATCAAAACAGCATCTCACTGGCATAAAAACAGACACATTGACTAATGGAATACATTACAGAAACTCAAAAGAAACTCATGCATTTATACCTAAGTCATTTTTGACAAAGGTACCATTGGGGAAAGGACAGTCTCTTCAATAAATTGTGCTGGGAAAACCATATAACCATATGCTGAATAATTAAACTGGACCCCTGTATCTCAGCATATACAATAATCATATCAAAATGAATTAAGAGCTTAAATCTAAACTTCAAACTATAAAAATGCTAGGTGAAACACTGAGGAATTGCTCCAGGATATTGGTCTGAGGAAGATATATTGAGTAAGACCTCAAAAGTACCAGCAACCAAAGCAAAAATTAACAAATAGGATTATATCAAGATAAAAAGTTTTACACAGCAAAGGAAGCCATCAACAAAGTGCAGACATGGCCCACTGAATGGTAGAAAATATTTACAAACTATTCATATACCAGGTATTAATAACCAAAATATAAAAGAAACCCAAAAAGCTCATTTGCAAAATAAATAAATGATGCAATTTAAAAATGAGCAAAAGGTCAGGCATGATGGAACAAGCCTGTGATCCCAATGGTTTGCAAGGCCAAGACAAGATAATCACTTAAGCTCAGGAGTTTGAGACCAGCCCTGGCAACACAGTAAGATCCCTTCTCTATAAAAATAATTCACCGGGCATGGTGGCTTGTGCCTGTAGTCCCAGTCACTCGGGAGATGGAAGTGGGATAATCACTTTTGCCTTGGTGATAGAGGATGCATTGAGTCATTGTCATGCTATTGCACTCCTGTCTGGGTGACAGAGCAAGACATTATCTCAAAATAAATAAACAACAAAAATCTAAATAGACATTACCTGAATAAAGACATGTGGATGACTAACAGCTTTATTTTAAAAATGCTCAACATCACTAATCATCAGGGAAATGAAAATTAAGACCACAATGAGATATCATCTCACCCCCAGTTGAAAAGACCTTTATCAAAAATGCGGGCAATAACAAATGCTGGCAAGAATATGGAGAAAGTGGAACACTCGTACACAGTTGGTAAAGATGTAAATTAGCCTGACCACTATGAAAAACAGTAAGGGCCGGGCGCGGTGGCTCAAGCCTGTAATCCCAGCACTTTGGGAGGCCGAGACGGGTGGATCACGAGGTCAGGAGATCGAGACCCTCCTGGCTAACACGGTGAAACCCCGTCTCTACTAAAAATACAATTAGCCGGGCGAGGTGGCGGCGCCTGTAGTCCCAGCACTCGGGAGGCTGAGGCAGGAGAATGGCGGGAACCCGGGAGGCGGAGCTTGCAGTGAGCTGAGATCCGGCCACTGCACTCCAGCCTGGGCCACAGAGCAAGACTCTGTCTCAAAAAAAAAAAAAAAAAAAAAAAGAAGAAGAAAAACAGTAAGAAGTTTCCTCCGCAGTCTAGAAATAGAACTAACATATGGGCTGGTTGTAGTGGCTCACACCTATAATTCCAGCACTTTGGGAGGCTGAGGTGGGAGGATTGCTTCAACACAGGAGACACAGGTTGCAGTCAACCAAGATTGCACCACTCTATTCTAGCCTGGGTAACAGATCAAGGCCCTGTCTCAGAAAACAACAACAACAACAACAACAACAACAACAAAAACAAACAAACAAAAAATCATACAATTTTACTATTGGATATATAACCAAAATAAATAAAACCAATATATCTGCATCCCCATGTCTATTGCAAAACTATTCACAGTAGCAAACACATAGAATCAACCTAAGTGCTTATCAAAGGATGAATGGATAAGAAATTTTGTATATATACACAATGGAATACTATTCAACCATAAAAAAGAATGAAAACTTGCCATTTGTTACAATATGGATTGAATTGGAGGTTGTTATATTAAGTGAAACTGGGCAAGCATAGAAGGACAAAGATTACATGTTCTCACTCCTATTTGGGAGCTGAAAAAATGCATCTCATGAAGATAGGGAGTACCTTGGCACTTACCAGAGTCCAGGAAAGGTTGGGAGAAGGGAAGTGAAGAGAGGCTGATAATGGGTACAAAGTTCAGATAGACAAAAAAAAAAAAAAAAAAAAAACCTAGTGTTTGATAAATCACAGAGTGACTATGGTAACTGACAAGTTATTGTGTATTTAAAATATCTAATAGTAAATAATTCAAATGTTCCCAGCATTCATAAAAATAAAAGTTTAATGGGATAGATACCCCAATTATCCTGATTTTGTTATTAGACATTAGATGAATGTTTAAATATCACATGTACCCACAAAATATGTACATCTCTTCTATATCAATAAAAAATTAAGAACTATTAAAAATAGACTTACAACAGTGAAAGAGATTCATTTAGTAATGAAAAGACTTCCAACAATTTAAAGCCCAGGCTCAGCTGAGTTCACTGGTGAATTCTGTCAAACATTTGAAGAATATTTAATTCATATAACTAAAATTTAATTAGAAAAATTAATGTCAATTATTTACAGACATTTTCAAAAAATAGGAATGGAAGAATCCTTCAAAATTTATTCTATGAGGCCTGCTTTTGCTTGATATTAAAACCTGCAAAAGAAATCATAAGGAAAGAAAACTACAAACCAATGCTCTTATAAGTGTAAATTAAAAATCTTCAATAAAACATTAGAAAGTCACATTCTGGCAACATATAAAAAGATTATATACCACTACAAAGTGGGATTTATTCAAGGAATAAAAGTTTATATCAATGTACAATTATCAACCATTGTAATAAGACATTATAAATAATGAGATAAACACCACATGATCCTCTCAATAGACCCAGTAAAAAGCTTTTAATAATATTCAGTATTATTTCATGATAAACTCTCAATAAACCAGGAATAGACTTTGTCTAACAGATAAAGCTATCTGTTTTAAAAACTCACCTTTAACATATTTGCTATTGCTAAAACACTGTACCACTAAGAAATGAACAATTCAATATTGAATTAGAATAAGACCCGAGGAATGACACTATGTTAATTTAGGACTTACTATAAATCTGCAGTAAGTGTACAAGAAAATGTGGTAATGATTAAGAAAAAAACAAACAGAAAAATAGACTAAAAATAATGAAAAGTCCAGAAATAGTCCTACAAAAATAAAATTCTTGGTCTTTAGGAAAAAGAGCAGATTAAATTCAGTGTGAAAAAGATAGTATTTTCAACAAATGGCACTCGAAAAATTGAACATCTATATACAAAAATAAATAAATCTAGAAACAGATCTTATATCCTTCAAAAATTAATACAAAAGTAACCATAAGCATAAATGCGAAAGGCAAAAGTACAAAACTCCCAAAAGATAACATAGGAAAAAATACACACGACTTTGCGTATAGTATTGGTTTCTTAGATACAACACCAAAAGCAAAAAATAAAATCTTGAAATAAATAATTGATTATCTTTTTTATTAAAATAAACATTTCTGGTGTATAAAAGGTGATGTCAAGGTAATGAGAGCAAGAAACAGAGTGAGAGAACACATTCCAAAAGGCAAATGTGATAAAAGACTCATTCAAAATGTACAAAGAACTCTTAACATTCAACATTATGAAAATGAACAACCTAGTAAAAATTAGCACACACCTCAGCAAAGAAGATACACAGATGACATGTATATAGATGTCCAGCAGCATATCTCATTGGGGACATACAAATTAAAAAACAATAAGATAACATTATACATCTAATAAAATAGCCAACATTTAAAAATCTGGTACCAAATGCTGGGCAGAATGTGGAGCAACAAGAACTCCCTTTCACTGGTGGTGGGAATGCAAAAAGTATAGCCATTTTGGAACAGTTTGGCAGTTTCTTACAAAACCGAGCATGCTATTACAAAACAATTCAGTAATCATGCTTCTTAGTATTTACCCAAATAAACTGAAAACTTATGTACACAGCAACCTGCACGCAGATACTTTATTCATGATTGCCAAAACTTGGAGGAAATCAAGATGTCCTTCAGTAGGTGAATGAATAAACATGTAAACAATGGAATATTACAAATTATCAAGTCAAGAAAAAACATGAATTTTTTTTTTTTTTTTAAGAAGAGATGGGGGTTTTGCTGTGTTGGCCAGGTTGGTCTCAAACTCCTGACCTCAAATGATCCACGTGCCACAGCCTCTCAAGTTCCTTGGATTACAGAGGTGAGCCACCATGCCTGACTGGAAGATTTTTAAATGCGTATTACTAAATGAAAGAAGTGAATCTGAAAATGTTTCATATTGTATGTTTTAAACTATATGACATTCTGGAAAAAACAAAACTATGGAGTCATAAAAAAGGTCAGCGGTTGCCAAGGGTTGGGGAAAAAGAGATATAAATAGACAGATGACAGAGGATTCTTAAGACAGTGAAACTACACTTTTTAATACTAGAATGGTGCACATGTGTAATTATACATTTCTCAAAAACGTGTATGTCTAGAGAAACATTTATGTAAACTATGGGCTTTGGGTAATAACAATGTCTAATTGTAGGTGAAACAAAACACACCATTTTGGTGCTGGTTTCCACATGAGAGAGGTTGCATATATGTAAGTAGGATATGGGGCTCTCTGTACTTCCTGGTCAATTTTGCTGTTAACCTAAAATTGTTCTATAAATAAAATCTGTTTTTCAATGGGCAAAGTAGATATTTCCCCAAATAATATACACAAATGGCTAATAAGAACAAGAAAAGATGTTCATCATCATTAGTTATTATGAAGTCACAAATCAGAAGCACATGAGATGCCACTTTACACCCATTAGTATGACTGTAACAGAAAAGACATGCAATATTCTCTGCCAAGTGAAAGAAATGTAAAATAAAAGGTAAGTATATTTTATGTAACTTTGAAATAGTAACAGTAGATCAGGAGCTATTAACACTCTTTTTTGTAAGTTAGAACTTAAAGCTGAAAATACATGTCCTGTCAAAGATCAAAGATATAGTAAAGCTTACCAAATGTTGGCAAGAACATGTAGAAATCAGATATCTCCTAAGCTGCTGATGGAAATCAGCACATCAAAAACATTTTTGTGCCTGGGCGCAGGCACTCAGGGCTGTAAGCCCAGCACTGTGGGAGGCCTTAGGCAGGTGAGCCACCTAAGGTCAGGAGTTCAAGACCAGCCTGACCAATATGGTGAAACTCGGACTTTACTAAAAATACAAAAAATTAGCTGGGCATGGTGGCATGCGACTATAGCCCCTACTCAGGAGTCTGAGACAGGAGAATTGCTTGAACCTGGGAGATGGAGCTGGCCATGAGCCAAGACCATGCCACTGCACTCCAGCCTAGGTGACAGAGGAAAAAAAAAGAAGAAGAAGAAAGAAAAAAGAAAGAAAGAGAGGATGAAAGAAAAGACAAGAAAAACATGTTTGCTGAACTGAGGAAGTTAGACATTGAATTACTATGGCCCCAAACTACAACTACAAAATATGTACCCAAAATAATTGAAAACACATTTGCATGCAATAACTAGTGCATAAATGTTTATAGCAACCTTATTCATAACAGTCCAAAAGTAAAAACAACACAAATGTTAATCAAGTATATATGTGTGTGCCTATGTATCCACCTACCTTAAAAAGAAATAAATCATTAATACATGTTACAATGTTAATGAAACTTGAAAACATGATAAGTTCAAGAATTCAATGAAAACAAATTTTCTTATCATATGATATAGTTTACATGAAATCTTCAGAACTGGCAAAATTGTAGAGATAAAAGTTAGATTAGTTGATGGAGGTAGGAATGTTGTGTGACTAGAATTTGGTACAGATTTTGGGGGACATGCTACGATTTGATGTGTGCTCTAAAAGTTTGTATGGGAAACTTAATTTCTCTGTCCTTATAAATAGATTAAAGAGTTAATAAGGGCTCTATTCTCATAAATGGATTAATGTCATTTTGACAAGAGTGAGCATATTATCCCGGGAATGGCTTTGTTGCAAAAGTGAGCTCTCATTGGTTTTCTTGTTCTTGCCTTTTTGCTTTGTAATCCCTCCTTTATATCATGACACAGCGAGAATTATCTCACAGGATGCCAATGTCATGCTCTTGGACTTCCCAGTCTCAAGAAATTTAAGCTAAATAAACCTCTATTCTTTATGGAGTACCCAGTCTGTATTATTCTGTTACAGCAACATAAAATTGACTAAGACAGAATGTGAGGAGTTGACAATAATATTTGAGAATTAGAGAGTAGTGATAGTTTCACAAGCTTGTAAATAGCTAAATGTACTGAATGACATGCATTAAAGGGGAGTAATATTTATGGTAAATAAGATATAATCTACATATGTACACGTACACATTTATATATAAATAAAAATATATAATTCATATATTTATGTATACATATACATATATAAATTATATATTTTATATATACATGAATACACACATGTAATTTATACATACATATATGCATTTATATATAAATGTATACATTTATATATACATATATACACATACATATAGATTTATACATGAATTTATATATACATGTGTACATATACATACACATGAATATATACCTATATGAATATACATGTACACATGCATATACAGGCACTCTTGTTTTCTTCATAAACATTCACGCATATGAAGAGAGAGCATCATTTTGATATAGCTTTGGAATCAGTCTTTCTAGGTTTGAATACAGGACATCCATTTCCTAGTAATATGATAGTAAGGTAATTATGTAACGTCCTTAAGTTTCAATTTCATTATCCATAAAATAGAAAAGAAAAATGCTATTCTGTTAAGATTTTTCTGAAAATTTCAGTATATGTTAATAAAAGATCTTCCAATCCACAGACATTAGATATCATTCAATTTATGTTTGTCTTCTTCAATTTTTTTTTTTTTTTTTTTTTTTTGACACGGAGTCTCACTCTGTCGCAAAGGCTGGAGTGCAGTGGCGCGATCTTGGCTCATTGCCAGCTCTCCCGCCTCAGCCTCCGGAGTAGCTGGGACTACAGGCGCCAGCCACCACTCCCAGCTAATTTTGGTTTTGTATTTTTAGTAGAAACGGGGTTTCACCGTTTTTGCCAGGATGGTCTTGATCTCCTGACTTCATGATCCGACCGCCTTGGCCTCCCAAAGTGCTGGGATTACAGGCGTGAGCCACTGCGCCTGGCCTTCTTCAATTTCTTTAATCAATGCCTTATCATTTTCAGTATACAGATTTTTCACCTCCTTGCTTAAATTTTTTCCTATGTATTTTATACTTCTTGATGAAATCATGCTTTTATTTTTCCACTAGTTTGTGGTCAAAGTATAGAAACACAATTTATATCTGTATGATGATTTTGTAAATTGCAGCTTTTCTGAGTTTATTCATTATAATGTCCATAATACAGAAAGCAATCTGTAGATTTCAGTGGCCTTTTTCCAAAAAAAGAGTCAATCCAAAAGTTCATATGGAAGCACAGACATACACACACACACATACACACGGACGTGAGTAGTGAAACCAATCTTGGAAAGAAAAAAAACTGGAGCTATCACACTGCCTGATGTCAAACTAAATTACAAACTTATAATAATCAAAAGAAGATGGTGCTGGCATAAAATGAGACATACAGTCCAATGGAACAGAATACAAAACTAAGTAATAGGCTAACCAATATATGATCAATTAATTTTTTGACAAGGACATCTATAAAATAAAATGGTGAAAGGAAACCTCATCAATAAATTGGGCTGAAAAGAACTGACTATCTGCATGCAAAATGAAATTGGACCTTTGTTTTACACTGCATACAAAAATTAACCAAAAATAAATTAAATATTGAAATATAAGATCTAAAACCATAAAGCTGTTAAAGAAATCATGGAAAAATTTTCCCTGACAATTTTTTAAATATGACATCAAAAGCACAAACAACAACAACAACAAAATAAACAATTGAGAATACACAAAACTAGAATTTTCTGCACAGCAAAGAAAATAAAAAGACAACCTACAGAATGGGAGAAAATATTTGCAAAACATGTACTTGATAAGAGATCAATATGCAAAATAGATAAATCTTACAAAACCAACAGCAAACAACAAACAAAAAACCGACAACCATCTCAATAAAAAATGGCCAAAGTGTCTGAATAGGCATGTTTCCAAAGAAGACATACAAATTGTCTACAAATATATGAAAAGCTTCTCACCATCACTCATTATCAGAGAATGCAAGTTGAAACCACAATGAGGAATCACTTCACACTTGCTAGGATGGCTATCATTAAAAAAAAAAAAAAAAAAAAAAAAAATGTTGGTGAGGGTGTGGAGAAAAGATAACCCTGTAAGTTACATGCTGGTGGGAATGTAAGTTGGTAGAATCATAAGAAAAACATTAAGAAAATTTCTCAAAAAATTAAGAATAGAACTCTCATACAGTCCAGCATATATTCTGGGCATATATCAAAGGAAATAAGTACCTTAAAGAGTATCTGTATCTTCCATGTTTATTGTGATATTATTCACAATAGAAAGATACAAAATCACCCTAAGTATCCATCAATAAATGAATGTATAAAGGAAATGTGGTACATATATAATGAAATATTATTCAGCCACGAAAAAAGAATCTTGTTATTTGTGAAAACACAGAGAAACTGAAGTATGTTATGCTAAGTTAAGTAAACCAGACAGATAGAAGCAGAGTAGAATGGTGGTTACCAGAGGTATCAGAGCAGGTAATCATAAGATATTGGTTAAAGTATAAAACTTTCAGGTGAATAAAAACATTGTGGGGATCTAATATACAACATAGGTGATGATGGATATATTAATTAATTAGACTGTGGTAATCATTACACAATAATATACACATCAAATAATCCCATTGTACACCTTCGATATATATAACCTTGATTTTTCAATTAATTATTTTAAAATAAATACATAAATTAACAAATATTTGAATGTCTTAGTGAAGTATCAATTCTTACTTTTATGGGAAGAATTATGTTCTATTAGTATTGGATATTAAAGCTTCATCATAATAGATGCTGCACACAATTTAGTCATTTATACCATTCCTTCAGAGTAAAGTTCCATGACAGAGAATCAATCCAGAGTTTATTCTTTTGCTAAATAACCACATTTTTGGTCAGATAAAAATGGCTATCCAATGACTAATTTGACAAAAATACTCCCTGATTTAAAGGATTTCAATATTATCTACTTAATGCTTGTGAAGCCTATCTATTGATAACTTTATAAAAGTATTGATTTTAAAATATTTTAGTCCAAATAATACTTTAGGGTGGTTTGATAAATTTTAAGCTTCCTTAAAAGTATCTTCAATAATACTAAACATAAAATATCAAGTTTTCTATAATTTAAGGTATTCATTATTCTTTTGTCACCAGAAGCTGATAGATTTGATTCCCAATTTAGAGAGAAAGAACACTTAAAATGCCAGGTAGATCCAAAGGATACTTATTTACATCACTGTAGCCTAAAGAGGACAGAAATAATATTTTTCATCATTTAATTCATCCCTAGTACATTGCACTCACTGCTGTCTACTTAGAGATGCTACAAAATTTTGACTTGTATAGAATAGTAAGTTTTATCTTCATTCAGTTTAGACTTTGGTGAACAACATAGTGGTAGGGGATCTAAGAGAAAATGATGACACAAACTTTAATATCTTGCCTGAAAAGAATCTTGGGCAAACACTGAACTGATTGTGTTTGTTGTGAAGTGTCATGCATTTGATTGTCAATCAATTGTTCTAGTTGTCATTAGAACCATTTCACAGAATAAAATACCATTCAACATCAATTCAGTGAGAAAAAGAAAAGTTGATTTTTAATCAAAAGAGGAAAGCTGAATTTTTTGAGAGATCTGTTGTGCTTTGTTACTCTCTAGCTAGAAACTATTAATTAAACCCTCAAAATATTTCATTTTGTTTATATACTAAAGATACAAAAATACCTTAGTCATTGAGATAATTAAATTTTATCATATATATAAAATATGTTTGCAGTTTTGCAAAACACCTTATAAACATATGATGCATGATATACAAGTTACAAAATAGTTGCTTGATGTATGTATAACTTAGTTACTTTTATAATGGTACTGATAAATTTTCTGGGTCTGAAAGGGCATTCACTCTTTTGAACTTGCTGGAGATCTTCTAAGTTTTCGGGGCAATTTTAAGCATGCTGCTTTGTTTGAAAATTCCTCAGAAATTATAACTTTGAACACTCATACACATATATTTTCTCTACGAATACATGTGACTATGTATTTTACATTAATTTCTGGGCTTGGAACAGTGTTTCACGACTCTAATCCCAGCACTTTGGAGGCTGAAGTGGGAGGGTCACCTGAGATTAGGAGTTCGAGCCAGCCACCCCAACATGGTGAAACCCTGTCTCTACTAAAAATACAAAAAATTAGCTGGATGTGTGGTGGGTGCCTATAATCCCAGGTATTCGGGAGACTGAGGCAGGAGAATCACTTGAACCCAGGAAGCGGAGGTTGCAGTGAGCCGAGATGGCTCCATTGCACTCCAGCCTGGGCAATAAAAGAGAAACTTAGTCTCAACAAACAGTAACAATTTTTGACTTAAATAGCTGTGATCTTCAACTTGATGCTTACTTCTGAAGGCAAGAACCATAATTTAGAAAGTTTGGTTGCTTCTGTAGTGTCAGGAATGCTTTCAGCATTCATGTTTCACATAATGCTAGGTTGGCTAATCTTTATTATTGATTAAATATGGACTCAAAATTGCCGTTGCTTTTACAATATTAATCTAAGTACTGTGAAAAATTAGACAAAGAGATGCACTGCCCATTGATTTGGTAAATGTACTATTTTCTATTCCAAGCAGAAAAGAGAAGTAAAAAGAGTTTACAGTCACATTTAAGGAGATGTTGGTCAAAGGATCTGTAACTATAATTAGATAGGAGGAATAAGTTAACAGGATCTACTGTATAGCATGGTGCTCATAGTTAAGGACAATACATTGTGTTATTAAAGAATGTTGACAGTGGATGTTGTGTTCTCAGTAAAAAGACGGTAACTCTACAAGGGAAAGCATTTGTTAATTAACTAGATTTAACTACCACCATGTGCATATACTTCAAAACATTATGTTATACATGATAAATGTATATGTATGTCAATAAAATTAATTAATTGAAAATATTTTCTGGTTTTTATTATGGTCTACTTTAATTTTTCTGAATTTTGACTGAGTACAAAGAAATCTGGAGTGGCTGCACATCCCTTAGAGCTTCATATGGATCCGTTACATTAGAGACATGAGGTTGATTGGGCAGGATGAGTGAGAAGTGGCTAGCTTACTGGAAGTCTTTATGAGATATAGTACTCCAGAGAGTATAAAATAAGCTCTATGAAGAATCACGGATCTAAAACTACATCAAATTTGGGGGGTTAAAGTGGTAGACAGTGTGCTGGGACATCCTTTTCAAGATAAAAAATATTGCAACTTTATACACCAATGTAGTGCCAAAATTGGTGGGGCACTTTGAATCCTGGAGGTAGTACATTGCACACCTAAGAATAATACCTGGATCATATATGGGGTGATACAGAAAAAATGTGCCTGCTTTTGAGTGGAACCCTGCTCTGCAGCAAATCTGAGTGGCCAGGAAAGCGACTCTTAAACATTCTGTTGGAGGTGTTGGTGGTTGTGGGGGGGAAAAAAAGGGGGGGGGGTGTACAATTTGTGGCAATTGTGTACGATTTGTGGATCCCCAGGAGGAGATCTATAATGCAAGGTGATGATTTACATAGCAAATTCCTGATCCTCTTGCAGATAATTAAGAGCCTTTTAAGAAACAGCTTCTGAGAACTACTGAGCCCTGGTATAAACAGGAAGCTTCATTATAGGACATCAAGTGCCCAGGTGCAGCTGGTGCTATAAATTATGATGCATGTACTGTCAGATCCATTGAGTAATAAGATTTAAGAGGATAGTAACAATCCATAGTATGATGGAGTTGGTTTATCCATGATTGAGCAGAGTAAGAATTGAGGGAAACAAAAATTGCATGACCAGGAAGCCCAGAGATTTATGCCATATTCCACTGTTGTATCAGAGGCCTTCACTCAGCTCATACCTTTAACTATATTGTAGATCCTACCTCACCAGTAAAAGAAAGACGAAAATGCCTGCACATAATTTGTGAATTAGTTGGCTTACTTTACGAAAGTCTTTCACAAATGAATAGGAACTGGACTGCAGCCCTAATCAGAAGTAATGTTGAAAGATCTTAACAAGGGAAAATCTTCCTAATGGGAATAACTTCAGAGGGTGCACATACTCATCCAGTTTCTGTGGGCCATGTTTATAATATATGAATTCATAAACAGAGATAAATTCTTTAGCAAGCTGATCAGGGCTTGTGAGGATGAAAAATGGAAAATCCAGTATCAAGAAGTTCAAAGGTAGATGTATATGGATGAATATATGAAAGTGGGCAAAAGTGGAACAGTGAACATCCCTCACAAAATATGAACTAACCAACCAAATCAACAAATGATCAGACCAGTTGACAACAGACTGTCTGTTTTGCTGGCATGATGGGCATGATGGACATGTGAAGAAATGGCCACAGTAGCAGAGATGGGATTTACACTGGCGCAAATTCATACTCCTTGTTACCAAGGTAAGGCTCTGCTGTTACTTCTAGGTCTCTATTCTCCTAGAAACAGACACCAACACTGTGCCCATGATGTGTCTCAATGTCTTGAGGAGATCAACTGTCTTCATGATTTCAGTTTGACTACACTGGAACTCTTCAATTCTAGAAACAGTTATTTATTTATTTATTTATTAGAAAATTATTCTGCTGTTGAGTTTGTATTTTCTGCCATCAGGGCCTCAGTTGGCTACAACCTAATGCTTTACAGAGAATTCGAACTGTTAGAATTGTAGCCTACTTAACATTCCATTGGGCTAACAAATGTACTTTATAGCAAATGGGATGCAGAATTAAGCTTGTAAAATAGGAGTCACTTCGTGATATAACTTTTGGGCTACCCAGAATCTGCTGGCCTGATAGTTCATAGGGAAGATCTATCGAAAGCACGACAGAAGCACTAGTTCAAAGACAATACTCTCCCAGTATGGGGTTCTATCCTTCAGAATTCAGTACACCCAATAAATCAGAAAACTGTATATGTTGATGTTTTCCTAGTAAGCAATATGTGTGTGTGTGTGTGTGTGTGTGTGTGTAAGAAATGTATATATGTAACTATATATAGGTAAGTAAGAAATATATGTATATAGAGGAATCGAGGTACTCAAGGTTCTAAATAGAATAGAGTCAATACAAGATATATAGTCTGCCATTAAATAAATCCTTTATTCTTGATCTGAAAAAATTTATTGCCCAAGTCACATTTTTCTGCATATCTGAAAATCAATTCATTGTCTAAATCAGGTTTTCCTGCTGCATGGATATAATTCTCATATGACTCTCAAGAATAAACATTTCCTAGCTGCAAGGGGGTGTTGTGTAATGAGAGACTTGTAATTTCTCAACTCCTCATTGTGTTGGCCTAGGGATACAAGTGTGTTTCTCTCATATATCATGAAAACTGTTAACTACAAAAATCTTGTGTCTGCAATTTGCCTTGAGAATATGATATAGTGGTATGATGCAGGAGATATGATCAGAACAGTGATTGGGCCAAATATGAATACTATATTATAGAGTTTAAAAAGTGAAGCTCACAATGTAGACCTCCTGTTTGGCATCTTTTTAAGCTATTTTCCAATACTACAAATATTTTAGGTTTCCCAAAAGTCTTAATTCAATCATTAAAGCAGATATGTATTGAACATCTACTATATTCTCAGCATTATATAAACATAATTAATACAGATTTACAACCAAGAGAAAATTATGTACTTATTCCATAGTAATTTTTAAATGATGTTAATAGTAAATGTTCTGTTTTGTAACTAGTTCAGAGGAAAAGAAAATCATTAAAAATTAGGGCATAACTTTTCAAGGACCCAGTTGAGGCCATCTAAATTTAAAATTAAAGTTATCTGCAAAATGACCAGATTTAGTTATCTAACTTTATAAGTTACATTTTATTTTGCTTCCCAGAGTCTTTAGGTTGTCTGAAATGCAGAATTTTCTTTTAGAGTCAATCATTAGTTTCTCTGCCCTTATGGAACTAAAGCAAAAGTACTCACTTGTATTTGTTATTTTTGCTTCGACAGGCTACTGCCCAGGGCCTCTTCATTCTCCAAAGATTATTCCATTTATATTACAGTGACTTGTTCAAAATAAATCATTCATAAGAACCACTTTATTTCCTTTTCAAGCAATAAGGTAGAAATTTCACTAGAGGAGACAAAATCACTTATTTTTTCTGATTTCTTAAATTCAAATGATAAGCTCCATAGGTGCCTCTATCACAGAATCATTGGTTTAGAAAGGACACTTTCTTTGGTGTGGTACTAAGCACTGAAATAAAGTCTTTCTACAGGGTTGCCATAGTAACATGCATGCATCATCTGTCCTGCTCACATTTAAAATCTGTATTCTGATATCTTGCATATGAATATTTGTTTTAAAGACTTCCAATAACCTGTATTACATCTTGGTATTTTTAATGAAGTTCATACTACAATTAAATCTAATTATTAAATTAACTCTTTATAAACATGTATGCATAACTAAGAATCTACTGAGTTCTTAGAAACAGGTGTAACACATGTTAGTGATTTGTAGCACTGTGTAATTTTGCACTAGGCAAAATTCTAAAGCGATATATGGTTGATCCGTTTAATTCAGTCCTTTTACGGTAATTTACCTTTTATGGTAACTTTATTCACATAAAGTTAATAAAAACAGTGACTTCTGCTGGAAGAGCTTGCTTAAGAGTGAATCAGGGCACTCTTGTTACTGCTATAGCTGTTTCTATTTCAATCACATATAATACTATTAATATACAGTTTAACGAACGGTTATTGTGTGTCATGTCATATGCTAAGCGCTTAATATACTTATGATTTTTTATCATTAACAAGATTACTCTGATTTACAAAGAAAAAAGGATTTACAAAGAAAAAAATGAGGCTTAAATGTTTAAGTTCATACCCAATGTCACATTGGAAATATGTAATTCAAAAAAATTCTAACTGAAAAAACGTATTTTCAACTTTGTGATATACTTCCTTTTCAGAAAAATTCTTATAGAAACTCATTGGAAAAAATGCAAGAATTGAGCTAGACACCAGGAAGTGCAGACCACTCAGAAATGTTGTTAAAAAAATGATGTGAAAGAAAATGCTACATCCAATTTAAGAAGCTGTGACTTATTTCATTGGGTCTTATTTTTAATTAACTAATTGTGAGCATTGTAATAAACAATTATAGAGTAGCAGTAAAACTGTATACTGAGAACCTTTCTGTACTAAATAACATTATGTTAGTGTCTCCTTGAAAAAAAATATATTTATGCCCAATATTCAAAAAGTGTTATGTGTCATAAAGCCATTTTGTACTTGAACCTCATTCTGTCACAATCTGACCCTTTCAGTCACAAGATACTTTTTGACCTGCTTCATCTTTCTCTGAAACATTTATTACCTCCTAACATACATATTTCCTGCAGCAAATACTGCCGTGTTCTGTCCAATCCCACTTGAGGGCAAATATATCCACTAGCTGCTAGAAAATTTGGCCACTGATGGATTACAACTTCAAATGTCAATTGAAATTGCTTTGGACAAAGGGATATATCTAGCCCAAAGTTGCATTTTCACCCTGCAGCCAACTTTTCACCCTGTAGCCAACCAGTTTCCTGTGATGCAGAAATTCAAAGCAGCAGCCTTACTTCGATTTGGGACAACTGAGAAAGGCCATCCTAGCTCCCACGCTCCCTATATGATTGGCTGAGGTCTCACGGGCAACCACGTTACTGGTTAGCTTCTTGCTCTTCCCAATCCAGCTTCATCTACTTCCTCAAATAGTATCTTACATAGGCTTCTAAGTAAACTTCTTTATGAAATACTTTATCTCAGGGTGGGAATTTCTTCAATTAGTATAGACATGGAGCTATATATATGTATTTTTTTCTTTAAAATGTAAACAATCCGCTGTTATTCCTAACTCCAGTCTGTTATATTCATCCTGAGAGGAGAGTAATTATCTCTAATTTTCCCTCTTTTTACTAGCTTTGATATTCTTATATATATTAATATAACACTAAAAATAACTTCAAATTGTGTTTTCTCAAATTTAGTTAATCTTTTTGACCCTTTACTCTTACATCCTGGACTTTGTCCCTAGTTTTCAGTTTCTGATCCTTTATCTTGTTATTTTAATGTAAACATCAACTTTCTGAGAAGAATAAAAATTCTTACTTCTCTTGCAGTTAACATTAAAATACACATGCCAGGATACCTAGAAATTCAGATAGAATCACACACAGTAAGAAGGTAAGAATGTCCACCAATGGACAAATGGGTAAGAAAAATGTAGTAAATATGAATGATGGACTACTATTCAGCCGTATAAGAGAATGAAGTCTTATCATTTGTGACAACATAAATGAACCTGAAGGACATTGTGGTAAGTGAAATAAGTAAGGTAGAGAAAGACAAATGCTACATTATTTCACTCACATGTGGAATTGTAAAAAGATGATCTTGCAGACGTAGAGAGTAGTATGGAGGTTCCATGAGCTGGGGTGTCTGGGCATAGGGGTTAGACAGATATTGATGAAAGAATACAAATTTCCAGTTAGAAAAATAAGCTCAAGAGGTCAATTGTACAACATAGTGACTCTAGTTAATAATATATTTTATTCTTGAAAAATGAAAAGAAGAAAGAGATAATATTAATGAATAAATATGCAATTTTAATGTTTCATCCAAAATTTTCTTAAGTCCTGTGGTTTCTTGGGCCCTAGTGTCCTAATTTATTTATTTATTCCAATGTAGATTTGGTGTTGCCATTATTTAAAGTTCTTATGATGAAAAGATATTCAATTTTCCTAGAATTGCATTTGTCCTACTGTAAACATCCAATTACCAATGCCAGCAAATACCACCAAACTGTAAACTTTGACACCAAAAGCTCAATTAAAACAATTTAATATGTTCCATTTCAGTAGTTCATGTGACATTTATATTACCATATAGAGTTGCTTTCGCATGCCCAGTTTTCACAATGAATTATGTTTATCACTACTATTTTATGCATTTTTACAAATAATTTCTAAACATTTTGGTCCTATATCCAAAAAAATTTATACAAAAAATTAGCACAAATAATAGTAATTTACTGTAAATGTTTTTGAGATATCTAAATTATTACCTAGGCTACATTATGCCATGCCTTCTTTTTTGATCTGTATTAATTGCATAATAACCAAATAGAAGAAACAAAGATGTACCTATGTTTAATTCTGTAGGTAAGATGCAAGATGCTTTTCAGGCGTGAGATAGAGTTTTGATAAAATAGCAGTCAGTTTTTAATTGGGGTTTTCCCTTGGCTTTCTTTTAAACATGGTCAAAAAAATTATTTCACGTGAACCCTTCTCTCAACCCAAATAACAAGATAAATGTATTAATAACTGCTGCAGATCTGTACTGGTGGCAGGGCAATACTAGACTTGCAATCAACATCTTAATTCAGGCAGGAGAGAAAACACTACTTGAAGACTATTTTATCCCATTTCCATATCATTCTACTATCCTTACACAAGGCACGTTTGGTCTCTTCAGAAAATGAAACTAACTCAATGCTCTCCTGTCAGTGGAATTCAACTGATTTTCTACAACCTTCACTTAGCAATCTAGAAGTTCCTCACAAAACAAACAGAAAACAAAAAAACTTCTTGTTGTCTCACCTTCCAAGTGTTTGATTTCCACTGTTCCATGGTAGCTCAGAATACTGCTTACTTCTGCAGGTTTTTCTGACTTCTCTTTTTGTCAGTGTATTTACTTTTTAAAGCATTTCTGGATCAAAACAGTGTGCCTAGGACTAATGAAGAATCAGGCCCCTCACAGGGCCTTATTCCTAGCAAGTCTTTTTGCAAGTCGGCCTCCTCTGGTGCTCCAGGAGTCAAAGATACTGATATTGATAACTCACTGATGCTTTCCCTCATTTAATGAATTGTCCTTTGACTAGCATTGCTGGTTGAATAGTCCCCCCACAACTTTTAAATCCTTTGCTAAAGGAAGTATGGTGATAGGGACGAAAAGTCCCATAGATACTTCTTTACCTGATTTTTCTTCTTTCCTAGATCGTCTCTCTCTCTCTCTCTCTCTCTCTCTCTCTCTCATCTCTCTCTCTTCTACACACTCCATGTTACAAGTCTTAGCTCTATTGCCTTTCTGGTTTGTAAACTGTTGATTGTAACTTTGACAAAGGCTCAAATTGATCTTTAGAACCTCTTGCACCTTTGCATCTGACTTGTCTTTGCCTTAATCTTTAGGAACGCAATTTCAAAGACAGTATTTTCTTATTAATCAAGTACCCAATCTAATCTCATTTTCTGTTTCAATTTCTCCTAGAAAAAGGTGAGAATTTCTCAAAACTGTGGCACCACCTCTTTCTACACCAAATTTGGGTGTTCCAGGAACTGTAGTGGTGCTGGTGAGTGTGGGATTTAGTATGTTGATAAGTGCATAATGAGGTTGTAGGTGAAACCCAGCTCAAATCTGGTGCCATGTTGGGTCCAGCCAATCTTAGCCAGCTTATTCCACACCCTGGTTTTTCAGGGACTTATCAGTCCCTAGCTTATGCAGTTATTTCAACAGTTTCCTTTTGCTAGTCATGTGAAACTGCTGCCTGAAATTTTCTATTCTCCTGTAACCACCCTGCATTACTCCCATCTCATAAAAAAGAGTGTTTTAGTTTGATGTAGTCCCACTTGTTTACTTTTGTTCTGTTGTCAGTTTTTTTAATGCCATAACAAAACAAATAATAAGCATTGCAAAGACCAATATCTAGAAGCTTTCCCACTATGTTTTCTTTGCATTCAAATATTTAATCTATTTTGAATTAATTTTTGTATGTGATGGAAGACAAAGGTTGAATTTTATTGTTTTGTCTGTGAATGTTCAGTTTTCCCAACCTCATTCATTGAGGACATTAATTTTCCTTTTGCACATAATAATACAAAGACATATATATGTCAGTTTATTTTGTCTTCCTTCTTTGAAGGTTGCTTATAGTGATTTTTTTATGGGAATAATATTTAGACTTTGAGTCAACATTCTTCAGAGTGATTTCTAGCTTAGTTCTAAAGTTGAGGAATGTTTTTTCCAAATAAAATGCTCACTTTATCCACTTTAAAATTTTTGTATTTATTGGTTTATTTAAAAAAATTAACTTTTAGATACAGCACATATTTCTGGTGTGTTTTGCTTGATAGTTATTTAATTATTTGACCTCCAAATGGAGCCAACTATCCCAGCATTTTAAATTGACAAATATTCCATTTCACTTTAAAAGTGTATTGAACACAAAATGTTCACACTTATGTATACATATTTTACTTGAAACTGAATTGTATTGATTCTGAGTTATTTTACTTATTTTAATTACTGCATATTACTCTGATTGAATATTTGTTTTAATTTTTCACACTTATTTTAAATTACCTTTATGTGATAGCTAGTAAAAAGTGTCCTTCTAATATTTTTCCAAACATTTTTAGGTTTAATCTTCTCTTTTCCAAAAATAGTTCTAGAAAGATGTTTTATTAAGTTTAAATTTATTGAACATTTATTTTAATAAAACAACGAAAAATGTTTTATATTGTTAGCTGCATGTTCTCATAGAATTTTAGAAAACTTTATCTTACTCAAATATTTTAAAACCTCAAAGACATGTTATTCACTATCAGGAGTCCGTCTACCTATGTCTCATCTATACAGCATCATTATGAAAAGAGTGAGATACCAATAAATCAATAAATGTCTTGGTTAAATGACTTTATAACCAATGAGTATGTTAACAGAATATACTGCGGACTGATTCAGTCACATTTGCCTTGTTTTATTTTCTTTTTTTATTTATCTTTTTTATTTTTTTATTATTATACTTTAAGTTCTAGGGTACATGTGCATAAGGTGCAGGTTTATTACATATGTATACTTATGCCATGTTGGTGTGCTGCACCCATCAACTCTTCAGCACCCATCAGCTCGTCATTTACATCAGGTATAACTCCCAATGCAATCCCTCCCCCCTCCCCATGATAGGCCCCGGTGTGTGATGTTCCCCTTCCCGAGTCCAAGTGATCTCATTGTTCAGTTCCCACCTATGAGTGAGAACATGTGGTGTTTGGTTTTCTGTCCTTGTGATAGTTTGCTGAGAATGATGGTTTCCAGCTGCATCCATCTCCCTACAAAGGACATTAACTCATCCTTTTTTATGGCTGCATAGTATTCCATGGTGTATATGTGCCACATTTTCTTAATCCAGTCTGTCACAGATGGACATTTGGGTTGATTCCAAGTCTTTGCTATTGTGAATAGTGCCGCAATAAACATACGTGTGCATGTGTCTTTATAGCAGCATGATTTATAATCCTTTGGGTATATACCCAGTAATGGGATGACTGGGCAGAACTCGAAAAAATGTACAAGAAAAAAACAAACAACCCCATCAAAAAGTGGGCAAAGGATATGAACAGACATTTCTCAAAAGAAGACATTCATACAGACAACAGACACATGAAAAAATGCTCATCATCACTGGCCATCAGAGAAATGCAAATCAAAACCACAATGAGATACCATCTCACACCAGTTAGAATGGCAATCATTAAAAAGTCAGGAAACAACAGGTGCTGGAGAGGATGTGGAGAAATAGGGACACTTTTACACTGTTGGTGGGATTGTAAACTAGTTCAACCATTATGGAAAACAGTATGGCGATTCCTCAAGGATCTAGAACTAGAAGTACCATATGCCTTGTTTTATTTTCTTTGGGACAGGAGGAGAGGGAAGATGATTTTAACAGACGATAATATTTAGTAATCATTGAGAAAAAAATTCTCAGAAGGTATACTGTTTTATGTGTACATCACAAGTGCCTAAAACCATAATGTTATTATTTTTCTTCATTTTATAAATAATTCAATTATAAAGTATCAGAGCAATGAGTTCAACCGACCTCTGAATAGTTTCAGAGTTGAGGTTCTTTCAAATATAGGAATACAGAACAAATCTTAGATTTTGAATTACATGTAACTTTCATTCTTTAATTTAGAACACAAAGCCACTCAAGATGAAAACTGATAAATTTAGAATATTTCAATATTAAAATTAGTAATAATTTTCTTATTGATATTTATCTCTAATTAATGTAAGTAGCCAAAATTTTAATATTAGATTTCTTTCACAAATCTTCTTACTTTTATTTAATTTTAAATAAAAAAAGGATTTAGGTATCAAATATTTTTCACTTGAGTCTACCTTAAAAAATGTTACTTCCTGCCATTCTGAGTCCTACTGCTTTCTAACGCGACTAGGATTGTTTCAATCAATTAATATTCATTAAAGAAGCTGAGGTTGAAAGAAGAGTATATACACTGAATGAAAGTTATTTTTTACTTTGAATTATTAATGAATTAATTACTTTTTAAGCCTATGGTTTAATAAGTAAAGATAAGAGGAGACACTTTGAGGTCAGAGTATCTGGGTTTGAATCTCAACTTTTTTAGGTGCTAGCTGTTGATAGTCAGCATGTTGTCTAACTTTTCTAAATGTTAAATTAGTTATTGTGAATTCGGAGAATAAATATTAACTTCCTTGGGTGATGTGGAGATTAAATGAGATAACGTATGAAAAATGAGTAAATGTGAGCCATGACTAGTAGTAAATGGGTACTATAGTCTTAAGGGTGTAGTGATGTGGAGGCAGCATCACTGTCTGCTTTTTTCCAAAGCTGGGTAAAACAGTATTCAAATAAGTTTGCTAATTGAATAGAGTTGCAAAATTTGAGCAAAACACTTTGTGTGTGTGTGTGTGTGTGTGTGTGTATCTCAAAGGGACAAAAAGACACCAAAATTAACAGATTCTGAAAAAAAAAATGTTTGCAAATATTTATCAAAAACTCTTCCACAAATTTGTGTGTCAACATATCTTCAGTCAATGTGATGTTTAAAAATCTAAAGGAACTATTCAGAAACATAAAGTGAGAAGATTGGGGTCATTTGATGCTTATTACAAGTGTATCACATCTAAACTTTGCATCTTGGCCATCCTCGGTAGTTCACATCTTCTATCCCAGCAGTTTGGGGAGCCGAGGCAAGAGGATCTCTTGAGCCCCAGAGTTCAAGAACAGCCTAGGCGATTCATGAAATCCTGTCTCAACAGAAAATAAAAAATTGTGTGGTGGTGCATGCCTGTAGTCCCAGCTACTTGAGAGACTGAGATAGGAGAATTGCTGGAGCCCAGAATATCAAGGGTTCAGTGAGCCATGATCCTGCCACTGCATTTTAAACCTGGGCAACGGAGTGAGATCATGTGTCAAAATGAATAAATAAATAAACTTCACATGTATTCATTTGCTATCAATTCTAATAAATTTAGAAATGCATTTTACCATGTATAATGTGAACAATTTAAGTTATATATTTAGATTTATTGGGATCCTCCCACAGATATTTCATTAGGTATTGCTCTGGTTGTCCCCCAAATTTCAGCATGTTAAGATCTTTTCTTTTTTCTTTTTTCTTTTTTTTTTTTTTTTTGAGACTGAGTTTCGCTCTTGTTGCCCAGACTGGAGTGCAGTGGTGCGATCTCGACTCACTGCAACCTCCGCCTCCCGGGTTCAAGCGATTCTTCTGCCTCGGCCTCCTGAGTAGCTGGGATTACAGGCGCCCGCCACCACGTCCAGTTATTTTTTTGTATTTTCAGTAGAGACATGGTTTCACCATGTTGGTCGTACTGGTCTCGACTCCCGACCTCGGGTGATCAGCCCACCTAGGCCCCCCAAAGTGCTGGGACTACAGGCGTGAGCCACCGTGCCTGGCCATCATTTTAATATCTTATCAAAATAACTTTTGAGAATTCAATCCTCTGTATAAATAAAACTTACTATTAAACTTGGTTTTCTTAGGTGTACAGGAGGTACATTCTTAAGGGATAGTGAGATAGTGAAGTTTATTTAATTATGTATGGACTAAAGTTACCCTAGTGCCTTTTAGTGTCTGCATTTTAACTATTTAAATTTCTACTGGATTTTAAACTACCCTTTTTAGTGATTTATTAAGACTTTCTACTAATCAAAGTACTCAAATCTACTTTGAATAGCAAACAAACTCTAGCTTAACTATCTGAAAATACGTGTGTTGTTTTTACTTACTTTCATATTTCTATTTAAAAGCTAAATAAAATTCAATAATAAAAAATAAAATTATGCAAACATGAAGAGGTAAATGTACTCAAGAAAACCCATCTGGAATAGATAAAACTAACCTCTAGTGAAAAAAAAAAACAAAAACAAAAACAAAAAAAACCTAGAAAACTATTGCCTGTTGACTATTATTTTAGTTTAAGAAATGGATCTCTGCATTCCTTCTAAGCTAATGAAAAATTGGGAAGAAGCCTAGAAGCATTAGGTGGTGCAAAGTCAGGAGGATAACGATGCTCTGTGTGGTCAAGCTCAACTACAGGGACGCAGCAAGGAGCTCTGTAGAGAGAACTTAGGTGAAAGATAAAGATTCCAGACAGCTAAGCATGAAGGTTGGTGAAAAGGGCATCAGCAGGAGGAAAAGTGTCATTGCTCCAAAAAGTGGTTTACCTAATGTCTATTCAATAAACAAGTGAGTTTAGTCAGAAATTGCAGAGATGGAAGGAACTAAGAATAAATATCCCTCCTGAGTTAAAGTACGTGAGAGAATGTATAAACAAGCTATACACACATACACACACACACACACATATATATACACATGTAAAATATATAAATCACCATATATGAAATATATATACAATGTTTTCTTTAAAATTAGCAAATTACATACATTTTTAAATTTGTATCCCTAAAATAACATATACATGTTTTCTTTGTTGTACTTTGATCAGAAATAAAAACTTTGACCATTTTTATTGTTATGTATTAAATTATAAAAATCATCAAAACAGTGTTATTCATATCTTCCTAGTTTTCTTGCTTCCTTCAAAGACAAGTTTATTAAGAATACACTAATTGTGATTATTACATACCTTTATAGTATATCATGAATTGTCCAGGACTACATAGCTTTTTTACATTGAACATCTTTATATGTAAAATTAAGGCATAGTATTTTCAGCAACAAGCATCGTATGTTCTCACTTATTTGTGGGATCTAAGTTAAAACAACCAAATTCATAGAGAGTAGAAGGATGGTTACCAGAGGCTGGGAAGGGTAGTGGGAGTTGATGGGGGAAGTGGGGATGGTTAATGGGTATCAAAAAAATAGAAAGAATGAATAAGACCTATTATTTTGTAGCATCACAGGTGGCTATAGTCAATAATAATGGAATCATACATTTTAAAATGCCTTAAAGAGTGTAATTAGATTGTTTGCAACTCAAGGATAAACACTTGAGATGAATACCACATTCTCCATGATGTGTTTATTTCACCTTACATTCCTGTATGAAAACACCTCATATACCCCATATATGTATGTTTATGTGTATATACATACATACATATTCATATGCACCTACTAGGTACCCACAAATTTTTTAAAAGATACTTAATTAATTCTGAAATTCCATTATTAAAATTTCTCAGAGCTTTATTAACACAATAATATTAATAGTTAATCAGATTAACTGGGAGTTACCTTCCTTGTGGACCTAAAGTGATTCTAGTCACAACTTACAGGTTTCAGTTGTGGATACCTGGTGGAATTGGAAAGTGGAATGCACATAATACATATTACTCTGTCAGTTCAAAGGATAGAAACAGTTCTAATTTTATTCTTATAGCTTCTATTATTCTTTACTATATTTCCACTATTAACTATACTGCTAATCACTTCTACTATAATTCTAGTTTTACTTTTACTATTTTGTTATTTGCAATGAGAATGTAATGCTTGTCTGTGTTTTCTACCTAATTAATAATACAAATGGTATGATTTAAACAATGTAATAAAAAGTAGTTATTATTGGAGGAAAAAATGTAAAGAAGACACAGTATAAGTTTGAAGAAGAATTAAAAGTCAAGTATAACTGAAACACAGGAAAAATCAGAGGAAAACTCAACAATAGTTGGGACTATTGTAAAGGAGACCTAGAAGAGAGGTTTAGATGCAATAATTAAGAAAAGAAGCTTAATTTAATAACTAGAGAATTTAATCACAGCCTAAAAGATGAACTTTTTAGCAAAAGGGATTTGTATTTATAAAAGCTCAAGCAAAATGCAGATGTGTGCAAATCCATACACAGTTTTTGTAGATTTTCTGCATCTCAATAAAATCAAATACTCAGTTTTTACATAATAATGTGTTTTCTATGTTGTTTTTCTTATTGTATTATAAACCACCTTTTCTTTGAAAATAGCATCATTTGCCTTGTTTGACTGGCAAAAGTTTGCATTTAATTATTAAAATTAAATTTACTTTTGAAATAAAATTATAAAGCAAAGAAAAATATTTTTATTTATATTCTTATAAAATTATATAAATATTGTCTCTTTTTACAAAATAATATTGTTCCTATTGTTTGGTCAATATATTGACCAGAAATGCACTTTGATTTTGTTTATTATTTCATTAATCCCAATCATAGCCAAACGATTATTCTTTTGGTTTATGGTTCTTCATTTGTTTTTTACTTTATTCAAAGACAACTTCACTCAATTTCTTTAGGGTTTTTAAAATTTTAACATAATAATTTATAAAGAAGAAGCATTTCAGACTGGTTCAAATAATGAACATTTGGTATACACATACATATGACAAAAGACATAAACCCAAGGACATTAAATAAAGAGTGTTATATGTCAGAGGCCTTATACCTAGGACCACTGGAAATGCTAACAACTTCATAAACAGTCACTTTATTATTAATTGCGACTCAGTTTCCATATACCTGTTATTTTCTGCTTCTCCACTATCTGCCTCTTTTACTATATACTTGTTGCCTCACACTCTATGACTTTTGTTGACCTAGTATCCCCTTCTTTCTAGTCATAGACCTTCATGAACCCTACACAATTTCATGAACTATCAGCGTCAATTAACTTTCTGTTTCTAACAAGTCACATTATCTCTGCATTTTCCCAGTCAAATTCCAATTTTAATGTATTATTATTGTAATGTAAATAGAAGTACACATTACACAGAATTTGTTTTTCTAAATTGGTTTATTCACAACTTAAAATCTGGATAGTTGCAGGAATACTAATTGACTGCTTGCAGTGAAGCTAGCAGCATCTAGGCTGTGCGTGTCACAGGCTTCAGAAGAGCAACGGAGTTGCTGAGAGTCCCCTATTGAATTTGGGGACTGCAAAATGGGTGCAGGTGTGGAACATTGCAGCTAGCTTCCTATCAATAATCTTTCACTCTGAAACTGAGGATGAACCTATATGAAATTATGTCAAGAAAATGCCGTTGTTAAAAGGCCAATACATTATGAGTGCAGCCCACCAACATGGCACATGCATACATATGTAACAAACCTTCACATAGTGCACATATACCCTAGAACTCAAAGTATAATAACAAAGAAAAGAAAACAATAGATTAATACATTGTCCTCACAACTCTGAAAGCACACGATTTTCAACAGAATTCTGCATTTAGCTTCTTAATTGGAAGGAGAAAATAAATTTATATCTGGATATGTAAAGTTTAAAAAAAAAGACCAATAACAAATGTACATATCATTAGCATTGCTAAGGTTTTCTTTTTATTTTCTGCAATGATCTGGTGATCATTCTGCAGTAGTTAGAACATTTTATGATTTTCTTATTGTATGATAAATTAGTATACGTATATATTTTTCTTAAAACTTGGTTTTATAATTTTTATCATCTGACATGCTTTATTTTATATTCTTTTTATGTTAGTCCCCATTGCACATGTTAAATTTGTATGTACCTTATTATTAGAATCTTTTTCACTTTCTAGTTTTCAATTTCTCATTTATCTGCATGTATAAACAATTATTTACTAATAGTTTATTTTTAGTTTTATATTGCAGAACTAATATTTGCCTTGCTTAAAGGATGTTTTATCTCCATTGCTTATAAACTTTATATCTGCTAAAGTTAAATTTTCTTTAATTTTCAATGTCTTCTCATAATCTTTTATATTTTTCATTTAGTTTTATACTCTTCTTAAATTTTTTTCTTATTTTATGCTTTTATATTAATTAATCTTTCTTCTTTTTCTTCTTGAATGTGATTTCCTATATTTTATATTATATTGACAAATCGAAGTATGTGTACCAGAAAAATATAAAAGATTTTCTGAAACTCAATTAAGTTCCAGTCAAAATTCCAAGATAAGTTTTGTGTACCTGAGCAATATGTTTCAAAAACGCATGTGTAGGGGTAAAGGAACAAAAATATACAGGATAATTTGAATAAGAAATATAAGCAGAAACATTCACATGAATAGCAAGAAATATTTTAGCCATAGTAATTAAAACATTAGGTAAAGCATGAGATATCTTGACAACTTTTTTTTTTTTTTTTTTGAGGCGGAGTCTCGCTCTGTAGCCCAGGCTGGAGTGCGGTGGTGCGATCTCGGCTCACTGCAAGCTCCGCCTCCCGGGTTCATGCCATTCTCCTGCCTCAGCCTCCCGAGTAGCTGGGACTACAGACGCCCGCCACCGCGCCCGGCTAATTTTTTGTATTTTTAGTAGAGACGAGGTTTCACCATGGTCTCGATCTCCTGACCTTGTGATCCGCCGGCCTCGGCCTCCCAAAGTGCTGATATTACAGGCATGAGCCACCGTGCCCGGCCGACAACTCTTAAAAATCATGATAATGACCTTGGATTCTATCTCAGTTGTCATGAGAAAACTTTGCAAAGTTCTGTGCAAGCGAATCACATTATCTGCTTGCCATTGAAAATATTATTCTGGCATCAAGATGATGTCGGCCTCATAGAATAAGTTATGGAGGATTCTCTCCTTGATTATTTGGAATAGCTTTAGTAGGAATAATACTAGCTCTTCTTTTTGGTTGTTAGGCTATTTATTACTGATTCAATTTCAGAGCTTGTTATTGGCCTGTTCAGAGATTCAATTTCTCATTGGTTCAGTCTTGGGAGAATGTATGTGTCCAGCGATTTATTCATTTCTTCTAGATTTTATAATTCATATGCATAGAGATGTTCATAATATTTTCTGATGGTTATTTGTATTTTTGTGAGATCAGTGATGAAATAATTTGCACAACAAACCCCTATGACAAAAGTTTACCTATATAACAAACCTGAACTTGTACCCCTGAATTTAAAATAAACTATAAAGTAAAAATAAAAATGTTACCCTGGTTGGAGAATCAACAACTAGGGCAAAGTGTGGCATCAGGGAGACTAGTATAGAGAACATTGCAGTTGTCAAGCAGAGAGAATACTGCAGCTTGAATAGAATGTGGAGATAATAAATGAGTATGAGGTTTAGGATAAATTTTTAAGGAGGACCAATTAAACCACTTAATGTAAATTAACTGCATGTAGATTGTGAGGAAAAAAATTAAAGTTAAATTCTGTTTAGAGCCTCAGCAATTGGAGGAATCATGGTGAATTTATTCAGTTGAGGTAAATTTGCGAAGGAGTAACTTCGAGACAGAAGAATCAAGGATTTATTCTTGAATAAGTTACATTTGAAATGCTTACTAAACATCCAAGTGGAGATGTTAAAGACAGCTGAGTGCATGAGTCTACACTCAAAGACTGAAATTAAAAAAATTGAAATGATCAATGTGATATGGTACCGAAAATCATAAGTCAGCTGTGTAGTTAGAGAATAAAAGAGAAGTTACTCCAATATTTAAAACAGAAAGGATGACAGTATGCTTTTTAAATAAGAACTGCTGATGAATTACGAAGACAACCTAAAGAATAAATACATGTTTCAAGAAGAAAAAAAATCAAAATTTTTGAAAAGTCTATAGATGTGAAATAAAATGAAGACAGGCTTGTTCATCAGCATGACAAAATTAAGATTTCCAGTAACCAAGTATTATTTAAGAATGATGGGTTTTACAGTCTGTTGAGAAAAAAAATCATATACTGAAGCACAGACCCTAAATACAAGTAATTAGTTCAAATCATTTTGGTACAAAACGAAACTTAGAAATATGGTGATAACTGAAAGAAAACACATGATCAAGAAAAAAATTCATTTAATAAAGTTTTTGTGCTGATACTAACAGTCCAGTAGAATGTAAACAATGATAAGTCAGAAAACAAAGAGGATAAAAGGAGTAACTTCAGGAGTGACCCTAGAGAAGAAGGATCACTCCTAGAGAAGGAGGGTCACTCTTAAAATTTATCCTTTTATCTTCTTTGGAGCTGAAGAAGAAACTGGATTTAGTCCACAAGGGAAATTGTTGACATTCTATAGGAATACACATAGGGAATAAGAACAGCTCCAGTCTCCAGGTACCAGCGGGAGCGACACAGAAGACAAGTGATTTCTGCATTTTCAACTGAGGTACTGGGTTCATCTCATTAGGGAGTGCCAGACAATTGGTGCTGGTTAGCTGCTGCAGCCCTACCAGCGAGAGCTGAAGCAGGGGAGGCATCTCCTCACCTGGGAAGCACAAGGGGGAAGGGAATCCCTTTTCCTAGCCAGGGGACCTGAGACACACAACACCTGGAAAATCGGGTAACTCTCACCCCAATACTGCACTGTACCAAGGGTCTTAGCAAACAGGCACACCAGGAGATTATATCCCACATCGGGCCCGGAGGGTCCCATGCCCGCCCACGGAGCCTCCCTCATTGCTAGCACAGCAGTCTGCGATCTAACTGCAAGACAGCAGCGAGGCTGGGGAAGGGGCGCCTGCCATTGCTGAGACTTAAGTAAGTAAACAAAGCAGCTGGGAAGCTTGAACTGGGTGGAGCTCACAGCAACTCAAGGAGCCCTGCCTGTCTCTGTAGACTCCACCTCTGGGGACAGGGCACAGCTAATCAACAACAACAACAACAACAACAAAGCAGCAGAATCCTCTGCAGATGCAAATGACTCTGTCTGACAGCTTTAAAGAGAGCAGTGGATCTCCTAACATGGAGGTTGAGATCTGAGAATGGACAGACTGCCTGCTCAAGTGGATCCCTGACCCCTGAGTAGCCTAACTGGGAGACATCCCCCACTAGGGGCAGACCGACACCCCACACCTCACACGGTGGAGTACACCCCTGAGAGGAAGCTACCAAAGCAAGAATCAGACAGGTACACTCGCTGTTCAGCAATATTCTATCTTCTGCAGCCTCTGCTGCTGATATCCAGGCAAACAGCGTCTGGAGTGGACCTCAAGCAATCTCCAACAGACCTAGAGCTGAGGGTCCTGACTGTTAGAAGGAAAACTAACAAACAGGAAGGACACCCACACCAAAACCCCATCAGTATGTCACCATCATCAAAGAACAGAGGCAGATAAAACCACAAAGATGGGGAAAAAGCAGGGCAGAAAAGCTGGAAATTCAAAAAATAAGAGCGCATCTCCCCCTGCAAAGGAACGCAGCTCATTGCCAGCAATGGATCAAAGCTGGACGGAGAATGACTTTGACGAGATGAGAGAAGAAGGCTTCAGTCCATCAAACTTCTCAGAGCTACAGGAGGAATTACGTACCCAGCGCAAAGAAACTAAAAATCTTGAAAAAAGAGTGGAAGAATTGATAACCAGAATAATTAATGCAGAGAAGGCCATAAACGAACTCACAGAGATGAAAACCATGACACGAGAAATACATGACAAATGCACAAGTTTTAGTAACTGACTCGATCAACTGGAAGAAAGAGTATCATCGATTGAGGATCAAATGAATGAAATGAAGCGAGAAGAGAAATCTAAAGAAAAAAGAAGAAAAAGAAATAAAGGAAGCCTGCAAGAAGTATGGGATTATGTAAAAAGACCAAACCTACATCTGATTGGGGTGCCTGAAAGTGAGGGGAAAATGAAACTAAGTTGGAAAACACTCTTCAGGATATCATCCAGGAGAACTTCCCCAACCTAGTAGGGCAGGCCAACATTCAAATTCAGGAAATACAGGGAATGTCACAAAGATACTCCTCCAGAAGAGCAACTCCAAGACACATAATTGCCAGATTCACCAAAGTTGAAATGAGGGAAAAAATCTTAAGGGCAGCCAGAGAGAAAGGTGGTGCTACCCACAAAGGGAAGCCCATCAGACTAACAGCAGATCTCTGAGCAGAAACTCTCCAAACCAGAAGAGAGTGGGGGCCAATATTCAACATTCTTAAAGAAAAGAATTTTCAACCCAGAATTTCATATCCAGCCAAACTAAGTTTCATCAGTGAAGGAGAAATAAATTCCTTTACAGATAAGCAAATGCTTAGAGATTTTGTCACCACCAGGCCTGCCTTACAAGAGACCCCGAAGGAAGCACTAAACATGGAAAGGAACAACCGGTACCAGCCATTGCAAAAACATGCCAAAATGTAAAGACCATCGAGGTTAGGAAGAAACTGCATCAACTAACGAGCAAAATAACCAGTTAATACCATAATGGCAGGATCAAGCTCACACATAACAATATTAACCTTAAATGTAAATGGACTAAATGCTCCAATTAAAAGACAAAGACTGGCAAACTGGATAAAGAGTCAGGACCCATCAGTTTGCTGTATTCAGGAGACCCATCTCACATGCAGAGACATACATAGGCTCAAAATAAAGGGATGGAGGAAGATCTACCAAGCAAATGGAGAACAAAAAAAAGCAGGGGTTGCAATTCTAGTCTCTGATAAAACAGACTTTAAACCATCAAAGATCAAAAGAGACAAAGAAGGCCATTACATAATGGTAAAGGGATCAATTCAACAGGAAGAGCTAACTATGCTAAATATATATACACCAATACAGGAGCACCAGATTCATAAAGCAAGTCCTTAGAGACTTACAAAGGGACTTAGAATACCATAAAATAATAATGGGAGACTTCAACACTCCACTGTCAACATTAGACAGATCAAGGAGACAGAAAGTTAACAAGGATATCCAGGAATTGAACTCATCTCTGCAGCAAGCAGACCTAATAGACATCTACAGAACTCTCCACCCCAAATCAACAGAATAGACATTCTTCTCAGCACCACATCACACTTATTCCAAAATTGACCACATAATTGGAAGTAAAGCACTCCTCAGCAAATGTACAAGAACAGAAATTATAACAAACTGTCTCTCAGACCACAGTGCAATCAAACTAGAACTCAGGTCTAAGAAACTGAATCAAAACCGCTCAACTACATGAAAACTGAATAACTTGCTCCTGAATGACTACTGAATACATCACGAAATGAAGGCAGAAATAAAGATGTTCTTTGAAACCAATGAGAACAAAGGTGCAACATACCAGAATCTCTGGGACACATTTAAAGCAGTGTGTAGAGGGAAATTTATAGCACTAAATGCCCACAAGAGAAAGCTGGAAAGATCTAAAATTGACACTCTAACATCACAATTAAAAGAATTAGAGAAGCAAGAGCAAACACATTCAAAAGCTAGTAGAAGGTAAGAATAAATAAGATCAGAGCAGAACTGAAGGAGATAGAGACACAAAAAACCCTCCAAAAAATCAATGAATCCAGGAGTTGGTTTTTTGAAAAGATCAACAAAATTGATAGACCGCTAGCAAGACTAATAAGGAAGAAAAGAGAGAAGAATCAAATAGACGCAATAAAAAATGATAAAGGGGATATCACCACCGACTCCACAGAAATACAAACTACCATCAGAGAATACTATAAACACCTCTACGCAAATCAACTAGAAAATCTAGAAGAAATGGATAATTTCCTGGACACTTACACTCTCCCAAGACTAAACCAGGAAGAAGTTGAATCCCTGAATAGACCAATAGCAGGCTCTGAAATTGAGGCAACAATTAATAGCCTACCCACCAAAGAAGTCCAGGACCAGATGGATTCACAGCTGAATTCTACCAGAGGTACAAGGAGGAGCTGGTACCATTCCTTTGGAAACTATTCCAATCAATAGAAAAAGAGGGAATCTTCCCTAACTCATTTTATGAGGCCAACATCATCCTGATACCAAAGCCTGGCAAAGACACAACAAAAAAAGAGAATTTTAGAACAATATCCCTGATGAACATCGATGCAAAAATCCTCAATAAAATACTGGCAAACTGGATCCAGCAGCACATCAAAAAGCTTATCCACCATGATCAAGTGGGCTTCATCCCTGGGATGCAAGGCTGGTTCAAGATATGCAAATCAATAAACGTGATCCAGCATATAAACAGAACCAAGACAAAAACCACATGATTATCTCAATACATGCAGAAAAAAAAATCTTTGACAAAATTCAACAGCCCTTCATGCCATAAATGTTCAATAAATTCGGTATTGATGGAACATATCTCAAAATAATAAGAGCTATTTATGACAAACCCACAGCCAATATCATACTGAATGAGCAAAAACTGGAAAAATTCCCTTTGAAAACTGGCACAACACAGGGATGTCCTCTCTCACCACTCCTATTCAACATAGTGTTGGAAGTTCTGGCTAGGGCAATCAGACAAGAGAAAGAAATAAAAGGTATTCAGTTAGGAAAAGAAGAAGTCAAATTGTCCCTGTTTGTATATTTAGAAAACCCCATTGTCTCAGCCCAAAATCTCCTTAAACTGATAAGAAACCTCAGCAAAGTCTCAGGATACAAAATTAATGTGCAAAAATCACAAGCATTCTTATACACCAGTAACAGACAAACAGAAAACCAATTCATGAATGAAATTCCATTCACAATTGCTTCAAAGAGAATAAAATACCTAGGAATCCAGCTTACAAGGGATGTAAAGGACCTCTTCATGGAGAACTACAAACCACTGCTCAGTGAAATAAAAGAGGACACAAACAAATGGAAGAGCATACCATGCTCATGGATAGGAAGAATCAATATTGTGAAAATGGCCATACTGCCCAAGGTAATTTATAGATTCAATGGCATCTCCATCAAGCTACCAATGGGTTTCTTCACAGAATTGGAAAAAACTGCTTTAAAGTTCATATGGAACCAAAAAAGAGCCGACATTGCCAAGACAATCCTAAGTCAAAAGAACAAAGCTGGAGGCATCACGATGCCTGACTTCAAACTATGCTACAAGGCTACAGTAACCAAAACAGCATGGTACTAGTACCAAAACAGAGATATAGATCAAGGGAATAGAACAGAGTCCTCAGAAATAATACCACACATCTACAGCCATCTGATCTTCGACAAACCTGAGAAAAACAAGAAATGGGGAAAGGATTCCCTATTTAATAAATGGTGTTAGGAAAATTGGCTAGCCATAAGTAGAAAGCTGAAACTGGATCCTTTCCTTACTCCTTATAGGAAAATTAATTCAAGATGGATTAGAGACTTAAATGTTAGACCTAAAACCATAAAAACCCTAGAAGAAAACCTAGGTAATACCATTCAGGACATAGGAATGGGGAAGGACTTCATGTCTAAAACACCAAAAGCAATGGCATCAAAAGCCAAAATTGACAAATGGGATCTAATTAAACTAAAGAGCTTCTGCACAGCAAAAGAAACTACCATCAGAGTGAACAGGCAACCTACAGAATGGGAAAACACTTTTGCAATCTACTCATCTGACAGAGGGCTAATATCTAGAACTACAAAGAACTCAAAGAAATTACAAGAAAAAACAAACAACCCCATCAAAAAGTGGGCAAAGGATATGAACAGACATTTCTCAAAAGAAGACATTCATACAGACAACAGACACATGAAAAAATGCTCATCATCACTGGCCATCAGAGAATGCAAATCAAAACCACAATGAGATACCATCTCACACCAGTTAGAATGGCAATCATTAAAAAGTCAGGAAACAACAGGTGCTGGAGAGGATGTGGAGAAATAGGGACACTTTTACACTGTTGGTGGGATTGTAAACTAGTTCAATCATTACGGAAAACAGTATGGCGATTCCTCAAGAATCTAGAACTAGAAGTACCATATGACCCAGCCATCCCATTACTGGGTATATACCCAAAGAATTATAAATCATGCTGCTATAAAGACACATGCACACGTATGTTTATTGTAGCACTACTCACAATAGCAAAGACTTGGAATCAACCCAAATATCCATCAGTGACAGACTGTATTAAGAAAATGTGGCACATATACACCATGGAATACTATGCAGCCATAAAAAAGGATGAGTTTGTGCCCTTTGTAGGGACATGGATGCAGCTGGAAACCATCATTCTCAGCAAACTATCGCAAGAACAGAAAACTAAACACCACATGTTCTCACTCATAGGTGGGAACTGAACAATGAGATCACTTGGACTCGGGAAGGGGAACATCACACACCGGGGCCTATCATGGGGAGGAGGCAGGGGGAAGGGATTGCATTGGGAATTATACCTGATGTAAATGACGAGTTGATGGGTGCTGACGAGTTGATGGGTGCAGCACACCAACATGGCACAAGTATACATATGTAACAAACCTGCACGTTATGCACATGTACCCTAGAACTTAAAGTATAATAATAATAATAATAATAATAAGAGAGACTTAGAGAAAACTTTGAACAACATTCATGTTTGTATATAAACACGCAGATATTTAGTGTAGTTTTTTAAAATGTAAAATATCACAATAATGAAACATTATTAAAATGTATGCTTTGTGAAGGAAAAGTGAAAAAAAAAGGAATACATGTAAGACATTGATTAAAACAGAAGATAAAACATAGAGGGATAGATACTAGTGGGTAAGGTAGACTGATGCATTTGTTGGAAAGTAAGTGTAGCAGTTCTCTTCTGGCTTGTTGAATTTGTTTTATCGAAATAAGCAGTCAAGTTACTAGCATTCTAAATGAAGTCAATAAAGACCAAGTTTATAAACTATGAAAACATTCTTACATACTGACAAAGGTTGGTGTATAAAGGTATATAAAAACCTAGTATAACCAGTGCAAAGTTGAAAACATAGAAACATCACCATAAAATATCAACAGAAAAGAAAGACAAAAGGCAAAGGGAATCTAAAAGAGAAATTGAATTTATTGCCAAAATGAGATAAAATTTCATAACCAATGTATTGACAAAATTATTTTTTCTTACCAAATATTGTAGAATTTGTGGGAAATCAGAGGTTTTCATACACTGATGGAGAGCATGTTATGTAACTCAATTTAAAGAGCCAGTTGAAACTTATTCTTATGAACACACATTTCACTCCTAGTTAAATGTTTTTATATCATAATAGTGCTGGATATTACAATGTATGTATTTAGATACACTGTATATATTTATATATATAGTCAAAGTATGAAAACATCAAGGGATAGGATAGATACCAACTTTGGGTTAAATCTAGGGAGGGACCAGCTGAGCGTGGTGGCTCACAGCTGTAATCCCGCACTTTGTGAGACCTAGGCAGACGGATCACTTGAGGTCAGGAGTAGAGACCAGCCTGGCCAACATGGTGAAACTCGTCTTTACTAAAAGTACAAAAATTAGCCAGGTATGGTGGCATCACCTGTAATCCCAGATACTTGGGAGGCTGAGTCAGGAGAACCACTTGAACCCAGGAGGCAGAAGTTGCAGTGAGCTGAGACCGCATGCCACTGCACTCTAGCTTGGGTGACACAGTCAGAACTTGTCACAACAAAAATTAAAATTAAAATTAAGAAAAAGTTAAATCTGGGGAGAGACAGGAATAAGTTCAGGTGAAGCTTCAATTGTGTCTTTCAGGTGTAATATCTTTTTTATAATAATTACCTACAATTTACCATGACACACTGAATAATCTGGGTGAATTGTTTACAGACATATCTTACATTTTTCACTACACTTGTCTGCATATTTGAAATAATGTTTAAAAATATATAAAATGTCTTTAAAATAGTGGTTCTATGTGAAAAATATGACCAAGTTAAAACATTTCCTTTTTCCCCCCTCAGTTGTCCCTAGAATTGCCTTCAGCTCTCTCTACAAAAATGAATATGTAAAAACTAAAATATCAACAATAAGAATGGGTGGGATTTTACAATATATACTGTAAACCTAACATACTTGAAGTTACTTGAATGCATGATATTTCTTTTCTTATAGATCCATTAGAAAAATATCACTTTTTCATGTTGAGGGAACTATAAATAAGAGAATTAAAAGAACTTGGGTTCTATCACACAACTAGTTAATGTCCAAGATGTGCATTGACCCTATCTAAAGGCCGTGTTCTAATCTACCATAAAGTTGGTCTCTTCTAATACATCTCACTTAAGATTGACATTTCATGACAGAAAAAATCTCAACTTTTAAGTGGACTATATACTTTAAGGCAGATAGCTAATATGATTTATAATATTTTACTGAAAACTCACTACTAAAATGCCAATTATATTAGACAAGTTTTAAATGACATGACAATATGCAAGACCCTTAGAATAGTGTCTGAAACTGTGTAAGCAATACATTAATGTGTTAGCTAATATGGTTATTTTTATAATCCCCATAACCATTGCATGGTAGTAAGTGTTGTTAGTAATACAAAGATAAAACCAAGTCTCTTATTTTGAAAATAGATAATTTAATGTAGTTTAAATTTATAGTCAAAAGAAGAAGAAAATTCTGTGTGTAATTAATTAAAAACCAAGACAGAATTAAACGGATACTATTGTATAGGTGCAAAATACTAAGATATTTTAGGACCTAAGTAAAAGAGAGGTTAATGGTCCTTCTGAGACTTGGGGAGGAAAAAATGATGATTGGTTGAAGAGATATAATTCTGACTAACATTGCAGGAAAAGAAAAATTTTGGACAAAGCAAAAAAAGGAGAATATTTTAGATAGAGAAAATAATATGAGCTATGGTAGAAGGAGAATGTCTGTGTGACTTGAAGTTGGTGAGGATGCATGGAGAAAAGAATGTACTAAAAAAATAGATAAGATATAATTATGCAGAATAAAGCAGTGAATACCAGCTAGCATTAATTCTATAGTCGATGAAATGCATGTAAGTATTTTAATTACTTCTTATTTTATTATAAGTCTTGTTTAGTAAAGCGATTTAACTGTAATTCATTGTGAGATTGTATATACTATAAATTTACTAGAGAAAATATCAGATTTTTACATCTTTTACCCATCTTTTTAAGCATATTCTTTCAGATTTCTCTACATTTGACATATGTACTTAAGCCTACAATTTCTGTAAATACAATGGTTATCTGTTCCTTCAAAATTAAGGTTAGATATTTCATATTGCTCCCATTTTTTCATATTATTATTTCATTGTTTTCATTCTTCCTTCTCTTTTGGCTGCTTATCATGGTAAACACATTTTTGAATCAGTATCCTTGACAAGATAAGAAATGTTTTTAATGACCATATTTTTCTTGTCTTAATAATTAGAGAATTAATCTTCTCTTTGAAAAAAATTAGACTTCAAAAAATCTGCATATTTGAAATTTGGAGGGAGTCACTAAACCCTTTGGAAATTCTTCCACAAGTGGGAGTAAAATGTCTGATTAATTAATGAAAGATTTTAGAGACATGCTTTGCACCAATAAAACCAGATTAGAATATTGCAAAACTCAGCAGAATTCTGCCAGTTCTAATCTATTTTAACCTTGATTTTTTTAAATTTTATGATATGCATTTAATGTTAATTATTGAAGAAAAATGTCACATAATTATATTTGAAATGAATTATGTTCTGTGACAACCATTATGTTTGCATAAAAAGGGTTATAATTAATTTAAAATTTAAATTTATGATTATCGTATGACAACCTAGGACATATAATTCAAATGATCTTCAAATCTAATATTTTTGGAAAGCAAACGTAATCTTTGTAACACTAAATGAGAGGTGATTTAGATTTTGCCTTTGTTACCAAGACATAACACTTTATAAATTCACTTTTAGTTATTAAAGGCATCTGTACGTCAGGCATTCTTCCTTTTTTAAAATACCCCTTATCCAACTCCACCTCTCTCTGCTAGATTACAGAAGTGAAGATTCCTCAATAATTGTTTGTGTTTAAATCTTGTCTAATACATTGAGAAGACAAGATAAAATAATTCCAGAAAAGCTCTTACTTTGAATTTTTTGGCAGCCTAAAAATAACTCATAAGAATCTGAAAAAAATAAAAAAAGCATGCATATCAAAACACCATGGGATCTGTTAGGGGGTTTTCTTCCAAAACCTCTCTAGATTCATCCTCCTTTAGTTACTTACCCTGAGGCAAAGTTAACCTTTACTCTCCTTCAGGGCTTCTTCTTGCTTCCCTCATTTTCAATTATATATTAGTATCTGCTTGTATATAGTGTTTTGCATATAGTGCCAGATATTCTTACAAGAGAAATTAAACCTAAGAAAGTTAATCCATAAATGTAGGAAACATATAAAATCTAATATGTCATAACAATTCAAGAGGCTCTATAATTTTGAATTTTGAAATATAAAAATAGAGAATAATATTGAACTAAACTCTGAAGGCTATAACAAGTTGGAAGCCTTTTCCAGTTCCCATTTATATTTCAATCCCTGTCACTAGATATATTAATGTTGTGCTAATTTCTGTCCTTTATTAAATTTTATCATAAGAAATGAAGCATTGGAATTTTTATTCCTTAAAGTGTTTAATAGTTAATGAGCCTGATGCTCCCAGTGCAAATTCTACTATCTAGAGCAAATGTAAGATATACATAGCTGAAACAACTGAAATACAACAGTTTATCAGATTCATTTGATTGTTTTTCTAGTGTACCTGATCACCATTGATTTGACGGATGCATTGTTTCTGTTACCTTGTCCATGGGTAATGTAACTCATTTACTTTGACTGTTCCAATCTACTCATAAGAGTCCACAATGATCCATTTAATTGGCCAAATTCCGGTTCTTTCAGTCATCTAGATCTATCATATAGCTATGCCATCAATGTTAGTTTCCAAAGAAACTCCTAAATTTTTTAATGTACCAATTACTAAATTATTTCCTCTGGGCAACAGTGTAGAAACAATCATACTACTTTGTGAATTATTTTATCATGTAATTAAGCAGACATTTCTAATATGCTGTGTTTGCTTATGAGGAAAATGAGACAATTACTTGTGGTAAGGATAAATTTAAGTCAAAAACCTGTGAGAGTATAGCTAGAGGTAATGAACTCAGCATGAAATTTGGTTTTACCCTATTCTACCATTAAAAAAAAAATCTTGGCTTCCCAAGCACCCTTCAGACAAACAGCTCTTATCAAAGTGGTATTAGCCTAAAAAGATAAAATAACACACACATATGCACACAAACACAACTTAAAAAAAAAACCCTCTTTATCATAGAATTAACACTTATTTTAATTTGTGTCTACCTTAATGTTTCTTATAACATTACTCTTTCCTGAAATGCAATAACTGAAGAATATATGATATTTATCCTAAGCTATATATTATGAATCTGTGCTTGTCCTTTTTATAGCTGAATGCTAAATAATTATTAATTGCAATTGTTAAAGTGGCATATCTTATGTATGCCATGAAACTAAAATTAAATGAGCATTGTTGAAATCTTTCAACACATTAGGTCTATTGATATAGTCAGTCAAGTGTCTGAAGCCATTTTATTTGTATAACTTTTTAAATTGTAATGTGAAAATATACAAATGTACTACATAATTACTTTATCCTTCACTATGGTTTAATCTCTCTCATTGGAATAGCAGAAATTGTAGAATTTTTAGTGTGTTGCTTAAGACCCCAAACCATTTATTGTCTGCTAATTGATCATTTCTAATTAGGGTTACTTGTATATATACTTTTCATGTTTTTACTTGAGGAAATTATTATCATTAATTTCTATTAATTCATTTGTGTTTGTCAATTTATTTGGAAACTGTGAATTCTCTGCCACATTCAGTAGGAATAACTGAAAGAAAAGTCTAGCACTTCCCTTTCATGAATTCAAATAACTTAATACAAATAAAACTATGTGAGATAATTCATAAACATTTTATACCATAATATTTGTCAAACAATATTTTATAGAGAAGAGGACATTGACATTGAAAAAAGTCAAGATTTGTTCAATTTCTAATTCTGCCACATGCTAATATTTGTCACATTGTAGAGTATTTTGTGAACTTTGAATATTAAAATGTACAATGTGTGTTAAAAACTGTTAACTCCCTTCTCATGTAATAGAAATCAAGACTCAATCTTCTTCAATAATAAAAGTCACTAAGTAGAATTCAGTACCAAGTAACTGAGATATATTTTATCTACTCACCTAATTCTGAGAAATGACTTCTAATTTCCTTTAAAGGGAATACTCTTCCAATGTGTTTTTAGAAGAAAATACCCTCCATTGAGATCTGAGTAAATAGGATGGTAATGTGTATGTTACACAAGCCAAGGCTAAGTCCTGTTAATTGCAATGATGACCAGACAAATTAATGTTTATACTGGTACTAATGTATTTCTTCAAAGCCACTTGTTTTTCTGTTTGATTTATTTTCTCTAGAGTCATTATGTTCTTGCAATTTGGCCTTTTTAATGATATTTATACTGGATTTTGTTTTACAGCATTACATTCTTCAAATGTATCAGAGATAGTAACCATGTTGAATTTGGAAAGGATACAGACATAGACTCAGTAGGGACTTATGACTCATTCTCTACTTTTCCTTCATGAATGCTTTATTGAAAATAAGTGACAGAAATTTTATTTCTATAAACCCGGCTGTACATCTCATTGACTTGTTCACACATTTGCTATTGCAGAATCCTTATACTTCTTCAAAGCTCCTGCATTATTTATTGCAGTGTCATGTAAGTTTTCAAAGTGTGCTGATAAACAAGGTTTTACAGATCTGCATGTAACTTCCCATGATCTGCCCCTTGTATGCTGATTCTAATCCAGAAGTGATGACAATCACCAAATGCCAACTGAAGGTAAAAGTCAATGAAATGGACAGTAGGATTTACAGAACTAAAATTTCTGTCACTTACATGCAATGAAGCATTTATGAAAGAAAAGTAGAGAATGGATCAGAAGTGTGCAGGTAATGCAAGACATTTAGTAAATTGTTTCACAAACAAGCATATAATCACATATATTGATATATGCTTTAAATGTGAATAACAAGATGTAATAAATTAATGGACATTTCAGACTCAATTTAGATTGAAAGGCTATGTGAGGTCTCCAAGAATTAACACTGACCATGAGATATATAGACATTAAGGACAATTATAATTAAAAAATAACATTTCACTTTTTTAATGGCTTTTGAACACTGTGATGTCGTAAGAATAGCTAGGAAAACAGTGGACAGGAAGATCTATGAAGGCAATTAGTCTTAGGAGAAATTAAAGCATGGCACAAATCCACCACAATGAATACAGGAGCAGGAATGGACAGAAATATAATAGAATCAAAAATAAAGTGCAGAAATAGACTCAACTGCCATATATATATATATAGAGAGAGAGAGGGAGTACATACATATATACACACATACAGACATATATATCAATATATAGACATACATATGTATCATGTATATTTTTATATGTATCTATATACAGATACATGCATACATTTATATATCTATATATATATACACATGTATATATGTATGTAGATATATATATAGAGAGAGAGATATAAAACTATGATAATGATTATATGTCAAGCCACTGAGGAAAAGGTAGCTTTTTTGGTAAATAATGTTGGAACTAATGACTAATTTATGTAAAAAAAAAAAAAGCTTTCCCACCATACACACAAACTCCAAATGGATTTTTGTTTGTTTGTTTTGTTAGAAGAAAACATGGGTAACTATCTCTGTTACCTGGATAGAGATAAAGACTTTCTAACTCTAGCTAAAATTCAAATGCAATTTAAGAATATTGGTTGATTTGACTACATAAAAATAAAGATGAAATTGTCATGCTGAAGAGTACCAGAAATAAATCAAAAGACAAACAACAAAGCCAAAACGATCCTTGCAACATAAATCACAAATACAGGATTAGTAGTCTTAATAGAGAAAATATCTTTTTATTTATTTTGATCATTATCGATATGTAATACTCAGACATGTTTATGGGGTACATGTGATATTTTGAAACAAGTATACAATATGCACAGATCAAATTCAGCATAGTTGGGATATTCATCATCTCAAACATGTATCACTTCTTTGTGTTAGGAATGTTGTAATTTCATTTTTATAGTTATTTTAAAATATACAATAAATTATTGTTAACTATAGTCACCCTGTTGTGCTATCAAATACTAAATCTTATTCTTTATACTTAACATGATGTCTTTCAGTTCTATCCATGTTGTTGTAAAAAAAATGATTTCATTGTTTTTTATATGGCTTAACAATATTTCATTGTGTATATATATCAAATTTTCTTCATCCATTCATCTGTTGATGAATACTTAGTTTGATTTCTCTTCTTGGGTAATGGGAATAGTGCTGCAACAAACAGTAGTGCAGATATATTTTTAATATACCGATTTATTTTCTTTTTGGATATATACCAAGCAGGGGGTTGCTGGATCACATGGTAGGTCTATTTTTAGTTGTTTGAATAACATTTATACTGTTTTTCATAGTGGCTGCACTAATTCACATTTTAAACAACAAGGGTATGAGGGTTCCCCTTTCTCTGCATGCTTGCCAGCATCTGTTATTGCTTATCTTTTGAAAAAGAAGGCCATTTTAACAGGAATGAGATAATATCTCATTGTAGCTTTCTTTGATTTGCTCTTCTCTGATGCTTAGTAATGTTGGGAGTAATGTTGGGCATTTTCTTATACACCTGTTTGCCATTTGTATGTCTTCTTTTGAGAATGAAACTAGACCTCAAACCCTCACCATATACAAAAGCAAACCAAAATAGTTTAAAGACTTAAGTTTAAAACCTGAAACTACTAGAGAAAGACATTGGAGAAACACTTCCGGACATTGGTCTGGGCAAAGATTTCTTGAGTAAAATTTCCCAAGCACAGGCAACCAAAGTAAAAATGGACAAATGGGATTTTATCCATTTAAAAAGTTTCACCACAGCAAAGGAAATTTTAAAAATTGAAATAAAAAGCCAAAAAATATTATAGTTAATAAGGAAAAGATATGAATAACAATCCACAAAAAGAGATATAAAAAGGCCCATAAACATATGAAGTAATGTTCAACTTCACGCCTAATGAAAGAAAGGTAATGAAAAGTACTCTGAAATTCCACTTGTCACCTCTGGGATTGGCAAAATATCAGAAGCTTGAGAATTGGCAAGGCTGTGAGAAATCAGGCAGTCATAGAATTTGACTGCTAAAATGAAAATAGATACAATACCTTTGGAGAGAAAGTTGGCAATATCTAATAAAATTTTTCAGGTCCTTTCAACTCAGCAATCTCACTTAATTATATCCTTGCAGATACAACTTCCGAAAATGTAAAAATTCACAAACACAATTCAGTAGAGTATTATTTTTCACTGTAAAATATTAGGAACCAATCATTGGAGATTGAGTACTAAACTATGTTACATTCACACAACTTAGAATGTACAATCATAATACCCCGCTGTAAAAATTGAAAGCTTGTGAACTGATGTAAAAGTATTTCCAGGAGACATTGTAAAGTAAAAATAATACCAAATGTGTGTGTGTGTGTGTGTGTGTGTGTGTGTGTGTGTACATATACACATTTTGTAAAAGGAAAGAAAAGAAGGATAGCATGCACATTTATGCATGTATACACATACACACATACACACACACTTATTTTTAAAAAGCAATACAGTAGTAATAAAATTGATAACTAAATTGATTACTTACAAGGAATTGGGAGAAATGAGGTACAGGAGACCCCTTATTTTACTTTTGTCTTGACTTCTGTATGACAATATTCTACATTTTAAAAAATATTGAGTTAATTAAATCAATAAAAATGAAAAGGAAAAACATGTAGAAATAAAGGTAAAAATGTGGGTAGATGTACTTTATTTTATTTTAGTTTTAATTAATCAATTATTTTTTGAGACAAGGTCCCACTCTGTCACCCAGGCTGGAATGAAGTGGTACCATCATGGCTCACTGTAGCCTTGATCTCCTAGGCTCAAGCAACCCTTCCACCTCAGTCGCCTTAGTAGCTGGGACTACAGGTGCACGCCACCACACCAAGCTAATTTTTAAATTAGTTTTAAAGACATGGTCTCGTTGTATTAAAGTGCTGGGATTGAAGGTGTGAGCCACTGGGTCTGGCTTTGCAGATGCATTTCAAATGAATATTATCAACACACTGAAGAAAGAGAAAAAAAAAAAGAGAGAGAGAGAAAGAGAGACCAAAAAAACAGAGATATAGACAGAGGAGCATCAGAGAGAGAGAGAGAGAGAGAGAGAGAGAGAGAGAGAGAGAAAACTCAAGTAACATATGAAAATAATATGTTACAAGATGTAATATACTATGAGTCTTTGGTGGAAGTAGCAATTGTAGAAAAATCTTCAACTTTTTTTAAGAAGTCTGCTTTGATCATGTGATAGGCAAAATATTCTAAAACAATTTTAGATGTATTACAGAGTTGAGCAAAAAATGGTATGTGTTGATACATTTGGGATCCAAGGTTCTCACTGAAGAAGAAGTGACAACTATGGGGAAGCAGAAAAGGACCATGCCATTGTGCGCTATGTACATTTGTACCGGTGTTGTACATTTGTATATGTGAATTATGTATATGTTTATAAAAGACACGTATTTTCAAGTTCTGTACTCTGAAAAGGTCAGGACATAATGACACTCCAACAGCAATGAGCATATCCAATGCCTGAATCTTGGTCACTAATAACATACTTGACCAAGAGAAACCACAGATCCTAAGAAAAATGTCTCTTATAGAGCCAAGGTATATGCCCTATAAACCTATAATGTCTGATGCCAGAAGTATAATTATAATAGTAATAAGAAAGTAATAATAATAAAGTGGGAATTGTTGCTGTTCAAATCTGGGACAATTTGAGAACCAAAATAATTCAGTATATCAGTGAATGACAAGCAATTAAAATTATAAATGTGTTAATTCATACATATAATGAATCAATACATAAGACTATGAATACATAACTGAGAGTATAAAGGAAAGAATTCCAGAGTTGGAAATCAGCATTTTGCAGCTATCATATTAAGAGTGAATCAAGCAAGGATCATCAATAGCTACTATATATAACAGGAAATTATCATGAGGAACAGGTTATCTATATTCTGTGGAAGACTTTCTCTGCAATCTGCTCATTGGTACAAGCGAATAATAAACACTATAAATATGGTGGTGAAATCAAAGAACACCTGGATAAACTCATCAGAATTAACATTGCCAATTCAAGAGATAGACATTGTGTGACTTCAGATATAACTCCCTGAAAATAACAAAGCACCACAGATTACAATCCAGGAAGTAATGCCTAATCTTATTATAATCATACGAAAAAAGACAAACTCAACTGGGGGGAGAGAACAGTGCTCTTCAAAAAATGGAAGTGAAAGACAAAAACAGGCTTTTAAAGTGTTCCAGATTAAAGTGACATGACGGCTAGATAAAAATATTTGTCCCTAGATGGAGTCCTGTATTGAGATAAAAAATATATAAAAATTATATATCTTTTGACAAAATTAAAATTTGTATTGTATATTATATAAAATTTTGAATCAATATTAAATTTACTGAGTAGATAACTACATTGTGGTTTTGTTAAAAACAATACTGGCATCTGATAAATTTGAAATATGTATTTAGGAGAAAAGGCCATGATCTATGCAACTTAACCTCAAATATTAGGAGAGAGAAACAGAAATCCACAGAGTAAGAGAAGAGATCAGGCAAATGGGGTAAAAGGTAATAGTTGGTGAATCTCAGTAAAAGGTAGACAGATTCCCTTAGTACAATTATTATTCTTGCAAAATTTTGGTGTGTGAAATTATGCACAAATACTTGAACAATATAAGAGTGATGCACTGTTTAAAAATGTGATATATTTTTAGTAATGTTATGAAAAGGGAGATGAATTAATTAAAATAATTGTGATCCCTGAATATTTAGTAGAAATACACATGACATATTTATTTCTAGAAGAGACTTTGTTTTGCTATACAACTAAACGAAGCTTTCATTCAAAAAATGCAAATCTGATATTTTCATGTGTATGAATTTTAAGGAACCTCCTTGCCAGTCAGACTGTTCTTGACTAAGCAATCTGGTATTCAACCAAGTAAGCATGAGACAGAGTTACATAAGAAACTGTTGTAAATGTAATAAAAAAAACAAATTGCAATAAGAATGTATTGCATATTTTAGCTGGTTGTTTCTTTCTTAACTTTAAGGAGCAAGAGCACTGGATCAGAACGTCAGATAAAAATCACTCTAATAGATGAAAATTGTCTCAACTGTGCACAATGGCTTACACCTGTAAACCCAGCACTTTGGGAAGATGAGGTGGGAGGATCATTTTAGGTCAGATGTTCAAGAGCATCCTGGCCAACAAGGTGAAAGCAGGTCTCTACCAAATATACAAAAATCAGGTGGTTGTTTGACAAGCATCTGTAATCCCAGCTACTCTGTAGGCTGAAACACAAGAATCATTTGAACCAGGGAGCAGGAGTTTGCAGCGAGCCGAGATTGTCCCATTACAATCCATACTGGGCAACAGAGTAAGACTGTGAAAGAAAAAAAAAAAATGAAGGAAGGAAGGGAAGGGAAGGAAAGAAAGAAAAAAGAAAGAAAGAAAGAGAGAGAGAGAGAGAAAGAAAGAGAAAGAGAGAGAGAACGAAAGAAGGGAGGGAGGGAAGGAAGGAAGGAGAAGGAAAGGAAGGAAGAAAGAAAACTGTGTCTAACAATATGTGACTAGCACACACATGCTGATTAAAATAGACAAATCAAGATGATAGTTTACAATAAAAATGAACTTTTCAGTCTTTGAATTTTATAAATTTAGACCATCTAATCACCTGCTAATTAAGAAACACTAGCACCATATTTCTACACTTTAAAAATGTCCTCTCACTTCTAAGCCTTTGAAATGACATTTACTTCTTTTTAATGATGAAATTTACTATATATAAAATGTAGATTCCATATCTTAAATCTCAAAACATAGGTCAAATTATGTATTTCTTAAATGCAATAAGATTAATTTGTAATTTTTTGCACTAAGTGTCCTAGGTACATTTATTTTCATTTACTCATTAAACAGATATTGAATATTTACTCTTTGCAAGTCACTGTGTTAAGTTCTTGGGATATAATAATGAACAAAATATAGTCCCTAGCACAGGTAAACTTTATTTAATAAGGAATACAAACAAAGTGACCATATTTATTCATTTCAGTAAGCACAGATTGTTTTGGTACAGAAATGTAAAAAAAAAAGTGGCATCTAAACTAGGTTTTAGTAGTTAGGAAATATTTTTATCATAAAAAATAAATAAATATTTAAACTAGGAAACTGAATGATAGCTTAGATATAATATTACAGAACAAAAATTTTAACTGTGTGAATATTGTAAGAAGTGTTCTATAATATCCAAAGAGATGATGTGAACTCCAATTATTTCAGTGTGGTTGAAACACACAAAAACAATGTGAGAGGTAAGGCTTGAGCAGAATTCAGTGTTTGCATCAGAAAGGACCTTGGGTCTATATAACTTGGACTTTATCTGATATTATTCAGTAGGTATATACTTACGCACAAATATTTATCAATCAACAACTATGTGGTTGTACAGTTCTTAATGTAGCATTTGTTGCCCTTTGGAATTTATATTTTAGATTTTAGGCACTAGAGAATACAGCAGATAAAAAGCAGGCAAACAATTGAACAGTGAAGAAGTGAAGGGATTACATAGTTTACATAATAGTTGAATAATATATATATAATCTATGTGTTAATTCATTAAATATTTATACATATACCATTTATCTTCTAATGCTTATGAGTTAGTGGGAAAAGGGAAAACGAATGAGCTGTTATTTTGCCTGATTATGTGCCAGACACTACTCAACACTTCACAAATGTTAACTCTTCTAATTTTTGCAACATCTTGTAAGAGAGGTACTTTATTGTACCTATCTTATAGATGAGCAAAACAGGCACAGAGAGGTTAAGTAACTTGCATAAGAATTTGATGGAGTAGAGCTTTGAGACAAGAAGTGTGGTTCCATTCACTAAACCATTAAGCTATGTTATTTCTGAAATAAGAATAACTGTGAAAGAAGAAAAAGAGAATGCCATGCAACATATTATCATATTACCTAATCAATAGTCCTGATAGCCTTCTGTGAAGAATTGATAGGCTGAGACCAAAATAATAATAATAAAAAGAGAATACAAATTTGTTTCAAGAAGAGTGCTCCAGATTCAAGAAAGAATACATGAAAGAGTGACTAGGGCAGTAGGACTTTAGAAGCATGGTCAAGATTTTGAACTTTATCCTGAAGATTAGAAGTAGGAAAACTGCAGTCCATGGACCAAATCAAGTCTTCCTCTTGTTTTGTAAATAAAGTTTCATTGAAACCCAGCCACATCCCTTGATTTATGTATTATCTATGATTTGCTTTGTGCTATAGTATTAGAAATGCGCAGTTGAGACAGAGACCATATGGCCTGAAAAACTTGAAATATTTACGATCTGGTTGTTTACAGAAGAAAGGTTCCTGACCCTAGTGGTAGGCAATAGAAAGAAAATCAAAGGTGTTAAATTGGAAAGTGATCGAATTAGTTTTCATTTAAGAATATCATTCTGTATGTGGTGTGGAAAATAGACTGGAGAGGGGGAGAATCAAAAGGAAATTAAGAGGCCATTTCAGTGCATTCAAAGATAAGAAATGACGGTGACTTGAACTAGGCTATGATGATCAACAGATATGGAGGGTGATTAAAAGTAGAATTAAGGATGGTTTCAGATTCCTAATTTAAGTAGTTGGGTAGATAGCAAGTAGCGTAAGGATGTGATATAGCTAATTGCAGGTTAGGGGATTTAGATAAGGCTTCCAGGAGAGTTCTGAATGAATGATACTCCAGGTGTAGCTATCTAAATGAAGGCTGCATTAATTCATCCAGGAAGATGGCAGAATCTAATAATGATTTTGAGTCTAGTGTCCAAATTGCTAATACATATAGAAAAGAAACCCAGCATAATTAAGTGATTTAAAATATTTTTTAGGCTTGGTGTGGTGGCTCACGCCTGTAATCCCAGCACTTTGGGAGGTCGAGGCAGGTGGATCACGAGGTCAGAAGATTGAGACCATCCTGGCTAACATGGTGAAACTCCATCTCTACTAAAAATACAAAAAAGTAGCTGGGCGTGGTGGCAGGCGCCTGTAGCCTCTGTCACTGGGGAGGCTGAGGCAGGAGAATGGCATGAACTCGGGAGGTGGAGCTTGCAGTGAGTCGAGATGGTGCCACTGCACTCCAGCCTGGGTGACAGAGCAAGACCCTGTCTCAAAATAAATAAATAAATAAATAAATAAATAAATAAATAAATAAATTAAATGTACGCATGCAAGTAATGATCCAGAAGATATATTAATGAGTGAACAAATCTGATCCCAAGTGCAAAACTTAAATTTCCTTAAATATGATGAAATGAGGCTCAATCATCATTTATAGAATGCTGAGGGATCAGTTAATTCCTAAGGCTAACAGACCAGAAGAAACATTTACTAAATAATGTGAGGGTGAGATAGAATAAGGGTGGGAGGTGTCTCTTTCTTCACATTTTTTTTCTTTTTTTCTTCTTATCTTCACAAAACCCACATAACTACCTCACTGACACTATGCCCACTACCCTTAAGACTTTAGTCACACAAAGAAAAGAGCCATTGTGCTATGCTTTCATAATGTTTATGCCTTGTACTAAGGAATACCAGAAATTGGCCTTATAGGATTTAAATATCTAATCAAGTATGAATCCTAACTCTGCTCAGAACTAGTTGTGTCAACTCTAGCAAGGTACTAGCTTTGTGATCTTCTGTACTTAATTTCTCTACCTTTAAAAGGAAGATAATAAAAGTTTCTACTTTGTAGAATTATGAGGAATAATTGAACATATATTTGTAAAGCTTTTAGAATATTTCCTGATACAAAGGAAATGCTAAATCAGTATTTGTTAAGTGAAAGTAGGATCAATATATAGCTTATAGCCCTATTTCTAGCACATTGTAAACCTTGACAAATTCTAGCTCTTTGTCAAATATTAGCTCTAGATATCATGGTTTATTCATCATCTCAGCTTCCATTGCCGGTAGTCTAACCCATGTATTCATTAGCTCATCCATGAACTACAATCAAGAGTATTTGTCTCTAACCTTTTCACCTATGCTGGATTATCTGTGATTAGTTTAACATCACACATGTTCCCTTCTTACTCTTATAGTTGTTAAGCTGTATTTCCCACAATTTTCCCCTAGTAGAGTTAAGACACTGAAAAGCACGCAAGCAAGACTCAGTGACTGTGCCAGAATTAGCAGTTACCTGACAAAGAATACTGTGAGCAGTTTCAGATCATCTGGTGAGAATCACTTCAATGCCATTGTCCACTGAAGTCATAATCAATGGCTTCATTTCCATTTCTTCAATTCTGGAGTCCCTTTACATTAGCAATAATTTTCCTAACTTTTGCTCTTCCAGCCCTTTCAAAGTTGCATAAGTTTTTGATTTTCTATTTGAATACTTTCCTGTCCCAAGTACCTAAAATGCATTTTTTCTTTCAGTTTTCTCATACCTAATTATAAAGTCAGTAATATGGTTCCTATTATCCTATGACACCTCAAAGCAAGTTCCTATCAAACTTGAATGATTGCCTGTAAAAAACAATTTTTCTGTTATTATAAGAATCTCTATTTCAAACAGATGCTCCCTGTTTAATTTTTCACTGCACATACTAAGATAGTATAATCAAAGTTTGGTCTTACTCTTACTAAAAACAGAGAAACATTTCCCAACCGAGAGGAAGTCTTTCTCATTTAGTATTCTTTCATCTGACTTTTCATTTTATGTATTTTCTTATTTTGACTCTGATATTTGAAGACATACTGTGCTGTATTTGCTTTCATATATGTCAAACTTTTCCTTTCCTTTCAGAGTGCTGTTTCCTCTGTCATATCTGCATGATGCTTACTTGCCTACTGCTGTGTACAAATTTTTAAAAGCAGAAGATATGTGTGCTTCTCATTCCCAGTAAATAATTTGTACCAAATCCATGGATAGGATTACATATAAGAAAAAGCTGGTGTCTCATTTGCCCTACTCCAATAATAAACTAAAGCTAACCATAAGTACTTAAGTATAAACATAAATACTTAAGTTTAAACATACAAATGCTTTCTTCTGGTTTACCTGTGCTTTTAAGAACAAAGAGCAATTATTTCCCAAATAGGAAACAAATCTAGAAATAAGTGATCTCTTCCCAGGTTTCAAGATCCAAATTTATATTCTTGGTAAAGAAGAAAAAAATGGCAGAATAAAGATAACTAATTTATTCTTTCTAAAACTCCCTTCCACCATCAAAACTTTATGTAGACTGGTTCTTTGTGATATCTAATATAGTTCTTCCACAAGAAGAGGTGAGGGACAGAGGAGGGTGTCAATGGTATATCATCTACCTGTTTTTGTTTATAGTTTTCTTAATCCGTAACTGATGATTACTCATTTGTTTTCCTTCTTTTTTTTTTTCTGGAATTCTGGTAAACACACACACACACACACACACACACACAGTTTCATAGTCCCAATATTAATTATTTATATTATTTACATAAGGGCATACACTACATGATAAGGAGAGTATGGCTGGGTGTGCTCATACCCCAGACCTAATACTCTCTAGATACATTTCCTCAGTCAAGTTATTTAAATTCTTTGTGACTCAGAGACATATATTTATTAAAAGTAGAATAAAAGTAGGGCCTTTTCCATGCATTCACAAAATTAAATAATATTTGTAAAGCCACATAGGAAACAGTTATGCACAATAATACATATTTCAGAAATGTTAGCTTATTAAAACAGACATAACTCTGAATATTACTGACAAATTAATTCTCTTTTGAAGCATAACTTTTGCACCAATTATTTGAGTACAAAATTTCTACTTCCCTCTCACCAAATACTTCCATAATTTTGTAGTATCCTACATAGAAACAGAATTTTATATTTTTGTCAAAATAATTATTTTACTCTAGTGAAATTGAGCTCCCTGTTTCCATATATATATATACAAAATATATATATTATATATATCTGTCTATAAATATATATTCTTAATAACAATAGAATAATAATGCACATAGAAATGAGAATTTATGGCTTACAAATTCCTTTCTCATATACTGCTTTGTTTTATCCTACACTATCCCTTTCAGATAAGAAGCTTTATACTAATTTCTCAATGGGAAAACCAAGGTTTAGACAGGTAAGGTGACTTGTTCAACAGTGCATTTGAAATAAAGCATTCTGAAAACAAATCTGAATGCTTTTCTGCTTGTTCTTCATATCTTGGCTTATTCTATCCTAATTACCTGAAATTTCCAGTTAATATCATACAGATTTAATTTAATCTGAAAATTTCAACTCAAAATGACCCTTAAATGATTCCCTGACTTTAAATGTTTCAACCTGTTTATGTCTTGTTTTTCTATATAATTTATACTATATGCCTAAGCAATTTAATTTCATAAAAAGAAGGAATTTGAGATTAAAATATTGTATAACTTAACTGAATAAGTTGAATTTAACATAAATATTAATATTAATCTTGCTTGATTGTTTGTCTTTGATATATGAAAACATTGAGATTTAAGAATCAATATATTAGAGAGGAGTAATGCTCCACTCTATCCTTCTCCAAATACAAATACTGCTATTAATTTGGTATCTATCTACATTGTCCTTTGATGTGTATTAACTATACTATAATACTTCATATGCTATACTATACTATACAACGCTATACTATGCTACACTCCATACTATAATACTTTAATATGGTTAATACACTTATAGCATTATCAGTGTATATATATATATATGTGTGTGTGTGTATATATGTATATACATATACACACATATAATTACATATACTGTATCCAGACTACATGATTATATTACAGTGTATATGCATGCATATATACTAATCTTCACAATAACATATGAAATAAGTACTAGTAACCCTGATTTTTGAGATGAAGAAACTAAAAACCAGAGGTTAAGGAACTTCTTATATGACAGACTGGGTAAGTGGCAGAACTACGATTTAACTCCAGGAGTTCTGGCACTAAATCTTGAAACTCTATTTTATTATTCGGCCTCATCATAGCACCTGACAGAGTACTATATGGCTTTATACTTGTGAGCCTTCTCATCTACCAACATCAGTCTTTTTCTTTTTAAATGCATAATTTAATTAATTTTTAATTTTTTTATTTCTGATTTTCAGTCTATGCTACAGGGTAAGAAAAATAATGTACTCCCTGTTACAAACCCTACAATTAAATGCATAATGTCCAGTATTATATCTTTATTATAGTTTGTTTAAATACTTCACCAGTGGATTAGTATAATAATTGTTTCCAATTTGGTGTTATTAAAAAATAAAACTTTTTTCATATATTGTATTGTGTGCATATATGGGCTTTTTTTTTCCTAGTGTATATTAGAAAAGTGGAAGAGTTAGTCATATGGTACATGAGAAATTGTTTTTCAAATTTGGCTGTATTGATATGTATTTTCAGAGTCAGTGTACAGAGTGCCTTAGGAAGAGTCATGTCCTGTTACTGTAATGAAGAAATTAATCAAAGTCACAACATTCTGTTTACATTTAAAATATTCTTCATATATAAAGTCTATGAACAGAGATTCCCACTAAGCTAAGATGTGAGTTGAAATTAGACTTCTACCCCCCAGTGACTAATGTTTTTACATAACATGGTTATGAAGAATATGTAATCGATAATTAGGAATCAGTAGGAATTTTGTCTTTCTAGATGTGGTAAGAACTTGAGTCACGTAGGACTGACATGAAATTTTCTAAAGTTTGTATCATTTGTGTATTACTAATTTGAGACTCCTTTTTAACAAATAGAGAGTGTAAAAAAACATTAAAGGTAAAAGAGTAAAGAGGTGGTTTTTAACTTGTCTTCAGAATTTGGATACAAGACTAGCATTTACCTAATGAAGGATTTGTCTTTCTTTACCAGAAAACGATCTTATCCTTAAAGCAGCAGATTTTGTCTGACATTTGCTATATTCTGTCTTATATGCATAATTTTTAATATTTTCTTTGTTCTCAGTATTTTCTAGTTGATCTGTCAGAAAACATTCACCATTATAAATAATTTTAACAGATTTATTAATAATAATATGAAATATGTAACCATACATGAAAGTTATATTGATTAATATTTTTTGATAAATTATAACAAGGTAAATAGAAAATTTCTAATTACAGATACGTTTATAATCTGTTTAATACAAATGTTCATTTGGTTGGGAGTTAAGGTGGAATTTAGTTAATTTTTAATTTTTTCAATTTCTGATTTTCAGTCTATGCTACAGAGTAAGAGTAACATGTACTCCCTGTTATAAACCCTACAATTACTCACATATTAAACATGGCCATATTTGAAAGTGGATATAGTACTCTCAATAGTGAAGGTGACTTTGGAAAGACAGATGAAATATTTTTATTTTCATCATGTAACATTATTTAGTATCTTTGAACAGTGAATGGTAGATGAATGGCAGTTTTAACCAAGAAAATACTCAGAGAAAAAAATCATGTAGTGATTCTTAATGAGATGAAAACATAATTTGATCCCAGAAGTGATAACTGGGACTGTTAAGATACTTTTCACTAGTAAGTAGAAATAATAATATATAAAACCATTTGTAGAAAGAGGACATGTATACCATATGGTTACTCATGAGGAAAAATGCATGCCCTTGAAATTCATTTCACTTAATGCATTCAACAATTCATAATCAACTTCATCAATAGAGTTAAGACAAACATTGGAAGAAATCACCTGTTACCTAAAATATTTCGATCATTTTACTTTTGAGATACTCAATATTCTTGATCTTCCTTTGCTCTTTTTGGCTCATTTGACCTATATATAACTTTAAACAGCTCCCTGGCTGACAGACAGGCTATCTCATCATATGGTAAATGGTAATACACTCCATTACACAGTAACTTTAAAATCATAGCCCCACTGAGAACTTGCTCTAAGAGTTTAACTACTCTCTTGGTAGATATCAGCCAATATCTAGATATATTAGCAGGAGAGACTCTACTGACCACAGAAGGATCTGGGAGGGAGTCAGGATCTTATTTCAATTCTTAATAAATATCTCTGGAAGTTCAAATGTTTAATCTATTTTTGATAAGTGTGTACAGAAAAAAATAAAAATTTTTATATCAGAACAAAATCTGCCCCCAGCTCTGTCTTTGGTCAGTATTCCAAATAATTTTGATATTCATATACCAAATAAATAAAATACCATTAAAAGATACGCAATTTTGAAAAGTTTACTTGTTTTACATAACAGGGGCTGTATATGGCATAATGTGAAATTGGCAAAAGGAATAGTGGCGCCATGCGGATTGTTAGCTGTATTGAAATATTCAAATCATATTTTAAACCTTGTTGAAATTATAAATGGTGTGTTATTTTTATTTAATAATTACTTTTCATTCAGAGTGCAACATACAAAGATATTATTGTATAGCAGTGTAAAAATCAGCAATAACAGATTAGTGGACAAATACACAATATTTGTTTTATTCTGTTAAACCCATGACAGCAGCCACCAGCATGTTGGAATAATACATTTCACTTAGCTGATATATAAATACTTTCTATTTTTGTTTTCATTTTTAATCATGACATATTTTTAAGGATATATTTCAGCAATAAATGAGATAGTTAAGTGTGGGACTTTAAATTCCTTGGAAGAAAGCCATTATATATATACACAGACATGAGAGGATTTATAAAGAAAATTACTCTGGACTGGAACTGGTGTGATATTCCTTTGAGCATCCTAATAATAATGTAATTATTTTCCCTGCCACTTATTATTGGTGTTAATGATTTACAAAAGACGGTAAGAACTTTCTTATAAGATATATCAATGATTTTCAGCATCTGGCTTTAGAAATGTTTTATGTCTAAAAATAGAAGAGAAGTTGATTAGCTTTGACAATTTTCACACTTTTAGTTAAGAAAACACTGTAAAGTTGCCTTTTCTTCAAGCCTAGTGGCTGCCTAGTATTGCATCACATCGTTCTCATGAATAAGGTGGCCATTACTGCATGACATGCTCTAAGGATGCTGTAAGTCACAGCAAAGTATAATGAGAAGAGCCACTGAGAAGGAGCAAATAAAGATTGCAATTATGTGTCCTTGTAAAGGACAAGTCTCCTTTACTTCTATAGGAAAGGTATACCAAGATGGAAAAATATAAAATTCTGAAGAACTCCAAATGAAATGTGCATAACCCTTATTCACAATTCTTAAATGATAATTTATCGTCATTATTTTTAACATAGGGATTTTTTTTGCATTATTTTAATACATGAATAAATCAAAGTAAGACAAATACTGTGTTTCAATTCACAGACTAGTTAACTATCTTACAAATATATAAAGGATTAGATAACACAAAATAAATATTTTCTTTTTTGTTTGTTTGTTTGTTTTGAGACAGGTCTTGCACCATTGTCTGGGCTGGAGTGCAGTGGCACGATCTTGCCTCACTGAAACCTCCGTCTCCCGGGATCAAGGGATTCTCCTGCCTCAGGCTCCCAAGTAGTTGTGTTTACAGATGCCCACCACCACGCCCAGCTAATTTTTTGTGTGTTTTTAGTAGAGATGGGGTTTCACCATGGTGGTCGGGCTGGTCTTGAACTCCTGACCTCGTGATTCGCCCGCCTTGGCCTCCCAAAGTGCTGGGATTACAGGCGTGAGCCACCACCCAGCCGAATAGTTCTTTTTAAGGCATTACTAATATTAGACCAACAAACGAACTATATAGCAATAATACATTTTTTTCTAGTGCCTTTTAGATTATCCCATATCTTTTCTTGGCTAAATAGTTCATTTACTATTAGCAGTAAATAATATTCAATTTTCTGAAGACACTACAGTTTATCCTTTAACTCACTAAAGGACATCCTGGCCACTTCCAAGTTTGGGACTCTGGATAAATCTGCTGTAATAACCTTTTTGCAGGTGTTTTTGTGAACATGTTTTCACTAATTTGAATATATACCTAGGAGCTTGGTTGTTGAAACAATATAGTGAGCATGTTTACTTCCGTTAAAAAAAAATAAAAATCTGTCTTCCAAGGTGTTTGTACTATTTTGTGATTTCCCCCAGGAAGGGATGAGTGCTCCTGTTACTCCCCATGTATGTTAACATTTAGTGTTGTCAGCGTCCTGGATTTTAGTTATGTTCCTAAGTGTGTAATAGACTCTCCTTGTTGTTTTCTTTTCCATTTTCCTGATAATATGTGGTGTATAGCATCTTTTCAGATGTTTATTTGCCACCTATATATCTCCTTCCATGAATTGTCGATTAAAGTCTTTGGGTTATTTTTTTGATTCAGTTATTCAATTTCTTGCTATTGAATCATTGGGTTCAATGTATTATTATTGAGTCAGTAGGTTCATTGTTTGTTTAGGATAACAGTTCTTTTTGAGATACTTCTTTTGGAAATGCTTTCTCCTCATCTGTGGTTTTCCCTTAACAGTGATTTTCACAGAGAAAAATAATTAAATGTTAATGAATCTCAGTTTATCAATTATTTCTTGCATGGATTATACCATCGATGTAGTATCTAAAAAGTCATTATCAAACTCAAGGTCATCTGGATTTTCGCTGATATTATCTTTCAGAGATTTACATTTTTGCCTTTTACATTTAGTTCCGTGATCCATTTTGAGTTCATTTTGCAAGGGCATAAATTCTGTGTCTAGATTCACTTTTTTACCTGTGGAAGTCCAGTTGTCTCAGCATCATTTATTAAAAAAAAAAAAAAAAAAATCTGTCTTTGCTTCATTGCATTGTCTTACTGTCTTTACTTCTTTTTCAAAGATTATTTGACTATATTTCTGTAGATACTGTTCTGAGCTGTCTATTCTGTCTCCTTAGTTTGTTTGTCTATTATTTAGTCAATGCCACACTGCCTTCAATACTGTAGCTTTATAGTTATTCTATAGTTAGAAGGTGGTAGTCCTCCAACTTGGTTATTTTTTTAACATTGTGTTGGCTATTCTGGCTTTTTTGCCTCTTCATATAAACTATATAATCATTTGGTTGATATCCACAGAATAACTAGCTGGGATTTTTGACTAGGATTACATTGAGCCTATAGATCAAGTTAGGAAGAACTGACATCTTCAAAACTGTGCATCTTCCTATCCATAAACAAAGCTTTCTCTTCATTTATTAGTTATTTTACTTCTTTTATTGGAATTTTGTGATTTTCATAACATATAAGCTATACTTTTTTTTAGATTTATACCTCTGTATTTCATTTCTTTGGGTGCCAATGTAAAGATACTGTGTTTTTAAATTTAAATTATACTTGTTCATGGCTGGTATATAGAAATATTATTGACTTTTGTGTTTTAATCTTGCAACTTACAACCATGGAATAATTTTTCATTTGACCCAGGAGGTTTTTGTTGATCCTTTTTTATTTTCTACATAGACAAGCATGTCATATGTTGATAAAGACGGTGTAATTTTTTGTTGCCAATCTGTATACGTCATATTTCCTTTTCTCGTCTCATTTTGTAAGCTTAGATTTCTGGTATGGTTAGAGGGGACATTCTTGTTTTGTTCCTGATATTAGTGAAAGCTTTTATTTTTCTCACCACTCAGTAGGATATTAATTGTAGGTTTTTAAATGATATTATTTATCAATTTAAGGACGTTTTATTCTATTTCTTGTAGACTGAGAATTTTTGTCATGAATAAGTGTTGGATTTTGTCAACTGTTTTCTCTGCATCTATTTATATTTCCACATGATTGTGATTTCTTTAGCCTGTTGATATGATGAATTGCATTTACTGATTTTCAAATGTTGAACCATTCTTGTCTATTTAGGATAAGTCCAACTTGGTTTTGGTTTGTCATTCTTTTTATATATTAATTGAATTTACTAATATTTTATTGAAGATTTTTTGCCACTATGTTCATGAGATATATTGGACTATAGTTTTTTTTTTTTTTTTCTATAATGTCTTTGTCTGATTTGGGTATGGATTTGTTTTTCTATTTTTTGGCTAATTTTTTGTTAGTATATAGAAATGCAGTTGATTTATTTGTATGCTAATTTTGTATCCTGAAGCTTTATTGACTTTATTTGTTCTAGCAGCTTTTTTATGTGTAGTCTTTAATGTTTTCTACAGAGAAAATCATGTCATCTGCCAAAAGATATAATTTTACTTTCTTTTCAATTTCAACATATTTTACTTGTTTTTTCTTGCCTAGTTTGTCAACCTACGGTTTTTAGTAGTATACTTAATAGACGTGGCAGGTGAAGGTATTCTTGTCTTGTTCACTATTTTAGAAGAAAAGTTTTCAGTTTTTCACCATAGTCTATAATGTTAGCCATGGGCTTGTTACATATGGCCTGTATTATGTTGAAGTGTATTCCTTCTATACATAATTGGATATGCATTTTTATCATGTAAGAGTGTTGGGTTTTGTCAAATAGGTTTTCTGCATCTACTGAGAAGATCATGTGATTCCCATCCTTCACTCTGTTTAAGGTGGTATATTGCATTAATTGATTTGCACATGTTGAACTATCCTTTCATCATATGGATAAATTCCATTTGATCATGGTATATCATCCTTTTATTGTGCTGTTGAATTAGGGTTGCTAAAATTGTGTTGGTAATTTTTGCATCTATACTCATGATATATATGGCTCTGTCATTTTCTTTTCCTTTCTGTCATTGTCTGGCATTGGTATTTGTTTTAGCAAATTAAGTGTACTCATCTATGCATATTTAAAATGCAAATGCTTATTATCTATAAGATGGAGTTAATGTCAATAAAATTACTTAGCAAGAAAAATTTGACTTCTTCCTTTCCAGTTTAAATGCCCTTCATTTATTTCTCTTGTCTAATCGCTCTGGGGGAATTGCAGTATTACATTGAATAAAAGTGTTGAAAGCAAGTGTTCTTATCTTGTTCCAGAACTTACAGAAAAAAATTTCAATTTTTTTTCATTCAGTATGATGCCAGCATTGTGTTTGAAATATTAATATATGGCCTCTGTTGTTTTGAGGTATGTTATTTCTATACCCAATTTGTTGATAGTATTTTCAACATGAAGAGATCTTAAATTTTATAAAATGCCTTTTTGGCTAAATGATCATATGGTTTTTATCTTTGATTCTAGCAATGTAATGTATCACATTTATTGATTTTCATATGTTGAACCACTCTTAAATCCCTGGAATTATGCTTGATCACAATGAATAATTTGTTTACTGTGTTGTTGAATTCAATTTGTTAACATTTTGTTAAGGAATTTTGAAATCATGATCTTCAGAAATATTAACCTGTACTTTTCTGGGTAATGATGCTCTAGTAACTGTGTTTGGAAGTATGCCCTCCCCTTTAATTTTTTATTTTTTTATTTTTATTTTTTTTTTGAGACAGAATCTTGCTCTGTCACCTGGGCTGGAGTGCAGTGGCACGATCTCCGCTCACTGCAGCCACCGCCTGCAGGGTTCAAGCGATTCTCCTGCTTCAGCCTCCTGAGTAGCTGGAACTACCGGGAGGCGCCATTATGCCCAGTTAATTTTTGTATTTTTAGTAGACCTGGGGTTTCACCATGTTGTTTAGCTAAGGTGGTCTCAATCTCTTGACCTCGTGATCCGCCTGCTTCAGCCTCCCAAAGTGCTGGGATTACAGACTGTGAGCCACCGCGCCTGGCTGAAGTAGTATTAGCTTTTTAAATGTTTGTTACAACTCAGCAGTTAAGACATAAGATCCTGAGCTTTTTTATTACCGCTATTAATCGATTACTTTGTAAGATAGTAGTATAGTATTAAGATATCAAAATATTTTGTACATTTGTCAATTTTACATTTTAGCTCTTTTGTGTCACATTTTAAACACTTTTTTGGTTTGTTTGTTTTTGGTTTTTTTTTTTGAGACTGTCTCACTCTGTCGCCCAGGCTAGAGTGCAGTGACATGATCTTGGCTCACTGCAACCTCTTCCTCCTGTGTTCAAGGAATTCTCCTGCCTCACCCTCCCGAGTACCTGGAACTATAGGCATGTGCCACCATGCCCAGCTAATTTTTTGTATTTTTAGTAGAGACGGGGTTTCACCATGTTGGCCAGGATGGTCTCGATCTCCTCATCCCCCTGACTCGGCCTCCCAAAGTGCTGGGATTACAGGCGTGAGCCACTGTATTGGCCCAAAGTAAAATCTTTTACTCATGAAGTAGTTTGTCCTCATTCTCCCCCTCTCTTCAGCCACTGACAACCAACAATCTGTATTTTGTCTATTCTAGATATTTTACACAAAATAATAATAAAGTGACCTTTTGTGTCTAGTTTCTTTCACTTAACAAAATGTTTTGATGGTTCATCCATATTGTAGCTTGTATCTGTGTGTGGTAGGGGTGAGGGCTGGTGACAGAGAGAGAATGTAATGACAAATTTAATTTACTCTTTTTTAGATTTTCTCACATATTTACTTTCTGGTGTTCTTCAATCCTTTCTGACTTCCATCTGGTATTATTTTCCTTACACTTTAAGTACTTCTTTTAGCATTTCCTGTAGTGCAGGTCTTCTAAAGACAAATTATCTCAGATGTCTGTGTTAAAAGGTCTTCGATTTGAATAATATTTTGCATATATCAATTCTTACTTCTTATTATGTTCCACATTGTTAATGAATATTTATTCTTTTAACACTTTAAACATTATTCCATTGTCATTTTGAAGCTATTGTTTCTGATGAAACTTGGTCATCATTCTTATCATTGTTACTCTGCGTAATGTGTCCTTTTATTTGATATTTTTAAAGATTTCCTCCTTTCTTCAGTTTCAAATTTTACACTGAGAAGCTTATTGGGTTTTCTTTGTATTCATTTTTTTATGTTTGTCTACTTTTTAATTCTTTTATTTAATTATACTTTAAGTTATGGGGTACAAGTGCAGAACGTGCAATTTTGTTACATAGGTATACACACACGTGCCATGGTGGTTTACTGCACCCATCAACCCATCACCCACATTATGAATTTCTCCTGATGTTATCCCTTCACCAGCCCTCCACCCCTCAACAGGCCCCAGTGTGTGATGTTTTCCTCCCTGTGTCCATGTGTTCTCATTGTTCAACTCCCACTTACGAATGAAAGCAGGAGGTGTTTGGTTTTCTGTTCTTGTGCTAGTTTGCTGAGAATGATGGTTTCCAGCTTCATCCATGTCCCTGCAAAGGACATGAACTCATCCTTTTTATGAGTGCATAGTATTCCATGGTGTATATGTACCACATTTTCTGTATCCAGTCTATTATTGATGGATACCATCTCACACCAGTTAGAATGCTGATCATTAAAAAGCCAGGAAACAATAAATGCTGGAGAGTATGTGGAGAAATAGGAACTCTCTTACACTGTTGGGGGGAGTGTAAATTAGTTTATTCATTGTCAAAGACAGTGTGGTGATTCGTCAAGGATCTAGAACTAGGTTTGTCTAATTTTTTTTTGTTCTGTTGTTTTATATTTCAACAATTGTAGAAAAGTGTTGGTTTTTTTTTATAAATTTGTTGTCCAATAGCATTCATTTATTTATCTCTAAGACCTCAATTAAACATATGATATGTCTACAGTCCCTAGAGAGTCTGTGTTTTGATACTGTGTTTGGCTTTCAATTTGAATAATTTCTACCACAATCTCTTCAAATTCAAGGTTTACATAGATTTTACTCACCTGTGTTTTGCTAAATTTAGCTCCTAAATTTTCACACATTAATTTTTTAACTTAGTCCTTTAAGATAGTTGAATATTTAAAGCTCTTGTATGATAATTCACACATTTGTACCATCCCTTGGTTTGCTTCAATTGACCTATTTCTCTTTGTAATGAGGTCAAATTCTAATTTCTTTCCAAATATCATAATTATTTATTGCATTTTCTATATTCTAAGAAAAGGCAAAGATATACAATTCTTGTTCCAGAAAAGAGAAAAAAATAGATTGTGAGTAAATAGATTTGCCTACTTATTATATACGTCTTTGGAGATTAATATTGCATGTGGTCACCCTGTAAGGTTTAAAACATTCTATGATAAACCAATCTGTTTAACTCCCTGAGGCAATTAATGTTCCACATGTGCTTATCTGACCACAGAAATCGAGGAAAACTTGTTATATCCTGCTCAGCTTTTGTTTGGTAAATGCTAAATTAGGTTCTTGAAAAATAAAAAATAAATAAAGGATTTTTTTTGTAATGCTTAGCACTTAACTGTTGTGGAAATGGCTTTGTCACTGCAGATTAATTACTTCATTAAAACACATCTGAATGGATAAGAAGAGCAGCATACTTGAAATTAATAGAAAAATTGTAAATTATATATTTATTATTTTGATAAATTAGACATTTAGCAAGGTTTTAAGGGGCCGCAAAGTCCAGATTTTGTTTTGATTGTTTTGTCACAAAATGATGTCAGTTTAATTTGGTTAACTTGTAGGAAATTTATCAATAAAAGTATTTCCTTACATAATTGGTATACTTTGATTTTGAAAGTGTCATTCTACAACCTACAATTCATTCATATGTATAAATTTATGTAGAATAAAAAGTAGATAAGAAGATCTGATTGCTATGTACTTCTAAGAAATGTCCAATTAAAAATAAGAGTGGCAGTGTCCAAAGGTAACGACTGGAAGCTAAAATGTCAGAAGACTTTGGTCCTGGTGTAAATTATACCACACTATTATTCAAAAGAGAGAAAAGAGTTGTAATGGGGTATATGGAATTTTTCATAGGTTTAATTTCCACTTCAATGCCAAAGTATATCATAAGGGGAGACAAGAACTACAAATTAAAGATTCCACTGAAGGAAATTTTCAAAACATGTCTAAACAAAATTTATAATGCATATTTAAAGTATTGAGTAGCAAAAAATATAGACAGGATCCAATTTAGTTAAAATCTAAGAAAATATAAAATGAAGCAAGATGACCCCTCCAAGCACAGATGGAAAAAATGGGTATTCCAGTCCCCTGTTAAAGTAAGCTACTTTGAAGGATATCAGTGAACTTGAAGTAAACCAGTCTTCACCAACAGTGAAACAAGCATGGCTTCCAGGTTTCCAAGAAAATGTCAAATCCTAAAACAGGTGATTACATAACTTATTTCTATAGAACAGCAGATTTGACAGTGTAAGGAGACAATAAAAATCAAATTTATATAAAATTTTAAAAACATGTTATGAACCAACAAATTTGTTGTATATTACTTATAGTATACCTATAGCATATATCCTTCAAAAATTATTTTCAAAATATAAAAGTATATATGAAAAAATACCATATATATGCATATTAAAAGAAAATTAAATATGCTGAGTATCTGTTAAATACTTAAAATAGTACAAAATTATTCCTAATATTCATTTACATACTTTAATACTCAGCCAAATATTATTAAATTTTAGTAGTATCTTGAGATTTTTTAATCTTGTCTTAAGAGTTTTAATTTTTCCAAAATAACCAGCATTTTTTTTTTCAAAATTGCATATTGTACTTAAGATGAAGTTAAACTTTAAGTAATTTTTATCTTTGTTTACATTTCCTCTAATGTTCATATGATTTTAGGTTGAGATACTACTATCTCAAGTTGTCAATTTTGTAGTAAACTCAGAACAAATTCTGCTACATGGAAGTTATTCTCAAGTCGATTTTTTTTTTATTTTGAACTGTAAATAGTTCAGCAAAATATTTTACATATTACTGCCTTTTTGCTCCCATTTAGAATACCTTTCTTTTTCAAACATTTTTACAAGTCAAACTTTACAATAAGTATTTCTTTATAGTTATTGTGTGTTTCACAAGTTAGATTTGCAAATTTATAGGCACTTTCAACTTTAGTCCATCATTGTTGAATATTAGTTTAACCCATAAAAAAAGAATATGTATAAAAAAGAAATAATTTTACTGGTTGAAATATTTCAGAAGAGCAAATGTTAAATTTCAAAATTAAACTTTATATTCCATTTAAAATTAAATTTTTAAATTTTAATTGTTTGCTTTATAGGGATAATTTTAGTGTTCCTACAGAATTTTATTTGCGTTTTCTCTGCAAAAGTGAGTGATATTTTTTCTCAATGTTGATGTTTTAAACCTGATTTCCAATAAAATTTACAATGTTCGATGCTTCACTTTGAAAAAAATGAACTTCCAAAAGATTTACTTTGATTATGTCAGTTGTTTAAGAAAATCATATTATTATTGGACTTTACTGACTTCTATTTGAAGCATCTGAGGACTCTGCTATCAAATGTTAGCAGAGGGAAGAAATGTATTAATTTTTTAAAGTAAAATACATTCGATTTTAAATTTTACAACATGATTGATTTAATGTTACCTTATAAAACATAGTTTAAAAATAAGCTTATTTAATGTATAAATATAACTTACACTTCTTACCTGTGAGCACATTAACATGCTGGTGCAATTAGCTGAATAATTAAAAGTTCAGCTCAAAGTCAGTTTTCTATACGTGTGATTTTTGAAATTGCAGGTTGTTTTAGTGTGAAATGTTATATGAAATTTCTCCACTCTTGTAAATATTAGTTTGTATTTTCTCCTACTGAAGTGTTCCAAGATTGCCCATGGAGTGTGGTTTTCCTGATAAATATTTTATACTTTACTTTGTTAGAATATGGATAAGGTCCTGGGTTTTTTTTTTAAACTATACCTTATCACTTATATGTATTAAAAAGTGTGGTCTGACATAACTGTCCAGATTTGTCTTAAAAAATATTCTTGTGATAAATTTTAACTGTTTTTACTTGCAGCAAACCTGACAGCCAATTAGTATCACAAGGAAATTATAATTTTAAATTGTACTTGATTATTGTCACTTTAAAGTGATGTTAATATACGGAAAGCATTGAGAAACTCTGGTCTAAGAGAATGGTTCTAGTTTCATTTTCCAGAATTTGCATTCCAGTTCTCTATATTCCATGCAACTTATGCTGAAATTCAAGGTTCTCGCTGTTATGCCTCTTCACTAAAGACAGAAAGACTTCTGCCTGTGCTATTGCTGAAAGTCTTTTAAGGGCATCTTCACATAGTGACTCTCTATCAGATGGTTTCTATGGAAGGTTTAGCTTCCCCTCAGTGTTTTTTCTTTTGTTTTTGAAACTCTGAAGGCTAACTTTAAATCGAATCGAAAAATGGACTCTTGATCTTAACCAATCTGTCTTCATTGCTGACTGCATTATGTCTGATACGGTGAGCATCCTCTGTGTTCCCTAGGCATAGGAGGAGAAATTCTACCCCAATTTGTATGATGAATACTTTCCTGAAAATATTTCTCCTTTAGCTTAGGTCCATTTAGCTTTCCTATGTTCAGCCATTTAAACATCTCCCAGTCCCAGCAACTCAAAGGCATTGCTGTTTAATGAGCTGGTTCTTGATGAATTTTATTTTGTGGATGTTCTTCTGTTTACCACTACTGGGTGTATTAGAGCCACTTGAAGACTTTTGGCTTTATAAATCAGTATAGTCCTCTGAGTATGATGCCTCACGCCTGTAATCCCAGCACTTTGGAAGGCCAAGGCCAGCAAATTATGAGGTCAGGAGATCAAGACCATCCTGGCCAACAAGGTGAAACCTTGTCTTTATTAAAATACAAAAAATTAGCCGGGCATGGTGATACGCAACTATAGTCCCAACTACGTGGGAAGCTGAGGAAGGGGAATCACTTGAACCCAGAGGACAGAGTTTTCAGAGAGCCAAGATCGCGCCACTGCACTTTAGCCTGGCCACAGAGCAAGACTCAGTGAAAAAACAAACAAACAAACAAACAAACAAAAACATAATCTTAGAGGAAAAATAAAAAAATTAAAAAAACGGGACTTAAAACTTTTGTCCACTTAAGATGTAACTATTTCATTAAAAATATATTCTTTTGTCTTTTGTTCAATAGAGTATATGAAACACTATATTTCAGAGTTCCAAAAAAGAAATTTTAACACTAAAAACATACTCCATTGTATTTTGTTTTTCTTTCTTTTGACTACATCCCAATCTGTAAAGTTTTTGAATTTCAGCATAAGTTGCATGGAATATAGAGAACTGAAATGCAAATTCTGGAAATGAAACTAGAACCATTCTCTTAGACAGAGAAGAAAACCAAACCAAACTCAACTGAAACCTGCTCACAAAGGAACGGGTTAAACCAGCCTTAACCTGGGAGAAATTACTGGTAACAGTGGTACAAACTTGAGTGTCTGCAAACATTGCCACCAACGGCCAAAGTTCTTTCACTCTCTAAGTAAACTTGAAAGGCAGTCTAAGCCATAAAGACTGCAACTCTTAGGTGAGTTCTTGGGCTGAACTAGGCCCAGAGACAGTGGACTAGTGGGACACGTGACTTGCTGAGACACTAGTAGAGAAAGGCAAGAGAGTGTTGGCATTGCCCCTCCCCTAACCCCAGACTGCACAACTCACAGCTCCAAAAGAGACCTCTTTCTTCTGTTGGAGGATAGAAGAAGGAAGATTGAGGAGGACTTTGTCTTGCAACTTGGATACCGGCTCAACCATGGATGGATAGGGCACTGGTCAGTGTCATAAGGCCTCCATTCCAGGGCCTAGATCTCAGGTGAAATTTCTAGACACACCCAGGACCAGAAAGGGAACCCACTGCTTGAATAAAAGAACCTAGTCCTATCAACATTAATCGTCTGCAAACTGAGGAGCCTTTGGGTCCTGAATAACCAGCAATAGTAACCAGGTACTACATCAAGGGCCTTAGAGAGCCATTGAGACTTGCTGGCTTCAGGTGAGGTTCAGCACATTACCTGCTGTGGAGGCTACAGGGCAAAACTCCTGATTCAGAAAAAAACAAAGGGAAGAGTAAAGGGGACTTCGGCTTGCACCTTAGCTACCAATACCACCACAGGAGGGTAGAGCACCAAGTGGGCTCCTGGGGTCCCTGATTCCAGAACTTAACTATTTGACAACATTTCTGGACCTGCCCTTGGCCAGAGGGGAGCCCACTGACCTGAAGGGTAAGTCCCAGGACAAGCTGCATTCACCACAAGCTGATTTAGAACACTTTGGGCCTTAAGAAAAGATCTGTGGTCGTGTGACAGTATTCCTTGTGCCCAGGGGTGACAATGGCTACTGGGTGAGGTTCCTCTCCCTTTGGAAAGGGGAGAGAAGAGTGATAAGGACTGTGTTTTGTGGTCTGAGTGCCAGCTCAGTTGCAATATAATAGAACACCAGATAGACGTCTAAGGTTTTTTAGTCTAGTCCCAGATTCCCAGACGGCACTTCTGAAACCACCAAGGCCTAAGGGACCTCGTCATGCTGAAGGAAGGACACAGACCTGGCTGGCTTTGCCACCTGTTTCTTGTAGAGCCTCAGGGCCTTGAGTGAACATAGGCAGTTGCCGTGGAGTGGTTACAGCAGGCCTTGGATGAGATCCAGTGCTGTGCAGGCTTCAGGTATGACCAAGCAAAGTCATAGTGGTAGTAACCATAGAGGTGCTTATGTCACTCCACTCCCACCTTTAGATGACTCAAAACAGAGAGAGAGATTGTGAATGTTTAGGAGGAAATAATGTAAGAAAACAAGAGTCTCTGCATGGTAATCCAAAAAATTCTCCTGGACCTTGACTAAGGCTATCATGGCAGAATCTGTATAAATCTACAAAAAGGATAGCGTAATTGGGCTTGGGGTGTCCCCAAAGCAGAAATAGCTTAGACCATAACACTCAAGTCCTATCAGATATCTGGAATGCCTTCAAAAGAACAACTACCGATAAGCCCAGACAGTGAAGACTACAATAAATACTTAACACTTCAATGCCAAGAGAACAAAGAGCATCTACTAATATCAACACCATCCAGGAAAACATGACCTCATCAAGTGAACTAAACAAAGCACCAAGGACCCATCTTGGAGACATGGAGATATATGATCTTGCAGACAGAATATTTAAAATAGATGTGTTGAGGAAACTAAAAAAAAATTCAAGATAAAAGAGTAAAGAAATTCAGAAATCTAACAGATAAATGTAATAAAGAGATTGAAATAATTACAAGGAACTAAGTAGAAATTCTGGAGCTGAAAATGCAGCTGGCATACTGAAGAATGTATCAGAGTCCTTTAATAGCGGAATGGATCAAGCAGAAGAAATAATTAATGAGCTTAAGGACAACTTATTTGATAATTCATGGTAAGAGAAGACAAAAGAAAAAAGAATACAAAATAATGAAGCATGCTGACAGGATCTAGAAATTAGCTGCAAAAGGGAAAATCTGAGAGTTATTGGCCTTAAAGAGAAAATAGAGAACAAGACAGGGGTAGAAAGTTTATTCAAAGGGAGGATAACAGAATTCCCCAAACCTAGAGAAAGATATAAATATCCAAAGTATAGAAGGTTTTAGAACACAATCAGATTTAACCCAAAGAAGGCTACCTCAAGGGATTTAATAATCAGACTCTCAAAGGTCAAAGATAAAGACAGAATCCTAAAAGTAGCAAGAGAAAATAAATAAATAACATATGATGGAACTCCAATAAATCTGGCAGCAGACTTTTTAGTGGAAATTTTACAGGCCAGGAGAGAGTGGTATGACATATTTAAAGTGCTGAAGGAAAGTAACTTTTACCCTATAAGAGTATACTTGGCAAAAATATTCTTCAAACATGAAAAATAAATAAATACTTTCCTAGACAAGCGAAATTTGGTGGATTTCATCAATAGCAAACCTGTTGCACAAGAAATGCTTTCATTCAGAAAGCAAAGGACTTTAGTAAGCAATAAATAAACACAGGTATAAAACGCACTGGTAATAGTAATTACAAATTAAAACACATAATGCTATAACACTGTGACTATAGTATGTAAATTACTCTATCCTCAGTAGAAACACAAAATAATAAACCAATATAAAATAATAATTAAAACTTTTCAAAACAGTCAGTACAATAAGATATAAATAAAAACAAAAATTTACAAAGCAGGATGATGAAGTTCAGGAGAGTTTTTATTAGTTTTCTTTTGGCTAGCTTGTTTATGCAAATAGTGTTACGCTGTTACCAGGTTAAAATAATGCATGATAATACAGTATGTGCAAGCCTCCTGGTAACCTGAAACCAAAAAACATACAATGTATACACAAGAAATAAAAAGCAAGAAACTAATAACATCACCAGAGAAAATTATCTTCACTAGAGGAAGACAGGAATGAAAGAAAGAAGAGAAGGCCATAAAACAACCAGAAATCAAATAACAAATTGTCAGGAGTAAATCCTTATCAATAATAACATGGAATGTAAATGGACTAAAATTTCCAGTCAGAAGATGTAGACTGACTGAATGGATGAAAAACAGGACTCATTGATCTGTTGCCTAAAAGAAACACACTTCATCTGTAAAGATATAAATAGGCTGAAGATGAAGGGATGAAGAAAGATACTCTGTGTCAATAGAAACCAAAAAAGAGCAGAAGTTGCCATACCTATACCAGACAAAATAGATTTCAAGACAAAAACTATAAGAAGAGAGAAAGAAGGTCACTATATAATGATAAAGGGATTAATTCAGCAAGAGCATATACAAGTTTTAAATATACATGCACCCAATACTGGAGCACCCAGGTATATAAAGCAAATATTATTAGATCTAAAGGGAGAGGTAGGCCCCAAGACAGTAAGAGCTGAATACTTCAACACCCCATGTTCTCAACACCACATATCCATAATTAGACACATCTTTTAGACAGAAAAATTAACAAAGAAATATCAGATTTAATCTGCACTATAGACCAAATAGATCTAATGGATATTTACAGAACATTTCATCCAACGGCTGCAGAATACATACTCTTCCTCAGAACATATATCATTTGCAAGGTTGACCATATGTTAGGTGAAAAAACAATTTCTTAAAACATTCAAAAAATAAAATAATATTATCTCCTCTGACCACAGTGAAATAAAACTAGAAATTAATAACAAGAAAAAAATTTGGAAACTATAAAAATACACTGAAATTAAACAATATGCACCCAAATGACCAGTGTATCAATGAAGAAATAAAAATGACCAGGGGATCAAAGAAAATTGGAAAACTTTTTGAAATAAATGGTAATGGAAACACAACATACCAAAGCCTGTGGGATACAACAAAAGCAGTGCACAGAGCAATTTATAGTTGTAAGTGCCTACATCAAAAAAGAGGAAAAACTTCAAAATTGCATTCTAACAATGTATCTTAAAGAACTAAAAAAGCAGAGCAAACCAAACTCAGAATTAATAGAAGGGAAAATAATAATAAAGATGATGGCAGAAATAAATAAAATAGAAATTAAAAAACACACACAAAAATCAATGAAGCAAAAGTTTTTCTGAAATTTTAAATAAATTGACAAACCCTTAGCCAGAAAAACAAAGATAAAAGAGAAAATCCAAATAAATAAAATAAAAAATGAAAAAGGAAATATTATAATAAATACTGCAGAATCCAAAGGATCATTAGGGGCTACTATAGGCAACTATATGCCAATAAATTGGAAAATCTAGAAGAAATAGGCAAATTTCTAGATACATACAACCTACCAAAATTGAACGAGGATGAAATCCAAAACCTGAACAGATCAATAACAAGTAATGAGATTAAAAACACAATTAGAATTAATATTGTTAAAATGTTCCTAATACTCAAAATGATCACAAATTCAACATAATCCCCAACAAAATTCTAGTCATTTTTTACAGAAATGGAAAAAATATTCTTAAATTTGTGTAAAACTACAAATATATCAAATATCCAAAATAATCTTGAACAAAAGCCACAAAGCTGAAGGCATCATACTACTTGGCTTCAAAATTTATTAGAAAACTATTTTAACAAAACAGCATGGCGCTGGCATAAGAACAGACACAGTGACCAATACAACAGAATAGAAAGCCCAGAAAAACAACAATAACAACAACAACTGATTTTTAACAAAAGTCTGAAGAACAAAGGGACAATAACAACAAAAACATCTCTGTAATAAATAGTGATGGAAAACACTATCCACAAAAAGAAGAATGAAATTTGACCCTTACCTTATATCATTTTTAAAAATTAACTTAAAATGGATTAAGACTTAAACATAAATCTAAACTTTTTAACTTTTGACATTGTAAAACTTTTAGAAAAAACCTAGGGGAAAATCTCTGTGACATTGGTCTGGACAATGATTTTTTGGATATAAACTTGAATGCACAGTCAACAAAATATAAAATAGACAAATTAGATGAATTCAAACTAAAAAGTTTCTGCACAGTAAAGGAAATAGGTAACAAAGTGAAGAGACAACTCACTGAATCTCAGAAAATATTTGCAAACCATATATCTGATCATGGTGTAATACACCAAATATACATGAAATTCAAATAACACTTTAGCGTTTTGTAAGCTGATCAAAAAATAGGCAAAGGAGCTGAATTCTTCTTAAATTTGTTTCTCAGAAGAAGAATTCTTCTTAAATTTATTTCTCAGAAGAAGACATACAAATGGCCAGTAGGTCTGTTTAAAAAATGCTCAGGATCACTAATTATCAGGAAAATGAAATTTAAAATCACAATGAGATATTACCTCACACCTGTTACAAGTTTTGTTTTGTATTATTTCATTTTCAAAAAGATGAAAGATAACAAATGATAGGATGCAAAGGAGGAATTCTTATATATTGTGGTGGGAATGTAAATTAGTACAGTCCTTAGAGAAAATGGCATGAAAGTTACTAAAAACAAATTAAAAATAGAACTGCTATACAACCCAGTAATCCCTCTTCTGAGTACATACCCAAAGGAACTGAAATCAACATATGTCAAAGGGATATTTTCACTTTTATGTTTATTGTAGCATTATTCACATGAGCCAAGATATGGAAACAATCTAAGTGCCTATCAAGAGATATGTCGATGAGTAGGAAGGCAAGAAAGAAGGGTATGAAAAGATAATCCAGGGGAAAAAATTTTAGATAGACAGGAGAAGTAGATTTTTAGCTCTATTGCCCAACAGAGTGTCTGTTTTCCATAGTAATATATTATATATTCCAAAATAACTTAGGAAATTTTGAATGTTTCATCATAAAAGTAATAGGAAGCACAGTGACAGATATATAATTAGCTTGATTTAATTATTCTACATTGTATGTGTGTGTGTATATATATATATACATGACATTATGCCCCATAAATGTATACAATTATGACATGTCAGTCAAAAAATATATTAAAAAACAAAGATATATAAATTAAATTACTTCATCAAAAAAGAAATCTTACTATGTTTATATAAAATTTAGTATTAAAAAATACTTTCCAGGTTGTATGCATAGACAGAGTGGAGTAGAAACACCGTGTTTGGGTTCTAAAATGGAACATTGAAGAATAAGAAAACAATGTCCCCCATGGCATGTTTTAACATGACCCAGGTCTTCCACATATTATAGTTTGTCTTGTTTTATGTTCACTGAGGATAACATATAACATTAGTTTCTCCTTCCAGGCTTACAATAAATTCTAAGCCAAAAAAAAATTTCTATTTGATGTGTATGTAGGTATGTGTATCTGAAAACCAAAGAGGAAAATATTTTATTTTATCATTTCTAGGCTGTGCTAATCGTCTCGTTACAGGAGACTAACATTTTTGATGTAAGGAAACTACTAATTTAAAACGAAATTCAGGATTGAGTTCATGAAAGGAAACTGACAAAGAGACAGAAAGAATATGTCCACTTCTGGAGATCAAACAAACTAGATATTATAGATAAAACTAGTGCCTATAAATTTATTCTGCATTTGATTAAGGAATGCTTTACTTGTGAACTTCCTGAAGTTAAGATGCCTTTTAAATATCATGAGGAAATACTCAACCCCAAACAGCAACATAAATAAACACATATAACATGATATAGTAAAGGTAATTCTCTGTGTCATAGAAAAATTGTCACAAAATGAAAAAGTAAAGAAAGAGGAGAATTGGTTGCAAAGGTCTTTCATTCATAAAAGTTAAATTACAGAGTTAAGGTGGTGTGAAAAATAACTCTCTATAAAGAAGACAACTAGTTTGGAAAATTGCATTATGAAATTAAATCTGGAAAGGTAGACAGTCACAGATGCTTGTGAGTTCTAGAGAAAAAGCTAAGCCTTTTTTAAAGAATTGTTAACAGGAAACATTCTCAGATTAAAGTAAAAAAATGTCAAAGTCAGAATAGCATTTGCAATGTTACTCAACTAGCAGTTGTAGTATGAATTCAGAAGAAGTAAATTAGAAGGTAACTCTTATAGTTAAGAGGTCACTGCAATAATGTAGAGAGAGAATGATGGCGCAAAAATGTACGGGAGAAGCAATGAGAATGGGGAGGATGACATGGTGTAAGCAAAGTTAATGAAGTGAAATCAAAATGCTTTGTGTGTTATTAGAGGATGAGAGGGAGATTACTCTTTTGTTTCTGATTTGCGTGTCAGGGGAGGAAGGTGTCATTAACTAAGATTGGAAATCCAGAAGTAGGAGGAAGATTGAAAAGAGAGAAAATAATGAAGTGAATAAATTAAATCTGAAATCTTTCAAAAGAGAACTCAGTAGAAACATATTTTCAGAATTACCCAGTGTATGAAATGGTACGTATAGGAGTGATAAAACCATGGAGGAAGAAAAACAGAGGTTTCAAAAAATGGGGAAAGTCACCAATATTAAAAAAAACAGGCAGAGGATGAAGAGCAAACAGAAATGACGGAGCAGCGAGTGTCATGGAGGCGAGAAAGCTAACAACATTTGTTGCTATATGAGAAACCACAGAAAGGAGCAGAGGATGACGCCCAGAGTGAAATGGATAGGCAGCAATTACAGTGAGACTGCTAAGAGATCCCTGCCTATAGCCATTAAAAGATCATTTTATATCTTAGAATATTTTAGTAGAATATAGAAGTGAAAACCAGATTGCAGTGGGTGGAAAGAGCAAATATGATGTGAGGAGGAACACAAGAGAGAAAATATGCTCTCGTGTTAAAAAATCACACACACACACTCACACGCACAGTTACACACACACATACAGAGACCAAAAACTTGTTCTCTGGAAAAGAAAACTAGGGTGTCATAGCAAGGGAATCTTATGTTCTAAAAGCAACATCTTTTGTTGTTGTTGTTGTTGTTGTTGTTGTTTTTAACACAATAAAGGTTTTGCTGGTTTTGCTCATCAATAAGTAAATATTACTGAATAACTAATATGTGCTAGGTACTATGTAAAACTGACATCATACTGTAAAACTGACATCATACGATATATGATATTGTTATATGACAACTTTCCATGAAAATCCACAACTGTCATCTTTTATGATTACATGTGATATGTGTGTATGTAATTGTTATTATATTATAGTTAGTATGTTTCCAATTTTATTATTAATAAAATTTAACCAGTATCTTTGCACATGTACTAAGTACACAGCTGAGAACAATTATTTGCTGAAGAATGCATGCTTTTCTTTCCCAAAATGCTACAGAGCCTTCATTATGATTTTATACTGTCTCATCCTACAGCCTCTACAAGGTATACCAATCTGCACTGTTTGTCTAGGTCTTAAAGCAAATTGTCATTGCAACACCTAGAGAATCTTTAGATCCCTACTAGTAACTCTAATGACATCAATTAAATACATCATAATAATCCATATACAAGGTGACACTAAGTAAAATACAGCTGTGTGTGTGTGTGTGTTTTAATATTGTGCAAGCGATATCCCTCCAGACCACTAGACCCTTTGAAATTTTACTGAGGAAGCAAGCCATTGTATTTTGTATGAGGTTTTTTGTTCTATGCTTTGGCACACACCAGCTACCTAGATTGTTTGTTATTTGAGCTTCTAGATTTCTATTACTTCCTGCACTTTGGGACCTGTTGGCATAAAGTTGTCATTCTAATGGGCCAGCAACATGTCCGATCAGAAATCTTAAGCCTAAATCATGGTACAGAGATGGAGAGTTGATATAAACCTGAGGTAAGAGAGTAAAACTGTCCTGAATGTGTTGGAATCTGACTCTAACTTCAAATACGAGAAAATAAGACCAGCCATTGGTGAGGCCTGAGTTGAATTGGCTTCACCTTGTTAGGTAACATCTTCAGGTGGGATGTTCAAGGAAAGCATCAACCTCCTCAGTGTGAAAGGAGCAAACAACTGGTCCAGCTGTCAGGGAGGCACAATTCATTTTCATTCTCTCTTATTTATTGCACGTATTTCCAGTTTAAATATCAAATACCCTTCCTATTGTCACAGACTCAACCCTTCCTTATCAATATTCCTGCATTTTGCTTGAGTCCTATTAATGCTGTGTATTTTACTTCTGCAATTCAGAATTCAGCAACTCATAAGATCAACATTTATTTGATTTGCAGCTAACTTAGATCTGCTGTTGCAAGGTGTAGATACATTTAGTACTTTACTAAATAATCCCTAAGTTTCCTTCTGTGTCTTGAATAGTTTAGGAATGTGAACACGTCGTTCTCTTTTTAACTGTTCTCTTAAAAGAATCTACTTAACTTCTGTTTTTAAAACTGCATATCCTTCTAGGGCATCAGTAAAAACAGAGGTTTACCCACTCCACCCCAGCTTCTTTTAATTCCACAATTGTTCATAGTTATCTATTAAAAACAAAAATTCATAAAAAAGCTAAACCAAATGGGATGCCAGTAAAATTGGAAGAAATCAGGCTTACCCCAGGCAAACAGGACATATAGTGACCTATCAAGATGATCCAGAAATGCTGTGCCCCTACTAAGCACTTGGGCAGGAGAAAATGAAAAGCATCCGTGAAAGATGATAATATCTTGGGGATTTTTTTTTCTATTTATAATTTTTCAAATACAATGTCCAGCTCAAGATAAAAGATAAACAATCATGTGAAGAGATAGGAAAAATTAAATAGGAATTCACAGCAACAAAAAACAACAGAGACAGATCAGTAGGCAGCTCAGATAATGGAATTATGAAACACAGATTGTAAAATAATGAATCCAAGTCTGAAATTTTTCTCAGAGAATTGAACCTACCTGATTGAACATCAAACACACACTTCTATGTATCCTAAAAATTAGGTAACATTTAGAACACAATGGAGAAATTTAATATAATTTAGCCATATTTTCTTTTAACAATTAAAATCTGTTACTGTCCTTCGGCATTCTAACACTGATGTGAACTCTAATTGCATTTCCTTTGAATTTAGCATCTTTGTACCTTTTAGCATCCTTTTCCCCCTTTATCTAGATATTCTGCAGTATCACTTAATGTCTCTATTTTAGTGCTTCTTCAATCTTAGAATTCATATTATCCATTCTGAAAAATAATTATCCATAATCACTTCAAATATAGTCTGGCACTCATTTTTATTGTATCTTAATGGAATTAATTATAAATCAATGCAGGATCTTTTCATTCTATTCTCCATTACCATCCTTTTATCTTTTACAACACATTTTGATAATGATAACATAATAATATTATCATTATTGTAAACCTAATAAGTGGCAGGACCTATGTAATTTACATTTTACTCCTAAAAATCATAATCAAATCTAACAAAATATATTAAATAACTTGCTGATGGTTACAAGTTTGCTTTTGTGCCACTTTTGACAGATTTTTCCTTTTCAGTTCTGTATACAACATATCACACTAAAGTTTAATATTTAATTATTTTTGAAGAAAATTATTTTCCTTTTTGTTCCTTTCCAAATCTATATGCTTTTCCACAATGTACCACTTCTGCTGTATCAACTGTATTTTATGATTTGTCTTCTTGAACACACTAGTACACATATTTTAAAGTATCTATCATGTTAAAATGATATTTGTTCTTTGTGTGTTGAATCTCATGTTTGTTTCATCTGTGGATACGGTCTCATAAAGTTTGTAATTTATGCTGTGAAATATTCTTCAGCTGACTTTCTATGTGATTATCTTTATCCTCTGAGTTATCTACTTGTGTAGCTTTCCCATCGTAGGTTACTTAAATAACACAGTTAATGTGCATATAGACCCATGACAGCATTTAACATAGCTTGAGTTCCAATTTCCTGCCAGTAGCACTTTTTACCCCACACACTCCCCAGTGTAAGTGGGCCATTTATTTGACCTATTCTGAGGTCAATAACTGAAATTACTTTTATACTGTTACATGAAACAGCCTGCCCTTCCTTGAAGTGTTTTGTTTTGTTTTGTTTTTGTTGTTGTTGTTTTTTTAACTCCAAAGTAGAAGCGAGATTTTGGACTCAGAATACTAATTTATTTACGAGTCAAAACTCTGTCCAAGGAAATCACCCTATATCAAGATTCCCAAAAGATTTGTGGCTTCGCTTTTTGGCTCTATTATGGGATTTTTTTCCTTCTTTATTTCTAGGTTGTGGAAGTTCCCTTTGTTGCTGTAGAGCTAAAGTCTGCATTTAAAATATTCTGTTATGTTTCCTCTGGACTGTCCGTGTGTTTGGAGTGAGAGCAACAAATGTCTTGAGTTAATTGAATTCTGTATATCATTAGGATGCAGTAAAGAATTATTTATACTTAGAATTGTGCATATTGAATAATCGTCTTTAATAGTCCTTTTTGCATTTATTATTCAGCCTCCTTAAATAATACAATGATCATATATTGAGAATTTAATCTCAAGAAAACACAACCAAAATTCATATTGAATTTGTAGGTAATGTTGAATTATTACTACTGAAGACAGTGTTAGCTACATTTAGCAAAATTGTCTCAACAACACACAAGCAATAATATTTTTAAAAAATCATTGTTACTGTGAAATCTGAAAAATACTGCTTAATTCCCTTATATATCCATTTAATTCACTAGGGAGAAAGCAATAGTTCCACAACAAACTATACAAAAGTATACAATATCACAATAGATCAGTATTTCAGGATAATCTATGAAACTTGGCGGAAAATACAGACTCTTAGAATCAGACTTACAGGTTTTTATTAAATGTCTTCAAACTTATGCCCATTTAAAAACTCACTTAAGTCACCTTACTTCCACTAATCAAATATTTATGCAGAATGTATTTCTAAATACCAGAAAATTTCTCTAGTTTTCTCATCTCTACTATTCAAATTTTTCCCTTATAAAATATAATAATTAGATTTATTTTTTCTTTATTGCAAACTTCTAATTATAACTGAAGCAGTATCAATGAACAATTATTCATAAAAGGTCTTCCTTATATCAACCATTTCTAATTCTAAACCAAAAGACTGTGCCGCTGAATAAAGCCAATCTTTCATCTACATAATGGAATATAGAGCCTGTTTCCTACTTGCCTGAATATTGTAAATCAATATATCCAATAATATAAATCATTCTATGTTGTAAAAATAGATTAAACTATTATGGAATTTGCCAATTTAAAAAAATTAAAAGAAATGTTATAATATGAAAGCTTCTGAATATAAAACATATAAGTCTAACATACCTTCTAATTATTCTGATAGATTTTATACATGCATCATTTGTACACAAAACAGTGTGGAATTAGTAGGTAAATAAATAACTAATAATAATAATTGTATTCATCATAATATTTATAGTTTAATCCTATTTAACTTAAATTTCCAATATCCTATCAACTCAAGTTCTCTTTCTATCACTTCAGGGCATGCTATACTGTGGCTGAAGTAAAGTAGAGTGTGTGTATGGGGAGGAGATGCCATTACAAAACTCTCATCTCTCTCCCTCTTCTCTCAGACAGCTCCTTTGAAGTATGCAACAGGAAAGAGGGAGAAAGAAATGTCATGTCTTATGTGATGGTCCATTGTGAGATGGATGTCCTCTGTCTTTTGTTTGTTGCGATTTCTTACCTAATGGCTCACAATTTTCTATATATATGATATATATATCATATATATGACATATAATGATATATTTATATTATATAATTATGTCATATATACTACATAATATATGCAGCACCTATAATATATATTATAAATCTATACATGACAGTAATCCAGATGAGTTTTCTTACATTGTGGGGATATATATTCTTGAATAGTCCTATGTGGTTTTATTCCCTGTACAGTTCCCATACAGAGAAGCTGGTACCCTACTCTATTCCGAAGTTCAGATTTGACAAACTTTTCTCCTTCTTAGTCCTGCTTCCAGCCTTGTCATCTCTTGTTCATGAGTTATCTTTCCCAGGAGAATAATCTCTTCAGTAGGACACTAAAAAGACAGTTTAATCTTAAGTGACTTCTTATTCAGGAAAACCTACCTATACATGCAGGCCGACGTTGTAGAAGTGCAGTAAGACTCACTTGCTAGAGAACTCTACAATCTCTCCCTAGCCTATGACTCTACAATTCTGACTTTATGGGTTAAAAGAGCAGTTCAGTCAGCCAAAATTTTGGTAGCTATATGGAGCAGTGAGTGGGATGAATACCTCTTCTTCAAGAATTACCGTCTCCCTCAAAGAGAGTATTATTGCCTTGCCTACTGTTTCTCCCTTCTCTCCTTTATATAGAAGATGAATCATATATTATTAATATATGATACATAACAGAAACATTAACTTAAAAATATATTGTTAATATATTTTAATTATATATTAATTCTACTATCTCTCTCTCTCTATATATATATATATGTAAATATATATGACTAAGCCTCCTCCTAATAGTCACTGTTTTGTAAAGGATTAATAATTCTCTCTCTCGCTTTCTCTCTCTCTCTCTCTCTATATATATATATGTTTATTTCTTTACATATATAGTTTTATATATATATAAACTTTCTATATATATATAGAGAGAGAGAGACAGAGAAAGAGAGAGAGAGAGAGAGAGAGAGTATTATTAATCCTTTATATTAAGTGAATATTAGGAGGAGGCTTAGTCAGAAATGGTATAATTCAGCCTAAATACAGGGAAATTGCTTGTCCAGTTTATTTTGAAGTGTGGAGTATTTCATTTTTTTGTTCCTCAAATTTGCATTTTATTTGCAAGTTTGAATTAGAAAAATAAATTTCACTTGATTTGCTTCAAGCAGTTTTCCACAGATGCTCAAAGTAAAATTCTTTAAGACAGGGAGGTTTACCCCCCTAGGTGTTATACTGTCAATCACTCAACATTATTCAAATAATCACACATCTCCGAGTATTCCCCAGTAGCTTACAACTTTCAAGAACACATTTTCCGGCAAAAAGTAATTCCTTAATAAATAATACTTAATAATGATTTAAATAATAAATCATATTAGAAATAGTAGCATTGTGCAATGGAAATACTTTGGCTCATAAATTTGTTTTCAAAAAATACTGCTACTAATTTAGAAGTGATTCAAAAAGGAAATATAACTTAAGAGTAATTATAAATCTTGGAATAATTCATTTGATTATGTTTTTGGAAGGTAACATATTACTCCTTTGAGAATTCCTTAGTGACTACTACTCAATATCTAATATGTATAATATTCGATATTGATAGGTCATCAACAGCTAATTAGGCATGCTGTTAACTTTTCAAAAGAAATACATTCTCTATGCTAGATTGTTAGTTGTGAAATGTATGGAAATTTGGGCTCTATTCAGCATTTCAGAGAGATAAAATATCTGCCTTGCAATTAATGGAAAAGTATACATTGTATGGTTAAAATGACAAAAACATGCCATAAGTTTCAATATATTTCAAAAGAAACCCAAATGTGACATATTTTCTTTTTTTGTTACTTTTTCTCTGACTGTCAGTTTATAGCAGTAGTGTGTCAATCCCAACTTCCCTTCAAAACACATGCACTCAACATTCATTCCAGATTCTCAATTGTAAAATCATTTCATCTAAACTTTGGAGATTATTTGGAATTATTTGAGTTAATAGACATAGCCAAATCACTCTTATGAATAAACACATGAAAGTGAAGTACATTATGTTGCAAAGTGTTTAAATAAGACAAATATCATCCCAAAGTTTAAAAATATACTCACATCCACAGTTTGAGCTTAATTTTAACTTAATAGAATTTAATAGTAGTGTAGATTTGGGATAAGGAAACTATGACCTATGGGCCAAATTCAGTTCACTGCCTATTTCTGTAGATACAATTTTATTGCAACCTAGACACATTCATTTACTCATTTCAGAAAATTACCTTGGCTGTTTTTACACCTTAATGAGAGAGTGGAGTTGCTGCAAAGACACAGAAAGTTGCAGGTGGTGCACAAAGCTTAACATATTTTCTCTTTGGTTTTTGCTATTTAACTGACCTCCGGCATAGACTGTGAATATTATTTTTTTAATGTTGAGATTTCCATCAATTGAGATACAGAGTAATAGATTTATAAGTATAGGTCATATTCTTTGACTTGTGTAACACACAAAACTGGACACTTTTACCTGGACATTTTCAAGTTTTGACTTTGGACACCTTTAAACCTTTAACTGTAAGTAAATTACAAATAGAACATGAGTGTTTTAGAGGCCTAGATTGTTATTCTTGTTTTCACTTTCTTTGTTATTTTTTAAAGAATGAGATATTAGTTCAAAATTTTAGTATACAATCAGCACATTCATTTTAAATTATAATAATATCTATTTTGAAACCATAGAAATCCAAGATAGTAGCAATTAAAAATCAGTGTGTCAACTTGAAGATTCTTCTCATTACACAATTATTATGTTTGTTTGAACTCTAGGAGTATTTTTAGTATTAGTTACTAATTTCCACTGTTCTCTCTTGTAACTTATTAATTGCTCTTATCTGATTTCAGCAATTAATTCACACATGTTATTCCAAAGCTGACCAGCATTTTGTATGGGACTTAGTCATGGTAATCTAAACAGTTCATCACGAGACATCATTCTATTGTATTTGCTACAGCCTTTTCATATTTGTTTGATTTTACTTCTATTTCAAGGCCATTCATGGGATTTGTGAATCATGATGCTTTTCCTATAATCTGCTGTGGTAGGATAACATCTATAGGACCCGTTTATCTATTCTTGCTCTAGAACTTTTCAATTTTGCTTTTCTTGCAACTTCTTTGTGGCTTTGCCTGGGAATAAGGAGGAGTAGCTCCTTCCTAGAATACATCACTGCCTTATCATTGTGACAATGTCTCCCTTCAATCATTGTAAGGAAGGAAAGTTCTACATTTCTCAAACCCTATCTTTCCTGCTTATTTATTTATGGCTAGTAGTTTCCTCCTTGAAAGATAATGGCCTATGCAAAATAAACCCATAATAAGAGCATATATCTCTGTATCTTGCCACATCTTTCTGCAAAAGCAAATAATTCAAATATCAAGTTGGGTTGAATGAAGATGAAAGAAAAAAATGAAAACAAAACTGGGAAACAAAAATAAAAATCTGTTAAGATTGTGAAAATAATACTTCAATAAATTTGTTTCTTGCCATTGCCATATCAATCATAATCAAATATTAATTTTGCATATCAACATATTTTTGTGCAAGTATGTTCCTGGTCCAGATAACTTACGTTAAGGTAAAGCAACCACTTACTTTTGAATTTTAGTAGTTAAATATAATAATCATTGATATCATTTCAATATATATATCTACTACAAGTTGGTGTTGGTGTCTGCTCCAAACACAGGGTTTCAATATGATGAAAAGAGTACTTTTACATCATCAAGAAGAGGAAGAAAGATACTAGAAAACCACGCGGAGACTTTTCTCTGACTCAGCCAAGACGGGAAAACAGATCACATTAACTCACTTATTATGAACCCTAGATAGTCACACAATTTCACTTTAGTATAAATGAGCTTAAAATGAGTCATCTTTGTTCTTAAGGGAGAACTTTGTAATGAGATTTGGTGAACAGATAATAATATTTGTAATGCAAGAGATATAATCTGATGATGTTTCTAATTCTTTTCAACTGTAGTATAGGGATTCTCTATCATTTGACAAAACATATCACAATGCAAGGGAAAAGTTCTATCTGAGGAAAAAAGAGAACAAGCTAAGAAAACCAGTTTGGTAAGAAGCAAGTGAAAATATTTCCTCATTCTAGATAAAATAAAGGAAAGAGTACCTAGGCTTTCTCCTCCCATGTGTTCTGTATATCACAACCTCAAAAGATACATGTAATTAAATTTTTTCACCACTGTTTTCTTTTGGTAAAATATACCTGACATAAAATTTACCATCTTAACAATTTTAAAAAGATTGACAGTGTTGTTAAATACATTCATAAAGATGTATATCATCATCACTATCCATCTTCAGATTTCTTTTCATCTTGCAAAACTAGAACTCTGTATGCATTAAAAAAAATCTCAATACCCTTCCCCTGCTTCTCTGGCAAAACACCATTGTACTTTAGTTTCTATGATCTTGACTATTCCAAGTGCCCTATCTAACTGGAAGCATACAGTATTTGTATGATTTCTTGTATGTATTGCATGTATTTTTGTAACTGGCTTATTTTACTTAGCATAATGTCCTCAAGTTTCATCCATGTTGCAGCGTATGTTTGAATTCCTTTCCTTTTTACAATTAAATAATATTCTATTATGTTTATGTAGCATATTTTGCTTATTTATTCATCCCTCAAAGGACACTTGAGCTGCTTCCAAGTTTTAGCTGTTGTGAACAATGCTGCATGTGAATATTTAACCATCTCTTCAAGACTTTGATTTTATTCTTTTTAGTATACATCCAGAAGTGGAACTGTTAAATGGTATGGTAATTAATATTTTTGATTATTTGAGGAATGGCCATACTGCCTTTCAAAGCAGTTATATTATTTACATTTCCACCAACAATAAAGAAGGGTTCCAATTGTTACACATACTACAGTTGTTACTTGTTGTTTTTTTTTCTTTGATAACCAATACAAGAATGGGTGTAAGGTGGTATCTCATGCTAGCTTTTATTTTATCTCTCAAATGATTAGCAATGTTAAGCATTACATTATGTGATAACTGGCTATTTGTATACCTTCTTTGAAAAAATATCTAATTAAGTCCTTTGCTTAATTAGGTTTAAGCAATAAGGTTAATTTTTTGAATAAGGTTTTGAATAAGGTTCTTTTGTTGTTGAATTTTAGGAGTTGTTTATGTGTTCTTGATATTAATCTCTTATCAAATATACGATTTTCAAATATTTTCTTCCATTCCATATGTTTCCTTTTTACTCTCTTGATACTGTATTTTAAAGTATTTTTTAATAATCTTCTTGAAATCCAATTTATCTAGTTTTTGTTGCTGTTGTTACCTGGGCATTTAGTGTCATATCCAGGAAATTATTGCCAAATCTCAAGCTTCAGAGTTTTTCCTTTATATTTTATTATACAAATTTTACAGTGTCAGGCCTTACATTTAACTCTTTGATTCATTTGAGTGAATTTCTGTACATGGCGTTAGGTAAGGATCCAACCTTATTCTTTTGCATGTCAATCCAATTTTCCAGCACCAGTTGTTGAAAAACTGTCCTTTACCTATTGAATGCTCTTGATACTCTTGTCAAAAATCACTTGAAAATAGAGACAATCATTTATTTCTGGGCTATTTTATTCCATTGGTCTGTAGGTCTGACTTTATGCCACAACCACAATGTTTGACTACTATAGCTTTATATTAAGTCTTGAAATCAGGATGTGAGGGTTCTTCAGCTTTGTTTTCCTGTTTTGAGATTGTTTTGACTCTTTACGATCCTCTGAAATTTTATGTCAATTTTAGATGGGTGCTTCTATTTCTGAAAAATAAGTCATTAGGATTTTGATAGAGATTGCACTGAATCTGTGGTTAACATTGGATGCTCTCAACTTTTTAACAATATTGTCTTCCAATCCATTATCATGAAATGTGTTTTCATTTATTTATGTCCTCTTTAATTTCTTTCAACAACCTTTTGTAGTTTTCATTGCAGAACTCCATCTCCTTGGTCAAGATAGTTCCTTAGTTTTTAAAGGGTTTTTTTTTTTTTTGTAAATAGAGTTGTTTTCTTCATTTTCTTTTCAGGTTGTTCATTTGTAAAATATAGAAATGTAGTGGATTTTGGTGTATTGACTTTGTATTCTGCTACCTTGTTACATTCATTTACTAGTTCTAATAATTTTCATGTTGAATACTTAGGATTTTCTACACCTAAGATTATATCATCTGCAAAAGGGAAATTTTGCTTTCTTTCCTATTTGGATACTTTTTATTCCTCTTTTGTTTGTTTGTTTGCCTGATTGCTTTGACTAGAGTTTCCAATACTATTTTGAAGACAAGTTGCAAAAGCAGATATCCTTTCCTCATTTCATGTTTTAGAGGAAAAGCTGTCAGTCTTTCACTATTAAACATTATGTTTGCTACATTTTTTATACACAGCTGTTATTATATTCAAGGAGTTTCCTACTATTCCTAATTTGTTCATTTTTATCGTAAAAGTGTGTTGAATTTTAACAAATGCTTTTTCTGCATTACTTGAGATAGTCACTTTTTTTTCCCCTTCATTTTATGAATGTTGAATCATCTTTGCATATTTATACAATGATAGACCCTACTTGGCCATGGTGTTTAATCTTTTTAATATGCAGTTGAATTTGATTTGCTAGTATTTTGTTGATTTTTTTTCATTTATTTGCATAAAGGATTATGGTATGTGGTTTTCTTTTCTTGTAGTGTCTTTGTCTGACTTTGGTGTCAAGGTAATATTTGCCTCACAGAATGAATTAGGAAGTGTCTCTGCCTCTTCAAATTTTTTGGAAAAGTTTGAGAAGGATTGATGTTAGTTCTTTTTTTTTTTTTTTTTTTTTACTAGTTGGTAGACTTTACTAGAGAAGGCATCAGATCCAGGGTTTTCCTAATTGGGATATTTTTGATTACTTACACAATCTCCTTACTAGATATATGAAAATTTTCTATTTATTCATGACTTAGTCTTGATAGGTTTGTGTTCCTAAAAATTTGTCCATTTCATATAGGTTAACCAAGTTGTTGGCACACAATTATTCATATTACACTTATAATCCTTTTTATTTCTATAGAGTTGGTAATAATGTCTACACTTTCATTTCTGATTTTAGTAATTTGAGTGTTCTGTTTTTATTGTTAGTCCATCTAGCTAAAGGTTTGCCTAATTTATTTTATTTTATTTTTTTAGAGAACAATCTTTTGGTTTCATTAATTTCCCCCCCCGTTTTTTTTTTATTAAGTTCTCTGTTGATTATATCTTTCTCTAGTTTTTCTTCTTATTATTATTGCTATTATTCCCGTCTTTCTGCTAGCTTTGGGTTTAATTTGTTATTTTTTTTTCAGTTTCTCATTTTAAACTAATGTTGTGGATTTGAGATCTTATTTCTTAATATAAATGTATATAGACATAAATTTTCTCCTTAACACTGTTTTTACCGTGTTCTATACATTTGGTACATGGTGTTTTCGTTTTTATTCATCTCTAAGTATTTTCTAGTTCCCTTTGCAATTTCTTCTTAAATCCATTGATTTTTGAAGAGTGTGATATTTAATTTTGACAAATTTTTAATTGTTTTCATCTTTTCTTTTGTTCTTAATCTCTAACTTTATCCTATTGTGGCTAGAGAAGATATTTTGCATAATACCTATCTTTAAAAATCTATTGGCACTTACATTGTGACCTAATACACGGCCTATTCTATAAACTAGTCCATGTGCACTTAAGAAGAATGTGAATATTGTTGTTGTTGCTGGATAGAGTGTTTTTACTCCCAGACAGAAAGTGGTCTGGCTGCTTAGTCTTGTGATCCAATAACAAGATGCAGATGGACTGGCAAAGAAGAAAGTTTATTTCTGCAACTGGCCACAGGGAGAAGGTTAGGAAAATTCACCAAACCAACTCAAAGTTATAAGTTTTCTTCTAGTGCTTATATACATTTTAAGCTCTACGCCTACATGTAGGAATGCACCTACAAGCAGGATTGCTTCATTCAATCTATAGCTCATCTTTAACTAGGGCCTGGGGTCTGGAAAGCTTTCTCTAGAGTCTTGGGAAGTTTCTTAATCTTAAGTGGGCCCTGGATGAAGTGTGTGTATAAGAACGTTTTTATTATGCAATCAGTTTTTAGGGTCTGAGAAAACCCATTTGAGGTCTTAATGGATTTGTTTTCACAGTTCAGCCCTTGTAGTCAGGTAGCAGTTTCTTCAGTTCTTTAATGTTTAACTTATACATTCATCAAAATTATACTAAAGCGTTAGTGAAAACTGACTGCTCTGGTTGCTAATGGAAACTTTGCCTGCCACATTTTGTATATGTCAGTTTGATTTAATTGGTTTATTGTGTTGTTTAAGTTTTCTATATCCTTACTTATCTTCTCTCTGTTTGATTCAACACCAAGAGTGGAGTATTGAAGCGTGCAACTATTCTTAGAGCTATCTATTTCTCCTGTCAATTCTGTCAGTTTTTGATGATCTGTTATTAGGTACAAAATGTTTGTAATTGCCATAGCTTCTTTCTGTATTGTACATTTTATTAATACATAATGTCATTTGTCTCTTGTAAACTTTTAAAATTTAAAGCCTACTTTTGTGATATTAGTGTAGCCCCTGTGCTGTCTTGGGTTACTATTTGCAAAGACAATTTTTTTTCCATCTTTTCACTTTTAATTTATTCACGTCATTGGATCTATAGGGCGTCTCCTATAAACGGCAGATAGTTATAACATGATTTTGTATCTATTGGAGAGTTTAATTAGTTTAAAGTAATTACTGAGAAGAAGGGACTTACTTTGTCATTTTGTTTTATATACACCTTATAGATTTCATCTTATCTCCTTATTTCCTGTATTTTTTTTTCTTTTGTGTTTAGCTTTAGCTTTTTTTTTTTTTTGGCAGAAGAGTTAAATGTTTAATTTTTTCTGATCTCTTTTTGTTTATATTCTATAGCTATTTTACTTATGGCTCCTATGGAGATTACATATAGTATCTTAAAGGTGTAACACTCTAATTTGAATTTATACCACTTTTACTTTAATAACATTAAAAAAAAAATCTGTGTTCATTTCCCACTCTGTTTCCACTCCTTTTAGTTGTTCATGTCTCAAAATTACATCTTTACACATTGTGTTTTTAAAAATACAAACTTTCGCTACCTTTAAATGCATTAGTCTCTTAAATTACACAGAAAACAATATGTGACATTACATGCCAAAATTACAATACTAACGCAGACTCATAATTATTTTTTTAAACACAGTAGTGTCTTGAATCATGAAGAAAAGACTTAAAAGACTGGAATTCCAAATGGTTGTGACAATAATACTAATTTTTATAATGATCAATGTGTTTACTTTTGTTGAGATCTTTATTTCTTCATATAGCTTTGAGTTATCATCCACTGTCATTTTATTTCATTTTGCAGGACTCCCTTGAGCATTTCTTGCAACCCAGGTCTAGTGATAATAAAGTCTCTCAGCTTTTGTTTATCTGGGAATATCTTCATTTCTCCCTCACTTTTGAAGAATTGTTCTGCCAGACATAGGATTCTTGATTGACAACATTGTTTTTTCTTTTAGTAGTTTGAATATCATGACCAACTGCCCTCTCACCTCCAAAGTTGCTAATGATAGATCTGCTGATAATCTTACTGAGAAAGTTTAGTATGCAACAAGTCACTTCTCTCTTGCTGCTGTCAAGATTCTCTTATTGTGTTGTCTTTTGAAAGCTTAAGTGTCAGTGAAATTCTCATTTTTGAGGCCTTTTTACTTGATTTATTCAATTTTGGGGATGTTTATATTTATATATTTCATCAAATTTGGAAAGTTTGTAGCCATCATTTCTTCAAGTATTTTTTCTTTCCTTTTCCCCCTCTTTTCTCTTCCTGGGCCTTCCACAAGGCATATAGTGGTTTCCTTGATAGTGTCTCACAGATATCTAAGACTTTTTGCTTTTCTTTAACTTTTTTTTTTTTTTCTGATCTCATATTCAATATTTTCCATTGTCTTATCTCCAAGTTTTTGGATTCTTTCTTCTGCATGCTCAGATCTACTTTTGAATCCCTCTAATATTTTTTGTTCATTTTAGTCATTATATTTTTCAGCTCCAGAATTTATTTTTGTTTTTTTCTTAAGTTTTCTATTTCTTTAGTTAAATTTTCCTTTTGATTATACACCATTTTCTTTACTTTATCTACATCTTTGCTTAGGTCTTTGAGCAACTTCAAGACAGTTATGCTAAAGTTTTTGTCTAGTAGTTCTGCTATCAGATCATTTTTAGGGACAGTTTCTGCTGTTTTATTATTTTTCCCCTTGAAAGGGAAATGATTTTATATTTTTATACCTCATGGTTTTTGCTGAAAAAGTGAACATCGGAATCTAACAATACAGTCGCTCTGGAATCAGATTCTTCTTTTCCAGGATTTGTTGTTTTTGTTACTGTTTTTGTTTTCTTGATATTTGTAGGCTGTCTGTGTGTCATGAATCAGTCTGAGGTATAAAGTTGAGGTCTTCCTTAGATTTCTTCTGAGCCTGCACCATATCCTAGGTGTGCATATTTACTTTCTAATTTTGTCCCCATATACAGTTGCATTCTAATGTCCTAGTCTTTAATGTCTGGATTCTAGAAGAAACAAATAAAAAATAAAAGAGTAGTAAAGGCTGAGAATAAAGGTCAACAGGTCTTTATATTTTGTGTAAATTCAATAGACCAGAGAGGGTGGAACTCACAACAAAGCAGGGAGGGTAAAAAGTAATAGCTTCCTGCCTCTTTTTTGACACCTCCATAGTCAGAAGCAGCAATCAGCATCAGAACTCAGATCTCTACTCTTTGGAATGAATGGTGTTTTTTTGCCCACTCTGCTTCCCTAAGTTTCTTGTATGCAAACTGCTCCTGGAATGCAGAAACCATTGCCTTGTCATGCACTGGTTATGGGTGATCGATACCTGCTACTCTGCTAAGAGCTACATTTGACTCAAGGTGACTGCAACTTATTATCCAAGTCTTCTCAGGTAAGTATCAAGCCTTCAATAAATTCCAGCATTCCAAAATAGTTACAATAGAAAACTTTTGTCAGTGCAATTGTTATTTAGATGAGAAACAAGTACAGTTTCCTGATTCTCTTTACTCTTCCATCTTAGCCCCTTGCATTATTGCAAGGTAATTTTATTCCTTCACTCGTATACCCATAAAGAAAGCATATGAGTTCATAACAAAATCAGTCGATTTTTATATTTTGCTTTTGCCATATAAATGAAATTTATTTTTCATAGAAAAAAAAAACTAGAGAAATATACAAATATTTAATCAGCACTACCTTAACTACTGTTGCATTTTCTTCTTATATCTTTATTAATTCTCACTATGTGAAATTCCATGAAAAACAAAGAAAAACCAGTTACGTGTTCAAAAAACATGTTGGCATGGATATCCTCTCAATTAAATATTTTTTTTTCTAAAATTGGTAGAAAACATTATTCTAAGAGTAAAACATGAGATTTCCATTTACTTCCTTCAGAACTTTTATCATAATTACATATATGAATGTGATATATACATATATATATTGCATGTGTGTATTTAATTTGTGGTAAATGGTTTAAAAATAAGCAAGAAAATTAAAAGAATAACAAGAAAGAGAATATAATTGTGTTTTAACACAATATAATAAATTTTAATGCATGTATTTAAGAAAATCAGAAATACAAATGCTTTATTTGTATTGAGTGATTTTACCTATAGGTTAATGATTTTTACAGAACAAATATTTCTGTACAATCTAGGAAAGCAAAATGAACTGCAACAAGTAAGCATGTACTGTATCTCCTTCAATCGCAAGTCTATCACAATGTGAAAAAAAACCTAGTTGAAAAGGACAAGTAAAGCAGAGTCAGCAAACAGGCAACATGGTTCTGAAGTCCTGATTCACTTCCTTTCATTAGTTTCCTTATTAAGTCAACTGAAATTTAAATTACCATCTTCAAAGTTTAATTTATTTTCTTAGTCATGCAGTTAACCACATTTATAGAAGGCTGACTCTTCCAGGAAAGAAAAGTGCTGATAGTAGAACTAATATAAGAAAAGAGGAAAAGAAAGTGTAAATATCCATCTAAAATGTTAATCAGTTATTATTCTAAAAATGCATGTGATTATTTTTCAAATTTTATCTTTCAGGATGCTAAGATATAAATTTATTTTTAATTTTAATTGTCTATTTCTTCAATTGTATATTTATGGATTTAATCCAGCTTCACTACTCTATAACCTTATTTATGTAGATTTAAACTTAATGTTGGAAAAAAGAGGGACTATTCTTGGCCTGTAGGAAGATGCCATTTTTACTTTAACACATATGGAAAACGAGATAAATTTATGTTATAAAATTATGTTATATATATACACACACACACACACACACAACACACACACACACACATATAACCTACAATGTTAATTCAGAATTGAAGATCATTTAGAGGTCATGTAATTAAAACATATAGATATGTTTTAAAAATATATATGTACATATATATGTGTATACACACACACACACACACACACATATACATAACCTACAATGTAAATTCAGAATTTGAAGATCATTTAGATGTCATGTAATTAAAACCTGCATTCAATATAAGAATAACCCTCTATAATACATCTCTTGGAGTTAGCTAAATTTGTACTTACTTGATTCCAGTAAAAGAAAACACACTACATCAAGACATACTCCTCTAATAACTTTAACTTTATAGACATTTTTCTTATATTGGGCTGCCTAGATTTTCATGTGGGAGGTTTATTCAATGTAATAGGGGAGTGTCCTTGAAGTCAACTTCTATAAGGGATTTAAGGAAGAAGGATTACACAGAGAAAGCAATTAAACTGGAATAAAATTGTACAAAGGCCTTGGCCAATGTGATGAAGAGCTCTGAAGCTAGGATGGTCCTTTTGAGTTATCCTGCCTGCAGAAAGGTGACCTCATTCTTTATACCATGGTATAAACAAGTCATTAGAATTAGAGTGCCCCTGGGGATGTCTTGCGAGCTCTACAGAGGTAGTATTTCTGGCAGAATGAGTTAACTGTGAGCTGTCAGTGTGGTCGAATGAATGCTTCAGTCCTAAAGGGTGAATCTGGGTGACCTACTAAAGATTCCACTCAGCCCAACTCTTTCTCAACACACATCCATTATCTTTTAAAAACATTTTTTTTTTTATACTTTAAGTTCTAGGGTACATGTGCACAATGTGCAAGTTTGTCACATATGTATACAAAATTTTCAAACAGGCTTACAAAATTCTCCTTGATTTTCTTCCCTGGAAAAACTATCAAGAAGTATAGTTGGATGAACTGTATCTTTTATCTCTCTACCTCATCACTGACACTGAACCAGAGGCCTCAACTGTCATTCATGGACTCTCTCAACTACTTCTCACTCAAGGTTTTGCTTAACCTAGGCTAGCACCTCTGTAGAGGCATGATCAAGAACATTTTCAGTTATCTATACCTCCAAATACCATGCCCTATTCAGGTCATAGCAACCACAATAGTCCATTTACTGTAAAATTTGAACCAAGGTATTGTATATCAAGAGATGCTCTAAATGGTCATCTGAAGAGCCTCATGTCTCCCTCCATATCTCCAAATTTTAACAGCAGCCCAATATGCTGTTGATAATTGTGATCAATAACGCTAGAAAGGAGAATAATGTTGATGTTATTAGAATTGTTGTTATAGCCTCTGGTGAACTCATTCTTCCTTAACATGAAGAATCTCTAACCCAGAGTTGACATGGGAAGTATAAAACCCTTACACAGGTAGCTAAGTGTGATGGTAGGCCGGGGCACTCCTACTTTCACCACTGAGTTCCTAGACACAAGTTTTTGACCTATTGGACACAGCATCAGATAATAACAACTGACTTAGGATGGAAAATAAATTCTGGATAATGGCAGCCCATTTTCATTTTCAGAAGCCATGATACTGCTTTACTAAGTCAGCAGCTTCTGGATGGCAAATATTTGATATAGCCAATTTTCTTAGTTTGTGCTTCTCTAACAAAATAACTGAGACTGGGTAATTTATAAAGAACAGAAATTTATTCATGCAGTTCTGGAGAGCAGTAAGTCCTAGATCAAGGAGCTGACAAGTTTGACATCTAGTGTGGACACAGTCTGCTTCCAAGACGGCACCGTGAATGCTGTGGCTTCTCATGGCAGAAGAGACAGAAAGAAAAAAGAGGCCTACCTAGTTCCCTTCAGCTCTTTTATAAGGCAAAAGTCCCATCCATGAGGGTGAAGCACTCATGGCCTAATCTTAATTGGAATGCACCTATGTCTCTGGCATGAGTTGCTTTTCCTGCTCTCAGGTCATCAGCCAATAGCACTATCATAGAGTTTATGAAGTGCTTGATTTACAGACAAGTTATCTCATGTAACATCTCATCAGACCAAGAGATTCAATTAATAACAAAGAAAGTAGTTACATGGCAATGAAATCCACTGGTGCTATTATCTTAATGCATCCCCCAAAAATTCAAATGTTTAAATGTAATCCTCAATGCAACAGTCTTAAAAGATGAGACATTCCAGTTAAAATACCAGGGTTTAAGAGGTCCAAGTTGCTAATTGAGTTCCTTGGGAGTAATAACCTGTGACAGATAAGTGTTGGTCTCTGTTGCTGGCAAGTTGTATAACCAGCAATGAGCGAGGCTCAAACAGTAGGCTTCAAGGGTAGCCTACATCTCTGCTACCTTGATTATTCCATTCCCGTAGCCATGAGCCATTATGCCAGCACTGAAGACTGATGGGAACGACTGGCTGGTAGAATCATTCTGTTTTCTTTGGTTGCTTAGTAGTGCATAACTAACATACAAATTCAAGGATCCTCGCAGTTTGTGAAGTTTACCCTTATGTTCTTTCTCCAGATCTCTTTGTATCTGCTCTGTCTCTAAGTTGAGGATAAGGAGCATTATTCAAAGATCTTCCCCTTGGGAGCATTGTCCCTTATCATTGTCTTTCAGGGTGGGAAATAGATTGACAATAGTGTAGCAGAATCGCAGTTTTAGTTTGTACTCACTGAGCCAAAACATCTCTTAACTAAAGTTAGTTTTTTTCCTCCTCAATCAGCTGGTCATAAACTATAGCCACCCTCTATGGGTTGGCTGACTACAAGAGTAGATAATAACACCAGGCTCTAAGCTACTTGTTTGTGCAGCTTATTTGTGAATTCAAGACATTCTTTTCAATTCTGAGCATGCCACTTCTGTCATAAGACTGAATGCTATTGGGCAGCAGATGTGGTGGTTTTGATAGAACCCAGCCTATGGCAGGCTGCTCAGGCTGCATATTCATCTATTGTGCCATAGTGACTTACTTTTCCTCTTCCAGGACTCACTGGCATTCCAGTATCTGGTTTTGAATGAGTATAATTTAAATGTCTTAGATCTGCTGCAAGGCCTTCACAACCTCCCATGTCACTGAGAAAATGTGTTGAATCTCTGATAAGCTTCTCTGTGATCCTTCTAACTCTCTCTTTAGCACAGTATACATTGCTTTGATAGACATATGTCCTCAGGCATACAGCACCATCCAGCATCTAGAGAGCACAGGAAGTTTGTGAGTGTTCAGATATTACTTAGGGTATCCACTCTATTCTCTGAATCTTTTGTTCTTTCTCTCCACTTTTTATGAAGCTATTTCTCTCACTTAGTGTTAGGCATTACTTTCTCCAAGTTTCTAAGGACCATGAGTAGTGTGCAAAGACAAGTTCTTTGGGTACTTACCGGAATGTTAAACCTGTATCATAAGAGAGCAAGCTTATATTGATAAAATCCTCCTTATATAACTTTTAATTCTGCTCTGTCATGATGCAGGTCCTCAGAATCCAGTCCTATGTGTATTCTCTGTATTCCTGTGGGTACATATTGGCTAGTTCTACAGTTCCTTTTTTATTTCAGCATGCCAGAGGTAGCTAGGTCTCTATATTCTTGCATCAACCTGCCACAGAATGCAAGCTGGGTATGGAGTTCAAGTTAACATTGGATGTGACAACTCTCTTTGCCTAAGGAAATTCCTGGAAACTTACTCATTAGAGACTGGTCATCTACCAAGGCTCCCAGTAGCTATGGAATAGGTGCCTGGGTAGGGGATCAGTGTTGTGCATCGATGCTTCCATTTAAACATTCCAGTGTTCTTATTTGTATTTTCAGTCATTTTTGCACAAAATATTATCTCTGTTTTACACGCCCCATGCACCCCCACACACACACTCACGCATGATGTCCTTGACTACAATCTAAGATCACCATATAACTGTCTGAGAATATCTCAGATGACCTTCTCCATTTCTTCTTTCTTTGTTCCATCCTATTTTTGTTACATTAAATTTCTGATAATTCCTTTTTTTTTGAGACTGAGTCTCTCCCTGTCACCCACGCTGGGGTGCAATATCACAATCTTGGCTCACTGCAACCTCCACCTCCAAGGTTCAAGCGATTCTCCTTCCTCAGCCTCCAAAGTAGCTGGAACTACAGGCACAAACCACCACACCTGACCTCGGGATATGCCCGCCGTGGCCTCCCAAAGTGCTGGGATTACAGGCGTGAGACACCATGCCCAGCCAATTTTCTGACACTTCTTTCTAACACAATCCTGTATCTGACACAATTATTAGGATCTACTTCTGTATGATCTTAGATGTATTACATAAAGGATATTTGAGTAAATCAATTAACTTCTATATTACAATTATAAAAAGTTATTTTTAAACACCATTTTATACCCTCATAATTTTTACTTCCAATATTAGAAAAATGGAATACTCATATAGAATTTGGGAAAATATCAAAGTAAAAAAGTTAAGGACAATTAGTACATAAAAGATTTTCTTACACTTATAAGCATTTTAGAGCCTCAGATTGTGTATGTCTTCAAAGAGTTACAGCAAATCCTTCTTTTTTTATTAGAGACATTTGCATCAACAGAAGACATTGTTTTTAACAGTTCTCAAGCTTCTGCTGTTTTTATACTATCTGAAGGCTGTATCATCTTTTAATGTCAATGCAGTTGGTTGCCATAGAAATTATAATGATGTCACTCACTATTTAAGTCTCGAAATAAACAGTAGGAACAGATGGGCATTTTAGAATGAAGGGCAGAGTTTTAATGCAAATTTTCTTGAAAACAAAGAACAACAGTTTAAAAGTCACATGCAAAAAATAAAACTACCTTGTGCAACATTACAAATCAGGGTGTGGTTTTACACTTAACCATCTAATTTCCTGGGTTAGAATCATGGCCATAAGAGAAAAAGGGGAAAAAGACATTTTAACAGAGCCAAGATGAAAACAGAAACTTTTAAGGTTGGAACTGGGTTACAGCTACAATATACAAATATGAATACCAAGCAATGCCAAGCAGGGATGGGACTGAGACTGACGAAAGAAAAATATGAATTTAACCTCAAAGGAGTTGCAGTGGGTGTAATGACAGTTAAAATTTTAAAAACCACCAGTAGTGTGTGTGAAGACCTAGACAAATATGTTTAACATTCATGGCCAGAGAATCAATGTAAGCACATGTCATATCTAGGTATACAATGACAGCAAAACTTTTTTCAAGATGCATTATTTCAAAATTGTTCTACCAATGATATATGAAAAACTTACAGATATGTCTGTATTCTTTGTTGAAAAATCATCTCTCTGACATAATATTTCCCAATTATTCAGCATATAATATTCTAAGTACTGTGGACACCAGTATGTAGGAATCGTGGTAATACCAAACCAGTGAAGTCAGAAAAAAAAAAGTAATTAAATGCTAACTATAAGACTTTTATTTTTTGAGAAACTATTTATATGTTACTAAAATGTCTAAATATACAGTATCCTCCTCATCCCTCATATTAAAAATCTTTTAGACTGTACTTAATTGTATGTTTCTTATTGAATTATCAGCAGTTTTATGTATAAAATAATTTACTTATTGATAAATTTATAACAAAGCACATAATAATTTTAACTTACAAATGTTTCAGTTTGTATTTAAAAATTTGTAAACATTTGTATCCTTTCAAGAAAAAAAATTGAATTTAAAGCACAGAATTTACTTTCTAATACATAAAATGTCTCCCATGTGAAACTAAGAGACCATGATTAGATTATAATTTTTCCTTTCTTTTTCTTTCTTTTTTTTTTTTTTTTTTTTGGTCATAGTCAGCTAAAACAAAATAGAGGCTAACTTCCATATGGTAAGGAAATTTGAAGTAATTTATAACTGGCTATTTGACAAACCAAAAGCTAGTATAATATAGCTGTTACGCTTCTGATATTTATTTTTTCTGTTAATGCAATTAGACCAAATACATGTATATTGTTGATAAATGATATTTAAAACAATGGAGTAAGATTTTGAAGATTATAGTTATCTCTTTTGAACATTTGCCACAAGAGGAAATATACACTTCTCTCTTGATAGAAATGAGTGATATATTTCCTTACACTTTTCAAAGGCTGAAAAAAATTGGTCAGGTCTGATTTCTTATTGGCTTTTCATTAACTGGTCTCACTCTACCAACATAAACTTTTGTGTATTTTTTTAAAGTTCACCAACACACTTGATTGATTTATAAACTGCATTAAAAAAAAAAAACAGCCTAGGTTGTTTTATATCATTTTTATCCTCAGTCAACATTTCAGTAGATATCAAGTAATAAATTTAGTGATCTTCATTTTGGAAAATAGAATTTTCTTTGTATATTCAAAATGTCTGAACTCCTGCCTCTCTTTAATTTCCAAGTCACATTAGTGGAAAAAGTAGATTACAGTTACACTTTGCACTTTCTAATTTTTTATTCACACTTTATGTCTTCATTTCCGATAATGACCTGCCATAAACACTATATTCCTCAAGATTACTAATGAATGCAGTGAGGGTAAACCTGAGAAACACATGCTAAATGTTAACTTACTTTATATATTTTTTTTTCTGTGAGATGATTCTGCACTTCCTACAGTTTGAAACTTGCTTGTCTTGGATTCTAAGACAAAATGCTTAGTTTTCCTCCAATCTCTTTGCTCACTAAACTTCAGTTTTACTTCTCTTTCTTTTCAGATATATTTTTTTCTGTAATTCTCATAATATTTTTGCCATTTAGTTTTCATCTTTAGAGACAGTCTTTTAGACCCACATACTTTCACTTCCCATAAATCTTCAAATTTGTATCATCATTTTCAAATATTACAAACATGCTAATGATATGAAGTTGTTCTCTTGAGCACTTACATCAGGAAATTTTCAGTTAGATGTCATATATACATGACTGAAACATGTATATATATATATATATGATACACATATAAGCACTGTACATTAACGTTCAAGTCTCAAATTCCTTTTAGTACCTGATATGGTTTGATTCTGTATCCTCACTCAAATTTCATCTCAAATTGTAATCCCCACGTGTCAGGGGAGGGGCCTGATGGGCAGTGATTGGATCATGCAGGTAGTTTCCCCCGTGCTATTCTCATGATAGTGAGTGATCTGCAGGTTGTGCACATGTACCCTAGAACTTTAAGTATAATTTTTTTTTAAAAAAAAGAAGTTTTCACTTGAGCACCAATTCAAATCCATATGCCCAGTGATGTCATTAACAAGTTAAAAATATAGAAATATGCATTTTTTATAAATAAGTGTGACTATTAGTCCATGGCCAGACCAAAGTTCCCTAAATAGTTCTCAGAGAGCTAATGGTTTTAAAAGTGTTTGGCAGTTACGACTTTGCTCTCTCTCTTTCTTCTGCAGCCTTGTGAAGAAGGTTCCTGCTTCCCCTTCCCCTTCCACCGTGGCTGTAAATTTCCTGAGGATTCCCCAGCCATGAGGAACTATGAGTCAATTAAACCTCTTATCTTTATAAACTACCCAGTCTCAAGTAGTACCTTTATAGCAGAGTGAGAATGGATGAATACAGTACCCTACTATATGACCTTCTGTTCTATTTTCTGTATCAACTGTCCAGCCATTCGTACTTGAAATCTGGGAATCACCCTACAGATGCCCTTTCTCTAGAGGGTCTTATTCTCTTTTCCTCACTGTTCCTCCTTCCGTTGGTCAGAAAATATTGCTACTAATTGCTACTATATTTTCTCAATTTCTGTTCATGTTATTCCTTCTTCTGCATTCCATTATTGCCTCCTCCTCCTTTTGCATCTTCATATTGGTTATATATATTTAATGCAGTCTGACCTATTTTGATATAAGTAAATAAAATCTTAAAATGCTGGAAATGACACTTTCACTTCATGGTACTTACAATTCTTTTACTATATCATGCTCATTCAGGTTGTCTTGTCTTTGCACATAATGTTATTTTTTCCAAGAATATTTCAATTTCAGACATATCCTCTGATCCTTGCTAGCATCTATCTTTGGGAAATTTTACTTGTTCTACAAGACTCACATGAGTAGCATTTCCTGAAGAAAATCTCCCCATATGTCTACCACTGGATGTGACTATATCATTGGTTCCTTTTTAATTCACTTAACAACATAACATTACTTCAGCAATATGTTTACCATATTCTGATCTATTTATTTATTTATGGTTAGTTTATGAAAGCAGACATTGTGTAACATGTTGGTGTCCTAAGTTAAAGCACTTGCAAATATGTTTAATAAATACATGAAAGAATGAAATGCAAAAATAAAGTAAAATAAAATAAAATAAAATAAAATGGATAATAAATCTTATAAACATTTAAATGCATGATTTTGTTTTTCGAATTCCTATTATTTTAACTGGGCCGGCCATGACTTTAAAAACATGTGGGAGACATACCTTGTAACCTAGGCACTGGATTTGGCTCACCACCAGCATCTTAGATCTTTCTCTTGCCTCCTGCTCTGATATGCCACTAACACATGTTCTTACTTATTACTCAAACTGTAATGTGTCTCTCTCCTAGATCATCTTCATTTCACATTATCTGGACTCTCCAGCTCCACAACTTTTTAGTCCTATGTAAAAAACACGCTGCCTTTAAAGGATCTTTGGGCTCATGACACAGGATACTGCATGAAATCGTCCATTCTGTGGAGTAAGATCTGAGATGAGATGCCACTTGGTTTTGGGCAATTTAGCCAGAATCATTAGGTTGTTACAATGCTTGGGGGACATATAGATCTCATTAGTTATTAGTAAAAACTATAAAATATTTGGGGATATACAAAAGAATATTAGATCATTTGAATTTGAAATTTTGAGACGGTAATGGTCAAAGGATTTTGTAAGCAATCACTATTGACATATTTATCTATGAGTAGCTTTATCTCGTACATTGAAGAGGATTCAAATATCTAGGAACAGTTAACATCTAAAACTAAGTTTGTGTATCAATTCTAGTATAGTAACTGCTCCCAGGAAAGTAAGTATAGCATTTGATACAGCAAGCAATTTCATCTACCTTCTAACATATACTGAGGCATTTGTTAAAGAAAATAATTATAAATCCAAAAAACAGAAACCCAGTAGACACTAGTAAAATTTATTTTCGTGTGCGTACGTGTGTGTGTGTGTGTTTCTTGAGGAATGCATTCTTAGGTTGAATAACTAGAAAGAGAAACAAAGAAGTAAATAACATATAAGTCATCTTAGAGTAGAAGGAATGAGACATGATCTCAATGGGACTCTCAGAGGCTTCTAGGATATTTCCAAGATTTTATTCCTTCACTTTGATGGTGCTTAAGTGAGGATTAATTTCATAATTAATTATTTATTATACTCTCAAAGTACGTTTTACTCCCTTCCAGATGCTTGTGCTAGATTTCACAACAAAAATCATATGAATGAAAGAAAAAAATACCTGTATGTTAGGACAAATAAAAAATGTCCAAATGTATTGAAAATGAAATCACATTCTCTGATCAAAATGAAAAAAAAAAGTTTTTACTAAATAAAAAATGGATCACTCCTGGAGAAAAATTTAGGAAAGTATATTAGAATTAATTGATATCCCTAAAGAGGCCAAAGAAAATAGTTGAGTAGAATATAATATTTCATGTGATAATAGCAGAAAATCTGCCCTGAGGGAAGGATCAGAATATTCACTTGAAAATCACACAATGTGAGTAAATACATCACACTGCAATATGTTGTGATGGTGTCACTGAATTCCAGCAATAAAAAGGGAAATTATGTAAAGCAATATTTCTTCAAGTGTGATCCCCAATCCGGTAGTGTCAGCATCACTAGGGAATTTGTCAGAATGGCAAATTTCCAGGCTGTATCAAAAATATCTTCTGAGTGTGAGGTTTAGCAATTTATGTTTAAACAATTCCACCATGTAAAAATGTAAGAGCCACTGAATATAAAATTCTAAGATAAAAATAAAATAAATATCAAGTAAACTAAAAATGGAAAACTCAGACTGGCATCTGGGTTTCTCACAGTAATACCTGGTGCTCAAGGAAGGAAAGTGTCATCTGACTTCTGAATCCACTAAGGCATAATCCAAGTGTAAAAGCAACACACAAACATTCTTAAACATGAAAGAAGTCAAAGGTTACAGGACATTTATTTTGGGGTGTTTGTGAAAAGAAAACAGTTAACTCTTAATGATGAGTTTAGCCAACCAATAAATAATGCATAATATAGAGCTTAAAAATGGAGAAGCTGTGAAAATAAAGAAGTGCTGGAATCAATCATATGCTTTTAACTGTATATCTAAGTCTGAATGACTGTAGAAATTGTGCTTTTGTTTATAAACAGAAAAAAGAGAGCATCACCATTGAAAATGTATTATAAAATAATACATAATGAAAGTGGCAAGAAGGAAAAGTAGGAAGAAGTACTTGGACAAAGGTTTCCTCATTTTTAAAATAATTAAAATACAGCAGATAAAAGCTAATAAATATAGCAATTTCTATATGAAAAAGTCAATAAAACTTCCAGTCTTACAATAATGTTACCATAATGACAACCAAGAAAGAAAACAAAAAAGGATCATATAGAAAAAAATATGAAAGAATCATTAAACCACAATAAAACACAAAATTGTGATTCTGAGAGCATATACCACTTATATATAAATAAATGTATGAGATAAATGTATTTGTTAAAATTTTTGAAACTAGAATAATAACATTTGTAAGCCAAAGATGCATATAACACAAAGTGGCTCAAAATAATTGAAATTGTTAGCCAAATACATGAAAATTTCATGGGAAGAAAAAGCAGAGTTTGAATTCAAGGAAAAAGCAATACATAAAAGAAAAAGGTATAGTAAACTATGATAATCATAAATACATGGTCAAGTTAAAATATGCAAAATTCAAACTATAAGAAAAGTATAAATGGAGTAAAATACAAGGGAGATAAAACATAAACTTGACAAAAAAATTATAATGTATTGAATACTCAATCATCATAATGATAAATTTGATCTAGTAGATGAGTTTAAACTCATATTAGTTGAAAATACACTGATATTCTCTCAAAGAGTGAATTAAAATATTATAAAAATTATCTATTTATGAAGACAAAAAGAAAATGTCCAAATTTATCATAAGTGATATCACATTCTCTGATAAAAATGAAAAAAAGAGAGCTTACAGTTAAAAAGAAAAAGCTGATAACAAAAAAAACCTATCACATCAAATAGCGTATAAAACAACTATTAAATTAAGAGAAAAATTGAAATACAGATTGCAAAAATGGAAAATAATTTAAATGAATAATATAATTGCTAATTTACTTAAATTAATGGTCCTGGTTAAATAGCTGAAGATCGCTGAAGTCATGTATTTAAAGTCAGAAAATACAAATTAATTAATTATGCATTTTTAAAAATAACAGAAATATTAAATGTAATGTAAGAGAAACAGAAAAATGATGAATTGAAAAACAAAAAAGAAATTAAGTTATACAAATAATAAAACAGTAAAGTTTGCATTTTACAGAGAATGAAAATAATTTTTTAAAATATAACATAGATATGCCATTAGATAATCTAATAAAGAAAAAATGTATAAAAACGCACTAAATGGAAAAATTAGAAATGAGAAAATTTACACAAAAATGGAGACGTGTAGTGAATTATGAGATGATAATTTGCTTATCTCTGAAAACAAATCCGAAAGCCAGTATTTTAAAATATCCATTTGTCAAGTTTTCAGTGCATGCATGCTCTCTCTGTCTGTCTCACTGTCTCTTACTCTCTCTCTCTCTCTCTCTCTCACACACACACACACACGATACAGGTATTTCAAAAATGAATTTAAATAAAAATTTTCACAATAGATGATTCCAATTCTCTATTTAAAATTAAAAGTTGTCGATCGGAAATAGCAGCATCAGTATGACTGGAGAGCTTGACAGAAATACCCAATTTCAGGCCCCACCTAGACCTATTGAAACAGAATCTGTAATTTACCAAGACAGGTGGGTAAGTCACATGCACATGAAAGTATGAGAAGCCCTGTATTAAAGCATTGGCTCTCAACATTGTCTATGTATTAGAATCATGCAGAAAGCTGTAAAATAAATAAGCAAACAATCAAACAAAAAAATCACAACATAATTGTGAAACTCAGAACCATGATTTTGTTTAATCGGTATGAAGTAGCTCCTAGACAATAATGACTTTTAGAAACACTGTTGAAGAACAAGACTACAGCCTATGAATCAGATATGAAATATGCATAAACATAAAATATTTTTCTTTTTACTAATAAATGATATCAAAATCATGTGCTAGGACCATATGGTTTGATAGTTGTGGGCAAATCTGTAATTTGCCAATCATATCTAATCCTTTGTGTTAAATTTGGGTAAATTGGTAATATAATTATGAAATACAATTATATTACAATTATATTACATAATTATGTAATACAATTATGAAAATTTAGTCACTACATAAGTTCTGATCTCAATATCAAGATTTTCTCATTCCATGCATGTTTTCCTTCCTTGTACTTCTGGTCCCACTTTCTAAGCAAAGGTTTATTGCTTGTCAGCCTTTTGACTAAGCTCAAGTGTCTAAGCAAACATTTTTCCCCTGTCTAACACTGTCAACTGTCAACTGGAGAAGAAACGGGGGAGATGAGAAGGTAAAGAAAGTTCTTAGCTACAAACAGTTGCTAATGTGTTTGGATTTCTTGTCCTTCTAAAACTGGCTGCTTGTGGGCTTCTCCGTGCCCCTGCATCCATAGATCGCTGACTCCCTTTTTATTGCTCTGTTCAGTCTTTTCATGAGATTATCTTCAGCAGCTTTTTCCTCCCCTTACCCCACAGAAAAGGAAATCTGTCCTACAGCTGCTTTCACAGTGTCCCTATGCACAGCCATTGGGGGTGCTTGCAAGCAGGCTGAAGACTCACTAAACTTCAGCTACATTCCCAATACCCCAGAAACACACAAGGACCCACTCCATGTAGGCAGAGAATACCAGCTACCCGTTTTTCTCTCTCATCCAGCCCTCTGCTGTCTTCCACGTCACACTATGAAACATGGGCAATTCTCTGAGCTACCAACTTTCAGAAGGATGATTAAAAGCAGTCTCTGATTTTGTGGATATTCGGGGAACATGAGGCCCCAGTGAAAGAAACTGTACCATGGAGATAAACATGGTAACACACTTCTAAAGTCTTAAATCTTGTCTTCTGAGAAAGCATTTCCTTCATCTGATGTCCTCTTTATAAGGCAAAGGAATAGTAGGAAGAGGTATTCCAGAGTTTGCGCATTGCAATTCCTTTCCTGTGGTTCCTACCACTGAAGTTATGCTTTTTTTTTATTTATTTATTTTTCAATTCAGAAAGTAAATACTATCTGTCATCTCCAAAATAAATAGTCTCAGTGAAAACAAGATTGGTCATAAAAAAAATTAAACAATAAATTTTGATGTTGTAAGTTATTCACAGACATATATAATATGTATTATCCCATTACTTGTGACTGTTAATCTTATAACAATGCTTTTCTAGGATCATACTTAACATTTATCCACTAAAAATATCCTAAACATATTTCTGAATAATACAAGGAAGCAGACTTTTTAACATCATTCTTGAAAATTTTTCTGTAAGTTTGCTTTTTCTTAAATTTTATTTTTAAATGTAAGTATATATTTTTAAAAGAAAAAAATAATATTAACAGGCGATAAAGCTTCAGAAAATTCAAAAAGGATTTAAAACTAAAATACTATAGGCACAACATTAAAATTCTGTTAAATGGCTGGTTACAAAACTACAGATGTGAATGATATAAGCATATAAAAACAGCAATGAGCTAGACAATATCATGAGACGGTAGACAGCAATTTCAGTAGGGAAATAAGTGAAAACACAACATTAGGGAATAAATAAACAAAAACTATAAAAGGACCATGCGAATAAAACAGTTTGGAGGGCCGGGGGCAGTGGCTCAAGCCTGTAATCCCAGCACTTTGGGAGGCCAAGACGGGCGGATCATGAGGTCAGGAGATCAAGACCATCCTGGCTAAAACGGTGAAACCGCGTCTCCACTTAAAAAAATAATAAATAAATAAATAAATAAATAAATAAATAAATAAATAAAATAAAAAATTAGCTGGGCGTGGTGGCGGGCGCCTGTAGTCCCAGCTACTCCGGAGGCTGAGACAGGAGAACGGCATGAAACCGGAAGGCGAAGCTTGCAGTGAGCCGAGATCGCGCCACTGCACTCCAGCCTGGGCGACAGAGAGAGACTCTATCTCAAACAAAACAAAACAAAACAAAAACAAACAAACAAACAAAAACTTTGTTGTGAATGAGTGACACAACGAAGAGAGCTTTATAAATGAAAAATCAAATATTACACTGGCTGGAATACAAAAAGTAGAAATGGTGAGAAGTCTCACTCATTGAACCTAAAATACAAAGATACCCAAATCAAAATATCACAGGAGATTTTTGAAACTTGACTATTTTTTTTCTTAATTTCCTATTGGATGACAATCACTCAAAGTGACTAGAAAACTTTTGAACAGAGAACTCTCAAATATTCACCACTTATGCATCCTAGTATTTCTATATCTAATCTATCTCTGTATCTATATCTATATCTGTGTGTATATGCGAATCAATGAAAAACGGAGAGCCTTTCGCTAAGTGATAAATGTGGTTCTTCACATCAGTGAAGGAAAGATTAATTATGTGACAAATTGTTTTTCCAACAATCAGGTAACCATTTAAAATAAACCAGTTATTTCCCATTAGACCAAAATGAAAAACACAGATGGAATCATGGTTTTTATGTTATTATAACAAAAAGGCTTACTGTATAAATACTACTAGAAAAATACTGTGAGAATTTTAAAATATAATTTTGGCACAGAGAAGGCTTTTATTAACATAATTTGAAATTCGGCCATCAAAATAAAAATCACAAATAAATTTTAACATGACTTATTACCTATTGCCAGGGAAAAATTACTGTAAACAAACTATAACAATGAACTGGAGAAAGTACCTTTATAATGAATAGCAAAGGAATGAATCCTGCAATAGACATATCTATTTAATAGATAAGAAAAATATCGAAAGCACAAAATAAATAATGTTAGTCATAACAGAATAAGAATGCAGAAGAACACAGGTAGAACACAGAATAATAAATAAAAAGAGTTTAAAATATCTAACCTTTAGATCATGGTTTTATATACATGTAATGATGAATTATGCACATGTGTAAATTTCAGAATTTAATTTGGAAAACCTTTTCAGAATGTAGATTAGTAAATATTTAGAATAAATTAGTATACCTTTTTAATATATTGTGTGAAATGATATTGTTACACATCATTAGTAGAAGTACAAATTGATACAGTATCTCAGAAGAGTTTGTGGCAATGTTTATCATATGGAAATCCATATCCTTTAACTTACCAATTTCATTTCTAGTGCTGCATGTTACATATATTCATGTATACCCACATACACATAAAATACATTTTTGTAGCACTGTTTATAATAGATAAAAATATTTAAAACAAGAAAATATCCAAACTTATACACATGAAAAAGCTATCTCTGGTGAAGAGATGATAAAATGAACTGAATAGGGGACTTTTTCTTTTAGTATTACAATGATCACTAATTGCTGCTTTTGGGACAGAAGTGTTCTGATTCTCAACTTGTTTTATTTAATCCTGTTTCATTTCTAGTTTTGAATATGTATTTTTGTTGGTCCTATCCGGATGTTATTAATTGACAAAAAATCACGTAGGAGTAGTCAGAGCAATTATGCACAAAACATTTCCCAGTCTTCACTGTTTAGTTTGCCCCAGTAACTAGCTGTCCACTGAGGAAAATATTACTTATCATATAAAAAATAGTTAATATGCAGAAACTGATTAGTTTCTTATTATCACAAGACAAGTTAAGGAATAGCTATGAAGCTCATATCTCTGTAATTGGGTAATACCACAAATTATATAGGACTTTAGTAACATATTTTAAGCTTTTGCTAAGTAAAATGATTCTTTAATAATTCACTTCTCATTAATAGGTATGAACCATGATGTAAAAATACTTCCTAGTACAGGAGTATGCACACAATGTGAATGATAAGGATAAGAGGCTAACCTTAAATACTGCATTTCTCCAATGAGGCAAATTTCACAGATTCTCATGACTCTTATAAAATGAACATTTGGAAAGCTTAGAAAATTACTCATGGCTCCTAGAAGACATTATGACCTTCTGAGGGCCACTGTCCATCTGTCAGTGAGATCATGAAACCACCTCTTGTCTGCAGAGAATCACAGTGATGCCCAGACTGTATTTGTTCCAGATATGAATTACTGTTGCATTCAGGTAGCAATAGGCACACAGAGGGGACCAGTGTGCAAGGCACAGACTCCACCTGGGCACAGACTCACTCTAATACAGGACAAATCCCCTCACAATAATTGCACATAATTCCTATGGACTGCAATCAACCTGAGGACTTTTGAAGCTAAACTTATCACACTATTACGAACTGGTTTTGAAGATTACAAATGATGTAAACATGAGGAATGCACACTGGAGGCCATCAGTGGCCTCTACAATGCATTTGTCTGTGCAATTTTAGCAGAATGGGAGGCGGGGTGGCATCTTAGTGACACCAAGGGCCCAACCAGAAGGCTGCAGGCTGGGCCAGGCCATATACCCCTAGGGCCAAACCAGAGCCACTCTGAGGCCAAGGCCAACCCAGGAAAGTCCCAGCCCAGAAAGGAAGGTCCAGGTCAGCTGTGCCTACAAGCAAACAGGGAAGATCTGGACTGCAAGACATTTTATTTTGGGGGAAATCAGGGGTCTTCCTATAGATGCGGCTCAATTTTTGGTCAGACTTCTCCTAGGGCCAGCAGATGGTACCACTGGGTCCTTCTTGCCTATTTCACCAGTGATGAGAATTAGCACACTTTCAACAAATCTTGAGCTCTATCTGAATAGGACAGAGCCATCTTCAGAGTGAAAGAGTTTAACAAATTGAAAACACACATGAATTTGCTTCTATGCAAATAAAGAAGAATTTCTAATCCATTAATCTTTCTGAATATTCACTAAAGAAAACTGATGTTTATTTGTAGGAGATGAGACTGTCTGACACCCACTGAGATACATGCCCCTAAACTGTCTCCTAATCACCTCCATTTTTAACAGTATTGGAGGCAAAATGATCTGAAACTATCTTCAACCTTTATCTGTGTCAGAACTTTGGCTCACAAACATGGAACTGGATGTGGATTTTGGCTGACACACCTCATCTTTCTGCATCATTAATTCTCTCATAATTTGCAATGATTTCAAAATCCATTTAGATTATGCATCTGATATTCTAGTTTCTCAATCTGTTGACCTCCTTTTCTCCAATGACCATTACCCAGTTACCTAGCTATTGCTTAACTCCCCAAAACACCAATAGTCATAGCACCATAGTTTCAATTCCAGTACTCTATTCTCTAAACACTACCTCTATATTTTCAGCTCACTCTTTTTGGTACCCCATCTCCCAGAAATTTTAGATGCCACTGGAATGTATTAGTAATTGATACCACTACACTTGTTATGTCTAGAAGCCCCTAATGTCTTTACTCATCTCTTGTAACAGGTTAGATTGTATGATGCCTTGCTATGGTTTTAATGGAGTTTCCCCGCTGAAATTCATGTAGAAACCTAATACCAAGGAGATAGTGTTGGAAGGTGGGACCATTGAGAGATAACTATGTTATGATGGCTCCTCCCTCATGAATGGAAAGGGCCCTGATATGATTAGACTCTCTGTCCACACCCAAATCTCACCTTGAATTGTAAGCCCCATAATCCCCACGTGTCAAGCTTGGGACCAAGTGGAGGTAACTGAAACATGGGGGTGATTTCCCTCGTGTTGTTCTCCTGATAATGAGTGAGTCTCATGAGATATGATGGATTTTTTAAGCATCTGGCATTTCCCCTGCTTGCACTCATTCTCTCTCCTGCAGCCCTGTAAAGAGGTACCTTCCACTGTGATGGTAAGTTTTCTGAGGCCTCCCCAGCCACGTGGAACTGTGAAACATCTAAATGTTTCTTTTTAAATAAATTATCCTGTTTTAGGTATTTCTTCATAGCAGCATGAGAACAAATTAGTACAGCCCTTGTAAAATGAGTTCTTGTTAGTGGGTTTGCTCTCTCTTCTACTCTTCTGTAATATGAAGACCCTCTTCTCCTTTTGGCCTTTGACTTTTCATCATGTGAGGATGCAGCAAAAAGAAATTCAACCAGATGTTGCAAACTTGATCTTGAACTGTCATTCTCTCCAGAACTGTGAGAAATACGTGTGTGTTCTTTATAAAATAACCCAGTCTTTGGTGTTCTATCAGCACAAAATGGGCTAAGACACCCATCATTTCACTTTTTTTATATAGACCCTCAATGTTCCTGCAATTATCTTCCTTCATTATATTTACCTGATAAATTTTAATCGAAATCTCATATATATTCACCTGCAACAGTCTCTGAACAACACTGCCTGAAGACTTTAACTTAAATTCACAACCCTCAAGTGGGCCACTCCACTCAGCAATCATTTACCATCTTATATCTCCTTAAATCACTAAGACCCCCTCTCCAATTGCCATGGTTAACTGATAATGCGCCCTTTTTCCCATAGAGAAATTAAAATAAATTAAAAGAGCAATTATTGGTTTTTCTATCTATGTGAAGCTACCTACATCGGAAGTCATGTATTTTGCTTTCTGGATGAGCAGATCGTGGTGTAACCTAATGCTAACTCTTCTACTTCTGCATTAAATTATTTTCCATTTTATTTACATAATAAAATACACTGTGTCATTGACCACTCTCTATGACCTATTATCAATTGTCTTTAATTTGCTCATAAACTAAGAAAAATGTGATATAAATCTAATGTTGAAAAATGACTTTTGCCAATTTCACCTTCTGCCTAATTTTTCAGCACCATTTATCACAAAACTCCTTAAAGGGGTTGTCTGTATTCTCAACTTTCATTTCCTTTGCATTTTTTTCTTCTCCAAATTTTATTTAGAATCAGGGGTACATGTGTGGGTTGTTACAGAGATATAGTTTATGATGCTGAGGTTTGGGGTATGGCTGAATCTGTCACCCAGATAGTGAGCACAGTACCATAATATCCAATAGGTAGTTCTTCAGTTCATGCCCCTTCCCGCTTCCTATCTTCCCTATCTAGTAGTCCCTAGTGTTTCTTGTTCCCACTTTTATGTCCATGTGTACTAAATGTTTAGCTCCCACTTATAAGTGACAATATGCAGCATTTGGTTTTTCTTTTCAATGTTCATTTGCATAAGATAATAGCTTCCAGCTTTATCCACATTTCTGGAAAGGACAAAATTTCATTAATTTTTATGCATTTGTAGTATTCCATGTTGTATGTATACCATGTTTTCTTTATCCAATGCCCCATTAATGGGCACCTGGGTTGATTCTATGTTTTTGCTATTGTGACTAGCACTGTGTTGAACATTTCTTATGAACATACTTCAATCAAGCTTTCATTTTCAAGACTATACCAAAACTGTTTTTATCAGAGCTACAGGTGATACCCACTTTGCCTAGTCTTGTGGACAACTTTCAGAACTTGAAATAGTGGCATAATCAGCATTATTTCATATATTTAATCACTCTCTCTCTTTGACCAAATTAATATTTTCTATTTCATAAGACAGTTGTAATGTCTTTATATGTTTCTAGGACTTCTCTGATTTCCAAGACAGAATTCCTTGCAACTGCATGTTGCTGTAAAACTTTCTTTCAAATTATTTTGTTATCCTTTGTTTAATGCATGAATGCCTTACTAGAATGTAACCTTCTTAAGGACAAAATCATGTCTGTTTTTTATAGTACTATAGTTCCAGGGCTTAGTTTGCTGCTAGCATATGACAGTTGTTCAATAAATGTATTGAATAAATGAATGCATAAATATTTTTAAGGTTTTTCTGTTTCCTTTCTCTGGCATTTCTAACACTCTGTCAAATCTATTCAGATTAATGAAGAATAAAGAGTTTAAAAATATTTCACATAGTTTGGCTGATCCTCCTATATGGTCATAAAATCAAATGAGACAAGAATAAAAAAAAAAAAAACTATAGCTAATTACTTACGTAGTAGGGATAAAAGAGTAATATTCAAATAATATTCTAAAATAGTATATAATTTTGAACAAGATAGGAGTTGTAAATTGTTTGGACAAAAAACTTAAAATCCTTTAGTATTTCTAGTTATGAAATGAGTCTACTTTATTAGTTGACTAGCACTTACAGAGTTGGTTATATTTTGCCAAGAGGAAATTAACACCAAGGCACCTTTATAATTTGTGGTCCCAGATCCCCTTGCTCTTTCTTAAATATCAAATTAAAACTCAGAGACCTTACATGTTCGTGTGTTTGCAACTCTTTACCCATATCTCTATCTGATTTGTGCCTTCTTTTTCTTTAGGTCTTTGCTCAAATTCAAATTGCATCTTGTCCCTAATTCTACCTTGCCAGCTTTATTTACCTCATAGCACATATCATTGCCTAATATACTGTATAACTTACTCATTTGTTGTTTTTCTTTTCTGTTATTTTGCACCAATAGCATATAATCCTCACAGAGGCAAGGATTTCTGTCTTTGGTCACTGTGAGATACACAGTGATTTAACAATCATTTGGCACAAGAAGCACTCAATAAATATTTATTGAAATGAATTATCTTTACCTTTTAGTTTCTTTCCTCAGAAAATTAATAACTCAGTTACCTACTGAGGTCACCTTTTCTCCTTAAACAAACTTATTCTGACTAAAATAGCATACATTTAATTAAATCCGATTAAAACTAGTTAAGGTTTATCTGCTTGGGAAAAGTGGTATCCTTATCTCAAGGTATTTGAATTTTTGAGGAGGTAGCATATTTGCATGATTATCTCTATATTTCTAGGAGTTGCTGTGTTTCCCAGTTCTGTTCTGTTTAAAAAGTTGAAATTCAACCCACCATGCTTTGCCTTTTGATTCTTACCTGAACCCGGTCATCAAAACAGCATTGCCTTTGATCTTTACCTAGCAAAAACATAGTATGTGCAGCATTTTTTTTTTGTCTAGTAGAGTTTACTAAGCCTTTTATGAGCAGAATAAATCACAGAATTGCTAATAGCATATTGAGTATTTAACATTTTTGTTTTTAAAAGTACCTTGGACACATTTCACCACCATAGGTTCCAGATCCCTGACTTATCATCTCATCTGTTCCTGGAGTCTCTTTTGCTTTTTCTCTCAAGTCTTCTCAAACCCCCATTTATGTTTATATATTAAGCAAAATACTTTAGTCATTTTTTTTTACTTTTTTGTCCTTATACAATACAAACTCTAATGGTTATTTCTTAGTTAAGTCGTTTATTGATATTTACTTTTAAACAAAGTCACTTCTTGCATCAGGACAAAATATGATTGGAGTATGTTCATGCTGGTATAATATTTTTATATTTATTTGATGCATAGTCATGTAACACAAACTCAATGTAGGCTGTTTTGCTCTTTTCAATTGTGCTTTCACTTAAAACATATACATGCACATGCCTTGCTGAAACCACCATGAGGCAGCTGTTGTGGACAGATGGCCTGTGTTGACTACAGTATAATAAACTATATTAAATGCAATTAACACATTTTCTTACATCTAACAGGAAGTAGTTGAGCGTCATCTATTTCAGCCCAAAGTACCTTTTGGGTGTACACATGCATTCATAAATCCTCAGATGCCATGCGTTTTTTAAGTGAGCACTTCTGTCAGCATTTATAAAAATGTCTAAGCTTCTTGATTATAATTACTGCTAGTTATAAAATGAAAACAACACAAGAAAAAAATCCACACTGACCATGTTGAATTAGGATACTGGTTTAAGAGTATTTTTGCTTTTATAGTTATTCAGATTTTTGTTAAATAGCCTTTCATAAAGAACCTATAGTTATTCAGATTTTTGTTAAATAGCCTTTCATAAAGAACCAATCACATTTAACTTACCTCATTCAATTAAAATAAAAAAAGATAAAATAATATTTTGGATTTTTAAATTTTATATTTTATATTGAAACAAAAATTGTATGTATTTACTGTGTACAACGGATGTTTTGAAATATACTGTATATATATTGTAGACTGACTAAATCTGGCTAGCTAACATAGATATTGCCTCACAGAGTTATCATTTGGTGGTAAGAATACTTTGTATACACACTTAGAGTTTTTCAAGAATGCAATACGTTATTAACTATAGTCACCTTGTTGTTCAAGAGATCTCTTCGACTTTTGTGTCTTGTTTAACTGAAATTTTGTAACTTTTTCTTTCCAAAAAATCTTTATAAATAAAGGCAAGTAAAATTTGTCAAAAAAAAGATAAATACATGTAAATCCTAGTGTGATAAACTCATTTTCTATGTATTTTGAAATAATTTATGAGTTATCTCATTAAATATTATTTTAAAAGGATGTGCTTTTAGAACTTGATTATTTTTAGTCATGGATGTCAGATTCTTATTTGATTACATATTGCAGCTTATTTCAAATTATAAAATCCAAATAAATACAATAATAGCAGGTAATAATTGAGTATTTGCTGTATTATACAACAGCTCTAAGCATATTGCCAACATAACCATTATGAATATTCCTGTATTTTTGGCAGAGAAATCTGAAAGACATAGAGAAAGTTTAGAGCTGAACTATTAGATTAGTGCTTTGATATTTCCTAATCCGAATCTAAATCATCACCTGTTAACACCATGCTACACAGCTTGCCAAAATTAGCTCCAAATAACTATCAGGAAGTGATATGAAAGATTAAAGATAATCATGTAAGTGTTACTAAAGTATTTGTTAACTACATTAATTGTAGCATTGTTACTTGAGATAAAAGTGGACATTTTCCTTAATAACTCAAATGAAGATTAAAATGATGCTGATAGTATTACCTAACATGAAAACCAAACAAAATCTATGAATGTTGAACCTGAAAGGTTCAGTTTGAAGATCAATGTGCACTATCACTATATGCAATCCATGTCTTACGTAGCATTTAGAGAGAAATAGCACCTATTTAACACATTTTTAGAAATATAATCTTTTGGAAGAGCTGCCATTATTTTTTCCTTTTGAATATGTTTTCTATTAAATACGTAATCCATAGCTTTGTTATAAATTTAGAAACAACATCAACTTTAAACATCTACCTATAACATCATATGATGGAAGAGGACTAAAAAACCCTGAATTATAACACACAAAAAGCAAGTTTTACAGTATGGAATGCAACACAGTTTTAAAAGGGTGAACCTTTAATAGAAATGCCCAAAATATTTGTATCTATCTGTCATTTTCACTGTTGCAGTTGCATTTATAAAATACCAACAGGAAGATATTTGGGATTAAAAAAGTCTACTTCTTAATGTGAAGATAAGGCACACGCTTTATGAAACCAATCAACAAACGTCAAATTTATTGAGCACTTAATACTACCATTATTAGTGTTATTTTTTGGAATTTAAAGGGCCCATAGGGAAAGTCATTCTAATTTCGCATCAGAAGGCTGAAACTCAGCTAATGAATTCTCTGCATTGTGATAACAATAGGGGATCTAGAAAAAAGTAATCTGCCAGATTCTAACCTTGAAGGTCTTGTAGACTCTGGAAAGGACAGATGCACATAAAAAAATATGAGAAAGCACATAAAAAAATGAGCAAAAATGTGAGAAAGAATGTATGTAGAAAGAAAATGGTCAGTTACAAATTACAAATTCTACAATTTGCAAGGAAAAGTCCTTGGAAAAAGGCCTCTATGGACAATGTGCATGCTATTGTTTGTGTCCTTCTCCTTTTATTGCCTGTGGTAGGAAATGTTTCTTTCTCCAGCTTATCTCTTAAAATCATACCGACTCAAGTCAACCATTTCAACTTCTTCAGTGTTATTTAAAACAGTACTTTAAATTATATAATCTTAATTTCCTAAACTACTTGTAATGCATTTTACATAATACGGTGAATTCTGGGTTTTTGTTTATGTTACTATATCCCTTCAATATTCCCCACTCCATTTCATAGGTACTAAGCATACAGGGGCATGTAAGTATTGCTCTCATCTTTGCCCATTGCTCTCTCTGGGCTTAAAATGCAGGTCTATATATCTGTTAAAAATCCAACCTGTCTTAAAGGATTAACTCCACAGGGACTTCCTTATTTATTTCCTTAGAAGTTATACTGTCTCAGGATACTTAGGGTGTTGCTTCACTAGCCAGAAACCTCTGTGGCTGGTGGCACCTCTGCTTGAGTTTTGCTCACATCCACTGGACTCATTTCACCCACTCAGCATGGCAGGCTCTCACTACCAGCCTGGATCCCATGCCTGCCAGGCATAGGGTGGTAAAGGGTGTATGACCAAGCAAGTGTGGGGTTTGACCACTGTGCAGACCCAGGCACGCTGGCTGTTGCAGTGAGACAGACAACTCTAGGCACCAGCTCCATGTGAGGCTGTGGCTGGACCAGAAATACCACAAGTGGATTCCACTGCAGACACCAGTGTCTGGATGAGGGGGACGTGGCTGTACCACAAAAGTTGGAGACACTGGTAATTGCAGAGCCCCAAAGTGGGTGTTATAGAATGTCACATCCCTGACTTGAGGAGCCCTGAGATCTGGGCTCCCAGAAGGTCTACAGCTCTTCTCTCCTTCTTGTTGCTCACATCACGGCGAGCGGGGGTGCATGTTTTGGTGCCAGGGGTGGAGGCGGGGAACATGTTTCAGCCCATTTGTGTTACAGCTCTTTCAGTCCTGCTGCCCCACGCTGGCCCATTTCTCCTGGACTGACCTGGCCCTGCCACTGCTTCCTGTCACATGAAGTGGCTGCCCAGTGCCAGCAGAGGGTGACAGGGCTATAGTGTTACAGCCTTTTCAGCTCCTGCCTTCAGCATGATGAGCTGGCCAGTGAAGTGTTTCAGTCCCTTTAGCTCCTGCCATTCAGCAGATCCTGAGTTCTTGTCCCACATCCAAGAAGAATGAGGTTGCATGGACAACTAGAGTGTGAGCAAAGTGAAAAAGACTTTTACTGGATGACTGAACAGCTCTCAGTAGAGAGGAGACTCAAAGTGGGTAGCACCTATCAGCAGGGAGGTAGTATTGAGGAGTGTCTGAGTCTGGCTGAGTCTGGGGGTTTTATGGACTCAGAATGAAGGAAATGCATGCTGATCCATGGTTGATCATAGGCAGTCCTGAAAAAAGCACCACTTGATCAGCCAAAAGCATCATGGAAGTTCTCATTCCAAGTCGCAGACTTCACATGGAACTTGCAGCCCAGTCCCCAGGCTTCAGGTCATCAATGGCTTGAAGAGGAGGCTTCACTGGGGACTTACCTCTTCCCACCTAGGAACCTGTCTGCCTCCCACCACCATCAACATATCATCCACAGCACCCAGGCTGTCCACACTGAAGGGCACAGGCACGCTCATGCTGAGTTGCCCTCCGTCTCTCAGCCTCCTTCCCATGCTCATCTGTGCAAAATATTTTAGTCTCAGCATCAGTTTCTGGCAAGGGGAGCAAAGGCAGTGCAAGACTGTTGTTTCAGCACTACCATGACTGCATGCATACCCAGCCAGGTCACAACAGCACCTAGGCTCAGCTATCAGGACACATCCACAACTTTGCTCCACTGCAGAGTGGGCGCCAGGAGTGCAGAGAGGCCAGGGAGTGGGTACAGACACTTCTTGTTTTTTTTTTTTTTTAGACAAAAGTCTCATTCTGTTGCCCAGGCTGAGGTGCAGTGCTATAATCTCTGCTCACTGCAAGCTCCACCTCCCAGGTTCAAGTGATTCTTCTGCCTCAGCCTCCCAAGTAGCTGGAACTACAGGCGTGCACCACCACACCTGGCTAATTTTTGTATTTTTAGTAGAAAGGTGGTTTCACCATATTGGCCAGGCTGGTTTCGAACTCCACCTCCTGATCCGCCCACCTTGCCCTCCCAAAGTGCTCGGATTATAGGCTTGAGCTACCGCACCTGATCGGGAGCAGGCACTTCTAAGCCTGTAGTGTCAGGGGGTTTCCTGGGCCCCCAAGAGCACCAGGATTCCCAGATCTGGAGCTGCAGCTGGGCCAGAGAGTACAGACTCCCACCCCACTAACTCAGTAGGGTATGGGGCTTCTGCTGGGATCACCTGTTCCTGCCCCCTGCCAGCTCCAGAGTACACAGCCCCAGCTGAGCCTCCCCTGATGCAGCTAGCATCTTCGCAGTGGCCACTCCAAATGGTCCACCATCACGTCCATCAATAACTATCAGTTTCCCTCATGGAAAACACTGGATATGTAACCCTCACACTACACTTATAAAATGCTACTTTAAAATATACAGGTGTTTCAGCCAGCTGAGGAGCTGGAATTAAAAGGTTTGCACCACTACTCTCAGCTAATTTTTGTATTTTTACTAGAGACCCTGTTTCAACATGTTGGCCAGGCTGGTCTCAAATTCCTGATCTCCAGTAATCCTCCCACCTCAGCCTCCAAAGTGCTGGGATTACAGGCATGAGCCACTGCACATGGCCTAGAATCATTTAGAAAGTTAAAAAAAAAAAAAGAAGAAGAAAGTTAATGAGAAAATTTAAATAAATTATAGTTTATCAGCACAATTACATGTTATGTCTATTATATTAAATATATTCCAAATAATTTCTTAAATTTAAAAATAAAATAGGTAATTTTACTTTTATTAAAATAGCACATTCTACTTATGTGTATATATAATACTGTGTTTCATGCATTAAAAATATTTGGGAAAGTACAAATAGCTATCTATGTGTATTATGGCCAACAGAGATCACTGGACAGAAATGAAAATCTATCCAACAATAGAGATTTTAAATGACTAAATTTAACACTAGTATAATTTTCAGCCTTAAAAGTAATTTGACTCTCTTCATACCTAATAAAATATGGGAAAGAAAGTAGATGTGTGAGTAATATGTAATTGAAGTTCTAGAGTTCACTCATTACTTTGGTATCTCAATAAATACAGTTTATTTTAATATTTTAAAAAAATCAATTCAAGAAAAGAATATTCAGATAAAATGGTTTTATGTAATTTTAATTCACTTTTTATGCAATTAATACATAAAAGAGGATGCTTGAATTAAAATAAGAAATACAGGTAAAATTCTTAATTTTAAGATCTTATTTTTAAACATCACTAGAGAGGTATTTCCCAATTAGTTAATATTATAAGACTTTCCTGTTAAATTTTCTCATATCACAATTATGGGAAATAGCATGATCACTTGGCCATATTTTGTATCAAGTAATTATACCTAATTAGGAATTGTTTTGCATTGATAATACACAACAATGTTGACCCCATATACTACAAGCAGGATAGTAGGACCAATGTTCAACTCTATCACAATTATAGGCTCAGTAAGTAGTTACTAAGTGAATGAAGATGATTTTAGTTCTATTTTGTTACATCATAATCAGGCAAAATTTCTTCTTTAAGTTATTATTGTATTTAAAGTAATATTCTGTGATATATGTGATGCTAAGTATTTATTTAAATGTTTTTTATTAGATCCTATACAAAGTTTTTTTTCTGTCTTCTAAGCACTCTGGAAAAATATCTAGAATCCAAAACCATTAGCATAAAAATATTCCCATTTGCACACATAAATTTCAGGTTTCAAACTGAAAACTATACAGTATTTTTACCTATGAGAAATAAAAGTAACAGATCCACATCAGCATCATTTTGTTCTTTAGAGCTTTCATAATCCACTGACTCAGGCTTGCTAAAGATTCTACTAGTCTCATTACTGAAAGGGCAAACTGCAAGAGAAAAAGTGTGATTGGAAGAAGACAGACAATTAAATATAATAGTCCTTGAAAACTAGTTATTGGATAAATTAAAATCAAAAACTAATGAAGCAGGGAATATCTCACAAATGTATTTAATACAACTTACCTTCTGTAAGGATATTTCTTGAATGTTGTAAGAAGAAACATTACTTTGAGAATTAGTTCCTCATTCCCACTCATTCCATAGCATCACTAAGACAGCATAATGATGCCATAGAATGAGCATCACTTCTAGGCTCCAATTGAAAGGAAAAAATTAGCCACATTACTTTTCAAAAGGCCAGAAAGTGAAAATACGAGAAATAAGTTCAGGTATATTATTATCAAGAACAAAAAACAATTAGAAATTACAATGTAATCAACTATATTAGGTTTTGTAAAAAGTTCGGTTTTAAAAGATATTTTCTGTGATACCTTTCTCATTTCTAGGCAGATCATTAAAATTTTCACATAATTTTGCAAAAAAAAAAAAAGCCTATCTTTAGGTTGATAGGCTATTTTGCATTTTTTATTAATGCAGTGTTCATTAATCTACAGATATCCAATAGGCTTTCAAATACCAGCCATAATTTCAGAGTTTTAACTCTTAAGCAGTTGATTAAAAAAAAAAAAAAACTACCAAAGCACTTATTTATCTAGCTATGTAAAAAGTTTAGTCTAGTCAATGTTTCCTCCATCAGACAAGTTTGACCAATGAAGAGTAAAGTACTAGTCATTTGCTAACATTTCTCTTGAATATTAACTTAATATGTGCCCAAATATTCTACGTTTTGAAATTTGTTTACTTAAAATACATATTTACATAAAATACTTTTTTTTGTAATTACTCAATTTTCAGATTTCACAATTAACAAAAATAAAACTTCTAGATAGGGTAAAATACTTCCATTAGTTTGCTACCAGTGGCATGTATCCGAATTACCTGTGGCAAATCCACAGAGATCTGCCGCAACCTCAACTTTTGCCTCCTTGGAAGAAAGAATTTAACCACAGGGCACAAGGCAGAAGGAGAGATGGAGGCAAATTTGAGTAGGAGTGAAAGTTTATTAAAAGGCTTTAGAACAGTAAGGAAAGGAAAGAAAATAAGGAAAGTACAACTTAAAAGAGGGCCAAGCAGGTGACTTGAGAAACCAACTGAGCCACTTGACCTCTTAACTTGGGATTTTATATGTTGGCATATTTCCAAGATCTTCCATTACTTCTCCCCATGGCTAAAATCTTACTGGGAAGCAGCTGATTTGTTTCAAGTGTTTTCTTTAAGGATCCTACCTTTCCCTGGCACTAGCTGTGACCCATTATTAGATAATTGGGTAATATTTAGATAAACTGTTAACAACCACTTGACCATCACCTGATGGTCACCAACACTCCTAGTGTGCGTCTGTGTGGGGAGTGGGAAACCTCTCCTGCCCAGCTCATACCTAACTGGCTACCCAATGTAACATGTTCATTTATTTTAATCTGGTGGTGGTCCAACACTGAGTTTAAATTTAATAATATTCCATTTCCAGAAAAGCTTTGAGGACAGGTAACAGTCAAAATGGAAACACTTTCAAGTCACATACTTCAAATTAGAAAGGAAAAGCAATGTTAAATACAGAAATATATTCCAGCCCCTAATAGAACAGATGCACACACAAATTACTATTAAACCTTTCCTTTGGTTGATTTACTTTTTGTAGCATTTTCTGGAATGTAAGGAATTGAAGTGAGAGATGCAAAAAGTTAGCATAGCTTCATTAGTCATCTTTGGTAAACATGGATAAGAATTTCAAGGTGAAAAAAAGGCTAAAATTGTGGAACAACATATTTGTTTGTTCTAGTCTCTTCTTTATGTTGAATATAATAGGGAGAATAAATAAATAAATGTGCTATTGAAGAAAAATATATTAAGGTCAGATATTACTTCAACACTTTTGGTAATTTAGTAATTCAGTCAAAAGTACTATTGGGAATTTCCAAATTCTGAAAGAACTTTTTTCACAAGACTAGCACTTTTCAAATCTTGTGCAATATGCAAGAAAACTAGTATTTCCTAATGAATATTTCTAAAACTGATGATGGTGTTAATACATGTTTTGCAAGATATTTTCTACAATTTTGTTGTAAGTAGACTGTTGGCCATAGTTTGATTCTTCATAGCTCTTGCTGTACCTAAGTTTATGTTATATGATGTAATTAAAGATATTTTACTTTGCTAAAGCAATCAGGACCTCCAAAATTATCAGTTGACATGAATGTTATTACACAAGCTGAGAAAATCCACTTTATCTGGCAACTTAAAATTTTTATTTTAAGTTATGTAACATAATTTATTAAGCCTATGATGACTGAGTCATCCCAGTAATTTTAAGAGATAGCTCTCTCTTATATTAAGGGGAAAAAGGAAAAGCTTTATCTCGGCCGGGCGTGGTGGCTCAAGCCTGTAATCCCAGCACTTTGGGAGGCCGAGACGGGCGGATCACGAGGTCAGGAGATCGAGACCATCCTGGCTAACACGGTGAAACCCCGTCTCTACTAAAAAATACAAAAAACAAGCCGGGCGCAGTGACGGGCCCCTGTAGTCCCAGCAACTCGGGAGGCTGAGGCAGGAGAATGGCTTAAACCCAGGAGGCGGAGCTTGCAGTGAGCTGAGATCCGGCCACAGCACTCCAGCCTGGGCGGCAGAGCGAGACTCCGCCTCAAAAAAAAAAAAAAAAAAAAAAGGAAAAGCTTTATCTAATACAAAGTTCTATAGATTGGTTACATAATGAACTTTTCTACTGTAATACAAGAGTAAAAATATTAATCTGCCAAGCTAATAAGTCCTTCTCACTAGATTAGCATTTGAATAAGATATTTGTTTATTCATTGTATCATGATATTGCCAGATAAAATAAGTATATTGGCTCCAAAACAGTATGTTTAATTGCTCATTAACAAAGATAAGAAATGCTTATAAAATGATTTTAATGTAAGTTTTTAAAGCACATATAAACACATTCCAACTATCTAGAGATGACCATTCTCAATGTTTTAGAGAGGACTTCACCAAATCTTATCTTAGCCTGCCAGTCCATGTCATATCAATTTTGAGTTTTAAGTTTTTTTAGTTTAGTTTAACCAATGCTTTCCATGGCATAACAAGATTCACCCGTTATCAAACATACAACATCCGAATCTTAAAACACAAAAATTTTACAGAACCAGTTAAACAGGAAAGGGTGACTTTGTTCAAGACTATTGACAAAGTAGTCTTCTGAATAGCCATGTACCTAGTTTAAATTTAAGCGGTTTTATTAGTAAGTAAAAAGGAACAAGTGGATATGAAGAGAAATCTAGCAGATTCTGCCACTGTTGACCTCTTCAGTTATTCAAAACCCATGTTTACATTTATTTCCTTTAGAATAATATACTCACCACTTCTCTGAGTGAGACAATCACCACATCCAATTTGATTACAAAATTCGTTTCAGAGTCCGAAATCTCAGTCTGGATATTGTGCATTGTCCCAACATGCCTAATTTGAATGATGAAACAGGAAAAAAAACTATCACAAGAAAATCTTTATTAGAAAGGGAAAAGATTTAAAAACACAGCTATTAGTCATCTATAGCTGTAAGCCAACACTATCCTCAGGAATTGCGAAGATTCCATTTGTGTTAGGGAAAGATATCCTCTTGCTAGCACTTTTGAAAAACTTGCCTGAGATCTCCCTGAAGAATTCCCTTGTCTGTGGTCCTCTGTGGCTTCCAGTCCAAGCCCTTGAGAAGTGATTTACTTTCTTTCCTCCTCAATCTGAAGTAGCTTTAGAGAGTATGGTCTTCTGGGCTAACCAATTTACATTGCTCATTTACTACTGAAGGCTGGTCTGGAGTCTGGGAATTGTCTTAGAGTTTGTTTGATATTTGCAAGTCTAGTTTGTAGCCGCCAGGCAAAATAAAATAAAACATAAAAATTCCCTGTAAAACATTTTAGATGTTCATTCCACTTTCTTCTAGTTAGCTTATTACACAAGTAACATTTCCAAAGATCTCATCCAGACATGGAGTCTTAGTCTTTCACTGCAAGCCTCTGTAATAAAGTTCACTTTCCTATATTTCAACTTAATGGCTACTGCATTGAGGGTTGCATGAGAAGGCACTCCACATAATACTCTCTGTTGGGGTGCTCACGGCCTTTGATTAGGGCATCAATTTAATCTCCTTCTAAGGCTGCCACTTCAGCACCATTGTTTGTAACTACTTCACTTTGAGGTACAGGAGTTGAATTTTCAATTCTGTCAGTCTACAAATTTTGAACTTTTAACTTGATTGCAGGTCCTAGACAAAGTATCTGTTTGCAAAGCTGTGCTCTTTTCCTTATCTCTTGCAATGGGCAAGTCTAGCCTAAGATGTTTTCTTTTTTTAGGATTATGCTTAGAGTTACTCAAATCAAAAATCTGTAAGATTTTTTCCTACCATTTCCCATAAAGCTTTAACCATATCTAACATTGAAAGGCAGCACCAGTGAAAGTATAATCAATGTTTTCTATGGCATAACAGTGATACGGCTTGGATGACTAGAGACACACACATGGTCCTTTGTCTCGCGCTGTAAGATTAAGGACAAGGATATATATGTAGTGGTTTTAGGAGCAGAAAGTTTAATAGACAAGAAAGAAGAAAAAGCTTCCCTGTACAGAGGGAAACAGGGGCTCCAAATGAAGAGGAACCCTGTGTGTAGTGGAAAGCAGTCGGTCATATTGGGAGGCTGGAGGAGATGGTGTCTGATTTTCATAAGGCCCAAGGGATTGGTTTGACCAGGTGTGTCATTCACATAGCCCAAGAAATAAATTGACCCTCCAACCCTAACCTTTTAATATGCAAATGCAGGTCACCATGATGTCCTGCAAACGTGGTGTTACCTGGAGGTGGCCATGACAACTAGCACATGTGGTGATAAGTATAAGAGGGTGGGAACCAATATGTTGACTGGACCTGGTTTCTACTCGCTGGCATTTACGTATCATTGCTTGCCAGTCTGGCTTTTCAAGCTGCTTTCCGTTAGAAAAGAAATGTTTGGGGAACTGTTTCATTAAAAGAAAAATCCTTACCAAGGAATTCTTACTCTTTCTATCTGCCTAAAATAATTTCTTAATAACTCCTGTAATATTCCTTCCTGAAGAGATGTCACCCTAACTGCTGTTAGGAGGTTTCTGACAACGACTCTTTCTGGCTGCTTCCTGCTAGAAAGGGGCATCAGGAGGGAAAGAGCACCCAGGGTTCCTGCTGGGGTCAATCTAAGGATCCTTGGAAGAATGGCATGTCCATGCATGTTTCAATTTGCAGCGCCATTTGGGATTTGATTGCTTCTAGGCGAGAGGAAACAATTTGAGTTATGGTATTGAATATACAAGGCCCAGATATTAATACAAGACACAAGCAAGAGGGGGCTTAATAAAGAGCTAACCAATTCCATAAAAAACACTGGAATTCATTAAAGAGGGATTGCAGGCACCCAAAGCTGAAGCCTACATTTCATTTTCTCTTAACCTGTCAATGATTTTGATTTGATCTTTAAGTACCTGTAGGTTTTCCTATACTAGACTAGAGGTGTTAACCCAGAAGTAGCATGTTGGATTTAAAAGTGCACAAGTACCTCCTGCTTCAACAATAAGGACATCTAAGGTCTATGTATTTTGTGCTACTACTGAGGTTAAGGAATCTATAGATTGCTGTTGTGCCTCTATGGCACCTACAGTTGACTTCCATCCTTGTTGCATCGTAATAGAAATATTAAGTACTGATCTTTCAAGGAGAGGAATGCCCACAAACCAGAATAGACCTCTGGCTATAGAATTTTCCATGTATGGTTTTTCTAAGATGGGATTGTCATGTGCATGCCCTGCCCAGTCGGCCTTTTCAGTTAATCTCCATATGAGGGCATAGAAATGAAAGATCTCTTTGTCCAGTATAGCTAAGATAGTGCAGTTTCTAGAAAAGAGCCTGTTAGGGATGTCTCCAGATGATGCTGTCGTCTCAGTTGAATAGTGTCAGGGACTACTGCTACTATAGTACATGTTCCATTCCAATGCCTTGGAAAGATTAAGTGTAGCCAGTAGCCACAAGGAAAATATACCCCTGTTCCTTGAAGGGATGGTTCTAAGTTTTGGCTTGTGAGAGAAACTGGCAGATTTTTCTCATATCTTAAAAGTTTTCCTTTTTTATGTACAATAGGGGCATCCTTGGGATAAAGGTACCCATATTTAGGAGAGTCTTTTATGGTGCCTTTTGGAATTTGACATGCCAGGTGGGAAGGGTCCACCTGACAAAAGGAGTTCCAAAAAATTAGAGGCATAGTATTCCCTGGCCAATATCTCAGATGATCCTTGTGGCAAGGGCTGTCAATGCAGATGTCTTCAGTTTGCCCACAGATTTGTAGGCCACTACTATTAGCAAACAGAATACAATAGTCTAGAGTTCCCTGAGGGGGCATATTTGGAAAGGTCCATGTGTTATCTTTTACATTACAGTCAAGGTGCTTACTTAGAGCATGCCATTCCTATAGGGACTTCCAACCAGAAGGAGACGCTACATTCTGAAAGCCCCCTGTTAGGGTTTCTTATCCTTTTCCATCGCCCTTATTGTGCTTTCCTCTCCAAATCTGAACTACCAGCAACTACTAGTGTGATGTTGCAATATCTGAGATCTCTCATGTATAGTCCTTCCTTGCTGCTTTTAAAGCAGAGGGAGGCATTTGTTATTACCTAGTCAACTTTTCCCAGCCTGAAGGTATGAAGCTTATTTTCGGGGAGAGGGCTCTTTGACAGTGGGAGCAAAGTGTTCCTCTGAGAGGAGATGGTTACCCAGTTGAAAATGCTCCCATACCATGTCCCATTTATGCCTGATAAGTCTTTAATGGCTAAAGGCAAAGCTAACAAAGGCAATCCTAAGACGGTGAGTTCTGGGTCATTGAAAGGTTCTTCAGTGTCATTAAACTGAGTGAACTGTTTAGGACGGACCCAACAATTAGTCTTCTATATATGGGCCATGGCTGATATTGTAGGAGCTAAAAGATGTGATGTATTACTAAGTTTGATAAAAAGTCCTAACAGATTTAGTGATAGTAAAACACTCATGCTTACTTCCTGTTAGTAACTGCTATTCCTGATATGAGGATAATAATTAAACAAAATGCTACAATAATTGAGATTCTCTGTCCGATAATCCACCTTGAGGGTGCTATAGAATATAGTCCTACTGCAAATAGCGAGTGAGTATAACAATTCCCACAAGGCTGTCATAGTAAATAATTGACAACAAATCTTGAAAGGAGAGGTAGAAATGCCAAAAGTATTTGGTGAGGTGGTAGGTCTCACTCAGACACTTATCTTTATTATTTTCAGCTTAAGATCTTCTATTTCTTCACATTGATATTGAGGACATTCCTCTGGGCTCTAAGGGGTTGCTCCCTCAGCTCTCCAGGCTTTGACTAGAGTGGGATGTATACAGAAGTCAATTACTATAACTTTTATTTCCAAGGGGCTTCAAAAAAGAACAATGTAAGGCCCTTTCAAGCTTGCTCTTAGGGAGTGAGAGAGAGAAGAGAGAGCTTTTACCAGTACCAAATCTCCTGGGTTAAATAGAGGTAATCTTATTTCCTGGGGTTGAGCTTTTGCTAATTGAGCTAATTCCTGTTGAAAGTGAGCCAGAGAGGTTACATGCTTAGCTAGCTCAGAGGTTTCCTGGTGTAATAGAAAATGATTGGTAAGGAAAGGTCATCCATACAGCATCTCAACAGGGCTAAGACCTAGTTTTGAAGGGGTATTTCTTATTTGTAGTAAGGCCGTGGAAAGAAGAGAAACCCAGTGAAGATGAGTTACTTGGGATAATTTTCTGAGGTGTCTCTTGATAATATCATCCATTTTCTCTACCTTTCCTGAGGATTGGGTCTCCATTAGCACAATGGAGATAATACTCTATTTCTAGTGCTTTTGAGACCCCTTTGTGTGACAGCTGCCTTAAATGAGGGCCCTCCTTGTGTGTCGGTGGGGAGGAGCTTTTTTCTTCTTTCTTACCTATTAAACTTTCCACTCTTAAAACAACTCCACCTGTGTCCATGTCATTAATTTTATTGGCGCAAGACAAAGGACCTTAGTGTTTCTCCAGTCATCGGAGCCATATCGTTCTGGTGTGTTGGCTAGGAATCCAATGTACATCATTCATTGGAGCAGTGAGTATAAGAATGAACTTTAAAACCTGTTCTATCATTCTGAGGCACTCTCAGCCTCTATTTTAAAATCAAATCGAATCAATCAATGAGCATTTGTCAGTCAGTTAAACATATGATTATTGTGGCTGCCGTTCTAAAGACTCAGATGTCAGGCTTGTTGGTGAGAACATGGAGAATACCCATGGGTCACTGGGAATGTTGGCCATGTTTCAAATCAGTTTTTTTGTTTGTTTGTTTGTTTTTGTTGTTGTTGTTTTGTTTTTCATGGCGAGGCTTAGCCATTACACAAGACTGGGGAGATTTCTGAGGCAAGTGAGAATTTCTGGCCAGGATACAGTCTGGTGTTATTCAAAGGCTTCTGAGCCAGACCCAGCATCTGATGGCTTGCTCTGGGTGTTGGTAAAGAATCCCCAGTTATTCTGTCACAAAACTTTTCTTCTTTTTCTATTCATGGTCTCTTTCTCCATTGAATATGCAGGAATTTTTACAACCTAGGGAAGTACTCCTGTCAGGCAAAATCAGGAAAGGCTATAGTAACCAAAGATATAGCTCTGGAATGCCATTGCAATCTTCTAGGAACAGAGAGCTCCACTTCAGTCACAGTGAGGTCACTTGCTACTAATGCTCTGGTGAGTACATGTCATTTCTAAGCTAATAGGGTCACCTAGTGGAAATAGAAATCCTCTTCATAAAACACATTGAGGGCCTGCTGTGATACATTGCAGCATCACTACTTTGTATTTCTGTACTTTTCTATTGGAAACTAGGCTTTATGCTACTTCTTTGAATGGGAAAATTCTGCTTTCAGCTATTAAGAGTAACATGTCCTCTGCAACCAAATTTTAGTCTTGATACTAACCCATCAGCAGGAAAATTGCCATTAGGTACCCACATCCCTTTAGGGCACCTACTCTTTCTCTGATTAAGACAGTACTTAATCAGTAAGGGAATTTTAAATTCGAAAGTTAACTGGAACCATTTTTCTAACAGTAAATGTTTTAGCCTGGGCCATAATAGCAGGAAATCTAGCATATTCCTTCCAATTAAGAAGTCTTGCCTTTTATATAGTCTTTCCCAGATCTATTTTTTAGGGAGACACACAAGTCCCAGAAGTCTAAGAAGTCAAAGGAAAATCACAGGCAAAGGATTAGGGCTATTTGGGTAAGTGTGACTGGCCTAAAAGTCTAGTTTCTCTGGTGCCATGGCTAGGAGGGTCATGCTTACAACCACTGAAGGCACATTGCACAGGGCGCTGGGACCCAGGAACCAGGGAGGGAACATAGTTGGGGGGACGCCCCCACTGTTTTCTTCTCTACCCTGGGTCATATACAGAATGGAAGGAGACTAAAGGGATGCCTTCTCTTCCTTCTCTTTCTAGATGGGTAACAGATCATCTTCAGCATGCACTCCCTGGAGTGCATTTTAAAGCACTGGGACTCCTTCAACCCTGAGACTTTGAAGAAAAACACCTCATAGCTGATTGCACAAGGGGATGGCCTTCTTACCATCTTGGGGACAGACAAACCTGATCTGGTGGGGGATCCTTGATTTTAATATTATCCAATAGTTAGATCTTTTCTGCAGTCAGAAGGACAAATGACTGAGATCTTCTACGTACAGGCTTTCTGTGACCTGTGAGATAACACAGAACTTTACAGGCTCTGTACAGTCAACCTAGTTCTTTTAGCAGCCATGGCAGGCAACCCACAGGGAATGGTTTCTCAGAGCTAAAGCAGATTCCAGAGGAGGAATCTGAGGCAGCTGTTGAATGTCCCAATCCTTCCAGTCCCCCTCCAATTGTACCATCAGCTTCTCAAGCTCCACCATCTCCAGTATTACCATTCCCCCTCCCCGCTCCACACACAATTCTCTCTTAACTATTCAGGAAGTGCCTGATAGAAATGGTGCCACAAAGGTTCACATTCCCTTCTCATTATAGACCCTTAAGCAGACAAAGGGAGACTTAAGCTGATTTTCTGATGACCCCAATAAGTATACAGAAATTTTCAAAAATTTAACCCAGGTGGTGTTTGACCTCACATGAAAGTATGTTATGTTGCTCCTGAGACATACCCTCACTTCGGCTGAAAAGCAGGCAGTTCTGCAGGCTGCAGAAAAATGCAGAGATAAGTAACATGTCTCCTATAGCAGACAAAGGAGAAAAAGAGGAGACAGGGAAGATAACAACAACAACAAAAAAAACAGAACTCCATTCCCACTAAGAAGAGAAACAGTTCTGGTAGACAACTCAGATTGGAATCCCAATAACTTAGGAGATGAATGGAAAAGGAAGGACTTTTTAAGGTGCATATTAAAAGGCCTATGAAAAACCAGGGCCGAATCTCTCATTTACTCTAAACTGTCCGTGATAGATCAAAAATCAGACAAAAATCCCACAACCTTTATGGAAACGCTGAGAGAGGCACTAATAAATCATACCTCTTTATCCCTTGATACATTTGAGGAACAGCTTCTTCCGAAAAACAAGTTTATTACACAGGTAACTCCTGATATTAGAAGAACACTACAGAAGCAAGCTGTAGGACCAGATAGCACCCTAGAAAACCTCCTGAGAATAGCCACTTTGGTCTTTTACAATAGGGATCAGGAGAAGGCCCAAGAAAAGGAGAAGGAATACAAGAAAAGAACAGAGGCTCTAGTAATAGTGTTTTAAGCTTGCAAAGTCCAGCATCCCTAAGGTGCATCCACTAGCTGTTATTGATGTGGCAAATAAGGTCATTTTAAGAAGGAATGCCTAGGCAGCAAGATGAAGCCACCTCAACCTTGTCCAGCCTGTGGCAGAGAACACTGGAGATGGAACTGCCCTGGAGACAGAAGTCACTGGGTTCAGAACCAGTGTCACAGATGTTCCAGCAGGACTGATGGGTCCCGGGGCTCAAACCCCTGGCTCCAGTGATTCACACTGCTATTACAGCACGGGAGCCTTTGGTGATTCTGGAAATTGAAGGAAGAAAGCTGGATCTCCTGCTAGCTATTAGAGCCCGTCTCTCTTCTCTCCTTTCTAATCCAGGCCTTCCCTTTTCCCATACTACAGTCGTAAGTGGTGTCTCAGGAAAAATTCTAACCAGATATTTTTCTCAATCTCATAATGGACTTGTGAGGGGAGACCTATCACTTACACATGCTTTTTAAATCATGCCCGAGACTCCCACTCCTTTATTAGGTAGAGATATTCTAGCTCTCATGGGGGCCAGCATCCTCACAACACAGAGCAAACTCTTCATCTCCTCCGATGGAAACTAATGTCATTACTCTGGAAGTATGGATAACTCAAGGAACAAGACTTTGAGCTATAACCACTAGGCCAGTCCAGATCCATCTTAAGCATCCTATTTCTTTTCCTAACCAGAAGCAGTATGTCCTAACGCCAGAGTCTAGGAAAGGGCTAGAAGCCATTATTAATAACCTATAAATGCACCTGGCACACAAGGTGTCAAGGAGAAGAGTATGGAAACCACCATGTTTGATGGACCTGGTTTCTGGTCACTGGCATTTGCTATCAGTGCTTGCTGATCTGGCTTTTCAAGCTGCTTTCTGTTAGAAAAGAAATGTTTCAGAAGCTGTTTTTATTAAAAGAAAAAGTCTTACTGAGGACTCCTTACCCTTTCTATCTGCCTAAAATAATTTCTTAATAACTCCTGTAATAACAAGATTCACAAGCTATAAAACCTAGTGTATCTGAGTCCTATAAAAGAAAAATTTCACCCAACCAGCTAAACAGGCAAGGGGGACTTTACTGAAGACAATTGCAGTAGAGTAGAGATTGCACTCAACTCAACTGGAACAAAATCAGGAAGATTTTTAAACCCTGAGATGAGCTAATGAAAAGTACTGAAGAACATTTGGAAGAGGTGGATAAGTGTGATTAGGCCATCTGTGTTTGCTAATTGACTGTCATCATAGTTAGGCTTCTACTTTTCCACAGAAACTGGGACATAGGAGCCTATCTTTCTTGGTAATTACATTTCAAAGTGATGTCCGCCCTCCCCAGATCCTTGAAAGACATATTCCTAGGTTGTAGAAGATTTACATCTCAAAGGGGTAAAGACAGAAGTCACAACTGAAATTTCTTTTCTGAAGGAAATGCTCTACAATGAGGAAGGTCAAGGATCTATAGTTACGAAGGAACCTATCTAAAGTTTAGTCAAGTTGAGGTGAACATCAAGGCTGTCTTTGTCAATCCTCAGTGTTGTCAAGCCACAGTGCCCAACACTGTGCCAATAATTGATTTTTAGTTTTGTCAGAAGCAGCACACAACTTTCAGTTGTCAATTACTGTATCAATATTATAATTAGTTTTTATTTCATACAGTAGAAAAATCATAATTAATAGTGACTGAAGATACAAGGTTTTATTATTTATTGTTAAAAATCTAGCAATCAGCAATCCAGGGTTGATGTGCCAGATCCACTAATGTGTGAGGAGTCAAGCTCTTCATAGTGTTTTCCGCTACTTCCCTTAAGTTTATGACCCTTTTAGCGTGATTTAAGATGCCTGCAGAAGCTCCAATCACTATTCTACTTTCCAACCCATAACAATAGGAGAAAAAAAAGAAAACTAAGGATACCATTCCCTTTACAGATATTTTCTGAAAGTTTCACAAACCAATTCCACTAACATTCCATTTGTAAAACTTTGTTCACCCAGCTGCAAGAAAGACTGAGGGAGGTGGTTTTATGAACATAGCCTAATTTGGTGGTTCTATTGTAACTGATACACAGATTCAGTCACTTGCCACATGAACAATCCAATTAACAAGAATGAAATCTGGTATGAACAAAGTGACTTTATTCCAAACTTTAGCTTAGGGTAAAAGGACAGCTTCTTTCCTTTAAGGGCATTGCTTCACTTTAGGGGCAAAAAGCTGGGGATTTTAAAGGGGGATTTGGCATGAGCAGCATGCAGGGCAGGGAGTGAGCAGGTGCAGGATCTACAGAACTCACTTTGGTGCCTTATCTACAAGGGGACTGAGCTGGCACCATTGTGGCAGAGCTAAGTTGTAAAGTGCCACCTTCTCGAGATATTCTCCAGGTAGGAGAAAGTTTTATCACAAGTACACTTTAAGTTTTAAATTGACTATTATCTCTTGAGGCAATCTCCTGGAAGGGAAGGTTCCCATCTCCTGAGCTCCTAAGTAAGCACATGGTTAGATAAACTTGCCCTGCAAGGAATGTCTGGTAAAAAGAAGGTAAAGGTTGTAGTTGCTCTCTAAAGAGCTAAGTTAGTGGGGAACAGGGGAAAGGAGGAAAGTGAAAAAATAGAAAATATAATAATTCTTTCTCTTTCTCTTCCAAAAATGGGGTACTCAGTTACACCATTACTGAGAAAGAAAGAACAAATTAGATTTAGGTTAACTAACTCATTCTGATCCATATTTTAAAGATATGGTTCTCTCTCTCTTTCAAAACATATATACATAATCATGTAACACAATATTCACATGTTTCTCTTTCCTTGTTTCTTTTGAATATATATTAAATTTAAAAATAAATTTGAGTTATATTAAATAATGCATTTGCATTTTTTTTCCATTACTTTATAGAGGTAAAAGGAACTTTCTTCCTACATCCCAAAGGTTTGAGAATTTCAGTCTATAAGCAAACTGACAACAGACAGATCAGCAAACTTATTAATGTGCAAGTGTATGGAAGTCATACAATTATAAAATTCAAAGAAGGGCCAGATGAGTGAAACTTAAACACCCTCTTCATATGGGGGAAAGAAGTAAGGAATATAGACATTTTTAAAGTAAAAATAAGTAATTTTTAGGGGACATGAATGGGCCTGAAGATCATACAAGAGCCTGGGACAAGGTTCTTCTGGGATCTGGAAGAGGTAGTGACAGTTTATGGGAAGGTGGGTGGTGGAAGTGCACTGAGAACAAAGGTTGCCTGACACAGATAAAGCCTCTCAGGTAACAACCCTCAGAATAATAGATAGAAAGTTTGTCTGGCTGGGTATAGTGACAATCTTTAGTTTCTTGTTATTTAATTAATGTCCCCTCTTTAATGAGGTATAAGACAGGGGATGAAAGGCAATTGTGTTTCTTTTGGAAGAACTTCCTTCATTCCTATAAAGGAAATTCAGAGAGAGCTCCACCCTTCCACTGGGGAGGCAGCAAGGGAAAGTCAGAGACCTTCATTCTGAGGCAGCTTCTAAGGCCATTCAACTTTCTTTAATTCATAGTGTTCAGCATGACAAAGTGCCATACTTTGGGGTGTCATTTTCTATGGGGTGTCATTTTCTGAGCCACAACAACTTTACATACTTATCAATTATTTGTTGTGAAAACAGATAAAATCTTTTTCAACAATTTTCAAATTCACAACACATTGTTACTAACTATAGTCATCATGTTGTACAATAGATCTTTTGAATTTATTCCCCTGAAATTTCACATCCTTTAACCAACATCTCCCCATTTACTCTCGTGGTCCTCAGCCACTGCTAACCACAATTCAATTCTCTGCTTCTATGAGTTCAGCTTTCTTAGATTCCAAATATAAGTGAGATCATGCAGTATTTGTCTTTGTGTGCCTGGCTTATTTTGCTGTCCATAATTTTATACGTATAATTGATTTTCAGTTTTTTTAAGTGTGCTAAATTTGTGTATGGTTTTTATGATAGCATTATATTTTCTTACAACTATATAGCTATTACAAAATACAAACATTTATTACATTGAGCAAGAATATATGCGCTATTTTTTAAATTTAATAAAAATATTTTACTCCATATTGTGAAATTCAACCATTTTAAAGTGGGGTTTCTCAAACTTCAATATGTATGTGAATCACTCATGTATGTTATTAAAGTGCAGATTCTGAGTCAGTATTTCTGAAGTAGAGCCTGAGATTTTGCATGTGTAACAACGTGCCAGGTGATGCTAATGCAGCTGTTTATGGGCCATACTTCAAACAACAAAAGTGCTAAATAATAACAATTATTTATGAAAAGGTTTAATTTGCACTAATATAATTTCTTTTGTCAAATGTACTATGGAATATAAAGGATTTAAGACCCCTTTTCTCATCCAATTATCCCTGCACTACAATACATGCTTTGTTTGTTATTATAATACTGTTTTACAGATTAAGAAAACGAGGCTCAGGAACCTGAGATGGTTTAAACAAAATCACAATATAAAATGTATACGTTGTTAGTTTATAAGGACTGGCTGTGTCCCCACCCAAATCTCATCTTGAATTGTCATCCTCATAATCCCCATGTGTCAAAGAAGAGATCTGGTGGGATAGGATTTTGGGACAGTTTCCCCAATGCTGTTCTCATGATATTGAGTGTGTTCTCATCAGATCTGATGGCTTTTTAAGTGTTTGTTCCTCCTTCACACACTCACACTCTCTTCTGAGGCCTTATGAAGAAGGTGACTTCTTCCTCTTCTGCCATTATTGTAAGCTTCCGGAAGTCTCCCCAGCCATGTGGAATTGTGAGTTAATTAAACCTCTTTTGTTTATAAATTACCCAGTCTCATGTAACATCTCTATAGCTGTGTGAAAACAGATTTATGTACTATTGATTTTCTAACTGTAATCTATCTCATTCTAGCAAGCAAAAACTATAAGCAAATGAAAATCATGCCACATATTAAAATGTGTTTATTTATGTCAGTATTATTCTTAGTATAATTCATCTCATGTTCCTTCATGCCAGAATGGCCTTGAGTAATTTTCTTCTACATTCAAAGAATAAAAATATAATATTTCAGCCTTTACTAGAACAATATGTGGGTATATGTAAATATCTCATATGTGCATATATACCAGATTTTATGTGTGTGTATACATATGGAAAAATCATTTTAAATTTTGATATAGAACTTAAAATCTTGAATGGCTATTGCTGTGCATAATGTAGCAAAAAAGATAGAACAATATATAAAAGAGAGGGGTGATGGGGTTAAAAACAATCAATGCTAGACCAGGCATGCTGACTGGGCATTATCTGAAAACAGAAATTCTGTACCAAATATTATTTTTATACATTGGAATTTTAAGATTTTTCTAATTATTATCTACTCATTGAGGAAAATTATTTATAAAAGAAATAAGCTTTCAAAGTTTAAGTGAATACACAAGAGCAGAATGACCAAGACTTGTGGGACCAAAGTTAAAGACTTACAATAGGATTAAATTAAAACTATATTAGAAAGTTTTAAAATATTTGATTGGCACTATTTTTAAAAAAACTGGTAATAAAACAAATAGAAAGTAAGAAATGTACATTAATTACTACATATCGCTAGAATTAATTAAGACTCAGATAGTGTTTGAAACATTTTTGGGGACAATACTGTCCAGCGTGACATTATTAGGCAACCTGTGTACAAATGACATGTTACATGAAATATGGAATACTGGCTCCCCTGCCATTTTCTCTGTATCATTGCATATCTATTCTAGGCAGCAGAGCCTGCCAAATTAGCAAGAACTATGTGTTTATTTGCAAAAGATATGTGGAAAGAAGAAGAGACGGACAAGTGGGTTGTGTAATCAACTTTGAAAAGTATGAACATTTCCAGAGTGGCTGTCGCCACTCTGCAATGAAAGAGAAAACAGGATTAAAATTGTCAGCAAAACTATTTTTTTGCGGTAAAAGACTTTCCTTTCTTTTTTCTTAATAAAAGACAGTGCAATGAAATAGTTTTAGTATTATATTAGATTTTCAAAATATGACAGTTATATTATACCATTTAAAAATTGTGCTCCTGGAAATGGGGACTTTGGGATTACAGAATTTTCATTTTTAAAAAATTTCATTTCAGATAGAGTTTATTTTTAAAATTCATACTTTGTTTCTGACACTTGTAGTATTTGAATTTTGTAGCAGACTTTTAGGTGCTGGATAAGTAAGAAATAAACAGATAAAGAGAACTCCATGTTTAATCTCAAACTATCGATAAACAAGTATCCAGAATCAAGTGGACTTATGGACTCGCCATTTGTTTACATATACATATGTAACTTAATTAAATTTAATAATTACATATACATATGTAGTTTAATATTACTAATATCATAATTTAACAAGCAAAAGTTCAGAAACAACTCGCTTTACATTAAGATGCCATCTTCAGCATAAAAATTAAAATATAAGTGTGTGATATCAGAATACAAGCATTAATGAAGATTATAAATAATAAAAGCTATGTTTAACATCAGTTTCTAAATCTTGAAGGAAAAAAAAAAGGTTTTTTTCTCTGATATGCAGGACCTCAACCTGTAAATTAGATCTAAAGCCAGAGATAATTTCATCTATTTCTTGATACACTGTATAAAATAAATACTAACGCTGTTAATTGTTGAAATCAATCTGGATTTTTGTATTTTTATATAGATTTGCTTTCTTCTAAGAACATAGATGATACAATTGCATTATAGCACTTTAGGATATTTATTTTCTTTAGAAGAGGTTCTAACTACTCTCTTAATAAGTATTCTAGTTGTTTCCAATTTTGTTCTTGAGGGGTTTTTCTAAGTAATGAGTCGATTACATATTTAATTAAATATATTGTCCCTCAATATTTAAGTATCTTCACTAAGAATGTATGATTAAATTCTATACAGTTGGTTGTACTGATACATTTCAAAAAACTTTTTATTTTAGGTAACATTTTCTTCTTAACTTTCACTAGTTCCACCAATATTCTTCTTACATTTCTGTTTGACATTAGAAATTTTAGTCGATAAGTAGTTTCCTCCTCTCAAATCAGGCAATACTTCCTTTATACATAGATGCACTTCAAATGACCAATTAAATTAAGAACTCATTCTGGGAAATTGGGTGGAACTATTATATAGCATGGGAGGTTAATACTATGTCCTTGTTGAGAAAATGTCAGAGTTGAGCACATCGTGTTACAACCCTTATTTTGGTCAGCAGCTCAGCATGCAAATCCAGATAATGCTAATGAATATTTACAGGTGATGGGCAAAGGAACATTGGCACCAGGGTAGAAAAGAGACAAAACTGATCTTCACTGCTCCTATGAAGAAAATAATACCTGCAACTTAAGGGGAATGAATATAGTGATGCATTTATTCATTCAAAAATATTTAATACATATATGCTTATAAATAATACATGCTTGACGAGGTGATTCTACATCTTACAAAAATATAAATATTATGTAATAGCATAATACGAGAAAAATATAATGTTCATACAATTTCAACCTAAAAGGTAGTTTTTTTTTTTTTTTCTTTTTCCAGACAGAGTCTCACTGTCTCCCAGGCTGGAGGTCAATAGCACAATCTAGACTCATTGCAACCTCTGCCTTCCAGGTTCAAGTGATTCTTGTGCCTCAATCTCCTGAGTAGCTGGAATTACTGGCGTGTGTCACCACACCCTGATAATTTTTATATTTTTAATAGAGATGGGGTTTCACTATGTTGGCCAGACTTATCTCAAACTCCTGACCTCAAGTGATTCACTCATCTCGACCTCCCAAAGTGCTGGGATTACAAGCGTGAACCACTGTTCTCAACATAAAAGGGGCTTTAAACAGCATTCTGATTTAATCATTTCTTAGGCAGTTGAACAACAAATACCTGAGCAACTCAATAATATTTATTCAAAGACAGAAAAAGAGGTAAAACTAGTTTTGTTATTTGGGAAGAGTCTATATTGCTTAATTTTGTCAACCTTATTCTCCATGTCTCTGCTTGTGTTTTCAGCATTATCAATTAAAATATTTTACCAACTTTTTTTTTGTTGTTTATGTCTTTGATTTTACTTGCTTAACTCTTATTCTCACTCTCTGTATCATAAACTCCTCTGTCACTTCTCACTCCATTTGTTAGCAAAACAGCACATTTTAATTACTTGTACATTTGAAACAAGTTTTTAGTTTAGTAATTTTTTTTATTAGCAATAAATCATATCTTCTAATATTAGATAAATTATGACATCATATAGGGGAAATGTTATCTTGTTTATTCCATAGAGGCTTTACTTGAAGCTGACATAAATTTTAATAAAAGTCTAATCTGGCCAAAGAAGTCTATAGCAATCTATTCTACTAACTTTAGATAGTATTACATAGGTGTTGAATGACTAGTGCCTCTTTTCAGCAATCAGATATTTTAATTTCTCATATGAATTTTTAACAACCATGGATGCTTGAGTGAACTCATTTAAAAATATAGGAAATAAAGAGATTCAATTTTTAATGAAATAATAGCCAGTAAAAATGATGGCACTCCTATTATGTCTGTTAGGCAAGATTAAGTAAGACTGACAACATATAAAAGTAATAGCCTCACCAGATTGTGAAAATGGAATGTTAATGCAAGCTTACTCAAATTGGTAAACTAGAAAATTAAGTGCAATTACTTTGACCAAGTTCTTATCCCAAAAGTGAATAGTTTTTTTTTGTTAAAAAAAAAAACAAAAAACTGTACTCCCTAGAGTTTATGCCAACCTTCTTTATTTTGTATATCCAACCGATCATTTTGAATGAACATTACATGAACTTTTAGCCTTACACTTTGTAAAAATATTGGCTTTTGTCAGTACTAAATCAGGCATAATATACATTCTTAGAGGATTCAACAAATTATAAAAGTAGCCTCATATGTTTTCCTTATCAGTGTATTTGATCTTTGGCAAAATAATATCTTCTATTAATAATTAGCAGAATTTTAGATTTATTTGCCAAAGTTGGCATTAGAGCATATAAATTAAAAATACACAAGGGTGTTTTATGGAGAAGTGTGCAGAAACAAATAGAGAAGTCATATAGGAAGCAAGAGAATACCCAGGAAAAGAAAACAGAGGCATTGGGCAAATGTGAAGCAATATCAGTATTAGAGGAACTCATACATCAAAGACTCCTAATTCCAGGGCACATCAGTGAGATCTGATAAAAATTCTGTGTTTCAAAATACAAGAAAGATGATCCCACCATAGAATATCTCATTGTGTCATTTTATGTAATTTTTATTTTTAGAAATTTTACTATCCATATCATTAATTGATAAAATCTTAGACCTAATATTTTAAATATCAATTGAATAACTTATTAAAAAGAGAATAGTATCTGCAGATTTTACAAGACTATATAATTCATACGATAGCCATTAAAATGTAATGATATTCTAAACTTATTTTTTAATTAATTATTCTCTATTGTATATAATTGATTTCCTCAGGAATGTGCATTAAATATATTACACATAATGTATACTCCAAATTAATATAGACTGTCTACTAAATTTTTACTCTATGTAGGCTAAGACCAGCACCAATAAAATGATACTATAATAATAACAACTAATATTTGTTGATTATCCAAGGTCTCAAATGTACTAACATTATAAATCTCGACAATGACTTTTGGAAGTTAAGTGGTATTATATTCCTTGTTTTTGACATAAAGAAAGAGAGTTATGTAATGTTTAAGTAACAATTGCATAACTATTATAGTATTATGTCCTAGTAATGGGATATAATCACAAACTAATCCATGCAATAACTACAATGTTCTCTCTCTCTCTTCACACTCACGCGCACGCGCGCGCGCACACACACACACACACACACAATCCTACACACTGTCTCATCAAAGCGAAAAGCAAATACAATTTCAAGATTGTATTGGCCAAGATACTATTTACTTTTAGAGTTTTCATAGCTTTTTTTAAAGGTAAAAATAAAGAGAAAAATAACATTTCTTGTGGATAAACATTAAGAAAAATATTAAGTACTATAAACCAAATCAGAAATTAAAATTTTATTCATCTATTTCCACTATTTAGGGGGTGAGAATCAGGAAAGAAAGAGAGAGGATTCAAAGTAAATAGTATTAATTCTGATTTTGTTCAGACTAGTAATGTTACACTTTTATGTCATTAAAGTACCATCATATAATATGTTATAGTTGCATTGCCTCAATATGGTCTAAGGATCTGAAATATATTAAATAATCTCTTTAAAAGGATTCTCAATAAAAGCTACAATAAGACAGATTTCAAGGGTTCATTCCGCTTAAAACTCTTTACTATTTATATTCCATTTTAAACTAGGCTCCAAAGGAACTACACATCAGGAAAAAACATATATGTATATGTGTGTATATATATATATATGTATATATGAACAAGATACATTTTGTAACATAATTTTTCTTTTTTTTTTTATTATACTTTAAGTTCTAGGGTACATGTGCATGACGTTTATATCATGTATAACTCCCCAATGCAATCCCTCCCTCCTCCCCCCTCCCCATGATAGGCCCCAGTGTGTGATGTTCCCCTTCCCGAGTCCAAGTGATCTCATTGTTCAGTTCCCACCTATGAGTGAGAACATGTGGTGTTTGGTTTTCTCTTCTTGTGATAGTTTGCTAAGAATGATGGTTTCCAGCTGCATCCATGTCCCTACAAAGGACGCAAACTCATCCTTTTTTATGGCTGCATAGTATTCCATGGTGTATATGTGCCACATTTTCTCAATCCAGTCTGTCACAGATGGACATTTGGGTTGATTCCAAGTCTTTGCTATTGTGAATAGTGCCGCAATAAACATACGTGTGCATGTGTCTTTGTAGTAGAGTGATTATAATTCTTTGGGTATATACCCAGTAGTGGGATGGCTGGGTCATATGGTACATCTAGTTCTAGATCCTTGAGGAATCGCCATACTGTTTTCCATAATGGTTGAACTAGTTTACAATCCCACCAACAGTGTAAAAGTGTTCCTATTTCTCCACATCCTCTCCAACACCTGTTGTTTCCTGACTTCTTAATGATTGCCATTCTAACTGGTGTGAGATGGTATCTCATTGTGGTTTTGATTTGCATTTCTCTGATGGCGAGTGATGATGAGCATTTTTTCATGTGTAACACAATTTTTCTTATTGGTACATTTTTATTTATGTTTTTCACAATGTAGTTTTTAGATAAAACAGACACTTTTTTTCTCTCTCTCTTTTTTTTTTTTTTTTTTTTTTTGAGATGGAGTCTTGCTCTGTCACCCAGGCTGGTATGCAGTGGCACAATCTCGGCTGATGGCAACCTCTACCTCCCATGTTCAAGCGATTTTCCTGCCTCAGCCTCCCGAGCAGCTGGGATCACAGGCATGCACCACCTCATCTGGCTAATTTTTGTATTTTTAGTAGAGGTGGGGTTTTTCCGTGTTGGCCACACTGTTCTCAAACTCCTGACCTCAGGGGATCCTTCTGCCTCAGCCTCCCAAAGTGCTGGGACTACAGGAGTGAGACACCGTGCCTCGCTCCAATATAGACACTCTTTTTCCTCTAAATTATTTCAATGGTTTATTGTTAATTAGCATCCTTCTCAGTTAATCATTCCCTCCTTGGAATACATCCTATCTTGGATTTCAATATTTCTTACTCCACTCTTACTCCTCTCCCACATGGGCACTGCTTTGTTCCTTTCCTGGACTGCTGTTCTCTAAAGGACATGCTAGTTGCAGCCCTTTGTTTTTCTTTTTTCTTCTATATTTTTTCCCAATAGTCTGTTAGTGGTTTTTCTCATGTGAACCCACTCAGGTCTTTGATGACAATTTCATCTCCATACTGTCAAATATTTCCTATTCTCATTAACTCTGCTTGAACTCAAGATCAATGGACATACTAATTAATACAGCAATTTTCATTTCCATTCTATATACTTTTGTAAAATCCCTCAAATTAACATTTCCAATATGAAAATATTAATGCCTTCTGACCTCCCCATAAGTATTTTTCTGACATTCTTTATGTTTATAAATTGTTGAACTGATAAACCTAGCAGTCACCCTTAGTAATTCTATTTCTCTAACTTCTGCTTATCCAAAATAATTGCAATTTATTGCTTTTATCTCCTAAGTATAATTCTTTATCCCCTCATCTCTGCCACCACTCCAGTCCAAAATACCCTTTCTTCCCCTCCAAACTTTTATAATTACTACCTAACTGGTTTTCCTGCATCAATTGGCCCAGGGAAGATGGGAAGAATGCATTTCAAAGGGATTCAATGAGTATTCACCTACCTACCCAGGTCTTGACATCAGTCTGAGAATAAGCAACCATGCCCCTCAAACTGCCGCTTGTCTACTTTCCCATTGCGTCTGCTCTCAGATGCTCCAGGCTCCTTCTTTTTTCTCTTTCACAGTTTTCCAAAATTGTCTTCATCTTAGTTCTTTGAACTTGTTCCCTATGCTGAAAGTAACTTGTATAAGGGAATTTATAGAACTAGCTGCTTTTCACATTAGATCTAACTCAAGGCTCTTCTTTGCCACGACTCCTTCACTACCACTCTAAGCAAACCCTCCCTCAATTCATTTTGTCACAATTTCTATTTTATTTTACTTGAAAACATTTTTTATAACTCCTTAAAAGCATGCATTTTTAGTTATTGGTGAATCTTTATTGGCTATCTCTCTCCACTGTCATCACACTGACCTACCTATTCATCGTTACATTTCCAGAGCTTGGAGAAACAAGTAAAACAATACATTGACTTCCAAATAAAAGGAATGCAAAAATACTAACTGCTACATTGAATTACTATATAAAGTTTTGAATTGTTTAGTTGTGCTGAATGCATAAAAATTTACTCAGAGAAAGTGGGTGGCAGAATCAGAAGAAATTACCATAAGGCACTTCGGTAGGTCATAGCAAATTATCAGATAATCATGCCGCCTTTCCAATGTTTGGAAATAACAGAAACGTCCACAGAAAGCATTTTTTGTTTGTTTTTCAAAATTTTATACAGAAGCCAAAAGACACTCGAGGTGGATATTAGGAAAACCATAAGGGGCAAAATAATTTGAAACAGGAATAAAGCACCTTTAGGAGGGTTCTTATTTCACAACAGACTTTCCTTTCCTTCAAGCAACCCCAGGTTGCTGTTTTCCCCATCTGAACTGAACGATTTCCTGAGATTAAATGCTTTTCAATTATTTCCTGATGAGTTTCCCTAAAAGATTCATTTCTGAGTTTGCAGGACCCAGCTGAAAGCAACAACATTCCAAGCTGTGGGTCAACCTGAATTACACGGAAATCTCTTCCCTTAATCTCTGTCATCTTTGAACTAGCATTTTTTCCAAATCTGAAAAACTTGTTTCCAAATATGGCTTCTTCTATATAGTGTAACCAGTTCTATCACATAAAAACTAAAACATGGTCTCTCATTTTCTAATATGGTGGAACATAAACAAATGACTATTTTGCTATGAGTTTTCAATGCACACTTTCTCTTAAGAGAGAGAAAATATTACCATCTTAAAGTAAGCATGAATGTATTTTATATACCATAAGTAGCAGTGAAGTCTTCATCTCTTGTCGAGTTGAAATTTTATTTGACTCTGTCATTTATAAGCTAAATGATTTATAATTATTTATTTCAATTAATTATTTCTTTACTTACCAACAATTTATTTCCCTATAACACGGATAGAAGAAAAAACCTTTATTTTAGTTCAAAATCTTTAATAGACATACATTGAGTCAAGTTTTCAAATATGCGACTTACATTCTTACAGATATTGAGTTCCATAACCAGACATGAGTGATAACTTCCCAATGTAGTTTTAAAAATGTGAGTTGTTCAAACTGTAGCCTCAGTTATGAGAAGTTCTCCTTGATAATTCTTTCAGATATTAAACCACACTGTTAAAATGTCAAGAGATTCACAATAGCAAAGACTTGGAATCAACCCAAATGTCCATCTGTGACAGACTGGATTAAGAAAATGTGGCACATATACACCATGGAATACTATGCAGCCATAAAAAAGGATGAGTTTGCGTCCTTTGTAGGGACATGGATGCAGCTGGAAACCATCATTCTTAGCAAACTATCACAAGAAGAGAAAACCAAACACCGCATGTTCTCACTCATAGGTGGGAACTGAACAATGAGATCACTTGGACTCGGGAAGGGGAACATCACACACTGGGGCCTATCATGGGGAGGGGGGAGGAGGGAGGGATTGCATTGGGGAGTTATACATGATATAAACGTCATGCACATGTACCCTAGAACTTAAAGTATAATAAAAAAATAAAAATAAAAAAATAAAATAAATAAATAAATAAATAAATAAAAATTAAAAAAATGTCAAGAGATGGTTCTACAATGGATTGCTTTGAGAACTAGAAAAGAAAAGAGAAAAATAGAAAATAATTCAAGAGACAAAAGCATGAAACTAAAAGATAAGGAAAACAAGAATATATAGGAGGCACAACAAAACCTGTCAATAATTGTTATTATATTTGTTAGTTCATAATTTATAACCAAACAATAAATACTTTCTTGCAATTTAGTATGTTTCAAATCTGTAGAACACATTAGAGAAATAAATACATTAAACTGAGAGCTCTTTATAAATACTATCTTATAACATTTTAATCTGCATATTATCACCCTATTGGCATTTAAGTATCCATGTAAATTTACACATAAGTCATCATCTGCAAAACATTCCCCAAAGAATCTATTACTAGCAACAACTCACAGATGATTTTCCTAAGTTTACATTACTCAGGGTAGTGTCAAAATACATATCAACTTTAATTTAAATTTATATTTATTGTATAACTCAAAAATTTTATTCATCTTTTTATCCTTGTCTGGAAAACTCCTTATGATAAAACACTTACTCAAACTGTGTGATCTTTTATAGCACATCCCTGTATTAGTTGAAGTAATTATATGTTGCAGCTAAATATAAAAACCTGTATCTCAGAGGGCTAGCACAATTCATATCAGAATTTATATCAGGAAGTAGTACTCTTCCATGTGCCTTTTCAGAATTAAGGCTTATTCTAGCTTGTGACATTGATAATTTCAATATTCAAGTTGCCTACATTTATTTTGCTCCAAATAATGGAAGGAGCCTACAAGTGGCACTATGTCTTCTTCTCACATTCTATTGGCTCCAACTCAGCCACATAGTGACATGTAACTGAAGAGGAGGATGGCAAATTAGGGCTAACTTTTATTTTCAGGAAGAAAGTAAAACAATTGGTGGAGAGATATTTAATCTTTTTCTGATAATCAAAGCTCCATTAACTCTTTGTCATACTAATAGAATATATTTAGCCTCTTCTAAAAGGAGGGCAACCCCAAGTCACATCTAATCATCAGATATATCAAAGTGTCAAATCCTTACTGTTACATATTAGGAAACATACAAACTTCCTTTATTTCTGTTTAATTTTTCTATTGATCACTATAGAAAAAGTCACATAAATTTTATTTTCCTACCATCCTCAATTTAATATGAAAGTATACTTGACATCTTTTGGTTGATAATGAAGAAATTGGTTAGAAGTCAAATGCATTTGATTTTAGTTTATTCTCAAATCTGTTGTTAACCAACATGGAGAATCCGAATTTAATGTAAAAGTCAGCTTCTGTAGACAATGAGTATGCAATATAATTTCTGAAATAATTTTTATAATGGCCATTATAACTTGCCCTTCATGTTTAAAAATTAAAAAAAAAAGATAAACATGGAAAGCAGAGACTCTTCTCATTTTATCACTTTGTTCTACAGAAAATCTAAATTTTCTTGAGAAATGTATACTGCTTAGGGAGAGAAAACTCATGTTGATTTTATATTTAACATTTCTCTAAGCATACATATATATAAAACATTTTCTATATTCATTAATCTTATGATGTCCACCTAGGGTGCTTCTAAGTTTAGTGATTATGAATGGCTAATGCTGAGGCCGTGAACATAGGACTGCAAATATCTCTTCAGTATATAGATTTCAATTCCACTTCTAAGTGTATACAGAAGTGAGATTGTGGGATTGTATGGTAATTTTTAGTATTCTATGAAATGTCTATACCGTTTTCCTTAATGACTTTACTAATTTACATTCCTTCTAATAGTGCACAATTGTTCCCTTTTTCTAGACCCTTGACAACACTTGTTATCATTTATCTTTTCAAAAATAGCCATTCTAACAAGTGTGAAGTGATAGCTCATTGTGGTTTTAATTTGCATTTCCCTGATGATTAGTGATGATTAGTATTTTTTCATATATCTGCTGGCCACTTGTATGTCTTCTTTGGAGAAGTGTCTATTTAGATTTTTTTGCTCCCTTTTAATTCAGTTATTTGTTTTCTTGCTGTTTAGCTATTTATATATCTTGATAATAACCCCTTATCAAATGGATACTTTGCAAGTATATTCTCCCAATGTATAAGTTGTCTCTATACTCTGTTAACTGTTTCCTTTGCGGTGTAGAAGCTTTTTAGTTTGATGCAATACCATTTATTTATTTTTGCTTTTATTGCCTGTGCTTTCAGAGTGATATTCAAGAAATCTTGTAGATGACACAAATATATGGAAAGATATCCATGCTAATGGATTGGAAAAATTAATATTTTTACAATATCTGTAGCAGCAAAATTAATCTATAGATTTAATGCAATCCCTATCAAGTTCCAATGTCATCATTAATGCAGATGGAAAACACTATCCTAAAACTTGTTTGGCATTATAAAAAACTTCAAATAACCAAAGCAATCTTAAGCAAAAAACAAAGGTGAAGGAATCATACTACCTGGCTTCAAAGCTATCATAAATATATAATAATAAAAATGACATGGTACTGGCATAACAAGAGACAAACTGACCAATAGAACATGATAGAAAGTCCAGAAATAAACCCATGCATTTATGGTCATTTATTTTCAAGAATGGTACCGAAAACACACAGCAGAGGAAGTTAGTCTAATCAATACAAAGTGTTGGGAAAACCGGATATCCAGGTGAAGACTGGACCCTTATCTCATGCTATACACAAAAATGAACTCGAAATAAATTGAAGACTTAAACCTAATACCTGAAATTGCAAAGTTAATAGAAGAAAATATAGGAGAAATGCTCTGTGACGCTGGGCTGAGCAAGGTAGATAATTTTTTACTTAACTTGATTAGAGGTAAAAAGCCATGTCAAGAGCAGCAAGTGTTGAGAAGAGTGATAGAAAGCAAGGAAAATAAAAATACATATAAACAAAAAAAAAATCTTGTGTATTAAGAATATAAAAGATGGAGCATACCTAGGTGTGCAGACTGTGAGGAGATGTGTGACAAAGATTATTAGGCCAGTACCTTTGCTGTGTCCATCTATCCTCTAGGTCTTAATTGTATCAGTGTTAATTCTGGCTGTATTCTTCCCCACATACTAGTCCTAGAGTATGGTTATTACACTCATTTCTTCATGTATACATCCATACTCCTCTAAATTAGAGGTTATCACTCTTCTCTCATTGCTTTAAGCTATATTTTACTTTAGTTTAACAACTATGTATTCTTTAATATTTTAATTTATATTATGCTCTTTATCTTAACATTTTTAAGTAAGGGATGATACTTAATTTGTATTGCCATAACAATATATTAAATACATAGCAGTGTTTTAATAAAGTTAGATTAATTTTAATAATTTAGACCTTCTTGCTGAATTTTTGCTTTCCGATGCTAGAATAGCAGTAATAGAATAATAAGTTGCATTCATTTCATTCAATAATAACTGTATTCATTTCATTGCCAATGTAACAAATTACAACAAATTTGATAGCTTAAAACAATACAAATTTATAGTCTTATTGGTATGGAGGTCAGAAATCTGACACAGTCTCGCTGAGCTAAAATTAAGGTGTTGGGTAAAGTTGTATTCCTTCCTAGAAGCTCTAAGAGAGAGTACATTTTCTTGCCTTTTTTAGTTTCTAAAGGGTGCTTGTTATCTTTGTCTCTTTATTGTTTTTCTCCATTTTCAAAGCCAGCAAGTGTGGGTCAAGATTTTCTCAAATTGCATTACTCTGATCTTGCTTCCAGTGCCACACCTTCTTTAACTCTTCAGCCTCCCTCTTCTACTTTTAAAGACACTTGTGGTAATACTGGGCCCCTCAAATAAGCAAGAATGACTCCCTATGGTAAGGTCAGCTGATTACTAATCTCAATTAGGTCTGCAACCATGATTCAAATTCACCACATAACCTCATATATTCACAGCTTCTGGAGAATAGTGTGTCAATTCCTAAGATAGGACATTTTGATGAGTTTTTAAATTTCAAGATCAATTCTAATCGATATTTGATATTTTTACCCCTAGAGGTATTTCTAAGAGAGTCAATATGATCAAAGATTAATTAAACATAATAATAAATATGTAAAAAAACACATTCATTGTAATTTTGATTTCTATTTATTTTTCCTTTTGCTTAGAATACAAATATTATAATTTTTGAAGACTTTAATATTTGTTTTTATGTTTCTATTGTTTTATTTCTGATAATGAAACCACTCAAATTTGAGAAGCATATTAGCAGACTTACTTTACTCCCAAGACTAATTTCCAGATGTTTTAATAATTATTTCAATTCCTCTAACTCCTATGAAGTTATTCACCTGAGTCATCTTTTTGTAATCTTATTTGAATACAATGGGTACATAAACAGAAAAATACAATTTTGTTCTTAATATAGTTGTTAATTTTTTTATAGCAAGGATTTTTTTTTTCTAATCTACCCCATGCCCAAAAAATATTTCCAGGAAATCTAAAATGATTGATTTGTCAAATTTAGTGATTTACATAAGTTATCTGCTTGGGGCCAAAATATTTTCTTCGGGAAAGCTCGTCAAAATCAAATTACAGCAATTTAAACTATTCTTGAGAATTTGGTTCATTAGTTGGAGGTCCTTTGGCATAAAACAAATCATGTATAAAAATATTTTGAACAATTCTGAGATTAAAGGAATTATGAGAAATAGTCAAGAATAGCTTCCCTCTCCCTAAAAAAAGCAAGCTATAAGTATAGTCTGGACCTGGAAGAAATGGTCATTAGCAGTAGGAGGGTCATGGTTGCCAAAAAAGCCGAAGAATGTAGTCAGGATGAAGAAGAATTATCTTAGAAAGATGGTTTAAGATGTGAGAAGTCAGATTACATATAATGGTAACTATGTATGCAAATGGAAAAAAAATGATAATACCTAATTTGTTGAATTAGAGAAGTAATAATTGAAATATTCACAATAATAGCATATATATTAGAAATTAGGAGATTTAAAGTGTTTAAAGTTCTTTGTGTTTGGGGAATGAAAAACATAATATTATGAGCTCAATCTTCTCCAAATTTTCTTAATATTCATGCTACATAAAAACAATTTGAGTTACATGCATTTTGGAGAACTTGATGCAATTATTCTACGATTTAAATGAAAAATGACATCCATGAATAGCAAAGTCCACCAGAACAAAAAGAAGAGAAAAACAGACACATAGTAAGCTAATTTTATATGCAATTTGAGAAGAGAATTTCCTCAGAGTAGCTAAGTGTCTTCTGAAGAGGAAAAATGTAAGGGAGATATCCTCTGATGTGAAGGCATATTACTGAGCTATTTCATTAGAGTGCTTTTGGCAAAATAATAGAAAAAAATAAGATAACATCATAGAAAGCCTAGAAATAGACCCATGCTTATATAAATACTTGATATGTAACTAAAGTGTTATTGAAGACTTCTTGATGAACTGAGGGAACTGTTCAATAAATGAGCTCCAAAATACTAGTTCTCTATTTAGGTAAAAGAGGACAATTAATTCAAATGATAAACCTAATAATCAGACATTAAAAAAAATCAGTTAAACAAGGATAAAGTCTTAAAATGTGAAAAGAAAATTATCTTAAAACTTTGTAGAACAAATGTAATGAAGAATAATTATACTTTCTTGGGTACACATTTTTTTGACAAAACACAAAAATAGCACTAATCACAAAAGAAATGCTGATAATTTTAACTGTATTAATACTGCTTATCTGTATTCATTAAATAACATCATACAATCATGAAAAAATTAGCCAAAAACTGAGAAAAAGTATTTGTAAAACATAGTTATATTATAGAATATTTATATGCCAAGAAAATGATATCTGCAAGTGACAATATGGTATAATTTTCAGAAACATAATAATGCATTATAAGTTCAAGGATACCATATATAGTACAGCAGTTTGTAGCTTAAAATAAGCAAAAATCACAAAACTAAATGCCTTAAGTACATATATATGTGTGTGTATATATATGTGTGTGTGTACATATATATACACACATATTTGTGTGTGTGTGTATATATAGGTTTTTTTAATAGAAACTCACAGATATTAAAGGAATTATAAAAATTCAGATTAACATTTACCTCAGTGATGAGGTAGAGGGATTACTAGAAGATCACCCATAACTATACATAGCTTTTGGTCATATACTTGTTCTTGTATTGGCAGGCAGTTTCACTGGTCTTCACTCTACTATTATGTGTTGTTTAAAAAGTATATATACTTGTTGAAGGTGTTGTTATATTTGTATCAAATAAGGCCAGGTTCGGGGGCTCATGCCTGTAATCTCTGCACTTTCGAAAGTCGCAGCAGGTTGATTGCCCGAGCTCAGCAGTTTGAGACCAGCCTTGGTAACATGACAAAACCCCGTTCCTACCTAAAATACAAATATTAGCCAGACATAGTGGACTGTGCCTGTGGGTCCAGCTACTTGGGAGGCTGAGGCACGAGAATCACGTGAGCCTGGAAGGAGGAGGTTGCAGTGAGCTGAGATCACACCACTGGCACTTCTACCTAGGTGACAGTGAGACCCCATTTCAAAACAAAAATAAAGGAATTAAAAAATATATTTAAGCCAAATATTTTATTTTAAAAAATAAAATAAATCTGAAGAAAGTTATGAAATTCAAGAAATAAATATATTCAATGGTACTCTTAAAGTACATGAAAAAGTAAACCTCAGAATATTTTGATTTGAACTGCATATGGTTTACATATAGAAAAACAATATGTATAAACAAGTTCTAGACTTTAAAATTAAAAAAATACATTTTTTGAGAACATAAGTAATGTTTAATATATTAAGATTTCTATTAACTCATTTTTCTTTTAGATTGATAAAGTTTTGTTTTGTTTTGTACAGTTTCTTCTTACTGTGCTACCATTGAGTATTGTCCAAGGTAGGGATAACTTAGGGTGTCTCTTCTCAAAAGCATGGAACTCACATATGACCCTTTCCACATATATTCAATGAAGAAGTCTCAGTCCCCATAGTACCCAATTTTTGAATGATGTATTATTCTTGCAGTATTCAATACACAAAACAAAAAGTAATGACTTTTTGCCACTTTCCACTTAAACCAGATGCATTTTATTAAAGACCTCTGAAAAAAAATATGTCCAATCTCCCCATAAATGTAAGTTAAGAATATATTCTAATATTACATTTGTTCATTTCTCATTGCCATTTGCTCAATTATTATATTTACATACTTATATACACATATGTATAACACATATACACATATATACATATATTTGTATTTCACATTTGTTTATACATAAGATGAGAAAATAGGAATTGTCAGAAAATGTTTTTCAGTCAGACTTTCAGCATTTTTATGTATATCTCTTGAGCTAAAACATTTTTTATTATGGAGTATCATTTTTATCTATACTAATTGTTTTTACTACAAATATTTTTCTTATATTAAATAAATATACCAGCTTTTCTGTCATTAGTACTGTCTTGTGCATTATACTTTATTTTGTATTTACAAACACAGTCTTTACATTTTATGTGTATATGGAATAAAAATGATTTATAAGTTTATTTTGTTTATGTTTTAAAATACAATTTAATTATTTTTGTCTTTTGATTAAAAAGTTTAATCCCCTTACATTAAATGTGACTACTGATGAATTTAGGTTTATTTTAGCCATCTTACAAAGGCAGAGTCTTCATGTTTTTTCTATTTTTTCACTTTTGTTCATTCTTGTATTCCTTTCATGTGTTTTCAATTCTTCTCTCCACTATCATACTCCTCTAATGTCCTGTTGTTGCGATGGAAATTTCTAGTCAACAGTCTATTTACAAGTTATTGTTTTGTTCTTTAAAATGTTTTAAATAAAATTGTCTGACTTTTTAAGACCTTATGTTTGTATTTAGTATTCTGTACTTTCAGTGAGATATGTTTGGTTACTTTTTTAGAAATTTAACCTTTTTTGGATTATAATTACTGACTTTGCATATGATTTATGGGCAAAAGTCAGGTTATAATTTCTCCTTATTTCCTTCCTTACTTCTGATTAGATGTACATCAGAGCTGCCAGACTCTGTCCTGTCTTTTACCCCTGCTTTTATTTTTCCCATCTCTTCTCAGAGATTACTTCACACACTGCATGTGATGAGTGCCCTACATTCCTGCAGTTCAGTGGCTGTACGACCACAGGCAGCATGATTTGCTTTATTGCTGACCTTTGAATAATCTAATTATATTTGTTTAAAGTTCATTAAGGTTTTCTTCCATTGTTTAAATATTTTCTTTCATATTTTCAGTTATTATGTTTTTAATATTTGGATAATCTCTTGAATAGTTTATTGGAACAGCTTGCTTAGTTTTACCCCTCTTTTTTCTTACACATATTTTAATTCCTGTCTTTTGCTTTTTAAATATATTTAAGCTACTGATTTTATAGTGAGTGTCTGATAATTTCATTATGTGGACCTTGGTTAGTCTCATTAGATTATTGGTCTGCTTTATGTTACTAATGGTGCTGTGCTTTCTCTGAATTTGGTCATTCTTGACTGTGAGCTTCTATTCTTTTATATTTGAGAATAAGGCCTGGTTTGATGGTAATTTTCATCTGTAATAGCTTATGTTATGGTTCAATGGGCTCTTCTGATACAGCAACACATTCATTATACTCTTACAAATAATCTCAGGCCAAATTGTATGAATTTGAGCTGCAGAATTGCATGAGGTCTAGCTTGTGCTTGTAATTTCTCAAGGGATAATGTCTTTCTCTCTCTACAGAACCAAATTCAAATCAGGCGACTTTTAACATTTTACCTTCTCGGAGTAAGTTTATTTCTAGTTCACCTTTTCACAAAGAGTAGAAACATTTTTATGCAGAATCCTATTAAACTCCAACTTAGAGTGAAACTTCTGTGTTTTTCTCCTGTCCTTTGCATAACAAGTGGCAGATAAAACAGAAACTGAAGTCACCAGGATTTTTAACCTGCTCTGAAGCAAATGAACTTGAGTGCTTTCCTACCTCTCAGGACTGCAATTTCACTTTACATTTAGTTTCTGAGGATCCCTTAGTTTTTGCCAGCTCGTCTATGCATGCATAATTTTATCCAGTATGTTTAGTTGTCTGCATGTGAATTCATAATAGTATTTCAGATTTCTAGATTTGCATAATGCTAGACATAGAAATATTCTTATAGCATGTGTTGGTGATATCAAACTTATGTATTATTATGAACCTTTTATAGCTACATTCTTTATTTTTCACCATTGGCATACATAGTCATTTTAAATAACCCCCTCCACATAAAAGTACAGGTGTTATAAGTCTGTGTAGAATTTTAGTACTTATAACAAGAATATAGAAATAATTATGCATACAAAAGAAAACAAATATTTGAATTTTATACTACTTAAGGAGAAATAAAATAAACCAGGAATCATTAAAGTTATCATTGCTATCCCAGGATCCTTTCTTTTCATTAATTTGCTTTCATTAACCAATATGTCGCTAATTTTTCCTCCTTTGGTTACTCTAATTATTTATAACTGAATCAAAATGGCATTCATAATAATAGGTTGCTTAAAAATATTCAACTAGCTATTTTGTGTGTTTTATCAACAGAATTGATTTGTCACATTACAATTTGTTCAGTGATTGAAATAAAAATATCAATGCTGGTGGATATTCATATTCTCTCCTCAGAGGTTTTTGAAACAGAGAAACTCCATCTTGAATAGGGACTGGGTAAAATACGGCTGACACCTACTGGTCTGCATTGCCCGGTTGCAGGAGGTTAAGACACTCAGTCACAGGATGAGATAGGAGGTCTGCACAGGATACATGTCATAAAGACTTTGCTGATAAAACAGTTTGCAGTAAAGAAACTAGCCAAAACCCACAAGAACCAAGATGAACACAATATTGACCTCTGGTCATTCTCACTGCTCATTGTATGCTAACTATAATGTATTAGCATGGTAGGAGACACTCCCACCAGCGCCATGACAGTTTACCAATGCCATGGCAATGTCAGAAAGTTACCCTATATGTTCTAAAATGTAAAGGAACCCTCAGTTCTGGGAATTGTCCAACCCCTTCATGAATAACCCACCCCTTGTTTAGCATATAATCAAGAAGTAACAATAAGTATGCTTAGTCGAGCAGTCCATTCCACTGCACTGCCTATGAAGCAACCATTCTTTTATTCCTTTACTTTCTTAATAAACTTGCTTTCACTTTACTTTATGGACTTCCCCTGAATTATTTCTTGTGCAAGATCCATGAACCCAACTTTCTCTTGGAATCTGGATAGGGGCCTCTTTCTGGTAACACCCTGATATGCACGTGTAAATGTAATAGGAATGCATATCTTATATTAACTACTCAGAGAAAGCAAATAGCACACAAACAGCAAAATATGCTAAGACAGTCAAGCAAGGGGTCAAGTATTTGAGTAAGTTTTAGTTGTCTACCTGGTCTTGGTACGGATTAGCATTTGACAACCACAAAGCTTAATGCTTTTCAGAGTAATTATTTAAACCTTCCATCTTGCTCAGTAATCAATCTTTTTATTTATTTATTTATTTTTTGAGTCTGAGTCTCGCTCTGTCACCCAGGCTGGAATGCAATGGCATGATCTCAGCGCACTGCAAGCTCCGCCTCCCAGGTTCTCGCCATTCTCCTGCCTCACCCTCCCAAGTAGCTAGGACTACAGGCACCTGCCACCATGCCCGGCTAATTTTTTGTATTTTTACTAGAAACGGGTCTTCACTGTGTTAGCCAGGGTCTCGATCTCCTGACCTCGTGATCCGCCCACCTTGGCCTCCCAAAGTGTTGGTATTACAGGCATGAGCCACCATGCCTGACCCCCTCAAAAATCAATCTTAAACAGATCTAGGCATTTTGATATTCATTAGAAGGGATCTGTTTTGAAGTTTACATGTGGTTTCCTTTTGCCTAAACTACGTTTTGTGAATTATCCCCTTTGTAAAACTTTGTTTAAATTTCTCTAACTAAGATAGATGTAGTCTTTGTTCCTTTTTTGAGACTCGGGTATAAGGAATGCATGACTAGAATTTGTAGTCTTTGTTCCATTTTGAGATGCATGCATAAGGAATGCATGAGTACAACTACATTGATGTCCATGGATAAAAAAGAAGTGGTAGCATAAAAATTTTATTCTTTTTTGGTTTATTTTTTCTGCTTTTTTAAAAAAGATACATGTATTTGATATCTTTTTTGACTAATGGGAAGGCAAGGAAAAAAGAAACCAGAGAAAACTTTGAGATTTAGAGTTTCAGAGAATTCCCACTTGAGTTTGTTTTATACCATGAATAAAAATATATACAGAGAAACACATATAACATTCAACATGTACACAATGTTTCAAAAAATAAGTACATAATATTTGAATACTTCAAGACAAAAAAATATATGAATCCTCCAATGCTGGAAAAAAAAAAAAACCTAAATTATGGTTTTACATTGTGTCTAATTTCTTCATGAAGCAGAAAGAACAACGTAGAAAGAAGAACAATGATCAAAATAAAAGATTCTGGAACCAGAGAACCTGGATTAAAATATAACCTCTATCATTTATTAACTGTGTAACTATGGCCAACTCACATAACCATTCTGTGTCTCAGCTTCCTCAGATGTCAAATGGAAATAATAATTCCTACTTATATAATAGGCCTTTGTAAAGCTAGTATGTATTAGTTACTGTTACAGTTTCAGTAACTAATACATACTAGCAATATAAAAGTGTTTATTATATAAATGAATAATAAAGAACGAAGCAGGAGAAGACATGAGGTAAACTTATAAATCCCCTTAATATCAAGGTTAATTTAATTCTGAAGAAAATAAAGAGCCTTTTAAGGAACTTAATTAAAAAAGTAGTATTATCAGACTTAAAAATCTTTAAAAAGTTACTTGTGACTACTTGTGACTGATGAGGTCAATAAATCAGAAGAATACATTTAAAAATATACCCTATTTTGGAGATTGCTACAGAGGGGATGAAGTACACAATTTAAATATGTTTAGAGAGAAAAATATATGATTTAGTAATTGACAAGCTAAAGGAAGTAGAAGAGAGAGGAGAGGCAGTAGTCTGAGTTGTCTAAAAATTTTAAGTAGATGATGGTGTGATACACGGACAAAATGAGAGTAAGAGCAAGCATAGCTTATGTTTGAAGATATGGCAGTTTATTGAGTCTTCAAATAATAAGGTAAATATTCACAAATGTTAATATATTCAAATTTATGGGATTAAAACTTCAATACCCTTTAAATAGTTTATTTTTAAAAGATTAACATTTTATGTAAAATATTATATACTAAATAATTTAAACTGAACCAATTATAAGTCTAGAACATTAAACTCCATATATTTAAAAAATACATGAGTATAAAGAGATTGTTTTAATTTATTCTTGTTTTAAACTATAGTTAGTTTATCTTTTTAAAGTGATTTTTATTTTGCTATACTCACAATTTTTTTTTTATTGTACATAGTAATGGCAAATAGAAAAGTTATAGCTTGGAAATCATGATTTTTGACAAGCCAGGATAAAAATGAAAAGAGCAATTATTTATAATAAGGCTTGTTAAATGACATTTCTTTTTAAAATAAAATCAAATTCCAGTTGTCAAATTTCTCTTTCCCTATTCTTCAGACTGAGAGTTCTTCAAAATAACTTGTATGCAAACAGACTGTTTTATTAAACACTTCTGAAAAGAGAACATAATAATCTCTGTAAACTTAGGTAAAAGAGAGTATAGAAGTGTCAGGTTCTGAGGTCTGAGGGGAGTCAGTGAGTGAGTGGCGGGTAGCTGGAAAAACATTTGAATTGTAGACAGTTTCAACATGACTTCACTCTCTGGGCATAAGCGAGCCGTATGTACAGCATTAGCCCACCCTTAAACAGCCTATATTCTTACTGCATAAGTCTATAACACAATATTTTGTATCAAAGAGGTTGGAGATATCCTCATATCATTTTATCTTTTGCTGTGAAACTGTATTTCCACCACCCTGTCAGGTTCTAACTGACATCCAAGATGAGTTGGGCAAGTGGCGGGTAGCTGGAAAAACACTCAAGGAATCACAGATGGTTTTGACATGACTTTACTCTCTCTATGGGTGTGAGTGAGAACCATATGTACAGCTTAGGCAGGATAATTATACCTTCTACAGACAACAGTGGCTCTGAGCCAAGCACAAGCTCATGTGGGTGATTACCTAATTCGCTTCATGTGGTGTGGTTACATAATGTGCTTATGTGGCGTGGTTACATAATGTGCAGAGTTGTGTGCCTGCACTCCAAACCCACTGAGTCATGTTGGACCAAATGTCTGCTTTGGCCTATTCTTGACTGCAGTACATCCATTTTTCTTACACTCTACCCCTTAGGCTGAGGGAGACATAGGCCTGCACACACAAGTCTGACATAGAGGCCTGATACATAGGTTTTGGGCACACAGGCTCAACACAGGCTTGACACATAAGCCTGGGCACACAATTCCAACACACAGGCTTAACACATAAGCCTGACACATAAATTCTGGGCACACAGGTTTCACATACAGGCCCCAGACACACAGGTCCGACATATGTGGGCAACCACCCCATGGTGACTTTATCCCAATATTGAATATTGTTTTATATATTAAGCCAGGTTTTTGTTCCCCTATCTTTAGGGGCATTAGGGCAAGACCCATCGGTTGTTCATGATCTACCTTCTGACAGACCACTAGGTGAGCCCGCAATGGAGGTTTTTCCTCCTCGGTATCAGACTGAGTGGGGGTCTCTGGCCGAGATGGTTGACCCAGGCCTGCATTCACAGCAACTTCTAATTCCTTTTCCAAGCTCTGTAGTTGGGCCTCCAGGTGCCCTGCTTGCCCCTGAAGGTCCCCACTTATGGTAACTTCTCACTGTATTTCTGAGCTTTGTAGCTAGGCCTCGGCACCCAACCTGTGCCTAAAGGGCCCTTACCTGTGCTCCACCCCTCTGAGACTGGGTGTGTACTTCATGTAGTGTAGTCAAAAAAGCCAATCCAACTCTTCCAATAAAAGCTTTCTTCGTTCCGGTGCTCTGCACTTCCAGATGCTTCAGGGCCTTCTCCTTGCTTGCAGAGGAAACATCTATCACCACCCAGATTTCCATCAGAGCACATCCAAGCAGCACATCTTGGGATCCTGTTTGTGACACCAATTGTTAGGTTCCAACTGAGGTCTGAGGGGAGTCAGTAGGCGAGTGGCAGGTAACAGGAAAAACAGTCCAGGAATCATAGACAGTTTCAGCATGGTTTACTCTCTCTCTCTCTGGGCACGAGCAAGTCATATGTACAGCATTAGCAGGGTAACTATACTTTTTACAGATAATAGTGGCTCTGAGCCAAGCGTGAGCCCATGTGGGTGATCACCTAATGTGCATCACGTGGCACGGTTACATAATGTGTGGAATTGTGCACCTGCACTCCAAACCCACTGAGTCATGCCATGCCAGAAGTCTGCCTAGGCCTACTCCTGATGAAAGTGCAGCCATTTCCCTTACAGGATCTATGTGACAGTATCACTTATTTTGGATACAGATATGGAATAGTTCTTACAGCTTTCTGTGTGTAAAGCAAAAATAAAATTTGAAGCCCCTAACTGACTAAATAGATCCCCCATTTCAGCCAAGGGGATTTAAAGAAACCTGAAAAACTAATTCAAGTCATGATGGGAAGGGAAATTCTTTCAACAGGTCTCATTATACTCTCCACTCTTTAGAGTTTAGGCCCAGCTGACCAGCATAAACATTAAAATAGACATCTTAAGACTGACAAAACAGACTCTTTGTAGCAATAAGATATCAAATTCCAACCTGACTCTACTATAACATCACAAGACACATAAAAAAGGAAATCAAAATATTTTACTCCAAAATGTGTTTCTTTGCCACATTTTGAAGTGGTCCTATAAAGTCATCTTCGGTGGTGGAAAATTTGCTTCTATAAAGAATCTCTTTTAACATAACTAGATCTTTTCCCTTCCAGACTCTCCCAATCTGAAGAGATTAACTGAGAGTATAGTACCTTTTAAAGGTCTACATATGAAACATTTGCCATCTATTATTTCCAAAAGCGGCCACATATGGGACTTCACGTACCTACTAAGAACCTTGGTTTCCACAACCCATTATCTTAACTTAGACACTCCTTTCTATTGATTCCAGGTGTTTAGAAAATAACTTACCTCTTCCAACCAATTGCCAATAAGAAAATACTTGAATCTCCCTATGACTTCTAAACCCCAACTGTGCTCCCTTACTCTCTGCTTTGAGTTATCTTGCCTTTTGGGACAGAACTAATGCATAAATCAAATGTACTGATTGATGTCCTATGTCTTCCTAAAATATATAAGACCACATTGTAACCCAACTACCTTGGCTGAGAGTTGGCTTTTTTTAAATCAACTATGATAAGCATAACACTGAGCAAAAATGTGGGAAAAGCATTAAAGAGGTTAATATCTTTAGTGTAATACATTCCTGTCTTCAGTTTAAAAGAGAAAATCAAGTTTAAAAATACACACACACACACACACACACACGCACACACACTCATTAGCAATTCTGATCAACATAAAAATGTAAATTTCTAGAGATATTTGAACACAACAATATTTGTGGAAAAAAACAAAGAAAACTAATTCTGTGGACCTTAAATATAATAAACAGTCAAAGTAGATAATGGAGGTAGAAACCCCAATAAGAAATGGGGAATGATATCTGGAAATTTAACTCCCATGAAGAAATGAAAATGAGCTTAGTACACTTGTGTATGGCAGAGTATTTCACCCAGCTTCAGTGCACAAACGTGTGATTTACAAGACATGACCACTACTCAACACCGTTGCTCATACTGAGTAGTTTTTCTCTTGGGGGACAAGGTAGATTATAGATCTGTAAGATGGAATATTCCAATAAGATGGAATATTAGCGCACTAGCTTGGAGAATAAATCTGCAATAGTCCGGCAAGATATTATAATTAAGTTATCAACATATGAAAGTCTTTCTCCGTATAAGGTATTATAATTAATTTATCAATATATGAATACTTTTCTTCACAGCTCTTCATAGGAAGGCCAGCAAGGAAGAGAAGGGTGACAATCAAGTCACTAAAAACAAGAGAAAGTGTAAGAAGACAGGGGAAAAAAAAGTAACAGAAAGAATGAATTTGAAGGCTAGTGTTTTAAAACTCAGGAGAGAGAGAAAAAAAAAAGAAAAAAAACGATACCAATCTCAAGAAAGGCAGTAAGTCAAATAATTTATTTCTGAGGGAATTACAATTATAATGCAATGTAAGAATGGCAATTTACAAGTGTGTTTCTCAAATTTAAAGAAAATAATTATATCTATAACCAAAGATACAAGATTATGAAAAAACTAACTCTATGAATAGAGAACATGTACAGCTGAATAAATGAATATAAAAATCAATTATTAGAATAAAAATAGTATTAATATTTGAGAAAAACTCTAGAGAAGATTCAGTAAAAAGAGCTTCCAGTGCACATTTAACATGTATTTCAGTAGTAAAGAATACAGAAAACAATAGAGAAGCAACATTCAATTGTTTTTTAACTAGAATTTTCCTTAAATGAAAAAATATATCAGTTCTTAACTGGGAAAGACACACAAAGTAAAATAAGCATGAATAAATAAAAACAGATATTACATAGACCTATACAATTAAATAAATGACAAAATATTGAAAACAACTAAAAAGAAAATGCAGAATTATTGATAAATAGTAATAGATTAATAAAGATTTATCATATTCAAAATACTTTACAAAAGACCTTAAAATACCAGCTTCAATCCTTAAAGAAAATATAATCAAAATCATTCAAGACAAATAGTATATAAATATATTCTAAGCATAGAAATACAAATGTATATCTCCTCTGACAAAGTTTTCTTAAAGTATTTATCAGTAAAAATACAAATGATCAAAGAAGATGCAGTAAATCAATTCTTAATACAATATGAAACAAATCTAAGTTTAAATAGTAGTGGCCAATTTACATGTGATTTCAAAAAGGCAAACGTAAAATGCCCCACAGCAATAACAAATAAGATCTAGAGGCACATTTTCAAATAATTTAAGTCATGCTAAGATTTTTTTTTTCTTGATTCAGAGGAGTAGAGATACATTAAATAATTTGAAGAATAAAAATTATTTTAGGTAAATTATTAAATATCAAAATCATTGTCAAAATATGTGTGTATGTGTATTTCAGTTAAAAATAAGGAAAATAATACATAGAGAATGCATTGTAAGCAAAATGCAAAGTAACATTTGTAAAAATATTATCATACAGTATATAAATATATCATTACAGTAATTTTTATAAGTTAATAATAACTATTAAAAGACAAAGAAACTGATATTGATAAGAAACTTTTGTTGACCTATATTACTGTTAGGAGGTAATTATGATAAACAGAATCTAGCAAAAATATGTTTCAATTTTTAAGATAAATGAAGATAGTTGGTGCAATATCAGTATACAACATAATTTTTTTGCTTAATATTTGTGGTAAAAATTTAACATGAGATTTACCCTCTTACATTTTAAAGTGCACAATGCAGTATTGTTAAGTATAAGCACAATGCTATACTATAGATATCTATAATTTATTCATTTTGAATTAGTGACATTTTATACCCATTGAATTCCCCATTCCCTCCTCCACTGAGTTCCTGGCAACTACCCTTCTATTCTCTGTTTCTATGAGTTTTACTAACTCATATACTTCATATATAGATTTTGAATGTAATTATTCAGAATCCATTTTTCCGTGACTGGTTTATTTCACTTATCATTATGTCTTCCAGATCTATCCACAGTGTTGCATATGGCAGTATTCCCTTCATTTTAAGGCTGAATAAGATTCCAGTATATGTATATAACACATTTTCCTTTTCCATTCATCTGGCAAAGTATATTTAGGTTCTCAAATCTAGATTTGTGAATAATGCTGCAATGAACATGAGAGTACAAATATCTCTTCAATATCCTTATTTCAATTTCTGTGGATATATACCCAGAATTGGAATTTCTCACTCATAAGGTAATTCTATTTTTGATTTTTGAGGGAACTCCATACTGATTTCCATAAAGGCTATACCACTTTACATTCATACCAACATTGTGCAGGGTTCCAATTTCTTTATTTAGTGCCAACATGTTTTCTTTGTTAATTTAGCAATAATCTTCCTAACAAGTGTGAGGTGATACCTGCTTGTGATTTTCAAATTGTGTTTCCGTGATAAATAGTGATACTGAGCATATCTTTATATGCCTGTTTGTCTTCTGTATTTCTTCCTTGGAGAAATTTCTATTCAAGCCCTTTGCCTGTTTTTAAATTGTTTAAACCCTTGTCAGATGTATGATTTGCGAGTATTTTCTCCTATTCTGAAGGTTACTTTATCACTCTGTTTTGTTCTGAAAATACTTTCATTTTGATATTGTTCCACTTTTCTGTTTGTACTCTTGTTGCTTTTGCTTTTGGTGACGTATAAAAGAAGTCATTGCCTAGACCAATGTCATGAAGTTTTCCTCCTGTTTTCTTCTAGGAGTTTTACAGGTATAGTCTTTATGTTCAATGTTTTCATCCATTTTGGGTTGATTTTTGTGTATGGTGTAATATAAAAGTTCAGTTTCATTCTTCTGCATGTGGATATGCAGTTTTCATATCACCGTTTATTGAAGAGATTCTCCTTTACCCATTGTGTTTTTGGGGGACCATTGTCAGAAGTCAGGTAACCACATATATGTGGGTTTATTTCTCAGTTCTCTATCTGCTCTATTGGTTTTTATGTCTGTCTTTAAGTCAGTAGACTGCTTACATACTATAGCTTTGTAATGTATTTTAAAATCAGCAAGTTTGATGTCACTAGCTTTATTCTTCTTTCTCAAGGTTTCTTTGGCTATTCGGGGTTTTTCTGGTTCCATATTAATTTTTTTTTAATTTCTCTAAAATAATATCATCGAGATTGTAACAGAGATTGCATTGGTTCTGCAGGCCACTTTAGGTAGAACTGACACTTAAACAATACTACATTATCTAACTTAAGGACACAGTTTTTATTTTTTATTTTTTCTGTTTCTTTTTCAGTGTATTTAATGGCATTTTATAGTTTTCAGTGTACCAGATTTTTGTCTCCTTGGTTAAGTTTATTCCTTAGTATTTTATAATTTTTTATTTTATTGTAAACTGGAGTGTTTTCTTAATTAATTTTCAGACAATTCAGTGTTAGTGTATGACAATGTAAATATTTTTTATGTAATTTTGCATCCCATCATTTTACTGAATTTGTTGATTAGTTTTAGCAGTTATTTTTGTAGTCGCTTTAGGATTGTCCGCCTATAAGATCATATGGTCTGTATGATCCTCTTACTTTCTGATTTGATTAACTCTTTTTGTTTCTTTCTTTTGTGATGGAGTTTTGCTCCTATTGCCTAGCCTGGAGTGCAGTGGCATGATCTCAGCCCGCTGCAACCTCTGCCACCCAGGTTCAAGCCATTCTCCCACCTCAGCCTCCTGAGTAGCTGGGACTACAGGTGCACACCATGAGGCTCAGCAATTTATTTTATTTTATTTTTTATTTTTAGTAGAAACAGGATTTTGCCATGTTGACCAGGTAGGTCTGGAACTCCTGACTTCAAGTGATCCACGAACCTTCCAAAGTGCTGGGATTACAGGCCTGAGCCACCGTGCCCAGCCTGATTTGACTTTTGTATTTTCTTCACTTATTACTCTGTACAGCTTTTTTAAGTACTACTTTGAATAGAAGTTTTAAGGCATATGAAAACTGTTAAGGAAAAATGAGAACAATAGTTATTGAAAAAGAAAAAAAAATCCTCCAAAACATTCTTCTTAAGTGACTAGTATGGATATAACCTCGAAGTATAAAAATAGATAACAGAAACTTCTGTAAAAACATACAAATTGACCAACTTAAAAATGAGATATTGGCCGGGCGCGGTGGCTCAAGCCTGTAATCCCAGCACTGTGGGAGGCCGAGATGGGCGGATCACGAGGTCAGGAGATCGAGACCATCCTGGCTCACACGGTGAAACCCCGTCTCTACTAAAAAATACAAAAAACTAGCCGGGCGAGGTGGCGGGCGCCTGTAGTCCCAGCTACTCGGGAGGCTGAGGCAGGAGAATGGCAGAGAAGCTCGGGAGGCGGAGCTTGCAGTGAGCTGAGATCCGGCCACTGCACTCCAGCCCGGGCGACAGAGCAAGACTCCGTCTCAAAAAAAAAAAAAAAAAAAAGAGATATTTTAAATATGTCTTTGAAATGTAGAACAAAAATTTTTAAGAAAATAGAATATGTCACTAACACAATCAAAAAGTTTGAAGCCATAGAAGTAAGGATGAGAGAAAAAAAGAGAGAAAGAGAGAGAGAGAAAGCATGTACTGTCTTTTATAGTCCAGTCTTGGATGTCCCATAGCATTGCTTCTGCTGCCTTCTATTAGATGAGGCAGTTACCAACTCCAGCCAATGTTCAAGTGAAGGGAAAATATACAGCTATGAGAGACACACCAATGTCACAGAAATTCTAAAAGAAGAACTTCTGAAATAGGCTTTATATTAATATAGACATTTTGTGATTTTCAATCTATTTATAACATTTGAAATGTTTGGATACCCCATTCTTAAATTCACTGGGGTTTACTCAACAGGTGTGTAATTTATTCATGTCTTGATACTTGGTGCTACATACCTAACTTCCTCTACTTTTCTAAATCTATCTTAGTTTATTTTGGACAATAAATCTAAGTGTTAACTCAACTACTTAACTATCATTAAAAACATAATTTGGGATTCCAAATGTCAATTTAAATTTCTTGCTATGTTTCTGAAATTAAGAAATTACTTAGCATATACCATTCCTTTGGTTTATTTTATCTTGTGGACAATAATGTGGCAAATTAGAAAGCCAAGATAGTATTATTTTGTTAAGAAAATTAATAAAAATATAAAATTCCAGTCCGAAATAAAGTGCAAAAAGTAACATTTGAATAATAATGTTTACCACAATGTACAGGTTTACAATTTGAAGATTGTAACATATTTTAGTGCCTCAGTTGTCATTTTATTCATTACAGAAATTGGCTTCTATATGTCAGCTATGACTTTATTTAAAACCATGGCCAAAACATTAATATTCCCACAAGAGAAATTTCAGTCATTATATTGATTTTTATCTTGCAGTATAATTCACCATTGTGTGCATGTTCCGTTTGCTTTCTAATTTATATTAACTTCCCTATTTATTGTGGTAAAAGGTTGCTCTTGTGAAGTACTTGGGTGACCTAAGAGTTCACATAATTTATCTGATAAGTCTATTTAGCTGTAATATGTTGCAATTTCTTAACCAGTCAACAGTCTATACAGAATTATGTAAGTAACCATAAATAACTTATTTCTGTTTGGAGATGTCTATTTCAAGATTTTATAAAATCACATAAAATTTTAGGAGTAATACTCAAGTAACTGATTTATAGTGTGCCTTACTTATCTCCCAGAAAGTGTGAATATATCTGTATCCATTTGAGATAACAATTTATAGACAAAAAGTAAAAATGTCACATGATGTACAAATATATAAAGTTTCCTAAATCAGTACCAATCAATTGGATCTGAACTGTTTACCTTTTTTCAGAATTAATATGTTAGCAATATTCGTATTATGCTTTATATCACTTAGTCCTCAAAAGTCTTCAGAACGGCAGCCTCAGCGCCACTTTGGAGATTGTTACAAATGCAATCTTAGATCTCCTTCACACTTACTGATTCAGAATCTGTGGGGATGAGGTCTGGCAATTTGTATTTGTACAAGGCTTCCAGGTGCATGTTGAAATTTGAGAACCAACTCTATATTAATTTTCTGGGTTGGCACTGATTTAGATTAAACACTGGACTTAGTTCAGATTATTTTCAAGTCGGGATAAGGACTAAGTATGTGATGAGCTTTTTCAAAGAAATCCTAGAAATGAATTACAATAGAAATTCTTGGCCTCTTGCTTCAGCAATGCAACAAACTACTGTATACCATATCTTCTATCACAAAAGGATTATTTCCCACACAAAATTCAGCATTCCTAGGAAATATTTTCCAGTCAAGGTCATTACAGCTAAATAAATCAAATAGTAAACCATCAGTATTTTCTCAAATAATGTTGGTAAGTCTTAGCCTTCTTAAAATCAAGACTAATTATTTTTTGTTTTGTTTGTTATTGTTGTTGTTTGTTGTTGTTGTTTTTGAGATGGAGTCTCGCTCTGTTGTCCAGGTTGGAGTGCAGTGGCGTGATCTTGGCTCACTGCAACATCTACTCCACAGGTTGAAGTGATTCTCATGCCTCAGCCTCCCAAGTAGCTGGGATTACAGGTGCATGCCACAACCTTGTTAATTTTTGTATTTTTTGTAGAGACAAGGTTTCACCATGTTGGCCAGGCTGGTCTTGAACTCCTAACCTCAAGTGATCTGCCTGCCTCAGTCTCCCAAAGTGCTGGGATTAAGGCATGAGCTTCCTTGAGTGGCTTCTAAAAACACAATCACCAAAATTCCCCGAGTTGGACCTACAAACACAGTTTGTTGACAAATTCTTAGGGATTTGAATGCCCTTTTTGCTGGTAGAGAATTTTATTGTCATGTGGATTCCATGTTTCCTCACTATCTTTTAGCTTTAAGTGTAGGTCTGCTCTACCTGTTTACCATTTTCTATACCGTCTTCTTGCTTTGCACGTATGCAAAGTATAGTTAAAAAAAACTTTCCCATGGCCGGGCGCGGTGGCTCACGCCGGCCAATCCCAGCACTCGGGAGACCGAGGCGGGTGGATCACCTGAAATCAGGAGTTTCAGACCAGCTTGGCCAACATGGTGAATCCCTGTCTCTACTAAAAATACAAAAAAATAAATAAATAAGTAAATAAAAAATAACTGGGCCTGGTGGTAGGCCTGTAATCCCAGCTACTTGGGAGGCTGAGACAAGAGAATCGCTTGAACCCAGGAGGAGGAGGTGGCAGAGAGCCGAGATCGCGCCACTGGAATACATTCTGGTCGACAGAGTGAGACTCTGTCTCAAAAACAAACAAACAAACAACAACAACAAAAAACCTTCCCATGTAACTTATTTACTCATAGAGAAAGCTTTAGAATACCACCATAGATCACATAATCAGGTTGAAACCTTTTCTGTGAATTAGTCTGACTCTACCCTTTTTCTTTTTTTAACTTGAAATTATAAAAACCTGATTATTACATTTTTATGGCATTAATTTCTTAGCATTTATGACTAATGAATCAATTTTTCTCTCAAATTTAATTTCCTAGTTGTTTAATAATCTTTCTTTACCACATCTGAGGAGTTTAGAAATGGACAGGTACATCTGTGAAGCTATGACTTTCATGTAGTTCTATTTGACTTTCCGACAGTCTTTACCTTCCTCTTATTTGTAGAGGTTTCTTAAAACCCATGTATATCCTCACAACAGCCTTTCTCTATCTTCTTTTCTACATCCAAAGTGAAGTAGGTGAATATGATAAACAGTTTGTATCCTCTCTATATGATTGGAAAAAATGTAAAAACACTCATTTGGGGCTTTACTCTTTATGACGTGATATTTATCATGCTTATTTCAAGGATGCTCATATTAGACTCTAAGATTTTCTGTCCCATGACTCTTGGGATTCTAAATAAGGTAAGCAAATGGAATGGCATGTTTACATTTTAATCTAAACATCATTTTGTGGTAATAGGATTTTATTTTAGGATGTTAAAATACGGTGAGAAGCATGCCTACAGAGACCATACTGTGCATAGAATGAGCCAAATCATCCCATCACATTCAATTAGGTATGGTAAGAAAGATAAACATAACAAATGAGCCTGTGGAATACGCAAACAGTTTGAAGGAAAAAAATAGAAATGAGGGAACTGCCAAATGACAAGCAAGCACTGGTACTTTGGCAAAAGATTTAAGTGACATTTCTTTCAGACATTAATAAAGTCAGAATAATGGTATGATTTAAAGAGTAGTATTAAATGGAGAACCAACTATTCAGGTTTCTTCAAATGAGATGAATATCTCTTTCCTTGCTAGGTGTTTAAAGAATCATTTTCATATCTGTAAGTGTCATTTCACTGAATGACTCACCTTCTGTGCAGTTCCTCTTAACTCAGTCATGCTCCTATTTATTAATTATTTAGAACAAAGCAACATGTATTAGTGTAAGAGAAATATAAAATAACAGAATGTTGTGCTATGCTGAATTTCACCTAAAGCTAGTTGAAGAACATTTTGTAATCATTTTACCCATAGACTAGCTGATGCCCTTTGATCAATTAGTTATTCTATAATCTCTTCTCTAACTTTTAGTTATTGTAGCACTCCCTTGGAAGTTTTTTTTTTTCTTCCTTGATTTATGAGTATGTCTCTCCAAACTTCAAAATACTAGAAGCTAAGTGCAGGTTTTTGCTGATAATAAAAGTAATACAACTAATACATCATGTGGGTTTGACTATTGAATGAACACATTCAATAATTTGAATGTATATATAAAAGAACATATCATGGAATATTTCTAATATCCCTTCAGCTTTCATATTTATTTCTCAAAACAACTGACTTTAGGCCAGGTATGGTGGCTCATGCCTGTAATTCCAGCAATTTGAGAAGCTGAGGTGGGTGGAACACTTGAGGTCATGAGTTTGAAACCAGTTTGGCCAACATGGTGAAACCCCGTCTCTAATAAAAATACAAAAAAGTTATATGGGCATGGTGGTGTGCACCTGCAATCCCAGCTCCTTGAAAGGCTGAGGCTGGAGAATCGCTTGAATGCAGAAGGCAGAGATTGCAGTGAGTCATCAGGCCACTGCACTCCAGACTGGGAAACAGAATGAGACTCTGTCTCAAAAAACAAATGAAAACAACAAGAACAACAAGAAAATAATTGACGTTAATAATTTCAACTTTTGTTTCTGTTAAAGTGGTTTCAAATTGCATGTAGTTTCTAATTTTTTTTCAATACCATATTTCCAGGTTTCCTTATTTACAATTGGTTTGCAGCCAGTGCATTGAAATGTGAATTCCCTTTTAAGCAGATTTGGATTATAATTCCAAAAGACACAATCCTCAATACTGAAATCCCTAAATATCAAAATTCCTAAAGATAAAAATTTCTAAAGCCAAAGTCTCTAAAATTGAAAATCTCCAATGTCTAATTAAACTTCCAGATTGTAATGACAGACTTGGCTAGGAGTGATCAAGACTTCTAAAAGTGAATTTCAAGTTATCATCCGTAATTTTTTTTTCATTTCAGTCCAATAAATGTGGCAGAAAGTCAAGATAAGTGGATTTGCCATGCAATATGGCAACATGGAAAACTTCAATTTAAAAAAGCATCCTTTGTCAGCATTGGCATTTCCTTCGATTGATGAAATTCCAGGAGTTTTTAATACATTAAAGTCACATTTGCCTTAAGAAGCCAGTGAAGTTACTGAACTTCAAAAATGGCAATTGTGTTGTTGTTGGATCAACAGTTTTATTTCAGCCAAATTTGTGCACACAGAATGGATTTCCACAGGCCCAAAACAACATAAAAGCATGGCACAGAAGATGAAAAATTTTAATAAGAAATGCTCATGTTCATTTATAGCAAATCATAGAAGTATTTAGATAAGAGTAGTGTCACCATTCAAAAGCTAGCAGAAGGCAAGAAATAACTAAGATCAGAGCAGAACTGAAGGAGATAGAGACACAAAAAACCTTTCAAAAAATCAATGAATCCAGGAGTTGGTTTTTTGAAAAGATCAACAAAATTGACAGACTGCTAGCAAGGCTAATAAAGAAGAAAAGAGAGAGGAATCAAATAGACGCAATAAAAAATGATCAAGGGGATATCACCACCGACCCCACAGAAATACAAACAACCATCAGAGAATACTATAAACGCCTCTACGCAAATCAACTAGAAAATCTAGAAGAAATGGATAATTTCCTGGACACTTACACTCTCCCAAGACTAAACCAGGAAGAAGTTGAATCCCTGAATAGACCAATAGCAGGCTCTGAAATTGAGGCAATAATTAATAGCCTACCCACCAAAAAAAGTCCAGGACCAGATGGATTCACAGCTGAATTCTACCAGAGGTACAAGGAGGAGCTGGTACCATTCCTTCTGAAACTTTTCCAATCAATAGAAAAAAAGGGAATCTTCCCTAACTCATTTTATGAGGCCAACATCATCCTGATACCAAAGCCTGGCAGAGACACAACAAAAAAAGGGAATTTTAGACCAATATCCCTGATGAACATCGATGCAAAAATCCTCAGTAAAATACTGGCAAACCGGATCCAGCAGCACATCAAAAAGCTTATCCACCATGATCAAGTGGGCTTCATCCCTGGGATGCAAGGCTGGTTCAACATTCGCAAATCAATAAACGTAATCCAGCATATAAACAGAACCAAAGACAAGAACCACATGATTATCTCAATAGATGCAGAAAAGGCTTTTGACAAAATTCAACAGCCCTTCATGTTAAAAACACTCAATAAATTCGGTATTGATGGAACATACCTCAAAATAATAAGAGCTATTTATGACAAACCCACAGCTAATATCATACTGAATGGGCAAAAACTGGAAAAATTCCCTTTGAAAACTGGTACAAGACAGGGATGTCCTCTCTCACCACTCCTATTCAACATAGTGTTGGAAGTTCTGGCTAGGGCAATCAGGCAAGAGAAAGAAATCAAGGGTATCCAGTTAGGAAAAGAAGAAGTCAAATTGTCCCTGTTTGCAGATGACATGATTGTATATTTAGAAAACCCCATCGTCTCAGCCCAAAATCTCCTTAGGCTGATAAGAAACTTCAGCAAAGTCTCAGGATACAAAATTAATGTGCAAAAATCACAAGCATTCTTATACACCAGTAACAGACAAGCAGAGAGCCAAATCAAGAATGAACTTCCATTCACAATTGCTTCAAAGAGAATAAAATACCTAGGAATCCAACTTACAAGGGATGTAAAGGACCTCTTCAAGGAGAACTACAAACCACTGCTCAGTGAAATCAAAGAGGACACAAACAAATGGAAGAACATACCATGCTCATGGATAGGAAGAATCAATATCGTGAAAATGGCCATACTGCCCAAGGTGATTTATAGATTCAATGCCATCCCCATCAAGCTACCAATGAGTTTCTTCACAGAATTGGAAAAAACTATGGAACCAAAAAAGAGCCCGCATTGCCAAGACAATCCTAAGTCAAAAGGACAAAGCTGGAGGCGTCACGCTACCTGACTTCAAACTATACTACAAGGCTACAGTAACCAAAATAGCATGGTACTGGTACCAAAACAGAGATATAGACCAATGGAACAGAACAGAGTCTTCAGAAATAATACCACACATCTGCAGCCATCTGATCTTTGACAAACCTGAGAGAAACAAGAAATGGGGAAAGGATTCCCTATTCAATAAATGGTGCTGGGAAAATTGGCTAGCCATAAGTAGAAAGCTGAAACTGGATCCTTTCCTTACCTCTTATACGAAGATTAATTCAAGATGGATTAGAAATTTAAATGTTAGACCTAATACCATAAAAACCCTAGAAGAAAATCTAGGTAGTACCATTCAGGACATAGGCATGGGCAAGGACTTCATGTCTAAAACACCAAAAGCAACGGCAGCAAAAGCCAAAATTGACAAATGGGATCTAATTAAACTAAAGAGCTTCTGCACAGCAAAAGAAACTACCATCAGAGTGAACAGGCAACCTACAGAATGGGAGAAAATTTTTGCAACCTACTCATCTGACAAAGGGCTAATATCCAGAATCTACAAAGAACTCAAACAAATATACAAGAAAAAAACAAACAACCCCATCAAAAAGTGGGCAAAGGATATGAACAGACATTTCTCAAAAGAAGACATTCATACAGCCAACAGACACATGAAAAAATGCTCATCATCACTGACCATCAGAGAAATGCAAATCAAAACCACAATGAGATACCATCTCACACCAGTTAGAATGGCAATCATTAAGAAGTTAGGAAACAACAGGTGTTGGAGAGGATGTGGAGAAATAGGAACACTTTTACACTGTTGGTGGGATTGTAAACTAGTTCAACCATTATGGAAAACAGTATGGCAATTCCTCAAGGATCTAGAACTAAATGTACCATATGACCCAGCCATCCCACTACTGGGTATATACCCAAAGGATTATAAATTATTCTACTACAAAGACATATGCACACGTATGTTTATTGCAGCACTATTCACAATAGCAAAGACTTGGAATCAACCCAAATGTCCATCTGTGACAGACTGGATTAAGAAAATGTGGCACATATACACCATGGAATACTATGCAGCCATAAAAAAAGGATGAGTTTGCGTCCTTTGTAGGGACATGGATGCAGCTGGAAACCATCATTCTTAGCAAACTATCACAAGAACAGAAAACTAAACACCGCATGTTCTCACTCATAGGTGGGAACTGAACAATGAGATCACTTGGACTCGGGAAGGGGAACACCACACACTGGGGCCTATCATGGGGAGGGGGGAGGAGGGAGGGATTGCACTGGGGAGTTATATATGATATAAATGATGAATTGATGGGTGCTGACAAGTTGATGGGTGCAGCACACCAACATGGTATAAGTATACATATGTAACAAACCTGCAAGTTATGCACATGTACCCTAGAACTTAAAGTATAATAATAATAAAAAAAGAGTAGTGTCACATAGAAAATAAATGTGAATCCATTTTCTGAGAAAACTGTATCTTTAACAAAAACAGCTATTTCTTGTGAGGCAAAAACTTCAAAATATAGTTAATGCTTGTGAAAATCCATGAGCTCTTATGGACTATCTCTGTGCAACTGCTCCACTGCTCATAATCTATCACTGTAATAAACATTTTCATAAGTCAAATTTTCTTTTTAGTTTTTTATTCATTACTTTGAATTGTCAGTATTATTCTTTACAATGTTTATATTAAGTATTTCACCTTTGTATCATTTCCAATACTGAAAGTATAAATTGTGTAGAGACTTTTAGAGAGTTTGTTTATGCATATTTTTTTCAAATTTGATTCAAAGAATAAACATTATCACATTTACTTTGGGTGTAAGCATTCTGCATGTACCGAAAAATGTTGACATTTCCTCAGTAAAGGAAGATATGTTGTTTCTGTATATCTGCATTTGTGAAAGACACAATTTCTTAAGATCTTGGCTGTTTGGGCAATTCCATAGATAGTGGTGACTTATTGTGGTTTTGCATTGATCTTGTCAAAAAACCTGGGTTATTTATCATGGTATTACAGATGACTACATTTATGAAGTTGTACACACACAGTTACTAACCAAAGTGATATGAATTTATCCATTTCCCTTTCTGTCTTCTCCCTCTATGAATAAGTTTTATCTGTTCATAACTGTTATACTCATGCAACTGTGATTAGTATACCCAAATGTTTATGCCTGCAAAAATATGTATGCTATTATTGCCTCTTTTGTTTTGTAAAGTGGCAGATAAAATGCTCTGTTGTGCTTTTATGTTTGTCAAATAAATCTCCTTTTGAAAATGTAAATACATTTATTTTAAAGGTCTCTAAAATATTTTTTCAGAAATATATTTGTAGGATTTTCATTTTTGGGGATTTCAATATGCAGAATTAAGAGGTTCAGGAGTTTATACATTGGGATGGTGATTAGTTCTCCTTTTAAACATGTACTTGTGCCCAACTTTCCTTTTACTGTTTCTAGGATCTTTAGTCTATTTAGAATTGCAACTTCAAATCAGTGGGACTACAATATTGCTATTTTTTTTTCTTTCTTATATATTATATGTTCTTTTTCAAAGCCTCTTTCAAAATGGAATATTTTTCTCCTTAGCTAACCTGGAAACCATGAAGTGAATCCTTATGCCTAGATGTTAAGCATTTGGATGTCTTACATATTGTCACCTTTATGTATCCTGCAACCAGCTGTAGGATTGCTTAGGTAGTCCATTCAAAATACCTGTTTTGTTCATTAGTGCCCATGGTACCTTTTTACTGTGTCTAGATCCATTCAAGATTTATTGGGTACATACCACGGTCCTCGCCCTCTTGATGTCTTATGTTGTTCAAACATAAGTTAAGTATTTTGTCACCAGTTCCCATCACCAGAAGTGTGCTGTCTAATACAAACATAAAATAAGCCTACAGATGAGAGCTTAATATCATTTGACTCTGAATCCTCGCCCAAATATCATGTTGAATTATAAGCCCTAGTGTTGGAGGTGGGGCTGGGTGGAAGGTGATTGGATCATGAGGGTGCTTTCTGATGGTTTACCACCACCACCTAGTGCTGTCTCAAAAGATCTGATTGTTTAAAAGTGTGTGACACCTTCCCCTTCACTCTGTCTCTCTCCTGTCCCACCATGTGAAGATGTGTCTCCTTCCACTTTTGCTTTCTGGCATGAGTAATAGTTTCCTGAGGCCACACCAGCCATACCACCTGTAAAGCCTGAAAAACCATTAGCCAATTAAGTCTCTTTTTAATTATGCAGTCTCAGGTAATTATTTATAGTAGGGTAAGAATGAACTAATGAAGATAATTGGTACCAGGAATGGAGTATTGCTATAAAAATACCTGATGATGTGGAAGTGACTTTGGAACTGAGTAAGGACTGAGATTGAAACAGTTTACAGGGCTCAGAAGAATATGTGAAGATGAGGGAAAATTTGGAACTTCCTAGAGATTTTTTAAATGACTGTGACCAAAATACCGATAGTGATATGGACAATGAAGTCCAGGCCTAGGTGGTCTCAGATAGAGATGAGAAACTTATTGCAAACGGAGTAAAGGTCACTCTTATTATGCTTTAGCAAAGAGACTGGCAACATTTTGCCCCTGCTCTAGTGATCTGTGGAACTTTGAACTTGGGAGAGATGATTTAGAGTATCTGGCAGAAGAAACATTCTAAGCAGCAAAGCACTCAAGATGTGGCCTGGCTGCTTCTAACAGTATATGTTTATATTAATGAGCAAATAGATTTTCTAATACTGAAACTTATATTTAAAGGGAAAGCAACACATAAAAGTGTGGAATATTTCCAATCTGACCATGTGGCAGAAATGAAAAACCTATTTTCTGAGGAGGAATTCAAGGCAGCTGTAGAAATGTTTATAAGTAAAGAGAAGCCAAATGTTAATAGCCAATACAATGGGCTAAATGGCTGAAGGCATTTCAGATACTTTCATTGCAGCTCCTCCCATCACAAACCTGGAGGCCTAGGAGAAAAGACTGGTTTTGTGAGACAATCCCAGGGCCCTACTACACTGTGCAGACGTGGGACATTGCCCCCTGCATCATAGCCACCCTAGTTCCAGCTCTACCTCCAGCTATGACTAAAAGGGACCAAGGTATATAGCTCAGGCCGTTACTTCAGATGTTGTAAACCCTAAGCCTTGGCAGCTTCCATGTAGTGTTAAGCCTTCTAGTGTGCAGAGGGCAAAAGTTGAGGCTTGGAAGCTTCTGTCTAGATGTCAAAGGATGTATGGAAATGTCTGGATGTCCAGGCAGAAGTCTGCTGAGGGGGTGGAACCCTCATCAGGAACCTCTACTAGGGCAGTACTGGCAGAGGGGATATATGAGGTTGTAGTCCCCACACAGAGTCCCCACTGGGGCACTTCCTAGTGGAGTTGTGAGAGAGGGCCATTGTTCTCCAGATCCCAGAATTGTAGGTCCACCAACAGCTTGCATCATGCACCTTGAAAAGCCACAGGCACTCAATGCCAGTCCAGGAAAACAGCTGAGGGTGTTGTATCCTGCAGAACCAGAGGGCAGGGCTGCTTAAGGCCTTGGGAACCCACCTCTTGCATCGGTGTTGCCTGGATGTCAGACATGGTGTCAAAGGAGATTATTTTGGAGTTTTGAGAATCAATAACTGTTCTTCTGGGTTTTGGGGTCTGTAGCCCCTTTGCTTTGGTTAATTTCTTCCTTTTAGAGAAGGAAGATTTACCACATTCCTGTACCCCTATTGTATCTTGAAAGTAACTCAATTGCTTTTATTTTACAGGATTATAGGCAAAAGGTACTTGGCTTTCTCAGATTAGACTTTGGATTTGAACTTTTGAATTAATGCTGGAATGAGTGAAGACTTTGGGGGACTGTTGGGAAGGCATGATTGTCTTTTGAAATGTGAGAAGAACATGAGACTTGGGAGGGACCAAAGGGGAATAATATGGTTTGGTTCTGTGTCCCCACCCAAATCTTATGTTGAATTATAATCCCCAGTGTTGGGGGTGGGGTCTGGTGGGAAGTGACTGGATCATAAGGGTGGTTTTTAATGGTTTAGCACCATCCCCCTAGTGCTGTCTCATGATAAGAGTTCTCATGAGATCTAGTTGCTTAAAAGTGTGTGTCAATTTCCTCTTCATACACTCTCTCTTTCTCACTCTGTCATGTGAAGACATGCCTGCCTCCCCTTTTGCTTTCTGCCATGATTGAATGTTTCCTGAGGCCTCACCAGCCATGCTATGTCTACAGCCTCAAAAAAATTGTGTATGAATTAAACCTATTTTGTTTATAAATTATGCAGTCTCAGGTAGTTCTTTATAGCAATGTGAAAATGGGCTAATAGAGAACTATAGGTGTAATTAAATATTTTATGATAGCCATATTCGAAAATAAAAATCAACAGTTAAAATTTGTTTTAATTATTTGTTTTATGTTGCTGTATATATCAAAAATGTATCTGATTTGTCAAAGTATTATTATTTTCACTACATTTTAAGTTTGCAAATAGAGAAATGGGCTAGTAGCCTGTATGTTAGGCAGAGCAGTTCTAGAAAATGGAATTCTCTTCAACACCTTTCCTGACTAAGTGTATTTTAGTATAATTCCTTTTTTTTCTTTCTCACAGCAATGTTTGAATAAAATAGAGGAAAACATAAAAGTCAAGGAGCAAACAACTAAAACTAGAATTTGTTTAAATTTCATTTTACCGTTTCTGGTAGATTAGTCATTTAAATAATCTGAATTTTACTTTCCTTAATTTACTTTTTCTTCAAAACCTATGTACGTGGTTAAAAAATGAATGCTAACTCAAAACACCTAACCAAACCCATGAATTCCCGTCCTAAATCCATTTCACTTTTGCTTCACACTCACTAGTATCAACAGATTGCAATTGATTCAGTTGTTTCTTCTGGCACCTACTTTCCTGTTTTTAATAATAGAATCTACTGACGTTTATAAATGTTTTATTTCATATATTATTTATTGATTTCCAAACACAAACAATGAGAATGTTGTATTCTTAAAACTGTCCCCCTCCACATCCACAGTTTCAAATTTTATCTTTCTCTCTTGTCTTTCCTCTCCATGCTCCTATTATATTTATATCACAGTTTCTAGTTGAATCAATACATTACATGGACCCTGTAAATGTTGTTCACAACTGAGCAAATACAGCATATTTACATTTTTTTTGAACATCTTATGATTTTCTCTAGAAAAAAATAATAATTGCTCACTCTTTTGTTTTCATTTTGTTTTTACATCTGGTAATACATCTATTTTTTCTCCAGTTTTCCAGTCTGGCTGGGAGACTAAAATCTCCACTCAATATAGCAAAGCACATTAAATAACATAACTTCCTTCTATTTTGCTTAAAATATCTTATATTCTTAAATATTCTCTCCTGTTACTCCAATCTGGGTTGGATATTCTTAGAATCAGCTTAACAGATCTTTTTGAGAGTGCCTTAAATCTCTCTTCTGTATTGGATATTTTATATTGTATAGATTTGTGGACACTGTGTTGGTTCAACTTCAATTGGTTATGTTGTTTAGAAAAAACACATGCTCATAGTAGTGTCCTGAACATTAGTGTTTTGGTGCTATATTAGTTTTGAGAACTCAGATGCTGAAATTATTTTATTTTTAGAAATAAGGCATTTAAAAATGTAGATGGGTATATACCAAAAATGGTGAATGAGTCTGGTCCTTCATTCAGCCCCCCATTCTCAAAATGTAGTAGAATGTAATTCTTATCTTCTGAGAGAGAGGGGCCAAGGAAGAGGATGGTAAAGCTCTCAGTGTATGAAAAAGTAGGCAACATTTTCTCAGGTGGAAGACAGATACACTGTGATTTCCAATGTTCTTATTTTTCTCCTGGCTCAACTGGAAAATGAATGAAACTGACACTAAATAACCTGCATTTCTTAGAATCTCTCTTTAGCCATAGCAATTAAATACCCAATGGACCAAGAATCATCTCCACTGATCTTTCTAACCAGAACTGACAAACACCATTATGTGACTCTAACAAACACCTGGGACCAAAGATTAGGGATACATAGCCAGAACCTAGAATTTCTAGATAGAGTTCTGAAGACTTACCCTTACAACTTTACATTTTATGGGATGTAAGTTTTTGAATTACACTTAACATGTTATTATGAAGATTTTACACAATTATCTTCACAATTCAATCCTTTTGGGAGATTAAGTATAGAAAACTACATTGGAAAGAATTTTTCTTCTGAAGTTGAAAGCATTTATCTATTGTTCTCTAACTTTTAGCATCGCTGTTGTAATATCTGATGGTATTTGGATCCTAGTTCCCTTTTGTGTAACTTTCCTCCAGTTCCTGAAAGGCTTTAGAACTTTCTTTTTATCCCCAGTCCTCTGAAAGGTATTGATGACTGACTGAGACATCTTTTTCATTCATTGTGCTAGGAATTCAGTGGGCTTTTTAAATTCAGAAACTCACGAGCTGAGCTGAGATGATTTTCCTTACTTCATTTACCTCATCTACCTTCTGGAAATTTTTTTCAATCTTTTTTAACCTTCTACTAAAATTTTGTTTTCTCCTATTATTTTCAAAAATTTTAATAGACTTTTAATTCTCTGATTATTCATTTGAAATAATTGCTATTCTTTCACTAAACCAGTATTTTTTTTTCATTTATAGTTACTTTAAAATGTTTTCTTTATTACATGTAATTTGCTTATCTTCATTTTACAGACCCTCCCTCAGTGTGTGAAGTTCAATGTATATATAGCCAGGTGTAAGAGAAAACCACTAAAAAAATAACTAGAGAAGATAGATGAATGAGCTGCACTTTTTGAGAAGTGTAGAGTAATAGACCAGGATACAGATGTTTTGTTGGCAGCCCTTAGGCATTACTGCAGAATTTCTCTGTTTGCCAGGTTTTAGAGAGGAATTATCTAACATCTTGCCTAGTTAGTATAAATAGGGTAGCTATTCTGGAAGATGAATTAGAGAAATGGTGTGAAGGTTTTAACTTATTTCTCTTAACTTTGGTAAAGAGTAACCCCAAACCTCATCCATTTTAACATATGTGAGTCTACAAACTCTTGCATTTTGTTTTTGCAGAAAATAAAACTTCATCCTCCTACTTGGGTGGGAGACAGATGGTTGCCTGCTTGGTTTGGAGAGAGAGGTGAGAGTCTAAATATTCTCTATACTTTATTTTCAAGCAGTTATTCTGCTTTTATTCTCATTTTTCACAATCCAAGTATCTAGTAATTCTGTTTTTTGGGGACTTTCACAATCTGCTTGATTTTACTTGGCTTCCTTCACATGAGCATCTTCTTTAATTGGCATATAACTTTCAGCATCTCTTACTCTGAAAATGTCAGCATTTACCTATTTGAATTTCATCTTACAAATTGTGTTGGTTTTCTTGTCTTCTATAGTCTCTTCCCTGTGCTTTGTGCATTTCATTTTTATCTATTTATACATTATTTATACCACGATTGATTATGACTTTGTATGAACCTTCCAAGAAAACAGAGATAAATTATTTCAATTCTTCATGTTTAAGCAGGAACCTCAAGTTCTTTAAATTGAAAATGACAGCTACTTATTAAGATTGTGCAAAGAGTAAATGAGGCTAAATGAGACATATGTGCAAATCTCCTAATTCTGTTCTGTCACCAAGTTGTTAACACCCTATCTTTAAATTTTAATATATACAATCTCTACTAAACTAGACTAAAATTACTTCTCAAGTCAGGGACCATAATTTCTTTTTATTTTGTTTGCACTCATTTCTATATACTTAATATAGCTGAATATACATTGAAAATATTCAATAAATAGTTAACCATTGAAAACATTTGTTTCAGCAATTCAAAATGTGACTTCTTGGCGGGCGCGGTGGCTCACGCTTGTAATCCCAGCACTTTGGTAGGTGGAGGTGGGCGGATCATGAGGTCAGAAGATCGAGACCATCCTGGCTAACACGGTGAAACCCCGTCTCTACTAAAAATACAAAAAAAAATTAGCCGGGCGTGGTGGCGGGTGCCTGTAGTCCCAGCTACACGGGAGGCTGAGGTAGGAGAATGGTGTGAACCTGGGAGGCAGAGCTTGCAGTGAGCAGAGATTGCGCCACTGCACTCCAGCCTGGGCGACAGAGCGAGACTCCGTCTCAAAAAAAAAAAAAAAGTTACTTATTTTCACACAGATACATAACTTAAACATAAATTATTTCTCTACTAAGTAAAAATCTTTGTTCTTCCTTAGCAGCATAATCCAATCCTAAAAGATTATTACAGCCAGAATTAACTCATTAATTTGTACAATTCTTTTCAAATGGAGCTATAATGGTAGTTTGATGTATATAAATACAGTATAAAAATAACTTTTCCCACAAAAGCATTTCTCAAAAAAATTGAGTATTGCATTTTCTATATTAACAACATTCAAATACTTACTACGAGGTCTGTGATTATAAGACGTGTATGTGTGTGTGTGTTATATTATGTAATTCACTAAAGAGTTGTTGAATGTTTTTATTTGTGTTGTGGTGCTTTTAAAATTATTTTATTTTGATAATAGAATTATTTTCTGTTGTGACATAATCAAGTACAACCTCACCTAGAGCAGCGTTTTGCACACAGCACACATCAGATTAGTGAGGAAGAAAGAAATCTCAAGTAGCGAGTAAGAGATTCCAACTTTTATTTTGCAAAGAGCAACAATTCAGCAGCTATCCGTGACCAAAAATAACTATGGACGAGCTTAGGAGTTCACTTAAGTCACAGAAATACTGTAAAGGAAAAACACAAGAATAACTGTACAAAACGGGTAGGAAGAAAAATTTCATTTTGCCTGCATCACCCTGTCCCTTGAGCTAGTACAGCTCTGCATGAGAGGGGAACTCCCTAACTCTTGTGGGCCCTTTACAGATGAAACAAATAAACAAAAAGACTTCTGGATGTAAATCCAGGGTCCCCAGCTTTTTGGGACACTATGAGGACCAACAGCATCAGTTATATCCCACCCAGATCTGTTTAGTGGGTAAATAAAACAAGAGGAGCATAGCAGAATTAGAGAGGGAGGGAGAGAGAAAGGGAAAAAAACAAGGGTAAATTAGCTATATTACCTCTGTTTTGATAATAACCTAGTCATTATTTTAGAAGAGTGACCTCACAATTTCATGTGTTGGAAATTAAAATAAAGAAGTCTTGCTTTTTAAAATATAGCTTTTACTGGGGAATTGCCAAGATGACTGAATAGGAACAACTCTAGTCTGCAGCTCCGAGTGTGATTGATGCAGAAGATGGGCAATTTCTGTGTTTCCAACTGAGGTACCTGATTCATATCACTGGAACTGGTTGGACAGTGGGTGCAGCCCATGGAGGGTGAGCCAAAGCAGGGCGGGGTGTCACCTCACCCAGGAAGTGCAAGGGGTTGGGGAATTTCCCTTTTCCAGCCAAGGGAAACCCTGACAGTCTACCTGGAAAAATGAGACACTCCCTGCCCAAATACTGTGCTTTTCCCAAGGTCTTAGCAACCGACAGACAAGGTGATTCTCTCCCGTGCCTGGTTCAGTGGGTCCCACTCTCAGGGAACCTTGCTCACTGCTAGCCCAGCAGTCTGAGATGGATCTGTGAGGCAGCAGCCTTGCTGGGGGAGGGGCATCCGCCACTGCTGAGATTTGAGTAGGTAAACAAAGCAGCTGGGAAGCTTGAACTGGGCAGAGCCCACTGCAGCTCAACAAAGTCTACTGCCTCTACACTCCACCTCTGTGGGCAGGGCATAGCTGAATAAAAGGCAGCAGACAACTCCTGCAGACTTACACATCCATGTCTGACAGCTCTGAGGAGAGCAGTGTTTCTCCCATCATGGCATTTGAGCTCTGAGAACGGACAGACTGCTTCCTCAAGTGTGTCCCTGACTGCCGTGTGGCCTAACTGGGAGACACCTCTCAGCAGAGGCCAACAGACACCTCATATAGGTGGCTGCCCCTCTGGGATGAAGCTTCCAGAGGAAGGATCAAGCAGCAATATTTGCTGTTCTTTTTTTTTTTTTTTTTTTTTTTTTTGAGACGGAGTCTTGCTCTGTCGCCCGGGCTGGAGTGCAGTGGCCGGATCTCAGCTCACTGCAAGCTCCGCCTCCCGGGTTTATGCCATTCTCCTGCCTCAGCCTCCCAAGTAGCTGGGACTACAGGCGCCGCCACCTCGCCTGGCTAGTTTTTTGTATTTTTTAGTAGAGACGGGGTTTCACTGGGTTAGCCAGGATGGTCTCGATCTCCTGACCTCGTGATCCGCCCATCTCGGCCTCCCAAAGTGCTGGGATTACAGGCTTGAGCCACCGAGCCCGGCCAATATTTGCTGTTCTACAGCTTCCGCTGGTGATACCCAGGCAAACAGGGTCTGGAGTGGAACTACAGAAAACTCTAACAGACCTGCAGCTGAGGGACCTTACTGTTAGAATGAAAACTAACAAACAGAAAGGAATAGCATCAACATCAACAAAAAGATCATCTACACCAAAACGCTATCTGTAGGTCACCAACATCAAAGACCAAAGGTAGATATAATCACAAAGATGAGGAGAAACCAGAGCAGAAAAGCTGAAAATTCTAAAAATCAGAGTGCCTCTTCCCCTCCAAAGGATCGCAGCTTCTTCCCAGCAACGGAACAGAGCTGGATGGAGAATGACTTTGACGAGTTGGCAGAAGTAGGCTTCAGAAGGTCGGTAGTAACAAACTTCTCCAAGCTAAAGGAGGATGTTTAAGCCCATCACAAGCAAGGTAAAAACCTTGAAAAAAGATTAGACGAATGGCTAACTAGAATAAACAGTGTAGGGAAGACCTTAAATGACCTTAAGAAGCTGAAAACCATGGCATGAGAACTTCGTGATGCATGCACAAGCTTCAATAGCCGATTCGATCAAGTGGAAGAAGGGGTATCAGTGATTGAAGATCAAATTAATTAAATAAAGCTAGAAGAGAAGGTTAGATAAAAAAGAGTAAAAGGAAATGAACAAAGCCTCCAAGAAATATGGGACTATGTGAAAAGATCAAATCTATGTTTGATTGGTGTACTTGAATGTGATGGGGAGAATGGAACCAAGTTGGAAAACAGTCCTCAGGTTATTATCCAAGACAACTTCCCCAACCTAGCAAGGCAGGACAACATTCAAATTCAGGAAAAACGGAGAACACCACAAAGATACTCCTCGAGAACAAGAACCTCAAGACACATAATTTGCAGATTCACCAAGGTTAAAATGAAGGAAAAAATGTTAAGGGCAGCCAGAGAGAAAAGGGAAAGTTATCCACAAAGGGAAACACATCAGACTAACAGTGGATCTTGCAGCAGAAACCTTACAAGCCAGTAGAGAGTGGGGTCCCATATTCAACATTCTTAAAGAAAATAATTTTCAATCAAGAATTTTATATCCAGCCAAATTAAACTTGATAAGTGAAGAAGAATAAAATCCTTTACAGACAAACAAATGCTGAGAGATTTTACTACCACCAGGCCTGCCTTACAAGAGTTCCTGAAGGAAGCACTAAACATGGAAAGAAACAACTGATACCACCCACTGCAAAAACATGCCACATTTTAAGACTATTGATGCTATGAAGAAACTGCATCAATTAATGGACAAAACAACCTGCAAACCTCATAATGACAGGAACAAATTCACACATAACAATATTAACCTTAAATGTAAATGAGCTAAATGCCCCAATTAAAAGACATAGGCTGGCAAATTGGATAAAGAGTCAAGACCCATCAGTGTGCCTTATTCAGGAGACCCATCTCACATGCAAAGACACACTTAGGCTCAAAATAAAGGGATAGAGGAAGATCTACCAAGCAAATGGAAAGCAAAAAAAAAAAAAAAAAAGAGCAGGGATTGCAATCCTAGTCTCTGATAAAACAGACTTTAAACCAACAAAGATCAAAAGAGACAAAGAAGACCACTACATAATGGTAAAAGGGGTCAATTCAACAAGAAGGGCTAACTATCCTAAGTATATTTGCAGCCAATAGAGGAACACCCAGATTCAAAAAGCAAGTCCTTAGGGACCTACAAGGAGACTTAGACTCCCACACAATAATAATGGGAGACTTTAACATCCCACTGTCAGTATTAGACGGATCAACGAGACAGAAGGTTAAGGATATCCAAGACCTAAACTCAGCTCTGCAACAAGCAGACCTAATAGACATCTACAGAAGTCTCCACCCTAAATCAACAGAATATACATTCTTCTCAGCACCGCATCACACTTATTCTACAATTGACCACAAAATTGGAAGCAAAGCACTCCTCAGCAAATGTAAAGGAACAGAAATCACAACAAACTGGCTCTCAGACCACAGTGCAATCAAATTAGAACTCAGGATTAAGAAACTCACTCAAAACAGCACAACTACATGGAAACTGAACTACTCCTGAATGACGACTAGGTAAATAATGAAATAGAGGCAGAAATAAAGATATCCTCTGAAACCAATGAGAAGAAAGACACAATGTACCAGAATCTCTGGGACATATTTAAAGCAGTGTGTAGAAGGAAATTTATAGTACTAAATGCCCACAAGAGAAAGCAGGAAAGAGCTAAAATTGACACCCTAACATCACAACTAAAAGAACTAGAGAAGCAAGAGCAAACACATTTAAAAGCTAGCAGAAGGCAAGAAATAACTAAGATCAGAGCAGAACTGAAAGAGAGAGAGACACAAAAAATCCTTTCAAAAAAATCAATGAGTCCAGGAGTTGGTTTTTTGCAAAGATCAACAAAATTAATAGACTGCTAGCAAGACTAATAAAGAAGAAAAGAGAGAAGAATCAAATGAACTCAATAAAAATTGATAAAGGTGATATCAACACTGACCCACAGAAATACAAACCATCATCAGAGAATACTATAAACACCTGTATGCAAATAGACTATAAAATCTAGAAGAAATGGATAAATTCCTGGAGAAATACACTTTCCCAAGGCTAAACAAAGAAGAAAGTCAATCTCTGAATAAACCAATAACAGGCTCTGAAATTGATGCAGTACTTAATAGCCTACCAACCAAAAATAGTCCAGGACCAGAGGGATTCACGACCAAATTCTACCAGAGGTACAAAGAGGACCTGGTACCATTCCTTCTGAAACTATTCCAATCAATAGAAAAAGACAGAATCCTCCCTAACTCATTTTATGAGGTCAACATCATCTTGATACCAAAGACTGGCAGAGACATAACCAAAAAAGATAATTTTAGACCAATATCCCTGATGAACATTGATGCAAAAATCCCCAATAAAATACTGGCAACCCGAATCCAGCAGCACATCAAAAAGTTTATCCAGCACGATCAAGTGGGCTTCATCCCTGGGATACAAGCCTGGTTCAAGACATGCAAATCAATAAACATAATCTATCACATAAACAGAACCAACAACAAAAACCACATAATTATCTCAATAGACGCAGAAAAGGCCTTTCAGAAATTTCAACAGCCCTTCATGCTAAAAACTCTCAATAAACTAGGTATTGATGGAATGTATCTCAAAATAATAAGGGCTATTTATGACAAACCCACAACCAATATTATACTGAATGGGCAAAACCTGGAAGCATTCTCTTTCAAAACCGGCACAAGACAAGGATGCCCTCTCTCACCACTCCTGTTCAACATAGCGTTGGAACTTCTGACCAGGGCAATCAGGCAAGAGAAATAAAGTGTATTCAATTAGGAAAAGAGGAAGTCCACTTGTTCCTGTTTGCAGAGTACATGATTGTATATATAGAAAACCCCATCGTCTCAGCCACAAATCTCCTTAAGTTGATAAACAACTTCAGCAAAGTCTCAGGATACAAAGTCAATATGCAAAAATCACAAGCATTCCTGTATACCATTAACAGACAGAGAGCCAAATCATGAGTGAACTCCCATTCGTAACTGTTACAGAGAGAATAAAATACCTAGGAATCCAACTTACAAGGGAAGTGAAGGACCTCTTCAAGGAGAACTACAAACCACTGCTCAATGAAATAAAAGAGGACAAAAACAAATGGAAGAATATTACATGCTCATGGATAGGAAGAATCAATATTGTGAAAATGGCCATACTGCCCAAAGTAATTTATAGATTCAATGCCTCCCCATCAAGCTACCAATGACTTTCATCACAGAATTGGAAAAAACTACTTTAAAGTTCATATGGAACCAAAAAAGAGTCCGCATTACCAAGACAATCCTAAGCAAAAAGAAAAAAGCTGGAGGCCTCATGCTACCTGACTTCAAACTGTACTAAAAGGCTACAGTAACCAAAACAGTTTAGTACCATGGTACTGGTACTAAAACAGATATATAGACCAATGGAAAAGAACAGAAGCCTTAGAAATAATGCCACGCATCTACAACCATCTGATCTTTGACAAACCTGACAAAAACAAGAAATGGGGAAATGATTCCCCATTTAATAAATGGTGCTGGGAAAACTTGTTAGCCATATGTAGAAAGCTGAAACTGGATTCCTTCCTTACAACTTACACAAAAATTAATTCAATATAGATTAAAGATTTAAATGTTAGACCTAAAACCGTAAAATCCCTAGACGAAAACCTAGGCAATACCATTCAGGACATAGGCATGTGCAAGGGCTTCATGACTAAAACACCACAAGCAATGGCAACAAAAGACAAAATAGACAAATGGGATCTAATTAAACTAAAGAGCTTCTGCAAGGCAAAACAAACTACCGTCAGATTGAACAGGAAACCTACAGAATGGGAGAAAATTTTTGCAAACTACCCATCTGACAAAGGGCTAATATCCAGAATCTACAAAGAACTCAGACAAGTTTACAAGAAAAAAACAAACAACCCCATCAAAATGTGATGTGGGCAAAGGATATGAACAGACATTTCTCAAAAGAAGACATTTATGCAGCCAACAGACACATGAAAAAATGTGCATCATCACTGGTCATCAGAGAAATGCAAATCAAAACCACAGTGAGATACCATCTCATGCCAGTTAGAATGGCAATCATTAAAAAATCCTAACTTTTTAACACCAAATACTGGAGAGGATGTGGAGAAATAGGAAAACTTTTACACTGTTGGCAGGAGGGTAAATTGGTTCAACCATTGTGGAAGACAGTATGGCGATTCCTCAAGGATCTAGGACTAGAATTACCATTTGACCCAGCAATGCCATTACTGGGTATATACTCAAAGGATTATAAATCATTCTACTATAAAGACACATGCACACGTATGTTTATTGTGACACTGTTCACAATAGTAAAGACTTGGAACTAACTCATATGTCAATCAATGATAGATTGGATTAAGAAAATGTGGCACATATACACCATGGAATACTATGAAGTCATGAAAAAGGATGGGTTCATGTCCTTTGCAGGGACATGGATGAAGCTGGAAACCATCATTCTCAGCAAACTATCACAAGGACAGAAAACCGTACTCTGCATGTTCTCACTCATAGGTTGGAATTGAACAATGAGATCACTTGAACACAGGGCAGGGAACATCACACACCGGGGCCTGTTGTGGGGGTGGATGGGGGCTAAAGGAGGAATGGCATTAGGAGAAATACCTAATGTAAATGATGAGTTGATGGGTGCAGCAAACCAACATGGCAAATGTATACCTATGTATCAAACCTGCACCTCGTGCACACGTACCCTAGAACTTGAAGTATGATTTAAAAAATAGCTTTTACTTTTACCAAACACACATAGTTTAAAAATCAAGTAGACTTGATAAGGCTAGTATAAAAACTCTGAGTATCCCTACATTATCATTTTCTTCTCCTCACTTTCAATCCCTGTAACCGAGTTTGGTAATGATATATTTTCTTTCAATTTTTACTTCATCTTCAGGTGAGAATGTGAAAAGGATAGGATAGTAGTCTCTTGTACAATGGAGAAAGATAGTCTTTCCAATAAATTGTGTAAGGCAAACTGGACATCTACATTCAAAAGAATGAATCTGGACTCTTCTCTTACACCATATACAAAAATTAACACAAAATGAATGAAGGACTTAAATGTAAGACCTGAAATCATAAACATTCTAAGGGAAGTAATACGAAAAAAATTCCTTGATCTTGACCTTGGCGGTTATTTTGCAGACATAATTTCAAAAGCACAGCCAACAAAAGCAAAAATGAACAAGTGAGACAACATCAAACTAAAAAGTTTCTGCACAGCAAAGGAAACCATCAACAAAATGAAAGCCGACACATAGAATGGGAGAAAATAAATTGCAAACCATATATCTAATGTACACTAATATTCAAAATATACATGTCAATAACAGCAAAAACAAAAACAAGTAATCTGATTAGAACGTGGGCAAAAGACTTGAACACATATTTCTCCAAACACATACAAATATCTAATGGGTATATGAAAAGGTGGTGAGTATCACTAATAATGAGGGAAATGCAAATCAGAACTGCATGAGCTATAACTTCGTACTTGGTAGGCTGGCTATTATTAAAAAGTAAAATGACAACTTTTGATGATGTACAGAAAAAGACACCTTGTACACTGTTGGTAGAATTATAAATTGCTACAGGCATTATGAAAAATGGTATGGAGGTTCCTTAAAAAACTAAAAAATAGGGCTAAGTTAAGATCCAGCAATCCTACTTCTGGGTACATTTCCAACAGAATTGAAACCAGTATGCAGAGGAAATGTTTACACACCCATATTCATTGCAGCATCATTCACAATAGCTTAGATATGGAAACAACTTAAGTGTTGTTGGATGAATAGGTAAAGAAAAGGTGACATATATATTGAGTACAAATATTTTAGTACAAACATGTCCGTCAATGTATGAAAGAATAAAAAATGTTTTTTATGTGTGTGTTTCTGTGTGCGTGTTTGCATATGTGTGTACAATAGAATATTATTTACCCTTTAAAAAGCCTTTCATAGATGAATAAATCTAGCAGTTTTTAAATTTTGTCAGTTAGAAATGGATATTTCCAGCACAAATAATAATTTTTAAAACTATTCCAATATTATGTATTGCTACATGTTAGTTGGAATAAAATTTCCAGAGACAACATCTCTAAGGAATTCTAATGATATGTCACAAGCAGAATAAGGGAATACAAAATAACTCATTCTGGAAAAATAAAGGTTAGAAGATTCAAAACTGGCTATGTTGATGAGAAACACAATGATTCTTCAGTGCTTCCAATGAGTCTGAAAATAAAAAGAAACTTCTCTTCATGAATCTTGGTATTAAAAATACCTCTAATCATATTTATTTACATGTATCTCTAAACATATTAATTTACATATAACTTTAAATATTTATGTGTAATATCTATTATGCTTAACTATTACTATAAAATTTTAATTCCCTAAAGGATTTTTTTATCAAACCAGACAAAAAGCTCTTTTGTAAAGTCTTCTCATTGTGAAAATGGGACCTGTCTCATACTTGAAACATATTATATTTAGGTGTTTGTCTTAATCTATCTTTCTCTAATACCCTCTATTCATGTAGATTTTCTGAATAATTGTATTTTATTAGTGGAATGACTCCTGCGAAGATTAACTTAAATATTAAATTTTATTGACAATAAAAATGTGATAACCCCACTCATGCTATTGATTTATAATTTTGCTCTTTCTAAAGTGTTAACTATTATAAAGGATTTTACATTTTCAATTATCACCAGAATGTTCTTTCGTTTGTTTCTAACAAAGGTGGAAAACAATATTTGATTGTATTAGAACATATCTGATTTGGTTACTGAATGCACAGGATTTCCATTAATTTCCCTTTGCTGTTCATACTTTAGACCCAGAAAATTGTTGCATTTTTAAAAGGATAAAAATCTGAATCTTATCAGATATCTTTTAGTTTCTATATCCAGTCATTTCAAATACTAGATCTATTTTGCTACAGATCTGTCTTATGTAATATGTATAACATTAACATAATCTTAGACACTTATTTGTGGCAACGAAGCTTATGGTCTGATAACTTTGGTCAGTGAGTATATATTGATTTAAATTAAATATAAAACCCACAGGAGAAAATTTTGTTTTATGTCTGGCTTCAGTCACAAGGCCTGAACAATCTAGTCAGAAAAGTCTTATTATAGTTATTTATGGAACTATTACATTAAAAATACATTGTCTATTCCAGAAAGCACAAAATACTATAGTTTTTTATGTGGAATGTTTGTACTCTTATTTTATTTTACTTGTATTATTTTCTGAGTGTAATTAATACTCTTAATTCATAAAATTACACAATAACATTTATCAATTAAAGATTTATATTCTTCTAAGGCATTCAGACCTCATCACTCACATTTAAAACTATTGGGTGTGATGTTTATTTCAATATAATTGGTCAGAATCTGTATTGTTACCAGTTTGCCTCCCATCTTTAATCAAAAGAGCCTTGAAGATGGGTTTTTACCTTGTTACCAATCTCATCATTGAATTGCCCAATATGCACATCACGTACTTGGGGTTAAATAAATATGAAATGACTCAGCAAATGAATGAAGGTTGAATTCATTAAGGTCTGTACATCAGTGTTTTATTTATTATGTTTGCTCGTATAGAAAGAAAATTGTGCTTCTTATTCCCTGAGTTTATTCGGATCAGGTTTTTCTCACTGAACAGTGAACAGGGTGGACACAAAATGTTTGGTAAGTATATTCATGTAGAAGATAACAATATGTAACCTTTCATATGATTCAAACACACAAAAAATAAACACATATTATTTTTTGATATTAAGAATATTGGTAACATGATATGTGGATTCAAAATAATTAATTCTATATTAGCTTGAATTCAATATATACCACATTTACTAACCGGATCAGGAATAATTTACAATTGTTATGGAAATTAGGTTGTAAAGATCACTTATAACACAAGAAGCTCTACAATTTAAACTTACAACTCAAAAGGTCAGTTAGTCAATTACACTTTTTTCCCTAGAACCATAAATGTTTTTTAATATTAGTAGTATTAAATAATTATTTAATATTAATAGTATTAATAGTATTAATAATTTATGTTTTCTTTCTTCTATAATCTTGAACTAAATTAAGATAGCAAATAGGGATGGGGAGAGTGGTATGAACAAATCAGGATCTAAGCCTAACAAAATGTTCATGGAAGGCAAATGTTAATATTAATTTTATTATGATTAATTTGGAAAACTAAGCAGTCAATTCCAATAAACAAGTGTCATTAATATAAATGATAAAGGAGACACACACATATGCGTGTGTGCACACACACACACAGAATTTAGGTCTTAAGGTATTTAATATCATTTTTCTCAAGTTTTGGCTCACATTGCTAGGCTATGGTATAATAGTAGTAATACATATACATTTTACTATTAACTAATCACATTTTTATTTTAAAAATATTAATTTTATATAGTAATAGCGAATGCTTTCTTAATTTAATGTGTATGACTGTATATAAGGAGCAATTCTGTGTTCTTTTATTTGTTTTTTAAATGATTCAACCTTTGACAATGAACCAAGGAAACCTCAAAAAGTGTGAGCTGCTATTGTCTTTGTATTCACAAGGCATGCCATTTTGCAAATATTTAATGACTGAGAGGTAAAGGTCAAATTTATCTCTCCAAGTATTAGCTTTCTCTGGTACTCTAGAGTTCTGAAACTCTGAAAGTGATAAAATATAGATAATTTTATTAAAAAGAGTATTCAACTCACTGGTAGTACTATATGATTCTACCTTCTTAAACAGTAACATCTTAAATATTCTTTGGATGCAGTTAGTCTTACAGGGTTTTTTTTTGACAGTTTGTTTCTCATTTTATCAAAAATAAAATAACATAAAATTTCCAAAAAATTCGATGTAGTTATTGCTAAACTTGATATTCCAAGATTACACACATATATATACATACATATATATGTATGTATACATGTATATATGTGTGTGTGCATTATATATGTATATATAAAACATTTAACAGAAAGTCTATTATTTTTCCACACCAAAGGTTAGTGTCAACAACTTATTCTATGTCTTCTAAGAATTATATTATTAGTCTGAGTCATGTATCTAAATTTAGACAATCTTTCTACAAATATAATATGTTTTATTCATAAAAATCAATTGTTTTATTCACATCATATAAGGAATACAATAGTAAGCCCCTATGCACATTCTCTTTCTTGTTCCCATTGAATGGAAATTTTTAATATTCTCTTTCCCAAATTTAATGTTCTTTCACTTCTCTCTCACAATATGTTCCCTCTGTAAGAGTCAAAATGTTAATGGCATTCCCATTCTGTTTCATTCATTTGCATGTTTGTTATGCCAGTACCATAGTGTTTTAAGTACCACAGCTTTGCTATATATTTCAAAATCAGGCAGTGTAACACTTTCAGTTTTTTTCTTCTTTCTCAAGATTGCTGTGGTGATTCAGGGTCTTTTGTGGTTCCAAATAAATTTTAAATTTTCTCTTCTATTTTTGCTAAAAATGTCCTTGAGATTTTGATAAGTATTACATTGAATTTGTATACTGCTTTAAGTCATATAGACACAGTAAAAATATGAAATCTTCCAACCCATGATCCCAGGATAGCTTCCCATTTATTTGTGTCTTTTAAAATTTCTATCATCCAGAGAGAGACTCTGTCTCAAAAAAAAAAAAAAAAAAAATTCTGTTTTCAATGTTTTATAGTTTTCAGTGTACAGATCTTTCATTTTCTGGGTTATGCTTATTACCAAACATATTATTATTTTTGATGCTATGGTAAATGGAATTGTTTCCTTATTTCCATTTTTGGATAGTTCATTATTCATGTATACAAAAGTCACTAAACTCTGTATGTTAATTTTGTTTACTGTCAATGTGCTGAACTTGCTTATTAGTTCTAAAAAGTATTTTGTGGTGTCTTTAGGGATTTTTATGTATAAGATTCTGTCAACTGAAAACAGAGACAATTTTCTTCCTTTCTTTTCCATTTGGAGTTCTTTTATTTATTTTCCTACCCTAATTGCTCTGACTAGCACTTTCAGTACTATGTCAAATAGAAGTGGCAACAGAGGCATCCTTTTCTTGTTCATAATCTTAGAAGAAAAGCTTTCTAATGTGTAGTTAAATTTGGATTGCTTGTATTTTGTTGGAGATTTCTGCATCTATGTTCAACAGGAATATTGGTCTGTGGTTTCCATTTCTTATGGTGACTTTGTCTGACTTTTGTACCAGGGTAATGCTAACCTCATAAAATGAGTTCGGAAATGTTCCCACCCTTTCAAATTTTTAGAAGAGTTTCAGAAGTATTGCCACGAATTTATTTTTAAATATTTGATAGAATTAACCAGTGAAGGCATCTGGTCCTGGATTTTCCTTGTTGGAAGGTTTTTGGTTTCTAATTCAATATCCTTTCTCATTATTCATCTGTTCATATGGTCAACTTATCTTCAACAGAGATGTTAAAAAAATACTATGGGGAGAAGATAGTTTCTGTAATAAATTGTGCTGGGAAAACTGGATATAAACGTTCAATAGAATAAAATTGGAGCATTATGTCAGACACAAAAATCCACTCAAAGTGGACTAAATGCTTAAATTTAAGATCTGAAAGTATAAAACTCTAGGAAAGCAGAAGAAAAATTTCTTGAAATTAGTGAAGGCAATGATTTGCTGCATTTGACACAAAATGCACATGCAACAAATCTAAAAATAGACAAATGAAATAACATCAAATTTTGCAGAAAATCTTCTTTAAGGCAAGGAAAAAAAAAACAACATTAGTAGGGCATAGAGCACATGCCTGTAGTCTCAGCGGATCAGAAGCTGAGGCAGGAGGATTGCTTGAGCCCAGGAGTTCGAGGTTGAAGTGAGCCATGATAACACTGCTGCACTCCAGCCTGGGTGACAAGACTCGGTGAAAAGGCAATATATTTAAGGTAAAAATATTTGCAAACCATCTATTTAACAAGAGGTTAATATCCAAAATATGTAAGAATCTCCTACATCTCAAAGCAGAAGAAACAACCTAATTAAAAAATGAGCAAAGGACTACATGAGCATTTCTTCAAAGAAGATATACAAATAGTTGCCAGGTATATGAAAGTTGCTCAATACTACAACTAATTAGGAAATGCAGATCAAAACAGCAATGAGATATCATCTCACACCTGTTAGGATGGCTATGATAAAAATAAGAAACAAGTGTTGACAGCTATTGGGGGGAAAGAAAACACTTAAGCAGAGTTGATGGAAATGTAGAATGATGTAGGCACCATGGAAAACAGTATGCAGGATCCTTTAACAGTAATTGCATTAAAAATAGAATTTCTACATGATCCAGCAATCCCGTTTCAGGATACATATCCAAAATAGTTTAAATAAGGTTTTGGAAGAGATATCTGCACCTCAATGTTCATGGCAGCATTATTCGTAATCACCAAGACAAGGAAAGAATCTACATGCCTATCAATAGACAAATAGATAGAGTTAATGTGTTTCAAATATTATTAAGCCTTAAAAAGGGAAGAAAATCTTACTGTTTGTGACAACATGAATGGACCTGGAAAACATTATGCTAAGTGAAATGAGCCAGTTATAAAAGGACTTCATGATTCCACAAATATAAAGCATCTGGAATAGTCAAACTCATTGAAGAAGAGAGTACAATGAAGCTTGCCAGGGCCTTGAGAGGGGAGGAAATAGGAGATTGTTGCTCAATTGGTATAAAGTTTCAGTGGTACAAAATGAATAAGCTCTAGGGATCTGATGTACAATACAGTTATCCACAGTTAACAAAATGGTATTGTTCACTTTGAAACATGTTAAGAGGATAGATCTGATGCTAAGTGATTTTACCAAAAACAAAAACAAACAAACAGAAACCCCACCAAAGGACAAAATAACTCAATGAAATTTTTGGAGATGATGGATATGTTTAGAATCTTTATTGTAGTATTAATGTCATGATTTTATACATATATTCAAATTCATCGAAATTTAGACACTAAACATGTACAATTTTATATATCAACTATATCTCAATAAAGGTTAAAGCAATAAATACAAAAAATATTTGACTGCTTGCTTTTAAATTTTTTATCTACTTAACACTATTTATTTTCCCCTTAATGTATTGGTTTTATTTAGCAGGCCCTGATGTGGCCCTATAGACAATTTTGAAAATGCACTTAAAAATGGAAGCTTTAACTTTGACAATATCAGAGAGGTTGCATTCAGTGGGATTTGATTTATGAAGAATTCACCCCCTTTCCAATGGCATACATGTGCAAACTTCTATTGTTGCTATGATGCCAAACACATATTGGAAATGTTTAAATTACTGAATGTGAGGGTTCTTTACAACTGGAAAAAAATTCATTATTTGATTCTTTATCCATATTAATGCAAAAAAAATATGTTAAACACCTTTTCTCTTCCTTCTCCTCCGCCTTCTTTTTTTCTCAATTTCTCATCCTTCGTCTTCTTCCTTTTAGAACTGGCAAGATGATTTAATCAGCTCTAATCCATTTTTATTGCCTATCGTCTAACTCACTGGCCTAATTATGAATTTCTTCACAGTACAAAATATTTCTTTTTGTTTTTTATTTTTTAAAATACAAAAGCCACTTTATGTTAATTCAATTATTTTGGTCTGTTGTTTTCTTTTTTTTTGAATGAAAATTTGCTGTTCCTGTATATATGCCAAGTATAAAAACATCAAAATCTGATCAAATTTCAAATTATTGTGTTGTTTTAAGTGTCTTACGGTATTACATTTTTTTACCTTGGAACTCATGTTGTGTACAATCCTAGTGCCATTATCTTGTTTCTCTGAGCTTGGTCCAAGGGGTGGTTGAGAGCCACTAACTTTCATTCAGATTTCATTATAGTATTGATATCTGAGAAAAAAATAAAACTTTGTCTTTCTTCTGATGTTTTTAAGCTTGGAGAATATAGCTGCTGACATTCATCATGTTCACAGTATGGATCAAGTTTGCATTAGTATCAAGACAAATAGACAAATAGAACTTATAAATGGATAAAGAACCTAACTAGCATTCTTGTGGCCCACGGTTTCAATATCTCCCAATCCAAGCCCACATCTAGTCTTCCCAGATAAAAGCTGAAAAAATGTTTTCATTGATTTTTTTTCTTAAACATAAATTAGAATTATTTCAATTGAAATTGTAATAGTCCAAGAGGTCTTTTAAGATTAATATTCTCTTCAGATTTCTATTGCTAACTATCTTTCTCTTTCTGATACTTTCTTTAATGTAATAATACAGATAACTAGTTTGCAGTCAAAATTGGTTCTATCTTGAGAAATATTTTGTTTCATTAAGACAAACTTACATATCTGTGATGGTTCCATATGTGTTAGCTTTATATTTAATCTAAAAAAAAATCCTGATTTCTCTTATTTTCAAATCTTTGGCAGGCCATGCATGATTGCTGCCAGGCATTCCTCCGCACTCTTTCTTATGTTCACCCAATTCACAGTTCTAAATGAGTGCTTTAACAGAGTACAGTACAAATCTATCCAGTCTTTATGGAAGTTCTCTAAATACTTTATGGAATCTATCATTTTCCCGTAAGCTATATTTTATTCATGATGAAATTACCATTTGTTCCTCATTTACAAGATATCAAAAGTCACAGTTACGTTCATTACCTTCCTGGAGTTACATTCCAGATTGTCAGTTTTTTGTTTAAAATATTACATGAAATTTACTAAAGATCATAATTTAGGTTTAGGATGGAAAGTGACAATAGCATCTGTCAGGTGTACTTAGTTTGTATACATTTTGTCAAACTAAACATATTATCTCACGTGTAGAAAAGTCCTGATGCTGGACAAATATTCAGATATCTCCACAGTTACGTTTGAGATATCCCTGTAAATACTTTTTTTTTTTTTTTGGACGGAATCTTGCTCTGTTGCCCAGGCTGGAGTGCAGCGGCACAATCTCGGCTCACTGCAACCTCTGCCTCCTGAGTTCAAACGATTCTCCTGCCTCAACCTCCCAAGTAGCTGCAATTATAGGCATGCACCACCCCCAGCTAATTTTTGTATTTTTAGTAGAAACGGGAGTTTCATCATGTTGGCCAGGCTGGTCTCACACTCCTGACCTCAAGTGATCCACCTGCCTCAACCTCCAAAAGTGCTAGGAATACAGGCATGAGCCACTCCGCCCAGCACAATATATCCTTTTAAGTCCTTTACTATGAGTTGGATAACTCAGTCAGAAAACTTTGATAAAACTAAAGGAAGTGATTTTAATTGCTTTTCAATTAATTTTTTTAAAAAATGATTCATATTAGACACTTTCTGTTTCTCTGGGTTGGGAGGTCTGTTCTTCTTTAACTTGCCCACTTTCTAACTCCAACCAGTCACAAACAACCCAGTCCAATCCTCATCAGGATAGTCACGTTTTTGGTGTAAGTTTGAGTGCCCATCTAAGCTGCTACAACTCCAGCAATAACTGGAAGATTTTACCTTCAAATATATGACTTTTATTTCTAAAGATTAATTTTTCAATAATGGTCTTGATTTGGTTTTAAATCAGTGAAATGATAGTGAAATCATGATGGAGTGTATTTAGATGAAGTTTTAGAAAAAGATCATTTTCTTCCACTGTGCATCCAATAAAAACCATGTAATAAATTCTTTTCTTGCCTTGCTGACAGGGTCATCTTCCAGAAGATTGGGGATATAACTAAGGAACTTCAATTTTTACTTAATTTTGACAAAAAAGCAATCCTGCCTACTGAGAAATAGTGATTAGAAATGTAAGGAAAAATGTGTCAGCTTCATGAGTATAGTTAGAAGCACATTCTTCTCTGCAGAAAAGCAGATTTTAAGTGTCTTAAGAAGATAATGAGGCCGGGCACGGTGGCTCAAGCCTGTAATCCCAGCACTTTGGGAGGCCGAGACAGGCGGATCACGAGGTCAGGAGATCGAGACCATCCTGGCTAACACGGTGAAACCCCGTCTCTACTAAAAATACAAAAACTAGCCAGGCGAGGTGGCGGGCGCCTGTGGTCCCAGCTACTCAGGAGGCTGAGGCAGGAGAATGGCGTGAACCCGGGAGGTGGAGCTTGCAGTGAGCTGAGATCCGGCCACTGCACTCCAGTCCGGGCGACAGAGCGAGACTCCGCCTCAAAAAAAAAAAAAAAAAAAAAGAAGATAATGAAATAATTCTGTGGTAATATAATATAACAACTCAGAAAATTTTAAGAGACTGAAGACAACATAGGACACTGACAAAAACCACCCAATTCTGGACATGCCACTTACGAATGATATAAACTTTTGCATTATTTGTAACAGAAAGATAATAATTGTGCATATCCAAGGCTTTGTTAAGAAGCTTGAATGAATTAAAATATATAAAATGCTTAGACAAGCACCTAGCAAAGGATCTTATTGAGACATTTTAATAATAAAATTGTGTAAATTTAATAAACGATAAGTAGAAGAAAAAGGAGCACTATAAAAACAAGCCATGTAGCAGCTCAGATAATTTTCCAATAAGGATTAATGTAGTTAATAATATGTAAAGAAGGGATACTTAACTATGGACAAATATGTGTATAGAATGAAAATATCATAGTTCCAGTGTGTATATTACAAAAATAAACTGGCACTTGTAAAACACATCAAAAAGAGCAAGAATATTTATGAGTATGGATATACTCAACATTTTAGGCAAATCCTAAAGAAACAAAAAGAACTACTAAACCTAATACATTTGATTTTTCTCTATCAATGAGAACAATTTTCAAACTGGAAACTGTTTGAGATGTATAGCTGTGAAACCTCTTCTCTGTGACAAATGAAGAAAAACATTAAATCAATTGAAATCTCTAGATACTGAGGATTAAAAATGTGATATGATGAATAATTTAAAGTGTGATTGTGCAATCATTGTTGGCTATCATCTATGAAGTATTACAGACAACAGGTTAAGGGCCAGAATTTGGAAACATGTAAATGATACTACACTTTTATAAATGGAAAATTATATGTTTTGGAACCTATAGGCAAAGTGCAGTAAAAGTTGTTGCTGGCAAAATTTAGATACCAAATATAAGCCAAAGGCCGGGCGCGGTGGCTCAAGCCTGTAATCCCAGCACTTTGGGAGGCCGAGACGGCGGATCACGAGGTCAGGAGATCGAGACCATCCTGGCTAACACGGTGAAACCCCGTCTCTACTAAAAATACAAAAACTAGCCGGGCGAGGTGGCGGGCACCTGTAGTCCCAGCTACTCGGGAGCTGAGGCAGGAGAATGGCGGGAACCCGGGAGGCGAGCTTGCAGTGAGCTGAGATCCGGCCACTGCACTCCAGTCCGGGCGGCAGAGCGAGACTCCGCCTCAAAAAAAAAAAAAAAAAAAAAAAAACAAATATAAGCCAAATATTTTGTAAGCAAATATGTAGTTGACAAAGAGCCAGGCTTACAAAATTCTAAACCCAGTCTTTCAAGTTTCTTGTTTTGTAATTCTAGTCAAGTTCTCTCACTCTCCTGATTTAGGAGTTTTCTCATCTAAAATGGGAAGGATTATGTCAGACACTATTTGATGTCTATTTTAACTAGAATATTTTTTAAACTTATAACTGTGTGATTCTGCCCTTGGCATGGGCAAAACATCGCAAACAAAACATGTTTTATTGTGTATATATTTGTGTGCACAAATAAAAGATGATAAAAATTAAAAGTAGCTTTGTTAAATAAAAATAGATCTAGACGGATGACATCAGGAAGACAGTGGAATAAGAGGCTCCTGACTTTCTCACCTCCCACAAAGTTACAGAATAAACATTTCACACATGAATCGATTCTCTCTGAGAAAAAGCTAGAACTAGTTGAGAGAAATGCCTACACATCAGGCAACTGCAAAAATGGACACATAGAAATGGATAGGAAAAGATGGGACACATTGACTCACAAACTCCACCCTGGCACAGCACCTTATGATCAGAAAGGAATTACCATCTCCAAGCTTCTCCTTGAGGAATGAAGGGATTGGATCATGCATTTATAGTACCCCAACTTCTGTATCCTCACTTTCCTGTCCAGACGGTTTGAATATTAAATTATGTTGCATTTGGGGCGAAACAGACTCTGCATTTCCAAGTCTCCCTAATCTAATGTGAACAAAAATCTGGTTTTTAAAAAGTACACAAGCACTTCCAGAGGCTATAACCCTCAGGATCACTGCAAAGAGAACAGGCCAAAAATCTCCAGCTACCAGTTTTTTCCTGGAAGGGAATCTTCTGCATATTTTTCCAGATGCTGTCTGAGTGTAGGCCTTCTAAGGGGCCAGAAGCAGAGAGACAATGGCGCAAATAAACAGTGGGCCTCTGGGAGTCTGAATGGAAAAGTGGGCACTTTCTTTTCTTTATTCCCAAGCTAACTTCAGTGATAAATTCAGGTCTTCATATTCTCCCAGGAAGGAGGGTGTGCATTAATTGAGTACCCCAACTTTTAAAACTGCCACCAGAGATACTGGTTTCTAAATGACCTAGCCCTAGGAGTTGAAGTGGTTCTGGATTCCCAAGTCTCTCTAAATCACAAAGATAAGGAGGTGGTTTAAAACTCGGTTCACTTACAGCTGCCATCCTCCAGTATCAGAGTGTGAGGTCTGAGTGAGAGTGCAAGCATATGTTGCAGATTTTCTTCCATGCTTACTTGAGAGCCTATTGTAGAGAAACTCCAACTCAGCTTTTCCTTAAAGATCCAAAGAATTAAAACATACACCTAATGTGCTAACTTTTACAGCTACATCTTGAGGAGCTGACTTTTATCTCACCTCTTTTGGGGGTACTGACAGAAATTGGCACACCCTTATCTCTTAGGGATCCCTAAGGACAGAGACAATGATTTGGACATGCACAAAGTTTCAGAGACATCTAGAATTTCTAGCTGGACAAATTGGTGAAGTTCTCCTTCTACAGGAAGGCAGACTGACAAGACTGGGAAAGGGGGATTGGCTTATCCAATGAGCAGAAACCATAACAAACAGTTAAAAAAAAAGAAGACATAATGTTCCAATTAAAATAACAAGATAAATCTCCAAAACACAATCTCTGTTAAATAAAGATATGCGATTTACCAAATAGAAAATTCAAAAGAATAGTCATAAAGATGTTCACTCAGACCCGGAAGGCAGTACATGAACAAACTGATCATTTTATATATACTTGATAAAATTATACTTTATACTTTATATAATTTTATATATATATTAGATATGTATATAATTTTATATATAAATTATATACAGTAATCAAAATAGTATGATACTCACATAAAAAGCAGACACATAGGCCAATGGAACAGAATAAAGAGCTCCAAAATAAACTCAGTGTATACAGCCAATAATTTCATAAGGCCATGAAAATGACAAAATAGTTAAAGGATTTTGTGTTTTCTTCAATACATTTTGATACAAAAACTGGATAGCCGCATACAGAAGTCTAAAATTGGACCTTTATCTTACAGTATACACACAAATCAACTCAAAGTGATTAAATACCAAAATATAAAACCTTACATCATAACACTCCTGAAAGAAAACAGGGAAGAATTCCCTGATGTGGATCTTGGCAATGTTTCTGTGGATATGAAACCAGAAAACACAGCCAACATAAGCAAAGTATCAAGTGGGACATCAAGCTAAAATACTGTCCACCAAATGAAAAGGCAGTTTATAAACTGAGAAAAAATAATGCAAACCACATATCTAAAAAGGGTTTAATTTTAAAAATATATGAGTAACCCATTAAAATTCATTGTAAAAAAACAAATATAGTCATGCACTACACAATGACATTTCAGTAAAATGATGAATAGCATGTATGGTGGTGGTCCCATAAAATTATAACACCATACTTTTACTGTACCTCTTCTATGTTTAGGTATATTTAGATACACACATACATACCTTTGTATTAAAATTGCCTATAGTATTCAATACAGTAATATATTATACAGGTTTGCAGCCAAGAGTAATAGGAGTTTACTAGGCTATAAATCTAGGTTTCTGTAAGCACGCCTTATGATTTTTGCACAAAGGTGAAATTGCCTAATGTTGCATTTCTCAGTATATATTCATGTCATTAAGCAATGCAAGACTGAAACCCAAGTAAAAAAATGGTCAACAGACCCAAGTCAACATTTTTTCATGTAAGACATACAAATGGCTGACAGAAATATGAAAAAGGTGCTCAGTATCACTAATCATTAGGGAAATGCAAAGCAAAACCACAATGAGGCATCAGTTTCATACCTGTTAGAATAGTAATTATCAAAAAGAAAAAGAAAAATCATGTTGGTGAGATGTGAAGAAAAGGGAACCTTTGAGAATGTAAATTGACATAGTCATTACGAAAAACAGTATGTAGTTTCCTAAAAAAAAAAAAAATACATAATTTCTATATGACTCATATAACTTTTTGCTGGATATATACCCAAAATAAATGAAATTAGTATCTCAAAGAGATATCTCCATTCACTTGTTTGTTGAAGCATCATTTACAATAGCCAAAAGATGGAAGCAATCATAGTGTCCATCAGTGGATAAGTGGATAAACAAATTATATGTAACACAGGTATTAAAATTGCCTGCAGTATTCAATATAGCAATATGCTATTCAGGTTTGTAGTCAGGAGCAACAGGAGTTTAGTAGGCTATATCATCTAGGTTTCTGCAAGTACATGCTACAATTCTGCAAGTACAAAGGTGAAATTGCCAAAAATAACACATATATACACACTACTAGCTTACAATTTGATTCAGTGGAGTTGAGTTCAATCTCTCTTTCCTATTGCAAGAATATTGAATAAAATCTTTATTTTCACTTACTCTGCCCAGTGCAATGGATATATATATATATATATCTCCATGTATATCCACGTATGACACTATGGATGAGACTAGAGGACATTATGCTAAATGAAATAAGTCAGATTTGGAAACAAAAAATGCTATATCATCTTACTTATACATGGAACATTAAAAAGTTGAATACGTAGAAATAGAAAATAGACTATGGTGTTTACCAGGGGCGGAGAAAAGGAGAAAGTGAGGGAGATGTAGGTCACAAGGTATAAATTTGCAGCTATATATGATGAATCATTCTAGAGATCTAATGCATAGCAGGAGGTTTATAGTTAATATTCTATTATATATTAAAATTTTGCTAAGATAGTAGAAATTAGGTGCTCTTACCAAACACAAGAGGTAACTATGAAAAGTAATGGATATGTTAATTTGCTTACCTGTGTTAATTTTTTTACTGTGTACACGTTATCAAAACATCATGTCTTGCTCTTTAAGTATATACAATATATATTTGTAAAGACACATTTGAAAAATATAATTCAACTTAGGAAAAAAGAGCTTCTTTAAATAGATTATTACATTTGAAATAATGTTTTGTATAAGTATACACCAATAGGAAGAGGAGAACTACTGAAATTAAGAGCATGCTCCTGATTATGAGATTTGCAAGGATCTGCAAGTCAGGCACAAGAGGACTTCCTTGTATAAGGAAGAGTAAACAAAGATAGAAGGAAAAAAAAAAAAAGAGGTATAAGAAAATAGAAAGAGTAAATGCAGTTTATGTGATAGGACAGTTGAGCAGTGAATGTTTTACCTTGAGGTAGGCCTATTTTCTCCAGAGGGAGCCTTAAGGAGCGTTTACATGCTGGCTCAAGCTGAAGGTGGGTCAAAGTTCAGGGGCTTGGGGGACAAAGAGAAGCTTAACCACAATTTGATGGAGTCAGATTTATAGGCACTTTTACAATAGCTCACTGGGGACAGATAGCTCAACTAATTATTTCAGTAGAAGACTCAAAATTTGAAAGGGTTCTGTCTGGCCTTGTCATAGTAATAATCAAGGAGAGAATCCATGAGTAACATGGGAAATAATCATTTTATAGTAAGGCTTTTACTGGAACACAACATGAATTTTTGAACATCTCTGTTTTCCAGGTTCAAAATAGTCAAGGTACATGTATTTACATGGATGTGTTTTAATTTTTCTGTGATAAGTAGCTGTGAATGGAATCTCTGGGTCTTGGGGTGTCAAATAAAAATTGCACTGGGCAGAGTAAGTGAAAATAAAGATTTTATTCAATATTCTTGCAATAGGAAAGAGAGATTGAACTCAACTCCACTGAATCAAATTGTAAGCTAGTAGAAAAGTACTAAAGGATGTCAGAGGGAAGGCTGGTCAAAGTGTTCACAACGTGTGTGTCGGCTAATTGGTGCTTAAGCTTCTACTTTCCCACAGAGACCACAGAAGATAGGATGGGGCACTCACTTTCTTGATGACTACATTTCAAAGGAATGCCTTTCAGGTCATTGAGAATGACATTCGTTAGGTCCTAAAACTGGCAGGATGCTGAAAGTATTTATATTTCAAAGGAGCAGAAAAAGACTTTATAATTGAAAGTCTTCCAGAGTCAATGTTCTAAGAAAAGTAAGGTTAGGTGCCTATATGAGGAAGAAACTTGTCTGATGTCTAGTCAAGTTGTTGAGAACATCAGGGTCAACCCCATCAACAGTAAGTTGATTTTTTACCTTTATAAGAAACTACCAAATTGTTTTTCATAACACTTGCGCCATTTTTTACTTTTACTGTTTTATGCCAGAAACTGGCAAGAACCCATCAGCAGGTGAAAGAATAAACACATTGTGGTATATCTAAACAACGGAATAATGCTCACAAATAAAAAAAATGAAAGCTGATATATGCAAAAACATAGGTGACACTCACCTTATGTTCATTAAAAGATGCCAGACAGGAAATAGTACTTACTATATTATTCCATTTATATAAAAGTTTGAAAAGATAAGTCACATGTATAGTGAAAGAAAGTAGTTCAGTAGTTGCCTGGGGCTAGGGATAAGTCTGGGAAAGGAAGTAAGGGGCCTTTTACTGGGAGAACACAAATGTTACATATATATCAATTGTAAAGGACTTGCATGGGCATATTAATTTATCAAAACTCACCAAAATGTATACCTATAATGAGTACATTTAATATTTTGTAAATAAAGCTTAATAAATTCTATTTCAAAAGCACAAATGCTATAAGACATAATATCACTAAATCACTAAACCCTCGCGTAGGAAAAAAAAAAAAAAAAAACGTATGTCAGTTACTTTTCGTTTTCATTGTACAAAGTTGGTAATTAGTTTGTTACTTATGTAAGAAAAAGATGTCTGGAGATCAGAGTATCTATGACCTGAGGCTCTTACAGAACAAAGCAGAAGGGTGGGGGAAAGATCTTATTGAAATTTAAGTTAATTTATTCACACTTTCTCTTGTTATGATTAGAAAGAAAGAGCAAAAAGTTCCCTAAGAGATTCGTAAGTGGTAACAAAATGTTCCCTGAGCTACTCAGTTCATTGTTCTTCTTCCAATCTTCCTGTAAACAACTTTTAACTTCAAAGCATATAAAACATCACAATGTTCAAATAACCTGGAGAATGTTTGTTTGGGAGAAAGATATTTTTTTTCTGCCTAAGGGGTGAAAAAATTTGAAGCGCTGTGTATTTACCTGTACTATGATTATCTAAGTTGTCTCGATTATTTTGCTATTCTGATAAAATTTTAGGAACATTTTGTCTACTTATTTAGTGTACCGCAAAATAAACGTGACTCTTGCAGATTTGAACAGAAAGACAACTGAAGCTTGATTTCTTTGACAGTGGTTACTGGTCTACTTGATCAATGAATGGCAACAGATAATATGTCTTGAGTTCTGTTGGAATGTGACAATTTATCACATGAGATCCTGTGAGCCACATAAACATTATTATATGTTATAAAAAAAAGGGTTGGAATGAATTGGTTAGTCCTGCAAACACAGTGATGGGAATAGCAGCATACGTAGCGCTTGGTCTTTGTCTCTTTTTTGTTAAAATCATTGTCACTGATTTTAGCAAACATCTTGATGGTGTGCCTGCCATTAATTTGTTTGTCCTAAGGCTATTCCCCTTCCTCTATCTACCTCCTGTTCTGTTCAGTCTCTCAGAGGACTGGCCGGTCCAACTATGGACTCCCTGACAATTAGAGGGTATTGGTAGAAGAGTGCAAGAGTGAGGAATGGAGGAAAGGAAAAAGGAAAAAGCTAGGAAATGTGTTCCTATCACTCTGTGTGTTAGATGTGTTTTTTTTTTTTTTTTTTTCTCTCTCTCTCTGTTTCAGTTTCTTCTTAAAAGTGCCATTTTCTGTGTCCCTGACTCTTGCTGGGAAGCCCCCGGGGTGTTTCTAGCTCCCTCATACAGCCTCCCATCAGCACTCAAGTTCAGCACCTTGTGCTTAATGGTGTTTTCTAAGTTTGCTAGTCTCTGAGTCTTCCTACTGCCCCTTCTTTGGCTTTTATCTCTTTCTTACCTTTGTAACTATTTGTGCATGTTAACTTTACTTCACTGAACTACCTGCCGTGGACTCTGTTTCTCTGAATTTCCCTTTATTCTCACTGATACAGGTGCCATGTTGGTTAAAATTGTAGATGGCATGAAAGTAGGATGGTCAAAGGGGTAGAACTATAATGTATCCTGACAAATGTATTTTCCATTTTGTACAGATATAACCCATTTTTTCAGAATCTAAGATTTAAGATTTAATTCGTATATATGTACCTATGGATTTTACAGTCATAGAAAATTGACTGTAACTATGTACTTCATAAGGTAACTCAATAGAGGTTTATGAACTTGTGCTCAGGATAAGAAGGCATGTGTATATTCTGGGAAAAGATACTAAGATAAAAGTTGTAATACAAAAGAATCAGCACCTGTGAAGGAAAGAGGAAGAAAACAGGTTTGGATAGAGAAAGGTCAAATTTTAATGCAGCCCTGAAAAAGACTTGGCAAGCAGGTAGGAAATTCTAGAGCGATGACTGCCTTTCAAAATGTCCCACATAGTGCCTAAGGACCATGAGTGCCTGGCTTTCATAGCCATGCCTTACTCTCCAGATGCAAGTTGTCCACGGAAAGATGAGAGAGTTTTCTGTAGCAGAGGCAGACTAAAAGAAACTGGGACTTGCCAAATGACACCAGCTACTCCATATCAGCCCCTACACCTACCTCACAGCTGGGTTGAACACACCCAATACACACCTGGGTTGAAAGTCTTTCCTTGAAGGGTATCAAGGTGGTGCATCTTCTGGTATTCCACAGCCTGGCTTTGAGTCCTGGATCTCATTTTTACTCATTTTATAATATTGGAAAACATTTCATTGTCTATATGCCTCAGTTTACTCCTTTATAAAATGAAATCATAGTTATCTACCTGTGATGGTTACTTTTACGTTTCAACTTGGCCAGACTTTAGTGTCCAGAGATTTGGTCAAGCAGCAGTCTAGATGTTGCTATCAGGCTACTTTTCAAATGTATTTAACACCTAAATCAGTAGATGTTTAGGAAATCAGAATATACTTCATAATGTGGGAGGGCCTCATTCCATTAGTTGTGAGTTTCAAGACAAAAGACTGAGGTCCCTGAAGAAGAATAAATGTTGCCTTTAAATTACTTTTAGACTCAAGAATGCAACATCAACTCATAAAAATTTTCAGCCTGAAAACCATCCTGAAGATACTAGACTTGCCAGATCTACAATACACAAGTCAGTTCCTTAAAATCAATCTCTCTCTATAGATGATATAGATATAGATGATATAGATATAGACCCTGATTCCATTTATCTGATGAACACTGACTAATACACTACCTCACAGGGCTGTTATGTGGCTTAAATACATTGGGCCACAGTGCTTGACAAATAGTAAGGACACAATATATTGGCTCCTACGGTTTACCAGGTTTCTATTCATTACCAACTTAACTTCTGAATGCATTATTTTAACTTTAAAAATAATGAACCATCTGTATAGGAACCCAAACCTTAATTCTTACATAGGTTGTTCACTTTTTATTTTAACCAACTGTATTTAAATCAATCTCAAGTACTCTAAGGGGTTTGTATAATAATTAAATATCATATACAAAATAAAATGTTGAATTGCACTATTTTTTATTGTAGTGCCCTAGACACTTTGTTTTTCCTAGCAAGTCTCTGAAAATTTATCATGCAGATTACAGTATATTAGCCACCTTTTAGTACTAAAAGACTGTAAAATTCACTCCATGGTGTTTCAATGCATGAAGGTACTTTCAGAGTGTTTTATGTAGCATAATCCATTTACTAAAACTTTCAGTGTCCCTTGTTTTACGAGGAACATCTGCAAAGATGACAGATGTTCCTTAATGTTTCACCCTGGGAATTCTCCCTCGAATAAAGTTGTCTACATAGGAAACTATCAATATAGATTCGGTTGTTTAGAAAATGAAAATCTTCCAATTATAACACTATTTATTATAAGGTTCACAAAAATATTTGCACTAAAACAAGATGTACTGGAGTAAGATGAGTAACTCAAGCTGTCCCTTAATTGTCACGCAAAAGGTTATTGCAAAACTGTTTTTAAATGCGTGGATGCTAAATGACCGTCTGTGTAGGAATAATGTGGAGAAATTGTTTATATAAAGATTTCTCTATTTTACCCATATCTACTGGTCAAAATCCACAGAAAGAAAGCCTCACATTCCCATTTTCATAATGGAATGGATTTTTTGTGATTTACAACGCTCTGCAATTGAGTTTAAAAAATAGGAAATAACTCAAATCAACTACATAGAAATACAATTTTAACATACATAGAAATGTATTTGAGTGAAAGAGCTGTTAAACATGAAATGCTTAGTTGTCTGCTTTGTTTTTAGTGAGAAACATAGTATTTGGGTGTGTTGTATGCACTTCTATGCAGACACAGTGTCAGAAAGCAAGCAATTTATCTTAGAAAAAGAATTAAGTTTAGATCACCTTAGCACATTTATAGAAATATGTTTTAAACTAAGGCAAACCTAGTTCAATGACACATATATGCTTTTTTTGGAACTCATTGAATGATATGATATTTAAGACTCAATAAACAAGCAATTAAGTTAAAAATTTAAACATTTTGACTTGATCATACACTTTCCCCAAAGCAATTTAATTTTCTTGAATAACATTAATTATGTTTAAATGATTAGCTCCTTACACCTGTAGAGCTACAAATCAATAGAACAGTATGATCTGATGTCAAGTTCAAATTAAGAAGGAAGTAACTAGTTATTTTCTATTCAAACACTTTCTTCCTTAGTTCAGACAATGAGAGAGGAGTTGAAATTTATTTTAGTTTTTCAAATGATCATTGAATGTATACTATGAACTAGCTACTGTTTATTAGTACTTGGCACATATATTAATAAAATGCTCTTCTTCAAGGGATTTAAAAATCAAATTAAAGCAACTTATTCAAACTTAATTAACTATTGAACTATATCTTGCATTACATAAGAATTATGTCCACCTACAGATACCAAGGACCCTGTCTAAGTTTCTTACTGCTACCATAACAACTTATCACAAATGCATAGCTTTAAACAACACAAATTTACTTTCTTGAAGTTCTGGTGACCAAAAGGCCAAAATCAGTTTCCCCGGGGTTAAAGTCAAAGTGCTAGTAGACCTGCACTACTTCTGGAGGATCAAAGAGATGATCGACTTTCCTGCTTTTTCTTCTTGCTTTTAGAGCTATATTCCTTGGTTCATGGCTTATTCTCCCATGTTCAGAAATAGCAGCTATAGCAGAGCATCTATCTATGTAATCAAATCTTCCTTTGCCTCCATCTTTTAAGAATTTTTTTCTAAAGAAATTGGGTCCACACAGATAATACAGAATAATCCATCCTAAGATACTTAATCTGGTCATACACCAAAAGTCACTTTTTCTATACAAGAAATATTCACAGGTGCCAGGAATTAGGTCTTGACTGTCTTCAGAACTCATTTCCAGCCTTCCACAAAACCCAAAACAGTGGCTTAAGCCAAAATAGAAGGGTACTTTTCCTGCCTATAAGTAAAACTTTGGTGTAGGCAATAGAAGCTAGAGTGACAGCACTGCAGTGTTGTCAGGGAAACAGAATCATTTCAGCTCTTTTCTACACCATTACTGGGTATGACCCTTCTTCAAATGCCTATAAGATGGATTCTGGAGCTCTAGCTATTGTAATTATACTTTATGCTTTGGGGGAAAAAAAGAGTGGAAGAACAAAGATATATAAATCTGATGTCTCATTCTCTTTAACAAAGCTTATCCAGAAATTCCACCCAAGAACTTCATGTCACTTCTCATTGACTGGTGCCCACTCACACATTCTTGTCTACTGATATAGGAGACTCGGTATGAAATTTTTTAGCTAAATAGATTGTTGCCTATATAAAATTGTGTTTGGGAAGGGTAAAATGGGAATTGGGTACTAGTATCTGCTGTTATACATCAGTATTTATTAAGTCACTTTATAAACCTATACTTTTGGCATATCTATAATAAGATACATACATTATTAAGTCTGTAATTGTATCATCTCATAGAAAGAGCATTGCTTACACAGCAAAATACAAACTCTTGTTGCAGAAGTACACCATCTTTAAAAGTTGGAGCCCTTTCTTTGGGTATGTCTGAAAAAAAGGAGATTGAATATTGACAGCTATGCTGTATCAGAAATACATCGTAGCTGTCATTGTACCACACAACACAATCCACAGACACTAAGACTGTAATGCCAGTGCTGGAAATGAAAAGTTGAAGGAACTGAAGACAAAGATGACTCAATTTACTTGTTTTTCTGAAGAATGCGAGAATTACTCTGACAGGATTTGAGGCAGAAATTTGAAATAGTCTATTCTATTTTGCATTACCTCCCGATGAGGTAGCTGAGATCTGAGTAAGAAATCCTAGTATAGACATTATACAGAAACATTCTCAATATGTTTCCATTTTTTTCTACTCAAAGTATACTATTAAAATGAAAACATATTAGTAAATTATGCTCTACAGAATAAAATATAAATAAGATAATTTCTGGAATTTTTTTTTTAATATTAGAGTTTAGGGTTTGGTTTACTCTTTTAAAATATCTTGAAAACACTTTGTTTACCACATCCTCGGTGCTATTTATCTTGAGTGAAAAAGCTAAGTATACTCTTGTTTTTGTATTTTTAGCCTCGCACAGCTGTTTACAGTAAAAATTGCATCTAGACAGAATTGCTTCCCTGTGGCACAAACACATTGTTTTGCTTTGGGATTTCAAACATCAGAGGTAACTGTGAAACGTTCAGCTAAGTGCCTTGCACTCAATCACGTGACACTACTCCCTCCTCGTGCTCTTCCATCTCACTTGCTGCTCCCTTTCAGGTGCCTTTGTGACATCAGTCCCTCTGATTCATCTTAAATGTTGAGATTTATACCAGTTATTTTCCTCTCTCTGCACTTGATCTCCCTAGGAGATTTCATTGTCCTTGGCTTGTTTATGGCATTCATATCTGTATCCCCAGCCTAAATCTCTCCTGTAAGCTGCAGCTCTTTAAGTTTAAACGCCTATTGGAGTCTTCCATTGAAATGTCCCACAGATACCTACAGCTGAGCCTGTTCAAATCTAAAATCTCTCCCATTCCCTACATATCTACCCTCTCTCTTTTGTTTCTTTTTTTTTTTTTTTTTTTTTTTTTTTTTTGAGACGGAGTCTCGCTCTGTCGCCCAGGCTGGAGTGCAGTGGCCGGATCTCAGCTCACTGCAAGCTGCGCCTCCTGGGCTTACGCCATTCTCCTGCCTCAGCCTCCCGAGTAGCTGGGACTACAGGCGCCCGCCACCTCGCCCAGCTAGTTTTTTTGTATTTTTTAGTAGAGACGGGGTTTCACCATGTTAGCCAGAACGGTTTCGATCTCCTGACCTCGTGATCCGCCCGTCTCGGCCTCCCAAAGTGTTGGGATTACAGGCTTGAGCCACCGCGCCCGGCCTCTTTTGTTTCTTCTATTAATTAAAGGCACTATCATTCACTCAATAGCTGAGGTAGGGAACAAGGCATTACTGCATGCCTTACTCTTCTTTGTGGCCCTCACCTCCACCTCAGCCTTATCCAGTTACTATGTTCTATAAACAGTCATTTCAAAATATCTTTCGAATCCCTTCACTCTATTCATCCAAATCCACCACAGATATTCACATTAAGACAAAAATTCCTATTCTGAATAATCCACGACTTTGCAACTCGCCTAAAGATTTTTGCATTGATACATCATCTTCCCAGTCCTAAAAAGCATTGCAAGGTACTCTTCTGAAAGCTTGGATTTGATTATGTTTATCTCCACTTAAAAACCCCTGGCTTTAAACCCAGCTTCCTTGAGATGACTAGAAAAATTCTTTATTATTCAGTTTCTGTTTTTCTCTCCAGGAGCATCTCATTCTTCCCACTGCACACTCCAAATTTATTAAATACGTATTTTTTAAATTACCAACTATGCCATAAACTTTGCTAATATTTCATACTTAGTAAGCATAAGCTGTTCTTTCTATCTGAATATCTCTTTAATTCAAGTGCTAATAAATGCTTTGGATCAGAGTTTAAATGTGTCAACCCTTTCTGTTTCCCCAATCTAATAAGAAAAACACACAAACATCACACCATGTGATCTACTCTTGTAACATCCCTTTATCTTTGCTGTTCTTTCCTTAGACATTCAACTTCAAAGAGTACCTGTGTGCTTGTATTACTTAATACAATAACCTTATGTTTACTTCTATTGTTTTAAAAGATGACTAGTTTCTGTCCTAATCTCTATAAAGAAGATTTTAAAAATCAACACCCAGTGCCTAAGAGAGGATGTGCATATTGAGGGACAGTGATCACAATGGGAAGCAATGTAAAGACAACAAAAATGTGACTGTCATCTTTAACCTACTTTTTAAAACCTGGCCTGAGGAGGCTGGGCACAGTGGCTCACACTTGTAATCCCAGCACTTTGGGAGGCCGGGGCGGCTGGATTACCTGAGGTCAGGAGTTCCAGACCAGCCTGACCAACATGATGAAATTGTTTCTACTTAAAAAAGAACAACAACAACAACAACAACAAAAATAGTTAGGTGTGGAGAGGGGCGCTTGTAATCCCAGCTATTCTGGAGGCTGAGGCAGAACTTGGGAGGCAGAGGTTGCAGTGAGCCAAGAACCTGCAGTTGTACTCCAGCCTGGGGGACAGAGCGAGAATCCCTAGCCAAAAAAAAAAAAAAAAAAACCTGACCTGAGGAAAGGAGAGGAAGCTAACATTCCTTAGATTTGTGTGTTCTTTGATGCAGGAAACACTCAGAAATACCTTGAATGCTCTCTTTCTTTTTTTGAACTTCATCTAGAGATAGATAGAAAACTCCATTTCAATTAATTCACTCAGTCTAAATATATTTGGAATATTAGTTAGTTTTCATGATTGTCCACAGGGATTACCGAACTGTCTTTAATCTTCAATTATATGACTTTCTGATTCAGAACTCAGTAACTTAGAATAAATAAAGCAGAAGAAAAGATTAAATACATTAAAAGGTATTCAGGCAGGACAATAACAGGTTAAATCCAACCCTGAAAGAAGACAGCAAAATACTTTCTTGATGAGGATATTAAACTCAGAAAAATATTTTTTTTACATATGCCAATTCACTCATTCAATATTTCTTACTAAACAGTATCACACAGAGCAAAACTATTACATTAATAAGTAATTCAACCAAGAAAAGAGAAAACAGTGCTAAAGTTGGTGAATAACATTTGATTAAATGAAATATTTATATAGTTTTTCCACGAAATATTTAGTTTGCAAAAGGAAAAATAGTAACTACAGAGTCATTACACTCTGTGCAGAGTCATCAGATACCTCCTTAGTCAAGTAATCAATGTTAACATCACCAGTAATGCGGGGAATTAAATTGTGCACCCTCTAATGGATTCAATGGGAACAATGCATCATAACTCCTATGATATTCTGCCAAAATTACATTACCAGAATTGAATCATGAGGAAACATCAAACAAACCCAAATTGAGGCCCATTCTTTAAAATAACTGCTGATAACTTCAAAAGTTTCAAGGTCATGAATGTCAATGCAAGACTGGAATTATTCCAGAATGAGGGAAAGTAGAGAGACTACTAACTAAATGTAACACATTATTCTAGATTGAATCATTTTCCTATGAAGAATATTATTATACTAATTAGCGAATCACAAATAGTGATTAGGAATTAGAAGATAATATATCAATGTTAATTTCTTGATTTTTGTTTTGATACTTTGATTACAAAAAATAGTATCTTTTTTCTGTAGGAAATATTTACTAGAGATTTTAGGATGACAGGGACATTCAGTTAGCAATTTACTCTCAAATGTCCTAGGAAAAACAAAAAGTCTCTTACTTGCTGTTTTACTCTAAAATTGAAATTATTTTAAAATAAATCTTAAAATTCAAAAAAAGATAAAAAGACTTGTTGTCATATAAAATTGAATACAAATTCTGACTATTGTCTGAGAACTATTTTATCTCAAAACAATTTATGTAAGCTTTATTTGATTTATCTATAAAGTATATTCTATCTTGCAGTACTACTTTGATGATTAATTTGTTATACTTTTAGCAATATAACATATAATATTTTAGAAATTTAATAAATATTACTCCTCAACCCCAATTAATTATAATGAAATTTCAGTGTTCACATCTTAATAAAACTAAATTATCTTCTCCATTCATGTATATCTCCATGCTTTTCTTTCTCCTACATCTTCCTATAGTAACATAATCTACCTCCTTTCTGTTTTATGGAATATCATATGAAGTTTACATAAAAACATTCTAACATCACAAATGTAAAAGTTTTCAAAGATTATTCACACAAAAATTTAATTCATATTTTTAGTAGAAGTATATTTCCATTTTATTCATTTTGAACTTTTAAATTTTATTAAATGTTTTATTTATTTTTATTAATATGTAAAATCTCACTCATTTTTGTGACACGCCACCTATAATATTCTAAAATATAATTTCCACTGTGTCTAAAGTTATTTATGATGGCTAATTAATGAAATAGAGCCCAAGAAAACTAAATAATTAAAGATGCTCTTGGCTCTCGATTTTCTTTTAAAGTTAGCGTTAAAATTGTGCCTCTCAAACTAGACTCCATGTTAGACTTACCTAGTCGGGTTTATAAATATTCACATGCCCCCACAGCACCCAAGAGTATGATATAATTGGCGTGGTTGATGCATGAGCATTGTCATTTTTTCAAGCAGGGAGGACAGAAACATGGACACAAACCGAGTTGAAAAACTTCAGGCTAGGGATGTTGGTAATGATAATCATTCAATTTATTCCCTTCTGTTCTAGGATGTTATTGTGAGAGTAATTGAGCAAGGAATATGTAAAAATTGGCAATGAATCTTCTATTCTTGTGGAATCAAAAGCATCATTCGTATATAAGCAGACTGAAAATATAAAAATTAAGTGTAATAATGATGTAATCTAAAATGTTGTTCCAGATGTTGTTGACATTTTATATTTTAGGCAAGAGAAGTTTACCTATCAAATTCTATGTAAAATGTATAAAACACAAACACATTCATTCAGTGAAATGCCTTGTTAATCTTCATTTTCAACAGAACCTAGCACAGACCAAAAGGATATAGAACAATCTGAGAACTAACATTTTATCATTTGCGATTATAATTCCTCAATAAAGCAGTCTTATTAAAAACCAAATGATCACATTGTTTCATCACATTTCAGTCCCTATTAGCACAAATGTTATTATTCATTTTCCTGAATCTGTCTATACATCATTATGTAGTACATTCAATTGATTTAAATATAATCCTCAAGGTCAGAGTTTGAGTTGTATGCATGTCTGTATCCCTAGTCCAAAGTAGAGTGCCTGATCAAGTCGAGTGAATAGGTGAATGAGAAGCTAACACGATTTTTTGGTTCATTTTTAGACATTTTTGGTTCTGCTAATTTGGTTCTTCAAATTATATGACTCTTTTTCTGACACATGAAGTTATTTCAGCTGATATGCACTGTATTTTACAGCTTTTTTCTATACAATCTGTGAAAATAAAATTTAACTCTTTATCTAAAACACTGTTCCAGACATTACTGATGTTTTGTATATTAGGAAAGAAGGGCTTACCTAATCTTTTCATATAGAGAGATAGGAAACAAAAGTTTTTAAGACTATTGCTAACAAGTTGGAGTTGAATGTATGTATAATGAAAAAGTATCAAAGCATGACCTGTCTTAATAGGGGGGCTCATATACTTAAAATACTGCTTAAATGAATTCCTGTATATCAAGATACACTGCACTCTTTAGTTGAAGAAAACTATTCTGCTTAATATATATTATTTAATCTGTGTAAGTAAAAATGAGTAAACTGAGTTATAAATGAAAACTCTTTTTAATACACTCTTTAATTCTTTATATAAGATTCTCAGCTTTCTTCTGATGTTAATATCTTGTTCAGTTTCCTTCTCTGTAAAGGTGGCTGAGTTGGTCAATTACATAGCATTACAGTCTTTGGTTTCACGCCTTTTCTTGTCCTTGGCATTCTCTTTGCCTCTTTATGATAACAAGGATAATCCCTTCTTCAGTGGACTCCTGTGGGGCTATAGCATCAAGGCTCTCAATAAAAATCTGAACAGTTCAACAATTTTTATTGAGTCTTGATTGAACAGCCCCTAGGGAGCTAAGCACAGGAAAGAAGAGATAGGAAAATGTAGTCAAGAGCTGTAATAGCCTCAGTCTAAGGACATAGACCACCAGTCCAAGAGAACTGGCAATAACTAAAATTTAACAGCTTGGCATCAGTGCACATCTTCTGATGCCAAATAATGAGACACAGAGAACAGAAATAAAAGTGGCACTGAAATTACATTTTTCTTTGCCTTTTATTATGAAACTCCAGAAATTACAACAGAATTGAGAATGGCCAAAGACAACGTTCTTTGGTTTCCTTTAAGTTAAATCTTAACTTTAAAAACATAGGAGGTATGTAATAAAGAATGGAAAATCTACTGGTACTGCTAAAGTTTCTTCATCACCACTAGGACTTTCTCAGATCTTTCAAATCTTGATATCACAGCATTAATTTCTCCTCCTTTAACCAAGTTGTTAGTGAAGAAAGACCATGGCAATTAAATAAACAGTTCCACCGCCGCTGCCAAAAAAAAGAAAAAAAAAAAAAAGAACCATAAAGGTGGACATAGTTCCACAAAGAGGAGATTTTTTTTTTTTTTTTTTTTTTTTTTTTTTTAGTTAATAGAAGAACTAGAAAGTAGCAACATTCATTATTTTTATAGTAGTCAATAGAACGCTTACTGAGAGCTCTGGCCTGTTTGCTGTTGTTCCTTACAATTTATGACAAATTTTGTGTAAAACTTTAAGTAAAAACAACCTTCCCTGGTCAAATAAATGATTGGTGGAACCCTGAATAGAAAAAAAGATAGTATTAAACTCTGTAAAACTTTCTACACTTTACAATATTGTAATTCTTCAAGTGTGTGTAAAATATGCAACATTTTCTAAATTATGCATTTATTCTTCAAAGCATTTTGCAGTAGAACACTAAACGTGTACAAGGAAAAGCAGAAATAGCTCAAAAATCTCATTGATATCGCACATCCAAAAGCTTAATATGTTCCTATCAGATTGTCACGATTTTAATAATGGACTTGTGCATTAGATAGGAAAATTTTTATGCACTCCTGATACATACTTATTCCTAGAAATGAGGAAAGTAAACCTAAGAAAGGCGGCACAATAAACGATGTCATGAAATAAAAACGGAAATAGATTAGTCCCCCCTTATTTGTGGGACATACATTCCGAGACTCTCAGTGGATGCCTAAAACTGTGAATAGTATCAAACTCTATGTACACTGCTTTTCCATTTAATAAAAGAGAAGATAACCATGTGACTGACGGGTGGGCGGTGTAGGCAGTGTGGCTATGCTGGACAAAGAAATGATTCACGTCCTGGGCAGGATGGAGATTGGATGGTGCAAGATTTCATCACAATCCTCAGATAGGCATGCAATTTAAAACTTACAAATTGTTTATTTTCGTAATTTTTCATTTAATATTTTTGGACCACATTTGATCACAAGTAATAGAAAATGCAAAAAGTAAAATCATGGATGGAGGGCATGGGAAAATACGGTACACATATTTAGGTCTCTTTCTTAGACTTCAAGTTCCAAGAGGAGCAACTCTTAACAGATATTGCCTTGGAGAATAAGGTTCTCTCAGTTTTTACTCCTCGTAAAGGAAAAAAAAAAATAGATAAATTCAATTGGATAAAGTTTAATTTAGCAATGAACAGTTTGTGAATTGAGCAGCACCAGAATCATTCAGAATGGCTCTGGGTCTGCTACATGTTTAAGCAACATTTATGGACAAAGAAAGGCAAATGATGCACAGAAAATGGAAGTGACATATAGAGACAGTCTGTGGACTGCTCAGCTGCTGTAATTGGCTGGCACACCTAAGTTTGATTTTCAGTTTGTTTACATAATGAATTAGTTTGCAGTTTGTTACTTAGGATTCATATGCAGACTTCTAGAGCCCAAATTCAGCTTTAATATACTTTGACAATTTCAGTTTTCGGGACTGATTTTTCTCAGTACAGATGTCAAGGGATCAGTCAAATTTGTTATCTAGAGAGAGACACCATACTCTCTATACCCAGGGATCTACACCCTATTAAATCAGAAATTCTGAGGGGGTCTGAAAGTTTATTTTCTTTCTATCTATCATCTTTCTATGTATCTATGCATGCATGAATGTATGTATGTATGTATCTATCTATGTATCCTATATAAAACTACGTATCTAACTTTCTATCTCTCTATATATTTTAGATTTATATGTAATAAACTTTCAGACTTTTCAGCATGTATAAATATATATTTTAATTATATATTAAGATTTGTGATTACATGTATTTGTAATTTTTGATTGTATATATTATTTCAAAATGTGTGTGTGTATTAAGCTTTAAGATCTTTCAGAAAGAAAACCACTGGAAAATACACACGAACTGGCAAAATAATGTATCATTACGTGAACAGTAAGGCTTCATTATGATGGGTTGGGGTTGAGAAGTAATATTTATTGAATTCCTAAAGTAAAGCAGTTTATCTCTGTGTGTGTATTGCTTTATATACTGCTTTTAATTAAAATAAAAACTTAATGAACAGCATAAATTTGGATGTTGATTAGTGAAATGAAGGAAACAACTAGAGAAAGAGAGAGAGACAGAGAAGGATGGAGAGCCACTGGGGGAAGCCGTGATTTGAAAATATGACTCTGATTTATCTGAAGGCAATTGACTACACAGCTATAAAGAAGAGACAGGAGAATCAGTTAGAAGGCTAATATAATAATTTAGATGTAATTATCAGGACAGCTTTAGGAAGGAATACTTAGGAAAATTATACAAATTTAAAATTTACTAAGCACACATGCGCGCACACACACACATGTGCGTGTTTTTGTAAGCAGAAACACAAGACAACTAGCTAGTTAAGACACTAGCTAGAATAACCTTGCAGAGTTAGCCTCTTATGACAACACCCCACAGGTAATACAGGGATAGTCAGATGTGACAACCTAGAAGTACAGGAGGATTGACTCTGGGAGGTGTACCTAGAAATGTTAATTCCTCCACTTATGTAGAGTTGAGAATATCCCCCCTCCTACAAGAGGAAGAAGAAAGTTTGTTTCTTACCATTTCTAATATAAATACATCTTTCCAGGGAGAGGAAGAGACAGAATATCTGGAGTCTTCTAAAGATTTTTAAAAGATTCTTAGCGAAATTCACTCTTAAGAAATTACATGATGTAGAAGAAGAATACTTGTCTTTGGAGATCTATGAGCTAATCAGTCATCCTTTCCCTTAACCCAATTTATTTTTTAATATACAAGCATGTGAAAAAAGTAGAACCCCAAGTTAAATGAGGTCTTTCTGTATAATTATATATCGAGTCTATGCTCATCCTTTTATCTAACAGAAATTCAAGGTGACAAATATAAATTGTCTAGTTAATATTAGGTTGGGAAGTACCAGATCATCTAGGTGAGTGCCCTACAGGAAAAAAAAAAAAAAAAAATGATATCAGCAATATAATTAAAATAATTTTTGATGAATGAGACACAAGATGACCATGTTGTTTTCAATCAATTTTGTATCCAACAGAGGATAAATACTATTTATGTTAATCACACACGGGAAGTTCAAAGACATATTCTGTACTTTCTCCCGCTACACAGGAAGCAGAAGCTATCAATTCACTTAAAGCAATAAAGCAGAATGATTATCCTGCTGTGATTCTCCAAGTTGTCACTAGGAACAACAAAACAGGCTGAACTAATTTTAGTTGAACTACTGAGGCCACTCAAAAAACTTATGTGGAAAGGGTAACTGGAGAGCCTGCACCTGCCTAAAAGCAAGGCTATCGAACAAGATGGATGAGCCTGGAAGATGACATTGAATGCCTTTTCCAGAATATACACTGCTGCATGTAATGGACCAATAGGCTATAAGATCAGAAAATCAGTGTGATATTGATAAATCGATAAATTTCTTGATAAATTCACAGGATATAATACTAGTTTGGTTTTGCACAGTATTTTAATTGTTTAAAATTATCAATTGAAAATAGTATTATTTCAAAGAAGTTATCTTAATCCAAGTAATTCGCTATAAGAAATATATTGAACTATATTGACTTTAAGAACTTTATAACTATATTCACATTGTTTCAAATATAAACAAATTACTTTACTAATTACTTTATCCCTTCCTATGAAAAGTGAGAGGAAGAGAGTTATGTAATAAGGAAACTAAAGAATAATAATAATGAGAAGAGGCCATTGTTTAATTTTCTTTCATTATTTCAGATCTTCTCACATTTAGAAGTGTTAAAAATATAAACTATTCTTATTAAACTCTTAAAAAATACTTAGATGTTTGGTAAAATATTTAAAGAATTAGATAAGGAGACTCCAAGTCCAGAAAAGGCAGCTGAGTAGCGAATTAAAAATTTGAAATACTTGATATTTGTAGTTTTATTAGAGTAACATCTTGGGCTCCAAGTTATTCGAATATTTGGGGATGTCAAATATGTATTCATCTTTGTTTCTTATTAATGTCACAATGACACAGAGTCTGACCTTTTCTCTTCTTTTCTGTTTTGATATTACTTTTATTGGTTTTTAAAGAGAGCAGTCCAAATAATAAATTTAAAGTCCACTTAACTACACATGAGATGAAGTAAAATATTATTACATTTCTACTAACCTAACATTAGAACAATATTACTGCTAAGAATTCATCTTAATCCAAGTAGTTCTCTATGAGAAATATATAAAACTATGTTGACTTTAAAAACTTTGTTTTTTTTTTTTGACTTTAAAAACTTTGTAACTAAGTTCACATCATTTCAAGTTTCTATGAGATCAAAATCTAATTTATTTTATGGATGAAAGGCCAGGCAAATAGAAACAAATGAAAATATGTTACAAGCTATTCACGCTTTGCATACTTTTGTCCATTTCATTTTATTTTACAGATATCTAACTTTCATTCTCTCATCTTTTAACAAATTACAATGATGAATTTTGTCTAAAATACAAATTACAGTTCCCATATAAATAACTTCCAAATCTAGGTACCAAAGATGTGAAAGTTTTGATAGTAATATTCCACTTCTGAATTTAATTTCAATGTTCAAGAAAAGAGAATTATCATAGTTAAGCATTGTGCTTCAAATTTATGCTATATCTCTGAATTGACTTATTTTAGACTAAAATATAACTTGCATTATTATTAAGTCTTTCTCAATTTAAAAATGTGTTATTGGAATAGAGATACATTTTATTTCAGACATGCCATAATTCCAGTATTTAAGTTAGATTTGTCACTGAGGATTTATCATCATTTATTTTTTCAACAAATTCTTTTTAAAGGATAGTTATGCATCAGTTACTTTGCTAAGATATTGCTATATGGTAAACATTAAAGTGAGCAAAATTCCCATTCTTGTGGAATTTTGCTTTTCATAAAAAAGAAAACATAATAACATAAATTTGGACATTGATTGCTGCACAAAGGAGATAACTAGAAAATAATATATAGAGAAAAATGGAGAGACACTGGAAGAAGTCATGAATAAAAAATATGTCTCGGCTTTATTTGTAAGCCATTGATGGTAGAACTATAAAAGTAGATACAGGAAAACCGAATAGAAGGCTAATGAAATAATTTAGATATAATTAAAAGCACAACCTTAAAAAGAAAGTAAGGTTTGGGATAATTAAACAAATTCATTATTTATCAGATATGATTATTGGCCCTGACAATTTATCAGTAATATTTAGTGATAATTTATCCCTAAATAAAGCACAATTTCCTGTTCTCATGGAGCTTACTATTCTAGTGGGAAAGGTAGACAATTAAGAAAGTAAGCAAATTAGAATGTGTTTTCACGTGACGTAGTGACAAAGCAAAATATTGCATCAGAGATTGGAGGCAGAGGTTATCATTAGAATAGCACGGTCAAGAAAATCCTCATTCATAGTATTTGAGCAAACACACAGGTGATAAGGGAGTAAATCCTGCAGATATATGAGAGGAGAGCATTCCAGAGAGAGGAAATAGGGAGTACAAAGCCCCTGAGGCAGAAATGGAAGCTTAAGTTTGAGGAACAGCGAGAAATGAATGAGCCTGGAGAAGAATGATTAAAGAAAAATTAATAGATGCAGCCAGAAGGATGGTATAGACATCTTGTTTTGAGTAGTTAAGTTTTACTTATAGTAGTAGATTATGAAGCTAGAGGGATTTGTGTAGAGCAGTTAGCTATGGGTGTTTTAATAGGATCATTCTAGCTACTGAATTAAAAATAAACTCCAGAGAAAAAGGGCAGAGACAAGAGACAATGACAATAATCTTGTCACAAGATGGTGGTGTCTTGGACTAGAATGTTATGCGTGGAGACAATAAGTGCTCAGATTCTGGAATCTGAAATAAATAAATAAATAAAACTGACCTTATTTTCTGACTAATTAGATGTATGCTTCAAGATAAGTATTCATTTTAATCCAACATTTTTTAAGAAACTGCAGTACACCATTCTACGTCTTGAGAACACACGAGTAAATAAAACAGAAAAAAAAAATCTGCCCTCTTGACGTTTATATTCTAGAGGAAGAGGGTTGATTCTGACTCAAGAGATAATAATACTGAGCACCAGGACATGTAAAGGGTTCATTAACTGAGACTGAGATGATTCGGAGAGGAAGCTTGGGATCTTGTTTTCAGACATTTTATTTTTTAGATTCTGTGAGATGTGGAAGAAGCAGTTCAATGGAGAAGCTAGACGCACAAGTTCAGGAGAGAGGTCTAAATTGAAGATTTTAATCTGTCAACCATTAGCTAGAGATGAGAAGTAAGGCCCTGAGACTGGAAAATGACACCAAAGAAGTTGATATAAATAGCAAAAAGGGTTATGTTGGTCCACGAGGGACTTTAATGTCAGAGATCTGGAAAATGAGGATACATTGGTATAGAAAGGGAAGTAAGAAAGACCAGTGGCAGCTGGAAAAACTCCTTCACACCAAAAGATTTGCAAAAATTAATTTTATTTTTCCACAAAATAGAAAAATATATTATCATCATTCAGTGTTTTTATCTGATGAAACCATAGAGATTTTAAAAAGATATAATATGATTACTTCAAATCACTATGGATAAGCAGAAGCAGCAGGGTTGTGCCTGGGGTATAAATTCATCTTATACTGAGGAGAAAAATATCAATGTATATGTTTAACAGAGAAAAAAAATTCTACTTAATGGTTTTTGGAAGAAGTGAAATTTTATTTCTCAAGTCGTTATTTGACTATTGAAAAAATTGTTTCTAGGAAGAGTGGAAAGGTAGAACATGAAACTGTTACCTGAGTGTCTATTTGCAGTCTGCTCTTCTTCTGTCATTTTTCTAAACTATAGAAATTATATACTGTATAAGTAACAGAGTCCCAGCCAGGTTCTTGGAGAAAGTAAGTTATGATTAAGCATATCTCTTGAATTGCAGGAATTGACCAATAGAGATTTTTGCAAGCCTCTGGGAGGAAACTTATCTTTTGAAAAAAGGAGGAGCTCAAGCAAATGAAACCTGTTCTGACATAACATACCCCTCATCTTCAGCTCCAGAGGATGCATACTGAATATTATGTATACATGTGTCACACATACTAAAAGTTAGGCTCCAAGAAGATGTATGTAGGTGTATTGTATAAAATAGATTGAATGGACTGATGGGGGAAGAAACTATATAAGATTGTCTAGTTATTGCAGCAATTTGGATGAAAAGTAAAAACATAAATACAGAACTTTCAACACTATAAAATATAAAAATAATTAACACTATAATTAATATGATTTGATAATAGACTTGGCATATGGAATTTGACTAGAACAGCAGCTCTCCCAATGGTGTAACCCCATCTTCTGTTTGAAGCAACTGAGAAAAATTAGCGTGTATAGATCCATAAGTATGTGGAAGATTAAACAATAAATGTATTGGCAGTGTTCTGTTCCTCTTTCTTGGTTAAAGGATATGTAAATCCCTGTTCCTCAATCAGTAGTTCAATGCACATAAATTGGGAAGGAAGTGCGTGTGGGATCCTTGAAGAGGCCTCTGCCGTCCCCTGAATGACAAATGCAACACTGGGAGTGAATACCCCTTGTCCTCCCTAGCATTAGTAAGCATCATTATTGGTTAATTCTGCACATCTGTGAGAACCACTCAGAAATAATATGCCATAAATGTATCTTTCTCATTCAGAAGGACCAATCTCCTTGAAATAAAACAGGCTGTGACCCATGGCAAAAGATGTTTTCTATAGTAAAACAACCCCAAGCTAATGGCTCTTTCATGCAGTTGTAATCATTCAGGAAGAGGCCAGTGCTCTCTGCCCACCCATCAGAGGAAAAAATAAAGATGTTAAAATTACTTGTATCAGTGATCAGTGCACTTGATTTACCACCTGTGATGTGTGTGTCTGAAGTGGCTGAGCACTGCATCCTTGATGCTGTATTTGAGCTGTCTCCCAAGTGTGAGGTTACGAATAAACAGTGCAGCAGGAAGGTGGCTGAAGAGGAGAAGGTACAAAGTCATCACTGTTCTTTAAGATAAAAATCTGAGAGCCTAATATTTTATGATTCTCCTTTTCATCTATCTATCTATCTATCTATCTATCTATCTATCTATCTATCTTTCTAATTTATCTATCTATGTAATCATCTCCCAACTTTTCTTTTATCCCATGCCAGTTCTCCCCACTTCCACTTTTCCCTTCCCATTTCTTCTACATGCCAGAATAGACTCTGACTAGGTGGTCTAGGATAGAATCTAAGTTAATCTATTCTACTTTAGTAGATGTGTTTCTTTGGGTAAATTACACAGCTTGCTTCACCATCGTCAGTTTTCTATTCTTTAAGTGGGCATTAGTTAAGTGGAATTAAGTAAACATGTAAGGTGCTTAGAGTTTTTATAACTTCTACAGGAGTGGTTGCTATTCTTAGTAAATTAAATTAATAATTGATATATAACAAATTATTACTTATTACTTATTATTAAATTATTGCTTCTCTTGTTCCTTTGTATTAATAGTAACATTACTGCAATAAAAACCAACCTTTATATATGGAATAAATAGTATCAGAATTATTATTAATTTTTGAGGACTACAATTTGCAAGTAAAAGACATTACAAATGATATTTAATGGTATATAGTTCTAGATTTGAATGATTTTATTTTAATGACCTTAAACATTCTTATTCTATAGAATTTAGCAAAATACTCTTTGAGTACCATAAAAAGAATTTACGAAGTGTCCAGAATAGAGCCTTTTTCTTTCTATTCAGTTCAATCTGTGGATTCCTAGATTTAGATTTTGCTTCCAAGTAGTCATATTTTTCCACATAGTACAAAAGTTACAAAGGCTATGGAGAGACATACTGAAGAAAAAGGAGAGATATGCATTAGATTACGTTCTAAATTGCTATTATCAGTGATTGCATGTAATTCACTCTGCCTTTGTCATTCTTTGGTTTACTACTTTATGTAACACAATTAGGTTGTCTTTCTACCCACAATTGCTTTTCTTTTTTTTTTTTTTTTTTTTTTTTTTTTTTTTTTTTTGAGACGGAGTCTCGCTCTGTCACCGAGGCTGGAGTGCAGTGGCCGGATCTCAGCTCACTGCAAGCTCCGCCTCCCGGGTTCACGCCATTCTCCTGCCTCAGCCTCTGAGTAGCTGGGACTACAGGCACCCGCCACCTCGCCCGGCTAAGTTTTTTGTATTTTTTAGTAGAGACGGGGTTTCACAGTGTTAGCCAGGATGGTCTCGATCTCCTGACTTTGCGATCCGCCCGCCTCGGCCTCCCAAAGTGCTGGGATTACAGGCTTGAGCCACCGCGCCCGGCCAATTGCTTTTCTTTTAAGCAGTTTTGTTTTCTTTATATATTTTATCTTTCCTTAAGCATTACAATATCAGAGATGTGTTTAAAAACTATGAATGGTTTTAATAAAAAATAAATAAATATGACAAATAGATACACAAAAAGGATATCTTCTTATAACACTATCTCAATATTTACCTTTATAAATTCCATTGACCAAATTTGAGACAGCAACTGTTAGAGAAATTTTGGTCATCTTCTTGTAGGCTGTTATTTTTGTTATTACACTTCTTAAAAACACATTGCAAAATAATTTTAGATGTAATTTACTGAGTGAATTTATTTTTTAAGTTTTAACTTAATCTGAAATGTATGGTTTCAGATTACAATACATAATTGTATTGTAATTACAATACAATTGCAAGCGCAATTATGTATTGATCACACATTTAAACTTTACATATATTATAATTACTTTATCCACTCTGTGCACACTAAGGGATAATTTGAAAATTTCAATGTTTACTTAAAAATAACATATAGTTGAAACAAAGCAAACAAAGTTCTGGGCCCAGATACGGAACCAATTGATGACCTAATACCTTTATGTTTTTGTATCCTGTTTAGACTTTCTCTTCCTTTTGTATTTCCTCAGAGACACAGCAGGATCTTCAGCTGCAGCTTCAGCTGCAAGCATAAAAAATCTTGGAAATAAAAATGTCAACCAAAATGAAGAAAGCATGATCAAATGATGTGGTGTTATTCAACATTCACTGCACAATCTGAAAACTTGCATGGATTCGACTTTTTGTTTATTTCAGAAATGCAGAATATATTTAACCAGAGCTAAAATAGTAACACTTGGTACTGAAACATTACCTAAAGGTGGTGTTTTGTTTTTTTTTTAGTTATGTGTACTTTAACTAAAAATTTTGATATTTACATCAAAGTGAATGAAATATTTTAGATAAGTACTTCTTATTCAACATATTAAAATATAGCTTATGTTTGATTTCTTTTTCTATTTCTGCTAAGGTAAAATAGTTTTATTGCATATAACTTCAGAATATTAATATCAACTTGGGGAAAAAAAAAACACCCTCTGAAAGTGACATCACTGTTTTCATATAAAACATGAGTATGACATTTTAGGTGTGCCCTTTCTTTGCTTCACAATGGGAATTTGAACTTAGAAATGATTTCTGTTGAAAGGAGAGTGAAAATAGTATCAATAGTAAGCACCAATGAAGTGCATTTTTTTTTCACTTTCAGCAGAAGCCCGTTGTGAAGTTAATAGAGTTAACATTTGTTGTTGTTTTTTTCTCTTCATTCTACATCCTAAAATATATCGTATATGTCACATAAGATCTTATACAGGACACATGTAGTATATTAGTCATATCCCTAAAGAAATTCAATAGCAAACACAATTTTTACGTTATTATAATCGAACTCAGCACTAATTTTTCTAAAAAGAGTTGAACTAATGGCGTTTTTATTTAATGATTTTTTATTTATTATTTCACTCTAAGTTCCGGGATACTTGTGCAAAATGTGCGGGTGCCTTACATAGGTATACATGTGCCATGGTGGTTTGCGGCACCATTCAACCCGTCATCTAGGTTTTAGGCCCCACATGCATTAGATATTTGTCCTAATGCTCTCCCTCTCCTTGACCCCCACCCCCCAAGAGGTCCCAGTATGTTGTTCCCCTTCCCTGTGTTCATGTGTTCTCATTGTTCAACTCCAGCTTATGAGTGAGAATATGCAGTGTTTTTCTGTTCCTGTGTTAGTTTGCTGAGGATGATGGCTTCCAGCTTCATCCAGGTCGCTGCAAAGAACAGAATCTCATTCTTTTCTATGGCTGCATAGTAGCCCATGATGTATATGTACCACATATTCTTTATCCAGTCTATCATTGATGGGCATGTGGGTTGGATCCACATATTTGCTATGGCAAATAGTGCTGCAATAAACATAAGTGTGCACGTGTCTTTATAGTATAATGATTTATATTCCTTTGAGTATATACTCAGTAATGGGATTGCTGGGTCAAATGGTATTTCTGGTTCTAGATCCTTGAGGAATTGCCACACTGTCTTCCACAATGGTTGAACTAATTTATATCTCCCAAAACAGTGTAAAAGTGTTCCTATTTTTCCAGAGCCTTGACAGTATCTATTGTTTCCTGACTTTTTGATAATCACCATTCTGACTGGCATAAGATGGTATCTCACTGTGGTTTTGATTTACATTTATCTAATGATCAGTGGTGTTGAGCTTTTTTAAATAATATTTCTTGGTCACATAAATGTCTTCTTTTGATAACTGTCTATTCATATCATTCCCTAATTTTGATGGTACTTTTTTTTTGTTTTTTGTTTTTTGTTTTCTTGTGAATTTGGTTTTTTTTTTGTTTTTTTTTGTTTTTATTATACTTTAAGTTCTAGGGTACATGTGCATGACGTTTATATCATGTATAACTCCCCAATGCAATCCCTCCCTCCTCCCTCCTCCCCATGATAGGCCCCAGTGTGTGATGTTCCCCTTCCCGAGTCCAAGTGATCTCATTGTTCAGTTCCCACCTATGAGTGAGAACATGCGGTGTTTGGTTTTCTCTTCTTGTGATAGTTTGCTAAGAATGATGGTTTCCAGCTGCATCCATGTCCCTACAAAGGATGCAAACTCATCCTTTTTTATGGCTGCATAGTATTCCATGGTGTATATGTGCCACATTTTCTTAATCCAGTCTGTCACAGATGGACATTTGGGTTGATTCCAAGTCTTTGCTATTGTGAATAGTGCCGCAATAAACATACGTGTGCATGTGTCTTTGTAGTAGAGTAATTTATAATCCTTTGGGTATATACCCAGTAGTGGGATGGCTGGGTCATATGGTACATCTAGTTCTAGATCCTTGAGGAATCGCCATACTGTTTTCCATAATGGTTGAACTAGTTTACAATCCCACCAACAGTGTAAAAGTGTTCCTATTTCTCCACATCCTCTCCAACACCTGTTGTTTCCTGACTTCTTAATGATTGCCATTCTAACTGGTGTGAGATGGTATCTCATTGTAGTTTTGATTTGCATTTCTCTGATGGCGAGTGATGATGAGCATTTTTTCATGTGTCTGTTGGCTGTATGGATGTCTTCTTTTGAGAAATGTCTGTTCATATCCTTTCCCCACTTTTTGATGGGGTTGTTTGTTTTTTTCTTGTATATTTGTTTGAGTTCTTTGTAGATTCTGGATATTAGCCCTTTGTCAGATGAGTAGGTTGCAAAAATTTTTTCCCATTCTGTAGGTTGCCTGTTCACTCTGATGATAGTTTATTTTGCTGTGCAGAAGTTCTTTAGTTTAATTAGACCCCTTTTGACAATTTTGGCTTTTGCTGCAGTTAATTTTGGTGTTTTCTTCATGAAGTCTTTGTCCATGCCTGTGTCCTGAATGATGCTTTCTAAGTCTTCTTCTAGAGTTTTCATGGTTTGGGATTTTACATTTAAATTTTTAATCTATCTTGAGTTAATTTTTGTATAAGATGTAAGGAAAGGGTCCAGTTTCAGTTTTTTGCATATGGCTAGCCAGTTTTCCCAGTAACATTTACTGAATAGGAGGTCCTTTCCCCATTGTTTGTGTTTGTCAGGTTTGCCAGAAAAGAAATGAATGAATTCCTGGACACATACACTCTTCCAAGACTAAACCAGGAAGAAGTTGAATCCCTAAACAGACCAATACAAAGTTCTGAAATTGGGGCAGTAATTAGTAGCCCACCAACCAAAAAAAACAAAAAAACAAAAAAAAAAGCCCAGGGCTAGACGAATTCACAGCCAAATTCTATCAGAGGTACAAAGGAGCTGGTAGCATTCTTTCTGAAACTATTCCAATCAGTTGAAAAGGGGGCACTCCTCCCTATCTCATTTTATGAGGCCAGCATCATCCTGATGCCAAAACCTGGCAGAGACACAACCAAAAAAGAAAACTTCAGTCTAATATCTCTGATGAATATCGACGCGAAAATACTCAATAAAGTACTGGCAAACTGAATCCAGCAGCACATCAAAAAGCTTATTCACCACGATCAAGTCGGTTTCATTCCTGGGATTCAAGTCTGATTCTACCTATGCAAATCAATAAACATAATCCATCACTAAACAGGACCAATGACAAAAAACACAAAATTATCTCAATAGAGGCAGAAAAGGCCTTCAATAAAATTCAACATTCCTTCATGATAAAAACTCTCAATAAACTAGGTACTGATGGAACATATCTTAAAATAATAAGAGTTATTTATTGCAAAACCATAGCCAATATCATACTGAATGGGCAAAAGCTGAAAGCATTTCTTTTAAAAAATGGCACAAGACAAGTATGGCCTCTCTCACCATTTCTATTCAACAGAGTTCTGGAAATTCTGGCAGGACAACCAGGCAAGAAAAAGAAATAAACTATATTCAAATAGGAAGAGAGGAAGTCATATTGTCTCTGTTTGCAGATAACATGATTGTATATTTAGAAAACTCCATCATCTCAGCCCAAAAACTCTGTAAGCTGATAAGCAACTTCAGGAAAGTCTCAGGAAACAAAAGCAATTTGCAAAAATCACAAGTATTACTATACACCAACAATAGACAGAGAGTCAAATCATGAATGAAATTCCATTCACAATTGCTACAAAGAGAATAAAATACCTAAAACTACAGCTTATAAGGGATGTGAAGGACCTCTTCAAAGAGAACTACAAACCACTGCTCAAGGAAATGAGAGGACACATACAAATGGAAAAACACTCCATGCGCATGGATAGAAAGAATCAATATCATGAAAATGGCCATACTGTCCAAGGTAATTTATAGATTCAATGTTATTCCCACCTACCAGTGGCTTTCTTCAGGGAACTAGAAAAAATACTTTAAATATCATATGGAACCAAAAAGAGCCCATATAGCCAAGAAAATCCTAAGCAAAAAGAACAAAGTTGGAGGCATCACACTACCTGACTTCACAGTGTACTTCAAGGCTACAGTAACCCAAACAGCATTGTACCAATACCAAAATAGACATACAGGACAATGGAACAGGGCAGAGATCTCAGAAATAATACCACCCACACACAGCCATCTGATCTTAGAGTTAACATTTTTTTTTATCACATTTGACATCCGTCTTTGTAGATCAGACCTTCATCTTTTTTTTTTGAGACGGAGTCTGGCTCTGCCGCCCAGGCTGGAGTGCAGTGGCCGGATCTCAGCTCACTGCAAGCTCCGCCTCCCGGGTTCACGCCATTCTCCTGCCTCAGCCTCCCGAGTAGCTGGGACTACAGGCGCCCGCCACCTCGCCCGGCTAATTTTTTTGTATTTTTTAGTAGAGACGGGGTTTCACCGTGTTAGCCAGGATGGTCTCGATCTCCTGACCTCGTGATCCGCCCGTCTCGGCCTCCCAAAGTGCTGGGATTACAGGCTTGAGCCACCGCGCCCGGCCGAGCAGACCTTCATCTTTAAACACACATTTTGGTCTGGGCATGGTGTCTCATGCCTGTAATCCCAGCAGTTTAGAAGGCCAGGGTGAAAAGATTGCTTGACCAAGACCAGCCTGGGCACCATAGCCAGACCTTATTTCTATACTGTCAGAAAATGTAAACAAATAAAAATAAAAAATAAAATTTTGACAGACAATATGGTAATAGTGTATAATAGCAACATAAGCTTTAGGTGCTTATAATTTATTTTTTAATTTTACTATTCATCACTTAAAACTATAACTCATTATTGTAAGCACATTTTAATACATATTTTAAACACTAATGAGTGATATTTGATAGATTACTTTTAGCATATCTGATTCCATCAAAATACTAACTGATAATTAAATCATTACAAAATATGTTTGAGTATAGATTTGAAAACATATTTTTAAATCTGCGGAACACAGACTGGCACATTGTGGGCTCACAAATACATTTTCTGAATAATAAATGTAATGAGCTTTATGAAACCTACATGTACATTATTAAATAATTACTAGCATCAATATGTAGCCCCATTAATTAGAAAAATGATAAGAAATCTAAAGAAAGAATCTAAAGCATCCTGAAATTTTAATGTAAATATTATATGCATGTGTGAAAAAAGACCACCAACAGACTTTAGATAACATTTTATTGACTTATTATAACTTCAGGACAAGTCTAATATAACTGTTTTCCGGGAAGTCAAGATTTTACAGCACAGGTGAAAATTCAATCATAGTAGTAGCTGATGAATTTGTCCAAACACAGTATTTTAGAGGCAAAACAAAAAAAAACCTGTTTTGTAACAAACATTCTCTTTTCTTCTACTTTTGTCAATCCTTACAACCCAAGATTCAGTTAGGTAAATTCAATTAGGCAGCTTGTTTTTTACCACTCTATAAGATTATTTGTTGCATTCAATTTCAAATATGAATATTATTTATGTAAAATATTGAGTTTCACTGGATATCATTTTTCTTTTTTAATTTAATTTTTAGAAAATATTTGCATATGTAACTACTCAGTTTCTGAGCATTTTAAGCATGATGTATGTGTGCATTATCAAATTATTTATTTTTTTCTTCATTTGGGGATTATTAATTCAGTGCCTGTTATAAAGTGGGATCTGACCAAGAATCATTGATTAGAAGGAAATTAGGAAATAGTCATTGTCTTAACAATGTTAATAGAAACAATATGCAAATATGTGCCATATCAACATTTTAAATGCCAGCATTATAAAAATATGTATGTTGAGGAATGTGAGATTAGAGGAAATATGTAATTCATGCCATCTTCATGCTGCGTTAAAAGAAATCTTGGAAAAGGAGAATGTCCTCTCAAAACAATTTAGATTTATTTTTTCCAAGATGAGATGAATGAGATCTCAGAAACAAGTTCAATTTATCTGAAGGACAAAAAAAAAAAAAAAATCCTTCACACCTAATGTTTTGGACTTAAATATATATCTAATTCTTAGTAAATGGTGGAGACCAAGATTTTCAATGCATATTTTTACTTTATTTGGTCTTCTGATTTTGTGAATTACTATTCATATATTTCAGTATATACTTTAAATAGAATTCTATAAATGCAACTGTCTTTAATTTTTCTTCAGACACTGAATTAAAGTAATTACTGCAGTACTTCTCTGAAATTTTTTAGTCTATTTTGAGATTTGTAAATAATTTACTTTTTAAAAATAAAGCTGAGCAATTCACAGTGCTCCCTATGATAGCATCATTATCACTTGCTGTCAGTCCTTGTTCAAGCAAGATGAAAGGATGGAGTTCAAGTTGGTACACAGGGTATTATGGGTAACTTACAGTGCATCTCATCTGTGCTAGAGCCCAAAGTATACATCCCCCTTAAGTTTCAGGTCCAGAGCAAAAGATACATGGACACATTTACCTAATTTGAAAATTAGTATCGACATTAATGGATTTGATAATGTCTATAACGTCTACTGTAGTCATGGACACCACACCCTTCTGCTGCCCTGCAATGGGAAGAAAATCAGAGACCACAAGTAAGGACAACCTTAGTTTATTCCAAAATTGTGCTCAAGTGAGAAGCTTTGTATTAGGCATTGGGGAAACCAAAGAAATACCGTCGTTCTTTATCCCTGAATAGATTACCAGAGGAATCACCAGCCCTTACTAAAAAAAAAAAAAAAAAAAAAAAAAATGTTATGTACTGTTCATGCCCCCAATATATGAGAATCAGATAACAGCATAGCAAACGTGAAAATCTGCCTTATATTACCATGTTCAAAATTCTGCTATTCAAGCAGCTGCTTTCAACTGAAAAATTTCTTGGACAGGGTTTAGCAAAGTATACATAAATGTTGAAAAAAATATTTTTAAATCAAATGTGCTTTGAAAATACTGGGTTTTGATAGAGTTAAACAAATTTATTTCTTCATTTATTAACTTATTTAGTTGCAAATACAATACACTTTAATTAAGTCAAAAGAATTTAGGGGGGTTTCTTCCACGTTGTTTTTATTTTTTAAACTTCTATATTGAAATGATTGTAAATTCACAGTCAGTCATAAAAAAATAGTACAGAAATACCCCATATATCTTTCATTCAGTCTCCTTCAATGGTAACATCATACATAAGAATAGCAAAGTATCACAATCAGGAAATTGACAAAAATTGACAAAACAGTTATTTTAAAACTTCCTCAGAGACTTTAACACTGCAATGATTTTCTGGGAGAATCACACTCTTGTTCTGGGAAAGGGGCAATAATAGGCAATGTGCCCAATCTTGCTTGCCTGTATAATACTTTATTATTGTTTTCCCTTAGTTAGCAATGTCACAGGATCTGTACTACATGGAACATGTTCTAGAAAGCATTCCCCTAAAAATACAGTAATGGAGATCATATCTCTAAGCTTATATCACAATTGATCAAATGTTGGTGTCAGTTTCAGCTTTCTGAATTAAAGTGAAGTAGGTTGTCTAGACACAAAATAATTGAACAAAATGTAAAAGAAAGAGACACTTGATTATGCTGTGTAAATATGTAATTATACATATATTAATTTTCATATGTGCATATATATTCACTTTAAAAGTGAGAAATCTGCTGATTCTAAGTATAATAAAGTTATCTAAGGGACAAAAATTATAATTTTTGAAGCTAATAACAACTTCATTACTTTTGGATGAAAAGAATTCAAATTGATATGTTTCCTTGTATTGAAGTATATATTTGACAAACATTTTTTGCGTCCTTGCAATGTGTTTTGAATCTTGGCTACAGGCTAATGATGTAACACTAAATACGATTTAATCTTTACCCTCAAAACACTCACAGGCTAAATCAAATAGTAATCTAAGTATGAATTTAATGGTTGCAAAGATGTACATCAAATGATTATCTTTTTTCTGTAAAGATTTATATCCTGTTCCTTATCCTTGGTTATGGAATAATTATTTGACTATTTGTTACAATAGATTGTGTTTAGTAGTCTTATTGATATCAGTGTATTATCTACCTCCAAAGGCCTGTTTTATAAAAATAAAGAAATCTTGAGGCAAACAAATATTCAGAATTAATGAAGCATAAGATATTTCTATACTGAGAAATCCAGTGACAAATTTATTCAAATTCTGCTGAATACGTACATAATTATACAGTCATGGTGATCTTTTTCCATAATACAGAGGAGATAATTCAGATATGCCATCTATATATAATAGACACATTTTGTGTGAATCTTTTGCTAATTTGAGGACAACCATACAATATTAGAGTCCTGTCCCACAAGCACTACTTTTTTTTAAGACCTTAGTTGATACATAATTCACATGCTACATAATTCACCTTTTTAAAGTGTACAGCTGAGTTTTTTTTAACCATGACCACTATCTACTTGTAGAATACTTTGTCACCCCCAAAAGAAACCTCGTGCTAATTAGTAGTCACTATCCATCTTTCTTTCTCCAGCCTGTGGCAAACACCGATCTACTTTCTGTCTCTATATGTTTGCTATTCTGAACACTAAATATAAGTAGAATCATACATATGTAAATGGCTTTTTTACTTAGCACATTGTTTCCAAGTTTTATCCATGTATTACCATATGTCAGTACTTTATTTTATCATTGAATAATATTCAATTGTATGAAAATACTACGTTGGATATTTACCCTTCATCCACTGATAGACATTTGAGTTCCTTGCATTTTGGGACACACATATTTTCATAAGCATTTTTTTTTTTTTTTTTTTTGAGATGAAGTGTCACTCTGCCGCACCGGTTGGGGTGCAGTGGCACCATCTCAGTTCATTGCAGCCTCCACCTCTTAGGTCCAAGCTATTCTCTTGCCTCAGCCTAGCTGGGTAGGAGAGTACCTGGGACTATAGGCATCCGCCACTACATCCAGCTAATTTAAGCTCTTTAATGCATCTTTACCTAGGCATGTTTTTCTTACACTTCAGATTTCCAACATTAGATTTCACACACATGCATACATACAAACACACTGAATTCTTGTAAAATAGATTATAGGAGGAGGTGCTACTATAATGTGGTGCTTGACTGGTGAGAGTACTTTCTGGTGCTCCAATCCCTATGATTTAAAACTTGTGTGGCATCTTTAAACCTTATTTTCTTTTTAATTGTCCCAACATTGTTTCAGACAAGCTTGCTTATTTAATTACAAGCACATCTGTAGAGGTCAGTAAATTATCAAGTTCGACAAAGCCTAACCCATGCTGGAGAAGAAAAGTTCACCTGAAATATGATGGTGCCTTCCTCTTGTTTGTATAATGTAATTGCCATAATTTATAAAGTATACATTTACAGTTTTTCATTACATTTGAGGACTCTGGGAATGGTAAAGGAACACCATTGCCTTTTAGTGGCTATTCTCTGTTCTAACCCAGGTTAGCTCAGATCTGATCATGCTAATGAGATGAAAGAAGTACCTGAGATATGGTCTCCATTTTTTCCACTTATGTTTTAATAAAATACGCCAGTATGGTTACACAATAGATTTTTGAAAGTAAATGACTATAAAGTTCATTTTATTCAATATCTAACCAATAATTATACCTGAACTATTGTATCTCTAACAAATATATGCATTTACTGATTTATTTTTTTTTCTTTCCCTCAGTAAATATATAATTTCCTGGTCTAATAACTAAGAATGTAGCAGTAAGAAATCCAAAGAATACAAATATGGTTCTTGCTGTCAACAAATGTACATTTATATGGGAAAAAATAATTTAGAAAATAAACGAATTGCTGGTTTTGATAAATACTTTTAAGAAATACGGAATGGTAGCATGAACAGGAATGGCAGTGGAGGAGGAAATATTTAAACTAATGTCTAAAGGATGAAAACAACTAGTAACAAGAAGAATCAGGCAGAAAGAATATCTGGCACAGGGTAATTTCAATGACCCGGCATGAGGTTGAGATTGGCATGTTCACAGTAGAGAAAAAGTTCAATGTTCAAGTATAGAAGGGAAGGATAGTGGAGCACAGAGTAAAGATGAAATGGGAAGGGACCATTAAAGGTCTTATAGGGAGTATGCGTTTTCTTTTAGTGCATATGAAAGCATTAAAGTATTTTAAACATGGGGCAAAATGATCCAACAGCTTTATAAAAGATTATTCTCACTACCATGTAATGCGTAGTTTTGATGACAGAATGTTTTAAATTGCTTTTAGAGTCTTCCAAGCAGAAGATAATAATGGTTAGGGCTATGGAAGTGGAGAGTAATATATGTTCAGATTCTATTTGATTATTCTTGGAAAAAATGTCTCCAAAATGTTTCTTTTTTTTTAAGAGAGGATGAATTGATTAAAGGCTTTCTTGGAGAATAAGTCAGTGTTTTGTTACAAAATAAGCACTCTCAAAATCTCAGTAACAACAACAAATATTTATTATTACTTTTTCTTACTGATAAGTAGGTGAGCTGTGACTTTGCTGAATTCCGATGAGTTTGTTTTCATACTTTGGGCTGAGATCAGGTTTGCTTGGTATGTTTTCTCAGCCTCTTTGGAGCAGCAACTACTCAAGGAGTTATCAACGCAGTTGAGGTTCCAGAAAACTAGCAAAACCATTTATGTTAGAGTCTTTCCTCAGATCTGCCACCTTATTTCTTCAAAACACATATTATACACCACCCTAGCTCAATGTGGCATGAAAATGTACTACCTATTTCAAGTGGACAAGATGCATGTACTCATGGCTAGGGGTATGAATGCATAACTGCAATGCAAAGAGAAAGTAAAAAAAAAAAAAAAAAAAAAAATTGGCCGGGCGCGGTGGCTCAAGCCTGTAATCCTAGCACTTTGGGAGGCGGAGACGGGCGGATTACGATGTCATCGAGACCATTCTGGCTAACTTGGTGAAACCCCATCTCTACTAAAAAAAAAAAAAAAAAAAATACAAAAAACCAGCCAGGTGAGGTGGTGGGCGCCTGTAGTCCCAGCTACAAGGGAGGCTGCGGCAGGAGAATGGCGTAAACCCGGGAGGCGGAGCTTGCAGTGAGCTGAGATCCGACCACTGCACTCCAGCCTGGGCGACAGAGCGAGACTCCGTCTCAAAAAAAAAAAAAAAAAAAAAAAAAAAAAAAAATTAGATCAGTGCTCCAACCTACCACACCTAGTAGCTACAATTTTTATCTACTAGTTTCTAAATTTCTCTTCACAGACATACAGAAAATACCTATTTTTTAATATTATAGAAGTTTGAATATTTGAAGGCAGCTATTGATACACAAGTTCCAATATATTTTCCAAGGAAAATTATCTTGCACTTTTAACCATTCCTCTGATGTTAGAATATATTAAAATACTTGACATTCTGGCCCCAGTTGTCCTTTCAAGTCTTATATCCCACAATGTCCAAGCTTTTGCCCATTTATTCAGTCACACAAGCAGATTCATGATTCCCTAAATACATCATGAAATTTCAACCTGTCTTGCCATTCCTTTTAGCAAAAATATGTCACCCCCACCATGTCATACTGATAAAATCCTTTCTTTTTTAATATGACATTCAAATATCAAGTTTATTGTAAAACTTCTGCTGATTCTGAAGGAAGGATTAATAGACTCTTCATCTCTATATGATTGTATGCTTTTAATGCCATTTATAATGTAGTCATTGGAGGAGGAATGTCTTTTCCTTCTCACAACCATCTTGACTGCTGAAAATACATATAAATTTATTTTCATTTGTGACATTAAGAAAGATGCACCTATCAATACTGTGTATAATTTAGCATTCATTAAAGAAAACAGAAATAACCCTAGTATCTTAGAAAATGGTTAAATAGAATTTGCTGTTTAAAATATGTTAGAAATGATGAAGAAGCTTGATTGATTAAAGTCTCTGGGAATGATTTTCACAATACCACAGAACTTATCTGCCACGGGCTCTCTTCCTGCCCTCTCAGGAAGAAGGAGAGTGGTGGATTAGAAATTTTACACTGAAACCATTAGTTTCAGAACACGTTGCTCTAGCCATGGTTCAGGGGTCAGTAAGCTGGAGGCAAGATATTATCAGCTATTTCCTCAAAACTAAGACAGAGAAACTTGGATTTAGGAATGTTACAACAGAAATGTCCACATCTCTTGCAATCTAGCTTTTCAGCAGAAAAAAAGAAGCAGAAACATAGCTTCCATCTAAGTTTTAGCTTTCAAACTTTGTATTAGTTCAGTGCATTTAGTTTTGAAAAACACTCACATTTATGTTACTAATCAAAAGAGATTCATAAAAATAGAGATTTTTAACTGTGCCTAAACACACTATGTATGTGATACTTTAGTCCACCTCTTAGTTTTCCCTCCCCTTACCATAAGACCAAGTGACCTGATAGATGGACTAGCTCAAATCTGACAAACATTGCTCCACATGTATCTGCTGGTGCAGGTTTAAGGTATTAAAAACTGTGAGAACACAAAACATTACTCCCTTGGTTTCCTGAGCCTTCTTAAATTGACAGAGGGTAAAGCATAAGCTGGAAAGCTTAGCACATCTTCCCCATATACATGCCTCCTCTCTTGAGCTAATCCCAATTCTCGGTTCAGAGCAAAGAGTTCCAGAAATCCATACCTATTTTGCTTCACAGGTAAGCAATGCTTTGAATTCTGGCATTATGGTTTCTGGAGAGCCAAAAACAAAAGTAAACAAAAAATAAGCAAATGAAACAACATACTCAAAGGGTAATTGAGTAGAATTAAGTTATCATTCCCTAGCTCTAGAATTTACATGTTTAGAGGTCAGGACCCAGGGTAAGATCACAAGCTCTTCAAATTACAGAATATTCTCAGTGATTAGCACCTGAAAGGCTTTCCATTATTTTGGTTAAATTTAAATGAATGTGATGGTCATTTAACATCTTTTAACTTCACATAGTAAAAGAGCAACATAATAATGTTCAACATAATTTTTGATAATTAGGCATATATAGGTTCAAACCTGGCTTTAGCTCTTATCAAATCTATTACCATAAGCTACCTAAACTTCCTATTTCTCAGATTTTTAGCTATAATTGAGATACAATATTACCTATCATGTAGGGCATTTGTAAAATGTAAACTTTTATAAGAAAATGTTATAATGATTAATTAACAAAAGTTAGTTTTATTTCCTTCCTTGTCTTTACTCTCCTTAAAATCATACACAAACACATGTTCAGTTGCAGTATATGTCCTCTCATTGTGTGAGACCCAGAATTGATCACAATGCTCTAGATGTGGTTTATCTAACACATCTGTAAAGAAGAGACCACCATAGTAATTCAAATTAGATATGCCTAAACCATCATTAGATTATTTGATCAATAATTTATGCCATCGATTTAGATTACACTTAATCCCTAAAGTTTTGGTTATACCAACTGTTTTAGAAACACGTCTATGCTGTATTGGAAATAATATATATTGTATGTTGATCTCTGTCACATTTTGTGTAGTCAGTTTGGATTGTTGCCTCTGCCAGTCAAGATTTTCATTTATATTGATTCTCCACTTCTATATATACTTCTTACATTTTAAAACTTCATATTATCCATAAATCCTTTTGTACATCATGATTATCCTCATAAAGGTTTGTACAAAAATTGTTTAAGCCAAGCCTGAGGCAAGGACTTGGATTTTCCATTAGAGATCATTTTTTCACATTGACAACCTTTTTTGGCAACCTGATTACCCAGTTTATTCAATTATCAATTCTCTTAATTATGCTCATTCACCTTAAATCCCTCAACCTCTTTCATAAAAGTGTCATGGTATATTATGTCAGATAAGTTGAAGAAATACAGATGGGTTTGACATTATAAAATGCAACAATATCCCATTTGGGGAAAGAAAAAAGCTCATAACACCTCAATTAACAGAATATTGATTTGATTTTGTTATTCCCATTTCTTTTATCTAGTAAAATGTAGACATTTAAGAGCCAGCTGTAACGGTATAGTTATCATACTTATCACTTTGCTATATATTATTCTTCCTTACAGAGTTGCATTATTTAACTGGTATCATAAGCAAAGTATAATTCTTGGACTTACTAATGTAAGTCAGAATATTAATAATTATTCAGAGCCACTTTTGTTGTTATAATTATCCGAAGATTGTTCAGCTACATTGAACTTTGAAGGGCTTGAACTCTAAGCTTGAATTTTTAAATTTAAGCAAAATAAAACATTTGCTAATGGTAGTTTTCTATTAATACTATTCACTAATGGTAGCTTTCTATTAATATTATCTCAATATTGGATAACAATATTAAGAAAATCAGTACCAACTTAATGCACAATATAAACTTCCTAATCATTTTTTAATTAACCTAATTTTGTAGTATGAATCAAGGTTGAATTAACTGATTAAAGGCAGACATCAAAATGTATATCTGATGAACTTAGGGAACAGGCTGAATATGAGGCATCTATTTCAGTAAATTAATTATAAGAGTTTAAATGTCTGTATGTTGGAAGAAGTAAAGAGAAAGAAAGGAGGTTATTTGCATTCGTCACATCTTAAGCCCAGACATAAGAATCATAACCGAGCCTCATGGAGACAGAGTCATAGGCAGAATGGGAAGTGGTAATTATTGCACTCTTTTGATTGTTCTGGTTTGTTGCCATATGTTGGAATAGAATGCTTGTTCTACTTTCGAGGAAGCCCAGCAGAGCTTTGACATATAGAATGTGCCAAACAGTGCAGGGACAATCTGGTACTTCCATAGGTTTTCATCAGCATTATGTGGATGAAGAGGCACCACATTTGTATAGCCATCAGTGTTTATAAAATCAACAAAAGCTGCAGCAAAAGGGTTGAGGACATCCCAGACAGCAGCCTGAAATGAAAAATTAGAGCAAAAGACAAAGACCATGTTATTCATGTCTGTAACAGTAAATGCTTTTTATGTGTGCACATGAGGCAATCTTTGAGAATGTTCTTACTTAACGTAAGATTTTGAGGGAGTCTGAAGAAAATATATGGGGAGCTATAGCGAGGATCCATTATAATTTTGAATATTACTACTAATATTATGTATTATTTACTCACAAGTAATATAGGACAGGGAAAACCAAAGTTGAATACTTTTTTTTCTTTTTTACAAATTATTACTTATCCTAAAATAAATAATTCTTGCTAAATAATTCTTTTTCATTTAGGTTATGTCTTCTGGTCCAGCCTCTATAGCTGTTAAAATGCTTTTATGCATTTTAAATAAATATAAGGCAGGCTGTTTCTCATTTTTTAACTCCTTTATGATAGAAATCATATTATATTCACCTTTGTTTCAGCACTCATCACACTGTGGAATATACTACGTGTTCAATAAATCCTTTTATTGTAAATATTAAATGTATGACATAAAGCTTTTGAGTAAAATGTTAACACGTAACTCTATTCACAATGAGAGTGTATGTCTTTTCTCTGCATCTACTTTCCATGGAAAGTGAGACAGAGAACTTAACGTACAAGCAACAAAAGAAGCAGAAATTTGAGTTTTCTCAACATCAGAATCATTATATTTTAGAAATAATAACTACGTGTACTCAAAACTCAGTTATAAAAAATAATGTAGACTGATTTGCCAATAATATACAACTCAAATTTGAATTTTAACGTTTATACTTTATAACATAGTCCTGAATCCTATGAAAATAAATGTGTGTCTATTATAATGAATTAAGAATATGGACATGATTATTCGAGACATTTAAAAGCAGAAGTTCTCAGCTATTATTATTATTAATATCATGTTTTTATGTTGATGGATATGTCAGTAGTGAAAAGCAGATTGCCTATTTGTGTATTTTTTGATGTGCTGTATTATATCCTGTGATCATTTTCTCAGATGGTTCCTCATGTGTTCATACTTATATTTCCCCATTGATGTTCACATTGTCTTTCTAATTTTGTTTTCCTTACTTAAACAAAACAAAACAAAAGAATGCTTATTCTAATTTCATTTTTTCCTTCCATGTCTTATAAAATTAAATAGGGTGTAATTATGCTGAGCATTATTTCACAATTGAAAAAAATATGGTAAACTTTTTAAATAACATTTTAACAAATTCAGTAATAGTCTTTGATTTAAAACAAAAAAGAAAAAATTTAGAAGCTACTCTTTCAAGCTAGAAAGGACTCCAAAGAAATTGAAGATCTGACAACAAGTCTGGTTAATAAAATATACTATCACTAAGGCAAAAATGGGAAAAAGAAATTGGGTGAGAAAAACATATTGGAAGTTAAGATACAATTCAGCATATGTCTATACTTTCAGATCATAACTCTGTAAACACTTTACATGTGTGCGAATGATGTGTTCAAATAATCAAGCAGTTTTTTTGATATGTTATTTAATTCTCTGATGAAAAACGTACAACCTTAAATCAGCCAAAATTTACCAATTGAATTTTAATATTTTCATACAAAATATCTGGGAGACACAGTACTTAAAGAGTTAAAAAATATTTAATAAAATATAATAAACTGCAATTTTTATAATCGAGATAGTGATTCAAAACGAAAAACATGATGTTGATTAATTCAAGGAGATGTCATTATCGAAGATGTTTGTAATAGTAAAGGAACATTAAAAGTTTAGTTATTACTTCACTGTTTAAAATGGGAAGGAGACAATAATAAAAGTAATAAAATACTGAAGTAATATTTTTTCTTTTATTAAAATAAATTATATGTTGGGTGTCACGTTTTTCAAGTAAAATATTTTACTTTTGTATAAAACATGTAAGTCTAGGCCTGGTGTGCTGGCTCACGCCTGTAATCTCAATACTTTGGGAGGCTGAGGCAGGTGGATTACTTGAATTCAAGAGACCAGCCCAGGCAATGTAGCAAAACCCTGTCTTCACAAAACATACAAGAATTATCCATGTGTGGTAGTGTGCTCCTGTAGTCCCAGTTACTCAGGAAGCTGAAATGGGAGGATCATCTAAGACCAGGAGGTCAAGACTGCAGTGCACCATGAGCCTGCCACTGCATATATCTGTTTTCCATTTGTATGTCTTCTTTTAAGAAATATCTGTTTAGATCTTTGCCCATTTTTAAAATTTATGTTTTAAGGTCAGGAGTACATGTTCAGGATGTGCAGGTTTGTTACACAGGTAAACGTGTTATGGGAGTCTCTTACACAGATTATGTAATTACCCAGGTAATAAGTCTAGTATCAATTAGTAATTTTTTTATGATCCTCTCCCTCTTCACATCCTCTACCTTCTGATAGGTCCCTGTGTTATTCAGCTCTATATCCATGTGTTCTCATAATTTAGCTCCCACTTATAAGTGAGCACATGTCATATTTGGTTTTCTGTTCCTGGATTAGTTTGCTAAGAATAATGATCTCCAGATCCATCCATGTTCCTGCAAATGGCACGATCACCCAAATCCTCAACAAAATACTGGCAAACTGAATCCAAGTTGTAGAACATCAAAAACCTATCCACCGTAATCAAGTAGCCTTCATCTCCAGGATGCAAGGTTGGTTCAACGTATGTAAATCACTAAATGTGATTCATCACATAAACAGAACTAAAGACAGAAGCCACATGGCTATCTCAATAGATGCAGAAAAGGCTTTCAATAAAACTCAACATTTCTTCATGTTAAATACTCTCAGTAAACTAGGTATTGAAGGAGCATACCTCAAAATAATATGACAAACCCACAGCCAACATCATACCAAGTGATCAAAAGCTGGAAGCCTTCCTCTTGAAAATGGCACAAGCCAGGGATGCCTTCTGTCACCACTCCTATTCAACATAGAATTGGAAGTTCTGGCCAGGGAAATCAGGCAAGAGAAAATTATTTGCCCATTTTTAATTGAATTATCAGATTTTTTTCTGTTGAGTTGTTTGAGCTCCTTATATATTCTGGTTATTAATCCCTTGTCAGATGGATAGTTTGCAAATATTTTCTCACATTCTGTGGGATGTCTCCTCACTTTGTTAATTGCTTCCTTTGCTGTGCTAAACTTTTTAACTTTATGTGATCCCGTTTGTCTATTTTGGCTTTAGTTGCCTGTGCTTCTGGAATATTATGAAATCTTTGCTCAAACCAAAGTCTTAAAAAAAAATTTTAAAGCAGTTTCATAGTTTGAGATCTTAGATTTAAGTCTTTAGTCCACATTGGTTTGATTTTACTATACGGCAAAGAATAGGGGACTAGTTTTATTCTTCGGCATGTGAATATACAGTTTCCCAGCACCATTTATTGAACTGATCGTGCTTTCCTCAATGTGTATTCTTGATACTTTTGTTGAAAATGAGTTCACTGTAAATGTATAAATTTATTTCTGTGTTCTCTATTCTGTTCCATTGATCCACGTGTCTGTTTTATGCCAGTACTATGCTCTTTTGGTTACTATAGCACTCTAGTATAATTTGTAGTCAAGTAATGTGATTCCTTCAGTTTTGTTTCTTTTGCTTGGGGTGGCTTTGGCTATCCTGGATATTTTGTCATTCAATATAAATTTTAACATTTTTTTTCTAATTACTTGAAGAATATCATTGGTATTTTGATAAGAAATGCATTAAATCTGTAGATTGCTTAGAGTAGTATGGACATTTTAACAATATTAATGCTTCCAATCTATGAACATGGAATATCTTTTCAATTTTTGTGTTTCCTTTAATTTCTTGTATCAGTGATTTATAGTTTTCATAATAGAGATCTTTCCCTTCTTTGGTTAAGTTTATCCCTACGTGTTTTATTTTATTAGAAGCTACTGTAGCTGGGATTTCTTTTTTGATTTCTTGTTCAAATTGTTTCTCATTGGCATATGGAAATCCTATTGATTTTTGGGTGTTTGTTTTGTATATTGCAATTTTACTGAATTTGTTTATCAGTTCTAATAGTGTTTGGTTTGTCCCAGTACAAGATCATATCATCTACAAACAAGAATAATTTACTTCTTCATTTCCAATTCAATAGCTCTTTATTTATTTATGTTGTCTCATTGCTCTAGGACTTTCTGAATACTATTCAAAATAATAGTTAATAAAGTGATGAGAGAAGTATGCAAAATCAGCAATTTCCACATACTTTATAAGTATATCTTTCAAAATACAGTCTTTTAGGGCAACAGATGCCATCACAGAGCCTCCCTAGATTCACTGAACAATAGTTTTCTGTTCCATCCTACAGGTTCCCCTCCATGAAAGTCTCTTAACACCAATAAGATTCATGTAGGCTATGACAGACACCTCTGTCTTTGTGGGTGCATGACCTATGCAGTTGCACAGGTCTCTGTGCCTAGAAGGACCACATGCTTGGTTTATCACTCTGCTATACCACTTAAAATTCTTAATAATATTTGGATGATGACCCCACATTTCATTTTGCCCTGGACGAACAAATTATGATCATTCTTGGGCCCTAGGGAGGAAAATTTAATCTCTATTGCAGAAAGGCTCATTGAGCTGTTACTTCCTTCAGAGATTGTGTGTAGTAGCTGTGCTGTATAATCAGCTGGGCCCACAACAGGAAATTATCTCATCTTTCTTTTCCCTGGTAGCACAATTTGACTGCACCTCACTTTATGATTCACACTGCAGTCTCTCATTTTCCTCCTTCAGGGTTTCCCCACTGTCATGGAGGTGTACTCTGACCAATGAGCTATGTGAGAAGCAAAGGTGGATAAATTCTTCTTTTGCCTCTCTGCTAAGAGAATAATTTGAGACATAGTGTTTGCATATGACCTTGGCAGAATCTTCTTCTGTGACAGCTATCTATGTTTTCTGACAAAATTAAAAGCTTGGTAATACACTTACTTATGTTATTTTCCTTCTTTCTCTACAATACAGAAATAAAGCAATAACAATAAAGATTGTCCTCAAGCTATTTTTTTTTTTTTTTTAAACGGAGTCTAACTCTGTCGCCCAGTTTGGAGTGCAGTGTCGCAATCTCGACACACTGCCACCTCTGCCTCCCAGGTTCAAGCGATCCTCCTGCCTCAGCCTACCTAGTAGCTGGGACTACAGGCACTCACCACCAAGTTTGGTTAATTTTTATAATTCTTAGTACAGACGGGTTTCACCATGTTGGCCAGGGCTGTTCTCGAACTCCTGATCTTAGGTGATCGGCCCACCTAGGGCTTCCAAAGTGCTGGGATAACAGGCATGAGCCACCACGCCCAGCCACAAGCTATTTTTAAGATATCCAAACGAAGATATTCAGGGACAATGAAAATGTCCAAATAATGGTTCTGTTCTTTAAATAAAATATTTAGGTATTAATGAAAGTAATTAAATAATGACATAGGAATAACATCACTAATTGTTATGGTAATAAGCCAACTATTTGTCTATGACTTCATGAAACCATTTATGTTCTGCAAACAACTGCTGCTTTCCCACATGTTTCATTTAGATATACTATTCCTGAAACTATTAATCATTTGAATTCCAATTAACAATCATAAAATATATGCATTAATTTTGTTTCATAAATTTTAAAATATTTCACACAGAATTCACAGTATTTTTGAAAAAAATTGAATATTAAGTAATTTAAAAATAATTTAGCCTTATGTGTAATATTTAACAGGGCAAAGTCTATATTAACTACAAAATGTTTACTTATTGTATGCAAAAGGAATAAAGTGAAATATATCTTTATGAAAAAAAAGAAATCATCCACTTGGGTCAATGTGTAAGAAAGTAAAATTAAAGTTTGTGTTTAATACAGATTCTCTTGTGTCCAAGTCTATGTCAATATGAAATAAACATTTTACCAATGCATTTATGTTGGCAAAAGCAAGTATATAGATAAAATTAGTGCATAAATTAAATGAATGCAGTTATGTAATGAAGTGACTTCACTACTGCTCCTTTGCTACAGGTCTCTATGCCTAGAAGGATCACACACTTGTTTTTAACCCTCTGCTGTACCACTTAAAATCTTTAATAATATTTGGACAATGAGCTCACATTTTATTTAGACTTGGGCACCACAAATTATGGTCATTCTTGGGCCATAGGGAGAAGGATTGAACATCTATTGCAGAAAGGCTCATTGATCTCTGTTACTTCCTTCTGAGTTTTATTGTTTAAGAAACGTCCAGCAATAGCACCATGCTTTAAGCAATATACTTCTCACTTTCTTGTTCAAGACCTTACTCTCCACGCCAGCTACAATTTCTAAATGTATAATTCATTTGAGGTTCTGTAACCAGAGTTAGGGATAGGAATTAAAGAATTACAATCTTTAAAAAGATTACCTACATATTTCTGTCCTTGTGATAGTTTGCTGAGAATGATGGTTTCCAGCTTCATCCATGTCCCTACAAAGGACATGAACTCATCCTTTTTTTATGGCTGCATAGTATTACACAGCATGTTCTCACTCATAGCTGGGAACTGAACAATGAGAACACTTGGACACAGGAAGGGGAACATCACACACCTGGGTCTGTCGTGGGGTGGGGGGAGGGGGGAGGGATAGCATTAGGAGATATACCTAATGTAAGTGACCAGTTAATGGGTGCAGCACACCAACATGGCACATGTATACATATGTAACAAACCTGCACATTGTGCACATGTACCCTAGAACTTAAAGTATAAAAAGATTACCAGAACATTATCTCTTGCATTCTCTGTGTTTCCTATATAATATGTTGATAAACGTCCATTTTCTCTACCTCATTTAAAAGTCACACTTCCCATTGTTTTATTCTAGTCATCATTCAAGTGGCAAAAATCACTGGCACAGTATTTTCATTTTTTTTTTTTTTGAGATGGAGTCTCGCTGTGTTGCCCAGGCTGGAGTGCAGTGGCCAGATCTCAGCTCACTGCAAGCTCCGCCTCCCGGTTCATGCCATTCTCCTGCCTCAGCCTCCCCGGTAGCTGGGACTACAGGCGCCTGCCACCATGTCCAGCTAGTTTTTTGTATTTTTTAGTAGAGACGGAGTTTCACCGTGTTAGCCAGGATGATCTTGATCTCCTGACCTCGTGATCAGCCCGCCTCGGCCTCCCAAAGTGCTGGGATTACAGGCTTGAGCCACCGCGCCCGGCCACAGTATTTTCTTATTAAAGATTAACACGGCCGGGCGCAGTGGCTCACACCTGTAATCCCAGCACTTTGGGAGGCCGAGGCAGGTGGATCACGAGTTCAGGAGATCGAGACCATCTGGCTAACATGGTGAAATCCCGTCTTTACTAAAAATACAAAAAAAATTAGCCAGGCATGGTGGTGGGCGCCTATGGTCCTAGCTACTCAAGAGGCTGAGGCAGGAGAATGGCGTGAACCCAGGAGGCGGAGCTTGCAACGAGCCGAGATTGTGCCACTGCACTCCAGCCTGGGCAACAGAGCGAGACTCTGCCAAAAAAAAAAAAAAAAAAAAAGATTAACACATTTTTGTTTATTTCACTGTTAAGTAAGTAGTAACTTGGAAGGGGACCTGGATTAGAAAAGAGGAAAAATGTCCAGTAATGCCAATCAACATTCCACCTTGGACAAGCTCCTTAACTTCAGTGGGCTTTAATTTTCTAATTTAAATAATGAAAATCTTACTTTTGTGACATATTTTTGTAATTGCTATGATCAAAATTCCTGGTAGCCTCAATCAAGCTTTTCTTCAATTAAACATATACAACGCTAAATGAATATACATTTTATAGAAAAGGAAGCCAACAAAACCCAAGTTTTATCCTAGATCATTTATATTTCATACTCAAATGAAATAGACAGCATCTTCTACTTAGTGCATATTTTTTCAGTGAAACAGATACTTCTCCAGGTATTTTGATAGAATACATCTTACAAAGAATTTGGGGACTTTCATAAGTGTGGAAGGATTAGAAGCACAGGGATCACAGAAATTGTCTCAGTAATCTTAGCACTAACAATACCAAGAAGGGTGATTCTATAAACCAATGGAACAGATCAGAGGCCTCAGAAATAACGCCACACATCTGCAACCATCTGATCTTTGACAAACCTGACCAAAACAAGTAATGGGGAAAAGATTCCCTATTTAATAAATGGTGTTGGGAAAACTGGCTAGCCATATGCAGAAAACTGAAACTGGATCCCTTCCTTACACCTTGTATCAAAACTAACTAAAGATGGATTAAAGATTGAACATAGGCCGGGCGCGGTGGCTCAAGCCTGTAATCCCAGCACTTTGGGAGGCCGAGACGGGCGGATCACGAGGTCAGGAGATCGAGACCATCCTGGCTAATACGGTGAAACCCCGTCTCTACTAAAAAATACAAAAAACTAGCCGGCCGACGAGGCGGGCGCCTGTAGTCCCAGCTACTCGGGAGGCTGAGACAGGAGAATGGCGTGAACCCGGGAGGCGGAGCTTGCAGTGAGCTGAGAGCCGGCCACTGCACTCCAGCCTGGGCGGCAGAGCAAGACTCCGTCTCAAAAAAAAAAAAAAAAAAAAAAAAAAAAGATTGAACATAAGACCTAAAACCATAAATGCCCTAGAAGAGAACCTAGGCAGTGCCATTCAGTAGAACATGTAAAATCTAAAAGCAAAACTCCAGACCTGCACACATATGCTTCCAATTGATGGGATCCAGCCACAAGTTTGATTTCAAGTGGATTCTATGACATCTAACTTTGAGGCTTTAGCTTCTGAAGAACAGGACAAAATTTAGAAATAAGAAAATATCCATCACAGGCCATACCTTTGAATACTCACTGTTCATATGTTCCTTTCCGTTCATATTTATCTTTTAAGCAGTGACAAAAATAGCATCATCTTGTTTCTGCCTGTTTGGAGGAACGGAGGCAAGATGGTGCACTTCCGGGTTCTTCTTCACCAACTTTTCCCTTCCCGCGCACGCGCAAATGCAGCCAGCGCCCAGGGAAGGTGCAGACCAACCGGGCATGCGCCAGGTGACGTCAATCCGAAGAGACCAAGATTTACCTGGTCGCACCTGCGGAACGCCCCCTACGCGCCCTTGCCCCGCCTATTGCCCGCCCACTCCTAGAAAAGCCGCTCCAGACAGCCGCCAAGCTCGGCCTTCCTCAGTCCTCCACTGCTGTCGGGATGTCGGGACTGCTGGAACTCGGTCGGAGAGCCCCACGGGGGGACTCTGTCGGCCTTCTTTGCCGGAGGCGGACAGACTTCTTCCCCACACCTTAGGTGACCAAAATAAACTTGCAGTTTTGCTCCTACACTTGGCTACTCGCTGGTTCTTTTGTGCCCGCTCTGGTGGTCTTAGAAAAACAAATCACTGCCTAACACGCATATATTCTTCTTTTAAATAAAGACTTTCTCATGTTCCCCAAAATAGAAGACCTAAAGTCCTGCCTTTACTGATGTCTGAGTAATATTAATTTTTTATGACTAATTCACAATTTTCCTTTGATACTATGTCATTTACGGACTAAATTAGAGGTGTGACCACCATTAATGCAAGATTGTAGAAAAATGGTAGGAAAGAATGGTTAATATATATAAATATATATATAACAAAATTTAAAAAAATATATTCAAAACCACTATAGCTTGTTTTTTTTTTCAACTAGACAACAACCTACAGTTGTTAAATGTTCTTTCACTACCTATTCTCTATCTTTGCTTTCAGTGAACAGCTCAGTTGGACATGGTTTTTGAGCTTATGTGATAACATTTTATTACTGAATAATCTAAGCCATAAATGATCCTTTCTACATTGTGTTGCTGTGATCCTTCACTAACATTTACCTGAGGAGATAGAAGTACTAATGGACAATTCAGGGAATTCCCTGAATTCCACAAATCAACCTTAACCTTACTGTTAAGTTGGAACACTGTAGATAGGCAATACATATCCATATTCTAAGTAAGTGCTCATTGTGTGATAAGAAGATTCTAATGTAATCAAACTACTACCAGGTGAATGCCCAGTTTTTCATGCAGGGTGCGATAGCAGAGGCACAATATTGGCCTCGTACACCAATAGGTTGGGAATACAGCATTGAATGTAGCCTGGTCAAACTCAGTAAAAGGAAACTAGTGTTTTTTGAGCTCATACAAAATATTAATCTCATAATTTTATTGTTAGTTAGTCCACAAACCCATTGGCCAAGCATTAGTGTGGCAGAGAGAAGACTGACTGGCATTCTGAGAATGGGTTAGCCTCTTTATCCAATTCTTATAAGCTGCATATGCAGTAAATGCACTTTAATGAGCATTTATATGAATAAAGTAGTTGTCCTTACATGTTATGTTCATTATCTTCTCCAGAATTCCTTGTCACGCATCTCCTGATTTTGCTTTTCTTGTCCCTACCCCACCCTCCCATTTATAACAATCATTCCCATCAGAAGGTTTTGGTAACTAATCCCACAGTATTGCCTTTATAGGCAATTAGAAGAGATGTTTTAAATATTGTTCCGTTGCATACAATGGATGTCCAGTGTGCCAAATTATTTTAGCATTATTTTATTTTAGCATAATTACACTCTTCAAATCTAACCATCTTAGAATTAATTCTAATACCTAATTCTGTACCAGTCAGTCAGAAAAAAAAAGATACTTTTCTTAGTCCATTCATGCTGCTGTAACAAAATAGCTTAGACTGAATAATTTTTTAAAAATCATAAATTTAATTCTTACAGTTATGGAGACTGGAAAGTACAAAATTAAGGCACCAGCAGGTTTGATATCTGGTAAGCACGCTCTTCCTCCAAGATGGAGACTTCTTGCTGCATCCTGACACGGTGGAAAGGGGGAAAAGAAACAACAACAAAAAAACAAACAAAACCCAAATGAATGAAGTGTCCTCAAACTGTAGAAAAGATGGATGGAGTGACAGCTCTCTGAAGCCTCTTTTATCAGGGCATGAATCTTAAAAGCAGAACTCTCATGACTTAATAACATCTGAGAAGGCCCTACTTCATAATACTAATGCATTGGAGACTAAGGTTTAATGTGAATTTTGAAGGCTCACAAGCCTCCAAAGAATAGTAGTATTTAAGCTATTTAAAGGAAGAATAGGTTTAACTCAGGGAAATATGGGGCTACACAGAAGTCTGAAGGTTGGGAAGCAAATATTATAGGAACTGCTTTCAGAGAAAATGGTTACTAATAGAGGCCACCTCTAAGGTTCTCAGGTATCCAGAGTACTAAAGTAATAATTAAGTGGTGTGCAAAAATGGCTTGAAATCACTACCAGAGAATAATGGCTACTCCTTATCCCTATATCTTCCAGATATCATATGAGTGACTTTCATTGGAATATATCAAAAGAAATCCTGCTGACAACGAGGACTGGGAGGTGTGCTTTTCAAGTTTCACTTCCCTGGAGTACATTAGAAAACACAGAATTGCAGGTTGATGATTATTTATTAAGCCAAATATTACATTGGCAAATGCAAATTGACTATTTATATTTTTATTATTTATTCTACGCTTGTATCTTGGCATTCAGGTATAAAGAAGAACTTTCCCTACCCCATCCGATAACTGTGTCAGTATATAATCATGAGTTATTTTTAAAATCCACTCTGTGAAAATTCATTACAGTCATTATTCCTTTTGATTTCAAAATTGTGCCAAAATTAAGAAGAGTCAGCTCTTGTGTCACTTTGAATTGTTACAATTTGTCTATGAGTATTTCTTTGTTTTCTGAAAGAATAAGGTACTTCATGCTCATTTTGTACTTTCCCTGTACCAAACTTGGGTCATGTGATAGAAAACAGTGTTTAAAAGCCAAATTCTGGCTGTTAATGCATTCATGAAAATTGAAATTTTATGGTTTTTAATTTTCTACCATGAATATAGATGAAATATATGAATATTTAGTCTGAAAATGAAGATGACAATTTTACTAAAAACCAAAATTACAAGTTCTTCAAGAAAAGAAAAAAAGACAGTGAGTTTATTCAATATTATAACAATATAAGAGCCATGACACCAAGTGCAATGGAGAATCCTTTAGAAAATTATGGATTGCAAAAGATAACAAATTATCAAACATCTCTTGTACCCCATAAATGTGTACACTTACTATGTACCCATAAAAAATAATAAAACTAAATTTAAAATAATGAAGCATATTTAACTATGATAAAAAATAAATTTGAATATGATATCTATACAATAAAATATTTCTGTGTCATTTCAATGAAAATGATATAAGATTAGATAAAAGGAAGTTGTTCTTGATAACTAAAAATAAACCTGTTTAAGTAGTTGCTCTATAGTACTGTGTTATGATGTCTACAACTGTTTTCAAATTGTTTAGCAAACACACATATACATATATACTTATATAAAGTGAGGAAATTAATATAACAAGTATTAACAATTGTTATAGTATTATATTGTTATATTATTATATATTATTGTATTGTTATATTATTATATTGTATTAACAATTGTTGGCCGGGCGCGGTGGCTCAAGCCTGTAATCCCAGCACTTTGGGAGGCCGAGACGAGCGGATCACAAGGTCAGGAGATAGAGACCATCCTGGCTAATACGGTGAAACCCCGTCTCTACTAAAGAATACAAAAAACTAGCCGGGCGACGAGGCAGGCGCCTGTAGTCCCAGCTACTTGGGAGGCGGAGGCAGGAGAGTGGCGTAAACCTGGGAAGCGGAGCTTGCAATGAGCTGAGATCCGGCCACCGCACTCCAGCCTGGGCGACAGAGCCAGACTCCGTCTCAAAAAAAAAAAAAAAAAAAAAAAAAAAACAATTGTTGAAAATTGTTGTATATTGCATTAACAATTGTTGAAAATAGGTGAAATTATACTGTTTATCTTTGTTCTATTTTTCAACTTCTCTGTGCTTTCTGAATTTCTCAAAATAAAAAGATGAAGGAAAAAAAGAGTAAGGCATCTCTTTATTCACTAACATAGAAAGATTCCCAAGATACATCATTTAATGAAAAATACATGCTCTAGGCCAGTTTGCAAAATATGTCACCATTAATTTACCCATATAAAATATGTCAATAATTATATGGTTTTCATATATCTTACATAGAACCATTGCCTTCAGAGAATGAATACATACATTGAAGAAAAATATATCAAAATCACAAAGTGGCACATGTATTTGGAATTAAATTAGTAATATAATTGATAAGTTTAATGGAAAGCATAATTTCATTCCATTTGAGGTTAAAAAAGGTAAAGCTTTAATTCTATAATCTAGTGTTTAAGAGAGCATAGAACTATTAACAAGACTACTCACTATATTCTAATTTCAGAACAATAAAAATGATTCGCGAAAAATCATATGACTTAAGTACCATGTGCTTGTTTATTTTTCAGGTAGAAGACTGAGGCACATAGACGTTAAGTAACTTGTTCAAAAATCACACAGATAGTAAATGGCATGATTCCAGTTCAGAGTCTATTTATGAAGTTAGTTCTACGTTACTATTCTAAATGGCTACATTCAGTATTTGCTTCTTAACCAACAACTTACAAATTATACCAGATTCAATATACTGCATTATGAATGTTTTTTTTTTCTTTTTTTCTAGTGAAGTCAAGGTATAAACACATAAAATTACATACATTTAAGGTGTACAATGTGATGTTTTGATGTATATATGCATTGTGAAATAACTGCCAGAATCAAATTAATTAACATCTCCATTACCCCAAGGAGTAACCATTTTTTGTGTGTATAGGAAGAGCACTTATCTGCTCTCAGTAGATTTCAAATGTACAATGCAGTATTATTAATGACAGTTACCAGATGCACATATTACATTTAAAATATTTTAAAATAGAAGTTCAAAGTCATTAAAAAGCCAGGGAATATGAGCAGTTATCACTTACACATGAAATTTTGAAATAAGACATTTTAACATCTTAGCTGTCTATTGGAGAAAAAAAACAACATATTTTTAGAGAACTACCTACAGAGTTTTAAAAATTATATGTCATCTAACCTTCAAAGTTGTCAGTGTTTCTAATGTAGTGTCACATACGCTGTAGGTTTGGTAGGTCTCTGTTGCTTCTATGGTTGTAATTATATAAATATAAAAAAAAAAAATTCATCATCTAAAAATCTGCTCCTCTTACAATGTTGGTTCTCCAAATCATAATATTAAGCAACATTGTAAGTCATTTCAACTGCTGATTAATTAATGAATTGCCAAAACTGCAGAAGAAAGCTTGATATCTGAGGAGTGGTGTATGTAAAGGTGCTAAAACTCGTTTTCAAAACAAACCCACACAATATAAACAAATTCAAGGTTGTGAAGCTTAAATGTTTATTTACAAATAATGATAGTTTCTAATTGTTTACTCAAAATCCATTTTCCCTTCCTTTCCTGTGGAAAAGATTGCCTGTGTAGAGACCACATCTGTGCACCTTTAACACATCTAGTATGGTCAGGTTAATACACTGCTGGCTTTGGTCTGTGACCCAGTAGCATACAGCCAGCCCTTGGTTGTAGTCAGCACAAAGGTTTCTCCTGGAATGGAGTTTAAATATATATTTTTTAGACAGTCTGTAATGTTCTTCCTTATGTAAATCATGAAATAAGCTACAAAAATAAGATACATTTTTTAGTTGTACCCTCTAAGGAATCATGGCAAATACATTAAATCAATTCCATAGATATTCTGGGAAAAACATACATGGATGATGCTCCTAATGAATATTGGGAAGCTCATAATATATTCCAGAACTCTGAGAATCAGCTAAAATAGGGGTCCTAAACCCCAGGGCCGTGGACCTGTACTGGTGCTTGGCATTTTAGGAACCTGGATGCACAGCAGGAGGTGAGTGGCAGGTGAGTAGGAAAGCTTCATCTGTATTTATAGTCGCTTCCCATTACTAGCTTTGCTGCCTGAGCTCCACCTCCTGTCAGGTCAGCGGTAATGGCATTAGACTCTCATGGAAGCACGGATCCTATTGTGAACTGCACTTCTGAGCTATCTAGGTCGTGCTTTTCTTATGAGAATCTAATGCCTGATGATCTCAGATGGAGCTGAGACAGTGAATCTAGCTCTGGGGAGCAGCCGCAAATACAGTTAACATTTGCAGAGAGGCCTGGCTGCACCGAGATCATAATAAATCAATCACTTGCGGACTCATATCAAAACCGTATCAGCGAGTGACAGGTGACAAACTGCATCTAGTGACAGGCTTTAGAGTGGCAAGTGAGCTGATATACTTCAATTATGCAGCTGCATCCAGTTGACAGGCTTTAAGTCAGAAGCTGACAGTTATTTTAGTCCACTCATGACCTGCTCATTATTTTCTTCACCGCTTCCATGGGCACTCCTTTCACACACTACACACTTGTCTCAGTCATAGTTTTGGTAAGCCCACAAGCTAATCCTAGCCAAAATAAGTGAAAAACGTCATTACTGAAGAGCTTATTTGAAAAGGGGGAAAGACCAATGATGAGACAGCAGAAAAGTCTAAGGCTGCCAAGAAAAAGAAAGATGCATTTAAAAGAAAATACCAAGAGTCTTACTTAAATTATGGGTTCACCATAACTGTTGATTCACATTCTCTTAGCCTGTTTTGTACAATATGTGGTGACTGGCTATCCAAGGAAGTCATGAAATGTTCAAAACCTCTTCACCACATGGAGACTGAGCACCTTGCACTAAAACACAAGCCTTTGAAGTTTTTCAGAAGAAATAAAAAAAAAATATGTGAATACAAAGAACAGAAACAGTTATTGAAGATCACCACTTCATCAAACATGTCTTCACTGACAGCACCATTATCTAGTGGCTAACTGCATTGCTAAGGCTAAGAAGTTCTTTACTATTGGTGCAGAGTTGATCCTGCCTGCTGCCAAGGACATTTGTCCTGAAATTTTAAGAGAGTGTGCACTTCAAAAGGTGATATGTTTTCCTCTTTTGGCTAGCACCATAACTTGGTGAATTGATGAAATGGTAGAGGATACTGAGGTACAATTGTTGGAAAGGATTAACGAGTAATTGTGGTATGAAATTCAGGTTGACATATCTATAGATGTTCACAAGGCAACAACGCTTGTTTCTGTGCGATATATTTCTCAGGAGGATGTACATGAGGATATGTTATGCGCATTTTTGTGGTCAACAGACATGACAGCTGTAGAATTACTCAAGTCTTTGAATTATTACATATCAGGAAAACTGAACTGGTAATTCTGTGTTGGTATATTTATGGAAGGAGCGGCTGCTATGGCTTGACAGCTTTCTGGTTTCTCTACTCTAGTCCAAAAGGGCACTTCTGGATGTGATTCTACACACTGTGTTATCCCTAGAGACATGCTGGCTAGCCAAAATATGTCACACAAACTTAACAACAGTTTGCAGAATGTGATTAAAATTATCAGCCACATTAAAGTGCATGCCCTTAACTTGTGTGTATTTGTGTAGCTCTGTGAGGAGATGAACACAGAGTACGCATGTTTTCTCTTATACTCAGAGGTGAGATGACTTTCTAAAGGTAGACTACTGGTCAGAGTTTTTGAGTTCGGAGAGTCACTCCAGATTTCTTTTATTTCACAAAAGCAGTCACCACTGGCAACACATTTCAGTGACACATTGACACAAAATGGGTCACAAAACTTGCTTACCTGTGTTACATATTCCACCTGCTCAACAAATTCAATCTGTCGCTTCGGGGGAGAATGACAACTGTGTTCAAGTCAGCAGATAAAGTGGCAAGTCAAACTGAAATTATGGGGGACAAATGAACATTGGGATATTTGATGATGCGTTTCAAACATCAGCAGAGATTTTTAAAGAGACTGAGCCCGGACCTTTTTTTTTTTTCCAACTGGTGCATGATAATCTCTCTCAGATTTAAAAGAGTTTGAGCATTACTTCTTAACCACAGAAGACCCCTGAACTGGGAAGAAATAGATCGTGACCCATTTGTGAATAAGCCAGGTAAATCGACTTTGTCGTGCTAGAAGAGGATCAACTGCTTGAGATTGTGAATGATGGTGGCCTTAAAAGTACATTTGATAAAACTTCAAATCTCCATTGTTCGGAATTACAGTCAAAACGAAATATTCTGAGATTGCCACAAAAGCATTGAAAAGTGCTTCCATTTCCAACATTTCCTGCTTCCATTTCCAACATCATATCTTTGTGAAGCAGAGTTTTCCAATGACAGCAAGCAGAACAAGATTATGAAGTAGACTGGTCATAAGCAAGACACTTCGGGAGTCACTGTCTCCCATCACCCCCAGATAGGACTGTCTAATTGCAAGAAAACAATCTCAGAACTCTCAGTGATTCTACATTATGGAGAGTCATATAATTATTTCAATGTAACATTATTACAGTGTAATAATAATGGAAATGAAGTGCAGAATAAATGTAATGTGCTTCAATCATCACAAAACCATTTCCTCCCCATCCCCTTGGTCCATAGAAAAAATGTCTTCCACAAAACTGGTCCCAGTATCAAAAAGGTTGGGGACCATTGAACTAAAAGACTCAAAAAAGAAAACCCCATTAGAGGAACTATAGGATATACAGCAATAGATTTAAAATCTCCCAAAGGGACAAAAGGAAAAATATATTTAAGAAGTCATGAAATAAATATATGAAATGTAAAGAAAAAATTCAAGAACAAAAATACAGACTTTTTTTGGTAAAATGAATAGTTTGCATAAGACAATAGACTGGGTAGAGATTAAGAAAGAATATCTAACTGGAGGGAAAGACTTGAGAAAGTTTCCCAAGCTTGGCAAAGAGAAATGAGATAAAACATTTGAAAGTTAATCAACTACATCATAGATGGAGTATCTCCAACTTATTTTCTAAACGTTTCTATCCATATGCAATACTTGCTATACATCAATGGGGTACATGTGGTATATTGATACATCCATACAATGTGTTATCAAATCAGAGTATTTAGGATACATCATCTTCAATATTTATTATTTCTTTTTGTTGGGAACATTTGAAACCTTCTCTTTTGAACATTCTGACATGAAATAAGCTGTTGTTAACTATAATCACCCTACTCTACTATCAAGCAATAGAAATTATTCCTTCCATGTAACTGTGTTTTTACTTATTAACCAAGTTCACTTCACCCCTTGCACCCAACCTAGCCTCTGGTAACTATTATTCTACTCTCTACCTCTATGAGATTAATTATTTTTTAGCTTCTATTTATGAGTGAGAACATGAAATATTTCACATGAGTGAAAATATTCAGCTATGTATGTCTGGCTTATATCACTTAATAAAATGGCCTCTAATTCCATGTATGTTGCTGCAAATGACAGGAGTGTATCCTTTATATGTGACTAAATAGTATCCCATTGCATATATATACTACATTTCTTTATTCATTTATTTTTTTACAGACACTTAGGCTGATTTCATATTTTGGCTATTGTAAATAGTGCTGCAATGAACATGTAGGTAAAAATATTCATTTCATATACCCATTTCCTTTCCTTTGGATGAGTACCCAGCAGTGGGCTTGCTGAATCACATAGTAGTACTACTTTTAGTTTTGTGAGAAACTTCTATGCTGTTCACCATAATGACAGTACTAATTAAGATTTCAGTAATGTGTAAGTTTCCTTTTCTCTACATCCTCACCAGCATTTGTTGTTTTTTGATGTTTTAATAATAGCCATTTTAAATGGGATGAGAGGATAACTCACTGTGTTTTTGATTTACATTATCTTGGTGATCAGTGATGTTGAACATTTTTTCATATACTTTTTGGTGATTTTTATTTCTTCCTTTAAGAAATGTCTATTCAAACCCAGCACTTTGGGAGGCCAAGGCAGGCGGATCACGAGATCAGGAGATTGAGAACATCCTGGCCAACATGGTGAAATTCCGTTTCTACTAAAACACACAAAAAAAGTTAGCCGGGTGTGGTGGCGCACGCCTGTAGTCCCAGCTACTCAGGAGGCTGAGGCAGGAAAATCACATGGGCCCGGGAGGCGGAGGTTGCAGTGAGCCGAGATCGCACCACTGCACTCCAGCCTGGTGATGGAGCAAAACTCCACCAGAAAAAAAAAAAAAAAAAAGCTATTCCGATCATTTGCTTACTTTTTAATGGGATTATTTGGATTGTTGTTGTTGAGTTGTTTGAGCCCGTTGAATAACCTGGGTATTAGTCCTTTGTCAGATGAATATTTTGCAAGTATTTTTTTTCCCCATTCTACAGGCCGACTCTTCATTCTGTTGTTTCTTTTGCTAGCCAAAAGGTATTTAGTTTAAAATAGTCTTATTTTTCTAGTTTTATTTTTATCTCATGTGCTTTTGAAGTCTGAACCACGCAGTCTATGCCTATACCAATGTCCTGAAATATTTTAACTGTTTCATTCTGGTAGTGTAATAGTTTGGAGTCCTCTGTTAGAGTCTTTAATCCATTTCAAAGTGAGTGTTGTATATGGCGAGGGATAAGGATTTGATTTCATTCTTCTGCATGTGGATATCCAGTTTTTTCAGCATCATATATTGAAGAGAGTGTTCTTTCCACCAAGCATAAAAGTTATTTGAGATCTTTTGCAGTTTCATGAAATTTTAGAATTTCTTTTCTATTTCTGTGAAGAATGCCATTGATATTTTTATAAGGATTGCATTGATTCTGTAGATTGCTGTAGATAGTATGGTCATTTTAATAATATTCATTCTTGTGATCCATGAGCATTGATTGTATACATTTGGGTGTTTTCTCCTCAATTTTTTTCATCAGGGTTTTGTAGTTTTCCTTGTAAAAGCCTTTGACTACCTTGGTTATTTCTTCTAGTTATTTTTTTCATAGCTATTATAAGTGGAATTTGCTTTTTGATTTCTTTTTAGCTAGTTTATTATTGGTGTATAGAAAGGCTACATATTTTTATATATTGATGTTGTATCCTGCAACCTTACTGAATTTCATTATCAATCTAAGTTATTTGATGAAATCTTCACGTTTTTCTATTTAAAAAATCATATCCTCTGCAAAAATTAACAATTTAACTTCCTTGTTTCAAATCTGGATGGCTTTTGTTTCTTTATCTTGCCTGATTCCTCTGGCTAGGACTTCTAGTACTCTGTTGAATAAGAATGGTGAAAGTGGGCTTACTTTAGATTTTCCAGTTCTTACAGGAAAGGCTTTCAGCTCTTCCCTGCTCAGTATGATGTTAGCTATGGGTTTGTCATAGATGAAATTTATTATTTTGAAGTGAGCTTTTTCTATGTCTAATTTATTTAAAATTCTATCATGAAAAGACCCTGAATTTTATCAAATGCTCCTGTATCTATTGAGATGGTCATACAATTTTTGTCTATTATCCTGTTGATGTGATATATCACATTTATCAATTTGCATATGTTGATACATCCTTTCCTCCCTGGGATAAATCACATTTGATATAAATGTATTCTCTTTTGAACGGTATTGTTGGATGGGTTCATTATGCTAGTATTTTGTGGGGATTTTTGCATCTGTATCATTAGGGATATTGGCCCTAAAAATAAAACCATTTTTGTTTTTTGATGTGTCCTTCTCTGGCTTTAGTATTAGGGTAACAGTGGCCTCATTGAGTTAATTAGGGGAAAAATTCCTCCTCTTCAATTTTTTGTAATAGTTTGAGAAGTATTAAGGTTAGTTCTATGTTAAGAGTTTGGTAGAATTTAGCAATTCAGTCATTGGTCCTGGCCTTTTCTTTGTTGGAAAACTTTTTATTACTGAGTCAAACTCATTTATTTATTATGTGTCTGTTCAGGTTTCCTGTGTCTTCAAAGTTCAATCTTAGTAGATAGTATGTGTTCAGGAATTTATTTGCTCTAGCTTTTCCAATTTGTTAGCATATAATGGTTCATAATCATCTCTAACGATCCTTTGTATTTCTGTGGCATCATTTTTAAATGTATTCTTTTTTGTTTCTGATTTTGTGTATTTGGGTCTCTTTTTTTGTTCTTGGTTGTCTAGCTAGCAGTTTATCAATTAAAAAAAAAACTCCTTTTTTTGTTCTGCTAATCCTTTGTATTTTTTTAGTGTCTATTTGTTCAGTTCTGCTTTAATCTTTTTTTTTCTTCTGCTGATTTTCAGTTTGATTTGTTCTTGCTTTTCTAGTATTTTCAGGTGTATCATTAGGTTGTTTGTTTGAAACTTCTCTTTTTTTGATGTAGGCATTTATTGCCATAAACTTTCCGTTAGCACTGCTTTTACTATATCCTACACATTTAGATAAATTGTGTTTCCATTTTCATTTGCTTCAAGATTTTTTTTTAAATTTCTTTATTGTCCCAATTGTTATTCAGGATCTGTAGTCTAATCTCTGTGTATTTGTACCATTTACAAAATTCCTCTCTTTACTGAGCTCTAATTTTATTCCATTGTGGCCTGAGAAGATACTTTATATTGTTTTGATTTGAAAACCTGTGCTAAGACTTGTTTTGTGAATTAATGTATAGTTTATTCTGATCAATGTTCCACATGCTGATGTATGTACATTCTGCAGATATAGAAAAGTATTCTTGAAATATCTGTTTGGTCTATAGATCTGTAGTGTAGTTCAACACTAGTGTTTATTAATTTTCTCTGTAAATAATGTAACCAATATTGAGAGTCGGTTGTTGAATTCCCCAACCATTATTGTATCAGTCTACTTCTCCCTCTCTTTTTAGATGTAATAATATCTGCTTTATATATCTGAGTCCTCCAGTGTTTGGTGCATGTATATTTAGAATTGTTATATATTCTTGCTGGATTGATCCTTTTACTATTATACAATGGCTTTATTTGTCTCTTTTTACAGTTTTTGACTTAAAGTTTGTTTTATCTGATATGTATAGCTACTCATGTTCACTTTTGTTTTTCATTTTTGTGTATAATTTTTCCATCCCTTCATTTTCAATCTATGTTTCTTTACAGATAAAGTGAGTTTCTTTTAGGTAGCATGTAATTTTTTAACCATTCAGCTAGCCAGCCTCTTTTAAATGGTGAATTTCATCTATTTACATTCAAAGCTATTATTGGTAGATAAGACCTTAGTCTGTCTTCATCAGTCATTTGTTTTATATATCTTTTGTTTCTTCCTTTCCTATTGTTTATCACTGTGGATTGTTTTATGTATCTTGTGTTTCTTCCTTTCTTTCCTATTGTTTATCACTGTGGATTGATCATTCTCTGTAGTGATATCATATGACTCTTCTTCTTGTCCATTTTGTGTTTGTATTTCCAGTGAGCTTTACTTTCTTGCATTTCACAATGGTAAATGTCATTCTCTTACTTCCAGCTTTGTCATACCAGTCAACTGGTGATGAATTCCCTCAGTTTTCAGGAAAGATTTCATTTTTCCTTAATTTTTGAAGAATAGCTTTCTGTGTGTAGTATTCTTGCCAGATAATTTTTGTCTTTCAGCACTTTGAATATATCTTTCCATTCTCTCATGACTTGTAAAGTTTCTGCTGAGAAATCTGCTTTTAGCCAGATGGAGATTCCTTTATATGTGACTTGGTGCTTTTCACTTACTGTTTTTAGAATTATTTCTTTGTTTTTGACTTTTTACAGTTTGACTATAACTTCCTTGAAAAACAAGTTTTGGGGTTGAATATATTTGGGAATCTTTGAGCTTTCTGTATCTGGATGTCTGTATCTCTTTCAAGACTTAGCTTTTTTTTTTTTTAGCTATTATTTTGTAAAAGAGGGTTTCTATGTCTTTGCTATTTTTTTATTCTTCTGGAATTTCCATAATTTAAATATTTGTTCACTTTATCATTCCCCATATATCAGGAACACCATCTTTTTTCTATTCCTTCCTTTTTTTTTTTTTTTTTTCTGTCTGTGTTATTTTAAAACCTCTGTTTTAAAGTTCAGAAATTCCTTTTTTTTCTGTTTTATTTTTGAAGCTCTCCATTATATTTTTATTTCATTCAATGAGTTTCAGTTCCAGATTTTCTATTCCTTTAATGATATCAATCTGAGATCATAAATTGTTTCCCTGACTCCTTTGTATTGTTTGAATGTTTTTTCTCATATCTTACTAAACCAATTTAATAGTATTTTGAATTCTTTTTAATTATTTTAAATAATTCATTTTATTTAAAATCTGTTACTGGAGAATTATTGTGTTTCTCTAAAGATGTCATTTCTTGCTTTTTTATGTTTCATGTATCCTTATGTTGATGTCTATACATCTGGTGTCACAGTCACTTCTTCCATTTTTACAGATTGGCTCATCGTCAGCTTTTTCCTATAGATGTATTTATAGTGTTGGTGGGGAATTTTTTGGTTTTGATTCTGGGTTGGTGCAGTAGTATAGTCTTTGAATGATTCCTTATATTATTATATTATGTTATATTATATTATATCATACTATATTATAATCTGTGAATTCCTCAGTGGCTTAGGCAGTGGTTGTGAATGGAGGTTATTCCCCAAAAGACTTGTGCAGGTGCTGCAGTGCTGGATGGAACAGATCAGCCCCCAGTACCACAGGCAATGTTCACAGGTGCCAGCAGCAGTGGGCGGGGCCTGCCCTCATGTCCCCCAGTGGTGTGCACAGGTGGTGGGGGAAGCAGATGGGATGGGTTGATACTCAGTCCCCTGGATGGTGTGATAGGGCAGTGGCAGGGCTGGCAGTGGCAGGGCCAGCATTGGCAGGTCAGAACTCTTCTCCATTTGCCTGACGGCATGTGCAGACAGACCAATATCCTGGCCCTCAGGTGGGGCACCTGGTACTGGCAGGAATGAGAGGTGGCAGCATGCTTTTGTCCTCAGGTTCCCAGATGGCATTCAGAGGCATCTCCTGTGCTGGACAGGGCAAGTTGATCCCTAGGCCCTCAGATAATGGATACAAGCACCACTGGCAAAGGCTACAGAGTGAGAAGGCTTGTTCTCTGGCCCACTCTCTCATGGTGTGCATGGGCTCTAGCTGCAGTGCATAGTGCAGATTGATCACCAGGCCACTGGATGGCACACTAGGGCATTGGCAGTACTGGCGGTGGGTAGCGTGAACCTGTCCTCAGAGTCCCAGATAGTATACATGGAATCCAGTAGCAACAGGTATTGTTGAACCAGATGAAATCAAGATGAATTTCATTATATTTATGACACTTTTACAATTAATAATAATTCTATGTAATTAATAAATCTTTTTCCAAATCATATGCTAAGTCTATTGTCTATAAGTATAAAACCCCATGAGCTCTGCCTTTGGAAATAATAATAATAAAAAAAAAGAAACAAAGAAGAAACATATTATGTCAAATAACATTTTAGAAGAAAAAACAGACACATAATTCATGTGTCAAATTTGTAGATATTATTTCATAAGTCTCACTCTGTCACCCAGTCTGGAGTGCAATGGTGCGATCTCACCTCACTGCAACCTTCGTCTGCTGGGTTCAAGTAATTATCTGCCTCAGCCTCCCGAGTAGCTGGGATTATAGGTGCCCACCACCACATCTGGCTAATTTTTGTATTTTTAGTTTCACCATCTTGGTCAGGCTGGCCTTGAACTCCTGACCTCACGATACATCCTCCTCGGCCTCCCAAAGTGCTGGGATTACAGGCATGAGCCACTGTGCCCGGCCGATATTCTTTTTTTTTTTTTTTTTTTTTTTGTTGAGGCGGAGTCTCGCTGTGTCGCCCAGGCTGGAGTGCAGTGGCCGGATCTCAGCTCACTGCAAGCTCCGCCTCCCGGGTTTTACGCCATTCTCTCGCCTCAGCCTCCCGAGTAGCTGGGACTACAGGCGCCCGCCATCTCGCCCGGCTAATTTTTTGTATTTTTTTAGTAGAGACGGGGTTTCACCGTGTTAGCCAGGATGGTCTCGATCTCCTGACCTCGTGATCCGCCCGTCTCGGCCTCCCAAAGTGCTGGGATTACAGGCTTGAGCCACCGCCCCGGCCGATATTCTTATAAAGAAAAGGGTGATATGAAGCAGATTACTGAGGTCAATGAGAAAGACACTTTACAGATTAAAAGAGCACTTATTGATTTAACTCTAGACTTTCTAATAGAAGCAAATTTTATAAACTTTACTGTATATGCCAGATGTGAGATTTTAATATTCTTCTATTTAATGTCCTTTGATTTTTCAGTTATATGTTTCCCAAAAGAAGCAGGGCTTATCTACCTATATATCTTAAATAAATTTATATGCTGCATTTTACTTCTATTAGAACCACATCAAAATTTACCAGCCAAAAACCCTTTTTTCTCTCTCTCTTTAGTAATACATAAATTTAAATAACAACAAAATCTGTTTTCTTGGAATAGCAGATTCATGAGATGAGATAACAAAAGATACTTATCCCTTTCTTTTCTTTTCTTTTCTTTTTTTTTTTTTTTTTGAGACGGAATCTCGCTCTGTCCCCCAGGCTGGAGTGCAGTAGCAGGATCTCGATCTCGGCTCACTGCAAGCTCCACCTCCCAGGTTCACGCCATTCTCCTGCCTCAGCCTCCTGGGTAGCTGGGACTGCAGGCGCCCGCCACCGCGCCTGGCTTATTTTTTGTATTTTTAGTAGAGACGGGGTTTCACCGTGGTCTCGATCTCCTGACCTTGTGATCCGCCCGCCTCGGCCTCCCAAAGTGCTGGGATTACAGGCGCTAGCCACCGCGCCCGGCCTATACTTATCCCTTTCTATCACAACTACTGCTAGCTAGAGTCTCTAAGTTAAGAAGATGTGAAATACATTAAATTTCTTTAACGATTAGGTCTCAGGTAGATCTTTATATTTGGCAGATGAATCTGGTAATCACATGCAAAACGTGGCAGCATATTCAAAAATGTTAATCCAATGTTATTACAGGTTCTATTGTCTAATTATGCTATCAAATATTTCACTCTCAAGAAAAAAGGTAAAGCAAAATGATCATAGGAAGGGTAGGATAGTGAGGACAACGGTCTCATGCAATGTGCTCCTGGTAGGTAACCTTCCATTAATGAGGAAAATTTGCCCCAATAATAAAATCAATTTTTAAAATACACATACATGTTCTAAGAAAAAAAGAGATTGGTCATACTTGATTGAAAATATGCACTGGTAATGTATCTAACGATGAGCAACAATGAATATTGTGCTTGGCAGAGTTCACAGTTAGCCAAACTTCCCATACTCTTTCTTGCTAATTGTGTTGATACTTAGCAGTCTTCACTGACATTGGAAAAATTTTCAGTACCCACAATTTTTGAAAAATAAAAAAAGTTTAAGCCAGAAAAGAAAATAAGCTAAAAATCAGATTATATTTCTTATTAACTTTTACTGTGGAAGGAAAACAGATGGTTGAAATATTAAGGCCTTACTCAGTATCTGTTCACTGGAAGAGCTCAGAGCAAATTCTTAGTAGATATACTAGTATTTATGTGCATTAGTGTAATAATAGCTTTAGGAAAGCAATTCAGAGAACCTAAGGGAGGTGAACCAATGAGCCTCTTGATTTTCATTTATTGTGCAGTGGAGAATGACCACAGATGGGAAAAGAAAACATGTATTTCCTGCAGGGTAAAGAATGAAAGAGCCAGATAATTTCTTAATCGTCCAGAAGGCCAATAGCTAGCACTTAAATTTTGACCAACATGGATCTTCTAATATTAGTAATGAATTGTTCACATAATATAAGAGCAAGTTCACACACACACACACACACACACACACAAATTGAGCAAGACTTAAAGCTTCCGTTTTATAAACAAAGTCTTATAGTTTGTTGAATTAATAAACTTTTAATGAGTGATAAAATTTATAAAGACAGAGAGTGAGATAGTGATATGCTTATGGCACAAAATGTCCAGATTCCCTTTTAGAGATACTGAATGTAATAATTCTGTTTCTCAGTTTCCAAATTTAGCATGCTAACAAATTTTTGTATGATTTTTGTTTAAATAAACATATGTCTTATTTGTGCTCCCAATGCACCAAAATATTTGATATTTTAAACTCAGATTTTTTTAGATATTGTGATACCAGGGCTATGGCAAGGTTTTGTCCTTAATGAAGTTGTGAAGCTGCTGGGGAAATGCATTGGTCATGTCTCATCGTCCCACTCTAGTCTTACCTCACATTGCCGTTCTTTTGCCTCATACGTTCTTTGAGATGCAGTGGTCCTATGTTAATTTGGGGTTATTCTTGGGACATCATAGTCTGTAGTGAATCTGGGACATTTAATACCTAGAATACATTTTACCTGGGTGGGAAATTAAGCCATTACCCTTTGAGAACTTGGAATCTCCCAAGACACTGCCTAGGCTGCTAGTGCTTACAGAACTCACTGTCTTCTGTATTCCTTGTCCAAGTGTTCTCTAAAGAACATTGACACTTCAGAATATCTTTTAAGTCAGTTTCTTGGCCTTTTGTGTGCCTGCTATAGACTCCTTTGGCATTCTAATTATGCGTATATATATATAAAATTCTAATGATATGATACATATTATTATATATAATATCACATGTATATATATATATGAATGGATACCACCTCAGGATGCTATAAATACATTTTCAGAAATAAAAAGGCTAATTATATTGAAATGCATTATCAAAATATTATAAACATGTTTGTGATGATATAATCTGAGTACTTCCACAAACACATTAATGAATATGATGGATATAGAAGGAGAGCTAGTAAATCTGATGATTTTGAAGTAGTAACAATCATCAAGATTATTTTGAGGTAAATGTATTTTCTATTGGTAATAAAGTCCCAAATACTGCTAGGACTGTTTAGATTTGTTTCTACATTCACAATGGATATAAATACTAAATAATAGTTAGGGATAAGTGGGAAAAAAAAGTAAGATTTACAGATTGATGTTCACAGAACCCCTAAATTCTCATCTGTAGGTCCCAAGTTAAGAATCTTCTCTTTACATGGTTTATGATTTTACAAAATAAAAAAAGAATAAGAAATCTCCTCTTGTGTCATCTTGCCACTCCAAAAATATTACCTGAGGTAGGGTATTGAAAAAGATGGCTTTCTGAGTAATCAGTAAAAACAGAAAATTAAAATGAAGACAATTCAATGTATTACTGCATGATATATATATATACACACACACATATATATACATAAAAAATATATTTATATATACATATGTATGTATTACTGCATGATACATATATAAATATATAATATGTAACATATAATATGAAAAAAATATATATATATATTTTAGATCAAGGTCTCATCCCACCATCCTCCCTTCAAAAAGTAATTCCTCTGTTGCATATCACTAAATTATGAAACGTGTCAGACACATGACTAAAAATACATCCTTACAAATGGACAAGGGAACAAGCAAAGTTGATAATCCTCACTCAGTTAAGCACTGTTTCATAAATCATCAAAATTCCCATATCTTCCCAATTTTCAAGGTTTTTTTTCTCATTATTAGTCACAGCACCCAGAGGAGTAATTTGTTTGTGTCAGACTCCTCTGAGCACCACTCCCACATAGACTGCAGCTCATCTTATTCTGATGTGGATTATCCATTAGCATCACCTTCTCAAGGCTTTGACATTTGATTTTCATAAGTTTTATTTTGTCCTCTACTGACAGAATCATTGTCTCCTGCTCCATGTTATTCTTTTTTGTTTGTCTTTTTTTTATTTTTGTGGGTACATAGTAGGTATATATATTTTTGAGACGCATGACATATTTTCATATCATCACCCAATGCATAATAATCGCAACATAGAAAATGGGGTATCAATCTCCTCATGCATTTATCCTCAGCATTATAAAACATTCAGTTAGAATATTTTCATTATTTTAAAATGGGCAATTAAATTATTTTTACTAGAGTCACGCGGTTATGCTCTCAATTTCTAGGTATTATTCATTCTAACTAATTTTTTTTAACCCATTAAACATTCCCACCTCCCCTCAACCCCCCACTACCCTTCCCACCATCTAGTAACCATTCTTCTACTCTCTTTCTCGATATATTCAATTGTTTTGATTTTTAAATCCCACACATAAGTGAGAACATGCAATTTTTCTTTCTGTGCCAGGTTTATTTCACTTAATATAATGACTTCCAGTTCCAACCATGTTGTTGCAAATGAAAGAATCCCATTCCTTTTTAGGGATGAATGGTACTCCATTTTATATAAGTACTATATTTTCTTTTTTTAAAAAAAAAAAGTTAGTTTAATTTCTGGGATACATGTGCAGAATGTGCAGGTTTGTTATTCTTGTGAACATTCACATCACTGACTACAGAGAGGTATCAAGAAGGAGTGACATTACAGCTTATTTAGGGTCTGCTGCTATCATGGTCCAGGTCTATAATCAGGAAGGCGCTCTTTTTAATCATATCCTCCTGATTACACCTCAATTACCTTTAAATTTAGCAAGTGTCATCCTGAAATAATATGGACCTTTGGAAGTCAACTCGTGCCTTGCATATGTTATAAGCATGAAATTGCTTTGAATGTTCAGAACCGTCATTCCAATCTTGGTGTTCTACTTCCTCCAATATAATTAATCTCTGTTTCTTCTCCACAAGACCATTCTACATTTAGATATAAGGAAGGGCACAGAGTTGTCACTATTTAAGTTTGGTGAGTTCCCAGTGAGAGGTCTCAATATCCATACTTTTATTTTAGATGAAATTTAATCCTAATTTTCTGCTTAATTTAGTATCCCATGAGAGCCTGTCTACTTTTCTCTGAAATATAGATGGAAGTTAAATTTGATGTGAAGTGGGGTGAAGTGATTGCCATGGAAAGAGTTGAGAAAGAGGAAATAAAAATGTCAGCTCTAGGAATACTCAAGCCAAGGTTACTTTCTCCACCAAAGATAAATGTGAAGAAATAAAGAGCTGATGTTGAGAATATATTGCATCAACAGTTGATGTCAGATTTTTACTCATTTCTTGCTATATTCCTTGGTTTGAGATAATCACAGAATCAACAGTGGGGAATTTTTAATAGACCATTTTAAGTGCTTTTCTTTTTCAATAGACAGTGCAAGGTTTTTCCAAGGATAAAAGTAGGAGTTAAGGAATGTGTATATAATCAAATTATACTGAATTAAGAGAAAGAATCTACATGTAAAAGTACTCAATGTTTTGGAAAAATAAAATAGAGAGTTAGAGTACTACCTGATGGTTCAACGCAAAGTAAGCCAAGATGAATGGCTTAGCCTTTAGTTATATATTTTATTTTTTAATAGAATGATTGTCCTTTACAACTTCTAGACTTGTATGGCTTTTCATTTACTCAAAGCAGCTCATTTTCTACATAGAAACTTTATTAACTCTAGCCCATACCGAGAAGAAGAGAAGACTCTAAGACCTATCAAATATATATTCAATAGTGTCTCTATGATATATGTGAAATACCATAAACAAACATGTCTATGGGGTAGAAAACAGCATCTTTTGCTTCATAAAAGGGGAGATCATGGATGTGGACAATCTCTTTGTCAAATTGTTACTTTGAATTTTTTTAACATTAAAATAATTTAGAAACAGAATAAGGGAGGGAAAGTGCAAAAGAGCACTATTTGCCAACATAAGATGTTCTAAGGTGACCAGGATTCAGAAGCTATAAGGCATCGTGTCCAAAAAAAGTCACAACCAATGGCAGAATAACGGGGAGATAGATCCCTAGAGTTCAAAGACCTGTCCTCTGCTTCCAAATTATTTGCTCCTCTCAGCTTGAAATTTTTCAGTCAATCAGTACATGACCAAAGTTAAAAAAATAAAATTTCATAAAGATTATAATATAGAGCTATTTAAATCAGTAAAATTAATATAGTTTAAATGTTGATGATATTGTAAAAATATTTTTTCTTTTGAAATTTGATACTTCTGCTCAGGAAAAATGACCAGAGTTAACAGAGGGACATCAAAAACAATTACTAGTCAATGCAATTATAAAGACCAAAACGGATAATTACATAGGGAGAAAATTAAATATTTCACAAGCATTGTAAAGGTACCACTGATTAATCTTAAAGGAAAAAATAGGATGGGTTAACATTTTATCAGAAGTTTTCTTATAAGTACAGAAAGTCACATACCTAATATTAGTTATTAAATGTTGTCCATAGATATTATTATTTTTTTCTTTTCTTGAGATGGAGTCTTGCTTTGTCACCCAGCCTGGAGTGCAATGGTGTGATCTACATTCACTGCAGCCTCCGCCTTCCAGATTCAAGCAACTCTCCTGCCTCAGCCTCTTGAGTAGCTGGGATTACAAGTGTCCACTACCCCACCCAGCTAATTTTTGTATTTTTAGTAGAGACAAGGTTTCATCTTGTTGGCTGGGCTGGTCTCAAACTCCTGACCTCAAGTGATCTGCCTGTCTCAGCCTCCCAAAGTGCTGGAATTACAGGCATTAGCCACTGTGCCCAGTCATTCTTTTTATTTAAAGTTTTATTTTAGGTTCCAGGGTACATGTGCAGATTTGTTATACAGGTAAACTTTGGTCACAGGAATTTGATGTACAGATTATTTTGTCACCCAGAAGCTAAATATAGTATGCAATTGTTTTTTTGTTTGATTCTCTCTCTCCTCCTACCCTCCACCCTCAGGTAGGCTCCAGTGTCTGTTATTCCCTTCTTAATGGCCATGTGTTCTCATCATTTACTCCCACTTATAAGTGAGAACATGAGGTATTTGGTTTTATGTTCCTGCATTAGTTTGCTAAATATAATGGCTTCCAGGTCCATCCGTGTTCCTGCAAAGGACATGATCTCATTCATGTTTATGGAATGCATATCATTGCATGGGATATATGTGCCACATTTTTTAATCCAGTCTTTCATTGATGGGCATTTAGGTTGATTTCACATCTCTGCTATTGTGAATATTACCACAATGAATGTATATGCACATGTGTTTTATGATAGAACAATTTATATTCCTTTGGATATATATCCACTAATGGGATTTCTGTGTTAAATGGTTGTTCTGGTTTTAGCTCTTTAAGGAATGCTTTCCACCATGATTGAATTAATTTTCTCTGCCACGAACAATGTATAAGGATTCGCTTTTCACATCAACCTTCCTAGCATCTGTTATTCTTTGACTTTTCAATAATAGTCATATCTTACTTGTATGAGGTGGCATCTCATTGTGGTTTTGATTTGTATTTCTCTAATGATCTGTGATATTGAATGTTTTTTTCATATGCTTGTTGGTTTCATGTATGTCTTCCTTTGAAAAGTGTCTGTTTGACTTATTTGCCCACTTTTTAATAGGGTTACTTGTTTTTTTCTTGTAAATGTGTTTAAGTTCCTTACAGATGCTGGATGTTAGACCTTTGTCAGATGCATAGTTTATATACATTTTCTCCCATTCTGTAGATTGCCTGTTTACTCTGTTGATAGTTTTTTTTTTTTTTTTTTTGCTATGCAAAAACTACTTAGTTTAATTTGATGCCACTTGTCAGTTTTTGCTTTTGTTGCCATTACTTTGGTGTCTTTGTCACAAAATATTTGTCCATTCCTATGTCCAGATGGTATTGCCTAGATTGTCTTCCAGAGTTTTTAAACTTTTTGTTTTTAAATTTAAGTCTTTAATCCATCTGGAGTTGATTTTTGAATATAGTGTAAGGAAGGAGCTCAGTTTCAGTCTTTTTCATGTGGCTAGCCAGTTATCCTAGTATCATTTATTGAATAGGGATCCTTTATCCATTGTTAATTTTCATCAGCTTTGTTGAAAATCAGGTAGCTGTAAGCATGCAGCCTTATTTCTGGGTTCCCTATTCTGTTCCATTTGTCTATGTGCTTGTTTTTGTACCTGTACCATGCTGTTTTCTTTACTGTAGCCCTGTAGTGTAGTTTGAAGTTGGGTAGCATGATGCCTCTAGCTTTGTTCCTTTTGCTTAAAATCCTGTTGGCTGTTTGGGCTCTTTTTTGTTTCCTTTTGAATTTTAAAATAGTTTTTTTCTAGTTTTGTGAAGAATGTCATTGTTAGTTTGATAGGAGTAACACTGAATCTGTAAATTGCTTTGGGCAGTATGGACATTTTAACTATATTATTTCTTCCTATCCATAAGCATGGAAACATGCAATGACATTGATAGTGGAGAAAAATCTACCACACAAATGGAAAACAGAAAAAAGGAGAGGTTGCAATCCTAGTTTTAGACAACGTAGACTTTAAACTAACAAATGTCAAAAAAGAAAAGAAGGGCATTACATAATGGTAGAGGGTTCAATTCAATGAGACGACCAAATTGTCCTAAATAACTATGCACCCAACGCAGCAGCACCCAGATTCATAAAACAAGTTCTTAGAGACCTTCAAACAGACTTAGACTCTCACACAACAGTAGTGGGAGTCTTCAATACTCCACTAACAGTGTTAGACAAATCACTGAGGCAGAAAATTCGCAAAGATACCCAGGACCTGAACTCAACACTGGACCAAATGGATCTGATACACAACTACAGAACTCTCCACCTAATACAATGGAATATGCATTCTTCTCATCTGCACATGTCACATACTCTAAAATCTAGCACACATTGAGAATAAAACAATCCTCAGCAAATGGAAAAGTATGAAAATCACACCCACCATTGTCACAGACTACAGGACAATAAAAGTAAAATTTAAGACTAAGACAATCATCCAAAACCATAAAACTACATAGACATTAAACAACATGCTCTTGAATGACTTTGGGGGTAAATGATGAAATTAAGGCAGAAATCAAGAAGTTCTTTGAAATTAATCAGAACAATAATATAACACACCAAAATCTTTAGGGCACAGCTAAGGCAGTGTTAAGAGGGAAATTTATAGCACTAAATATCATCAAAAAATTAGAAAAATCTCAGATTAGTAACTTAATATTACAACTAAAATAACTAGAGAAGCAACAGCAAATTAACCCCAAAGCTAGCAGAACATAAGAAATAACAAAAATCATAGCTGAACAGAAGGAGATAGAGACATGAAAAGCATTCAAAACATCAATGAAACCAGAAGTTGGGCTTTTTGAAAAAAAATATGATTAATAGGCCACTAGCTAGACTAATAAAATAAAGAAGATCCAAATAAATAGATTCAGAAATGACAAAGAAGATACTACCACTGACTCCCAAAACTACAAATACTCATCAGAGAATATTATGAACACCTCTATGCACACAAAATAGAAAATCTAAAAGAAATGGATAAATATCTGGACACATATGCCCTCCCAAGGCTGAGCCAGTAAGAAACTGAATTCCTGAAGAGACCAATAATGACCTCCAAATTGAATCAGTAATAAATAGCCTACCAACCACAAAAAGCCTAGTACCTGATAGATTCACACCCAAATTCTACTGGATGTCCAATGAAGAGCTGGTACCACTCCCATTGAAACTCTTCTAAAAAATTGAGTAGGAAGGACTCCTCTTCAATTCATTATATAAGGCCAATATCATCCTGCTACCAAAAACCTGTCAGAGACAAAACAAAAAAGGAAAGTCCTAGCCAATATCCTTGATGAATACTGATGCAAATATCCTCAATAAAATACTAGCAAACTATAGTAATTCAGCAGTATATAGTAATCTCTTAAATAGACATTTATAGCAGCAGAACATTCTTAAACATTTTTCAACATTAACAATTTTTATCTGTGATATCCACCTGTAAAATTATATAAATGTGATTTTTAAAAATACAGGCATATTTTACAACGAAGTCTCTAAAAAGTGCTATGTAGGAACTAAGCACATAAGTATATGATTTATAGAATCCTATGTATATCCTGCTCCTTTTAATCTCTTTCTTCCTGTTTTCTTCCCTCTTTCCATCCTCCTGTCTGTTTTTTTTTTCCTCTCTCCCCATTACTTCTCCTTTTTCTCTTTTACTTTTTAATTTAGAATTAATTGATAACCTCGATTAGACTTTTCTCTATAGTCTGGACTTGTGATTTCAAATTACATAAGATGTAGTCCCTATTTTTGAGTCCCTCAATATTGGGGTAGAGAAAGACTTAGAGAAGATTATTTATAAGATTCTGCCTGCCATGGCATTGTTACCTGCAAGAAGCTATGGAGAGCAGAAAACGGAAGAATGACAAAGTCAAACGGGTTCAGGGCATGGTTATTAAGGTAATGATTAGAAGAAAGGTTCAGGATGCCTCTAGGTGGGCACAGGTTTGAAGTAGATTGAATATATTCAGATAATTACAAGGAGTTCGGCATCTTGAAAGCATTATGTGACTATGGGCTGATGATCAAAAAAATACAAAGGGAGAGTTAGGTTACACATGTGGAAGAGATGTGGATAATTCTGAGGAGTTTTACAGACAGAAATGCATTCAATGATTGACTTAAGTAAAGGAATTTACTAGAAATTCAATTTAGTCAAAACAACTATGGATCCCTGTTAGGTTCTTCCCTTTTCTTTTCCTTCATAAAGTGCCATTGTTTGTTAAATATGCATCTTCTTATTAAATGATAGACTGTAAATGATGAAAAGAATAATATATCTATATTATAATCATCACATCATCAATGTCAGTCATAGTGCTTATCACAAAATAGGTGTTCCATAATTATTCTCTAAACAAAGAAATGAATAAACAGGTTAATCTGAGTCTATGAGACATTTATAGACATTTATCTTAGTTATTATCATTGTAACTGTTCTACCTAATATTTTGACCATGTGGATGACAAGCAGAATGGGGAAGGCAAAATTATAAACAAACCCCACCCAAGATTCATGTCTCCTAGTAATTCAGTCATACCAGGGGACACAAATCTTGATAATGCTGTGAAAGAACTTTCCAATTGCAACTAATCAGTTGAGCTGAGAATAGAAATAGTTTCCTGGACTATCCAAGGGAGCCAGATGTAATCACATGGGCCCTTAAAAGCAAATGAAAGGCTGGGCATGGTGGCTTTGGAAGTACTTTGGAAGGCCAAGGTGAAGGCAGGTGGATGGCTTGAGACCAGACTGGGCAACATGGTGAAACCCTGTCTCTACAAAAAATACTGAAATACTGAAATTTGCTGGGTAGGGTGGCACGTGTCTGTAGTCCAGACTATGGAGGATACTGAGGTGGGAGGATTACCTGAGCCTGAAGAGGAGACATCAGTGAGCCATAATTGTGCCACTGCACTCCAGCCTGAGCGAGAGCGTGAGATCCTGTCTCAAAAAAAAAAAAAAAAAAAAAAAGAGGAAAGCAGAAGAATCCATCAGAGAGATGTCTGAGAAAAGCAGGCCACAGGGAAAGCCTGAAAAGTAAAGTGTGCACCCTCTCAGAGCAAACATACCATGACTGACAGCCTGAAAGGAAACAAAGACCTCAGTCCTGAAACTGTGAGAAACTAAATGTTTCCAACAACCTGAATGAGCTTGGGAGGAGATTCATCTCCATAATCTCCAGAAAGGAAAAGAGCCCTGCCAACGTCTTGATTTAGGTCTCAAATCCAGAGAAAAGGAGGCAGCTGAGCCAAGCTATGCCAGACTTGTGACTCATAGAAACTGTGAGATGCTAAATGAATGTTGTTTTAAGCTGCTAAATTTGTGATAATTTGTTATAGCAGCAATAGAAAACTAAAACAAGTAGTTATAATATTCTTTCTTTAAAAATGTTAGGAAAAAGTAAACTTCAAATGAAGTCTCTGAAGTGCAAATTTTATTTTATGTCAATACACATTAAATAAAATAAAAGAGGAGAAAATATTTAACTGAGTGAGAATTATACTGTCAGGACTCAGGAGTTACTACTACCGTGGCTTTTTTGCATCTTGTGCACCAAATTCCCTAATGGGCTTACAAGAATATGACTACCGGGGGAAAAAGAAAGCAGGGGAGATGTACTTAGTTGTTTTGAGAAAAAGGTGAAAGGGAGAGTGTCTGTTTGTTTGCTTTAGCTGTATCGGTGAAGTACAAGATTTTGCTGAGCATGAAGTAGTCAGAGATTAAGTACAGGACTTAAACAGAATCCTAATATTGAAATTATTTGATCCAGACAAATACTAAAGGTTGCTGAAACTCCAAAGACCAAAAAATATGACAAAGAATGTACCTATTATGCTTGTTGCTTCTCTCTTATATCAGAAAATTCAAGTCAGGTCATTTGAAGAATCCTCTGAAAACAAGAGCATTTTATTTATTTGCATGTTTTAGGCAAGAAATGTATGCATTCTTCTAGAAAAAGAAAATTACATCTATTATGTCATTCTAAGTTATTTTATGATAGTGTATTAAAATATGAATAAATATGAAACTAGGATCAATTAAAATGTGAAATAAATTTAAATTTCTACAAATCTACAGAACCATTTTGCTATGGTTTCAATGATCCTTCTAAAATTCATGTTGAAACTTAATACCCCATCTGGAAGTACTGAGAGGTCAGGCCATTAGGAAGTGATTAGATTATAAGAGGTCTGCCTTCATAAATGGATCAATCTATTCATGGATGAATATCCATTCACGGATAAATGGATTACTGGGTTAGTGGATTTTTTTTTTCTTTTTTAAGAGACAGGATCTCACTCTGTCACCCAGGCTGGAATGTAGTTGCACAATCATGGCTTATTGCAGCGTTGACCACGTTGACCACGTGGGCTCAAGCAATCTTCCTGCCTCAGTCTCCCAAGTACCTATAGAGGCATGCAGCAGCACACAAGACTATTTTTTAAACTTCTTTTTTGTAGAGATGGTGCCTCCTATGTTGCCCAGGCTTGTCTTGAGCTCCTGGTCTCAAACTATTCTCTTGCCTCACTTCCCAAAGTGCTGGGATTACAGTCATGAACTACTGCCCAGGCCAGGTTAACGGATTCATGAGTTATCACAGAAGGGAAACTAGTAGATCTAAAAGAAGAGGAAGAAAGACCTAAGTTAGCACGTTAGCACACTCACCCCCCTCTCCTTGTGATACAGTGCACCACCAGTCCCCAATAGCAGGAAAGTTCTCACAAATGTGTCTCCTTGTCCTTCAACTTCTCAGAATTCATAACTGTAAGAAATAAATTTATGTTTTATAAGTTACTTAGTTCTATGAATTCTGTTATAAGCAACAGAAAATGGACACATTAAAAAAAACATGTAAACTAATGGCAACACTCTAATGTGATGTATCATGTTATGTTGTTGAATGAAACAATTTGTGACAAGATAAATTTGGCTTCGTTGCTAACTCACAGGATTTTTTGTTTGTCCTGATTGTGTGCCATGCATCTCTATGTGTTGACTCATCCTTCAACAGCTTTTTCCAAATCCTTGCTAAAGCTACATGGGGTTTCACTTGATTGAAATATATTGTTTACAAATTATCTTGTCTTACTCTTTTCTTAGTATCCTATTATAATTAAATACAGACTACTTTATACCAACATGTTTGTATAGACATAGGCATTGTTTCACCTACATATCCTAAAAATGCTTACATTAATATTTAGATCAACCTCAGAATGAAAAATAGTACAGAATACTAGGGTATTGCCCTAGGAGGAAGTTTGTGCAACACTGTTTTACAGGTTCTACAGTGGATGAAATGAAATTCCATATTCAATTTCCCAGGTTCAGACTGCTCCAGAACAGAATGACAGTCCAGAAAATCACTTTGATTCCTTATTTAGCAGAGAGAGGGTAGAGAAACTGTTCTGCAGAATTAGGATTAGGACCCTGGGTCTCTCAATAGACTGATAGATCCAGAGTTTAGATTGTCTACAATAATCAGAAAGAAGAAAATAAAGTATCACTCATGGATCACCATAATTAGAAAGAAAATGAAGTATGTAAAACTGTTCTCTTCTGGAAATGTCACTGAACTATTTATTAGAAGACAGAAGAGTACTTATTTAAAGGCTTTTATTTAATGTAAAAGTCCAATAGAAGGAGTTGGAAGAAGACTGAAATCAACAGAGAATGAAAACAGGTAATTTATTTCAAATAGCAAATGGTAGGAGAAAAATAAGATGCTAAATAAAGAAATATAGAGGAGGAACATGAAAACTGGGTAAGAAAATTAAATTTAGGGCAAGAGCCTTAGAATTGGATGGTTATAAAAAAAAAGAAGCAATAGCAAAACATTGGACAGATTTTAATATTCAGACATCATCAAAATAATTTTAACTTACACTTTTCATAAAAGTTATGGTTTGAATTCATTATCTTCTATAGTTTGGCTCCAACAGTTGTGGGTTTTTTAATTTCCATTTCATTTACAGGTTTTTAAAGTTGGCTGCAAAAATCTGTTCCCAAACAAAATTCAGACCTACCAGAAGAATTAAATATATTTTATGTACTCTCAAGACAGTTTTATCTCTCCTCAAAAAAATTAAAAGTACAATATTAACAACCTCCTACTCCTACACATGGTTTAGATGGAAAAAGATTTTGATGTCAAGCATTTTGAATGCCATTTACTCTTCATTAAAATGAAATAAACATTTAGCCAGATTGAGATACTGAGGTTTATAAAGAATTTCATATATGCTGATATTTTGTCAGATGTATTTTTATGATGTATTTATAAATAATGGATCCATAATATGCAAATATACTGCTGAAGCATATTTCTAACAGGCTTGGAAAAAGTTGCCATGCTTTAATGTTAATTTTATTAATAGTACATAAGATGTGGCTAGTCACATATTATCTGTTTTGTAGGGGGAACTTACTAAAGATATTTTATTCTTAATTTATATAGACAGAAAAAATAATAGTTTGCACATAAGAAATAATCAGTTTAGCCAGTCATCTTATATTATTAGGTTGGATTAAAACTATAATTGAAAACTTTATTCTTTAAGAAACAATAATATAAGAGTTAAATATTTGATAGGTATAAAGTAGATAAAAATATGTTGATTAACATATATGGTTCATATTAAATAAAATGTACTACAGTTTAACATGTATCAATGTACATTCAAATAGATATTTTGATTAACTAGTACTTTATTGAAATTATTGCTTATTAAACTATAATTTTCTTAATTTTCTAACAACAGAGACTTTACAGATCTCTAGCCTTGCAAAGCCTCTACTATAAAATATTGGGTACTCACTAAATAAGTGTTCCAAAATACAAATAATAACTATATTCTAATAGTTCTTTATCAAATAATATTATCTTTGCCAATACATAAACCATTTATTATTAAAGACTGTAATAGAGCCTAAAGATGTGTTTATCAAACAGATAATTATTGAGTAATTCATATTCTAAAATCAAGACCTTGTTAATTCATAGATTAAATGTGATTAATATTTATTTTTGTTCATTACATACAATATATTTTAAAGTATAAGATATAAACCCATTCTTTAAAGAAATACATATGATATTTTCATTATTGTTTTGAACTTTACTTAATCAGTTGGCACAATATTTCTTAGATACATCTTAATCATTGATTTTATATTTACTTATATGTAGTTAAATGTATAGTTTTTTTAATGTAGTAAAATATCAGAAATGTACGAATCATTTTCAGCCACTTTTATTAACTTAAAAGTATTCTCACCTCTTCCAATTTTTGTTTATTTAACCAAGGGAGAGAGTACCTACTCCTACAAAGGAAATGAGTTTGAATTACCTCAACCATAGTAGACCCCTGCCATAGTTGGGGGTTTGTATGTACTAATCCAGTATTTCTCAATGTGATTATTTGGTAAATAAAATATGTTTTATTTTACCAGGATATTTTCGGTTCTTAATCATTATGTATATAGCTTTAAAATCCACAGCCAAATTTGTCAAATTTTGAAAACATTTTTTAATAGTTCTAAACAAAATAATGGCCTATATGATATTTCAACTAGCCATTTTCTTTTCTTTTCTTTTTTTGATTTTTGGTTTGTTTGTTTTGGTTCTTTTAATTTATTGTAATCATATATAGGTAAAATGTAACAAGTAGCATATTGTAACAGATACGTTTTACTTTTTTTTTTTTTTTTTTTTTTTTTGAGACGGAGTCTCGCTCTGTAGCCCAGGCTGGAGTGTAGTGGCTGGATCCTGGCTCACTGCAAGCTCCGCCTCCCGGGTTTACGCCATTCTCCTGCCTCAGCATCCCGAGTAGCTGGGACTACAGGCGCCCGCCACCTCGCCCGGCTAGTTTTTTGTATTTTTTAGTAGAGACAGGGTTTCACCATGTTAGCCAGGATGGTCTCGATCTCCTGACCTCGTGATCCGCCCGTCTCGGCCTCCCAAAGTGCTGGGATTACAGGCTTGAGCCACCACACCCGGCCACGTTTTACTTTTTAAATTGTAAAAAATATACAAGCATGGCATAAAAACTTTGTAAAATTTAAACTAAAGAAAAAGAAAAGAAAAGTTTGGAAAGCAGTAGCCCACTCAAAGGTAAACACTTTTAACATTTTGGTTATATGTTCTTCCTGTTTATGTGTTTTTACACGATTTTTAATAAAGTTGAAGTCACACCAGTTTTTACAATGATATGCAATTTTTTAATTTTTACATGATGAAAACATAGATGTTTTTTTCAATTAGATCAGAATTAATCAAATGTATTTGTTCATTTAGAATATTATTAGAGATAACCAAGGGTAGAATATCTCAAACAATAATTATAATATACTCTTCCTATGCTCCATCTCCAGAATTAGCTAGGCTTGTATATTTTATTTCCTAATTTGAGTAGTGAAAACTATATCAAAATTTTTTTTGTTTCAACGAGTTTAAATAGTTTCTGTTTATTGTCAGTGGTATTTCTATCATATGACTTATCTGTTCACATGTTTTCTGCAATTTATAAATGGTATTATTTGTATTTATAATACATATTTTAATTATCAAAGAACACAGCGGTTATAGAAAAATACTGTATCACACACATAAAGTGAATAACTGGATCCCTTCCTTACATCTTATACAAAAATTAATTCAAGTTGGATTAGAGACTTAAATGTTAGACCTAAAACCATAAAAATCCTAGAAGAAAACCTAGGCAATACCATTCAGGACATAGGCATGGGCAAGGACTTCATGTCTAAAACACCAAAAACAATGGCAACAAAAGACAAAATTGACAAAGGGGATCTAAGTAAATTAAAGAGCTTCTGCACAGCAAAAGAAACGACCATCACAGTGAACAGGCAACCTACAGAATGGGAAAAAAATTTTGCAATCTACTCATCTGACAAAGGGCTAATACTAGAACCTACAAAGAACTAAAACAAATTTACAAGAAAAAACCAACCCCATCAAAAAGTGGGCAAAGGATATGAACAGACACTTCTCAAAAGAAGACATTTATGCAGCCAATAGACACATGAAAAAATGCTCATCTTCACTAGTCATCAGAGAAATGCAAATCAAAAACACAGTGAGATACCATCTCACACCAGTTAGAATGGCGATCATTAAAAAGTCAGGAAACAACAGATGCTGGAGAGGATGTGGAGAAATAGGAACACTTCTACACTGTTGGTGGGACTGTAAACTATTTCAACCATTGTGGAAGACAGTGTGGTGATTCCTCAAGGATTTAGCACTAGAAATACTATTTGACCCAGCCATTCCATTACTGGCTATATACTCAAATGATTATAAATCATGCTGCTGTAAAGACACATGCACATGTATGTTTATTGCAGCACTATTCACAATAGCAAAGACTTGGAACCAACCCAAATGTCCATCAATGACAGACTGGATTAAGAAAATGTGGCACATATACACCATGGAATACTATGCAGCCTTAAAAAACGATGAGTTCGTGTCCTTTGTAGGGACATGGATGCAGCTGGAAACCATCATTCTCAGCAAAGGATCGCAAGAACAGAAAACCAAACACCACATGTTCTCACTTATAGGTGGGAATTGAACAGTGAGAACACTTCGACACAAGAAGGGGAACATCACACACTAGGGCCTGTTGTGGGGTGGGGGGAGAGGGGAGGGATAGCATTAGGAGATACACCTAACGTAAATGACGAGTTAATGGGTGCAGCACACCAACATGGCACACGTATACATATGTAACAAACCTGCACGTTGTACACAGGGACCCTAGAACATAAAGTGTAATAAAAAAAAAATTCATAACATCCTCCTAAAGACAAAATTGTTATTTTTCAGTAGGATCTTAGAATACTTTCAGTTGCTGGTGGGGTATGTCTATATTATTTTACTTCTTTTTAAGAAACATAAATAGCAAAGCTTGTTCAGTTGTAGAGGAACTATATAATGGGTTAAATATATTCATAGTTATTTTCATCATATTAATTTTTAGAATAATTTAGACATAATACAACAATTAATATTTTATTAAATTTGAGTTGTTTTGTGGAAAAGCATGTTATTAGCTATTTTCTCATAAATCTTATGTCTTTGACATGATAAAAATAATTTAAAAAACAAACCTTAAGTGATCAACATTAATTATAACTCTCGACATTGCTTATTAAATTATTTTTATCATATCAAAGACATATGTTGATTTCTAGTTTTTGAAAATAAAATGATTATTCTTCAAATCAAGAGTAAATCCAAAATTTTTATTAAATATATTTTGTTATTTATTATAAATAACAATTTTTAAATTTAATAAATGTAAGGTATTTTGATATGAGATTCTATACTTTTTATTTTGAAGGATGTCAAATGTGTCATCTCTGTTGTATTTTTCTTGATGTCTTATATTTGATGTTTTTGCAGGTGCATCATTATTTTGTTATTTGTATATGTGATTTTACATATTTTATTTGAATTATATTCATCTATATTCATAGTTTTACTTATAAATGTATCTACTTGTGTTTGTTATAGACTATGATATATAGATGTCATGCAATGTTTAGTATACAACATTCAAATTATTCCTATCATTGATATTTCCAAATATTTTAGCATATAATTTGTCAAATATCTTAAAACATAATTTTCTGTTCATGTGTGTATAATATCTACATCATTATTAATTTAGATCTTTCTTTTTGCTATATATTATATATTTTTTCACTAACCATGAATGATTTGTATGTTTACTGATATGTAATTGTGCCCAAGATATCTTCTTTGGAAAGTAACCCCTCCTCTTTAGCACGTCATTTATAGAAATTTCAAGGTTGATAGGTGCTCCAGGCCTGCAAACATAGTACACCACTGTACATGGTGAAAGGAAGAATTCTGAGATGAAGCAGAATTAATCAAAACCAATTCCTGTAATTAAAAGTAAGATAATATCAGGACTTCCCAGAGATTACTAGGTCAAAAGGATGTAAAATTTGTTCCTTTTGATGGCTATATTTCAAGGTCAAATGGAGAACACTAAACATACTTTGTGAAAATGAAGCCAACAGAGAAAAGAAAGCAAAGCTGATAGAGGGGAAAAGGAGGAGGTGAGGTAAAAAGAGGGACATCGGGAAGAGAGAAGAGGAAGGGAGAGGTGCTAGATTTCATTATTTAAGCCTCTGCGTTCTTCTGTATATTAGGCTACTTCCTCTCCTGGAGCTGCAGTTATATGAACCAATGAAGAATACAGTCTATTCAGTTTTGAACAATTTCAACCTGAATTTCATGTATATGTAACAACCATTGTCCAGAAACATACAGAAATATTCATACCAGACACAGAATATTGTAAGAGCAAACTATATAGAACTGGCGAATTCAAGTTCAGAAAAGCTGCAGTAAAGATTTCCCTGTCTGACTTGGATTTTGATAACATTTTTAATGTAGCAGTAAAAAAGCTGGTTACATTCCTACCTTTTACATCTTTAAATTTAGATTATACTAGAAGTTTGGAAGAAAATAAAAAAGTATAAAAGGTTCAAATTTGGGAATGTGCTGTTTTAGGAGTTTTTTTTAAAATAATGGTTTGGATCCAAGTTTGCCAATATGAATGAAAAGCATGCTGGTGTAGTAAAAGTATTCCCCTCACCCAGTCCCAGCAATAAAAATTGCTGAGAGTCAGGTAATTATGTGCCTTATAGAAATGAAAAAGCTGAATTCTCTGTGTAAAACTGCATTCATTAGAAATGAAGGTAATGTACAGAAAAGACAAGCATAAGGGAGGACCAATAGCCATTAAGACCAGAAAAATGGAAGATGCCTGATCTCTTGGGAGGCCCCATGAACACCTCCATCTTCAGGACAACGCATTTGGATGCGGTCTAGAGGAAAACATTTCATATTATCCTGAGGTACTCTTAAAGAAGAAATCCATATTATTAAAGGCGAGAAATTTGTGTATTACACAGCTTTTAAATTAGAAATCTATAGAACAAGATCCACATTCAAATATCATATTGAGATAAGATTTCTTGCTTAGTGTATTAATCCATAGAGTAGTTATTAATCACATAATCTGCCAACCAGCATAATTAGATTAATTCTGTTGCAGGTCTCAGTCATATACATGTAAAACAATAAATGGACACAGTAGATATGCCCAATGGGTACAGTTAAGGACAAATAGACTATTAAAAATTTTCACTCCACTTCCCAGAAAATTCTTCCTACTCCTAACAAGAAAAATGCCAGGCAAGTGTATTTGCCTTCTTTTCTTCCTTTACAAAGTTGGAGTTATTATTTTAGTAATCCTATTTTCATTCAACCACCTTGCACTGAATGGGTTAATTCTTGTTAAGATGTGTACCAACTGAATATTTAGGATAAATGAGCACCACAAGAAAAGTAGAGATTTGATAAAATAAACGATATGAGCTATATATTTTTGTAGAGGGGTACATTTTCAACTTTTCATTCTCCTTTAATGATGGGCAATGGCATTGTGATAGGACTAGTTCTTTTTGAAATTGCATTTAAGAGGAAATGAGTTTATTGTCAAAGGATAGGTTTCCTTTGAGATCAGAATCTCTCCAACTCTGTGCAACTATCCTAGAATTTTCAATCACATAAAACCAAACGTCATAACCAAAATTTAGGAATAGACATATAATGACATTTGCCCCATCATAATATTCCATGTCCCTGGCAAATAATTGGTAATAGAAGTGATCACTAGACACAGTGGAATCTTTAACTGGAATATATACAGAGTGGAGTTTAAAAGGGCTTGCTTTCATGAGGATACAAAATTGATACTTAACAGCCAATGCTTTATCCTCATATTTTATCAAAGCAATCATCTCATTATTATTGATTTCTTGTTTACCTGATATCTCATAATGAAAAACTTTTATTGTATTTTATATAATTCATCAACCAAGAGTTATAAAGTTTTAAAAAATATTAAAATGTTTGAGTTTTTTCAAGTTTATCTAAAATTTTACAGTCAATATAATCATAGTCATATGGTGGTAAGTGTAATTATAATCATACAGTTATATATACAAGAAAGATGGTGCTCATTAAGATCCCTATGATGCTGGTACTCTGATCTTGGACTTTCAAATTCCAGATCTGTAAGAAATTAAAGACTATTATTTTAATCACCCAGTCTATGGTAATTCATTATTGCAGCCCAAGCTAACTAAGACAGTATGCATAGACTAACTTTTGATGAACACTGTTTTACCAACACACCTCGCATAGAGCAAGTAAGTATTTCATAGTTTCCATTTTACATTACTAAAGGTGTATTCAGCCCTATATTTCATTTTCCTGAGAGTTTGGTTAGTTTCATTTTATTACCAAGTTTAGAAAGTAACATACCAAAGTGTTTTGTCATTCACATTTTGGTCTGATAAACCTTGATTTTCAGTTTCAAATACATGTCTCACTAATTCAGTATGCATTCTATATTTTCTCAAACTTAAATGGTGATAATAGTAATATCTACCTTCTAGAATCGCTGTAAAGATTAATAGAAAGTATCATGGAAAGTTTTTAGAACAATGTCTGTCTCATGTTAACATCCTGACAACGAATATTAGTTTTAATTATCTTTGGATGTACTGACATAGCTAATACTGGTGTACTTAGTACAATTAATGAACTGAAGCTGTAACTCAAAACCATTGTATTTGTCTGTTTTCACACTGCTATAAAAACATACCTGGGACTGGATAATTTATAAAGAGGTTTAATTGACTCACACTTCCACATGGCTGGGGAGGCCTCAGGAAACTTACAATGATGGAGGAAGAGAAAGAGGCATGTCTTACATGGCAACAGACAAGTGAGAGAGAGAGAGAGAAACAGAAAGAAAGAGAGCAAGAGTAAGGAAAACTACCTTATAAAAGTATCAGATCTCATGAGAACTCACTCAATATTACAAGAACAGCATGGGGGATAATGACCCCATGATCCAATCACTTCCTACCAGGTCTCTCCTTAAATTTAAGATGAAATTATAATGCAAGATGAGATTTGGGTGGGGACACTAAGCCTAACCATATCAACCATAGTAAACTTAAATTAAATTAATGACTATGAGAGTTCTTTTGGAAGTCACACAGCTAAGCTGCTTCTGGGAATATCGTGATCTCTGGGGGTGTCAGAGTGAACTTAACATGTTTTTTCTAATGTCCTACTTACAGGAAGCCTTTTTAAAAATTTTAGTTCCCCCTGTTTATTGAGGAAGCCCATTTTGGTTGAATTACATATAAAGGTTAAAATACACACATCTTAATCAACAAATAACATACCTTAAGAGAGTGTCTCATCATTCTTTGATCCTAGAGTAACATTACCATAATATAACTTGTGTTTTGGAGCTTATTCCTTATGAATTGTTGTGGTCTTCATATTAGAGAAAACCATTTTAAGATCACAAAACTCATGCTTACACTCTCAGATCAGGTTATGCCCAGGAGCAGGCTAACTGTGTGCTTTCTCACTGGCAGGATAATTCAATAAGCCTACTCAATTTGGGTGAGATCTCTGTTCACTAAAGTTTGCTCCTAGGTATGACTCAGATCATATGCAAACATTTTATTTCTTTGATATATATTATATATATGTCAGTGTATATATTCACAAATAAGCAAAAATAATCACAAAAATATTTATAGCAGCAAAAAATCTATATTTATATTGAAAAATATTAGAAGATATAGTCATTGGGGAAAAAATTACCAGAATTTGGAGTTTATGTATGACTCAACTGGAAGAACGTTTTTAAAATTAAGCATACTATCTTTATTAAAATTGGGAATTCGGGAATCTAGACTAGGGTTCAGCTCAACAATGAATTTTTGTTAACCCGTTTGTGTAATCTCTGAATTACAGAAAATAGAAAAAATGAGAAATAGGTAGTTCCTAGTTTCAAGATCTGTGATATATAGTAAGATAAATCGACAAAGTTCACAAATGATTACAATTAAACGTTAGCCAAAACGGAATTTCAGCTAAAGCCGAAATTCACACTGAAATTCTATTAAACTGGCGGCCATTTGAAAATATTTTTTTTTTAATGAAGTGGTGTTTGAAAAGGATCCATTGAGAAAGAGTAAGAGAATGAAAGAGAGAAAGACAGACACAACAGACACAACAGCACAGAGAAAGAGAGAGACACAGAGAATAAAGTTCTCTTACAGGCAGTGGGTGACTAAAAAGTTCTCTTACAGGCCGTGGGTGAAATTAAAAGGTTCAAATGCTAGAGAGGCTTCATTGCAGGGAAAGCCCTGCTAAGTTGACTCATTTATTTCATTTTTATTTGCTAACATATCTTGTTACAAAACCCAGAAGAGATTTCGGAAGGTAAATTTGCTAAATAAATTTTAATGTTTCAGTTGCTTGAAAAAAATTTTGTCGTCCCTTTAAAAAGTTATTTTAAAAAAATCTAAATAGTTCAGAAATATTATGATAAAGTAAAATTAAATTAAACAATAGATCTTAGATATTTGAAAGCAGGTGATAAACTTCTGGACTAAGATGCTTTTTTACTATTTTTTTTTTTTAAGAAATATTTGGATTCTCATTCTGTTGCTCAGGCTAGAGTACAGTGGTGTAATCAAAGCTCACTGCAGCCTCCATCTCCTGGGCTCAAGTGATCCTCCTACCTCAGTCTGTCAAGTAGCTGGAATTATAGGCAGGAGCCACTGCACCTGGATGAAATGCTGTTATTTAAATGCTACTTCTTTCTGTCTCTTGGTTTCAAAAATTGCCTTCAATAATATTAATTTTTTGGCTCTTTATTAGTCTTCAATTTTTTTCTTCCTAAATATTCATGTCATATATCATTACTTTCAGAAACGTGATTATTAGATACCAGTTTATCTCTTTTTATTGAATTCTTATTTTGCTGTAATACCTTTTATGCACAAAAATATAATCAATTGCTAAAGTATCAGGAAACATAATTTATATGTTTATACACTTCAATATTTGAAATAAAAAGGTAATACTAATGAAACCACTGGGTCTACCACCCTGATCAAATGATTCTCTTTCCGTATGCCAAGGATATTAAGTAGTTTTTATTTTGTACTCATTTTTGCTTTCTTTCCAATTCAGTTTTATATATTATGTATATATGTTTGTATGAGCAATGTATTATAATTTTTCAGTATATTCAAAGTGCATACATGGCATCCCAATGCATATATTCTTCTGCAACATTTTTCTTGGGTTCATGTTTGTTAATTTTATTATATTGACATATGGAACTATTTTTCATTCATTTCCATCTTTGACAAGTCTTCCTTCATAAATATAATACAATTTTGCAAACATTTTATATTGAGGCATGCAATAACTATATATTTTATATTTTTAGTAGAAAATATGTTGCTATGACCATTCTCATATGCAACTCCAGTACATCTGAATATACTTGGAAAAAACTATCTAGGGCATTTGTCCAGGAATTAAATTGTGGGATTTTATTTTTTAATATAATTTAGAACTTAATATTTTCTTGTTTTTTTTTTTTTTTTTTTTGCATTGCAAATAAGTTTTTTTAGTGTAATGTTTTTCTCACAGATTTCAGGGACAATTCAGTCATATATGAAGTTTCCAAATATCCTCATTATTTGTATATTCTGTATTTGTAAATTTGTCTACCCACTAAAATTTATTTGTAACCCCCAGATCAATACCCCTTAGTGCTTTTATCATCATTTGTTGACATATGCACAGCAACAAAAATTTGTCCTGAATGTGTATTATTCTATCCAGGCCTTCTTATTTCAGCTCATACACTGTAAATTAGTTTTTTTTTGTTTTTTTTGTTTTTTTGAGTATCATGCTTTGCACGTTTTTGCGATTTTTTTTATGGTGATTTTTGTTGTTGTTGTGTAACATGGACTCCAAACATAGTGCTGAAGAGCTATTTAATGTTCTTAAACTCAAGAAGTGTGTTATGTTCCTTGTTAAAGAAACTTTGTTTCAGGAATACCTTATGGTGGTGCTGGCTGTAAGTTTAATGTTAATTAATCAATTATATATAAATATATACATACTTTTTTAGGCAGACACATACACAGATACACATAAAATAAGGTTATGTGGTGATCAGATGAGAAAAATGTTGTGATCAGAGACTTTCAGGAGCCTGTCCCTCTGTTTCCCCTAGAAGTAATGGTTTAACATTTTCAAATTCTGTTTAATGAGACTTTATAGAACATAACTACTGTGAATTACGTAGATGAACTGTATGTTTATTCTTCTCTGTCCTCTCTACTATGATATCTTAGTCTATTTTCCTTTTCCTATACCAATTTTATACTTGATTTAGTTATTATTGCTTTGACATAGGCCTATATCATTCACAGGGCAAACCTCTCTCTGTGTCATTATTTTTCAATAGTGTCTTATCTATCTGTGATTCTTTTCATTTGTGTGTTAATTTAATTTTCTACTTGTAAAGTCCAAGACATCCAGTTGATTGTCATGACTTTACATTTATAGTTTCTTGGGAAAATCTTGTAGCTTTATATTTAGCCTTTTAGTTAATAATCATGGTTTAACTCTTTATCTTTGTCTTTGAAAATACATCCTCAATAACCTTCTCTACTTATATGTCTTTTACTCTATTGGCAGACTTAAGTAAAGATAATGTAAATATTTTCTTTTAATTTAAAATTTTATTATTTCACAAAAGTATGCTTTTGTGTTTGTTGCTGATGTTTAGAACCGGAAATGATTTTTTGATGTGGGTCTTATAACTTTGTTAAACTCTCCTCCTTTAGATAATATTTTTACCATAGATCTTTTTGAAATTTCCATGGAGACAAATATATTATTTCTGAATGATGAGTTTCTTTCTTTTCCTGTCTTTTAAAAAATTAGATGCCCCAATCTTTACACCTTTTCTTTTTTTTTCTTACTGTGTTGACATATTTTAAAATGACACTGTGACATTCACCTTGTCTAATTCCTGATTTTAAAAAATTCTAACATTTACCTTAATTATTAAGAAAACTATGGATTCCTTTTGTAGATACATTTAATTAGCTACAGAAAGTTGCAATCAATACCCAGCTTTTAAAATGAATCATAGTTGCATTTTATCTAAGGCCTTTTTTTTTTTTCTGTATTTGTTAGGAAAATCAAATTGCTTACTCCTTTGTTCTCAAAACAATATAAATTCAATTTCTGGTTTACTATACATCCACACATTTAGTTTTATGAGTGTCTTCTGCCTTGGCTTTTTAAAACTTAATGTTGTGGAGATTTTTTAAAAAAATACTTTTCAATGTGGACACAGGACATTTTTATTGTGTTTATTATTCATATTTTTCATCAATTCTAGAAAATTGTCTTCCATTTGCCACTTTAATAGTGGCTTTTAAGGTAGACTCTTTATATTCCCTCTTTTATCTGGTACTTTACTAGACATGTGTTAAAGTTTAATAGTCTTTCTTCCATATTATATAAATATAATAATAAAATTATTAGAACTATTGTTATAGTTAATATTTTCCTCTAGAGCCAACCAGCATCAGACATATTTTATTGGTGTCTTTTGTCAGTCGACATAAACAACCATTATTTCACATCACCATTTTCAGGATGCAGGTTTTAGACAGGAGTCTGAGAATGAAACCTCAAAATTTACAATGGCCCAGCTATAGTCTTTCAGTCCCCTGCAATAAGCTGCTAATTTTCAAATATCTAAGATCCTATTATGCGACTTTGTTATGAGGATATTAGGACTTAATATTTTCTTATTACTCTAATATTAGCTTGCTCCACCTAGGGAGATTTTTCATCCCTTTACGGGAGCTCAGCAATGCATTTAAAATTACACTGGATGCAATGTATCCATTTTCAGTGAGATAACATTTTAGTGTATCTGGTCCAGAATTTGGAGGAAGTAGAAGATATTCACCAGTAACATTTACTTTTCTCATGGAAATAAGAAAAATAATTTATTCTTCAGGATAAATATTATGTTAGTAGTGAGGCAGTATTGTAGGAACTTTAATTTATTCAACAAACACATATTACATTTACAATCAAATTTTCAGATTAATGAAATTTGGAGATTGAAGCTTATTTTGGCCTTATAATTACAAAATTTAAGTAAAAAATTATATAGCTATATAACTTAAACACAGGAATACATATTAACAAATACATGTATTTTGATAAGTCCTCCTTATTCTCAGTTCTGCTTTCTGTGGTTTCAGTTACCCAAGGTCAGTCATGCCTGAAAATATTAAATTAAAAATTTTAGAAATAAACAATTCATAAGTTTTAAACTGTTCACCCTTTTAGTAGCAAGAGGAAATCTTGCAACACTCTGCTTTATCTCACCAGTGATATGAACCATCTCTTCGTTCAGTCTATCCATGCTCTGTATTCTACCCATTCATTAGTCATTTAGTAGCCATCTTGATTATCAGATTGACTGTCACAGTACTGTACGAATTGTGTTAAAGTAATCTTTGTTTTACTAACGATGACTCAGAATTGCAAGTGAACTGTGACTCATTTGTAAATTAAACTTTATCATAACTATGTATGTATAAGAAAAAGAATAGTATAGATAGGGTTTGGTAATCGCTGTGGTTGCAACTATCCACTGGAGGGGAGTTTTGAATCCAGTCCTCACAGATAAGATGGTATTATTGTATTTCATGAAGCAGTTATTACCAAACAAAACTATGTGTGATGCTCGATTATAGTACACCTAAAAATGACAGTTTTTGTTGTATGTAACTGAGCTACTTTAGAAATTAAAGAATATCTCTTCAGTTAATCTACGTGTTCATTTATTTGTTATTCAAATAGAAAATAAAACAGAAGCATCATTAATCATTACATACTTCAGGGATACTACAGAAAATAGTCATGCCAATCAACTGTATGTCTTTACCTTAGTCAAAGAGCTTACAGTTAAATGAAGCTATCCCATATTTTCCTACCACATTTTATTTAAGTAGACTGGAGTTTGTATCTACAAGTTTTGCAGCCTTGGCACAAATTTTCACTAGATGTAACTTTGCCCCTTCCTTTCCCACTCGAAAAGGACATTTGAATGAAATAAGAAAACCAAATGTCTAGTATACACATTAAATTTAAATATATATATAAATAGTAAAGGATTAAAGGACTAAAGACTGAGTGTTTTAAGCATTGTGTGTGTGTTTGTGTGTATATTGCATGTATGTATGTTTGTATGTATGTAGTCTAAAGAATATTTATTTAGCAAAACATGCCTGGTCATAGAATTTTAGACCTAGAAAAGACTACTGAGATCATCTAGCTCAACTCTGTTATTTTAGAAATGAGAAAGCTAAAGCATAAAGATGCTTGTCTAAAATTTACAGATTTGTCCTGTGGAATTATATCTCAAACAATTTAGATCAAGATAAAGAAGCTATATTTATTAATTTTATAGATGACAGAAAACAGAGAAATACATAATATGATGGATGAGAATATTAAGATTAGGAAAGTTCTTGACAGAATAGACTGATGTATAGCATTCAGGAGGATCATGTTTAACAAGGATAAATGTAAATGAATGCATTTCGGTTACAAGAAAATTTTCAAGAGTTGGTAAGAACCAGCTTCACTGTAGTGCTTGTCAAGAGATTTTTTCAATCTTTGCTTAATAGAAACCAGTAAAATTATCTGACTTTTAAATAATGAATGTATTCATTGAAATAGTATTTAACATCAGAAAGCAACCACTTAAAACCATGCCACATACCATGACAGATAGTGTGCATTTTTTGACTACACCATTAGAGAAGCTCTGACATGTTGGTTAACTTTCTGATGGAAATATCAAGAATGATAAGAAATCAGGTAACTTCAGGATATTTATATAATTAAAGAATTAATGCAGAGTTAGCCTTGGACGCAAGAATTGTAGAGCTAATGCGAGGTGTGTTGTCAAACAACAAAGAAGATTTATTTGCAAAGGAGTTGTAATGCAATCTTCTTTTATTAAAAAAAAAAGAAAATAAAAGGTTGAAAAGCTTATTAGAGAATTTTGTCAGTGGTGGATGGAAAAAAATGAATTCTGATTGGAAATCAGAAAGCCTGGAGTTATGCCTCAGCTCTCATTTATTGGATGTAACATCTTGAAAAAGCCACACTTTCTATCAACCACGATTTTATCTATTAACTTGGGATAATAACATCTACCTTGTCTATTTTACAGGTGGTGACGTAAATAAAATGAAATCACATTAGCAGTGTTTTATAAGAAATACCTATGTAAATAATAGGTTTGCAGTAACTTCAGTTCAAGGAAAGCAACACGAAAATATAACAGAACACCATACTGGCTTCTGCGTGCTTTGTAGCAGAAGTCAAAAGTCATATGCTGCGAATGTTACAATGGGGAAAATAGTCCTCAGATAATGCAATGTGTTAGAGGGCATCTGAGGTCACTGTCAAGTCTAAGATTCTTCTTTTCTAAAGAGAACAGTTATGGATTTCACAAGATATTTCAAAATGTTTATTTTGGATGAATTTGTATTTCAATAAGCTATCCTGAACCTAGGCAGTCACCGGAATCCTCATGTCATATCAGTTGGCTGTTTGCCACTTGTTTGGCAACATCATAGTTCATGTAATAACTTTGTGTTTATTTGTGAGAACTGCTCCTAATATAAATACAATTTCTAACTTGGGTAATACAATGAATATGGAAAGAAAAGCCACTTCTTTGACATTGATGACACGTAGCTGTTAAACACATTTAGATTAATAGATTATTAAATTCAGATTGGCAACTATTTACAATCTGAATAGGTCAATCATATTCTTTATTCAGAAGTAATCAGATATAGCAGTTTCTCAAAATTCTCTGTGAGCCTTCAAACATTTCAAGGACAGTCTGAATTGCTATTTATTAGTTATATCTTTTAAAAGGTGCTGTGCATCTTAACTGAAATTCCTAAAAAGGCCTGATATGTATCTCAGCTGAAATATTATACATCTATACCTTCAAAGTTACTAGTTGTAATGTACTAAATTTTAAGAGAAATTTGATATTCAGATAGGCAGAAAAATAAATAAAACAAGGAAGGGTTTTTAAAAAACCTGTAGAACAGCCTTAGTACTTAGTCAATGTGCCACACAAATGAATTACACTGATTAATTCACTCAAATGTATTTCCCTTCTGCAATTGAGAGAAACACCAGTGTAATCCACATTATGTAAAAAATAATCATACGTGATTGTTATGGACTGAATGTTGTGCTCCTCCAAAATTCATATGCCGTGATTACCAATCAGTGGTATTTGGAAATGTGGTCTTTGGGAGGTGATTAGGTTTACATGAAGTCGTGAGGGTGAGACTCTCATTCTGGGATTAGATCCCTTATCCGAAGAGACCAGAGGGTTTGGTCCCTCCTTCCTCATTCTCTCTCTCTTTCCCTTCCTTCTGACATGTAAAGACACAGCAAGGAAACAACTATCTGCAAGGCAGGAGACTGCAAGTCTTGCCAGCATTTTTCAATAACTTAATAACAAATGGATCTTGGGGGCCCATATATCCTACTGTGAAACTGTTTCATAAACTGAAGGATTCATCATACAAAAGGATGTCTCAAAACAATGATGAGAATACAAAGGGATCTTAAATGTTAGATAGAAAATTAATATCAATGACATTGCTATATGTTTATCAGATAACTGATTTTTATACAGTCTTTATAAAGTTATTATAACACAGAAAAAGTAAATTTGTGTTTTAATTAAATATAACTCCAAATATAAAAATTCTGAAGATGTAATCTCATGAATTATATGATGGCTTTAATTTTTTGTGTGACAATCTAGTAACATACTAGTACTTGATGTATAGCATAAACATATCAAAGGAAGTTTAAAAACCCCATTGACTTTGCTCATGCATACAATTCCTACAGTCATACAATCAACTTAAAAGACTGCAAGAGCTACATTTACAAATCTTTATCTTTAATTTCTTCTTTTTTGGAGAGAAAAAAAGATTACTGTGTCACTTGCAAAGAAAATTTAAATCTCACTTTTAGAAAAGGCTGTTAGCTTTATGTTTTCCATTAAGTTAGTGTTCACAATTCCAGAAAAGTGAATAATTATAAAGACAAAAAAAGTCAAAGGAAATGAATTTCAACTAACACCAAGGGATAAGACTAAAAATGCAATTCAGTAATTTTTTTCACTAATAAATGCCATTGCATCTCACAGTGAAAGTATTTTAAAGTACTTTACACTAAAACTCAAAGAATCAGACAAAATCCAACCAAATATAACTAATGCTCTCTGTGTGGATAAACCTAAGAAAGAACACTGAATTTCAGCAGGGAAGTGAAGGGATCCTCTGAGGTATGGAGTGAAAGCAAAGCAGCGAGACTGGCTGGGATTGACTTGGATTTAGGAGAAACTTTCCAGTACAGGGAAAGGGTAAACAAAAGATCACGGGACCCACATTCCTACCATGGATGCTTGCAATCATAGCCACAGTAGAGTCCCTCAGACCTCACAGACCCTGAGCCTAATATAGGGAGACACCTGGAGCCCATGTGACTTCCTCATTCTTGAGAGAGAATTCATGCTAGGTCCCACTTAAACCTTGAGACCCAAGCTTCTGCAGCATGGCACCATTTTGACAGCCCAGCCATCACAAGACTACATCCTGCCCTGGAACCCAATAGCATCTGCCTCTCCACATCACTGGAGTCTGCTGAAATCCCTATGTCCACTCACAGAACTGCAGTGTCACAAAGCCAGCTGTACCTAATGGTGCAGCTGCGTTCTTGGCACCAGCATATCAGTCCATGATGTGTCCTACAACCTAGAGAATGGTCAGTCCAGTGCACATTGCAGCTCCCACCAGGGCAAAAGGAGACAATGTGCATAATCTTCAGAGCCTAGGATACAACTGCCCAGGGCTACTGTCACTGACAGCAACCTCACTCCCTCCACTGGAAGGTCTGCTGCACACCTCTGCAGACTTCATGGGGTTTGAGGACTGATCCACCATGGACACTGTTCAGATGCCTGAGTATTAGCACCACTTGTCACTGGTACATGCATGAGCTATTCAAAGCCCCGAGAAGAGGGCTACCCTGACTCACTGCTGCTACAGCTAACATCCATGTGTGCTGTCAGGACCTGCTCCTCTAGTTGCTGCTGCCACTGCAAACCATGTACATTTCAGGGAGGTCTATGTAGCCTGCTGTCATTGCCACCAGTACCCACCCAAATGTACCACTGTCCAGTGCCCTCCCAATTACACCAGTTCAGCCAGCCCACTGCTTGCACCACCATTGGGCCAATGAAAAAATTAAGAAGGAAATTTAGAAAAAGTAATGAAATAAATTAAAATGGAAACACAAAATACTAAAACCCGTGGGATATAGCAAAAACAGTGCTAAGACAGAAGTTTATAGCAAAAAAGTACCAAATTTAAAAAAGTACAAAGATTTCAAATAAAAAATAAACTTAACAATGCACTAGAGCTATACACTCATAATTTTGAAAACTTAGAGGAAATTAATAAATTCCTTAACACATTAAACCAACAAGATTGAACTTGGAAGAAATAGAAACCTTGAACTGATAAAAAAGCAGTAATGAGATTGAATCAGTAATGATTAATCTCTCAAAAAAAGGAAATAGGAAATGCCAGGACCAGATGGCTTCACTCCTGATTTCTGTCAAACCTGTAAAGAGAACCAACATAAATTCTTCTCAAACTATACCAAAAACTTGAAAAAGAGAACATTCTTCCCAGTTAGTTTCAGGAGGCCAGCACTACCGTGACACCAAAACCAGATAAGGACACAACAACAACAACAAAATACAGGTCAATATCCCCAATGAGCATAAATGCAAAAAATATCAGCAAAATACTAGCAAATCAAATCCAGCAACACGTTATAAAAATAATGCACTATGATCAAGCAGTCTATCCCTTGATCTCATTATACTCAAATCAATAAATGAGGCATATCACATCAACAGAATGGAGAACAAAATCCATATGATCACCTCAATAGATGCAGAAAATCTTTCAAAAATTCAGTATCGCTTCATGATAAAACCTCTCAACAAATTAGGCATAGAAAAACATGACTCAATATAATAAAGACCATTTATGACAAACCTACTGCTAACATCATGACAACTGGAGAAAAGCTGAAAGACTTCCCTATACAAATTCGACTAAGAATGTCTACTCTTATTACTTTTATTCAACATAGGACTGGAAGTCTTAGCCACAAAAATAAGCAAAAGAAAGAAATAAAGGAAGGAGATCCAAGTTGGAAAAAGGAAGTAAAACCATCCTTCTTTGCATGAAATATAATCTTACATACAGAAAAACTGAAATATTCTATCAAAAGCTGTTAGAACTAACCAATGTATTCAGTAAAGGTGCAGTACACAAAATCAGTAGCATTTCTCTACATTAACAACAAATTAGCTGAAAAGATAAATTAAAAAAGCAATCAATCCATGTACAGTAGCTTAAAAATAACTGGTAATGAATTTAACTAACTAGGCCAAAGACCATTATAACAAACTATAAAACACTGATGAAAGAAAGTGAAGAGGACATAAACAATTAGAAAGATACCTCATGCTCTTGAATTAAAGAATTAATATTGTTAAAATGACCAAACCATACGGTGCAAACTACAGATTCAACCTTATCCCTATCAAAATATCAATGACATTTTTCACAGAAATTAAAAAAAAAAACAATTATACAACTTACATAGAATCATAAAATACCCCAAATAGCCAAAACAAAAGCGAAAAGAACAAAGCTGGAGATGTCACACTTATCTGACTTCAAAATATACTATAAAGCTATAGCAACCAAAACAGAATGGTACTTGCATAAAAACAGATAAATAGACCAAAGGAACAGAAGAGAGAGCCCAGAAATAAATCCACATTTTTACAGACAACAGATTTTTGACAAAAGTGTCAAGAACATATATTGAGAAAGGACATTTGTTCAATAAATGATGCTGGGAAACCTGGATATCCATATGGAAAAGAGTGAAACTGGACTCCTGTTTCCGATATATAAAAAACAAACTAAAAATAAATTACATATTTAAGCATATGTCCTGAAACCATAAAACTTCTAGAAGAATACATAGTGAAAACACTCCAGGACATCGTTTTAGACAAAGATTTTATGACTAAGACTTCAAAAACACAGGCAACAAAAACAAAAATAGACAAGATTGACTATATTAAACTATTTTGATTCTACACAGCAAAGGAAACTATGAACAAGGCGAAGAGAAAGTATTTATAAACTCTTCATCCTACAAGAGACTAGTATCCAGGATATACAAGGAACTCAAACAACTTGTCAGGGAAGAAAAAAATTGAAAGTAGACAAATTATCTTAATAGATATTTCTCAAGAGAAGACACATATTAATATGGCCATTAGGCCAGCAAGTATACAAAAAAAAATGCTCCTCATTAATCATTAGGGAATTGCAAGTCAAAACCACACTATGATATCATCTTATCCAAGATCAATTATTTGTTATAAAAAAGACAGAAAAATAAATGCTCTTAAGGATGCAGAGAATAAGGAACTCATATTGTTAACGGGAACGTAAATTAGTAGAGCCATTATGGAAAACAGTATGGGAGATTTCAAAAAAGTGAAAATAGAGGTACCATAAGATCCAGAAATATTGTCACCGGGTATTTATTCAAAGGAAAGGAAACATGTTTATCAAAGAGATTCCTGTACCCCCGTGTTTATTGCAGCTCTATTTACAAAATTAATATATGAAATCAACCTAAATGTTTATTAAAAGATGAAGAAAGAAAATGTCATATATATGCACAAATTTATGCTGTTCAGACATAAAAAATTAAAATTCTGTCATTTATGGCCACATAGGAACAGGAGGACATTATGTGAACATAAGTCAGGCACAGAAAGATGAATACCACATATTCTCACTCATATGTGGGAAGTAAAATATTTTGTGAGCTCGTTGATGTAGAGAGTAGAACTGTGGGTATTATTGGCTGGCAAGGGGAAGTGGGAGAGTTGTGAGGGAAGATTGGTTAAGGGACACAAAATTACAGCTAGATAGCAGGAATGATTTCTGGTGTCTGCAACACTGGATGGTGAATATTGTTAACTATAAACTTACTATACAGTTCTGAAAAGCTCTAAGAGAAGACGTGGAATAATCACAAAGCAAAGAATTGATAAAGTGAACACACTAATTACCACAATTTAGTCATTTCATGTTGCATATGCGTATCTAAATATTACTCTACATCCCACAAATATGTACAATTATTAAATGTCAATTACAAATTAAAGGAAAAGGGAATGTTAACCCCTACTGTTGGGATAATAGACATTAATTATCTTCATGTATTTTCACTTTTATCACATCTCTCTAAATATAATTACACTTATAATAAAGAGAATATAGGAAATAAATTTCTAGCTCACCTCAATAAATTAGGAATGCAACAGCAAAATAAAGACAAGAAAAATACAAGAACGAAATGAAAATTAATGAATTTAAAGCTGGTTCATACTGCCTATGAGAACACATATTAAACACTAGATATGCTTCTTGAAAATAGTAAAACTGGTATCTGACACATAATCAAGAACAAAGGATTACATATTGTATGACTCTATTTGTATAAATTCCTTTAGGGAATGAAAAACTATTGAGCCTATCAGTGGTTCCTTGGGCTGAGGCTGGGAACAGGAATTGATTACAAATGGGTAAGAAGATAATTTGGGGGATAATAGTTGTGTAAATGTATCAATTTACTAACAATTATCAAATTGTATACTTACAATGAATACATTTTATGGTTTTTGTTTTATTTTAACTTTAGTAGAATTACTAAAATATCCACTGAAGTCTCAATTATGTACCTCTAATTTAAGATCATTTTAAAGATTCCAACCCTCTTTGAAATTTTAAAACTGTTTTTTAAAAATCTACATTTGATGAGGGCTAGTAGGTTTTTTTTTTTTTCATGTTTTGTTTTGTTTGTTTTGCTGCATAGGACCAGTAGCATATATTTTAAACTTTGCTTGCCATATGATACCTGTCACAGCTATTCATTCTGCTGTCGTAGAGTGCAACACAAATAGACTGTAAGTAAATGAAGGGGAGGGGCCAGTGTTGCCCCAATGGTTGCTGTTTGTCAACCTCTGCTTGAAATCGTAAGTATATTTGGGACATACAAACTTTTAAACCAAAATGTTAAAAAAAAAACTATTGCTTTGCATAATAATATTCTCATACAATTTTAGTCAAGTATTGTTAATCACAGCTGCTTAAAGTGCTTATCTGTGAATTGTGTACGAAATAGCATTGCATATTTTTTAAGTAAAAACTTTGTTTAAATTTAAATGGTTTATTGTTCCATATTAGAAATTTTATTTCTTTTTTTCTTTTCCATAATAGTGAGAAATTGTGCCATTAAAATATTTATATTTAAAAGAGTTAACAGTTGCATGCTCACAAAACAAGCTCCATCAATAATTTTCACTTTGATGGTTTTTATGATAATACACTATAATTGGATTCAGCAGTAAATCCAAAACAGCTATGAGGCATTGATTTTCCAAACAGTTCTGTCAAAATTATGCAGGAAGAAATGAAGCAGTGGCTTGATGAGGCATATCATGGAATGATTTTGAAATATTTTGCTTACTGAACAAAAGACACTAAGATACAGATAGTTTGTTTCTTTCAACAATCGTGGCAATCATACACATGTTGTCAACACAAATAGCTTTTTTTTTATTGATCATAATCCTTATTTAGCTTACCTAAATTTAAGCAAACAAGTGACCAGAACATATTACCAGAAATTTGCAAATTCTCTGAGTCTTATATAACAATTTTTTTCATGTTACTTTCTATTCATACCATACACTACTTTGTGTGTAGTAGGGAAATGTTATAATTAATTAATTGAGTTTTCTTACATTTGCCAAGATGTGGTCACTTCTTCTAGTGGTTCATTCTGCTATTGTCTTTAGAATAAGAAGTTGGTTACTTAATAGTCCAATTGTCCTTAATATTATTTGAAAACTGCCGGGTGAATTCAATGAAATAACTAATAACAATCATGTGTTACTTAAAGTTGCTTGAAAACAAGCAAGTTATTTTTAAGGTCGTCTATGTTAACTTCCTGCCCTCTAAAAAATAAAAACAAAACAATTAATTATCAAACTTTTATCTGGCTATCCTTAGCTTAGCAATTACTTCATTTAATAATAAAATATAAATAAATAATCATATTTCAAAAAATTTGGTCCCAAGAAAGCTCATTTGCTTATAACTTTGAAGTTAAAAACAATCACTCTACTACAAAGACACATGCACACGTATGTTTATTGCGGCACTATTCACAATAGCAAAGACTTGGAATCAACCCAAATGTCCATCTGTGACAGACTGGATTAAGAAAATGTGGCACATATACACCATGGAATACTATGCAGCCATTAAAAAGGATGAGTTTGCGTCCTTTGTAGGGACATGGATGCAGCTGGAAACCATCATTCTTAGCAAACTATCACAAGAAGAGAAAACCAAACACCGCATGTTCTCACTCATAGGTGGGAACTGAACAATGAGATCACTTGGACTCGGGAAGGGGAACATCACACACTGGTGCCTATCATGGGGAGGGGGGAGGAGGGAGGGATTGCATTGGGGAGTTATACATGATATAAACGTTATGCACATGTACCCTAGAACTTAAAGTATAATAAAAAATAAAAATTAAAAAAAAATAAATAAATAAAAATTAAAAAAAAAATCACATTATCTAAATTGAATAATCAATTAAGTCAATTTTGACCTCATTGTGTTTCATGTATAATAACATCAGATAAGAATATTCAATTGCATGGAAAATGTTAAGGATGCATAGTAAATGAAAAAGAGCATGGTCAGATAGATCTTTCACATATTACATTGTTAAAAGAGAAAAATTCTGTTATTTAAATTTCTTTAGTTGTTACCTCATAGTGCCAAACTAAATTTCACTGTGGGAAGCCTTAAAATTAGGAAAAAAAAAAGAAAAATTAAATAAGTCTAATCTTTGTATCCAATCCCTTATGAAGAATTCTGAAGCAGACCTGGAGCTATGGCTCACACCTATAATCCCAGCACTTTGGGAGGCCAAGGCAGGCAGATTACCTAAGGTCAGGAGTTCAAGTCTAGCTTGGTCAACGTGGTGAAACCCTGTCTCTACTAAAAAAAAACAAAAATTAGGCCGGGCGCGGTGGCTCAAGCCTGTAATCCCAGCACTTTGGGAGGCCGAGACGGGCGGATCACGAGGTCAGGAGATCGAGACCATCCTGGCTAACACGGTGAAACCCCGTCTCTACTAAAAAAATACAAAAAATTAGCCGGGCGAGATGGCGGGCGCCTGTAGTCTCAGCTACTCGGGAGGCTGAGGCGAGAGAATGGCGTAAACCCGGAAGGCGGAGCTTGCAGTGAGCTGAGATCCGGCCACTGCACTCCAGCCTGGGCGACAGAGCGAGACTCCGTCTCAAAAAAAAAAAAAAAAAAAACAAAAATTAGCTGGATGTGGTACCACATCCTTTTAGTTCCAGATACTAGGGAGGTACAATTACTATTAATAAATGTTTGTATATTTTCTACTACTTGTAAAGTATTAATATTCATAAGGTATTTTTCAACTGTGTAAAAACTACTGTTCTCCCTATTGTGTAGAGGAGAACTCAGTGCTAGAGATGTTATCACACTTGGCAAAAGCTTCCTAGAAGTAAACTCAGAGCCCTAGATTTCCACTTAACCCTTCTCCTTACCAACCCCCACTCTTAACTTTTCAAGGATACTTCCCTCAGAGTTGTATCACCTTCTCAGAATGTCACTGGAAATCCCATTCCAGTAACTTTTTTGTTTTACAGTATTAAAGGAGAAATAGGAATTTCTTTGGGTACTGCTTAATTCATAAGCTGTATTATTCAATATCCACTCAGGAGAAGCAGGAGTATTCTATATGTTTCAAGCAAAAAGGACTTTAATGGAGCCCATTACTCACAGTTACTAATTTACTAAAATTTCTGTTCTACCTTAATATTTTTACTTCTGTATATCAATTATTATTATATGTATTTTGAAAATCAACTGACCCTTTTACTTAAAAAAATAAATAAATAAAGTGAATGAGTGGATGGACTTACAGTAACAAGATCCTAAAAGGAAGTGGCAGACCACAGAGGGGTAGGAAAAAGAAATGCTGGGGCAAGACCAGGGACAGTGGGCGTATGGCTGGTGGTCTGTGTCCCAGAGTGTCAGAAAATAGTAGACATCGAGCAGGACCAGGTACATAAGTTGTGGGGTCCAGTGTAAAATGAAAAAGCCAGGCTTTTAGTTAAAATGTCAAGTAAAAAGTTCTGCCAATGGTACATATAAAGCTCTTTCTTTTTTCCTGTGCTGTCTCCTTTGATTTGTCATGGTGGCTTTATTTTTCTATTTAATGTTATTGTAAATAAAAACAAATTAAGGTTTTAAATCATTAGCGTAATTCCTTTGCTTATTTCTGGAGGCTGCCTCTAAATAGTGAAAAGAGAGGAATGGAAACTTGTCTCCTTTGGTGGAAGACAGAATCTGTTCAAACAAGGCATGAGGCTGGTCTAGAGAGCACTTGTATAGTCAGGTACAGGGATACTTGCAGAAAGGCAATACCCAAAGATGTCAAGAATGTTTAAATACATGCACAAGAACTTACTCAGTAGCTGAACTGGGGGCCAATGAGAGCTTTTATCCCACAAGAAAGTAACCTCTGTCTGGCTGCTCCCCCAACACACTGTGAAACTGCCAACCAGGCGAAGGGTCAGCCTCCCCCATTATCTCTTCTCAAGACTGTAAGGCGCATGCCAATCTGACCCTGATCCTCTCCACACACATATCCAGGAAGGGGAGTGTGGCAGTGGTCTCTGAGTCAGGGCAGAGAGACAGAGACTTTGAGGAGCCCAGAATGCAATTGTATAGGGGAGCGAGCAACCAAGAACAGGTCCCATGGCAGTGTCAAGAGGCACTTCTGAGAATCCAAGAACAGGGACATGCTCCATGGTCTCAGAATCCACTGAGAAAACATTAAGTTCAAACATAAAGCTACTGAGAGTGTCAAGACGACAACCACAAAGCATTAAACCCTAAGTGTGGACTCTTTTGAGCTCAGGAGTCAGTGACAATGCACTGGTGACACATCCAGAAAGCTCACCCTGAGAGTACCTCATTGATGACATATAAGAAGCAAAAAAGCATGAGTTATTTGAATCTAGTAGGTGAAAGGAAAATAAATCCTAAAATGGGAAATCTGAATTTGATGTTAGAGATTTAAGGAAAGACACTTCATGTAAATGTTGGTAGTACTAAAGAAAAAATATTTGCTTCCCAACAGACCAGTAGGCCCTAAAGAAAGAACTGAAACCATAATAAAAAATAACAGAGATCAAGTGTAGTTATGTTTTAGGAAGAAGGACCTGGCAGGGGGAAATCTGAGGATGAAGGAAATGAAAAATAAGGGGAGCTAAATAAAGATGCAAATGTGATGCTGAAGGAAGGGTGTGGGTCAAGGGAAAGGCACAGAAAAATTCGTGGGTATCTGCTGTAATCAATCCCAGCGTTTTGGCAGGCCAAAGCAGGTGGATCACTTGAGGCCAGGAGTTCAATATCAGTCTGTCCAACATGGGGAAATCCCATCTCTGCTATTAAAGAAAAAAAAAAAAATTAGCTGAGCATGGTGGTACGTGCCTGTAGTCCCAGCTACTCAGGAGGCCGAGGGAGGAGAATCGCTTGAACCTGGGAGGCAGAGGTCTCAGTGAGGCAAGATCATGCCACTGTACTCCAGTCTGGGCAAGAGCAAGATTCTGTCTTAGACTAAACTAAACTAAACTGAGATGAAATAAAAATATGTGGGTATCACAAAAATACTGAGGGATTGATGCTGTGAAATGAGGAGACCCTTAGTCAGGAAAGAGGACATATAAATAGAGAGAAATGATCAAAAAGAGCATTTCTTCTATCACAGACTATTAATGCTGTAGGATCATGAGTTCAAAAGTCCAGGAATCATCCTGCAGGTAAAATCAAGACTGAATGGCAGGAATATCTGTATACAAAACAGGATAAACAAAGACCTTGTTCAATTCCCTAGCCATATTTCTTTTTCCTCTCAGATAATAACAGTGAATCCTGAATAAGATATCTTAAGTAATATCACACAAATAATAGCAGTTTTCCCTTGCTTAGCATTCCATCAGTCAGTTAGGCATCCTCAATTAAGATTTAGAGAGCTTTCCTAATTTCTCATATTATTAATCAGTAAGGTGCTTTTCACAGAGTAAGCGCTCAATGAATCTGCATTTAAAGCATTAATAAACCTCTTTATTATTTTATGTATACAAATTTTTAAAAGGAAAAGAAATCCAAGTTGTTCTCATTACTAATATAACTATATGCTCACACCTGCCCATAACACTTTAGAATATACGTTCTCTCTTTCTCTCTCTCTCCCTCTAGACCCCCATCTCTCTTTTACTCTCTGTCTTTGTATTATTTGTGTTTTGTTTTTGTTTTGCCTCCTTCTACCATATCTGATTCATTGTCTGTCTCCAGGGTTACCACATTTCTCCCAATACATTCTTGACATATCTTACCCATATCAAACTTACATCACTATTTCAATTATGTAGAGGTTTCCGCAAAAGTATCTTCCTCTCTGGCCCCTCAAAGTTCATGTCTTTCTTATATGTAAAATGCATTCATTCCATCTCAACAGTCCCTAGAGTCTTAATTTATTTCAGCACCAACTCTAAAATCCAAAGTCTCATCTAAATATTATTTAAATTTGATATGGGTATAATCAAGGTACAATTCATCCTGAGGCAAAATTCATTAGACCTTAAGGCTTGAGAATAATCCTCTTTGGTTCCATGTCTGGACTTCTAGGCCCAGTAATACGGCAGCAAGACCCCCACAGCTCAAGGCAGTAATCCCACCCACAAAGCATCATGTAAGCCTTCTAACCTGTTGATACCTTTCTGGTGACCCTGATGATGTCTGAATTGCCTTTGGGGTCATGTTTTACTCTCTTTGAAAAATAATGCATGTTCATAGCCTGATAGTTCTACCATCCTGCCCTGTCCAATCCCAAAAGTCAAACAGCCTTCCTTTATTGAGTCCATCTGTGTTCCCTTCGGTTCAAACTAGAAATTTTTCTAGTTGTATAATCCTACATTTTGTCAAGTGGTTTGTTGGCCATATCTTTAATGTTCCTTTCAGAACAAGCTGTTCATTTTTTTGCAATATGGTAGGCTGAGGATTTTCCAAACATTCAAGTTCTGTGTGCTTTTTGATTAAACATTTCTTTTTCAATTCATAATAACTCTGAGGTAAGATAATATTGTCTTACCGTTAAAACTCGTAAGCCAAAATTTGGTTCAAAGTCACTCAGAAATGAAACTAAATTTTCTCACATGTAATTATAAAAAAAAATAATAAATTTTCAACAAATTTTAAGCATTATTTCTTTCAGAGTTGTATACGTCTTAACTGCCAAACAACAAGCTCAAGACCAACTATATGAATTTCTTACAGAGAAAAATTGGTATCATATTTTGACTAGTCCGTGTGGACATGGCAGGGCTTGTTAAAAAATGTAAAGCTTCACTAAGATCTTCAGAAGCTTCACAGGTCCACTAAAGTTTGAAAAGGTACTTTCAATAGCCTTGTAGACACAATCATCTACTTCACTTTTGACTAAGAACAGAACCAATACATTTATTTAACTAATGAACATTCAAAAAAGTTAATTTGTTTTATAAAGATTATGTTTCTTTCAATAAACAGTTTTTATACTGTGTATTCAAATTCATAGCAAATGAAAAGTTGAAAACACATTGTTGTATTTTATACATTTGTTTTTAAGAAGATAATAATGACTTACAGTTCACGCTGGCTTACTAAGGCTTTAAGAGAGATGACACTATTCAAATGACTTGTAATTTAGCTGAAAAATATCATCTAACATTTCTTGTTCACCCAAAGTGATTGATCATCTCAATGGTGAATCTCAAAATGATGCTTAGCTATAATTGGAAAGAAAATTTTAAATATTCCATTTTGGCCATCAGACATTCTTCCAGCTTTTCATTATTCAGACCAAGTATTGTCATGAAAATGAATTCATCAATGTAACAGAGATAAATGAGCCAACACAGAACAGACAGAATGATCTTCCAGTTCTTAGGAAGAAAATTGTCTCACTGCCCTATTGTATCAGTGACAAAGACGTCTGGACTTTATGAGCATATCTTTCCATTTAGTCTCTTTAAAATATTAATGACACAATGATTTAACCTCAAAACTAGGTTCAAGAAAGTGCTTAGAAAGTACTTCTAAGGTTGAAGACTAAAGATAAAACTAATCAAATTATCTAAAAGATTAGTATACTTCATGCAAGCAAGTTCATAAAGGATATTATTAATGATAACCTGAAAAATGTAAGTTAAATAAAGCAATTTAGTTAGTCAAAATATTCATATTTTAAACATAAAATTACCTACTAGGCAATCATGGAGTAATGCAATCAAAACATATTTTATATACATAATGCATTATAGGAGGTTTCCTGCTTTAAGTCAAATTATCGAAGCCATTCAGATTCAGACATGGGTAGAACTAACTGAGAAATGGTAGACTGAGCCGTTATAGATTTTACTTTCATGAAGAATTAATAAGTATATGAGATAAATCTTATTTTAAAGGAAGTTGCTTGAGTTACTTTTATTAACAAAACCTTGGTGTTCAGGGGAATTATCTTCATTTCCAGATCATGGCATCTGTCATCAACATGTATCACCTGTCTAGCCTATGGACTTATGCTTGGATCTTAAATAAATAAATATTTTTATGTATATACTTAAAGTATACAACATGACATTTTTTAAGTTATTTTAGTAAAAATTGGCAAGCGCGCACACACACACACACACACAGCAACAGTGTTGTTTTAGACTGCTCCAGCTACTAAATAAATATGTTTCTTACAGCTCTGGAACCTGGGAAACATGGTCAAGGAAGTGGCGGATTCCGTGTCTGGTGAAGGTCCACTCTCTGGTTCATCTATGGCTGGCTTTTCCTTGAGATCTCAGATGGTGTAAAGGACACGCAAGCTCTCCAGTGTCTCTTTAATAAGGACACTAATTACATTCATGAGGGCTCTGCTAATTGACCTAACAACTTACCAAAGTCCCCTCCTTCTCATACCATCACATTGAGGGGTTTGGATTTCAGCACATGAATTTTGGAAGTCACAAACTGTCAGTCTATTGTAAATGTGTAGTAACCTCTTTAGCTATGTTTTACAAGTATGGGAACCACAGAACACGTTGGCAGCTTGAAGTTTTCAGATTAGTAGAACATCCCCAGTGGAGAATGATGAAAAACTGCAGAAAGTCTGAAAAATAATTTAAAACTCAGTATTTCTTGTAAGAATGAGATAATAATAGTTGCAGTGACTGAGATAAGCTTTGTGGTAGCTGCTCAGACTTATATATCAGAACTTGTTTGTAAAAGACACAAAAAATCAAACATTTTTAAAGGAGAGGACTGTGATAGACTGTCTTTAGTATGAGGAAGTAGAATCAATAAAATATAAAAGGTAATAATATGATCAAACTGTGCCTACAGATAGATTACACTTTCAGAAATAATTTAAAATAATGTTTTGCTATTTTAAAAAGTTTCCTAGTTCATGAAAAAAATATTAAATTGTTTCTAAGTTATGACACTAACTGTATTATTTTTCTGGTTGTAGTGGACTAAAATAAAATACTGAAATAAGTACTTGTATATCTTTACTGTTTATAATCATGCCTCCAATACATACACTTAGGAACTCACATACACACTCACAAAGATATGCATACAGAGTGAACAAATAAACAATCAAGCACACGATTCTCATGTTAATGTGATTTGTTGAGATGCTTATACCCTCCTTGCCTACTACTAATATACCGAACAAGGTGGCAGGGTACAGGTTTTTCTACCAACAAGTAGCACATTTTTGAAAACTCAAGCAAAATATGAGAACAATGAAAATTCAATGATTTGGATAGGATCACAGAGAAGGTACAAAAATTGGTCCACTGAATTTCACACCCAAAATACGACAGAAGAAATATTGAGAAATAAAAAAATTCTCTTTTTCTTTTTTTTTGTTCTACTTTCTTACATAGAGACATTTTCTGCTATTAACCTGAGGCAACTGAGTAGAGAAATGTAAATTAAGAAAAACAAAGTCCTAACCTCATACTTAACCTCCCAATGAGTCATGATGACCTCTTGCTCAAACGTAGGAGGTGGAAAGATAAAAAGCTGAGAGGCACTATGCATCCAAATTAGCAAATAAAGCTGACATGCAAGAGAAAATGTTTTGAAAAATCTGATTACAGCTTCCAGCTGCTTTAGCTAATTTCTTCACTTCCTTCGGTCATGTTTTTCAGCACATAGAAGGTCAAGATTAAACTATTTCTATCAAATAAACAAACAGTATGTAATAGCAGACAATTTACTCATTCAGAATATCTCCAAAACAGAAAACAAACATAAAACTTCAAGAAAGATATTATGCATGAGAATAATAATTCTAGAAGAAGTAAGAATCTGTCAGAAAATAATGTTCAATATTATAAATCAAGTTAAAGCGTAAAAAAAAAAAGAAAGACCCTATAAAAATATTTCTCTGCTGAGACACAGGAGAAAAGAAAACAAATGAAATTTAGCTAACAGATGAGCTAAAGCTAATAATATTTTTCATATATCTCATGTTTCATAAAATAAATGGAAAATAAGGATGTTCAAAACTGAAAGTCATATAGAAGTAGCAAAATTAAATATTTCATACTGGTAACACAATCTTTAATAAGAAAAATGACAGAACAGCTAGGAAAAAATTAAATTAAATAATTAAATAATAAATAAAGATTAGAGACATTAGAAAAAAAGAGCAAGTCACTGTGATATGCTTCATTTGTATTATTCACACACAAAAACCTAGGAGACAAATACATATTTAGATATATGACTGAAGAAAATTTTTCTGAAGTAAAGAAAGGATTAAATCTCCTGCTTAAATGTGACCTCTGTGTCTCATGGAAAATCCTCCACAGAAAACCAATATCAAGAAAAAGTACAATGAAGTTAAATTTCAAAGAATCAGAAAAGACAATATGGGTTCAGGCAAAAAGACAAGGAAAAGACAGCAAGCTCATCTCAGATTTCTCCAGTGCAATATTGGATTGCTAGAAGACACTGGAAGAAGAAATAAATTCTGATTAAAATGTATCACCCAGGAAAACTGAATGCAGAGACATTTTTAAGTATAAATTAAATGCTTAGTATGCTAAAACTCATAAGATACAGAATTTCTCAGACCCTTGGAAAAATAATTTTAAGTTATCACAGATTTCAAAAAACTAGAAGAGTGTTAATTAGGTAAAGAAGAAGCAGTGGTGGCAGGGTTGAGAGTGAGTTCTGCATTATTTTCTAAGTCTAACAAAATAAGAGAGTTCTAACTATGGAAGCTTGTATTGAATATCAATTTTGGAAATGGAAAAATAATATAATATCATTAAAAAGAGTAAATAAATGTCAAAAGAAGAAAACGTTGCTAACCCCAGCTTTTATGAAAAAATTATATCATATTAAAAATCAATAAATATGGAAACAATAAATGTGTTCATTTTAAATTTTACATATGAAAACAAACACTAACTCATTAAATAAATAAATAAATAAATAAATAAATAAACAATAGGGAATAATTCAAGTTACCAGAAAGAAAAAGCTACGTTTCACCATATCAAAGACTCCATCAATGTTTTAATAATATACCTAAAATTTTATATCATAAAGAAAAGAAAGAAAATAGATGCTATTAGTTAAACTATTTTACACTGCTTTCTCATTTCTCAGACTGTTTATATTATGCTAATCGAAAGAAATTTTTGGACTAGTCTAGTATAGACTAAATTTTGATATTGTCATTCTTCAACCTTCAGGTAGAACCCCTTATGGACCATACATTGGCTAGGGTATTATTGAAACTTATTCACACAGATTTTTACTCCTCTGAGTCATTTTTTCTTTTTTTAGTCTCTAAGTTTTTATATACAACAGCATCTTCTATGCCATTGAGAGTGTTATGGATTCAGCCTTTCTTAAAATAGTGTCCACTAGGGCCCTTAGGATTTTTTCCAAGTAATTCATAGCATTCTTCAAGCCTTAAATATCTTAAATATGGTACTTTAATTTGTTGCATATAGTAGGCAATCTATTTCCATAAACCTCAGCAACAAAATGTAACAAAATTTTATCTATTTTTGAGAATCTTCTTTTCTTAGGTCCTGTGAAACCCTTGCTTAGTGCTTTGATAGTAAATACAAAATTCATTCATTCTTCCAGTAATGGATATTGACCTCACTAATATCAAAATTTTACACATTCCTATTTTATTTTTGTGATAATTTGTGCACAAAATAACTTAGTTTTATTTTAATACTAATTTATAATGTAATCTTTTTGGAAACATATTTACAGTTAAACCCAATATGCCTAGTACACAAATTCCAGTAACTTATTATAACTAATGACTATATGCATAGCATGACCAAATTCAACTATACAAGGCAGTAATAACTAAATTTTGACTACAGTTTAACCTAAATGGTTGTAAGACGTATTTTTATTATAGAGATATCTAAATGTAGGGAAAAAAGCATCTTCAAATTGGTGAATATAGTACTTTATATAATACATAGGTTTTATTAGAAAACAAAAAGGCAGAATGTATAGTAAAATTTGAAAAAAATAGAGATTTAAACATTTTGAAAAACAATTTTACAAAAGAACTAAAAAGTTCCTTATATTTTAAAGTAAATTAGATAAAATAAATGAGCAAACACAAATTTATGTTATAAAGCAGGTTTTTTTAAATTAAAGGAGACAATAGCATGCAAATTAAACCCACATACCCCGTAATTCAACAGAAGTTATATTGAAGCACTCATCTCAAGAAAAATAACAAAATAAATTAAAGATATAAAGAAAAAAAGAAAGTCATAAACAGAAATTAACTGAAATAAGAGAAGAAAAATTAATAAAACAAAGAGTTGTTTCTTCTGTTAAAAATATGATAACAACAACCAAAAAAATCTTAGGGGAGACAGAAGCAAAAATAATAATAATAATATGTATATAAACAAATTTAGAAATTTGAATGTGAAAATAACTGCAATTTTAGGGAAAAATATTAAAATAAATTTTAATTCATTACAAATACATTTGGAAAAATTTGGGACAGTTTTTAGGGAAAATGTTACAAATATTTAAAAAAGAATATACTAAAGAAATCTACAAGAACAATTAACATGATATTGAGACTTCATTTTTTTTTTTTTTTTTGAGACGGAGTCTCGCTCTGTTGCCCAGGCTGGAGTGCAGTGGCCGGATCTCAGCTCACTGCAAGCTCTGCCTCCCGGGTTTATGCCATTCTCCTGCCTCAGCCTCCCGAGTAGCTGGGACTACAGGCGCCCGCCACCTCGTCTGGCTAGTTTTTTGTATTTTTTAGTAGAGACAGGGTTTCACCATGTTAGCCAGGATGGTCTCGATCTCCTGACCTCATGATCCGCCCGTCTCGGAGACTTCATTTTTAAAATTTACATTTCATTCAATGTCTGCATGAATAATTTGACAAATTCAAAATTTTTAATTAATTCATTAATTTATTAATTTATTTATTTTTGAGACAGAATCTCCCTCTGTCACCAGGCTGGAAGTGCAATGGTGCTGTCTCAGCTCACTGCAACGTCTGCCTCCTGTGTTCAAGCAATTCTCCTGCCTCAGCCTCCTGAGTAGCTGGGACTACAGGCGCACACCACCAGGCCCAGCTAATTTTTGTATTTTTAGTAGAGACGGAGTTTCACCATGTTGGCCAAGAATGTCTTGATCTCTTGGCCTCATGATCCATCCGCCTCAGCTTCCCAAAGTGCAGGGATTACAGGTGCGAGCCAACGCACCCAGTCTCAAAATTTTAAATATGTAGTAGTACCGATTTCATTTTAACAACTCTGCAATAAAGTGAAAGTATAAAAGTTACCAGCTAATTTCTACATGTCTAATGTTTCCATAAAGTAACACTAGTCTTATACTAAAAATCAGGGTGAACCACTTCTAGACTGGATGATTAATAAACAATCTCTGAAAATCTTATCTTCTGTAAAAGCTGTGAGGGCAATGGCAAAAATTAGCAAAATCAATTTCATAAAGACTCTAAATTAATAAAAGGCTTTCAACAACCAGGAGAGCATTTATTTAAGAAAAAAAATGTCTGAATCTTAGTAAGAATGACAAGCTTGTGGGGTTTTAATTTGTCCTATTCCTACCTCCTATTTCCAGCCCCATGATAGCCTCAAACATCAGTAGTCATGCAAGAGTGGTAACAATTGCAAGTAGCAGCTTAACAGCCAACAGAGAAGACAGAATTAGATTGGAACTCACCCCTAGGTGCAGAGTATTGTCACTGTATTGACTAGCAATTAAAATAGCTTCCTAGTAAAATCTTATTCTCAGGGATGGTCCTTATTTTATCTAATTTAGAGCTCACTAGATGGGAACTAACCTATCCTCAATACAGTTTATGTTTTATTTTGTTTTATTTTTACACATTTAAGGAGTACAAACACAGTTTTGTCACCTGGGTATATTGCATAGTGTAAAGTCTGGGATTTTAGTGTAATCACTGTCTGACTAATGTACTATGGAAAATAGTATGATATTTCTCAGAGAGCTGAAAATAGAACTACCATTCAATCCAGCAATCCTACAACTGGTTATATACCCAAAGAAAAATAAAGAATTACACAAAAAGATACCTGAACGCATTAGTTTCTTTGGGTGATGTTTTGCAAATAATCAGTGATTTTTAAAGTCTTATCTTCCTGAAGTGGCAATACCAGTTGGAAAAAAAAAAAAAAAAAAGAGGCAGAACTAAAACTCCAAAAAGAAAGAACTGGAAAATAAGATGTCCACAGAGTGCTTTCAAAGCTCCAACATATTTATCTATTATGCCACACATATACAAAGAACTGTGTGCACAGCCAAAAGAGAGTTGAGAAGGCCTAATTCCTTACTTCTGATTGATTTTAAGGAATTTTGCATGCTGGAAATAAAGGTTAAGACAGAGCTGTAAAATTGCAAAACACTGAAGGAATGCTTTAGCACATGCCGAGAACCCCTCAGCAAAGTCTGGGAGACTTACTGATTCAAGGCATTTAGTGAAATATCTGTCCAATTATTAGCGGATCAATAAGTGAAATAAGTTGAGTCTACCATGGCTGCATATGACAAAGAATATATAAAAGTATTAGGCTGTTCTTGCATTTCTATAAAGAAATATCTTCGACTGGGTAATTTATAAGAAAAGAAGTTTAATTGTCTCACACTTCTGCAGGCTATACAGAAAACATGGCAGCATCTGGTTCTGAGGAGACCTCAAGGAATTTTACTCATGGTAGAAGGCAAAGCAGGAGCAGTCACTTCCCATGGCTGAAGCAGGAGCAAGAGAGCAAGCAGGGGAGATGCTATACACTTTTAAACCAGATCTCATGAGAACTCACTCACTATAATGGTACAGTACCAAGGTGGTGCTAAACCATTTGTATTAGTCTGTTTTCATGCTGCTGATGAAGACAACACCCGAGACTAGGTAATTTATAAAGGAAAAAGGGTTTAATGGACTTACAGTTCCATGTAGCTGGGGAGGCATCACAATCATGGCAGAAGGCAAGGAGAGTAAGTCACATCTTAAGTGGATGGTGGTAGGCAAAGATATATAGAGCTTGTGCAAGCAAACTCCCATTTTTGTTTGTTTTGTTTTGTTTTTGTTTTTGTTTTTTGTCTTGAGATGGAGTCTCGTGCTGTCACCCAGGCTGGAGTTCAGTAGCACGACCTTGGCTCACTGCAACCTCTGCCTTCCGGGTTCAAGTGATTCTCCTGGCCCAGCCTCCCGAGTAGCTGGGATTACAGGCATGTGCCACCACACAAGGCTAATTTTATATTTTTAGTAGAGAGGGGTTTCACCATGTTGCAAGGCTGGTCTTGAACTCCAGCCTCAGCCTCCCAAAATGCTGGGATTACAGGGGTAAGCCACCACACCAGACCCAAACTCCTGTTTTTAAAACCATCAGATCTCCTGACACTTGTTCACTACCAGGAGAACAGCATGGGAAATATCTGCCCCATGATTCAATTATCTCCCACTGGGTCCCTCCCACAACACATGGGAATTATGGGAGCTACAAGATGAGATTTGGATGGGGACACATAGCTAAACCATGTCATTCTGACCCTGGCCCCTCCCAAATGTCATGTCTTCACATTTAGAAATTAATCATGCCTTCCCAACAGTCCCCCAAATCTTAACTCATTTCAGAATTAACTCAAAAGTCCACAGTCCAAAGCCTCATCCGAAACAAGGCAAGTCCCTTTCGCCTATGAGCTTGTAAAATCAAAAGCAAGTTAGTTACTTTCTAGACACAGTGGGAGTACAAGCATTGGGTAGATACAGCCCTTCCAAATGGGAGAAATTGGCCTAAACACAGGGGCTACAGGCCCCATGCAAGTCTGAAATCCAGCAGGGTAGTCAAATCTTAAAGCTCCAAAATGATCTCTTTTGACTTGATGTCTTACTTCCACGTCATGCTGATGCAAGAGGTGGGTTCCTCTGGTCTTGGGCAACTCGGCCCCGTGGCTCTGCAGGTTGCAGGCTCCCTCCTGACTATTTTCACTGGCTGGTGTTGAGTGTCGGTGGCTTTTCCAGGCACAGGGTTCAAGCTGTTGGTGGATCTACCATCCTAGTGTCTGGAGGATGGTGGTGGGAACTATGGGAGCTATAAGATGAGATTTGGGTAGGGACACAGAGTCAAACCATTATTACTACTCATAAGAATTCCACCTGAATAATTTAGTCATCTCCCACCAGGCTCCACTTCCAACATTGGGATTACATTTCAATATGTGATTTGGGTGGGAACACACATCCAAACAATATCAATATTTTAAGGAATTAGTTCAGGAAAGTCATTAAATGAACAAAGAACAATAATAATAGCAACAATAACAAAACTCTGAAGACAAGGAATAAAATTGATTTCCATGGTTGCTATATTATTTAATACGTGTGATTGTTTAAAATGTGGTACAAAAAGAAACAGGAAAATATGAACCATACACAGAAGAAAAGCAAAGCAAAATAGTCAATAGAAACTGCAATGATGAAGCCCAGATGTTGAACTTGCTAGACAAAAGTTTTTAAATTAGCTATTAGAAGATATTGTTTAGTTTTACAACTCTTTTAAAATGTGTCTAATAGATTTTCTGGTCTTTACCAGAAAGACTCACTGCTACAAATATATATATATATATATATATATATTATGTTCAAAGAGCTAGAGAAAATTAAAATTCTTTTAATTTAAAGAATTAAAAGAAATTATAGAATGATGTTTACAATGACAATATAAAGAAATATAATTTTTTTTTTAAAAGAGAGAACCACATGTAAATGCTAAATTTGAAAAGTACAATGGTTGAAATGAAACAGAAGTACGTTTTCATCTGGCAAAAGAACAATAATAAAATTCAAAGATATACCAATTAAGTTTATTAAATCTTTAAAAAAAAAAAAAAGAAAGAACACTAAGCAGAGCTCCAGTAATCTCCAGGGCATCATCACGCTTATTGATATGTATTGAGAGTGTCAGAAGAAATGGGAGACAAAAAGTGGCAGGAATAATATTTGTGATTTTGGAAAGTCTAAACTTTGCCTTAATCTTCACTTTCCAAGAGCGTTTGAAAAAAAAAAACACACACACATTAATGGATATACTAAAAAGGCTCAAAAAACTCCAAAGAAGGTAACTCAAAGAGTTTAAACCTAAACGCCTGGAAACATCATAGTCAAACTGCTGAAAGCCAAAAATATATATATTTTTTCCAACTTTTATGTTAGATTCAGGGACTACGTGCACAGGTTTGTTACAAAAGTATATTGTGTGATACCGAGGTTTGGGGTGTGATTTAACCCATCACCCAGGGGTGAGCATAGTACAAAACAGATAATTTTTACAGCAGCAAGTGAAAAATGACTCAAAATATACAAGGGAGCTTCAATAAGTTCAACAGCTGACTAATCATCAGAAGCACTAGAGCCATGAAGTGGTGGAATGACATATTAAAGTGTTGGGAAAAAAAGACTGTCAATAAATAATTATCTATTCAGCAAAACTATGCTTCTAAAATAAAGAAAAAATGTAGACAGTCTTGAATTAATTAAAAAGAAATCCTGAGATAATTCATAGCTAGCAGCGCTACTCTTTAAAAAATAGTAAAGAAACATCATATGGCTAAATGAAGAAACACTGACGAATGACTTGAATCTATGCTAAGAATAAAGAGAAAGTATATGGAAAAGGTAACTACATAGTTAAAAATAATAATAAAACAGTATCAGTGTAGTTTTGATTTGTAACTCTTCTTCTCCTTGATAATTCATATGTCTTACTCATTCAAGTTATTTTTAGAATTCTCTGTTCAATTATTACCTGATCAATAAGCTAATTAAGTTGAGTCTATCACGGGCACACATGACAAAGAATATAGTTTAAAACATGTATCTACCTATGTGCAGCAATAGTTATAAAATTGTACCATTACTAGTACAAAGGATGAGAGAAGAAATTGAACTATATTGATATTTTATATTGTATATTGCTCATATTATATATTGTATATTGCTATAAATCTGAACTATATGATTATAGGTAACATGTTTATTGTAATCCTCAAAGAAACCAGTAAGAAAATAACCTAAAATATAGTAAAAAGAAACATCTGGTGAATTAAAATGAACATTAGAAAATATCTATTTAATAGAAGACAGGAATAGAGAAACTTAATGACCTAAGACATGTAGAAAACAACTAGGAATTTGACAGATGTGAATCACACATTATTAATAACTGTATGAAGTATAAATGGGTTAGTCATTCTAATTAAAAAACAACTGAGATTAAAACAAACACAAAGAAGAAACCCACCATGATCCAACTATGTACTATTAATAAGAGACACATTTTAGATTCAATCTTCATTCTGAAGGGTATAAGCCCTCAAGAATGCACTCTTTTCAGCTTGGGTTGCTCCACACAGGCACGCAAATTTACAACAAAGCAAGAGAGTACCAAGAGGTACCAAAGTGGATCAACTGTGTTCTGTAAATATCCCATCTGCTTTGTGTAAAAGCAGCCCTATATCCAACTTCTGATATGAATTATAAACCTGTCATGGCTGAGACTCCTCCTTTCTCCTATTGTTCCCTGAACAGAAGAAGTTAAAGTGTGATGGTGGCAATCATAACTTTGTAATATAATGGAATACTTGCTGTGTTCTCAGGCAAGAGTGTTCTTACTTTGGGGATCAGGACTTCTAAACCAGATTTGCATGGGCGGGAACCACAGAGATCCTAGTGAGTGAGATGGTATATAAAGCCAGTCCTACCCTCACCCCTCTGCTCCCTTGGAGTTTCACTCTGTCGCTCAGGCTGGAGTGCAGTGGTGCCATTTTGGTTCACTTCAACCTCTGCCTCCCGCGTTACCTCTCTTGGTTTTTGGATCCATTCACCCCTCTTTTAGGGGCACAACAACATAAAGAGGTTATTGCTTTAATGAGTATACTCTATCTGAAGTATAATGCCTTATTTTCAAAGAGTATTTCTCTATTCTTGTGTTTCAGTTGATCCTAGGAGGCAGTTTCAGTGCTTCAGGATGTGTGGATACAATTCTTTGGTATTGGGTCCAATTTTACACCTTCATTGCTGTGGAATTTTATCTCATTGGAAGTTACTGGTTTTTGTTTTTGTTTGGTGGGGGAAGAGGGGTTATATCTGTTGTTAAGGAATGTTGGAAGCCTCCAGATAGAGTTTTTGACTAAGGTTCTATCTACAGGGAAGGCAACTCATGTGCATAATAGGTATGTATCACTGTACAAATAAACAATGCAAAACAAAAAGAAAAAACAAAATAGAAACAAAACAAAAGTAACAAACAAACAACAAAAAAAAAAACTGTGGACTCTGAAAGAATAAAGGGTCCCGATGCACTTGATTTGTAATCGAATGGTTTTTTAACTTCTCAAGGAATGATGCCATGCTGGAGGTTCAGCATTAGGCTTTTTTGCTTACAGGTTGGACATGCAAGGATAGCAATAACAAAGCTGGCTTTGGTAAGTGAGACTATGCTATTGGTCCCATCTACATCTTTCATTTATCACCATGGCTACTCTATGCTATTGTGTCCCTTTTACCAGCTCTTTGGTGAATGATCAACTGACCAAGTTTTCTAGTCTGTTCGGCTGTTTAGTACTTTTTCATAGTGGATGCTTATTTATGTGATAAAAATCTTATCATTGCATGCTCGTTACCATATGTTCATTGACATACCTCTGTATCTACACTCTTTCGATTATTTATTTTTAAATGCTGATTGAGTGATTAGGTCATTGGCCACTCCCTAGGAATTGATATGTATTTTTGCTGCTACTTTGAAAAAGATACAGTTCTAAGTACAAAAACATGCAAAAGTACATAACACATATCACTGACTTTCAAAGAATTTATCGTAATTCATTTTACAGAAAAAAGTAATGAGCAATAAATGTTTCCTGATGTTTTGTATGATCCTTTTTAAGGCAGACACAATTACTTTAAATGGTGAATTTTGCTCTAAGCACATACTATATACTTAGTATAGTATTTACTACCTGCTATCTTATTCATACATGTATGCTAGCTTTCACATCACCAGAGACCATTGATTACCACAGAGAACACAAACTATCCATAGTTGTTCTGGGCTTAGTAACCAAAATAGTATGTGTATGTAGTGGGTGCATATGTAACGTGTGTGTGGTGTATGTGTGCAAGGAGATTAAAAGAAAGAGCAAAAGATAGTGTCGGAGAGTCTAAGAAAACTTAAAAACAATTTTCAAATCTGCTGTTTATTCCAAAAAGCAAACTAATAATATCTGTTAATTTTATCTTGAGATTGAGAGAGCAGTCTTTTAATTCCTGTTTAGTTTTCATCACTTTGAAATAATTTAAATATAAAATAAAAATTTAATAATATGTAAGAAAGATCATTAGAAAAACATGTCATATAAATTGAATTAATTACTAATACATTGTTATGGTATGCAACATGGCAGTAACTCAGAAACTTTGTATTTTTTATTTCAAAAACACAAGCCTATTTATTGCTCTTTTTGGGCCTCAGTGTATTTAAAACTGAACTTATAAAATAATTTAGAACAGAACAATCAAAGTAGAGCTCCAGATTTGAGACATTTGTTATACTGCTAGTCGCTTCCCACTAAATAGAATGGAAAAAAGAGAAAATAAATGATTTTAATATTTAGGTGACAGTGTGTGTGGCATAAGTTAAGCATTTAATGTTACTTTAGAAATATTTGACATATATCTCAGGTGAACTTATCCAGATTTGTTTATTGCTATTTGAATTCATTTGTTCATTTATCACCTATTGAACAATTTTTGACACCATAGTGCTGAAGAATCTGTTAAACATAGAATCAAAGAATAAGCTACATTTCTTATCCGTTAATATTCAGTAATAAGAAAACCAAGAAATCCTCTAAATCATTGTCTATAAAACCGATGAAACATAACAGAAATTACTTTCATAATATTCAAAGATGATGGGGTTTCCCTAAAGGGTTTTGATTACATGCTTTGCATTTGTTTACCTTGTATTTGACTGTGTATGTGACTTATTTAATATAGCATAAAAAGTACACAATGAAAATACTAATAATTAATGTTAATTAAAAGTGTATGTGCTTATTTTATATGTGTTATCACTAATATTTAAATCACCTTTTCATGATGGATAATGTCATAAATATTTAATATCCCCATTGTTCAAACAGTGTTCAAATTAAGCAAATTCCCAGAGCATGTATACATTTTACTGCTCGAGACAGGATTTAAACATAAGCCTAACCACAGGTCTGTATTCTTTCCATTATCCCATACAGCTTCTAGGATGATTAAGAGTGTTTGTCTGTTTGTGTGTATCTACACATAAGCAATAATATGTTTTAATTAACTCTTTCCAGATTGTATGAAAGAATAGTTCAAAGAAAGCAAAATATTGATCTGTGATATATTCTATTCCTTTCAAACATGCATTATAAAGCTAGAGTTAAGTCACATTACAGAGTCATCAAAATAGAATGAAAAATATTAAAATTATTTTATATTTATTTATTTTTTTATTTGTTATAAAATATAACTTTTTCTAGTTAATAAGCAAGATTTGTTGATGACTGTAAACTGCCATTTTAAAATTGATGCTAAATGATAAACAATTTTAAATATATAATAAACATTTATGCTACCACCAATGATATGTAATTGAGTCTGTACTCATATTTCATCTCTCAATATAAAGTCATATGCATATGCTTTATTCTCTTTCATTCTTTTAAAATTACTTTTAAATTATATTTGTTTCTGTTAGAATTATTTATCAAAATTTTGCTAATTTGTTTAGTCAACTTCAAGACAAAATTAGAAACCCAAAAATAATGCTTCATCTTTCAAGATCAATGGAGAGCAAGTTGATATGGTAGATGCTCCTAATGAAGATATACATCTCAAACTATGTGACCATAAAAAGCAAAGCTCAACAGAGACTCAATGTATTGACAGTTATCTTGTTTATAGACATTAAGGCAAGATCACAGTAATGGAGGTTCAAGCCACCATCTTTCTTTTCAGTTATTGTGATAGGCCCATAATGGCCTCTTTGGTGTTTAATGCATTCTCCAAGTAATCTCCAATCTCAGAACTTATGAATTTGCTACCCTTTATGACTGGAGAATTCTCATCCTAGATATCCACATAGTGTGGTTCTTCATTTACTTTAGCTTCCTGCTCACATTTGGAGAGAGATTTCCTCTACTATAAAATACCAACTCCTCTCATGGGCCCTAGTGTTCTCTACTCTCCCCAGTCTGTTTTATTTTATTCATAGCACATGTAACTACAGGACATGTAATATGTCTATATTTTTATTTTGTTATTGCCTTGTTCCCCTACATTAAAGCAAGCTTTCAAAGCAGATATTCCACTAATTTTTCACTGCTATGTCCACTATCTAGAATAGTGTATGTTTGACAGGCCAAAGCCCTATGAGAGTCTGTGTGTGTGTGTGTATATATATATATATGAACTATGTGTTCACAAAAAGTAAAATCTTTCATGTATTACGATTAAGTGTTATTTACAAGAATACCTAATTTAGGAGAATTACAAAAAAAGTTAAACAGAGTTGAAATAGGAGGAAAATATTAGGGTATGTATAGGTAATACATTATTTAATTTAAAAAGATTATATATGATATATTTACATTATCTATATATTATATATATATATGAAGAGAAAGATAGCGGCTTGAGCATTCATTATTATGATCCTGCCTTAAAGTCTATAAATAAGATGACTTTTAATACATTGAGTTTAATACATATATAGAATGTGTTAATTTCTACGCATTTGTGGATTTTCTTGTTTTTGAAAATTTGATGTAAATCTAGAGAATAAGAGTGTTTTTTATAGCAGGAAAACAAGCTATATCTTGAATAAATTTTTCTTTCTGATCACCCAAAATCAAATTGATATTTGTATTCTCTTTAAAACATCTTCCTAATTGCATCACCATTTTATTTGGTCAGACTAATTGTTTATTTTAGTAGTTAATGAGTAATATTAATTTAATATTGATTTGTATTAAATTAGTTTTAAACCTATTATTTTGTATAATTTAGGCATAAATTAACAGTGATTTACACAAGTTATGCTCTATTGATTTAGAATAGTAAAATTATGAATCATTTTAACTTTAAAGAAACAAATTTCTGATTCATTCGAATAATTATTTCATAATTATTTTTATATTTGAGGAAAAAATTCTCTCTTAAATTAACAGTAATTTATCCTGTTCTAAGTTTTTAGATTTATATAGACAATGTATCCTATTTCATCTGGTTTACTTTTTCTATTTTCTAATACCAAGATATTTGAATAAGGACAGGATTTGAGTGCAAGTACAACTCAGATGACAGAATCCATAATATAAAAGAAGCATAATATCAAATTCAGCTCTTATGTTAATAACCACTGCAGAAGTTTCAAAATTCACAGCCAGGCCTTTCTTCCTCTGCGAATTTCAGCAACAAAGATGTTAGATTCTGATTTGATGTACTATAGTTCCAACAATTAAATATAATTGGTTGAAATTTATCCTATAGAAACATGTCATAATTTATAATAAAATGCCTCAATAATGTTTTCAGTTAACTTACAATTCTAAACTTGAATACCAAATACCAGAATAGCTTACCTAGAATACATTTAGACTTTTGTAGTACTGAGTACATACTTGTTTGCACACATTTTTATATGTGAACATTGCTTGAGCAAATGATGTTTAATAACATCTAAGTCATTTTTTTATTTCTCTGTAATGATAAAGTTATTTAAATATACAGATATATCATCAGCAACCATATTGACACAGAGAGAAAGGAATTTAGTACACAACGGAGTACCCTGACTAGATAGGGCCAGATATTTGGTAGAAAATGGTTTAGAGATTATAGTGAATAAAACAAAGAATATGGGGCTCCAAAGGGATAATAATTCAGAAATAAACGCCAAAAAGATTTTTCAGATACAGCATTTTTCATGTTTATTCCTTGTTTTAATGATTTGGGAAGTGAGGACATTATTAACATAAGCAAAATGACCTCATTTTAATTTATTTCATAGCACTGAGGATGACGCTTGAGTAATGACATACATCTTAAAGACTAGCTGAAATAAACAGAATCATCAAAATCATTGTGCAATTCAGCTGTGAGTAGAATTGGTTGTTATTTTTTATGTTAAGAGATACAATGGCATTTTGCAAATCTATTTATGGCTTCTGATTATCAAAGTCTATGACATGAACTTGAGTTCAAAGCCATTTCTTAATATAAATTTTAATCATTCCCTCCATTATGAGATCCCAGTCATGGAAATAAAAAATTGCATCAAGAATAATTTTATATTATTAAAGAAAACAAATGCACTTTTTCTAAACATTAACTAAGAACAGGACTTCAGAATTTGAAAAATAACATCAGAAAAGGTCACATTCACAAATGCATGCAATCCAAATAACTGAAAAATTGAAATGAAGAAACAAGCCTTATTTAATACATATTAATTAGTTCAAATCATTAACAAATACACAATATTCAGTATTCAGGTTTTGTTTTGTTTTGTTTTGTTTTGTATGAGATAGAGTCTCATTCTGTCGCCCAGGCTGGAGTGCAATGGCATGATCTCAGCTCACTACAACCTCCACCTCCTAGGTTCAAGCAATCCTCCTGCCTCAGCCTCTTGAGTAGCTGGGACTACAGGCACCCATCACCGTGCCTGGCTAATTTTTTGCATTTTTAGTGGAGACGTGCTAGCCAGGATGGTCTCGATCTCCTGGCCTGGTGATCCACCTGCCTCAGCCTCCCAAAGTGCTGGGATTATGTGTGTGAGCCAGTGCACATGGCCAGTATTCAGTTTTAATGCTGCTTCCTGTACACAGCACAGTCCAATATTCCCCGGACAAAACTGTGTGCCTCACAATGTATTACAATAGCTCTCCACAAAAGCACTTTCCAGTTCAAATTATACTGCATAGCGACATATACTTTCTTGAGAACCACAGAAGTAGTAGAAAGGACAAAAGGGTCGAGAGGCTGTAATTTCATCATTAACTGATTGATTGAAGAGGAGTCCAGTTCCAGATCACAAGTCATTTGCATGACAAGTATTAGCGTTAAAGATTTGAAAAATCTACATGAGATTCCAAAAGACCATATTCGTGGAGACTTGAATACTACTTATTTTAATCTGCATTTAAAAGCCTGCCTGATTCACAGCATTTTTTTTCCAAAAAAAAATAAATAAAGTGAAAAGTATAAATCTTACATTAGCTCCATTATTGTAAGGCAATTTTAATATATCTACTTTTATGTAGATTTTGTAAGATTTTATGTAGATTTGTATCTTGGTCACATATGCATTATTTTATAAATAATTAAAATTTGTGCATCAAGTGTTTTTACTAGGTATATGGGGCATAAGGGGTACCATATGGATAATATTTAATTTAAAAAAAGAGAGATACATTAATATATAAGGAAATTTTATGAGAGACATTTTGCATATACAATTTATAAGAGACCTTAGGATCTGATCTCAGAAATTAACAACATATAACCACCTTTAAAACTAGGAAGGAAAGCCAATGGGAAGTGCTATTAGAATTGGAGCACAATGGCTGGCATTACTCAGCAGAACTGTAAGGCTGGGAGTCTGGTGACAGCTAGTTTTATGGAGGAGATTCATTCACTGACACAGATGCTGCCCACATATACAGGGGACAATACTGCATTCCATTCTTCCACTGGTTCTTCCCATGAGTAAAATCAAGCTGGAAGTGAGCTGCTAAGGCCACCTCGGAAATATCCCTATTGCAGTCAACCTAGCTGCAGTAAAGACTAGGACACAGGATTAGCAAAGAAAAAATTCTCGGCCATGCAGGTTCAGGAAAGGCACTCTATCCCTCTTGTTCTACCTTGCGTGCATTTTAATTTTTTGGCATGTTTGACTCAAAAAAAAACAAAGCCTTTACATTTCTGCCTAATATGAGACATCTACACTTGAATAAAGAAATGGTCTCTTTCCTTCTACCCGGGAAGTATTTCAAAGACATATCCATTTCGAGTTTAATTTTTCCAGGTGAAATATCCATTTGCTGTAGCTTCTCATGATATATCAATGACCTATGAACTAAATGTTAAATCAACCTAATCAATACTCTTCATTCAAAGTAGTGGAGGAAAGGAAAAGGGGAAAAGAAATGTATATATTGTTGCTACAGAATTCATTTTTGAAACGGAACACAAATTTGCATTTATTGTTTCCTGTTGAACCACGTATATCATTTTTTTGTTGTCTTCAGTTGGAATATTAGCTCTTATTTATTTTGTTATTTTCCCTGATAAGACAACTTTATTCTTTTTTTTTTTTTTTTTTTTTTTTTGAGACGGAGTCTCACTCTGTCGCCTAGGAACTTTATTCTTAAAACATCTGACATATTAGTAGTACAATATTTATTACATTACTCAAATATTTCAGTGATCTTTAATGTAGGACCTGAACTCATGAAGTGGTACAAGATATCGCCAGAGTTCCAAGCATTGTCTTACTTCCAAGTATTGTGTAGTAGCAAGTAAAACTTTCCTCGATAAAACATGACTGTCTATATCTATGTCTATCTCTATATCTGTACCTATATCTATCATGACTGGAAGAATATTCAAGTATAAAGCCTCAAGAATACCAAAATATCCCCAAAGCAGTATCAAATCTATTTTAATAAGATCGCTGTTGTTTCCCTGATAGAAATATTCTTGTTTGAAAACTAAAACCTATGGAATTGCAGACGGAAGTTGCAGGGACAGGAAACCAAAAATCTCAAAGTACATTATTTGATATAATGGTAGGATGGGTCATTGTAACATTTATCTCTTGGTTCTCTAATCTATGTAATCTGGCCTATAGTAAAAACAGTACCTTAGACTTGTAATTGATGAAAAAAAATGAAGAAAAAATTACCAACCTCGCTGGGTATCGTTTGCCATTTGGCACTGTGACTGACCCTTCAGCTGGCCTGTTAAATTCCATCAGGCCAGCTTCTTCTGCATCATGGGGTATGTGGTATGCTCATATGATTAGCCTTCTACTGAATGCCCAGAATGAACAGAAGCCAACAGTAAGCTAAACACTCAACATGGCACCATTACTCAGAAAGAATATCCAACTACCCAATGGCAGGTTAATTATAATACATCTGTCCATCACTGAGGGGTAGTAATCTGGCTTACCTGAAGAAATGCCACTTAAGATAGAAAAGTAGGAAAATAGATGTATTGATTTCTACATTCATTTTTCTTTCCAATGCTTGCTAAAGCCTCCCACTTGTCAAATTCAGTTAGAAATTATGAATCATTTATACACAGGACATCCGTAATCCATTATGCAACAAGTCTCAGCAACATTTGTATTTGGAATTTGTGAGAGCACAGTAAAACAGCAGCAATCCAAACTGCACAGCTATTCTTCCATTCTTTTCGTGGTTCAGATAAATGCTTTTCCTTTTTTCTACTTTTAGAAAATAACAACTTTATCAAGATATAATTCACACATCATAAAAATCACCCTTTCAAAGTCTATAATTCAGTGATTTTATATATGTTTACCAAGTTGGATGATCCTCACCACTATGTAATTTTAGAACATCTTTATCATCCAAAAAAACCTTTGTACCCATCAATAATCACTCTCCATTTTCTCTTCCAACCTCAGGCAGCCAATAACCTACTTTCTGTCTCTATGGACTTTCCTGTTCTGGATATCTCCCATTAATAAAATTATACAATATGGATGTATCATTTTATGATAGACCCCTTGTACTAAGCCTAATGTGTTCAAGGTTCACTCATGTTGTAGACACCTTAGTTGTTTTTATATTTTGTTATTAATAATAATTCTGCTATAAATACTCATGTACACATTTTTTGTGGGGACATATATTTTCATTTGTCTTGGATATATGCATAAGAGTGAAAGTGATGGGTTGTTTAGTAACTCTATGTTTAACCATTTGAGAACCTGCCAAATTGTTTTCCAAAGCAGGTGTGTCATTTTATGACCCCATCAGCAATATATGAGGCTTCCAAATTTTCCACAACCTTACCAATAGTTCTCAGTATCTATCTTTTTACTTGTAAACATTCTAGTGAGTGCAAGGTAGAATAACATTACCCCTTTAATTTGTATTTCACTAATGAGTAATGAGACAAAAGAAAAGATCTACTGATGTGCTTATTGAACATTTACATATTTTCATTGATTAAATGTCTATTGAAATCCCATTTAAAAAATTGTTAAAGCTGAATTGTAGTTTTATATTAGGTGGAAAGGAGATCTTTCCATACATAGAAAACAAATACTTTATCAGATATACATTTTACAAAGATTTTCCCATTCAGTGGGTTGTTTCACTTTCTTGATAGTATACCTGAAACACAAATGTTTTTAATTTTGATAAAGTTAATTGTATCCATTTTTTTCTTTTATTGCTTATACTTTTGATACTAGGTAAAATAAGCCACTACCCAATCCAGTATTACAAAGATTTACCTAATTTTATTCTTATAGTTTTGTAGTTTTTGTTTTTATGTTTAGGTATATGACCCATTCAGAGATAATTTTCTATATGGTGTGGGTAAGAATACAACTTCTTTGACTTGCACGTGGATAACCATGTATTCTACTGCCATTTGTTAAAATGACTACCCCTTTCTCTATCAAATTTTCTTGGCATTTAGTCAAAATGAATTATTATTATTATAAAAATAAGCATCTAGTTCTAAACAATTAAATATATTATTGATGTCTATATTTACTCTTCTGCCAGTGCCTCACTGTCTTGATTACTGCAGCTTTGTTGTGTGTTTTGAAACTGACGATTATGGCCTCTGCAAATTTATTTATCTAAGATTGTTTTGGGTATACTAGGCATCTATATAAATCTTTTAGGATCAGATTATTTTGGGTATACTAAGCCCCTTGCATAAGTCTTTTAGGATCAGCTTGCCAGGTCTGCAAAGAAGTCATTGGGATTTTGATAGGGATTGTGTTTAATTTGTGGATAATTCTGAGAAGTATTGCCATTGCCATCTTTACAAAGTTAAGTCTTTATCCACAAACAAAGGATGTTTTTTCCATTTATTTTGGTTTTCTTAAATTATTTCCCATTATGTCTTGTAGCCTTTTTTCATGTTAATACAACGTTTATTTTCTTTTTGCATTAGTCTTTATTATGATGGATTTAAATACATGTGTTTAAAAGGTCAGTCTAAAGCATGCCTCTTTACAGAGGCACATGCTTTTCACAGAGAAGTGAAAGTGCAGGCTTGTTACATAGGGAGACGTGTGTCATGGGGGTTTGTTGTACAGATTATTTCCTTTCTAGGTATTAAGGCTAGTACCCATTTTTAATTTTTCCTGATCCTCACCCTTCAAAAGGTTCCAGTGTGTGTTGTTTCCCACTCTATGTCCATGTGTTCTCATCATTTAGCTTCCACTTATAAGTGAGAACATGCAGTATTTGGTTTTCTGTTCCTATGGTCACTAAGGATCATGGCCTCCAGCTCCATGCAAGCTCCTGCTAAGGACATGACTTCATTCTTGTTTACGGTGCATGGTATTTCATGGTGTATATGTACTGCATTTTCTTTATCCAGTCAATTGTTGATAGGCATTTATGTTGATTCCATGTGTTTGCTATTGTGTATAGTGCTGCAATGAATGTTCACATGCATGTGTCTTTATAATAGAATGATTTATATTCCTTTGGGTACATACCCAGTAGTGGAATTGCTGTTCTTTTAAAAAATGTTTTAAGTACATAATATTTGTACATTTTTATGGGATACATGTGTTATTTTCATACAAAAATGTGGTATGTATTGATCAAATCAGGGCGAGTGGGATATCCATCACCTCAAACACATTATTTCTTTATATTTGGAGCATTCCAAATCCGCTCCTCTAGTTCTTTTTGAAATATACAATAAATTATTGTTACCTATAATCACACCAAGGTGCTACTGAACATTAGGTCTTATTTCTACTAATTTCTTTTTGGTACCCAGTAACCATCCTCTCTTCCCCTCACTGCCCTCCATTACCCTTCTGATACTCTGGTAACCATCATTCTACTTTCCACGTTCATGAGATAAATTTTTTTAACTCCCATGTCTGAGTGAAAACATGCAATATTTATCTATCTGGCCTTGGCTTATTTCAGTTAACAGTGTTCTCCAGTTCCATCTATACTGTTGCAAATGCCAGGATTTTATTATTTTTTTTATGGCTGAACAGCATTCTACTGCATATATGTACCACTTTTTTTTTGTCCATTCATGCAGTGATGGATAATTAGGTTGATTCCATATTTTAGCTATTGTGAATAGCACTACAATAGATGGAAATGCAGATATGTCTTCGATATGCTGATTTTCTTTATTTTGCATTTATATCCAGCAGTGGGATTGCCAGATCATATGGTAATTCTATTTTTAGCTTTTAGAGAAATCTCCATATTGCTTTCCATATTGACTGTACTAATTTACTTTCTCACAGTATACAAGCATTCTCTTTACTCTGCCTCCTCATTAGCATCCATTATTTTTTGTCTTGTGGACAAAAGACATTTTAATAGGAGTAAGATAGTATTATTTGTAGTTTTAATTTGCATTTCCCTGATAATTAGTGATGCTGAACATTTTTTCACATACTTTTTGGCCATTTGTATGCCTTCTTTTGAGCTATGTCTACTCAGATCATTCAGACTTTTTAAATTGGATGGTGATGATGACTATAATCAATTGCTATTGAGTTGTGTGACCTCCTTACATATTCTGGTTATTTATTTATTTATTTATTTATTTATTTATTTATTTATTGAGACTGAATCTCACTCTGTCGCCCAGGCTAGAGTGCAGTGGCGCAGTCTCAGCTCACTGCAACCTCCGCCTCCTGGGTTCACTCCATTCTCCTGCCTCAGCCTCTCCAGTGGCTGAGACTACAGGTGCTGCCCCCATGCCCAGCTAAGTTTTTGTATTTTTAGTAGAGAGGGGGTGTCACCATGTTAGCCAAGATGTTCTCGATCTCCTGACCTCGTGATTTGCCCGCCTCGGCCTCCCAAAGTGCTGGGATTACATGCATGAGCCACCGCACCCGGCCTATATTCTGGTTATTAATAGCTTGTCATTAATATTCATACTTGAATAGTTTGTGTACAAATTTTTAATATTTTTACTCCAAAAGATTCTATGTATTTTATTCTATTTGATTATAAAAATGAAAATGTTTTCTTAAATTCATTTTCAGAATTTTCTTTGTTATATGTAGATATGCAGCTTTTGTGTGTGTATTCACTATTCTTAATCTGGATACCTTTAATTTATTTTTCTTGAATATTTGCCTTGTCTATAACTTCCACTACAGTGCTGTAGAAATTAGAGAAATGGACGTATTTGTCTTTTTTTCTGATTTTAGGGAAATCTTTTCATATTTTATTATTAAATATGATATTAGCAGCAGAATTTTTTTGGTCAATGGCCTTTATCAGTTTGAAGATACTCTCTTTCGTTACTAGGTTTCTGAGTGTTTTTTCAATTATGATTGTTGAATGTTTTCAAGTACTTCTGATATACCTATTAAAATTGTCATGTAGTTTTTGTCTTCTTCTATTTATATGGTGTTTTTCATTGATTACTTTTCAAATATTATATAACATTGCATTCCTGGAGAAACCCATTGGGTCATGTTATTAAATATTTTGAGATTTGGCTTGCTAATATTTGTTGAGAATATTTCTTTCTATATTCATAAGGAATATTGGTCAGTAGTTATATCTTCTTGCAATATATTTACCTTGGTTTAATATCAGAGTAATAATGACCTAAAAGTTTGTTGCATGATTTGGTCTTTGCTTCTGTTTTCTGGAAGAGTTTATGATTTGTATTAATTATTTTAAACACTTGATATAATCGCCAGTGGGGCTAAGTCTATGCTACATGTTTATTTTTGTAGTTTTGTTTCTGTTTTGGTGAAAAATTTTAATTACAATTAACTCTCTACATGTTTTAGAACTATTCAGATTTTGGATTTCTTGTTGAGTCAAATTTAAAAGATTACATAGTTCTATGAATTTGTTCATTTTATCTAGTTTTTCATAGTATTTATTTTTATTATTTTTAGTTCTGTAAGATTATTAGTGATGCACTCTCATCTATTTCTGAATATAATAGTTTGAATATTCTTTCTATTCTTGGGTAGTCTAAATAATGAAAAATAAATACACAAATAAATAAATTGTAATTTTGATAACCTTTTTTCAAAAACAAACTTTGATTTTGTTGATTTTTTCTAGTATATTTCCATCCTGTTTTCTATTTATTTGCACTCTAATCTTTATACTGCATCCCCGCTGCTTTATTTTTTTTTTTTTTTGGAATGTTGATTGCTCCTATTTTTTTACTCTTTTAGTGTAAAATGTTACATTGTTAATTTGAGATCTTTCTCATTTTATCTTGTGAACACAAGTAACTATACATTTCCCTCTGAATACTGCTTTTGCTACATTCTATAAATGGTATGTTATATTTACATTTTCAGTGATATAAAAGTTTCCTGTTTTTAATTGTATATCATGTTTGACTCATTTGTTACTGAAGAGTGACTGCTTTTATTTTCATGAATATCCTTTTCAATTATTTTATTACATTTTTTCAGAGAAAGTAATTTGCATGAATTCAATTCTTTCAATTTGTTGAAGTTTGCCTTGTGAACTAACATATAATCGCCTTTGTAAAGTGTTCTCTGTGTGTGTGTGTGTGTATATATTTGGGGGTTACCTCTACCCCAAAACAGCAGAGTGATCTATACCTATCTACTCAGTTTAGTTGATTTATACTATTGTTCACGCTTTCTATTTTCAAGCTGGTGTTCTATGTATTACTAAAAGTGGAGTATATAAGTCTGCAACTATCATGATAAAATTGTTAATTTCTTTTTTAAACTATGTTAGTTTTACTTCATGTATTTTGGAGCTCTATGTTTTGGTATATATATTTATAATTATATTTATTTCTGATGTATTTACAGTTTTATTATTACAAATATACATATATCTGTGTTTACTATTAATATATTATATCTTTTTCTATTATTTAGCTTTCAGTTTACTTGTGCATTTCAATAAATACCTTTGAGCTCATCTTAATTCAGTGAATAACAATATTAATTGAGATTCTTGGATTTGTTGATTAATTTTTTAAATGAAATTAGGAAAATTTCCAAACATCACCACTCAAATATTTTTTCTGTACCTTTATCTTTATACTCTGTTTCTGGAATTCTCATTGTTCATATGTTGGTATATTTGATGGTGTTCCCACAGGTCTTTGAGATTCTGTTTGTATTTTATCATTGTTTCCTTTCTACCTCAGACTTGGTAATCTTATTTGATCTAACATTAAGTTTATTGATTATTTTATCTGTGAAATCTATGCTGCTCAATTTCTCCAAGGACTTTTTAAATTTTTTAATAATAAATTTTATGTAATATAAATAAAATTTTATTTTATTTAATATAATTTTATTTAGTTTTATTTATGTACTCCAGCACTTATATTTTTTACGTTTTACATGTAATCCTCTCCATTTTGATATTGTGTACTTGATGATAAGTCATTTTCATATTTTCATTACTTTTAGATGGTTTCCTTGGATTTAAAAAAAAAATTTGTAATAACCAATTAAAGTATTTTTACAAAAAATTCCAAAATCTTGAGGGCTTCTTCAACAATGTTTTGTATTTACTGCTTTTATTCTTTAGGTATTAGTTATACTTTCTTATTTCTTTGCATATTCATAACTATTGATTTCAACTGTTGCTTAATAACTAGATATTATATCTAATATAATGAGGTCTATATAAAAATCCAGCTCCATTTCTCCACTAGATTTTGCTCATGGTAGTGTTTGTTGTTGATTTGGCTTTTTTTTTTTTTTTTTTTAATGGACGTTCTGGAGTAATTCTGTAATTTTTTTTCATCTGACACCATGACATTTTTTGCTTGACAAGTGTTAACTTAGAGGTTAGGTCATTATTGAACAAAAATTTTCTTAAATATCTTAAATCAATAAGCTTCCCCAAACCTTCCAAAAGATGTCTAGGGGTGTGTGTGTGTGTGTCTCTGTGTGTGTCTGTGTTAAGGCATTCTTTCATGCTCCAGAACTTTATGACTCTTCATTAACTTTCACTGACTACTTGTTCAGAAGCTCATGGTCATATCTGAAAGACTCTTGCCTTCTCAAGTCTTTCCTCATCGTTTACATAGCCCTACACATATGAATTACATTCAAGATCTCAGTGATATATTTCAAGCTCTTCAAAGTTTCTTATGAACATCATTTTTTGATATTATTTTGTTTGAATTTTTTTTTCTTTTGCTAGACAGTCTCTTGTTTGTCCCAACTTGTATTGTCTCCACACGCATCATACTTTTTCTTTTTTTTTTTTTACCTTAAGTTCTAGGGTACGTGTGCACAATGTGCAGGTTTGTTACGTAGGTATATATGTGCCATGTTGAATTGCTGCATCCATCAACTCGTCATTTACATTAGGTATTCTCCGAAAGATATCCTTCCCCCATCACCCCACCCCATGACAGATCCCAGGGTGTGATGTTCCCCTCACTGTGTCCATGTGTTCTCGTTGTTCAACTGCCATCTATGAGAGAGAACATGTGGTGTTTGATTTTCTGTCCTTGTGATAGTTTGCTTAGAATTATGGTTTCCAGCTTCATCCATGTGCCTGGAAAGGACATGAACTTACCCTTTGTTATGGCTGCATAGTATTCCATGGTGTATATGTGCCACAGTTTATTAATCCAGTCTATCATTGATGAACATTTGGGTTGGTTCTAAGTTTTTGCTATTGTGAATAGTGCCACAATAAATATACTTGTGCATGTGTCTTTATGGTAACATGATTTATAATCCTTTGGGTATATACCCAGTATTGGGATCACTGGGTCAGATATTATTTCTAGTTCTAGAAACTTGAGTAATCTCCACACTGTCTTCCCCAATAGTTGAACAAATTTACACTCCCATCAACGGTTTAAAAGCGTTCCTATTTCTTCACATACTTTCCAGCATCTGTTGTTTCCTGACTTCTTAATGATCACCATTCTAACTGGTATGAGATAGTATCTCATTGTGGTTTTGATCTGGATTTCTCTGATGACCAGTGGTAATAAGCATTTTTTCATATGTCTGTTGGCTGCTAAAATGTCTTCTTTTGAGAAGTGTCTCTTCATATCCTTTGCCCACTTTTTGATGGGGTTGTTTGATTTTTTCTTGTAAATTTGTTTAAGTTATTTGTAGATTCTAGATATTAGCCCTTTGTCAGATGGGTAGATTGCAAAGATTTTCTCCCATTCTGTAGGTTGCCTGTTTACTCTGATGGTAGTTTCTTTTGCCGTGCGGAAGCTCTTTAGTTTAATCAGATCCCATTTGTCTGCTTTGACTTTTGTTGCCATTGCTTTTGGTGTTTTAGTCATGAAGTCTTTGCCCATGTCTATATTTTGAATGGTATTGCCTAGGTTTTTTTCTATGGTTTTTATAGTGTTAGGTCTTACATTTAAGTCTTTAATCCATCTTGAGTTAATTGTTGTATACAGTGTAAAAAAGGGATCCAGTTTCAGCTTTCTACAAATGGCTAGCCGGTTTTCCCAGAACCATTTATTAAATGGGGAATATTTTCCCCATTGCTTGTTTTTGTCAGGTTTGGCCAATGAGAACAAAGACAAAACATACCAGAATCTCTGGGACGCATTTAAAGCAGTGTGTAGAGGGAAATTTATAGCATTAAGTACCCACAAGAAAAAGCAGGAAAGAGCTAAAATTGACACCCTAACATCACAACTAAAAGAACTAAAGAAGCAAGATCAAACACATTCAAAAGCTAGCAGAAGGCAAGAAATAACTTAGATCAGAGCAGAACTGAAGGAGATAGAAACAAAAAAACCTTCAAAATTTAATGCTTTCAGGAGCCGGTTTTTTGAAAAGATCAACAAAATAGGTAGACCACTAGCAAGATTGATAAAGAAGAAAAGAGAGAAGAATCAAATAGATGCAATAAAAAATGATAAAGAAGATATCACCACTGATCCCACAGAAATACAAACTACCATCAGAGAATACTATAAACACCTCTATGAAAATAAACTAGAAAATCTAGAAGAAACGGATAAATTCCTGGATACATACACCCTCCCAAGACTAAAACAGGAAGAAGTTGAATCTCTGAATAGACCAGTAACAGGTTCTGAAATGGAGGCAATAATTAATAGCCTGACAACCAAAAAAAGTCCAGGACCAAATGGATTCACAGCCAAATTCTACAAGAGGTACAAAGAGGAGTTGGTACCATTCCTTCGGAAACTATTTTAATCAATAGAAAAAGAGGGAATCCTCCCTAACTAATTTTATGAGGCCAGCATCATTCTGATATGAACACCTAGTAGAGACACAACAAAAAAAGAGAATTTTAGGCCAATATCCTTGATGAACATCGATGCAAAAATCCTCAATAAAATACTGGTGAACCTAATCCAGCAGCGCATCAAAAAGCTTATCCGCCACGATCAAGTCAACTTCATTCCTGAGATGCAATGCTGGTTTAACATTCACAAATAAATAAATGTAATCCATCACAGAAACAGAACCAACAACAAAAACCACATGATTATCTCAATAGATGCAGAAAATGCTTTTGCAAAATTCAACAGCCCTTCATGCTGAAAACTGTCAATAAACTTGGTATTGATGGGATGTATCTCAAAATAATAAGAGCTATTTATGACAAACCCACAGCAAATATCATATTGAATGGGCAAAATCTGGAAGAATTCCCTTTGAAAACTGGCACAAGACAAGGAGGGCCTCTCTCAACAATCCTCTTCAACATAGTTTTGGGAGTTCTGGCTAGGGCAATCATGCAAGAGAAAGAAATAAAGGGTATTAAATTAGGAAAAGAGGAAGTCAAATTGTCTCTGTTTGCAGATGACATGATTGTATATTCAGAAAACCCCATCATCTCAGCCCCAAATCTCCCTAAGCTGATAAGCAACTTCAGCCAAGTCTCAGGATACAAAATCAATGTGCAAAATCCACAAGCATTCCTATACACCAGTAATAAACAGAGGGCCAAATCATGAGTAAACTCCCATTCACAATTACTACAAAGAGAATAAGATACCTAGGAATCAAACTTACAGGGAATGTGAAGAACTCATCAAAGAGAACTACAAACCACTGCTCAGTGAAATAAAAGAGGACACAAACAACTGGAAGAACATTCCATGCTCGTGCATAGGAAGAATCAATATTGTGAAAATGCCATACTACCCAAGGTAATTTATAGATTCAGTGCTATCCCTATCAAGCTACCACTGACTTTCTTCACAGAATTGGAAAAAACTACTTTAAAGTTCATATGGAACCAAAAAAGAGCCCACATAGCCAAGACAATTCTAAGCAAAAAGAAAAAAGCTAAAGACATCATTCTACTTGACTTCAAGCTATACTACAAAGCTATAGTAACCAAAACAGTATGGTAGTGGTACCAAAACTGATATGTCGACCACTGGAACAGAACAGAGGCCTCAGAAATAACACCACACATCCACAATCATCTGATCTTTGGCATCACACGTTTAATGTTAAACAATTGCCAGTGATTTTTTTTTTTTTCTTCAAATACTGTTGGTTCCAGGTGAGGTGTCTGAGTGCCAGCAAGAGAAGTGATTCACAAGAAGAATTTATCAACAACATTATAGGTATGAAGGGAAAAGTTTTATTAGATTAAAAGAATGCTGTAGAAGAGTGAAGCGAGGAGCCTCATCAAGAGAGGACTGAGTGAGTTACTGTGGATTTTCCTTAGAGGTGTTTATGGACCCTAAAGCAGGAGTTTGAGGGAAATGTGGATCATATTAGCCACATAGGTCACAATAATAATTACATTTGTAATAGATATTTTGGTGCCTTGATGTCAGCAAGAGTTGCACAATGATTTTCGACATTCATGAATTCCAGAGATGTTTGAAATTCATTATTTATAAATTGATGAGAAAGAAGCCTGGAAACAGATGCCACATTAACATAACAGGAAAGTATAATTACTTCTAAATGTATCAGATAAGGAATTTTGCCTCTGGATGGCCTGTTTGATGGTCACCAGGTGATCTTTGCTCTCCTCATTTTCTCCCTGACAAATATCTTGGTCAAATCTTTTATCCTTTATGTTTCCCCATGCTCAGTTTACCTACTGCCAGTTAGGGTCTCAAGAAAGGGAAAATGGCAAGGTGAAAAGGGGTGTTAAGTCTGTCTGTCTTCTTCCCGCTGAAAAGGCATTGAAAGGATAAGTTGCATTTTCCCTTTCTTACTCTCTCTCATGAAGCAAATGAAGAGTCATGAAAAACTTATTCATGGGGGAAGACCAGATTTCTTCCAGAGGCCCCATGTAAATGGAAGTTGCTATTGCAGGCTGGTATTGGGACTGTGTAGTCATCTGTAAGTGGAATCATTGTAATCTGGAAGATATAAACTTAATCAGAGCATTAAAAAAGCAGGGACCAAATATTAAAAGAATGATGAGGAATAAAGGTCCTAGGAATGGCAGAAGCCATGTGATTTTTGGAAATGAATTAGTAAAGGTTTTGGCCCAGTCTTGGTTCCTCTGGGAAAGTGTGTGTAGCCATGCAGCTTGTTTAAACATTTATTGAATATTAGTTTCCACTATTTTAGAACCATTGATGTAGGTGCAACAGGATTTATTGATGACATCACAGACTCCTACTTGTTCAGATAGGAAGTAGAGTTTGTCTATTATCAAAAATTATTCCTGCTAGTGAGTCTAAAGCCTTTTCTAGCACCAAAAATCTTACTCCAGTTCTTGCTTAGGCTATGATAAGGGAGGTAGTAAGTTCCTGTAATGTGATTTAATAGTAAATAAAACCTCCCTAAGGAGTGAGAGTTGTGATAGTTCCTACAACATTAGCAACAATAAGTCTTAGGACTCTTTTTTTTTTTTTTTTTTTTTTTTTCCTTTTTTTGGTAGAATGAGATTCTAGATTGAGAGTTATGTTTAAGACAGTAATTTGGGTGGGAGATACTGCACCCAGAATACAATCCTATAATACAGAGAATTATCAAAGTAAGATAGGGCTAAACCTTTAACAGGGTTTAAATAATTATAAGCAGTGCTGCAAAGCCATAGGAACCCTGGAAGGGCAGTTAATATATTTTTGAGGCTTCTCGGAGTAAGAGGGCCACGCTGCTAACCCTCCTAAACAGGGGACCATCCCTGGGATAGTACATTTAACATTTTTGAAATACATGCTATAGGGTGCTTAGAAGAACTGAGATTTTGGGCTAAGACTCCCAAAGCTATTCCCCTCCATCTGTGTACATACAAAAAGAAAGGTTTAGTCAGGTCTAAGGAGGGTAAGGTCAGGGCTGAGATGAAAACCTCTTTTAAAGTGTTTAGAGCATGCTTCATACCATTACTCTTACATAGAGGTCCTCCCCAGTTCCCTTGAGGGCCTCATATAAAGATTTTGCTACTAATCTGAAGGAAAGAATCTGTATTTTCCAAAACCTGACCATATTTAAAAAGGACTGAAACTATTATTTATTTCCTGGGTGACATGGTTTGGCTCTGTGTCTTCCCATCCCGCCAAATCTAATGTTGAATTGTAATCCTCATTGTTGGAAAAGGGACCTGGTGGGAAGTGATTGCATCTGGGGCTGGATCCCCCCTTGCTGTTCTTATGATAGTGAGTGAGTTCTCATGATATCTGCTTGATTATAATCCAGGAATAGAGATAGATGTGCTTGTTCTTGCACTTGCCCTTGTTCTTCAGGGCTCCCTTGTCAGGTAGGTTGGTGAGGTTATAGCTGTAATAGTCTAGAAGGAAGACACACCTTCCCCACAATGAGAGAGAAAGGAACACTCACTCTCCCAATGACCCTCTTGTTTACAATAAGGACAGGGTTCCAGGGGTGGCTTGTAACCCAGAGACTTGGGACATTCTCTACCCCAGTGTCCTGGATTCCTGTAGTGATGACAGGCCCCTGTTCTGTTAGTGTTATAAGGACAAGCCTTGGGGTAATTAGCTAACAAAAAGAATGTGCCAATGCCATGGCCATGTAATATGCTTGGCAATGGCTTTTTTTCTCCTTCATTTGAGCTTTTCTATTTTTTGTTTCCTCCTGGTTACTAAAAATATTAAAGGCTACCTTTAGTAAAGTAGGAAGGGAAGTTTGTGGGCCTTGTTCTAAGTTTTGGAGGTTTTATCTGATATCTGGGGAAGCCTAACTTTTTATAAAATATATGGCACAATGGATTGACTCTCAGGGCTTTCAGAGTCTAAATTTGTATATTTATGCATGGCCTCCCCAAGTCTAGCTTGGAAAAGAGAAACGCTCTCATATGGCTACTGAGCAATTACTGTAATTTAGAAAAATTAATGGGTTTTATTAGAGCCTTTTTCATTCCTTTCAACAAACAAGTTATCATATAATCTTACCTGCCCCTGCATTTGTTTGGATTGGCATCAGTGGCCTGGTACTGCCAATTGGATTCTGTCTCAAAGACAGCTTTTGGCCCAGCTCTATTATCTTTAGGATTATGAACATAAACTTCATTAGCCCAAGCTCAAGCTAAAGACCATATGCATGATTTTTCTTCATGGGAACAGAAAATAGTTAATACCACAAATATGTCTTGCCAGGTTAAATCAGATGCAATCATTAAAGCCCAAAATTCTTGAATGAATTTCGAGAGATCTTGGCTAAATAAGTCCAACTTGAATTGAATTTGCAAAAGATCAGACATTGGAAAAGAGACATGAATTCAAATTGTCCCCAAGTCTCCATTTGCCACCTTGCGGAGAGGCAAAATATTTTTAGAACTTTCCGAGGACTCTATATTAGTGGCATCTGTGACTCCTGTGTGAACATGTAAGGAGAATAAAGTATCTGGATATGAGGGGGTTGATTAGCGGATGGAGCAGATGGAGAGGGTGTAGATGAAGTGGGAGCAGGCTAAGGAGAGTGTGATAGGCAAAAAGAATGCTCATCTAAAACATTAGAATCAGGGAGGGAGGAAGTTTCTTGGACACATACATGACAATTTTCATGTAATTTTGGGTTTTGAGAAAAGCCAAAAAGAGCTGAACATACAGGAACTCTGAATCTTTTCAGAGGTTCCAACAAAATGAGTCTAGTTATAAAATAATATTTCAATCCAAGGTCCCATTGATAGGACAATTTAATTTATTTGACTTTTATATCGAACCCAAGCTGTATTACAAGATAAAATTCATGCTTATTTTTGAGAGTTTGTGTGCAAAAATGTGACCAATATTTAAGAATGCAACCCAAGAATGGAATTGAAGAATGAACTGAACCCATGTTGGGTTTGGATCAGGGACTACAAGATCCCTGAGGTGTCCCTGAGGCTTTTGGACCTCCCTTTTCCCTTTGGCGCACTCTATCCAGGGGTATCGCATCACTGATAGAGGGCCTGCCCTTTCCTGTACGACTAGTTCAGGTGTGCCCTTGTCCGAACAGTCAGCTCAAAACTAACGTGAAGGAGAACTCTCTCATAATTTGAGATGCAGTGTCTGTGAAAAAGTTGAATCCAAAATTGGGTCCACAACCAGTCGAGTATGTCTGCACAAAGTTGAAATCACTGCTGCTCATTTACAAGCCACGCTTTATACAGCGTTTAAGTGAAAGTGAACTTGCCACTCTGTTGTACAAAAGCAAATTAGCTCTTTTGTCTTGGCCTTCAGATAACCCTGGGGAGTGGCCCTTAGCCAGAAGCCATTAATTGTCAGAGAGTACTTAAGCTTTTTACTGGCAGTCTGAAAATATAAAAGAACCCTGGCCAGTCCTCCACCCCTAAGGGCAGTGACAGACAGACATCTTTTCTCCAGGGCTTCAGGATCCCGCCAGAACATGGCTCAGCCAGGGACCGTGAGTTCCCAAAATAAAGAACAAGACTGTGAAGGGAAACAAGGAGAAAAGAGAAGGGAGAAATCCCAGTGAAGTCCCCGTATGGGCCACCAAGATGCTGGGCGAGGTGACGGAGCCCCAGGAGGGGAAACTGATTGGCATGTGAGTAGTAAGACATATTTACCAAAAATGGCATCGATTTGAAAATAAAAATTTTATTAGATAGAAATAATCCTGCAGAAGAATGCAGTAAGTTGTCCAGTAGAGAAGACTGATCACGCCACAGTGAGTTTTTCTTTAGGGGTATTTATGGACTTTAAAGCACAGCTTGAGGGAAATTTTTAGCGTAATAGTCATGTGTGTCAAGATAAATGATTACATTTGCAGACATTTAGTGCCTTGATGGCAGGAAAGGTTTCACAATGAGTTTCGACATGCATGCATTCTGGAGATGTATAGAAATTCTAGTTATTTACAAATTTTTAGGAAAGAAGCCTGGAACCAGATGTCGGCTTTATAATAAGAACGTCTAATTATGTCTAAGTTCCTCAAATAAGAAGTTTTGCCTCTGGATGAACTGTGTGATGGCCACCAGGTGATCTCTGCTGTCCTCAGTTGCTACAGGACCTTTTATCCAGAGTGAGATCTGCATCACATTAAATAATTGCAAACTCTAAAAGTGAGACTTTTCTAGAGTACTTCTGGAAAGTTAAAACAATATAATTTTCTGCAGATTTTTTTGAAGGAGGTCCATATCATTTCCATACCCTTCAATAATTGCCAAACTGCTGGTATCCACAGTATTTGTGATGGCTAGGCTGCTAGTTCTCAAAACTACTCTGGACCTGAGAAAATGGGAATTAAAATAGGGCTAATTAAAATGCCACAGATGTCTTTACTCTTAACAAAGATTCGGTCATTTCGGTTTTCTTTCTTTCTTTCTCTTTCTTTCTTTCTTTCTTTCTTTCTTTCTTTCTTTCTTTCTTTCTTTCTTTCTCTTTCCTTCTTCGTGCTAAAATAATTTAAATTCATTTAAAGCTGATTTTCCATGCTGCTCAGTATTTGTGCAACAAAAAAGAAAAACAAATACATATTTCTTATTATAGAGGTTTAGTTAGAAAAACTAATACCTAAAAACAGATATATAAACATTTTTGTCACTGTATATGAAACATATTTTTAAAAAATCAGATAGCATATTAATTTATAACTTATATAAGTTTAAAATATGTCAGTACTTAAAATTTACATCCATGAAACATTTTACTTTTTTTGGTGAAAGTTCTCTTTTTTGAGTTACCTTTAATATTAAACAATATTAAATGACAACAAACAGTAGCACTTTTAAGTATACTAAATCTTTTATCCAGAGTCAAGATATCTTCATGATTATCAACTTAGTTTTTATCAACTGAGATATTTTCTTTGCATATTTTCCATAAAACTGTATCTATGATGATTTTTAAACAAAATTAAACATGAAACATACACACATATAATTCCAAATTGCTGGAAATTTACTATTACATTTTACCTTACTTCAAACAATTACTATTATTGCATGCTATTATTTTAATTTTTGAAAAAAATGAAATAAATTTTAAAAACTATAATAGTACATTATCCTAACTAAATCTGACTGAAATAAGCAAAAATATTTAAAATAATTGTACTATTTTATGCCCTCCAATACACTATAATTAAAATACAGTAAAAAGATGATAATAATGTTTTGCACCCAATGCTAACTTTAATCAAAGAGATAAAGTGTTCATTTAAAAATGTTATTATCTGCCAAAAATTTTCAGGCAAATTTTCTCTATCTTATTATTAATAAAAATGATTTTTCAATACTATTTTGCTGTTTATCAGCAAATGAAATTCTTATCTGTCACATTTTTGCACTTTCTCCAGTATTGTCCTTACACTGAATATAACCTATAACATTAAAAACATAAGCACCTCTAACACATAGCCTCAGTTCATCCTTTGATTTATGTTATTACTTAAATTACATATAAGCCTTTATAAATCTGATCTTATATCTACAGAAAGAGCTCATGTCTGTCCAATTGTCATTCGTAAGTATAAAGGAGGTGTAGTAGTCAGGGTTCTCCAAGATACAGTACTAGTGTGTGTGTGTGTGTGTGTGTGTGTGTGTGTGTGTGGTGAGAGAAAGAGACAGAGAAAGAAAAACACAGAGACAGAGACAGATACAGAGAAAAAAGAAGAGAGGGGGACAGAGAGAAGTTGATTTTAAGGAACTGGTTCATGTGATTGTGCAGGATTGGAAGTCAAAATTCTGCACGGTAGGCTGGCAGACTGGAAATTCAGGAAACAGTTTATGTTGCAACTGAAGTCTGAAGACAGTCTACTTGTAGAACTTCCTCTTCTTTGGAGGTCAATTCTTTTCTTCAAATCCTTAATGGATATGGATAAAATGTAACTATATTATGGAGAGTAATTTGCTTTACTTATAGTCTACTGATTTAAATGTTAATCTTACCTTAAAAAATACCTTCACAGCCAAATCCATGCATGCTTGACCAAATATCTGGGTACTGTGTCCCATCCATGTTGAAACATAAACTTAACCAGGGCACAGGGACAAAAGTACAATTATTATTTTTGGAACCATAAGGTATTTGTATTTCTATTATTTTACAAATACTTGCTTCTAAATTCAGTGCCCTCCTCTCTATTACTTTCTTTATCAATTGAATTCACTTCCTAATCAGAAAAAAAGGTGATCTCTACAAGAAAACTTTTCCAGACCTCAAATCGTTACTTTATCATGTCCCCATAGCCTGCTATTAAAAATGATGCATACTGATGTATATTGTTGTTAGAATTTTTAAATATATTCTCACTATTAATTAATTAAGGACATTTGTTACTAGGCATTTAACAAGTATCAGGCAAGTGGAAAAGCAAATATGAATAAGACAAACTTTCCTTGAGTAACTTACAATCAAGTGAAGGATAGAGGAAAATGAAATACCAAAATACAGTATGCTATTGCAGTATGATATTATTTGAAGAGCACATATAAACTACATATAAATCAGCTTTGGGGGCTTAACAAAAAATCACTTCCCTAAGATGAGATTAAGGAAGTAAAGATGACTGAAGTGAAAGACCTCACACAGTCCTACAGAATCAGTTTCCAGAAGAAAATATAGATGAATTGTGACAAATACAGGAAAGTGGTCTATTAAAATAAGCAACTAGAAATTGGCTTTACATTTGGCACACAGTGGAGAATTTTATTGAACAGATGAAAAGGACTGGTGTCATAATGTACTTCATAGTAAAACAGATGAAAGATGAAGTGAATACCATTCATGGAAAAAAAAAAAAAAAGCTTATTTGAACAGATTGAATGAGAAGGGTAGGACAATACTATGAAGCATATCTTGGTCTGGAGGAGTTTTTCATTTGAAAAGGGGATTGTGGATCTTTGATAATTCATGGCTGCCTAGACCAGATCGGTCGGGGAGACCCTAACCTAGCAGCGCTAGAGGAACTAAAGACACATACACAGAAATATAGAGGTGTGAAGTGGGAAATCAGGGGTCTCACAGCCTTCAGGACTGAGAACCCCGAACAGATATTTACCCACATATTTATTAACAGCAAGCCGGTCATTAGCATTGTTTCTATAGATATTAAATTAACTAAAAGTATCCCTTATGGGAAAAAAAGGGATGGGCCGAATTAAAGGAATAAGTTGGGCTAGTTAACTGAAGCAGGAGCATGTCCTTAAGGCAAAGATCACTCATGCTATTGTTTGTGGCTTAAGAATGCCTTTAAGAGGTTTTCCGCCCTGGGCAGGCCAGGTGTTCCTCGCCCTCATTCCGGTAAACCCACAACCTTCCAGCGTGGGCATTATGGCCATCATGAACATGTCACAGTGCTTCAGAGATTTTGTTTATGGACAATGGAGGACAGTTAACAGCCAGATTTTGGGGGGCTTGTTCCCAACACATGGCATTTGGTCAAAAAGATGAAAGAAATTATGGAAGCTTAAGAAGAATAAAAAGTTAAAATTTTTGCTTTCACATATTTTCACAATGTGTATTTCATATAATTTTTATAGCTTTGCAGAGTTCTCACTGTGATCTTAATAATATATAACTCTTATTGGTTGCTCATGTGAAACAAAGACTGTATGTACCATTGCCCTACTCTAATTCAGCTAATTTAAAATTAAGTGGGTATAGCTCATTTTAACAAAAGTACTTTCACATTTTTGTCATCAACAATGTAACAATAGAAAACTTTGTAGTTTTGATTCCATTATTGTGCTGTGTTATATTTCTAATTGAACAAATGTATCCAGCATTAAGGAAGGTTCACTGAAAGCAGAAACATATAGAAATTGTATTCATATGCATACGTATATGACAGTGGATATGTAATAACCATTTGGGTACCATTTATTCAAAGATAATTATGAAATTCCTACCTAATTCCCTTTTTACTAATGGTAAAGACACATATAACTAAATTATATAATGAAATTCTGGTTGTAACTTTAGAAGATCTACTATTGTGTCAATGGGCACAAGCAGCCAAATTTAAGGGAAATCTGGACTTTATTGATTTTATTATATTAGTGATTGTTTTACACCTGATTCTCACTCTATCATATTTTTAAATATTGAGGTTAAGTTAATATACAATAAAATGAGCCTATCTTAAGTGTACAATTTAATTAGTTTTGATATTTGTGCACATCCATGTAATCAATACCCTGTTCAGGCTGTATCTATCATTTCTATCACCTCAGAGAACTTCATTCTGATTCTTCCTGTCAATCTTGACCTCTACAAGAAAATAATACTCTTCTGATTTCTATTACCATAAATTAGTTTTTTTCTATTATTTATCTTGGATTCAATGAATTCATATAATTAAAATAACTTATTTCTGGCTTTTTTGTCTCAATATACTATTTTTGAGATTCATCTATATTGTGAATGTCAGTAGTTAATTCTTTATATTGTTGAGCAGCATTCAATTGTATTAATAAACTAAATTTTTCTATTATGCAGTTGATGGAAAGTTGGGGTGTTTGGAATTTTGCCTGTTGTAAGTGTAACTGATGTAGTACTCTCATATAAGTAGTTTGATGTGAAGATAATTCTTTCTATCTCTTGAGTAAGCACTTAAGACTAGAACTGAGAAAACATGAGTGTATATTTAGTTTTATAAGAAATTATAAAATAGTTTTCCAAAGTGGTTGTATAAATTCATAAGACTTCCAGAAAAGTATGACAGTTCCAGTACTTCCATATCCTTATCAACTTTTGATTTTGCTTGTGAGTTTTCTATTAGCCATTAGTTTATTTTAACGTGACAATCAATTTACCATATAACTGATGCTCTTGGGCAACATTTAAATTCCTAAAGATGTTTATGGATTTGCATAAAGTTTTAATTTTGATGAAGTCTATTTTTTTTTTTTTTACTTCTATGGTTTGTCCTTTTTTGTCTTACCTATGGAATTTTTGATTAATAAATGTCATTAATATATTGTATTATGTTTTCCTACTATTGGGGTTGCTTTTTTTGTTTGATATGAGTGTTTTCATTTCCTTTATTCCAACTTTATCCAGTTTTTTCTACATCATTTGTTAAAAGACTTTCCTTTTTTAATTAATTGCTTTGATACCTTTGTATAAAATTAACTCATGATGTTTGTGTGGTTCTATTTCTGTGCCCTCTATTTTGTATCATTGGTCATTTATTTTGTTCTTTCAGCAGTTCCATACTTTTCTGAATTATTGTACCTTTATAGTAAGCTTCAAAATCAGGTGCTAATATTAACAGTATACTTATTCCAACTTTCTTCTCCTCTTTCTCCTCCCCTTTATCTCTACATAGATAGAGTAAATATTTTTAGATGTTTTATGTCCATCTATCTACACATTTTCTTTAATTTGGCTATTTGATTACTTTGTATTTGATTAACTTTAACATAAATTAAATCAATTAACATCAAATATATATTCCCCAAACCATTATTTCTTAAATGGGATTCTATTTATAGATTAAATAGACAATGGTTTTGTTAAAGAATTGACATCTTACCAAAGATTCTGGTATTGAGTCTTACAATCCATCCACCTAAAAGAAACATTTATTTAGGACTTCATAATTTCAACATTTTTTGTAGTTTTCTTTCTAGTGATCTTACCTATCTATTTTTCATATGTGTCTAATATTTTTAAAAACTATTTATGCTATTTGGTCTACTAGAACAATCAAAAGTAAATATTTTGAGTACTAAAAAGATAATTTTGTCTCTAGGAAGAAAAAAACAGTGAAAACTACAGAGAATCTATTAAAGATGAGGAGTCCTAGTAGTAAAATCAGATACAAGTTTCGTTACCTTGAGATGTTAAAAGTTATTTTTAATCTGTTATTAAAAAAATTTCCAGAGCAAAATTTATTCATCATATTATGCTATAGTTCACCCTCACCCATGGAAGCAACATTCCAACACCCCCAGTGGATGCCTGAAACCACAGATAATACTGAATCCTATATACACTCCCTTTTGCTATACATACACACCTAAAATAAAGTTTAATTTATAAATTAGTCAACGTAAGAAACTAACAACAATAACTAATTATAAAATACAATTATAATAATGTTTTGCAATTAAATTTGATTAATATTGTCTCTCTCTATCTCAAAATATCTCATTGTACTGCACTCACTCTTCTTGTAATGACATGAAATAATAAAATGCCTACATGATGAGGTAAGTGTGTGAGTAGTGTTGGCATTGTAACATAAAATTGAAAATATAGAAGTAAACAAATCACAGGTTTCAAATTGTGCATTGTTCTGAGTGGTGTGATAAAATCTTACACCATCCCACTTTATTCTGCTCAGATTTCTCTTACTCAGTAGCTATATTGGTTGTCAGCTCAACTATCTCACTATCACAGTGCTTGGTGTTCAAGTAGCCATTAAAAAAAAAATTATACTTTAAGTTCCGGGGTACATGTGCAGGACGTGCACTTTTGTTACATAGGTATACACGTGCCATGGTGATTTTCTGCACCCATCAACCCATCACCTACATTAGGTATTTCTCCTAATGCTATCCCTCCCCTAGCTCCCCAATCCCTGACAGGCCCCAGTGTGTGATGCTCCCCTTCCTGTGTTCATGTGTTCTGGCCTCAAAGTTTAATGATTTTGTTTTTTTTCAGACTGTAATTGACTGATCCTGAGGAAAGAAAAATTATGTAAAATAAAGGGGACTACTGTACTAATTAATTCTACATAATATCAAAGTCATATATTGTAGAAGAGCAAGTACTAGTATTAGGTAATATGCTATCAAGGATAAAACCAATAATCTTAGATAATAATACTTAGCTTTTGATATTAATTTTTTGTGTGTGTGTATGTGGGTGTAAACGACTGTAACTCTGTTTATCACGGAAGAGACAAAACTAGAAAGATGACTTGGATTTGGTATTGATGGAAATTCACCTCTGTGGACAGCAAGAAAATTCATTCATGTGCAAATAGAAATTGAATAAAAGAGCAATCCACATTCTGCTTTATTAGAGTGAAAAAGTGATCATCGATAATATGCTGTCTGACCTTAGTGTTGACAAAGATAGAAAAATCATAACTTTGGTCAAACCTTTGTCTGTAGGTACACAATTTTTTTGAACTGCTCTGTGATAATTTTAAGAAAATCTATTCATTTTACTACAGCTTTTCTACACAGAAGTTAGGTAGTTGTTAAAATGGAAATTACTCTCTTGAGATTTAGCTGTTCCTGTTGTTGATTTTACTTCATTATTTTTCTACTTACGATTACATATGATTAGATTTTATGACATTGATAACGTCAATGAAAAATAAATTTAAAATTTCAACCAGGTTATCAAACTAAAATAGTTTAGTTATATGTATTCTATATTTTAAATATTTCACCAGAGGTAGAAGTGCCAGGATTTTAAATAATAACAATCACATTTAAATCAATATTTCTTAGAAAAACAAAACTAGTACAGATAGTATAACCATTGAGAACTGAACACTATCCTAACAATTGAGGTTTTAGAAAGGAAATAGATAACATACCAGTGAGTAAATGTAATAACTACACTCATGAAGTAGAAGAAATATTTTTGGAGTTTTATTTAACCAAAAGTAGACATTTAATTTACATTATCAATAAATGTTTAAATGTTTAATCTTTGAGATTTGAAAGTAACTAAAATATCCTCTAGAGCACTGAATAACTGAATATATATATTATATATATATATTTACATATTATATATTTTTATATATATTTTTATATATATTTATTATATATATATATATATTTTTTTTTTGAGATGGAGTCTGGCTCTGTCACCCAGGCTGGAGTGCAGTGGCACAATCTCAGCTCATTGCTACCTCCGCCTCCCAGGTTCCAGCTATTCACCTATTCTCCTGCCTCAGCCTCCTGAGTAGCTGGGTCTACAGGTGCCCGCCACCACACACAGTTAATTTTTGTAGTTTTAGTAGACATGAGGTTTCACCAAGTTGCCCAGGATAGTCTCTATCTCTTGACTTCATGAACTGCCCGCCTCGGCCTCCCAAAGTGCTGGGATTACAGGCATGAGTCACTGCGCTCAGCCGCGCTGAAAATATTCTTTAGTGAGTAATAGTGGAGATTAAAAATGTTAAATAATTTGCTTTAGTTTGCCTAAAATTACTGTTGAAATCGTAGACCAGAATGTTCACTATTTCTTTTTTTTTTTTTTCATCTTTATGACATTTATTTCTTTTTTTTTTTTTAATTTTTATTTTTTATTTTTTTTTTATTTTTTATTTTTTATTATACTTTAAGTTCTAGGGTACATGTGCATAACGTTTATATCATGTATAACTCCCCAAAGCAATCCCTCCCTCCTCCCCCTCCCCATGATAGGCCCCAGTGTGTGATGTCCCCTTCCGGAGTCCAAGTGATCTCATTGTTCAGTTCCCACCTATGAGTGAGAACATGCGGTGTTTGGTTTTCTCTTCTTGTGATAGTTTGCTAAGAATGATGGTTTCCAGCTGCATCCATGTCCCTACAAAGGACGCAAACTCATCCTTTTTGATGGCTGCATAGACCCAGCCATCCCACTACTGGTATATACCCAAAGGATATAAATTACTCTACTACAAAGACACATGCACACGTATGTTTATTGCGGCACTATTCACAATAGCAAAGACTTGGAATCAACCCAAATGTCCATCTGTGACAGACTGAATTAAGAAAATGTGGCACATATACACCACAGAATGTTCACTATTTCTAAATAAGACACCTTAAGCATATGAAAGCTCAAGTATTTTGAACGCACAGATATATTTTTATGAAAAGCATAAAGCAGAAGGCGGAAAAATACTTGAACATAAAATAATTAAAAACCTAAAATGTCAGTATAACTTAGATTAAACTTAATATTATTTCAATTTGGACTTATATTTATGATTTAGAAGTTTATAGTCAAAGTGCGTCTGACCACTTTATTTGTAAATAAACCTTCTCTTGTTATTTTTGCATTTAACTCTAAAATGCTTACTGTTTTGTTTTTTGCTTTTCAAGTCTCTGCTTATTTAAGTATTTGTCATGGACATTTTCAATTAATTATTAAAAATTTTTGTAAAATATGTGTTTGCTAAAATATGATGCCTAACTCCCTGTATAGGGCCATATTAATTTTATTTGGTTATGTCACTTACATGTAAATCAGTTGACTTCACAACAAGAAAAAACAAGATTTTCTTTCTGTTGTAAAGTTATTCAAAATGCCTTTTTAAGAATATGAATTGATTCATTTCCAAAAAGCAATGCAAAGTAAGTTTTCTTTGACAAGTGAGAAATAACTTCATAATTTTTTAATCCATATTGAATCCAAAATCTTAAGTTGCCTGACAAAACTGCCAAACACTTTCAGTCATTTCATATGAATGATAATTATAAGTTAGGATATTCCAATTTATTATTTATAATGAGAAAGCAAAGAAACCTATGAAAGATTAAACCAGAAAAGTGTTTTCAGTCATTCATCAACATTACTGGTTTAGAGAGCTTTAAAAATATTACAAACAATGCCAACTTCCTCATCAATTAAAACTATTAATAGTTCTTTTTACTCTTATTTATGTTTTATTTTTCAATTTAAACACTATGATGGTATTTTTAATTTACATGAAATGTATTGTCTGCTTTTGTGTGAAATCTCTGGTAGACTTTGAGAGTTGAAGAAATTTTGAAAAATACTAGGGATAATATCTGATCAAGAAATAATTATCAAATGAAGATGAATGAAGCAGACATAAACATATTTTCAGGCTGAGAGAAATTTGTCATTAAAAAATGGCCAACTGTGGGGTGGGCTGCAGACAGAGATAAGAGAGATGAGTGTGGGGCAATCCCATAAGAGGCTATGTTGTTCATAATTGGTTTAAGGGATTTCATCCCCTAAAATTAAAATTAACCACAGACATATGTTGAGAGGTTTATTTGTTGATTTAATATTCTATTAGGTTGTGCTCTGAGTTAAGGATAAGTGTTAGAGCAAGGTACAAGAGCTGTGGATATTTTGAAAAGATGAGAAAACGGATGTGGAGCTGTTTAAGAACAAAGAAGGAGTGATAGGCAGTACAGAAGGCTCAGGGAAGTTAGAAATTACTATGAGCTTGTTCTCTAACAGTCATTAGTTCAAAGGGTGCATGAGATACAACAATGAAATAATCTGTACAACAAACTTCCATGGCACAAGTTTACCTATGTAACAAACCTTCACATCACCCCTGAACTTAATATACAAGTTTTTAAAAGATAATTAAAATTAGTAAATTTTGAAATAACTTTCTACTTATTAGTAAACTCAGTTCATGCAATTTACCAAAATGATTACTAAAATTCTGATTTTAGTTTAAACACACACACACAAACTTATTTTATATTTCATCACCAAAGTAAATCCCATCAGTTTATAAATGTTGGGGGGGGGAAGAATTATGCCCTATATCATTACTTTTACTAGAAGCAAATACTATAGTGCCCAGCACATAGAAGCTGCTAAAAAATAAGGGAATGGAAATCCACATTGTGGTTCTCTCTGTCTCACTTAATTCACATTTGTATTATTAAAATTAATAAGAATAATAAAAAGCCTAGCTATTTCCCCAAAGGCTAAGTTATTTTAGCAACTTGGAACACTCTTCCTGAGTTAATTTATTCCTGAAATAAGGTGTGGGAACAATTCTAAAGTGAAGACTTGTAAGTTTCTGTAATTTTCTATACCTGTTACTGAACCTAGTTTAATTATCTTTTAAAAGTATCCTCTGACTCTTACTCAGGCAATGGGACCACTTTTGATAAATTAATACCACTTAGGGTCTCCTCATTTCTAGAAAATATGATATGCTTCTCCAATTAAACCTTTAGAACTGCTGCTTCTGCTGCTGAAAACCAACCAAATGGGAAATATTATGGAGGAATAAAAATAATACATGCATTTTTTTCTTCAAAATTGAGAGGATAAAGAAAAAGTAGGGCAAATAGGTACCATGGGAGGAACTCTGCAAGAAGATAGGCTCTATCAAAAATTAATTTTGCCAAGGTAATAACAACTATACTGTGAAGGATATTTTGGAAAGCAGAGATGAGAAAATAGACTAGAAAATGACAATAAGTTTCCATGAAAATCTTGAAAAAATCCTTAGTAATATTGTGAACTATGATGATACTTTAGAGAGCAAACAGGGGAATTTCATTCCAATTATTCCGGCATCATATGTTTGAGTTAATTTCACATTTTAATATAGTTCACGTCTAAGCCAAATATCTACCTTAGTTTTGTGTGGCACGTAGTAGGAATTCAGTTTATATTACTGCATGAATATATAATTTTATTACATCAGTCCAAGTACGTAGCCTGTGCTAATATGATTCATAATGTTAGAGATAAAATATTAATATTATAAAATTTACTTTGAATAGGACAAAGAGTATACAATTTTCTGTCTTTAATATATGAATTCACAGATTCACATCTGAAATGAAATTCTTAGAATCATAGAAATGGCAAACCATCTAATTTATCCCTGCATTTAAAATTTCTAGATATTTTAAGGTGAGAAATGTTAATGCATTTATACATTTATTCAGTTATGTCTTAGCTGCTTTCACACAACCAGAAGGCACTGCACTGAAATAAAGATAACACAACTAGAAATAGTGATTAAAAGTGAAGAGGACTTCTACTTTTCTCTCAACCTAAGAACAAGTTTTTTTTCAAAATTTGAATTAACTTCTCTTTCCATAAATAGGTTGGTGCAAAAGCAATGGCAAAAACCACAATTACTTTTACACCAATCTAATAGTGGACTAATAATGGACAAACACCTTGAAAGTCTTTAAATATTTAACGTTTGTTTAAATGCAATATTGGACTTGATGTTGCATGGTTGAAGAGAGTTGCTAAGTAGAGGTTTAACAGTGAAACAAGACATAACAGTGAAATAATATGTAATATATGACAAAGATAAAATAGAAAATGTTCAAACTGAAATGGCTAGTACAAATCACAAAGTAAAAATAGTGAGCAATTTAAAATCGATTTCAATATATAATAAGAAGAAAATATTTATTTGTTAACATCAAGCATCATGATGGCAAAAGAAAGAGTTAAATGCAATTCCATTTTCTTTTCTTTTTTTATTTGACATAAAAGTTTGTTTTGTTTTGTTTTGTTTTGCTTTGCTTTGCTTTGCTTTTTGAGACACAGTCTCACTCTTGTGGCCCAGGCTGGAGCGCAATGGCGTGATCTCAGATCACTGCATCTTCTGCCTCCAGGTTCAAGCAATTATCCTGCCTCAGTCTCCCTTAGCTCTTGTTGCCTAACCTGTAGTGCAGTAGCACAACCTCAGCTCATTGCAACCTCTGTCTCCCAGTTCAAGCAATTCTTCTGCCCCAGTCTCTCGAGTAGTTGGGATTACAAGCACCCGCCACCACGAGTGGCTTATTTTTGTATTTTTAATAGAGACGGGATTTCACCATGCTGGCCAGGCTGGTCTCAAACTCCTGCCTTCAGGTGATCTACCTGCCTTGGCCTCCCAAAGTGCTGGGAGTGCAGGCATCAGCCACCACACCCGGTCACAACTCCATTTTCTAAGATAGCATTGCTAAATGTCATGTCCACTATAGATACAGTCTACAGATACTATGAGACTGTTATTGAGTAGAATGCTATGGTTAACATTAAAGACATTTTACTGTGGGTATTTATTTTCTCATGTACAGCACAGGAGAGGACATTTCTGGTAATATCATTGTTAGACAAATGGTTTCTTTTCTAACTTCCTAACTTTAAGCGGGAGAATAACAGATGATTTGTCCCCTCTCAGTATTACCTATGATCTCTATGTACGTTATACTCAAGTTAGTATCTCCAGTTATCTATTATCTAAAAACCAACTGAAGAATATAGCTGCTTTCATATTATATCAAGACCATGGACCCTGTAAATGTTATCATCTAGTGTCAGTACTTAAACACCATCTATATGTGGGTAAATCCCAAATTATATCTCTAACTTTTATTTATGTTCTGATTGCCAGATGTGGATATCTAAAAACCCAAGACATCTCAACTAGCATGTTGAAAATCATATGCCTTATTTGCCTCTCCAAATTTTCTGGTCTCCAGCCTACTGTGTTTCTCTTAAGACCAACTGCCCTTTTCAGTTACCCTAACCATAAGCCCAGAATTATCATTTCATGTCTCTCACTTTGTAACTTACATCCAATTCTTTAGCAAATTCTATCATCATTACCTTCAGAATATAGCCAAAATAACTTCTCACCACAATCACCACTAACACCATGGCTTAAACTTCTTCATTTCTCACCTAGTTTATTGTAATAACCTCCTAAATTTTTTCTCTACCCACCTTCCCTTGCTTTTAGTCTATTTTCACATCAACGGTCCTCTTAAACTGCAAGTTTGATCATGTCATTCTTTGCTCAGCATCCTCCAATGGCTTCCCATATGACTGAGGGCAAATTCCTACTCTCTGCCTACCTTTATGACTTTCCCTTTCACTCCCTCATTCCTTGATCCTCAATTATGATGGTTTTCATGATGTTCCTCTAAATCTTCAGTCACTTTTGTCTTTAAAGGCCTTTGCATTTGCTCATTCTCCACTATTTATATCTTTCTCGACTCCTTTCAAATTCTGGCCAAAATGTTACCTCATAATTTTCTTATCACTATATTTAAAGGGTCACTCTTATCATTCTTACTTTATTTATATTTTCTCCATACTATGTATTACAACTCAACTTATAGAGGTTTTTTTCTATAAGTTGAGAATATAACCCAATAACAATATAAGCTCCAGGAAGATGAGGTTTTGTTTTGCTCACTAGTGTTTTCCTATCAGCTAGTATCGAGCCTGTTGTATGGCAGAAACTCAATTAACATGTGTTGAATGAGTGGATCATGAATAGTAGCTTTTTTAAAAAATAAATTACTTGTGATTAAAAAGGAGTGGCTGCTGATCTATTATGCATTTGTTATTAATACACTTTAATTTTCATTTTACATGCTGCTTATTCTATTAAAAAGCTATCTTTTTCTCTGGTATCCCCTCTTTGGGAGGCTGAGGAAAAAGGATTTCTTGAGCCCAGGAATTCCAGATCAGCTGGGGCAACATAATGAGATTCCATCAGTACAAAACATAGAAAAAATAAAAGTTAGTTGGGTGTGGTGGCACACACCTGTGGTTCCTGGTATACTGAAGATTGAGATGAGAGGACTGCTTGAGCCCCAGGGGTACAGGCTGCAGTGAGCAGTGATAACTGCACTATAGCAGCCTGAGTGACAAAGTGAAACCCTGTCTCAAATAATAATAATAATGATAATAATAATAACGTTGAGTCTCCCCCAATGCCTTTTCTAAACCCAGACATTCTCTTCTATTGGTTCCAAGTCTTTACGCAAATCTAAGTTAAAAGAAGTCGTTCAGCCAATTGCTAATAAGAAAATATTTGAGTCCACCTATGACCTGGAAGCCCCCACTGCAAGTTGTCCCACCTTTCTGGACAAGACTCCTATACATCTTACATATATTGATTGATGTATTATGTCTCTTTAAAACATAAAATCCAAGCTGTAGCCTTTGCACTTGTTCTCAGGATGTCCTGAAGCTGTATCACAGGCCATTGGTCATTCATATTTGGCTGAGAAGAAATGTCTTCAAACATTTTACAGAGTTCAACTATTTTCATAGACATAGCCCCTCCCTTTTGTTCCTCTCAATTCACCAGAGTGTAATTTTGTATCTGCTTTCAGTTTCTAAGGTCAACAAAGTTTTAAACAGTCAATTAGCAGGCCTCAACTGTGCCAAAATGATCAATTAGAGGAAAATGACTCAGCTCTATAGAGTAACAGGTTTAAATGTAAAGAAGTTTATGTAAGATTCAAAGAAAGATACATCAAAATTAAGAAAAATTAAGAAAGATTGGGTACCATCTTTACAAGTCTGGGAAAAACAAACAAACTTAGGAGTGAACAAATTATATAGAAAATATCAAGGAAAATGTCAATTTAAGGGTTTAAGAGTAGTTATTGACCCTTTTGACTGAGTAAGGGGGTCAGGAGGAATGGTGATTCTGCTCAATAATGAAATTCAACCAATCAACACATGCAACAGATAAAAATAGTCAAAAATAGAAGCTTTTGCACAAGAAGTAATGTTTAGCTTTATGCAGTGTTGGCAATATATAATTAAAAGCAAAATCCCCCCTCAACCCTGAAAACCTCTCCACAGATATAAAGGAGAAAAAAAAAACAAAACAATTTTTCTTATTTAATAAGCGTTAAACCAGATTGTGAAGCACTTCACAGGCAGTCTACTAAGGGATGAAAAAGACTGAAAGAAATTCCGCTTTATTAAGTAGCTAAGTAGATACAACCCTTGCAAAGTGTTCTCAAGATAAACGATAGCTAGCCCCCAACAGAACACTTGACAGTACCATTTGTCAAACAAAATTTATTCTAAACTCACCTGTGAATTACGGTGACCAACGGTTTTACCTAATTGGCCTTATCCAACAGAAGAATACACTTCTCATATCTTTATGACAAGAGAGTTTTGTACCTTGTAGCTAAGCTACTGCTTAAGTTAGGCATCTATCCTCCCACAGAAACTGGGAGATACAAGTGCTATCTTCCTTGTGATTGCATATCAAAGAGACAGTTCTCAGGTCATAGAAAGACATTACTGGGCCTTTAAGCTGGCAAGAGCATTATTTAGCTTTTAAAAAAGATTTACATAGGCACATAATTTATAATGACACATTTTTTTACACTAAATGCTCTAGGAAAAATGAAAGGAGGAGTCTCTTCCCTCATTTTCAATAGCAAGAATCAAAACTCGTAGTTTTAATTTATATTTGCCCTCACAGTAGAAATGCTTATATTGCTATTTACCTACTATTATTAATAATTCTTTCTGAATGGTGAAGTGTGTGATTTGAGGAGAGTGGGTGTTCTCATACTGACACCTTTCTATATATCTTTACTTATATTTTAAAAACATAAACATATATCATTTAAATGACAGATAAACAGATGAATCAAAATTGGAGCAAACTGTACCTCACTTTAAATTTACAAACACAGAATCTCAGAGATAAACTCTATAAATCTGCTTCTTTCTTAACAAACTTCAAAGGTATTTTTTCCTACTCTTTGAGACTCATGCTGTCATATTTGTTTAATTAACATAATCAAGTAATTTATTTATTGAAAGTACATCTAAAAAAATCTCCATTACATGAATCATAATAGGAACTAGGTGTCTAATAATAAAATTAAAAGACTCGTTTCCAGACTTCAAGCACCTACAATTCGGTAATGAATACAGACATAGGAAGGGGGCCCTATAATATACCCACTGATGCTGTAATAAACATTGAAGAGATCTCTAAGGGAATATAGAGTGACTCACTTTAGGAGAGTAGAGAAATGCATCAGAAAAAAAGTGTGCCCTTGGACTCAGATAGGCATAGAAAAGGATGTATTTCTGATAGGGAAACTTCAGATTGAGGAGTCTTAAGATATCTTAACGGATTTTTTTTTTCTCATTTATCAATTACTAATATCTGATCCAAAAATGAAACAAAAGAGGTAAAAAGAGAATCTCTATTTAGTGATTTCATTTTTAAAGTATTTTTGTTATTGTAATTAATTATATCTGCATATGCCTAACATTATAATTATAATTTTTGGGGGGCAGATTTTAAATAATTCTCTATTCTAAAACCCTTGAGTGGTGTAGAATGGATGAACTTTCATTGAGTGTACCAAACAAATCGTGGTTATGATTTTGGTATTATATAAGAGCAAAGGCCATTTTGAGTTTGACCTATTAAAAGTAGAGACACCAAAACGAACTTTAATTAAGCTTTACCATTTGATGATTTTAGAAACATAGCTTGTGGCACATCACAGCTTTTTGATACATTGAATAAGACTTGAGTGTCTTTTATAACACTGTTCCTTTTTTTTTCCTATTTGTTTCCTTCCTTCCTTTCTTCCTTCCTTCCTTCCTTCTGTGTTTTGATATATATTTTTCATTTTCATTTAAATATTTCAAAAAATATTGTTTCTCTTTTGTAATAATTATTTGGGGGAATAAATTAAAATATTACCCATATAATAATTAATTTAAGAAATTTTCACTTTTTTTCAGTTGTTAAAAGAAAAACTTCAGCCGAATTAAATTTAAAGGAGTTTAATTGAACAATGAATGATTGGCTAATCAGTCAACTCTCAGAATCACAGCAGATTCAGAGAGACTCCTGTGATACCTCATGGTCCAGAACACATTTATAGACAAAAAAACAGAAGTGATGTACAGAAATTGGCAGTGAGGTACAGAAACAGCTGGATTGGTTACAGGTTGGCATTTGCCTTATTCAAACACAGTTTGAACAGTTAGTATTCTATGAGTGATTGAAGTATGACCATAGGATTGGCCAAGCCTCAGCTATTGTTACAGGTACATACTCCTAAATTGGGTTTTCAATTTTGTCTGCCTGTTAAGCTAAGTTACAGTTTATCCAGAAGGACCCAAATGTAGAAGTACAGAGTCCTTCTCAGACCATATTTAGTTTGCTTTAACAATTCCCCTCTTTTGGTAATTTTCTCAATTTTTAGAGACTGACCAAAACTTTAATCATTCATGTCACTACCACCATTGTAAATGTACTTATTTGATCTTGAAACCCACTGGGAAACAGTAGAACAGTGGGTTTTGCAAGGAGGGAACAAAGGATGAGTAGAGGGTACCTCCTTATGCTGAAACATTGTTTTGGCAGAAGAAAAACAAAACCTGGTCCGTTCTAGGCATATTTAGCAAAAGTGACTCCATTGTGGTTTGGTTTGGTCTGTTGAGGCCTAGTGCAAGTGCTCAGACCAAAATAATGGCCTCCCATCATTTTGCCTACAAAAATTCCCCCTTTTTGGTCAGGTTGTCAGATGACAGTTTGACCAAAACTTATTGCCTTAGTGCCACCCTTAGTTACCATTAATTTGGATTTCCAGTCTCAGCATATCACTGATAGTTTATAATGTGCTCATGGTCACACATTTCTTTCAGTTTTTGCAATTCCTGTTGAACAGATACCATTTAGCATTTTGGAGATGACTGCATGCAAACATTTGAAACCTTCAAGAGAATGCAGTGCACCAGGGAGACCATAGTTACGACTATCAGGAGGATAATATCAAGAGCTTGGTGTATGCTCCTTCTCCAGGGTCCCCATAAACCAAACCACCTTACCCAGCATCCCCATAAACCAAACCACTTGATCAAAGAATGAGCTAGTTAAAGAAGCTACTTACTTAACTAGGTAGTCTTTTTGTTAATCCACTACAACTGACTCTTTATAATACCAGATGTATTTTTCCATAGGTCAAAACTGCCAGTAGCTGCACAGATAATTCTCTGTTTAGACAATTCTACTATTTAGCATAACTTTCACAAAATAATTTAAAGTCTGTTGTGTAACCATAGCCTTTACAGTAGAATCTGCTGTATGGCCTATCATGTGGGATATATTTCTAATCATTGCCTCTTTTACCTCAAACCATGGACAAAGGACCTAACAAATAATATCTTTTACAAAAGTGAAGACTTTCTGGCAATGGTCTCTTTAACCCATGAGGTAGGTTAAGAGGAGTGAATCAACATTCTGTTTCTGACTGATTATGAAGCAATGTATGTACCATTAGAGTTTCTCACCTGTATGGGGCTTTCATCTTTTAACTATCAAAATGTAAGGGGATCTGTATATAAGGCTTGCTGCAAAACTCTTCACAAATAAAACTACACCCCATAAGTGCTCACAACTGACCCTCCTTTCATTTCTATTATTCATAGAGGCATAAACAAGGAAAAATATTAAAAGAGTCTCATAATAGTAGAAGTCTTAGTCTGTGATCTTGGGTACAGCTGTTCGCATCAAGGATGCCATCTTCTTCTCAGGAGAAATTTACCTGGTTAGCTTTACTCTACGGGTTGCAATGGGTGTACAGTTCCAAGAGTGTGGGGGAACCGTTCTAAGTTGCGAGATTCAAGGTCCCAAAATTTCAAGGTCCCAAAGTTTGCTGTAGTGTGGATGGCAAGAACAGTCTTTCTCTGATGTTCTCAGAAAATGTAATCTTTGCGTTCTAGACTGTGAAGGGATTGATTGTCCTCAGTGAACCATAAGAAGCTTTCTTTATCTGGTGAAATACACTATAGCATAATAATCTACTGTTAATAACATTAACTCTCTTGAATGGGAGAGCTTTTATACAACCAGAAAACATGCATTGAAAATGACAAGTGAATGAAATTCCGTTATGAAATGTTTAAATTACCCATCAGGTAACCAAATGTACCTGAGGCTTTTTACTGTCTTCCACGGAATGTGGATTTAACAAACCAAACATTGGTTATAAAGTATTTTAGCAATTTATAAGTCACCACATCAATATATTTAATATGGATTATTTAATATCTTCCATGATGAGTCACTGAATGCAGAACTTTTAATAACAAAAGATTTTAAGGACTCAGGAAGGACAGGTTCTCCATGAGTCCATGCTTAACACTGGACTTATGTTCTCTTGAATATCAGTTGTTCCTCCAATTTAGATGCATAGCACTGGAAACTGATGGGTTATCACGGGTAATTTGACTTATGCCATAGTGTTCATTCAAATTGTATATCTAAAAAGTTTTTGTATTGGCTGATCCAGAATGAAAATCTGGCAAAGTATGTTCTTGGTATTTAATTAAATTTTGTTCTACGTGGGTTAGCAGTTTTATAAATAAGTCTTTTTAATAAAGTTTCAGGAATTATTACCCAGTCCAATTTTTGAAGAATTGGGCAATTCATGGGGAACTCTTACCCATTATATGATTTAAAAGATATTAGGAATCTACATTTAAGAGTGCTTTTTAGGGTCCTTTCCATTCTTTCATGAACCTCCTAAAATACACCATATTCTAGGATTTTATTTTGTGCTTACAAAGTTTTCACAATTAACTGTTAAAATAATTTTAAATAGTTATGAAGACAAAATTGACAAGAATATTTGGTTGTTTCTGTGGTCTACAACAACTTAACATATTAATAATAACCATAATTATGTTTGATAGCATATACTTGGACATATTAGAATTTTAGAAATCCCATACAATTTTGGAACGTATTGAAGACATACACTCAAATACAACTTAAAGAAGATTAAGTATTATCTTTCATTTTGGCATTGCTTCCCATGTAACTTACCAGGTCAAATAGTTCTATTTACTTCTCTTTTGGATGCTTCAGGAGCCCTCTGTATCATTCCATAGTTAGAGGTCAGAAAAGATCATCTTGAAGCTAAAATTTGATTTTACAAAGCCTATCAATAAGTTAAAAGTTTAAAACACTTGATATTATGAAATAGAATTACAGGCTACCATAAATCATTCATTTAGCCAAAATGATGACTCAAAATTTTTAAAAAGGCAAAATCCTTTACTGATTGATAGAGGGAAGACTTAGCTTTCCAAACAATCTGTTTCTTGTCTTTTCCTTCTTTTTTCAATAGTTTACTCAAAAGGTAAACAAAAATCTTTTATTATCCTTTAATATTGTATGAAAATCTTGTTTTCGAGAAAGCCACATTTCACCCTGAAACTAGTGTTCTATTAATGTCAATACTAATTTTTAATAAAACCTTGTAGACAAATCTGGCAATCTTAATCAGTTTGACTATGAGGTAAGATGCTCGTAAACCTTTTATAACCCTTTACAATTTTTGTGAAAGAGCAGATCAGTATTCTAAGAAAAATCTTCTATGCTTTTATTTCAATGTTCAACTTACAGAAAAAACTTAATGATATCCTTTTAACTTTTTAGTCAATCTCTACCACAGAATTTCTTTTTACAAGACTATTTTTCACAAACCTTCTACAACTTGTTCAAATCTTTAGATTTATCTTATCTAATTTAAAATAATACTTTAACCCTGTAAACTGGGCAAAAATTCACATTCCCATGCCTTCTTAAAATATTTTACCAAAAACATATTTCACTTTCCTCACACATCTTGCATGTAAAACTATGGTTTCAGTAGTCTCAATCACATGTTATAATGGTAACTCCTAGCAACTTTTATTTTTAGTGCATAAATTTCCTTTCACAAATCCTTTTATGAGTTACACAGACCACTTATGACAGTCATGTACTCTCTGACTTGTCCTAAGCATCCCTCATTTTAAGCAACCAGTTATTTTACTTTAGGACAAAAAAGTACCATGCAAGATCCTTTCTTTTTTTTTTTTTTTTTTTGAGGCGGAGTCTCGCTCTGTCACCTGGACTGGAGTGCAGTGGCCAGATCTCAGCTCACTGCAAGCTCCGCCTCCCGGGTTTACGCCATTCTCCTGCCTCAGCCTCCACAGTAGCTGGGACTACAGGCGCCCGCCACCTCGCCCGGCTAGTTTTTGTATTTTTAGTAGAGACGGGGTTTCACCGTGTTAGCCAGGATGGTCTCGATCTCCTGACCTCGTGATCCGCCCGTCTCGGCCTCCCAAAGTGCTGGGATTACAGGCTTGAGCCACCGCGCCTGGCCGATCCTTTCTTATATAAAGTATCTTTTCTTTATAACTTTATTTGCATAGCTGAGGGCCATGGCTAATTCCACATGTCCCCAGGCCTTATCTAGAATCTAATGCTCCAAAATAGGTAAACTGAACAATTTTCAAAAGTTAAAGCAGCAATTTATGATCTTAAGGGATTTAGCAAACCTAATATCTGACCTACATAATTTAGACCAAATGTTTTTTATTTTGACGATAATCTTTAAAGCTGTTATTATTTCCCTCAAATTGCTAAAGTTATGTGAACTAAAAGACATTACAGTTTTTATTTTTCTTCCAAAATATTTGATTTAAGCACTTATTTTCTTTAAGCTAATTAATTAGAGTTATTTTATGTAAGTATCAAACACATATATAACTACACAGACAGATGAAGATCTAGTAGTTGTAAGATTTTTCATTTACCAATTTCTAACTTTCTTAATTGGATTACTGCCCTTTAGGGTAGGGACCTTTTAAATTTCTTGTTTTCTGACCTTAGCCACACCAAATTGCCAATATTTCTGGCTTCTGAACTTTCAAAAAGGCGACCTCCTAAGGGCTCAAAGAAAGGAAAATTCAAGATGGTTCACGGAGAGGAAGAGATCCAACAAAAGATAAAGTTTATGCAGATATCAAGCCATAAAGGACTTATTCCCTAAGCCAGGGATCAAATTCAGGCTACCACTGTGAAAAGACCAAACCTTAGCTACTGAGCAACAGCACCGGACGGTCTCCATTGCCCTTTCAGAAGGAATGTAGAGTAGTTAACTTTGAGGTTGCAAAGCCTTTTAATTACTCAAGATAATTTTTGTATCTAGCTATGATACAAATCCTAAAATTCCTGTTCCCTGGAAAGCAGAAACCAAGAGAAAATATTGCCACATGGTTACAAAGACATAAGTGACCAGTTTGCTGGGCTGTCCTGAACAGTGGGCTTATAGGTGTCCTAGGCCCATTCTGTTGTAAAGTACTCCTCTTTGTTACATAAAAATACAGAAAGATAAATTCATAGCATGAAGTACACCAGATTCACTACAGCTTAAGACTAGTCTCAGAATTCTTTTTTGCATTATTTGAAACTTTATAGAGCAGATTAACAGTGATTTTTACTATTCATTCAACCAGTCTGCATACAGAGAGTGAGGCCAGAAGTCTGACTGGTAAGAAATTCTTACCCCTTTGCTGGCATGCCAGGTTTCTGGGCTCCCTTTCCCTGAGCACCCCAAGTAACCCAACCCACTGTACCATAGCCCCAGGGGCCAATCTGCAACATAAAATTTTTTTTTTTTTAATTTATTGCACTGCAGTGCATTGTTATTCATTTGAAATGTTCCACTCTAAGGTATCTTCAGTAACATTTCGCCGTTTCTGTAAGACTTTGCTGTTTCCCAAGCCAAAAGGAACTCAGTTTTCCAGATATTAAAGATCTTATTTTTTACCTAAAATATCAGCTTTGCTTTCAATTTCTATTGATAAATTTATCCAATGATTTTTCCTATCTAAGTGCACAAGAAGAATGAAACAAAGTAGTAGAGCACAAAAGTCCCTATGAATTTTCAAAAGCAAAATTTCACAATCCTGCAATATTATCATTTCCTACCAGTTTCTTTCTAACCCAGTCAGATGTAAGTGGCCTCTAACTGGATACAAGCCAGTTAATTACCAGATCATATCTCATCCTGGACCCATTCCAGTTTCTGTCACAACTTCCAAACCCAGTTTGGAACAGACATTTGCTCAAAGAAACTTGTAGAGCTCAAAACAGAAATCCGTGGAGCTCTGAAATCCGAGAGAGAACTTACCTTGATCCTCAGCTGCTCTGAGGGATCAAAGGACACAAGTGGGTCCGGCAGGTACCTTGCTAGTTCACTCAGTGCTCCTAGGGGTAGTTAGAAGCTCTACTTCAGATGCCACGTCTGACACCATCTGTGAAAAGAGAAACTTTGGCTAAATTAAATTTAAAGGAGTTTGAGCAATGAATATTCACAAATCGGGATTTTACACAGTAATACAATCTTAATGGAGATAGTTATTAAAATCTCTGATTTTATTTTTTCCATAAACAAGAATAGATACAACTATATTTTCCTATAATACACCATAGAATAATAGGCTTTGTAGTTGATACATTAAGGAGAACAAAAACTTGTTGGTATTTGACTATGCATGGAATGGTTTACTCGTGTTGTACATATTGTTTATGTTCCTGTGTTATTTTATTTATTTATTTATTTATTTATTTATTTATTTATTTATTTATTTTTGAGACGAAGTCTTGCTCTGTCACCTAGGCTGGAGTGCGGTGGCACGATCTCTGCTCACTGCAAGCTCCACCTCCTGGGTTCACGCCGTTCTCCTGCCTCAGTCTCCCAAGTAGCTGGGACTACAGGCACCTGCCACCAAACATGGCTAATTTTTTTGTATTTTTAGTAGAGACAGATTTTCACCATGTTAGCCAGGATGGTCTCGATCTCCTGACCTCATGATCCACCCACCTAGAACTCCCAAAGTGCTGGGATTACAGGCGTCAGTCACTGCGCCCGGCCATGTTCATGTTTTTTTTTTGTATTTCTTCACAGTATTCAAGTTTTTTGAACAAATTTTGCAGTGCTGCCATTACTTATAGTAGCAACAACAAAAACCACACTGTACACAGAGGAAATTTAGAAGAAAAAATAAAATGCATTGGTCTAATGTATTAAAAATTACCAAAGGGCAGTGACAATTTCAATTACTCTTGGTGATAAAATTTGATAATATTCAAATACCAAGCTAGGTTGATATAGAAAATTTCAGAAGAAAACTAGTTATTGGATGCTTCACAACATCATGGTAGAAACACTGAGAATGACTTATTTCTGCACATGACATAAGTAAGAAACAAGTGTTAAAATATTTTTATGTTTGAAAACAATTGTATTACTCTGATTTATTCTAACATATATTGTTCATTTTATATTTACTTTTACATCTAAAGTGAAAATTCAAATATTCATATGTTAATATTTCAGTTATTTAGGGAAATATAATTCAGTGCATTTATTAATTCAGTTTTTAATTTCTCTTCTATTTCAGTTGCTTATTTCTGAATCTATGAGAGTAGTTATAAGAGAGCCAGCAGCTGTTTATCAAATTAGTCTTCTACTTGGGCACACAATTTTATGCCATTTTTAATTCTTGCATGTGACTTTACCTGCGACCGTGTATGGAAATAAGGCATGACAGTTTTGAACAAAGGCTTTTAAAAAAATCTATTACCTTAGGTAAGGCCACATTTCCCATCAGCTGACTAGATATGGAAGACAAGGTGACCAAAAAAATGATGAAGCTGGAATGTCGAAAAAAATAGGCAAAGTCCTTGAATCCTTACATGGAAGAAAACATCTACCTCTATTGCCTGACTGAGAAATAAACTTATATGTGGGTCTTTTTACATATGTGGATCTCTTTAACTTACTGTAATATAGACATAACATAATTGGGTCAATTTTGAATTACTTAGTAGTTGTCCCAAAATTATAGGTGAAATAATTCAATTAAAACTTCCTGATAATTGCTTGATTCAATTTTCTATATTCTCCCTCCCTTGATACCATTAGAGTAATTTTAAATTTATTCCTTCCAAAGATGACATTTTTTAAAAGGTATATTTTTACAAAATACCTTAAGACATTTGGGAAACTGAAAATAAAAAGGAAACATGCTAGTAATTCTAGAAAAACAATTTTCATCACATTTTCCCAAATCAGAAATTGTTCTCAGCACTCTACACATATTTACAATTTGAAAATAATAAAGCTACGATTCCCAGTAAAATAACAAGAAAACAAACTCATTTATTTAAATGAAGAATTTTGTTTACAAGAAATACATTAACAAGGATGCATTATCATTGCTCATGTTGTTTAGCTAAGGTTCTGTTAACCAAAATAAATAATCTTTGTTATCAAAAGAAAAATGAAAGGTAGTTGTGGCTGACAGGCAAGAAATTGTTTATCAGGGCTTACAACTTTTTGTGAAGACTCATAATCATTACAATATAGCATTGAAACATACAGTTAGAACATAATTGTTTCTATTTTATTGAGGCTTCTATTATGGATAGACAAGCAAAACAATAAGGTGAAAGAACAGTATGAAAAGAAATAATTGCATAGTATAAGTTTCAAATGATTGTTTCAATAAAAAATTAACGGGGAGTCTGCATTGAATATAAAATAAATTTGATCTGAAAAGCAATATAGAAATTTATCAGCAATTAAAAAAATGATGGGCAGGAGGTCATTTTTAAGCTAGCATTAAAATTGCAAAGAAACTGTACATTAAAAATATAATTAATCTAACATTTCTGCCATGCATTTATATATGTTACTGTATTTCCATAAAGTAAATATAATTGATACAATGCTCAAAGAATAAAAATTCCTCTTAAGCAGTCATTTTTTCTTTGCAAAATCTGACACCTAAGTCCGATTTATTTATAATGACTGTATTATCTGGATCTATTTTTCTTTTCTCCTGTGGGTTGTAGATTTAAACTTCGAGTCAAGGTGGAGTCACACTAGTAGCAACTTAAAAATGTACTTGTTATTGTCTGTACTTTAAAATTTTTACATGTGACTGTTTCTAAAACACAAAATACAACCAAGCAAACATACAAATCCCTGATTTATTTGATGAAGTAATAGAAAGAGATTTTCAGTGAAAACTTGCAAATCCTTATATAGGTAGCAACTATCCTAATTTTAGTCATTCTCTAGAGGATTTTTTCTTCATTCTATGCTTAGCACAGAACCCAAGCAAATTATTTCAAGACTAGAGGCATGTATATGTGCAAGGAGACTAGCATATAAGATGCTGTTTCATTTTCACGTAATTTAAAAGATTGGTTAAGACATCACCTTTGTGACTTTTTCTCAATATGGAATTCAGTAGGATAGAATATATCAGAAAAAATAAAATTAAAAAAGAAGTGCTTAGGGTGAGTAAACTAATACATACTATAATTAAACATTGGGGAGTTAATGGTCAATTTGGTCAAAGTACGTGAGTATGGTTTAGTAGTAAGACTGGAAGTCCAGTTCAGAGTAGTGATATGTAATATACAATCTGTATTTTTAAAAATGTATTCACATCTTATTTTATTTTCAGCCACTTCTAGAGTTCGGCAAGTATTACTTGCTTTGCAAGTGAGCACAGAAAACAGGTTATAGTCTGAAGCAATATGGCAAATTAAAAATGATTTGATATCTTTATATGATAAAGATAAAATCCTACATTTCTACCATTCTTGTATCCTAAGCTTTAATTGGTGATAATGTTGTAGGTATATATTAGATTAATACAATTAACTAAATATATTTTTGTATATTTTTAATTACTATGTATAGTGCATAGGTTTACATATATACAAATGTAGTACATATAGATACAATATATTTATCTGTATATGTGTATGAGGTAATACATATTATGTCAGGAATTTGGAGCATTATCTTAATGGGAATCAGGAGAATGCTCACAAGACAGCCATAGAAATTAGCTAGGAAAGTGATCTTCACGTGTGGAGGTTATGACCACATCGTTTTGAATTATAAAGGAGATTCAGGTATTTTCTATGCTCATTAGTCAGAACAAAACAGAACAAGAACAATCACTCTTTTCTCCTCCCTCTGCCAGTAAATGAAAATATGTTTATGTGCACATGGATATGTACACATAGATATGTGCATATATGAATATGAACACACAATATCAGCCTATAGAATTTAAGCAAATATGAAAAGGGCAATCCTTCTCAATGGATACAAACCTGCAGGGAGCATGCCTTAGTGAATAAATGAAGCCTTTTTGTAAAGAAGCAAATGTCCCTGCATTCACATAGGAGCAATGCCACGGTATATATCTGATAAGTGGTTTATTTCCAAAATACATAAGAAACTCAGGCCGGAGCGCTGACTCAAACGCCTGTAATCCCAACACTTAGGAAGGCCAAGGCGGGTGGATCACAAGATCAGGAGTTCAAGACCATCCTGGCTAACACAGTGAAACCCCACCTCTACTAAAAATACAAAAATTAGCCAGGCATGGTGGCATATGACTGTAGTCCCAGCTACTCAGGAGGCTGAGGCAGGAGAATCACTTGAACCCTGGAGGCGGAGGTTGCAGTGAGCGGAAATCGCGCCACTGCACTCCAGCCTGAGCAACAGAGTGAGACTCCATCTCCAAAAAATAAATATATATATATGTGTGTGTGTGTGTGTGTGTGTGTGTGTGTATAAATTTGCAAATAAGCTTGATTGTCATTTCTTGAAAGAAGACATACAAATGGCCAACAGGTATGTGAATAGATCCTTAGTATTACTAATCATTAGGAAAATGTAAATCAAAACTACAATGAGATATCCTCTTACACCTGTTAGGGAAGCCATTATCAAAAAGAAAAAAGGATAACAAGTGTTTGCAAAGAGGTGGAGAAAAGGGAACCGTTGTAGGCCATGAGTGAAAATGTAAATTGTTCTAGCCATTTTGGAAAATAATATGAAGGATCCTCAAAAAATTAAAAATAGCACTGCCATAGGACCCAAGATCTATCTCTGAGTATATATCTGAGGGAAATAAAATCAGTGTTTTAAACGTGATATCCACTGCAGCATTATTCACAATAGCCAAGATATGGAGTCAGCCAAAGCATCTGTTGATGGATAAGGAAATATATATATGTCTGAATATTATTCAGGCTGCACAAAGAAGAAAATCCTGCCATTTGTGACAAATTGGATAAATCTGGAAAACATTATGCTAAGTGAAATAAACTAGATATAGAAAGACAAATATTGCATGATATCACTTATATGTGGAATCTAAAACATTGTAACTTAGAGAAATTGTGAGTAGAATAGGGTCTTCTCGGGCTTGGGCGGTGGGGAATATGGGGAGATGTTGGTTCAGATTATACTATCTTTCACATCTAAGATGAAGAAGTTCTAGATATCCAATGTGCAGCATGGTAACTATAGTTAATAATGTACACTGGAAATGTGCTGTTTCTAACTACACCCACACACACAAATGGGTAACTATGTGAGTTATATATATGTCAATTATCTTGATTGTGAGAGTCATTACATAAAGTATACTTATATCAAAACACCACATTTACACTTTAAATATACTTATAAGCCTTTCAATTTGTCAATCATACCTCATAAATTGAGTAAAATGATAAAATTAAATTAAATTAAAAAATAGAAAAAGTAAAAGCACATTGCAAAATGATGCATTAGTCACTAAAAAACTTGAAGCATAAAACCTGACTTGTGAGCCTTTGTGGTTGGGAGTTAGAGACCTCCAATCAATTGGCATAAAATTAGTTTAATGGGGGGGGATAAAATACTTTTTTTCATTGAACAAAGTGGAATACTGAACTATAAAATGAAAGTCTCTAATGAGGATCTAACATTGAGGAGTGTAAGAGAATGCTGTTGGCCATGTATCATGTGAAGAGCCTGTAGCAAGATATGTTGGGAAGGTGGTGAGTTTGTTAGGAGCAGAGAAACTAAGCAGAATGATGGAAGATGATATACATTCTGGGGCTCTGACAACCTGTGAAATGTCCACGCATTTACTGCTTGGGCATTGTAATATTTCATAGTGTGCGATCTTGTTTCAGGGTAGATTTACATGTAAGTAAAATAAAACTATTTTAGACAATTGTCCCATTCTTCCCACTTCACATCTTCAATATTATATGCTAATGCTTGCTATCATAAATATGTGAACATTGAACTTGTCATCTAACTAAGTGAAAATATTTTGTAGTTTCAAAGTGATATTAAAAATAAAGAAACAAATAGGAAGATAAAAGTAGTTTCAGAAATGATGGCATCTCCAAAGCACTGAGAAAGATATACTTAACCTCCAATATGTTGGAGTTCAAAGAATATTTACCTTGTCAATCGACTCTTATTCAATATTATATGATAATTTATATTGTCTTAAAATACATAATCTGGCCGGGCGCGGTGGCTCAAGCCTGTAATACCAGCACTTTGGGAGGCCGAGACGGGCGGATCACGAAGTCAGGAGATCGAGACCATCCTGGCTAACACGGTGAAACCCAGTCTCTACTAAAAAAATACAAAAATCTAGCCGGGCGAGGTGGCGGGCGCCTGTAGTCCCAGCTACTTGGGAGGCTGAGGCAGGAGAATGGCGTAAACCCGGAAGGCGGAGCTTGCAGTGAGCTGAGATCCGGCCACTGCACTCCAGCCGGGCGACAGAGCCAGACTCCATCTCAAAAAAAAAAAAAAAAAAAAAAAAAAAAAATACATAATCTGACAGTGAGGAGATGTTTCTAAGAAGCACATTGGATTGTATTTTAAGAATCCAGTATGAGATTAAATATTTACAGTGAAAGAATATATATTAGTTCTTTTTGGTGTGTATTTATTTATAAAACATAGAATGATAATTGCATATAGTTCTACCACTGTGTATGTAACAAAAAACATTCAAAATTATAAGATTATTTCATAAGGCTTTTCCCTAAGGCTGATGTATTTATGGAGAGCTAGCATAGGTGGAAAATGAAAGGACAGGATAAGGAGAAAAGAGGATTACATTCAATGGTCATGTAAGCTAGGTATTTTATTTTGAGAATCCTCTTTCATAAATGATATTCCTTGACATCATTATTATTCCATTCTCCTCAGTTCAATACATTGGAATCAATGTTGTTTCTATTTGTTTTGTTTTGCTTTTATGCTTGTCTATTTGTTCTTTCCTATTTCCCATTTCCTTCACCTCTCAGCTTTCACCACTTCAATTTTACACTGATATTTTGCTTCTAACAACACATTTACACAACTACTACACTAGTTAATGCTTTCCTTATTACCCAGCCAGACAATTATTTAACTCTATTCTCCTTTCTTCCAAATCTGGCTATCAGATTACCTTTTCAGACACATCTCCTGTTGTTTTATTTGTTAATATATGTGTATATTAGAGCTACATTAGATTAAAAATAAGCTTTCTATTTTTAAAATGGTAATAAAAAAGCCTATGTACCTGAAATACATAAAGCAATAATAAAAAATGTCATTAAGGTAGTCTAAAAGCAATAGGAAACTTATAATACAAAATTACAATTTTCTTGGTCAACCTAGATGAAATTGCCTTCCATTGATTTCTATCTTTGAACAATCTTTTCCCACTGGAAAGTCAGGGTTGAAAGGCTAGTGTGGCTAAGGTTTACAAGTCAATTCTTTTTTCCATATTGATTTTCAAGAACAAAATATCAATAAAATAATAGTGTATGTAACAGAGAATAGAGAAAAAATTTTTTTTAATGTTACAGTTCTTACTTTTCTTTTTGTAATTGTATTTAATTGTTTGTTTTATTTACAAATAGCTGAAAGAATAAGCCACATGCATTGTGGTTTTATCCATTGGTCTATCTTTTTTTTAAAAGAAAAAACTTTACCAATTAAGGAATTAGCATTTAGAAAATGTTTTAAAAATTAAAGTTATATATGTGTAAGTTATATATATATATATAAAGTTATATATACATAATTTTAATCTATCGTAGATTGGAAGAAACTAAAAATTTGACACTGTTATAGAAACAAACTAAGGGAAAAAAACACATGGTCAAGGACGATGCATTAGAAATAGACAGAAGAAAGAAATTGAGAAATTTCTGAAGACAGGGTAATTGCATCATATTTTACTATAGAATATACAGAAAATAAAGATAAACATTTCAATTTTTTCATATACTCTGAATTTTTTTAACATGTCATTGTTATAATTTGACAAAATGCCAAAAAAGTTAGCATGTTGGCAGATCATTTTTCTATCAATTCCACAAATATATGCTGAACCATTTGCACCATCTGCTGTGTAAGTTTTTGCAGAAAGAAGGGTAATAGACACTTTCGGACATCAATGTTAAAATATAATTCAAGAGAATATACTGTATCAAAGAGAAAGAAGCTAAAATAAATAGAATGACAAGAAGGTTCAGAATAGAACAGAAAAATAATGAAAGCTGAATCTTTTCATCATACCTTGCCTTCCATATGTTTGGAAATATTTACATGGAAATATGATATCTCTTAGAGATACAAAGTAAAATAAATTGTAATCAAACTATTATTTGGAATAGTAATAAGCAAGAAATATATTGCTGGGCCACATTCTTTAATTAAATGTATTGTAGGTATTCCCACATAGTAGGAAATAACAGATAAAAAAGCATTTTGTGTTAATTAATTTAAATATTTATAGAAAACAGTTTATAAGTATCAAACTGTTGTTTTATAAAATATGTGCTGTATTCTCTAAACACAGACCTTTAAATTGAGTTATTTATGGCATGAGTCCAAGGATGGTTTTACATAACTGTGCGGTAATAATATTCTGGTTTTAGATGACTATCTCTCAATGAAAATGCTCTTTCTTAGGATTATGTCAATTTCTAGGACAGTAAATCTCACACACACATTCTCTCTCTCACACACACACACAGAGGGAGAGAGAGAGAGAGAGAGAGAGTTCTTTCAGAAGGAAGAACCATTGCATTGTTCTCATTTTGCAGGAAAGTGCTTTTTCTTTGACTGTTCCTCATCTGACCTCCGTACATGACTGTGAAACTCATTTTCTGGAAGAATTACAAGATCTGTAGCTGAGATCATTAGCTCTTATACTGGACTTGTGAATTCCAGTGCTCTTGCATGGAAAGCAGAAATTAATTTATTCAATTCTTTTCTTTTTTTTTTTTTTTTTTTTTTTTTTTTGAGACTGAGTCTCCTTCGCCCAGGCTGGAGTAGTGGCGCGATCTCCGCTCACTGCAAGCTCCGCCGCCTCCCGGGTTCACGCCATTCTCCTGTCTCAGCCTCCGGAGAAGCTGGGACTACAGGCGCCCGCCACCACGCCCGGCTAATTTTTTTATTTTTTATTTTTTTTTATTTTTAGTAGAGAAGGGGTTTCACCGTGTTTGCCAGGATGATCTCGATCTCCTGGCCTTGTGATCCACCCGCCTTGGCCTCCCAAAGTGCTGGGATTACAGGCGTGAGCCACCGCACCCTGCCTATTCAATTCTTTATTTATATTTTTATTAATTTAAGGAAACAATGTAAATATACGTTTATTTGACTATATAAACATAAAAACACAAAGCTATTATAATAATTTGAGCTAAAATTGCCTTGTTTTCACGATACAACTTTGTTACTTATCCTTAAAGTACTTTAGACTTTTATTTTTAATTCTGAATATTTGTGCACACAGACATATACACTACTCTCATGAGCTTTATGGTAATCCCCTAAAGGATATTTTCATATCTTAATTTCAAGAATCTGTGAGTATTGCCTTATATGGCAAAAGATATGATTAAATTAAGGATTTTGAGAGATTGAGTTAATATGGATGATATAGATAGGCCCTAAATCCAAGTGTCCTAATAAGAGTAATGCAGACAGTGATTTGGTAGAGACACAAAATGAGAAGCAATGTGATCACAAGGGTAGAAAGTAGAGTGATGTGGTGAGTCACAAAATGCCAACAACCACCGAAAGCTAGAAGAGGAAAAAAAAACAGAAATTATTCTTTATATTACCCCAGAGAGAGTCTAACCATGACAGATTTCAGAATTCTAGCCTCCAAAATTGTGAGATAATAAATTTCTATTATTTTGAGCCATCAAGTTCATGGAAATGTATCACAGTAGTCTTAGGAAAGCAATACAGTATCCTTAGAAAATGAAAGAAAAGACTATGAAATTTTTACACATTCAGAAATAATTGTGTAGACTTAAAGAACACAAGGATACTATGATTTTAATTTCAAAAATTAGTAGTTATATCTCTTAATCATGTATTGAATCAATATAATGTCCCAAGCTCTATGATGACCACCACAAGGATTAAAAAAAGATTTGATCTCTCTTCTTCAGGATCTCACAATATAGCAACATGTCCCATCTATATCTTATGTAAAACATAGCTCAAAAGCTAAATATCAAGCTTTAATGGAATAAGAGGCAAGTGGAAATATAACCAAATTCATTGTAATCAACTTCTAGACAGTGTGGTATGATGGAAAATATATTAAGTTTAAATCTGAATTCTTCCACACATGACCAGCTGACCGTGGGCAAGAAAAATAAAATTGTTGAGGCTCTGTATCCTTATGTCTAAAGACTACTCAAATTTTCTTAGGTAATAGATCTGGATAAGGAATAAATGATTTAATTCCTATAAAACTCAAATACCTTTTGTCTTAATAATGCTTCCAAACAATTAATAGATCATTATACCTTCCATCTGCCAAACTTTCCAATAGTTGGTTTATTTTGGGGTGGACAACTTGTTTAATTTTTTTTTTTGGAGTTTTCCAGTTTCCAGTTTTACCATTAAAAGTCCCATGTCTTGGAATTCTCCTTAGTCCTAGTCAAATTGCAAAAGTTGGTCACCCTATTTCTTAATGGTCACTAAACACCTGGCCTACAATCAACGATGCTTCCGGTATTCACATTCTTGTGTGGTCCTTATTGAATTTAGTCTGCTTGTTTTCTTCATTTACCAACATAAGGCAGCCAGATTAATAGTCTTAGACTACTCAGTCTGAGTTTGGAACCTGGCAGCATTTGCATTTGTGTTCTCTGGAAATCCTGAGGTGTCATACAAGAAATCCAGTAACACAAAAAGGAAAAAAAAAAAAAAGAATATATGGCATTAAGCCACTAGGTTTGTGGTCATTTGTAGCTGTAATAGGAAGCTACTACAGTAATGGTAGAATGATGATAGGCTGATGATTACACCACCGGCAGCAAGGCAATAGATGTGATGCTATACCTGCATGAAAGAATTTGGCCCAGGACACGTGGTGAGGAGTTAATGCTCAGGTATCTTTTACTAAGATAGAATAGACACTTAGAAATTGAAATTATTTCATATATTCTGAATTATTTTTGTAATGTGTTATCAAATATTTTATTTAATTTATTTAATTCCTTTGAAAGCTACAAATGGAAACTTGTTGGATATGTGATGAAGACCTTTGCTTCCATATTCAACCTATCGCCAGGTATTCGTTTATCATTTTTAAAGGCAAGTCAAATAGTGACATATTAATTTATTACCACACTTCCGTGGTGTAAGAAATTAGTTTGTTACTCAGTAAAATGTCAGCCTATATAAATTCCATCTCATATAATTGGGAGCTCAGATGTATAATTTCCTCAGTCTTTGACCACCTTTGCTTAGCAGCCCTTGAAGAAGACAGTGCTTAGTTATTTATATTTAATTCTGTCTGCTCCAAAACATAGGCAAGTAGCTAGTTGCTCAGAAATAGGCTGGTCTAGATTCTGGCAGGAACTGTGGTTCATCTCTTTAAAGAAATCCAAGAAAGCTCTTGTGTTTGGGTAAATAAGCCAAATTGGAGAAGAGCACTACAGTTTGATAGAAAGAGAGCTGCTTCTTGCCAGGGAAACCTGCTTATCTCATTCAAAAGAGAGAATATAGTTTATTTTTCCTCATATATTAGTTAAAATTTACTTTAAAATTGTATTTCTAAATATACATATATCCAGCTACAGTAAACATTATGACACTGTTTACCAAATTTTCTCTGCTCTTAGATGCCGAGCTAAGCTTGAACACATGCTATGTAATGCCTTGCAGATTTTTAAAGGACAATCTAGTCTAAATAACCAATATTTATATCCTCAAAAGTCCTTCCAAGTAGAAATAGAGAATGTCTAGGATATTGGTTGTATCCCTGTAGCCAGATGCCTGGAGTTCAATCTTTACTCTGCCATGTATCACTGCATGATCTTCAGCAATCTACGTAGCCAGTGCCACATTTCCTCCTATTTTAACGTTGGCTGAAAATTGCATCTTTTTCATAATGCTGCCAAAATAATTAGATTAATTCATATTTTTAAAGTGGTCAGAACAGTGTCTTGATGCTAGGAGGTGCTAAAATGTATATTAATTATAAAGATTCAAGAGAAGTAAAGGACAATAAGGTAGAAATTAAGAAATGAGATCAGAATTTCAGAAGTTGTTAATCGAAACAAAATGCCAAGGTTGGCTTTAATCAGGGGCCATTTGGTTGCAATCAATGGGAATGATTATTTGATTAGTTCAGACAAAAAGGGGAATATATTAAAACATATGCAAAATCAATGGCAAGAAACAAGAGTCATCAGAGGATGCAACAGGAACTGGAAGATTGAGAGTCAAGATTTTTCTTTCTAAACTTTCACAGATGTCTGGGCGCGGTGGCTCACGCCTGTAATCCCAGCACTTTGGGAGGCTGAGGCAGGTGGATCACGAGGTCAGGAGATCGAGACCATCCTGACTAACATGGTGAAATCCTGTCTCTACTAAAAATACAAAAAGTCAGCTGGGCGAGGTGGCGGGTGCCTTCACGCCCAACTACTCCGGAGGCTGAGGCAGGAGAATGGCATGAACCCAGCAGGCGGAGCTTGCAGTGAGCTGAGATCATGCCACTACACCCCAGCCTGGGTGACAGAGTGAGACTTCGTCTCCAAAAGCAAAACAAAACAAAACAAACAAACAAAAAAACAAAACATTCACAGACTTTTATCATTTACTTTTTTTTTCATGTGATTTGTGTTTCTCCCTCAACAAACTAACTTTGCTTTGGCATTTCCCTTACAAAAAATTACCACTCAATATCCCCCTTGGCATGGCTCTACAGTGTCCAAAACAAAGTAGCTAAAGTGACTATTTTGTAGGAAAAAAAATTTATTACTGCAGTTTTGGTCAGATTTTCATTCTGTTAGAGGTGGTGTGCACCTTTATTTTGTTAGAGGTGGTGTGTAGTGGAAAGACATTCCTGAGAATCTGTTATTCACTTTCATAAGGTGTTGGCTTTTGGATGGAACTTATTATTATTATAAAAAACACTTCCAACCTTGTTCTCTAAACTGAAGACAAATTTAAAAACATGAAGCTGTCTATAGATTTAATATATTTAACAACCCTCAACTTCTGTAAAATAACTTAGATGTTTTAAAACGATAACATAAGGGAAGTAGGGTTTAGCCTATGGTATATTTAAATAAGACATTTGCATTTTCTCCTAAAAATATATTTCAAAATCAAATTTTCAATAATATGACCAATAAAAAGTTGGGGAAGTTAGACAAAATGGAAATACAAAGTACCAAATACGGGTTTGAGGTCTACACTGTATATATGAATGCTTGATATTCTTGGAATATTTACTGTTTGCCAGCATAGAAGACCTTATGACCTTGCCTTACTTAAACCTCCTGTTATCTTGCTAATTTCTCCTTTCTTTTTCACTCAGAGTTGTTTGCCTGTGGTCTCAAGTTCAGATACCTCTCGATGACTCAGGTTTTACCCAATTTCAGAGGTGGGAATAAAATATTATTATTATATTCAATATGTAGTTTTATTTATTTATTTTATTTATTTTTTGAGATGGAGTCTCACTCTGTCGCCCAGGCTGGAGTGCAGTGGCACAATCTCGGCTCACTGCAACCTCTGCCTCTCGGGTTCACACCATTCTCCTGCCTCAGCCTCCCAAGTAACTGGGACTACAGGCACCCACCACCACACCCGGCTAATTTTTTGTAGTTTTAGTAGAGACGGGGTTTCACCGTGTTAGCCAGGATGGTCTTGATCTCCTGACCTCGTGATCCACCTGCCTTGGCCTCCCAAAGTGCTGGGATTACAGGTGTGAGCCACCGAGCCCAGCCCAACATGTATCTCTAGAAATGGTATGACAAATATATTCATTCATTAGCAAACATTTATTTTGCTAAATACTGGTTCATAAAATTGGATAAGTCTGTAATTGTTGTCTTCAAGGATATCACAGGTGAACGAGTAAGACAGGTTAATAAACAGGTTCCTAGCAAATTCAGAACATTTGAGGAAGGTAAGTAGTGGTTGAAAGTGATGAAGCTTCTAGGATGAAGCATCTTAAAATTTGCTGGCACAAGTTATCCCAAATAGTGAAAGGAGGAATGCTGTTGTAGAGAAAAAAGTACAAGCTAGGGAACATGCAATTGGTAGTTCAGCATGGCCGAAATATTGAATGCAAGGGGTAGAAAGTAACAAAAATATGCCCATGATACAAGAAGGAGAAGATCAAGGAAATTCTACTCAATCTATTAAAGATTTTAGGTATTAAGTCACAGACAATAAGGTTTTGGAAGGCAAAAAGTCAGCAAAATCAAATCCCATTGTATATGCCGGGCGTGGTGGCTCACAACTGTAATCCCAGCACTTTGAGAGGCCAAGACAGGTGGATTGCTTGGGGTCAGGAGTTTAAAACCAGTCTGGTGAACATGGTGAAACCCCATCTCTACAAAAATAAAAAAAATTAGCCAGGTGTGGTGGCGCACTCCTGTAATCCCAGCTACTCAGGAGGCTGAAGCAGGAGAATCGCTTGATCCCAGGAAGCATAGTTTACAGTGAGCAGAGATTGTGCCACTACACTCCAGTCTGGGCAACAGAGCAAGTCTGTGTCAAAAAAAACAACAACAAAAAAAAAAAAAAAAAAAATATATATATATATATATATATATATATATGAAAGTGTGAGAAAGAAAATTCCATCATATAAATGACTATCTGAGAATTTGTGGCTCAGCAACATAAATAGGGTAGGTTTCATGCAGCCACTGATTAGAACATGAGGGTAAGAGACAGAGGCATGCAGTGTTAGAAAACAAGTTTCTGCATCAGATGATGAAATTAGAGGTGAGTATTATGGAGTCATTTAGCAAGATGAGGTTCAGAGAATGGGAAGTACTCTTCAGGGAAGGTTTTTGTTTTTTTTTTTTTTTAAAGTTTGGACATATTGACTTCAGCAGGTAGATTGACACACTGGAATTCAGGAGTAAAATCTTCTCGTAGAAGGAAGGTCTCTATCTGTCTCCCTCATATTAGACTGAATAGCGCTGTTTGTATCAGAATGAATGAGAAATGAAATTGTTGACAAATTTGTGTGTACAGCAGTATCATTTGTCTTTTAAAAATTATTCATAAGAAAATACGTTATCTTTCTGTTTAGAAAAGTTGTTGAAGTCAAAATTCTCTATTTCTTACTGAAATCTAAATACTTTTGTATGTTGCCCCATTGTTCTTGCCATGTAGCTTACATAAGGAAAAAATGTATTTTCTAGCATCCATTTATTAATGAAGGCACATCACAGAATTTCACAGAGTTTTCTATATATACTCTCAAAAATAGGAGCAGGTCACTTTGAATCTCATTTGTAGGCAGTAGTGTACAGGTAAATGTTTAACCACTGGCTTTCCACTAGAGAAAAATAACAAAAAACAAAAAACACCTGCTAGGTAGCGTTTGCCAGTCTCTGTGGTGTCAATGCCCACCACTGTTGTTGATTGCAAGCTTCCAGTGGAATGTCACTGCACACAGACTGGAGAAGAGATGTGCACAGTTGGCTCTTGCAAGCAGTGCAAGCCCATCGCAGCATTCCAAAGCTTTTGGGCCTCCAATACACCCGTGAATACAAAATCAAGTTATGATGAAAAAAAATCATGAGGTACTTTTATTTCCCAGATAAGCAATATGAATTCCCTAGGGCAGGAGTAAAATATGAACAAAATGGTCAATAATAAAGGCAAATACAATTAGAAAAAAATGCATATATCTACTAATACATTCAACTTTATATTTAATTTGTGAATACTTATAAATCTATATTTTCAAGATATTCTACACATTGATTTAATATACTTATCGATGACTGTAAATCAAACTTCTACTTTTCTTGTAGTAATATAACAAACATTCAAGACAAATCACTTTAGAGACTTGATGAAATGTAATTGACATTAGATAAATTGCATAGCTGGATATAAAGTCTGTGACCTTTCCTCAACTATTTCTAGCTTTTTAAAAAATACAGAAATATTTTATGGAAAATATATATTGTTTTAATTTTAATACCAGCTATAATTGCATAAAACTTTATTGCCTTCATTTATGATATTGCATTATGATGTAACAAAATATCCCAAAGCAGTCATACTCTGTAATTAATATTAAACTGTGTCTTACACCTACATCAAGAAGCATTTTCCATGTCTTCAAAACTAAAAGTAATACTTTGTAATCAGAGGGGCTTTTCCTAGGAACTTAGAATGTCTTATGCATTTTGTGTCATTAATTCTTTCAAAACTCATGGAAGTTGGAAGACAATTGTATCATCACTGTGTAATGGAATAATTGGATCAAAGGAGAGTTGTAACTAATACTGAGTATAAGTTACATACTCAAAATGGAATACTCTGTACTGTTGCCAGAATTTGGGGGCCTTCCTTAGTACCAGGAACAGATGGAACTAATAGAGGTGAAAAGCAAAATAAGTATATGTTCTCTAAAGGAGACTATTGCACTGATCTGCTATAGCAGTAGGGAGGGAGTACTCATTGTTACAGGATAGAATAAAATGGATAACATTTGGAGAAATACCTAATGCAGGTGACGGGTTGATGCGTGCAGCAAACCACCAGGGCACGTGTATATCTATTTAACAAAACCACATTCTGCACATATAACCCAGAACTTAAAGTATAATAAAAAAAAAATAGGTAGCTTTATTGAATTCACAGATGATCTGCTCATTAAAAAGCTAGAAATGATCATATAAATTTGAAAATTCAACTCATATTTTGATTTTCAAAGTTAAAAATTTTTTATTGTAAAAATAATAGAATAAGTTCTCTTCCTACATATTCACTTTATAGTTAAAAATTTATTTATTTACTGACTACAGCAAGAAGCAAGAAAGTAAAAATAAACTATTAAGCTATTTAGTTAACTTTATTTCTCTCTCTCTCTCTGTATGTACATACACACACAAATATATATACACAGATATAGATATAGATATAGATATAGATATAGATATAGATATATGAAAACAACCTTGGAGTAACTTTTCCTTTAATTATCTTGAATAGGCAGGAAAAAAAAAAAAGAGACAAGCAAATAAACAAACAAACAAAAACTATCTTGGCACCTTTTACAATATATTAATTACTCAATACACACTTTCCCAATTATCCACCATGTCTTTTAGCCAATAGGCAGAAACATTTCTACGGAGAAAAAAAAGAAAAAAGTGTCTGCCCAACAGCATTCTGATTCTAAAATTGTGCAATGTGTATGACTGATATTCATTATCATTATGCATTGAAAAGTTGCCTAAGTGCTGCATCTATATATTTTGAGCATAAATTATAGAAGTATTAATAGAAGATATGCAGGAGCATCTATTCCAAATTATGTCTTTTTGTCAAAAACAAGATACTGAGTGCATATTACCTAGGACTATTTGCTCAAATTTCTTAACAGAAAACTATTTAAATTAATACATTCTTTAAAAAATGTCATTGCTGAAAAAATTTTGTTCTTCCTATGATGTGCTTTTTCTAAATAAGTATAATAATTTGTTGCACACAGAGTTGACTTTCTTTTAAAACATTGAGGAAAAAATGAATAATATATATTTACATGTAGAATTGGTAGCTGTACTTGTGAGTTAAGAGTTTTCGGTGACAATTGCTGTAATAAACAAACAGTAAATTATTTGGATCTGTCATAATTCACTAGGTGAATAATCTGTTTTTGATGCCTCCCTAAATATGTATTAACACAAGAGACTGCAATGACTATAAAGAGGAAATCATAGCAAATAAGTTCACCATATATATTTAAAGAGTTTTCATCTGGTAGAATGTATTGTATCAGTTTTAAAGCATGTCTTTCAAGGATGCTTTCAAATATAATTTTTTTTAATTTGAAAAAGGGAAATGAAGGGTCTGTTAATTGTTTAGGAACACTAGATAATAACAATATCCATTATCTGGGAAAAAATTTGTTGTTTTTTTGAATCTCTATTTAGTTTAGATTAGTACACTAGTTATTTCACTTTGCTTTTTTATATATAGTTCATTATATTGATCGTAACTAATAATATAAAGGAATAAAAGCAATCATGTTGATCAACTTACATTTTAATACCACTAAAAGAGCTCAGAATTAATGTATCAACAACATGGATAAATGATGCATACATTTATAGACCTATGATTGGAACCATGTATATTTTGCATCTATTTCTAGATGATAGGACTAATCCTGCTTTTATCTATTGTGGGAAGCCCATGTTAAATATGAGCTCTGTCCTTGGATGGAAAAGAAGTCAGCTGAATTGCACTTAGTTTTGCCCAATATGAACATATTCATATATATATATATATTTGGCAGCAAAAGCTACACCACAGGATCTTGGCTGAACATGCATATCATCACAATTTTTGATAGCTTTTATATATTTGCACTTTTTTATAACTTCTATGAATAGTTGTTAAATATTGACCATTTTTAAAATTATTTTTAAGTGAAATGTTGATTTTTTTCACTTTTGTATTATCAGAGCCTATTATACAACCTAGTAAATAGTAGACTATAACTGTAGTTTTATGTCTATCCCTATTTCTGTCTATTATGGATTCCAGAATATTTACATTTTATTAACGGAGAGTATTATAGAAAAACATGCAGAAATCCAAAATGTCTTCAAATAAAATTATTCACATCACAGTACTACTACGACTAATAATAATTAAAGACCAAAAGTAATTCATCATATGCAATCCTTGTAAACTTGTGAGATAACATTATTATCTCCATTTTACATATGAAGAGTTTAGAACTCAGGAAATGTAGTTGGATTATGTATATTAAGTAGCCAGGAAGTAAATCATAATTTCAAGTAAGGTTCTTCAACTTCAAATGCTTGCTTTTTAAAATATGTCTAACTGATATTTATAAGGAAAGAAATTTTCTATTAAATAATTTTTGTCACTATCTAAATTAAATTTTCTCATCCAAGTAAAGACATGAATTTTATCTCTGAACTAAATTTGTTTGCCCATTGATCAGTAAATGAATTTCCTTACCTCCACCAGATCAAAAATGTAAAAAGCCAAATACCCAGTACCAAGAATTTTTAGAATAGACTATTCATCTGTAGAACATATATCTATTTTTCTATGATTTATAACATCACTATCTTCTTAAATTACTTTTCAAATTGACACATTTTTAATTTGAAACACTATTGTTTTATTCATCATTTACTTATGAAAATTTTGCTGAGTCGACAATGATAAAAGAAGAAAGTTATGGCCATCTCAAGCTAGATAAGACCTGACCTGCAAAGCAACAGAGAGGATTTGTCAAACTTGAATATAGATTTAACACTTGAGAGAAGACCAAATAAAATAGATCTCAGAGTTCAATTAAAAAGCATGATTATATTTTTCCAAATATAATTATTTCTAAAATAACTATTTAAATCTTATTATAAATGCCTACCTTACACTATGTATACAATTTATGTTAAAAATATGTTTCAATAAACTCTTGAAAATAAATCTACGTGGAAGGAATATTCTTTATGAATATTCTTTTCTAAATATACAAATAAGTATTTAAGTAATTATTATCCTTTGGTCTGGAATATTATGGGATTTGGGTAGAGTCATGCTGTCATACAATGTAGTTCCAAAACTAGAAGTTTTTTTCTGGTTAACACTTTTCAACACCAGCTGTCATTTGTAATCATTTTCACACTTGACAGTTTTGCATACTGTCTTCCCTGAAAGTTTCATTCAGAATATTCATGGCTTTTTTCCAGGGAGAAAAAGAAAATCTAATTTTTCTTCAGCTTTAAATGCTTTCCCTCTTATGCATGCATGTCTGCACTAGTCAATAGGTCTAATTTTCACTTTAGAGGCCATTGAGCTGCTCCTCTGTCAGTATGATCCATTAGAATTTGAGGAACGCTGATCAACACAGCAAACAGACTCACTCATTTGATGTTTTCCCATTTTGCTAATACACAGCATTTAACTGACATCAGCATCGTGTGACAAAATTGCTTCCAGCCTCATTTAAACAGGTGCACATTGGAAGAGGGTTAAATGATGGGCTTTAGAAAGTTGGTGAGGCTTAAGTTTGAAGATACATAAATTCACCTGGAGAAAAACCAGTTTTAGAAATATGAATCCTGTTTATCCTGTTTATTGTTGTTTGGGCTGAAGAAAATGGGTTAAAATAGAGTCTGATGAAAGATGCACAGCATGCTTTTGTTCAACCCTATGGCTTCAGCCAATAGGCTCTGACCTTCCACCTCAGGGCTTGCAGCCACTGTGATTGATCTTCTTAGGCTAAAGGATTTGAAAGAACTCTTTGCTGTGCACTTATTTCACAGCCATGCCACATCCCCAGACAATGCAACATCCACTGCTGTTTCTTTTTCATTGATGTTCAACTGTCTCTTTTTGTTCTTTCTTTATTTTCCTCGCACTAGTGCCAACCCACACAGATTCCATTATCATTGTTAAAAATTGTCATTTTTGAATGTTAGTAGTAGCAGCATTTCTTTGTTCTCAAAACATCACAAAAACACATTTATATTGTAACATATGTCAAATCAGAGGAAACTGAGAATACTACTGAGAAGTCAATTTACAATATTATTGAGATTTTTCTTTTAATACATTCTGACTTTTCAACTTGCTTATGAATTTTCACAGCCTGAAAAATACATTTTACTGTAAAATAATAACAGTGTTGAAATGATTTTCTCAAAAGTTCAGAATAATTTTTGGGGGTAACATCTTTCAAATATTTCCCCTTTAAAATCTATTTTAAAAAAAAAAAGAAGAAGAAGAAGAAGAGCTTTCTTACAGAGCTCTCTGCAGTGCTAAATGCTCCATCTAGTGGCATAATTGAACCCTGGTAAAACTTACTGTACTTGACATAAAGTTTGTTCACCTTATAGACTCAATGAGGTTTGTGTTAAGACAAAGGTGCTGAGAACTACAGTTTCAAAATATATGAAATTCATGTATCTTTACTTATGAATATTTTATTTGTAATATCCTAACATTTTGCATTATAAATACTTAAACTATAAATTTATTTAATGCATTTAAACATAGTGATGAGATATTTTTACTAGGAATCTGATATAAGAAAATAGTGGATATTTATATAAATAACATTTACGTAAGGTTTATATGGATTTAAGTTCTAAAAGTGAATTAATTCAAACATTTTTAAATGAAAAATATTTTAAATATAACATTTACCATATGTCCTTAGTCTTTATCAAACTAAAGTTTTCCTTAAATGTAACAATAATTTAAAATTAATCAGCAGTTTAACTTTGATCATGACTCCAAGATATAATTATCTAAGTCAGGGATAAGCACAATTTTAACCCAAAGGGTCAGATTTTCAACAGTCAACAAAGGGTTGACTTTGTGAGTTCATAAAATGTATTCTTCTTTACTTTATTCCTGTGGTGGTGGTTGTTTTGTAACATTAAAAATAAATATTTCTAGAAAAAGAAACAAAGTTGTAGTTCTTGGGCTGTAAGAAAACAGCTGGGGCTATCGAAAACTACACAAGCCGTAGTTTGCCAGCTCCTGGTCTAATTTATTATGTTTCAAATATAATTACTTTTGCAACCGTTCAAAAAATAATGATAAATTAACATTATCATATTAATTCTTTTGGTTTCTATTTCAAAAATCATTATTGGGATGACTATGTAGTTGTGACTATCTTATAAAAGAAAATTTTAACACTGCATTCTACAGAGTACATAACTTTTAAAATTTAGAGTGCCAAGATATCATGTTGGGCAACATGACAGAAAGTTGTCAAACTTGAAAGAAAACTGAAGTGGTTATAAGTAAAGTTTAAAATAACACTACGGCATTAGGAAGAATAGGTCTTTTGACCAATAAACAGGTACAGACAGTTGTGTTACCTCATGCCTATAAACTCAGCACTTTGGGAGGTCAAGGCAGGAGGACTGCTTTAGGCCAGGAGTTCAAAAGCAGCCTGGTCAACATGAGATGCTGTCTCTACAATAGAAAATTTTAAAAATTAGCCAGGCATAGTGGCAGGCACCTATAGTCCAAGCTACTGAAAAGGCTGTGATGGGAGGATTACTTGAGCCCATGAGTTTGTGGCTTTACTGAACTATGATCAACTCTACTGAAGTCCATTTAAAAAAATAATACAAGTCTAAGTTTTTGTTTAGGAAATTATTAGTTTGTGAGAGTTGCAATAAATGATATTTTATCTCTTTGTATGTAAAAAATATATTCACATAGCTGTGCACTATACAGAGGGCATAATGATTTTTAGTCTTTCTGAGCACTGGTGATAGCATTTTCTTGACCTTAAGGTCAAGCATGGTTATATGAATTGTTTGTTCCAAAAAATGTGAATAGAATTAAATTATGCCATTTTTGAATAGAAGCTGTCAAACTAAAAACAAACAAAAATGAGAAAATAGCCAGGTGCTGTATGACAAATCTATTTGTAGCTCTAGTATGGAGAACTCAATTTGAATGGATTATTGCAGAGGGAGGGGTGAAGGGTAGAAGGGACCATTGCAATAGGAGGATGGAAATTATTGCAATAGGGAGAACGTTCAGAACATAAGCTTTGAAAGTGTCTCAAAGGTTAGACATTATCTTTTCTTTTAGAGGGAGGAGTAATGAGGCTGGAAAAAAACAAATGTTGAAAAAAACTCTAATGCATTAGAGTTGCATGATTGGATAGTAGATCCAATCATGTTTTACCCTGAGGCCAATTTATTCTTCTTAGGGACTTTTAAGGAGAGGTTGCATCCTGGCTCAGGCTGAGGGTGTGCCAAAGCTCAAGAGCCTGGGGGAAGGAGAGAATCTTTAATCAAAGTTTGGCTAACAAGCATTATTTCTCAATTGATCAGTGGGGACAAGCAGTTCAGCTTATCATTTATAAAGTATAAAGAATGGGAATTTCAAGGATCAGTGTCTGATTTTGTTAGAGTTAATGATGGGGGTATATCTAAGTTTCATCTAAATTGTGCAGGGGAAGGATGTTTCTTTGCAGTATGCTGTTTCCTAGAACACAAAGAATAGATGATTTCTTCAGCTGCCCCTGTTTTCCAGAATGGAGGTGCTCAGGTAAAATGTAAAATTGCCACAGCATCTAATTGCCAGTGCCAATTAATTGGGAAACACCAAACTGAAAGAGGATCAGTATTCCCATGACATAAAATCAGAATCAAGTATGTATTGGGTGAATGAAAAAGCAAAATAAATAAATTATTTGATTGCTTGCAATTACAAAACTGTTATTTTGGGTTCACCTTTTTGAAAAGTCTCTGGACAGATAATCATGTTAGTTGACTTCTTATAATTCGCTGAGCTTAAGTTTTGTTTCTGTCTAAAGAAAACGTTTACCAGGAATGCCCCATAAAGTTTTGCTCATGTTCTAAGTTTAAACATGCTTAAAGTTCTTTTTTTTTTAAAGGGTTAAAGTAATTTTATTATTGAAATAGATGAAGAAAATACAAATATTTAATGCATCAAATGTATTGCGTTACATATAAAAGTAATCTTTAATTAAATCATTAAGTCTATTAGTACTCATTTAATGATTAGAAGAGGTATTTGGTTTTTTTTTATTATTATTATACTTTAAGTTCTAGGGTACATGTGCATAACGTGCAGGTTTGTTACATATGTATACTTGTGCCATGTTGGTGTGCTGCACCCATCAACTCGTCAGCACCCATCAATTCATCATTTATATCAGGTATAACTCCCAATGCAATCCCTCCCCTCTGCCCCCTCCCCATGATAGGCCCCGGTGTGTGATGTTCCCCTTCCCGAGTCCAAGTGATTGCATTGTTCAGTTCCCACCTATGAGTGAGAACATGCGGTGTTTGGTTTTCTGTTCTTGTGATAGTTTGCTAAGAATGATGGTTTCCAGCTGCATCCATGTCCCTACAAAGGACGCAAACTCATCCTTTTTTATGGCTGCATAGTATTCCATGGTGTATATGTGCCACATTTTCTGAATCCAGTCTGTCACAGATGGACATTTGGGTTGATTCCAAGTCTTTGCTATTGTGAATAGTGTTGCAATAAATTGCTTCAAAGAGAATAAAATACCTAGGAATCCAACTTACAAGGGATGTCAAGGACCTCTTCAAGGAGAACTACAAACCACTGCTCAGTGAAATCAAAGAGGACACTAACAAATGGAAGAACATACCATGCTCATGGATAGGAAGAATCAATATTGTGAAAATGGCCATACTGCCCAAGGTAATTTATTGATTCAATGCCATCCCCATCAAGCTACCAATGAGTTTCTTCACAGAATTGGAAAAAAGTGCTTTAAAGTTCATATGGAACCAAAAAGGAGCCCGCATTGCCAAGACAATCTGAAGTCAAAAGGACAAAGCTGGAGGTGTCACGCTACCTGACTTCAAACTATACTACAAGGCTACAGTAACCAAAACAGCATGGTACTGGTACCAAAACAGAGATATAGACCAATGGAACAGAACAGAGTCCTCAGAAATAATACCACACATCTACAGCCATCTGATCTTTGACAAACCTGAGAGAAACAAGAAATGGGGAAAGGATTCCCTATTTAATAAATGGTGCTGGGAAAATTGGCTAGCCATAAGTGGAAAGCTGAAACTGGATCCTTTCCTTACTCCTTATACGAAAATTTTTTTTTTTTTTTTTTTTTTTTTTTGAGACGGAGTCTCGCTCTGCCGCCCAGGCTGGAGTGCAGTGGCCGGATCTCAGCTCACTGCAAGCTCCGCCTCCCGGGTTCACGCCATTCTCCTGCCTCAGCCTCCCGAGTAGCTGGGACCACAGGCGCCGCCACCTCGCCCGGCTAGTTTTTTTGTATTTTTTAGTAGAGAGGGGGTTTCACCGTGTTAGCCAGGATGGTCTCGATCTCCTGACCTCGTGATCCGCCCGTCTCGGCCTCCCAAAGTGCTGGGATTACAGGCTTGAGCCACCGCGCCCGGCCTACGAAAATTAATTCAAGATGGATTAGAGACTTAAATGTTAGACCTAATACCATAAAAACCGTAGAAGAAAACCTAGGTAGTACCATTCAGGACATAGGCATGGGCAAGGACTTCATGTCTAAAACATCAAAAGTAACGGCAGCAAAAGCCAAAATTGACAAATGGGATATGATTAAACTAAAGAGCTTCTGCACAGCAAAAGAAACTACCATCAGAGTGAACAGGCAACCTACAGAATGGGAGAAAATTTTTACAATCTACTCATCTGACAAAGGGCTAATATCCAGAATCTACAAAGAACTCAAACAAATATACAAGAAAACAACAAACAACCCCATCAAAAAGTGGGCAAAGGATATGAACAGACATTTCTCAAAAGAAGACATTCATACAGACAACAGACACATGAAAAAATGCTCATCATCACTCGCCATCAGAGAAATGCATATCAAAACCACAATGAGATACCATCTCACACTAGTTAGAATGGCAATCATTAAAAAGTCAGGAAACAACAGGTGTTGGAGAGGATGTGGAGAAATAGGATCACTTTTACACTGTTGATGGGATTGTAAACTAGTTCAACCATTATGGAAAACAGTATGGCCATTCCTCAAGGATCTAGAACTAGATGTACCATATGACCCAGCCATCCCACTACTGGATATATACCCAAAGGATTATAAATCATGCTGCTATAAAGACACATGCACATGTATGCTTAAAGTTCTTTGTAAGACCTAGATGGTGAGGTCAGGAATTTGAGACCAGCCTGGCCAACATGGTGAAACCCCATTTCTACTAAAAATGCAAAAATTAGCCTGCTTGGTGGTGGGCGCTTATAATCCCAGCTGCTCGGGAGGCTGAGGCAGGAGAATTGCTTGAATGCAGGAGGCAGAGGCTGCAGTGAGCCGACATCCTGCCATTGCACTCCAGCTTGGGAGACAAGAGCAAAACTCTGTCTCAGAAAAAGAGAAAAAAAAAAAAAAGAAAAGAAAAGGGAAAAAAAAAAAGATGTAGGTGGTTTTGTTTGCTCAGGAATTTTTCAAGCTCAGCCTCCATGTTAATTTTGCTTTAACACTTGAGAATAAAATTTGAAAATTAATAGATGGTGCTCAATAATATCTTTTTGTTATTATTTTCTTATGCACCATCTCCATTGAAAGGGGACAAAAATATATGTTTCTGATAGCTGTGATTGGCAGACCTCTGAGTCAAAGCTAAGCCATCATATCCCGTGAGCTGCAGGTACATATCCAGAGAGCCAATTCCTGCCTTAACTGATGACATTCCACCACAAAAGAAGAGAAAATGGCTTGTTCCTGCCTTGACTGATGACATTACCTTGTGAAATTCCTTTTCCTGGCTCATTCTGGCACAAAAGCTCCCCCACTGAGCACCTTGTGACTCCCCACCCCTGCCCGCCAGAGAACAACCCCCTTTAACTGTGATTTTCCTTGACCTACCCAAATCCTATAAAATGGCCCCACCCCTATCTCCCTTTGCTGACTCTCTTTTCGGATTCAGCCCACCTGCACCCAGGTGATTAAAAAGCTTTATTGCTCACACAAAGCCTGTTTAGTGATCTCTTCACACGGATGTGCATGACATCTTTGTGCCATGACTCAGATCGGGGGACCTCCCTTGGGAGATCAATCCCGTCCTCCTGCTCTTTGCTCCATGAGAAAGATCCACCTACGACCTCAGGTCCTCAGACTGACCAGCCCAAGGAACACCTCATCAATTTTAAATCTGGTAAGTGGCCTCTTTTTACTGTCTTCTCCAGCCTCTCTCACTATCCCTCAACTTCTTTCTCCTTTCAATTTTGGTGCCACACTTCCATCTCTCTCTTCTCTTAATTTCAGTTCCTTTCCTTTTCTGGTTGAGACAAAGGAGATGTGTTTTATCCGTGTACCCAAAACTCTGGCGCTGGTCACGGACTTGGGAAGACAGTCCTCCCTTGGTATTTAATCACGCAGGGATGCCAGCCTGATTATTCGCCCACATTTCAGAGGTGTCTGATCACCCAGGGAAATCTGCCTTGGTCCTTCACCCTTAGCAGCAAGTACCACTTTTCTGGGGGGCAAGAACCCCCCAGCACCTTCTCTCCATGTCTCTACCCCTTCTCGCTGCTTTTCTGGGGAGCAGGAACCCCCCAACCCCTTCTCTCCGTGTCTCTACTCTCTCTTTTCTCTGGGCTCGCCTCCTTCACTATGGGCAACCTTCCACCGTCCATTTCTCCTTCTTCTCCCTTAGCCTGTGTTCTCAAGAACTTAAAACCTCTTCAACTCACACCTGACCTAAAATCTAAATGCCTTATTTTCTTCTACAATGCCACTTGACCCCAATACAAACTCGACAGTAGTTCCAAATAGCCAGAAAATGGCACTTTCAATTTTTCCATCCTACAAGATCTAAATAATTCTTGTCATAAAATAGGCAAATGGTCTGAGGTGCCTGACGTCCAGGCATTCTTTTACACATTGGTCCCTCACTAGTCTCTGTTCCCAATGCAACTTATCCCAAATCTTCCTTCTTTCTCTCCTGCCTGTCCCCTCAGTCCCAACCCCAAGCGTCGCTGAGTCTTTCTAATCTTCCTTTTCTACAAACCCATCTGACATCTCCCCTCCTTGCCAGGCCGAGCTAGGTTCCAATTTTTCCTCAGTCTCTGCTCCCCCACCCTACAATCCTTTTATCACCTCCCCTCCTCACATCCAGTCTGGCTGACAGTTTCATTCTGCGACTAGCCCTCCCCCACCTGCCCAGCCATTTCCTCTTAAAAAGGTGACTGGAGCTAAAGACATAGTCAATAGTAATGCTCCTCTTTCTTTATCTGACCTCTCACAAATCAGTTAGCATTTAGGCTCTTTTTCATCAAATATGAAAAACCCAGCCCAGTTGATGGCTCATGTAGCAGCAACCCTGAGACATTTTACAGCCCTAGACCCTAAAATGTCAAAAGACCATCTTATTCTCAATACACATTTTATCACCCAATCGGCTCCTGACATTAAATAAAACCCCACAAATTAAATTCTGGCCCTCAAATCCCACAATAGCACTTAATTAACCTTGCCTTCAAGGTGTACAATAATAAAGTAGAGGCAGCCAAGTAGCAACGTATTTCTGAGTTGCAATTCCTTGACTCCACTGTTAGAGAAACCCCAGCCGTATCTCCAGCGCACAAGAACTTCCAAATGCCTGAACCGCAGCAGCCAGGCATTCCTCCAGGACCGCCTCCCCCAGGAGCTTGCTACAAGTGCCAGAAATCTGGCCACTAGGCCAAGGAATGTACGCGGCCCAGGATTCCTCCTAAGCCATGTCCCATCTGTGCAGGACCCCACTGGATATCGGACTGTCCAACTCACCTGGCAGCCACTTCCAGAGCCCCTGTAACTCTGGCCCAAGGCTCTCTGACTGACTCCTTCCCAGATCTTCTCCGTTTAGCAGCTGAAGATTGACACTGCCCGATCACCTCAGAAGCCTACAGGACCATCACAGATGCTCTAGGTAACTCTCACAGTGGAAGGTAAGTCCGTCACCTTCTTAATCAATATGGAGGCTACACACTCCACATTATGTTGTTTTCAAAGGCCTGTTTCCCTCGCCTCCATATCTGTTGTGGGTATTGACGGCCAGGTTTCTAAATCTCTTAAAACTCCCCAAATCTGGTGCCAACTTGGACAACATTCTTTAATGAACTCCTTTTTAATTATCCCCACCTGCCCAGTTCCCTTCTTAGGCCAAGTCATTTTAACTAAATTGTCTGCTTCCCTGACTTTTCCTAGGCTACAGCCACACCTCATTGCCACCTTTTCCCCCTGTTCAAAGCCTCCTTCGCATCCTCCCCTTATATCTCCCCACCTTAACCCACAAGTATAGGATACCTCTACTCCCTCCTTGGTGACCAATCATGCACCCCTTACCACCTCATTACAACGTAATCACCCTTACCCACTCAATGCCAGTATCCCATCTCACAGCACTCTTTAAAAGGATTAAAGCCTATTATTACTCACCTGTTACAGCATGGCCTTTTAAAGCTTGTAAACTCTCCTTAAAATTCCCCCATTTTGCCTGTTCTAAAACCAGACAAGCCTTACAGGTTAGTTCAGGATCTGCACCTTGTCAGCCAAATTGTCTTGCCTATCCACCCTGTGGTCCCAAAGCCATATACTCTCCTATCCTCAATACCTCCCTCCACAACCCATTATTCTCTTCTAGATCTCAAACATACTTTCTTTACTATTTCTTTGCACCCTTCATCCCAGTCTCTCTTTGCTTTCACTTGGACTGACCCTGACACCCATCAGGTTCAGCAAATTATCTGGGCTGTACTCCTGAGAAGCTTCACAGACAGCCCCCATTACTTCATTTGAGCCCAAATTTCTTCCTCATCTGTTACCTCTCTCAGCATAATTCTCATAAAAACACATGTGCTCTCCCTGCTGATCGTGTCCGGCTAATCTCCCAAATCCTATCCCTTCTACAAAAAAACAACTCCTTTCCTTCCTAGGCATGGTTAGTGCAGTCAGAATTCTTATACAAGAGCCGGGACCGCGCCCTGTAGCCTTTTTATCCAAACAAGTTGACCTTACTGTTTTAGCCTACTAGGCCTCAAGTCTGCGTGTGGCGGCCACCCCTGCCCTAATACTTTTAGAGGTCCTCAAAAATCACAAGCTATGCTCAACTCACTTTCTACAGTTCTCATAACTTCCAAAATCTATTTTCTTCCTCCCACCTGACGCATAAACTTTCTGCTTCCCAGCTCCTTCAGCTATACTCATTCTTTGTTGAGTCTCTTGCAGTTACCATTGTTCCTGGCCCTGACTTCAATCCAGTCTCCCACATTATTCCGGATACCACACCTGCCTCTCATGACTGCATCTCTCTGATCCACCTGAAATTCACCCCATTTCCCCATATTTCCTTCTTCCCTGTTCCTCACCCTGATCACATTTGATTTATTGATGGCAGTTCCACCAGGCCTAATCGCCACTCACCAGCAAAGGCAGGCTATGTAATAGTATCTTCCACATCTATCATTGAGGCTACCGCTCTGCCATCCCCCCACTACCTCTCAGCAAGCCAAACTAGTTGCCTTAACTCAGGCCCTCACTCTTGCAAAAGGACTAAGTGTCAGTATTTATACTGACTCTAAGTATGCCTTCCATATTCTGTACCACCATGCTGTTATATAGGCTGAAAGAGATTTCCTCACTATGCGAAGGTCCTCCATCATTAATGCCTCTTTAATATAAAAACTCTTCTCAAAGCCACTTTACTTCCAAAGGAAGCTGGAATTATTCACTGCAAGGGCCATCAAAAGGCATCAGATCCCATCACTCAGTACAATGCTTATGCTGATAAGTTAGCTAAAAAAGCAGCTAGAGTTCCAACTTCTGTTCCTCATGGTGAGTTTTTCTCCTTCACGTTGGTCACTCCCACCTACTTTCCCACTGAAACTTCCACCTAGTAATCTCTTCCCACACAAGGAAAATGGTTCTTAGACCCAGGAAAATATCTCCTTCCAGCCTCACAGGCCCATTCTTTTCTGTCTTTATTTCATAATCTCTTGCATGTAGGTTAAAAGCTGCTAGCCCGTCTCTTAGAACCTCTCATTTACTTTCCATTGTGGAAATCTATCCTTAAGGAAATCACTTCTCAGTGTTCCATCTGCTATTCTACTACTTCTCAGGAATGTCTCAGGCCCCCTCCCTTCCCTACACATCAAGCTCGAGGTTTTGCCCCTGCCTAGGACTGACAATTGACTTTACTCACATTCCCCCAGTCAAGAAACTAAAACGTCTCTTGGTATAGGTAGACACTTTCACTAGATAGGTAGAGGCCTTTCCCACAGGGTCTGAGAAGGCCACCACAGTCATTTTTTCCCTTCTATCAGACATAATTCCTCAGTTTGGCCTTCCCATCTCTATATAGTCCGATAGCAGACAGGCCTTTATTAGTGAAATCACCCAAGCAGTTTTTCAGGCTCTTGGTATTCAGTGAAACCTTTATATCCTTTACCATCCTCAATCTTCAGGAAAGGTAGAACGGACTAATGGTCTTTTAAAAACACACCTCACCAAGCTCAGTCACCAACTTAAAAAGGACTAGACAATACTTTTACCACTTTCCCTTCTCAGAATTCAGGCCTGTCCTCAGAATGCTGCAGGTTACAGCCCATTCGAGCTCCTGTGTGGACACTACTTTTTATTAGGTCCCAGTCTCATTCCAGACACCAGCCCGATTTGAACTGCATCCCAAAAACTTAGATAGAGCCTAAAAACTCACCAACCAAGCAAGTAATTACTCTGAACCCCCTTAGGCTCTCTCTAATTAGATGTCCTAGGTCCTCCCAATTCTCAGTCCTTTAATACTTGTTTTTTCTCTTTCTCTTATTTAGACCTTGTGTCTTCTCTTTAGTTTTTGAATTCATACAAAACCACATCCAGGACATCACCAATCATTCTATATGACAAATGCTCTTTCTAACAACCCCACACTATCACCTCTTACCACAAAATCTTCCTTCAGCTTAATCTCTCCCACTCTAGGTTCCCACACCTCCCCTAATCCCACTTGAAGCAGCCCTGAGAAACATTGCCCATTATCTCTCCATACCACCCCCCAAAAATTTTTGCCGCCCCAACACTTCAACACTATTTTATATTATTTTTCTTATTAATGTAAGAAGACAGGAATGTCAGGCCTCTGAGCCAAAGCTAAGCCATCATATCCCCTGTGACCTGCATGTACACATCCAGATGGCCGGTTCCTGCCTTAGCTGATGACATTCCACCACAAAAGAAATGAAAAAGGCCTGTTCCTGCCGTAAGTGATGACATTACCTTGTGAAATTCCTTTTCCTGGCTCATCCTGGCACAAAAGCTCCCCCACTGAGCACCTTGTGTCCCCTGCCCCTGCCCACCAGAGAACAACCCCCTTTGACTGTAATTTTCCTTTACCTATCCAAATCCTATAAAATGGCCCCACCCCTATCTCCCTTTGCTGACTCACTTTTCGGACTCAGCCCACCTGCACCCAGGTGATTAAAAAGCTTTATTGCTCACACAAAGCCTGTTTGATGGTCTCTTCACACGGACACGCATGACAGTGATAATCCAAAGAAGCTATAGCACAACATTGAATATTCACTGAATTAGTGTGTGAGGATTATATTTTCTATAACATTTTAGTATTAGAAAAGAATGGAGGTCTCTGTTCTATTTAATTTAGCCTTGTTAGGCATGGTTTCATAATCTTCTTAATGCTTTATTAAAAAGCATTTACAAATATGGTTATGCACAATACTAATGATGTACTTATAATAATGTAAAAAATAAGAACTAGTTCAAATGTAAGCACTCTGGGCTTCTTCAAAGTGGAGAATTTGGTCACCAAATTATAATTCTACAAACATATTTCCTTTTATGAAAATTATAAGCACAAAATTTAATGTTTAGTATTCTTAAGATATGAGTGTTCTTCCAGATGATTTCTAAAGTAAAGATTTTATACAAAAATGTTGAAGAATGGAGAGAAAATTTAGGCATATATTTAGTATTTACATTTTTTGAATGATGTTTTCCTGACTTGAAGATACATACACTGTCTCTATTTATTGAAAAAGAAGCAATTGATTTTATGTGGAAGCAATAAAATCACATACCTGAACCTATTCAAGAACTATAGCTCAGATTAATCAAAAAAGTTTATAAAATGCTAAAGTTTGCATGTTTAAATATATCTTAAATTACAAATAATGCTCTAAGATGGTATAATACACATGTGATGCAAGCACACATTTATTATTCTTTAATAAGATAATCTGAAAATAATTAAAGATAAAAATTAGTAAGATACTTTTTAAAAACAATACTTGCAAAATGCACTTTCATTCACATGAACAGTTATACAGATGTCCTGTCCTAAATGAGATATTGTATTATATATTTTCTTTTCCATACATGAGAATAAATTGCATCTTACCTAGCTTCCACTATGATCAAGAGAAGACATTTGAGATACAGCTCTTCAGGATTATGACCCAGTACAATTTATTCCATCAGGACAGAACTTTCTGTCTGAAGCGAAATGACCCCCTGTGGATCTTTAAATTAGAACATTGACTTCATTATCTCTGCACATGAATTAACAAAATTCACTGGTTCAGATCTGCCAAATAAGAGTAACTGTCACATTAAAAAGTAATGTTTAGAACAAAATAATCTAAACCTAGCACAGATAACATTTGTCTGATTTTGATATACCCACTTCATCATTTCAGAAACATGAACATTTAGCCCACCAAGACCAAAGTGGTAGGTGATCTCCCCAAAGTCAACTATCTATAACAGAGCTATGTTAGAATCTTGGTCTTGGTACTCTTATAATTATTTATATTTTTTGTGATTAAATTTTCCATAAATTAATGTATTAAAATTCATTTACATTTTCAATGAGTAAAACAGAGCTATTAAAAAGCACTATGAGAACTTAAAGTATAATAATAAAAAAAAAAGCACTATGAAAGACTTCCTTTCAGAATTAGCAAGAATATGCTATAATTTATTGCTCATGAGTGATGTCTGTTTTCTGCCATGTATTCTGTCTTGTTTTGACTGGGCAACAATCTCATTCACCTTGTGCCAGGATAGAGTTTTGTCTTCTGGAGTGCGAATTGTCACAGAAAAAATAATGTCTCTGTAATTCCATGTAGATATGAATTAGTTCCCAGACACATAAAATGAGTTGACACAGGCAACCCACTACAGACTGTATACTTTGAGGTTGAAATTTTGTGAATGATTGCTTTGATAGAAATATGGTTTAAAAGGATTTTATCTTCAGTTGGTTCCTTCAACAATTTGTGTATTATGAGGCAGATGTCAAGCTGTCTTATAGACATACTGAAACCTCCAAAGCCTTTCCAGTCAACCTGTCTATAGTGACCTTTATTTTCCCCTACATTTAAAGATTTCCAAAATCAATTCAGTCAATATTTATTGACACTCAACCTGGTTCTGCTCTAACTTGAGTGTCTCAATTAGCTACAGGGTGTCCATTTTGTCTATAAGTTGGGGTTCAATTGAACAAGTAAAATCTCTACGTATGTATTTTACTCATCTTTGTTCTCCCCCTGGTTGTTGGCACATTGTTGAATGTCAATAAATATTGACCAAATTAATTATTCTGTAGTCAAAATTCTTACATATTTGACTTTAGGAAGGATGGCATGACTAGCAGAGAGAAGAAGGCTTTAATAAGCCAGACTGACTGACAGGGGCAAATAAAACTTTGGTGGCATTAGGGTGACTTATAGAAAGTGGTGATGGGGTAAGAACAGGTGGCTCTTTTAAAGGCCAAACATGTTTTAGAAGCCATGTGTTTATAATCTATAAATAATTACAAACTCAATATTTCTGAACTAATTAAACATAAAATGATAAAAGGAATGTATGCTCTCTAAATGCTAATCCAGCATAAAGTACAATCTCTAACTCACAGAAATATTTTATGATGGGATACAGATTTATAATTATCTGTATAAACATAATTGTTGGGAATTGTATTGTTTAATCCAATGACTAAAGAGCTTGGGTCAAACATAAGCTAGCTTTAACTATTGTAAAGGCAATAATTTATAACTACAAAAGAAACAAAAATGGGTGGAAGGTAAAAGGAGAATATTGGGAGAGTGTTCTAATTTCAGAATTTCTTTACTTTGAAGACACTTTCAGGCAGACATAATAAATTCATAGTCACTGGAGACATTAGCTGGACAACAGCTGTCACAGATTCCAAAGATAGGACTCAAGCATCTGCTGATGTTTGAAATACATGACATTTAAATAAAATATTATTGAACCCTGATATTTTAAGTTTTTTTTTTCATGCTTTTCTCAACCATTTTGTGATCTAAAGTAATAGCATAAGGATCACAGGTTGTTTATTGAAGCATGATAATCGTATGGTCCTTTCTAAGAGTTCTAATAGAAAATAACTTCCTGAATGTTAGTATCTTTTTTTAAAGCATATCTAGTTCAATACTTAATAGTCTATGCATTATGGAAAATATCAGGGTTGTCATGACAACTGGATGGAAAATTTAGTAAATGTAATTTATTCCACATAATACAGTGTTCTCTTCCTTCCTGTTTGTTTAAAAAATAATTTCATGAAAAATCCATAGGCTGCACTTAAATAGCCTGAAGAATGTCTGAAAAAATATACTCTGAACTTAAATAAGACCTTAAAGGAAACACATCTTGTTCTGTCAAATTCTGGTACTATAGTTCTGACTCTACCGCTTTCTCCCCCAAGTCAAGCGAGTGCCCTGGACATTGAAACTAGTATGTGTAACCCCAAGCTTCAATTAAGCTCAGGAGGAATTCTTTATTGATTTAGATTTTGCTGAGCACAAAAATTAGGTTAATCTTATAGAAAGGATTCAGAAGAAAATTTGAAATACTGAAGTTAATTATATAATTCAATTTAAAATATACAGAGAGCAGACACAGGCACCAGAAACAGAATGAAAGCTTGGAGTATTAGCCCACAGCAAAAAGAATCACAGAGAGTATATTATTATGAAAGTATTTATTGAAATAAATAATTTAGAATTCCATCTAATTATATTCTACTTGTTTACTGGGGGGAAAATTTTACCAAGTAGAATCCTATCATATCTATATATTTTTATCACATCGTATAAACCTACTTGACTATGTCAGTGAAGCCAACAAATTTTTATATATTTTTCTTATACTAGTATATATTTACAATAATGAAAAAAAGTAGAAACCTAGATTATGGCCAGATATAATTTATATTATACAGGAATTCTTGTTTTCTTTTCCTTTAATTGAGTGAAATATAAAAATTCAGTAAAGCAGGAAATGTAGATGTGCTCACATATATCTCCATCTTTCCTTAGAGGAAGAGCTAGAATTTTGGTTAAGAATTTACTTGATTCTTCACACAAAATGTTATGTTTAATTATTTATGAAAAGCTGAGAAGTATAAGACTCTTCATAATCTATGTGAAACCTTTCAGTTATTCTACCCTTAATTCTGCCTATTCTGGACTAGAGAAAAATAAATATAATAAAATGGTTTGGTATCTGACAAGAAGAAAATATATAGGTTTCTATGAAATATTTATAAACAATTAAATTTCTATGGTAGATTATTAAATAGTATACAGTCATTAAATATTAGACAAATTGTGATTTTCTTTGTACTGTTTGTAGCAAATTTGCTGAATTATATTAGAAGAAAAAATTATGAGAAAATTTCATTTCTTTTCCATGGAATTTTTCCTTTTATTTTTCAAGAAATCATGTGATTTAGTCATTAAATCTCAAATTCTTAAGCCAAGTTGACTGTTTTTAAATGCTGGCTCACTCATAACCTAGACATATTATCTTTGTCAATTATGTATCTTTGTATCTCAGTTTTCTCTTTGACTAATATATAAACATCAACCTCAATGTGTTGTTTTGAAAATTAAATGAGTTGATACATTTAAAGTCCTTGAAAAAATGTCTCAAAGCAGTAGCATAAAGATTAGATCTTATATTTATGTACCTTGCATCAGCATTGTATATTCTGAAAACAAGAATTAGAAATGCTTTTATCTACAAATCCTGGCCATGTCTTATATCTTAAAGATATTTATCTTTTTAAAAAAATTCTAAGGCAAAGGGCAGATGCCGGCAATATTTTTCTCTCAGCAGAATTATCAATTCAAACAATTATGCATGTACAAAAATATCTTTAGAAGAGCTAATGAAAGCAGGTGTGGAATCACAGCACCTGGGTGTACACAGACAGAAAAAAAAAAAAAACAAAAACAAAACATCAGAAGGGTAGAAAGGACAGTTTTACATTACCCACATCACCCCTACCCCAATCCTGGGCAGCACAGACTGAAAAGAGATACCCTCTGCTTGGTGGAAGGAGAAGATGAGCATCTGACTCTTCTTTGAACACCTACACTGGGCCTACCCACATAAAACCCAGTGCTGCACAAATCTCTAACAGCCCCAGACTCCAGAATGGTACCTTCGGACTTCAAGCCAATTCTAACATCACTCTGGATTCCACAATTCCAGGCTCCAGGCCCATGAGGTGCATTTAGCCTCCAGAATGCTCTATTGCTATGCCAACCTCAGGGATCCCAGGCTCCAGACTGTCTCCAACACATGGATAGCTCCCAAAACAACAGATTTGGGGCCCATCCCAGCAACACGTCAACCTTGTTGCCCTAGTTATCAGGCTGGCAGCCATGGATCCCGCCTCCAGGCTTGTCCTTAAAAATATAGGACATAGGCTTATCTAGGATGAAGCCAGCCCATACAGTCCCTGGACGATGCTAGAAACAGTTCAGTACCCCTGACATTAAACACAAGGTGGGCACCCATGGACACAAGCTCTGGACTGATCTTATGATCCTTGTTACTCCATACTCTAGCAGACCCAAGGTCCAACCTTGTCTCAGTAAGCTCACTCCTGGACTTCTCCCCATGAACTCAGGCTTCATGATAGCTCCTGTGTACCCAAGTCCCAGGCTGATCCCTGAAGTCCCAGGACCCAGGCCAGCCCTATTGGCATCAGGCATCAGCAAGCACCTACGATCCTAGACTTCAAGCCAGCCCCTGTGGACCTTCGGTTCCATGTCAGCTTCAGCATCAAGCTGACCCAAGGCTGTGGAAAACCCAGAGTTCAGGCCTGCTTCACTAGGCCCAGAGTCAGGGCTCACTCCAGTAAACACCAGTGCCAAGTCGGATACTGTGAATTAAAACTCAAAAACCATCCTTTTAGACCCAGACCAGCCCTAATGGAGTTAAAATCAAGGCCTGTCATTGTGTGTTCTTACCAGGCCTGCCCCAGTGCCAGACCAGCCCTCATGGATTCTTGCTCCAGAACGATTTCATTGAACCTAAGCCACAGAACGATCTTGGTGCTTATATAACTCCTGCAGACAGGCTCAAGGTCCAGTCTACTGCTAGGTCAGTACCTGTAGACTCAGACTTCAGGTTGGACCCCACTGATACAGAATTCAGGCCTCCTCTTGTGGGTCCAGGCTTCAGGGCTATCCCTGCAGTAAACAGGTCTGTTCAAGAGAATATAGGCTTCATGTCTCACTTCACACACCCAAGTACCTGATCTACTTACCTAGTAACCCAGACAGGCATATGGCCACTCTGTCTGAGGATTGAGGTAAAAAGCTCACTCTTGAACCACACCAGATATTCTGCCTATAATCTCTAGATGTGCCAATTAGTGAAGGGCTTTCCCAGACAAAGACATTCTGCAGAATGAAAGGAGTCCCTAGTTCTTCACATGTGCAAACATCATGTAAAGCAACAAGAAACATAAAATGGCAAGCAGATAGAACACTACCAAAATTCCCCACAATCATCTCCCAGCAGTTCATCCCAAAGAAATGAAGACATACAAACTGCCTGACTAACAAAGAATTCAAAGTAAAGGTATAAAGGAAGCTCAACAAACTTCAAGAAAAACAATTTAATTAGGAAAACAACAAAAATGACCACAACAACAACAACAACAACAATAAAAACAGAGAAATCAAAATTATTTATTAACAATATCAAACAGAAATTCTGGAGCTGAAAAATACAATGAATAAAATAAAAATTCAATGGAGACAATAGCGGAATTGATCAAGCAGAAGAATAATTTTGAACTCAGAGAAAGGTTATTTGAAAATATACAGTGAGAGTAAAAGATAATAAAAAGGAACAACAAAAGTTTATAGAATCTATGAGACATCATCAAAAACATAAATGTTGAATTTAGGCATATGTTAAAAAAGAGAGAAATAAAAAGAGATTAAAAGCTTATTTAAATAAAAAATGCAGAGAAGTTTCCAAATTTGAAGAAAGATATAGGTAGATCAAAGGTCTCCAATCAGATTCAGTTCAAGGAGTATTATACAAAGATATATTATTATCCAATTGTCAAATCAACATCAAAGACACAATTCTAAAAATAGCAAGAGAAGATATGCAAAAAATATATAAGTGAGTTCAATAAGTCTAGAAGTGGAGTTTTCAGCAGAGAGCTTACAGTCTGAGAGAGTGGGATGATATTTTCAAAGTGCTGTAGTGAAAAACAAAAACAAAACAAAACATAACAACAATAACATAAAAACCCTGTCAACCAGAAATACTCTATTTAGCAAAGCTGTATTTCAGAAATGAAGGTGAGCTAAAGATTTTTCCAAAAAAAAAAGCTGATGGAGTTCACTACCATCAGACCAATTACAAGAAATGTTAAGGGACATTCAATAAACTGGAAGAAAAGGATGCTAAATGCTAAATAGTAACACAAAAGTATGTGAAAATATAAAACTCACTGGTATCAGTCAACACAGTCATATTCACTATGCCCTAATAGTGTAATGGTGGTGTGTGAAAACATTATGTCTATAATATGAAGGTTAATCTATTAAAAATTATAATTACTGTACTAGTTTAGGGATACACAATATTAAAAGATGTAAATTGTGATATCAAAAAATTTAATGGTGAGGTAGGGAGTAAAGTGTAAAGTTCTTTGTGTGATCAAAGTTAAGTTGTTGTTATCAGCTTTAAATAGCCTGTTACATAGACGGAAGAAGATTTTTGCAAGTATCCACAAAGCAAAAACTTATAGAGGATAGAGTACAGATAAAAAGTAAGGAATCAAAGTATACTTTTGAAAAAATAAAAAAACATAATTACAAAGGAAGACAGCAAGAGAGAAAGAAAAAATGGATCTACCAAAAAAAAAAAAAATCAACAACAACAAAAAGAAAAACAATAAAAACAGAACACAATTAACACAATCGTAGTATGGTAGTAAGTCCTTCCTTATCAATAATTACTTTCAAGTAAATGAATTAAATCATCCAATGAAAAAACAGAGTGACTGAATGAATACAAAACAAGGCCCAGCTGTTTGCCGTCTAGAAGAGAATCACTTCACTTATAAGGAGAGAGATTGAAAGTGAAGGGACAGAACAAAATATCTTATGCAAATGGAAAAAAAAGTGAACAAGAATAGCTATACTTCTATCAGACAAAATAGGAGTTAAAAATCTTAAAACAAGATGAATAATGTCATTATATAATGATAAAGAGGTCAATTCATCAAGTGAATATAACAATGGTAAATATAAACAGATGATACTCAACTTAAAACAGTTGGACTTAACAATATTTTTACTTTATGATGGTACAAAAGTGAAACACATTCAGTAGAAACTGTGAGTACCTACACAACCATTCTATTTATTATTTTTTGTATAGTATTCAATAACATGAAATATTCAACACTTTATTATAAAATAGGCTTATGTTAGATGATTTAACCCATCTCTCAGCTAATGTAAATGTTCTGAGCATATTTAAGGTAGGATAGGCTAAGCTGTGATGTTGGTAGGTTAAGTACATTAACTGTATTTTTATTATGATACTTTCAACTTGTCATGGACTTACCGGGATATAACTCTATCATAAATTGGGCAGCATCTGTATATAGCCAACATTTGAATATTTAAACATACATTTCAAATATTAATAAATCTGAAGGAAGCAATAATCTGTAATACAATATTAGTAGGGGATTTTAATACCCTAGTTTTAGCAATGGATGGATCATCCAGACAGGAAATCAGTAAGAAAACACAAGACTTAAAAAATAATTTAGACCAGATGGAACTAACAGGGATAAACAAAACATGTTATCCAAATCAGCAGACTACACATTCTTCTCAAGCATGTATGGAACATTCCTAAGAGGTTATATGTTAGGTCAAAAAACAAGTTGTAATAAATTTGTAAATATTTATACCTCTTAAACTGAGTTAAAGATTGTCACTCAATCTGTTCCTCCCAGTCAATTGTATGTTGTGTTCGATCTGTTTAGTTATTCCAGTTAAGTTCAATTTTCACTCTAAAAATTATCTCAATCATAAATTTTCTCATTGCATAAACATATTGAGGGAGGCACTCTGGGATCAATAGGTGGTAGAAAGGTAGAAGAGTCCCTATCAGTAGTTCTTAACTTGTATTCTGCAAACTACTCAGGATGATGTCAATGGTGGATCTTAAAATTCATTTTTGCTGTAGATAAATACATATGCATTTTGGCATAGTTTTTCAGGTGTTATATTTAGATGAGTGTTTTAGAAACACAGTATAATGCATAATCTATCTTAATACAAGCAAACACTTTGTCACAATATTATATTGTTACAAAAAAAGATTATATGCTTATTAGAACCTACAAGGGTGGTGAAATGTAAATACATAAAAAACCCTCATATATGGAGAGCAAACTTGTATAAGAGAACACGTGGAAAGACCACAAAATAAATAATCTAACCGTAAATCTTTCTTGGATAGGTAAAAATAGCTTTTCACAAACAGTAGTTTTATTTTTAACAGGAGATATTTGTGAACTCACATTTTTAAAAATTTTAATATATATATATCTAACAAATCTTAATACATCCGGAGGCAAATATTAATAAGAACATAGATTATATATACTATAAATATAACAAAGTTAATCTAGCAGAAATATATAAAACAGGCCGGGTACAGTGGCTCATGCCTGTAATCTCAGCACTTTGGAAGGCCAAGGTGGGTGGAACACCTTAGGTCAAGAGTTCGAGACCAACCTGCCTAACACAGTGAAATCCCATCTCTACTAAAAGTACAAAAGTAGCTGGGTGTAGTGGCACATGCCTATAATCCCAACTACTTGGGAGGATGAGACAGGAAAATCGCTTGAACCCAGGAAGCAGAGGTGCAGTGAGCCAAGATTGCGTCATTGCACTCCAACCTGGGCAACAAGAGTGAAACTCCATCAGAAAGAGAAAGAAAGAAAGAGAGGAAGAGAGAAGAGAGAGAGAGAGAGAGGAGAGAGAGAGAGAGAGGGAGGGAGGGAGAGAGAGGGTGAGGGAGGGAAGGAAGGAAGGAAGGAAGGAAGGAAGGAAGGAAGGAAGGAAGGGTATGAAACTGTTGCTTCTTCCTGACATTATTATTTTATTGTTACTGTTATTCTTCCCCCTTCTCTGTCTGGGAATCTTCGTTATCTTTTACAATTCATTTTTACCATTGCTGCCCTGGAGATTCTTTCTCACGTCCCTTATTGATATTTACTACTACAGTATTTTTCTTAACATTTTGTTCATAATTACTGTGTTATTTAGCACATTGAATAGTAGTGACCTGTTTTATAGGTCTATTTCTAACTCATACTCCAACAGTGCTTGCATTAAAAGTATAGATTGCACTTTATTTATTTTTGTATACACTCCATATAGCAAGGGCTTGACACATATTAGCACTCTAACTATATTCACGCCAGAGGAAACCCATTGTTCACATACTCTGTGATGCTCAGTTTACACCATGTAAAGGAAGCAGAGGTGCAGTGAGCCAAGATTGCGTCATTGCACTCCAACCTGGGCAACAAGAGTGAAACTCCATCAGAAAGAGAAAGAAAGAAAGAGAGGAAGAGAGAAAGAGAGAAAGAGAGAGAGAGAGAGGGAGAGGGAGGGAGGGAGAGAGGGTGAGGGAGGGAGGGAAGGAAGGAAGGAAGGAAGGAAGGAAGGAAGGAAGGAAGGAAGGGTATGAAACTGTTGCTTCTTCCTGACATTATTATTTTATTGTTACTGTTATTCTTCCCCCTCAGTACACTTTCTCTGTCTGGGAATCTTCGTTATCTTTTACAATTCATTTTTACCATTGCTGCCCTGGAGATTCTTTCTCACGTTCCTTATTGATATTTACTACTACAGTATTTTTCTTAACATTTTGTTCATAATTACTGTGTTATTTAGCACATTGAATAGTAGTGACCTGTTTTATAGGTCTATTTCTAACTCATACTCCAACAGTGCTTGCATTAAAAGTATAGATTGCACTTTATTTATTTTTGTATACACTCCATATAGCAAGGGCTTGACACATATTAGCACTCTAACTATATTCACGCCAGAGGAAACCCATTGTTCACATACTCTGTGATGCTCAGTTTACACCATGTAAAGGAAGCAGAGGTGCAGTGAGCCAAGATTGCGTCATTGCACTCCAACCTGGGCAACAAGAGTGAAACTCCATCAGAAAGAGAAAGAAAGAGAGAAGAGAGAAAGAGAGAAGAGAGAAGAGAGAGAGAGAGAGAGAGAGAGAGAGGGAGGAGGGAGAGAGGGTGAGGGAGGGAAGGAAGGAAGGAGGAAGGAAGGAAGGAAGGAAGGAAGGAAGGAAGGCACTCAAGCCACAAAATTAGAGAATGTACATTCTTTATAAGTATATGGGAGAGCTTTCAAAATTTATTAAATACTCTTCTATGAATGAACTTCTAAAAACAATAAGAAATCAGTTTCATACAGAACATACTCAATTACCAAAAGCTACTAACACTAGGAAATAAGAGCAAAACAAAGAAATACATTATACATGTGCTTGGAAAACAATTTTTAAAAATAATTCAGAAATCAAAGAAAATGATGTATTAAAATTAATTTCCATATATGAGGGCTGAATGACAAAGTCCTTCCTTTCTGAAAACAAGAGATACAACTAAAATAGCACTTGAAAAGCAAGTCTTCAGTGCTAAATGCATAAATTAGAAAAGAAGACAGTGAAAAAACAAAACTGTGAGCAAAAAATGTAAATCAACACATTAACAAAAAGAGAAACAAAGTAACATAAGAAAGAATAAAAATAAAAATTGACAAAATAGAAAACAAAAATAAGCAATTTTATTCTTTCAAAGTATGATTAACACTGATAAACCTGAAATCAAATTGATCAAGGCAGAATACGAGAGAGACAGAGTGAACAAGAATGGGTATGCAAAGTGGGAGGAAGGCAAAAATGAATAATATTTGGAATAATTAAATGGAGCTGAATTTAGATGCAATATGTACTAAATAAATCAGGGATGATATTAAATTTTTTATTATTTGCATGTTAAATTTCATATATGAATAAAACATTAAAGGTGTTATATCGGATTACCTAATAATCTAAACAGTTATGCTAAAACTAATTATCAAACTATATAAATGGTACTAAAAATTTTTTACCAACTCCTTCCATAATTTGGAAAAGATTTATTAATTTTTAAAAATTGTTGCTATAATAAATTGTTTTCCACCATATACTTTTATATGTAGGCTATTTATTGCTGATTCAATTTCAGAGCTTGTTATCGGTCTGCTCAGGGAATCAGTTTCTTCCTGGTTAAGTCTTGGGAGGGAGTATGTGTCCAGGAATTTGTTCATCTCTTCTAGATTTTCCAGCTTGCATGCATAGAGGTCTTCATAATAGTTTCCGATGGTTATTTTTATCTCTGTGTGGTCAGTGGTTACATTTCCTTCATCATTTCTGATTGTGTTTATTTGAATCTTCTCTTTATCTTTTATTTTAGTCTAGCTAGTGGCCTACGCATCATATTAATGTTTTCAAAAAAACAATTCCTGACTTCATTGATCTTTTGAATGTTTTTTGTGTGTTTTGATTTCCTTCAGTTCACTTCTGGCTTTTGTGACTTTTTATCTTCTGCTAACTTTGGGATTGATCCATTTTCGCTTCTCTAATTATTTCAGTAGTGATGTTAGGTTGTTAATTTGAGGTCTTTTTAACATTTTGATGTGGGCATTTACTGCTATGAATTTCCCTCTTAACATTGCCTTCCTTGACTGTGTCCCAGAGATTGTGGTATGTTGTATCTTTGTTCTCACTAGTTTCAAAGAACTTCTTGATTTCTGTCTTGATTTTATTATTTACCGAAAAGTCATTAAAAAGCATGTTGTTTAATTTCCATGTAAGTATGTGATTTTTAAGTTCTTTTATTTGTCTTGACTTCTATTTTTATTGCACTGTGGTATGAGATTGTGTTTGCTATGATTTTGATTCTTTTGCATTTTCTGAGGATTATTTTATGTCCAATTATGTGGTCAATTTTAGAGTATGTGCCATGTGACAATGAGACAAATGTATATTCTGTTGTTTTGAGGTGATGACTTCTGTAGAGGTCGATGAGATCCATGGTCTAATACTGAGTTCAGGTTCTGAATATATTTGTTAATTTTCTGCCTCGATTATCTGTCTAATACTAGCAGTGGAGTGTTGACGTCTCCACTATTATTGTATGAGAATCTATGTCTCTTTGTAGGTCTCTAAGAACTTGCTTTATCAGTCTGAGTGCTCTTGTGTTGGGTGTATATATATATAGGATAGTTAGATCTTCTTGTTGAATTAAATCCTTTACCATTATGTAATGCTCTTCTTTGTCTTTTTTGACCTTTGTTGGTTTGAATTAAAGGATGAATAAGTGTGAGCAACCATTTGACATAGAAACTGCCTTTAAATTCCCAATGGCTTTCTTGTTGAATTGATGTTTCAGATTCAATAAGTGAATAGTTTCTTTTAATATTAATAATATTGTTTTTGTTGGATTCTCTCTAAGATCTTGATGATTTATATTCTAATGTTATCTGTTTCTTATTCTATTAAAAATCTTTATTACCACATTACAAAACTCACTTATTAGATGGTCATATTTAACTAGTTGGTTTGGAATTTTAAAATGTTTGTTCATTTCTGTTTTATAATATATTGAAAAATTTTGGTCAATATTTATAATAAAAATCAATTTAAGAAACTAAAAATATTTCAATATTAACTGTTGTTATACAAAAATACTTCCTTTTTTATTATTTGCCTTGGACTTGATAGTTTACTTTTTAAAATAATATATCACATTTCTTTATTTCTAATCTTCATTTGGTAGGAAGGATAGTGCTGTACCCCAGTGATGTCTACATCCTAATACTCAAAACCTATGAATATACTCCAGGGGACTATAGGTGACTTGGCTGATATAATTAAGATAAAGGATCTTCAGATGGGGAGCTGACCTTGGATTATCTGAGTGGTCGCAATATAATTACATGGGTCCTTCAAAATAGGGAGGTAGAAGATGAGAATCAGAGGGATACTTGAGTATGGAAACTGATGTAAAATCGTTCCCTGACAAAGAGAAAGACTGGATTGAGAGCAAAGAAATGCAAACAAATGTAGGCAGCCTCTAGAATCTGCAAAAGGCAAGAAAGTGGATTCTCTCCCAGAGTGCACAGAATGAATGCAGCCCCAGCATCACCTAAATTAGAGTCCTGAGGGATTTGTGTAAGACATGTCTGACCTACATAACTATAAAATAATAAATTTGTATTTTTTGAAAACAGTAAATTTAGTAATTGATCAAGACAGCAATAGAAAATTAATACACATAAATTTTATAATTTTATTTAGTGTTTTTGACAGTTTTATCACTTGTGAAGTTAAAGTCAACTTTAATATGTAATACTGTCTTTTCTTATAAATATGTTTTTAAAACTTTGAGCATTGTTACTTTTTTTATATTTTCAAATGTTCAAAACTCTACAATTTCCAATAAAGTGAATATACAAGACAGAAAAAATTCTGAACTGCTTTTGTTGTTCTAGCACTACAGGATGCTCACTAGGGTCCTGATCTTTTTTTCTTCTTTATTGTTTCAATTTTCAGTTATTCAAACATTTTTAAGGTTGCTTTGCTTTTTGTGTATAGTAGTAAAACTAACATTTATGAGACAAAAACTATGTGAATTGTTTTATTTTATATTTTAGTGTATTATCTATATAAAATACCAGTTGTGACATATATTAATATCATATTGAAGCATCCAGATATATATATATACACACACACACAGAGATATATATGTGTGTAAATTCTGTTTGATTTTTAGACTTCCTCCACATTATTTTGTCATCTTCTAAAGTGCAAAAATGTTTCTACATAAGTGTTTCTCTTTGAAATTATTTTCTTCCAAAGTGCTAACAAATATTAACAGCATTTTCTAATTTTTGCTTATTTTATTTATATTGCTTGATAAAATAATTTTCCAGAAATTTTATTGCTTAAGATGTTTTATACTATGAATTATATTGATTACATTTTGTCATTAGCTAAGTGATTTAAAAGAATACTTTTCTATCATTCTGTCTAATATGTGAACATTATTTTCAACTTGTTATTACATACATTTTGAGTTCTACATATATTGAACATTAACAACAATATACCAGTAATTGTTGTTGAAATAAATATGTTGATTTAAAATTTAGTTCTTTCATTCTTACTTGGACAGTGTCAAAGGATGTTCCAGGCCTTTATAAGATTTGTACAGTATCAGAAAAAAATACAGTTTAAAGTTTATTTTTATCTCCCTTGATCCCTAAGAATTATGTTTGTGATATTTAAAAGGAGCAATAAGAAACTTATTAATCTTTGTTGCTTTTTTGGCCCAGATTTTTATTTCTATCATAAATTCTTGAATGTCTTTAATGCCATTTACTTTAGAATTACAATGCACAAACAATAAAGATAAATAAAACTAAACAAAACAGACAAAATAACTATGGTAGAGTATAACTAATGATTTTTTAAAAAACACAGAGTTTATAAAATATGTTGGACACAATTACATTGCCTGTCATCACCAGATGAAACTTACAGGTTAAACCACAAGTCACTACAATAATGTTCCCTTCCCTCTGGCAACACTATTCAACAAACCCAGTGAAATCAGGAGCGTCCATTTTACTTGTCTTGGACAAATTAAGTTAAGAAGGGATATATTCCATTTCTCTACATAGGCATGGGAACCTGTGCTTTTTATTTTCACTTCTAAGGCAGCTAACATTATCTCCAATAGCGACACCACCAGCAGCCTGGATCCCGGAAGAAGGACAGTGGTGGTGAGGAGCACAGTCCTAGCTGACTCACAAGGTACAAGGCGTGAGTTGAAAACTAATCTGTTCATTTAAAGCCACTGAAATTTTAGAGTTGTTTTAGCCACAGCAAAACCTAGCCTGTTCTAACCAATGTGTGCTGCAAATTTTATATGATATTCCTACAGCAGGAAATCCATTTATCAACAACTTTCAACTACCTATAACAATTAGCTTGAACTATGGTTGGTCATATAGACATATATACAAAATCAGATATATAGATAATAGTAATGTATACACATGTCCAACTAAGAGATACAAGAAAAGTTACTTTTTTACTACCAGATTTATAAAAGTTAAACTGGAAAAAAAAATTGCCCATTAACACTTAAATTGGTAAAAATATTGTGGTATAATTAAACATAGTACACTTTTACATAATAAATAGGTAATACAAATATCAGCATGGAAGGATCTCAAAAATAAAATGTTACACAAAAGGATGTCACTTGGAAGACTGAGATTAAAGAATCACTTGAGCCCAGCAGTTCAGGGCTGCAGTGAGCTATGATTGCACCACTGCTTTCCAGCCTCCGGGACAGAACAAGAGAAAAAAAAAAAAAAAAAAAAAAAAAAAAGACCCATCTCTAGAAATAAAAAGGATTCCAGATTCATAACATATAATTTAGTTTCCATGAGGGGAGGTTAGAAAACATAAACAAGTGTATTATACCACTTAGGAATGCACAGAGGCAGTAATTTTTTTAAAAAAGTAAGAAAGCAATTACTATGAAATTCAAGATAATTGTTTTCTTTAGGGGAAATAGAGGGATATAACTTAGGAAGGTACATACAGGAAACTTTCATGGTGCTAGCAAAATTTTATTACTTGATCAGTGTAATATTGTGCTGGTTTACTTTGTCACTACTTGATATATTTTTATGATTTATGCATTATGTGCTTATGTGTATGTGTGTATATGTATATTATATTTTGGGTTATTTCTGAATCCAGCATGAAGAAGGGAAAAGACAAAGTACAACTAGATATCACATTGACTAGGCAATAGAGTCCCTGGCTAGGGAATAGAGTTCCTGTCTCAGAAGCCACTTTCCAAAACAATATTGTATTAAAGAGCAGAAAATACATTTGTCAGGTCAATTGCTTTTTTTAGCCACAACAATCTGTGTTCGAGTTCTTTCCTCCTATTTACTGGTATTTACCACTTAAGAACTTTATAGATGTCAATACCATTAGTGCCAGGCATGATATGACTGCCCCATTTAAGTGAACACCAAGTACTCTTTTCTTAATTCCACCAATATTTAATAAATATTTATTATGCATAAAACATGTTTTAGGCTAAGTATATTAAGGTGAACAGCACATAAATCACAGTGTCCAAGAACTTACAGTCTAGTCCAGAGAGTGGTAAACTTTCCGTGAGTGGCCAAATAATAAATATTTTAGGCTTTGTCAGTCACATATGGTCTTTTTTGCATATTCTTTTTTTGATGGTTGGTTTTATCATCTGTGGGTTTTACAACCTTTAAAACTGTGGGATGCCTTTTGCCCTAATGTTCTAGTTTGCTGACCCATTGTTTAGTGATTAAAGCCAGAAGAAAGACAGACCCTAAAAACTACATAGAAATTTATAGAAAAACGATGATTGACTAAATCTTTCTTACTCCTAAAAACAAAGAAACAAAGAAATAAACACGTTTTTGTTTATATTTGAAACTATTTAGAATAGTGTATTATGTAGGTTAAAACTTTACATCATTAATGAAATGTTACTTTGCAAATGAAAATGTTACTAAGCAAATAAAATTCTGGTTTGGATTGATTTCTCTACTAAAATACAGTAGTGTTTTGTGAAATGATCTAGCATTTTAATATTTCGAAGAAGAAACTATATAACTTTTACTTTCACTCTCTGTGTTAATGACTCAGAATCTGAACACTACATTATCATTCCATTAGTTTGAAGAGCATCATAGGATTTTAGTGCTGAATCAATTTAACTTTATCTTTTATGATCCTTAATGGGCATTAAATGGGTGTGAAAAACGCAAGATAAACTTTGGATTCGATTTTTTACATTTGGGTTTCACAAAGTGCTCCCACACCACATTGGGTATGTCATTTTTATCAAACTTTGTATAATTATTTTCTATTACAGAACTAGGTCACTTTTCTTTGTATAAATAAGCATTTTGTGATGCCTCTAGAAAGTTCATGATTACTTCTACACACAAAATTTTAACAATTTTATGGTTTATAGGTGATGTACATAAATTATCATATAAGGATAGGAGGAGTTATCCAGTGGGGAAAAAAAAAACTCAAAGTGGATCTAGAGTGCTCCGTTTCTAATACTGTTTACAAATCTACTCAGTTGTATGCTTTTTTCCTGAAATATAATGTATTGATGTAATAGTTTTAAAGAATATAATTTTAAAGAATATTCTTTATTGTACTTTAACATATGTCTTTAAAGAATACATTATATTCTTTAAATAATAAAATTATATTTTATTTTAATTCTTTTTTTAAATATAATATAATTAGTGTATAATACTATAAATTAGTATAGTTATTCCTCAGGATTGCATATTTCTTGGTTCCTTTCAGAGCAAATATAGGTCTTTACATTAACTCCTCTCTGAAATTCCACAGACCAATATATGTTCTCTTCCTTATTATTGTGGATCTGTACTGGGTCCATTGACCTAGGCTGACATTGATGTGTTTTATTTCATAGTTATGGATTGTTATGGACCACAAGAGACATTTTGTGCAGAATTTGGAAGACAAAAAAAGAACCAGCATCCAGGTTTTATTTTATTTTATTTTTTTCTTTTAGGTTGAAAAGGGCAGTATACAACCAGGTGATGTTGCAACTCATGCATATTGTGAGGTTTGCTGGCTCATCTTATTGGCCTGATCATGCAGCCAAATACATAGCTTCTTCAGCTCTTAAACAATCTTTTCCTTCAATTTTCTGCAACTACCCACACCACTTTCTCCAGCATGTCAACTTCCTCATCAAAGCTGGAGAGTTTCGGAGACTAGTGCAGATTCCAGCTGGTATTCATGAGTTCCAATTTGTCCCTACTGTCCCCTATTTCACATTCATCTTTCCATCCTGCCACATTCCCTGCTCTTCAGACCCAGCATCAATAGCAGAAGCAATAAAATACATATGTAATTGTAGATGTTAGTGACATGGTATAAGTTCAAATATTTTCTATAAATTTTACACTGTCTATCATTTCTAGTGATTCTGTTTCCATGATTGAACTCTGAATGATATACTTACTATCTTGAAAATTAACTGCTATCATCCTCAGTTATTATCTAGCAACATTTAAATTTGCTATATAATGTTATAAAACCTAATTTTGCTCTAAAATGTTTTTAATTTAGCTTTATATATTATGTTGAAGAGAAAAACTAATGAATAGTTTCTTAGTGGATGAAATTTTCACAGCATAAGCATTTTTTAATAAAATTGAATGTATTTTCCATTTCAAAATGTAAACAATGTAATGGAAAGTCTAATAAGTTAATTCCAATATTTTATTATAGGAAGTGTATAGCAAAAAGACCAAAAACATGCTTTTAAAAAGTAGTGTGAATATAGTAGATTCTAAGAAGGTGTAGGCTGAACACATATCCCTGATTCTCTACCAAAACGTGTCTCCCTCTCTGAAAGAACACACCAAAAACACAAGCATGCTTGTTTAGCTTCAATAATATGTCTAGGGCCTCTTTCATTCTGGTAAATGCTAAGGGATGGCCCTCATTCTCTATGTCACAATGAGAGAACTTGCAAGGCCAACAACCAAAATGTTTACCTCTCATTTGATCCTGAAAAAACATCTATGTGTTTCATAACAAATTAAGGAGATCCATCTGTACTGTTTACTTTTATGTTTTGGAGAAACAACACCCAATATTGCTGTGACTGAAAGTTAAGGGATATGATAAGCTGAATTACTCAGTCCATGAGAAGGGAAGTAGGTAACCTCTCATATCCAGATAGGGTCGTTAACAAGCAGCTTTTACTAATGCATGTCAGCTCAGAGGCAACCATTCCCCAGCCTGTGAAATGTTGTACTCCCAAAACAGATACCTGTCCTATTTGCTTATTTAACTTTGTCTTAGGAAATCAATTCACTGATCCAGAACTATGAAAACAAAAAGAATTAAGTTATGACATACTTAAAACAAATTAATAATATGAAAAAGTAAGATCATGCTGATCGACCACTGAAGTAGTGCTAGAGGCAGATACAAATATTAATTCAAAATAAGGAAAATCTCCAAGGAATTGTTACTGAAAGATAAATTTTAACACTAAAACTCAATTTCCAGATTAAAAAATAATAATTGACAATATTTTATAGGTTGCTAGTCCTGAGAAATAAGATCAAGTTGAATATTTCACAAAACTGAAGCAGAGATGAGGATAAATATCATGAGAAGCAAGTGAAGAAAACTAACATGAAAATCATAATCTTATATGAAGAATAATGAGCTTCTGAAGAAACAAAAAACCCTGTAATGCATTGAAGCTAAGTAAAAACATTAAGACAAAAGACTAGGAATTTTAGACTGCCTAGCTCTTCAACCCTAAAATCAAGATAATTATAATAATAGTATCTACTTATAGGTTGGTACTCTGACACATGAGAATTAAATGTTATTAATTGTGAAATATGTAGAACATTATCTGGTGTTGAATTTGTACAATATAAGAATAGGTGACTCCAATCAATGTGAATTCAGCCTTAAAAGCTAATCAGATATATTTTTAATGCACATAATTGAACTTGAAAACTTGCATGAAACTGACAATTCTCTAGAAAATAAAAAAAATGACCAAAACTGACTTGAAAAATAATAGAGAGTGTAACCAGTCCTACAAAAGAAATTACATTATGATACACTGTACCTTCATAATGTCGTATTCAATTATGAAATAGGAAACTTAAACACATTGAATGATAGACATAGAAATATGACAATGTTTGTGAGCCATCGAATAACTTACAGGAAGAAAAAACATCTATTCACCCTTAATTTAGCAGAAAACTGGGAAAACACATAAGTATATAAGTAATGTGATAGATGGTTTATTGAGAGTCATGGGATGATTAAAAATCTCACAGGCAAACCTAGAAATACTTTTGTACACTGGTTACTAATTAGAGGAATATATGGTCAATAAAATGCATCTATCATGGACTTTGGCACAATGTTATCAGTTAGAACATAACAATCACTATTAATAGGAAAAAAAAAAAAAAACTGGAGAGCTACATTATTTATGCTTGTTCAGGTAAGAGTAAGATAAAGTAAGCACACTCCACCATGTCTTTTCCATTGAAGATAACTAAAAACCCTGGACAGAATGCATAGATCAGCTATTTGAGGAGTCAGAAAAGCAAGCAATATCAGGCAGTTTCAAGAAGAAAACCAGAATTCTAAATGCCACAGAACCAGCAACTTTATCATTTTTCCCCCAATTATATTTCCTAGCCAAAATGCAAAACAATCTGAAATTTTGAAGTAAGCATAAACAGGAATAACAAAAGTCCCAGGAGAAGTCTGCTAGTTCTGGCTCACCAGTAGAACAGGGGAAAAACACAAAAACATATCTACCCTGTTTTTTCTTCTCTCTGATCTCTCACACTCCAGTCATCAAGCAATATTATGGCAATGTTGGCAGAGACTTCAATGCAATAAGAGTTTCCAGGAGCCAAACCTTGAGAAAGAAAACCTCTTTCTCTGACAGATGGTGCTGATAACATGAGGATAGGGCAGATCCTTTGAATTTGTGTTTTTCTCTCTCTGTATTCAAAGCTTGGTGCTAAATGCAGGGAGTCATTGAGGAAATATGCAGCAGGATAGAATCATTAAAGCCCCACCGTTCAAGATAGTGTAACAAAGAGGGGAGCCAAGCTACCTGGAAACCACAGGCAGCACGATGTTCAGAGCATAACCCTATACATTTATTTATAAATAGTTAGGGGTCTTCCCTAAGCTATGCATTCCCAAATCTGATCCTAACGATCATGCCAAAAACCTGAAAATTTAACTAACAGAGACTACCATTGTGGTTTTGGAATCACTGAGTAGTGCACAAAAAGAGATATGTGAATAGGACCACAAAGTCTTTGAAAATGGAACTGACATTGAAACCACTGTAAAAATTTCATTGAAATTTGTAGCCTGAACTAACCAGGTCAATTCCACCTTAAAAGAAAAAAATATTAATATTTTCCATGAGGTTTAGCCATGATCAGAGGTCTCATAACAAAATATCCAAAATGTCCAGCATATAATCCAAAATTATTCAGCATATGAAGAACCAAAGAAACTGCAACTTAGATGGAGCAAGGCAATCAGTAAGTAAAAATTCTCAAATAAAACAGATATTGTAATTAACTGGAAAAGATTATAAAGCTGCTTTTATAGAAATGTTTAAATATGTAAGCAGCTGTGAATACTCTTAGAAAAATCTGAAAAACTAGGCATAGAGAAGAAATAGAATATATTTTAAAACAAACAAAATAACATGGTTTTAAAAATCACACAGGATGAGTTCAATAGCACTTTAGATATGACAGGGAATTCTGAAGGCAGAACAACAGAAATTACCTAATCTGAAAAATAGATTTTTAAAAAATACAAAAGCAAAGAATATAACAAAATATCTGGAACTATGACAACAAAAATTAACATGCTTACTAATGGATTCTGAAGAGACGAGAAACGTTTCAGTAACAGTTGAAAAATTTAATCTAACTCAGTGTTTGGAAAAATATATTTGGCAGTAGTAACAAAAACTTTTAACATTGTCTGATATGGTTTTTTAAAAAAGTGTGTGTAACTATCATATATGAGACAACTATACTATAAAAGTGAGAGAGTAAAAGTATCTATATTGGTGATATGGTTTCTAAATTCTACTTTAACTGATAAAATACTCTAAGTAGACTGTGTGAAGTTGTTTACAGCAGGCCTTTAAATAACATCTTTTCATTCAACTTGATTTCCATATAATGTTGATGAGGAAAACAAAGTCTATTCCCATATGGAGCCACTGCCTAGATAAAGTTTGCACTTTCTCCCATGTCTGTGAGGATTTCCTTTGAGTATTCTGGTTTCCTCCTACAACCCAAAGATGTGAACATTTTAGGTTAATCTTTGTGTCTACATTGTCCCAGTCAGTGTGTGTGTGTGCACGTGTGTATGTGTGTGTGTGTGTTTGTGTGCAGAGAGAGTATCCTGTGATAGAATGGCGTCATGTCCAGAGTTGATTCCTGACTTATGCCCTGAGCTGTCAGGACAGGTACAAATCACTCATGACCCTCAACTGGAATAGATGGGTTAACGAATGAATGAGTGAATGACTACAAATTAGTGTATAATAAAAATCTGTAAAGTATATGATAATAATATGCATGCACGACAATATATGATATGGTAAAACTCCCAGAAAGCTTCATATTGATTATATTGTTTGTTTCTGAACTGGGTGGTAGGAGAAAGTATTTTTTACAATTTTCAATTAACAAACATTTATTCTTTGATTTAACTCACCATCACTACAACTTCTGTCATTCAATAATTCACCAAAAATTGGGTAAGTAATCTTAGTTGTTTTTATTAATCTTTCTTAAATGTAAACATAGCTCAAATTATTTCAATATTTAACATTAAAATGCTTATTTAGAAGTTTGGTGATGTTTTTGTAACCAGAAATATGCTGTAGGAACTTATCTCTGGCTTATATCAACTAACCTATAGTGAAACTGGTTTTGTTATATGTTGTTCTGCTTAAAATCGCAGTTTCCAAGAACCTGTTGAGAACATTAAATGGATAAATTTAAAAGAAATGTTAAAATATGTCAAATAGTCCCCCAAAAAAGAAAAGAGTAAACAGAGAAACCAAAAATGTTTAAAAATATAGAAATAATAAAAGATAAACCTAAACACAAATATATTAATAAAAATACTAAATGCATGTGACATACACAAACTAATGAAAATATAAAGATTGTCAGAATAGATAAAAACAACAATCAAGGTTGTCAGAATAGATAAAAACAAAACACAACAAAAACCAGAAGACATTACCCTAAAATATTGTGTCTTCTAGAAATTTATTTAAATGTAGTGATATAGGTAGGACTAACATAAAGGAATTAAGAAATATGTCTTATGTAAACAATAATCAAAAAAACTTGCAACAGTAACATTCAAAGCCACAAAATAGATATCAGAGACATGAAATTGCTAGTGATAAAAAGGGACATTACAGATTATAAAAGAGTCAATTAACTTGGAAGGTACAACAATCTTAAATGAGTATGCTCCTAACAATAAAGCCTCAAAATATATAAGGCAAAACCTCACAGAACTGAAAAGAAAAATGGAAAATTACACAATTACAGATGAAGATGCTAACATATCTCTCTCAATAATAGATATAACTAGCAGACAAAAAATAAATAAACTATAAAAAAAATTCACAAACCCTTTTGTTCTCATTGAAATTTATGTAAGACTTAGCCCGACAACAGCAGAATATAAATTATTTTCCAGGGCATATAGAACATTCACCAAGCTAGACCAGATCATGGATCACAAAACAAAATCTAACAAATGAAAAATTAAATTAATTAATGAATTGAACGTGTAAAACAAATTAAACAATATATGTTTCACATTCATGGTAAAATTAAACTAAAAATTACTACCATGCTCTAAAATAAACAAACAAAACAATTATAGTCAATAGGAAGATAATGGAAAAGGAATGTAGAAAGCAGTATAAGTTAATTAATTGCTCTGTATGTCATAAGAATGATTCAAAATATATTACCAGTGGTAATATAATAAATATAGAAACTTCAATAAGAAAAAAAGGGAATTAAAGACATATAGAGAAAATTCAGAAACACTCCCAACAACAACAACAAAAAAACACTATGTTTACATGTTTTCACAAAGAGAGAGGACCTTTAAAATTTTCAGGCAGAAAATTATTTTTTAAAAAATAAAATCTATTGCTATAAAACATAGTACAAAATTAACTATTTTGAAGTAAAACTTCAGTGTCACTTATTAAATCCACAATATTATGGATTCCATCACCTCTAATAATTGTCAAAACGTTTCCATCACTTCAAAGTAAAACAATTTGATAGGACAATCTCTTTAATAAATGGTACTGAGAAAGGGATATCCACATGCAGAAGAGTGAAACTAGACCCTTAACTCTCACAATATACAAACATTAAATCAAAATACATTAAAGACTTAAATTCTAAGACCTGAAATTCTGAAACTACTAGAAGGAAACACTGGGAAACACTCCAGGACATTGGTCTGAGAAAAGATTTCCTGAGTAATACCACAAAGGCACAGGCAAGCAAAGCTGAAGTACACAAATTGGATCACATCAAGCTAAAAAGCTTCTAAACAGCAAAGGAAACAATCAATAAAGTGAAGAGACAACCTACAGAATGAAAGAAATATTGCAAACAACACATCTGACAAAAGATTAATAACTAGTATATATAAGGAGTTCAAATTACTCAATAGAAATAATAATAATTCAATTAAAAATGAGCAAAAGATCTGAGTAGACATTTCTCAAAATAATTCTTAGAAATGACCAAAAGGTATTTTTAAAAGTGTTTAAATCACTAATCATCTGAGAAGTGCAATTCAAAATTACAATATCATCTTACCTAGTTAAAGTGGCTTTTATCCAAAAGACAAGCAATTATGAATGCTTCTAAGGATGTGGAGGGGGAACACTTGCACAGTGTTAATGGGAATAAAAATTAGAGAAGTCACTATGGAGAACAGTACAGAGGTGCCTCAAAAAACTAAACAGAACTACCATATGATCCAGCACTCCCACTCCTGTGTATTTATACAAAAAACAATATATATAAATAAAATAAAATAAAATAAAAAGGAAATATGTATATAAAAGAGCTATCTATACTCCTATGTTTATTGCAGCACTATTCACACTAGCCAATATATGGAATCAACCTGTGTCCATCAATAGATATGGATAAAGAAAATGTGGTGCATATTGCTTTTGCTGTTTTAGTCATGAAGTCTTTGACCATGCCTTTGTCCTGAATGGTATTACCAAGGTTTTCTTCTAGTGTTTTTATGGTTTTGGGTTTTACAGTTCAGTCTTTAATCCATCCTGACTTAATTTTTGTATAATGTGTAAGGAAGGGGTCCAGTTTCAGCTTTCTGCATATGGCTAGCCAGTTTCCCAGGACCATTTATTAAACAGGGAATCATTACCCCATTGCATGTTTTTTGTCAGGTTTGTCAAAGATCAGATGGTTGTAGGTATGTGGTGTTATTGCTGAGGTCTCTGTTCAGTTTCATTGGACCGAATATCTGCTTTGGTGCCAGTACCATGCTGTTTGATTTACTATAGCCTTATAGTATAGTTTGAAGTCAGGTAGCATGATGCCTCCAAGTTTTTTTTTTTTTTTTTTTTTTTGGATTTTCTTGGCTGTACGGACTCTTTCTTTGTTTCACATGACATTTAAAGTAGTTTTTTTTTTTTTTCCCCCTAATTCTGTGAAGAAAGTCAATGGTAGCTTTATGTAAATAACACTGAATCTATAAATTACTGTGGGCAATATTGCATTTTCATAATATTGATTCTTCCTATCCATCAGCATGGAATGTTTTTCCATTTGTTTGTGTCCTCTCTGCAAAGCAATGGTTTGTAGTTATTGAAGAAATCCTTTACATCCTTTGTAAGTTGTATTTCTAGGTATTTTATTCTCTTTGTAGCAATTGTGAATGGGAGTTCATTTATAATTTGGCTCTCTGCTTGTCCAATGTTGATGAATAGGGATGCCTGTGATTTTTGCACATTGATTTTGTATCCTGAGACTTTGCTGAAGTTCCTTATCAGCTTAGGAGTTTTTGGGCTGAGACGATGAGGTTCTCTAAATATACAATCCTGTGATCTGCAAACAGGGACAATTTATTTCCATTCTTCCAATTTGAACACACTTTATTTATTTATCTTGCCTGATTGGACTGGCCAGAATTTACAATACTATGTTGAATAGGAGTGGTGAGAGTAGTCATCTTTGTCTTGTGCCGGTTTTCAAAGGGAATATGTCCAGCTTTTGGCCATTCAGCATGATACTGGCTATGAGTTTGTCATAAATAGCTCTTATTATTTTGAGATATGTTCCATCAATACCTAGTTTACTGAGAGTTTCAACATGAAGGGATGTTGTATTTTATCAAAAGATTGAATCCAATTAAACTGAAGAGTTTCTGTACAGAAAAAAAAAAGAAAGAAAGAAAACTAGCATCAGAGTGAACAGACAATCTACAGAATGGGAGAAAAATTTTGCAATCTATCCATCTGACAAAGGTTTAATATCTAGAATATAAAGGGAACTTAAACAAATGTATAAGAAAAAACAAATCCATCAAAAAGTTGGCAAAGGATATTAAGAGACACTTCTCAAAAGAAGACACTGATATGGCCAAAAAACATATGAAAAAAAACTCATCATCGCTGATCATTAGAAAAATCCAAATTAAAACCACAATGAGATACCATTTTATGCCAATCAGAATGGCGATTATTAAAAAGTCAGGAAACAATAGATACTGGTGAGACTGTGGACAAATAGGAACACTTACACTGTTGGTAGGGATTAAATTAGTTCAATCATTGTGGAAGACTGTGTGGCAATTCCTCAAGGATCTAGAACCAGAAATGCCATTTGACCCAGAAATCCCATTATTGGATATGTACCCAAAGGAATATAAATCTTTCTACTATAAAGACACATGCACTCATTTGTTTATTACAGCACTATTTACATAGTAAAGACTTGGAACCAACCAAAATGCCCATCAATGGTTGACTGGGTAAAGAAAATGTGGCACATATACACAATGGAATACAATGAAGCCATAAAAAAGAAAAAGATCATGTCCTGTGCAAGGACATGGATGAAGCTGGAAGCCATCATTTTCAGTAAACTAACACAAGAACAGAAAAACAAGCACTTCATGTTGTCACTCATAAGTGGGAGTTAAACAATGAGAACACATGGACACAGGGAGGGGAACAACACACACTAAAGCCTGTCAGGGGGTGAGGTCCAAGGGGAGGGAGAGCATTAGGACAAATACCTAATGCATGTGGAGTCTAAAACCTAGATGATGGGTTGATAGGTGCAGCAAACTACCATGACACATGTACACGTACACAACAAACCTGTACATTCTGCACATATAATTCAAAATTTAAAATAAAATTTAAAAAGGTAAAAGATAACGTGGTGTATATATATATATATATATATATATATATATATACACAAACACACACATAAAATACAATATAATATTATTAAGCCATGAAAAACATAAAATTTTATTATTGGTGACAATATAAATGAAACCAGAGGGCATTATGGCTAAGGGAAATAAACCATGCACAGAAAGACATATAACACATATTCTCACTAATATGTAAAAGCCTAAAAATATATTGAACTTATGGAGGTGGAGAGAAGAGTAGTGACTATCAGAGACTGGGAAGGGTAGTGGTGAGATGGAGATAAACAGTGAATGGTTAATGAGCACAAAAATAATAATAATAATTTATAATTATCAAAAATAAGTAAATAAAAATGAACAAAAAGGCTAAGAAAAAAACAAAGAAAAATCTCTTTCTTATTAGTTTCTCCCCATTCACCTCTTTCCTCAGTGTCTGGTAAAAAACAATTTGCATTAAGCATCTATGGATTCAACGACTGACTGATTCAACGATATGAATTGGCTTCGTGTCCCCATCCAAATCTCATCTTGAACTGTAATCCCCACGTGTACAGAAAGGGTCCTGGTGGGAGGCATCTGGATCATGGAGGAGGCTTCTCCCATGCTGTTCTTGGGATAGTGAGGAAATTCTCACAAAATCTGATGTTTAAAAGTTACAGTTTCCCTTGCACTCTCTCTCCTGCTGCTACGTAAGATGTGCCTTGCTTTCTCTTTGCCTTCCACCATGATTCTAAGTTTCTTGAGGCCTCCTCAGCCATGTGGAATCTGAGTTGCTTAAACCTCTTTTTTATTAATTACCAAGTCTAAGGTCATATCTTTGTAGCAATATAAGAACGGATTAATACAGTTAGTTAGTTTATTCATTTAAAATTTTGAATAATATACTTGACTTAATCTAATATATCCAAAATATTCAGCATGCAATTAACATAATTATGAATATTTTACATTTTACATTGTTTTTATGAGTGCTAATTTTTAAAATAAGATGTTTCTATTGTTATTTATTATATAATTTTAAATATGGATTCATAATATTTATACATATTTATGGGGTTCATGTGATATTTTGATATAAGAATACAATGTGTAGTAATCAAATCAGGGTAATTGTTGTACTCATCACCACGTGCATTCATCTTTTTTTTGTGTTAGGAACATTCTAATTCCAGTAAGTTATTCTGAAATATACAATAAATTATTGTAAACTATAGTTGCCATATTATACTACTGAACAACTAGATTTTTTTCCTACAATTTAACTGTATTTTTGTACCCATCAACCATCCCCTTTTTATCTCCTCCTAGCCACTACCCTTAACAGCCTCTGGTAGCCATCATTCTATTTTCTATCACCATGAGGTTTTTGTTTTGTTTTTATTCATGAAAACATGAGATATCTGTCTTTGTATGCGTGACTTCTTTCAGTTTTATCTATGCTATTGCAAATGACAGGATTTTATTTTTTATGGCTGCATAATAGTCCATTGTGCATATGTAGCACATTTTCTTTAGCTTTGGATTTATTTATTCTAAATATTTAATATAAATGAACTCGTAAAATGGGTGACTTTTTGTGTTTAGCCTATTTATTCTTTCACTTAGCATAGTGTTTCAAAGTTTGTCGACATTTTAGAAAGTGTCCGTACTTCATTCTTTTTTGGCTGATTAATATTCCATTATATTTGAAATTTATCCAAAAAGTCTCCAAAATGTATATGTTTGTTTATAGACATTTGAGTTATTTCTACTTACCGGCTCTTGAGGTTAATGCTGCTTATGAACATATGTGTATGTGATTTTTTAAATACCTGTTTTCACTTCGTTTGAATGTATATTTAGGAGAGTAATTGGAATTCCATATTTTAACTTTCTTGAGGAACTTTTAAACTGTTTTTCACAGCAGATGAATCACTTTAGATTTTTGCCAGCAAGGTGTGAGCATTTTCATTTCTTCACATCCTAATTAATATTCATTTTTTTAATAAAGTTTTTTCAATAGCCCTCCTTGTGGGTATCACTGATAGTTCATTGTGGTTTTAAGTTGTATTTTTCACTAACTAATGATATGGAGCATTTTTTCATGATTTCAGAGTTATTTGTATACATTATTTGGGGAGATATCTATTCAAGTCTTTTATCCACAATTTAATTGAGTTTCTTGTTGTTTCATTTTCAAGTTTTAAACATTCTTCATAGACAGTTTGAGAAACAAAAAGAAAATGGCCTCAATTTAATATAACATATCAAATTTACAAAAATCCATAAATGCAGAGTAATACACAGAAAAAGGTTTTGTTGGGATGATCACAACTATGTCACTGAAATGGACACATTTGCCAGGTCAGTGCAATGGGTAATCCATGTTTTAAACTGTTTTACCTCATAATTAGCCACCTTCTGGCATTCAAGTGGCTTTATGAATAAAAATTATGATTCAAGGAGTTGCAATTGGCTAGGACTATGAAAAAAATTTACCCAGGATAATCTTCCACATTTTTTGGCCAAGATGGGGCTCCTTTGATATTCCAAAAATTACATATCTGCCTGAACGATTCAAACAAAGAAAATAGTGAACACCTTAGAGACAATTGGAAATCATTTTTCCATTGATGCTTTAAAAATTCTAAATAGAATCAAGAGGCTAACAATGTCCGCCTTAGAGAAAACAATTCAAAATTCGGTGAATGGCTTAATAAAATAGAAAAGAGAGGCTAGTGCTTGTGAGACTAAATCAAACTGTAAAATCACTTTTAAAAGACCCTATTTCCACTAACATCTCCGTGCCCACTGCCCTGCCTGTCTTCTTGTACCCTTTTTACTACCTCTGCTTTTATTCATCACTCCTCCATTCCTCCTTCACTCTTTCAGGTGGTTATCTTGAAAAGGTTTCTAAATTTTCTTTAGGATTCTTTGTATGTTTCCATGTAAAATCCTGTGATAAATTTCTGTAACTATATTTTACCTTGGTATCCATTTTAATCCTCTTTTAACACAGAAAACAGCTTCTTAAAAAAACTTAAATTCGTTCTGTGCTCTGAGATGTAAATTTGCTACTCTGTTTTCTGCAAAATTTGGTAAGGTATTAAGCACTGTGGAATAAATTTCAGCCTGTTCCATTTACAGAGATGTAATTTGAATCCAGCTATTCTTCTAAACTAATGAGTTTTACCTGAATCATTTTCAGAGATTTTAAATTAAAACTACAAGCTTTTAAATTTTCTCTGTCTGTATGTCTGTCTTATTTGTATGTATACATACATATACTGTCTATGGTAACAAATTGGCTTATAAGGAAATGAATATTCATAAATTAAGCATATAATCCCAAATGCTTTTCACGATCACATGAATTATTAATATTTTTGAGGAAGGGACTAGTATAATAATTTTGGTTTGATGGGAATGGTTATGTCTTCTGAGTTATCAACAAAAACATGCATGTATTTAAGTTTCTTGCCTAACATATAGTAAAATGAAAATAAATGGTTAATAGAAAATTTAATTGGAGATGATGGCTAGTTTTAGATGATGCCTCATGAAATTTCTCAGGCATAATCATTAAGAATGAATGGATTAAAAGTATATAAATGAGATGAAAGCATATAAATTAAGTTTTGATATTGATTGTTTTGTAACATGTTTACTTGGGAAAGTTTTTCACTTTTTTAGTAACTATACCCTTAGAATTTTGGTAAGCTAAATTAAATGATGGATATCCATCAAATGTCTAGATCATTTTGAGAAAGATATAATGCTAAGACATTCATTGCTGAATATGAGTTAGGCACATATACCTTGGGCATCTTATTTCACAGAAACAAATGCTATTTGCATCTGTTAGTAAAAAAAAAAAAAAAAAAAAGTCTGGTTCCATGCTAACTATTTGGTGTAATAGAAAGCCTAGGTCTCTGGATATTGTAAAATATGTATTTATAGATTGCTGGTACAGGGTTGATTGATAAAAATTGCTTATTTTCTAGATTTCCATTAAATTAGAGTTGCTAATAGTTAGTATAGTAATTACCATGTAGGATTAAAACCGCTAGAGAGGCCGGGCGCGGTGGCTCAAGCCTGTAATCCCAGCACTTTGGGAGGCCGAGACGGGCGGATCACGAGGTCAGGAGATCGAGACCATCCTGGCTAACATGGTGAAACCCCGTCTCTACTAAAAAAATACAAAAAAGTAGCTGGGCGAGGTGGCGGGCGCCTATAGTCCCAGCTACTCGGGAGGCTGAGGCAGGAGAATGGCAGAAACCCGGGAGGCAGAGCTTGCAGTGAGCTGAGATCCGGCCACTGCACTCCAGCCTGGGTGACAGAGTGAGACTCTGTCATAAAAAAAAGAAAAAAAAAAAAAAAAACACTAGAGATTGAAAGACAGTTCTATATACAAGTGTAAGATGTATATTTGTAAGAAAATTTGTAAAAATTTGTAAAAAGAATAATTTTGTATGAGAAAGAATCTTGTACAGTAAATTTCTCTTCTACAATACAAAAGAAAAAATCTCAAGCATGTTGTACATGTTCTAAGTAAGTTATGATAAGGTTTATATAAATAAAGTTTATAAAATGAATTTTCTGTGTCATTAGGTTAGCTATAATTGGAAAGAAACTGTTTACAGGTCTATGAATTGAACTTTAATGTGAGAAATTCACTGATGGAGAACTAAAAACCTGTGTCTCATCTGTTGGATCAAGCTTTTCTTAAAATGTTAATTTTCTCTTAGTAAAATTAGGTTTGATTTTTAATTCTGAAATCTAATGTCTTCACAGTCATCCTCTACAGTAAAAACGGTTTTTATTTATGCCATGTTTATTCTTCATATATATATAATTTTCCTAATTTCAGGCTGAAAGTGCAGCTTTCCTTCCTTCTATTCTTGAAAAGACCTAACTTTATGCTTGGCTGATGTGATAACCCTCTCATTTAAGCTTTTCATTAGCTGCTGTAACTTTTTCTTCAATTCTAACTCTGCTTTTATTGCTTGATGCTAACATGTTTATCTTGAAGGTCTAGAAAGGCAATGTTTCCTCCAGTACAACCTGATTCTGTATTGTTGATATTTTTTGATGTGTCTAAATTATTCCCTGTACCAAGAAATTTATCATGCTATTGATGAAAACTATGTATTCTCCTCAACTAAAGGTGTTATTTTCTTGTTTACATTCCTCTTTAGTCATAATCCTATGAGGATATTCTTTCTGTGTCTGATAAAATTCAGGTATCTTTTTCATCAGTTTTAACTTTAAGCCCATCTACATGGGCTTTCTGTAGAGAAAACTGATCACAGAGCAGAATGTTTCTTTGTTTTTTGTTTTGTTTTGTTTTTTGTTAGTTTGTTTTTCCTTTGGAGTAATTGAATAAGGAAACAAGTATTCTGTTTCATCAAGATAATTTTTTGTGCTTCCTGTTGGCTTCATTAGGTTTTTTGCTTACTTAGGAGAACTGAGCTTCAAAAGGGTTATGGCTCTTACATCCACATAACTTTCTGTATTGTTTCTGAAGTCTCCTGGTTATCACTTTGGTTAAATGAATAATCATTTTACGGTGACCTGTGATTCTCATAATCAAGTGCCTTGAATCATTTCACATTTTTTGGCAGGCTTCCTCAGGAACAGAATATCAAATATTCTGTCTGACCTAAAACTAACTTTAGGATTTTCCATTTAGGCCCCTGGAGAACATCAAATAATATATCTTTCATCTTGGTGGAGATATTAAATAATTAAGCTTATTTGGTAAATTGTGTAGTAAACATTGCTAATTTTTAAAAGTGATACTAGATCCTCTCTCAGTTACATTTGTGGGTATAATATGAAAATATGTTTCAAAGTTCCAGTTTCATAAGAATTCAGGTTATTAGTCATAATTTTGGATACTATGAATATGAGTATTCTAAACATTATGCGAAATGTATAAAAGTCTACTTTTTTCTTATGTGATGTCAGTTGATTCTTGTTATATTAAAATATTGCTTGTAGTAGAGGTTGCTAAATTTCTTTCATAATTGTTATTTTTCATCAGATTTTCTGGGTTTGTCATTCAGTTATTATTTAAATTATTTTATGGAATCATTTGCTTTATCTTCTTACTTGATTCCTCCAAAATTCAGAAACTATTCTTGAGTATTATTATTTTTAAGTAATTTCAATAAAAATCTGTTATATTTTTATAAGCAGGATACAATTGGAAACATTGGTTATATTGTCAGGGTTTTGACTGAAATGTCATATGTAAGAACATGAAAAAAATTCCTGGATTAAAGAGTTCCTAGCATTACATTGAATAATAAAAATTGTCACTTTCTGGCAGGCCCAACAACCTTAAGATTGTAAGTAAAAAATAAAGTCTGTCTTGGGTTAGCTATCTAGACTCAAGATTTTTTGTTTTTAATTCTGAGATTCCTATGTAATCAATGTGGAGAGAAAAAGTTATGTTTCTAGTTAAAAACCAAAGTATACCTATTGTTGGGTTGTAGTCTTGTCCGTTGTTTTCAGGTTCTCATTATCTATCTGCAGACTGACTTAGATCCTAAATTCCTCTAATTTCTCACAATATTTGGCTATAACTAAATCTTGATAGAGTCCCCTGGCTCTCTTCCCCTAAGCAAAACTAGAGATGCTTTGGAAACATTCAGGGAACATTTTTCTTACTTACAACTAACCAACTAGGGGAATTTGATAATTTATATCTTTTTCCTGGAGTTCTGAATTTATCCATATGGTCTGTGTAGCCAACCAACCTATGATGTTTCCTAAGTCACTATCTATTCCCTTTCAACTGGGGCCCCTAACTGAAAGTCACTGTCTTTTGCTTGTCCTAAAGTCTCTCATATATCTCCTGGAAGGAAATTCTTAGAAATCTACAAAGCCCATACTTTCTTCTCCCCTAAAAAGGAAATAATGCTTGAGTTATCCTCAGGAGATTTTACCAGAGAAGCAGCTTTTACCCAAATTTACATCTGCTCAATTACGTCACCATCATTAACTAGTTTTCTTTCCAAAAGTTTCCTGAGAGTCTTTGGGCACCATCTAACATCAACAATGACCCTTCAGATTATAAATATGATAGTTGTGGGCACTTCCAACGATGTGATTATCATGGCAGGGTTAGACCATGGGAAGGAAGTAGATTAGGAAGATTTCTGTAATCCTGATTTGGACTATGTCCTACTTGGAATTAATACATAATCAGAAAACTTTCCTACACTATTACCATGTTTGCCCATTCTACTTCCTGAGCCATCAGGACACAAGAGAGATCCTTAGATTCTCTTACTTATGTGGTCCTAGAAAACCACATTGCACACCTGTAATCCCTGGGAGGCTGAGGTGGGGAGATCAGGAGGTCAAGAGATCAAGACCATCCTGGCCAATATGGTGAAACCCCCTCCCTACTAAAAATATAAAAATTAGCTGGGAGTGGTGACACACACCTGTAGTCCCAGCTACTTGGGAAACTGAGGCAGGATAATTGCTTGAACCAGGAAAGCAGAGGTTGCAGTGAGACAAGATCGTGCCACTACACTGTAGCCTGGTGACAGAGTGAGACTCCATTTCAAACCAAAAAAGAAAAAGAAAACCATATTGCACTATACTGTCTCCTGGATGTACAGGGTAGTGTGTCATCACTAACACTTCCTCCTGTACCTGGGTAGATACTTCTAGCCAGATCTAATTAAAAACATCTAAGATCCTAAAGCTGGCCAAATCTCTGAAAGGGTCGTCTTTAGAAAGACTCCTTGCTGGACTTACTGAACTACATTTTCAATTTCTGGATATTTTCAGCTGTTTTTCCCTGGCGTAGGACTCCTTCTGCATTCTGTCCCACAGCTCCTAACGATTCTCAAGAAAACTCTACCAGCATAATCCTATTAGGGTCCTGCTGACCCACCACTTTGAGACTTTAAACTTACTTCAGCCAGAAACCAGAAGCCCCTTAACCTAAGAGACTTTTCGAATGTAAAAAGTACCTTAGTGCCTCTGGTGGGAAAATGACTACTTGGTCAATTGAGCACTGCCCTGACACGGGATTCTCTGTGAGAGATTAGATGGAACCCAAGCATGTTGTCACCCACTCTGACATCTGTGCTGTCTGCTAACATTTTTAAATAAACAGTGGGGAAATGTGAACGAATGAACCTGAAAATTCCACTCTTCAAGGTGGATCGTCAGTAGCTAACTGGGTCTAAATTTAAAATACAGTCAAACTGCCATTTCCTGACTAAAGGTCACAGGCATACTCTAAATTCTCAGAACAAACACCTCGGTTTAGGATTCTCAGATCTTGCTTTAACAAACCAGTAACAGCCAATGGTCAATCAGGGCTTCCATGGCCTGCCTTGGCCAATCAGGTCTCAGCTCTATCAACCCATCAGAACTTTGCTGATTTGAATACTTATTTGCATAAAATGAACTTGATTGGGTACAAGTCTCATTTTTTCTCTGAGACAAATATTTAGTATACACCAAAGGCTGCATATCACCAGTTTGTAAGCTGCTCACAGGAATAAAGTCTTTCTTCCAAATTCCTTTTCAGAGAATGTTTGTTCACACAACCATATTGAATATAAACCTGGAATTCTATGTACTCCATGAAGTATTTATTTCTACTAGCCATAATAATATATTATTGTTGTAATTTGCCAATGTTTCTGTATATAGTATTTGAGAGAATGAGGTTACTTACCAAGTACTCAATTTTTTTTTTTTACATATAACTTTGAAAATAAGTGCAGATACAAAACAGCCTCAAGCTATTTATATTTTATTATTTTGTCCCAATCTTGTACAATTAAAATGTGTAATGTTTAATACCAAAGTAGACTGAGAATTCATTTAGTTACATTTCCTGCTTTGATTTTTACTTAGTGAAGGCCGTCTTAGAAACTGTTAGCATTTTAATATGAACAAAAGTGTTCTGCAGGGCAATAAAGATTACAGTTCCCTACTGTTCTCAAAGCAATTTAAAGTATCTTAGTCCCAAAAATATGTGTTTACTATAAACTTGTAGAGCAGTTTGATTTTTGAGAGGACATATTAATTTCTATAGGGCACAGACATACACACACATCATTTTATTCGCTTTCAATTATAACCAGTTTTCAAATGTGTTGTACCTTCATTTTCTCATAATTTACATTTTTATTGTACACATCTGTTTTAAAAAGTCAAAGAATTTGAGAAACAAACAAGTGTACTGAGGATTTTAAAAATGGATTACTTAATTTCCGTTCAGCAGCTTAGATGGTTATTTTTGCTTCCAGCTCATGTGTGTTTGTGCTCCGCTGCTTGACTTTCCCTTTATCTATCTTCATGCCTTCTCTAGTTACCAGATGCTAACACAGCCATGTGAATGCTGCCTAACTCAGAGCAGTAAACACAGCCACCGTGCTTGGAAATAAATACTTTGAATATTGTACAGGCACATGTTTCAACAAAGACAAAATTACCAGGTGCCTCCCACTAGAATTAATAGATGACTTTTTTTGGATCTTTTTCTGAACACGGAAAATTACTGAGTTTAACTTCTTCATATAAAGAGCATACATTTTTGTAATGTTCATCTTAATATTCCTCATCTATTTGACTTGTAAAATATTGTTTTATATAAAATTTTACCAAATATAAATTATATGAATATAAACGTAACTTATTTGTTTTTCAGAAACAATTATTAGAGAGAATTATTCATGGAACTGTAAAATATTTTGAAACAGAGGAAACAAGGGACTCTCATATTTATATATAAATGAATAATGCATATTTTATTTTTTCCAGTAAATTATCTCTTTCTAATGAGTAAATTACCAAATTTATTTGCAATACATAAAACATATTTCATAATTTAGATGCAGTAAATCAGAAGCTTGTGAAAACTGTTATTTTATATTCAAACAATTTAGAAAAAGAAAAAGCAATTTGAAGTATTCAACTAATTGGGTATTGTTTTTTTTTATAATTTCAGAGTCACTTACAAGTATTATAAACACAGAATTTGACATGTTTTGATATCACATACATAATACATATATACATTACACGTGTGTGTGTATATACATATATATGTCATCTTTTATGAAGTATATATATATGTATATACACACACACACACATACATAGTAGAACCTATTCAGATAATCTATGTGTGGCTGGACACACTTAATGCCCATTTTAATTAACGTCATTGCCATCTATTCTATGTTCTTAGAGTTGCTCCTAGTCTCTCAGGGCCTCAGGTTCTTTCTTGTTTGAGGGAGACATTTCACCAATCTAATATTATCAAATGAATTAAAGTCACAAGAAAATAATTCTTAATTCTTTATAAAGAAAACTTTGTAATATCTCAAACTAATCAGTAATGGGTTATTTTGTTGTTAGAAAGAATATCTTGACCAGAAATATATCCAAACCATCTAAATTATGGTATTTAGCAGTTAAATCTCTCTTCTGATCTCACGTTAGCCATTCAGTATTGCTCTGTAAATGAGAGAGCTTCTCAATCCCAGAAGAGTTGGAGAGCTTACATTGCTGGTAAGTAGTCTGAACTCACAATGCTCTGTGACCCAAAACGTATAAGATTCATTTGTTCCTCCCTGATCCTGATTTAGAAAGCAAACAAAGTCAGTATATGAATTATACCTATAATTTCCATTTTTAAACTTCTCTCAAGACAATCCTCTGATGTCTGAATATTTCTTATCACTAATTTAAAGAAAGATAAAACCTCTTTTTCAAAAGTAAAAATTTTAAAAAAAGAAAACCCACTGATGCAATCTCTATAGGGAAATCTTTAGCGGAAGACATTTAAGTTTATGTACTTACAGGGTCAAGGAGAACTGTAAACTACATGAAAATGCCAGTTTGAGAGCAGAATAATAAGGCAAAAAGATAGTTGGGTGATTTACAAATGAGATGTGAAATTAGATAATTTAGCGTATTCTAATAAAGAGCTCTCATACTTAGAATTAAAGTTTTACTTTGTAAGAAACCAGAGAAGTAGGGTCACATTTCAGTGGAAAAGATGACATACTTTCAATGTACAGAGTTGATGATTTTCTTTTTACAAAAGCATTCTAAGGCCGGGCGCGGTGGCTCAAGCCTGTAATCCCAGCACTTTGGGAGGCCGAGACGGGCGGATCACGAGGTCAGGAGATCGAGACCATCCTGGCTAACACGGTGAAACCCCGTCTCTACTAAAAAATACAAAAAAACTAGCCGGGCGAGGTGGCGGGTGCCTGTAGTCCCAGCTACCCCGGAGGCTGAGGCAGGAGAATAGCGTGAACTCGGGAGGCGGAGCTTGCAGTGAGCTGAGATCCGGCCACTGCACTCCAGCCTGGGCGACAGAGCAAGACTCCGCCTCAAGAAAAAAAAAAAAAAAAAGCATTCTAGGTATGTACTCCAAACATGGTATCTAATATTCTGTGTGTCTTATCCTTTCTTTCTAATTTGATTCTATAATCTGCTATCTCTAGCCATGATTCTACAGATTATTTTAAATAAATTATTCTTTAGAATTGTATAAAAGTTTGAAATATTTAAAAAATAGTTTAATGCATGACTTCAGAAAATTGTATACATATTGTTTAGAGTATATCCTTTCAGGTTACCTGATCCTAACCTTTTGTGGTCTTTGATTCAATTTATTATTTTGTATAACGTGGCTAATAGTTGTGGATAAGTGTTTTCTATAAACATATAAATAACATTGAGTTGGTGGAGTTTCAATTGACTTTACCACCTTTGATGGTTAACACTGAATGCCAACTAGAGTGGACTGAAGGATGTGAAGTAATGTTCTAGGTGTGTCTGTGAAGGTGTTGTCAGAGGAGATTAACAATTGAGTCAGCGGACTGGGAGAGGCAGAGCCACTCTCAATCTGAGTGGGAACCATCTAATCAGCTGCCAGAGTGACTAGGATAAAAACAGGCAAAGGAAAATGGAAGACCAGACTGGTTGAGTCTTTTGGCCTCCATCTTTCTTCTGGGATGGATGTTTCCTGCCCTCAAACATCAGACTCCAAGTTCTTTGGCCTTTAGACTCTTGGACTTACACCAGTAGTTTACAAGGGACTCTAGGGCCTTCAGCCACAGACTGAAGGATGCGCTACCTGCTTCCTTACTTTTGAGGTTTTGAGACTCAAGACTAGCTTCCTGGCTCCTCAGCTTGTGGGACTTCAGCTTGTTATTGTGTGAGTCAATTCTTCTAATAAACTCCCCTTCATATGTTCATCTATTCTATTTGTCTTGTCCCTTTAGAAAACCCTGACTAATAAAGATTTTGGTGCCAGAAGTGGAGCTCAAAAGAAGAGAAGGCCCTGCAACAGGTCCAGGCTGCTGTGCAAGCTGCTCTGCCACTTGGGCCATATGACCCAGCAGTTGCAATGGAGCTTGACGTGTTAATGGCAGATAGAGATGCTGTTTGGAGCCTTTGGCAGGCCCCACTAGGTGAATAACAGCAGACACCTCTAGGTTTTTGGAGTAACCCATGCCTTCTTCTGCAAATAACTACCCTCCTTTTGAGAGACAGTTCTTGGCCTGTTACTGGGCTTTGGTAGAAACTGAACTTTTGACTGTGGGTCATCAAGTCACCATGTGACCTGAACTGTCTATCATAAACTGGGTGATTCCTGATCCATCTGGCCATAAAGTGGGGCATGCACGGCAGCATTCAATTGTCAAATGGAAGTGGTATACACGTGATTGGGCTCAAGCAGTTCCTCTGGGCACAAGTAAGTTACATGACGAAGTGGCTCAAATCCCCATGGTCTGCACTCCTGCCACCCTGTTTTCTTTCCCCCAGCCTGGACTGATGGCCTCATGGGGAGTTCCCTATGATCGGTTTACAGAGGAAGAAAAGACAAGGGCCTGGTTCACAAATGGCTCTGCACAATATGCACGCACCACCCGAAAGTGGACAATTTCAGGACTATAACCCCTTTCTAGGACATCCTTGAAGAACAGTGGTGAAAGGAAATCTTCCCAGTGGGCAGAACTTCAAGCAGTGCACCTGTTTGTACACTTTGCTTGGAAGGAGACATAGGCAGATGTGCAATTATATGCTGATTCATAGGATATTGCCAATGGTTTGTCTGGATGGTCAGGGACTTGGAAGAAGCAGGATTGGAAAATTGGTGACAAAGAAATTTGGGGAAGAGGTATGTGTATGGACCTCTCTGAGTGCTCAAAAACTGTCAAGATATTTGTATCCCATGTGAGTGCTCACCAATGGGTGACCTCAGCAGAGAAGGATCTTAATAATCAAGTGGACAGAATGACTCATTCTGTGGCCACCACTCAAGTTCATTTCCCAATGGCCCTTGCCATTGCCCAGTGGGCTCATTAACAAAGCAGCCATATGACAGTGACAGAGGTTATATATGGGCTCAGTAACATGGACTTCTGCTCACTAAGGCAGGCCTGGCTACAGCCACTGCTGTGTGCCCGATTTGCCAGCAGCAGCAACCAACACCGAGTCCTTGGTATGGCACCATTCCTCAGGGTGATCAGCCAGTTACTTGGTGACAGATTAATTATATTGAATATCTTCCATCATGGAAAGGGCAGCAGTTTGTCCTCATCAGAATAGACACTGCAGATATGGGTTTGCCTGTTCTGTGTGCAATGCTTCTTCCAAACTGCGATGTGTGGACTCATGGAATGCCTATCTACTATAATTGTATTCCGCATAGCATTGTCTCTGACCAAAGCACTCACTTTATGGCTAAAGAAGTGTTTCAGTGGGCTCATGCTCATGGATTTCACTGATCTTACCATGTTCCCCATGTCCCTGAAGCAGCTGGATTGATAGAAGGGTGAAATGACCTTTTGAAGTCACAGTTGCAACACCATCCAGGTGGCAGTACTTTGCAGGACTGAAGCAAAGTTTTCCAGAAGGCTGTGTATGCTCTGAATCAACTTCTAATATATGGTACTGTTTCTCCCATAGCCAGTATTCACGTGAGAGCCAGATTCACCCTCAATCTGGGTAGGCACCATCTAATCAGCTGCCAGCCTGGCTAAGATAAAAGCAAATAGAGGAAAGTGGAAGGACCAGATTGGCTAAGACTTCAGGCCTCTATCTTTCTACCATGCTGTGTGCCTCCTGCAATTGAATATCAGACTCCAAGTTCTTCAGCTTTTGGACACTTGGACTGAAACCATTGCTTTTCAAGGGGCTCTCAGGCTTTCAGTCACAGACTGAAGGCTAACTATCACTTTTGAGGTTTTGGGAGTCAGACTCTCTTCCTGGCTCCTCAGCTTGTGAACAGCCTATTGTGGGGCTTCACATTGTGATTGTGTGAGTCAGTTCTCCTAATAAACTGCATCATATATTTATCTATCCTATTAGTTCTGTCCCTTTAGAGAATCCTGAAAAACACACCCCGTGAAAAAATTGACTCTTCCTTTGAGTTTTCTGAAACAATTTCCTCATTAACTATGTTTCAAAATCTTTAATGTGTACTTATTTTATATTTTGTGAGTCATCATCTAGATTTTGAGATTTACTTCTATTCATAATGAAAATATATGGGGTGCTGAATCTTTAGTTTCTATAGCAGATTCTGATAATACATTTCAATTAATAAGATACCACAGTTATTCACAGCTTCTATAAAACCATGACCACACATTACAAACAATCCCATCCATTGCTTCACTAGGCAGTTAATTGAAAAGTCTAATATTCAGCCATGAAAATATAGATCAAGATCTCAAGATCTTGCCTTTATTTTGATTTATTGATGTATTCATTTATTTTTGTTTTTATTTTTTGAGACAGTCTGGTCCTGTCCCTAAGGATGGAGTGCAGTGAAGTGCTCTCGGCTCACTGCAACCTCTGACTCTCAGGTTCAAGCTATTCTCGTACCTCGGTCTTCAAAGTAGCTGGCCTTACAGACCTGTGCCACCACACCCTGCTAATTTTTTGAATTTTTAGTAGAGACAAGATTTCACCATGTTGTTCAGTCTGGTCTTAAACTCCTGAGCTCAAGTGATCTGCCTGTATCGACTTCCCAAAGTTATAGGATTACAGGTGTGAGCTACCGTGCCCGGCCTTGACTTTATTTTATTAGTAAAATTATACTTAAATAATTTTATGAGCATTTGTTTTAACAAGATCTTTTCCAGAAAAGTCAAATAATTTGGGACTATAAATATTTATTATATTATAGAGCATAGTCTCATAGACTTAGAAACTGGAAGAAAACTTTCTTTTGTACTCTCTCTGTAGCGTATATACTACTGTGTCTTTCAAATTATGGTTTAAGTAATGGTGTCAGCTCCTGAAATGCTAGAAAGGACCAATGAGGCAGGTTAAATGAGGTATATCATAGCTGTATATCAATATTATTCAAACATTTTATTTAAAATTGTTATTTTAAGGTTGTGCCATATATGTGTGCAACCCAAATAAGTGAGTCCTTTTTCTATGTTGCCTAATCTTATGTAATTTTGCAAGTTAGCAGAATATAAGATTTTCATGTGGAATTCATTATTGGGAAACTTTCTTGCCCCTGTCTTCTTTATAGTTGTCTGAGGAAACACCAAAAATGGAAGGTTGCTGAACTGAATGTATCCAGTCTTTAAATTCCTGAGTGCTAACCTCAGATGAGCCATTTATGTGGCTTGTTAATCTACTACATTTCCTTAGTCCATTAACTTTTGTATTCTAAGACTCTACTTCATTAGTTCTTATCTCATGTCAAACCTTCAATATTTTCTCCTTCATCCTCACACTCCATTGATGACCTCACTTCTCAATTTGCAGAAAAAACAAACAAACAACAACAGCATTTGACACAGTTGTGTCTGTCCTCCTAGAAACACTTTATTCTTTTGAATTTCAGTGTTTCATCCTCTCTTGATTTTGCTCCAATCTCACTGGCCTTTTTTTCTTAGTATTTTTTGATGACTCTGCTTCATCAACCTGACATTTAAATGATTGAATGTCTCAGAATTCCATCTTTCACATTTACTTTCTCTTTTCTAAATAACATACATCATTGATGACCTCTTTTCATCATATGATTGTACATTTTTATTATTATAAAAACCTTTAAATATTTTATAATATACATTGTAGTGCATCTATATATTATGATATATTTGATTTTATATAATATATGGCATTTTGTAGTATAAAACATGGTTAGTGTTCAAATTTAACTTTAATCACTCTCTTTACTTGATACTGCATAGGCCTTTCACATTTAAGATGTCTAAACTTAAATGTCTAAAACGTCTCCATTAAATCTGTCCACTGACATTCTTCCTCAGAAATTTAAGTAAGTTTGAACCCAATCACTAATCCATTCCCAACAATAATTATGTAAAAAATAATAATAATAAAACAAATAACATCATCCATATTCCAAACTGACAGCATAATAAGGAGACTCCATCAAAAAAAAAAAAGACAATGTAGTTTTTTCACCAAACATTTTACTAACAGAATCCTGAATTTTGTTAAAGAGCAAGATTGAAACAGCTCTCCTCAGATTATGTTGACACAGCTCATGTAGCAGTAAAGGAGGGAAGAGATGCTAGCTCTTCACATCCATAGATTTTTAAGAGTCTCTTGTGTCAACCCGTGTAATCTGAAGGCAGAGAAGCAAAATTAATGAGAGGATTTACATTGACACATTTCCAACTCTCTTCAATTCATCTTGTTTTCAAAAGAAATGGACTAATTACAACAGAGTTTTGCTCCTGAAATATTTTTAAACTTTTTGTTTTAAAACTAATATAAATAAAAATTCCATATTAAAATGAAATGTAGAACTAGTGTTCCAGGTTTAGCTAACTCTTTGAGCTTGAGATGGATGTCCTTAGGCAAAGCCTGTAACTTTTTATGAAGAGAAAAGATGAATCTTCTCTGTTTGTAGAGCAATTGCAAAGCAAATATTTGAGCAACAGTATTCTATGTGGGGTTGTTTTACCTACCTACTTTTGTCTGAAATAGGGCTGATAAACATTTAAGAAAAGTTTCTCTTAATATTTACTTACCAGGTTTTTAAAATATATAGCTGAATAGTAGCATACAAATATTTAAAAATCCAGTTAAGTGATGCAAAAGGCAAAATACAGACTTGATCATCAATAAGTGGTGTTTTGTTTCTCATGGATGACTTACAAGTGCTCTGTGAGACAAGAATACAAATCATTTCACATTTTACATCATTTATCACATGCTTTAGTGTAATGACCAATAGAAAGTCTGAACCAATATTTCCTAAACTGTTCTCAGTAGCATAATGTCCCATGAGCTGTTCATAGGTGTTCTGAGAGACTTAGTTTTTCAGATAATTTCATAAAACATTGAGCTTTGTATTATCCCTTTTGGAAAACCTCTAAACATATTAGTATATAAAGACTTTAAAATGTCTTGCTGTTTAAAAATGACATAAGATTGTTTAACTTTGTGTGGCTATGTATATTATTTTAGGAGAGCCTCTTATAATATTACTGGTAGTCCTTTCTCCCATGTTGGGGCTAAAATAATGGGGATACACTCCATGTGAGCTTAGCTTAAAGAGGAATTGCAAGTGGTTGACCAAACCTGAGATATGAAGGAGAACCATATTTTGAGAAGAAATAAAGAGAAGGTTGAAATGGACCAATCATTTCCTTCCTGGAAATAAATTCTGTGAATTATTTATTGTGTTAATTTTCTATATTACATGACAAATTGCCATAGATTTAGGAGCTTAAAATCAGATGTGCATTCACTATCTCACAGGTTCTTTCAGTCAGGAGTCTGGATTTGGCTTAGCTGAGTCCTTTGCTTAGAGTATGAGAGGACTGCAGTCAAGGTGTTGGCTGGTTCTGGGGTCTGATTTGAGGCTAAACCAGGAACGGATCTGCTTCTCAGGTCTCCCAGGTACTTGGAGAATTCCTTTCTTTGCAGCCATAAAATCGGTGGCTTCTTTGAAGCCAACAATGGAGAAAAAGACTCTAGCAAGATGGGCAGTTCACTCTTACGTAATTAAGCATGATTAATCATGTACATCCTATCATCTTGCTGCATTCCATTAGTTAAAAACAAGTCACAGGTTCTACTTCAGCAGAGGATATCACCCAAAATCACAAATAGCAGGAAGCGAGCATCATAGAGGCTGCTTTAAAACTGTTTGGCCACGTTAATTAATTGTAAAAGATTCAGAGAAGGAAATATCTATAAAAATTATTACTTTTTTTCTCAAAAGCAGCCATATGTTTAATTTTTTGTATTGAAATCTGTAAAATAAGAGCTTTGCTATTACCTGCCATGGTTTATGCAGTTCATTAATATGCATCATAACACAATATATTATAGGATAGAATAGTCAGGTGGTAGTTCATCCTTGTTTTAGAACAAAAAACAAAACCCTGTCTCAGCCTAAAATCTCCTTAGGCTGATAAGCAACTTCAGCAAAGTCTCAGAATACAAAATCAATGTACAAAAATCACAAGCATTCCTATACACCAATAATAGAGAGCCCAATCATGAGTGAACTCCCATTCACCATTGCCACAAAGAGAATAAAATACCTAGGAATCCAACTTACAGAGGATGCGAAGGACCTCTTCAAGGAGAACTACAAATCACCGCTCAATGAAATAAAAGAGGAAAAAAATGGAAAAACATTCCATGATCATAGATAGGAAGAATCAATATCATGAAAATGACCATAATGCTCAAAGTAATTTATAGATTCAATGCTATCCTCATCAAGCTACCACTGACTTTCTTTGCACAATTAGAAAAAAAAAACTGCTTTAAATTTCATGTGGATCAAAAAAGAGCGTGTATAGCTAAGACAATCCTAAGCAAGAAAACAAAGCTGGAGACATCATGCTACCTGAATTCAAAGTATACTACAAGGCTACAGTAACCAAAACAGATATATAGAACAATGGAACAGAACAGAAGCCTCAGAAATAACACCACGCATCTACAATCACCTGATCTTTGACAAAACTGACACAAACAAGCAATGGAGAAAAGATTTCCTACTTAATAAATGGTGTTGGGAAAACTGGCTAGCCATATGCAGAAAACTGAAACTGGATGCCTATCTTACACCTTATATAAAAGTTAACTCAAGATGCATTAAATAATTAAACATAAGACCTAAAACCATAGAAACCCTAGAAGAAAACCGAAGCAATACCATTCAGGACATAGGCATGGGCAAAGACTTCATGATTAAAACACAAAAAGCAATTGCACCAAAACTGACAAATGGAATCTAATTAAACTAAAGAGGTTCTGCACATTAGAGTGAACAGGCAACCTACAGAATGGAGAAAAGTTTTGCAATCTATCCATCTGACAAAGGGCTAATATCCAGAATCTACAAGGAACTTAAAAAAATTTACAAGAAAAAAAACTAACAACCCCATCAAAATGTGGACGAAGAATATGAACAGACACTTCTCAAAAGAATAAAGACATTTATATGGCCACAAACACATGGGAAAAAGCTCATCATCACTGGTCATCAGAGAAATGCAAATCAAAACCACAATGAGATACCATTGCATGCCAGTCAGAATGGTGATCATTAAAAAGTAAGAAAACAACAGATGTTGGAGAGTATGTGGAAAAACAGAAATGCTTTTACACTGTTGGTAGAAGTATAAATTAGTTCAACCATGGTGGAAGACAGTGTGGGAATTCTTCAAGGACCTAGAACTAGAAATACCATTTGACCCAACAATTCCATTACTGGGTATATACCCAAAGGTTTATAAATCATTCTTCTATAAAGACACATGCATACATATGTTTATTGCAGCACTATTGACCATAGCAAATACTTGGAACCAACCCAAATGTCCATCAATGTTAGACTCGATAAAGAAAATGTGGCACATTTACACCATGGAATACTATGCAGCCATATAAAAGAATAAGTCATGTCCTTTGCAGGGACATGGATTAAGCTGGAAACCATCATTCTCAACAAACTAACACAGGAACAGAAAACCAACCACTGCTTGTTCTCACTCATAAGTGGGAGTTGAGCAATGAGAATATATGGGCACAGGGAGGGGAACATCACACACCAAGGCCTGTTGGGGGTGGGGGGCAAGGGGAGGGATAGCATTAGGAGAAATACCTAATGTAGATGATGGGTTGATGGGTGCAGCAAACCACCATGGTACATATATACCTATGTAACAAGCCTGCATGTTCTGCACATGTATCCCAGAGCTTAAAGTATAATAGAAAAAGAAAACGTAAATGTATGTTGCAAAAGGATATAGCTTGTAAATGAAGAGGTCAGAGTACCCAGCAACATGTTCTGTCTATAAAATAAAATAATGCTACTCAGCATTGGCTATGGAGTATCATTGATCCTTCACCTGGTAGAATTTTATATCAATACAAGTATCATTCTATTTTTCTTTTAAAAAATAACATTTTATTTAATTTAGGTAGAATTGCTTAATGAATTACTAATTTTGTGGAATACCTTAACTATAATTAGTTTATATATTAATCATAATTATACATTTGTGTTTATAATATGCTGTTTAAATAAAATAGTATAAATAACAAGAATGTTTTTATTACATAAGAGTATCAGCTTGTCCTTCAGAATATATTCTATATGACAACAGGATATTTTTGAGAAGGGCATGTTCAGCTTTCTTTTTCAAAATAAGATGAAAAGTTGATAATAGAAAAAGAGACTTTCTAGTTGTTTGCACTAATTCATTAAGTAATACCTGCCTGGCATATATTGCACTTGTCTGGGGCTCTTTATGCAGCTAACTTGAGTACATGATCTACGTTTTTGGTGCACATTGAGTTAAACCTTTATAATAGGAAAAAATATTAACACATTCAAGAAAATGGACAAGAAACATGTTTTGAGAAGAGAAGATGATTTTGTATCCAGATTTATTGTTCATTTATGTGAATTTTCACAGCCATTTTTTGTTATGCTTCTTTTTCCATAGGTTTTAGTGTTTCTTGACTTTCTGACTCCTTAAAAGGCAAGTTAGTAAAAGAATTCTGGTTGATTTTTCTATTTAAAATGTTCAATTGGGGGCTCACTCTGTGATTCAAGTTTGGTGTTCGAGAAGAAACTAACTTGAAATCAGGCCAACTGTACTGAAGAGCTTCTAACCAAAAAAGCAGTGCTCGTTGCACAGGGGAAGGTTGAAAGGTCACACGGTGTGCTTAGTCCTCACCAATCTTCTCCACTGCTCTTGTTACACCCTGCTTCTTGCAGTATAGACATTCAAAATTTTACATGAGAATATCTTACTTGGAGCAAATGTACGCCACATTTTAGCATATTACATGAACACAAATTCACAAAGATTGACTATGTTACATAACAGTTTTTCAGCTTTGACTCTTTTGACATTTTGAACCAGGTGGTGTGTGTGGAGGGGAGGGGATGGATAGAGAGAGAGAGAGAGAGAGAGAGAGAGAGAAGGAGAGAGAAAGAGATGGGGCTGTCCTGACAATTATAGGACAGATAGTTGGATTCTTGTCATCTACTTACTAGATGCCACTCGTGATTCTCATTTATGAGAACCAAAAAAAGTTTACTCATTGTCAAATGTCCCCTGTGGAGAAAACTTCCCTAAAATAGAAAATCACTCTGCTATAGAGTATGTGCTATTAAATATCTAAAATATACATACATCTAAGAAAAATGGGCTGGGCGCGGTGGCTCAAGCCTGTAATCCCAGCACTTTGGGAGGCCGAGACGGGTGGATCACGAGGTCAGGAGATCGAGACCATCCTGGCTAACACGGTGAAACCCCGTCTCTACTAAAATATACAAAAAAGTAGCCGGGCGAGATGGCGGGCGCCTGTAGTCCCAGCTACTCGGGAGGCTGAGGCGAGAGAATGGTGTAAACCCGGGAGGCGGAGGTTGCAGTGAGCTGAGATCCGGCCACTGCACTCCAGCCTGGGCAACAGAGCGAGACTCCGTCTCAAAAAAAAAAAAAAAAAAAAAGAAACTGAGAGTAAAGAGCTAATGGCAGGAAAAATGACTTTAATATATTGAAATGTTTATGATAAAATGAATGATAAAATGAATAAAGTGTGTAAAAGTGTTTAATGCAGTACTGCTCAAATAGGAAAGATTCTATCTATATTATTTGGTTGCAAAAATTGAAATGTTATAAGGATGAATACTATCTAAAAAATGCTAAAAACCTCATTAAAATCATAAAATACAAATAGAATTATAAGGTATCATGAAGTAAAGGTAAAATTTGTGAGTTACAGATCAAACAGTTCATAATAGAGGGAGATGATGGTGATTCATATCTCAGGATAAAGTGAATAAACAAACCCATATAATCCCTTTTTATTGTTGTTTTCAATGACTCAATTTCCAAGCAAGGATAATACTTTTTCTCTATATAAGTGATCTACCAGGTGAGGCTTCTCTTCATTTGTTAATGCTTTAACAAAAATGCATGAGTACTTGGCTTCATGGCAAATTTTAAATTGCTATCTCATTTACATATCATGTTTTACAATGTTGGATTATTTTTAGTTCAACAGGAGAGAATAAATTTCTCTTGATATGATTGCTATCATTTCCTTGAACACTTATGAAAATTTGGAGATATTTGATTCATTTTCACAGCACTTGCTCAGGAATGGCTAAAATTGATCAAAAAAATGTGTTTTATGAATAGGTATATTTAAATATATTACATTAGTAGTTGTGATGGTTATTACTGAGTGTCAAATTGATTGGAATGAAGGATCCAAAGTATTGATACTGGCTGGGAAAGGTGGCTCAAGCCTGTAATCCCAGCATTTTGGGAGGCTGAAGCAGGTAGATCATGAAGTCAGGAGTTTGAGACCAGCCTGGCCAACCTGGTGAAACCCCATCTCTACTAAAAATACAAAAATTAGCTGGGTGTGGCGGTGCATGCCTGTAATCCCAGTTGCTGGGTAGGCTGAGGCAGGAGAATGGCTTGAACCCAGGAAGCAGAGGTTGCAGTGAGCTGAGATTGTGCCACTGCACTCCAGCCTGGGTGACAGAGCAAGACTTCATCTCCAAAAAAAAAAAAAAAAAAAAAAGGTATTGATCCTTGATCCTGGGTATGTCTGTGTTGGTGTTTCCAAAGGAGATTAACATTTGAGTCAGTGGGCTAGAAAATCCTTACTTAATCTGGGTGGACATCTTCTAATCAGCTGCCAGTGTGGCGAGAATATAAAGCAGACAGAAAAACGTGAAAAGACTAGACTGGTTTAGCCTCCCAGCATACATAGTTTAATTAGATCCCATTTGTCAATTTTGGCTTTTGTTGCCATTGCTTTTGGTGTTTTAGACATGAAGTCCTTGCCCATGCCTATGTCCTGAATGGTATTACCTAGATTTTCTTCTAGGGTTTTTATGGTATTAGGTCTAACATTTAAGTCTCTAACGCACCTTGAATTAGTTTTCGTATAAGGAGTAAGGAAAGGATCCAGTTTCAGCTTTCTACTTACGGCTAGCCAATTTTCCCAGCACCACTTATTAAATAGGAAATCCTTTCCCCATTTCTTGTTTTTGTCAGGTTTGTCAAAGATCAGAAAGCTATAGATGCCTGCCCTACAAAAGACCCAGAAGGAAGCACTAAACATGGAAAGGAACAACTGGTACCAGCCATTGCAAAAACATGTCAAAATGTAAAGACCATTGATGCTAGGAAGAAACTGCATCAACTAATGAGCAAAATAACCAGCTAATATCATAATGACATGATCAACTTCACACATAACAATATTAACCTTAAATGCAAATGGACTAAATGCTCCAATTAAAAGACACAGACTGGCAAATTGGATAAAGAGTCAAGACCCATCAGTTTGCTGTATTCAGGAGACCCATCTCACATGCAGAGACATACATAGGCTCAAAATAAAGGGATGGAGGAAAGATCTACCAAGCAAATGGAGAAAAAAAAAAAAAAGCAGGGGTTGCAATCCTAGTCTCTGGTAAAACAGACTTTAAACCATCAAAGATCAAAAGAGACAAAGAAGGCCATTATATAATGGTAAAGGGATCAATTCAATAGGAAGAGCAAACTATCCTAAATATATATGCACCCAATACAGGAGCACTCAGATTCATAAAGCAAGTCCTTAGAGACTTACAAAGAGACTTAGATTCACATACAATAATAAGGGGAGACTTCAATACCCCACTGTCAACATTAGACAGATCAACGAGACAGAAAGTTAACAAGGATATCCAGGAATTGAATTCAACTCTGCACCAAGCAGACCTAATAGACATCTACAGAACTCTCCAACCCAAATCAACAGAATATATATTCTTCACAGCACCACATCACACTTATTCCAAAATTGACCACATAATTGGAAGTAAAGCACTCCTCAGCAAATGTACAAGAACAGAAATTATAACAAACTGTCTCTCAGACCACAGTGCAATCAAACTAGAACTCAGGACTAAGAAACTCAATCAAAACCGCTCAGCTACATGGAAACTGAACACCCTGCTCCTGAATGACTACTGGGTACATAATGAAATGGAGGCAGAAATAAAGATGTTCTTTGAAACCAATGAGAACAAAGATACAACATACCAGAATCTCTGGGACACATTTAAAGCAGTGTGTAGAGGGAAATTTTTAGCACTAAATGCCCACAAGAGAAAGCTGGAAAGATCTAAAATTGACACTCTAACATCACAATTAAAAGAACTAGAGAGGCAAGAGCAAACACATTCAAAAGCTAGCAGAAGGCAAGAAATAACTAAGATCAGAGCAGAACTGAAGGAGCTAGAGACACAAAAAACCCTCCAAAAATCAATGAATCCAGGAGTTGGTTTTTTGAAAAGATCAACAAAATTGATAGACCACTAGCAAGACTAATAAAGAAGAAAAGAGAGAAGAATCAAATAGACACAATGAAAAATGATAAAGGGCATATCACCACTGACCCCACAGAAATACAAACTACCTTCAGAGAATACTATAAACACCACTACACAAATAAACTAGAAAATCTAGAAGAAATGGACAATTTCCTGGACACTTACACTCTCCCAAGACTAAACCAGGAAGAAGTTGAATCCCTGAATAGAACAATAGCAGGCTCTGAAAATGAGATAATAATTAATAGCCTACCAACCAAAAAAAGTTCAGGACCAGACGGATTCACAGCTGGATTCTACCAGAGGTACAAGGAAGAGTTGGTACCATTCCTTCTGAAACTATTCCAATCAATAGAAAAAGAGGGAATCCTCCTTAACTAATTTTATGAGGCCACCATCATCCTGATACCAAAGCCTGGCAGAGACACAACAAAAAAAGAGAGAATTTTAGACCAATATCCCTGACGAATGCCAGTGCGAAAATCTTCAATAAAATACTGGCAAACAGAATTCAGCAGCACATCAAAAAGCTTATCCACCATGATCAAGTGGGCTTCACCCCTGGGATGCAAGGCTGGTTCAACATATGCAAATCAATAAACGTAATCCAGCGTATAAACAGAACCAAAGACAAAAACCACATGATTATCTCAATACATGCAGAAAAAGTCTTTGACAAAATTCAACAGCCCTTCATGCTAAAAACTCTCAATAAATTTGGTATTGATGGAACGTATCTCAAAATAATAAGAGCTATTTATGACAAACCCACAACCAATATCATACTGAATGGGCAAAAACTGGAAGCATTCCCTTTGAAAACTGGCACAAGACAGGGATGCCCTCTCTCACCACTCCTATTCAACATAGTGTTGGAAGTTCTGGCTAGGGCAATCAGGCAAGAGAAAGAAATCAAGGGTATTCAGTTAGGAAAAGAAGAAGTCAAATTATCCCTGTTTGCAGATGACATGATTGTATATTTAGGAAACCCCAATATCTCAGCCCAAAATCTCCTTAAGCTGACAAGCGTCTTCAGCAAAGTCTCAGCATACAAAATTAATGTGCAAAAATCACAAGCATTCTTATACACCAGTAACAGACAAACAGAGAGCCAAATCATGAATGAACTTCCATTCACAATTGCTTCAAAGAGAATAAAATACCTAGGAATCCAACTTACAAGGGATGTAAAGGACCTCTTCAAGGAGAAGAGGAATAAAAGAGAACAAACCACTGCTCAGTGAAATAAAAGAGGACACAAACAAATGGAAGAATATACCATGCTCATGGATAGGAAGAATCAATATCGTGAAAATGGCCATACTGCCCAAGGTAATTTATGGATTCAATGCCATCCCCATCAAGCTATCAATGAGTTTTTTCACAGAATTGGAAAAAACTGCTTTAAAGTTCATATGGAACCAAAAAAGCCCACATTGCCAAGACAATCCTAAGTCAAAAGAACAAAGTTGGAGGCATCACGCTACCTGACTTCAAACTACACTACAAGGCTACAGTAACCAAAACAGCATGGTACTGGTACCAAAACAGAGATATAGACCAATGGAACAGAACAGAGTCCTCAGAAATAATACCCATGCAGTATTTTTAAAAGATAATTTAATTGTGAAGATGATTTTAACATCTTGAGTCCATTTACTATGTATTTTTTGGGGGGACTTAATGATTAAGAACTTCCACAAACTTAGCAATATTTGAAGATTTTATGTTTAAGTGATGAAATATTTGTCAAAGATTAATAATATCCATCTTCTTTTGCTATTATCCCCTTGAATATTTTCTTTTTTAATAGAATTCTTCTGATTGTCTTTATTTCTTCTTTATCAAAATAATACCAAGGGCATAATTTTAGGAGTCAGGTACTTTTAAAGATTTATTATAGAAAAAAAAGTAACTTCTATCCTTATGACTTTTAACATTTAATACCCATTTTTTTTCCTGGCTGTTTTATCTATTTACCAACATATTATTTTAAAAAGTTGTTTATAATGTTAGGTCTTCATTTTCTGTTGTAGATATCTATTATTTTTCTACCAGAAGAGATAACAACTTGCTTCTTTTTATCTTGTTGTTTCCACATTTCCAAAATGTTTATCATTTATTGTTAATTACTTGTCAATGATTACATATTGTGACTATATAAACAGTATTTCCCACTAATATGTGATGTGCATTTTTTAAGCTCATCATTTAGTTTCTCTTAGAGTTCATAATTATCTCACTTTTCATTTTCTTTATAAAGCAAATAATTAACTCTTATGGAAGTGTAATTCTCCTTTCAAGACATTAAAATAAGGAAATATGTTAGTTTTATTTTTTGACTTGTAAACAACTCTTAGAACTCAAATTTTTCCCTTCCAATTTGGAAAGCATTATTTCTAGTCTTGCCTTCAGTTATTTTCCTAATCTTTCCCTTTATCTTCTGAATTATCTTCCTCTCTCTTCATTGTTGGATCCCATATCTTCCTCTAATGACTTGTCATTTTTGTGGAACACACAAACATCCAGCTACCAGAGACTTTGCATGTCTGAAAGGGACTTTATTATACCTTTCGATGTATTTCACCCATTTGTTAATGTTCATTTGTTGTGCTCTGGAATTTTTTTAGGTCTCTATACTAGTGCATAAGGGTTTATTCTTATTGGGCATTTGAGTGATATAAGTTTTGTCAATCACCTCTGGCAATTTTCTGCTGTAATTACTTTGATAATTGTATCTTCTTTTTTTTATTTTTTGTTTTAATTCTTTGGAGAATTTCAACTTTATCTTCCAGTGTTTTCATTGATTTAGTTTCAGTGATATTTTATCTTTCAGAGGATAATATATTTCTATACATAAAATTCTTCTAGTCCTTTTGACTTTTTTCTGTGTTCCCTTTTCATTCTTAGTTTTTTTTCCATTGTTTTCTTGATCTATTCCATTTAATAATCTACTCTCAAATATCTGCATTCCATATATTATATACACATACATGTGTGAGTACTATATAAAGAAATATTATATACACCACTATATATCTGTTTGCATATATAGAGATCACATTTTTTTGAAGAAAAATGTTACATGAATATGTAAATCACAATTGTATAGTTCACTGTATTTTCACAAGCTGAACATATTAAGGTAGTCAAAACTCAGATGAAGAAGCAGAATTTTACTACTACCCTTGAAACTTTATCGAATTCATATAAATGAATTCATGAGGGAGAGGGCAAGATGGCTGACTAGACACAGCCAGATGGAACAGTTCCCACTAAGGGATGAAGACGACTAGCATGCTACTAATAGGTCTTCAGAGGGAAGGCACCCAGAGTAGATGAATCAAAGACACAAGCTCCAGGAAAATGGGCGAGCTGAACTGGCAAGAAACAGCTAGCTCTGACCACACGTCTTTGGAACTCTGGCAGAAGAGACCCCTCAACCGCCAGGAACAATTGAGTTGGCAGGAAGAGCTGCTTAGAGAAGTGGTAGGGGCAGTAAGCCAGCCAATATGGAGGAGCCCAGAGAGTTTTGTGTAGGAGTATCTGTAGTGGAGCATGGCCAGGGACAGTCATCCTCCTAGTGTCTACTTTCTCCCATAGAAAATATCAGCCATAGGGGAACAGCTGGTCCTGCATGCTCCAGGGCTATCTTGCAGATCAGATGGAGCTGGTCTAACCCAAGCACCCTTTGGTCTGCTGGCCTCTCCCAGTGCTCAAGCCTGGCCATGCCTGCTTGCAAGGTATCCTTTGGTGCCCTGGGAGCCCCCACCATAGCTTCTGTACTGGCAAGCAGAGAGCTCTAGCAGGACGGTACCTACAGCCATGCACCAGCTCACCCACTCTGTCCCCATAATGCAGCTTCTTTTGGGCTGATGTTCTGGATTCTACTTTTAGATATAAAAATTGTGAATATCTTCTTTCAACCTATGAGATTTTTTTCACTATTTTCGTTATTTGTTTATATTTTAGAATAAAAAATGTTACTTGGACATGATGAGTATCTTCATCCTCTGCTTTGGTAGTGAGGGTACAAGTGTGGCTTGCAGCCACACTGCAAAACTCCACAAGACACAAGTCTATGGAGTCTGCATTAACTGTGTGTTCTGGTAGCTATGGGAAATACAGTAAGCAGAAATTATGCCTTTTATTATAACAGCACTTCTCTTATTTGTTGAGTTCAGGGAAGCATTCCTACTATCTTCAGGGACACATTCCCCTGTGTGCCTGCGTTTCCAAAAGCAGAGTCCATGTATTTCAATAATTTGAAAAGCAAATTGTCATTCTTTTATGAGGGACACCTGTTATGATAGTGTATGTTTGGCAGAAAAGCATCTGGATTTCTAAATGCTACTTAAGTAAAACTATTAAACAAGTATATTTAAGTTCAACTGTCATGATTCTATTCCTGCTGTTAATGTTCCTGATAGTGTTAATTTTGTAAGCCTTCTAGTGTTCCATGGTAAAAATCCTTTTTATGGTTTTCTTCTTGCAGCAATGAGTTTTCAGTTTTTTCACTGAGAAACAAAATTAATTCATTTTTTCTCATCTTAAAAAAATCTGTTTATTTTTGTCATTTAACAGGCATTTAAGAGGAAAGAGCAAAATTCTCTAATGTTTATTTTTCAAATTTTCACCAATGACAGGATTACCGTTTTTCAATTGTCTCTTGTTCACAACTGTATACCTAAATAATTATGCTCATTAGGAAAAGATGTTTTGTATTACACACATATATATGTATATATAATTATGTATATAACTATCTGCAATCTGTAGATTAGAATAAAATATCATGCTCTGAATTGTAGATTTAATTTTCATTTATATCTAGAAGTCACTTAAATATAATATCATGTTAATATATTGACATATCAATAATTAGAATTGTCATTATAGCAATTTCGAGTACAAGCTACAGAATAGTTACATGAAAGTTTAAGAAGATTCTGCCTGTTTTTTGTATATTAAAAAGTCCAGAGTATCTTTAGTTACCATTTACTCCATGAGCGCATAGAACTCTTCCTATTTCAAAGGTAATTCTTCAAGTGCTCTGTAAAAATACATTTCAATATGTAAAATATTTTAAAACATGTGATATAATCCAAACTAATGAACACTTTTAGTTACTATATTATAGAAGGATACATAAACATAATACATTAGAATATTTTTTAAATAAAAAAACTTCAAAGATGTATCTAAAATGATATTAAATATTTTGTAAAAAGAGATTTATTTGGAGATCTGTGTTCTTATTTGCATAATGATTAACACCAAGTTTTATTTACAAATGCAATGAGTATGAAAGGGAAACAAGATACACAGTTTTATTATTTATAATTATATGAATATTTATTTTGAAACCAATCTAATGTCCTGCATGCCTCATATAAAGTATAAAATACCTTATTTTAAAAGTAGACTACTTGAATTACCTTTCTTTTTCTTTTCCTTTCTTTTTTTTTTTTTTGGAGGCGGAGTCTCGCTCTGTCTCCCGGGCTGGAGTGCAGTGGCCGGATCTCTGCTCACTGCAAGCTCCGCCTCCCGGGTTTACGCCATTCTCCTGCCTCCGCCTCCCGAGTAGCTGGGACTACAGGCGCCCGCCACCTCGCCCGGCTAGTTTTTTGTATTTTTTAGTAGAGACTGGGTTTCACCCTGTTAGCCAGGATGGTCTCCATCTCCTGACCTCGTGATCCGCTCGTCTCGGCCTCCCAAAGTGCTGGGATTACAGGCTTGAGCCACCGCGCCCGGCCTTGAATTACCTTTCAAGATGCAAAATACGTTCCTTTGTGTACAATGAACGAAGCATCTACGTACTCCCTTATGTGATAAGATAGTTTTTTTTTCCCCATTCACACTATCTACATATATCCATATTAATGGTTATGGACATCCATTGTATTTGTTTACTGCGTACATTTGATATACTCAGGACCATTTTCCTTGCCCCTTCAAAGCGATGAGTGTTACAATGTAGGTGATGACAAGGTAGAACAGATTAATTCTAAGTGGGAATGAACATAGCATAAAAGGATGACTACGTGACACAGTGGGCTGTACTTGATGCAGGTATGGCTCTCACATGCTTTCTATGTGTCACATACTGTTAGCTGATATCATCCCCTCTCCTAAATAAAACAACAACAAGAAATATTTTTTAAAAGTCATCATGAGTCCTAATATTCCTAAATTCTAAATAGTATGACCTTACTAAATATGGCTACAACAGAAAGTCCCTAAGACATATTATTTTTTTAAAAATGTTAATCTCCAAGGAGTACAGAGAGAAACAGAGACAATAATGACTCTAAGTAGGGAGATATATTAATTACAATATGAGTTCCCACTAGGATGCTAACAAAAATGAGAAGGAAGAACTAGAAATGATAGATGTTATGAAGGAATTATTAACACACTTTTAATCACTTGAAACAATAATAATTACAAGGAAATTCATCATTTTCCAATGTGATTTCCACTCTTAAGATGAGTTCATGATATTTCTCATTTTTGTTCATGGCTAAATTTTTGGATCACCCTGGATATTTTGTCATCTTAGTCATTTAATATACAGCTCTATGCTTCTTCTAGGTGGCAATGTTGGCAGTTTCAAATCAATTTCTAGTTTTTTTGGCTTTTTTATGGGACACTAAATTAGAATGTGTTATTGTTAGTAGTGTTGAACACTGTCAGGTTGTTGAATATCCAATGGTTTCTATTTAATATTTCATTAAAATAAATTGTTTCCTATCAAAAAGACATCTTTATGAAGATAAATTGTCTCAATTTGTACAAGACATTTGTATATGATCTTATATATAGAAAACCCTAAAGACTCCAACAAAAAACTGTTAGAAGTAATAAATTGATTCAGCAAATGTACAGCATACAATATCAGTAGACAAAATTTATAGTATTTCTATACATTAACAATGAAGTACCAAAATATATAAAAAAGAGTTTTACTTATTTTTGGTCCTATTTAAATAAACTTTATTTAAATAATGTCAAAAAATATAAAACACTTATGAATAAATTTAACCAAGGAGGCGGAAGACCTGTACAGTGAAAATCATAAAACAGTGATGAGAAAAAATAAGACACAAATAAATGGAAAACATCACATGTTCACAGATTAAACCAATTAATATTGTTAAAATGTCTATGGATACCCAAAATTATATACAAATTCCATGCATTACCTACCAAAAATACAATAACACTTTTTGCAATAATAGAAAAAATTCTGGTTTGTTTGGAACAACAAAAGGTTGTGAAAAACCAAAGCAATCATAAGCAAAAAGAACAAAGCTGGAGGTCATCTTGACATATAATACAAAGCTATAGTAATTAAAACAGTATGATCCTGGCATAAAAACAGGTATATAAACCAATGGAACAAAATAGAGAGTTTATAAATAAATCCATGAATGTACAGTAAATTGATTTTTGACAAAGTTACCAACAACACAAATGGAGAAATGGCAGTCCCTTAAATTAGTAGAACTGGGACACTTCAATATGCACATGAAGAAAACGATATTGGACCTTTTTCTCACCCTGTATACAAAATCAATTCCAAATGTATTGTAGAATTAAATATAAGACATGAAACTAAAACTATTACAAGAATACATGGGGGAAGGCTTCTTGGCATTAGTCTTGGCAAATATATTTTAGATATAATATCAAAAGCACAGGAAGCGGAGGCAACAAATAGACAATGAGATTGTATATTATATCAAACTAAAAAGATTCTGGATGAAAAAAGAAAACAACAGTAAAGATAAACTACAGAATGGAAGAAAATATTTGCAAACTGTATCTTCGATAAGGAGTTAAAATCCAAAATAAATAATGAACCAAACTACCCAGTGGCCAGAAGATATTCCAAAAAAATGAGCAAGGCACCTTAACAGACATTTCTCAAAAAAGAAATATAAATGACCAATAATTATATGAAGACATAGCCAACATCACTAATTAATCAGGAAAATGCAAATTAAAGGCACATTGAGCTACCACCTCCAACCTACTAGAATGGCTATATCAAAAAGACAAAATTTAACAGGTGTTAGTGGGGATTTGGAGGAAAGGGAACTCTTATACACTGTTGGTGGGAAAGTAAATTAGTACAGCCATTATAGAAACCAGTATGGAGGTTCCTCAAAAAATTAAAAATAGAAATACCATATGATTCATCCATCTAACTACTGGGTATATGTCCTAGGGAATGAAATCAGTATGCCAAAGAGATATCTACACTCTCTTGTTTATTGTAACACTATCCACAATAGCTTAGTAATGGAAGCCACCTAAGTGTCTCTGGATGGACGAATGGATAAGGAAATTGTGCTATGTATACACAATGGCATACTACTTAGCCTCAAAAAATAATGCAATCCTGTCATTTATAGACAGTAAGAACGAAATTAGAGGACATTATGCTTAGTGCAAGGAGCCAGACAGAAAGAAAAATATTGCATGATCTCACTTATATGTGGAATAAAAATCTGCATTCATAGAAATAGAATGATGGTTACCAGGATTGGGACAGGGAAGTGGCACAGGGAGATGTTGGTCAAATAATACAAAGTTTTAGTTAGACAGAAATAATAAATCTTGGACATTTATAGTACACATTTGTGACTATAGTTAATAACTGTTTTAATTGAAATTGTTAAGAGAGTAATTTGAAATGTTCTTATCACTAAAACATAAGTATATGAGGTATTTGATATGCTAACTAGCTTGATTTAATTATCCACAATGTATACAAATATCAAAATATTACATCATATACCATATATATTGTTTGTATTTGTCAATTAAATACATAAATAAATTGCATAGATTTCTATTCCAAATTGAGCATTTGTATGTGACTTTGAACTGGTCACTTTGTCTCTCATAATAGCCTTAGTTCTTTTCCTTTGAAAATAGGAGTAGGAATAATCTACTTCTCCAGATTTCTATCTCAATTGTGTAAAATACTCCCTTAAATGTATTCAACATATTACCTTGGAACATAGATAATGTTTATTAATTATAGAAATGATTATTACCATTAATAATCATTAATAAGTATATATTCCACAGCAACCCTTCAGAAAGACTTTTTACACTGAATATTGTTAATAATTTAAGAATATGATTAAAGTTGTGTAGTGAAATAATTTTAATTTGAATAAAGTTAAAAATAATTATTGTTAAAACCTATGAAGATTTCTAGAATCATTAATACCCTGAGATGTTGTGACCATCTCAGAAGAATTTTTATTTGCACCAGTTCCTAAACATATTTGACTACTTAATACTGGCAGAGGTGGGGGTGTTTATCTGAAGAATTGCATTCTATGGATTTATACTTCATAATATGCTGCCTCATAATTGCTGTACTCATCTTTTCATCCTAGGTACATTTCCCAGCTCAGGTTTAGAAAACGTGGACATCTTCGACTTATGATGCTTAAGGGCTTATCAATTCATTTATCATGTAAATTTAAGCTACTTTAGAATGGTTGTGGGCCGGGCGCGGTGGCTCAAGCCTGTAATCCCAGCACTTTGGGAGGCCGAGACGGGCGGATCACGAGGTCAGGAGATCGAGACCATCCTGGCTAACACGGTGAAACCCCATCTCTACTAAAAAATACAAAAAACTAGCCGGGCGAGGTGGCGGGCGCCTGTAGTCCCAGCTACTCGGGAGGCTGAGGCAGGAGAATGGCGTAAACCCGGGAGGCGGAGCTTGCAGTGAGCTGAGATCAGGCCACTGCACTCCAGCCTGGGCGACAGAGCAAGACTCCGTCTCAAAAAAAAAAAAAAAAAAAAAAAAAAAAAAAAGAATGGTTGTATATGGAGCATATTTAGTCATTTTGGTTAATTTATGTGAAAATTAACATCTTTATTCATACATCTTGATACATTTTTTCCACAGTTTACATTATCTTTAACACATAAGCACTGTTTTAAGACAGTTGCAATAAAACCAATATAATGTTGTATATTAAATAAAAACCAGTTTTTATTCTCAACTAGAATTGCATATTGAGAATTGCCTTTTATAAAGCAAAAGCTCAAAGAGATGTGATTGTTCACTTTAAGAAACATTTATGTGCTAAATGCTTCACTTGAAACACCCTTTTAACTTTTTGGCCTCATTTTTCAAACCTCAAAACTATTCATCTTGTATATGACCACAGACAGAGTGGCAATGAAATCACACCATTAAAACCAAGACCCAGTAATTAATTCTGAAGTGCTTAATTTGTCAAATAAAAGTCACCATTGAATCTATAAAAACATAACTAAACAAAGATGAATTAAATTAGTTGTGAAGAAGTTTCTTGGAGGTAGGAAAGTGATTGTAATACTAAATCATCATTTAAAATATAAACGATTTAAGGAAGTGTTCCAGTAAACAATGAAATACAAGTCCATCCTTAAGAATATTGTACAATTTCAAAAACACCAATATAATGCTTTGTATTTGGTCCAAAATTATTACCCGTGGTAGTATTTTTGCAATATCAGGTTGTTGAGAAAGAAAAAAACAGTAAAAATAAACTGGTGTTCATCCTGTTTTTTCACCATTTAAAAATCCATGTGTCCCCAGCAGTTTATCTAATCTCTGAAAGTTTAATTCTAATTATTTTTTTGAGACAAAGTCTCATTTTATGGCCCACACTGGAAGGCAATGGCATGATCAAGCTCACTATAGCCTTGACCACCTGGGCTCAAGCAATTCTCTCACCTCAGCCTCCCAAGTAGCTGGAACTACAAACTCACATCACCACTCCGGGTTAATTTACTTTTATTTTTTGTAGAAAGGGGGTCTTGCTATGTTGCACAGACTGGTCTTGATCCCTACCCTCAAACCTTCCTCCCACCTCAGCCTCCCAGGGTGCTGGGATTATATGCATGAGCCATCACATTGGGCTTAGTTTCTAGGAGTTGCAATAAATAACATATTTTCCATAAGGTGATTAAGAGATTTAAAAGAATAATCCATTAAAATGTCTAACATGTATCCTCTTACTGTGTTTCTTAAAATATATATATATATTTTGAAAAAAAAAGATTATGCATATCCACTTCACTTTTTGTTTAATTATTTATATCTTTGATTTGAAAATTATGTTTATGAGAAAAGCTCAATTATTTAAAAGGGATGTAATAACTGTATGGTAATAGAAATGGAATTCAGGTTTTTAAATAATCTTCTAGGCCAGAGATCAGATTATGTGTGAAAAAAGGAAATTGTAAATTAAAAAGGAAGTTTTATTTATGTTTAGTGTTTCAATTTTTTGGAAGAATACATTTAACTGTTTACTATGCTGAGCTTTTTTTTTTATTTACAGATATTTGTTTTTAAATTGTTTATCTTAAAGAATAAAAAGTTGAGTGCATTGTAATTTATGTTATTCAGAGGATTGATTAAATGGAAGTCTAGATGATTAGGTTACAAAATAAGCATTTCTACTTATATTTTCCATTTGTAGGTGAATATATTTCATACTAACACTGCTCTTTTTTTGCTTATTATAAATTTGCATTTTAAAACACTATAAGCTATGCCACCAAGTGAAATGAATAAATTTTAACAAAAATCGCCTGCAAATTTTTAACTAAATGTATTATACAGTGCTTCCGTAAGTGTTGCTTTTCAAAATAGAGAATTATGTGATTTCATCATTTTAATAATAAAATGTAAGCTAATTGTACATTAATTTAAAGTGTATTTAGTTAGAAAAAACATTGCTATTTTTGAATAGTCTAATACTTTTACATCTCATTTTTCTGGCAAATTAGTCAAGAAGGAGCCCAGTATATTTTTTCATTAAGGAAGATTATGTTGGAAATCAATTTTCTTAAAGTCCCGTGATCTATTATTAAATATATTTGAGGCCGGGCGCGGTGGCTCAAGCCTGTAATCCCAGCACTTTGGGAGGCAGAGACGGGCGGATCACGAGGTCAGGAGATCGAGACCATCCTGGCTAATACGGTGAAACCCCGTCTCTACTAAAAAAATACAAAAAACTAGCCGGGCGCGTTGGCGGGCGCCTGTAGTCCCAGCTACTTGGGAGGCTGAGGCAGGAGAATGGCGGGAACCCGGGAGGCGGAGCTTGCAGTGAGCTGAGATCCGGCCACTGCACTCCAGCCTGGGCGACAGAGCGAGACTCCATCTCAAAAAATAAATAAATAATAAATAAATAAATAAATAAATAAATATATTTGAAAATGTCTATAAAGAATAGAAGAAATACATTTTAATGTGATGACTGCATGTATTATCAATTTTTTATTTGTTTTCTTCCTACTCTAGGTAACTCTTGATGTAACTATAATTTTAAAGCAAATTGTTACTAAAATGTTGGCATTTTAATAATTGCATTTCAAAATTGTGTTTCAAATATTCATCACTATAATCATTCTCACCTGTGGCCTTCAATGAAAGAGTAACAAATGCTAAGTGCACACGTTTTTATACATGTCTGCAATGTAAAAAGGTAATCTAAGTTTTTTCAGTTCTGTATTAAGTGGAGAGTAGGGAAGAAAAAAATGCCTTTCTGTAAATCTGTATTTTTAAATTATTCAGTAAAATGTTAGCTTTACTGAATCTCTGACTTAGAAGAAAAAACGAATAATGGATAGGAGACCTACCCATCTCTTGTTCATTGGCTGAAGGCCCTATAACAAGATAGAGCAGTAGGAGAAAAGTATGTACCTATTTCTGACCTACCCCTGAAGCAGGTTGTACAATCCTCAGGTGAGAGGTGTCCTCCTCTATACCAAGAGGAGAACAACATCCTTGTAGACAAAGACAAAGGAACACAGAGAGGAATCTGAACCAGCAATCTTTGCTAAATTTCCTCCAGTTTCCTACGCTTTTGACCTTCTTCAGGGATAAGTCAGAAATTATTTTCTGCACATGCTGTTTCTCAGATTCCTTCAGGTAACATACTCAAAATGTCAAGGTGCAATACTTTGGGATAGTACATTCTGAACTCCATCAGGAGCATGAACATGGACACATTCCAGATGAGAAATAGTCACAAATCATAGTTTTTATGGCCACAATTTTTATGCCAATCCCAGAGAGCAACAACTTACATAGTTAAATGTCAGATATCTTTCATGCAGTCATAAAATACTGTGGTTCAAAAGTGATTTTCATTATCAGATTCATGATTTCCTTTAGCACTTACATACAGAATTAGAAGAGTTTGTCTAATTTCAGTAAGGTTAAAATTTTAGTAGAGGTTCTCCTTGACTGTAGCTTTTTAAATCTGTATTTTTAAAGTATTCAGTAAAATGTTAGCTTTACTGAATCTCTGACTTAGAAGGAAAACAAATAATAGAAGGGCAAAACCACTATTTTGCCCTTAAGGAATGCCTATTCCATCAATAAGCAACAGATAAAACAAAACAAAACAGAAAGTATCACCAGAACACTATAGTTCAATAGATGACATCTTTGTATATCTGAGGAAATAAATACAAATGCAAAACTTAATTCACTGAAACTCCTGTAGGTTTGAAAAATTCATCTCAGATGCTGTTATCACAAACTTTCCTTTTCAAATTCTCACGTTTAGAAGGCTCTTACAGACTAAGATGTGAGCCGTCTAAGAGGCCTAGATGTTCAGTATTCCTAAGATTGTCTTAATAAGAAAACATCAATTTGTATTACCATACTGTGTCTTTGAGAGTGTGTGTACGTGTGTGTGTGTGTGTGTGAGAGAGAGAGAGAGGGAAGGAAGGAACGAAGGAAGGAAGGAAGGAAGGAAGGAAGGAAGGAAGGAGAGAGAAGAAAGGAGGAGGGAAGGAAGAAAGGAAGGAAGGAAGGAGGGAGGAAGGAAGGAAGGAAGGAAGGAAGGAAGGGAGGGAGGGAGGGAGGGAGGGAGGGAGGGAGGGAGGGAGGAAGGAAGGAAGGAAGGAAGGAAGGGAGGGTATGTAACTGTTGCTTCTTCCTGACATTATTATTTTATTGTTACTGTTATTCTTCCCCCTCAGTACACTTTCTCTGTCTGGGAATCTTCGTTATCTTTTACAATTCATTTTTACCATTGCTGCCCTGGAGATTCTTTCTCACGTTCCTTATTGATATTTACTACTACAGTATTTTTCTTAACATTTTGTTCATAATTACTGTGTTATTTAGCACATTGAATAGTAGTGACCTGTTTTATAGGTCTATTTCTAACTCATACTTCCAACAGTGCTTGCATTAAAAGTATAGATTGCACTTTATTTATTTTTGTATACACTCCATATAGCAAGGGCTTGACACATATTAGCACTCTAACTATATTTACGCCAGAGGAAACCCATTGTTCACATAATCTGTGATGCTCAGTTTACACCATGTTTATTTTAAGGGAGGAAAGCAATATAGTCTTTTAAGGGTATTTCTCAACCAATTTGATGACATTCACACTTCTTTTCATTGAACACCTGCAGCAAAGGTCAACTGCAAAATAAATTGAGCTTCGATCCCAACAGCATCAGAAATCAAACTCTTCACTTTTTTACAGTTATAGCTGGAAAACGTCTTAATTGTGATGTTGATTAATACACAACCCAAAGGGGAAAAAAAAGCAGAAAATGCCAAATACTTCAACATCACAATTTGTGACAAAATCCTATAGGGAATAGAGATATAATGAGATTAATTTATAAACATGAATACTCTGCGGAATAATCTTATTTCATGTTTATTACATGGAAAAGAAAACTTCAAACAAATCCCTTGTGATTGAGAGCAGTTACACTACCTTTTTCCACGGTGTGTTTTTCACCTAGCCATTTGTATGGCACTTCATCCAAATATATTAACATAAAGCATCGAACTTGACCACTGTTCATCCTTCATCATCTTCTGCAACCTCATAGAGCAATAAACCATTCATGGTATCCCTAAGGTAGTTCAACCAGGATATCAAATCTTAAAATGGTAACATGGACAGAGTAACATGGTAAAATAGAAGGATCTGATGGCAGCTGAACAGTTTGGAATCATCTTTAAGTTTTGGACTTTTTAACTTGTTTTTTTTTTTTTCTTTAATTTGTTGTACTTCAGGATGCACTATGTTATGAGGATTTCTTAGATAAATAATACTTGTGTTATTTTTATATGCAAGACAACTTTTCAGTCAACTCAGTCACCTCTGTGACTCTAATTAAAAGAGAAAATAGGTTTCTGTAACTGATATATAGGGAAGGTCACTTGATTTTTTTCACCTTTCTTCACTGCCTGAAAAGTAAATGGCCTTAACTATATTTCTTTCCTCGAAATTTGAAAGTGCTTAATACTTTATAGGTGTGCAAGCAGCATTTACAATCACAATTCTACAACATGTGTAATATTTTGTGTCAGGAGTTACATAGCAGACAAGACCACAGTTCCTTTTAATTTCACTAGCTGCTTGTTTCTTGTTCCAGTGCTTCCTTAAGTTCATATCATCAGCAAACTAAATGTATTTACAATAGCTACTTTTTAATATTAAATTTTAAGGAGCAGAACATTTAGCATAGGAAAATATGCATTATTTAGTGTTTCTTTAGACCAATATAACGTCTTATGGATTTGGTTTAAGACTTTTTGGAATAATCTCATTCACCTCTCAAGACAATAGTGAGGGCAATGTGGAATTTTAATATAAATGGCAAATTTTAGGCAAGTATAAAACTCTCACCATAAATAGACCCATCCTGGAGATAATCAGATTAATCACTAAGTTAAAAAAATAGGAAGTGAGAAACTCAAAGGAGTAAGAATATCATCTTTTAAAATGAGAATGTCTATTGAGATCATCAAATTGATAATAGAGATTATTATATATAATAATCTAATACTGTATATAATCTACTATTCAGAAACATAGTATGTTCTTTTTAATGTGGCAGTGATTTACTGTCCATGTATATCCTGCTTAGAGTTTTTGGAGTAATTTTTACTCTGGAGTCTTCCTGGCATTTGCTTTAGTAAGTGAGATATTTAACAACGTTGCTTAAGGGCCCACTCTACAGAGTAGTGCGCCAGGTGAAAAAGCAGTATATGCAATAAAGTAGAAGACACAGAACTAAGGTATATAATCAAACAAGAACTTAAAGTATTCAACAAATAATTTGTCTCCTGAGTTTGTAGCTTATAGAAAAAAAAGAAATACGGTAAGGGTAATTAAAATGATTTGTTATTTCTGTTTATGAAGGCGAAGAGAGTATAGTCCTCTCCTCCCTTTTTGTAAATTGTTTTTTTTTTTTTTTTTTGGAGACATAGTGAATCTGAGTTTTTACTCTAACTCTTGGGATTGAAATAAATCTCTCTAGGGATTAAGACCAGTTTCCAGTTTTTACAATGAAGAAATATCACCAAGTTCCTAGTTAAATGACTTATAGAATTCTAAAAATATATTTCCAGAATTAGTTCATGAGTGTTTTAGGAATACTGCCACAAAAAAGAATCCCTTTGATTTGTTGAAGTTATTATTCTTCCTCCTGTATTGCTATATGAAATGTGTGACATTTTGTTCTAGCTTTGTAGTTGCTTTCATGCCAACTTACATGCATATAAATCTGCCATTGCTAGTATTAAACTGTCTTTTGTCTCCCATATTGGTATAGAAGGGTCTTCTGCTAGTAACATACACACGTACATATATACATGCACACCTAAGAGGACATAAGGGGGAATCGTGGTAAATTTTAAGTTGAAATATTATAGAGATACATACATGATTGCTAAAAGAACACAAATTGAATCTGCTTAGACTTAGATTAGCAATTCTCAAATTTTGTGTCCTGAGATAAGGAGATTGAAAAGTATTTCTATGATCAAATTATTTTGGAGGTGATTCCTTCCTTCCTTCCATTCTATATGTTTTAATTTTTACAATGTGTATTAACATATGAATATCTTTGCAATAAAGAAAATATTCTGGATCCTTTTTTATGTTTATAAATATATTCACTACTGACACATTTTCTGAGCATATAGCCAATTTGCATATCTTAGAAATGCCTTCTTCTGAATTACTTTTTGTGAAACACTGACCTTGCTAGAATAAATGAAGGAAGAAAGATTAATGCATGGCAGAAACTTCAGAGAGTGTGAAGATTGAAAGAGGTATGACGACAGCAAATGAATGCGATAGCAAATGCTAGGCAAGCATAAAACTCTTACCATAGTTTGAAGAGTGCAGGAAGATATGTCTCTTTCTCTCTCTCTCTCTCTCTCTCTCTCTCTCTCTGTGTGTGTGTGTGTGTGTTGTGTGTGTGTGTGTGTGTGTGTGTGTGTGATAACAAATAGGCATATCCTGGAGACAATCAGATTAATCACTAAGTTTAAAAAATGGGAAGAGAGAAACTCAAAGGATTTTGTGAAGAAAATAATAATTAGAATAAGCTACACACTAAATGTAAAAAATAAAATAAAAATTTCCAAATGTAACAGCACTACTATGACAACGTCACCAGTCACCCAAATAGAGAAATGCTGGGAGAGAGGGGTGGGAAATGGGTATCATTAATGGAGACAAAAATATAGTTAGATACAATGGATAAGATCTAGCATTTAGACTGCACGACAGGATGACTACAGTAAGCCATACTTTGTTGTACATTTTGTAATAACCAGGACAGTACAACTGGGATGTTCAAAATACAAAGAAATGATGAATGTTTGAAGTGATGTATATCCCATTTACCCTGATATGATTATTATACATTGTATGCCTATATAAAAATATCTTATGTACCCCCAAAATATATACACCTATTATCTACTCATATAATAAAAGTAAAAATGAATGGTGAAATTCTGTAACAGATTTAGATAACATTTGTATGTAATACATTTTATTAACAAATCTGTGTCACTATATCATTTTTTTCAGACATAGTGTAGTTAAATACAATAATTAAGCAAAAATAGTAATCTTAAGAGCTAGAACTTTTAAGCAAAACCTTAGAGAACTGTAGTCTCAGGCATTTAATCTATAAGGAAAGGATATATTTATTAAGAGATCTCTTCCTCTGAGTACTCTGGTTCTTTGCATGTCTATTTTCATAAAAAATAGAGACGAGGTGCAGTGTAAATCAGTCATTCCTAAGAGCAGGACAGCTCATAAGTTGTAGACTTGTTAATATAACAAAGACCTCTAATTGTAAATGTCTGTGAGGTTTACTACATTCACAGTTACTCTCAACACAAATGAAATGGAAAGTAGGTAAACATAGAATTAAAAAAATATTTAAATATAAAATAAAATCTAAGAAATTTAAGAATTTAAGAATTTTACTTAAGAATTTTAAGAAGTATTTAAATAAAAAATCTAAGAAAATCTAAGAACATTGACTAAGTGCTATGATTGGAATGTGTTCCTACCAAAACTCCAGGGTTGAAACTTAATCCCCATTGAAACAGTCTTGGAAGATAGAGACTTTTGGGAGGTGTTTGTATCACGTAGGCTCTGCCCTCATGAATGGGTTAATGCCTTTCTAAAAGGGCTTGATGGAAGATGTTTGCTCCTTTTTGCCCGTGTGCCTTCTGCCATGTGAGGATCCAGCTTTCCTCTCCTCCACAGAACTCCTTCCTTCTGCAGCATTCAAAGTGCCATCTTCAAAGCAAAGAGCAGCCCTCACCAAACATTGAACCTTTCCTTGCCTTGATCTTAAATTCCCAGGCTCCAGAACTTGAAAAATATTTTTTTGTTCTTTGTAAATTACTCAGTTTCAGTTATATTTTTATAGCAGCATAACATGGTCTAAGACACCAATATATTTAAATAGATTACTTTTACTTTTTGAAAGGTATTTTTTCTCATTAAAAAATTGCTAATATGGGTTGCTCATAACAGATTACTTGTTTCTCATTATGATGTGCTCTTACCAAATATATAACTTATAAAATTAAAAATATGTTTCAGAATGATTTAAAAATTAAACTGACTTTCAATTTACAGTCACTAAATTTTTCAAAAGTATAACTTTTATATAAATGTGGACTATTAAAGAAAATTTAAACTCATATAAAAATATATTTCTCTATAACTCTTACTACATGTATCTTTACTTTTTCATATGCTCTTAATAAATTATAGTAAACATAAAATTAGTATTATACAAAATTATTTGTTATTTAAATTAACCAAAATAGAAGGAATATAGTGTTGTTAATTCTTCCAATCAACCAATCAAGATTCAATAAAGATTGCATATTTTCACTTACATTAAAGCAAGGTAAATTCTAGTAGATTTAAGAGCATATTGGTGAGTATTAGAATACACTTCACAGTCATTTTTTAAAAATAATTGCTCACTAATGGGGGTCATCGTTCATTTGCAAAGGGTGCTTGAAAGAAAGTTTTAAATTAGGTGAAGTTTTCTTTCAGTTTACAGAACAACTCGTTTTGTAATTTATTCCCATTCCCTCCTTTTTTGTCCAGGTCACCAAGTACCCTCCTGCTGTCTTTAATGCTTCCTCTGCAAAATAATTCATTCTCTTGAGTTGCTACTATTCTTTTATTTTTTAATAGAACTTTATCCTTTAAAACCCATCCTGTCCATCAGTGAAGTGTCACACAATAATGTTAGTTGAGGTTCAACAGGAAGGAAGAAATATCTAAATGGTAAAATCCAAGATATCAGAGGCAAGTTATTGGAAAATAATTTTGGAAATATGTATTAGGCTTTTCAGTTCCTAATAGATTATTGAATGCAGAGTACCACAGAATCTTCCAAGATTTATTAGTGTCTTTTGGGAGTTTGGGCAAAAAATGAAAACCATAATCAAAGCAGCTACCTCTCGACGGTGTAATCTTCATGTTGAAGAGTTTGGAAAGTTTCTGCCTGATTGATATTTCCTTTCACAGTAGATATGCACCATTGCCCTTGATTGCTTTTACTGAAATTCTTTGATTAGAATTACTCCTAAGAGCTAAACCATGAATACATGCACCCACTTATTTGGAAGCTGTTAACAGCTTCCAAAAACAAACAAGCAAACAAGTAATCTGCTTGTTCATAGTAGAGAAATTGTGCCAGCACCTTGTTGGATAATTCACTGGCTACTGAGGATATGAACACAAATATTCTTTAAACAACATCTCTCTATAAATACCTTTAAGACTAATTCATATTTGACAGTCAACTTTAATGTGGACTGTTTATTTAGAAATCTAATTTCTGCTTAATATGTATATTTCTACATACAAGTCATAGTAATGGTGTAAAACAATTAATGTGAAACTTCTGCACAGACACTCATTAAAGACTTGAAAGCCATGTGTATTTTTTTTTACAGACAGGACAGGATGATTAAAAGAACAAGTAGAAATTCATTGACTGAGCTAATATCATTATTTTTAGGATGAAAGGTTAACATGCTATATAAGAAAGTGGTCATTTGCATGTGATAGTAACTGCAGAAGACAGTCCCTGAGGAGTCTGGCAGAATGCCTCGTATTTCAGAAGACATTTAGCTTTGATTCAAACTTTGAAAGAAAAAATGGGATAGCTCTTTTTTTCTCAAGTATGCTTCTTAACTATGGTTATCATCTTAAGGATGATTTACTCTTATCATAGAATACATTTTAGTAGCAAATTGGTTGATCTGAAGAGATGTTTTTTCATTCCTAATTCAAGGTGGTTTATTCACTGGTTGGGGAATATTTCAAGAGTCAATCTGAAAAATATTCACCCCTTATATCTAAAGACTAGTTTAAACTCAGAGCCTGTTAAAAACATAGAGACATAAGAATTTAGACATTCGGAATTTTATAATTAGACTGTAATATTTACTATTAGAAAAGTAATGAATAAAATTAATGACAACCTACTAAAATGAATGTAAATCAAACTCTCAGTCTAGGTTCTGTGTAATAGTGCAGTGTTTGGAAATTGAAAGCATCTTTGTTCATAATCTCACAATAATAATTTACACACTTTTTTATAAAATATAGATACAAGAAAAATGGAAATAATATTATTCTCATTGCTTTGTTTAGTTGAATTATATCTGAAAACGAAAGGTACAAATATCAAATGTTGAGGAGAGACTCAAAAATGGTGACACTGTAAAAACATTGTCAAGTTTCAAAGATGACTTGATGATGTAAATGGGTGCTGGGTTGTTATTTTAATAAAGATATCAAAATACAAGTTTTAAAAGAAAATAAGAGATTATATTTTCCCGTTTCTTCTTGGAAGATTTTTTTTTTCAAATTAGAAGAACTTAGAAAATGTGATGTTTGTCACTACCCAGGCACACATACACAAGCAACTTTAAAATATTATTTTTCTTTATTGTCTTTATAATGTGATTTATAGACTGTCTTGAACACTAACTTTAGAAGGCATAATAACATTTAGTAGCAATGATGCTTATGGTCAAGGCAAGAGGTGCACACAATGGATTATAGAGTGAAGTTTGAAAGAATAAAACTGTGTATCCCCCCTCATGCAGCTTACCCCATGTTTAATGCTACAAATATTACTCTTGCAACATTTCTCCAAAGTGTAAATTAAGGATTCCCAACAAATGAGAAAAGGGCATCAGGACTGGTTCTTATTTTCATCCTTTTGGTTACTATATGCCCAATGAAACCAAGGACAGGGTAGGGCAGTGGGAGAATTAGCAGGTGTCTTTGATGGCTCTCCTAGTTTTGAAGACATAATAACAAAATAATCCCATTGTTTATGACTGCCTTAAAGGTTACTACAAGTGAGAATTTACTTCTGGGTATCTTAGAATTTCTGTAAGTTTTAACTGGGGTTCATTTGACAATATATATGTCCATGTTGTTCTGTATTTTATTCTCTGGATTGCATTCTGGGGCAGTGGTACACAGAGCACACAAACAAGAAGTCTGTGTGTTAGGGTAGGTTAAATTTTTGTCTGTTTCAAAATGTTAAAGTTTTCTAGGATAAAAGAAGTCAGAGAGGATGCATGGCTTCTTACTATGAGTGATAGCAGGATTTGGATGTTTTCTCAGAAAAGCAACAGGAAATAGGCTAAAGGATTTCTTTTAGTTCACCTTCAAGCCAGTCTAGAGAATGGCCCAAATAATCACACACATGCACATTTAATTTGTACTCAGCTACTTCAGCACTAGTTGGCCCATGCTTAACAACAACCCAAGTAAATCAGACAAAGTAAAATGAATATATTGAAACTTTATACTCTCTTTACAGGTGCCTTTGATGTTTATATTAATCAAATAATGTTAATATCTGTATATATACGAATGTATGTTTGTGTGTGTATATACTTGTGTGTGTGTATATATATAGATATTTGCACATGAACTTAGCATATCAATCTATCTTTATGTTTCACTGGGTTGATGACAAAAATGTAAAAGAGACAGTTAGGGAAACACAGATTGTGTGAGTAATATGAAATTCTGCATCTGTAATCCTGTATAGCTGTGTTTGTAAAGGCAGGTAATTGGTTTAGGTTTTATTTGGTTTCCAGTTTGAACATCTCTTTCTGCCTTGAAGTTATTCTGAAATGATAAATTTCTTTATTTTTATTATGCTCTTTCTAGCTAGAGTTGATATAAATACCATATCCCCTTAAGAGCTAATTCTTCCAGAATTATATTAGCCCATTAATGATCTACACTTCTGGTTCCCTATGAAACTAGTATCCTTAGAGACATATATTGAAATGACTGTATCACAGAAATTGACCTGCTAATTTACATATTATTTTAAATTATTTATGCACAATTTTAAGACAACTGAGTAGCCCATTTTGTATTAAGATAAAATATATTCATGTTAATACTAGCAAAAATCTCTCAAATTTATCCATTTTGAAGCTTACTTGTAAATCTATTGTATGTGTGGATAATGAGAGGATGGCCACTATGCCATACAGTATGTTTAACCAGATTACATTTATGTTCTAGTTTGGTACTGATTAGTTCATGTTCATTAGTTCATGTTATGTTCAAGAGTTTTAAGTCTATTAACTTATGTTTAAAAACATGGATAATCAATTTCAGTAAGCCTGAATTTAATCCTTACAACATTTATTCAGTGTTAGCACAAAGCTGTGGTTATGGAATTATATGTAAGCTAAAATAAAGAAGTTTACATTTCCAATTCTGACTGTCTTACCTGGAAACTGAAAACAATGCACATTTCAGGTTCCTTTTTTAATTTCTTTAGGACTGCTAAATAGAGGAAGTCTATATATGCTTGGATACATTGACCCGAAATCTTGTCATTCTTCAACTTCCCTCTCTTTTATAGTCTCTATCTATATATATATTTCAAACACTTAAACATGCAAATTTGATCCTTGCAAGTGTCCAGTCTCTGCTCTTCCTTCCACCATCACACCCATCTAAATTCAATTAATTATCAAATATTTGCTGATTCTAAATAATACAAAATAATAAAACCTCTTAAACATAGTTGGTCTTTGGCACTGCTGCTTTTCCTCCTCTACAATTTTATTTACACTACAAAGGCCTCTTGATTAGTCTTTTTACATATAATTTATTTGATTCTTAACCCATCTTCTGCATGGTCAAGGACTATATTAATTAGGTAATATACATGTGCAAACAAATATCCTGGCTGTAATGGGCTATTCACACTTACCCAACATACCATATTGTGGTATCTGTAGTAATACAACATATTTATTCCTCAAAATCTCTCAGAATTATATCTAAAAACAATAAGATGAAAAGTTGGAATAGCCCATTCAAAATGTGTGCCATTAATAATCAGAATACTAGCCCAAGCAACATAATTCTAATAAAATATTGATAGAAAAAAAGATAAGGTACAATTATCAATAAATAAAGCAGAAGTAAATATAATAATTTCATTTAAAAAGGTGACAGTAGCTTGATGAAAAGAGTATTAAAAAAGGATTCATTTCTTTGAGTTGTGGAGACAATGGCAACATTCAGAAAAAAATATGTAAGATTTTGGTAAGACTCCCTACAGCTGGTATATGACCAATCCTGGCCAAGAGGAAAAATAGGATAAGTATGAATGTCCTGGCCCTGGAGAATTTTACTGGGTTAGAGACTCATTATCACTTGTTGTTTCTTGATGTGAGAAACATAACTTCTGTGTTATGCTGGCAAATTTCCCTCGTCTATCACTCATTGCAAGAATGTGCTATAGCAGAATGGACTGTGTATCAGTACATGGTCTTCCTAATACCCGGGATTCATTTCCCCTGCTCTTAACCAGACAAAGATTTGTTCAAACGAATCTCTATGATGTCTTCATATATCTACACTAAAAATAGTATTTTCTGTGCATCTATTCATTTTTGTTACTCTTTTATTAGAATCAGCATATGTCACTTAAAAATGTTTCTTTGATAATTTTGTTAGATTTAAATTCTTCCTTATTAGGATGTTTTAGTAATTCTTGGTCTATGATCTCATTGACTATTAAGATGCCTTCTACACTGGGAAAAATTCAGTGAAATGTAAATAAATTTTAACTCAACATACTTTAATTCTTTCAATAGACTGTCCTTTGTTTGTTGTTTTGGTTTCTTGCCATTTCCTCTATAAACCTGAGATCCTAACAGCTGACATTCTAAGTAACAATATCTGAGTCAATAATGACTCTAGGAGGAAGAAAAACCTAGCATTATTTCTTACTGCTATAACTGCAGCCATTGAACATCTGAAGCAGCTGTTCATCTGCCAGCAAAGAAGGTATATACGCGCACTTCTTATCCAAGGCTGAAGAGTTGCAGGCCCACTGATGTGAAAACAGTACAGGATTCATTAACAATGCATTCAGCCCAAATTTTGGCAACACATCCTAAAAAAACTGTGGAGCACATTTTGTAATTAGAAAGAAATTTACACCAGGACCAGAGACAAGGTAGCATCGAGCAATGAAATAATTACTTCTGAAATCAAGGTAGAGCAGAGGATTACTAGAGTTGAATTCTCCATGTTAATGTTGTCTTTAGCAAGGTATAAAACAGGAGGTACCCTGGTGATAGATAGGTAGGTGAGTAGAGTGCTTTTTGTAATTTTATATATCAATGTTTATTCATAAATTCTAAAACAGAATATTTTATCTATTTTCTCTAAAGCAATAGAAAGTATAGCTAAATTAAGCTGTCTGCAGCAATAGGATATAAAACGTATCCAGCATATAAACAGAACCAAAGACAAGAACCACATAATTATCTCAATAGATGCAGAAAAGGCTTTTGACAAAATTCAACAGCCCTTTATGCTAAAAACGCTCAATAAATTTGGTATTGATGGAACGTACCTCAAAATAATAAGAGCTATTTATGACAAACCACAGCTAATATCATACTGAATGGGCAAAAACTGGAAAAATTCCCTTTGAAAACTGGCACAAGACAGGGATGCCCTCTCTCACCACTCCTATTCAACATAGTGTTGGAAGTTCTGGCTAGGGCAATCAGGCAAGAGAAAGAAATCAAGGGTATCCAGTTAGGAAAAGAAGAAGTCAAATTGTCCCTGTTTGCAGATGACATGATTGTATATTTAGAAAACCCCATAGTCTCAGCCCAAAATCTCCTTAAGCTGATAAGCAACTTCAGCAAAGTCTCAGGATACAAAATTAATGTGCAAAAATCACAAGCATTCTATACACCAGTAACAGACAAGCAGAGAGCCAAATCAGGAATGAACTTCCATTCACAATTGCTTCAAAGAGAATAAAATACCTAGGAATCCAGCTTACAAGGGATGTAAAGGACCTCTTCAAGGAGAACTACAAACCACTGCTCAGTGAAATCAAAGAGGACACAAACAAATGGAAGAACATACCATGCTCATGGATAGGAAGAATCAATATCGTGAAAATGGCCATACTGCCCAAGGTTATTTATAGATTTAATGCCATCCCCATCAAGCTACCAATGCTTTCTTCACAGAATTGGAAAAAAGTGCTTTAAAGTTCATATGGAACCAAAAAAGAGCCCGCATTGCCAAGACAATCCTAAGTCAAAAGGACAAAGCTGGAGGCGTCACGCTACCTGACTTCAAACTATACTACAAGGCTACAGTAACCAAAACAGCATGGTACTGGTACCACAACAGAGATATAGACCAATGGAACAGAACAGAGTCCTCAGAAATAATACCACACATCTACAGCCATCTGATCTTTGACAAACTGAGAGAAACAAGAAATGGGAAAGGATTCCCTATTTAATAAATGGTGCTGGGAAAATTGGCTAGCCATAAGTAGAAAGCTGAAACTGGATCCTTTCCTTACCCCTTATACGAAAATTAATTCAAGATGGATTAGAGACTTAAATGTTAGACCTAATACCATAAAAACCCTAGAAGAAAATCTAGGTAGTACCATTCAGGACATAGGCATGGGCAAGGACCTCATGTCTAAAACACCAAAAGCAACGGCAGCAAAAGCAAAAATTGACATATGGGATCTAATTAAACTAAAGAGCTTTTGCACAGCTAAAGAAACTACCATCAGAGTGAACAGGCAACCTACAGAATGGGAGAAAATTTTTGCAACCTACTCATCTGACAAAGGGCTAATATCCAGAATCTACAAAGAACTCAACAAATATACAAGAAAAAAACAAACAACCCCATCAAAAAGTGGGGAAAGGATATGAACAGACATTTCTCAAAAGAAGACATCCATACAGCCAACAGACACATGAAAAAATGCTCGTCATCACTCGCCATCAGAGAAATGCAAATCAAAACTACAATGAGATACCATCTCACACCAGTTAGAATGGCAATCATTAAGAAGTCAGGAAACAACAGGTGTTGGAGAGGATGTGGAGAAATAGGAACACTTTTACACTGTTGGTGGGATTGTAAACTAGTTCAACCATTATGGAAAACAGTATGGGGTTTCCTCAAGGATCTAGAACTAGATGTACCATATGACCCAGCCATCCCACTACTGGGTATATACCCAAAGGATTATAATTACTCTACTACAAAGACACATGCACACGTATGTTTATTGCGGCACTATTCACAATAGCAAAGACTTGGAATCAACCCAAATGTCCATCTGTGACAGACTGGATTAAGAAAATGTGGCACATATACACCATGGAATACTATGCAGCCATAAAAAAGGATGAGTTTGCATCCTTTGTAGGGACATGGATGCAGCTGGAAACCATCATTCTTAGCAAACTATCACAAGAAGAGAAAACCAAACACCCATGTTCTCACTCATAGGTGGGAACTGAACAATGAGATCACTTGGACTCGGGAAGGGGAACATCACACACTGGGGCCTATCATGGGGAGGGGGGAGGAGGGAGGGATTGCATTGGGGAGTTATACATGATATAAACGTCATGCACATGTACCCTAGAACTTAAAGTATAATAAAAAAAAAAAAATAAAACGTATCAAAGTTTAATTTAAGAAATGTTATTGCACTGAAAATACTGGCTATGCTGTATTTAACATGTTTCTATTCTTGAAACTTACCCACAGTTTAATTTTTTGATGAAACATGATTTCTTCGTGTTTATTTTACAAGGAGGAAGGTGATATGAGGCTATCATGTCAATGTTTCAGAAGAATAGAAAGAAAACTGAAAGAGGAAATTAGGTTTAAGGGTCCAAACGTTTATTTTTCTTCTTTGTTGACAGATACTAAATTTTTCAAAAATTGAGAAAATAATTGTTAGATGTTTGCTGACAATGTATCTGTTTTAAATAGTTTATGGACATATCTGACTGAATTCTAAACTTCATAAACTTACTGTTTAATACAACCTCAACATTATGAGTTTTCATTATGAAAGCAAATTTAAATGATTCAACTTAATATTATAGAAAGTACATTTTCTAAATAAAATAGGTAGAATAGTTACTATAAGATATAAGATTACACAGAAAACTGTTGACTGAAAGAACAAAAATACATTTCACTGACATATTAACCTTTATATTTTTGTTTCTAATTTTTAATTTGCTTAATCATTCTCTGTATTTTATAATAAAAATATAGCCCATTTGTATAATCAGCATGGCCTAATTCATACAGGTTGAAATCATATTATCAAAGACATATTTTTATTTGTCCTTAAAAATAAGCAAGCTGAGAGGTGTTGATTTTTCACTGAGCGTTTTTCAATGTCTCAACATATTTTCAACTGCATTGCAAGGCAGGACATGAAGAACAACTTCGCAGAAAATAAAGAACATCCAGTATAGTAATTATATTACTCAATGACAGAGAAATACAGGAACAGTGGATAATGTATGATATTAGAAAAGTTGGTAATTTCTACAGTATGCTGCATTCTGTATATTTATTTGCTCAAATGCAAATATGACCTAGCTATCATAAGGAAGGGTCTACATTTTAAAGTACTTTACAATCAACATAACAAATTTTATGAATTCAGTCCTTACTTATTTTTCCTCTCTTTGTAGCAAAGTTTCAAAGTGGCAGACCACAGAGCATATGCAGAAAAGAGGAAAAGCTATTTTACTAGAATTTACCAAGTAAAGTGATTTTTTTATTACTCTTACCTCCCATCTGTTGTACTACAATTCTAACCAGTTTAGACAATTTTTTTGTGTGTTTGTTTGCTTATTTGTTTTTGAGACAGAGTGTTGCTCTGTCACCCAACCTGGAGTGCAGTGGCATGGTCTCAGTTCACTGCAACCTCCACCTCTTGGGTTCAAGAGATTCTCCCACCTCACCCTCCTAAGTAGTGGGGACTACAGGCGTGCGTCACCACAGCTGGCTAATTTTTGTTATGTTTTTGTTTTTTGGTAGTGATGGGATTTCACCATGTTGGCCAGGCTTGTCTCTCAACTCCTGACCTCAAGCAATTCGCCCGCCTTGGCCTCCCAGAGTGCTGGGATTACAGATGGGAGCCACTGCACTCAGCCAGTTTAGACATCTTTCTTCTTTACTTCATTGATTTTTTTGAAATGTAACTGCAGTTTCAATATCCAAGAAAATTCATTATTAATATATATATTTTTTAGACAGGGCCTCGCTCTGCTGCTGAGGCTGGAGGGCAGTGGCACGATCTCAGCTCACTGCAACCTCTGCCTCCCGGGTTCAAGCAATTATCTACCTCAGCCTCCTGAGTTCTGGGATTACTATCGCCCGCCACCATGCCCGGCTATTTTTGTAATTTTAGTAGAGACGGGGTTTCACCATGCTGGCCATGCTGGTGTTGAATTCCTGACCTCATGATCTACCCTCCTCGGCCTCCCAAAGTACTGGGATTACAGGCGTGAGCCACTGTGCCCAGACAGAAAATTTTATTTGTTTATTGTTACTCTTGACCAATTCATGATAATTTTGAAAAAATAATAAAGAGTTAATTCTAAAATTTGTATGGAATAATAAGGGACCCCAATATCCAAAATTATCTTGAAATAGAAGAGCAAATGTGGAGTACTCACATTTTCTAATTTTAAAACTTAATACAAACTTACAGTAATCAAAGCCATGTGATATTTGCACATGGATAGACATAGGTCTATGAAATAAAATAGGACAAAAGTAAACCCTCATACATATGGTCAATTGATTTCTGACAAGGGTGCCATGAACATTCAATAGGACAAGGAAATTTTTTTTCCTAACAAATGATACTGGAAAAAGTGAATATCCACATGCAAAGGAATGGAATTGAACTTTTTCTTTATACAAAAATTAAATGTGTTGAAGACTTAAATGTAAATGTTGAATTTCTAATACTCTTTGAAGGAAACACATAGGGAAACAGCTTTGAGATGTTTAATTTGGCACAGATTTTTAGGATATGACATCAAAAGCAAATGCAACAAAAAAATGAACTTTATAAAAATTCATCATTTGTGCACTAAAAGGTGACATCTAAACATATCTAAAACATATATATATATACACACAATCTCTATTTAGCTTTAACAAAAAATAAAATTCTGATACATGTTGCGTCAATGAACTTTGACTATATCATGCTAATCAAGACAGATACAGAAGGATAAGTACTGTATATTTCTAGTCGTAAGAGGTGCCTAAAATATGATAGACAAATTAAAATAGAAAATAGAAGAATGGTTTGTCCCCAGAACCTGGGGACAAATAATAATTAGAATTATTATTTGATGGGAACGGAGTTTTAGCTTAGGATGACTAAAAAGTATTAGAGATCAATAGTGGCAATGGTGGCAAAACAATATGAATGTATTTGATGCCGTTGAATTGTACACTTAAAAACATACACTACTAAGTTCTATATTATGTATATTTACCAAAATAAGATAATTGAATGTTAAAGATAATTATATAATATTTGATTTAAAAGTAAATATGCAATTAAAATGCATACTTGTATACTATTGCAGACTAATAACAACTAATGCATACTAATTATATGCATACTAATAGTAACTAATAATCTGAAAACAAACCAAATGGCCTTTAATGGAAATGGCTAAATTGTGGTATATTCATATAATAGAATACTACTCAGCAATAAAAACAAATTTATTATCTATATATAGAATGACAAGCATAAATTACAAAGAAATGATGTCTAGTGAAATAAACCAGAATAAAGATCATGCAACGTGTACAATTTTATTTTATAAATGCTAGAAAATGCAAACTAAAGTAACCAAAGGGGTTACTTCTGTTATCCCTACTCTTGCCTAGAGATGTGGCAGTGGAGTTCTGCAGCAGGGTGGAGTGATTACAAAGGAGCACAAAGATATTTTCAGGGATGAAAGATACGTACATCATATTCATAGACTGTTAAAATTTAATGTACCTACTGTGAAAGGAAAATATATCTCAAGACCCCAGAATCACTAAGCCAAATAAACAGAAAAGTCAAGCTGAAAACTGTGGAGGGCAAACCTGCCTCTCATTCTGTTCCTAAAAAAGATAGGTACAAATAAAAATGCTACATACTCTCCTTACAATTTGTCCACAAGCAAATTCCTTGTGGACAACATCTAATTGCTTCCTTTGGAAAGGCTAATCAGAAACTCAAAGGAATGCAATCGTTTGTCTCTTATCTACCTACGACCTGGAAGCCCCTCCCTGCTTTGAATTGTCTCGCCTTTCCAGACAAAACCAGTGAACATCTTACATATGTCAATTGATCTCTCATGTCTTCCAAAAATGTATAAAGCCAAGCTGTGCCCCAACCACCTTGGGCATATGTCATCTGGACCTCCTGAGACAGTGTCACAGATGTATCCTTAATCTTGAAAAAATAAACATTCTAAATTGAATAAGACTTGTCTTAGATTTTTGAGGTTCACAATACTAATTACATGGGGATATTCTGAAAGTATAGATTTTAACTCAGTTGGTCTGCATTGGGACCTGAATTTCTAAATTTCTAATAATCTCTCAGGTTATACCAAAACTGTTTCTCCTAACACTGCACTTTGAGTAGCAAGACTATATTACAGTATTTCACAACCTGAGAGAAAGGTCAGATTTTATTAAAAAAAAAAAATTCAAAGCAAAGATATGGAAGTATAAGTCCATGTTATTGGATGCAACAGAGATAACATATTCTGTCAAATCACCATTAAAATTTCTAATTCCATACTCAAAATTTATGCAGGTTAGTTGCGATGACAGTTTATGGTTGTATGTTAACCCATAGCCCACACTTTCAGAATCACTGCTCTATTGAGTGTTCAGAATAATGGTAATTTGTAGCACAGTATTTTTTTTTTTATTCCTGAAAGCAATCAGTATCCACATTAGGGTTAGAAATTATTTTAATGGTACACTATAAGTATTGCTTCAGGCTTTATGTTTTGTCAGTGTGGCATCTGTGTCTCCTGATTCACAAAGCTAGCATTTGACTCAGTAAATAGGTATTTAATAAATATTGGTTGAATTATTAACATTGCACAGTGACAGGCCAAGCTTGTCCAACTTGAGGCTCAAAGGCTGCATGTGACCCAGGACAGTGGCTTTAAATGCAGCTTAACACGTATTTGTAAACTTTCCTAAAACATATTTTTTTTTTTTGCATTTTGTCTTGTTCTTTTTAGTTCGTTAGTTATTATTAGTGTTAGTGTATTTTATATGTGGCTCAAGAGAATTCTTCTTCCAAAGTGGCCAAGGGAAACCAAAAGATTGGGAAATCCTGGTAGTGTTATCTCTGACAGGTATCTGAGTTACTGGTAGTGAATCCATATGGGTCTGCAGCAACCTCAATTCTTGCCTCCTCAGAAGAAAGGATTTGACTGCGAAGCATAAGGCAGTAGAGAAGACGGAGGCAAATTTTAGAGCAAGAGTAAAAGTTTATTAAAAAGTTTTAGGGCATGAATGAAAAGAAAGTAAAATATAATACACTTGGAAGAGGGCCAAGAGCGCATGTTGGAGGTCAACTGCTCTGTTTGACCCTGGACCTAGAGTTTCATATAGTGGCCTACTTCCAGCATCTTGCTCCTTTTTCCAGTGGAATGTCCCCAGAAGGTCATATACCAGTTAAACCCTGCCATTTTGCCTCTTAATGAGCATGATTGAGCCCAGTCGCCCAGTTTCTGAGGTTTTATTGGGAAGCTGCCAATCACCAGTTTCAGGCGTTTTTATCTATTGGGAAACTACCTTTTCCTGTCACTGGCTGTGAACAGTTATTATTTTAGAGAAGCAGTGTGATAACTGCCTGACCATCACCTGATGGTGGCCTGACATTCCCAGTGGGGTGGGGGTAGCCATCTCCTGCCCTGCTCATGCAGGGCATGAGTAGGACTATAGTAGGTAACCCTACTCAGCTACCTACTGTAACAGTGGTAGGTTGTGATATTGATATAGGAATTGAGAAGAAATTACTTAGACAGATAGTAAGGGTGTAGGACTCCTCAGTAAGGCTTTTCTTTTTAATAAAAAGTAATCCCAAATTATATTTCTTTCTAACCATTAAAGAGCAGCCTATAAAATCGAGCTGTACACATAGATACCAGCAGTTGTGCCAATCATGTTCAAGATGGTCACTCCATCCTCCCTTCTCTTTGTTGGCCACATATACAGTAAGAAGCAGACAGATGGCATTGATCAACTGGAAAGTCCATTTGCCTAATAAGATGACCAGCCTTCTCCACACACTATGTAGACATCATACCTGATCAAACCAATCTGTGAGCCCCATGTAAATCAGACATCACCTTCTCCAGGCTTACAAAATCTTCTACAGTCCACTGCCTCCCTTTTTTTTTTTGGATGTCCCTCTCTCGATCTTTCTTGCAAGGAGCAGCTCTCCTCTCTCCTTTCTTCTGTCTGTTAAACTTTCCACTCCCTAATCCACCCACATGTGTCCATGTCCTGAATTCTTTCTCAGCATGTGACAGCATAACCCAGGGTATATATCCCAGATAGTATAGCTGCTTTATGATGGGAGGCACATTCAATATACCAAGGTACAACATTCATCGAAACAGTGAGTAGAGGAGTGGACACCAACTTTGTCTCTTCATTTCAAGGCTCTCGACCTCCATTTCAGCCTTTCATGGAGGACTTACCCATTGTGTGAGGCTGGAAGAAGTCCTGGGGCAACTGAGGTTTACTGGCTGAGACTACCCCAGTGTTATCCAAAGACTTCTAGACTGACCTGAGCCTCTGACTATCCCAACGGGGTGTCAGCAACAGGATCTCCAACTTTCCTATAGTAATTTCTTCCTTTCCTGATCGTGACCATCATATCTCTTATCCTCTCTGTGTATGAAATGTGTGGGAAGTTTTACAGTTCAGGGAAGTAATCTTGTCTGGCAAGTTCAGGGAATGTTGTAACTGGGTATATAGCTGAAGGGAAATTCTTTGTGAATTTCTAGAAACAGAGGATTCCCCCTGCCACAGTGAGCATCTCTCCCTCTCAGCCCTTGACCTGGAGAGCACATGGCATGTCAAGGTGACTCTGCCCACCGTCTGGAGAGCACATGGTGTCTTAAGGTTAACCGTGCCACCTAGTGGAATAGGGATCCTCTCCATGAGGAACATTGTCGGTCCTTTAACAAAATACCCCAGCTTCAAATTTCTCTCCCCTTTTGGCACATTTCTACTGGAAACCAGGCTTCATGCTGCTTCTGTAAACGAGAAAATTCTGTCTTCAACAATTAGGAGTAAAATATCCTCCAAAGCCAAATTTTAGTCTTGATACTGTCCCATCAGCAAGAAAATGTCCATTTGGTTTCTAAGTTCTTTTAAGGCACCCATTCTGCCTTTAACTAGAGTGGTACTCAATTTGGAAGCTAACTGGAAACATCTCTAAGGGTAAACACTTCAGCACAGGGCATAATAGGAGGATAGAGAGTTCAATCTAGTATGAATCATTTGCTAAAGAGCCCTTTCCCGACTATTACATAGTTTTTCTTGAGATCCATTTTTTAGGGAGCCAGGAAGGTCACACAAGTCTAGGAAGTCAAAGGGAAATCACAGGCAGAGGACTAGAGCCACGTGGATGAGCGTGAATAGCCCCAGTCGCTTAGTGTCTCTAGTTCTATGGCTGGGGGCCATGCCTGCAAGCATGAGTGGCACATTCAACAAGAGGCCAGGACCCAGGAACCATGGAGGGAAAACAGCAGGGGGGATGCCTCTTCTGTCTTCCTATCTACCCTGGGTCACACCACAAGTAAGGAGACTAAAGGGATGCCTTTTTCTCACTTATCTTTCTAGATGATGCCATCTTCAGTCTGCACTTTCTGGGAGTGCATTATGAAGCATAAGGACTCCTTTGACCCTGGAACATTGAAGAAAAGTCAGCTTTTTTTTGTTTTGTTTTGTTTTGTTTTGCACTAGGACATGACATTTTTTCTAGACCTTTTCAAGTGTTACAAAATCAACCCAGTCCTTTTAGCAATCTTAAGGGCAGGACCAAAGAGAATAATTCCCCAAAATCAGAGAAGCAACTTCCAAGGAAACTAGATGAGGGTCCCGCTTGTTTGGGGCCCATTCAAGCTCCCTTCTCATTAAAGAACCTTAGGTAAATAAAGGGAGACTTAGTCCGATTTTCTAATGACCCTGATAGGTACATAGAAGCTTTCCAAAATTTAATTCAGGTATTTCACCTCTTATGGAGGCATGTTATACTTCTCCTAAGTCACATCCTAACTTCAGCTGAGAAGCAGGCAGATCTGCAGGCAGCAGAGAAATTCAGAGATGAGCAATATGTCTCTTATAGTAGGCCAAAAAGGAAAATAAGAAATAAGGAGAGCAAAGAAATCGGGAAAACACCATTAGCAATAGGACCAGAGGCAATACCTCTTGAAAACTCTAACTGGAACCCACAGACTTTTCTATGATGTTTTTTCTTCTTTAACAGTTTAAAATGGCTCTTTCGTAATGATCTTCCAACCTGGGAAAAGTTAATTTCCCCAAACCTTAAAATGCTTGGCTTAGAGTAGAGCTAGGGAGAAGGGAACCCAGAAGCCTGACATGCTGGCAAAAGGGTAAAAGTTTTTTGTTGTTGTTGTTATTGTTTGTTTGTTTATCACTCAATATTTTGATTCCTACGTAAACTGGCAAAAGGGATAAGCAAGGACAGATTGGAGCTGGAAATAAAATGAATTTGGTTGGGTTGGATCTGTTTCATTATCTCAGTCACAACATTGCAATGATGGTTTCAAAAGCTGCCTATCAACCCTTTTAAAATACCTCATACAGTGGTGGTTAAATCATAACCTAATTAAGGCTTATTGGTTTCTCTTGTGAGGTTAGTTTTTGTAAAGTTCAAAAGCTGAAAATCTTAACTGCTAGCATGGCTAAAGTCTAGTAAAAAGGGATTTAAAAGGATTTTTTTAAAGAGTGCTCAGCTTAATTAAAAGTGAATACTCAAGTTTTAGGTATATTGAAAAGGCTTTTATGTTTTTCTCTTCTTGGATCTTTTTTTCTTCTCAGTTGACTGAATTATTTTCTCAATTTTTTTTTTTTTTTTTTTTTTTTTTTGTCTTGCCACCGTTAATGCATGCATGAGAGGTCTTAAGGTAACTTCTGTTAGCATGGAACTCCTTGGGAAAAACAGAGGAGGTGCCACAGATCCTGTTTTGGGGAAAAAAAAAATCTGTTTCTCCCATAAAATCCCAGGAATTAAAAATGGATATTTGTTTCTCAGAATCAAAGGCTCTGTTCTGTTTTGTGTTGTGTTATAGGACCATTTTGAGTTTTGGAGTTATCAAGTTACTTCATAGTATGAAAGAGCTCTGGTGTGTCATAACTAGGTAGAAAATACACTTTAAGGGATAACTAAGAGTAGTTATAAATCAGGGAAGCATGCTGGTTGGCCATCTAAAAGATATTAAAACAGCCCCACCCCCCTCTGAGAGATGAGAGTCCCATGAGGGATGGGCTGATTACAAAATTAGCCGATTGGCTTCAGGTTGCCTTTCAATGACATACGTGGTAGAAGCACTGCACTGTGTTCTCCCATAGTATCTCCCTACTTTTGGGGATCCAAAAGCCAGTATAAAAAGGAATCTTTAATTTTAGGGATCTATATAATTAAGCCCTAAAAATGCATGCTACCTGGCCCTATTCCTCCAAAGGCTCTATCTTGAAGCCAGTAATTCAATTAAGAAACTGGCAAATGAAAATCTTGCAAGTGTTGAATCTTCTGTCTGTTTGTGTTGCTATATATGTGTTATGTATAATGTCTCTGAAAAGAACTCGAATTGATTGGCTTACAGAAAAATAAGCACTTAAATCAAATGTTTTTAATTCACATGACTTTAGTCTTTAAGAAATAAAATTAGTCTTAAGGATTATTGGTAAAATGCAAGTATAATCAAAATGCAAATAGGTGGTCTAAATTATACAACTTAGATACTAGGCTTGCTAAATGTTCCAAGGTTGTATACTGCCTGCTTTACAGATACGTAAGACTTGGGACATGTGGGGTTAAACACTGGAAAGAGTCATAATTTATCTGTACTTCTGTCTGGGTCCCAGGCTCCACACCAGGTATATAATGAAAATTCCTTATTAACCAGATTTTTCACCAAAACTAAAAGTTGCTAATAGTTAACAGTGCAACATGTATTTGAGATCACTGAACAGTATATATATACAAGACATATGAAAAGAGTGAAATGAGTCCTTAGTAAAAGATTATAAGAAAGCATAGGGCCGGGCGCGGTGGCTCAAGCCTGTAATCCCAGCACTTTGGGAGGCCGAGACGGGCGGATCACGAGGTCAGGAGATCGAGACCATCCTGGCTAACACGGTGAAACCCCGTCTCTACTAAAAATACAAAAACTAGCCGGACGAGGTGGCGGGCGCCTGTAGTCCCAGCTACTCGGGAGGCTGAGGCAGGAGAATGGCGTAAACCCGGGAGGCGGAGCTTGCGGTGAGCTGAGATCCGGCCACTGCACTCCAGTCCGGGCGACACAGCGAGACTCCGCCTCAAAAAAAGAAAAAAAAAAAAAAAGAAAGCATAATAGAAATATACATTTTGCCCAGGGATGAGGGATTAGGTTAAATTTTATAAGATAGAGCTAGAGGTTTAAGCAAGTTACAGAAAGATTGTACCAATTAACCTTGCAAAAATGCGTGAGCATTAACTAAATTCAAAAGGATATTATATGGTCTTGTCATAAGTTGAGCATTGAAATAAAAGCACAGTAAGGTTGTCTTGAGATAGTAATCTGCCCTTTAACAAAAGGGTTATACAAGGTTTGTAAAGATTTCACTTCATAGTCAAATTAGTTAAGATGACATGGAATAATCTATAAGATTCCATTTAAACAAATTAGAGTTCACATTAATAAACCAATACCAGGGTAAAACTTGACTTTAAATAGGATTTTTATCTAATAGTAAAGGCTAATGAAACGTTTTTGCCTTTTGAGTCATCATTTTGAAAAAAATAAATAATACATGGCAATTCGGAATTACATTTTATAACATCATGTGTTTTAAACCTCTAACATTTAGCAGGCATCCCAAAATCAAATGTCAAGTTTCAAAATTGTCTTTCTTGATGCCTGGCTTTCTGAATAGTTCAGAAGGCCCCTAAAACATTCAGAAAAGAGGTGATCAGGATTATTTGACATGTTTAGTCACATGAGATTATCAAAATGATGCCCAATCTTCTTTAAGTTATATTTTGGTGAAAAATACTAATATATGTTTCTAAATTGTATGGAATTTCCAAAATTCTAATGACTATTATATGCTATCAATCATAGTTAAGAGTAAAGTTATTGTAAGCCGTGGAGATAACTAATTTTTCTATCAGTCATGTTCTTAACTGTAAATACCCTGGAAATTTTGTCACTCACAGACAATTTTTGTCTTGCTCTGCTCCTTCTCAAAAGATGGGTTATAATCAAGATATATTAAATACTTTTATAGGTGTTCTCAAATGCAGGTTTTTAATAGCTTTGAAGATTGTAACACTGGAATAGAAAAATATTGTATGGAACTCATGAAGAACTGAAATATTCACAAATGTCAAGCAAAACAAGAGTTAACTAAATAGACTGCACTCAAAAAATTAAGACAATCTTTTTAAACTTTTTCTTGGAATGTTACTGACCTTTGTTTTGTTTTTCAGAATCAAGGAAATTTATTTTGAATTATCTATGACCATTAATAACTAAGTAAGTAACTAAGTAAGTTAAGTTATACTGCCTAGAGCATATTTATTTCTCTCTACTTAGTTCCTCTAGAATTTGGAAACTATCAGTAAGCACTTTTAACTTATGGCAATATAGCTGTTTCCATCAGTATAATAAGAATCCTTTTTTTTTCAACAGGACACAATTAGAAAAAAGTGGTCATTTCATCAAGGCTTTGACTGGAAGGGTATGCTTCCATTTAAGGAGTTAATCTTGACTTGCAGAGCTGACAAATGACCCATGGTGTCACCTGGCCTCTTACCTAGTCTACACAGTTCCCATACAGGGTTCCTAACCTGTGGTCAGAAAAGAATGTCACTTTCTAACAGGTCTAGGATCTCGAAGTTTATCTTGGAATCTTAAGAGAAAAAGATCTCCCAAATCACATTTATTTGAGTATAAAAATCCATGACCGGGCTCAACTGTAAGAAGTCTTATCTGAGATTCCTTGTAAAACAGAGTTCCATCAAAGGCAATCCAAAAGGCCTATGTAGAAATAACCATTCTTGTTGCACTTTAAGCAAATAATAAGGCCAAGTATAAGACTTAATTTTATTATACAAACAACCAAGTCCCATCATAATGTGTTTTTACCAAGAATGAGTACTGGAGAGAGAAATTATGTTCTAAAGTTTATCACACATTTGTCATTAAATCCTAGACTCATTAACTGCTTTTAAACTTTTTGCCTACCTTTTAGACTTATTCCTGTGAATTAAGTGGTGATCTCCTGAAACCTGCAAGAAACAAAAAGGGATGGGTAATGCAAATATCTGGATCAATATGCTAGTTCTGGGCAATTATCCTGCAAATTCTGCCAGGTAATGAAAGTGAATAGGATGTCCATAAACTGGAGGTTTCTTTGTTTGACAAATTAAAACCAGGGAACTTCATAGACCCCAAAAGGGAAATTGTATGTCTTGGCAAGTGAAATTTTAGACAGAAATAATCTACTACATCACCCATGCAGGAATTGCTACAGTTACTCTACTATTTCCGGTGGAGCTTTAGACGGTTGCACCTTCTAACTGATATATTGGACAGAATGTTTCCATTGCTGTAATATTTTGCTTAATTATTATCCTTATAGCAAGGATAATAGTCACCAACACAAAGGAAGCATAAAAGTTCTCCTATCACTGAGTCTGCTAGAATATCTTACTGGGTTTGCTAATATGTCACACCCTGGCTATGCTAAGGAGATTATAAAGGAAAGAGATTTTATGTAAGAAAGAATCTTATATGGCAAATAATTTTCCTGAAGAGAATAGTTGGTTGTTTAAAAGAGGGATGTTTAGGGCAAGTCAGAAGGTTTAAGCATATCTTAGATGGTCTGTGGAAGTCATGAAGGGATTGATAAGTGGAGGAAAGATTTAGCCGAGGTTAACACTAAAGTTACTCTAGCCACCAAAATCCAATGCCACATATTCTAAAAGAATGTTACTTTTATATTAATGTTTCAGCAGCATCTGGTGGAGGCAAACCAGTATCACAACCCATTTGAATGATTGAAAGCAATCAAACCCCAAATGGTGCTACAGACTGAATCACATATGGACACACCTTTCTTCTAAGGACCTTAGATCAACCCAGTAGGAACCCTAGCTGCTATTCCCTACACAACACCCTTTTTCAGCAGGAAGTAGTCAGAAAGAGTCATCATCCAACACCCCTAAAAGCAGTTAAGGTTATCACTCCAGAAAGGGAAATAATATATAAGTTAAGAAGAAATTACTTGGGCAGGTAGGAAGGGTATGATAGTCCTTGCTAAGGCTTTTCTTTTTATGTATTTAGGGCACTGCTAAAGTTTTATGTGCATTATCTGTGTGAGTTGGTATTATTATTTCCATTTTTTCCCTAAGAAAATGTGTGGGGGTATTGCATAAATTGCACTGGTTTTCACTACTAGCAAACAAAAGAAGCAGAATTCAATCTACAATTTATTTGACTCCAAAGCCCAAATTTTATTCACAGTACTACTTTAATAATAATAATACAGGGTGACTCTTAAAAACAGAAGGGACTTACAAAGGAAAACCTGACCATGACAGTTTTTTCCTGCCTCAACTAATAAATATATGCCCAACTCAATCTAGAGGAATGATACATCTATTCTAAAGCCACACTAAATGACAGGTACATATTTCCATAAATGACCATGAATACTTGTATCTTTGAACTGGATAGTCATTAGTCAGGCTCCTAAAATTTACAATGAAAATACATGCATACATTCCCTGTGGTAAATGTGTTCTATAGAAAGATATAAAAGAACATAAGATAACACATTTTTATTTTTTTTATTTTTATTTTTTATTATACTTTAAGTTCTAGGGTACATGTGCATGACGTTTATATCATGTATAACTCCCCAAAGCAATCCCTCCCTCCTCCCCCCTCCCCATGATAGGCCCCAGTGTGTGATGTTCCCCTTCCCGAGTCCAAGTGATCTCATTGTTCAGTTCCCACCTATGAGTGAGAACATGCGGTGTTTGGTTTTCTCTTCTTGTGATAGTTTGCTAAGAATGATGGTTTCCAGCTGCATCCATGTCCCTACAAAGGACGCAAACTCATCCTTTTGGATGGCTGCATAGTATTCCATGGTGTATATGTGCCACATTTTCTTAATCCAGTCTGTCACAGATGGACATTTGGGTTGATTCCAAGTCTTTGCTATTGTGAATAGTGCCGCAATAAACATACGTGTGCATGTGTCTTTGTAGTAGAGTAATTTATAATCCTTTGGGTATATACCCAGTAGTGGGATGGCTGGGTCATATGGTACATCTAGTTCTAGATCCTTGAGGAATCGCCATACTGTTTTCCATAATGGTTGAACTAGTTTACAATCCCACCAACAGTGTAAAAGTGTTCCTATTTCTCCACATCCTCTCCAACACCTGTTGTTTCCTGACTTCTTGATGATTGCCATTCTAACTGGTGTGAGATGGTATCTCATTGTGGTTTTGATTTGCATTTCTCTGATGGCGAGTGATGATGAGCATTTTTTCATGTGTCTGTTGGCTGTATGGATGTCTTCTTTTGAGAAATGTCTGTTCATATCCTTTCCCCACTTTTTGATGGGGTTGTTTGGACTAAATACTTCACTAAAAGTTATAGGGTTGAAGAATGAATAAGAAAGCAAAATCCAAGAATATGCTACATACAAGAAAATCACCCAGCTGGTAAAGAATTTTACAGACTCAAAGAAGTGGACAAAAATATTCTATGCAAACCCAAACCAAAAGTGAGTAGGAGTAGCTATATTTATATCAAATAAAACAGACTTTAAATTGACAACAGTAAAATCACAAAGATGATCCTTATGTAATGATAAAGAGATCCATTCATTAAGAAGATATAACAATTACAAATATATGTGCCCTTGACACTGTAGCAGTGAGATTAAAAAAATGCTATAAGTAACAAAAGAGATAGACAGCAATACAATAATAGTGGGGGCCTGCAATATGTCACTGAAAGCACTAGACAGATCACTGAAGTAGAAAGTCAATGAAGAAACTCTGGACTTAAATTGCACTCTAGACCAAATGGACATAACAGACATTTACAGAAGGTTCTTCTTTACAATAATAAAATGTATATTTTTCTCACCTATATGTGCAACATTTTATAAAATTGATCATATGCTATACCACAAGGCAAGTCTTTACAAATTTTAAGAAAACTGGAATCATATCAAATATCTTCTTGTGACACAGTGAAATAAAGCTATACATCTATAACAAATAAAACCATCAAAATTATACAAATACTTGAAAATTAAATTACCTGCTCCCAAATGATTGTTGGGCCAATGATGAAATTAAGCTGGAAATTAAAAAAAAAAAAAATGAAACAAATGAAAATAGAGGAACAACATACTCAAATCTCTGGGATACAGCAAAAACAGTGCTATAAAGGAAGTTTATAGTAGTAAATCCCCATATCAAAAAGACAGAAAAATCTCAAATTAACAATCAAACATTGAACTTTAAGAAACTAGAAAAGTAAGAATACAATACACAAAACTGGCAGAAGAAAAAAAATAGATCAAAGCAGAACTAAATGGAGAACAAAACAATGAAACAAAGCTCAATGAAACAAAATGTTTGTTCTTTGAAAAGATTAAAAAATGATAGATGGCTAGCATCTATCTCTCAAAAGAGAGAAGATTCAAAGAAGCACAATAAGAAATAATAAAGATTTCATTACAATTGATGCAACAAAAATACAAAATATCATCATTGACTAAGAGGAACAATTATATGCACACAAACTAAAAAATTTAAAGAAAATAGATTAATTTCTGGAGACATATAACCTCCCAGGATTAGACTAGGAGGAAATAGAAATCCCATACAGACTAAAAAAAAAAAAGTGGTAAAAATGAATCAGCAATAAAATGTTTTTCAACAACAGAAAAAAAGCCCAACACCAGGCAGATTCACAGTCCAATTCTACCACATGTACAAGGGAGAAGTGATGTCAATCCTACTGAAATTCTTCTAAAAAATTGAAGAGTAAGGAATTCTCCCTAATTATATGAATCCACCATCACTTTGATACCAAAGTCAGGCAAGGACACAACAAAAAATTAAACTCCAGATCAATATCCCTCAAGAATACAGTTGCAAAAATCCTCAACAAAATACTAGCAAACCAAATCCAACACCACATTAATTCAATAATATACCACAATCAAGTTGGTTTTCATTCAGGAATGTAAGGTTGGCTCACCATATACAAATTAATAAGCATGATTAACCACATATATATTTTTAAAAATCCATATGATCACCTCAATAGAGGCAGAAAAAGCATTTGATAGTATTCCACATCCTTCATGATAAAAAAGAAAATCTTACCAAACTCGACGAAAAAGGAATACACCTCAGAATTATAAAAGCCATGTATGACAGATGTAAAACCAGTATCAGGAAAGTTGAAAACGTTCTCCCTAAGAACTAGAACAAGGCAATTATGCCCACTTTCACCACTCCTATTCAGTATAGTAATGAAAGTCCTAGCCAGGGCAATCAGACAAGAGAATAACATTAAAGACAACCAAATTGGAAAAAGAGGAAGCTAAATTATTTCTGTCCACTGATGATATGGTCTTACACCTGGAAAACACTGAAGAACCCTCCCAAAGACTCTTGCATTTGATAAATTACTTCAGTAGGCTTAGGATACAAAATCAATGTACAAAAAAAAACTAGTAACATCTCTATACACCCAATAATGGTAAAGCTGGGAACCAAATAAAGAACTAAATCATAATCACAATAAATTTTAAAAAAAAGATATTTAGTATATCCCAGTATATATAAATACAATCAGCCGGGTAGGTAAAAGAGTTCTACAAGGAGAACTACGAAACATTGATGAAAGAAATTATAGATGACATAAACAAATGGAAAATCATCTCATATTCATGAATAGGAAGAATCAATATCATTAAAATAAACATAATGCTCAAAGTAATCTACAAATTCAATGTAATTGCTATCAAATACTGATGTCATTTTCTCACAGAATGAGAAAAACAATTCTAAAATGTATATGAAACCAAAAAAGAGCTTGAATAGCCAAAACAATCCAAAGCAAGAGAAATAAAACTGAATACCCGAATTTCAATTATACTACAAAGCTATAGTAACCAAAACACCATGGTACTGATATAAAATTAGATACCTAGACCAATGTAAGAGAATAGAGAACCCAGAAATAAAGCCACATACCTACAAGCAACTCACCTTTGAGAAAGTTGACACAAATATAAAAAAACTACACTTGTAATCTTAAATCTATTAAAATTAAAATAATAATAAAAAATCCAAAAAATAAAAATCATGGCATGAGCTATCACTTCTAGTGAGGAGTGAATCACTTTAAGACAATGTTTAATGTTTGTTTGATTTTTTTCCAAAGATCAGTATGTGTAAGACAGACATGGTCTTCCGGAACTTCACAGACTTCAAACGCAACCTCTCCCAGTATATACAGATATTTCTCAACTCATGTTTCTTAAGTCCACATTGAGAATAATTTATTAAAAGATTTTTTTCTAACTTTTATTTTAGATTCGAGGGTACATGTGCAGGTTTGGTTTTTGTTTGTTTGTTTGTTTTCGGGGGTACGTGTGCAGGTTTGTTTTTTTTGTAATTTTTGTGTCACAGGGTTTTGGTGTACCATTGATTTTTGTCACAGAGGTAACAAGCATAGTTCCTGACAGGTGATTCTCACCTTCCTCCCACCCTCCATCCTCATAGAGACCTCATATCTATAATTCCTTTCTTCCGGTCCATGTGTACTTGGTTTAATGCTTAATTTAATAGTAATAATAATAGTAATAATAAAAGTTATTCTATCCTTATCCTATGCAAATAACTTCCCAGAAAAAAATAAGTAAAAACTGCATGTATCATAATATTTTCTACCTTGGTAATGCCTACATGATGTTAAGTATCAAAATGGTCAAATGAAAAAGAAAATTAGACCAAGTTACAAAGATGGATACAGCTATTCCATCCTTAGCATCTAGGCAACTGAGGTTATAGTTAATAAAATGCAGTTATATGGAGGTTTTTCATTTCACTTTGATATAAACTTCTCAACATCAAAATATGTGAAAGTAAATTTTCATTATTTGCTTTCCAGACAAAATATCTGAACTAAATACATTGTCAAATGTCTTTTGTACTATAAAAAATAATTTTTCAGTTGTCTAGAATGATGTAGTTGATCCTCAGCAAATGATAAAATAATAAAGCTAGTATAGAAAATACATATTTTCAAAGGAACTTTAGGTGGAAAAAGATGAACTGATGCAAATAAAAAGGGTTTAAAATGTGACTTCCCATGTGTTTGATATATCATCCCTGAGGTTGCCAACATCTCCTTTTTTTTTTTTTTTTTTTTTTTTTTTTTTTTCTGAGACGGAGTTACTCTCTATCGCCCAGGCTGGAGTGCAGCAGCGAGATCTCCACTCACTGCAATCTCCGCCTCCCGGGTTCACGCCATTCACCTTCCTCAGCCTCCCAGGTAGCTGAGACTACAGGCGCCAGGCACCCACACCCAGCTACTTTTTTTTGTATTTTTAGTAGAGACGGAGTTTCACCATGCTAGCCAGATGGTCTCCATCTCCTGACCTCATGATCCACCTGCCTTGGCCTCCTAAAGTGCTGGGATTACAGGCGTGAGCCACCATGCCCGGCCTCACATTTTTTTTTTTTTTTAAGTATACTTTTTTTTTTTTTTTACTAGTGTTGTTTTACTTTAAGTTCTGGGATATGTGTGCAGAACATGCAGGTTTGTTACATAGTTATACATGTGCCCTAGTGGTTTGCTGCACCCATCAACCCGTCATCTAGGTTTTAAGACCCGCATGCATTAGGTGTTTGTTGTAATAGTCTCCCTCTCCTTGCCCTAACACCTCCAACAGGCCCCAGTGTATAATGTTTCCCTCCCTGTGTCCATGTGTTCTCCTTGTTCAACTCCCACTTATGAGTGAGGACATGCAGTGTTTGGTTTTTTGTCCTTGTGATAGTTTCCTCAGAATGATGGTTTCCAGCTCATCCCTGTCCCTGCAAAGGACATTAACTCATTCTTTTTTATGTCTCCCTAGTATTCCATGGTTGGTTTGCGCCACATTTTCATTTTTCTTTTTTTAATTATACTTTATGTTCTAGGGCACATGTGCACAACCTGCAGGTTTGTTACATATGTATACATGTACCATGTTGGTGTGCTGTACCCATTAACTTGTCACTTACATTAGGTATATCTCCTAATGCTATCCCTCACCCTTCCCCCCACCCCACAATAGGCCCCAGTGTGTGATGTTCCCCTTCCTGTGTCCAAGTGTTCTCATTGTCCGGTCCATCAATGATGGGCATTTGGGTTGGTTCCAAGTCTTTGTTATTGTAAATAGTGCTGCAATAAACATATGTGTGCATTTGTCTTTATAGTAAAATGATTTATAATCCTTTGAGTATATACCCAGTAATGGGATTGCCAGATCAAATGGTACTTCTGGTTCTAAATCCTTAAGGAATTGTCACACCTCCTTCCACAATGGATGAACAAATTTACACTCCCACCAACAGTGTAAAAGTGTCCCCATTTCTCCACATCCTCTCCAGCATCTGCTCACAACATTTTGGAACCTTGCCTTGTCTACTACATTTGCTGAGATATATTCTAGATCTATTCTTAACTGCAGCTTTGATTTTCTATAGAAAAAATGGAATTATAATTCCAGTCTTTTCACATTTCCTTAGTTGCTTAATTGCTCTATTGTGAGCTGACCAGCAGGGTAGTAAAATAAAGCATTTTACTACTTTATATATTTTTTATTTTGTCATTTTATCAAGATAATAGATGGCTTTAAAAAGCCAGCAAATTTAGAAAAAGAGTTGACAGTGTTCTTGCTCAGTTGTTCTTCAAAGATTTACATGTCATAAATTAATGACAGTGTCCAGTAGCAAGAAGGGAATTGTAGGGCATATTTTCTTTTTCTATTAAGACAAATATCATGTAATTTAGCAAACTTTGTCTTACTCCACAGTATTGAGTCTCAAAAATTGTGGGTAAACTGAAATTTACCATGAAACTGGGATTATACATTTTAGGTTGCAATTTATGTTATTAAATAACCAAATAGTATGCATGCTATGTTTCAGACAGTTTAAAATACTTCCTTTGCTTAAGATAATTAACAGAAGTCCTAGAAAAGAAATGGAATAGAACAAATAATTTGATTGAGTAAATATACACATATGTATTCCTTACTCTAATATATATACTTATTGTAATCATTTTGGTAATGTCAGGACTAAGAAACTCAATCCAAACCGCTCAACTACATGGAAACTGAACAACCTGCTCCTGAATGACTACTGGGTACATAACGAAATGAAAGCAGAAATAAAGATGTTCTTTGAAACCAATGAGAACAAAGATACAACATACCAGAATCTCTGGGACACATTTAAAGCAGTGTGTAGAGGGAAATTTATAGCACTAAATGCCCACAAGAGAAAGCAGGAGAGATCTAAAATTGACACTCTAACATCACAATTAAAAGAACTAGAGAGGCAAGAGCAAACACATTCAAAAGCTAGCAGAAGGCAAGAAATAACTAAGATCAGAGCAGAACTGAAGGAGATAGAGACACAAAAAACCCTCCAAAAAATCAATGAATCCAGGAGTTGGTTTTTTGAAAAGATCAACAAAATTGACAGACCGCTAGCTAGACTAATAAAGAAGAAAAGAGAGAGGAATCAAATAGACGCAATAAAAAATGATAAAGGGGATATCACCACCGACCCCACAGAAATACAAACTACCATCAGAGAATACTATAAACACCTCTACGCAAATCAACTAGAAAATCTAGAAGAAATGGATAATTTCCTGGACACTTACACTCTCCCAAGACTAAACCAGGAAGAAGTTGAATCCCTGAATAGACCAATAGCAGGCTCTGAAATTGAGGCAACAATTAATAGCCTACCCACCAAAAAAAGTCCAGGACCAGATGGATTCACAGCTGAATTCTACCAGAGGTACAAGGTGGAGCTGGTACCATTCCTTCTGAAACTATTTCAATCAATAGAAAAAGAGGGAATCCTCCCTAACTCTTTTTATGAGGCCAACATCATCCTGATACCAAAGCCTGGCAGAGACACAACAAAAAGAGAGAATTTTAGACCAATATCCCTGATGAACATCGATGCAAAAATCCTCAATAAAATACTGGCAAACCGGATTCAGCAGCACATCAAAAAGCTTATCCACCATGATCAGTGGGCTTCATCCCTGGGATGCAAGGCTGGTTCAACATTCGCAAATCAATAAACGTAATCCAGCATATAAACAGAACCAAAGACAAGAACCACATGATTATCTCAATAGATGCAGAAAAGGCTTTTGACAAAATTCAACAGCCCTTTATGCTAAAAACGCTCAATAAATTGGTATTGATGGAACGTACCTCAAAATAATAAGAGCTATTTATGACAAACCCACAGCTAATATCATACTGAATGGGCAAAAACTGGAAAAATTCCCTTTGAAAACTGGCACAAGACAGGGATGCCCTCTCTCACCACTCCTATTCAACATAGTGTTGGAAGTTCTGGCTAAGGCAATCAGGCAAGAGAAAGAAATCAAGGGTATCCAGTTAGGAAAAGAAGAAGTCAAATTGTCCCTGTTTGCAGATGACATGATTGTATATTTAGAAAACCCCATTGTCTCAGCCCAAAATCTGCTTAAGCTGATAAGCAACTTCAGCAAAGTCTCAGGATACAAAATTAATGTGCAAAAATCACAAGCATTCTTATACACCAGTAACAGACAAGCAGAGAGCCAAATCAGGAATGAACTTCCATTCACAATTGCTTCAAAGAGAATCAAATACCTAGGAATCCAGCTTACAAGGGATGTAAAGGACCTCTTCAAGGAGAACTACAAACCACTGCTCAGTGAAATCAAAGAGGACACAAACAAATGGAAGAACATACCATGCTCATGGATAGGAAGAATCAATATCGTGAAAATGGCCATACTGCCCAAGGTGATTTATAGATTCAATGCCATCCCCATCAAGCTACCAATGACTTTCTTCACAGAATTGGAAAAAACGGCTTTAAAGTTCATATGGAACCAAAAAAGAGCCCGCATTGCCAAGACAATCCTAAGTCAAAAGGACAAAGCTGGAGGCGTCACGCTACCTGACTTCAAACTATACTACAAGGCTACAGTAACCAAAACAGCATGGTACTGGTACCACAACAGAGATATAGACCAATGGAACAGAACAGAGTCCTCAGAAATAATACCACATATCTACAGCCATCTGATCTTTGACAAACCTGAGAGAAACAAGAAATGGGGAAAGGATTCCCTATTTAATAAATGGTGCTGGGAAAATTGGCTAGCCATAAGTAGAAAGCTGAAACTGGATCCTTTCCTTACCCCTTATACGAAAATTAATTCAAGATGGATTAGAGACTTAAATGTTAGACCTAATACCATAAAAACCCTAGAAGAAAATCTAGGTAGTACCATTCAGGACATAGGCATGGGCAAGGACTTCATGTCTAAAACACCACAAGCAACGGCAGCAAAAGCAAAAATTGACACATGGGATCTAATTAAACTAAAGAGCTTCTGCACAGCCAAAGAAACTACCATCAGAGTGAACAGGCAACCTACAGAATGGGAAAAAATTTTTGCAACCTACTCATCTGACAAAGGGCTAATATCCAGAATCTACCAAGAACTCAAACAAATATACAAGAAAAAAGTAAACAACCCCATCAAAAAGTGGGGAAAGGATATGAACAGACATTTCTCAAAAGAAGACATCCATACAGCCAACAGACACATGAAAAAATGCTCATCATCACTGGCCATCAGAGAAATGCAAATCAAAACCACAATGAGATACCATCTCACACCAGTTAGAATGGCAATCATTAAGAAGTCAGGAAACAACAGGTGTTGGAGAGGATGTGGAGAAATAGGAACACTTTTACACTGTTGGTGGGATTGTAAACTAGTTCAACCATTATGGAAAACAGTATGGCGATTCCTCAAGGATCTAGAACTAGATGTACCATATGACCCAGCCATCCCACTACTGGGTATATACCCAAAGGATTATAATTACTCTACTACAAAGACACATGCACACGTTTGTTTATTGCGGCACTATTCACAATAGCAAAGACTTGGAATCAACCCAAATGTCCATCTGTGACAGACTGGATTAAGAAAATGTGGCACATATACACCATGGAATACTATGCAGCCATCAAAAAGGATGAGTTTGCGTCCTTTGTAGGGACATGGATGCAGCTGGAAACCATCATTCTTAGCAAACTATCACAAGAAGAGAAAACCAACACCGCATGTTCTCACTCATAGGTGGGAACTGAACAATGAGATCACTTGGACTCGGGAAGGGGAACATCACACACTGGGGCCTATCATGGGGAGGGGGGAGGAGGGAGGGATTGCATTGGGGAGTTATACATGATATAAACGTCATGCACATGTACCCTAGAACTTAAAGTATAATAAAAAAAAAAAAAAAAAAAAAAGGAAATTTGATTAAGATATTTCTTTGGTAACTCCATAACTGTATTTTTATATTAGAGACTTAAAAGCTATAATTATGGTTAAACAAATAGCATTTTAATTAATTAACAGTTGACACTATGCAAAATCTGTTCTGTTCATCGGTGGACCAAAGAGATGAGTTGTAAAATGATAGAGGACATTAGTTTCCTAATGCACAGTGTATATTGAATGTTTAATAGTTTGGAGGATGTTTTGATGTTATTTTCTACAACATTGTAGCTATCTATTCATGCACTGACTCTCTCTTTCTCCAGAACCCTTTATTCGTGAATGTGCGTAACTAAAAATATCTTCACATTTACTTTATTTTCTTCACATTTTCATCATTCTTCAACAAGTTACAATATTTATCCTAATTATAATTATTTTAAATATTATCTATTTTAACTTTGAGACAAGTATAAAGAATATAATCCAACAATCACATAAATGGTCAAAATTAGTGAATATATATATATCTATTTATCCTATTAACTTCAGATTTTGTAGTACACAGAAAAAATAAAAGACATTTTTTATAACTTACCTTGATTCATTTCCATTCCTTCCTTTCTAACTGTATTATTAATTTATCTAATGATATATTATTATTTTATAAGATTCTTCTTTAAGCTTATATCTATATTACATAGTAATAATTTATATTACTTTATCTATATTTATGTTTTTGTATCTATATTAACACAGATGAATTTTATTTCATCTTTTGTATTACAATTTATTTTACTGGGTCTCTCTTCATATTTCCATATTCCATCTAATGAACTTCTAATTTTTTTTGTTTTATTTTTTATCATTACAAAGAGTGTTCCAATCAACATCCCTATAAAAATTTTCTACTGCATATTTATAAAAGTTTATCTAGGCTATATATTTAGAACTATAAATAGATTCAGACATTAAAACATTTTAAATGATTTTAGATATCTCTAATATACTGCACAGTGGTTTTTCCAATTTACTCTCTCACCAACACAGAATTAACGTTTCCATTTTCCCAAAAGCTTTCCAGGGTGTTCACTGTGGTGTGCACCTGTAGTCCCATCTACTCCAGAGGCTGAGGCAGGAGGATCGCTTGATCTCAGGAGTTCGAAGCTGCAGTGAGCTGTGATGATGCCATCACTCTTTCAGGTAGGGAGACAGAGCAAGACCCTATCTTGAAAATTTTAAATAAAATTTAAGAAAACAAAACAAAGACAAAAACTTTCCAATACTTACTATTTTGTTTGGTGTCTTACTATTGCTATACTTAATGGGAGTAGAATCGTATCTGTGTCAACATGTTTTTCCCACACCACGTTTCTAATGACTGAGAAGATTTAGTACCTTTAATATGGTTATTTTCTGATCCTAATTATTTTTCTGTATGTATTTCGGTCATATTATTTTATATTTGTCTATTGAATGACTTATTTTTAGGGATTTATTGGAATTCTTTATACACTGTGGGTATTAATTATCTTCATTTTATGAGAAACCTACACTAAAAATCAGCTGTTATCTTTTAACAAAGATTAAAGTGCAGCCTTTATTTAACAATCCCCAAATGTCTATTTACTGCTTTTCCTGTTATTGAAAAGATCCATAAAAAGTAGAATTATTAGTTTTGCTTGTTTTCAGGGCACTTTCACCAAAATTTCAACAATAGCTCCTGGATGCACAGGAATGAATTCATTGTGTACTAACTCTGCTCCACATCCTGTCTATAATCAGGTATGTAGTGGTAGTGGGAGGGCTCTGCATTAACACTTGTGGAAAGAAAGTACTTTAGAGGTTACCTAGATACAAGCCTTCCCTACTGAGCAGAAGTAATTGATTCTGTATTAGTTGTTTTATGAAGCTGTAGGGCACGCACCCTACCAACAACTCAGCTGTAACCTGGAGCTTTTCTACTTAACTTTTTCATGTCCCCTATGTGTGGACTATATAAACATTTTCTTCAGTGAGTTCCTAAATGTTTTAAATACCTTTCTGAGTGCTTCAGTTTTATGGAAGAAGACACTACAATTCTTTTAATGGAGAATTATCTTATAACCTATTTGCCACATTGGTACACAAAGCTTCACAGAATATAAACAAATTAAAAATATGATTCATTTTAGTTACTGAAACTTCAGTCACTTATAAATGTGTAAAAGTGATTTTTGTGAAATTGTCCTAATATTTAAAATATTATACTGCTTGGCAAATACAATTTTTTGTAAAATAAATGAAAGAAAATAGGTCAAATGTAAGTACAATTCCTCAATTTATCTGTTCTTCTCTAACACATACGTAATGATTTGAAAACAGTAATAATAAAGTATTCTAGAACACTGACTAAAGAGAAATATTTCATCTGGCTGTGAGAGGAAAAAGTAATATGCTCTGATTGTGGAGATTACAGTTTTGTTTCTTGTGTAAAGGTTTTGCTTGAAAAGTTTCTTGTAAAGACACTTTAATCCTCTGAGGTATGCTAGACTTTCATCCTTTCAGAACCTCATTATTGCCATCTTCTTCCATGTCCCAGCTTTCCCGCAAAAGTCAAGATCAAACTGAATTACAACTTGAGACTCAGTCTACCAAAACATGACAATTTGGTCTCAGTGGTTTCAGACAAAATTCTTTAGATATTCTGCAGTGTGTTTTGTGCTGTCAAGTTAAGGTCAAATATTCTAGGATGTTAAAAATCCATGACTAAAGTATTGATGAGATTTCTCCTCCAAGTCCTTGTGTAACCATCTCAAACTACTTTGTCATTTCACTCTCTATAGAGTTGTCATGTGGTTATAGGACACTCCTTCCAGAACTTTCCAGATGACTTTTACCATCATGTTTTGGAACACAAAATAGTTGAATGCAAAGAGTATATGCTATTTCTTCATTATTGTAGGACGGTTATCTATGCAACTTTCCATAGGAGGAGGTCAAAGAGGACGTTTCAGCTGATGTCATTGCTACAAGTATGTATTATAAACTAGATATATTCAAATTTGGTTTCAACTTTATTATACAAATTTAAGTGTTTCCAATTCATTATTATTATAATTATTCATATATTCCTGAATTTTAAAACACACTACTGAATCTTATAATAAGAAGTTGTTCTGTTCTTTTGCTGTGTTTTTTTCTACTGTTGCACTACTGTGTTTTCTGGTTATTTTTTAGTAAGCATAATTTCTGTGTGCTTCTATTTGCATAATGATACATTCATTAAAGTTCTTCAAAATAATCTGATCCATACTGAACAAGATAAACAAACAATATCATAGTGGGAATTTATTATTTGCTTGTTTAATATTTTCCATATTTTAAACAATGAGTCTGAACATTTCCATGTTCTTTGGTTCTGCAATTTTAGTTTAAAAATAAGAAATTTTTTTTATTATTATACTTTAAATTCTAGGGTACATGTGCACAATGTACAGGTTTGTTACATATGCATACATGTGTCACGTTGGTTGGCTGCACCCACCAACTCGTCATTTACATTAGGTATTTCTCCTAATGCTATCCCTCCCTCTACCCCCAAACCATGACAGGCCCCGAGGTGTGATGTTCCCTGCCCTGTGTCCAAGGGTTCTCATTGTTCAATTCCCACCTATGAGTGAGAACATGTGGTGTTTGATTTTCTGTCCTTGTGATAGTTTGCGCAGAATGATGGTTTCCAGCTGCATCCATGTCCCTGCAAAGGACATGAACTCACCCTTTTTTGTGGCTGTATAATATTCCATGGTGTATATGTGCCACATTTTATTAATCCAGTCTATCACTTATGAGCATTTGGATTGGTTCCAAGTCTTTGCTATTGTGCATAGTGCAACAATAAATATACGTGTGCATATGTCTTTATAGTAACATGATTTATCATCCTTTGGATATCTACCCAGTATTGGGATCGCTGGGTCAAATGGTATTTCTAGTTCTAGATCCTTGAGGAATCGCCACACTGTCTTCCACAATGGTTCAACTAGTTTACACTTTCATCAACAGTGTAAAAGCATTCCTATTTCTCCACATCCCCTCCAGCATCTGTTGTTTCTTGACTTTTTAATGATCACCATTCTAACTGGTGTGTGATGGTATCACATTGTAGTTTTGTTTTGCATTTCTTTGATGACCAGTGATGATGAGCATATTTTCATGTTTCTCTTGGCTGCATAAATGTCTTCTTTTGAGAAGTGTGTGTTCATATCCTTTGCCCACTTTTTGATGGGGTTGTTTGTTTTTTCTTGTAAATTTGTTTAAGTTCTTTGTAGATTCTGGATATTAACCCTTTGTCAGACGGATAGATTGCAAAAATTTTCTCTCGTTCTGTAGGTTGCCTGTTCACTCTGATGGTAGTTTCTTTTGCTGTGCAAAACCTCTTTAGTTTAATTATATTTCATTTGTCTATTTTTGCTTTTGTTGCCATTGCTTTTGGTGTTTAAGTCATGAAGTCCTTGCCCATGCCTATGTCCTGAATGGTATTACCTAGGTTTTCTTCTAGGGTTTTTATGGTTTTAGGTCTAACATTTAAGTATTTAATCCATCTTGAATTAACTTTTATACAAGGTGTAAGGAACGGAACAAGTTTCAGCTTTCTACATATGGCTAGCCAGTTTTCCCAGCACCACTTGTAAAATAGAGAATTCTTTCCCCATTGCTTGTTTTTGTCAGATTTATCAAAGATCACATGGTTGTAGATGTGTGGTGTTATTTCTGAGGCCTCTGTTCTGTTCTATTGGTCTGTATATCTGTTTTTGTAGCAATACCATGCTGTTTTGTTTACTGTAACCTTGTAGTATAGTTTGAAGTCAGGTAGCATGATGCCTCCAACTTTGTTCTTTTGGCTTAGGATTGTCTTGGCAATGTGGGCTCTTTTTTGTTCCATATGAACTTTAAAGTAGTTTTTTTCCAATTTTGTGAAGAAAGTAATTGGTAACTTGATTGGATGACATTGAGTCTATAAATTTCCTTGGGCAGTATGGCTATTTTCACAATATTGATTATTCCTATCCATGAGCATGGAATGTTTTCCATTTATTTGTGTCCTCTTTCATTTCATTGAACAGTGGTTTGTAGTTCTCCTTGAAGAAGTCCTTCACATACCCTGTAAGTTGGATTCCTAGGTCTTTTCTGCTCTTTGTAACAGCTGTGAGTAGGAGTTCACTCATGATTTTGCTCTCTGTTTGTTGTTTTTGGTTTATAGGAATGCTTGTGATATTTGCATATTGATTTTGTATCCTGAGATTTTGCTGAAATTGCTTATCAGCTTAGGGAGATTTGTGGCTGAGACGATGGGGTTTTCTAAACATACAATCATATCATCTGCAAACAGGGACAATTTGACTCCCTCTTTTCCTAACTGAATACGTTTGTTTCTTCCTCTTGCCTGATTGCCCTGACCAAAACTTCCAACACTATGTTGTAGAGGAGTGGCAAGAGAGGGCATCCCTGTCTTGTGCCATTTTCAAAGGGAACACTTCCAGGTTTGCCCATTCAGTATGATATTGGCTGTGGGTTTGTCATAAATAGCTCTTATTATTTTGAGATACATTCCATCAATACCTAGTTTATTGAGAGTTTTTAGCATGAAGGGGTGTTGAATTTTGTCAAAGGCCTTTTCTGCATCTCTTGAGATAACCATATCGTTTTTGTCATTGGTTCTGTTTATGTGATGGATTATGTTTATTGATTTGTATATGTTGAAGCAGCCTTGCATGCAAGGGATGAAGCTGACTTGATCGTGGTGGATACACTTTTTGATATGCTGCTGGATTCGGTTTGCCAGTATTTTATTGAGGATTTTTGCATCGACGTTCATCAGAGTTATTGGTTTAAAATTTTCTTTTTTTGTTGTGTCTCTGCTAGGCATCAGCATCAGGATGATGCTGGCCTCATAAGATGAGTGAGGGAGGATTCCCTCTTTTTCTACTGATTGGAATAGTTTCAGAAGGAATGGAACCAGCTCCTCTTTGTACCTGTGGTAGAGTTCGGCTGTGAATCCATCTGGTCCTGGACTTTTTTTGGTTGGTAGGCTATTAATTATTGCCTGAATTTCAGAGCCTGTTACTGATCTATTCATAGACTCAACTTCTTCTTGGTTTAGTCCTTGGAGGGTGTACGTGCCCAGGAATTTATCCATTTCCTCTAGGTTTTCTAGTTTATTTGCAAAGAGTTGTTTATAGTATTCTCTAATGGTAGTTTTTATTTCTGTGGGATCGATGGTGATATCCCCTTTATCATTTTTTATTGTGTCTATTTCATTCTTCTCTCTTTCCTTCTTCATTAGTTGTGTGGTGGTGTATCACTTTTGTTGCTCTTTTCAAAAAATCAACTCCTGGATTCATTGATTTTTTGAAGGGATTTTTGTGTCTATCTCCCTCAGTTCTGCTGTCATCTTAGTTATTTCTTGCCTTCTGCTAGCTTTTGAATTTGTTTGCTCTTACTTCTCTAGTTCTTTTAATTGTGATGTTACGGTGTCAATGTTAGATCTTTCCTGCTTTTTCTTGTGGTCATTTAGTGCTATACATTTCCCTCTGCGTATTACTTTAAATGTGTCCCAGAGATTCTGGTACATTGTTTCTTTGTTCTCATTGATTTCAAAGAATATCTTTATGTCTGCTTCATTTCATTATGTACCCAGTAGTCACTCAGGAGCAGGTTGTTCAGTTTCCATGCAGTCGTGTGATTTTCAGTGAGTTTCTTAATCCTGAGGTCTAATTTGATTGTACTGTGGTCTGAGAGACAGATCGTTGTGATTTCTGTTCTTTTACATTTGTTGAGGAGTGCTTTACTTCCAACTATGTGATCAATTTTGGAATAAGTGTGAAGTGGTGCTGAGAAGAATCTATGTTCTGTTAATTTGGGGTGTAGAGTTATGTAGACATTTATTATGTCTGCTGGTTGAAGAGCTGAGTTCAAGTCCTGGATAGCCTTGTTAACCTTCTGTCTCATTGATCTGTCTAATACTGATAATGGGGTGTTAATATCTCCCATTATTGTGTGGGAGTCTAAGTCTCTTCATAGGTCTCTAAGGACTTGCTTTATGAATCTGGGTGCTCTTGTATTGGGTGCATATATATTTAGGATAGTTAACTCTTCTTGTTGAATTGATCCCTTTACTATTATGCAATGGCCTTCTTTGTCTCTTTTGATCTTCATTGGTTTAGCAGCTGTTTATCAGAGACTAAAATTGCAATCCTTGTTTTTGTTGTTGTTGTTGTTGTTGTTGTTGTTTTTGCTTTCCATTTGCTTGGTAGACCTTCCTCCATCTGTCTATTTTGAGCCTATGTGTGTCTCTGTATGTGAAATGGGTCTCCTGAATACAGCACACTGATGGGTCTTGACTCTTTATCCAATTTGCCAGTCTGTGTCTTTAATTGGGGCATTTAGCCCATTTACATTTAAGGTTAATATTGTTATGTGTGAATTTGATCCTGTCATTATGATGTTAGCTAGTTATTTTGCCCGTTAGTTGATGCAGTTTCTTCCTAGCCTCGATGGACTTTACAATTTATCATGTTTTTACAGTGACTGGTACTAGTTGTTCCTTTCCATGTTTAGTGCTTCCTTCAGTAGCTCTTGTAAGGCAGGCCTGGTGCTGACAAAATCTCTCAGCATTTGCTTGTCTGTAAAGGATTTTATTTCTCCTTCACATATGAAGCTTAGTTTGATGGGATATGAAGTTCTGGGTTGAAAATTCTTTTTCTTTAAGAATGGTCAATATTGGCTCCCACTCTATTCTGGCTTCTAGATTTTCTGCCGAGATATTCACTGTTGGTCTGATGGGCTTCCCTTCATGTGTAACCCGACGTTTCTCTCTGGCTGCCCTTAACATTTTTTCCTTCATTTCAACCTTGATGAATCTGATAATTATGTGTCTTGGGATTACTCCTTTCAAGGAGTATCTTTGTAGTGGCCTCTGTATTTCCTGAATTTGAATGTTTACCTACCTTGCTAGGTTGGGGAAGTTCTCCTGGATAATATTCTGAAGAGTGTTTTCCAACTTGGTTCCATCCTCCCTGTCACTTTCAGGTACGCCAATCAAACATAGATTTGGTCTTTTCACATAGTCTCATATTTCTTGGAGGCTTTGTTCATTTCTTTTTACTCACTTTTCTCTAACCTTCTCTTCTAGCTTTATTTCATTCATTTAATCTTCAATCACCTATACTCTTTCTTCCACTTGATCGAATCGGCTATTGAAGCTTGTGAATGTATCACTTAGTTCTCATGCCATGGTTTTCAACTCCATCAGGTCATTTAAGGTCTTCTCTATGCTGTTTATTCTAGTTAGCCATTCTTCAAATCTTTTTTCAAGTTTTTTAGGTTCCTTGCAATGGGTTCAAACATCCTCCTTTAGCTCCAAGAAGTTTGTTATTACCAACCTTCTGAAACCTACTTCTGTCAGCTCATCAAAGTCATTCTCCATCCAGCTTTGTTCCATTGCTGGCAAGAAGCTGCAATCCTTTGGAAGAGAAGAGGCATTCTGGTTTTTAGTATTTCCACTTTTCTGCTCCGGTTTCTCCCCATATTTGTGGTTTTTATCTACCTTTGGTCTTTGATGTTGGTGACCTACAGATGTCCTTTAATGTGGATGTCCTTTTTGTTGATGTTGATGCTATTCTTTCCTGTTAGTTAGTTTTCCTTCTAACAATCAAGTCCCTCAGCTGTGGGTTTATTGGAGTTTGCTGGAGGTCCACTCCAGACTCTGTTTGCCTGGGTATCACCATAGGAGGCTGCAGAACAGCAAATATTGCAGAAGAGTATTGTTGCCTGATCCTTCCTCTGGAAACTTTGTCCCAGAGGGGCACACACCTGTATGAGGTTCAGTCCGCCGCTACTGGGAGGTGTCTCCCAGTTAGGCTACACAGGGTGGTGGGGGCGGTCAGGAACCCACTTGAGGAGGCGGTCTCTCCGTTTTCTGAGCTCAGACACTGTGCTGGGAGAACCACTGCTCTCTTCAAAGCTGTCAGACAGGCATGTGTAAGACTGTAGAAGTTTCTGCTGCCTTTTGTTAAGCTATATCCTGCCCCCAGAGGTGGACTCTACAGAGCAACAGGCCTTGCTGAGCTGTAGTGGGTTCTGCCCAGTTTGACCTTCCCTGGCTGCTTTGTTTACCTCCTCAAGCCTCAGCAATGGTGGACTCCCCTCCCTCTGTCAGGCTGTGCCTCACAGGTCAATCTCAGACTGCTGCACTAGCAGTGAGCAAGGCTCCGTGGGTGTGGGACCTGCTGAGCCAGGTGCGGGATATAATCTCCCGGTGTGCCATTTGCTAAGACCATTGGAAAAGCATAGTATTAAGGTGGGGGGTGTCCTGATTTTCCCAGTAGAATCTGTCATGGCTTTGGCTAGGAAAGAGAAATCCCCTGACCCCTTGTGCTTCCCGGGTGAGGCAATACCCTGCCCTGCTTTGGCTTTCCCCTCCATGGGCTGCACCCACTGTCCAACCAGTCCCAATGAAATGAACCAGGTACCTCAGTTGCAAATGCAGAAATCACCCATCTTCTGCATCGATCATGCTGGGAGCTGCAGACCGGAGCTGTTCCTGTTTGGTCATCTTGGTGAAAATTAATGTTTTTAATATAAAGAATTGTTGCTCCCTAGAGCAAGAACTGTTGAGTATAGACTAGCGTATCTTCCTACTTTATATCTATATTAATGTATGAAAAAATAAACAAAAACAGTAAGTAAAATATTTCAGATAAGATTTCACTAGCCATAGTAGAATAATTATTCAGAGGCTTTTCTACCTGAACTGAGTGGTCTAAGTAGTTGTTTATCAGTAAACTTAAAAGCTCTTCTAAGCAAGAAAACATGACAAATAATATAAGAATACCTGACATTTTCATTTAGAATTAAAAGATGCATAAATAGTAATTAATTAACCAGCCTATTGGTGTGAAGTTTAGTCTTCACTTAGAATACATTTTGCTTGAATGGGATTCTATCATTTTTCTTCCAAAGCCCATAATTGCAATAAATGAGACTTATGACTTCTGGTCACAATGTCTAAAAAATAAATGAAAACTTAATTTATGAAACAAATTGTGTGCAGAATCCCTTATTTTTTAAAAATGTTTTAAAACTCTCTTATTCTCCTTCAGTAGATTTTTGAACTGTCCACTTTTATTAAACATAAAACATTTTATAAAATGTATGATTTCCCTTCATATATTTTATCATTTTTATATTAAATGCCATAACAATTATATTTAAGTACTGTAATAATGTCAAGTGGCATAAACACATTTGGGTATAAATATAACTGATTTTTGGTAATCTTAAATCTGGTTCTTGTAACTATATGAATTCATAAAAGAACTGTAGTATTCCACTAACTACAACAGTGCATTGTCCTTGAGCACTGTCAGTGTTTTTCATAGGGACTTAAACTGTATGATAATCAGAAGAGTATTAAATAAACTTAATAATTTTTTTTTAGTATAGTACTCAATTTAAAAAAAAAAGTATTTCTAGATTCATGAACGGCAGTTTTGTCCCAGTCATCAGTATTTAATGGAATTAGCATTTTTGTTTGAAACTGTTTAAAAATTTCATCAAGGCTAACCAAATTTAGTAAATATTTTCCACTATGCCTGTAGTTGCAGGCATGTGACCTTGTTTTATTCCTAGCAGTTGATATTGACTGAAATACTTGGTGAACAGTTGCAGGAAGCATATTCAATTCTGCTAGGGCCAAAAGACTCCGGGAGATTAGTTCCCTAGCCTAAAAGCCCAGAGTAAGCAGGGTGTTACATTTCAGACTGTTGCCCCAAATCCCACATAAGCCTTTACACTGCCATGCTCTCATGAACTGCTCAACACTGATGATTTCTCCAGGGCTTGGGGTAAGGAGTTAGCTGCAGAACGTGTTGTCACATACAAATGGGAATAGCAGGATATCATGTGAGTTTCTGTTTGATACAAGAAGATACAGAGTGTTCTTTTGAACTTAAATACCTTGAAATTAATTCCCCTTATTTTTGATGGTAGGAACAATGGTATTACCAATGATCATCTAATGATAATCTAATTTTATAGGCTGTTGTTCCAACTGGTTATCCTCAACACAACACTCTCAACATGCTTCCAGGGATGCCTAGACATATTGTACACCTGCTAATGAAGAATTCTGGTCTATCATGGCAGAAAATAAGTCAGGATCAACTATAACGTCCTCCTGGCTATTATGACTTCCAACAGGGCATGACTGGTGCACTCCAGCCACCTGCTTGATACCAAATATTCCATTATATAAACCCTACAATTCCGAATGCTGGCACTTTCCACCAGTTTTGAAATGAGGGACAAGAAAAAAATTATTCCTACTGCTATATTCTCTTATTTCAGTACCAAACAGTGCCTCTTTTGTTCCAGCATCTTACAAAGAGGATTTAGGGAAGCATATTATTCCATTTTTGCATATAACCTTATGTATCCATGGGATTAAAGCATGAATCAACTCAGAGGCTGACAATGAAGACAATCCAAATGACATGCAGCAAGTCATTCTGACAACTGGCACTTTATGAATGGACTGGCCTTAAGAGGAAAATGAGAATCAGAGTTGAAAATTGGTCTGTATCTTTTAAGCCATCAGATGCTGGATAGTCCACTCACATTGATAATAATGTACCCAATGTGATGATAGATCACATTCCTTTGTCCTGATGCCATTAAAAGTTCATTTTATCTCTTTTGTGCCTTTTGTGTAAGATGATATTAAAATAAAGCACAAATTGGAAAGTACACATTATCACATACTGATTATACATTCATAAATCAAGTTTTTAATTGTGTTTGCTTTCACGTTGATCTACTACAGGAGGCAGAGATTTTAGTTTAAGTGGTTTTATTAAATATAGTTTATATGAGTTCACTCTGCACATGCTAAAGTTTCTGGGTACAAATTCTGAGAAGCACTCGGCCAGATTCTAGATTGTGCGTAACTAGACCAGAGGCTTCTTGAGAATTAGCCAGTGTTTCTTTGTCCGATCTAATATACTGAGTTTATTAATTTGTCTATTTCATTTAAAATTTTCTAATACCAGGTCTCTCATTATTCCTTCACATTGTGAATTTTATATAACCTGCCCTACTGGAAATTTGGAAGTCCATTGCCCTTTTGCCTGCTTTCTTAATAGGTCCATTCCTTACGTCTCCATTGTACATTGGATTCAGGGATGGAAATGGCTCTGTTAGTTGACGTTTGCTTTTGTAAAATTTACTAGTGATTCTGTCTCTCTCTACTTGAAAAATCTTGACAGCACTTTTTGTTTTTTGAGATTCAGGTGAGTAATTATATAGAGATTCTTCTCTCAGGTTACCCTATGTAAAGGTACCACAATTTACACTTAGGATCAGATGAATACTAACACATGAGCCTGCAATTTATTCCTTTCTCCATGGCTAACCAGCAAGTTTTAGAATATTGGATCTCCTTGTCTTATTGTTGAAATCCCTAGCTTCTTCTTTCTCACTTGAGTGATTTCATCTTAGAAATAGCCAGATAGATAGAAATAGCTTAGCTAAATTAGCCATGGGTGCTAATTTATCTCTCCTAATTTATTTTAAAAAAAATGAATTCTAGCTTCCAGAATAAAATGAAGATTTTGAATACCAAAAGAGAATTACATTATAAATAATTGGTCTTGATTTTGGACTCCACAAAGACCAAAAGATAAATGTCTGAAGGCTAAAAGATAAATTGCTGCATTTGAAGTCACAAGACCTAGGTTACAACAGTGGCTCTGTTATTAATGAACTGTTTGATGCTAGAAAGTCACTTTAACTCTCCAGAGCTCACTGATCTCATCTGTAATGAGGTTGGGTTCAAGCAGTATTTTTTCAAGTCAAATTTTATTTTAGTGTGGTAAATGATTTAAATTACGTACCAGAAATCCTAGGAGAGAAGTATTAATAGAAAAAAATGGAGATTAAAAAAGAAGAAACATTTGTTTTCTCTGATCCACAGACAATGGGCAAAGAAGGACTAAGCTACATAGTCTATTCAGCATTTTACAAATGTAAACTAGAATTTTATGTCACTAATGATCCATTATTATCCTTTCATGCGTAATAAATTATGTGAACGTCTATTGACTTATCCACATTCTCTCATATTCTTTTTTTAAACAAAAGAAAGCCTCTTGAAAAAGACCTTTAGAAATCACCGATAATCAAGTTCATAATCATATAACGGAATATAAAATTCACACTGGTTTCAAATTCATAACTTTGTTCTCCTATACAACGTGTCTTAAATAAATAAGTCAATAGACAGATGGCCAAACTCCATTATGTGTAACATATTTTAGAGGTTTTATTAACAAGTATATTTGTCATTCAGAATTTTCTTTTCAGTTTGTTAAATGCAACATAAATTAAATACACATTATAAAATCTATCTGCAATATATCAACATTTACACAAGACATTATAACACAGACATACTAGTGATTTTAAGAGATAAGATCTAAACAATGTCTTGGAATTACACAGTCAATGTAATATCAATAACAATTATAATGATCCCAGGATTCCATAGCGTATTCATTGTTCATATGTATCATAAACATTTCTGTTATCTTTTTGGGTTTTTTTGGTAGGGGGGTCTGTTTTCTTTCGTTTGTTTTAGATAGGGCATTAATATCTAAGTACGTTTATCCATGTTAATTTAGCTCACACGAGTACTCTTAATGCCATGGGTACTGATTTATCTCCTTAATTCACTGATCTTTTTCCATCCTTCCTAGTTGTATCATAAAGACATCATTGAGAAAGCAATGTAAGCTATCAATCATTCTGCTTTGAAGAGAATATATTTTGTCTAATTGCAATGGAAAGTCTAATTGATTACTTCAGTGTGGATGCAGTTCATACTCAGTGAAATAGACATACATGGAAACACATCCCTAAGGAATCATTGGCATCACAATATCACCAGGGAACTTGGTTGATTGGGACTTTTGCTCATTGGCTATGGTGAGGATTCTGATTCTTGAACAGATCATTTTGATTCCTTCTGTCGTACAGACTATATACATAACCATTGCCAGTTAACATTACTGGGATATATAAATAGTAGTACTCACGAAAGGAACAGAAAGTACACATGGATAGGTCAATGTAAATCTATCTATGTTGCCAGCAGATAATGAAATGCATATAAACGTTTAGCACCAGAAAGAACTTTATATATCAACAACTTCCTCATTAATCCGTGGTCTCCTGATTCTCAGTCAGTTGCTTTTTCCACTTCACTTGCTGCATGTTATGGATAAGAGGAACTTAAATCTTACTGTGTGAAATAGCACCCTACAATTAACCAGGAGTATTTCTTTCTGGTTTTCTTTATTTTTTTAGGTATAAACATTATTAAAGCAAAATAAAGTTTTGGATGTTGTTTACAAACTAAATCACATAGAAAGATTGGGGACAGTCTTTTCTTATTATGTAGGCTGTGAAGTTGTACATCAATTCAAATCTTGTCACTTCAAGAATACATAATTGCCCGCGAATCTAGTCAAATGTGTCAATGAACTTAATACAACAGTCTAATGCGGGATGCTCCTCTCTCTCCCTCCTGCTATACTCCACTCTTTGCTAAATTTCACAGCATGTTGAAGTAGAGAATAATGTGGCCTTTTCCCTTTGTTTCACTGAATTATTTTCTTTGATCTTGGTGCCTCCCTAGCATTTCTCTCTACTTCTTATCCTCCTATTCTGGAGTAAACAATGGAAGAGAATTACAAACTGGTGAATGTCCCAAGGCTCTTCTTGTTTACCTACTGCAAACGTGATAGATGCATGCAGCCAGAGTAGGTGTCCTTTCCTGACCTCTTAAGTTGAGGAAGCTGTACTCCCAGAAAATACAAGGCTCTTTTACACACTATGCCCTTCATCCCCCATTTTAAAGATGAGCACATCTCCTGCTTAAAGGCTCATTTATGTTCCACTTTGGCTAGTGCAAAATTATTCTTTGGCTGAAAATTTGAAACAAATTATGATACAATTACTTTTCCCTGGAAAACAATTATATCTAGGTACCTAATAAAAGGGTCTCTAAATTGAAAAGTAGGTGGCGAGGTTATCATACTTTTCTGCATCTAAGGTGCTGCATAAGCAAGAAGTTACCTTCCAAAGTAATTTTAATTATAGTAAGGTAGCTCATGCCACTAAGTGATTTTCAAGTCTCTTGGGAAATCTGAGATATATGAATTTAAATTTTGTCTTTCCTTTTAGTTACTCTTTTGTCTTCCTTTTCTAATGCTTCTTATAGCTGTTCTAGTTTCTCAGGTGGTAATTGTATACAAAATATCCAGAAGATTAAATAGAAAGATTCCTTTACTGGAAAGACAATTTATCGTGTTTTTTTTTTTCTTCATAGTTCTTCCAATTTATTGTATTTATCATCGCCACCATATATCCTTCTTCTTATCTCCTCGCTGTTTTCACCTTATTTCATTATTTTATTTGTCCAGTCCCTGTAATCACTTGCTTTATTTGCTTGGTTACTTTTTTCCTAAAAACCTACAAACTTTTGATTAATACAAATAGGAGTGGAAAAACCTGCCATGGTACTGAAAAAATGCACAAGTCCATTTTAGATCATCTCTTAAGCAAAGTTATTTTATAAGAGAATTTAGCAACAATAATTAAAGACGTAGAATATTTCTAATAAGCCAAGAAATGAATGCCAAAATTTTGGAAAAATATGTATTTTAAATAGTATTTCAGTTTAAAAAATAAAATAAAATGGCATTTGAAGCTATTTGAAACCTGCTCTCAGTAGCTTCTTTAAAGATAACTTGGTAACAGTAAGTTTTCTTACAGCAAGGTGCGCTGAAACCCAGGCACTGCGTGCAGAAATGTATAATATAACAAATTAAAATGAAAAATAGGATTTGAATATCCATCTGATCATACACAGATAAAAATTCGTTTGCTGGAATATGTTAAGTATGATGCAGTCAATACAGTGTAAAATATCTGTGATAAAAAAAGAGATGTGCATGCATAAGTACACAAAGTCAGAAAGGAGTCTCAGGAGCTTATCCTGAGGAAGTTAAAAGAATTCTATTTTCTATTTATTCATTGCATGATTTATTATAACCGTTCTATAGAGAAGCACCCAACAGAGAAACTGTGGTTAAAGTTAGCTTGTTGTTTCCACTGTAAATCCCCCTTCTTGAATGATTTATAACACTTTTGCTTTTCCCTGAAACTTGACATATAGGTTCTCAAACTCTGAATCATTATTTCCTCAAGTTTAACATACATAAGGTTAGCTTTTCTTTCTTTCTTTCTTTTTTTTTTTTCCTATCAGCCAGAGAAACACACACACAAAGAGTCACATGGGGATATCACAAATTCTATGTTTCTGTAAAAGAGCAGCTGCCAACGGGAAGCAGATAATGACTGTCATATAAGAATCCTTTTAAAAATCCCTGCTGGACAAAATGAGTTTGTGGAGTGTTCTAGGGCAATTTAGTTAAAAACCAGCTTCTGATTTCAGTCAATGGAGCATATTTCAGAATGAAATTTGCAGCACTGCTACAACAATTATAATTTAAGACATCTAGAACTACAAAAAAAGTAATATTAATTATCTCTCTCTAAAAACTGTGACTTGCTCAAAAATTCAAAGTATTACAGTTCTTTTGAAAAACTATGGGTTGACTCTAGTATTGTTTAGTTTACTTTGAAATGTTTTCTTATTTTTTTCTCAGGAAAATTATGTTTCACATTTAGGATCATGTAGAAACAAATATGAATACAAATAACAATTTATAAAATAAATATTTTTTACTTTCTATTGAAGCTCAATATTTTGCACAAATCAAATGCCATAAGTGTATCCATGGAACTTACTTTTTATATGAATAAACATATCTTAGTTAAAATACTTAATTAGATATTTATGTTGACTTTGAGAACTGTGTGTAGCATATTTTTACATGTAAATAATTTGAGGTTATATAGTTGATAAGGTTACGCTGTGTCCCCCACCTACAATCTCATCTTGAATTATAATCCCCAAGTGTGGACCAAGTAGAGGTAATTGGATCATAGGGATGGTTTTCCCCATGTTGTTCTCTTGATAGTGAGTGAGTCTTATGAGATCTGATGGTTTATAAGCATCTGCCGTTTCCCCTGCTTGCACTCACACTGTCCTGCTGCCCTGTGAAGAAGGTGTCTGCTTCTCCTTTGTCTTCATTCATAATTGTAAGTTTCCTGAGGCCTCTCCAGCTATGTGGAAATGTGAATCAGAGACCTCTTTCCTTTATAAATCACCCAGTCTTGGGTATTTCCTCATAGCAGTGTGAGAATGGACTAATACAATAGGGTTTTGAAATACATACATTCCCTTCTACGAGTTGAACCATGCTTTTTCAGTCTCTGTTGCTGTCTTTACCTGTTGTGTCCCTTCTTTACATCTCTATTCTTAGAGCTGTCCGAGGCTCTCTTCTATTTTTTATCTAACTAATCCTCTTGAGTAAGCTAGAGGATTGCTACCTTTTACTGATTTATCTTGATATCTTAATATTGATAAGTCCTGAATTTATGATACAGTTGAAGTCTCACCCTTGCATTTTATGCCATCATACCATGTGGCCTAATGTACACATTTATCTGAAGGGTCCACAGTACCTGAGACTCAACTGGATCAGAACTGAATTATTTATGTTTGTTCTCCAAAGTCTACCCCACCACACTTTTTTTTTTTTATAAGGTGTGTGAAAATTATAAGTTTTCTTTCCTTTTTTTTTTTTGAGATGGAGTCTCACTCTGTCACCCAGGCTGGAATGCAGTGGCATGATCTTGACTCGCTGTAACTTCGATCTCCTGGGTTCAAGCTATTCTCCTACCTCAGCCTCCCTAGTAACAGGGATTACAGGTGCACATCACCACCGGTGCTTAATTTTGTGTATTTTTAGTAGAGAAGGGGTTTCGCCCTGTTGTCAAGGCTGCTCTTGAACTCCTGATCTTTTTTTTTTTTTTTTTTTCCACATGCCTCCGCCTCCCAAATTGCTGGGGTTACAGGTGTGATCTGCCATACAGGGCCCAATTTATAATTTTTTATTGTGTTTTTCAAGTTATTCATCTGAGCACTTCTATTTCTGAGTAAATTTTCTATAATTAGAATTTAACAGAAAACATTTCTAAAATAAAAATTAGCATGATTCTTTAGTATCTGTGTGAACCTTGGCATACCCCAACCTCACTATATCATCTTATAATTGAATATTTTTATATCTGTCTATATATGTATATATCTGAATATATTCTGGGTGCTTAGAACATACTCAGTTCAGAACATATGCTCAAGAAATTTTTGTTGCATGAAAGCATTTAATATGAAAACATCCTAATAGTTTTAATTATATATTTAAAAACTTGTAATTGTTTCAGTAATTTTTATTAGATTTTATATTTGTCTACATGATTTATTAGAATTATTTTTATTTTTTCACTATTTATCAATGATATTAATATTTTATTGAGTAATGAAAAGGAAGTCATGTAAGTTATGGCAACTCAAATTTATGAATGACTAAGTTAATTCTCAACAAAAGCAATAACATTTTATTCTACTGTCCCTATTATCTTATTCAAACCCTGCAGATAACTGAACTGGGCTCATTCCCCTCTTACAATCCATTCCTCATTATTTCACCAAAAATATATATCTCCTTATTTAGTAGAGATGAGGTTTGAATGTATTGATCTATTTTTGGAGGATTGACATATAGAAATATTACATCTTCTGACTTACGAACATGGTCTATCTATGGGTTTACTTGTTGTCTTTCATTTTACTCAGAACTATTTTGCACTGTAGAGATCTTTTATGTCTTCTGTCAGATTTTTTGCATATTCCTATTGTTTCTGGCTATTGTAAATGGTACGACTTTTACAATGTTATTCTCTTGTTTCTTTTTAAAATATTTATCTTGTATCCTCCAACATTGTTAAACTCAATTATTAATTCTATTTTGTGGATTTAATTAATAAGTTATTTTGTGGATTTTTACAGTTTTTTTACATAGAAGATTATATTGTTGGCAAATAAAGACTTGATCTTCTCAGTCTTCTTTTAGAATCTGAATGCTTTTTATTTCTTCTTGCTTCACTGTACGATATAACTGTCCTAGTATAATGTTGAATGGAAGCAGCATGAGTAGACATCTCTGTGCTTTTTTAACCTTAGTATACACTCAGTCTTTTACAGTTAAATATGATATATGATACTAACTATAGAATATTTATTAATGTGATTTATAGGGTTAAAATAATTTTTTTATTCCTAATAGCTGCAAGTTTTAATCTGTGATAAATGTTGGATTCTCTAAAATGTCTTCAACTATAATAATGTCATTTTTAGTTTTGTAATATGGTGACTTACATTAATTTTTAAATTTATGACAACTTTGCATTCTTATAATAAAGCCATCTTGATCACAATATATTATATTTCATTTATTTTTGGATTAAAATATCTTTGCATCAATATTTAGGAGAGATGTTGATCTGTAGTTTAGTCTCTTCTAAAAACTTTATCTGCTTTTATATCAAGATAAAACTGGCCCCTTAAAATTTGTTGGGAAGTATTTAATCATCTTTACACTAATGGAAAAGTTTATGTATAATTTGTGGTATTAGTCTTACACATATTTGGAAGAATTCACCAGTAAAATTTTTTATGTATTGAGATTTTTTATCAGGAAGCTTTAAACTGCAATTTTTTTTTAGCACATATTTGGCTATTTTTTTTAGTACGTATTTTACTAAAGATTATGTTTACCTTTTTTAGTGAGCTTTACTTGCTTTTGTGTCTTTCAAAGTATCTCTTCATTTATTCAAAGTTGTTAAATGTCATAAAGTAGTACAAAATATTCTTCTGTCATTATTTTAATATCTGAAAACTCTGTAATGATTTTACCTCTCTTATTTCTGAAATAAGGAATATTTGGAAAATATTCTCTTTTTCATTCCCTCTCTCTCAGACTCATTAGAAATTGACATACATCGATTTTATTTATCGTTTCAAAGTATGACTTTTGGAATTCATTGAATTTTCCTAATTACTTTTTATTTTCTATTTCAAATATTTATGTTATGATCTCAATTCTTCTGCTGCTGCTGCTTATGTTGACTTTATATGCACTTATTTTTCTAGTTTCTTAGGTGAATCTTGATGTTATTGATTTGATAGCTTTCTTATTTTCTAGTAAAGATATTAAGTGATATAAACATTCCCCTAAGGTACGGCTTTAATAGCACTCCACAAATTGTGATATATTGAAGTTTAATTTTCATTCACTTTAACATACTCACTAATTATCTTTCAAATTTCTGGGTTTTTTTCCCCATAGATCATTTAAAAGAGTGTCATTTGGTTTCCAAATATTTAGTAATTTTTTATGAATATTTTAAATATATTTAACTGAATTTTATCTCAATCGGAGAACAAATTTGTATAATTTGAGTCTTTCAAAATTTACTGAGACTTGCATTATGACCCCAAAAATATTTTATCAAGGTAAATGTTCCATGTGCATTAAAAACAAATATATATCCTGCTATATTTGAGCGACGTGTTCTATATATGACAACTGAATCAAATTGATAGTGTTTTCAAAGTCATCTATATTGTATTTATTGCTATTCTGATTATTTGTCCTATTAATTATTGAAGAAAATATATTGGTTACAATTTCATAAAATTATTTGATTCGTCTATTTCCTTTTGCAGCTCTCTTCGTTGTTCCTTTATAATTTCCTTGATGTTCTGTTATTAGGACTGTAGATATTTAGAATTGTTGTATCTTTTTAATCAATAATCCTTATATTGTCATACCATTATTTTCTTTATTACTGGTAATAGTCTTACCTGTGAAGTCTACTTTGATTGATATTAATACAGGTATTCTAGTTTTCCACTGCTTAATGTTAGTACGCTAATATCTTTCTCCATCCTCCACTTTTAACTTATTTGCATTTTTTATATTTAAACCACAGGTAGGCAATGTATAGTTGATTCATCTTTTGTAACCAAACTGAAAATATAGATCTCCTAATAGAATGTTTAGATCATTTGCATTTGTTGTAATTATTAGTGAAGTTAGGTTAAATTTACCATCTTCCTCTTTTTGCTTTGACCCATATGAGTTTTGGAAAAAGAGGAGACACATAGAAACATTAATGGCATCTATAATTCCACCATCTAGTGAGAAATACATTTATAGCTTTGGTGCAATCATTTTATTCCTTGATTACAAGTATATACAGAAAAAATATATTCACCTTCGTACTACTACATAATTTTTAAAATTATGTCCAAATTTTATTAACATAAATAATGCTACAAAACAACAGTCTTTCATGTAATTTATAACTTTCATGTCTACTTATTTCTTAGGATAAATTCTTTAATGCTAAGTTACTACTCAAAACTTTGAACTTTCTAAATTGCCCAAGATTTATATTTATTAAAATACAAAGAAGAAAAACAATACCTTCAGCATTTTGGGACATAAAATTATCTAATTGTTTACAATTGTTTCTATTGTTTATGTTGGCCATTGATTGATTGATAGATAGATAGATAGATGATAAATAAATTTATGTTTTTCAGGACATTTTTTCTCTTTGATATTTTGACACATTTTTCCACTCCAAAAATGTGTCTCATTAATTTGTTGAAAATATTCAGAGTGTATATTTGCTATAAATAATTTATTGTTTTTAGCTTCATTTGACTACTCATTTTATTTTTGGCTCAGAAGTATACATATATTATGCAATAATATATATTATTCCTTTATGAGTTTTCCTCTTGCTTCTATTGCCTGAATGTACATTCCTATAAATGTAGTTCATAATTAATTCTTTTTGTTTATTTGTTTGTTTGTATTTTTTAATATTGATAAGACATTTTGCTCATAAGACCACTCTGAACTTAGTTTTAGTATTAGGTATCAAATAAAGCATAAATATATCTACTGTATTTATTAATCTAGTAACTAGCCTTTTAAAATTGCCATTTACTTACTAAAAAGCCTCTTTTCTTTACAATGCATGAGATAATTTTGATTTTTTCCAATAACCCTAAATCAAGTATCACATATTTTATTTATTTGTAATTCCTTGTTAATATTAAACTAAAGCAGACTCAAGTCACTCTTGGACTTTTCATACAATTAACTATATACTTTACCAACTATATTATATATTTTTCACCATTTTCAACTCCTTCCTGACTACAGTGCATAGTGTCAGATATCAATGTCAAAATTGGTGAGACTGCTGACTCTATTTGAGGCTTAAGCTTAAGGATGGATGGCAAAAAATAACCAGTGGTCGTTATGAATATTCAAATCAACTATGAGATCTGGAGAAAAGAGTTGGGATGTGAAAATAATACAAGAAAAAAATGTCTGAACTCTCAACTCTTGAGGGTCTGTACACTGGAGGATAATCACTTTGTAAACCCTGATTTATCTGATTCAAGAATTCTCATCAGCATTCTTGTTACCCTCCATGGTCACTTTCTTAATATCTGTCTTCTACTTATTTGCAATTTTCTCAATCCTCTGAAATACATGGTTTCTTGTTGTTTTAATCGGTAATTTAATAGCAGCTCATTTACAGTGTGACATTAACTATAGAATCTGGGCTCTGCATTTATTCTCCATCATATTCAGCTCACCTTCAAGGGCTTGAGTGATTTTACTGCTTACCTAGGTAACCTATTTAAAAACCTATTCTCATGTTATTTCTTGAACTCCAATGACTAACTCTTTATGGCCACATTATGAACATTTAAAAAAATATAGATCCAATATAAGTCTGGATCCACAGAATTATGTCTACAACTTCTCCATACAGTTCTCTATTGATGAATGATATGGTTTGACTCTGTGTCTCCACCTAAATCTCATACTGATTTTTAATTCTCATATGTCAGGAAAGGAACCTGGTGAGAAGTGATTGGATCATGGGAGTGAGTTCCCCCATTCTGTCCTAATGATAGTGAGTGAGTTCTCACAAGATGTGGTGGTTTAAAAGTGTTTGTCAGTTCCCCTCTTGCTCTGTCTCTCCTGTTGTCATGTAAGATGTGCTTTGCTTCCCCTTCACGTTCTGCCATGATTGTAAGTTTCCTGAGGCTTCCCAAGCCATGTGGAACTGTGAGTCAATTAAAACTCCTTTCTTTATAAATTACCCAGTCTCAGGTAGTATCTTTACAGTAGTGTGAGAACAGACTAATACAATTGTGTTCTTTCTGCACTTATTTTTCAAAGTCATTGAAATTTTATTTTCTATATTCTTTTCTGTTATCTGCTTCTATTACATTTTCCCTTACATTCAGCCTAAATTTTGCTCTATTTTCTGACATGATTCTGTGCTACACCAGCATCCTGGAGCCATTTTCCTTACTAGTCTCTACTTCAAAGGCCCTGTACCTATGCTAAACCCTCTTATTTGTCTCCTCTGTTCCTGTATGATGTAGAAATACAGTCAAATAGATAAATAGATTGATTTTTCATAGAGATACAGTTTCAAACATCAGCAAAGGCTTCAATGCCAATTATCAACCTGTTTACTTTTCCTTGGTCATCCATGATATGCTTTCCCTATGATAATCATCCTAAACCTTACTAAATCTTCCTAAGTGCCATATCTTATCTCCACTCTATCATTCACAGCAGACAACTGTGCTTTCTAGAATACGGAGAAAATTAGGAATAATAATGTTATCCTTTAATGTCCATCTTTGTATGCACAGAAAAATATCAATTTTTCAGGCCCACTGCTAACCATCTTCTGCTCAGTGGGCATCTGCTACTCTACTTTAAAGGTAATCTGTGAGGAAATTGAAATCATATTTCTATGGATGATGTGAAATAGCTTGCAGTTCAGTGTTAGAATTGAAATATGGAAATGAAGTATACACAATATATTGCTAACAGTAATCTTTCTCTTCTCTTACATAAAGTTGAATACACAGTTTAGAATTCCATTTGCATTACCCATCTTATTTCTTGTAAATGGTTACAAAAGAATTATAATTTTGGAGATGAAGCAAGAAGAAGGAGTAGATTTGACTCAGCCACCCCATTGAGCCTCTCCAGATGATAGCCAGTGTCTCAGGCCTTGATCCTCTTATGTAGTCAAGGGAAACATTCAGCTGGAATAGTCTGTTGTTAGGTGATCCAACTTTTTTTCTCAAATCTGGCTTTAATTAATTATATTTAGAGTTACTTTCTGCAAGGTAAGGAAGCACATTTAATTGTTGTTCCAAATTTATACTTTTTTCTCTTCGTTACTGCATATTTCAGTGCAATAGTGAATGAAAGCAGACATATTTAGCTTACCAAAATACAAACTCAGAAGTCAGAGATTTGCCCTTTAAGTTACAGAAAATGCAATTTTAATTTTACATTAATTTGCTCATTCTAGTCTTTGGATGATCTTACTGAATCACCAGATAATTATTTATAATTATCAGTCATGCATTATTTATAAATAAAAGCAAACAATATTCTCAGACTAGTGTTACGTTAAGTAGAGTAAATTTAAATAAATATTTGTTGATCCAGTTTTATATGGATTTATTTTCAATTTGATTTATTTATAGAATTAGGTAAAAAATTTATCATCCTATTTTTAAAGAACATTGGAACCAACCATAACTACTATTTTGGAGACACGTAGAATAGTGGCTTTTACAGAGATCCAGGATCCATATTCTGTTCTCAGCTGAATGACTAACCAGCTATTACCTTAAGTCAAATGATCTCTAGAGAACTCTGTTTTTTTATGAACAAAATCAGAAAGTTACATGGAAAATCACTCTGGTCTTCTTCAGGTCTACTATCCTATGAATACATTGACTTAAATGTCCTGGATGTAATAGTACCATCAATACATGAAGGGCACTGCGAAGAACACAAGTGTTGTTTACTGGCATCCCATCCAAATCCACGGTATAAGCAGTTAAAGTGCAGGAGGTTTTGATTATGTGTAATATTTATTTTGTTTCAGTCATACAGATTCTAAGTTTCTTTATTCTCTGATGCTGCTATAGTGATAGAAACTCAGAAATAATTTATTATGTTCTGCATTATTTATAGAAGCAATTTTCCTTTTCTAACTTAAAAAGGTAAAGGCTAAAAAGTACTACACATAATACTTAAGCACTAGTAGGAAATACCTAATGTCAAATCACTAATGCAATAATTATATTTTCATTAAAATAAGCCTAATATAGAACTTAGTATCTAAGTTTTAGCATATTAATAACTTCTGAGAATTTAATTAATATTCAATAATTTTAATTTGATTCATAAAATGCAATATTTAAAATACCTATATAACTAAGTAAACATAATATATTTTCAGAAGACAATTGCATGATGTCATAGCATGCATGGGTAAAAGATGTATTCAAAATGCAATACAGGTAAAAAGATACAATAAGATTATGAAAGAATTATGAATGTGATTTCAGATTCCACATTGCAACCAATCTTTAGGAAAATATCACTTATCAAAGCCAGCATGAGATAAAATAAGCATATCCACAGTTATATAAACATATTGTTTAAATACTTCTCTTTTTTATACCTGTGTAATACTGAACTTTTTTTATACTATCCAACCAAATATCATATTGCAACACTGAATGCATAAGAAATATGAGAATCTAGCTGTTATTATTAAGCCACAAATTAAAGAGATTTGTAAAACCTAAAGCAATGCCATAAAACATAAAATATCAAGCCTGTAATATTTATGTTAACATGAAGTGAAATTATTATTGCTTTATTTATTTATTTATTTAGAGACAGACTCTCACTTCGATGTCTAGGCTGGAGTGCAGTGTCAGGATCACAGCCCACTGCAGCCTCAACTTACCAGGCTCAGGTAATTCTCCCACCTCAGCCACACAAATAGATGGGACTACAGGGGCATGCCACTACCCCTGGCTAATTTTTTGTATTTTTTTGTAGAGACAGGGTTTCATCATGTTACCCAGGCTGATCTTGAGCTCCTGTGATCAAGTAACATGCTGGCCCTGGCTTCCCAAAGTGCTGGGATTACAGTCGTGAGCCACTGTGCCTGTCCTGCTATATTTAAATGAATTAATTATGGCATTTAAAACTTTGTCATTTTTGTTTTCTAAATATTAATATATGATACTTATATACAAAAGCTCTTAGATGATCTATGTTTTTAAAACAATATAAAGAGATCTTGAAAGCAATAAATTTCAGAACTATTGGTTTTATATTTTATATGTAGTGACGTAGTAAATGTGAAGAGTACAAATCAAGGAGCCTGACATATACTTAAGAGTACCATGCATATTGCTTATAATTTTGAAATATATAAAAATGAATAAATAGAAATTTCACTAAGACGTTATCATTTGCTATCTTTGCCTAATAAGATTAAAATTTAATTACTTATTAAAATAAACTTTGTTTATGGTTTTCAACATTTTCTTTTCAATACCCAAATGCCTTTCCACTGTAAACAACTATGAAATCAGAGAAAACATATGATGCTAATCTTTTCAGGCTGTGGACTACACTAAGATTCCCTAGAGAAATAAATTTCATGGGACAAGCCCTGTGCCATTCAAGGTATAGAGAACTGGTGCCTGAGTAGAGCACATTGGCCACACTGGTGTGAAGCAGAAGTGTTCAGAAGAAGAAGCAAATGAAATGACCAGTCTCTGTAGAGCAGATAATTGAAATGGGAAGACCTAGTGATAAGAGCACCCCAGACAGCTATGGAAGGTGTCTCTACAAATCTTTAGCAACGAACTGAGGTGTGCATGCCCAGTATGAGACCTCCCAAAGCTTATCAGATGTGTGAGGCTATGGGGTTGAAAATGGAACAGAAATATGTGCAACAGTTGCACACGGTCTTCGAGGAAGAACAGAGCCAGGGCACTTATTAGCTCAGGGTATTTTGAGGTGGAGAAATATTCTCAATATCACAAAATAACTCTGGTATCCATCTGAGATAACAGCAAATCTGGTCTTAGGGATAATAACCACACCCTAGAATAGAACTTGAACTATACTGGCCCCAACCTAAGCTAAAACCAAGCCTTGACAAGATACATAAACAAAAGGTTAGATATTAGTCCTGCCAAATTGGAAGGATTTAAGAACACAACGATTTCCTTAGATCTTCACTAAGGAGCACTAGGCATAAAACTAAGACTACAAACTTCCAAGGTAATCATCCAACAATTTAACTATTTACTGAGTTTAAGAATCTTCAGAAGACAATAACATAATCTAATCTCTATGGTATATTAACTATAATTTCCAATGTTCAATCAAAAATCATTATACGTAGAAGACAACTGGAAACTATGAGATTTACAGGCAAGAAAAAATGTAGGACAATACGACTCATGGCAAAAGGCCTAATGTTGAATTTAGCAGATAAGAACTCTAGGAAAATTTTGTGGCAAGACAAACAGAAAGAGAGAGAGAGAGAGTATGTATGCATATATACACACACACACACACACACACTCCAAGTATGCACATGCATATGTACACTCCAAACAGAATAAACAGAATAAAATCCCAAACAAGATCGTAATGAATCAAGCCTAGACAAATTAGAATATATACATACATATGCATATCTATATATAAACACATAGAAACACACACACATTCTATTATTACTAAATATATTGTATATACTTAGTATGTACTTTGTATATACTAACATATGTATATATGCATATATAGTAAAAATGTATTCAAAGTAATAAAAATTGTTTAATTGTTAAAAAATATGTTTTTAGGCCAGGCACGGTGGCTCATGCCTGTAATCCCAGCACTCTGGGAGGCCGAGGTAGGCTCAAGGTCAGGAGATCGAGACCATCCTAGCTAACACGGGAAACCTCGTATCTACTAAAAATACAAAAAATTAGCCAGGCGCAGTGGCCGGCACCTGTAGTCCCAGTTTCTTGGGAGGCTGAGGCAGGAGAATGGCATGAACCCGTGAGGCAGAGCTTGCAGTGAGCCGAGATCGCGCCACTGCACTCCAGCCTGGGTGACAGAGCGAGACTCCATCTCAAAAAAACAACAAAAACAACAACAATAACAACAAAATTAAAAAATATATGTTTTTAATGAGTGCAGATGGGACATTTTAGCATGGAATTGTAAACTTCAATTACAAAAAATAAACAAATTCTAGAAATGTAAAATATCTAGAAAACGATAATGACAGTATTTGATAGGCTTAAAAACTTATTGAAGATGACATATAAAGCATTTGAAGGAAGAGCAACATAAATTATCCAATTTGAACAACAGATTGAACAAGAAGATGTGAAGCCACAGGCATGTGTTTACAATATCAAACTTTCTAACATAGACAAAATAGTATGCTAGAAAGAAAAGTATATTTAAGAAAACATGAAGGTTTGAATAAATAATATTCAGGGTCCCCAAATTTGATGAAAAACAGTAACCCAAAGACCCAAGAAACTCAGCAAACTCCAAACAGAATAAAAATAAAATCCATTAAGCCCAGACAAATTAAAAACAAACTTCTGAAAATTAAAGATAAGAAGACAATCTTCAAAGTAGCAAGACTGGGAGAAGAGCACATTGTACACAAGAAATCGGGAATAATAATGATTACTGTTTTTCCATCAGAAATAATGGGAGCTTGAAAACATCTCTATGAAATGCTTTGGAGTAGATGTCAAAACAAGATTCTGAATCAATGATATCCAATAAAATACGAGAATTTGTCATCAGCAGCTTACTATTCCTTTATTCCACTTAGAGAAGAGACATCCCCCCCCGCCCCCTCTCCCCCCCCCCCCCCCACCCCCGGTATTCTGAAAGCACTGCCACTGATTTACATGGACATTTTTCCTATTATTATTATTTTTTCAGAATACAATAATTATGTTGACTACAGAGGAGAAAGCTCCTCCTGATTAAAACAAGAAAAGGAAAAAAGCATGGCTATTTTCCACTCACCACCAGAGAGAATGCTATTCCCAATCCAAAGACAGAATTTGGCTAAATAATACCTCATTTCTGAGAAATATATTTTCAGTCAGCTGCAGTCAAGTTCATTTAACTTGTTTATTTAGGATCATAGACTGGTGAGAGAAATGTGTAGACTAGTATTTCTTTTTAGTAACTTTTGCTTGCTTTTCTAGGTTATGAGAGTATAACATGTGTGAAATAATACCATTCTAAAATTATTATACTTGTGTTTACATGTGAAATAACCATATTTTTCTGGAGGCTAAAAAGTATATTTATATGGTATGCAATTTTTAATCTTGTCAAAATTTGTTTGTCAAAGTGTTTATATAGAGTATATATAAATATACAAAGATATTAAACATGAAACAAATGTAATGAGTTTCACACCATTTTCAAAATGGACCCCAAACATAGAGGTTTACATTTAGAATTGTTTAACTTGATTTCTATTTTGATTAATGCAATAAGTTTATCTGTTGCTATATTTAAATTGTTGGATAGACATTATAGTTTCTAATGTTTTAAGCTTTAGCAATAAAACTTTAAATTCTAAAACAAACCAGTGGTAAGATATGAGAATAATATCTATAATTTATCCTTTTATATTATTTTTCTTTCAAAGTTTTAACATTTTTTTCTGATATTTATTTAGTGCTATATGAATACTCCATTTATGATTTTCCTTCTTTATAAATTCATTTGCTTTAATTTATGCTTTGAATATTATGTAACTGGATTTAGGTCTCACGACTATATAAAATGAAATAAATCATTCAGACTCATCATGAGCTGTATGTTCATAGCTCATAGCTCGAGTTCATTTAATTCAAAACTTATTTTTTAAACATATGGTGACTTGATTTTTAAAGTAATTTTTTTTGTCTATTTTATGACAATGTTTAAATCAGTAAGCTTAAGTAAATTATCTGTAAATGTACCTCAACAAATTGAACTGGCAAATAAGAAATTCATGCTTTAAATAAACCATTTGTTGGATTGATAGTATTAGCCACGTATCTATCAAGTCTCTGTTTTACTCTGTGTGCTTTAGACACAGCAATGCTGATTCATCATGGAAAGAAGAATATTAAATGCATTTCTTCTTTGCTGACAGGATGAATGTAACACTTTTTACTAGTTTTATTTAAACACATCAATATAGAGAAAATATTTCAATGGATTTTAGCTGTTTTATCTGCGAATGTTCTGAATACATGAGAGGTTGGGGTGGAAAGGGCCCACTATGAATATTAGATGAAAATGTGGAAATGTTGATTTTTTTTTTTTTTTTTTTTTTTTTTTTTTTTTTTTTTTTGAGGTGGAGTCTCTCTCTGTTGCCCAGGCTGGTGGGCAATGGCGCTATCCCGGCTGACTGCAACCTCCTCCTCCCTGGTTCAAGCGATTCTTCCATTTCAGCCTCCCGAGTAGATGGGATTACAGGCACCCACCATCATGCCTGGCTAATATTTGTATTTTTAGTAGAGACGGGATTTCACCATGGTGGCCAGGGTGGTCTTGAATTCCTGACCTCAGGTGATCCACCCACCTCGGCTCCCCAAAGTGCTGGGATTACAGGCATGAGCTATCGTGCCAGGCAGAAAATGTTGATTTTGATGTGAGTGTGATCATATCAGCCCATTAGGATATGCAAACACAACTTACAGGGAAATTGGAAGGCTGTTGATATGATAGACAAGGGTTCCTGATGCATTCTCTTGATCTTCTGAGAACTTTTAGTAATAACCGAAAGTGAAAAAGTGTTGTCAATTAAGATCTGAAGTAATAATCAAGACAGGGAAAAAGAGAAGCTTTTTTATTTTTAACTGAAAAGTCTGTTAACTGGCAAAGCCAGATGCTATAGATTAAGCACACAGCTACACTAAATCAGCAATTCTCTTTGTTAAAACACCTTCTCTTTTCTGAGCCCTTTTGCTAATGCTGTCAAAAACTTCCTGATGTTAAAAATTTTGAATAAATAATTACTTTATAGATTCTGTACTTGTAATTTATTTAGGTGACTGTCAGAGATGGAAGGGTTATGAATTTGTACCAAGTTATCCATCTGTTACCTTGTAGAAAACAGTATTTTTATTAGGCTTTTATTCTTCCAGTCCTTAATCCAAAACAGTGTCATGACATCTCATCTTTCTCTGAGAAAGTGAATATCATGGACAATAGGAATTGAAATTCAGATCACACTTCCTTCTTGGCTTATTTAAGGTCTTCAATTTCTGATGTATTTACTAAAATTTCTTCTCTCTTTTAGATCACTAATTACCAAAGACTGCTAGGCTGGCAGAGCTTTCATGTGATTGAAAGATTGTTTTCAGTGGCAAGAAACAAACCAGACAAGAGAAAGCTGGGTTTTGCTGTGACAGGCATTGTTTAATTTAGCTCTCTGTGGCTTCCAGAAAATTCTCCGTGTTCTGTTATGTTGTAAAGATTACCCTCCTGGAAACATGAGGGAGAAGGAAGGAAATTTCACTTCTGGTTGGTTAATCTTCCACGCAAAAAGTAACCTATACTTTCCTGGGTATTTGTTTTAGCTTGATTATGTGGCTTTTAAGTTACTGGTTTGATCTAAGCCTCCTTGATCTGATGGATTCATATTATTGATTTTATTCAAAATACAGCTGTGAGGCCTATGCATTCATTCACATGAGTAGAGAGAGAAAAAAAAGTTAGTGCTATAAAATACAGTATAAACAGAAATACAAACATGAAGTAGATACATATATCACTTAAGAAGCAGAATGGCAATTGCTTCCTTTAAAGGGAAGAGATAGATAGAAGATTTTTATATTTCCATAGTTTATATATATATGTATATATATGTAAATGTATATATATATTTACAATTTTGAGTTCTTTGTGTGGAAAGTTAAAAAACAAACAAACACCTAAACTTGAAAAATCAAGAAAGAGAAGCATAATCATATTATCTAGACCCTTGGGGATAATGACTTAATAAAATCATAAATATTTAAGAGTTGGATAGCGATAATGAGTGAGGAAAGTATGATTAATTTTTCATTGACTTGTATACATTCTTTCACCAATATCACACTGTCTTTATTACTGCAGCTGTATAAAAATCTTGACATCAACAAGCACAAGACCTTCTACTTTTTTTTTTTTTTTGTAGTATTGTATTGGTTAATCAAGGTTGTTTATCTTTCCATATAAACAATAGAATAATTGTGTTGGTATTTATAAAATAGCTTCCTAGGGTTTTTGCTTAGAATGCATTAAATCTATGTATTAAGTTAGAAAGATATACTGACAATATTGATTCTTCTAATCTATTAATATGTACTGTTTCTTGATTTATTTAAATCTTATTTTATGTATTTTATCAGAGTTTTATAGTTTTCCATATATAAGTTTTGCATGTGTTTTGTAAGATTTATGTCTGTTTCATTTCTTGGTGCATTTTGTAAATGTCACTGTATGTTTGTTTTTTAAATTTCAAATTTTAATTTCAATTTTTATTGCTGATGTACAGAAAAGTAATTGATTTGTGTATAGAAACCTACATTCCGCAACTTCGTTATACTCACAGGATTTTTTTTTTTATTCTTTCTTTGAAATCCAAATAGATAATCATGTCATCTGTGAAAAAACACAGCTTTACTTCTCCTTATTAAATTGTATACTTCCTATTTCCTTTTCTAATTGCACTAGGTATGACTTCTAGCACAATGTTGAATAGAGTAATGAGAGAGGATATCCTTCCTTGCCTTGTTAGAGAGAAAACATCTAATTTTTCACTATTAAGTATGATGTTAATTGTGGATTTTTCATAGACTCTCTTTTAGTTAAAGAAACTATCTTAACTCCTAATTTAATGAGGGTTTTTATTTTGAATGTGTGCTGGATTTTGTAGGTGTATTTTTCCATCAATTGATATGAATAGATAACTTTTCTTAATTTGTCTGTTTATGTGGTGAATTACAATGATCAATTTTCAAACTTTGAACCAGTCTAGCTGTAATATACATGTAATAAATCCTAGTTGCTGATAATACATACTTTTAAATTACATATTTATGTTTAATTTGCTATTTTTTGAAGATTTCTTCATCTCTATTCATGAGAGAGATTGATCTTTTCCTTTCCAGTGATGTTTTTATCAAGTTTTATGATAAGAATAATCTGGATTTATTAATTGAGTCAGGAAGTTTTTCTCTAGTTTTCATTTCCTGGAAAAAAAAATCACATAGAATTGGTATCCTTACTTTTTGGTAAAATTCACCATTGAAATTATGTAGGCCTAGTGATTTCTTTTTTGAAAAGCTATTTGTTATAAATTAAATTTTCTTCATAGAAATAAGCCTATTTATATTAATTATTTATTCTCATGTGAATTGCAGTAGTTTGTGTTTTTGAAGGAATTGATCCATGTCATCTATGTCATCAAAATTGTGAGCATAGAATTGTTGGTAGCATTCCTTGATTACCATTTTAATGTGTATAAAATCAGAGTGATGACCACTTTTTTTCTGATATTTGTTGCTTTCATTCTCTCCTTTTGTTCTTACACTGGCTAATGAAAGCTGATCAATTTTATTGAGTTTTTTTCAAAGAACAAGTTTTGGTCTGTTGATTTTCTTATTTTTATTTTTTGTTTACAGCTCCATTGGCTTCTGTTCTAATTTTATTATTTATTTTATTTTGCTCACTTTTGGCTTAAATTGTTCTTCTTTCTATGATTTCCTAAAGTGAAAACTTAGATTATTGATTCTGAATTATTTTCTTTTATTCTCTGATATATACATTTAATACTGTCAATCTTCCTCTAAGCACTTTTTAATGAGTCTCACAGGTTCTAAAAACTTGGATCATCATTTCATTCAAAATAGTTGAACATTTTTTCCTACAACTTTTTGTTTGACCCATGTATTATTTAGAAATGTGGTATTTAATTTCCATTTGGGTAGTTTTTCAACTGTTTTTTTTTTAATTTTTTATTTCTAGTTTAATTATATTGTAGTCTAACAATATATTTTTATGACTTCTGTTCTTTCAAATTTGTTGAGATTTGTTATATGGCCTAAAATTGGTCTATATGGTGAGTGTTCCATATGCTTTTGTGTCCCTTTTGATATGCCTTCTAATTTTTTTGTTGACTTCCAGACATGATATATCAGAAAATAAGAGCTTAAGTAATTAGGCCTTTAGTGTTAGGTTTTATGTTTACTTCGCCACAATTCAAGCTGCATTTAATATTTGCCATAGTAATAGATGCCAGACAGTTCAACCCTTTAAATTCTTCTAGTACCCTTATTTTTGTCTTCAGTACCTTCTTTGGGATTTCCTAAGAACTCCTCCTTACTTAGGGTCTGTCTCACAGGTTTTTAAGTTGTAATCTACCGGTGTGTTTTGTTTTGTTTTGTTTTGTTTTGTTGTTTTGAGACAGAGCAGCACTCTGTTTGCCTAGGCTGGGGTGCAGTGGCACAATCTCGGCTCACTGCAACCTCCACCTCCCAGGTTCAAGCAATTCTCCTGCCTCAGCCTCCCAAGTAGTTGAAACTACAGGTGCACATCACTTCACTAGGCTAATTTTTGTATTTTTAGTAAATACGGGGTTTCACCATGTTGGTCATGCTGTTCTTGAACTCCTGACCTCAAGTGATCCACCTACCTGGGCCTCCCAAAGTACTGGGATTACAGGCATGAGTCACCACACCCGGACTGTAATTCACTGCTATAGAACCCTATTGATGTGGGAGTATGATGTTGGGGGGAAAAAAAGTGATTTATTATTTTAGGTAAAATCTCAGTTTTATAGAAGACTTGTCTACCTGGGCAGAGTCCTTCATAAGTGATTTTTTGTTTGTTTGTTTGTTTGTTTTTAGTTTTTTTTCCTTCTCTGGTGACACAGGAGGTTACAGGGGCTAAAGTCTTGTAACTTCCCTCTAGAGAGGATAAAGTTTTGGTAGAGACCTTTCTCTGGAGGGTAAGCCTTTGTTGTTTAATAGCTCTCTGGGTGTATTTCACAACCTTTCTTTCTTTTCTTTCTTTCTTTCTTTCTTTCTTTCTTTCTTTCTTTCTTTCTTTCTTCTTTCTTTCTTTCTTTCCTTTCTTTCTTTCTTTTACCTTCTTCCTTCCTCCTCCTACTTTCCTTCTTTCCTTTCCTTTCCTTCCTTCCTTCTTCCTTCCTTCCTTCCTTCCTTCCTTCCTTCCTTCCTTCCTCCTTCCTTCCTTCCTTTCCTTTCCTTTCCTTTCCTTTCCTTTCCTTTCCTTTCCTTTCCTTTCTTTCCTTTCCTTTCCTTTCCTAGTACCACATGAGGTATCTTACTTGGCTCTTCAACATAAGAAACTGTGAGGCTGCTGGATATAAATCCATGAATGTATGGGGATCCCTATGATTACAGCTTCCATTAGATTCTTATTCTCTCATAAGACCTTAGTCTCCAGCAATTTGTCAAAATTACCATTCAAGTGTTTCTACCACTTTATGGCCCCCGTTGTGCATGCTCACAGATGTTGACTCTGACTCTCTTCCAGATTTTGGCGTGGTGATTTTAACTTGAGATTTCAGTTTTCTGGTGGATACAAAAGTCATTGTCCCGTTTTTATTATTGTATGCATGGTATTAATAACTCTCAAGCTCTTCAAACAGCAGAAACCTCAGGTCTTAAAATAACTTTTTATACTTTTAGACTCCACCTGATCTGTTATAATTTTATTTGTAAGAATACATTTGAAAGAGGATAAGTGTAACTACAGGATAAACAGATGATGTAACGTGTGTTTGGAAAGATAAAGTCATATGAAAAAATATTGATAATTTATTTTTTGCTTCAATTTATCCCTCATGTTATGGGAAATGTGTATTCTAGTCTTAGTTTTTCTACTGGTTATCTGTGTGAATTTCGGCAAGTTACAAAATGTATCCTGGTCTCTGTTTTCTCATTTATAAAATGAGTCACTTAGATGAGATAATTCTAAAATGTTTTCTAGCTATAAATTTTAAGCTTATTTGATATATAAAAGAGCCATCACTGACAATATTTATTTATTTATTTATTCATTCATTTATTTAATGTGTATTAATTGATTTTTAATTCTGAGCGAAGTTAAACATCATCGTGAAGCACATTGTTTACTTAGAATGCATATTATATTGCAAAGAGATAGCACATAAAGAAGTAAAAAAAACATTGAGAGGGAGTTTAAGAAATTTTTAATTTGCTTTAAAAACACTTTTAATATTTATTTATTTATTTATTTATTGAGTCGGAATCTCACTCTGTCACCCAGGCTGGAGTGCAATCGCGTGATCTCGGCTCACTGCAACCTCCACTTCCTGGACTCAAGCAATTCTCATGCCTCAGTATCCCTAGTAGCTGGGATTACAGGCACCCATCACCACACCCAGCTAATTTTTGTATTTTTAGTAAAGACGGGGTTTCACTATGTTGGTCAGACTGGTCTTGAAATTCTGACCTTGTGAACTGCCCACCTCGGCCTCCCAAAGTGCTGGGATTACAGGCATGAGCCACCGCACCAGGACTAATTTTTATTTTTAATTGTAAATTGACATGTTAGTTTGTATATATTCATGGGCTACGAAATGTTGTTAATACTTATGAATTTAATGTGAAGTAATGAAATCAAGTGAATTAACATACCCATTATATCAAATGCTTATCTTTTTTTGTGGGGAAAGTATTTGAAATTTACTCTCTTGGAGATTTTGAAATGCACAATACAATATGATTTACTATATTCATCATGCTATACAATATATCTCCAAGAAAAAGAAATGTATTTTTTCTATTTGAGGCTCTGTATCCTTTGACCATCATCTCCCTATTTCCTTTACCTCCTGCCTCTCATAGTCACCATTGTACTCTCTGTTCTTTTGAGTTTGATGATTTTAGATTTTACAAAAAAATGAGAACATGTAGTATATATCTTATGTCACTTAGTATAATATTCTCCAATTCCATCCATGTTGTTTGTTACAAAGAACAATATATCTTCTTTTTTAAGAGTTTTAAAATACTTTTTCGAGACATATATATGCACACACACATTGTATACACATGCATACAATGTATTCATATATATACACACATACATACAATGCAGTACTATTGTATGTGAATATATACATAACACCACATTTTATGTATATATACATACACACACACACACACACACACACACCATATTATCTTTATCCATTTATCTGTTGATGGACACTTAGGTTGATTTCATATCTTGGCTATTGTAAATAATATTGCAAATAATGTGGGAGTTCAGATATGTCTTTTACATACTAACTTCAAATCTTTGCCTAAATACCCAGAAGTGGGGTTGCTGTATCATATGGTAATTTTATTTTTAGTTTTTTGAGATATCTTCATATTGTTTTCATTAATGGCTGTACTAATTTACAATCCCACCAACAGTGTACAAGTCTCCCTCTTCTATACATTCTCACCAAAAGTTGTGATTTTTTTTTTTTTTTTTACCTTCTTGGTAATAGCCATTCTGACAGGTGTGGTGTATTATCTCATTGTTATTTTAATTTGAATTTTTTTAATGATTAGTGATGTTGAGCATTTTTTCATATGTCTGTCGGCCATATGTATGTCTTCTTTTGTAAAGTATTTATTCAGGTCCCTTACCTATTTTTTAACTGGATAGTTTCTATTATATAGAGTTGTTTGTGTTCCTTCCTTATTTTTTATATTAACCCTTTATCAAATCTATGGCTTGCAAATAGTTTCTCCTGATCTGTCATTTGTTTCTCCACTCTGTTGTTTACTTGCTGTGCAAAGCTTTTTAGTTTCATGTAATTCCATTTGTTTATTTTTGCTTTTATTTGCCTGGACTTTTAGTATAAAATCTAAACAAATTATTGCCCAAACCAACGTCGTGTCATTTTTCTGCTGTGTTTTCTTCTAACAGTTATACAATTTCAGGTCTTACATTCACATATTTAATCTATTTCAAGTTTGTTTCTTTGATGATGTTAGAGAAGGGCCCTTAACTCTTCTGCATATAGATATCCAGTTTCTTCAACATCATTCATACGAGTGTTCTTTTCCCATTTTGTATCCTGGGTATCTTCAGCGAAGCTCAAACCATACAAATATATGTTCATTTCTGTGATAGCTGTTTTTCCTTTGGTCAATGAATTGATGTTTATGGCAGCACCATACTGTTTTATTTTCTATAGCTTTGTATTACAGTTTGAAATCAAGCAATGTGATTCCTTCAGCTTTGTTTTTTTTCTTTCTCTTTTAATTTTCTGGGATATTTGGGGTTTTGTGTAATTCCATGTATATTTTATAATTATTTATTCTATATCTCTAAAAAATGACATTGGAATTTTGATAAGGACTGTATTTAATCTGTTTATTGCTTTGGTAGTATGGATATTTTAACGATACTAATTTTTTCAATCTATGAACATGGAATATCTTTCCATTTATTTGTGTCTTCTTCAATTATTTTCTTTTTATTTTATTTTGTAATTATGTATTTATTTAATTATTTTTTGAAGGAGTTTCGCTCTTGTTGCTGAGGCTGGAATGCAATAGTGCCATCTCAGCTCACTGCAACCTTTGGCTCCTGGGCTCAAGAGATTCTCCTGCCTCAGCCTCTGGAGCAGGTGGGATTACAGGTGCCCACCACCATATCTGGCTAATTTTCTGTATTTTTAGTAGAGATGGGGTTTCACCATGTTGGCCAGACTGGTCTTGAACTCTTGACCTCATGTGATCCACCCACTTCAGCCTCCTAAAGTGCTGGGATTACAGGAGTCAGCCACCGTGCCCAGCCTTCTTCAATTATTTTCATTACTGTTTTATAATTTTATGTCTACAGATACTTTACCTTCATGATTAAAATGAGAACATGTAGTATATATCTTATGTCACTTAGTATAATATTCTCCAATTCCATCCATGTTTTTTGTTACAAAGAACAATATATCTTCTTTTTTAAGAGTTTTAAAATACTTTTTCGAGACATATATATGCACATATACATTGTATACACATGCATACAATGTATTCATATATATACACACATACATACAATGCAGTATGTCTATAGCTATTATAGATTAGATTGTTTTCTTGATTTCTTTTTCAGAATTTTTTTGTCAGAAACACTAGTGATTTTCACATGTTGATTTGGTATCCCTTACATTTACTGTATCTATTTATTAGTTCTGACAGTTTTTTTGTGTGGAATATTTAAGGTTTGCTATATACAGAATCATGTCTTCTGCAAACAACAACAATTTCACTTTCTTTTCTATTTGCATGTCTTTATTTCCTTATCTTGACAACTGCCCTGATCATGACTTCCAATATTACCTTGAAGGGAAGTTGTAAGAGTAAATATCCACGTCTTCTTCTGGATCTCGGAGGAAAGAAATAAGTAAAAGTGTTATTTTTCCAAATACATTAAAATGTCATATTTTTAAATATAGTAAATTCAGTGTGATACAATAATGCCTAATTGGGACAAGGGTACAGATGTTCATTGATATCACATCATTTATATGATAATCTGGGCAGTCAAAGAAGCTATTACAATGGAGAAAAAATGTGGACTGAAGCTTACATGACAAGAAAAAGCCATCAAGGCAGTTAGAAATACATCATACCTGACAGAAAGATCATCAGGACTAAAAGCTCCACCTTGGAAACATTTTAATATTTTTTGTAAAACAACAAAAACAAAACAAACAAACAAATGAACAGCAAAATTAATCTGTCTAAAAAAGAGAGAAATGGCAGAGAATGAGTCAAAATAAATAACCAAGAACAAGTTCATATATAACCTATTGTCCATAATATAAATTTGGTTTTAAATCTAGGTACAATGGGGATCTATTGGAACAGACAAAAAAAATCTAAGCTTTTATAGTCTGGGCAAGAGAAGACAGTAGAGTGAATTGGGGAGTATAAAAAGGGACAGCAAAATGTGAATGGTGCCGATATGAATTTTAGAATTAGAAGACACAGTGATTTTGAATTTGAGTGATGAGGAAAGGAGAAGTGATAAATAACTTCTAAGTTGTTGTCTTGAGCAGTTTGGCAGATTATTGTGCCATTAAATGAGATATGATGACAAGAAAGAGAAGTAAATTCGGGAGGAAATAAACTTCTGTTTGAGCTCTTTTCGGTTTGTGATTTCTTTAGACATCAAAAGAAAAATGAGAGCTGTGAAATCCGTAAAAGCATTGGCAGCTATTTTACAAGGTGACGTTGCCTAGGGGAAGAACATCAATGAACAACAAAGGATAGAGGATTGTGATCAAAATGTAAAGATCGCCACTGTAAAAACATTTGAAATAAACATGAGGAAAAAATTTATATTGCAAGAGCTCCATTGCAGAGAAGTGAAGTATAGGACAGACGTGGTAATTATGCATGAACACAACTTAGATATCTGGGAAAATAAGATAGAACTCAGAACTAGAAGACCTAAAATAACTTAAAGACTGAACATGAAGAGGTAAAGGAACTGTTACTAAGCCAGAATAAATATGTTCAAGTTTAAATTAGAGTGGTATATAATAAACTCCAACAAATAAAAGAAACATTCAAAAAGAGACTAAATAAAAATGATTTACAAAGTTAGACATAAAGCTACTGTTTTAGACAGACACAGCTTCCTACTAAAGATGACTACTTTGCCTCTTAAAATGAGTAAGGAGACAGAGGAAGTCACCCTGGATCCTCACAGAAAGAACCATGTGAGCCATTTATGGAAGAATTAGTTCACATTTGTAAAAAGGATACCTACACTAAAAACTCTGTTACTTTTATCAAGCTTAAATCAGTACCTTTCATTCCTTAAATTAACATTTGAGACAACATTGTTTCTTTCTCATGGCCACTTATTTACATGAACCTGATTTTGCTTCTCAGTTCTAAATAAAGAAGTTTGGGATGTGTGGGGTAATTCACTGAAATACCTTCATTTTCTTAAATAGATCAAGTGCAAGGCAATAGCTGTATTAAAGTCACATAGCTATTTGGCGGAAAATTTTATTTTAAAACTCCTAATTCACCATATTGTGACTCTTTGTACTAGGACCTTTTAAATACAGGAAAAATTAGAAAGAAAAGAAATTTGCTTATGCCCTTTATAAAAATGTATTTATGTGAATCACTCATTAATATTGGTTTATACATGATTTATCTTATTTTTTATTACAATAAAAATCCATTTATATGAAGCAATAAGTCATATAAAATAAAAGATTTTCTTTTATTAAAGGTTAATATTTAACTTTTAAAAAATGTTACTTTGATAAAATGAGTGGCTTAATAGTGCCATAATTTACTAACAATCTATTTAATATGGTTTTATTTTTATAGCTTTTTTTATTGTGCTGGTATTTTTAAGTGAAGCATATATCTTCCAAGACATCTTTTTTTTGTGGGTGGGTACTAAAATAAATCAATTACAAAAGGGCACTTTTGATTTTTATTTGAAAACCTCTTTTTTGAAAACTGCTGTTCTTTATTCTATATTTGATATTCATCAAAACTTTGTGAAATGATTTATGTATCTAAGGCCCCAAGGATGGGATTCATACAAACGTTTTGCTGAAGCAAACAGCAACTTCCTAAGAACACAATGTTGATGTAAGAAAAATTTTTATCCTAACTCTATGAAACCTAGAAGGCAGAATTTTCTCAGGCTTACTTCACCCCACAAAACCTGCACATAATTTTCATGGTTAGGAATGTAGGAAGTGATTCATCCTGTCAAACCTATTGAGTTATTTTCTAGAAAGGCATGCCTACATCAGCTTGTCAAGCACAGCTTATCTAAGTACTGAAACTGTTTATCCATGCAGTCTTTTGTGTACAAGGGAAATTATGAGCATGTTTTGTAAATTCTACTTTTAAATATTCAGTACAGCAGAGATAGAGTAATTAACCATTCCTGGAATAATACTTCCCTTAGCACATCAGTAATATGTTAACATTTTTTATTAATGAGTTACAGCCTTTATTTAATAAATGTGACTCATCGTCCACAATACTCGAGATTGACTGGGTTGCAGTTTATACAGGGCTCTCCACTTTTTTAGGAAATTAATTATTATTGTGTGGTCCAAAATACACAGTTTGATAGCATTTTGTTTCTTTTATATTTATTTATTTTAGTTGACAATAAAAATTACATATATTATGTGCCAACATTATGTTTTGAAGTAGGTATATACTGTGGAGTGGCTAAATTGAGCTAACATATCTGTTACCTCATAAGCTCATTTTTTGTAGTGAGAACAATTAAAATCTACTCTCTCAACAATTTTCATTAATACAATACAATTTTATTAACTACAAACACTATTTTTTATTCCACATAGTTCAAACTGTTACAAGGTAATAAAGGACTCTGGATATCAGTAGAATAAAACTCCACTTTTTTGTGGAGTTTATAGATCTGAGTCTATGTTTATGTTGTCTAAATAAGTTTCATGAACACGATAATGACAACAAAAGTTGTACTAGAATTAAAGTTTTGTGACTACTAATGTATTAATGTGGCATCAACTATTGCAACAGGAGTTATTAAAGAAATTATATTTGAAGCTACACAAAGACTGAATAGGAGAGAAATATAATTGGAGATAAGATAAATAGAATAATGAACATTAACAGTTCAGGATATTTGTAGGTGTGCAAGAATTTTGAACACTTACATCATAGAGTATTTTACAGTTTTCAAAAATACCTCGCCAGTGATATTAATCAAATAAGAAAAGTAACATTTAACTAAGTGTCAGGAGAGCAGATTCTAGTATTTCACTGCACTGAGATTGTGTGCAGTATTATATGAGTATATGATCAGGAGTATTATATGCATAATCATCTAAAAAAAATTTAAAAGGTCCTGCAAATGTCTAAGGTCTATGAAAATCTAAAATTTTGCATTAAAAATGTTCATGCTTAACTTCCAAGAAAAATGAGTTATTTCTAGGAAGTCCTCATTCTCTTGAGAAAAATCATTATTGAGGATTCAGGCAATGTGGATATAGTCGTTCCAGGCAAAGACAAGGTCCTAGATTTCAGGAAGCTCACATTCCCAATCGCAAGCATAATTACATAGCTCATTATCCAATTATAATTATGGGAAATGTTCCTCATTCATTCTCATTCAGTGTGTATATATTAAGTGTCTATTTTGTGTCAGAATCTTGGTCAGTGCTAGAGACAAAATGTAAAGCCAAAGCAAACATAGTTCTAATTTTCGTTGAAGGCAAAGACTAGTGAATTTGAACTGTATTAACCAGCTCATTACACAAATAAGTACAAAAATGCAAACTGAGTTGCTATGACTTAATGAAACATAATTTATGAAAGTATATTAACAGCAACAAAAGCAGAATGATAGTCTGTGGTGCTCAGGAAGTTTGCCTGAAGTAAGTGACACAGGCTGTATGATCAGATTTTAATGAGACAAAGGTAGGGCCATTAGCAGAAAAATTGCAAGACTATGAGCAAAGTCCCCCTGATGAGCAGGAACATAGCACATTGAAGAAACTTGTAAAATGGCATTGGATGTGGAGGTAAATAATTTTAAAAGTAAATGTAAAAGATATCAGAGTGTGAAACTAACTTGGTGGATGACATTGGGAGGGAATAGCTTTAAATCAGTGAGAAAATGAATAGAAACATAAAAATAACATTCCAGGAAGAAGAAATAATTTTCAAAAGATTTGAGGTCTAAAAACACTGAATACATGAAAGAATAACTATGTACCTAGAACGGTGACTCCCAATCAAAATGATATGCTCCTCAGGGGACATTAGTCAATGACTGGGAACATTTATCACACCTACAGGGAATGCTACAGGTAAGGAGAGGCAGAGATGCTCTTAAATATTCTATGATGCACAAGATAAGCCCCGACAACAAAAAATTATCTGGTTCAAAACATCAGTATTTCTGAGGTGGTGAAACCATGATCTAGAAAGTTGAGAACTAGAGAAATATGAATAGGAAATGTGGCTGGAGAGTTAAATAACAATTACATTGATATGGTCTGCCTCTCTGTCCCCACCCAAATCTTATTTTAAATGGTAATCTGAATTGTAATCCCCATGTGTTGGTGGAGGGAGCTTATGGAAGGTGATTAGATCACAGAAGTAGTTTCCCCATGCTGTTCTCACGATAGTGAGTGAGGTCTCAAGAGACCTGACGGTTTTATAAGGAATTTTTCTCCATTTCAGTATGCACTTCTCCTTCCTGCCACCATGTGAAGAAAGATATGTTTTCTTCCCCTTCAACCATGATTGTAAGTTTTCTGTTTTCTGGGACCTCCCCAGTCCTGCAGAGTTGTGAGTCAGTTAAACATCTTTCCATTATTAATTACCCAGTCTCAGACAGTTATTTATAGCAGTGTGAGAATAGACTAATACACACATAATTTTAGAATTTATAGTCAGTGCAATGGGAAAATATTGAAGAATTGTGTGTAAAGAAGTAACATAGTGATAATCACATTTTGAAACAATTTGACTAGTATGGGGAATGGATTAGAGCAGAGGAAGATATGGACACAGAAATATTATAGCGTGTTGCACTAATAATGCATGTAATAACTAAAAATAGATAAATCAAAATTAGTACTAGTGGAGGTGGAGGAAAATAGTCCAATTGAAAAGATATTTAAGAAGGTGTAGAGTGATCGGATCAGGGGCTAAGGGAGAAAGAATAACTTCCACGTTTTTCACATGAGCAGCTGGACAGCTGGTGCTGGTGTTTCCTAAACCAAGAATTCCAGGAAACTTGAATACCAGCTTCAAGGTAAGTTGGCCTGCTCATGTCCTTCTCTTGAAAACCTGGACAGATGGAAATAGAACAAAATAAAATTTTGTGCAGGCCACTTGGAATAGTCCTGATCTGAATAATTCAACTTAATTAAGTTATAGCTCTTTTGATTTCAAGAGGCAGAAATTTACCCATCTTCATATACTTACTTAATTCAAATATCCAGAAATTTATAAGAGCATTTAATTTTGCTTCTACTTAAACTTTTTATTGCTGTCCCCACGTCTCTCAAGTTTTTATGTCTATAGTTTAAATTGTTAATATGACAAAAATTTTAGTATCTGTAAACTTCAAACTCAAATTTTTAAGAAAGACAATTTGATTAGCTAATCATCAATAACTTATTTACTCCTCACCTAATCAACTGTGATTAGAATGGCTGGGTCATATAGACAACACATAATTGCTGCAGTTCACTCCCATTGACGGAAATGTAGGTCTAAACAGGAAAGATTCTGGGTTGAGTGGGTTTCACAAAATTATCCACTATAATATTCTCCATTGCCTGCCCAATAAACTTTTTTTTATATCTAGAGATAATTTGAACTTAAGATAATTGAATTATATATTGTGCAACGAAAAACACACTCTCCCTTCCCTAATGTCATTTCTATATATTGTATATGAATGTAATGCCACAGAACCAGTAAATTCATATGACATCTTCCCTATATAATGCCCTGTATTTCCCAAGTTGATCCAGTTCGTAGAAATCAGTAGCAAGTGTAGTTAATAATATATATTTTAAATGTTGTCTACCAGACCCCTGTTTTGTATCATTTCATAGCATCATGGCCACACTTCTCTTTTATCTTATTAGGAATGAAGCGATGACTTTCATGGAGGCACAAACCAGCTACATGGAATTTTTATATACGACTGCACATGCACTCACATGCACCCTCAGAATAGATAATAGAAATCAGTTGCATAGCACCTCTGACACTCAATTCTTCTCTGCAAGGATAAGGACTCTTATATTTAGCTTCAGTCAGTTGTTCTTACCTGATACAGTCAACTGTAGACTAGGTTCTGTAGTATAACAGGGCTTCTGAGGCTTCCCATTTTGGAAGGTGTGGGTATGGAGATAGGAACAACACATTTCTCAGCGGGGAAAAAGTCATCCTTTTCTAGGAAAGCATTCAAGAATAAGCCTCTAATAGCCCAGGATGTCAGAAATAGAATATCATTTTACTTAAGCACAAAATATTTTATCTATTACATTAATATTAACATGTTTTTCTTCTCAAATAAGTGAAGACTGATTGTGAGATGTGAACTCTTACTTTTATTTTATGCAAATATTTTTAAAACTTGATTTAGGACATTTAGACAATTGTGTCCGATTCTACTTATGTTCAAAAATGTAATCAAACCTACAAATAAAAATAAAATTTATTATGTGTGCAGCCAATAATACCAGAATTGTATAATAGTATATTTTTTAATCCTAAAAATATTAATATGGGATGTACTTTGGAGTTATTATTTTATAAGAGAAAAACTAAAGATATATGTCAGGAGTTTTCAAGAGACATGAACTAGTGCAAATTCTGAGTAGTAGTTTTGCAAGCTGGATATTTGGCAATCTTTTTCCCTCATCACTTTTATTTGTATTATTTTATGCCCATGCATAGATCAATAATTCATAAATAGTGCTGACACTAGACATTTTTCAACTTTCATAAAACTAAGTGCTTTGTGCATGTTGATAACACAATTTTATAATCACCTGCCATAAATATATTTTCAGACATCCTAGTTAAAGAAGTACTAAGTTGTTGAAAGTTTTAGTTTCACCATGCACATCAAAAGTATTGAAATGTTTCACTATTTGAATTAACTGTTTTGTTTAGATTATATCAAACTTTGCTCTATTTCTTTAAAATACAGATTTGACATAATTGGCTTTCTGCAGTCAAAGTTATACTCTGCAAAGTCAAATTAACCCTTATATTCCAGAAGAGTGAAGTATGCTGAGTGTGGTGGCTCATGACTGTAACCCTAGCATTATGGGAGGCTGAGGCAGGAGGATCTCTTGAGGCCTAGAGTTCAAAACCAGCCTGGTCAACACAGTGAGACCCCCATCTCTAAAAAAGAAAAAAGTAAAAGTTAGCGAGGCTTGGTGGTGTGTTACTGTAGTCCCAGCTACTGGAAAAGTTGAGGCAAAAGGATTGCTTGAGCCTGGGGGTTTGAGGTTATATCAAACCCTGATTAGGCCACTGCACTCTGGCCTAGGTGACAGAAAATATATATATATATCTCAATTAAAGAAAAAAGAGCTCAGAAAACAATTTATCATATCACTTCTGGCTTGGAAGAATTCGTACAATTTTCATATTTCGTTGCTTTATCCAGAATCTTGTTTTCAACTGATAATAGTGAGTCTTGTTTTGTTTATGTAGTTTTTTTACTATAGTCTTGTCACTGCATTTTTAACTGAATTTGTTTTAAGCATATCACTGGCAGATTTAAAATTTTATCAACACTGAAAAAAAGCAGGAAAAATCAAGGAAGCATGACTTGACTTCTTTACTGGATGCAGAGAAAAAAACCTAAGAACAAATAATCCTTTGGGTCAAAGCAGAAGAAAGGATTCTTTCTTCTGTGCCTTTGTGTTTTATAAAACAGTACAGATAGCAAGATTCTCTGTGATTTTATTGAGATCATAATTTATAAACACAAATATCTATTGAGGCCAAGTATGCACTATATTGAGGAAATTGAACAAGTACATGTGAGGAAGAAATAGCTAGCATCTATAGAATCATGAATAGTGCTTGTCAGACTGAAGGCCCAACTAGCTGCTTTCTTCTACTTGTTCTTGATATGGTCATCTGTTTCAATATTTTCAAGAAAAGACAGAAATTTAAAATTTTCTACAGCATTTCTAGATTATAAATGCTGACTGTTAATTGTTTTATTTTCCTTTGCTTTTCTTTCATTTTCTTATTTTATTTCCCCTTCTTTTTTCTTCTTTTTCCTTTTATATTTTCTCCTTTCATTCTTTCATTCACCAGTATGTTCCAGGCCAAACACAAAATTATATACCAAAAATGTAGACAAAATAATACAGCAAAATATTTTATTTAATCATTGAGAGAATTTAGTGTTGATCATTAAAACAATGAGAAAATTATATAACTAATATTTCACACAATTTAGTTAAAAGTTGTGGTGACAGTAAACATCAATACATTTTTGTATGGCTTAAAGGTTTAGGCATCATGTTGGCCTTCAGTAAATACTCTAACAATTAATCACTAGGTGTTTTGCTCATCTTGATCACCATTCAGTTCACAAATTATCTCTTTCTTACTTCATTCTCCACACTTCTCTTTGTTGCAACCAGAAACAAGTTTAAATTATCAGTCTTTCATTATATTTATTCCAATTAGTGATTTGCAAATACCTCTGATTCAAATTCATTAAGGAATAGATAGAGAGCTCATATTTCCAACACTCACCACTGAGTCTACTCTACTTACTATAGTAGAAGCCCTAGAGATAGGACCCAGGTTATTAGTTCTAAAGCTCTTAAGAGCATTGCATGTGCAGGTAGGTGTGGGATCTATTTTATCAGAGAAGTGTGTTATTCTGGTCATCTACTGATGAATTACTTTATAAATTACAAATAAACTGTAAAAAGTATATTCATATTTTAGCCCTATTAAATGTAATATATTACATTATAAAACAATAATTTTGAAAGAAAACAATAATAAACAATGAAATTCAACTTCTAGGAACAATGCAATGTACATAAGTTAATGTATATTTTAGATATATTTACGTATTCCTCAGATTTGTATAGCTATGTCCTTGTGACATTTACAATTTTAAATCAAGGATCCTGAATATCCAAAACAACTCTGAAAATGAAGAAGAAAGTTGAAAATCTCATATTGTCTTACTTCAAAACTTACTATAAAAGTACAGTAATCAAAGCTATGTGGTACTGGTATAAAGACAGACACACAGATCAATAGAATAGATTGAGAGACCAGTAGGCTAGGTAGGGTGGCTCATGCCTGTAATTCAAATACTTAAGGAAGCTGAGGTGGGCCAATCACCTGAGGTCAGGAATTTGAGACCAGCCTGCCAAATATGGCGAAACCCTCTCTCTACTAAAAATACAAAAATTAGTTGAGTGTGGTGGCACACACCTGTCATCCCAGCTACTTGGGAGGCTGAAGCACGAGAATCACTTGAATGCATGAGTTGGAGTCTGTAATGAGCCAAGATGGTACCAAGAATTTAAAGACTGGATATAAAACCTCATATATATTGTCTAATGTTTTCCACAAGGATACCAAGATTATTATTCTGTAAGAAATAGTTTCTACAATACATTTTCTTGAGAAAACTGGGTATCCACATACAAAATAATTAAATTGGCTGCTTAGCTTATAATTTTTAATAAAATAACTGAAAAACAGATCAAGAATGTAACATAGACAGCCCAGATATAGGCCTACATATTTATAGCCAATTGATCCTTGACAAAAGTACCCAAAACTCACAATAAATACAGGGCAGTATCTTCAGTAAATTGTGTTGGGAAAACTGGATAATTGCATACAGAAGAATGGAATTGAACCCCTATCTAGCCTCATACAAAAATCAACTCAAAATGTATAAAGACTTAAAGCTAAGACCCCAAAGTATAGAACTACTAGAAGAAATATTGAGAAAAAAAAAAAAAAAACTTCTTGACTTTGTGTAGGCAACTGCTATTTTTGAATATGATTCAAGAAGCATGGGGAACAAAAGCAAAGATAACTAAATGAGAGTATATGAAGCTAAAAAGCTTCTATACAGTGAAGGAAATAATCACCAGAAAAAAAGAGCAGCCTAAGAAATGGGAGAAAATATTTTCAAACTACACATCATATAAGGGGTGAATATTCAAAACATTTAAGAAGTTCACACAACTCAATATCAAGAAACAAACTGATTTAAACATAGGGAAGATACCTAAATAGACATTTTTTTTTCAAATAATACATACAAATGGCTAATAGGTGTATGACAAAATGTTTAACATCAGTAATGCAAGTCAAAACTACAATGAGATATTGCTTTGCATCTGCTATAATGGTGATAATCAAAAACAAAAGATCAGTGTTGGTAAGGATGTGGACAAAAGATAACTCTTTTACATTTTTGCTTGGAATGTACATTAGTACAGCCATTATAAAAAGGCAGCATGGAGGTTCCTCAAAAAATTAACAATAGAACTAACATTTGATCCAGTATTCCCACTTCTCTCTGTGTGTGTGTGTGTGTGTGTGTGTATCCAAAGAAATGAAATCATTATGTCAAAGAAATACCTATATCTCCATGTTCATTGCATAATTCACAATAGCCAACATATGGAATCAATTTAAGTGTCTTCATTAGTCTGTTTTTGCATTGCTAAAATGTATGAAAATCGATATTTATAAGAAAAGAGGATTAATTGGCTCATGGTTCCTCAGGATGTACAGGAAGTATAGTGGCTTTTGGTTCTGAGGAGTCCTCAGGAAGCTTACAATCATGGGGGAAGGCAAAAGATAAGCAAAATGTCTCACATGGTCAGAGCAGATGGAAGAGAGAGAGGAAGGAGGTGCTATATACTTTCAAACAACCAGATCTCATGATCACTCACACACTCACTCACTCACTCACTCACTCACTCATTCACTCACTCACTACCATGAGAACAGCATCAAGAGGATGGGGCTAAACCATTCATAAGAATTATTCCCCCTTGACTCAATCACCTTCTATCATGCCCCACTTCCACACTGGGGATTAAAATTGAACATGAAATTTGGGTGGATATACAGATTCAAGTGATATAATTCTGACCCTGGACCTTCCCAAAACTCATGTCTTTCTCACATTGCAAAAGCCAATCATACCTTCCTGACAATCCCCCGAAGTCTTAACTTATTTCAGCATTAACTCAAATTTCAAAGCCCAAAATTTCATCTGAGACAAGGCAACTTCCTTTTGCCTATCAACCTGTAAAATTAGAAACAAATTAGTTACTTCCAATATACAATATGGGTATAGGCATTTGGTAGGTACTTCTATTGCAAAAGGGAGAAATGAGCCAAAAGAAAAGGGTTACAAGCCTCATGTAAGTCCAAAACCCAGCAGGGCAGTCATTCAGTCTTAAAGCTCCAAAATAATCTTTGAGTCCACATCCCATATCCAGGGCACACCTATACAAGTGGTGGGCTCCCGAAACCTTGGTCACCTCTGCTCCTCTGGCTTTCCATGGTTCAACCCCCAGAGCTGTTCTTAAGGGCTGGTGTTGAGTGTCTTTGGCTTTTCCAGGCACAGGGTGCAAGCTGCTAATGGATCTACCAGTCCAGAGACTGAAGGACAGTGGCCCCTTTCTCACTAGGCAGTACCCCACCAGGGATTCTGTGTGGGGGTTCCCACCCTATATTTCCCCCCCATCACTGCCTTAGTAGAATTTCTCTCCACCCCTGCAGTATGGTTCTGCCTGGAGATCCAGGCTTTTCCATGCATCCACTGAAAACTAGACAGAGGCTCCTAAGCCTCAACCTTTGTACTCTGTGCACTTACAGGCTTAAAACCATGTGAAAGCTGTCAAGGCTCACAGTTTTTACCATCTGAGCTATACCTAGGCCCCTTTTAGCCACATCTGAAGCTGGAGCAGCTGGGATGTAAGAAGTAGGGTCCCAAGGATACATGGGGTAGCAGAGCCCTTGGCCTGACTCAGGAAACCATTCTTCCCTCCTAGGTCTCTGAACCTGTTGTGTGACAGGCTGCCATGAAGGTCTCTTCAAGGACTTTTTTCCCATTACTTTGGCTATTAACATTCGGCTCCTCTTTACTTATGCAAATATCTCCAGTCTGCTTGAATTACTCCCCTGGAAATGGTCTGGGTTTTTTTGTTTTTGTTTTTGTTTTTTTTTTTCCCCCTACAATATGGCCAGGAAGCAAATTTTCCAAACTCTTACACTCTGCTTCCCTTTTAAATATGTTCCAGTTTCATTTCATTTTTTTGCTCATGTATATGAACATAGGTTGTTAGAAGTAGCCTGGCCACATCTTGAACTTTTTGCTGCTTAGAAATTTCTTCTGTCATATATTTTAAATCATCTCTCTCAAGTTCAAAGTTTTCCAGATCCCTAGTGCAGGGACAGAATGGCACCAGGTTCTTTGCTAATGCATAACAAAATTGACCTTTGTTTCAGTTATCAGTAAGTTCATCAGTTGCATCTGAGACCTCCTCAACCTGGACTTTATTGTCCACATCACTATCAGAATTTTGGTCATAACAAATTAAGAAATTTCTAAGAAGTTACAAACTTTCCCTCATTTACCTGTCTTTTTTGAGCCCCCCAAACTATTCCAACCTCTGCCTGTTACCCAGTTCCAAAGCTGCTTCCACATTTTCAATATCTTTAGAACTATACCTCACTCCTCAGTACCAATTATTTGTATTACTCCATTCTCTCATTGATATAAATAAATGCCTTAGATCTGGTAATTTATGTATAAAAGGATTTAGTTGGCTCATGGTTCTGCAGGCTGTACAGGAATCATAGCAGCTTACAATCATGGTGAAGGCAAATGAGAGTCAAGACATTTCACATGGCCAGAGCAGGAGGAAGAAAGAGAGCAGGCAGTGCTACACACTTTTAAAAAATCAGATCTCATGATAATTTACTCACTCACTATCATGAGAATAGCGACAAGGGGATAGCTCTAATCCTTCCATGAGAACTCTGCCCCTTGATCCAATTACCTTCTACCCAGTCCTACCTCCAACATTGGAGATTACAACTGAACATGAGTGGGAACAGAGATCCAAACTATATTAGTGTCCATTGATGGATGAATGGATAAAGAAATTGTGAAATATACATATACATATACAATGGATCTACCACTCCAGAGTCTGAAGGACAGTAGCCCTTTTCTCACTATGCAGTGACCCAGCAGGGATTTGTGTGGGGGTTCCCACCCCACATTTCCCCTTCTCACTGCCTTAGTAGAAGTTCTCTGTGAGGGCTCCACCTCTGTAATAGGGTTCTGCCTGGAGATCCAGGCTTTTCCAGGATATATACACCAAAAACTAGTGTGTGTGTGTGTGGTGTGTGTGTGTGTGTGTGTGTGTGTGTACATATATATAAAAAAATCATATAATATATATATCTCTCTCTCACACAAACTCACACAGTGGGATGTTATTAAACCTTACTGAAGAATGAAATTCTGTCATTTGTGACAACATAGGTAAAGCTAGGAGATATTATACTAAGTGAAATATGCCAACCACTGAAAGACAAATACTGCATGACCTCACTTACATGTGGAATTTAGTAGTGTTGAACTTATAGAATAAGAGAATAGAAAGGTAATTTCCAAGTGTTGAAGTGGGGATATGAGCTGAACGACAGCTGGGAATGACTGATCAAAGAACACAGGGTTTCAGTGAGACAGGATGAATATAGTCTGAAGATCTATTTTAGAGTATGGTGACTATAGTTAATAATAGTATATCATATTTAAAAAGTGTTAATATATGAGACTTGAATTCTAGCATTCATGGCAATGTGTGTATGTGCCTACAGCAAATAGAAAACATAAACTCTATTATTTAAAAGCAATTACCTTTATTTTATTTTATTTCTCTCCTCCACTTCCTCTTCCTTCTCCTCCTCTTTCTCCTCCTAACTCTTATATATTTTAATTATGTCATTTTTCCATATGTTAAAAAATAAATGAAGCAATGTGTTATTTTTCTACACACAAAAATTAAAATTTTCATTCTAAAGCACTGAAATTACATCCAGATAATACCTTTTATCATTAAGGGTATACAAATGTGATATTATATTGATTATATTTTACCTGTATGTTTTTACATTGAATGAAAATGGTATTTCATTGGATCAATTTTAATTATTTCCAATAAAAAGTAAAGTTCCAAATCTCATGATTTTACTTATAGCACAAAGTAAAAATAAAAGGATTTTTGCATATCACCTTAACATTTGAATGTACTTTATTCTAATAAGGTTCTAATTCATTACTCAAGGTTTTGTTTTATAAAGTACCAAATGTATTATTGTACTCTTAATAAAATTAGTGATTGTTGTTTGTAATAGTTTATTCATGACACTAAATTTGGTAACTTTATTTAGGCAATTATATTAACCTGTTTTAAATTGTGTCTTTTTACCTTTTAACTCAAGTTCTGAATTTCTTAAGATATAGTAATAAAAGAGAACCAATGAGTATGGGTTTTTCAAGACTCTTTTATCTTTTAATCCAGAATGTGCCTCTTATTAGTGATCTTGTATCAGTTACTTTTATGTTCTGCAATCATATTCTCCCTTTCCCACACATGTTCAAAATTGCAAAATCATTGATAGCTACATAATTTTCAAGGGCTTGGTACATATATACAGTGGTCTCTCAGTATCCATCTGGGATGGGTTCTAGAAGTTTCTGCAGATACCCAAATCCAGGAATGCTAAAGTCCCTGATATAAAATGGTGTCATATTTACATATACCCTATGGACATCCTCTTGCACACTTTAAATCATTTTTAGATCACTTATAATATCTCATACACTCTAAGTGGTATGTAAATAGTTGTTACACTGTATTTTTTAGGGAATAATGACAAGGGGAAAACGTCTGCACATGTTCAATATAGATGTGTTTTGTAGAAACATTTTCTATCTGCTGTTCGTTGAATCAATGGATATAGAACCCATGGATATAGGAAATTGACTACTTGAGATTAGACAGCCTCTCCCCAGTATTCAAGAGACAAGATGGAGAAAGACAATTAATGTCAAGATCAGAACCTTGATTAGCTTGAGAAGTATTCTTAAAGTACACCAAAATTAAAGCCTGGTCTATTTTAACAAATCAGTCATTTAAAACCAAGGTTAGAGATCATGGTGGGGTCAGGTTGAAATTCTTGAAACAAGCACATTTTAAAAAAGGAGGAAAAGCTGTGAGATTCGCCACTGAAGTTAAAATGCTAGAAAAAGAGGGTGGAAATATAATTCCACATATATGTACATATTTATTAAAAACCTGTCATTCACAATGGTTTTACAGATTCCATGGGAACACATGGTTCTTCATTATAAGGAGCTTTAACCATATGGTGAATGAAAGGCTGAATCAAGTTCTTCAGCCTAGGGTATGAGAGATTAAGCAGCAGCCACTGAAACAGGCTATTTAAATGTCAAGCAAGATAAGACTTGGGTAAATGACTGGAATAATAGACAGGGGACAGCAGTGAACAAATGGAGCATCACATTTAGCCAACTGCTCTCCTGACCATGTCTGTGAGTTGTAAGTTAGTGATACTTCAGGGTAAGTAAAGTGTGAGTTGGTTAGATAAAAGACAGTATTTTTTGTCCAAGAAAGGAACTGCTCATAATATTTTCCTTTTAGTTTCTGGCACACATATTAACATTGATATACATATGTTATAACCAATGAATATGAATTTTTCAAGATGCTTTTGGCTTTTAATCCAGAACCTGTCTCTGGATTTTAGCTTATGTATGGCTAAAATCCTCAAATATATTGGATCATTTATTCTAACTTAGATGTCAAAAGAGGTACTTTTTATTTCTCCCCCATCCACCTTTGGGATTTTGTTAAAACAAGTTGGAGGACAAAAGTGTGTGCTTGGTTAACATTTTTTATGCTCTGTGTTTATATGCCTTTTTTCCAAAATTAGATTACCAAATTGAATTAAATGTATAACTATGCAATCAGCTTCTTCTAGTTATCCTTGCACATTCCCCCATGATCCAAATTTTCCTACATCTGCATTTCTCCATTGATGTAATTCCACTCTGAAAATGAAAGCTGTATACCCTAAATGAAAACATGGTTCAACTGAAATAAAATAAAAATAAAATTCAAGTTAATAAGTGTAATATTGTTTTCATTTCAAAAAAGTAAATACTTCTCTTTTATTTAATCTACCAATTTTTTAAGAAAAATAAAAATATTTAATATGTTGTATAAATTATATACTTTTAAATATTTTTTCTGCTTCATCATGGTAATAAGCATTGGTTAAACATGTATATATATGATGAGAAAATAATAAAATTTAAAAACTGTTGGAATCACAATAATCACTTTAAGCTTTGAGAAACATGTTACTGCAATCTGTGTCACATGTAGTTAAAATTTCTATTCTCAGATTATAGATTAAGTTGTTTTCTAATTTGTTTTGTTCTGTACAATGACTAGAGGGAATTAAAGGAAGTCAAGGACAAAAACCTCCCATCTTCTTAGTTGGTAACCCTTGTTATAGATTAGCTTTCCCTTTGTTATTTTACTTAGCTTAGACCAGATAACAGAAAACATATGACTATTACACCTTCTGTTAAATAGGTTAAATGTACCCTTCCCAAAAAGAAACACTGCCTGTAACTAATCAAATTGCTATACGTATGTTCCAACCTTGTATGAGTAATGTAGCCCTGCTGAAAACTCTTGTTTCTGACTAAATTTCAACTTTTCTACTTTGAAACACTGATTCTTGGAGTAGTGTTTCCAGCTGATCCATTCTCACACTTCACTTGAATAAACTCTCTTTGAATTAGATTCTGCTTCTTTTGATTATTTTAGGTTGACATTACACACACACACACACACACCACACACACACACACACACACATATTTTAACCTTGCTTCAGAATAGTGTCCTTTGACATCCACAGGGGATTGGTTCCAGGAATCCTCATGCATACCAAAATTCATGGATGCTCATGCCCTTACATACATAAAATAGTATGATATATGCATATAACTCATGCACATTCTCTCATACACTTTAAATCAACACTATTATTACTTATCATACCTAATACAATACAAATGCTATGTTAGTATTTATACTGTGCTGGTTTTTAAATTTGAGTTATTTTTAATTATTTTCTCTTATATATATACATATATATTATACTTTAAGTTCTGGGGTACATTTGCAGAATGTGCAGTTTTGATACATAGTTATACACATGCCATCATGGTTTTCTGCACTCTTCAACCTGACATCAACTATCCCTCCCGAGCCCCTCAAACTCAAATAGGCCCTAGTGTGAGATGTTCCTCTCCCTGTGTCCATGTGTTCTCATTGTTCAAGTCCCACTTAATGAGTGAGAGCATGAGGTGTTTGGTTTTCTGTTTCTGTGTTAGTTTGCTGAGAATGATGGCTTCCAGCATCATCCATGTCTCTGCAAAGGACACAAACTCATCCTTTTTTATGACTGCATAGGATTCCATGATGTATATGTGTCACATTTTCTTTATCCATTCTATCATTGATGGACATTTGGGTTGGTTCCAAGTCTTTGCTATTGTGAACAGTGCTGCAATAAACATAATATGTGCATGTGTCCTATAGTAGAATGATTTATAGTCCTTTGGGTATATACCCAGTAATGGGATTGCTGGGTCAAATGGTATTTCTAGTTCTAGATCCTTGAAGAATCTCCACACTGTGTTCCACAATGGTTGAACTAATTTACACTCCCAGTGTAAAAGCATTCCTATTTCTCCACATCTTCTCCAGCGTTTGTTGTTTCCTGACTTGTTAACAATTGCCATTCTAACTAATGGTATCTCATTGTGGTTTGGATTTGCATTTCTCTAATGACCAGTGATGATGAGCATTTTTTCATACATTTGTTGGCCACATAATTGTCCTCTTTTGAGAAATGTCTGCTCATATCTTTTGCCCACTTTTTGATTTTTTTTTCTCTTTTACATTTGTAAATTCTTTGTAGATTCTGGATATTAGCCCTTTGTCAGATACATAGATAGCAAAAATTTTCTCCCATTTTGTAGGTTGCCTGTTTACTCTGATGACAGTTTCTTTTGTTGTGCAGATGCTCTTTAGTTTAATTAGGTCCCATATATCAATTTTGGCTTTTGTTGCCATTGCTTTTGGTGTTTTAGACATGAAGCCGTTGCCCATGCATATATCCTGAATGGTATTGCTTAGGTTTTCTTTTGGGATTTTTTATGGTTTTATGTCTTACATTTAAGTCTTTAATCCATCTTGAATTAGTTTTTGTATAAGATGTAAGGAATGGATCCAGTTTCAGTTTTCTGCATATGGCTAGCCAGTTTTCCCACCCATTTATTAAACAGGGAATCCTTTACCCATTGCTTATTTGTGTCAGCTTTGTCAAAGATAAGATGGTTGTAGATGTGTGGTGTTATTCCTGAGGTCTCTGTTCTGTTCCATTTAGTCTATATATCTGTTTTGGTATGAATATCATGCTGTTCTGGTTACTGTAGCTTTGTAGTATAGTTTGAAGTAAGGTAGCGTGATGCCTCCAGCTTTGTTCTTTTTGCTTAGGATTCTCTTGGTTATGCAGACTATTTTCTGGTTCCATATGAAGTTTAAAGTAGATTTTCCTATTCTTTGAAGAAAGTCAATGGTAACTTGACGGGGATAGCATTTAATCTATAAACTGCTTTGGGAAGTATGGCCATTTTCAGAGCATTGATTCTTCCTATCCACGAACATGGAATGTTTTTCCATTTGTTTGTGTTCTCTCTTATTTCCTTGAGCAGTGGTTTGTAGTTCTCCTTGAAGAATTCTTCACATCCTGAGTAAGTTGTATTCCTAGGTATTTTATTCTCTTCGTAGCAATTCTGCATGGGAATTTACTCATGATTTGGCTCTCTGTTTGTCTGTTATTGGTTTATATTATTTTTGTACATTGATTTTGTATCCTGAGACTTTGTTGAAGTTGCTTATCAGCTTAAGGAGATTTGGGGCTAAGACTATGGGGTTTTCTAAATATACAATCATGTCATCTGCAAACAGGGACAATTTGACTTCCTCTTTTCCTATTTGAATACTCTTTATTTCTTTCCCTTGCCTGATTGCCCTGGCCAAAACTTCCAATACTATGTTGAATAAGAGTGGTGAGGGAGGGCATCCTTTTCTTGTGCTGGGGGAGTGCTTCCAGTTTTTGCCCATTCAGTAGGATATTGGCTGTGGGTTTGTCAGAAATATCTCTTATTATTTTGAGCTACGTTCCATCGATACCTAGATTATTGAGAGTTTTTACCATGAAGGGGTATTGAATTTTGTCAAAGGCCTTTTCTACATCTATTGAGATATTCATGTGGTTTTTGTCATTGGTTCTGTTTATTTGATGGATTATGTTTATTGATTTGCATGTGTTGATCCAGACTTGCATCCCTGGGATAAAGCCAACTTGTTCATGTTGGATAAGCTTTTTGGTATGCTGCTGGATTTGGTTTGCCAGAAATTTTTTGAGGATTTTCGCATAGATGTTCATCAGTGATGTTGGCCTGAAATTTTCTTTGTTCTCTCTCTGCAAGGTTTTGGTGTCAGGATGATGCTGGCCTCATAAACTGAGTTAGGGAGGATTCCCTCTTTTTCTATTGTTTGGAATCATTTCAGAAGGAATGGTACCAGCTCCTCTTTGTACCTCTCATAGAATTCAGCTGTGAACTTTTCTGGTCCTGGAGATTTTTTGGTTGGTAGGCTATTAATTACTGCCTCAATTTCAGATCTTGTTATTTGTCTATTTAAGGATTTGATTTCTTCCTGGTTTAGATTTGGGAGGGTGCATGTGTCCAGGAATTTATCCTTTTCTTCTAGATTTTCTAGTTTATTTGCATAGAGGTGTTTATAGCATTCTCTGATGGTAGCTTTTATTTCTGTGGGATCAGTGGTGATACCCTCCATATCATTTTTTATTACATCTATTTGATTCTTTTCTCTTTTCTTCTTTATTCTTCTGGTTATCAGTTTACCTATTTTGTTGATTTTTCCCCCCCAGAAAACCAGCTCCTGGATTCATTGATTTTTTTGAACTATTTTTCATGTCTCTATCTCCTTCAGTTCTGCTCTGATCTTAGTTATTTGTTGTCTTCTGCGAGCTTTTGAATTTGTTTGCTCTTGCTTCTCTAGTTCTTTTAATTTTGAGGTTAGGGTGTCGATTTTAGATCTTTCCTGCTTTCTTTTGTGGGGATTTAGTGCTATAAATTTCCCTCTAGAGACTGCTTTAAATGTGTCCCAGAGAATCTGGTATGTTGTATCTTTGTTCTCACTGGTTTCAAAGAACATCTTTATTTCGGCTTTCATTTCATTATTTACCAAGTAGTCATTCAGTTATCCGTAATTGTTTTACTCTACAGATATGGATCCTGTGGATGAAGAGAACCAAATGTACCTACTATTTGTTTCCCTGTCCCACACACAAGGTAGCTAGTTGCCTACTTTTTCCTAATTATCACATTCTGAATGTATTATCTTATGAGCCTTTCAATCAAACAAAGGCCTTTTATTTGTCTTACAATTTTCCAAAGGCAGAGTTTAAAAATAATTTAAAATCTCACTTAGAATTTCTTTCAGCTACAAATCTATGGCTTTTAAAATGAAACATACATAGAAAATCATACTAGGAAGTACTGATCAGCTCTGCTAACTTTAAGACTGTGGTGAACTTATGTCTAACTACGAAACCAAGCCTTCTGGTATAGTATCTGTCAGTGTGAAAGGAATTTATTTTAGATATTTTTCTACATTATACTTTATATTATAAATAAAACAAATAAATGCCTAATCCTAACTATCCAACTTTGGTATAAACTATTTTCTTTTTTTATAAATTATTTTCTACATTATGCTGATATATATGTTAAATACACAGACTCTAACTAGGCTTTAAAATAATAAATGATATATGATATAGATGACTCAGCCATGAATTAATTTTACTTTTTAAATCAATTTTGAGTTCACTTTAAGTTTCATTTACATAAGTAGACATATACCTAGTTTTCAAGGTAAATACAAATATGCCAATTTTATACATGAATAGTGTGGGCACATTTCTGCTACAGTAAATATTTTATATAATTAGTAATATGTATTCCATGGGTATATTTCAAGCATTTTATCCAAATTTATATTCCCTTGGTCATCACTAATTTTTATACCATATGCTTGTAACAAAAACGCTGATCAACTGGATCCTTTTTCACAGAAGAAAGCTTCACGAGAAATTAGCATATGTTAGAAGAAGAAAAACAGAGAAAATACAATGAGGAACATTTTGTTTGTGAGGAAGATTGTAATTTAATTCTTCAAAACTGTCAGAGCCTCTATTCCATGGTAGCTTTTGGAATACAATTCAATTTTTCATTTATTTTAACAATTTTTCTACTCTCCTGAGAAAGACAACTATTTATATTTTTATAATCGACTAATATATATTTCACAGACGTCATTTCTTTTTTTTTTTTTTTTTTCATTTTATTTTTTGAGAGGAGTCTCACTGTGTCACCCAGGCTGGAGTGCAATGGTGCGATCTCGGCTCACTACAAGCTCCGCCTTCTGGGTTCACGCCATTCTCCTGCCTCAGCCTCCCAAGTAGCTGGGATTACAGGCCCCCGCCACCACGCCTGGCTTTTTTGTATTTTTAGTAGAGATGGGGTTTCACCCTGTTAGCCAGGATGGTCTCGATCTCCTCATCTTGTGATCCGCCCGCCTCGGCCTCCCAAAGTGCTGGGATTACAGGCGTGAGCCACCACCCCTGGCCCACAGACGTAATTTCTTTGAGGCTCTTCACGATGTTGTGAGTCAGGAAGCTTAACATTTTTGGCTATGTTTAAGTGGTATACTGAAATTAACTTGTGTACTGACCTATGAACACAAGCTAAAGGTAAATAAAGCAGGACCTAGAATTATTATTATTTTATTTTTTGGCATAAGTGTTGAGTGATCTTTTCGTTTTTTAGCGTTGTAGTGGAGAGTCAAGAATATAAACCACTAGCATAATGCATCTCTTGCATGATTTCAGGTACAAATAAGTAAAGTACGTTGACTTTCTTTCTCCACTTCCCTTTTTAATCTTGCCTCCCAAATGGCTGTTAGGGCTACATATTTCATCCCCAATTCCACTTATCTTGTTCCATCATCATATTTACATTGCTGTAATATCTTGCTAACTGTACTGATAGTGTTTTCCTCTCTCCTTCTTTAGTCCATTCTTCACATTTCAGAAACAATAATTTTTTCTCACATTTCAATTCAGTAGATGTTCATATTTGGTATAATAAAATCCAACCATTCCTCCGAAATCTGAAAATACGTCTGTTGTGTCCTTTAAAACAGCTTGAATGTCAAGCAGAATATATCTATACAAACACACACACACAAGATATATAATATATATACTGCCTCCTCTAATATCAGTAGTGCTATGATTCTTTTCATGAAATGCTTCTTTTTTTCCAACACGTTTTAATGGACAAGCCATATACCTAAAGTTAATTCAAACTGTTTATTTTATGTGACTTAGAAAAAATAGTTTAGTAAAAACAGAAAACTAAAATTTTATATTAAATATTAGATAAATCAGCATTGAATAAAAACACCACATAGTTATTGGTGTAATTGTAATTACTTGTTACATTACATTATTCAGATTTAGATAAAATACATTTATACCTCCTGTGCTATGCCAAATATAAACAAGAATTTAAAAGAATTTAAAAGACAATAATGAATATCAGATTTATTGTGCAATGTCTTTTCTTGCACACACAGTTGCAATAGCAATGATACATTGGTAAATTTCTAAAGCAATTGAATTTACTATACACAAAATAATATTTGAATATTTTAGAAAACCTAGAACAGACTATAATGACCAGTAAAATAGTTCCAACCACTAAAGAAAGAAAATACATTTTTTGTTGAATTATACAGTGCAAGGCATTTTGCATTATTTTCCTTTAGAGACTCATGTCTAAGTTGTATAGATGAATAATAAACTTCTGTAGCATCTGTCTGTTAGGGGCAAATATTCTACTATAATTTTTAATTTCTGAAACAACACAGTAGGCCAAAAATGTAGACTAGGTAAAAATTAAGAATAAGATAATCTATTCATTCCTCTTACCCTTGATAGAATGAAATTGCAAATACATACATAAGCAAATGAATAGTTATAAATGTAAGATTGACTTTGTAAAAGATGAATATTTCTTCTGAAATCTATCCAAAATAAATATTGTTTTTAGTTTAGTCTCTGGAATAAAAATGTGTCAACAATTTTAAGATTTAGACAAAGCCATCTGGGCTCTTCTCCTACCCTTTTTTTTTTCTCCAGGATGCCCTGCTACATAAACTTCTGTAGTGGACAACATGAGGTAACACCCAGATTGAAATTCAGGAGTGGTACACCCAGGTTCTACAAGGACAGCTCTCAGCTGCTAGCCTCTCCTTCAAATATAGATGAAGAAAGACACCTTGCCCAAGGTGATGATTTCTTCATGAGATGGCTTTCTTCCAATGAGTGATTAATAGTGAGATATAAAAGCCCAACCTTCTTACTTCAACTTGAGACAGCTTTGAAGTATCATCCCAGCATCAGAGCTACCAATAAGCACAGCTGAGGCCCTTGTATGAGTGGGCTGCAGCCCATACTGAGTCCTGCTTTCTCCGATCCCTTCCACAAGTATTTATACCTAGAACACTCTCTAATAAACTGCCTGCATACTAACATCCATGTCCTAGGTTGTTTCCCAAGAAGTCAAACAAAAAACTCACCAGTTTTTGTACATTCCTTCACATAGTCTTAGTAAGCATAATTCGAAGAATATATATTTTAGAGTAAGCTAGTCCTTTAGAGTGCAAGCTCTGTAGGGCCTGCAGTAACATGCAGTTGCCCCAGAAATACTAAACGAATGAAGTAGTTTTTTCCAAAATGTATGGAAACTGACCAATAAAGCAATAGTTTTATTATTATAATAAGTATTATTCTCTAATATGGGACATCTGTTGCTAAGTACTTGAAAATCAATGTATTAGCTATTTAATACTCTGCTGAAATTAATTACTAGGATTCGTGAAGTACTGAGAAAACAACCAAAATCGGTTTTGTTTCTGTTTCTTTGAGACAGAGTCTCACTGTCGTCCAGTCTGGAGTGCAGTGGTAGTGATCCCAGCTCACTGCAACCTCCGCCTCTCTGGTGATAGTTATGCGTCAGCCACCAGAGTAGCTAGGATTACAAACTAGAGATGTGTATTTGTCATGTTGCCCAGTCTGGTCTTGAATTCCTGGCCTTAAGTGATCTGCCAGCCATGGCCTCCCAAAGTGCTGGGATTGACAGGTGTGAGCGACCGCTCCCGGCCCAAAAGAGGATTTTAATTGTGAGTTTGTTACTAACTAAATATGTCGCCTTGGGCAGCCACTTAATTTCTCTAGATTTCAGTCTTCTCTTTAATAAAATGAGTGTTTAAATCAAAATAGTATGTCTCCTTTCAAGAAAGGTCTGGCAAGAGAAGGATAATCCATAATAAGAGATGAATACAAAAAAAATACATCCACATGTTCAGACAAATGATAGTTTGTTGATTCTAAATATCATAAAAAGAAAGCTTTGATTATGGTTAGAAACAGTGAAAATTTCCATGTGAGCACTGTGGTTGATATTCTATAGTATAGAACTATCACTCAAAAGTAAAATACCCAGTTCCAGGATCAAATTCTCCAGTCTCCTGGTATCGAGGTTAGCTGTGAAAGTAAATTTCCTTTGAGGAAAAGTGAAATATTATATTTGTGGAACCAGATTTTAAGTATATGTTGCACTTTCTCCAAATTTTCTCTTCTCTTCTGGATAGATGAAGAGATTGACAAGGCCTTAAGGAAAGCTGGACTACACAATGAAAGGAGCTGGGATCCTGGATCATCGTGTGGATAAAGGCAGCCTGCCAACAAGACACTGATATTGTATTGTTAACTATGAAGTAGACTTTTCTTGTTACTAAACTACTGCCATTTTGTTTTGTGATAGTGATTATTCTAGCAACAGTCATTACCAGAATGAAGTTTAATATTATTTATTTCAAAATGTTTCCCCTTCAATCCCTACTTCCCTTTAGATTATACATGCCCTGAGATAGTTCATTACATAAAATAAAATTCAGCTGGCAATTATCTGTAAACTGCCAAAATATAACATTATTCTATTATTTTATATGCATGACAAGCACTGGCACCTTCTTGATGTAGTTATATCACTTATTAAACATTAGTGCCATATACCATTTTGTAGCATTTTAAAATTTAAATTATTACAATCTATCAATACACAAAAACTATACCATAATAAAATATGCACACTTTTCCATTCTGTAAATTTGTTAGTTTCCTTCTGAGATGTACATATTAAAAAGAATGTGATGAATTAGCAGAAATACAAGAAAATCTGCCAATAATATAACAGTTTTGAAATAAAACCAATCAGAAAATGCTTAAATAATTAAATTTTGTTCCAACTCATTGGGGAAAAATTGGCTTGAGAGAAAATTTAACATAATATTAAATTACATAACAGATTTGATGAACATGATTGTTTATAAAGTAGTTGATGATTTAAATGGAAATCATGAGAAATTTGATTTGCTGAGTATTCTGCATTTAAAAATAAAAACAGTTGAACTTAGTGTTAACTAGCCTTTAGGTTTTAGAAATCATTAATTTCTTCTTTCAGCAATTAGTATTTGCTATGTATCAAACACTATGCTTATCAGTTGGAGAACAAAAATTATTAGACTTGGCCCCTGTCATAAACAGCTCTCATTCTAAGAAGAAATAAAATAATGTCTATAAAATAGAAACAGGGGCTAAAGGTAGTTGAAAAGCATCAGGCAGTATCTCTTCTCTCTACCTTCCTGCCATTCCTGCATAACCCACGTTATTCTTCAGAATGTTATTTTTAAAAGTTAATCACTTTATTTCATGCCCTGAATTACATCCCCTAATAATTAGTACCTAATTGTTTCTCTTTGGGCTTAAACCAGTTTCAACACTGCTTTCTCTCTCCTGACAGCCTTATGAGATTGCTTCTGCCTAAGTTCCCTCCTGATCTAACACTATTCTCCCTCTTACCCTCTAGATACTTTAAGTTTCTTTCTGTTTTCACATACATCAAATATACCTTATGCTCTTAGGAATTGCTGTTTCCTCTGCCTGGGCTTTCCATGTCTCAAATCTTTGTATGGCCAATTGGTCCTTTAACTCTAAACATTAAGATGTCAGTTCTAATGATGCTGCACAGAACTATTGTATAGACCATCCTCTCCAAAGTTTATCAGTTTTCTAATGACCTTTATATTTTACTATTTTTAGATCTTTGTAGTTTTTGTTACTCTGTAAAATTATATTTATATACATTTATTTACTTCTTTGTGACTTGACCCTCTCTATTAAAATTTAATTTTTATGATTTTGGTATCTATGTCTTACTGCCTTATCTTCAACAATGAGAATAATTCTTGGTGTATATATTAACTGCTTTAAAAATTGTTGAATTTTAAATGAATGAGTGAGGAAAAAATTATAAACCAGATTGGGCATGGGTTGAGTCTCAAAGGGCGAGTAGAATCTAACCAAAAATAGATTCCTCCTTAGTAAATAATAATAATGGATCAATATTATTTTATTAAATGTTACAAATGCATTATACTGATGTATAATGTTAATGACAAGGTGAAACTGGGTATGGGACATACAGATACTCTGAGTTTATTGTATATGTACAACTGTTCTAAAAAGTAACACCTACTTACAGGACAGTGTCACATAAAAATGCAAAAATGATGTGTCACCGTCAGGATCCAGCCAAGCTGAGGACCGAGGGGAGTAGGTGGATGAGCAGGTGCAACTGAAAAACACTCAAGGAATCCTAGGGAGTTTTGACATGGCTTTACTCTTTTTTTCCCCCCCCCTACTCTTTTTTTAGCTCACTTTTTTCTCTGCATGTAAGTCCAGGAAAAGCGTGAAGACCCGTGTCAAAACTCCTTACGATTCCTCGAGTATTCTTTGAGCTGCCCACCACTCATCCACCCACTCCCCTCAGTCCTCAGCTTGAGCTGGAACCTGACACTTGGCGTGGCATTTGGCGTAGTTGGCAGGATCCCAAGCTGGGTGAGCCTTCAGTCCCCACTGATTCTGGATTAACCATGTGGCCACAACATGGGTTGTGGCACCCCAGTGGCAGCTGTGTTGCAAGGATGGGTTCTGGTGGAAACCTGGGTGGCAGTAGATGGATCCCGCATGAGCATGGAGAAGGCGCTGAAGCAGCTGGAAGCACAGAGCACTGAGTAGAAGCGAGTTTTTGCCAGTGGAGTATGGTGGGGATTTTTGACTGCCCTATGAGAAATACACACCCAGTCCCTAAGGGATGCAGCAGAGGTAAGGGTCTTCCAGGCACAGGAGGGGTTCCTGGAACCCCAGCTACACAGCTCAGAAAAATAGTTAGAAGCTGCCATGAATGGAGACCTCCAAGTGCAGATGGGGCACCTGGAGGCTAGGCTACAGATCTTGGAAAAAAAAAAAAATAGAGGTTGCTGTGAATGCAGGCCTGGGTCCATTGTCTCTGCTGGAGACCTCCACTCAGTCTGATACTAAGGAAGCCATTGGCGGGAACAAGAGATCCGTGCCATAAAAAGGGAGAAGATACCCCAGCCACAGGGGGGCCCCCATGGGAGAAAATGGTGCCCCAGTAAGTGGCATGCTCACAGACGTGAATAGATTTGATTTTGGCTGGGACTGACTAACAGAAAATCAATAACCAGGCCAATGAAGTTTTCTTAACTTTGTGAAAACTGTTGCCTCTGGAGCAACAATTCCAGAAAAAGCCCAAGGGAGAGAAGAACATTACTGCATGACCCAGTCCCGCCTGGGTACTCCAGCTCAAAGACTAAATGCTGCAGCCAGGCGAGGTTGTAAAGCCTTTTCTGTTTGATAAGGGAACTGGTCAAGGTGCCCAGCTTGGGGGAACACTGGACAACCAGAGGGCACATGTGGAGTTAGCAATCCACTGGTTCATCACCAATGTACAGTAAGTGCTGGCACTGATAGACACCAGCATAGATGCATTCTGGGAGTGGACATTTTACACGACTTGGCAGCTGTGCCGTCTATCACGGACTCGAGAGACGTCTTGATGACAGAATTGGGATGGTACCACTATGTGGTGGACTTGGCTAACACATTTTTTTTTTTTTTCCCACAGAGCTAGGAACAGTTTGTCTTCATGGGAGGGCGACAGTGGACTTTTACAGTGTTGTCACAAGGCTATGTGCATAGCCCCACCATTTTATGGTCTTGTTAATCATATTATCCTAACCTCTGATTCTCTTGCAGATTTAGAAGTGGCAATGTTCCCCTGGCCTAGACTTAAGATAATGTGGCTGAGACTGCCTTCCTGGAAGCCAGATGGTCTATTCAGCAGGCACAAGCCCTACAGGTAGTTGACCAGGGGCACTCATTTGAGGTGGATGTGCATGTGACCACAGACGGTTTCAGCTGGGGTGTGTGGCAGCACACAGAGGGCTTAAGAACACAAGTAGGCTTTTGGTCCCAGCTATGGAAGGGAGCTGAGCTCTGGTATTCATTAAAAGATAAGCAGTTGGTAACTGCATATGCTGCCTTTCAGGCTCATGAGAGCATGGCATGATGGGTTACAGTCACCAAGCGGATGACTTACCCGATACTGGGATGGGTGCATTCATGGAAAACGACCTCCTGGACTGGGAAAGAAGTTAGTAACTGCATATGCTGCCTTTCAGGCTCATGAGAGCATGGCATGATGGGCTACAGTCATCATGCGGATGATTTACCCGATACTGGATGGGTGCATTCATGGATAACGACCCCTTGGACTGGGAAAGCAGTTAGTAACTGCATATGCTGCCCTTCAGACTTATGAGAGCATGGCAGAATGGGCTACGTGGTCATTCATATGACTTACCCATTAGCAGGATGGGGGCGTTCATAGATAATGACCCTGTAGACTAGGGCACCATAGACATCCACTTGGGCAACATAGGTCACCTACTTAGAGCAGTGAAGTACTCTGAATGCAAATCCTTTAGCAACAGAGCTGCAAGAGGTCTTGGGACCTGTAGTCCTAATGCAATTTAAGGCCATGGGGCCTAAGGCCATGGGACCTGAGGCACCCCTAGACCCTGAGCCTTCACCATTTAAGGAAGGGTGTCCTCCCATTCTCCATGGGGCATGGTACACAGATGGGTCCAGCCATGGTGCTACTGCTGCCTGTACCACTGCTGCAGTCCCACTTAGTACTAATTACCAAATGGTTTGAAGCCGGGTGTGGATGAAGTAGCCAATGGGCTGAATTCAGAGCCATATGAATTGTGATCACGAAGGAGGTGACACGTATGTTAATCTGCACCAATAGCTGGGCAGTTTATCGAGGCTTAACCTTGTGCTTAACTACTTAGAAGTTACAAAAGTGGTTAGTCACTGGCCTATATGGGGCGAGGACATGTGGCAAGACCTATGGGAGGAAGGATGACCTCCTTCGACCAGGTATGGGGACAAACAGTAAGCTTTAGTTGCCTGCCCCAACACCCGTAAAGGTAGGGAAACAAGAAATCTGGCTTAATATATAAAGTAACATTGGGGTAAAGTCACCATGGGGTGGTTGCCGACATATGTCTGACCTGTGTGTCTGGGGACTGTGTGTGAAGTTTGTGTATCAGGCCTATGTTCCCAGAGCTTATGTGTCAGGCTTATGTCAAGCCTTGTGTTGGGCTTGTGTGCCCAAAACCTATGTATCAGGCCTCTATGTCAGACTTGCTTGTCCAAGGCCTGTGTCTCCCTTGGCCTAGCGGTTAGAGTGTAAGAAAAATGGAATTACTGTGGGCAGGAATAGGCCACGGCAGGCATGTGGTGCAGCATGACTCAGTGGGTTTGGAGTACAGGCACACAACTCTGCACATTACGTAAGCACAACATGTGGGCACATTATGTAACCACACCACATGAGGTAAATTAGGTGATCACCCATATGAGCTAATGCTTGGTTCAGAGCCACTATTGTTTGTAGAAGGTATAATTACCCTGCCTAAGCTGTACATATGGCTCTCGCTCACGTCCATAGAGAAAGTAAAGTCATGTCGAAACCATCTGTGATTCCTTGAGTGTTTTTCCAGCTACCTGAGACTTGCCCAACAACTCCTCTTGGACCTCAGTTAGAACCTGATAGGGTGGTGGAAACACAGTTTCACAGCAAAAGATAAAATGATGTGAGGATATCTCCAACCACTTTGATACAAAAATCTCATGTTATTGGCTTATGCAGGTAAGAATATAGGCTGTTTACAGTTGGACTCCTCAGGAGTGGATACTGAGATGAAGGTTCATGTGATAGGGAGAGAGTAGGAATTATTTCTAGGATAATTAATAGTAGAATAGAGAAGCAGGACTGGGAAGGAAAGGACATAGAAGGGTGGTGCATCAAGCAAAGTCTCCTGGAAGGTAAGTTTGACTTGATCATGCAGAGAAGATGTGGAAATAATGTGGGCCACCTTTTAGAAGATTCATAGGAAAGGCAGCAGCTGAAGTATTTACATGGCACAGCACTCAGTTACCGCTTTAGCCAGACCTAGGTAAGATCAGGTGCTCTAAATTCCCAAAAATCTTCAACTAGGGTGAGGCAGGCAAGTCCTTGCAGCCTGAGTGCTCCTTCAGAGAAAAACACAGGGGCTGGTTGTTGGAAGTAGAAGCATTCTGAAAGCTGGAGATAGTAAAGGAGTCTAAACAGACCTTTATGGAACACTGACACTGATTTGATTGCTAGAGTCAAATCTCTGTATTAATTACTTTAATCCTGGTTCAGTTCTGGACAATGTATGTTATTTTAGGACTAAGTTTCCTAGTAGTATCTACTTGTTTTGGTCCAGTTGGTTTTGTCCTCTGAATTACCTTAGTTGTACAACTGTAGTAATAAATATTTATTTTTCTGTGTTAACAGTTGTTATATTTTAGAGTGCATCAGCTTGCTGTACTCTATTTCTTGAGTTTCTAATTTAGTAGACTTAGGTTAAGGCCTAGAATTTGTATTTACAATAGTTTGTCAGGTCATGCTTATGCTGCTGATCTGAGACATCACCATTCCTCTTTATATTTGGGAATATATAAATATTCTCAACATATGTTTCATGAGTATTTTTCATATATGAATATAATCATCTTGTATATAGAAGATAATTGGTCTTTGTGAATTATGAAGTCTTAAAATGTTCCATCATATTCAATACTCATTTGATTTTAATCATTGGAATATATTTTATATTTTTAATATACTCAATAAATGATTGCTTATCTTTTTGTTTTATTTTTACAAATATCTTGCCATTATTTAAGAAACATAAGTAAATATAAGAGCTAAATAAATACATTTGTCCTATTGAAAAAATGACAGACACTTGGATTATATTTGTTTGCTCTAATATACACATAACAAAATATAAACCAATAAGAATATACACCACAAGAAAATGAAAGATTAAACAATTTAATTTTTAATTCCTCTGTGAAATTACAGCATCTTGATATATATGAATTTTTGTATTGCTCTATTAGGTAATACATTTTCGATAAATTCTTAGATTAGGAGAGTCAGTGAATTCATGTAGCATTTCATTTGCTCTTGAAATATTGAGTAAAGTTCTGTTTTAGGTCAAAAATAACACAGTAAACTATAATCTGTGTATAAAAAAATTCATAAATCAAAATTCCTAAATATAATTGCCCACTTTAAAATATCCTAGGCTTCAGAGGTGAGATACAGTATTTTGTACAAAAAATGACTTAAGCAATTCTACTTACTTTTAAATGAAAATGACTGTGGTGAGGCCGGGAGAGGAGCAATGGCTCACTCCTGTAATCCCAGCACTTTGGGAGGCCGAGGCGGACAGATCACGAGGTTAGGAGATTGAGACCACTCTGGGTAACATAGTGAAACTCCGTCTCTACTAAACATCCAAAAAAATTAGCCGGGCGTGGTGGCGGGCACCTGTAGTCCCAGCTACTGGGGAGGCTGAGGCAGGATAATGGCGTGAATCCAGGAGTCAGAGCTTATATTGAGCCTAGATCACACCACTGCACTCCAGCCTAGGCGATAAAGCGAGATTCTGTCTCAAAAAAAAAAAAAAAAAAATTGAATGTGGTGAACTCATCAATACATATTTGTATAACAAAGCTGCCGCAGAGCTATATCTTACAGGGAGCTTTCCATGAACTAGGTTGGTTATTTGAGTATTAAGTTATTTTAGGTTAACTATGGAAATTATGTATATTTCATAAAGTAATATTGTTCTTTTATTGGTCTGATTCATTGTAGCATTTTACTCTTCAGCAGTAGTTCTGATTATGTGGTCTACACTTACTTCAGTGGTAGGCTTTAATTCTTTTTTTATTCTCCAAAAGTAACTGAATACTGACATTTATTTAATTCTTTAAGAATTTTATTAATGCTTATAAAACATTAATAAAATATATTATTAGTTCTGGTATATATTATTAGAATATCTTAGAATTGCTATATGATTGCATTTTTCACCACAATTCCCAATATTTAACTGCAACTTTAAGTGGCTACTCTTAATTCTCCATATTATCAAACAGATAGTCATTTATTCTGAGGAGGCACTGATCATCCTTCAATGTTGTTCATAGGCAGAAAGAAACACAATTTTAGTGAAGCACCACATACCACAAAGAATATTAGAAAAATAGAATTAACATAAAAATCATAATCACTATCTAAAAGTCAGTTTAAAATTTCCATTATTTATATATCAATACTTGTGTACTCTTTAGCATTTTAAATGAAGCTAGTAAAACATAAAAACGTAAGGTTTTTGAAGATCCAGGTCTACTGCACTAGAGGTAATCCAAGGAATCTCAGTGACCTAAAACACATTCCCAGCTAAAAGCATCAGCTCACGTTCTTTAGGTATACTGTCAGACCCTGGACCGACATATGGATTGAGAGATTGCAATATGCATCAATCAGCAGGGTATCTTGAGGAAACTGCAGAGTGCATTTAGCTGTTACAGCTGGCAGAACTGACCTGTACAGCTTATTACCACAGGAGAGAAATTTTCTCTGGCCCCACTGCCCTCACTAAGTTTCTAATGACAGGATCCACTTTGTTTCACTGAGAAATGAGGATTTTACCTATAACATACAAATATACACAGTAAATTCCTTCATGAGGAATTACAGAGAAAACCACCTCCATTCCACTTTGGCAATCACACATTTGAACTTTGATTACACATGGAATATTGAATTGCAATGTTCCCTGATAGCCTTCTACCTTCAACACTTTGAAATTTAGACTTTTTTTTTTTTTTCAATAACATACTCTTTTTTTTTTTTTTTTTTTTTTTTTCTTCTGTAACCCATGTCCCCGTTTGGTCTGAATCTCTTCTTAACACTTACTGTCAAATCCTCCCAGTTTTTCCAAGTTACTAATTACTGCTCACCCTTCTGGCTTTTATTTTCAATATGTATGGCTAGCCAAAGTTGCTCCCTCCCACACCCTGGACTACTCTTCTCAGCCCATCCCATTACTCATTAACCAGTTACAAACTGCTTCTCCCTAGCATTATTGATATGATGTAAACTAGATCTAGATAGAAACATAAAAAGATTTTGATCAGGTTGGACAGAAGGATGTGAAGATAGGAGGCTTTCCACAGGCTACTTTGGAGACTGGGCCTGTGAATTTGAGCTAAAAAGAAAAATAAGTGCTTAGAAAGGAACAGAATATATAAAGAAGAAATCAGTGCTTAGTTGAAGGAGCCCACATTGTGTGTTTTAATAATACTTCTTATTTAAAGGGTTGATCAATGGGCAAAAAGCTACAGTTAGGTAGAAAGAATAAGTTCTGGTGTTCTACTGCATAGTAGGATGACTGAAGTTAACAATATTGTATATTTCAAAATGGCTAGAAGGTTTTGAATGTTCTCAACACAAAGAAATGCCAAATGTCTAAGATGCTGGACATGCTAATACTCTGATTTGATCATTGCACAATCTATACATGTATTAAAGCATCATGTTGTACCCTAGAATTATGTACAATTATTATGTAACGTATAAAATTTTAAAAATAATAAGTTTTGAATTATATTCAAGAAGATTTTTTAAAAAGTTAGCCTTGCATGGTAGTATGCCCCTGTGGCCCCAGCTACTTGGGAGGCAGATGTGTGAGGATTGCTTGAGCCCTGGAAATTAATGCTGCTATGAGCTATAATGACACTACTGCACTCCAGTCTGGGTGACAGACGCAGTCTCCAGAAAAAAAAAAAAAAAAAAGGTGAAAAGGTGAAAGGTAGGCCTCTGTTCTCCATAAATAATCATTATTCATAATTTTCCTTGCTGCTTTGAGAAATGTATGGATATAGAAGTCTTTATTCTTTCAACAGGAATGTTGATGAAATTATAACATATATAATGTCAAACTAATTTTTTTATACCCCAAGGGTATTTTTATATTACTATATATACACATATACTGTATTCTATTTAATGGGTAACATGTATTCCATTATAATGTGGTTCATAATTATTTAGCCAGTTACATATTAATAAGTTGTTTCTAGTTTTTTTCTCTTCAATAAAATAAATGCTGTATAGAAGATCCTTGCCCTGAGCATATCCACAGAATAAATTCCTAGAAGCTTATTTGCTGGGACCAAAAATTATGTCTATTGTAAAGGTCTTTATGATAGTTTACATCACTCAGATTTTCTCACAAATGGTCCTGGGCATTGAGTTCTCAGCTTAACATCACCCTCTCAGACCTTTATGGACAACATGGTAATTTTTGGTTCTCTGTTAATATGTTACTCATTGTCTTTTGTGTTTTCTACCACCAGAATGTGGGTCCCATGAGAACAGAGACATTTTCGGATTTCTTTCACCATCAGTAGGTACGCAGTAGGCAGTCCACAAATAGTTGCTACATAAGTAAACATTAATATTAGTATCATGAAAACATTTCATGACATTTTGTTTGCTAACAAAGAAACAGATCTGTGGAGTGTTTTTGAATATTGGTCCTTGGACCTGTTTATTTACTCTGTAAGTGACTTTATGTAGGTCTATTCCTTTAAGTAGCATTTATATGTATGTGACTCCTACAAACATATTTCTAACCCAAATAAAAATGATATCCCTTTAAGAATTCCTAAAGAATTAATTCTGGAATCTATATAACCACTTCTTGTCACTTTCATTACTAATATGCTTGTACAAACTATAATAATTTATCATCTGAGTTACTAAAGAGCCCTTAAATTAGTCTCTCTGATCTACTCTTATTCTTTTAAAATCTGCTCTCGAATCAGCAACCATCAGATTATTTTTAAGCATAGGTCAAATAATATCATTCCTCTTTGAAACATCAAAGTGAACATTATACCAGTAATAACTCATGTTGACATTTCTGTCCCTGGATATGATGCTATGAGAAGGGCACATCAGCTCTCTTATTTTTCCCCAAAATTCATAACCTTGATCTAATAATGAGAAAACACCAGTCAAACCAAAATTGAGTGACATTCTACAAATTATCTTACCAGTACTTACCAAATGTACCACAGTCATAAAAGAAAATTAAAACCAGACAAATTATTACAGCTTGGAGATGACTAAAGACACACAACAACTGAATGCAAGATGATATAATGGATTGCTTCCTGAAACAGAAAATACATATTCATTTAAAGATGGACAAATTGGAATAAAATCTGTATCTTAGTTAGTAGTATTATGCTAATAATAATTTCTTAATTTTGACAAATGTACTATGGCTATTTAACATTAAAAAAGGGTATGTGGAAACGTTCTATCTTTACAATTATTTTGTAAATCTAAATTTATTTCAAAATAATAATATTAAAAATAATTTTGTGTCTTTACTTTTCACTTATAAAAAGAAAATGGAGTCTCATTGCACCTGCAGTTGCTGCCTCACTCCACTTGCCTTTCCCCAGCATCTCTTACCAACCTTTTAATTCATTTCTCCTCACTCGTTTGATCACTGTGCTCAACCAACATCCTTGATTTTTTTTTAATTGAGAAATTCAGGCCTCAGGGCATTTGCACTTGTTTTGAAATCTATTTCCTGTTTTATCCACAAGGTTTTCTTTCTCAGATGCCTGAGCAGGTCTCTGCTGAAAAGTAACCTAAGAGTAAATCTTTCCCTGACTATCTCTCAAAAAGTACCTCTCCCACTCACTCCACTAGCAGTCACAGTTTTACTTACCCTCCTTTATTTTTCTTTATAGCACCAGTCGATATCTAAATAGAAATTGATTTATGTGTGTATTTATTGTTTTTTTCCCACTGTTCTGTGAGACCAATAACTTCGTTTAGTCACTACTATTTATTTTCACCTTTTAGAATTTTCTCTGGTATGTAATAAATAATAAATATTTGTCAAATATATAAGTAAAATAACAAATAAACTAGTTTGGCTGGTAAATTATTGAGAAGAAGACTACATTTAAGATTATAAATAGTTTTTTTTCACTTCAACATTAAGCATTCTAATTTATCTAGTAGATACATAGTTGGAAACATTCATTTTTCCCAAAGAGTTTAAAATATAAAGTTATATTTATGTCATATGCCTAAAGGAACAATTAATATAACTAAAGGATTCAAACTAGTGTCTATAGTATAATGTGCCTTTAATAATTATTTATAGAAAAAAATGAGTGAATTAACAAATAAACGTTCTTTAAAATATTGGTGCAATTTTTCTTTATGAACTCTCAAGAGTATAATTTCTGGTCCATTTATTTATCTTATGTAGAGTTCCAATGGATAGGCAAATTTCAAAATGTAGGAAATAAAGTCAATAGCAACAGTAATTCACGAAAATTATCTCTCATTAACAGCTGTTTTACTGCAGGTAAACATAAGATGTTTTTAAAATAATGTTTTTTAGGATGTCACTCTTAAGAATAATGTTTGCAGTTATAATAAACCAAACAATTTGTTACCAGCTTCTCTAGTTATTATTATATGATCCCAAAGGGAAGTTCTATGTCATCCTGAAAGCCAGTCACTGATCAGGATTTAAATAGTATGACATCACACTGAGGGGTAAAACATATTGTATCCGTAAGAAGTTTTAGTATACTCTAGAGTTACTCCGGGATCACAAAGTAATTAGCCAATAATGTTAAAAAGTTATGGCTAATTTAACTAATGGTTAATAGAGCCTAGTAAAACTGCCAGAGTTGATGAGCCCAGAGAGACTTTGTGCAGAAACACACATTAAAATGAGGGTCTTTTATCTCCTTCTAGAGTGTAATCGGTATCTGGAATGATGGGTTCTCATTGTAATAATATGTCAAAAATATGGTTTTTAAAATACTTTTAAAAGGTAAGTGTGAATAGTTACTAACAAAGAGACAGAGATTTGTCACTGAGTGTATCATATAGGTCAAAAAACCGTTCTCAGTTAATCCCTAAGAAAGCATCTTTTTCTGTGACTACTAGGGTAAATGGAATACTAATAAATATAAGTAAGATTCTTCTTTCCTCTATAGTTTTAATATAAAGCAATAACTATATTTATGATTCATGGAATAACAATAAAATGTAATTAAATGAACCAATGGTCGAAATGAAATGAAATGAAATGAAATGAAATGAAATGAAATGAAGTGAAAGGGGATATAGAGAAGACAGATTTACAGAAGTAAGTTTTCCAAAAAGGTTAGAAAAAATGGCAATGTCTTCTAAACAACAGTTTTGAAGACCCTATCTAAAAGACAATGCACCATTCTTTATGAGCTTCATGTTTTATTCATTTAATGGTTTGAGCTTATAGAAAAAAAATTTCACAAAGCTAATGTTATAGAATAGATCCTTTACTGCAGGAAAACTCAGCTTCCTACTGTGAGAAATTCACTTGTTTTCAAAATACCAAATGTAAGTAATGTATGAACAAATTGACTTACAGACCAAAGACAAAAGAAAAAACTCTACACAACAGAAAAAGCCTTTAATGCATCAGGCTATCTAAGCAAGTTTGGGATGATTCTAGTTCACCAGGAGAAATTTCTTATTATCCGTATGTGGAATACAACTTGACAAATTTATTATGATTAAAAATATTGAGAGCAATTCACGTAACCAGCACATTTGAAATAATAAAAGGATCTGTTTGGTTCTCTAGTTTCCACCATGAAAATAGGCAATGACAAAACTTCAACTTCATGTATAAAAGGAATGGTATTTTCAATGACATGGCAGGATTCAAATTACAAATGGTAAATAAATCAGAACTTTTTCCAAAGTCATAATACAGTCTTTTAAACTTTAATAGAGTTAGTCAAAAATAATTTTATAAAAAATGTAAAATACAAACAACACATAAATTATTTCCACATGGAAATCATATATTTATGTAGTCGAACTTTGTTGATTATGTACAATTTAAAAAGCTCTATGTCAAGCACTGCGGAGCAGTGGACAGTAATGTTTTTAATTTCCATTGTGAATAAGAAAAATATATATATATTATAAAATTATAATGTAGTCATGTAGATATATGTATGTTTTTACAAATTATACTATAGTAAGTTTAGTATAGGGTCAGCCTGTAAAAAGTACTAATATAGAGCCCAAATTTGCTCTCAGATTACAGTTAAGGAGAGGTTGATTCCAACAGGGAGAAACTGCAAAGCCACTTAAAGTAGGTGGACTTTAAAGTAGATGGGGTAGGATTTTAAAAGTATAATATCATGAGAAAGATATATTAAGTTATTTTAACAATGTCTCATCCACTCATTCATTTAACAAGATAAGTAGGAAATGCCTATTCCAAGGGAGTAGAGTGTACACTAGAGATGCAAAAACGAATTAGAAAAGATATTTACACTTAAGGTAATCATAGTTGAGAGAAAGTGGCAGACAAATCAAAACTAAGCAGTTTGACATTTTCATTTCAATCATAAAATTACATGCAAACTATTACTAGTGGATAGAGGTGAAGATCATAACCAAGCTTCAAGTTGTCTAATTAGATTTTCAGAGGATTAATAGGAGTTAGACAAGTTAAATAAATTAGTTCAAATATGAGGCAGAGGAAACTAAAGACACAGTCAGTTTAACATGATATAGTCAACAATGTAAGAAATCTGATGTTAGTGGAGCAGAGATTATATGTCATGTGGCTTTGAGAAACAAGATGGGAGGGATAGGTGTGAGAAAGACCATCCTGTAGCTTCCTGTAGGTTAGTAGATGTGAGGTGCACAAGGATGCAAGTGCTCATTTAACATGAGAAGGTGTACAGTTTAGTTAGTTAGGTGAAATGTTCCACTTGATGCCAAAGTCAGTGTGATTCTCCAACACCTTCTTTATTCATTAGATGACTATCCTGGCATTGGTTGTCTTTTGTACACTTTAGGGATAAAAATTACAGTATCCACTGTGGTCCTCAATAAATACTTGAGAATAAGTGAATATTAGTATAATAAACGCTGAGATATTAGTTGGAGTTTTTTTTTTTTTCTTTTCTGGCCAACTGCAGATGAATAAACAATTTTAAAATCTCAGTGACCTATAATAAAGCATTATTTCACAATCCTGGGGCTAAACACCAGCTGTGGTCAGTTGATCGTATCAGTCTTGGGTAGACACAGCAGGTTTAAGGTTGGGTTTAAGTTGTGCCCTGTCAATGCAGACAATATTGATCCCAAGAGGATAAAAATTGGTTCTTGGTTTGTGTGTGTAGTATTAGATATTATAATAATTTTTGGTCTTCCAAAAAAACATGATATAGAAACAAAGACATGGTATATCTATTAAAACAAAATTTTATGGTGTGGGGGCAGTGGGAAGGTAATTCAGAATTAAAAAAAAAAAAAAAAGATGTCCAAAATGTCTTCGTTGAGGGGAGTAAATACTGTAAAACAAGGTAGAGAAACACTGGCTTAGGTTTTTCCAAGTAGCCTCATTCTATGATCCAAAGTGAAGGTGCAATGTCTACCCACAGCATGCTTTTCCTTCAGGCAGAGACCAGAAGCACTGAAAAGCCAAGCCAAATTATTCACGCACACTGAAAGCAAGCTTCTGTGTGCTTTGCTTCTGCTCACTCTCCATTACAGAAAACAAATCACAGCCCAAAATTTAATGAAGTATGTTTACCCTACTTGTTCTAGTAGGAGACATTGCAAATTCACAAGGCAAACGCCGTGTGTGTATACTAGTGTTATAACCATGACTAGAGAGGGGATACAATAATCTAATGTAACACAGATGAATTCTGAAGTTGTACAATGAGTATAAACAACCTACAATGGTACCAGTCTTTAGCACAAGTATTTGGGATAACAATAGATCAAAAACTGGGGCTGAAATTTATAAAACAAAGAAGAGTTACTTTGAGCAACTTTCTCTCCTTGAACTTGCATTCTAACTCAGTGAACGAATTGCTTGCTAATTAGCATAGATAGCATTTTGACTTTATTGAGCTTTTATGTAAGATCTGAAACATTTGCAAAATCTCTGTTTTAAGCTGCACTAAATATTTCAGAGATAAATGACATAAACAGAATATAAGAGCTCATGGAGCTTAATTTTATTAGCAGTTTTATTATTTAAAAACATATTATCAGAAAATATCTATGGATAGCATGTTTCTATGGCTGAAATAATCACACCAGTATGGATAAATTACTATGAAATGATATCAGCAATAAAGTTACTGGATAGTTTGCTCTTGTATAATGGCAGTAACATCATCATTAAGTTCTTCATCAATAGGGTGGAAATAAATACCTCATAGTCTATAAACTATAAAAAGCCAGTCAAAATGTATATATTAAAGAAAAGCAGCTGAAAGAAAGATCATTAACTTCACTTATAAAAATGGTGAAGCATTTTCACTGTGGACTTGGAAAAAGTCACTGATTATTAAAGTGAACATTTAAGCTATTCTAAATAAATAATAATAATGATAATAATGGCTACATCTACAATACCAACGTATCTTAGGAATTAAAACAGGATGAAACTAAGAAACAAAAAAACAAACAAACAAAAGTAACTTTTGTTTCCTTCAAATAAACAGCTCTGATGGGGAAATTAACAAAATAAAAATTCTTTGAAATCAGTCAATAGCTGTGAGTTAGAATGTAGTTAATCATGTAGGCTCTAATGTCAGTTGCCTAGGTTTACATCTTAATTCTATTTATTTAGTCATGGAAAACTTCACTTACTTCATCTAACACTGAAGAGAAAGTATTCAACAAGTATTGTTTATTCTTATTTAATTGCTATCCTCAAATCTTCTGGAACAGATTTCAAAAACTGTCTCTGTGAAAAAAAATAAAAATAAAAAAAACATATTAAGTATTTTCAGCTTTGTAGGACACAGAGTCGGTCACAATTACTCGACTCCGTCATTGTAATGTGAAAGCAGTTCAGCCAGCTCCATCTGATGTTATATTTCAACTTCACTGTAAAACACTACCAGCAAATACTATCCTTTTACTCTCAAAATTATTGATTATTTGATTAGCAACTATTCACCCACCAAACTATCTTGTTTAGGTAAGCTTAGTATTGTGCTTCAATTTTCCAAAGGAATAATTATTAAAACTAATTCATTGTATATTCCAGCAAAAAGTTAGCTGTTCTATGAACTATGTGCTCCCTCTTATATAGTGGAGAAAGGTTCCTGGAAAGAAGATTTCTAGTCGGAGTTATTTTTCTTTGCCAAGTTCCATGTGGACATATGATTGCTTTTTAAATCAACAGATTGTGAATTCAATCTATGTGGGCAACTTACAAGGCTGACACATAAAAATTTCCTCATATATTTATTTTGAAAAGTCTAGGTAACACATTCCAAGGTAACCCAAGAAAATACACATGGAGACTGCAGCACCTCCAGAGTCCAAATGACCGGGCAGAGCCTCCCTGCCAAAGAGCAGGAATATTCATATTGGACTACTGGATCAGTCAACAATATACTTTTATATTTTAAAACACCTGAAATTTAAAAGTTTATTTGTTACTACAGCACATATTAAAATAATTATTTGACAATTTACTACTGGGCAGTGAGCCCATTCATAACAAAACATTAATGTATGTAGCATTGGCTTGGAAGTCAGGTGGTAGTACCTGAAAAAGATCAAAAAAAAAATAATGTAAAAGATGAAGTGTCTGCTATGTGAGTAGCTCTAGAAGAAATAACTGAACGCTATAATGTTAGTACACATTAATTACTTCCCATGAATTACAGAAAGACAAGCTAAGGCAAACTATTTGTTAACAGAAATGAAATTAAGTAGATGGACCAGAAATTCTGTTTTAAAAAATGCACTCTAAAAACTAACTGGCGGCCGGGCGCGGTGGCTCAAGCCTGTAATCCCAGCACTTTGGGAGGCCGAGACGGGCGGATCACGAGGTCAGGAGATCGAGACCATCCTGGCTAACACGGTGAAACCCCGTCTCTACTAAAATACAAAAACTAGCCGGGCGAGGTGGCGGGCGCCTGTAGTCCCAGCTACTCGGGAGGCTGAGCAGGAGAATGGCGTAAACCAGGAGGTGGAGCTTGCAGTGAGCTGAGATCCGGCCACTGCACTCCAGTCCGGGCGACAGAGCGAGACTCCGCCTCAAAAAAAAAAAAAAAAAAAAAAAAAAAAAAAAAAAAAACTAACTGGCAAATCATGAGGTGATAAAAGGTGTTGAATTAAAAAAAAATAAAAACACATCCTGTTAATTTTTTTCGGTTGGACGAAATGTTAAATAAATTCCACTTTTTTTTCCCCAAAGTTTATTGTTTCAGATGCTTACAAGGTATCTGCTACTAAGCTACAGGCCTAAAGTAGCAAATAAATAATCATGCTTCAGAATTGTGTCTAGGAAAAGAAAAAAAAAGACATGAAGGATATAGAAACTTAACCCACTTTATTGTTTTCAGTGACTAAGAATCAAGAGATGTTAATTACCACAATTCAGCAATTACTCTTTACATGCATCTTTATTTTAATTACTGGTAAAAAGGATGCCGACATATAGTTTATGATGTTCGGTTGTAATAAAGTGAAGAATTCCATTTTGTGATTATTTAGGAGATGAAGTTATCTGCTGGGTGAAGGAAAACAGAGTGGCTTAGTATATCTGAGAAGAGTAGAAAATACAGACATGACTACTATGTAGAAATGAGACAGTTAAATTGAAATAATAAAAATTTTAGTTCCTTATCATGGAGTGACTGGCTCTGATGTGAGGCTACGGATTTGTGGAGATATCTTTATATTAATGGTGTGTGCTGAGAATCATCAGCCTCTCTGTCAGCACAGAAAAGGAAATCACTGGCTTGTTTTGAATTGGTGCTTTCCCAGGCAAAGACAAGAGAGCAGGGGAGATTCCAATGCTGACATAAAAGTGGATCAAGTGAAATAACCCTGAAGTTGAAATTAGATACGGATGGAAGGGAAGATATGAGTAAATGTATAAGTAAGCAAGACTCAAAGCAGTCATAATTCTGTAAAAAGTAAATCATAATTCTGTAAAAAGTAAACAGTGTATTTGATACAATATAGAAGCTAAACGGAAGGATAAAAGATTATGATCAGAAAATAAGCTTGGCTGATTTCAGATGAGCAACATTTCTTTAATGTTACCGAAGGGTGTAAGTTTATGGATCTGAAAGTGGTTTGAGCAGAAAGAAAGCTGACCCCTTTCTTATATCTCTAGGACATCGAGGCAAGGAAGAATGAGCACCATGAGAGTGACCTGAGCACCCATGCTTTATTATTCTTCATCCCAAGAATCAACTGATTTGACAGCATGGAATTAAAAATGATGATAAACTTACTGTAACAGAAAAATGAGTAAGAGGCATAACGATAGATTAGTGATTCCCAAAATTTACGAAAGACACATATGAAGGATTTTTGCTTAATGGAAAAAGACATGAAAGGTGATTTCATTCACACGAAGGTGCTGTGATTGAGGTGGGAGCCAATCTGACTAAGAGCTCATGTAAACTCAGTAGTTACGTGTTTGTTCTCTTCTTTGCCCACTCCCCTCCTCAACACTTCAATGCAGAGTGAAAGGCAGCCTGGCATTTGCATTTAACCCAGTCAAAACCCCGAAGGTATTAATAATTTGAAAGCACTGCCAAAAGAGAACTGGTGTTTCTGATAAAAAGTAGGTACTCCAGCAAACGAAGACTATCTTCCCATCAAAACACTTGAAAAAGAGCTGAGATTAAATGATCTTACCAATATGCAAGACAGCCCTAGCTAGCCTTCTCTTCAGTAAGAGATGTATGGTGGGGAAAGACAAAAATACACAAAAGAAAAGGAAATCTGTAAGATTTAGCCACAATACTCAGCATAGTCTGTCATTATTTAATACATTAGCAAAGAAAATAACATCTAAGAGAAAATAAAGATCATTTATTAAAAATAACCTGTAGAAAACCAAATTAAATTTTACAAGATATTGCTTTCAAAAAATCGGGAGATTAACAAGAAAAAGAATAATTTAATCAGAGGGCAAGAAAAAGCTCTTAAAATTAAAAATGTTTACTGAAAACATCAATATATGAGTTAAATAATAGTCATTTCACAATGAAAATGTACCTAGCTAATGAAGTAGAAATAAAGAAGGCATGCTACATCTTAAAAATCCTGCTTTTTTATAGTGAGAAGCAATAGATATTTTTAAATTTTAAGTTACAGTGGAAATAGAAATAAGTAAAAATGGAATTTTTAAAAAATAGTATATCAAGTAAATCTAAAGAACAGAAGGGTGGGTTTGAAGACTATCCATATCTATTATAAATATTTTTGTATCATTTAATAGAAACAGAATGGCATAGAGGACCTCTGTTGTCACACGTTTTTTTTTCTGAGGCCCTAAAGCTGAAGACAATGAGTGGTAAGTACCCATTCATATTCAAATTTTCATGAGATTGTTTAGTGATGCATAGGATCTATTGGATAGTTATCTGATTCTTAGCCCATCACCCACTTTCTGGTTAGGAGAAAAAGAAGATGAAAATAAAAAGCAATTCAAAAGTAAGGAGACTATTAACGTTCTTGTTGGACAGATGCATACTTTGCAAATATTTTCTCCCATTCTGTAAGCTGTCTTTTCACTGTGTTTATTATTTCCTTTCCTGTGCAGAAGCTTTTTAGTTGGATGTAATTTAATTTTTTCTGTATTTTGCTTTTGTTGCTCATGCTTTTGAGGTCTAATTCAAAACATCCTTCTCCATGTTACGTATTATTTCCCCTATGTTTTCTTCTAGTAGTTTTTTTTTTTTTTTTTTTTTCTCATTCAGGTCTTACATTTAAATATTGAATTTATTTTGAGTTGATTTTTGTATATGGTGAGAAATAGGAGTCTAACTTCATTCTTCCACATGTGGATATTACATTTTCCCAATACCATTTATTGAAGAGATCATCTTTTCTCTATAGTACATTGTTGGCACCTCTGTTGAAAGTCAGTTAGTTGTGGATATGATTCAGGGCAAGCAAGCCCCCAAACTGGGACTTAGTTCAGATTTCTTGCCTTCTCCCAGGAAAGAATTCAAGGGCGAGCTGGTGGCGGTGTTAAACAGCAACTTTCACTGAAGCGTCACTGTAAGCAGAGTTACTGCTCCTTGTGGAGCACGGCTACCCCGTAGGCTGTGTGCCCACAGTAGCACTTCAGAGGCAGTTCTGCGGTGATGTTTATACCCACTTTTAATTACATAAAAATTAAAGGGTGGTTTGTGCAGAAATGTCTAGGAAAAAAGGTAGTAATTTTCAGGTTGTTGGGTCATTGCCATGGAAAGGGATGGGGACTTCTGGATATTGGCATGACAATGGCAAATTGATATGGCACACTGTTGGGCATGCCTTATGGGGAGGTGGTTCTGCTCTGGACCTGTTACAGCTAGTCCTCAGTTTGATCCAATGTCAGAACCCTACCTTTGAGTGGAGTCCTGCCTCCTACCTCAGATGTATTTCTGTGTTCTCTATCCTATTGCATTGGTCTATGTGTCTATTTTTATGCCAGTACCATCCTATTTTGATTACTGTAGCTTTGTAGTATTCTTTGAAGTCAGGTAGTGTGATGCCTCCAGCTTTGTTTATTTTGCTCAAGATTGCTTTTGCTATTCACAATCTTTTGGGTTGTCACCCAAGGAAAGAGAATCAGTATGTCAAAGAGATCTCTGCACTCCCATTTCTATTGCAGCACTATTTACAATAAGCAAGATATGGAATCAACCTAAGTGTCCATCAATATATGAATGTTATAGAAAAGGTGGTTATATATACCACATTTCCACATATAACAAAATACTTTTATCCATAAAAAAGGAGAAAATGTTGTCATTTGCAGCAACATGGATGAAACCTGAGATCATTATATTAAGTGAAATAAGCCAGGCACAGAAAAATACTGCATGATCTCATTCATATGTGGAATCTGAAGATGTGTATCTCATAGAAGTGGACAATCATATAATAATTACTAGAGTCTTGGGAGGGTAATAGGAAGGATAGGGAGATTGGTCAATGTATACAAAGTAATTGTTAGATAGTAATTCTGGTGTTTTATTTTATAGTTAGGTTGACTATGGTTAGCAATGTTGTATATTTTTAAATAGCTAGAAAATATATTTTTTAATGTTCTCATTACAAAAATATGGTAATTATATGATGTAATGGATATGCTAAATAATTTGATCTGATTTTTATACAATGTATACATGTATCAAAACATCACACTCTACCCCATAAATATATACAATTATCATGTGTCAATTAAAAACTTTTTTTAAGTATGGGAATATTTTAAAGAATCACCAGCAGGTCAATTCTTTTTTACAGAGTTCTAGCATAAAATGTCTTCTCTCCATGGTAGAAATATAGTGATGGTTCGCTTCAAGAGTTTAACTCAAAAAGAAGATGAGTCCAAGAGTTTGCTTAACTAAAAAAGACTGGATTTGTCTAGCAAATGGGACTGGATTCTTGTCTCTGCATGGATGTTGAGCTGTAGAAACCTGTATACCATAATAATTTACTACCCTTGTTGAGTAGCTGAGAGTGTTTTAAGACTGTTATTCATGCACCCTAGGCTTTGGAAGCTACTATGAGTGACTCTCAGTAAGAAAAGTCCTAAAGATGAGAAGCTGTCTAGAGCTGCTGAGGATACTAGGTTAAAAGAGAAATCAGGAAAGAGCCTTACCTCTCTTTCAGAATTTCATCAATTTTGCAATGGACTTAGCGGACACCAGAGAAGGAAGCCAGGCTAAGGCATCTTGGCAGGAACCAACAAATGGGCTGCCTAATGCGGTGAAGAAACCATGAAGAAAATGCTTCTGTGATTTGTGCTATTAGAGGCAGAACTGAAGAAGTATCACAAGAGGATATCCAGAAAATATTTTTCCCACTTTGGGAAATGGTGCGATTATTCACTTACTATCCCTTGCCAAGAGTCTGAGGAACCAACAAACAACCTATGAGAGAAAGTGACAGCATTTTGGATGGGAGTGTCATGTGGAGAACACCATTCAAGAGTACAGAACCACATGTCAAGTGGGACCTCATTTTTTCCTTTTCCCTATCTGTTCTATCCTGTTCTTGGAGGACCCAGAAGAAACTAGAACAGTAGGGGGAAAGGAATGAATGAACAGGACAAAAGGACAGGTCATTTGATATTTATTCTCACCACAAATTCAGGAGCCTGGGCCAGTCTAGAGCAGAGGAAGAAATGTGAAGATTTAAATGAGATATGAGATAAAAGTATGATTTACACTGCACTGAGTTTCTTCACGCCTGAAGGAGATCTAGAATTCTTTGATGGGACACAAGTTTCTTCCTTTGCTTTGCTGATGTTGGCAAAGAGGGAAACCAAACAGTGATTAAAAGAGGGTGTCAAACCCCATTTCACATCAAGTAACATTCTTAGGATTTTTGTTTCCTTTGACGATGAAGCAGCTTCTACATTTATAAACATTGAAACTCTGAAATCTTACATTTGACTCTGTGTTCAACCGTTTTGTTTTCTTTAAATGTTACTTTTGAGTCTTTTGATCTTAAAGATATTATTCATTCTCTAGATGTTTTGGGCCAGGCTTTGTATTTACATTATTCATAGCTTCCCAATTTATCCTTTTTTATCTTCCATATTCTTTCAATTAGCTGATTCCCTAGATTTATCATTCATCAAAATAGGAATAAAAGTGCTACATTGACAATTTTGTATGTGCGTGTGTATTGTATGTATGTGTTCCTAACTTTGAAAGTCATTCATGTGTTAGAAAAGACTTAAAGGACACTAAATTTAGCCAGCAATCCTATTCTAATTATTATTTTGATATCAATCCTTAGTTCTAACAGTTGTATCTCTCATCATTAGAACTTACTATTGCATGTTTTCAGATCAGTTTTATTTGTCTATCCATTGATTCAACATATATTTGGTAAACTTCTTGTCAGCCACATGTGATACCAGGTAAACCAAGAGAAACATTACTGCTATTATATAAAGGAAGTCAATAAACAAACGGTAGTAATTACAAACATGTTTTAAAAGAGTTTGTCATTTTAAACAAGAAAATAAAAAAAATTAACAAAACATTTTGAAGGCAGAACACACATATATCAGAAACTTGGTGGTTAGGGTCATTTTTGCTCCCCATAAGACAGACAATGTATATATTCAGCAAACACATACTAAGGGTTGTCTTACTTTGTTTTGTGCTGCTGTAACACAATACCTAAAACTGGGTCATTTATAGAACATAGATTTATTTCTTGTAGCTCTGAGTCTAAGAAGTCCAAGATCTAGGGGCTACGTGTGGTGAGGGCTTTCTGCTGTGTCATCACATGATGGAAGGCATCACATGCTGAGAGAGCACGTGAGAGAAGGAGAATACAGAATTGCTTTTAGGCAAACCCACTCTCACAATAATGAACTCCCTCCTGAGATACATTAATCCATTCATGAAAGCAGATCCCTTATGACACAGTCATCTCTCATAGGCCTCACTTCTCAATATTATTGCTTTGGGGATTACATTTCCAACACATGCACTTGGGGGCACACATTCAACCTATGGCAGTGACTCAGAATAATTCAGATAGAAGGAGCCAAAACACAATGTGTCTTTCATCTTAGTCTATTTAGTCCCTATTTGGTTTAATTTTCTGACGAAAGAGAAATTGGAAATATACATTATTTATAACACAATGATAATCCTGACTTTAGGGGCATTACTACAAGTCAGATCAAAGCCAATACATAGGAATTTCAAAAATAAAACATATTCATGAATTTTAAATAAAATACTTGAAATAAGTACAGTAGAATATGTTTATATTTGAGAATATTTGAGATCATGAACATTAAATTTCATCATATTTTTGGAAGGCAATATTGATCCAATTATCTATTGGAATAGAAGCCTCCTCCACTATTTGCTGATGTTCACATTTATAAAACTTGATCAAGCAGGTAGTAGTAAACACTTCCTGTATTCTATGTTGCACATGAAGTTTGTCTGAGCACATTTATCTAACCTTAATATACCTCTTATCAAGTTTATATTTTTAAAATCCAGATAAGCATTATTGAAGGAATCAGGTCTTTATTTCCATTATTGAAGGAAATGGATCTTTATTTTTCTCAATCCCTTGGAAAGTTTAGGAAAATAATTTGCTCGTATTTCCCAGATATTGACTAGTACCTTTCATTTTGCCTTTGTTTTTTAGAATAGTTCAGCCTTCTGTTTTTTACTCTCTTGCCTGGATGAAATTTTAGTAGTTTTTAATTTATCTGTTTTAATAATAATCATGGAGAAAACATTATTAAACATAACAAATATTAGGCTTATCTCCACAACAATTTAGGCATTTAAGCCATGCATATTTTGTATATTTTCATCTGCATCTCAGAAAACAAATCACTATCATAAAATCATATATAGAAAAAAACACAAGCATCTTAAATAGTAGTCATTTCCCTCACAGTTTTTGAAAACCAAGAAAACTGAACTGCAAATAATATCTTTTGAATTAGATAAACATATACTGCAGAAGTTTCCAAAATCTTTACCCTAATTTGAATTGATTTAAAATTTACAGTGGGAAAAACTCTTCTAATAATATACAGACTCCATGTAAAGGATGTAAAAAATGACGTGAGTCCTATGAGTTCATGTCACAATGCTTTGCTCTTTTAGTCTGCTTTTGAGCGTTCTCTGACAAATGGTATTAATTATGTTTATGGATGCACGTATATACTAATGAATATTATCTGTGGTCTTAAACATACCTCTTCCTACTCCTTACACAGAGGATTTGGTTTTACAAACTCGTGTTCTACACTGATGTGAGTAGAGAGGGCAGAATCAGTATTTCCTTTCATAATGGAAAGACACACATGCACGTGTGCACACACGTGCACATACACACAAACACACACATGCAAATACATATGCACACTCCATGATCAATGTGATTGTCATTGAAAACATAGGCTGGACTAAGAAATTCAAATTTTCAAACCCAAATTTGTCCTCCTTGTAATGTTTTACCTACTGACTCTCCGTATTTAATTTGTACCTTAACCTCAGTCTACGTTCTCTCTTTTAAAGGTGGAAGATTAAACATGTAGACTAAAGGAAAAGGAAGTGGAGGAAAAGGAGAAGGAAAATCTGAGAAACAGAGGTGTTATATCAGTGAGGTAAAATCTAATATTACTTATTGCTATTTGAGTAAAAAATAATTGTGCAGAGTAACAAACAAATACAAAACAATTCAAAGCAAAATAAACACATTTGAATCCTCTTTCAGTCTCCTGGTATCAAAAATTTCTGCCTACCTTTAAGCACAGTTACCTCTAATTTTAATAAAAGCTAAAAATCACTTTGAGAAGTAGAAATATTCAAGTTCTATATCTTTACATGCATATTTTTCTGTATGTATATTACATTTCACTATAAAATTTAAAGAAAACTATGTGAGACATATTCTACAGTGATATTATATTTAGTAACATCATTTCCCAATGTGTTTACAAATCCTCTCAGTAATGCTAAATATACATCGAATGTGTAAATTTTTAAAAAATTATCAATAAATCTTATCCATGTATCTTATTATGTAGAATTTTTATCTATTTGCCTGTTACGTGTTAGTTTATTTCTACCTGTTTTGTGGCTTCAAAGTGTAAGTTCTCAAATTGGCTTCATGTAATCAGGAGCCAGAATACTCAGCTGACTACATTCTGTACTTTATAAGGTTTGCCAATGTTAAAATTATTATATGTGTACTTTTACCTCAATACATTTTAAATCTTCATTTATTTTCTAGTTTACATCATTAGGATTTAGCAAGCTCCATGACTTGAAATAAGTCACTGAGTTTCAAGTGTCCAAATAAAACTAGAAGGAAAGATAAATTGCTTTCTTGTGATGTTAAGATGTTTCAGAAAACAGAGCTACCAATTATTATTATTATTATTATTATTATTAATTATTTTGACTCCTGTCCTACTGTGATAGATACTACCACCTCAGCTTCAGGTGTGAGCCACTATGCCTAACAAATACTGTCTTTTGAATATTTGTCTTTCTTCCTATAAATGACATAATGAGAAAGTTCTCTGAGAAATTTAATTGGTAAGCAAAATACAACAGAACTCATTCTCGCAGAAAAAAATGTAACATATATAAATAAATCACAATTTTTCATGTCTCAATATAAACAATAGCGTTTCAATATTTGGCATAATAAGATTAGACTTTCAAATAGCAAGGCAAAAATTCTGTTATTTAAACAATTACAAAATAAGGATTTATGCATTTTTAGTGAACATGGAAGAAAAGATTAAATTGACTAGTTATCAAAAAATAAAAAGTAGGCCGGGCGCGGTGGCTCAAGCCTGTAATCCCAGCACTTTGGGAGGCCCAGACGGGCGGATCACGAGGTCATGAGATCGAGACCATCCTGGCTAATACGGTGAAACCCCATCTCTACTAAAAAATACAAAAAAACTAGCCGGACGAGGTGGCGGGCGCCTGTAGTCCCAGCTACTCGGGAAGCTGAGGCAGGAGAATGGCGTGAACCAGGGAGGCAGAGCTTGCAGTGAGCTGAGATCAGGCCACTGTACTCCAGCCTGAGCGACAGAGCGAGACTCCGTCTCAAAAAATAAATAAATAAATAAATAAATAAATAAAAAATAAAAAGTAAAACTGTATCAATAGTAGGATATTAAATTTAAAGCATTGCATACTTTTATAATATTGTGGTTAAAAAATACGTATTTTATTAGTGAAACTGCTAAGCCAACACAATAATTTTGAAAAGCAATTTTAAATTTGTCTTTAATTTCACACTAATTATAGACTTACAATAAGTTTTTTATAACAACTTGTGCAATATATTTTAAGAGCTATCAAGTATCTCTATGCCTTGATCCACTAATTTCACTGTATTAACATTTACCATTGGGAAATATAATAAGCAGAGAAACAAAATCAGTGAATACATTCATGCCAATATAATTGATAGTAGCTAAAATTTGGAACACAAAGATAAGTGCAAAAATATACTTTTAAATAAATTCAATATATATGTCATTAAAAAAGCAATTCTGAAGGCTGCAGAATGAGGAAAATTCTTATGATATATTAAGTATAATTTTTAAACTAAAATGACACTGCTATTATCATAACAGCTATGGAAATATGCATAACCTAGGATAAGAATAGGACAGGAAGGTAAAACTCTACATTTATTTGTTAGGTTCTTGCTTTCTTTTTTTTCCCTGTAATATACATTGCAAATATCATCAGAGACAAAATCTACTGAGTGGCTGTATTTTAACAAGTGCTATATTTATATTATAACATTTTATTGATGCTCAGCTCAGGATGCAAATTAAAAGTATAACTGACAACAGCTTGTTTTTTTCTTCCTTAATGGGATATACAATTCTGGTTAATTTTCAATTGATGGGAATTTGGATTAAGAGAAATATTGCCTGTGGTTTATTCATTATTTTTGGTAAAATAAGTGAGCCTCAGAATGATTTACTATTTTATGCAAGATTTCATAGTCAGTTATGTGGCTGAAATGATATGTGAATCCAGTCATTTCTAATTTCAAAGCCCTCTATTTATCCGCCAAGAAGAAATGTGAAATAAATAAATCTGTGTAATAGATTCCATAGACTATTTTATCAAGAAGACATACAGGACCTGCCAATATGAGTGATATTTGTATCTGTAACCTTTTATCTGTAGGTCCAAGGCACTTGCCTCTCAGCACACACATGTGCACACACAAACACATGCAGACACTCACACATTAAATATACTTTTGTGCATAATTTAATAATTATTTTGAAGGCAAGTTGAGAAAAGTATGCCAGAGGCTGCTGATCACACATGTTTTTTAAAAATATTGTGTGATTCTTATTTTATTCATTGCAAATTGCACATGCTCATACTTCTACTTATAAGTATCTTAGTATTGCAATAATGCTATTTTTAAAAGCAAAACTTACTTTATTTTTTTTATTTTTATTTATTTATTTATTTTTTTGAGAAGGAGTCTTGCTCTGCAGCAGAGGCTGGAGTACAGTGGCCGGATCTCAGCTCACTGCAAGCTCCGCCTCCCGGGTTCACGCCATTCTCCTGTCTCAGCCTCCTGAGTAGCTGGGACTACAGGCGCCCGCCTCGTCGCCCGGCTAGTTTTTTGTATTTTTTAGTAGAGACGGGGTTTCACCGTATTAGCCAGGATGGTCTCGATCTCCTGACCTCGTGATCCGCCCGTCTGGGCCTCCCAAAGTGCTGGGATTACAGGCTTGAGCCACCGCGCCAACCCAAAACCTACTTTAAAGTATTGTCGGCCGGGCGCGGTGGCTCAAGCCTGTAATCCCAGCACTTTGGGAGGCCGAGACGGGCGGATCACGAGGTCAGGAGATCGAGACCATCCTGGCTAACACGGTGAAACCCCGTCTCTACTAAAAAATACAAAAAACTAGCTGGGCGAGGTGGCGGGCGCCTGTAGTCCCAGCTACTCAGGAGGCTGAGACAGGAGAACGGCGTGAACCCGGGAGGCGGAGCTTGCAGTGAGCTGAGATCCGGCCACTGCACTCAAAAAAAAAAAAAAAAAAAAGAATTGTCACTTAACTAATAGAGTATGTTCTTAAACATTGACTTTTTTGATTGTGTTTGCTACCACAGCAACTTTGGTATATCTTTATTAAGATATTTGTAGATTTGAATTGTAATAATTATTTTGTCTACTTGTTTGTTTTTTTTTTTTTTTTTGAAGCGGGGGAAGAGGGCGAAATACCCACAAGCGATGACAGCAAAAAGATGCTCAATACATACATATGAAGTAAAATAATAATATTAGATGTTAATGTGCCTAACATTGGACTGCTTCATGCCTAATTTCAATATGATATAACCTCAACCAAATATAAAACTAAATACAACAAGTTTTGAAATTTATGTCTTTGGTGAAGTCTCTTAAAGACAAGGATGAAGCAGAAATTCCATACAACATACAGCAAAGCTTTCCAAAAATAGTATTTTCTATCTTGCTCCAAATTCCCACAAAGCATACGTGTTGATACTGATCATTTCTCTCTGGGTTAAACTCTAACTTATGCTATATTTTTCTCTATATAACTTAGTCTCTTCCTTATTCATTATCCATTTTGTGTGCTCTACAAGAATCCTGTGTTTTCTAAAATGTAAATCGATCTAGTATTTCTTTCTAATTTTGTTCTACCAATTAAAATAAAATAAATGTACTTAAAAAGTTTTGATAACCGGTAGGCAAATAAAAATAAAAAAATTCTCAGAAAGCTCTCAGTGTGTAAAACTATATATGTGCTAAGTTTTTATTTACTTTTTCTAAGTCACAGAATGCATGCTGAATAAATAGATTGCGCTATACACCTTTTATTTCCTTCGATTTTTAGGCCTAATTTGAAGGGATCTTATAAATTTATGAAAAACCCTGCAATATATTTCTTTTCTCTAACAAGGTGCCCAGTAAGGAGAAGTTGTTTTGTTCTATTTTGTTTTATATATTATTGTTGTCAATGTGGATTTTTATGGGGGAAAGGAGCTTTACTGGCTTTGGAAGTGACTTTGTTTCAGTAAAATTACACTTTAGAAGCCAAAAGCACAGTGTTTTATTATTTGAAAAACAGTGCAAAGACGATCTGGAACCTGAAAACTGAACTAATCGTTTTTAATATAGTAAATTGTATTTATATGTGATTTCTGATATTAAACATTAGAAGTATATTTCTCTCCAAAATAGATTTGGACTAGACTACTGCTTTCATTCACATAAATTTACCTTAATTTTGAAAAACTCAAACATCTAACAATTTATTCTAAAATTTTAGGGTTTCTGTATTTTGGGGCATGGAGTTTAACCACATCCTATAGCTGAATATAAGAATGCTCTCTGATAGATTTATAATATATTTCTCCTGGCATCATAACTGTTAGCACTGTCATTTTTTACTCCTACTCCTGCTGGCTCTCAGATTGAAGAAAGAAAGGACATTTTACCTCTGGAGAGTGAGTGTTGCACATAAGGCAAAATATGTCCAAGGGGCATGAGGGCTAGCCCCTGGACATTTCTAATTAGGGGGCATGAGCTAGCCCTCACATATAAAAACTTGTTCAAACTAATAAAGATATAAGCCTAAGATATTAGGGCCATTTGATGGCTTGTACTCTGTCATCTTAGCAAAACTACATTCCCCAAAATTCCCTTGACTGAATAGTTCTGGTTTAGAATTGGCAACAACAACAACAAAAAAATACGTGCAGGTCTTGGAAAGTAGAAGGAATTAGAAACCATTATGCCATCAGGGTTGGTGTGGGCATACAATGCCACTGAAGCTCACAGACATCTCTGATATACCATTTTCAAAGTGACATGTATGCTCAGCTATGTGATAGAAGTCAGGAACAGTTCACTCATTCCATCGACACTAGAGGCAGCTAGAAAACAATGTGGGTTTCAGGTTGTTTTTGCTCTCTCCACTTCATGTCGAGCTTTTCTTTCCAGCTGTCAGCCACGAAGGCTTATTGCAACTTCAGCAGCAACAATCTGCCATGCTTTTCTTTGCCTATCTTTTCTTTCATACAAAGCTTAATCTCTATAAGACATGCTTTCTTCATATCATCAATGGTAGTTCTGCTTTCCTAATGAAATCCTGACTGGCATATGTTTGTGGGATAGTAAGACAGGCAGCTATGCTCAGCTTTCTATTTGTTATTGTTTCAGAAATTTATACAATGTTTTAAATATACAATATGACCTTAACAAAACTTCTAGGAAGTTAAGGGAAGCAGCTTGATTCATATGTGAAGTGAAAAGTACAGACAGTTCCAATTGCTTGGAGTTAAAGGTTAAGAAGTTCTGCTAAGTGGTTGGACATCTTCAGTTAGCAACATGGAGAGTTTATGAAAGGAGAGGCAATAAGAAAATATGAACATAGATTTGTAATACCTATAGGTGCTTTTATTAGTTTTCTATTGATGCTATAAGAAATCACTACATATTTAATGGCATAAGAAACAAAAATTTATTATATTACAGATACAGATGTCCTACACAGGTTTCACCGTATAGCGACACATCAAGGTATCAGCCAGGCCATGCTCCTTCGGAAGGCTGTAGGAGGAAATCAGTTTCCTTCCTTTTCAATTTCTATAAGCATCCACGTCTTAGTATATTAGACTGTTCTTGCATTACTGTAAGGAAATACCTGAGGCCGGGTAATTTATAAAGAAAAAAGGTTTATTTGGTCTCACAGTTCTGCAGGCTGTGCATGAAGCATAGTGCCAGCATCTGCTTCGGGTGAGGACTTCAGGAAGCTTACAATCATGAACGAAGGTAAAGGGGAATGCACATGTTATGTGGTGAGAGAGGGAGCAAGAGAGAGAAGAGAGAGTTCCAAAACTCCTTCAAACAACCAGACCTTGCATGAACTAACTGAGCAAAAACACATTTATTATCAAAGAGATGATGCTAAACTATTCATTAGGGCTCCCTCCTATGATCCAATCGCCCTCCCACTAGGCTCTGCCTCCAATATTGTGATCACAGTTCGACATGAAATTTGTAGGAGACAATATCCAAACCATATCACTTTCCATATGCCCCTCTTCAGTCACCTTCAAAGCCAGATATGTTGGATCTTCCTCTGACTTAAACCAGAAAAAGTTTTTCCCTTTGGAGGATCCATGTGATTAGATTGGCCAACCTGGATAAACTCAGATAATCTTCCCATCTCGAGATCTTTAACCTTGTTCACACCTACAGAGACCCTTTGCCATGTAAAGTAGCATTTCTTCAGGTTTTGAAGAGTAGGATGTAGACACCTTTGCGGTAGGGAGGAATTATTCTGCCTATCACAGTGTTCAAAGGATTCATATAAACCATTTATGATGAAAAAAATCTTAGAGAAATGCTAGAATTCTTATCTGTTATAGAAGACTTGTGCTTTGGATATACTCTGCTTTGAAATCTAATATAAGTAGGACCTTAGACTTGAAAATTAAGTTAAAAATTAGCAATAGTTGTTTTGTTTTGTTTTCAGGTTTTTTTTTTCCCTAAATGGGGAGATATTTATTATTTTATGTTGTTTTCATTATTGCTTTAAGTGTATAGTGTAAATGTGCTTCAAGTCTTGAATGAGATTATAAAATCAGGAAAGTGAAGGAATTAAATGTTTAAAAATATTGCACATATTTCCATATAAAACCCTGTTTTATGTAAGTCAAGGAAAAGTAGTATTAACTTAATATTTTTGTATATTTCAATTATTTATACTTGTAGGAACCTAGTTAATGAAAAGCTTTTTATTTGTTCTTAATTCAAGAGAATTAATATTGTGCATATATTTGTAAATTCTGGGGCATTAGTTATAATAAGAACATTACATTCGTAATGAGCAGTTATTTTTATAATCTGCTCTAACCTACGTTTGCCACTTTAAGGGGATAAACACATTCATCTACCAAGTAAATTGTTAAGTCTTATATAATTTTGAACTCAACAGTTCTTGGATGATAACTTTTAAAACAAATGTATATATATCCCTCTTTAGTCAACAGAAAGAGTCTTAATTGAATTTCATAGTGAAGAAATGTAAAATAAATGTGATTTTAATTTAAAATTTTAGGTAAATGACATGCAAACAGCTTCCAATTTTCTTTAATAGCTTTCCAGAGTTTTGCAGTCTCAAAAAATATTGGATCAATCAATTATTCATGGAAAATTTCACTTTAAGTGCTTTAAGACATATGATTTAAACTAACAATTCACAAAAATCTGAAACAATGCATTTGAGGCCTGTTATGTTTTTCCAAATATAAATTATCTCTTTTATTTTTTCCAATAATGCCCTGAGATAGGTATTAAATGCAACATTGTACAAATGATTACTATGAGACTCTAGAGTTTAATAAACCTGTTCAGACCCAGAATTCTAATGACTTTAAACCTGGTGACTTTCTTACCACACCAACCATTTTAATTTTTCTAAGGAGAATCTGTTATAAGTTGTCAGTCTGTAGCTCCTGCAGAGGCTCTGCTTCCTTTCTGGCATTCTTCTCTCATCCACTAGATGAAAGGAAGATGTATTTGCTTTCTGTTTATAGTATGTTACTCCTCTTATGCTATGTCTGTCTTTATCTCCAAATTACTCATTGGATACCTCTGGGTCCTGAGTCATCTAACAAAATACACTTTGTGTAGATAATTTTTTTTTATCTTCTTAAAACTATTTTAATGCACATATTTAACTAAAAATTCCCTTCCCAGTGGATTTATAATATGCTACTGAGAGTTCAATAAATGAGAAGCTTGCTATTCATCAAGGTAACTTAATTTTTTCAAATTTTCTTTAAGTTCTGAGATGCATGTGCTGAATATAAAAGTTTGTTACATAGGTATACATGAGCCATGATGGTTTGCTGCACCCATCAACCCATCATCCAGGTTTTATGCCCTGCATGCTTTAGGTATTTGTCCTAATGCTCTCTTTCCCCTTGCTCCCAACCCCTGAAACGCCCCCATATGTGATGTTCCCCTCCCTGTGTCCATCTGTTCTCATTGTTCTACTCCCACTTATAAATGAGAACAAAGGGTATTTGGTTTTCTGTTCCTGTGTTAGTTTGCTGAGGATGATGGTTTCCAGTTTCAACAATGTTTCTGCAAAAGACATGAACTCATTCTTTTTATGGCTGCATAGCATTCCGTGGTGTATATGTACCATCTTTTCTTTATCCAACCTGTCCTTGATGTACATTTGGGTTGGTTCCAAGTCTTTGCTATTGTAAATAGTGCAGCAATAAACATATGTGTGCATGTGTCCTTATAGTAGAATGATTTAATATCTTTTGGGTATATACCCAGTAATGGGATTGCTGGGTCAAATGGTACTTCTGGTTCTAGATCCTTGAGGAATTACCACTCTGTCTTCCACAATTGCTGAACTAATTTACACTTCCACCAATACCTGTAAAAGTGTTCTTATTCTCCACAGCCTCACCAACATCTGTTGTCTCCTGCTTTTTTAATGATCGCCATTCCAACTGGCATGCGATGGTATCTCATTGTGGTTTTGATTTACATTTCTCTAATGACCAGTGATGATGAGCTTTTTCTCATATGTTTGCCACATAAATGTCTTCTTTTGAGAAGTGTCTGTTCATATCCTTCGCCTACTTTTTGATGGGGTTTTGCTTTTTCTTGTAAACTTGTTTAAATTTCTTGTAGAGTCTGGATATTAGACCTTTGTCAGATGGATAGGTTGCAAAATTTTCCCCGTATTCATAGGTTGCCTCTTCACTCAGACTATAGTTTATTTTGCCATGCAGAAGCAGTTTAGCTTAATTAGAACCCATTTGTCAATTTTGGCTTTCGTTGCAATTTTTTTTGGTGTTTTAGTCCTGAAGTCTTTGTCCAAGCCTGTGTCCAGAATGGTATTGCGTATGTTTTCTTCTAGGGTTTGTATGGCTTTAGGGTTTACATTTAAGTCTTTAATGCATCTTGAGTTATTTGTGTATAAGTTGTGAGTAAGGAGTACAGTTTCAGTTTTCTGCATATGGCTAGCCAGTTTTCCCAGCACCATTTATTAAATAGGGAATCCTTTCCCCATTGCTTGTTTTTGTCAGGTTTGTCGAAGATCAGATGGTTGTAAATGTGTGGTGTTATTCTGAGTCCTCTGTTCTATTCCATTGGTCTATACGTCTGTTTTGATACCAGTACCATGCTGTTTTGGTTACTGTAGCCTCATAGTATAGTCTGAAGTCAGGTAGTATTATGCCTCCAGCTTTGTTCTTTTTGCTTAGGATTGTCTTGGCTATATGGGTTCTTTTTTGGTTCCATATGCAGTGTACATTTTTTTTTTCTAATTCTGTGAAGTCAGTGGTACCTTGATGTGAATAGCATTGAATCTACAAATTACTTTGGACAGTATAGGAATGCTTGTGATTTTTGCACATTAATTTTATATCCTGAGACTTTGCTGAAGTTGCTTATCAGCTTAAGGAGTTTTGGGGCTGAGACAATGGGGTTTTCTAAATATACAATCATGTCATCTGCAAACAGAGACAATTTGATTTCTTCTCTTTCTATTTGAATACCTTTTATTTCTTTTTCTTGCCTGATTGCCCTGGCCGGATCTTCCCATACTGTGTTGAATAGGAGTGGTGAGAGAGGGAATCCTTTGCTTGTGCCAGTTTTCAAAGGGAATGCTTCCAGGTTTTCCCCATTCAGTATGATATTGGATATGGGTTTGTCATAAAAAGCTCTTGTTATTTTGAGATAGGTTTTATCGATACCTAGTGTATTGAGAGTTTTTAGTATGAAGGAATGTTGCGGCCTTTTATAAAAGGCCTTTTCTGTGTCTATTGAGGTAACCATGTATTTTTTTGTCATTGATTCTGTTTATGTGACAGATTACATTTATTGATTTGCATATGTTGAAGCAGCCTTGCCTCCCAGGGATGAAGTCGACTTGATCATGTTGGATAAGCTTTTTAATGTGCTGTTGGATTTGGTGTGCCAGTATTTTATTGAGGATTTTTGCATCGATGTTCATCAAGGATACTGGCCTGAAATTTTCGTTGTTTGTTGTTGTTGTTATTGTTGTGTCTCTGCTAGGTTTTGGTATCAGGATGAGGCTGGCCTCATAAAATGAGTTAGGGAGGAGTCACTTTTTCTATCGTTTGGAGTAGTTTCAGGAAGGAATGGCACCAGCTCCTCTTCGTACCTCAGGTGGAATTTGACTGTGAATCTGTCTTGTCCTGGGTTTTTTTTTTTTTTTGGTTGGTAGGCTATTAATTACTGCCTCAATTTCGGATCTTGTTATTGGTCTAGTCAGGGCTTTGAATTCTTCCTGGTTTATCCTTGGGAGGTTGTATGTGTCCAGGAATTTATCCATATCTTCTAGATTTTCTAGTTTATTTGCAGAGAGGTATTTATAGTATTCTTTGATGGTAGTTTCTATGTCTGTGGGATCAGTGGTGATATCCCCTTTATCATTTTTTACTGTGTCTATTTGATTATTTTCTTTTCTTCTGTCTTAGTCTAGCTAGTGGTCTATTATTTTTTTCATTTTTTTTTTTTTTTTTTTTTTTTGAGACGGAGTCTTGCTCTGCCGCCCAGGCTGGAGTGCAGTGGCCGGCTCTCAGCTCACTGCAAGCTTCGCCTCCCGGGTTCACGCCATTCTCCTGTCTCAGCCTCCCGAGTAGCTGGGACTACAGGCGCCCGCTCGTCGCCCGGCTAGTTTTTGTATTTTTTAGTAGAGACGGGGTTTCGCCGTATTAGCCAGGATGGTCTCGATCTCCTGACTCGTGATCCGCCCGTCTCGGCCTCCCAAAGTGCTGGGATTACAGGCTTGAGCCACCGCGCCCGGCCTTTTTTCATTTTTTGAACAACAACAAAAAAACAGTTCCTGGATTCATTGATTTTTTCAAGGTTTTTTTTTTTTTTTTTCATTTCTCTATCTCCTTCAGTTCTGCTCTGATCTTAGTTATTTATTGTCTTCTGCTAGCTTTTGAATTTGTTTGCACTTGCTTCTCTAGTTCTTTTAATTGTGATGTTTGTGTGGTGATTTCAGATCATTCCAGCTTTCTGACATGGGTATTTAGTGCTATAAATTTCCCTCTTAACACTGCTTTAGCTGTGTACCAGAGATTCTTGTATGTGTTATCTTTGTTCTCATTGGTTTCAAATAACTTCTTTAGTTCTGTGTTAATTTTGTTATTTACCCAGCAGTCATTCAGGAGCAGGATATTCAATTTCCATCTAGTTGTGTGGTTTTGAGTGAATTTTTTTATTCTGAGTTCTAATTTGTTAGACTGTGGTCTGAGAAACTGTTTTTTATTATTTCCATTCTTTTGTATTTGCTGAGGAGTGTTTTACTTCCAATTGCGTGGTCAATTTTAGAATAACTGTTGTATTCTGTTGATTTGGGGTGGAGACTTCTATAGATGCCTATTAGGTCTATATGTCCATAGCTGAGTTTTAGTTCTGAATATCCTTGTTACTTTTCTACCTCACTGATCTGTCTAATATTGACAGTGGGGAATTAAAATCTCCCACTATTATTGTGTGGGAGTCTAAGTCTCTTCGTAGGTCTCTAAGAATCTGGATGCTCCTGTATTGAGTGCATGCATATTTAGGATAGTTAGCTCTTCTTGTTGCATTGATCCCTTTACCGTTATGTAATGACCTATTCTGTCTTTTTTGATCTTTGTTAGTTTAAAGTCTGTTTTGCCAGAGACTAAAATTACACACCCTGCTTTTTTTTTTTTTTTTTTTTTTCTTCCCATTGCTTGGTAAATATTCCTCCACAATTTATTTTGGGCCTATCTGTGTGTTTGCATGTGAGATTGGTCTCCTGAATACAGCACACCAATGGGTCTTGACTCTTTATCCAATTTGTCAGTCTATATATTTTAATTGGGACATTTATCTCATTACATTTAAGGTTAATATTGTTATGTGTGAACATGATCCTGTCATCATGATGCTAGCTGCTTATTTTTCTCAATAGTTGATGTAGTGTCTTCATAGTGTCATTCATCTTTATATTTTGGTGTGTTTTTGCAGTGGCTGGTACCAGTTTTTCCTTTTCCTATTCAGTGCTTCCTTCAGGAGTAGTACTTGTTACAAGTGACAAAATACCTCACCATTCACTTGTTTGGATAAAATCATTTTTTCTTTTTTTCTAGGATACTCACAATGACTTTGTATCACATTGTTAAAAAAATATATGGACGCATTTTACATTACTCAAAATGTATTAGATTTAAATATTATATGAAATAATTTTAAATAAATTGGCAGATACATATAATGGAATATTATTTAAATTTTAAATAAACTGGCAAATACATACATATATATATATATATATATATATATATATATATATAAATATTATTTAACCAAAAAATGAAATAAATCCTGACATTTGTGACAGCATGAGTCAACCTGGAGGGCATTATACTAAGAGAAATTTGTCAGAGTACAGGAAGACAAATGCTATATGATCACATTAATATGTGGAATCTAAAGAAGTCTAATTCATGAAAACAGAGAGGAGAATGGTGGTTTCCAAGGGCTGGGAGGTGGGGGAAAAGGGAAGTCTTGGTGAAAAGGCACACACTTTATTTAGAAGATGAATAAATTCTGGTGATATAATATACAACATGGTGACTGTAGCTAATAATTTTGCATAAAAGAAAATATATCTTTTCTGAACCTATACAGAAAGTTTGCTGACCCTTATATAGTACTTCTAAGAATCAGTTAAAAGATAAAAGAGCAAAGAATATGAGGCTTCAGTGGCATACAAAACTCCACATGTCTTTTGGAATAACAAAACATAACCTATTCACTCATCTTGTCTACTGGACTGCAGTCTACAAGCTAACATTTAACTTCATACCACATGAGCTTTAATCAAATAGTAAATTGCATTTCAAATACCCCTATCTACTCCTGAATTATTATCTGGTCCTTGGGTATTCTTATTAACCATTGCCTCAGTAGATCATTGAAAGAACGTAATGTACTCTTTTTTGATTTCCAAGTTTGGGATAATTTTTCTTAATGCCACTGAACTAAAAAATTCAATCAATCTTGAATCTCAATCAAGATTCAATCAAATTCAATCTTCTGGTTTCTGGTTTCTACTCTGTTATCTAATCATATCTCTGTCCTAATTTCATTATAATTGGTTTTGAAGGCAGTTGCTAAGGCACATACAAAATGCATAAAACATAGTATCATAAAAATTTTCATAGACATGATTCTTTCTTAACATTTTACTTTTCCATTCCTTGGGATATGACATTATCTTTATACTGCTGGCACTTATTTTATTCTTCATAATGTAGAGTTATTTGCTACAGGTAAGGCTTTCTTATTAGGCTATAATACTTTGCGTCATAGCAGAGTCCACTATTGTTACTGATTACTGCTTATTAAATTAGGTAGATCTTTAATGCACCCTGAGTTAATTTTTGTAGATTTTTTGGTAAATAATCCTGCATCATATGAAACAGTGTGACATTTTGCAGACAAGTAGCAGGACTTCTCAAGTCTCTACTTCAATTTCTTTAAGACAAGGTTACATGTATTTGAAAATCTTTAACATCTTCCAAAGATATTTTTCTCTTATGTTACATGTAAAAATATTTTATCATCTTTGTGCCACCCACTGAAGTGGAAACATTCTAAAGGTGTCTTTTTAAATATCATACCTCCTAAAGCAACAGAAATCATATTTGAACCCCTTTGCATTGCTGAAGCAAATACTACTATATTAGTTGGTTTCCATACTGCTATAAAGAACTTCCCAAGGCTGGGTAATTTATAAAGATGTTTAATTGACTCACAGTTTAACATGGTTGGGAAGGCCTCAGGAAAAATGCAATCATAGTGGAAGGTAAAGAGGAAGCAAGGCAGCTTCTTCACTAGGTAGGAAGAAAGAATGCCAGTAGGAAGGAAGAATGCCAAGTAAAGGGGGAAGAGCCCCTTATCAATGACAAAAAAAAAATCCGATCTCCTGAGAACTCACTCACTATCACAAGAACAGCATGGGGGAAATCACCTCCATGATTCAATTACCTCTACCTGATCTCCTCCTTGACATGTGGGGATTATGGGGATTACAATTCAAAATGAGATTTAGGTGGGGAAACAAAGCCTAACCGTATCAACTAGGGTGGCTATTTGTTATTTTCAATTCATTATTTAGTTTTTTCTATGACATATATGTATGGATTCAAGCACCTATTATTGACAGCAATATTCTGCTGATATATCTGGTCATTGTTACCACCAACACACTAACTTTAATAACATGTTTAGGTAAGAAGATACGTGTTTTTGTCAAAATAATTTGTATGCATCATTTTTCATAATGTATGATAATTCTAAACCATCAACAGATAATCCCAAGCACCATAAAAATTTATGTTTTGAATAATATTCAATATTTTTAAGATTCTTAATGACTATATAATGTTGAGTTTCAAATTTTCATGTGCCTGGTAATTATGTAAGAAAGTTGTTATCATGAATATGGTAACAATCTATCTGTAGCTATTTAAGATTAGAAGTCAGCAAAGTATCCAGGGATCTACATCACAACAGGCCTTGAGGAGAATGTATTGGAGGTTGTCTGACCTCAAACTGATAGAAATGCTGTAAAGTATGCATTTTTATAAGATTTTGAATGAGACTTTGAAAGTGTTCCAACGTCTTAGAACTGTGAGTTAAGCTATATTTTCTTTTTATATTTGAGAGTGGTAAATATTTCCAGTCTCACTAGATTTAAAATATTTAATGTCATACATCTATTGAACTGATAATTCTTTCAACTGAATCTTCATAGGAATTTATTGGCCCATCCTATTTTCAAGAATAGAACCCCAGAAGTAAAATTATTTGCTTAGTTCTGTGGGTCAAAACGGAGAGCCAGAAGAACTCCTCTGTCATTTACCTGTGGTTCTATTTAGTATCGATGGAGGGTTAATATCAAAATCAGACTCTTTCTGAGGTGGAATATTAGGTCAGATTGAAAGAGAAAGACTAAATGAGTGTATCACGTAAGAGGATATGTGAAATAAGAATCAGAAGCAAAATCTAGGCAGTAAGACATGAGGGCTTGAAAAAACAGAGGAGAGTAGATTAGAATAAGTAAATGCATGGGATAAACTCCATTGATATGGAAAGGAGTGTGGTACAGAAAGTTTAAGTTTGCTATTTAGTCTGTATAGGAGGTGTGTGTGTGTGTGTGTGTGTGTATGTAGTTGAAATGGAAAACATTGTAATATTATAGAAGTTTCCATAAAAATATATCTTGAAGCAGTGGTAGGGGCCAGGAAAAATGGGGGGGGATATTACATATAGTGTATTTAAAAAGAAAATAATCACATCAAACTTACTAACAGAAAGTGAACAAGCTAGAAGCAGAGAAGAGGCATCAATAATATACTGAAGGAAAAATAAAGAACTAACCTAAAATTCTGTATTCAAAAGGTATCTTAAAAATAATGTCTATTTGATTTTCCAGACAAGCAGATGCTACAAATATTTGTTGCCAGAAGACCTGAACTATAAGAAATATCCAAGTAAGTTCTACAAGCAAACATGGCATTGCACCCAACGAAACTCGAATCTACTCAAATAATTGAAGAACGCTAAAAGCTGTAAAAAGTGAAGGCAAACATTATGCTTATTTTAATTGCTCTAACAGATAACTGATAATCTAAAGAGAAAAGCAGCAATCTGTTTGGGGATTCACAGCATGGAAACGTAAACTACATGACTACTCTGGGTGTAAGTTTGTCCCTTCACTTTCTAACTGAGTAAATCTTGGACAATTTATGGAACCTTCCCCATTTCAGTTTCCTTGTCCTTCACATGGAAATGAGAATGGTATCTACCTCACAGGACTATTGCCAGAATAAAATGAGTTAACAGATATAAATATCGTGAAAGCACCACTTTATGCTCAGTAAACTCAAGAAATTATAGTTGATATTAATACTTTAGTATTATTTTATTACAGAGAATAAAACGTGAGATTAAACCGAAGTATGTTGAAGACCATGTTATAAGCCATAAATCCTTAAATTTATACAGATTTTTCACTAAAACCATGGTTCTACTATTACCATGACTACTTGGCAATATTTTTTTATAAACAGTTTTCAAGGCCCCACTTTCAGTGCCACTGAGTTAATAGGTCTAGGATAGAGCCCATTAATTTTTAAAACAAAACATACATAGTTGATTATAATGTAGTCTGCTACCATCCTTGATAAAACACTGTACTTCTAATAGTTAAGGGCCATGTTGTTTGTTTTTTATCATGTTTTCTCCAACTCCTACTATAATTCTTGGCACAGAACAAACACTCAAAATTTTTCTTTAAATATTTTAATGAAAAGAGAGGTGGAAGGAGAAAGAAAAAGAGAGAAAAAATACTAAGACACATGTACAAATAAGATTGTCTACATATGGAAAACTCAATATAATAATATCAACACACTTTTGTCTATACGCTACCATCACCAAAACTGAACAACAATTACTGATATGAAAAATGAAGTTGCCAATTTACAATATCATACACTGGGGAGAATAGAATCAGGACTCAAGTGACCCTAAATAGGGAGAATAGAACCAAGACCCAAGTGACACTAAATTAACTGGATTACTTATAAAAAGAATGTGCTGTATCTGTCAGTTAATAGCTAATGTAAAATTCATTGAAATGCTGTAGTATACATACTTCCTCTGTAATTTAATCAGAAGTTATTGTTTCATATTTTAACAATAACAATGCAGGACACATATAGAGAATAAGGAACAGGTATATATTAAAGCAGTCATATTTCTTAGAGAAGCTGAGATTTAACCAATAAATGCAATCTTTATGTTACTATCATTTGGATAAACTGCATTGCCATTACCTGTAGAAGAAAATCTCTTGCCGTGATAGATCTTCCTCTTTTAAGATTCACTGGCACTTTGCCCTTCTTTTGAAATCACTCATTTTACTTTAACAATTCTTTAAAAGATGTGTCATTTAATGAACTGCTAGTGAAATATTTATAGAAAACATAAACATCTTATTTGTAGCAATGTCCCTAGCTCTAACAGAGTGCTGGTACATAGGAAACCCTAAATAAATATTTGTTAATTAAATAATTAACTAAATTAATTAACAGTCTTTGTGATTGGAATCTTTAGTTTTAAAAGTAGGGTCATACAATGTGTATGTGCAGTAGATTGACTTCATTGCAGTGACTTTTAGAATGATTCTAAAACTGTTCAGCTACATTGTGCTTCCGACCTAACTTTTTAAAAATGCAATTTCAAATTTTATTTTGTATTCAGGGAACACATGTGCAGGTTAGTTACAGGGATATAGTGTGGCGCTAAGGTTTGGGGTACAAACCTCAGCAGAGTAGTAAGCAGAGTAGCCAATAGGTAGCTTTTCAACCCTTGACCCATCCCTTTCTACTATCTCTAGTAGTCTCCAAGTCTAGTAGTTTTGTTCCTATCTTTATGTTCATGTGTACCCAATGTTAAGTTCTCAATTATAAGTGAGAATATGTGGTATTTGGTTTTCCGTTTTGCATTAATTCACTTAGGATAATGGCCTCCATTTCCATCCATGTTGCTGCCAAGAACATAACTTTAAAGAGGAACTTTATTATTGTTCATAAACTTAATTTGGAATTAGAAATAAGTTGAAGCCATTGACATCTTTTAGAAGGCTTTGATGTGTTTATAAATGTATGAGGAAAATTATATTGGAAGTAGTATTAGATGAGGATGAGAGGTTGATTTCAGTTTCCTGTGAATAAATCCAGTTCCTCAGGTATGAGATAGAATGAATGTCAAGCCACAGGAATACTTTAGAGAGACCTGAATGTTTAGGCAATTTGATAAAAATTGAGGGAAACTGGCTCAATCCTCTGTGGAAAATGTAGTGAATCTACTGCAAAACTGTTGATGAATGACCAAAGGAGATGTATGTAAAGAAAGAGAAAAACCTTTGTTTATATGTAGAAATGAAGCAGTAACAAACACTAATTGCAGGAATAGTAGAAGCTTAAGAATAATGGACTTTGATGTTTATTAAGTTACTAGTATTCAAATTCCTTTATTCATTTGGAAAACAAAATAAAAAATGATTGAGCTCTTATTGTGATTAAGGAACCGAAATTTATAGAATTCAATGCCATTAATATAGAATTAAATGCTATATGTATATTTACATTTTTTTAGAAGCACAATTCAAAGTAAATATATGTACCATCAGAAAATTGTACTACGGTCTGTATAGATAAGCAGTAATGGAATTATTGGTGCATGTCATTGCATATACTCCTCTGCAAACCACTCAGATGCACCTTTCTGTCTGCTTTTCTCTTGTTACAGGGAACTTCGGAAGTATCATTCAAGAACCAATTTATAGATTTATAAACTTTTGTGGCAGGAATGGACCTTCGAGGTTACCCACTTCACCCCTTGGTTATAGATTTCTCTGACTTTGAATAGGCATCAATAAAAGTATCTGCTGGCTTTGCCTCTCTCACACTCAAACAGCACTCATGCAGTGGGGACCTGATCATTAAGAAACACATATATGTTGTCACCTCTTTCATGTGAAAGAATTTCAGCAATGCAACGTAAATGACCTTGAACAAAATGAAAATTTGGGAGAAGAAAATAATTTTGCTTAGCGATCTTAAATTATCCTTCCTATGCACACTCAAAACAAAGAAAAATAGAAAACCTCTACATCAAAATCCCTGTCTCCATATTGTATATGCCCTCTAAATTGAATTAGCTACTTTGCCATCATAGACAAAAATCTGCTGAAACTTTATCCTAAATTCCTTTTGGCACCAAATACTGATTAAAATTAGATACTGAGAAACACAGCATTTTTTTTTAATATCATATGGATGTTCTGAATTTAAGAATTAGTGATTATTTTAACTCTCCCTCCACCATCTCACCAGGAAGCAAATGTTCCTTTTATTGACAGAACAAATTTGTGTTTCTGATCACTGTCATATTTTCAGGGAAAACTCTCTGTGTTCTTGTATACCGAGATCCAGCATGTGAAAGTTCATGTCTGTAATACATTCCTCCTAATATACCAGAACAAAACCTGAGAAGGATGAAAACAAGTAAGTTCTTAAAATTATTTCCTGGAATTCATTCATATTCTGCTAAATTTGGGTATGCACCCAAAAGATGGAAAAATAGCAATTATTTATTTGTTAATTATATGACTCAACATCATCCAGGAGTATGGGGAATTAATAACTTTAAATGTGCCCTTTTCTTTTAGAAGCACGCTAGTATCTATTTTATCTCTCACAATAATATGTAAAGCAGTATACATGTGAAATACAGTAATATGTAGAGCAGGCATCTCTGTTGCTTGTATTCATCTCTTCCTTGGATTCCCACAAAAATAACCACAGTTAAAATATTTTTCAACTTCTGCCTAAATATCCTATAAATATTCTTTAAACTTCATTCATTGTACATTTCTTTTATTTTTGTACATCCCTTGGAAAACCACATATTCTTTGTTATTAGGATTTGTGAGTCATCATATTTATATTCCTATGTGTCTAGCATAGTGCCTGACATGTAGCTGAAATGAGTTTGTGCTGGTGAAAAACAAAATACATGAATTTATACTATAATGTTGTGAAAAGATTAATCTATCAATACCACCTGATTAGTTTATCATTGATCCCTAAAAAAACAATATTTCTTCCTGTCCAACATTACCTCCTCCCTACGTGCTTTGAATCCCATTCATCACTGCTCCTCGAGAAATTTTTCCATGAAGAACATACTTTCACACAAAGAAATGATAAATGTCTGAGAGTATGGATATGCTAATTACCCTGATCTGATCCATATATATTATATGTACTGAAACATCACTTTGTACCCATGAATAAGTACAAAAAAACAAAATTATAAAAGAGCTCCCTCTCTCTAGTAGCTCTTAAATTTCTCTCTTTTCAGTTTAATCTTTATAATATTTTAAATGTTAATATCTTTTTTCATATGAAAGGCTAAGATAAATCGCAGAAACGAAAGAAGAAAGAAACAGAAAGGAATGATGAAAAACTTCTGGAAATGTATACTGTTGATGATTGCACAATGATGTCTATACACTTAATGTCACTGAACTGAGCACTTTGGCATTGCTACAATGGGAAATTTTATGTTATGCATATTTTAACACAATAAAAATAAGCCTACATATTTATTGCTATTTTTAATTGAAATAAAGCCAATTTATTTAAAGTATGTATGCTACTGAAGAAATTCCAGTCACTGTGCATGTCACTGAAAATCTATACATATTACTAACTGATTTCCAAAGAAGAAATCAAGTACATGGTTTTTAATACAGGGGTTTGAATGTGGTAAGAGTTTGATCTGGTTATATTGTTGGTGTCCACTTAATAATTTAAGAAATAAAGTAAGTACCTGAAGTCTGTCCAAAAGAGAGACACTATAATAATGAGAAAATTGCAAACCATGGCAGGGAGAAACAACTGCAGTACCCCCATTTGATTACCCGCCTTAGTGTGGATACGATGAATTGTCTTTAAGTAGAAAAGTGCTGTCATGTGGAGGAATAATTAAACTTGACAAAGGAAACTGTGCAGGACAAAACTAAAATCAATAGGTCAAAGTTATGAGAGGATAATTTTAAATCTCAGAAAATGAGGTGAGCTTCCTTAAGAAACAATGATTTCCTCATCACCAAAGAAAATGCAAGAAATATATTAAGCAAAAATGTGTTAAAGACACAATACATGCATAACATAAAAAGTAGGCCTGAAGATTCTTAAATAGACTTTCATATCTGGAGATTCAATAGATCTGTGAACTTTCAACAGCTGATGATTTAAGCTTCTTTCCTCTGGAAAAAAAGGCAAATGCATTTTATTGTTTAAAATTATTAGTTTCAAAATTTCATGTATAATAAAAGAAAAATAATTTATGCAAAATCCCTTTTAATGGATTTGAAAAATGTATTTATGCTGAATGCAATAATATCTGCTGAATATAGCATTTCATTTTGCCCTGCTCCACTCTTAAACATGCATACATGTATACACACACATGCATATATACGCACATACATATGTGCATATATAAAGGTAAACAGGGTAGTTAGAAGTTAATAATGTGGCCAGTTATACCTATTGGTGTAGAAGTTTCATTTAAAACTGTCCCCTGCTATCCATAAAAGATATGTTCCAAGACTGCTAGTGATTGTCTGAAATCAAAGATGGTAGTAAATTCAATGGCCTTTGTGTTTCTGTTTCTGTTTTCCATTCATACATTTAATGTACTTTTCCTCTTAACTAAGTACTTACCATGCACTGTGGCTATAACCTTTTCAGTTTAGGGTAGCAACAACAAAACTAGCATGAATTTCTTTTTCCTTTTTCACAATTTCATGGGTAGAAGATTTGTTCCTACCACAGGTCTTAGGAACCTCAGAATATGATTTTTTTTTTTTCTTTCCTCATTAAGTCAAGAACCTTCACCTTTTCACTTAAAGAAAGCATTTTCTGGCTTCTCTTTTGCATACCCAAATTGCCAGCATCACTATTACTGCACTTTGGGGCCATTACTAAATAAAACAAGGGTTCCTTGAACACAAGCAGTGCAATACTGAAAAAGCCGATTTGATAATGAAGTCAGATACCAAGTGACTAATGAGTGAGTGGCATATACAGTATGGGTGCTCAGAACCAAGGGATGATTCACCTCCTGTGCAAGATGGAGCTGGTCACTGTGAGATTTCATCATGCTACTCAGAATAGACTGAAATTTCAAAGTACTGTGTTAATTTCTGGAATTTTTCCTATAATATTTTTGGACCACAGTTGACCACAGGTCATTGAAATCAGGGAAAGCAAAAAGTACACATAAGAGGAAACTACTATATATACATAATATCAATAACTATGAGAAAAGAATTAAGCCTTTTTATTACCAAAGAAAAGAAAAATGTATATTTTCTCCTAGAAAACATAGAATTTGGAGTTTCAATTTCATTCAGAGAAGACTTGGTAAAACAAAATGGCAATCGAAGCAATATTCAGCCTTCACCAAGAGAATAGCAGTAACATGGACTAAACCTGTTTTCCTTAAGCAACCTGTCTCAGTTGTTAGATTAAGTACAATTTTAAATGATGGCACTAATGTAGTTGTTCAGAATATCCAGTATGGATTCCTGGAATTGTCTAATATGTCCAGTATGGACTATTGAAATTGTCCAGTATGTAATGAAAAACTAAAAACATTACACTGAAAGAGAAACATGCTGAAAAGTAATTAAAACTATAATCAATACTAATCTCCCTATTAATTGTCTGCTTAAGACAGGCAAATTACAAACAACTCATTTTTTTAAATCTCATTGAAAGTTGTATCTTTATGATTATGTCCCTGTAATATCTCACATTTACTTACACTTATAATTAGTGTTGTTCTAATTTACTAAAATGACTTATTTCAGTGCTAGAATTAATTTCTTAAACTTTACTGCAGCAATACCTAATACCATTCTCATAAATCTGAAGATACGTTTGAACATTGTGTGTGTAAGGCTATTGTGAAAACATCAACTTAAATTTGCCAGTTTTAGCAGCTCAAAGATAGTCTGAAGAAGGTAAAATAGGAAAAAGTTCCCCAATACATCTACATTGACTTCACATCAAAGGTCAGAATAAAAACCTGCATCATGAAAATTAACATGGCTATTACAAAATCAAGGTGGGAATTGCAATCTTTTCAGCTAGCAATCAATTTCGCTATAAACATGAAAAGAATGCAGAACAGTAGAGCAGGGAGAAAAAATATTCTGGTCATCACACAATCTAGTTCAACATTAAAAAACAATAGCAATTCCTAACACTTTTCCAAACCATAACAATGAAGGAGAAGTCAGGAAATGTTGCTTGTTTCATGTTTGCAGCTACAGCAAAGCATTAGCCAGTGAAGCTAAGATGTGACAATAAAAACTTAAAAGAAGAAATGACAAATATGATTTTGAAGAAATCGTATATTTGTCTGGAAGATGAAGAAGGATCACAATGTAATTTAAACCCCCATACTTTGAGCCAATTTATTATCATGTTTATTTTCCAAAACAAAGCATATGAAAGAAGTTCTCAAATCCAAGTGTTCAGTTGAGTGAAATAGTAGATACCACAAAATTAGGCACAATTTGACGTTAAAATATTGGACAAATGAAATTTCAAGAGCATGTTAAACTGTATGCAGGAATCAGCAATCTATTGCCCATAGTCAAGCTGCCTTTGTTAATAAAGTTGCATTGGGATACAGCCATGTCCGTGTGTTTACATCTTGTGAACGGCTGTTTCTGATTATAGCAGTAGAGTAGAAGATTTGTGACAGAGACCCGATGGCCTGCAAAGCTGAAAATATTTACTATTTGCCTCTTTAAGGAAATATTGCCTTCTGCTTCAAATAATATCATTTTTTAAATGGACGTTGATTGACAGGTATACAGATATATACAAGCTCACTTGTCTACTTATAAGAAAAGCATAACTTTTTTTGTTTTACACAGAACCAGTGTATATTGGTTTACAGAGAACCAGACTACAGGAACATAGTAAGGACAATTATCCTTTTCCAATTGACTATTCAGAATTTTATAAATGTCCACAGTGAAATTCCATATATCATGCACATGCCTTTAAACTACATTAGTAATGTTTGTTTTCTTCTTATTCTCCCTTATATTTGTATCACATCTATGCACTCCTTATTTGTGTCTGAGTATTAGAATTAGAAGTTGAGATACCTCAATGAATAGGAAGGTCAAATCAGACTCACAAGAATTAGAGTCTTACTGAGTATCAATCTATGCTAATAATTTCAAGAATACATTTAATCACAAGGCACAGGAAGCGGCTTGGGATGTCAAAGTAGCTCCCTGTGCTCTTTTTTCCACATTAGAATATACTTTAGCCCAAATTAGCATATGCAATCTGTAAGTGATGTATATAGACATTACACAGAAGGAAGCTATTTTGGTCAGAAAGCATCTGCGTTTTATACTTCAAAGTTTAGCTTTTGTGATATTTTCCAGGTAGTTGAGCAATAAATCCTGCTAAAAGCATACCCTATAGAGCGGACCCTCTACTGAAAAATTGCATAAGGCTTTTGCATTTTTGTGTTTACCAGAAAGTTTGCCAATGGCTTATTTAAAAAGATTTGACATTATTTGCTTTCCTTCTTGATGATCCCCCCACAAAGAAGATAATGATCTGTAGTCATGCTGATAACACTTTGTTTATAACAATGTAAGCTATATTTTTAGAACTAAGAGTATCATTATTTGACTATACATATCAAAATTGGGAACTGAGACTGATCCTAGTAACAAACCTAAAAGTGAAACACACAGCACTGACTTCTTGAATTCTGATTCAAACACAAATACATGTAAATACACATATCTATAACTTTTTCTAGCAAACTTTGAACAGCATTTGTTTATTTAAAACAAGAATCCTTCCAGCACTCTGGAGAAAAGTTCAATACAAATTGGACCTAAAATCCCTAATAAGCAATGGAATAAAAACCAAAGGATTTCAAACAATCCTAAACCAAATGTGAGAAGCACTGATCATTTGTGCCTGCCTAGTGTCCAATTTAAAATGAGGAATTGTTTTGAATCTTGTAGATATAGACTCAACCATGAAAATAGCAGTTTTGCTCAATTGCCCTGAGAAAATGAAGAAATCCCTTGAAAAAATAAAAGATTAAGCCAGAGTGCTATGAATAAATTGTTAATAATTGTTATGGGAATTGATTGGCTCATAAATGCTTCACTCTATCATATTAACCACTTACTTCTGAGGAAGGCTTAAGTCCCATAAAATAGTTTTCATTTAGTTGCTAGAGCTAGTAGAGAAATAGGCTGGGAAGGCAGAACATATCTGGGAAGAAAAATGAAGCTTACTTTATGCACATTAACTAGGAAGAAGAAGCAGAAAGAGGAGGAAAAGAATGAAAGTGAGAAGGAAGGGGAGAGACACATTTAGCACTACACTGGCTCTTGGATGGTGGGAGAGATAATAAATAATAAAAAAAAAATAAAAGCTTAAGGTTTTCAAAATTTTTACTATAAAATTTTGGAGCAACATTATAATATTTTATGATAAGATTATTCTATGAGATTATGAAGATATCACCTTCTGTTTTCTTCTGTTGAAATTATGTAACTTTAAAAAGATGTTTCTGAATATATGGTGTCTCTAGGTTTCAGCTGGTTTTTGAATATAAAGTGTCACTGCTAGAGTTGTAGTTAAGCGTGAATCATCATTCTAGAGAAAGAGTTCAGACTCTGTAGTCAATGTATCTTGAAACATCACCTGATCTATCACTTATCTACTGGATATCCTTGATTTAATTTCTCAACTACTCCCACCCTCAGTTTCTTCAACTGCATAGAGAGATAATAATAGTTCTTATGCCTAAGAGTTGTTCTTATTAAACAAAATACTTTTAAAGGTATATGACATACAAAAAAAAGCACACACAAAAATGGTACTTACATTTAATATTATTCTTAATTAATTTTATCAACTAAGGCACCATTAATTATGAAATACATTCAAATTTTGGAAATGCCAAATTGTAAACAAAAATATATGTTTCTCGATGAATACAAAAAGAACCACAAGAAAATTCAGAAATAAAAATATAGCTGTAGGTCAAGCAACTTGGCCTAGAATTTTATGAAACTTGTAGGCACTAGTAAGCAGAAAATAAAGATATAATTTTGAGCATGCATAGTTAAAATATTTCAGTATGCTTTTTAAAATTTTTATTTTTATTTTCCCAAGTTGTTGGATCAATATTTATAAGTATCTCCCATAGTCTAAAACAACTTTAGTGTAGAAAATAGTATTTATGCCACCTAGACTAAAGAAAGGACTTAAATTTGCTTGAAATGAGTAACAGTATGCATGTTAAGAAAACAAGAGTAATAGAAACAAGATAAAAATAATAGCTCTTATTGAAGGTCCTAGATAGTTATATCACTTATTAAAGAGGGTCACTAGATAACGTTAGGAAAAGAAATATAGTGTTATCTATTTGTTAGAATTTATACTTGTGTTTTCAAAATTATAAACACCTTTTAACAACATGAAACATAATGCTGTTTAGAAATCATTCAAATAATGATTTAAATAAAAATAATTATTTAAATATGACAGTGCCATTATAAGTATAACTGACTTGTCTCACTTTGTCATTTGGAATACACATATCAATCAAAATGGATCTAAATTTTCCTCTGCCTAGATTGGCAAAGGGCAGAGATCTTTATTAATTACAAAAGCTAGCCCTTATTATTTTTGTCTACAGAAGAAGTCAACAGAAGACACTAGTTTTGTGACCAAACAGCTCATTTTCTGAAAAACCAGTCAAAATTAGCTCACTCAGCAGTTTGATGGAAGGTTCTGTTGCACCACAATAATCACTGTGTCATGGTGAGCTAAACAAAAAAGGAAACGAACAAAATGGGAATTGCTTTGGTCAAGGTTTACTACCATCACTATTTCTAAACTTTCTTTAAAATTTTTAATCTGGAAGATGTCATTTTTCCCAGAGTTATATTCAACTGAGCTATTTCAGAATTAAACTGAATATGCGGCACCATGTGTCATTTTTATGACAATTTCTTCAACGTCGTTATTCTGAATCCATATTCCGCAAGTCATCCAAAGTGCCAAGATGTTTAGTTCAGAAGTATTTCACATCACTTGCATGCTTAACACATACCAGCTAGTCCTAGAACAATTCAAAACCTAATGGTAGCTCAGTTTATTACTCGATGATTTATATTCTTTAATTATGCTCAGCCCCTTTGCCTTTTTTTATTGATTTCAGAGAGGCCAACTCGGGTTATAAGAATTCTGCTGATCATTGGTGATTTGATTCTACATAAGGCTTCAATCATAGGTCTGAATAATGTATTTCTGAAAGTGTTATCTTCAGAATTTAGAATACTTTGGCAAGAAGACTCTAAGCAGAGAATACCATGGATGTGATTGTTTTCCTTAGGCAAAGCTGTTTTGTAGTACCACTGCCATCATGGCATTTCCTCTGCTTTGGGATCTTTAATTCTGTGTCATCTGAAATAGTCTAGATTATACACTAAATTCTGGAACCCAAAATGCTTCAATAAACTCAAGAAATACTCTTGAAACTTTCTTTCTTGTGTGTTCCCTCAATTTTTAAACTGTGCAGATAGACTATCATGTCAATACCATCTGTATCAGAAAAACTTTCCTTGTGTTATTTTAAAACTAATGATACAAACTGACACATTGTGTTAGTCCTTTTGGGTTGCAGTAACAAAAGTACCATAGACTGGTTAGTTTATAATCCACCGGAATTTATTTCTCACTTTTCTGAAGGCTGAGAGGTATTAGATCAAAGTGCAGACAGATTCAGTGCCTGGTGAGGGCCTGCTTCCTTGTTCATGAAAAACTGTTTTCTGTTTTCTGTGCCCTCACATGGCAGAAGGGGCAAGGAAGCTCCCTTGTGGCTCTTTTATAAGGGACACTAATTCCATTCATGAGGGCTCCTTCTTCATGACCTAATTATTTCCCAAAGGCTCTATCTCCTAATACAGTAACATCAGGGGTCAGAATTTCAATATACAAATATTCAGGGGAAACATTCTATCTACATCATATGTTTTCTGTCCTGCTATTAATAGTGATACTTTAAGTCTAATGTCCAAAACAGACCACAATAGATAAGATAAACTGGAGTTATACCTAAAGACATCATTTCATGTAGCCTCTAAATATGAGTGTATACCTGAAGGGAACGATTAAGTGGTTCCTGAATAAACAAATTTTTTTTTAAAAGTCTGTTATGGTTCAAATGGAGCTTTTTACATAAACCAAAAGGCATATACTTGGTTTTGTTCTTATGATCCTGTCGGTTTTCAGCTTCACTCATTTTCTTTCACCAAATTGGTATTCAGTGGTCTTTATAATAATCCCATTCTTGTCATATTGTTTTCAGTTGTAAATGACTGGCATTATAAAGCTCTTGTCTTATAATCTAAGCTAAACTTTTCTTTAATAAATCACATGACTCTATTTAAGGTTTTAATGAAAAGGCTAAAGTACAAGTGACTATTGCCTTTTTCCTTTTCGAGATGAACAGAGGAAACATTACGTATTTCCTCATCAAGATTTTGTTTTTTTTAATCCTCCTTCCGTCCTCCCACACTCAAGCATGTTAGCCATGTTCCATGATTTCAAACGTGATGACTTACATCTCCAGACTGCATGGATAGAAAATTTTCTCTCTTGTTTTTCAGCAATAATTCTCTCTCTCTCTCTCTTTTTTTTTTTTTTTTTTTTTTTTCTGTTTTGTTATATGCCTGAATCGCCAGTATTGCCATGGTTAGTAGTGACTAGCTTTGCTGGTATAATTTTGTTGCTAATTTTTTTCCCTTTATTCAATTGACTTCATTCCAATATATTTTTTAATTAGCTCTTTTCCATCTCCAGCTGCTTCTCCTGCATATTTTACTTTCCACCAAAAAGGGCTAACTTTCATACATATTAAATCCCAATATTTATTTTTACCTATGAAAAATGTCATACTTCATCTCTTATATGTGATATTTGGGCTTTTAGCTTATTGGTTCTTTTTGTTTAATTCATTGCTCACAAATTGCATTTTTAATTACAAAAGATCTTTGTGCTTTTAGTTTTTTTGTTTGTTTGTTGTTTGTTTGTTTGTTTGAGACAGAGTCTCTGTCGCCAGACTGGAGTGCAGAGGCTCAATCTCGGCTCACTGCAACCTCAGACTCCCGGGTTCAAGCAATTTTGCTGTCTCAGTCTCCAGAGTAGCTGGCACTACAGGCATACACCACCACACGCAGTGAATTTTTGTATTTTTTTTTTAGTAGAGACGGGGTTTCACCATGTTGGCCAGGATGGTCTCGATCTCTTGACCTCATGATCCACCCTCTTCAGCCTGCCAAAGTGCTGGGATTACAAGCGTGAGCCACAGTGACTGGACTAGTTTGATTGTTCATTTTAAATTTTGAGGCTGATACCATATTGGAAAACTAAGTTTCCCAAAAGCCTTGTCTCTGAATTAGACATGCTTCACAAAGAGCCTCCACTATAACAAAAATAGATGCATTTTCAGCATAATACAATCCATATTCATTTTCTGACTTGAGCATTCTTTTTGATTAAATTGAGACAGGTGGTAAATTTAATCACTAGTCATTATCATATATTCATCACATAGTATTTCACTAACATTTTTGTAACAGGTCATGATTAGAAGTATTTCATTTTTTTTTCATTCACAATTCAATAAATGTTACTCATCATTGCTCAGGGAAATATTTAATCTAAGGACAGTGTTACTCAATGAATAGATGAATGAGCTCTAATTTTGTTCATCATAATTTATTTGTGCATACTTAGAAGCAGAAAAGTAGACATACACAGGGCAAAAAAATTACTTTAACATTGGACAATATTACTTAAATGTGAAAATTCAAATTATGAAGGAATACCTAAAAAACTTATTGTGTAAAGTATTTTTTGTCTAGAATTTGAGTAGTTATATAACATATGATAATAAGAAAAAAAGACTTATAAATAAAATGAATAATCTAAGGTAACCAGTAGCAAGCTTCCTAAATGTATTTCCAAATATGGTTTCATAAAAATAAAACAGAGTAAATATTAGCTTTCCAGAATTAGTAATAAAGAGTGAATTAATAAAATTATCATTTAAATATACATAATTCAATACATGCAAGGAAGAGTGTGGATTATCATAACTATTTGTAAGGTGAAAATAAAACAACAGAGCATCTTTATCATGTGATAACTTAGCAGCTTCCCTTTGATGCTAAAGTAGAGTTAACTTCTCTTCTCCATTTGTGTTTGAAGAACAAGTGAAGATAATACTGACCTTCTGATTTAGACGAGAAAGACTGAGGAGACACCCAGAGAGGAGTCAATGTGGTCTCTCAAGTTTCTAGGAATCCATCAATTCCAAATCTAGGTCCCACTCTCAGAGGAAAGTTGAGGGATAAAATCAAAGAAAAAAATATATTAATAGCAATCTTGTTGTTAAATATATTTTTTCTATTCAAAATATTGGAAGTTTTCATCTTCCTTAAAGTGAAAAAAATTAGGAGAAACAATATAGTTTTCACATTTTCTGAAGAAATGACATCTTCCTGAGTCACTCTGGGTATAAATGTATTTTGTTAACTAGTATTTTAATCACGACTTAATAAGTCAAATGAATTAAAAACATATCTGATGTATGAAGTCACAATTAGGTTTAACAAACAAAACATGAAAAAGGGAAGACTTTTCCAAAAAGGCATCTTACATTGTTTAAATTTTTTAAAAAATCACAGATAAAAATATGTAATTTCTTTAAGCTAGCCACTTTAGTAATAAATGGCAAATCAATTTAGTCTAGAAACTAGAAATCGACCCAAACAGAAAACAAATAAGGCAACAAATGAATAATTTTACAGCAGCGTGGGACATCTCTGGAGTAGTAGCTACAGGACATGTTATATAAAATGTATATTTTCATATAGCTAGTGGAATGACAAGGTGATTAGTTAAATTAGAATCGCATAAGTAATAATCTCAAAACACCAAGGGGTTATTTTGTTGCAATTAGTGATGCAAGTTCAATAATTGAGCAAGCATAAAAGTGTTAAGAAAATAGATGGTGAACGTGCTAGTTTACCCTAAAGGTCAAGTATGTCTAGCATTCACGGTGCTCTATCACAATATAGGTGTTGCTAAGGACTTAAAGATATGATAATTCATGGAGGATCTTATGTTTGATTGTACCATCACTGTGGATATTTTAATATTTAATGTAAGTTGATAGTCTAACATCACAATGTAAATGCCCACGTGGCAAGCATAGCAGATAATGTGGTTGCTTTAAGCTGCAATAGCAGTATGTATTATGCATTCTTTAATAGAAAAAGAAACAGTCGAATTCTCTGCCTCTAAGGGAAAACTAAATGCCAGATAACATTTATCTTGCAAAACCTCTTGTTGAAGTGTGGCACAGAATTTAAGTTGCTCATTAGTCTTTTATTAGGGTAATCCAGGTTTCTTGCTATGGGGCAGACAACAGGATGTAGAAGTTTAAAAGATATTATTTTTCTAGCACTAATAGACAAACACTTAATACATAATGCACTTAACACACAATGATTTACACAAATTACCCCCGGTTTCATTCCCAGCAGACATATCTTGGCATCTCATGAAAACAGAGATTGGAACATCTGTGTTATTACTGAACAAATCTCTTCCTAGAAGTTGCTCTGTAGCAATACCATATGGAGAAAATGTTTTCACATTTCTTTCATTCATTAGACATTACATTAAAAAATTTGTACAATTACTAAGAAGGAATATAGGATGAAACAAATCTGCTTGTAACATGTTTACAGGCATCATTCAGAGATATTGTAGGGTCAGTTCCAGACCACTGCAATTAAGCATTTACTTCAATAAAATGAGTCACAAAGATGTATTGTCTTCCCAGTGAATATGAAAGTTATTTTTACATTATATTATAGTCTGTTAAGTTTGCATTGACATTATATCTAAAAAGTAAAGTATATTCCTTAATTTGAAAATACTTTTATTGTTAGGAAATGCTAACAATCATCTAAGCCTTTAAAGAGTTTTAATCTTTTTGCCAGCAGAGGGTCTTGCCTCAATGTTTGTGGCTACTGAGTGATCATAGTGGTGGTTACTGAAAGGTGGAGTGGCTGTGGCAATTTCCTAAAATAAGACAAAAATGGAGTTTTCCACATCTGTTTACTTTTCCTTTTACAGAAAATTTCTATGTAGCTGGCAATGTTTGATAGCATTTTACCCACACCGGAACTTCTTCCAAAATTGGAGTTGATTATTTTCAATTCTGTCACTGCCTTATCAACTAAGTTTATGGAATATTCTAAACCCTTTGCTGATATTTTAAAATCATTCACAGCATCTTCCTCAGGAGTAGATTTCATCTCAGGAAACCACTTTTGTTTCTCATCTATACAAAGCAATTTCTTTCCATTCAAGTTTTATCATGGGATTCAGCAATTCAGTCACATCTTCAGGCTCCATTTCTAATTCTGGTTTTCTTGCTATTTCCACCACATCCGCAGTGACTTCCTCCATGGAAATCTTGAATGCCTCAAAGTCATCTATGAGGGTTGAAATCAACTTCTTCTAAACACCTGTTAATATGGACATTTTGACATCTTCTCTTGAGTTACAGATGTTCTTAGTGACCTCTAGAATGGTGTATCCTTTCCAGAATGTTTTCAATTTACTTTTCTCGAATACATCAGATAAATCACTATCTATGGCAGCCATAGCCTTGAAAAACCTATTTCTTAAATAATAAAACTTCAAAGTCAAAATTACTTCTTGATGCATGGACTGCAGAATAGATGTTGTATTAGCAGGCATGAAAACATTAATCTTCTTGTATATATAGACAACGTTATCTATCTCTCTATCAATCATCTATTTAGCTACAGAGCTCTTGGGTAGCCAAATACATTGTCAATGAGCAGTAATATTTTCAAAGAAATCTTATGAGCAGTAGGTCTCAACAGTGGATTTAAAATAATCAGTAAACAATGCTATAAACAGATGTGGTATCATTCAGGGTTTGTTGTTCCATTTATAAAGGGCAGGCAGAGTCGATTTAGAGTAATTCTTACGGGCCCTAGGATTCTCAAACCAATAAATGAGTATTGGCTTCAACTTAACGTCACCACATGCATTAGCCCCTAACAAGAGAGGTCAGGCATTGACTTCTTTCTAGCTATGAAAGTCTTAGATGGAATATTCTTCCACTATAAGGCTGTTTTTCTATATTGTGAATCTTTTGTATAGTGCAGCCACATTCATTAGCTATCTTAATTAGATGGAATATTCTTCCACTATAAGGCTGTTTTTTCTATATTGTGAATCTTTTGTATAGTGCAGCCACATTCATTAGCTCCTTTGGGTAACTTGAAGTTTTAATTGCACTTTTATGTTATGAAAATACCTTCCTTCTTTTTTTTTTAAATTATACTTTAAGTTCTAGGGTACATGTGCACAACATGCAGGTTTGTTACACATGTATACATGTGCCATGTTGGTGTGCTGCACTCATTAACTCATCATTTACATTAGGTATATTTCCTAATGCTATCTCTCCTCCCTCCGCCTATCCCACAACAGGCCCTGTGTGTGATGTTCCCCACCCTGTGTCCAAGTATTCTCATTGTTCAATTTCCACTTCTGAGTGAGAAAACACAGTGTTTGGTATTCTATCTTTGCGATAGTTTGCTCAGAATGATAGTATCCAGCTTCATGCATGTCCCTACAAATGACATGAACTCGTCCTTTTTTAAGGCTGCATAGTTTTCCATGGTGTATATGTGCCACATTTTCTTAATTTATTCTACCATTGATGGACATTTGAGTTGGTTCCAAGTCTTTGCTATTGTGAATAGTGCCACAATAAATATATGTGTGCATGTGTCTTTATAGCAGCATGACTTACACTCCTTTGGTATATACCCAGCAATGAGATGGCTGGGTCAAATGGTATTTCTAGTTCCAGATCCTTGAGGAATCCCCACACTGTCTTTCACAACGATTGAACTAGTTTACACACCCACCAACAGTGTAAAAGTGTTCCTATTTCTCCAAATCCTCTCCAGCATCTGTAGCTTCCTGACTTTTTAATGATTGCCATTCTAACTGATGTGAGATGGTATCTCACTGCCGTTTTGATTTGCATTTCTCTGATGACCAGTGATGATGAGCATTTTTTCATGTGTCTGTTGGCTGCATAAATGTCTTCTTTTGAGCAGTGTCTGTTCACAACCTTTGCCCACTTTTTGATGGGGTTGTTGGGTTTTTTCTTGTAAATTTGTTTAAATTCTTTGTAAATTCTAGATATTAGCCCTTTGTCAGATGGGTAGATTGAAACATTTTTTTCCCATTCTATAGGTTGCCTGTTCACTCTGATGGTAGTTTGTTTTGCTGTGCAGAAACTCTTCCGTTTAGTTAGATCCCATTTGTCTATTTTGGCTTTTGTTGCCATTGCTTTTGGTGTTTTAGTCATGAAGTCCTTGCCCATGCCTATGTTCTGAATGGTATTGCCTAGGCTTTCTTCTATGGATTTTATGGTTTTACGTCTAACATTTAAGTCTTTAATCCATCTGTAATTAATTTTTGTATAAGGTGTAAGGAAGGGATCCAGTTTCAGCTTTCTACATATGGCTAGTCAGTTTTCCCAGCACCATTTATTAAGTAGGGAATCCGGCTGGGCGTAGTGGCTCATGCTTGTAATCCCAACACTTTGCGAGGCTGAGGTGGGCAGATCATGAGGTCAGGAGATTGAGACCATTCTGGCTAACTTGGTGAAACACCTTCTCTACTGAAAATACAAAAAATTAGCCAGGCATGGTGGCTGGCGCCTGTAGTCCCAGCTACCCAGGAGGCTGAGGCAGGAGAATGGCGTGAACCTGGGAGCTGGAGCTTGCAGTGAGCCGAGATCGCGCCACTGCACTCCAGCCTGGGAGACAGAGTGAGACTCCAAAAAAAAAAAAAAAAGAAAGAAAGAAAGAAAGAAAAATAGGGAATCCTTTTACCATTTTTTGCTTTTGTCAGGTTTGTCAAAGATAGGATGGTTGTAGATGTGTGGTATTATTTCTGAGGGCTGTGTTCTGTTCCATTGATCTATATCTCTGTTTTGGTACCAGTACCATGGTGTTTTGGTTACTGTAGCCTTGTAGCATAGTTTGAAGTCAGGTAGCATGATGCTTCTAGCTTTGTTCGTTTTGCTTAGGATTGTCTTGGCAATGTGGGCTCTTTTTTGGTTCCATATGAACTTTAAAGTAGTTTTTTCCAATTCTGTGAAGAAAGTCATTGGTACCTTGATGGGGATGGCATTGAATCTATAAATTATCTTGGGCAGTATGGCCATTTTCATGATATTGACTCTTCCTATCCATGAGCATGGAATGTTCTTCCATTTGTTTGTGTCCTCTTTTATCTCATTGAGCAGTGGTTTGTTGTTCTCCTTGAAGAGGTCCTTCACATTCCTTGTAAATTGGATTCTTAGGTATTTTATTCTCTTTGTAGCAATTGTGAATGGGAGTCCACTCATGATTTGGCTCTCTGTTTGTCTGTTATTGGTGTATAGGAATGCATGTGATATTTGCACATTGATTTTGTATCCTGAGACTGCTGAAATTGCTGATCAGCTTAAGGAGATTTTGGTAGAGACAATGGGATTTTCTAAATATACAATCATGTCATCTGCAAATAGGGACAATTTGACTTCCTCTTTTCCTAACTGAGTACTCTTTATTTCTTTCTCCTGCCTGATTGCCCTTGCCAGAACTTCCAACACTATGTTGAATAGGAGTGGTGAGAGAGGGCATCCCTGTCTTGTGCTAGTTTTCAAAAGGAATGCTTCCAGTTTTTGCCTATTCAGTATGATATTGGCCGTGGGTTTGTCATAAATAGCTCTTATTATTTTGAGATATGTCCCATCAATACCTAGTTTAATGAAAGTTTTTGGCATGAAGCACTGTTGAATTTTGTTGAAGGCCTTTTCTGTGTCTATTGAGATAATCATGTGGTTTTTGTCATTGGTTCTGTCTATGTGATGGATTATGTTTATTGATTTGTGTATGTTCAACCAATCTGGCATCCCAGAGATGAAGCCAACTTGATCATGGAGGATAAGCTTCTTGATGTGCTACTGTATTCAGTTTGCCAGTGTTTTATCGACGATTTTTGCATCGATGTTCATCAGAGATATTGGTCTAAAATTCTCTTTTCTTGTTGTGTCTCTGCAAGGCTTTGGTATCAGAATGATGCTGGCTTCATAAAATGAGTTAGGTAGGATTCCCTCTTTTTCTATTGATTTGAATAGTTTCAGAAGGAATGGTACCAGCTCTTCTTTGTACCTCTGGTATAATTCAGCTGTGACTCCATGTGTTCCTGGACTTTTTTTGGTTGGCAGGCTGTTAATTATTGCCTCAATTTCAGAGCCTGTTATTGGTCTATTCAGGGATTCAACGTCTTCCTGGTTTAGTCTTGGGAGGGTGTATGTGTCCAGGAATTTATCCATTTCTTCTAGATTTTCTAGTTTATTTACGTAGAGGTATTTAGAGTATTCTCTGATGGTAGTTTGTATTTCTGTGGGATTGGTGGTGATATCCCCTCTATCATTTTTTATTACATCTATTTTATTCTTCTCTCTTTTTTTCCTTATTAGTCTTGCTAGGAGTCTATCAATTTTATTGATCTTTTCAAAAAAACAGCTCCTGGATTCATTGATTTTTTGAAGGGTTTTTTGTGTCTATCTCTCTTTAACTCTCATGAACCAATCTCCGCTAGCTTTAAACTTTTCTTCTTCAGTTTGCTAGCCTCTTTCAGCCTCCTTGAATTGAAGAGAGTTCAAGATTAGGCTTTGGTTTACAGAATGTTGTGGCTAATTTGATCTTCTATCAAGACTACTGAACCTTTCCTCACTTCAGCAGTAAGGCTGTTTAACTTATTTGTTACTTGTATGTTCACTGGAGTTAACTTCTAATTTCCTTCAATGTTTTTTTTTTTTTTTTCCTTTGCATTCACAACTTTGTTGCTTGAAACAAGAGGCCTAGCTTTCAGCCTAAAAACTCAAAGAAGACTGAGGAAGTCATGTCAAAACCCTGTCCTGGCCTTCACATGCCCTCTTTAATAAGTTTAACCATTTCTAGCTTTCACAGTTTTGACTTTAATTTTTAGACAGGATTTTGCTCGGTTGATAAAGCTGGAGCGCAATGGCATGAACAGGGCTCACTGCAGTCCTGACCTCCTGAGTTCACGTGGTCCTCCCAACTCAGTTTCCTGAGTAGCTGAGACCACAGGTGTGTGTTACCATACCCATTTAATTTGGCTTATTTATTTATTTATTTATTTATTTATTTATTGTAGAGATAGGGCCTCAGGTATATTTCTCAGCCTGGTCTTGAGCTCCTGGGCTCAAGCAATCCTGCTGCCTTGGCCTTTCAAAGTGCTGGGATTCATCATAAGCCACCACACCCACCGCATTTCTAGCTTTTGATGTAACGTGCAAGACGTAACTCTTTCTGTCACTGGAACACTTACAGGCCATTGTAGGGTTATTAATTGACCTAATATCAATATTGTTATGTCTCGGGTAATAGAGAGGCCTGAGGAGAGGGAGAGAGACAGAGGAATGACTTGTTAGTGGAGCAGTCGGACACATTCAACATTTACCAATTAAGTTTGTCATCTTTAAAGTGCATAGTTTGTGGCACCCCAAAACAATTCCAATAGTAACATCGGAGATCACTGATCATAGATGACTAAAATAGATATAATATTAATAAATACGTCTGAATATTACAATAATCATCCAATGTGACACAGAGACATAAAGTGAGCACATGCTGTTGAAAATGGCACTGATAGACTTGATCCAATGCAGGGTTGCCACAAACCTTCAATTTCTGAAAAACACCATATCCATAAAGTGCAATAAAGCAAAGTGTAATAAAAAAAGTTATTTCTACATCCATTTATTTTCTTGGTGTTAATATGAATACGCTATCATTTTCAACACTTTTGTATTTATTATTTGCAAAAATATAGACTCTTTATGTCCAGAAAAAAATTACAAAATATAAAGATGAAAAGTGATATAACATCTGCTATGGGCCTAGCACTGCTCCAAACACTTTAAATATAATAATTCATTTAATCAACACCGGAAATAGGTAGTCATTTCCTCTCTTGTAACTACGTGGAACCTGACGCATGTAGAGACTAAGTAAGCTAATAACCGAGAGCAACAGCAGGCAAGTCTATGTTTTTGACTACCATGCATTTGCTTGAAATTAATAGAATGTTAATAAGTAATCAAATGAAATTCACATTTTATATGAAATAAAATGAATTACCATTTTATTGACACTGATAAATATGTGTGTGTATGTATCTATCTTTAAAATTATATCATTCAATAGTAAATATTAAAACTCAATATTTTGTTACAAGTTATCTTCCAATTATTTGGTCAAATCCTGATTTTTTTAAAAAAATTGCATGCATAAACTTATCTTTCTAAATATTTCTAGAATATGTAAGTATTTATTCATGAAGTCTATCAAAACATCTCTTTTGATGATTCAAACAATAACTTTATAGAGTGATTACATACAGTATAGAGTTGTGCTTAATTTGGCTTAATTAAAACAATGTTAGTTTTCACATTTCTGATGAGCAGTCTCATGCATTAGAAGTATCGAAAGAAGCTTCAAATTATAATTAATCAATTTCTATAGTCTTTATGTTGGTCTGTGAATTAAGTTTTTCTTTGCTCCATCATTCACAAGTGAAAAAATATTTCATTGTCAATGCTTGCGCACAGTGAGTTTTCTATAGTATCTTTTAGCCATTATCTGCATCTGTGTATAGGCACATATGATAAAAGAAGGCATGGGTTATTAAAGTCTCTTCTGATAGCATTTCTATCTTGAGTTTTCACAACCAAGAGAGAATCTCTCAATAGTGTAAAGACTATGTTTCTGAATATGAAATTATTTCAGAGTGGTTTGAGCTGAAAATAAAATACAATGAGCAAAAACATACATTGTTGGAAACTAATGTTTCTTATAATTCAGTGAAAACAATTTGATGAATATAAATTGTCTTTTGATAATGCAAATTACTGAGCTTTACTATAGACATTGGAAATCGTAGGACCATAAATCTTCAAGGATATCTTACAAGGATACCAGGTAATTCTAAAACAAGTTGTCCAGGAACTATGTTTCAAGAACACTTCACCTGACTCATATCTCTCAGTATATGTAACTCCCTAGTTCCTGATTTTAATGATGCCCATATATATTGTACAGACCACAGTAAGTGTTAGATATTCCTTGATGCTTGAAATTAAGCCTATAACTGATTTTACCATTCCCTCACTCTTGATGGAATTTAGTGGAACATTATAGTATGTGCTTAGTCTGACAAGGACAAAGTGGCAAAACTATGAGCCAAACAACTACCAAGTTATCGTAATGATCAATTCAGGGATCACAAGTCTTTACGTCCCCTTACTGCAAAATAACTGATTTTTGACTTCTCTTTCTGGTGTGCACTTTGGTGGCCATTTCTGGTAGCATTGATGAAAACCCAGCTTTTCCACCTGCAAACCCAGTAGCAGCATGATATTCTGACTGTAACAAATGTCTCTTGTAAGTAAAAGTAATTAATCTTCTAAATGACATGCGTTTTTGATTATTGCAATTGTAGCTGTTGTTGCCAATATTATATTTATTTGTATTTGATAGGCCCAAAAGAAGAAAAATTTACCTTTTGTTCCAGAGAGGAAGAAATCAATAAAAATCTGAGATCCACTGAGTCTAAAATAGATAAATCTCCATTGTAAACTTTCTAAAGAGGTTGCCAAATTGCCATCACATTGTCTATTTGTGAGAAATATCGTTCAAGTTTGCTGGAAATTAACAAAAGCAATTTAATATAAATGAAACAAAAGTAGGAGAAATACATTTACTAGATTTTACTATTTTCAGAAATTCCCTTTGGTAGGTAGGTCTTATTTGATTCAGAATAGTTCCAGATAAAAGAAACATCACTCATGTATATGAATTTGGAAAAACAAATTTTCTGTCTGTAATAAATATAAAAATTTAGAATTAGAAACATTGAATTGTAACCAAAAAGGCTCTTCGATTCTCCTTTTCCTCTTACTCATGATCACGATGAAGAATTAGGTAAGCCTAAATATCTCTAACTTAATTTGAGCAACTCTATGTATGTATGTATGTAGGTAGGTATGCATTTATCTATCTATCTATCTATCTATCTATCTATCTATCTATTCTATCATGTTTGCTTTTTCCAGTTAACATAATGAAGAAGAGCTCGATTTGTTCCTGGATGTCATAGAATGTTTTTCTATTTTGGAAAGGAGTTAGACCTCTGTAAGTCCCTTGTAACATCAACATTCTTTGGGTTAATGACCCTTCTCCATTCATGATCATACATCATTTGGGTCTTGCAAGAGTGTCAGTTAAACAGAGTGGATCAGTTAAGCACAATTAAGCTCAATGGAGCTTCCATAATTTCCAATTTCCTGCTTACCATCCAGAAATAAATATGATCAGAAATAACAGTGTCTCTCTCTCTCTCTCTGTCTCTCTTTTTTTCTCTCTCTTCCTTTTGCTTTAAAAGTTTATATATATATGCATATATATTATGCATTTTACTAACAAAATCTTTACCTACCAAATACTTCTGTAACAAAATCTTTAAAAATTCAGATAAAGTTAAATGTATACTTGAAGAAGATACCTCCAGCCACCTCTCCCCTTCACCTTCAGCCTTCTCTTCAGGATTTTCAGTAACATTAACAACAAAGGTATTCTCATTATTCAGAGTCTTTTACACCTCATAGCTAGAGATTGTCTTGGGATAAAATTATCTGTTGCAAAGCATGTAGCCTATACTAAGTGTTAATATTGTTTTTCCTAGTAAACAGGTTACTTTCAATAAAGTGAAATACTAAAGTTGAGTTACATCTGACATAAAATTTCTATAGAAAATGTACATTCTCTGAAGGATGTTTTATTAATACTGTATGCTCATCATCAAAATCTAGGTTTGCCTTTGTTAGATTCATGTGTAAAGTTATGTAGGCAGAGGAAAGAGTGATATATACTCCTATACTGAAATATATTAGTTTTCGAAGAATATGAGAGATTGAAAATTGTGGTGTATTTGTGAATTAGAATTTTTGATTTTTGATACTTTTCTGAGAGTGGGGAGTAGAGTAGTGAGTTCTAATTTTCATTTAAATAGCTCACCAAAAATAAGGTCACCTGATTCAAATTTATTTTCATTCAGTTCTGTTCTGAAACCACAGACAGATCAGACCTAAATATTTACAGCTGTTATGATATTTAGAAAGCCACAAGTATTTTAAATGTTTGTAAAATTGCTATGCATCCTATCCCATACACATGTTATTTTCAAAGGTAAAATAGTGATCTTATTTTTTTACACAATTGAGGTGAATATTTAATTATTTAATTTGTCCAAAAATAGATGGTTGAGTAGAATTGAGAATGACCTTCACGCAATCATAATGACTTAAGTGTAGTCTCAAGAAGGAAAAAACAAGAAAAATTAAAAAGAAAAATCATTTATTAAAGAATTACAATTTAATTAATATCATTTATTTTACCTGAGGAAATTTTGTTGATGGCTGGAATGCTTGTATAATTTAGAGAGCCTCAAACAATGTATCTCTGTTACTATTAGAGGGAAAGACCACTCAGTTGACAAAATATTTTGTTTTGTATATCTCTATTAAACAGATCCACATACATCAGACTATGGTGACTAGAGGGTAATTGGTATTAAGATTACACACAACCTTGGTTGTGGTGACGGTATCATGAGTATTTGCATATGTTCAAGCTCATCGAGATGTGTACATTAAATGTGTGAAATTGTTTGAAATTTGGGGAAAAATATTTTCTAGTTTGTTTCCCTTGTTCTGATTCTATGGTTATCAAACAGGTCTTAGTGAATTTTTACTTATCCTTCAAGACAGAACGAGCTGAATAGAGACACAAATTGCCTAGTTTACCTTTCAGTTATATTTCTCACTCTAACTTAATAATCCACCTTCCAGTTTGTGCATTCACATATTGTATGTCTGGTACATGAGTCAGTTCCTTTAAACTTATTAAACCCTGAGCCCATTGAATTTATAAATTTCTATGTCTGCTTTGAATGACTCAAACTAAAATTACCACATCCTGATCAGTGTCTGAGTGGCCAGCTGGTTTCTTTTTTAAGATCTTCATGAATTTCTCTCTAATTTTAACATAAGGCAGGTATGGAAATAAAAGGTCAGTGATTTGTTATGTCAGTACTATCTAAGAGTCTTGGCTTGACACAAATATATAGAGTAATATCAGAAGGAATTTGGGCCAGGGAATAGCCAGATCACAGGGTTCAAATAAATAATTGATAAAAGGAGTTAAGAACAGTTAGAAATAAGGGAAATATATAGATATTGATAACAGGGAAAAAGAAAGTGAGCGAAAAGTAGATAAAATATCAGAGATTAGGGAAAAAGTTATGGGCTGTAAGTCTAAAAGACTCCATCCTTGGCAGTAAGAAAGGAGAATGCTTATATTGAGTTAGAAAGTTAGATCTGAATCAAGAGTGATAGTCACCACACTAAATTCAGCAAAAATATGACTGGAAGAGGAGTTAGAGTGGGTAGTTTTCAGGGTAAGAGTTTCTTAGAAAGATGGCGTGTAAATATTGGGGTTAAGGATAATATTTGTCTAAAAAGTGAGGGATGATAGCATCCACATATATTATTCATGTATTGCCATATTTTACCTGTAGAAACCACTCATCCATTGACTGTATTGTGATGAGTACCTCCAAACCTCAATGTAGTTTAAGAGGGAAGAGACAAAGTGCAAACTCAGTGTTTTTCCTACTTGTGTGAGTTACAAATAGAAAAAAGAATTAGTTTGACCAAGAGCTAGAAATTAAAATCATCTCAAGATTAGAGATGAAAAGATAAAGAAAAGCAAAAACTCAATGACATATCTGTCAAAAAATGAGCATTGTGAGCTATTGTTATATGCTTAATCTTTAAATTGGAGTATTCTTTAATCTAAAGTAATCTAGCTTTTTATAATTACGACCTTCAAAATTTACAGCTAGTTGAAACTTATCAATTTTTTATTTATTTGATTATCTTTTAAAGTCAAGGTGTTAATCTCTATGATAGAGATTAAGGATATAAATACAGAGAAAAATAATTAGAGATTGTTGGATGTCAAAATTTTTCCAAGACTTTAGGATTTGGTACTGGGGCATAAAAATAAATCAATGAGAACTTGAATCTGCAGTTTTTCCTCCATCATTATTCTAGCTAGTGTAGTGATTATTTCAAAATCTTATCATTTTATAGATAAATACATGAATTAAGTGAACTCTCATTTTTTTAAAAAAAATAAGTGTTTCACATGTCATCTGAGGCAATAGTCTACACTCGATACTATCCTCTTCCTTCTCTAGACAGGCAATATCAAATATTCCCTGTATGACTCAACAGTTATTTCTTTTTCTCTCCATTGTTTTCTTTCACCTTTCCTTCAGGAAATATTTATTTTCTCTGTGAAGCATGCTTAGTACTGAGGACATAAATATAAATATCATGTGGTTGCCATCATCAAGGATCTTAGGGCCTTACTGTAAGGGAAGATACACGTACATATTTTAATAGTTACAAGAAAGAATGGGACAAAACTAAGAGAGTTAGTCATTCTACTTGGAGACTCTAGCAGAGGCCACAGCTTAGAAGAGCTTATAAGTATGCTAAATATAAAATAGGAGATGATTTTTTTTTTGGAGCAGACATGAAAGCACACAAAGAGCAAAGAAACAGGTGTGAGAGAGGATGTGTTCGCTGAACAACAAATAATTGGTTTTCCTTAGAACAGAAGATTCCCAGAAGGATTCGAAAGATGAAGGTGGAAGTAAGCAGAGGCGTATGAAGGAGAGATCCATATATTACCTGAGAATCTCATTTTACCCCTTACACCTTGCAGATTCAATGACAAGTGTTAGGTATAGACATGTCATCATCATGCTGTCAATGTTTAAAGGTTAATTTGGAGGGCTTAATTAAGGAAATCTGAGGTCAGGGTCATATTTTCACAATTCAGGGAAAAGATGATATGGCTTGACCCAAAGCAGGCTTTGTAGCTTCCTATTTACCAATTCAAACTTGATTTGAACCTTTGAATTAATATGAATTACTGCTATTTTTGGTTAATTCAATTCATTGGCATCTAAATACATGCAGATTAAATATGGGAAGAGCCAAGCTACAAGAGCTGAGGGCCGCTTCAATGTAACTTCTGTTGATACTGTATTTTGATTTTCCCAGCCATAGATTTCCTCTGTCTTTTCATTATTAATCCCCTCTATGCCCCTATATTCTGCCTTTATTTTTAATAACATAGGATTTTCTTCAACATATTTATATAAACAAGAAAACAAGGAAAAATACATCTTAAACTGAATTAATATTTGGTCTTTTTAAAAAACTGAGCATAAAGAGATTTGACAATTGCGTTCATTCATGCACTAACCCCCACAAAAGAAGATATAGACTCTTTCCACAACTCTAAATAATTCTTTTGTACCTCTTTTCAGTCAATCCTCTGAAAAGGCAATTACATTCTGATTTTTCTAATCTAGATTATTTTTGCCTACAGTTAGACCATCTATAAACTGAATCAGATGTGTATATTCTTTTGTATTTGACTTCTTGCATTCAAAAATGTTTTGGAAATTCATCCATATTTTTGCATGCACCAGTAATTCACTATCTTTTCTTGTTCAGTGGTATTCCATTGTATAATTATATCACAATGTGCTTATCCTTTTTTCTGATAATGGCCACTTGAATTAAGCTCTAAGATGTTATAAATGAAGCACTTTGGGACATTGCTGTACAAAGATGATATAAACATATTTTCATTTTATTTCTCTTGAATAAATTCCTTACATTGAAATTGCAGGAATAAAAGATGAATGTATGTCTAAATGCCAGAGAATTCCCCAAAGTGATTGAAGCATTGTACACTACCATCAAAAATATATGAGAATTCCATTTTTTTATATTCTTTCCATCATTTGTATTGTCAGTCTTTTTTCTTTTTCTTTTTAGACATTTTAATGGGTATAAAATAGTACCACATTGTAGTTTTTACTTCCCTGAAAACTAATAATGAGAACCTTTTTATTGGTAATTCTTATATGTTGCATATTTTAATCGAATTATTTGACTTTTATATTTAGCATACAATTTCTAAATAGATATATGAATTGCAAATATTTGTTCTCATCTGTGTCTTGCCTGTTAATATTCTTTATGATTTTTTTAGAAAACAACCATATATATTTTTGCTGAAATTTAATGTATGCTTTTTCTTAATAACTCATGCTTTTGTAATCTAAAAATGTTGCTATCTCCTAGCTAGAATTTGTATTCTATTAAACATTTAAAAGGAGTTTATTCTTTCTCCTATTTTATCTAGTCTCTTTTTAAATAAATTAAACATATTCTTCATTTCTGACATCATATTGTTTTATTTCAGACATATCTATTTAGTTTCTTTTTAGAATTTTCATTTCTTCGTTGAGAGTATTTTGGCTTTCACAAATATTGTTCATTTTTTCCACTAGATCCCTTCATGTATTTTTTAATAGTTTAAGGCAAGGGTGTCCAATCTTCTGGCTTCCCTGAGCTGCATTGGAAGAATTGTCTTGGGCTACATGTAAAATACACTAACTATAGTTGATGAGCTATTAAAAAAATAGAATTGCAAAAGAAATTCCATAATGTTTTAAGAAAGTTTACGAATTTGTGTTGAGCTGCATTCAAAGCTGTCCTGGGGCACATGTGGCCTGCAGACTGTGGGTTGAATGAGCTTGATTTAAGGTTTTTCATTTATCTTTCTAGGTTATATTCTCTAGTTCCATTGAGTTACTTTTTAGTGAATGCTAAACATCGATGCCTGTTTTTTTTTTTTTTTCCATACTCCCATGGTAGAGAACTATTAATCTAATCTATCGTTGAGCTGGATCTTGGCTTTTAGACAACTATTTAGAAATGATTACCAGTGACAGTAAATGCTTCAAGGACACTATTAAGAGCTTCTCTTCGATAGGGCTTGGGATCTGAGTACAAGCTGGATTACGGAAATCTCTACATGCTGTATAGTTCACCCGCAGTATCCTATATCAGGAGAGAACTAGGCTTTCTAGCTAGGCAGCCAGTTTTGATGGTCACCAGAATGTTCTCCCTGTTCTCCAGTTCAGCCGAGATTTTTTTGTCGTGCTCTTTTGTACCAGGCTGTTGGAAGAATGTCGCTGGGTACTTGGGTAAAGCCAAGGGTCCCTTTCAATGATGTCTGTCAGCATTCCTAGACTGCCTTGACTTTTAGCCCACTATCCTCAGGATCTCTGTTAACACCAGAAGGAAAAAGTGGGCAGATTGGGTTCAGACTCACACTGTGAGGAGAGGTCGTTAGTGTCCTAATTCACCAGCGCCCCAACACATGAATGTAAAATGTTTGTTAAAATTAGATTGCTCCCTCCTTAAACCCCTCTATGGTACTTTTCTTTTCTGTTCACCTCTCTATCAAAAGAGGAGAGGTACACTGGGTTCTTCTCTCTTAAAAAGAGGTTGTCACTTTCTTAAATTTCATTTATTTATGTTTCCTTGCATTGTCAGCTATTTGATTTTAAACATGATTTAGAAATAATGACGATGATGTTGAGATTTACTCACTTTGTTCTAATTGTTAGTAGAAATGATGGTCTGTTAAAACTTTCTACGTCCTAACCACAAGCCAAAGCCTGTTTTCTTTCATACCTGTATATTAAAAACCAATAAATAACTCTGTAGTGAACGTTAAGGAATAAGAATAATTTGTTTCACAATTAACAAATATATACATTCATGTAGTTGACTGAAGAAAACCTGTTACCTGTAATCTATAGCAGATGTGTATAAATGCCAGAGTAATGCATCATTATTTCCATAAGAACAAATCCTCAAATTTTCTATTTTCTTAAGAACAAGAACAATTTTCAAGGTGAAATTATGCATATTATATGGCATTACATTGCAGTCAAAGACGCTGTGTACCTGTCAGTTGCCCTGCTAATACCTTCCGAAAACCTGTCTATAACAACATTTATTTTGTTTTACAAAAGGAAAAGACAAGCAGCAAAGAAAACATAACATTAGTGTCACATTAGTGTAGAGTTTGCCATGCTCTTTCAAAAAGAGTATTTTATTTTCTAGTTAGAGACAACAAAGGGCACATATGATTGTTTTAATTTCACTGAGGAGAAAGTATGGCCTGGTCAGGTTACAGTACTTTCTCAAGGTCATAGCTAGCAGAAGGAGGTATAATAACAGGAATTTAAATAGTCCTAATTAACTCTTCTGAGACAGCCAAGTGAAGGATAAATGAAGGGAATCTGCAATGTTTAATAACTCTAAACACGGTTTGTGTGTTTTAAAGGACTTCGTTTATTAAAACAAGTGAAAGTATTTCTGTTATTGATTTACATTTGGCTCTCAATCAGTAAACTTGTCTGATGGCTTTAATAGAAGAGATGTAAGTAATTATCTAATGTGTTAGGAAAAGATAAATGGAAAAAAAAATGACTTCCTTTTCTTATATATCTATTGACTTTAACAATGAGAGCTATTTCATCTCTGCCTACTAATTGAACCCCACCCCAGAAGACAAGAGGAATAATTAAACAGAACAACAGTAACAACAACAAAAACCTGTCAATACTACTACTCTGAATTTGAGAATTTTGAGTCATTTGAATGTTTGGGAGGCATGCCTAAAATACATAATTTTTTTTTTTGAGTAAATAGATTTATTATTATTTGAATTTGTGCTCTAGCTGTTTATTGTACTTTAGAAAAAGTGTATATGAATTATAAAATACTATTTTGTTCATAACTCTGTTTAGAAAATATATCATCACATTTTCACATTTCTGTCATTAACTAAAGGATCAGACTACTGATGAGAGATTACAAGAAATTGAAAAAGGCCTAATCTCCTAGTAACACACTCAAACTATAGGTGTGTGAGTATCACTAAAATAACTAATAAATGACTATTGCTTTCAAATAACATTTTTATAATGCATATGTTCTAAGTTTATTTGAGATCATTTTGTAAGGAAGGTGATTTTATTATTATCCTGGTTTTATAGAAGAGAAAACTGAGATACAGAACATAAAATGAGTATCACTTTCATACAACTTGTAAGTTGAAAATTCAAGACTACTCTCATTTTTCTGATCCTAATTCTTGTTTCCCCAAAGAGATTTTACAAAGGGTAATATCACCTTTTCTTCATTGTGCTACTTAGACCACTTAATTTGCATACCATCCCTCTTCTAAACAAACTTTTTGTCAGTAAAATAACTACTTGGAATGTAGTTAGAGCATACCCTAGTTTATAGTAGTGCAAGTTGAAAATACCTGAGAATATATACATTTTTTAATACCAATTCTGATATCCCATCTCTAGAAACTCTGATTTAATTTAGTTGTGTTGTCTTGATTGCCGGCATTTTTAAAGCTCTGCAGATTTGTAAACTTCAAGGAGTAGAGAGAGATGAGAACTATGGTTTAGGAGCCAGAAGTTAGTATCAAGTTTATTCTTTATTTGTTGACTCTTTCTATCTATACGCAATAATAGCTCCACTCACATAACTAGTCCTACCTCAATACACACTTTTTCTCACTTTTATATGAAACTGACATATAAATTAAAATGCCAAGTTATAGGTTTGAGGAATATGGGTGGAGGAAAGAGAATAGAAAAGTATAGATGAGAGAAAGAGATAAAGAAAAAGGTCAAGAGAAGGAAGGAGATTTTACTGTAATGTAAATAAGTGGAATGTGGAAATATATGATATTTCAACATAAATATAGGAGCAATAGAAAGCAAGGGATAATAAGTAATCTTGTTGTGTTATAAAATGGACCTCTGAGATTTCTTTCTTGTATCTGTTCTTTGTGTGTGTGTGATAACATCACCCACCTATCTTTTAGAAAATTTCTCCTCCCCTTTGTTACATCTACTAATTATGGAAGACCCTTCTACCCAGAAAACTTAAATCATGACAAACTATTTCCTTCTCAATTATAAAGCAAAACATATATTATTTTCCCTCAATAATTTTGAAATATAAAGACATTATATCAGCACTAAGTATAGCAATGATCTCTGGTACACAGTAAAAGCCTGGAAGAATGGTAACAAAAATATTGTTAACACATTTTTTCCTTTCTATCATCATCATTATTATAATAAAATATAACAATAAAATTAATTAGTATTATTACTGGCACTAAATTGAATTTGTATTAGATTTATGTAACTTGGAATTAATGGTATCCAGAAAAACTCACCACACAAGGTCATAGTATTAAGAGATGGGGCTCATAGGAGGTGTTTACGTAAAGGAGTGAGCCATCACGAATAGAATTACTGTCTTTTTGAAAAGAGGCCCCGGCCGGACGCTGAGGCTCACGCCTGCAATCCCAGCACTTTGGGAGGCCGAGGCTGGTGGATCACAAGGTCAGGAGATCGAGACCATCCTGGCTAAAACGGTGAAATCCCATCTCTACTAAAAATACAAAAAATTAGCCAGGCGTGGCGGCTTGCGCCTGTAGTCCCAGCTGCTCAGGAGGCTGAGGCAGGAGAATGGCTTGAACTCGGGAGGCGGAGCTTGCAGTGAGCCGAAATGGCACCACTGCACTCCAGCCTGGGTGACAGAGCGAGACTCCGTCTCAAAAACAAACAAACAAAAAAGACGCCTCAAAGAGTTCCCTGTTTCTTCTGGCATGAGGGCACAGCAAGATAGTCATCTATGAACCAGAAAGTGAGCCCTCACAAGGCAGAGACTGCCAGTGCCTTATTCTTGGATTTCTCAGCCTCCAGGGAGGTAAGAAATATATATGTTTTGTGTTTATAAGCCACCCAGTCTATGGTATTTTGTCAAAGCAGCCTTAATGAACCAAAACAATGGATTAGAGAGTAAAATTGTAAACCAGATCCCCAAGACCATCTGATGTGGAAGATGGCTTCACTATTGAAGATTATACATTGGGTGTTCTAGTGACCCAGGATTATCTTTGAAATTAAAACAAAAAACATGATTTCTATTTTTCTGATGCTGCCTTAGCCTAAAAAATGCAAGTGATACCTTTTCCCACGTACAACTTTTGCCCCTCAAGCTGCCAGACTCCAAGATCTATTTATTGATCTAAAATTATAGACTAGTAAATAAAAGATTAAGATCCTGTCTTCATTTTTATGTATATTTGGGTTTCATATCTATGGCCTTCAAACTGTATAAAGATTTCTACTTATTAAAGTCGATTTTAGGAGCATCATATATTCATAAAACTTTCACACACAAATCTGGTGTGAAATTTGGAGAATTTGGAGAATCTTGTGAAACACAAGAATCCCACTCTTCTTAAAACAATACCCGATTTTTAAAATCATATTTTAGATTTGAAGGTTTTCCTTAAAAAAACTTCCTACCCAAATTTTAGAAGTCTAGAGACATTTAAAAATAGTTTATTTCCCCATTACACATTAGTAAATTATGGAAAACAATGCCTAAAAAATAATTGAAGAGAATTTTGAAATCAAATCATAAAGTGGCCCATAATGTCAATTTTCACTGTTTACCCTCTTTACTAGATCCTATTTTTCCTCTCTAAATCTTGAATAGCCTTTAGAAATTTTCTCTTCACCCACTATTCCACAATTTATTTACTTAAAATAGCTAATAAGGAAGTTTACACATTATTTAATTTGGTTGAGTGATTAATTCCTTGACTTTTTAAATCTCCTTTTAAAAAAAGTTATTAAAAGGAGCAGAAAGGATTAGACATACTATTTCTTGGCAACCTTCAGTCAATAATGATTATTTTTTCCAGTGAGGAAAGAATCAAGAAAGAAGGTGGCTACATGTTTTCTCCTTTTATAAGCTAAAATATTTGAACTATATATGATGAGGAATTGAGATTATTATTCTATTCCATCTTTAAAAATTCCATAGAAAGCTAGGAGAAGTTGTGAATATATTTCTGGGGTTTGATAACAAATCATTACAAAGAAAGATGGTAAACTGAGGGTAAATATAACATTTTATGTATTTCCAAATTCCTGGTGCCTGGTGTTATGCATAGACAACATCTATTGTTCAACATAAATGTATTGGATTACCTTCACATAAATTCTAGACAAGAGTCTCGTTATACATTATTTGTATTGTTCTAAGACTTCATAATATGAATGGAATTTCTGCACTACTTATTTTAGTAGGTCTGTGTTTATTAACAATGATGCCCAATTCAGTTTTCCATTAAATTGGTGACTCAAAGTTTGGTTTCCTCCCAGCTGTGCTTTCATTACATTATAATTTTACATTTCAATCCAGTTATCTTTGAATGTAATTTCTACTATACAACATTATAAAACAGCATAGAACAATTTCATTTACAAATTAAAAAGCATCTTAAGGCGCCAAGAAGATACGAAATTCTCAAAATGAGTAGAAAGCATCTTTAATCAAATTGTAAATGATAGCAAATAATTTGTCCCAGTATCTTTTATACTTAAAACACTGTTATTTCTAAAATGAAACAAAATAAATTAAATGAATGGCCTAAGAAAAACTTAATGGAATAAATAAATTAAAAAAAATTCAAACCAAAAAACTATACTTCTTACTGGATATTTTTATATTAACTATCAACTCAGAACTGACATGCTAGAATTATAAAAAAAGTATAATTCAAATAGACAATTAAACTAATTTCACACTGACTTTGCTTTTATAAAAATATTTTCTGTGTTCTATGAAATTCTTCCAATTAACATTGAAGAGTACAAGAAAAAAACAGACTGACTCTATAAATTTCAGATAATTAGTGTCGTCCAAAATGCTGTGGTATCATTTATTGATCTAAAATTATAGACTAGTAAATAAAAGATTAAGATCCTGTCTTCATTTTTATTTATATTTGGGTTTCATATCTATGGCCTTCAAACTGTATAAAGATTTCTACTTATTAAAGTCGATTTTAGGAGCATCATATATTCATAAAACTTTCACACACAAATCTGGTTTAATTATATTTATTCATATCTTATTCAACTAATGCTAAAAAGAGCCACAACAACAGACTAAAATCCTTCATATGCTAGAGCAGGTCAATTATTCGGAATGTTGGTCTCCTTTATATAGGAGAAAACTGTATATAAAACTATAAGACAAATTATAATTTGTAGACAAAAGTGAGGTAAAAGAAAAAACTTACTCTCATGGAATTTAATCAGCAATCAGAGCAAAAGGAGGCAACAGATCTCTGTGTAAAGTAAGTGACTTTCCAGAAATCATGAAGAACAAGAGGAAATATGGGATTAGAGGATATTGTTTCTGCTACCCTATTAGGCTTACACATATAAAATACGAACAGTGCTTCTTAGCATTTTATTATGAGAATTCCTTTCTACTCTTAAAAATTTTAGAGGACCAGAAAAATTACTTCTTAATGTGGTTATATTTTTATCGACTAGAAATTGAAGAAATACTTAACTTTCTATAAAATTAAATAAATATAACTTATTATATTATATGAATATATAATAATATAAATGCAACATAAATATAAATTAAATACAAATAAATAAAATTTAGCATATTTATCTACTGATTTATTTAAAAATAAAAGCAGTAAGTCCATTACATGCTTAAATACTGTTATATTTTTATAAAAAATAATTTTTTTGGTCTGGTGCAGTGACTCATGCCTGTAATCCCAGAACTTTGGGAGGCCGAGGCGGGATGATCATGAGTTCAGGAGTTTGAGACCAGCCTGACCAACATGTTGAAACCTCATCTCTACTAAAAATACAAAAATTATCTGGGTGTGGTGGTACACACTTATAATCCCAGCTATTGGGGAGGCGAGGCAGGAGAATGCCTTGAACCCAGGAGGTGGTGTATATACATATATATACACATACATTTTTCAAAATTAAAAAAATAGTTTTGAAATGGAGGAGTGGTGTTTTGTAGTTTTCCAAATCTGTTTAATGTCTGTATTAGTAGAAAATAACTACTATTTTACCTGCTTTTTCAATTTTCTGTGCTATGTGACATGATATAGACTCTGGGAAACTCTATCTTATATTTGTCAAAAATGATTGTAAAAGGCAAAAATAACATATCAATATTAGAATAAAAATAGTTTTTATCTATGTACCAAAGAAAGCATATAAAAGGAACCCCTAGGGGTCCCTGGAACACACTGAGAACTTAGATAATTGGTTTTCAACACTGATTGCCATGACAATTAGGAGTAAGCCTTGAAAAGATATAGATGTTCTAGACAATTCTTCAGAATGATTGATTTAATTGGTTTGCAGACAGATCCGGACATAAGTAGTTGTGAAATCTCCAGGGAGTTTCTCATATGCAACTAGGATGAAGACTGATAAATTGTGTAATGAGACATGTCTTCATCTTAATATTTTTGCATCTTTATAAATTTAGATAATCATCTATTTCCTCTTTAGGATTTTATTTTGTGAGATTATAGATATTTAAAATATACATTTTATTTAATATACAATTAGATACTACTACAAACATACGGGTGAAAGATTGTTCCAATGACACAATTGTTCTCAGTGAATAAATAAGAAAAAAAGTACATTGAACTCTTTTTACAGATATAGAAATCAATGATTTGCCAGGCAAATAAAAAATCTAAAGTTTGTTCAGCATGGCCAGAAAAAATGAGTCAGACGAAAGTACAGTTCTTTCTCGTGATTTAAATTATAAAGATGTTTCCATGGCAGAAAAAAAATGACAAGTAGCTGATAAAGACAATTGTGTGCTAGTATTTTCACTCACAGCAGAAAGAGGGAAGAAAATACATGTTAAGTCCACGAGTCTTTGCTGTCTATTAGGGCCGATATTTTTGTAGATATATTCCAACATGAGAGATAACATGTCTTTTGAATATAAGATGTAAAGGAGGTGCAGTAAAGCCATGATTTCTCTTTTCTAACATATACAATGATTAATTAAATTATTCATAAGGTTTATATGCCTAAAAACTGAAGCATCATTATTAATCTGAATTTTCTGTCATTATCAAAACACAGCATTTCTGACAATTAGTTTCTGTTCTTTATTCAGACCCTGCCTCTTTGTAAAAGCAATTTTGTTGACTCAGAACTCTTGTTCTCAAAGGCCTAAGAACATCAATGGATCTTAGTTGGTGGTGATTATTTTTTTCCTCCAGGGGACGTTTGTTATAAACGAAGGCATTTTTTTTGTGGAGGCGGGGAAGGCAGCTGCTAGTGCATCCAATATGTAGAAGTCAAGGATGCTGCTAAACCTCCTGTGATGCACAGGACATCACCCCCACTTTCAACAAATCCATTACCTGTCCCAAGATATCATTAGTGCCAAGGCTGAGAAGCTTGCATTAGATAATATACTGTACTAACAATTCTTGTCTTGTCAGGAGTTACTTGTGGAAATTTAAAACCAGTAAGTAGTTTGATTCAATAATATAGTTCAGTTCCATTCATTTCTAAGTGAATACGATAATTTAAAAAGATTATTAGAAAATGCTTAGAGATTAACCCAGTAGCCATTACTTTTGGGGAAACTGAATGATATACTAGAGAATCATTCAAAGAAATATTTTCTTATCATATTATTTTAAACTTTGAGCTTTACTTAACAATACATTTCTCTTCTTTCTATAGTACAGTTGAATATTTTTATATTATTAACTATTTTATAATAATATTGCAAATAGCAAACCGTTCATAATAGAGTGTAAGAGATATGTAGCTCTTTGACTTTCAAGATGAATTTGACTATAACTGTCTTCTACATAAAAAAGAATAAATAGTATATTATATACTATGATTGGAGGGACACTGTCAGAAACATGCCTACAAGGAAACTATTATCCTTGCAGTCCTGTTCTAAAAGCTGTCATTCCATTATTTTTATCAAGTATTTAACAGACCAGGCTTCCAGAATTGCCATATAATGGCAAGTACTCCACAGAGAGAGAGAGAGAGAGAAAGAAGTGTAAATTTATTGTCATTTTATGATTGCTTAGATGGTCATCTACAAATGCCCTTGTGTAATGAGGAATAATTTTTCTAAATAAGTGCAAAGGAACTCTAGTAAGCTGGGTTAGGAAATGGAAGAGTAGAGACTTAGTGGACACTGATAAACACCCTTATCTACACTTATCTTTATTTCAAAAGCTAAACTATTTTCCTTTCAGATAATACATTATCAAAGGATCAAAATTGGTGTACAGAGGATTGCTATTTGTTGAAAAAAATCATATATGCAAAACTCATTTGAAATTGATCCAATTAAAATTGGTCGAAATACGATATGTGACAGTACACTCGAAGCCCTATTATACTATATATAGTGATTAACTGATTCAAGTAGTTAAAGGAAAGAACTATTAAAACTTAACAGGTATTTAAGTCATTTGAGATAATTAATTAAGGTAGCAAAACGTTAAAAATTGGTATATATTTTAGACATTGTATTTTTTAAAAGCATACAGTCATGTTCATTTGCTATTCTTTTATGTAGTACCAAATCTTTCTGCTAGAGTAAAAATGAACCTGTAAGCTTTATGTCTTGCATAAAGTATACCCAAATTTATCATTTACAATTGTCATTCTCATTTTTAAAAGTGAAATCATAATTTAAAGGCACTTAAGAAGCAACTTAGTACAGTATTTTTCTAAATTTTCTTCAGTGTTTTTTCTAATCATTCGTAGTTGTCTAACCCATACTTTGATATTGATGTATTGATATTGATGTTATTCACCTTATTGAAATGGATGACATCAATAAACTTGAAGACCTATATAACTGACACTTGACAAGTAAAACCTCAAGTAGTCATTGCAGGGTTAGTATATCTTAAAAAATGATTAGTTTGTATTATCTTGGCAAATGAGTTAAAAATGAGGGTAAATATGTCATTTATATACTAACTTTTAGAATATAGAAAACATTAATGGTTGAGCTATTATGAGATTTTGTATACTATATATAATTTATGAGATGTATGTCATTTTTACAGATTTTTCCTTTTAAAATATATCAACAGCCTTATATGCAATTTTGATCAATTTTTCAGTGCCACTTCCAAAACTTCATGATATTTCTTGACTTTCCTACTGATGTATATTGAATATTATATATTTACAACATCTTTAAATAAACTAAAAATTAACCATTTGGCAGAATGGATGGAGATAGACATGGGGTCTGATTTTTGAGTGGGGATTCTATTGATCTGCAAAGAAGACTACACCCACAAGAAACAAAGACATGATAGTTACTCCACTTTTACCAGTAGTAGAAAACACAAGGTCAGACACATTCTTCAAGCTTATCACTCAGCAAAAATGTCTGTTGCCTTACCTTCAGCCAGCAGTTCATTTCTCATCTCTCCTACTTGAGTTTTAAGAAAATTCTAGAGCCCACGAGAATGGTGAAGCGTCATGTCTGAATGTGCAGTGTTTGAGATGACAGCAAGTATCTTTCCATCTTCAAAGTTGGGATGGAGTGGTTCAAGGGATCCACATATATGGACACTAAGAATGCCTATTTGAAAGAAAAACTGACATTTAATTATCCTTTTAGATGGTTATTAGGTGGCAGATTCTGGGGGTCTGAATTTGTGCTACCATCAAAATAAGGCTAATCCTTGTGAGAGAGTTGTTGGAGCAATTGACAAATTGTATAGGAGTTTGGAACCTAAGTGTAGAGAAAGGTACTTTCTTCTTGAGTTGAATTTTTGGACATGAAAAGGCTTTTGTGGCAGCTTACAGCAGAGAAAAAATAGTGTGTCTGGAAAGAAGACTTGGCAACTCTATGCTCTAAAGCCCTTAGAAATTTCAGAAGATGACTTCAATATTTCCCTGTGATTTCATACAAGGGAATACATAAAATCACATGGCTTGGTAATAAGACAGAATAAGTATAAATGCCCATATATTTTTTGTTATTTCAATAGCTTTTGGGGTACAAGTGGTTTTTGATTACATGGATAAATTATATAGTGGTGAATTCTTAGATTTTATTGTACCCATTAGAAACTGTTCCTTCCAGAGAAAGGGCTGAGGTTATGTGACATGCCTGGGATTCATGAAAGACTTCATTTGGCTGGCTTTTTCTGAGAATGTCCACATTAGGGGTTGCAGATAAAATAATAATAATAATAATAACCTTAACACAAATATCCTAAAAAAATCATGCCAACCTTTACAATGGCTAGTCATTTTGGAAGAGAACATTAGCTTCAAGTGGATCCAAGAAAAATACAGTGAAATCAAGAAGCACACCCTTCACCACCACAGTTAGCAAGAGACTTTAAGAAAATTCCTGTCTCCCACTCCTCATCCCTATTTCCAGTCACAGAGAAGCAGGAAAAAGGGCTTGTGCCAGAGAAAGGCATAAGAATATATCATTAGATATTTCACCTGAATTGCATGGGACTAGACTTTTCACAAATAAAATCAATACGAAGTTATATGAATTGTCTAGTTTCCTTTGCAGTGATTGAAAAGGGTAATTTGATAGACCACAGCTAAAAGCAGTAATTGTTGGAAAACAATATCATATTTAAATTGTGTTCCCACTGATTCGAGAGTGCTCAATAAACCAATTACTAATTCCAGAGTTAGAAGAAGGGACATATTTTAGTGGAAATACATTTATAAATTCTCAGTTATTAGTGAGTATTTTTGTCTTATGGTGACTTTAATTTCCCTCTGTAATATCATAACTATGAATAGCTTGTTAATAAACACTTAGATAGCATAAACCTTTGTTATATTTTGGGTTACTGTACCTGCCTGGATATTTCAGGTTACCATATTCATCGCTTTTCTCTTATTGAACCAAATGATAGTTATAACTATTTACATTTTCATGAAATTATTAGTTTAAAAATTTAAAGGAACAACAGCTTTTGAAATTTTGATATTTTAGAGTGAGAAAATATTCTACCATATGGGATGAGTGGAGTTAAACGGATTATTTAAAATTTAAAAATGTGCTTCAGGATGGGTGCAATGGCTCATGCTTGTAATCCCAGCACTTTGGGAGGCCAAGGACAATGGATCACCTGAGGTTGGTAGTTCAAGACCAGTCTGGCCAACATAATGAAACCTCATCTTCACTAAATATATAAAAATTAGCTAGGTGTGGTGGTGCACACCTGTAATCCCAGCTACTCAGGAGACTGATGCAGAAAAATCGTTTGAACCTGGGAGGTGGAAGTTACAGTGAGCTGAGATTGTGCAACTGCACTCCAGACTGGGTGACAGAGCAAGACTCTGTCAAAATAATAATAATAATAATAATAAAAGGTGTTTCAGAGAATAAGTCTATGGTAAGTTCCAAATGTTAGTGTTTATGTTCTCTAAATCATTACATGGTTTCATGAAGCATAAGTTTACAAATTTCTAAGTGGCAGTTAAACCAGTAAAATATACTGATAATATTAAATTTTCTCTGGGATGTATCTTTCTATCGTAAGCATGAAAGTATATGCCATCCATCATCAACGTTTTTTTGAAAACCTACTATGACAGGTACTATTTTAAACAGTGGTGATGTTATTGCTATCTAGAGGAAAGCCAGCAAAATAATGAATTAATTGAATATAGTTAAGTATATCCTATCAAAAAAGTATAATTAGAAACGTAAAACCGGAGAACACATCTCAAACTCAGCCTTGACATTTTAGGCTTTGAGAAAAAAAAATGATGAGTTAGCTGAGTTTTTAATAAGAAAGAGTTTGGCAGATAATTCAAGCTGGTTAAGGATTTTCCATTAAGCATTCACAAATCTGGTAGCAAAGAGATTTGTGTGTATTCACAATACATGTGTTTGTTTGGATGCTTGTGTAGCTCTTTTGAGGTTTTAAATGAGAAAGTAGCCAGCTCATAAGTCTTTCCTGCTATGCAAAAATAAATCTCTCTCTTTTTTTTTTTTTTTTTTTTTGAGACGGAGTCTCGCTGTGTCGCCCAGGCTGGAGTGCAGTGGCGCGATCTCGGCTCACTGCAAGCTCCGCCTCCCGGGTTCCCGCCATTCTCCCGCCTCAGCCTCCGAGTAGCTGGGACTACAGGCGCCCGCCACTGCGCCCGGCTAGTTTTTTGTATTTTTTAGTAGAGACGGGGTTTCACCGTGTTAGCCAGGAGGGTCTCGATCTCCTGACCTCGTGATCCGCCCGCCTCGGCCTCCCAAAGTGCTGGGATTACAGGCTTGAGTCACCGCGCCCGGCCGCAAAAATAAATCTCTTATAGCTCTTTATATGAACTTCTAGGAAAGTGTTATATATTTCTACAAGCATAGTAGAAGAAACCATTATTGTCCAAGGAGGAGCCCATAGTCTCTTTAGCAGTCAATAGAACAACTTTCATCATGTGGAAATATTATATGCAGGTAATTCCCTAGTTCAGGCTTGGCAGATTAAACAAATACTTTATTTGGAAGGAATACTTATACAGACAGGTAATAATCATCATCACATTCTTTATAGAATATGCTTTATCTCTGAGATGATTCATATTAATAACTTACCATAGGTGAAATTAATCATGAGAAAATATTTAGAGTATAGCCTGGTCATCGAATTATTTCATGTTGATGTAGCAGTACAAAAGAAATGTGTTGTTATATTCTATAGTTTACACATTCAGCAAAATATCGGATATTATTATTTATCTTTCAAAATAGCAATAAGTATTGGAAACATATATCATGCTATTGTGTATTCATTAATAAAACATATATTAGAACTTATAAAATACTACTTTGCTCTAGTTTGCCAACGACAAAAAAAGAAAAGTAAAAAAAAGGAAAGAAAAGGTTTTCTTATTTTACTTTTATATGAAATGAAATACAATTTTTTAGAAGATATAAAAATGCTCTTTCCTCTATGTTAAAGAAGAGGTGCATATAGGGGTGCAAGATTTAGCAAATTAAAGTATAAGCATGGACTATATAATATTTGGTGAATAGATATACTACAAAAATGGTTCTTATTAGTCTGAAATTCAAATTTAACAATGTTTTATCTAACAATATTAACAGTTTATATCAAAAGAGTAAATAACTTAGATTTTTGTTAATCATTGTAATGTGCTTTGAGTGATAAACCTATTTTTATTTTTCCTTTCATTATCTACATTACTTTCCAGTTTAACCCTAAAGGCAATATTTACATTAAATAGTTCAAAGTTTATGAGATATTGAAATTATTTTCATTGAATTTATAAATATCAATACAACATATAATCACATTGAAACATTTTTCTAAATTATTTATATATTTTTAAGTTTTCTTTTATTTTTTAACCTTCAATATTTAGAAACCGCCTTTTCATTTAATTTTTGTGTAAATATGTAAAACATTTATGAGATGTTGAAGTCAAATCTATGAAACAAGATCTATTTAGAGTAGATTACTTTCTATCTCTATTCCTTCAGATCTAGTTCTTTCCTCTCCCTGTAGATAACTACATTTTTAATTAAAATTTTGCTTATTTCTCAATTAAAAATAAGCATTCTCACACATATACACACATATATTTATTTATATCCTTTCCTCTCTTTTAGATAGACAGTTGCATATCATATTCACTTTTTGTTCACTTGTTTTTTTTCTATTAATGTGTCCTAGTTTAATCATTTAATATCAGTATATGGAAAGATTACTCATTGTTGTTTGTTTTTAAAGCTTTATTCAGGCATGATGGGTATCTAAGAAACTGCAAATATTTAATATGTACATTTTAATGAGTCTGAACATATGCATAAACCAGTGATTCCACTGTCACAGGATCTTTTGGGTGTTGCTTTGCCAGCTGGAAACCTCTGTGTCTGGTGCCACCTCTGCTTGAGTTTCACTCACACTCACTGAGTTTGTTCCACCCACTTGGCTCAGCAAGCTATGCTCAGCTCACAATACCCGCCCAAATCCCACACCCACCAAGGGTGAGCCAGGTACAGAGTGGTAAGGGGTCTGTGAGTCAGCAAGCATGAGGTCCAGCCATTATGCACAGCCAGGGGTGCCAACTGCTATGGCAGGGGCAGGCAGCTCCAGGCACAGGCAAAGGTGCCAGCTCCATGAAAAGCTATGGCTGGGCCAGATGTAGCACAGGCAGCTTCTGCCATGGACACTGACATTTGGACAAGGAAAATGTGGTTGTGCCAGAAAACTCAGAGAGGCCAGCAACTGTGGAGCCCCAAGGGGTGAGGGAGGAGGTGTTACAACTCTCTCATTCCTGCTGCCCATAGCACAGTAAATTGAAGAGTGGGCATGTTTCAGTTATTTGTGTTACAGCTCGTTCAGTCCCCCTGCCCTGCTCAGGCCCATGGCTCCTGGGCTAGCCCAGTCCTGCTGCTACTTGCTGTCATGTGAAGTGACTGCCTGATGCCAGCGGAGGGCAGGACGGCTATAGTGTTACGCCTCTGGCTTGGGGAATTCCAAGGCCTGGGACCCCAGAAGTGTTGCTTGTCTTCACTCTAACAGCCTGACAAATGAGAGCGTGGCACCACCTGCAGCTCAGTGAACCAGTCAGGAATGTGTTACAGCCCTTTTTGCTACCACCCACAGCTCAGCAAGCTAGCAAGGAAAGTGTTACACCCCTTTTCACATCCACCATTTGGCGGGTTCCAAGTCCGTCCCATGTCCATTAAGAATAAGGTTGCATGGACAACTGGAGGGTAAGCAAGGCAGAGAAGAGCTTTATTGAGTGACAAAACAGCTCTTGGTAGAGAGGAGACCCAAAGTGGGTATCTCCTATCCACAGCCAGGTAGAGCTGATGTGTGGCTAAGTCCAGGGTTTTTATAGGCTCAGAATAAAGGAAGTTCATGCTGATTGGTCCTGGAATGGGTCTGGAAAAAGCACCATCTGACTGGCCAAAAGTCATCAAGGAAGTCCCCACTCTGGGTTGTGAACTCCACCCAGAACTGGCAGCCCTGCACCCAGGCTTCAGGACATTACTGGCTTGAAAGTCAAGCCTCACCAGGGACCCACCCCTTTCTACCTAGGGACCTGTCTGCCTCCTGCACCATCATCAATCCCCCCTAGGAAGAGGTATATCTAACTGCCCTTAGGATAGGGATGATGACCACTCTTAACCCCTTCATGCTGACAGGGTGTGTTGTTTTGAGAAAATAGCAGTCAGAGCTCTCTCAGAGGCCTATCTAAGGGTCCCTGGTAAAAAGAGCCATTGTCTGAGGCTCCACTTGCATGATCATTTGGAGTTTGATGACCTCTAGGCGAGAAGAAACAAATTTTACAAGAAGTTTAAGTATGCATAAACTAAATATGAGTATTATACATAGAGGAGCTAACATGAAAAATCTGCCAAAGATAACAGAAATAAAAAGTAAAATAGACTAAACATTCTGAAAACAATGTTGTGGCTAGAGCTGTTTCACCCTGGTGAAATAAGTTAAATCTTTTTTTTTTTTTTTTTTTTTTTTTTTTTTGAGACGGAGTCTTGCTCTGCCACCCAGGCTGGAGTGCAGTGGCCGGATCTCAGCTCACTGCAAGCTCCGCCTCCCGGATTTACGCCATTCTCCTGCCTCAGCCTCCCGAGTAGCTGGGACTACAGGCGCCCGCCTCGTCGCCCGGCTAGTTTTTTGTATTTTTTAAGTAGAGACAGGGTTTCACCGTATTAGCCAGAATGTTCTCGATCTCCTGACCTCGTGATCCGCCCGTCTCGGCCTCCCAAAGTGCTGGGATTACAGGCTTGAGCCACCGTGCCCGGCCAATAAGTTAAATCTTGTATGGGGCAGTTAAACTTTAAAAGAGAAATAACTGCATAGGGGAGTAGATAATACCTTGGGAGTTCATGACTAAGGTGCCCTTGACAAAGATGCCTTATGGTGAGGAACAGAACAAAGGTGAGAACAGCAAGCATAGGTGAGACTATAAAGAGGATATCTATGGAACGTTAATTATTGGCACTTAGCTTTTGTAATTTTTAGCTTGAGGTCTCTGATTTCTTCTCATGTGTACTTTAGGTGCTCTTCTGGGTCAACAGAGGTAATTGTTTCAGTTTCCCAGGGCTTTATTCAAGTACAATGAATCAAAAAGTGTATTTCAGTGATCTTTACTGTGGTAGTAGTAGAAAGAAATACAATCTAAAGTCTCTCCCACTCTGAGCCTAGAGAGGGAAAAAGGGAGGGAAAGTGCCTTTACCAGTACTAAGTCCCCTGGTGATATGGTTTGGCTCTATGATCTCACCCAAATCTCATCTTGAATTGTACTTCCATAATTCCCCCATGTTGTGCGAAAGACCTGCTGGGAGATAATTTGCATCATAGGTGAGTTTTCCCCCATACTGTTCTCATGGTAGTGAATAAGTCTCATAAGATCTGAGGGTTTTATCAGGGGTTTCTGCTTTTTCACCTTCCTCATTTTCTCTTGCCACCACCATGTAAGAAGTTCCTTTCACCTCCCACCATGATTCTGAGTCCTCTCCAGCCATGTGGAACTGTAAGTCCAATTAAACCTCTTTTTCTTCCCAGGCTCTAGTATGTCTTTATCAGCAGCATGAAAACCAACTAATGTAGTAAATTGGTACCAGTAGAGTGGGGGCATTGCTAAAACGATACCCCAAAATGCGGAAGCAGCTTTGGAACTGGATAACTGGCAGAGGTTGGAACAGCTTGGAGGGCTCAGAAAAAGACAAGAAAATGTGGGAAAGTTTAGAACTTTATAGAGATTTGTTGAATGGGTTTGACAAAAAATACCGATAATGATATGGACAATGAAATCCAGGCTGAGGTGGTTTCAGAGGGGGATGAGGAACATGTTAGAAATTGGAACAAAGGTGACTCTTGTTATGTTTTACTAAAGAGACCGGTGACACTTTGCCGCTTCCCTAGAGATTTGGAGCTTTGAAATTTGAACCTGAATAAGGAATTTTGAACCTGAAAGAGATGATTTAGGGTATCTGGTGGAATAAATTCCTAAGCAATACAAAGCATTCAAGAGGTGACTTGGGTGCAGTTAAAGGCATTTAGTTTTAAAAGGAAAGCAGAGCATAAAAGCAAAAATATTGTAACCTGACAATGTGATAGAAAAGAAAACCCCATTTTCTGATGAGAAATTCAAGCTGCCTGGAGATATTTGCATAACTAACAATGAGCCAAATGTGAATCACCAAGACAATGTAGAAAATGTCTCCAGGTCACGTCAGAAACTTTTGCAGCAGCCTCTCTCATCACAGACCTGGAAGTCTAGGAGGAAAAAAAAAATGGTTTTGTGGACACAGCTCGGGGTCCTTATGCTGTGTGCAGTCCAGGGACTTGGTGCCCTGCATTACAGATGCTCCAGCTGTGGCTGAAAGGGGCCAATGCAGATCTCAGGCTGTGGCTTCAGAGGGTGTAAGCCCCATGCCTTGGAAGCTTCCATGTGGTGTTGAGCCTGCAGGTGCACAGAATTAAAGAACTGGCATTTTGGAACTTCCATCTAGATTTCAGAAGATGTATAGACATTCCCAGATGTCCAGGCAGAAGTTTGGCAGTGCAGAAAAGAAATATGGGGTTGGAGCCCCCACAAAGAGTTTCTACTAGGGCACCACCTAGTGGAGCTGTGAGAAGAGGGCCACCATCTTCCACATACAGGTGGAATGGTAGATCCACCTACAGCTTACACCATGTGCAAGGGGCTGTTCTTTCTTTGGCATTACATAAAAATTAAATATAAATTAACTTTTAGAACATAAACTATTGAAGAATAAGGAAACTCATTAAATAACACTGAAGATGAGATAAACAAAAATTCTATGATATATGAGACAGAAAGACAATAATGAAACATCACCTGTGAAACCTAGATTAACCAAAAAAGTTAACAAAAGCAAATCCATGTTTTAATTATTAAACAAGATATTATTGATTTAAACTGCACCAAATATTACAAGAAGGAACTAAAACTAATCTGTGAAAATGAGAATGTGGGAATTAATTAAGCTAAGAGAAGGAATTAATGAGTTATAAACAGAAATAAGGTCTAATTTGTAAGTGTAGTGAAGAAGTTAATAAAAACCAACCATAAAAGACTCAAAATTAGATGCTAACAAAATAGAAATCTAATTTTATAAAAAGAGAGATAAAAATAACATTGTAATATGGAAATGTATTCTAATACATTTTTGTGAAGTATTTTCTTAAAACTTTTGATATAATAAGTAAGAAACCTACACAGAAATATAACCACAAAAAGACTGCTTTAAAAGAAACTTAAAAAAGAATATCAATGAGTGCTACTGAAGCAACTACCAGGTATCTTAGCCAGTTTGGGCTGCTGTGACAAAAATATCATGGGCTGATTTGCTTAAAACACACTTCTCATGTTTTTAAAGGCTGGGAAGTCCAACATCAGTGCACCAGTTTATTTAATTTTTTATGGAAGCTCTTTTCCAGTTTGCAGAATGAAGCCTACTTGTCATAGATAGAGAGAACACTAGTCTCATTTTCTTTTTACAAGGATAATCATCATGGAGTCTCCAGCCTTATGACTTTATCTAAACCTAACTACCTTCCAAAGGCCCCACTTTCTAATATACTCTCCCAGCACCTTGAGAGTTGGGCTTTCAACATGAGAATTTAGGGGGAACACAAATATTCAGTCCACAACAGAAAGTAAATTATTTATCACAAAAAGTCTTTCTCTTAAGAACGGTTTAGTCATATGTTATAAAGTAGATTTTGAACTGAGAAACTGATAAGATTAGGAATTAATTTTATGACACCAGCATAACAATAATGCCAGAAAACACATATATAAATTAGGAAAGCATAGAATAAATATTTTCCTTTATTAATAAATGAAAACAGATTCAAAGTAATATTCTAGCATATTTAATATGCAGTATTTTTAAATTAAAATATAACAAGATTAAATATTCTTTATTTTAAAAAGGTAAACCATGTTGGGTATTGTAAAATCAGTTAATTTATTTCCGCACAGCAATGGGCCACATCATTTTTTTTTCCTTCAAACATGAGAAAAGCTTGTGGAATGCATTTGTACTTACCTAACATAATAAACAAAATACTCTTCAATGTAATAGACTATGCTAATATCTACAGGTAATTCCCCAGCATGATTGCCAGTAAAATATTAAAAATTAAGAATGTCCTTAATCACTCACATTATTCAGCATTTTTTATGAAAATCCTAGAATGTGATATATAAGAAGTTCCTATATCTATTCAATATTTTTATTAGATATTTACTGAATATGTATTATTATGTTGAATATATAATATTGAATTTAAAATTGACTTTATAAATATAATACTGAATTTATAAATATATAATAATGTGTATTAATAAATTACATGATAAAATATATTATTGAATATATATTATATCTATTTACTGTGTATGGTATATATAATACATATATATCTAATATGTAGTATTCAACATATATTAGTTTATATTTTCTTAATATATAGTAAATGTACATATTTAATATATATTTTGAATACAATTTATTATATAGAATATGTATAGAATATATTATATTTTGAATATATATTTTGTGTGTATCTACACATATATATGGTAAACAATCTCACCTCACTGAAAAGTGGAAAAAATATTCATGAGAATTTTGTGAAATTGACTGCTTAGAAAGTATCTCACCACTAGTAATCACGAAATACAAATTACATTTAAAAAGGAATAGCATTTCACACTGATTATTTTGACAAAATTTCAAATCTGACAATAAAATTGAAATCTGGGGAGAGGTGCAATGATAAGAACCTTATAACTTGTTTTGCAAATGTAGTTTACACAACCATTTTGGAAAACTGAATGGCAATATCTAATAAAGTTGAAAGATATAGCATTGATGAATATATAGGTCCTACTGCTTACCAGACACAAAACATATCATTGACTTAAGTAAGAGTGCTTATTTTTTTCACATAACTATCCAGGCATAAGCAGCCTGGGGTCTGGATCACAGATTCTCTTAGGACTCCACCACTCCTCAGGAGAGGCCAACATCCTCATATTCCAAGATGCAGAAGATATGTAAAGCAACATATTGAAAACACTGGAGAACAACCAATTTATCATGGCATTTTAGAGGGCAGCATCATATTTAACAAGATTTAACATACTATCTTAGTGTCAACTCTGGCTCACATTGTAGAATTTAACTTTAAATAAAATAATTACCATTTTTAGGTAGAATAATAAGAAAAGAATCCATATATTATCCTATGAAGACTTTATGAATTAGAATTTTATGAATTAAAATAATTGAATTCAATTTCTCTTTTACTATCATAAGCACATATTCTTAATCATAAATATTATTAATTTGTTTTCTACCTCTCCATTTACATTTTGCTTTAATATCTAGCAGTTTAGTGCTTTTCATTTTTAATTTCCCTTAAGTGATGTAATAATGGCAATATTAAAAATGCTGAATCATGAACTTGGTTGTATTAAATGTTAATTATATTAAAGAAATGAATTTTGTATTTTTAATATAATCACAATATTAATTTTCCTGACTTATTTTATTTTACTATTAAATTATAGGCCTTCTAGTTCAGATGTTATTGCAGTTTGAATATTGTTATGTCCTGTATAATTAGTTATGTCACAGAGTAGGAACCACTGGCTATATTCTTAATATATAATTTACCATTTCTATTTGAACTATATTAATATGTATTCAAAATACATATATTTTTATATAAAGAAGTTATTTGAAAATATCCAAGTCATATCCAATATATTTCCAATTTGATCTTGATATTTTTGCATTAAATTCATTTATATTTTTTCTTAATACTATCTAAACACTGTCAAATATACATTAACAGTTGCATCATAATACTATTTTTTATAAATAACATTTTAAAAAGTTAAAGGTAATTTAACAGTTGATTAAATATTATGTAAAATTACATTTAGTATATTCTATAAGTTTTTATATCTTTCATTAAATTAATACAAAGAGCTTATAACTAATATGTAATTTAATGGTATGTCACTTTTTTAACAGAGAAATATCAATAGGAAAACAAAGATTCTTTCTACACAGTCAGAATTAATTGTTTTTTGAAATCAAGTTTTTGGAAAAATTTATTTTTCTTCTACTAAGTGACTCAGTTCTAAAAAATGTTAGCATGACCAGGTGGAAAAAGTAAAAAAAAAAAAAAAAAAAAAACTTGTTGATTTTTTTAAAATGTCAAATAAACATTACTTATCAACAATATACAAATAATTAATTTATATATTTTGAAGCACAAGTTTATAAATCCCAAATCTATGTTAAGATGTGCTCAGTACTGAGACTCTGGTGTATCTGGCCTTGTCTGGTGGACTGCTTGGGCTAAGTATAGCTGGAAATTTAGGTACAGTTCCTATTTTATAGAAAACATCAAACTTAAGATTAAAATATCTGAGTTTTTTAGGGGTAAGAATAACCTCAATACACCATGACAGTGGGTCATGCCAGTAATCCCAGAACTTTGAGAGGTTTAGGTGGGAAGATCCCTTGAAACTGGGAGTTTGAGACCAGACTGGGCAACATGGTGAGACCTTGTCCCTAAAAACAAGAAAGTGAACACACACAGGAATAAACTCAATAAAGCCTAGCAATTGAAGCAAGCAAAGATTCTTTACAAATTTAGAATTCATGTTTAAGGGAAGTAGTGGAGCTACAAATATAATACTAAGCATGTCCATGTGACTAAAATAATTGGGAAGCTCTGGAACACAAGAAACTTAGCATTGTTTGAGTATTTGTAAAGTGAAATTTAGACAGGAATGAACAATTTGTATTTTGCCTTAAATGGAACCCATACACATGCATACATGTGTGTCTGTGTATATGTATGCATGTATGAGTATATGTATATACATATGCACGTGTGTGTAGATATATACACATACGTACATGTTCATATATACGTATATATGTTTGTAAACACACACATGCATAATATCATTAAATTTTGGCTTAAATAATCCAAAGCAAGCTGGCTTGCAACATAAGTGATGATTCCATTCTTTTGTTGGTAGTGAGAAGTCAGGCCTATGTATAACTATTGTGATTGCAAATTAGCTTGTGGTGGCAAGTGGCTCTTGGCCTTCATGGATCAAAAAGTGCCCAAGGAGACCATATTAATTAAAATAATAAGAGAAAAATAGGAAGGAAATCAACCATAACATATAGTAGCTGAGAATACTTGTTTATGAAAAAAATTCTATGGAATCTCAAAAATGATTCTAAAATTTTGATGTTCTTGCAATAGAGAATAGGTTGACAAGCTAGAGAAGTTATTATTTCCTGTTATGTCCTCCTTCCCCCTGCTCCATTACCCTAGTTATAGACCCATTTTTCTTCAATGTAAATAAAGAATAAAGTGTAAAAATCATAGCTTTAACTATATGAGCTAATGAAGTGGCTGCTGTGTGTATTGGGGAGGGTGTATGAATATTAACCACTTCTAATGTGCTTATGATTTGTTAATTATTTCATTTGTCATATATCTTTCATTTTAATATACAAACAGGGATAGGAAATAATGTAATAGTTTGAAAGTTGGAAGTGAGACTTTTGTAATTGCTAAATGTCTTGAAATATTGTCTCATTAGCTGAAGTCTGGAGAAAGTATTCTGTTTAATGATAAAAGGTAGAAAAAGAGGAACGTTTTATATCTGTGTCTGAGATTTGGATGGCAAAATAAATCCTCTGACAATGTGTGATGTTTCTAATATAGGTTTGGTGTTTGAATTCATAATACCCCTGTAGCATAGGAACTAAGAGAAAAATAAACTAAAATTTAAAAATTATATTTCGGGGAGTGAAAATTATGAATGTGAAGAAGAAAGAAAGAAAAATTATTACAGAGAAAAACACAGTCAAACCAAGCTACACAGAATTCCCAATGAAAACACTGCTGTGAGTTGGATTACAAATAAATATAAAAAATACAGTAGGAAAACATTTACTTTTGCATAAGATTTGCAGGTTATAGAGTTTTAGATGATAAAGCAAACTGTTAGAATCTATGAAATAAGTAGGTGTAAATAAGCAAAGATATTTAAAAAGTTAGGTCCACAATAAAGACAAAACATTATTGCAAAATAAATAGAAAAAAATTGAAAAGTTACTAATAAACACAAAATAAACTTCCGGAAGTGTGTGTGTGTGTGTGTGTGTGAAGCTATACAAAAATAAGCACTAATGCATTAACAGAAGTTATCTCTAGATAATGGACTATATGTTTTTATAGATGTATTTCTTTGTATACTTTTGTATGTTCTAATTTTACGCAATCCAGTGCTTCTGTAATCGTAAAATCATATTCATTTTCACGTGTTAAAAGTATAAAAAAAGTACCTGTAGGAAAAAAATAAATAGAACTAAAATATCAGAAGAAAAGTAACATATAAGACCAAAGAGAATTTAAGCATTCTAAGTAGTGATGGGCAGGAGCTAGAATATACCTGCTCATGAGAGCCAGTTTTTCACATCTCTTCTCAGCATTCAGAGAAATAACATTGGTGGCTTAAAATATGTAACAGTGGAAATGTTTACACCACATACTTATCAGGGCTTTAATTTGTTTATGTATGTATTTATTGCAATAACATAAAAATGTGAGTTTTTATAGATGGATTACCAGCAAATTTCTAGGGCAATAGCTTTTGGATTATTATTTTTGGTAAAAAGGGCTAAAGATACAGATTTACTCAAAACTTAATTATGGTTCTAAAAGACCTAGAGTAAATACTAAGTCAAAGATTATATATATATGAATACATATAATCACATACATATTTACATATATTCTCTCTATATGTGTATATATTCTAATTTATTGGAAGAAAAATACATTAGAAAAAAAATTCAGTCAACCCAAAGAAGAAAAGCATGAAGTTAAATGAAGAAACAGAAAGTAAGTAAATTGTACTCAGTAAAATGGTAGTTTTGTTTCATAAATCACGATAAATATAAATGGACTAAACTGTCTCATTTTATAAATGAAGTTTCCGCACCAGATAATAAAATAAAATTATAAAATGCAGCATTTAAAAAAAATACATATCTTAACAGATTTAGGCTGACAAGCAATCATTTGTGACAGAGTCATTCTTTTTAGATTGGCAGTACAAATAACTAATTAATGCACACAAAAATGCTAAAATACTAAATATAAAAGTGAGATGAAAGAACATCAATGGGATATTAATACTAATATCAAAAGTCTGGTGTGCCTATATTTTACCATGCAAAGTAAAAATCATTTTTGTGTTTAAAGAAGCATTTGTGAATTATGATTGAAAGAATGATTTACCAATAATTCATAACAATTATAAATTTGTATATACATCATGAAATAGTCTCAGAATACATCAAGCAAAATTTGAAAAAATATGAAATTATTTTTTAATTTATAATTACAGTGGGAGTTTTGAACCTATTCTCACCATAACTAATAGAGCAACAAAAAACTGATAGTCTGTGTACATCGAAATTAAGTAATCTGCTCTTGAATTACCTTTGAGTGAACAATGTAATCAAGATGAAAACTAAAAAATCTTTTGAAATGAATGATAATAGTAACAAAATTTAACAAGACCTCTGCCATACAGTAAAGCAGTGCTAAGATGAAATAATTCATAGTATTAAATGCCTACATCAAAATGTCTGAGAGAGTTCAAAGAGACAAGCTAATGTGACACTTAAGGGAACTACAGAAACAAGAACAAAGTAAAACCAAACCCAGCAGAAGAAAAATAACAAAGAGCAGAACTGAATGAAATTGAAACCAAAAAAAGCAAAAGATAATTGAAACAAAAAGCTGGTTCTTTGATAAGACAAACAGAATTGATAGACCAACAATTAGCAACAACAAAAAATCCAAATAAGGAAAATAAGAAATGAAACTGAGATATTACAACCAATACCACAGAAATACAAAAGATCATTCAAAGCTACTATGAACACCTTTATGTGCCAAACTGAACAATCTGGAGGACATAGATAAATTTCTGAAAATATACAACTCTCATAGATGAAACTGGGGAGAAATACAAACCCTTACCAGACTAATAACAAGCGGCAAGATTGAATCAGAAAAAAAAAAAAAAAAAAAAAAGACAACAAAAAAAGTCCAGGACCAGATGAATTAACAGCTGAATTCTATTAGACATTCAAAGAAGAATCGGTATTAACCCTACTGAAGCTATTTAGGATTGTCATATTCTCCTGAAGGACTAGTCTTTTATCATTATACAATGTCCTTGTTTGTCTTTTTTTTTTTTTTTTTGAGACGGAGTCTCGCTCTGCCGCCCAGGCTGGAGTGAGGTGGCCGGATCTCAGCTCACTGCACGCTCCGCCTCCTGGGTTTACGCCATTCTCCTGCCTCAGCCTCCCAAGTAGCTGGGACTACAGCGGCCCGCCACGTCGCCCGGCTAGTTTTTTGTATTTTTTAGTAGAGACGGGGTTTCACCCTGTTAGCCAGGATGGTCTCGATCTCCTGACCTCGTGATCCGCCCGTCTCGGCCTCCCAAAGTGCTGGGATTACAGGCTTGAGCCACCGCGCCCGGCCCCTTCTTTGTCTTTTTTAACTGCTGTTGTTTTAAAGTCCTTTTCGTCTGATATAAGAATAGCTACTTCTGCTCCATTTTGGTGTCCTTTGCATGGAATTTTTTTTCCACACCTATACCTTAAGTTTATATGAGTCCTTATGTGTTAGGTGAATCTCTTAAAGAAACCAGATACTTGGTGGGTGAATGCTTATCCATTCTGCCATTCTGTATCTTTTATGTGGAGCATTTAGGCCATTCACACTCATTGTTACTATTCAGATGTGAGGTACTATTATATTCATTTAACTATTTGTTGCCCGAATATCTTGTGTTTCTTTTTCTTCCATTGTGTTATTGTTTTATAGGCTGTGTAAGATTTATGTTTTAAGGAGGTTCTATTCTGATGTATTTTGAGGGTTTTTTTTTTTCAAGATTTAGAACTCTTTTTAACATTTCTTTTATTGCTTACTTGGTAGTGACAAATTCAGCATTTGCTTGAAAAAGACTATATCTTTCCTTGATTTTTGAAGCTTAGTTTTCCTGGTTAGCAAATTCTTGGCTGATAATTGTTTTGTTTAAAGAGGCTTAAGATAGGAGCTTAATTTGTTATATCTTGTAGGATTTCTGCTGAGAAATCTGCTGTTAATTTGATAGGTTTTCCTTTATAGGTTACCTAATACTCTTGCCTCACAGCTCTTAAGATTCTTCCCTTTATCTTGATTTTAGATATCTTGATGACCATGTGCCTAGGTGATAATCTTTTTGTGATAAATTTCCCAAGTGTTCTTTCAGCTTCTTATATTTCAATGTTTAGATCTCTAGAAAGACCCGGAAAGCTTTCCTCTCTTATTCTCTGCAACACGTTTTTCAAACTTTTAGATTACTCTTCTTTCTTGGGAACACCAGTTCTTCTTAGGTTTGGTCATTCAACATATCCCCAAACTTCTTGGAAGCTTTGTTCATTTTTTTGATTCTTTTTTCTTTTTCTTTGTCGGATTGTGTTAATGCAAAGGCCTTGTCATTTATCTCTGAAGTTCTTTCTACTTGTTTGATTATATTACTGACACTTCCTAGTGTATTTTGTACTTCTCTAAGTGTGCCTTTCATTTGCAGAAGTTGTTTTTTTATTTATATTATCTATTTCTCTGTGTATTTTTCCATTTATATCCTGCATTACTTTTTACATTTCTTTATGTTGGATTTTAATAATTGACCTTCTGAGTTCTTTTCCAGGCAAATTATAGACTTTTTTGTGGTTTGGATCCATTGCTGGTGAACTAGTGTGATCTTTTGAGGGTGTTTAAGAACCTTGTTTTGTCATATTGCCAGAATAGTTTTTCTGGTTTTATTTTATTTGAGTAGACTATGTCAGAGGAAAGATCTGGGGCTCAAGCACTCTTGTTCAGATTTTTCAGTCCAATGGGGTGCTCCATTAATGTGTTGTCTTCTTTCTCCTAGGGATGAGGCTTTCTAAGAGACAGACTGCAGTGATTTTTGTTGGTCTTTTCGATCCACTCACCCAGCGGAGCTACCGGGTTCTGTGCTGGTCCTGGGGAGTGTTTGCAGAGTCCTGTCATGTGATCCATCTTCATGTCTCTCAGCTAGGGGTACCAGAACATGCTCTGATGGAGGTAGCAGGGGAATGAAGTGGACTTTGTGAGGGTCCTTGATTGCAGTTTTGTTTAGTGCACTAGTTTTATGGAATGCTGGTTGTGCTGGCAATGAAGTTATCACATGGATAGACTCAGAATCTCTAGTTAAATAGCATGTTACAGATGGTGGAATTCACTGTTGCTTTCTTTTTTTCTTGGCGCACCACTATTCTTCTTTCAGTTGCTGTAATGGCTTGATTTGGTTGGCCTCCAGTGCAGAGGTGGCACTCTCAAGAGAGCATCAGCTGCAGTAGTATGGGGAGATATAAGTTTGTTCTAAGATCACCTGGATAAGTATTTGGTTTTCTCAGGTGGTGAGCAGGGTCGTAGATCTTCCATGAGATTATGTTTTTGCCTTCAGTTACCAGGGTAGGTGGAGAAAGCCATCAGGTTTAACCAGGGTTAGGAGTGTCTGAGCTCAGACTCTCCTTGAATGGGGCTTTCTGTTGCCACTGTGGGGGCTCAGGGTTGGTTCTCAGGCCAATGGAATTATGTTTGCAGCGGGGGATTATGGCTCCCTCTACTGCATCATCCACATCACCAGGGAACTTGGGAAAAACCAGCAGTGACAGGTCTTACCCAGCTCCCATCCAGGCAACAAGGTCAGTCTCACTCTCACAATGTTCCACCAAGAGCATCAAATTTATTTACAGACAGCTGGTGAGAAGGGCTGAGACCTTGCCCCAGGCCACATGTCTCCCCACTGAGAAAGCAAGCAGGACTTTCAGGCCCCACTCTCCCCACCTGCCACAGGTTCTGTGCTCATATCTGCACTTCCTATTTGCCTCCTCCCAGACCCTGCCCAGAAAAATTCATGCTTAGTCGAATTTGTTACAACATTCAAGTGAAAGTTTCTATCTCCCCGTGGGCCTTCCCCGATTTCACTAGTAGCCCTCCCCAAGGACCCCTGTGAGATAAAGTCAGAAATGGCTTCTTGAGCTTTCCTGCTAACTGGAAGTGCCTACTCTTCCCATTGCTGCTGCTTCTTTTATATTGTACTCAGCTCTCTGAATTCATTCCAGTTCTAGGTAAATTCTTCTTCCATCATCTAGATTTTCAAGTTCTCCAAAGGCAATGTGTTTGGAGGTGAACTTTTTCCCTCTCACACTTTGGGCACTTCCAGTTTTTCAGCTGTCACGTGGAGTTTGCAGTGGCAAGCCACTTCTTTCAAAGGGTCCATGTATTCCTTCAGATGTCCTGGTATGTTCCTGCAGTAGTTCTTGGAGCAAAAGTTAACAAAGTGAGTCTTCACACAATGTTCTGTCCATCACAGTGAGACCTGCAAGTTAGTCCTGCCTCTTATTTGTCATTTTTTTTTTCCCCAGACCGTGTTTTCTAATAGCATCTTCTGTGGCACTATTATTGCACCAGGGATGACAGATACAATAGAGGGCACTTTTTTCATGGTTATTTATTATTTAAAAATAATCTGCACAATGATTATAATATTATATAGATAATATATATAATGTTAGTAGTTAAATATATATTATATATAACACATATATACTATTACATATTTAATATATTATTTTTAAATAATCCACACAATGATAATATATAATCATATTGTCTATAACTATATAACATATTATAATTATAATGTTATATTATAATTATATTAACATAATATATTATAATTATTATAATATTTTGTTATTTAACATATTATATTATATGTTATATATGATATGTAGAATATATAATATAATTACATATAATATATAGTAATATATATTATGCATAATCATACATATAATAAATATATTTTAATGCTTTATATATGTAATTATATTGCAGACTTGTGGTTTGAATCATGAAAATCATTAAGTTTAATCTGAATATGCATCTTATATTCTTTACCTTCTTCCATTATGTAGGACCCAGTAAATCTCATCTCTACTGATTACCCGAATGTAGCCAGCACCTTTGAGGCCTTTTATTAGTTGCCAGAATTTCATTTGTACTTATCACACAGAATCAACCCAGCAGGGGTTACACTATTGAAAATATATTGGTTGCTAAAGTCCAGATAGTTAAAATTATGCTATCATCAAAAATAGGAAAGGTTTGGGAAAAAATAAAAATTATAATTTCTTTGTCAAGTTGTAGAGTGGTTACTTCTTAAAGGAACCAGATTTGCATTCTGAATCATCTTCAATCATAGGCAATGTTGCTTCAAAGTCTTCACCTACTGAAGCTGATTATTTTATGCAGCCTTATAAAGTTTTCTAACCTGCCCTAACTTGCTTAATTTCTAATATATTTTGCAATTACTCTTTCTCATGTTTCAATTTCCACAGAGCTCAATGAGTCACTTGTAAAAACTGCCTAGTCTGCACTGGAAGAAAACATTTTTTCTAGCTTTGTCTTCTAGACATTTTTGCAAATGTGAAACATACACATGTAATCAACCACACATACACATGCACATATACACACAGACACAATTATTTCTTCCTTGCCTCAACAAATATTTGCTAAGCATTTCTTATGTGATAGTTTCTGCTCTAGGTTCTGAGAATTTGCTCAGAATGCAACAAAACAATTGCCTAAGCAAATACATTTATAATATATCATGTAGGTGAAATTCTACGAAGAGTATAATTTGTTGGGATGCCAGTACTAGCCAATCAAGCCACAAGATTCACAATTAAATTTGAATTTCAGAAAAATGCTAAATTTTTAGTATAAGAAGGTCCCATGCCATATAAACCTACCATAAAACACTTGGAAATTATACCAAAAATTTAATATAAAATATTTGTTGGTTATATGAACTTCAAATTAAACTAGGTGTCCTCTATCTTTGATCTGTAGTGCAATTATAGAGCAATAGAAGGTTCTGTTTAGGAAGACAAGTCTGAAGATGTGACAACTGAGCAGAAACCTAGTGAAGTGAGAGACAATGTACAAACCTTTTTGGGAGAGTAATCTAAACCGAGTAAACAATATGTGTAAAGTTCCTCAAATGGAAAGTCATGGTTGTATTTGAGAAAAAAAAAACATAGCCAGCATAGCTAGAGTGTAGGGAATAAGTGGGAGGGGTGTCCTTCAATAGGCCCTGACCATCTCCTTTGCTTTTTATTCTAGGTTTTATTGGTATCTCTTAGATTGTTGCAACAGAAAAGTTATACTATTACCTTGGTTTTTATATGAATAATGGAGACAAATTGGAAGGTTATTACAATTACCTAAGTAAAAATTTGGCAGATTGTGCTAATGTGGTGCTGATGGAGGAGGTGAGATATTGTACCCAGAAAATATTCTGCTAGTGTTTTTCATAGGATTGTATTATCTTGGGTATAACCCAAAGAGAAAGAATCATTGATAGCCCCATATATTGACATGAGCAAAGCAGAAAGGTGGTTCTTTTACTGAGATGAGAAAAAGTGGTGAGAGACCCATATCTTTTTGAACATTGTCAATTCTACATGATCTCCTGAATAAAGCAACATTAATTGAGATGTTTCTCTTTTTATAGTATTGAGAAAGCATAATGCGAGAGTATATTTTGAAATCTGGCATGAGAATAAAGAAAAAGAGTTTATTATCTTCAGATCCTGTTTGCTCCTCCTAACCTTAAGAGCAATGAAGCAGTTGGAAAGTTGTTGTTAAGATTTATTTACATGTCTATTTCCCCTCTAACTTTTGAGTTCCAGGAGTAAAGGGTCATAATTTTCTGGCTTGTTGTCTTCATTATTTAGCAAAATACCTAGCACATTCCATTAGTTTGAACAATAGAAAATTGCCATTTCTATATGTCAAAAATGAAAAAATATCAGGCATTTCTTGTGGCTAACTTAATATGAACTCAATTCATGTTTGCTCTAGAAATAAATTGTGTGACTGAAAGAGTTTGAAAACACTCAGACTTCAAATTCACACTACAGGAATTGCCTTACAATTAAATCAGTGCTTATTTTTCTAAATGTATTATGGAATATTATAATTAAATTAATAAATCTCATTAGAGACTGATTTATGTGGTTACAATCACTGGGTAATCTTTTTGTAGTATATTTTAAGTTATAAAAGTAAAGAACAAGAGAATATCTTTCAAACCTTTGATGGTGACTCTACTCGAATTTTTTTTTTCATCGAATGTCATGAATATAAATGGAAGCAAAGCTTAGTAGAAATTCTTTGTGGCTTTATCCATGATATGAAACTAATTAGCTATTCTAAAGATTAAGGATTATACACATTTTGGAATGTATACACATTGGAATGTATACACCATATACTCTAGGCAAAGCAGATAAGCCATGTGTAAGAGTACAGAACTCAGATTTATGTCAGTCTGTTTTTCCTGTGTGACAAGATTTCAAATAATTTGCATGTCCTCATCTCTAAATCTAGATTCCTAACTTCCTTGGATACTGAGAACTATATGAGCCTTTTGATCATTATGACCCCTAGCAGCGGAAATATAAACTCTAACTCCCCTACTAGCCTCTCATATGATGCCAGCTATGATATGCCCATGAAGAGACACAAAAAGAATACAGGAAGTGGGGCCAAGGTGGCAGGCTAGAAGCAGCTATAGTGCATGGCTCTCATGGAGAGAAATGAAAGAGACAAGTAAATATAACACCTTCAACTGAAACATCCAGGTATTTACATTCAACTTATCAGGAAAACATCTCGACCCACAGAAAACAGAGAAAAGCAGAGCAGGGTGATTGCCTGACTAGGAGTGACAGGGAGCCAAGAAAACCTCCACCTGCCCAAAGAAGTGGTGAGTGAATGGGCAACCCCAGGAAACCACACTTCTCCCATGGATCTTTGCAACCCTCAGGTCAGGAGATTCCCTCATGAACCCACTTTACCAGGGCCTTTGGTCTGTCACATAGAGCTGCATGTACTCTGAGCAGAGCAGCTGCTCAGGCATGCACAGAGATCCAGGAGCTTTATACACTCTGGCTCTAGGATCCCGGAAAAAGGTAACTGCAACTCAGGTAGGGCAAGGGATTGGACCTCCGTACGTACCCCTTGGAAAGGAGTTGAATTCAGGGGGACAAGCAGCATCAATCTGCAAGCCCCACTTTCACAGTTCCTAACAGGATAAAACCCACTGTCTTAGAATTCCAGCTAGTTCCCAGCAACAGGGTTGCACCTACCTGAGACTAGACAGAGCACTCAGCGGGAGGGGCAGACTACCATCATTGCTGTTTGGGTGACACAGCCATTCCAGCCTAAGCTGACCCAGGGCAGTAACAGCACCCCAGCATGGCACATGCTCTAAAATACATGGCCAGGCTACTTCCTTATGGGTCCCCAATCTGTTTCTCTTCACAGAGCACTTTCCAACTAGGGCCTCCAGTCACTCCTGTGGATATTCTCTGGCCAACAGAGGTTTGAAATCTTCCTGGGGCAGAGTCTATAGAAGGAGTGTTGGGCCACCATCTTTACTGTTTTGGCAACTTAACCATTCTAACCTATAGTCTTTGGAGATCCCAAGCTGACCTGTGCTGTCCTGGGGTACCAACAGGGGAAGCAGTACCCAAGCACAGCACAGCTGCTCTATGAATGTGTGACTAGACTGATTCTTTAAACAGGTCTCCAGTCCTGTTTCTACTGATTGGGTCAGACCTCCCAGCTGGAGTCTCCAGTCACCTCCTATAGGTGTGTTTGGGAAAACAACAGGTTCCTACCACCCTGGGACAGAGCTCCCAGAGGAAGGGACAGGCTATCATCTAAGTTCTTTTGCAGGCTTCACTAGTGATAACTCCAGGTACTAGAAAACCTAAGGTGACTAGGAACTGAAGTAGACTCCAAGCAAATAACAGCAGCCCTATAGACAAGTGGCTAGACTCTTACAAGAAAAAAAGAAAAACAAATCCAAAGGTTAGCAACTTCAAAGACTGAAGGTAGATAAACCCACCAAAATGAAAAAGAAAGACTGCAAGAATGCTAAAAACTCAAAAAGCCAGAGTGCCCTCTTTCCTCCAAATGACTGCATTACCTCTCCAGCAAGTATTCAGAACTGGGCGGAGACTCACATAGTTAAAATGACAGGAGTGGACTTCAGAATGAGGATAAAATTGATCTTCACTGAGATAAAGGAGCATGTTCTAACTCAATGCAAGCAAGCTAAAACTCATGATAAAATATTGCAGGAGCTGACAGACAAATAGCCAGTATAGAAAAGGGCATAACCAACTTGATAGAGCTGAAAAACACAATACAATCCTTTGGGTATATACCCAGTAGTGGGATGGCTGGGTCATATGGTACAAAGACACATGCACACGTATGTTTATTGCGGCACTATTCACAATAGCAAAGACTTGGAATCAACCCAAATGTCCATCTGTGACAGACTGGATTAAGAAAATGTGGCACATATACACCATGGAATACTATGCAGCCATCAAAAAGGATGAGTTTGCGTCCTTTGTAGGGACATGGATGCAGCTGGAAACCATCATTCTTAGCAAACTATCACAAGAAGAGAAAACCAAACACCGCATGTTCTCACTCATAGGTGGGAACTGAACAATGAGATCACTTGGACTCGGGAAGGGGAACATCACACACTGGGGCCTATCATGGGGAGGGGGGAGGAGGGAGGGATTGCATTGGGGAGTTATACATGATATAAACGTTATGCACATGTACCCTAGAACTTAAAGTATAATAAAAAAAAATAATAATAATATATTTATAATTTAGAAATAATTAAAATTAGAGCAATTTGCATAAAAAAAAAGAAAGAAAAACACAATACAAGAAGGTCATAATGTAATAAGAAGTATTAATAGCAGAATAGATCAAGTGGAGAAAAGAATCTTGGAGCTTGAAGACTCTCTTTCTGAAATAAGACAGCCTGAAAAGAATAGAGAAAAAAGAATTTAAAAGAATGAATAAAGCCTCTGAGAAATATGTGATTATGTAAAGAGACTGAATATGTGACTGATTGTTGTACCTGAAAGAGATGGAAAGAATGGAACCAATCTGGAAAACATATTTCAGAATACCATCTATGAGAACTTCCCCAACCTAGCTAGACAGGTCAACATTCACATTCAGGAAATGCAGAGAACTCCAGTAAGATACTCCACAAGAAGATCATCCCCAGGACACATTATCATCAGATTATCCGGGGTGGAAATTAAAAAAAAATAATAATAATAAGGGCAGCCAGAGAGAAAGGCCAGGTCACCTACAAAGGGAAGCTCATTGGACTAACAATAGAATTCTCAGCAGAAACCCTGCAAGCAAGCCAGAAGAGATTGGAGCACAATATTTAACATTCTTAAAGAAAATAATTTTCAACCCAGAATTTCATATCCAGCCAAAATAAGCTTCATAAAAGAAGAAATAAGATCCTTTCCAGACAAGGAAATGTTGAGGAGTTTGTAACCATCAGCCTGCCTTACAAGAGCTTCTGAAAGAAGCACTAAATATGGAAAGAAATAACCATTACCAGCCAATATAAAAACACACTGAAGTACATGGGCCAATGACACTATGAAACATCCACATAAACAAGTCTGCAAAATAACCAGCTAGCATCATGATGACAGGATAAAATCCACACATAACAATACTAATTGTGAATGTAAATGGGCTACTTGCCCTAATTAAAAGACACAGAATGGCAAGCTAGACAAAAGATCCAATGCTATCCTATCTTCAAGACACCTATCTCACATGCAATGACACACATAGGCTCAAAATAAAGGGACAGAGAAAAATTTACCAAGTAAATGAAAAACAAAAAAAGCAGGGGTTGCCAACTTAGTTTCTGGCAAAAACAGACTTTAACCCAACAAAGATTTAAAAAGATAAAGAAAGTCATTACATAATAGTAAGGGGTTCAACTAAACAAAAAGAGTTAACTATCCTAAATATATATGTACCTAACACGGGAGCCCCCACATTCATAAAACAAGTTATTAGAGACCTTCAAAGAAACTTAGACTCCCACACAATAATAGGGAGATTTTAACAACCCACTGACAATATTAGACAAATCATCAAGACAGATAATTAACAAAGGTATTCAGTACTTGAACTCGTCTCTGGATCAAATGGACCTGATAGATATCTACAGAACTCTCTACCCAAAACCAACAGAATATACATTCTTCTCATCACCACATGACCCATACTCTAAAATTGATTACATAATCAGTTAAGCAAATGAAAAATAACTAAAATTTTAACATACAGTTTCTCAGACCACAGTACAATCAAATTAGAAATTAACACTAAGAAATTCACTCAAAACCATACAATCATGTGGAAATTCAATAACCCGTCCTGTATGACTTTTAGGTAAGTAACGAAATTAAGGCAGAATTTGAAAAGTTATTTGAATCTAATGAGAACAAAGATACAGTGTACCACAATCTCTGGAACATAGCTAAGGCAGTGATAAGAGTGAAATTTATAGTATTAAATGCCCACATTAAAAAGCTGGGAAGATCTCAAGTTAACAACCTAATGTAACAACTAAAAGAACTAGAGAACCAAGAGCAAACAAATCCCAAAGCTAGCAGAAGACAAGAAATCACCAAAATCAGATCTAAACTGAAAGAGACAGAAACACACAAAACCATTAAAAAGATCAATGAAACTGAGGGCTAGTTTTTGAAAAAAATAATAAAATAGACCACTAACTACACTAATAAGGAAGAAAAGAGAAGATTCAAATAAACACAATCAGAAATGATAAGGGGAGTATTACCACTGACACTGCAGAAACACAAACAACCATCAGAGAATGTTATAAACACCTATATGCATATAAACTAGAAAATCTGGAACATATGGATAGATTCCTGGACACATAACAACCGCCCAAGACTGAACCAGAAAGAAACTGAATTCCTGAAGAGACCACTAATGAGTTCTGAAATTGAGGCAGTAGTAAATAGCCTACCAACCAATAAAAGCCCAGGACCAGATGGATTCACAGCTGAATTCTATCACATGTACAATGAAAAGTTAGTACCACTCCTACTAAAACTATTTCAAAAAAACTGAATAGGAAGGACTCCTCCTTAACTCAGTCTATGTGGCCCACATCATCCTGATACCAAAACTTGGCTGAGATACAAAAAACACAAAAAAAGGATACTTCAGGACAATATCCTTGATGAACATTGATGCAAAAATCCTCAATAAAACACTGGCAAACTGAATCCAGCAGCACATCAAAAATCTTATCCACCATGATCAAGTAGGTTTCATTCTTGGGATGTAAAGTTGGTTCAACATACACGAATCAATAAATGTAACTCATCACACACACACACACACACACACACAAAAACTAAAGATAAAAAACACATGATTATCTCAATAGATGCAGAAAAGACTGTTGAAAAAATTCAACAGCCTTTTTAAAACTCTCAATAAACTAGGTATTAAAAGAACATAAATCAAAATAATAAAAGTTATCTGCGACAAACCCACAGCCAACAAACCCACAGCCATTTTTACTGAATGAACAAAAACTAGAAGCATCCCTGTTGAAAAACAGCAAAAATCAAGGATCCCCTCTCTCATCATTTATATTTAACATAGTATTGGAAGTTCTGGCCAGACCAATCAGGCAAGAGAAAGAAATGAAGGGCATTCAAATGGGAAGAGAAGAAGTCAATCTATTTGTTTGCAGATGACATCATCTTATATCTAGAAAACTCCATTGTCTCAGCGCAAAATCTTCTTAAACTCATAAACAACATCATCAAAGTCTCAGGATACAAAATAAATGTCCAAAAGTTGCTAGCATTTGTATGCATTGATGACAGTCAAATGAAGAGCCAAATCTTGAATTAACTCCCATTTATAACTGCCACACACACAAAATAAAATATCTAAGAGTACGACTAACGAGGGAAGTAAAAGATCTCTACAAGGAGGACTACTGATACAGGAGTTAAGAGGAAATCATTTAGGCAGATAGTAAGGGTATGAGAGTCCTTGGTAAGGCTTTTCTTTTTAATAAAAAGCAGGCCAAAATCATTTTCTAACAAAGAGCAGCCTGTAAAGTCAAGCTACGGACATAGACAAGCAAGCTGGGAGCTTGCATAGGTGAATGCCGGCAGGAGCTAGAGACTAGAGATGTTGAAGTTGGTGGCTCCATCTTCCCTTCTCTGCCAGCCATGTGAAAAGTAAGAAGCAGACAAGATGGCACAGATCAACTGGAAAGCCCATTTGCATAATAAGATTAGGGTGGAGTGACCAACCTTTCTTGCGTGCTATGTAAACGTCATACCTGATGTAACCAATCTGTGAGCCCTACGTAAATCAGACACTGCCTCCTCAAACCAGACTATAAAATACAGTGCATCCACTGTCAGCTTATCCTTTCTGCTTGGAGAAGCAGCTCTCTCTCTAATTTTATTATAATTAAATAATTAATTTTATTATAATTATTTTTTTCTCTGATATACTCTGATATGATAAATTTATCAATCTTTCTCTTATGAATGGTGATTTTGGTGTTAATCTAGGAACTGTTTCCCTACTCTTAAACTCTGAAGATCTTCTCTTAGGTTAGTTTTCTAAAAACTATACCATTTTACCTTTTATATTTAAATCTATGATTCATTTTTAGTCAATTTTTGTAAAAGTTGTGAGATTCAATGCAGTCTTTTGACGGTGGATATGTAATTTTTCTAGCAATCTTTGCTAAGACTACCTTTGCTTCATCAAATTATTTTTGTATTTTTGTCAAAAGTCAGTTGGACATATTTCTATGGGTCTGTATCTCAGTTCAATATTCTGTTCCACTGACTCATATATGTATCCTTTTGCTATTACTACACTGTATTAATTACTATGTTTTAATCTTCAGTGTTGGGTAGGGTGATTTATTTTACTTTCTTCTTTTTTTTACAAGATAGCTTTAGCTGTCCTAGGACTTATGCTTCAGGATATATATTTTAGAATGCATTTCAATTCCTAAAAAAAAAAAAGATGGAATTTTGACAAAAAGTGCACTAAACCTATAAATCAATTTGGTAAGAATTGACATCTTTGTAATATTGTGCCTTCTAATCCATGCATATGGTGTGTTACTTGAATTATTTAGGATTTCTTTGATCTCTTTCATCAGAATTTTGTAATTTTCAGGATACAGATCCTGTACATATTTTTTTAGAATTGTGCCAAAGTAATTTTCTTTAGAGAAACTGTTAATTGTATTGTTTTTAATTTTGGTTTTTATTTGCTTGTAATAAAAGTTTGATTGTTAAGTGTATTGATCTTGTTATTGTGACCGAGTTACACTTACTTATTAGTACTGAGATACTTGCTTTTGTTTTTGTAGATTCCTTAAGATTTTCTATGTAGACAATAAGTGACATCTGGAAATAGAGATCATTGCTATGTATTTCTTTATAATATATATGTTTTTTATTTATTTTTCTTGGCTTATTGTACTAACTAGAAATTCTAGTATTATTTTGATAAGAGTGGTGAGAACAGACATTCTTACCTTATTCTTGATCTTAGGGAGTAAGCATTTAGCTTTTTACTTTTAAGTATGATTTTAGTTGTAGATTTTTACAAAACACTCTTTACCAAGTTGAGATCATCGCCTATGTTCCTAACTTACTAAAAGTTTTTATCATGAGTGTTAGGTTTTATGAAATGCTTTTTCTGAATTAATTAATATGGTCATAAGATTTTTCTTCTTTAGCCTGATGTAAATTACAATGATTGATCTTTGAATGCTGAACTTGACGTGCATACTTGAAATAAATTACTCTTGGTCATAAAGTACAATTCTTTTTATATAATGAAAATTAGTTTGCTATTTTTTAAATGTCATTTTTTTATTGAAGTTTTGTTCTAGTTCCAAAGGTTTATAAAACATATGATTGTGTTTTGTCTGAATATTTTTCATTCAATTAAAAATGCATTAATAGGCCGGGCGCGGTGGCTCAAGCCTGTAATCCCAGCACTTTGGGAGGCCGAGACGGGCGGATCACGAGGTCAGGAGATCGAGACCATCCTGGCTAATACGGCGAAACCCCGTCTCTACTAAAAAATACAAAAAACTAGCCGGGCGACGAGGCGGGCGCCTGTAGTCCCAGCTACTCGGGAGGCTGAGACAGGAGAATGGCGTGAACCCGGGATGCGGAGCTTGCAGTGAGCTGAGAGCCGGCCACTGCACTCCAGCCTGGGCGGCAGAGCAAGACTCCGTCTCAAAAAAAAAAAAAAAAAAAAAAAAAAAAATGCATTAATGTCCTGAGTTTTATAATTTTAATGTGTTTTTTTATATCTATAAGCTACATTTTAGACTGAAGTTCTGGTTTATATTTCTATGGCACTTTTTATTTTGAAATATAAAACATTGTTTTACTTCATGACTGAAATTAAGTAATTAAATACATTTTTTTGATCCACTGCCTTTTGATTGTTCCTTTCTCCACTTCCTTCCCTTTTCTCTTTCCGCATGCCCTCCTTGCCTTATGACTTAAGTTATTTCTATCATTCAAATTACATTTGATAATTGAAGCATATGTAAAATTATAGCATGTAAGGCTCAGAGCACATGTGAGATCATATCAAGAGTAAGTAGGAAGTAAAACAAGACTATAGCAATTTAAAACATATCAAGAGAAAAATGTGCTTGCTTTTACAAAATATATATATATTTTATTTTACAAGTCTGTTTCCATTTTCAGATTGCTGTCAACAGGATGGCCCAGAGACAGTAAGTGAATATATGAGAAAATATATGAGAAGAGACAAAAAGGCATAAAGATATTAATAGGTCAGAAATAAAATATATCTTCTTCTTCAGCCTCACGTGGGCTACAGTCAGTCTGCTATAACTTAGGGATCAGATGAAAGGTACGGAGATATCAATCTTGTTTTTAAAGTACTTTTACTTGCTCCAAGAAGTTCTGGCATCCATTCTTCAGTGAAGACTAAATATGTGACAAGTGTGAACTTTAAAAGCAAAACATTTTCAAGTTTTCAAGTGTATTAAAAATGTCTGAACAAATTCTAAAAGTTCAGCTTTAGATAACTCAAAATGACTTAATGAATTTTTACTAACCTTTCCAAATATTGTACCTCAAAGCTGAGAGGAGGAATGAAAAATTTTGGCTTAAAGGGTAATATTTCAAGAAAAGTATAAATGCTTGAAAGTACGGGCTGTAAAAATGTGTGTATAAATGTTTTTTTCAAACATAGCTACAGTTGTCTTTCCAGAAGTATTTGTTAATTAATTGAATCCAAAACTATTAAACTTTTTTTTTACATAAACATGGAATTTGTTTTCATATTGACACTTTATAAATGGTTTATTAACTGTTTAATCAGATATCTCAATAAAAGATGGATGAGGATCAATGTAGTAATTTGTACTGCAATTAAATATTAATATTAGCTATAAATAGAATATTTGTTAAGAATAGTGTGATTATTACCACGTATAATTTTATATTATATAAATAATAGTATATAAAAATTGCAGTCATGTGTCACAGAGTGATGTTTCAGTTGATGATGGATTACATAAGTAACAACAGTCTCATATGATATAATGGAGCCCAAAAACTTGTTTGGCCTAGTGACAACATAGCCATTGTAACATCATAGAGCAATTACTTAATTTTTGTATACATTTAAGTGTAGTCTGAGTGTACAATGCTTAAAAAGTCTACAAAAATATACAGTAGTGTCTTCGGCCTTTGCATTCATTCACCACTTAGCCACCAAGAGCAATTTTCAGCTTTGCAAATTTCATTCATGGTAAGTGCTCCATACAGGTGTACCATTTTTAAAAATCACTGATACCATATTTTACTCTACTCGTTTTATGTTTACATAGGGTTAGATACACAAATACTGATAGCAGCAGTGACCAATCTGGAGCAGCCACTGCGAATATGCGAGCTGCAGTGGGGGAGGCACAGTCAGGCTTGCATGTTCCTCAGAGTCATAGGGAGCTGGGAACAGGCAAGAATCCTGCCCCCTACCAAATTGGCAGGGCAAGATTCCCATGCTCCTGGGCACAGCCACAGCCACCCAGCTTCAGCTCCAGACCCCAGCATCCCCACACTCTCAGTGGCCCAGGAAGCCCCTTGCCCTTGCCGCAGGCTGGAAAGTGCCTGCTGCTACTCCCGGCCTCTTCCTGCCCCAAGCGCCCACTCTGATTTCAAAGCAAAGTTGTGGCTGAGCCCAGGAGCGTGCGGCCCTGGCTAGTTATGCATGTGTTCAGGGCAGCCCCGACATGCCAGCCCCCTGCCGCCTCGGCCTCCTCCAGACTTTGGGTGTCAACAAATATGGGAGGGAAACCGAGGTGGGGGGGTGAGGGTGTCTTGGCATGGGCCTGCAGGCGCCCCTTGGAACAAACAGCCTGGGTGCCTGGATGGCATGTTGATTGCGGCAGGAGGCAGACAGGTTTCTGAGCAGAAAGGGGCAGGTTCCAGGTGAAACCTCACCTTTAATTCAGGGACGGCTTGAAGCCTAGGGGCAGGCTGGGCTACCAGTTCTGGGTGGAGTCCATGGCCTGGAGCTAGAACTTATGGTGCTTCACGTCCCCCTTCTGCCCATGGACCAATCAGCATGTGCTTCCTCCCTTCTGAGCCCATAACTGTGGACTCAGCCAAAATTGGATAAATGTCAGGACTACCAGCTGTATGAAGGAGCTACCCACCACAGGTCTCCTCTCTGCTGAGAGCTGGATACTTGTCAGGATGATGTGCCTGTTGAAAGGAGCTACCCACTATGGGTATCTTGAGAGCTGTCCTGACACTCAGTGAAGCTCCTCTCTGCCTTGCTTACCCTCCAGTTGTCCACATACCTCATCCTTCCTGGACACGTGACCAAAACTCAGGACCTGCCAAATGGCAAGACTGAAAGAGCTTGGACAAGAAGGAGAGAAGAGCTACAGCTCTACTGAGCACCCAGACATTGGGGCTCCCCGTGGCAGGGCTGTGACATGCTGTAACACAGTCTTTGGGACTTGCAGTTCCTGGAGTCTTCGAGCTTTTGGGCGTCATTTTGTTTCCCTTGTTCAGATGCTAGTGCCTGCAGCGAAAGCTGCTTGCAGTATGTCTGGTCCATTGCAGCTTCGCATGAAGCTAGTGCCTGTGCTGGCGCCCCTGGTGCTGCCTGTCCCACCAAAGCTGGACTCCCTGGCTGTGTGCATTGGCCGCACCCCATGCTTGCTTGCTCACACACCCCTCACCACTCTGCACCTGGCTCGCCTTTTACTGGCATAGGATCCAGGCCAGTAGCACAAGTCAAACACAGCTTGTTGGGTCCAGTGTGTGGAACAAGACCAGTGAGCGCAAGCAAAACGCAAGCAGAGGTGCCGTCAGCCACAGGTTGTAAAACAATTAGAAAATTAAAACATGCAATATTTTTGTTTCATTAAAATATTTTTTGTACTTATATAGTCCCTATCTTCAAAGCCTCAAGTAACGGAAGAAAATTAAATAAATGCCAGGTCTATCTAATTTAAAATGAGTTCAATATTGATTAAACATTGTAATTCCATTAAAAATTCTAACTGGTCAAATACATCATTTAATGAAAACTACAAATTTGGTAACACAATTAGAAATATCTATTTAATTTATCCAAGTTCCTTACTTGGATGCGAAGACCAGCTCGGTCAGGGAGACCCTAACACAGCGGCGCTAGAGGAATTAAAGAAACACACACAGAAATATAGCGGTGTGGAGCTGGAAATCAGGGGTCTCACAACCTTCAGAGCTGAGAACCTCGAACAGAGATTTACCCACGTATTTATTGACAGCAAGCCAGTGATAAGCACTGTTTCTGTAGATTATAGATTAACTAAAAGTATTCCTTACTGGAAACAAAGGGATGGGCCTAAATAAAGGGATGGACTCTGGCTAGTCATCTGCAGCAGAAGCATATTCTTAGGGTACAGATCATCAAGCTATTGTTTGTGATTTAAGAATGCCTTTAAGCGGTTTTCCGCCCTGGGTGGGCCTGGTGTGCCTTGCCCTCATTTCTGTAAACCCACAGCCTTCTAGTGTGGGTGTCATGGCCATCACGAACATGTCACAGTGCTGCAGAGATTTTGTTTATGGCGAGTTTTTGGACCAGTTTATGGCCAGATTTTGGAGGCCTATTCCCAACACTTGGAGATAAAATTTTAGATTTTGATTTACATAACACTGGAGAAAAGATTCATTGCTATCTAGTCTCCAGTTCCAGTCCTTCCACCTTAGTCCTGACCAACTTCTGAAATTTTAATAACCTTAAGATCAAACTTTCTGTCTTTAGACTATTCATGAATCATCTTTTAAACACTATTAATGTAGCTCTTTTAATTATGAGCCAACACTTACTGAATCTAGCAGCTATAATTTGCATTTTACTTAGCCAGTGATGTGCTGGAGCTAGCCCTAACTGAGTCATAAGGGATGACTTTGACATTTTTTTTCCCCATTTTCCTATTTGGTGGCATGAAAGTGGGAACTTGAAATTGGTCATGCTGAGGAAATTAACACCACAGACATCAGCAAAAAGTATAAAACTGAGATTTTTTTGCCCACTCTCTGGTGAACTAACTGCTAAATATTTACTGTCACATCATTGCTTACAGTGCTTGATAAACTGATCCTACCACATTCACATCTAAAGGTGAAGATAATTTAGGATTTTGGTATGTATTGTAATTTCTTTATTCTTTGTGACTTGGGAAAAAATATAAGATTTCTTACAATTCTGCAGCCTCTTCTTTGTTTTTGTCACATTGCTTTGCTGACTATCTCACAAACCACAGTTCCTTTCATTCCAGTGTTTGTACTATTCTTTCCACAGTCCAAGAAGTTTAACATTTAAACTTACACAGATCTACATTCTTACACATGTGCATGCACACACACACACACACACATAGCCTAATCTGGTGTGCATGACAATACACTAGAAAAAGCTGAGATTTAGTGATCAAAATAAATTGAGTTTAAGTCACTACTCTATCACATACTAACATAAATGTTGGAGATAATTCTATTTTCTCTTTTGTGAAAGAGAAATACAATTATAGGCTTAATAGGGTGGTTGTGAAGGACAAATGAGAGAATATATTCAAATGTCGTATGTGCCTTAATACTATCTGGCACATGATCATTTCCAAATCATTTTTGTTATTTTCTCCATTCGTTAACAATCAACAATATGGCATATCACTTGATATAGTTTGGATGTGTGTCCCCGCCCAAATCTCATGTCAAATTTTAATCCTCAATGTGGGAGGAGGACCTGGTGGGAGGTGATTTGATCATGACAGTGAACTTCCCTCTTGCTGTTCTCATAATAATGGGTAAGTTCTCAGGAGATCTGATTGTTTAAAAGTGTATAGCACCTCCCCCTTCTCTCTCTTTCTCCTTCTCCAGCCATGTAAGATGTGCTTGCTTCCCCTTCACCTTAAGTCATTATTGTATGTTTCCTGAGGCCTCCCCTATGGAACTGAAAGCCAATTAAACTTCTTTGCTTTATAAATTACCCCGTTTCAGGTATTTCTTTCTTTCTTTCTTTCTTTTTTTTTTTGAGACGGCGTCTTGCTCTGTCGCCCAGGCTGGAGTGCAGTGGCACAATCTCGGCTCACTGCAAGCTCCGCCTCCCAGGTTCACGCCATTCTCCTGCCTCAGCCTCTCAAGTAACTGGGACTACAGGTGCCCACCACCATGCCTGGCTAATTATTTGTATTTTTTAGTAGAGACGGGGTTTCACCGTCTTAGCCAGGATGGTCTCGATTTCCTGATCTCGCGATCCAATTGCCTTGGCCTCCCAAAGTGCTAGGATTACAGGCGTGAGCCACCGCACCCGGCCAGTTTCAGGTATTTCTTTACAGCACTGTGAGAAGGAACTAATACATCACCCTTCAATAACATAAAATTGCAATTTTTAAAAAATCACCTTTTTGAAAAAGTTTTAGAGAAACTTACACAAACATTTTCCAGCCTATGACACTTTATCTCTTTCACCACTAAACATTTGGTTATATTAGCAGTAATCCTCACTGTTTTCAATCTCTACTATCTCCATCATGTATAGACATGAAAGATATTACTTCCTATAAACAAACTCAAAAGAGGGAACAGGTGAAAGCAGCCTGTCATTATTGTGAACATAGGAATCTAGAAGTGATAATTAACAAATATTGTGGTCCAAATATACATATATATTTCTAAAGACATGTGCTAACAAGAAATCTTGTATAGAATGCATTGAATTCAACCTCATGTTACAATCAGTTCTTCAAAACTATTGCTGTAATATAGACTTAGATTATCATTGTCAGCAGCTCAACAATTCACAACATTTTCACATATTAGAATCTCTGTTATTTATTACAACCTCCTTTGAATAATATAATCGTTTTCTTATAAGGAAAAAAAATGGTGCATCAGAGCTTCAGGGGTGTAAATAGCTAAGATCATAAGAACTAAAGTATCTTTTCTTTCACTGTTTTGCCTTGATATTTATTTTAAGAAATCAGGCTTCAAAGGTAAAATTGATCTCTACTTCTTTTCACATAGCCAATTTTGATTTGTACAAAGACCCCATTCAATTTCTACATATACATACTGACATCGATTGCTAATGGATATTCTCTGCATATCCTTGGCACAATGACAACTTAATTTTCACAGAGGCAAGCACATACCTAAGCTTGTCATACAAACAGTCAGGCTTCTCATCAGCTGGTTCTTTGGGGTTGGGACATATTAGGGAAACAACATTTTGTCTTGCATACCAGATGCTGTCTCTTACAGAAATATGACAGCATCATTTCTTAAACTCAAAAGCCAGGTCAAGGTCCCAAAATATCATCTGGCTTATATTACCTTTAGTAAATGTTTTCCTTTTAACTGTAGAACCTTAAATGATTAATCAATCTTCAAGTGATTACATTGGAAGGCTGTCAGTTGATATAGATGATAAGTCGTCATAGCTGAATGAGGGAAAGGGAAGATTACATTCAGAACATTTCCACTTGGTATATAAATATTTATCTGAGCTTCATCCTCTGGCCCCAATGGGGCCTTTGCCTCTATTCTGTTTTTATGTTTATTTTGATAACAATACAACACAATACACTTAAATAACACAGTTAAATGATAGAGATTCTTCTAAATAGTTCAAATATCATTCTCACGCATATTGGAGTAAAATTTTAAATCTGAAATACCCTGAATCTCCTGAGACAAATCCAAATTTGCATGAAAGTTCAGATATCAGACTTCTTAAATCAGATAAAAGTGTTTCTACTAGGAAAGTTGTAGCAGCAGATAGAATTGTTTCCAAGACACAGGCATCTTGAAAAATATATTTGGATGTGAGAAATCAAAACCTTGTCTTTTGACCAAGAATTTACATTCTAGATTTATTTTACTCCTCTTTATGTTTTTAGATCACTTTAAAAAAATGATGTCATAAGTAACCTTAGTGACAGCCCATGTTGTTTTTCACCACAAAAGCAAATATTTTGAGCATCATAATTTTCTAGAATATGACAGAAAAAAACTGTCTTTGATGAAATTTTTTTGAAGAAGAAAACAAATTATTTTCCAAACAAACAACTTAAATCAAACTTTGTGTAAGCTTTTATTTCTTTTTAAAACTTGGATGTAGAAATGTTGGGGGGTTACAAATGATGTTTCCATCAATACAATTATGAGTTTAATGTACATATGTACATATTCTGTATCAGAATATTCAGAAATACAAATTTCAGTTCATTTGGCATTGGTTTGTGAAGTATTTAGGGATTCTAAATAATTTTATAATTTATAATTTTCATTTGATAAGTTGATGGTTGAGATAACAGGTTGACACTTTTATTTTAAAAAGATTACAAGTAATCTTTGTGGGGATATATCTCTGGATGAGTCTTACTACAACATTGAGACATGTCTCAGGATGGCTATTATTCATGCACCCCTGGGTATCAAGCCCTGCAGTATGCCAGTCACTGCACTGCACCAGTTGATATGGCTATGAAGTTGCAAACAAATGATGTTTCTGCCCTGCTAGAGTTTGCATTCTATTGGAGATGAGGAGTAGATAATTTAAAAATAAAATAAATACATATTTTGTGACATAATTTTAAGTGCTATTGAGTAAAATGAGTTAACAAGACGTGAGGTGTCATGTCAGATTTCTAATTTATATAGGGTGATATGGGAGATGATACTGATAAAGATGGAAATTAAAGAGAGATAATGAATTAAGAGTGAGCCTTATGATAACTGGAGGGAGCACCTACTAGGCAAAAGAATGCCTCTAAGAAAGAGCCAGGAGGTCAGCTGTAGCTTGAAGAAAAAGAACAGAGATGAGAGAGGTAGAAAATGAGGTCAGAGAAATAGCCAGGGTCCAGACAATATTGGGTCTTGTGCTCTGTTGTAAGGCCATAGGTCTATGGTGACAGAAATGATACTGTATGCCATTAGACTTCCTAGAGTGGAATTTACTGCAAGTCCAAAATGACAACAACAAAAACAGTCATCATAAGCAAAGATTCAGGCTCGCTTTAGGGGAATATTATTGAATTCTTATAATCCTTGATGTGAGAACAGCCTTCTTATTTTGGTGGATGTGGAAAGGCCAGTATTAACACAGGCCTGCTGTGTGCTACAGCAGTAGCAGTGTGAGTACTTAGTAGCAAGCATTACAGAGGACCTGGTGGGGGGCAGCAGGTAAAAGATAGGTGTCTCTGCCAGAGTAAGGAAGAATAAAGAATCTCAGAGACTTATTGAACTAGGATCTAGAGACAAAGACCGTGTTCTTAAGGCTTGGGCTGTACCTTCACAAGTAGCATGATAAAGGACAACAGAATCTCATTTATTTCATCACTATTGCAAATATCATTCAATTTTACTTTTCTATTAGCTTTGTCCCGGACTGAAAAATATTTAACTCCAAGTGGTAATTTTTCATTAATAGCTCACCTTAATATGAAAATGAATTATAGCTATGGCTTGGGAAGAAGGCAAAAATGTTTTTGCTAGAAATAATGCCGCATCACACAGGAAACATCTACTAATATAGACAGCAGCAATGTCAGAATGCACAATGTTCTTTGACTGTTAACAGGCTCCTTCCTACCCGGTCTATTCACTGAGAAATAGCTTCTCAGTTTCTGTGATACTGGCCTTTCCCATATCCCTTTTTACATTACCATTTTGGTGTCCACCTATTTAGTTTCTATTTATGATTTTGTTGTAATTTCATTTTAGTGTGATTCCTGCTGCTAGATGTTTTGGCATAGGCTGCCTATTCCTTCCAGGAATGTGCCAGATTTTATCCAGGAAATCTCATTAAAGATTTCAATAATGGCAATTTGGTAGTTTTCAAAACTGAATTAAGAATATTTATAGATTAATTTTCTCTTCTACATCTAGGTCCAATTCAGTAAGTTGAATTTAAAAAAGAAGCATGGAAGAGACTTTGGGGCTAATATCATGACAAATGTCTTCTATAAATGGTTCATTCAAAATCCTGCGCATTTTCTGCTAAAACATTTTCTAATGTCATCAAGGCCTATCAACTACCTCTGTGGATAAATAAAGTTCAAAATTATCATGATATAATTTTTTACAAAACAATATTACATACCATTTCTGACTTCAATAAAATATTCTAGAAAATATTTACATTACTCCCCTTCACATTTATTTCTTATCGTTTACTAAGGTCAACACATGCGTGATAAAAATAAGTCTTAATTGTTAAAAAATTTCAAATATTTATTTTTATCAATTTATGTATATTAAAGCAGAATAAGGACTGACATATTTTGAAGTTGGGAAGGTAAAACCTAACTATTGTAAAAGTATTGCTATTGTACACTAGAATCATGTGAGTCTACCACCTTTGACCTATATAAACTGTAATTTCATACAATTAAACCAACATAGAATAAAATGATGTGATAATATCAGTCATGCTTTTCAGTCTGGAATCCTATTTAGCATAGTAAGATGCTTTCATTAAGTACTAATCCAGGAATTTTTATGCATGTTTTATAGTAAGAACTATCTTTCAAAGGAATCTTACCTCCAAGACCAATAAATATATGCAACAGGGGTGCTGCAGTTCTCACAAAGAGAAACCCTAGAATCCTAATTGCCGGAATTTCCTTCTCTCTCTCTCTACTTAGTAATCACAGAAATGATTGGGGGAAGGTAACTTGAAATAATTTCTCTAGTACTTTAAACTCATTTTACAAATTATAAGTGAGATTCCAAAGGACTCACTTGGAATCTGGACTGGTCTAAATCTGGTCTAAAACTGACTAGACCAGATTTATAAAACACATCAATGGATGACTAATAAATAAAATATAAGCTGGCTGGGCGTGGTGGCTCACGCCTATAATCCCAGCACTTTGGAAGACCGAGGTGGGTGGATCAGCTGTGGTCAGGAGTTCCAGACTAGACTGGCCCACATGGCAAAACCCTGTCTCTACTAAAAATAGGAAAAATTAGCCGGGTGTGGTAGTGGGCGCCTATAATCCCAGCTACTCAGGAGGCTGAGACAGGAAAATCGCTTGAACCCGGGAGGCGGAGGTTGCACTGAGCTGAGATGGTGCCACTGCACTCCAGCCTGGGCCACAGAGCAAAACTCCACCTCAGAAAAAAAAAATATATATATATATATATATGTGTGTGTGTGTGTGTGTGTGTGTGTGTATGTGTGTATATATATACACACACACACATAACCCTTATAATTTATTCACTAAATGTCTCAAAAGTATGTATCTCACAGCCATTCAAGTTTTTTCTGTTATCTGTAAATTTACGTATCAGAATGCCAAGATATAAAAATACTCTTGAAAGACCATGCAGCCAGTTATGATTTGCATACTTTATTCTCATGTTGCTATTTTTCATAGTGTTTGAGTACACTACCTGCTTATTTTTATTTTTATTTTTTAACTTGGCAGTGATGAGTTGATGGTTTGGAAATATGTGTTATGAATGCTATTTCATAGTAAAGTATAGTTAATCATTGCAGAAGTGTGTCACCAAAGCTTTTTGAGAAATAATTGGTTTACAGCACTGGAAAATATTGTCCAAGCCTTGGAAACTTGAGATCAATTAGATTAGAAAAAGATATCAATATATTTTCCAATTAATTCCCTCAGACATGAGCAGTTTAAAAGAGAACATGGGTATCATTTAAACTCAATCTGGGCATTGTATAAATTAACTTGGAAGACAGAATGGTAATATAACTCTAAAGAAGTTAAAAGAAAAAGATATTGACTTGGCTTCTAATCAAAGAGGCTACCCTCTAAACTCTTAAATATAGATAGTTTACTATATTAATATTCTGCTTGTATTAAAACAAAATCACAACAATTTGCTAGGTCTCTGGAGAGCTAACAAGCCAACAACCTGGGAGTCAATCACATTATCTCCTCTCCTTCATTTCAAACCCTTCTCTCTTTTCAGATAGTTTGTGTGATCTAGACTTTGTGTAAAGTAGTGGAATACATGTCCAAGCCACATTCTCAAACTTATGTTTACTGCAATAAATCTGATTCCTATATTACTTCTATGCTGACTTTAAATATCTTTGAAGTTACAAGAGAGAATATGAGTGAAGAGAGAATACAAAACAGAATTCCAAAGATAATAAATGTTTTGTCTTGTAATTTAGTATATGACATCTATTTATCCCTCTCGTATATCAACTACATAGGAAATACTTTGTCTGTGAATTTCCCTAATAACATTTTGCCTTGCACAAGTGAATTCTACACATATTTGGATAATAATTAAACATTTACTAGGAAATATGCTACAAATACTTTAAGTACTCAGTGCTTTTTTTTTTTTAGCATTTTTCTCGCTAAACAGTTTTTTTGGGGGGGGCGGGGCATGGAAATCAAAGAAACAATCATCTGGAAAATGTGGTCAACCAAGCACTCTTTATGAAGAGATTCAAATTTAGGCACCTTTTGTTTGAAATCATTATCTGTGCACTGCACAGTCCTCTGAAAACAGTGATACCCTCTGCAGATACCCCTTTGTGACAAACCCCCTCCAAAGCTTTTATTGCAGTGGCCTCCACAGGGTTTGGCACTGGGGTCCTCTCACCTGACAGGCCATCATCTTGTTTGTCAGGACACCTTTATGGCTTAACCCCTACCACTTCTTCTTGCCCCAGGAAAAACTCAAAGGCTATCTATTGATCTGCTGCCTTATTTCTTTCCTTCGCTCTTGTCTCCAGCCAGTCTCCTGCATTACAGAGGAAAGGCAGGCATCAGCTGCCCCACACACACTAGGTCAGTGTTTCTCAAATTCTACATGGAGGAAATAACTAAATTTGTTCTCTTTTATTAAATTTCAAGGATCACAAACCATATTTATGTAAAATGCAATGAAAATAAATTACCAGAAAAATGAAAGGAAACATAAAAAAAAGGTATCAATATAATCCTTATTCTTTATTATAATTAGACACAACAGACATTCTTAAATTTCCAATGTTTACATTCAATGTCTCTGCTATTTAAGCAGTTCAGGGACCACCCTTTGGGTAGCACTGCTCTAAGAGGCAAATGTCAGGTCCTCCTGTGAACCCTTTGAATATACTACAGTGGGCTGATAGAACTCCGCAGAGTAGAAAGCATCAAACCTAGAGGTGAGATGACAATGACCCTTTTTTGTCCTCATTCTCTATGGGTGCTTCTCATCCCCAGTCCCTACTTCATGAAAGCATATCCCACTTAGTGGAAACCTCTGTATTTTGATGACTCTAATTCTTTTTTTGAAGTCCTGGTCTTTTGTGAGTTGGAAGTGGGTGATGCAGGGTAGTACAACTATCATGTAAAAAATTTAGCATGCATTGTTCCAGCAGCTTTTAATAAAGTGATGTTTCTTATCAATTTTCTCCAATTTGGAGCTTCTACAAAAGTCACAAAAATAAGATCACATTCACTGTCCTATTACATTAGTATAAAATTAAAACACTTTAAAAAGCCTTCTTATCTCTACCCTCATTATGTCTTTAGCTAATCTAAAAATTTAGTTAGTTAAATATAGCTTTTTTAAAGAAGAAAATAATAACTGATTAATAGATACCAGAAACTCTACTGAAATTTGAAACATATGTGTACATTCTTTCATTCTTTTGACATATGGTCAAGGCCATTCCTTTGATTATATGTCCACTGAGCATTACTTCCTACCTTCATTTTTCCATGACATTCAACCCTATCATTATCTAAAATATCCAATTACTATAAGAATCACAATGTTTGGAAAGTAAATTTATTTTCAGATTAAAACTCCACCAGTAGAAGCGGGCATATATTGGCATCTAAAGAAAGGTCTACTTGTCAAATAGTTTGTATATTAGTGTTCTTGGAGTATCATAGGTTTATTTAATATTGTTCTCACAAGATCTGATGGTTTTATAAGGGGTTTTTCCCCCTTTGGTTGGCACTTACCCTGCCTGCCGCTGTGAAGAAGGTGCCTTTTTTTTCCCTTTGCCTTCCACCATGATTGTAAGTTTCCTGAGGCCTTACCAGCCATGTGGAATTGAGTCAATTAAACCTTTTTTCTTTATAAATTACCCAGCCTTGGGTATGTTTTCATAGCATCAGGAGAACAAACTAATACAGTAGTTCATCTTGGCATGGAATCTTTTCAAGCTGCCACCTTAGCTATGCCTTCAAAGGCTATTCAATTGCTATATTAGGCTGGCAACTTCCAGGTTCTGAATGTAATGGTTATGAGCCCATTGCTCCATCTTCTTTGATAGATATAATCCCTTATCCTGAAATATTGTGATTTAGTATATTTGTCAGGAGATCAAATACGATATTCCTTGGATTAGTAGTGCTGCCTGAGAAGACACACCCATAACCACAATGTATGCAAATTCCAGTCAAGACGAATATCCACATCTTCCAAGGTAGAAGTGCTTTAATATAATAAACTTTCCACCAACTTCTGGATGTCTTCCAGAAAAATGATACCCGATCAAGGACTCAGTGTTGGTCTCTATTATTGATACTGGTACATTCAACAGCTATGGTATTTAGACCATGGTGAATAGACTACTTAATGGCTTGCTCCTGCCCAGCCTTCATCCCTGCCTATATGACTCCCCTGTTCATGCTCACCATACCAGAATGGATATGGCTGATGAAAAAGGCTAATGTCAAAAAATAAAAAATAAAAATTTAAAAAACAAGTACATGTGGTGGCTTGTGCCTGTAATCTCAGCAATTTCGGGGGCTGAGTCAGGCAGATCACCTGAGGTCAAGGGTTCAAGACCAGTGTGACCAACTTGGTGAAACCCCATCTCTATTAAGAATACAAAAATTAGCTGGGTATGGTGGCACATGCCTGTAATGCCAGCTACTCAGGAGGCTGAGGCAGGAGAATCACTCGAACCTGAGAGGCAGAGGTTTCAGTGAGCTGAGATCGCGTCACTGCACTCCAGCCTGGGCAACACAATGAGACTTCATCTCAAAAATAAAATAAAATAATATAAAATAAGTATTACTACTTGATTGTCTGATGCCTTATGCAAGATAGATGATCTTTGAGAAATATTAGCATGCAGTATAGGATCTTCAAACCTTATGCTCACTCCCATAGACACATTTACAAGCTTCTTCCCCAGACCTCAGATCTTTCTTTTTTATGGCCTCTAACCAACTAATCAAATTGTTTGCCATCCCTCATGAATCTATCTGTATTTTTAACTAGGCCACTTCCCTTTCCACACACAGTAGATGGTCATGTGCAACTGTTGAAGCCTGGCCCAAGAAGAGGGTTTTCTTTAACTGCAGAGCAACCCTACAGTAGGGCTACAGTTTAATCGACATCAGTTTTTAGCTGTTATGCACGTACCTATATGACTCATTTGAGAATCTAGCCTACTTCTCCTGTCAACTGGACATAACAGACCCATCCATCTGAACTGAAAGAGAGGCATCAAGTAGTGATGTGGTGGTTAGGGTTTTTTCTTTTGTTATTTATTTATTTATTTTTAGCTGGAGTCTCTCTCTGTTGCCCACACTGGAATGCAGTTGGACGATCACAGCTCACTGCAACCTCCACCTCCAGGGTTCAAGTGATTCTCCTGCCTCAGCCTCCCAAGCAGCTGGAACTACCAGTGTATGCAACCACATCCAGCTAATTTTTTTTATTTTTAATACAGACAGGGTTTCACTGTGTTAGCCAGGATAGTCTTGATCTCCTGACCTCATGATCCGCCCACCTCGGCCTCCCAGAGTGCTGGGATTACAGGCGTGAGCCACCGGGCACAGTCGGTGGTTAGTGTTTTAATCTACACAGCTTATATGTGTCATCTGGCCTTAATTATGCTTGATCTCATACATATATGCATCTTCCAATGGATTTATGTGAGCCTACCCAACTTCCTAAATTCATGAATATTAGGCAGTTCTGCCTATGTGGTTATAATATATCCTGTGGTGAGATGCTCCATCTTACCAGGACCCAGTAGCTATCCAGGAACTCTTTTATGAATATTATAGAGTTCCCCACAGATACTTTTAATACAGTAATTTTCAAACTTTTACCTAGAAACTCTTTACCATCTTAAAAATCCTCAAGAACACAAAAGAGTTTTTGTTTATGTGGATGATGTAGTTATAGGCATATACATATAGATGTAGATGTAGGTATGTTCTTTGCATTAGAAATTAAAATTAAGAAATTAAAACACATCTATTTGATACTTAATTTAAAATAATATAGCAAACGTATTACATGTTACCACAAATAATGGGTTCATGAAAAGTAACTATACTTTCCAAAAAAATTTAATGATATGAGGGGCCTTGTTTCACATTTTTGTGAACATTTTTTATCTGGCTTATTAGATGATAGTTGGATTCTTGTATCAGCTACTACATGACTCTGCTGTTATATAATGTCTTCATTAAAGTATATAAGAAATATCTAGTCTCACAATATTTAGTTCAAAAAGGAAGAATATTTTAGTGGTCTTTTCATATAATTTTGGATATTCTGCTTTGATCCTACACCAAAATTCAAGTTGCAGTTTTTCAAAGCTAAGTTGCAACATGGAGCATGGCACAATGTTAATGACATTCCATACATGGTTCTATAATGTTATGAAATGAGCACTTAGAAAAATAATAATACAATGAGTTATTTAATGAGATATTTCAATTGTTGAGATATCCCATTATACAATATAAAAACTCACATTAATTCATATCATGATTGATCTCATTGGAAATTTTTTGGACTATTAGGAAGCTATCAAGTTCACAGTTTGAGATACAAATTTCACAAAACTCTTAATTTTCATTTGAACTGTCAATTGTTATGATTGTTAATAAGTAATGCTAATTATTTTTTCAGGTCTGAAAAATGTCATATGATAATATTAGATAGTTCAAATGACTGCAAAGTAATTATAATATTTTGTACATAGTTAAACAAGTTATAAGAAAGAGTTGCAATATAGGCAACTATATTTTAATACTCTTATTGAATAATATATTTTTAAAAATCAAGAAATATAAGCAGTTGATATAAATACATTTAGATCTATAACATACAAATTCTGCATAAACACGTATTGAATTCACAAATAACTAAACAATACATGTAAATGTCTGTCTACACACACACACATACACACACAACATGAATATGGAAGATTCACATATTGGTGTGAATTTTGAGAAAATTTGAGACTTTTGAGGAATTTAAAAACAAAAAAAAATGTTCCAAAGCAAGTTCAAAATTTGTGTAAAACTCTTTATTCAATTTGATCCATTGATTATTTGAATAAGTCAAAATATTAAAAATTTGACACTGTTATATTTGTTCAATATTAACATGAGAGAATATTATACAGTCTTTGGAAACATTATTTTTTCAGTAGGTAAATTGTTCATTGTATTTGCACGTATGTGTGGAAAATAAAGCACCTTATCAAATATCACTTCCTCAGAGAAATTCTCTGATATACGTAACAGTCATCCATAACCAGCCTTGTCACCTATTTTATGTTTCTTCTAGTCAAAATGTGTTTCTCACCCAATGAAAATGAGGTGAAATATCAAAATATTTTCCTCACTCAATTAAATTTAGTTTCCATGAAAAAATATGTTATGTATTTTTCACCCTGTTTACTAAGCAGACATACAGAACCTGGCATATTGGGGTCATTCAACAAGTAATTGTCATATTTATGAATAACTGAAAATTAACAGGATATAAGGGAGGGATAAACTTTTCTTGTGCTATCATTTTCTGAGGGTTTTTTTTTTGCAAATTATTCTTCAAGACAATGTTTCCTATTGTAATCACAAAATTACATGTTTGAGGAAGAATAATCTGGAAAAGACATTCAGTATCTAAGGTTTTATTTTCTTCTGTTTTACTTTTTTACTTACTGTCAAATTAAAAATTATTCTAGCACTTAATGTAAGGGCTATTTGATAATACAGTGATTCCATATTCAAAACAGGCAATTAAAGTATTTTGGTGTTTACTCAATTTCTACTGTTTTCATTATTGCTTTTGTTTTTTTTTTATAGCAGACAATCCCTGTGGCATGAAGACAAGATTCTCTATAGCTCTAGAATTGCCCTTCTCAGTATGCTTTCTAGAATGTGAATTTATTATTGATTGATAAAATTGTGCTAGAGCATTTTTACGACCTAAAGCACCGTTCTTTTTTGCTGTGCTTTACTCTATGGTAGTTTTACTGAAAAAATCTCAGATGGCACTAAGGCCCATTGCTAATTATCAAAAACACTGTCACATAAAGGATGAAATTTCACACAAATTGACAAGCATTCTTGCTTTAACTATCTGGTCAAGTGGAAAAATGTTCAGATTCATTTGCTACTTTGCTATAATCATTTCTTTTTAATCACAAGATTATTTTTTAGTTATCATGAACACAAAATTCTACCCTTAAGTGTGTCTCCGATGTCCAGAGCAAAGAAAAGAATGTCTCAAGTTTATATGTCCATCTGCCATTTCAGCATTCAAGTTTTGATCTGTTACCTCCTTTAGAACCCTGTTTCACTCTCCTCTACCTTCTGTAGAACTGTAATTGTCCTGTATGTTAAGTTGCATGAAGTGGGGGAAAGATCAACATACTAAAAGTGATCTGCCTCATTCCCTCCAGAATTTCCATCGTTTTATGAGCTCTAAGTTGTGAAGACAATGAAACATAGTGAAGTTTTTATCAATTCTAGTCAGTTGCCTTGGGAGGGTTTCTCATTCTTAGTCATATTGGCTTTTTTGTCTAGGTGATTCTTTTTTGTGGCATCTTGTCCTATGCATTGCAGGACGTTTAGAAGCATCTCTGACCTCTACAGACTAGAAGCACTAGCACTCACCCTCTTACGACAACCAGAAATGATGCTAGACACTGATTGCCAAATGTTCCATGAATGGCAAAATTCATTCCCCTCCACTTGAGAATGGCAGTTTTAGGGATTCAAACAAAACCATCATGACCAAAACATTTCATAATAACGAGATCCCCCCAAATAAGGGCAAAAATCGCTTAAAAGAAGTGCCATTGCTATCTCTTAGCTAACAGCATTCCTCAAGCGATGGAACAAACTACAGAAACAAGGGTCCTGGTTTTTAAACTTTAATGAGCATTCTAATTATCAAAATTCTTTTAACCCCATTTCTAAGAAACTCTGACTAAATAGTTTTTTAATGGAGCCTGTCTAAAAAGTTATTTGTTACCCAACCATGGGAACTACAGAATCACAGGCAAAATGAGTTAATGAATAGACACATTAAGAAATTAGATAAAGGTTAAAAAGACTCAAAATAAAGAATAATGAAGATGATCCAAGATGGAATGGAAGGTTCAGAAAAAAAAAATGCTCTACTTTTGTGGGAAGAAAGAAGACTTTTTTTTTTTTTTTCTATACACAAAAATATCTCAACAAATAGCTTTAGCCTGTATTTCTGTGGAATTAAATGCTTACTTAGATCCCTGAGGTAATTTAGAAGTACAAGCCATGCACAAATAATGAACAAAATCTTTGTGTGGAAAATTGTGGCTGTTACCTCAAGTGGTAGTTTTAAATAAGGTTCTCTTGACCACATTGAAAATACCAGACGCTGAATTGGCTTTGATACAAAGGATTAGTTAGAAGCTATATCTAGTCATTGCAATGGATTTTGATGTTAAGAATATGTGACTGAGTATAGCATGGGCCAAGTTATTTTTTTTCCATAGGACGTGAAACCTATAGAGGCTTTATATTGATTTTGCCTTGCCATTCTCAGGAAAACTTAACACCAGATCAGGAAGTGTTCACTGTTCCTTCTCAAACCTCTGCTGACACAATCTCATCAGCTCTTTGCAAACAGTGATTGCCAGACACAGCCATTTCTGTCAGCTGAATAAGGAGTTCTTTTAAAAGAAACATTACCCAAATTGTTCCTTTCATGCTTCTTTTTCAAGCAAATACTTAGACTGAAATTTCAACAAAGATAACCAAGGCAACACTGAAGTAGATTTTTTGTAAGATATTGGATGAAAATTATAGGAAGTGTTTTCATTCTGCAATGTGTTATTTCAAATTTAATAGTTTTGTTAAAAGGTAAATCCCATGAAGGCAGGGCTGCTTTAGATCTGTTTTGTTTGCTGCTATGCCCCAGCAAATAAAGCAGTTCCTAATGCCTGAAACATGGTGAATAAATATTTATTAAATGCACAAATAAACAGAAACTCAGTGTATTGAAATTAAAATGAGTGAACGATTCAAACTTTTCCTCAAGCATTTCTGAATAGATATAACTATAGATAAATACATCTTGTTTTTACCTAAGGCCAGTCCCTGAATTTGTGCCCATCCCCTTCCCATCTACCCAAAACATTTAATTTCCCCTCTCCCTCATGCTTCAGCATTGCTTTTCCTCTCTAGTAGAACATCAAGCTGGCACACATATAAGCTCTTTTATGTCCTACTTGAAAAAGAAAACTGCTTATTATAAAAACTCTTTCATTCTTGCTTCATTCTCCAATAAACCTCTATTTCTCTTTCTCTTTACAAAAAGCAGTGTCTGCATTTTAAATTTTAATTCCTCCCTAACTATTTCCTCTTGAACCTTTTCCAATAAAATATTTGCCCTGTGAGTTCACTGAAAGTGCTCATGTTTAGGTCAATAAGGTCATGTTAAGGTCAATTAAGTTAAGGACTTTGACTGAATATGCAGTTCTCAATTCTCACCTGGCTTGATTCATCAGAAACATTTGACAAAATTGATTACTGTTTATCTAAAAACACTATTTCTTTGACTTCTCATATGCAGAATTACTGTTCCTTACCTTTGGTGATTTCTTCTCAATCTTCTTTTCTTGGTTCTTCTCATCTATTTTAACTGTTAGATTTGGAATGCCCTAAGTCTCAGTTCATGGATTTCTTTACTTATTTATTTGCTTTCACTCTTAAATCTCATCTATTTTCCTGGCTTTGAATACAACTGATATTGTCTACATTTTTATAAACAACAAAGAGCTTCCTTATGAATTCCACGCTGCCTAGCTGGAATGCCCACCAAGAGCCTGCCTAAGTTCAGCTAAACTTTTGGACTCATAAGACCGTCTTAGCCTTCAGTCGAAATCAGCCTACACAAAACAATGTAACACAATTACCATAGCTTGCTATCAGGAACCTTACTTATTCCTTATCTGCAGATGTCCTAGTAGCATTTTTTTTTTTTTTTTTTTTGAGACAGAGTCTCACTCTGTCACCCAGGTTGGAGTGCAGTAGCATGATCTCGGCTCACTGCAACCTCTGCTGCCCAGGTTCAAGTGATTCTCCTGCCTAGGCCTCCCGAGTAGCTGAGATTACAGGCACCTGCCACTGCGCCCAGCTAATTTTTGTATTTTTAGTAGACAAGGGGTTTCACCATATTCGTCAGGCTGGTCTTGAACTCCTGACCTCATGATTCACCTGCCTCAGCCTCCCAAAGTGCAGGGATTACAGGCGTGAGCCACTGCTCACAATCCAGTAGCATTTTTTTGTAGCAGTTCATATAGCTCAGAGGCAAGGAAACAGAATCATTTTCAGGGGGATGCAAGATCCACCCAGTACTAAAAACCTCACATACCATAAGAAAAGTATTTTTTCTAACAATGCAAAAAGCATAGCTTCCAGGGTCTTTATACGGGGCATGCCTAATTACCATACTCATTGCCATTAGAGAAGCATAACGCTGTGGCTTCTTTTAAAGCAGTTACTGTTTCCCCAGTAAAAAGGCAGTGTATCAATCATAGATTTTTTGGCCATAAGCAGTGTTAATTTGTGTTAACACACATTTCCAAAATCCACCATTGAAACACCTACAGTAAAAAAAAAAAAAAAAAAAAAGTTTAAGTTTATTGAATTTGTTGCAACAAAGGATACACCTAAGAATCAGTGGAATGTCTTGAAAAGGAAGAGTTAAAAAAAGGATGCAGATAGAATTTTTATGTCTGAAATAGTCTTAGTAGGGATTTGTCAGTTTTTGCAAACTAATATGTTGCTATAACATGGTCTTGTCTTTAGGACATATGAGTTCACACAGAGTTTTTGTTAGTTCAATTTGTTCTTAGTCCTATCTTGCAACATATGGGGCTGAAACTCGTTGATGTTAAAAGAGTTTGAAATCAGAGAATCTGTGATGTAACCCATGATTTTGGTTTGGTATATTTATCTGTTTTGTGTGCCCTACTGTAGTACATTTTGAAGTGTTATACTTTTGGTTTTAATTTTCAGTGTATCATCCTTTTTTTTCTTTCTTTTTTTTTTTTTTTTGAGATAGAGTCTTGCTCTGTCACCCAGACTGGAGTGCAGTGGCCTGATCCCGGCTCACTGCAAGCTCCACCTCCCGGGTTCACGCCATTCTCCTGCCTCAGCCTCCCGAGTAGCTGGGACTACAGGTGCCCGCCACCATGCCCAGCTAATTTTGTTTCTGTATTTTTAGCAGAGACGGGGTTTCACCGTGTTAGCCAGGATGATCTTGATCTCCGAACCTGGTGATCCGCCTGGCTCAGCCATTTGTAACAGCATCAGCATATTATTCCCACCAGGTTCTCAGGGAAACAGAAGTAGAGAGCAAAACAAAAGTCAAATTCTTTTTCCAAACAGGAAAACATTAGCTAACCCGTTTCTACAATATCAGACTGCCTGCTTTACATTTCTCTCTGGAGGTGGATCACAAAGTCAGCTTAAACTTAACATTTCCAAAGTTAACATTTTTCCCCCACCAGAAAGTAAACAAACTAACAAACAGCTAAGCCAAACAAGACATACCAACCCAAAGACTGCTGCTTCCACAGTCTTGCATACTGCATTCACGGAAAGCCCATGCTTTCAACTTTGCAACTTAAAAACTCAAAAACTCAAAACCTCTTTGGTTTTCTGTTTTTCTCATAACTCATATTCAGTGGGGAAACATAGTCTATTAGCTTTATCTTCAAAACAAATCCAGAATTCAATCACGTTTCATAATGTCTGTTTTGCCTGGATGCTTACAATATCATACTAACTGATCTTTTACTCCAGCCTTCTCCTTCAGTGTGTTGGAGACATGGTGACCACAGTGATTACTTTATAGTTATCTCACTCTCCTCAGAAGGTTCTGGTTGCTTCCCATGTCACTCAGAGTAAAATCCAAAGTTCTAAAAATGACTTTCAAGGCCCTGGGGAAAATTGCCTTCACGATGTCTGTAGCCTTCTAATTTTGGCCATAATAAAGATTGAAATAATAGGGCTGCATACAGCTAATGAAAATAGAGGAGCCACTAGGTACTCTTTGAGGTCAGATGGCTTCATATACATGTATTAATCATCTCTGCAGCCAAACTTGACATATTTCTGAGAATAGTGAGCGTGCACTGCTGAAGATAGAATTTTATCATGCGGGGTCAGCAATAAAGCTTTTATATCCATATGGTCTGTAAAGATAATTTTCTGAGGGGCAAGCAGATTGTTTCAGCTTCTGATCTAAAACAAGGCTTTCTTCACATACCAGAAAACAAAGGTGTATCTATGAGTTTCCATAGAAACCATGACATATTGTAAGTATGGACTCCATTATTTTCTGCATGTAGATCTTAATGAACTATTGCTGGAGAGAACACGAAGCCTCTGACAATCCACCTATGACTAGGTTACACTGTATATACTATATCATGAGCATTTTTCATGTCGATACATAAACTTGGCCCCAGGCCATGTCTCAACAGTAGAATTCTACCTGGCTGAACAATTCACTTGGTATGATTTGTTGTAACCTGTCTACATGATTCTCTAGCAATGGATATCTTAATGAGCCACAGCAAATTGGATGAGCCAAAATTCGTAGTTGTTTTCACCTACTGTACCCATGACCTCAATTAAAGTTATAGATTGCTTCTAAGCATTGCTCATTGGTAGTGACTCAAACAATAGCATAAAATGTTCTCATTAATCCTTTGATCAAATTGAAAACATATATATATCAGGCATTTCTGCACTGAAGATATTACTTTACCTACAGAGATATTTCATAATTTGATTGACTGTAATTGTTGCCATCTGCATTCAATTATCTAATTAGTAATTGCTACCACATATGCTACCAATTACATAAAAAAACTAGCAGTGCTTTAAACCCTTCATTCAAAACTATCACTGAATTTCAGAATGTTGCAGTGTTTGTTTGAAAAACACATCCTCAATTGCTATGTATATATACCCTAGGATAAGTAATAATAAAAAAGTTAACCTAATATTTAGTTCACATAAAAGTATTGAAAACAAAAATTGAAAATAAAAGTGGTAAAGAAAAACACATATAAAAATAAACTTTAAATCAATCTCAATGTCACGTTAACAATCTATAACACAAAGGTTTCACCTCTTTTAACTATAAAAGAAAATTAAGGAGTTACTAGAATATCACATTTTTATTTTTTAATCATTCATTTATTGAATGAAAATTGAGAACAATTTTATACAAAATACTGAATTTAAAGATCATAGTTAGAAAAGATAAAAGACAATTTTATCTATAATATAGATGACCCCAGTGTACACAATTAAATTACAAACTATAATGTAATAACTTGAAAGAATTAGTGACAAAGATACTCTCCTTGACTAAACTCTTCTTAGGTTCATCTGAACTATCTTCTCAAGTCAGCTGTGACTTTTGCGCTTTCATGTTCACCTCTGCATTGTTCAATTTAAATCAGTTTAACAGGAATTTCTCATCTCCCATATCCAATCACCCTCCATATCTGATCAGGTTTCTCATCCGCCACCGTTCCCCAGGTGATATATGACCATGCTGATATGATTTTAGTAAGAATTCTGTTGTCTGTTTAGCCAGAATCCCCACTTACCCCTCATGTTTTATCTTGTGAATTTTCCATCCACGGTCCCTCACCAAGTTCCTTGGCTATAATTTACCATTTTCCTTGCTGTTCAAAGTTGGGCCAGATTTTTCTTTCCTAATACAAAACTTCACAGTAGTTGTCTCCCTGTGTACCTATCACAATAATCCTCATTAAATAAAGTTTACCTTAGCAGGCATTAACAAGTATCATGATTATTTTTTCTTTAGCACTGCTAAGCACTATTATCATTATAGTAAAGATCAGTTTTAGTTCTGTAGAGAAATACACAATTAAACTGATGGTGCAAAAGTTCAATTCATTCTTGAAGAATACATAAGATTACTTAGAAATAGGGATAAATGAAGGTTGCTCCACGCAGAGAAAATAACAAGAACATGGGTGATCAGTTTACATTAGTGATAGTGAACCACGTGTTCAGGCCAACATCTTAACATGCCATTCAAACGATGAAATTTTGACAGTCTACAAATAAAATGCTGATTGTTCTAAAGGTTTCTCTTCTTTATTTACACTGTGTTTTGGGAAAATATAAAAAATACACAGTTGACATTTTGAAGTCCAGTACAACGTATAATACAAAACCTAATGATTGTCAAAACTCCTTGGGAACAGTGACATAGATTCTTTTTTATTTAGTTTAAATATTTTTTCCTTTTTTGTTGGCATCTACTTATATAATTCCAGTATATTATAGCTTTACTATTTGACTCCAGTATTTCTCCATTCTAATACATATTTTATGCAACTTCCTGATTAATTATTTTGAAAATAATTTATGCAGATTTTATTTATAGAACAACTAATTATTAATCACCTACTGTGTGGCAGCTTCTTTGTTAAGTACTGGGAGAATGATGACCCTTGTGGACCATTTGTTATGCAATTTGAACTATGCCAATTGTCCTAAGCAAAAAACCAAAATGGCTTTTTCTTTTTTTTTTTTTTTTTTTTTTTGCCTAGTGCAATATTTTCCAAAATGTATTCCATACTAAATCAGAATACCCTGGAAATGTGTATTTTTAACAAGTTCATTGAGTATCTTCCTAAAAGCCTGTTCAAGAAAATTGCCTATTGGTTCTACTTCATTTACTGTTTCATTTATATTAATACATATAATTCACTTATAGTGCTTTTTTAACTCATCTCTTCGAATCACTATCAAGGGGTGAAATACTTGTATGCACACTTCATTCAATCCAACCATCACAGACCCCAACCTTTCCTTTTTAATATTATTACCTAGTCTTCAAAAGCTAGCTCAGGTAAAATCTGTTCATCATAATTTTCCTTACATAATTAAGGCTAAACTAGACCTTTGCGCATTTTAGACTTTCATATACCACGAGGCATGACAATATGTTGTCTATATTAATAAAAAAAAATCCAATGTCTGTATTGGTAAATGGTTTTAAAAATCACTGTGTAAATTCCAGCAAAAGATAAAGGTGAAAGATGATGCTGATTGTCTTATATAGACGGGAATGATAGGACTGAATAGCAATCACTTGGTTCTACAACAAGTAAAGTTCTTATGCTTGATAATGAATATTAAATGGTAATCTACATTCTTAATTGGCCCTAGATTCCAAGAGCCAGTTGCTTTACACACAGCAGAACAAGAGAGTACAACATTAAATTCAAATAGAACCTTCTAACATAAACAGAAATGTATTAAACACAAGGCAGGAGAAAAGTTAAAAGAAGCACTCTATTTGAGGATAATGAGGCAAAATTTCAAGTAATCTGGAAGAGCAAAAATAGTGAAAAGCCTAAGGGTGCTGCTATGGATTTAACTGTGTCCTCCCGAATTCCTATTTCAGAGCCCTAACCTCCAATGTGATTTTATTTTGGGAAAAGGCTGTTATGAGATATTTGGAATTAGACCTGGTCATGAGGGTGGGATCCTCATGATGGAATCAGTGTCTTTTTGAGAAGAAACGGCAGAGAACATGAATTCCAGCTTTCCCTTTCTCTTCCTGTCCTTCTCTACTTCTCTATTTCTCCCTATATATTTTTTTCTCTCTCTCTGCCATGTGAGGACACAGCAAGAAGAGGGTCTGCAAACCAGGAATAGGGACCTCATCAAAATATGACAATGCTGGCACCTTGATCCCGGACTTCCAGCCTCCAGAACTGTGAGAAAATAAATTTCTATTGTATAAACTATCCAGTCAGTGAAAGCTTATTATGACAGCCTAGAAATAGTAATATAGGTATATGCAACTCAGGACATACCAGGATGAGCCCCTATTTCAACTGTGCCATATGCTCTTTAAGATAAAATCATTGAACCAAAACTAGATAACACCCATAGACAAAACTACTGCAGACGCTGTAAGAAAAAATTATTACTTGAATGGAACGGGGAGAAAAAGTATCTCACTGGACATTAGGAGAGACACACTTTCAATTAGAAAGGAACTGCAGAAAATCATGGAGCAATGATACTGTATCTTTAACATCAAACTAAAAAACAAACTGAAAATTAGTTTATATTAACATGTGTTAAGTTCTTTAATGTTCTGCAGAAAAGTATTAGAATAAGAATATATTTGAATTATCAATGTTTTTGCTCTTATCTCAAAGTGCAAACCTTCGATCAAGTTTTAATGCCTTTAAATTATAATTTAATTTGTATTACTGAAATATTTCTTATAAAAGACATAAGGTACTATTTCCATTTATTTCTTCCATGTTAGTAGGTTAACATTTGATGTTTAGTTTTACCTCTGAAACAAAACAGATGTTTGCTAAAGTGTACATAAAATTTAAAGCCTCATACACTGTAAGGAAATGTTGTTGTAATTATTATAAAACTGTTTTCAGAAGTAAAGTTGCCTTTGGGGGTAAATATTGCATATAATGACATCTAAATTATTCTACTTTTTGTAAAGACAAAGAGCAGCTTATGGTGGAAATCTTATGAAAAATATCTGAAGGTAAAGCACAAGATAATAAATTAGGCTCTAAAAATGCTATATCCTCATTACAACTTCTGATATTTTGCCCAGGATTTGAAAGAATCTAAAATATGCACAACCATGCAGTCAGCATTATTTCTTGCAGAAGAAATAAGTCATCTCCAGTTGGAAAAGTGATACAAATAAGTATAGGAGCTATAAATCATATATTCTGTTAAGAGAAACAACTCTAGGGAGGTTGGAAATATACTCTATTTGGAGAGACAAATTAAGTGCATGGGTTGAAATAATTGATAATGTTTCTCCCATATTTAATGGGTTTCTTTTTCATGTGACAATCCAAAGAAAATATGATTCCTTTTGGTCTTTTTATACAGCATCTTTCATTTGTTGTAATCATGTGTATTATAGCTTTTCACCTTTATGCATCATGTCTTATGAAAGTGTATTGACTGGATAGTATCAAAATGAAACAAGTATTATGTTCATGAATCAAAATAAATTGAATTAGAACAAATTGTGCTTGTTGAAAAATTGCTCATTCCTAAAGTAAGCAAGGCTGCAAAAGGAAAAAAGGGTAGTGGGGTGGGGAGTGTATAACAAATAAATTCTACACTCGTGAACATGTTGAAGTTAAATTCTAAACTTGATGAATCTGAAAACAATGTTGGAACAAGCTACGTGGGAAATGACCTCTTGAACTAAATTATAAAAAGGGAATAAAGAGAGAGAAAATTATTAGCATTATATTTATGTAAATTTATTTTTACATTGATTTGTTCCTCCTTTCTAACTGGAGGGAAGTTTTAACTGGTAACTAGTAACGCACAAATACGAGGAGTCTAGTTTTTGTTTGTTTGTTTGTTTTGTTTTTTTTTTTGGCCCAAAGACACCCAAAGCTAATTACCAATATTTTGCACTTACTCTGAAGTGTTCATTTTATTTTAGTTCAACACTTTACTGTCATTATTTACTTGAATAATTTAAGAGCCAGGTAGATCAAGAAGTTTGTAAAAATTTTTGATATTTTGGCAATTAAGCTACCTCTTCCCCAGATTACACACTTGATTAAATCGTGGCAGAAAAACATTTTTTTTCTCCAGTTGATGAGGGCATATTCATGCTATATCTTTTATTATAAGAAATAAAATAATTATTTTTTAGACTAATGAGGTTTTCTGGCAATGCTTAATAAAATTTTCTTTATCAACTACTTCGGCAAACCAAAAACATTAGAAAAACATCTGAGTAAAATTATAAAAATTATATAAATATTGTTTAATTGGCAGTGGGTTTGAGGGCAAGTATTGGTATATGTGTGTGGTCCTTGCATATTTGTGTATGTTTTAAAGAGAAATTAGAAGAAAAGAGGAAAACGACTTATGGAAGTATGTACTACTGAATAAAATTTTAAAATTCAAAATTTAAATCACTTTATTTCATACATGAGAGAGACATAAATAGTTTAAACAACTTGCAGTTTGTAAGTGCTTAGTTTTGCACTTAGTTTTCTACTCTCTAATGGTTCTCAAAAACAACTGAATTTTGCCAAAACAATACTGGAAAAAGACCTCATGAAAAGCACTGTCTTGAATGAAAACACTTACCTAATATCCTCTGTGCCTGATGTAATTAAGAAAAGAAAAGATAGGAAAGTGGCTGGGCTTTGTTTTTTTATATCAGCTTAACTTTGAAATAAAGAACTATTTTCATTTAGACTTTTAATTTATTTATTACAGTTTGATTTAATTAACTAATTCTACAGGAAAGTTAAGGAATCATGACAGGATATCACCAAAAGTATCAGGGAATTACATATTGCTAAGGAATGATAGTAGCCACCATGAAGTGGCCACGCTCAAATCTCTTCCCATAACCACCTAATTTCTTTGCAAGGGGTTTTTGCTGTGTTTTATTTGAGTGCACTGACATTTTCAAATTTGCCACATAATATTAAATGACTGCAAGTTGCTTTATTCTTGATAAGAAAGTGTACCAGTAAATTAGGGAACTCTGGGTTAGGAAACCATGTGAGGCACTTCCTAGCAATGCTTTATGCATCTGCTTGCTGCTGGAACTGAGTGGAGAGTTTGTAATCTCCTACACTAGTGCTTTACTTATTTTTCTCTTTTACATTGTTTTTATTATTGATTATTAAAATATATTCATTAAAATTCACTCTGTGGTGTATAGTTCTATGGGCTTGGCAAATGTACAGTATGTGCCCATCAATATAGGCACGATAAAAAAGAGTTTCATTACATTAAAAATTTTTCTGTGCATTCCATTTGTGGTCAAATGCTGCCCCTTCTTTTTACCGCTGGCAACCACCAATCTACTTTCAGTCCCTATAGTTTTGCCATTTTTAGAATGCCAGACAAATATAATCAGATAGTATATTGCCTTTTGGGTTTTGTTCCTTGCACTTAGCAAAATGCATGCTGGTGCTTATATCAATAATCTACCACTTTTTATTGCTATAAATCATTCTAGTGTATGCATGTATCAGTTTATATAATCAGTGGTTGAATGACATATAGTTTTTGTGTTTCCGGATTGATTATAAATAAAGCTTCTGGCCGGGCGCGGTGGCTCAAGCCTGTAATCCCAGCACTTTGGGAGGCCGAGACGGGCGGATCCCGAGGTCAGGAGATTGAGACCATCCTGGCTAACACGGTGAAACCCCACCTCTACAAAAAATACAAAAAACTAGCCGGGCGAGGTGGTGGGCGCCTGTAGTCCCAGCTACTCGGGAGGCTGAGGCAGGAGAATGGCGTAAACCCGGGAGGCGGAGCTTGCAGTGAGCTGAGAACCGGCCACTGCACTCCAGCCCTGGCGACAGAGTGAGACTCCGTCTCAAAAACAATAAATAAATAAAAAATAAAAATAAATAAATAAAGCTTCTGTAAACATTTAAATACAGATTTGTGTGTGTAAATATACATTTTCATTTTATCCCCAGCAAATATCCTGGAGTAGATTACCGAGTTACGTGTTCAGTGTATATTAGTTTTGCAACAAACTGAAAAACTACTTTCCAAAGTGGCTGTATAGTTTTGCACTCCCGTCAGCAAAGTAGAAGAGTTTCAGGTATTTTGCATCCTTGCAAGTCCTTGGCATAGTCAGTTTTATTTTGGCTTTAGTCATTTTAATAATTGTGTATTAGCATTTTATTGCTATTTGTATTTTTTTATTTTTCTAAAAATTATATTGTTTAGTGTTATTGTGAGTGTGAGATTGATACTTTTCTAGTTCTCTGTGTTCTGATACATTCCAGAATTCTTCCAATGTTGCTTTTAACTGTTTTCTTAATGCAAAGCATGACAATAAAGTTTATCTAAAGAGAAGTTCAGCATTTAAAACATGATTAGACCTTTAAATTAATGTTGATAAACATTTAAACTGATAATATCATCAATAGACAGAAGGTTATGTTTTGTCATTACTTCTGATGGGAGGATATTTGTGATATACTTAATCTTATGTTATAATTGTTCATTAAAAAAAAATTCCCCAGCTATAGCAAAAGTATACATGAGCATTTTACTCTGATAAAGAAGTAGAAAGTCACCAGGTAAAATATTGCTTGGATCCAAAGCCTGAGAGCAAGCCAAATAAACTACAAAATCAAAGTTAAAAAAAATCCATTAAAGAAAAACACAGAAACTTAAATGAACTAAATTCCAGGAAATAACATCCTTCTCCCAGGAAAGAACAGACCTATGGCATAATAATTGGAAAGGAAGGAGTTTGATTCTTCATTTAAAGAGGACATGCTTGTGTACAGATGTTATTATTTCAGATCTTCAAATAATTATGAGAATTAGTCAATTATTATTGCCAGGTGGCAGAAAATGAAGTCGGAATCCACAATCTTTGCATTACTATATTTTAGAAATAAAATGGAAAGTCAAAACAAATGCCATTTGCAATCATTTTAAAAGCATATCAAATTGCTATGAAAAATATAATAAAATATGTTCAAGATCTATGCATTAATACAACATATTGCTTAGAGATGTTAAAGAAGACCTAAATAATGCTGACTTACACATGGCATAAGGGATGTACTTGGTTTGAAAGATGCAGTAAGTTTGAGTCATCCATTCTTCCCAGGAATATTTATGGTTTCAATGCAATCTCAATAAAAATACTAGCAGACTTTTGAAGAAATTTATATGCTAGTATTAAAATTTATGTAAAAATATAAATATTTAAAGGAGCCCAAATAATCCTTAAAAAGAACAAAAAGATGTAAGTCTTACTTAATCTTAGTTGAAAATTAACTATAAAGTTGTAATAATCAAGGAAACTTATTATTCATGAAAGAATAGACCAAAGATCTATGAACAGAATAGATTCCAAAAATAAATCTGAAGATTTATAGTTAGCTAAATTTTGACTAAAATGTCAGGTCAACTTAATGAGGAAGATAAAGTACTTTTTAAATTTAGTACTGAAAAAATTGCCTGTCTCTAGTAACATAATAAATAAGCACAAAGTAAATGCTCTGTCCTGCTCTATACACAAAAAGTAATTTGAGATAGATTATAGGGCTAAATGTAAATACTAGAAAATATTTTTAGAATAAGCAAGATAATATATTTGAAGCCTTTGGCTAGGCAAACATTTCTTAGAAAAAAACATAAAAAGCACTAAAAATTGATTAGATTTTATTAGAGTTAAAATTTTTCTGCTCATTAAATGACATCTTAAAGAAATTGAATAGAAAAATTGAATTTGTTTTCATAAATGCATCTTTTAAAACTCTTTAATCCATAAGATATGAAGAATCAAACTAAATGCCCATCAGTGACAGATTGGATAAAGAAAATATGGCATATATACTCCATGGAATGCTATACAGTCTTGAAAAATGTGATAATGTCCTTTGATGGAACATGAATGGAGCTGGAGGCCATTATCCTTAGCAAACTAATGCAGGAACAACAACAAGAAAAACAAATTCCACATGTTCTCAGTTATAAATGTGAACTAAATGATGAGAACACATGGACACAGAGAGGAAAATGGACATGGGGCCTACTGGAAGAGGAGGGAGAGGATCAGAAGAAACAACTATTGGATATTAGGCTTTGTACCTGGGTGACAAAATAATCTGTACAACGAACCCCTGTGACACGACTTTACCTGTGTAACAAACCTGCACTTGTATCCCTGAACCTAAAATTGATGTTAAAAAAAAAAAAAAAATCTTAAAATGTAATGAGAACAAAAATTTCAGTTGAAGCTGGTAGATTTAAATAGTCACTTTAACCAAAGAACTTGTATGAATGACAAAAAATACATGAAAAGGTATTTTGTTATTTAGTTCATCAAGAAAATACAAATTAAAATCACAATGAGATATCACTAATCTCCTACTACAATGGCAAAAATAAAAAGGATAGACAATTTTTAAATGGTCTGAATTTTGAAATATTTTCTAGAATATGGATCCACCATAACACTCATAATTTGCCAATGGGTATATTTCATCATGTAGCTATTTGGGTAACTGTTTGGCAGTTTCTAATAAAAAGAAACATGAATATAGCCAATTTTATCAGTATTTACACCAGGAATTTTTAAAAAGTCAATAAAACAACTTGGGAAATAGTAGATACAACAGACTTATTTTTAATAGCATTAGACTAAAAACAACTTTAATTTCCATCATCAGGATGATGAACACATCTGTTTTAGTCATAACTGAAATATTACTCAAATATTAAAAGGTATGAATTAATATTACAAGATGAATAGTTTCAAATATAGTATGTTAAGCAAAAGAAGCCAGACACAAAAAGCCAGATTGTTATTTCAAGGACGTTAAGTCTAAGAACAGGCAAAATTAATCTATAATTTTAGGAATATGAAATTATTTTCATCTTGTAGAGTATAGAAGAAATAGACTGAAAGAAACAAGATGTAACTCTGGGAATATGGAAATGCCCTATCTCTTGTTTTGAGTCGTGGTTACACTAGGTTTTACAACTATTAAAATTTGTCAAACCAAAAGGTGAAATATGCACATCTTATTTTATTTATTTTAAAATATTTTAAATGTTAATGAAATAAAACATATTTGCAAAAAACAAAAACAAAACAATAATTGTGCTCTTATTAGCCTTTTGTTTTGCTGTTGTACTTCAATTTTGGAAATGTGTCTCCATCAGTAAGATTATTATCTTTAAATCTTATTTGTAGAGTGTTTCTGCATATATGACAGATCATTATCTTCAACAGACCATCTTTGTAAAGTCTGATTTATTTTATGTTTTCTAGTTTTATTTTATTTCTAATTGAGAGATAATAATTACACATATTTATGGGGTACAATGTGATGTTTCTATACATGTATGCATTGTGGAATGATCAAATCATTAAGACATTTAAAATTGAGCTTAAAGTTGTATTTTCAAAATTAACTCCCTGTAATCAATTCTTTACACAATTCCTTGGCTGGTGGGGAAGGGGAAGGATCAGAAAGTATAATTAGCATAGTTTTTAGTTGTAGCCATTAGGATTAAACGGATTCTTAAATCTGATTTAAATACTACATATTTTTCTTCTTCTTCTTTTTTTTTTTTTTTGAGACAGAGTCGCTCTGTCACCAGGTTGGAATGCAGTGTGCAGAGGCACAATCTCAGTTCACTGCAACCTCCACCTCCCAGGTTCAGGCTATTTTCCTGACTCAATCTCCCGAGTAACTGGGACTACAGGCTTGCGCCAACACAACTGGCTAATTTTTGTATTTTTAGTAGAGACGAGGTTTCACTATGTCGGCCAGGATGGTCTTGATCTCCTGACTTTGTGATATGCCGGCCTCAGCCTCCCAGAGAGCTGGTATTACAGGCATGAGCAACCACGCCTGGCCCATAATTGCAAACTTTGATTACCAGATTCACTGATTGAATCCCTCTTCTAATGTTTCGTGTTTATATTTCTTTGGCTTGTTTCTTTCCCCTCACATCCTCAACTATACTCTTATCGATGATAGCGATAGTATATCAATTTCTGTTTCCTTTGTTACCTGATCAGAATAAATGACATATGTTATAAGCTAAATTTATTTATTGTTAAGTACTCGAGGATTTAAATAGAATAACGTAATATATGAATAATATAATATTTATCTATCTTCAGTGATTTCTTAAAAATTTCAGTGTTATATTTTCAGGCATTTTTGACAATGGCAGTTTACTAATTTTTCTTTTGATTGTCTTAGTGTAGAACACTTGGTCACAATGATAGGGTCTAAGGACTTGATGTTTCTCTCTGAACATTTTCTCTTAAATCAGTGTGTAATTTTATGGCACATAGTGTAGGATGACTATGTGTGTGTTGAAGAGGGTGGAATATGGAGATTTGTGAGGAGGGCAGCATTTGTCTCCAGGGTTCCTATGTTTTCCTGGCAGGGAACCCAACTGCTTGCAGCTGTGGTCTTTACAACTTTTGGTCTAAAGGGAAACAAAGAACAATTTTGAAATCCCATATGAACATGTCAGGAATAAATGATGACTGTGCTAGGCCATATGATCTACCATTCTCAAAGGTCAAGGGGGTATTACTATGATTCATGTTCTTGCGGAACACACATAGCTTTCCCAAGCAGTAGTTCTGAAAGCAAAAGCATCACAAAGAAGAGTGATAAAGGAATCAAAAATACAGGAATCAAGAAAGAAGGATTGATGAGCAGATTAACAATGGATGTACACTATTAAGGATGTTTTCTAGAGGAAGCATCTGCTATTTTTCTCTGTCCTCTGATTTTTATTAAAAACCTTGTTCTTATGTACTCTGGCCCCTCCCTTGCCTTTTAGCTTTGTTATACTTAGGTTTGGAGAAAACTCTCCCCTTCAGAGCTCCGTATCACTGGATTCCTGATAAATTTGGCCAGTGGAAGACACTGAGGGGGAAGACCGAATGTCTCTCCTTCTGTTTTTGCCTCTCCTAAAGTCACTTCATCATCTCTGAGGCTTTGGCTTCCATGAGCAAGGCTTATCAAATTTCTAGCTTCTGTTGGATGATCTTGGCACCTGGGCACTAGTAACACTGCCTGACTTACTAGTTTCTCCATTCTAAAATGGTAGACAGCTTTGCTGCCAATCTCACCATAGCTGTTAATCTCCAGATCACTTCACAGTCCCATTTGGTTTAATATAATAGTTCTTTTATCAATATAGTAATTTCAAAGAATTAAATGTCCTATTTTCCTCATTAGATTGTGACTTGCATCTATTTTATTCTATCAGAATCTTCACCATTCTTCAATGTCCACTTAAATGCATTTCTTGTTTTTTATAAAAAAAAATCAACTCTCTCTTTTTAATACTTTGCTCTTCTATTTATACTCAACAGTCTCATATTGATGGTAGTTTCATACAAGCTTCTTTATTTTAAATGGCTATTTGTAGAGAACTATGTCTCATTTATCTTCGTATCTCCCAATATGCAAAAATGTCGAGGATGTAACATCTCTCCCCCTGTGCATTCTCACACGTATTATATAACTGACAAATGTTTGTTGCAGTGACGTAAAATAGATATATAGGATGTGCTATGTCGTAGCTGAAAAAATAAAAAAAAACAGTAACTTTGGGATTTCTTGAAGATAGAGACAGTTATAAACTGGATTATGGCAAATTTTCCATTAATGTATTAATATAATTTGTACAATAATTTTGCCTGGAATATTACTGGTTTATGCATATTTCCCTGTTTAAGTATTTCATTTCATTCTCTAAGGTGTCTAATTTTGGACAATAAAAGTATACATTATCAGAGTTATAACTTAGACTACCAAATACAATAAAAAAATAGTTTATATACACCAAATAATATATTTACCTCTTTTTGTTTTCTTTTTCTTGAGATGGACTTTCACTCTTGTTGCCCAGGCTGAAGTGCAGTGGCACGATCTCAGCTCACTGCAACCTCCACCTGTCAGGTTCAAGCAATTCTCATGCCTCAGTCTCCTAAGTAGCTGGGGTTACAGGGCCACCACATCATCCCTGGCTCATTTTTGTATTTTTAGTAGGGGCAGGGTTTCACCATGTTGGCCAGATTTGTCTCAAACTCCTCACCTCAGGCCATCCACCCGCCTCGGCCTCCCTAGTGCTGGGATTACAGGTGTGAGCCACCGCGCACAGCCCCAAATAATATTTTTAAAATCATGAGGCTCAGGACCAAGTTCAAGAATGAAGAATGAGAAAAGAAATGACTTATAGGGTTTCTTATTTGTTCTTTTTCAAGACTTTTGAGGCTGTTAAATAAATAAACCTGAGTAAATTGAACCGAGAGACTCAAATTATCACTGTAAATAATTCTTATAAAGAATATCTTCTCATCACAGTAAGCTGGAATTGTGTACTTCCCTGACCAGTGTATGGTAGATGATGACTCAGGCTGAGATGGAACGTTGGAAAAATAAATAAGAGAAAATGGGCAGTGAGCATCAGACAATGGGAGAATCTGCTTACTTAATGAGGCATGGGTAGTCAGACAGAGGCAAGGCAAAGAACGGCAAGTGCAGGTACTCACTTCTATAAATATAATTACCATATTCAATCAGCTTCCTTAAGATGCACACTAATATGCTAGTAAAAACTACTATGTTACATTCAAGTTGTTTTTTTTTTTTTTTTTTTTTTCCCTCCCTTAAGCTGGAAAGCAACTGAAGGCTCATACTTCCTGAAAATTAATCTTTAATTATCATCGCTGGGAATTAGACAGATTTCAGTCATTCAATACAGATTCATTGCCTACAAAAAAGATTAGTATGATGCTAAATGCCTGGTATAGAGTGTTGAATGAAGCAGGCATGATATCTGCCTTTTTAAAACTTTACATCTCTTGAAAAAATAGTAATTAAACCAAAAAGCAAAGCAAAATATATGAATATAGAATGTTAAACTTCCCTTTGGATTTACTTTCAGTTTTTAACCTTCACAGAGCATGTTTAGAATGCCATTCAGATTTAGGGATGAGAATAACGAAATTAGAATCATTTTTCAAGCTAGTGCTACTTCTGCATGGACCCAGTTTATTACATAGTTCCCTATTATGAGCTGTGACCTTGAGTTTACAGAAAGAAGGAAAGGAGAAAAAAAAATCAGTTAGAAATATCCTGGCTGTATTACGAATTTACAGAAGGAATTAAAATCAATGAAAGTTATTGGCAAAAAAGAATACAGTGATAAAGATTTCCCAGGCTTCTACATGAAGTCAGAATGAACATTAAGAACAGCAGCCGCCAACATCTGCCATGGTACTCCCTGGTTGTCTCAAGTCATAAAGAAACAGAAGCCTATTTTAAGATACAATTTGATGTAAATAATATGTCCTTTGCTCAGAGTCAAAAATAATATATCTAGATTTAAACAATAACAAGGAGACAGTTGTTTAAGGAAGCAAAGCTAATGAGAGATGACAATTAATTTTTATGCTTGTTACTAACAAAGTTAATTTTACTTTTATCAGCCTTCATCCCCACCCCGCTACCTTTCCACACAAATATAAATCTTACAACTTCTAGCTTTACCAGCAAATTTCAAAATATCTGCAGGGCAAAAATTTCTGAGTTTAATTTACTCAAGGCTATTCAAAGACAAACTCAGGGAGTTGGACCTCAAATCCCTCTTCTGTTACATCTGGATGATGAGGTTTATTTAGAACTTCAAAAACGCAATACCATGAAATTAGATCCTGTGCTCTGAAAGCTCTGAATTTTTAATTGCCAGGTTAAAATTGGTAAGAGTTAGCTCTTGAGTACCAGATAAAAAGTGAATCTTCATGGATCTTAACTTAATTTGTATAGTCAGTTTCTCCACTGTGATTATTCCACCCCTTTAAATCTCTTCACCCCTGTAAAATTGTCTCTGACCATTTCATACCACAGCACCCTACTTTGTCATGGGATCAAGTAGCTAGTTTTTTGTTTGTTTGTTTGTTTGTTTGAGACAGAGTCTCGCTCTGTCGCCCAGGCTGGAGTGCCGTGGCCGGATCTCAGCTCACTGCAAGCTCCACCTCCTGGGTTTACGCCATTCTCCTGCCTCAGTCCCCCGAGTAGCTGGGACTACAGGAGCCTGCCACCTCGCCCCGCTGTTTTTTTTGTATTTTTTAGTAGAGGCGGGGTTTCACCGTGTTAGCCAGGATGGTCTCGATCTCCTGACCTCGGGATCCGCCCGTCTCGGCCTCCCAAAGTGCTGGGATTACAGGCTTGAGCCACCGCGCCTGGCCTAGTTTTTACCATATTGTATGACACTTAAAATGTACTACTCATTTTGCCTATATATCATGCTGTGCTCACTGCTGTTTCATATATGACAAATTAATTTCAAGTAAAATAGAATCCATTATTTCTAGTTTTTAGACTTTTTGTTAACTTATTAAACAGGAGGATTAATACTTTTGCCCAATTTTTGAAATATAAACACGAACTCATTTACTTTCCAAGTTTTACTTTAATCACTCAGAAATTGTACTAATTTCATCTTTCTCTGCATCTGATTTACGAAATAAAATACTTGTTTTCAGATCTGACTTGATGTAATATAAGGATAGTGGATTACTTGGTATAACCAATGATCCATCAATTTTGTAATCATATAAATAATTAAAGACATATTTATGTTTTATTGAAATAGCTGTGCTTTCACTTATTCGGCACATCTAAATCATGGTAATTTTTTTTAGTTTTTTGTACAAAAAGGTTTTTTTTTTTTTTCTTTTCATTCTTTTTCCCAGATGAGAAATTGATTTGAAAGTATACATGGACAACTGTATGAAAGCATTGGAGAGACACATGAATATGCTCACAGTTTCTTCAACTAATGCAGAAATGTCAATTTTTTTTTTCTAAAAGTAAAGCAAGCAGCAAAAAGGAAAAAAAGATATTTTTAAGTTGTTACAGTCATAGTTAGCAACTAACTTGGCAAACACTGTTTATATCAGATGTTCATGCATGGTTGATCATGCAGATGTTCATGCATGATTTATGGCAGCAAACTTGCAAAAAAATTGCTTATTTGGCCTAAACCTGCTTTCATAATCATTTTCATGTCTAATTGTAGGATAGAAGAAGGGTGTTTTCTTGTTTAGTAAAAAATATTTTAACATATTTTACCTTTATTTCATTTTATTACTTTGCTACAATTACTAAATTTATAAAAAGTCCGGGCCAAGCATGGTAGTTCATGCCTATAATCTTAGCACTTTGGGAGGCCTAGGCAGGAGGACCACTTGAGATCAGAAGTTCAAGATCAGCCTGGGCAAAACAATGAGACAGCATCTCTACAGAGAATTAAAAAATTACTTGGATGTGGTAGTGTACTCCTAGATACTTGAGAGGCTGAGGTGAAAGGATCATTTGAGCCCAGGAGCTTGAGGTTGCACTGAGCTGTGATCCTACTCCTGCACTCCAGCCTAGGACTCTGTCTCAAAAAAGAAAAAGTTTTATTCCATGGAGACATTTTGTTGTTACTAGGTTTGCACTGTGAAGTTAGAATTATAAATATGTCATAATTGTAAAGCATATTTAGCAGAATTATGAATATATGTATTTAAATTATATTTTATTTTGGGAAAATTGTAACTTACAAATGGATAGGTGCATGGGCTGGGTGCGGTGACTCATGACTGCAATACTAGCACTTTGGGAGGCAGAGGCAGGAGGATCGCTTGAGGCCAGGAGTTGGAGACCAGCCTAGGCAACAAAGTGAGACCTCTGTCTCTACAGAAAAATAAAAATTAGACAAGCAGGATTACCTGTGCCTGTAGTTCCAGCTACTCAGGAGGCTGAGGTAGAAGGATTGCTTGAGCTCAGGAGGTCAAGGCTGTAGTGAGCTGTGATCATGCCACTGCACTCCAGCCCAGCTGACAGAGCCAGACCCTATCTCAAAAAAAAAAAAATGCAAGCAGATCATTTTCTTCAGCACTTTTGCTGGAAAGGAAAATTTATGTTGAAATATGACAACCAAGAACATCTGTAAGATTTTGCTCAATGGACAAAGAGCTCAAATGTCTGTTCGACATGATTTACCTTGATCCTTCTGGGTATCACATAATGGAGTGTTCTTAGTGCTATTTGAGCAGATTTTAAGCTTAAATTTTTTTTGTTTGTAATTACTCTCTTCCAGCTGTGGATAATCAAAAAGATAACCAATGGGTGAAGGCGCCAACTCTCCTAGTATAATTCACCTTGTAAGGAACAGAAATTGTACTGAATGGAAGGGCTGCAACATCCAGGCTATAATTGCATACTATTGAATTACAGTCTCTACTAGACTTCTTTTCCATGGGAGTTCATGTGATTGAAGAACCTCACCAGAGTTGATGAAGTTGAAGAACGTGCCCAGATTTCTTTACTTACATCCAAAGCTTATTGGAATGACCAGATGGATATTTCTGCATTAAGATGGGTCATAGTCTTTGGAAATGTATTTCACAGAATGTCATTCATTTTTTAATTTGTACTTGAGTGTGTTATATGTTTATGGGAAAGGATATTAGATACACCTTACTAAATACATAAAACAAGCAAAGTATGGGTAACTGGAATAAAATATGGCTATCAGTTCACTGACTCATTTTGTTTTCCTTTTTTTCAACCTAGCAATCACTAAAATCTAGATTTACTAAATAACATTGAATTTTCTCATACTCTGGAGTAGATGACACAGTGGAAACCAAATCATTCCAAAATAAATTTGCAAGCAAAAATAGCCATTAAGATTTTTTTCTACTAAGAACATCGATATATTGACTATTATATTCCACTCTTGAAAATAACAGCCTGGGATTTTCAACTCAAAAAAAAAAAAAAAAGCATTAACAAAACCAACATAGTAACACTTTAAATATTTAATAAAGTTGAAATAACTAAGGGAGAAATTTTCTGGAATTCATTTCCTGTGTGTTCATTCTGGATTATAAACCATGATCATGTAGTTCCATTTTAATTTTGAATTCCAGATTTAATGCAGGATTGGGTGATGCAGATATCAGCTGAAGATAAAAAAAAATCATTTCTAACAGTAATAATTTATCTCAATGAATCTTGTTGCTGCTGTTAATTATGTGTATCAGTCTGGTATTATGGAAAGTTCATGAACATTGTTGCTAATCAGAGCTTAGTTCCACTTCTGGCTCCGCCTTTTTTAAAATGACTTCCCTCCTTCCCTTGTTCAAATTTTCTTCCTCATTACTGAGTTTCCCCAATGTGACATGGACATACTACCATCCTCAAATATTTTTGTAAAGATTAAATTAGATAAGTTTTTTGTTTGTTTGTTTGTTTTGAGACGGAGTCTCGGTCTGCCGCCCAGGCTGGAGTGCGGTGGCCGGATCTCAGCTCACTGCAAGCTCCGCCTCCTGGGTTTACGCCATTCTCCTGCCTCAGCCTCCCGAGTCGCTGGGACTACAGGCGCCCGCCACGTCGCCCGGCTAGTTTTTTGTATTTTTTAGTAGAGACGGGGTTTCACCGTGTTAGCCAGGATGGTCTCGATCTCCTGACCTCGTGATCCGCCCGTCTCGGCCTCCCAAAGTGCTGGGATTACAGGCTTGAGCCATCGCGCCCGGCCTAGATAAGTTATTTTAAATGCCAGATCCAAAATAGACTTTAAGCAAATAACAATGTCTTTTTGTGTTGTTTCTTTAAAATGTATGTGTATATTTAATAATTAAATTCAAGTCATTAGTTTGTTTCCAGATGTTGTTAGAGGTTAAAGTTTCCAATTAGTTTGTTTATATTTAACAGTGTAATTTATATTTAATAGGTACATTTAAAAGTTCCCATTATCCCTGGACACAGTTGTTGATATTCAATAGCTGCTGAGAAAATGTACGGAGGAATGGGACACTACCGGTCAGGAAGTGAGCTACTGTGTGTATAGGACTAGTGTCTCCATTGTAATGAAGACATTGACTTATCTGGCTTATGTTAATAATAAATCCAAGAGAATCGGTATATTTAGAATTTTATGAATGAGCTTTGCATTTACATTATACTTTCATGCTTGAATTAAAAGTCATCCCATTTGTGAAAAAGGTGGTATGTGGGAAGTCAAACTGTTGTTCTTTTTAGGTAGAAATCAACATTATTAACAACAACAACAACTGAATGTATTGGCAGTTTAGTAATTTTCCATTAAAGTGTAAAGCAATCAATGATCAAGAAGAATTGAGATTGAGCCAGTTAGGCTTTTTCAACATTTAATTTGTTTTCCCTTCCGAAGCACTTTTTCATTCTGAGTGCATAGATGATGTAAGTGGCACTATGCAAATCTCCTCCTCTGAGAGCTGTAATTCAGTGCAGTGTATAATTGCAGTGTCCATCTGGCCCAGTCCCACAAAAGCACATGTAGCAGTTTAGTTATAAAAATGTTCAGGTGACAGAATGCCAGATGTTTTACATGGTTGTCATCTTTGAATTTCCTTTCATTTTATCACCTAACAGAACCTTAGTATAATGACCTTTGTGTTCATGAATTTTTTTACATTTTCTTTTGACCTCTGAAACATCAGAAAAATAAGCACAGTAAATAAGTAAGGTAGAATATGCATAATTATAGGTATATATCCTACATAGTGTATAAATTATATAGAGTATTACATTATAGCAAAGCCTACTTTAATATTTTATTTTTGTATGTATTTAGCTATCATATTTAACTATGATCTTCCTTAAATGAGGATGTAAAATGATATTCAATGTGGTAAATAGTTTCTCATGTTTTGGTTCACTCTTGTAAATCCATGTGAGTCTGGATAATCATAACAGCAAAATATAGAGTAAGTCTTGAATCTGGATTCTACAAAGTCCTCATTCTCTTCTTTTCACTATTGTTTTCGTGATTACTACAGAGGAATGTTTTATACCTTTGGCCAACTTTAAGAACCAGATCTCTGCAATGCTTACCACTCCTTAGTTAGTCTGAATCTTTGTGTCAGTAATGCACAGAGAAGGTTCCCTGGAAAAAAAAAAAAAAAAAAAACCTGCATTGTTTTTAATGCAAAATAACTAGCTGCTTTAAAGACAAGGACAAATTGTCCAACAATAATTGTAATCCATGGCTCTGGGTGTTTTGATCAGCAGGAATATATCTAGGGTATGTCTAACTTTAGAGGGTTCCCTAATTAATAATAGTGATGCAGCACTTTTGATAAAGTATGTAATGCTGAAACTATTGCTTCTAAAATTCATTCTTCATTTGGACATAAAATTCAACTTGAAGGACTTTTGGTTATATAAAATTTCTGAATGTTTTTTATACCTTTCATTTCTTTAGACTGAAAATGGTGGCTGCAGAATTCACTGAAACGTTGAACTTAAAATGTTGTAGCAGTCAAAGAAAACACTGCTGAATTTACTGATTATTTCTCAAGAGTCTATATCCCTGAATATCAGATACTGGTTGATAAAAGGAGTTGCTGCTGCCCTATCACTGTAAGGAGAAAAAAAAAAAAAAAAAAAGTTTTATATGCAATAGTCAAGAGCTTTAATAGTAGTGGACTGTGATTTTGTTCTTAGAGAGAAATATTTTAGATGAGGAGTTAGATCTTTCCTTTCTCTCATGTCCATTAGTCAAACTCCTTAGATATAGAATCACCAGCCTCCTGACGTATGTCTATTTCTCTCACATTTCTCATAAGTTGCCAAACAGAGCAGAATGACTTGGGGAACTTGGGGAGATCAATTTGTCTACATATTGTGCTTCTTAATTTGATTGCTTAAAATTGCCATGAATATTTGAAGAAAAACAATCCTTTGGTATGAAATACATCTCTACCAAGTATGATTTCTCAAACAATAATGTTGAGATAAATGCATTTATTTTTACATAAATAATAAGATATGTCTAAATATTAATTAGTAGTTATACAGAGTATTGCAATAGCTTCCTGTTTTGTAAAATTGCACATTATATCTTTCATTTATTTTAAGAGTTAGTGTGTAGAGAAACTTCAACCTGGGGCACATGAATATTCACCCAGAGAAATTTCATTGTGGGCCAAATGATAATCCATTGTTGATTAATATGCTTTATGTACCTATAGAATACTTTAGGCTAACACCCATTTGATCATTGTGAAACTGGAGATGACTTATTTTATTCCAATTAATAAAAACTGACTTTGTTATAGAAGTTGACTAATCATAAGTACATATATACTCTAGTACTTTCAGAATTCATCTTGAGAAAAAGATTAATTCAATTAGAATAAAGTAGCTTTCAGAAGTATGTGACATGGGACAAAAATTAAAACCTAAGGAAGCAAAGGCTTAAAGCTTGATACTAGGGTCTTGTAAAGGATCAGTCCTGACAAATTAAAAACAGAAACTTTCGACCAGACGCAGTGGCTCACCCCTGTAATTACAGAACTTTGGAAAGCTAAGGAGGACAGATCACGAGGTCAGGAGTTTGAGACCAGCCTGGCCAACATGGTGAAACCCTGTCTCTACTAAAAATACAAAAAATTAGCTGGGTGTGGTGACGTGCGCCTGTAGTCCCAGCTACTGAGAAGGCTGAGGCAGGAGAATTGCTTGAACCCAGGAGACGGAGGTTGCAGTGAGCCGAGATCGCACCATTGCACTCCAGTCTGAATGACAGGGTGAGACTTCTTCTCAAAAAAAAAAAATAAGAGACACTTTCTTCAAGGCAGCAGGATTGCCCATAAAGACTCTCCTGTTTGGGGCTAACACACAGTGTTGGAAGGCTAAAAAGGGCCATTTTAAAGCATTATACATTTTACACAACAAGAAATTAAGAATCTAGAATACGTCCCCCCTTGCCCAGATCACATAGATATTATTGATGGAATTAAAGTAGAGCCTAGTAAAACCAGTACAGATTCTAGTACACTCTCTACCAAAGTATACACTGTTATGCACAAAAACAAGTGAAGAAAAAAGAAATAAGACTCAAAATGGATTCATATTAAGCCTACTGTATGTAAGAGGTAACATTAAGTATGGTTAAGGAATGAAGGCATGAAAAGCCTGAAATAAGCAACATTTGAAAAGGTAAATGAAGACTTGATAGGGTAACTATTAAAGTAACTCTTTATATACAACAAAAATCTTCTTACGACTGACCTGTAATATATCAGTTACCATTTGTCAGAGAAAAAAAATATTGATTTTACTATTCCACATTCCTTTATATATGCAGATTGTGAGGACAAACACATCCTCTTTTCTCTAGGTATTTTCAATAAAATTTCCAGTGTTCACAGATCCACATAATCAAAAACAAATGTGCATTCACTTCTTATAACATGCTTTGCGTATTATAAAATTATATTTTTGGTCTGGTTGTAGATGAATTCATAGCTGAAATTGTTTTTTACCAATATTGCAACTAATGACTCTAGAAATATTATAATTTATTACATCTATTTATATAATATTGTGGCAAATATTTGTGTGTGTACGTGTGGTTGTGTGTGTGTGTGTGTACGTGTTGATTTTTCAAAATTGTTAACCTGACGTTCACTAAAATGTATTTCTTGCAGTTATCTTGTATTTCTTTGGAGGCAAATACTTTTAAATATTGATATAGTACAAATATAGCTTAGCTTGAATCTTGTTAGGTGTTAAATATAGTTGAGAACAGTGTTGTCTAGAAACATAATTATGCTGAATATTAATGTATCGAAATTCTTAATCTGATTCATTACTAGGTGAAGAAAGAAAACTCAACAAAGTAATTTCTTTTTCTAAAGAAAATGAAGCACAATCCTACAAGATTAAAAATGTTGTGTAAGAAAACACACAGAAGAATTTAAATCATATTAAATGTTTAAATGCGTTCAAACGTAACTCAAAACATATGTTCTGCAATGAAATTTTGTATGTTTAAAACAAGGTATAATCATTAAAATACAATTAAAATCATGTCCTAACATAAAAGAAAAGCTACCATAAGGATATTGGGAGTAGTATTAGGTGCCAGATTTACCTGAAAAAATTCTTGTCATTCTTTATCTTCAGCAGTAGAATATGGGCACTAGGGAAATTGCTATGTGTTTTTTTCATCTGTCATCTAAACCATTGACACAAGGGCAAAATGTAACAAGTGGGAACACCTTATGGACTTGGAAACTTCTTTGTGGAGTTTCAGTTTTATAAAGCTAAAAATACATTGTTAGTGACACACAAAAGCATGACAGTCCTGTTTTTATTTGTGCATTGTTTCAAGCAAAATTTAAAATGTAAGCTTAACCAAAGTACGTCAGTTAGCACTGTAAAAAAAAGACTTTTCAGAGAGGCATTAATTTTGTTAGATTTAATTGTTTCCTAAAGAAATCTACTGCCATCATTCATTCAGCTTTCTTATCCTTATAAAATGAAAATGGATAGCAAGAGAAGAGAGGACATAAGGAAAGAAAGAAGAGAGGGAGTGAGGGTGTCTTATTCCATTTGCGCTGTTCTAAAGGAATACCAGAGGCTGGGTAATTTATAAAGAAAATAAGTTTATTTGGTTCACAATTCTTCAGACTCACCATGCTGGCAAGAAGCATGGTGCCAGCATCTGCTTCTGGTGAAGGTTTCCTGAAATTTCCGTTCATGGTGGAAAGCAAGGAAAGCAGGCGTGATTTGGCAATGGAAGGAAGCAAGAGATGGGAAGAGGTGTCAGACTCTTTTTAACAGTCTCTTCTTCAAGGAACTATTAGAGCAAGGATTCATTCATTATCACAAAGATGGCACCAAACCATTCATGAGGAATTCACAGCCATGACCCAAACACATCTCACCAGACCTCACCTCCAACACTGGGGATTAAATATCAACATGAGATTTGGAAGGGACAAATATCCAAACCATATCAGAAGGAGTAAGGAAGGAAGGCAGATTTAGCATATATGATTTGAGTAGGTGTCTTGGGGGAAACTTCAAAATCAATAACTTTCTAAGTCTAGAGTATAAGGATATCTCCAAGAAGGATAAATTACAAGATAAGGATAATACCAAAAATAGAGCATCAAGCAGACCTAAGGTTTCTGGTAGATTAAAATATGCATCTATCCATGGAAAGTGATTTACACAACAAAAGTTTAAATTTGAAAAAGTAGACTTCTAAACATTATTATTACCAATGTAAAAACAAATATAAACAAACTGCAAGAGCCAAAACTTAAGCAAATGATAGAATGGGAAGAAAGCAAATAAAAAGGACCTAACCATGATCAAAATGCTTGAAATAATTGTCAAAAATGAATCTGAATGCCTCCTTTAAATTTAAAACTATTACATTATTGTGTAGCAGGAGAGATTGCATATAGGATGGAAAATACTTTCTGTGGAATCAACTACATTCACAGTTGTCTTGAATTTTAGTGAATCACTAAAATTATTTTTGTTTTATGTTTTTAGGTATGTACTTTTTTCATAGCTCTATTCCTTTGGTTAAAATGTGTCATGAGAAGTCCTTTTAGTTTTAAGCTAGGAAAAATAAGTTTCTTGGAATAATTAGCAACCCAGAAAGGTCTAGATATGAAGAGAATTGAATTAGGATTTCTCAGACAGTCATGAACACATTAGATTTATCAAACCTAGAACTGAATAAGTTGAACAGCTTCAGAACTTGATTCTTCATCTAAATTCAGGATGTGGGAGGAAAATACTCATTAGTCTACAGTATTAGTTAACTAGATGAATTGAGTGGCAGCATAAAATAAAAAAAGCTGAAGTAATTTTAATATGAGAATATTTTATATGTAATTGAAGATGTGCTCTGCTCCTATTACTGTGAAAGAAACTGCCTACATGTCTTGGCCTATCAAGTATGCAGAATGAAAATATTTGTCAGCATTTGTCAACAAAGAGCACAAAATGCACAGACATGCACACATATTTAAGAGCAACACAAATTTGTTTTACTGATACATATTTCAATATACTTAAAATGTTTGAATCAGTAATTCTAAAAACTGATTTTATATTGAATTTTATGGGAAATACTTAAATGTCATATTTATTAAAAAATATAAAGTTTAACATTTTTTCCACGTATATGTACACATATGCCAATACCACAAACCTACACATACACACACACACACACACGCCACACACAAAACACATTCACTTACCTTACAAAATAATATGCATCAATAGAAGAATTAGCAAATAGAGGGTGCATTTCTCTCAAACACTTTATCATAAATTCCAATGGATCTATCAAACAAATGGGACTGGTTTGGTGTGCTTAATTTTGAACATACAGTGCCATATTCAAATGGAAAGTGGCAAAAAATGAGCAAAATTCAGAGAGAAGCATTATTCATTGTGTTCTACAAGGTGCTATGCTGGACAATATATTTATTATCTCACTGGTCCCATCATTAAAATATTGATAACTTACTTTACAAGTCTGTTTGATTCTTCTGTATAGTTAAGACTACAATATTCTGATAACATCTGCGTTAATTTATTTTAGAGTTAAGAAAATGTTACATTCCATTTCCATAGTTATAACAAGTTACACGTTTCTTGTGTTATATTGCATCAAGTTTTCTGAATAACAATAGTCCTAACAGGTGCCTTATGGAAAAATTATTGGCTGTGGTCATATAACTTAAAAACATCATAATAAACACATTTCTCAGAAATTCAAAGTGAATATTTACGTTTTAAAAGATCTGGGGAGGTGTGGTGGCTCACACCTGTAATCCCAGCACTTTGGGAGGCCAAGGCATGTGAATGACGAGGTCAGGAGATCGACACCATCCTGGCTAACACGGTGAAACCCTGTCTCTACTAAAACTACAAAAACTAGCCAGGCGTGGTGGCGGGCGCCTGTAGTCCCAGCTACTCAGGAGGCTGAGGCAGGAGAATTGAGTGAACCCGAGAGGCGGAGCTTGCAGTGAGCCGAGATCGCGCTACTGCACTGCAGCCTGGGCGACAGAGAGAGACTCTGTCTAAAAAAAAAAAAAGAAAAAGAAAAAGAAAAAAAAAAAAAACTGAGGAAACATGTTTTAAAATATTTATTTATTTATATCATAAAGCTCTTCTTTGTGTTAATTCTTTTTTTTAACAACATTTTTAAAGATTCTTCAGAATAACTTTTAAACTGTACAAAGTTTGTGAACAAAGACATCATCATATTTATATATAAATAAACTTTTTCTTACATGGGAAATAACAGGTTTTAATTAAGCTTTTACTGAACAAATAGAACATTTAAATGACATGCTTTATCTTCATGAAACTTCATGAAGCATCTATTACCTTCATATGTGGAGAGTATTTAGAAGCTAACCTTGTTGGTGCAAATACTTAAAAATTGGCAGTAATTCAAATAAAATGACAGACATTTATGCAGTTTTCATTTTAATGAATAGTGAATGTCTACACACACCTATCACATACCAACCACAAGCAGTAGATATAGGCTCTTTGGTCCTGAAAGCATTATGTAGCAATCCTTGGAAATAAAATACTTAAATTACTATTCCTCCTAACCAGTCCTCACACATACTTGTGAAGCTCACCATTGTATTTCACACGTAGCTGTCTGTTTTGTGATGCATCTTTTGTAAGAAATCTTCACCAATATCCTTCAACTGAATATCATGTCATTTTTCTACATTCTAATGAAGCATCACTTTCATCTTTAAAGCATTTTCTGATAACTGCCTGCACCCTCTCAGCCACAAAGTTTAATTATCTCCATAACTCTTTTTCTGTACTTTGTGATATTCAATGCTTCTATGCCTACACACATACACAAATACACAATAGTTTATTTATTATTTACACATTTATTATTTACATATATATACAGACATATAGAGAGAGAAAAAACTTTAAGAAATAAGATGAATAACAAATTTCAAATACATGTTTTCTTCTACATATTCTATATTTTTAGGTTTTACTGTACTATTATACTTTTTATTTCAGTTTTTAATGAGGTGCAAGGTATGGACAGAGATTCAATTTTCTGCATAGGAATGTCCAATATTTTAAATAGGACTCACAATGACACATAATTATGCTCTGAGTTACTATCTTAACATTGTTGAAGCTTTCAATCTATGAACATGGTACACCTCTACAATCATATGGGTCTTTTTAAATTTTTTTTGTCATTAATTTTTAGTGTTCAGTATAGAATTCCTGAGCACATTTTGTTAGCTTATACTTAACAAACTCGTGTTATTCCAATATGTTATATAATTCAATTAGATTTATAATATTGGGAAAGAGTTAATATATAAACAATGCATTTTTAAAAATTAACTTCAATTGTTCATTGTTAACATAAAGAAAAATTATGTTTTCTTTATATTTGCTCTGTATCAATGTCTACCTAAATTATGAGTTTATAGACATTTCTTTATTGGTTCCATATGATTATCCACATAGCTCTCTCTCTACTACAAATAAAGACAGTTTTATTTTTTTCCGTAACAATCTGGAAGTTCATATTTCTAGCTTACTGGGCATCATAAGAGTGTCAGTAGGATGTTAATTAGAAATGGTAGGAATAGATACCCTTGCTTTGTTTTCAGTTTTAATTATAAAAAGTATTTCATCTTTTATCAGTTTTGATATTAGCTGTAGATTTCTGATGTTATTTATAATGTTAAGGAATTTCTATCCCTATTTTGCTGAGAGTATTATCAGAAATAGTGTTGAGTTTTGTCAAATATTTGTATACATTAATTGAGGTATTTATACCACTTTTTCCTTAGTCTGTTCATATGATATTTTGAAGGCTTTCAAAAGTTAAATTACCTTTACATTACCAGAATAATCCCCATTTGATCTTTATATATTTTGTTTTTATACATTGCTGGATTCTACTTGCTATAAGAGTGTATTTGTTAGATTCTATTCTTTTGTTGATGACGTTTGCTTCTATATTAATGAATAACATATAATTTTACATTTTTATAATTACTATATATATATACATTTTTTTTTGAGACGGAGTCTCGCTCTGCCACCCAGGCTGGTGTGCAGTGGCCAGATCTCAGCTCACTGCAAGCCCCGCCTCCCGGGTTTTACGCCATTCTTCTGCCTCAGCCTCCCCTCCCGAGTAGCTGGGACTACAGGCGCCCACCACGTCGCACAGCTATTTTTTTTTGTATTTTTTAGTAGAGACAGGGTTTCACCGGGTTAGCCAGGATGGTCTCGATCTCCTGACCTCGTGATCCGCCCGCCTCGGCCTCCCAAAATGCTGGGATTACAGGCTTGAGCCACCGTGCCCAGCCTAATTACTTTATTTTATTTTAAAATCAATAGTGGTTTCACAACAACAGTTTCTGAAGAATTACTATAATATCTTTTTAAATTATTTTGTAGAATTCATTGGTGAAATGATCTTGCCCAGGACTTTTCTTTTATAGAAAGTTTAGTTATTTTAGCTATGAATTAATGACTTTAACAGAGTTAAGACCATTGAAGTGCTCTCACTCGCTCTCTCTCTCACTTTTTGAATGAACACTCCTTTTCAAGAAATTGAACCATAGTAAGTTGTAGAATTGGTTAGCATAAATTATTTCATATTTTTTATGATCTTTTTACTCTCTGTGGTGTTTGTAGTTATATTCCCTTTTTCATTTATTGGGTTCTTAAGTAATTGTTTTTATAATTTGTTTAGAGGTTTTGGTTGTAATCGTCAGTGAAATATATAGGGTGTGGTGAGCTTACCTCACCATTTAGAAACAGAATCACGGCTTTTAATTTTTTTTTTTTGGATTTCCTGCAGTTTATTTTATTTTATTTTATTTTATTATTATTATACTTTAAGTTCTAGGGTACATGTGCATAACATGGTTTGTTACTTGTGCCATGTTGGTGTGCTGCACCTATCAACTCATCAGCACCCATCAACTCGTCAGCACCCATCAACTCGTCAGCACCCATCAACTCGTCATTTACATCAGGTATAACTCCCAATGCAATCCCTCCCCCCTCCCCCCTCCCCGTGATGGGCCCCGGTGTGTGATGTTCCCCTTCCCGAGTCCAAGTGATCTCATTGTTCAGTTCCCACCTATGAGTGAGAACATGCGGTGTTTGGTTTTCTGTTCTTGCGATAGTTTGCTGAGAATGATGGTTTCCAACTGCATCCATGTCCCTGCAAAGGACACAAACTCATCCTTTTTTATGGCTGCATAGTATTCCATGGTGTATATGTGCCACATTTTCTTCATCCAGTCTGTCACTGATGGACATTTGGGTTGATTCCAAGTCTTTGCTATTGTGAATAGTGCCGCAATAAACATACATGTGCACGTGTCTTTCTAGCAGCATGATTTATAATCCTTTGGGTACATACCCAGTAATGAGATGACTGGGTCGTATGGTACTTCTAGTTCTAGATCCTTGAGGAATTGCCATACTGTTTTCCATAATGGTTGAACTAGTTTGCAATCCCACCAACAGTGTGAAAGTGTTCCTATTTCTCCACATCCTATCTGGCACCTGTTGTTTCCTGACTTTTTAATGATTGCCATTCTAACTGGTGTGAGATGGTATCTCATTGTGGTTTTGATTTGCATTTCTCTGATGGCCAGTGATGATGAGCACTTTTTCATGAGTCTGTTGGCTGTATGCATGTCTTCTTTTGAGAAATGTCTGTTCATATCCTTTGCCTGCTTTTTTATGGGGTTGTTTTTTTCTCGTAAATTTGTTTGAGTTCTTTGTAGGTTCTGGATATTAGATAATTTCCTGGACACTTACACTCTTCCAAGACTAAATCAGGAAGAAGCTGAATCCCTGAATAGACCAATAACAGGCTCTGAAATTGAGGCAATATTTAACAGCCTACCAACCAAAAAAAGTCCAGGACCAGATGGATTCACAGCTGAATTCTACCAGAGGTACAAGGAGGAGCTGGTACCATTTCTTCTGAAACTATTCCAATCAATAGAAAAAGAGGGAATCCTCCCTAATTCATTTTATGAGGCCAACATCATCCTGATACCAAAGCCTCGCAGAGACACAACAAAAAAAGAGAATTTCAGACCAATATCCCTAATGAACATCGATGCAAAAATCCTCAATAAAATACTGACAAACCAGATCCAGCAGCACATCAAAAAGCTTATCCACCATGATCAAGTGGGCTTCATCCCTGGGATGCAAGGCTGGTTCAACATACACAAATCAATAAATGTAATCCAGCATATAAACAGAACCAAAGACAAAAACCACATGATTGTCTCAATAGATGCAGAAAAGGCCTTTGACAAAATTCAACAGCCTTTCATGCTATAAACGCTCAATAAATTCGGTATTGATGGAATGTATCTCAAAATAATAAGAACTATTTATGACAAACCCACAGCCAATATCATACTGATTGGGCAAAAACTGGAAAAATTCCCTTTGAAAACTGGCACAAGACAGGGATGCCCTCTCTCACCACTCCTATTCAACATAGTGTTGGAAGTTCTGGCTAGGGCAATAAGGCAAGAGAAAGAAATCAAGGCTATTCAGTTAGGAAAAGAAGAAGTGAAATTGTCCCTGTTTACAGATGACATGATTGTATATTTAGAAAACCCCATCGTCTCAGCCCAAAATCTCCTTAAGCTGATAAGAAACTTCAGCAGAGTCTCAGGATACAAAATTAATGTGCAAAAATCACACTCATTCTTATACACCAATAACAGACAAACAGAGAGCCAAATCAGGAATGAACTTCCATTCACAATTGCTTCAAAGAAAATAAAATACCTAGGAATCCAATTTACAAGGGATGTAAAGGACCTCTTCAAGGAGAACTACAAACCACTGCTCAGTGAAATAAAAGAGGACACAAAGAAATGGAAGAACATACCATGCTCATGGATAGGAAGAGTCAATATTGTCAAAATGGCCATACTGCCCAACGTCATTTATAGATTCAGTGCCATCCCCATCAAGCTACCACTGAGTTTCTTCACAGAATTGGAAAAAAAACTGCTTTAAAGTTCATATGGAACCAAAAAAGAGCCTGCATTGCCAAGACAATCCTAAGTCAAAAGAACAAAGCTGGAGGCATCTCGCTACCTGACTTCAAACTATACTACAAGGCTACAGTAATCAAAACAGCATGGTACTGGTACCAAAACAGAGATATAGACCAATGGAACAGAACAGAGCCCTCAGAAATAGTACCACACATCTACAGCCATCTGATCTTTGACAAACCTGAGAGAAACAAGAAATGGGGAAAGGATTCCCTATTTAATAAATGGTGCTGGGAAAATTGGCTAGCCGTAAGTAGAAAGCTGAAACTGGATCCTTTCCTTACTCCTTATACGAAAATTAATTCAAGATGGATTAGAGACTTAAATGTTAGACCTAATACCACAAAAACCCTAGAAGAAAACCTATGTAATACCATTCAGGACATAGGCATGGGCAAGGACTTCATGTCTAAAACACCAAAAGCAACGACAACAAAAGCCAAAATTGACAAATGGGATCTAATTAAACTAAAGAGCTTCTGCACAGCAAAAGAAACTACCATCAGAGTGAACAGGCAATCCACAAAATGGGAGAAATTTTTTGCAATCTACTCATCAGGCCCTTAATTTTTATGTCAACAAAGGTATCTGTTATTTATGCCTTTTGTGTTCTCATTGTGTTTAAGAAGTCCTCAGGAAACATAATTCAGCTCCACATTCAGTTCAGTACATTATTTGAAATATATGTTGTTAGCTGCTAGATTAGATGAATACACATCAAATGTTTTCTAAGTCAAAAATTGCTTATACATCTTTTTTTTTCATTTACGGAATAGTTTTTCCATAAAAGAATTTATATGGATGTTTGAACCAACAGATGTTTTGAATTATTTTATATTTGCTGATACAAATAAAATTTAATTTTCTAATAAAAATAATATAAAATACTAGCTTTCTTAATATATCTGTGTATATAAAATGGACACTTCAGAGCATTTAAAATATAAATTACTGGTTCCAAAGTTTTTAAACATTTTTTATTGGATTCATAATTGTAGATTCCAAGATGAGCCACTGGCTTTTCCAATATTTTATATAATTCAATTAGATTTATAATACTGGGAAAGAGTTAATATATTACAATCTTTTTGATATCTTTAGGTATCATAATTCTATAAGTCCACATGGTAATTACCTAATTATAAGCTGTCAACATATGATTTCTGATATTTGTAATATTTTATAATTACATAATTTGGCATGATTACAATTATAAAAAGGATACATAGTAACTGACTAGAATTACTTTTAGTTTTTCAGAAACACAAAATTGTGTTCTATATTAAGACAAGGAATAAAATGTAGAACATTTAGTTCTATCTGAACAGGTATTTGAAGAAAAATGATAGTACTTAAAATGTAGTTAATTAGATTTTTTATTTGTATTTATACAATATGTTAATATGTTTCAGTTAATATTATATTTACCTGATTCTGTTGAAATATATGGAACACAATTATTTAATATGGAGGCAACATTATTCTTTGCTTTGACTTTTTTTATTTTAGTAATTAAGTTATTTTGCATCTTAGTGAAATAAATGAACCAAAAAAAGTGATAAAGAGTGACATTTCTGAACATAATTGCAAGTTTATTATTTCACTGATAAAATTCAAAGTTCACTAATAATAAAACATAAGATTTCCTATACACATCCTACCTGATCTTTGTTCTTATATGTTTGATGAAGGGGATAGTATGCTTTTTGAACAATAGAAGTTAATATGAAAAAGCATGTTGTATACAAAAATAAGCTTATAATTCTGGCATGCAGATTTATAGAGACCAGAAATAGCAAAAATTGCTGATTCTACTAAAATAATACTTACTTCTCTTTAAAGAAACAAGTAAAAAACTACCGTATTTTATTTTTATAGAATGTGTTAATTTCTGATCAAAGTAATTATAACTGGTGTTCTTTTTTTCTTTAATGGTTTATTGCAGCCAGTAAAACTAAAATTCTCTCTTAATCTCTCCCCACCATCAATCCTATAAATCACTCAAAAGAAGATGTAAAACTGACATTTATTTAGCTCTTACTCTGTATCAGGCAATATCTTTAGTACTCTGAATTCCTCATCTCAGTGACGGTAAATTCTTACCTTTTCCACTACACTGCACTTCTTTGACCTATCACCTAATTCAGTAAAGATTACAGAGGTATTTTTCATTGATAAAATTATACAGAAATTATATGCATTATTAATAGATATATAATAAAAATGTCATTTAATTTACATCACAATTCACTTATGTTGTTAAAGTCTAATTTTTAAATGTATTTGCTTTCAAAGAGTATATTTTTTATTTCATTAAAATTTTTAAAAATAGTTGAATAGATGTGTGATGGCTGCAATGAATGAAACTGGAGCATTTTTAAATCTGTTGTTTTAAATAAATACTAGATGCATACAACACCCAATTGTACAATTAGTGAATATAGCCAGAGGTTGTCAATTTAGAAATAAGGCAATTTTTAAGAATGCATATGAAAGTCAACTACAGACAGTGTTTTATCTTATAGTTCATAATAGACCCATTTTTTGATCTCAGCAATGGACTTAGTTTAAGTTATATAAGCAACAGAACCTTTTAGAGTAGATGAAAACTTGATCAGAGAAAGCAATCATGACCTTACAATCATCTTAAATTGCCTGTCTGTGTTTTCATTTGTTTGTTTTGTGTGTGTGTGTTTGTGGTTTCTTTTTATTTATTTAAAGGACAGAAAACACCTTTTGAGCAGCTCTGCTCCTGAAGGCAAGTCACCCAATGCGATGATTGCTGGGAAACGATTGTATTTAAGTTATGGTATTGATGGTCAAACTTTCAGCCCATGAACACACAACAACAACAAAAAGAAAAATATAATAGGGAATGTAGGGCTTCAAAATGTAAGTTAGTGAAAAACATAGTTTAATATAGGAGATTATTTTCTTTATTTAAGTGCAATATTTGTAATCTTTAAAACACATTATCTCTTGACAGTTAAACAATTTTACCTTTTTTACTAACATAGTTATTATAAAAGAGTTCAATTTTACTGTAATGATGTCAATTAGGTTAATGAGATATTAATATTATAATTCTAACAAATGATGAATAATGGAATTGTTGAAATCTTTGTTTCCCTTAAAGGATGGTGATTTTATTGAAAATAGTAAAAAAAAGAATATTACCTCTAGAAAGCGATTTTTTAAATAGTATTATAATTGACTATATCAAATTACTTATCTCATTTAGACACATTATATTCTAGAATATTTTGAATATGAAATTTTCAAACTTTTCCAGAGACTCTGCATGAATTTTGAAAGAGGAAACTGGTAAAGGAAGACAAGCTATACCTCTGTGATTTAGGTTTTTAGAAATAATTTTCTAATGTTTAAAAATGGGATTGAGACATTTATTGGAGAAATGTGGAACAGATACAATATTTTCATTTTTTAAAAATTTTTTTTGCTACATACAACAAAACTTCCCAGACATTTCATGTAGAGCAAGCAAAGCAGAAAATGTGAGACAAAATAAATAAATAAATAAATGCCCAGGGATCTAGAGAGAGCAGGACTTGCACAACAAGGTAGAGAATTCCCTGTGTTTTTATGTTTTTTTCTTCATATGTTCCAGACTTGGATCTGAAGAAGTTGGCAACCTGAGAACATTAATAAGCATAGACAAAATAAGTGTCAACCAAAGGCTATTCTCTCTGACAAAAGGATCAGGAAAGAGTTAGGTTAGCAAACACAAACATTTAGACAATAACCTCTTTACGCTAGCCAGCCACTGAAGAAAAAGTATGGCTCCACCCACAAACACATCAGCAAAGATCAAACAGGGAACCTACATATTTACCCTTACTAAACTGTAATGATGTACTTGAACATCTCACTGGGGCACTGTCAAAGAAGACAAAGTCTGGACTTTTATCTCCTTCAGTCAATAACAAGGCCACCATCAGTAGTGTCACTAAAAATCATGCATGGATCTTGAAATCCCACATCAGTCATCATAATGAGGCTTTTCATCCCTCCTCTGAGGGATGGTATCAAAGAAGGTCTAATCTAGAGTTAAGTCATTCAACCATTGCCCAGTTGTAATGGCTGCACACTCAACATAGTGTCAGTGGATACTAAATGAGAGATAGTCTCCAATCGCTACCCAACAGTAATGAGGAGCCCCATATCTGAGAATCCAGGGCAGCCTAGTGAGGAAACTGGGCTTCTACCTCTATCTAGCAGGAATTATGTGACATTTCCAGTCTCCTGTTGAAGTGAGACATCAGTGAAGGTCAGTTACAAAAGAAGGTTTAATTAATACCCAGAGTTCCAGAACACAATACACAAATCTCTGTGCTGCAATCAGAAATTACTTGTTGGATCAAGAATGAGAGAGTCTCAGAATCAATGTAAAAGGACAATCAACATACGAAACACCAAGAGGATAGAGATGTTAGAATTATCTATCAAAGTTTTTAAAGTAGTTATGGTAAAACATGATTTAGCATATAATTATGAACAGATTTGTGGTGGGGAGGGAAGCTTCAGCAAAGAATTGGAAAGTCTAGATAAAGCAAGGAAAGATATAAAGAAAGATTAAATAAAAATTTTAGAATCCACAACTATTTAACAAAATGTTTGGTGGATGGGTTCAAGGGCTACAGGTGATGTAAAAACAAACAAACAAACAACAACAACAACAACAAAAAAAAAACAGAAAATAGAGCAATAGACATTACCCAATCAGAATAACAGAGAGAAAACAGACTGAGAACAAAATGAACAGAGCCTCAAAGAATTCTAGGAGTATAAGAGTATAACAAAAGATAGATAGTGTATGTCATTGAAGTCACAGAAGCAGAAAAGAAAGACAATGGAACTTTAAAAGTACTTTGAGATATAGTAAATGAAAGTTTCCATATTTGACAAAGCAAATCAAGCAACACATTCAATAAAATGAGTGAATACCAAACCCAAAGATAATCCAAACCAAGATGCCTCATAATTGAATAGCTGAAAATAAAGATACATAAAAATGGTAGACAAAATAGAGAAAAAACAATCTGAGTCATGGCTGACTTCACATCAGAAGCTATGAATGCCAGAAAAAAGTGGAAATTTCACGTGCTTAATGAAAAGAAATATCAACCCCAAAACATACACAAAACAAAAACAGTCTTCTGAAACGAAGGGGAAATAAAAATATATTTTTTGGAAAAAAATAAAAACCTAAGATAACTTATCACCAACAGAATTATCCCAAAAGAATTGCTAAAGGAAATTAAATAAAAAATAAGTTAAAAATAAGACAACTTAGAACATCAGTAAGGAAAACAGAACATGATAAGAAAACTGCGTTTAAGTAAACCTCTTGAGGTCTCTAGAGTACATTAGGTGTTTTTTGTTTTTTGGGGATTTTTTTTGAAGCAGAGTCTCACTGTCACCCAGGTTGAAGTGCAGTGGCGTGATCTCGGCTTACTGCAACCTCCACTTCTCAGGTTCAAGCGATTCTCCTGCCTCAGCCTCCCAAGTAGCTGGGATTACAGGTTAAAGGAAAAATTTTGAAAATTGGCTAAAATAGTTCTAACTTATGTAGCCAAAATATTTGACAATTATTTTATAACCCAGAGAGGATAAAGGGATACAAAAAGAGATAACATTTTTACATTTCACTTAAATTGAAAATACGCCAGTAACAGCATAGTGTGATAAATAATGTATATGTTTAACATCTAGGTCCACCAATAAACAAGCTATACAAAGAAATACACTAAAAACCTTATAAATAAATAAATATAAAATTAAAATTAAGTTAAATAAAATAGCAGACTTAGGCTTAATGTATGAATAATTACATTATATGTAAGTCATATAAATGCACTACTGAAAATGTGGGAATCATCAGTGTATTTTAAAGTATCACCCAAAGCTATGCTATCTACAATAAATTTACTTCAAATATAACACTATAAGTAGCTTAAAAGTAAAATGATGGGAAAAGATATATCAAGCAAACATTAATCAAAAAGAAAAGAATCTATAGTAATAATATGTAAAGCAGAATTCAGAGTAAAGAAAATTACCAGAGGCAAAGAAGAATATTGCCTCTGATAAAAGGGCTTATAAAAGCAGAGTGTTTCTTGGCCTGACACAGTGGCTCAGACCTATAATCTCAGCACTTTGGGAGGCCAAGCCAGGCATATCACCTGAGGTCAGAAGTTTGAGATCAGCCTAGCCAACATGGTGAAACCCCAACTCTACTAAAAATGCAAAAATTACCCCGGCATGGTGGTGTGCGCCGGTAATCCCAGCTACCCAGGAGGCTGAGGCAGGAGAATTGCTGGAACCTGGGAGGTGGAGGTTACAGTGAACCAAGATCACGCCACTTTATTACAGCCTGGGTGACAGAGCAAGACTCTGTCTCAAAAGAAAAAAAAAGTATTTTTCAAGGGTTTAATGTGTGCACTAGAATACAGCACTGCAAAATATTTGAGGCAAAAGTTGACAGAACTGAGAGAAAAGGCAGGTTCACAATTACACTGAACTGACTCCATATAAACTAACTTTCTTCTCTTAACAATTGATAGAACAGCTTGACAAAAGTCATCAGAAATATAGAAGAACACAATAGCACCATCAAACAATTGAATCTAATCAAAATGTATAGGACACTCCAACAGCAGCAGAACATATGCTCATTTCATATGCCTGTAAGACATTTACCAAAATAGACCTACCAGAGGCCATAAAACAAATTTCAAAACATTTTAAATAATTGAAATTATATAGCGTATGTTTGCTGACCACAAGTTAAGCAAACTAATAAAACAGAAAGATAATAGGAAACTCTCCAAACCCTCGGTAACTGAAAAGCAAAATTCTAAATAAAGGTTGAAAATCCCTAATCTGAAAATACAAAATCTGAAATGCTCTAAAAGTTGAAACTTTTGAAAGTCAACATAACACGACAAGTTGAAAATTTCACACTTGACCTCATGTGACTGGTCACAGTTAAAATTGTTTCATACACAAAATTATTTTAAAATGTTGTATAAAATTACTTTGTCTATGTCTATAAGACGCAAATGAAACACAAATGAATTTTGTGCTGAGACATGGGTACTATTCCCAAGATATCTCATTATGTATATGAAAATATTCCAAAATCTGAAAAACTCTGAAATCTGAAACATTTCTGGTCCCAAGCATTTTGGATAAGCGATACTCAGCCTGTAATCCATAGGTTAAAAAAGAATTTGGACACAACTGAAGCAAGATTGAGAAGATAGATAGAACAAAATTCACATATTAGAAAAAAATGAGCTCAGATCAATAATTTAAGCTCTTACCTCAATAATCTAAAAAAAGGAAGAACATAAACTTTAAGCAAGCAGGCAAAGGGAGTAAGATCAAAGCAGAAAATAATAAAATTGAAATCAGGCTGGGAACAGTGGCTCATATCTACAATTCCGTCACTTTGGGAGGCCAGCCGGTAGATGACCTGAAGTCAGGAATGCGAGACCAGCCAAACCAATATGGTGAAACCTGCTCTCTACTAAAAACACACACAAGAAAATGAGGCAAGCATGGTGGCTGGTGCCTGTAATCCCAGCTACTAAGCAGGTTAAGGCAGGAGAATAGCTTGAACCCAGGAGGCGAAGGTTGCAGTGAGCCTAGATCACTCCATTGCACGCACTCCAGCCTAAGTGACAGCGTGAGACTAAATCTAAAAAAAAAAAAAAAAAAAAAAGCAGAAAATAATAAAGAAAATTAATTAAACAAAAAGACAATTCTTTGCAAAGATTAATAAAATTGACAAACTTCTAGACAGAGTGGTAAAGTAAAAAAGGGAAAAAAATACACACTGCTAATTACGAGACATGCCTTTTTTTGGATTCTTCTGATTTCTGGCTGCTTCGTTTTCTTTTCATGAATCATGACCAAATTCTACTGTTGATGTTTTAATGGGTCTGAAATTTGAACTTTTAAATGATTTAGGCTATAATATTTTTAATATTAATTCAGTCTTATGTCATTAAGTTGTATTTATTAAACATTTATATATTTTTACTTATTTGCTTATATCAATAATACATGTGCATATAGAAATACAGATTCAAATAATACATTACTATTCAAAATATATGGTAAAATTTCCCTCCCTTACCTTATTTCCCAATTCCACAAGTAACTTATAAAGAACAAAAAGAAAGAAAAAGGACTAGTCTTACTACACATCAACATTGATTTTAAAGCTCTGGTAGTTGAAAGTTTTCCTTTCAAAAGGTCAAAAGAGACCAAGTAACCAATAAAATAAAATAGAAAAAAGTCCTCAAACTTTTTGATTCCAAGATTGATTTATAATTTTAGGACATTATTGAGGAAGTCGAGGGGCTTTTTTTTCTTTACTTCTACATTTACTATAGTCTAAATTAAATTAGAAAAAATAGAAATAATTAGTTACTAATTTCAAAATAAAATTTAAAATGTATTTTTAAATAACAAAATTAAATCTATAATATTATCAGCAGCATTCTTATGAAAAATGTTTTCCCAAACAAGCAAAAAATCCAAACTAGTTTTAATGTTTCTGATCTATTTAATGTCTAGCTTAATAGAAGGCAGTGGAATTTTTATATCGGCTTCTGCATTAAAAGAGTTTCTGTGTGTTGTTTTGTTTGACATATGTGAAGAATATCTGGGCTTATCATCTTATGCAATTAGAAAAAAAAAAGCTTTTTTCAGATATTTAAGAATAATCTCCTTTGTAACCATAGCAAAATATGGCCAAGGGTAGTTTCTGAATGACTTAACAAAGTGTATATCTTAAACTGTATGTTAGTATCTATCATAGTAGTGGACAAGCTCAGCTTGTGAAAGTTGTCATTCCTGAAGTAAATCACACATAAATACCTTCTCATTAGATTATCTGTTTCCTATCCAACCTGAAGATGAGCTCAGTACTCCTACAATTTCCATAATAATAGGAGGACTAAGACAATAAATAACTGAAGTTCAAGGAAAGTCTATAATGTGTCCAAAGTAACACAAATAATAATTGATAAAGCTGCCATTCAAACTCAATTACGTATCTCTAAATTCTCCCCATAATCACACTTATATTCTACCTTCTTCTAGTCAACTTGTTTCTAAACATTGCTTTAAAGAAAATCAGTGAAATAAAACATTAAAAAAAAAAGAATGCATGCTCTGGTCAGTCATGGTGACTCACATCCCAGTAATCTCAGAACTTTAGGATACTTCAGTGGCGGGATTACCTGAAGCCAGGAGTTCACCCTAGGCAATATAGTGAGACCTCATCTCTACAAAAAGATTAAAAACTAGCTGGGCATGGTGGCATACTTCTGTAGTCCTAGCTACTTGGGAGGCTGAGGCAGGAGAATTGCTTAAACCCAGGAGTTCCAGGCTGCAGTGAGCTATAAAAACGCCACTGCCCTCCAGCCTGATCAACAGAGTGAGACCCTGTCTCAAAAGACAAACAAGAAAAATGCATGTTCCTCTAAAATTCACAAAACTAAGTTGAATTTATATAAATTACTTTATGCTGGAGTTACAAAATGTATCTACAAATACAGGAAGACTTCCGTCTATGAAAGGAAATGAGACAAAATTAAAGAAAAACTAGAAGCAGAAATTTACAATACTGCAGCAGCCACTTCCATCTGGCTTGCAACTTTTCATTATTTGTGAAACAAAACTGTAGTGCTCTCACAGTAACTGAAATTCAGTTTTTGTTTTTTTGTTGTTTGTTTGTTTGTTTGTTTGTTTGTTTGTTTTGAGAAAGAGTCTTGCTTTGTTGCCCAGGCTGGAGCACAGTAGCACAATCTACTTCACTGCAACCTCTGTCTCCCAGGTTCAAGCAATTCTCCTGCGTCAGCCTTCTGAGTAGCTGGGACTACAGGCACGCACCACCACACCTGGCTAATTTTTGTGTATTTTTAGTAGAGATGGGGTTTCACCTATATTGGCTAGACTCGTATCGAGCTCCTGACCTCAAGTGATCCACCCACCTCAGCCTCCAAAAGTGCTGGTATCATAGATGTGAGCCACTGTGCTGGGCCTGAAATAGTTTTTCAATATTTCCCTGTAACAGGTATATTCTGTAAAACAAAATAAACAGTGTTTAATAGGTTTCCTATTTCAAAGCATAAATAATTCTAAATTTAGAATTTTAAAGTAAAAGATTGACTAGTTCACCTTAATTGCCTCTAGATACATTTCGTGCCATTACTTAATAGAATGCAATTATTTTAAATAACATGACAGGTCCTTGTGAATTGTTAATTTCTCCCCTCTACTCAGTAACTATAACTTGCCTCTACCTCTTTAAACAGAACATTTAGATTTACATGTCCACTATATTGAAGTGTATGTAAACATTTGAAAAGATCGGTGCCACCAGATAACAGAAATGTAAATCTAAATAATTTATTACAATATCTACACACACACACACAATCATTATCACACTCATCCATGGAATCATTGCAAATCTTTCTTCCTTTATATCTTTTTGTAAATAATTAACAAAAAGGTAAATAGAACATGTAGATTATATCTCATTTACTTTTACTAATATTTCTATGAAGTTTTAATATAATATAAACATTTTACCTTTTCAAACTTCTAGATACTGTTTCACTATATGAACCACATACTGTCAGTGCACAAACATATAAAGAGTACAATAGCATGCACAAACCTAATTCATTATTCATGAATCTGTTAATTAGCCAATCCCCAAACAGGTTTACGCTATGCACATTGGTGCAGCAGGGCTAGAGTGAAGTGGAACAGTAGAAGCAAAAAAAAAAAAAAAATTTTTAAATGTGAGCAAATACACATAGTATATGTGCGATAAAAATAATTTAGAATTACATACAACTGGAGTTTATTACAGTCAAAAAAATAAAGCAACTATTTTTAGCAAATATGAAAATTCTTCACAAAGGTGATCTTTCATGAATCATAATTACAGGTAAAAAGCTGTATTCATTCTCTGTCTAGCTCAGACACCTGGATGTGTCATTTCCATTACTTTGCTACCAGAACCATCAAATCTCTTCGCTGTCATGCTTGCAAACAGAAATGATAGAAACTAGCAACATGACATGAATATTATCTTTGTCAGGGTTCAGTAAGAGAAACAGAATAATTTGTGGCTTATGTAGTAACTGGACTTTGCACAGATGTTCCAGCTGGTTATGTGAGTCTGCATATACTACTGCTTCTATTTCTGGTGTGGGAAATTAGTACTGGCAAATCAAGTGATCAGGAAGAAAAGATGGACATGAAGCAAGACAAAGAAATAAAACGCAACTGGCACTGTAAAGATAAGCTGGAAACAAAGAGGAAAAGATAGGAACCACATGGGTTTCTGTTTTCCTCCGGACCTCCAACTTTGATGATGGGGGCATCCTTCAAAAGAAACTCATGTGGCCACTGCACTCCAGTCCGGGCGACAGAGCGAGACTCCGCCTCAAAAAAAAAAAAAAAAAAAAGAAAGAAACTCATGATACTCTTCATGGAGATAAAGGCATAGTTGCCCCAGAAGTAAAAGAAGATTAAGAAAGATTTAGCAGGTTCTGAGGAAGATACAGGCGTAGATGCTACATCACACCAATAAAGGAAATCAACATATAAATGTCAATGTGTGAGTCTGACCTTCTGATGTATAACCGTTTACATTCTACCTTTAAAATCTTGTCCAAAATGTATCTGTGGTTCATGTGAACACAAAATTATTGGCAGAAGGAAATGTGGGGAAAGAGTAGTTTCTACTTATCTAAACTGATACAATACAAACGTTAACATACCCAATTTTCTGTTTTACTACCTTATGCAGTGATAGCTGTACACTGTGCACTGCAGGAAGAAACATCTGATGACATAGTTTGTGTGGCATGTATGATGTCTCAACTTCACTGTGTACCCGTCACCTTTATATCACTGGCCTCATTTGTCCTTCCACAAACCCACAGAAGTTGTTGTTTCCTTTATACATTATTAAATTGTATGGACTTTTTCCTCAATCCTACTTTCAATTCAACAACAACAACAAAATGACCTTGATTGTTACTTTCTAAATGAAAAATGGTTATCAGAAATGAACTCAAATTTTCCTCCCCAGCACCTACAAAATTATCAATGTCTGGCAAATCACTGTATCACATCTTTCAGGAAAGTACCTTTATTCTCCAGCTGAAATTTTATTTCTTGAGATTTTTTCCTAAAAATTTCATTCTTCTGTTTTTTGGAGTCTATGATCTTCAGTTAAACACTACCAGTCCTGAATTATATCAATAGGGAATACTATAGTTGCCCTAGGATAACTTGCACTAGGAAATATATTTTTAATTTTTTTCATTGCCTATCTCTTATGATAACACTATCATTTGTCAGAATTCAAGAATGCCACCTTCTAGCTAAAATATCTCTAAAGACTATCTGCTATTGATCAAGTTCAGTATAAATTACTCTGTCTGGTGTTTAGGACTCTCTACAATATTGCCACCACACAGGTTCATGGACTTCTCTTCAGGTGTATATTTCACACTTGCCAGTCAAAATAATCATGCTGTTCATGAGATATGGCTCATGTTTTTGTTTTGTTTTTCTCGTCATTATCTTTGTTATTGCTATGGCTCCAAAATTTATTTTTACAACCAAGAAATGTTTGAATGCAAACAAAGTGGTACATATTGCTGGGAATACAAAATAAATAGGACAGATATGTTGCCACAAATGAGATAACTATCCAATTACAAGATATTTGTGGAAGCAGTTATTATTTGTAGGAATAATTGCCATCATATAAGTACAAATGGTGGGGAAAAAAATACAGAGAAAAAGAAATGCCCTTATTTTCCTAGAGGGGAAGGAAGGGCTGAAGAAGGCTTATTAGACTAGCTAACACTTAAGCTAAGGAGTAAGTGATAATTCTAGTTCAGCAAGCAAGCAAAGTGGTGACAGACAGATTAGTGGGGAATGCTTTTTCTTGTAATTTATACATCAAGTAATACTTACCTCAGGTGCTTTATCTATGTTATCAATCCAATAAATATTCTGCCTATGTTGATCTCTTGTGGTTTGCTGTTTATGGTGTTTATATAACCTTTTAACATGTGGTACCACTTGTCTATCCTCCTACTTGTATTTTGGAAACAGCAAAGCTCCTTGTATCTATTACTGGCTCAAAAAAGATTTGATAACGGCTATTATTTGGATATGATTTACTTATCTTCACCAAAACTCATGTTGAAATTTGAATCTTAAGGTGGCAGTGTTGGAAGTTGGGCCTAGTGGTAGGTGTTTGAAACATGAGAGCAGATTCCTCATGGATGACTTGGCACTGTTCTTGCAGTAGTGAATGAGTTATTGCTCAGGGGAGAACGGATTAGCTTTCTCAGAAATGGATTAGCTCCTGCAAGAATGAATTGTTCTAAACCCAGGGTACTCCTTGGGTTTTCTCTCTTTGCATGTATCTGTTTCCCCTTTGACTTTCTCTGCCATGTTATGTCTCAACATGAAAGCCCACACCAGAAGCCAGGGACATGTCCTCAAAGATTTTAGCCTGTAGAACCGTGAGCTAGATAAACCTCTTCTCTTTATAAATTACCCAATCTTCAGGTATTCTGCTGCAGTGTGAGAAGCAGATAATTGGTGTCGCCAAGAAAAGTCAGCAGGGAGACAAAGGTCTCCCAGCAAGGCAATCTCGTGTTCCTTGCCAGCATTCTTGCCACAAGAGCACACCAAACAAAGGGGGTAAAAATATTTATATCTGACACATCCGGACCATACTGCTGTGTCCTGATTCCATTGGCTGGAATTGGACCTCACAGTCTAAGCTGTACCCGGTTGGCTAAAGGTTTAAAACTTTTCTTAAAGAGATAATGGCTGAGAAGAACAAAGGAGGAAGTTGCTTATGAAAAGACTTAGAATAGTAATAACATTCCCAAATAAGGATGGGGCATAAACTGAGAGCTGGGACATGCCTGTGAGCACATCCAGCACAGATATCTTGATTAAAGTAGAAGGACATAGAATGTACTATGTGCCTGTGAGCATGTCTAGCATAAAGTTCGTCTTTAAAAGAAACGATTATTTCTAACACTTACCATTTATTCCTTAACAAGAAGGGAAACTTTGAAGAGGAACTTTTACTTTCTACATGTAGCAACACGAAATGATTTAAAACAATACTGCATTTCTTTGAAAAATTTGCCACAATATTATTTTCAAATATCAATTTCTGTTTTATAAGTAAATTATGCCATGTGTGGAATGTAATCTATATAATAGGACTCAGCCCAAAGGTAATCTAAATTGATTACATTGCTCTTCCAGAGGTCAGTTAGCCTAAGAAAGACAACTTTGAGAGAGAAATTGAGAAGTACTTTAAGGGAATGAGCAGAGTTTCTTCCTATAGCCTGGAACTCATAACATCAGGACCAGCCTTGTATGTCTTCATTACCCTTCAGAAGCTTTAATGTGAGAAAGCAGTGTTTTGTTTGCCTTGTTTCAGTACAAAATTCAGTAATAATCATTAAAAACTGCTAAATGTGTTTTATTTATTAGAGTTGGGTTTATAGAAAATTTGTGAAGGTTAAAGTTCAGCAACTCTTATCTAAATGGGGCTCTTGTCAATGTATGAGAATCCTTGAAATGGGTGTAAAGGAATATATATTTAAAAGCCCCGGTTTGTCAACATTGCTATGCCTTTCCACCCCTATGTCCTCATTATCTAATTTCTCCTTAGAATTGGAAAGGATCACGTTTTTTTAGGGATACGGCTAAAGATAATTTATGTTGGGGGTACATTTTGATGATTTTAGCGGGATATCCTTATGTAGTTCATGGTCACTTCAATGAGTAGTTACTGTCACTGTTACTTCAATGGTTACTGCTACTGCTAGTGAGATGGCTTCCAGAATACCCTTTCCACTCATCGAATCAGCTTACTCAGTATCTTCTAAAAAGGTAGCAGAGAATACATGTTTTTTTTTTTTTAAATCTCAGTATGTTCTAAATTTCATTTTAAGTATTTGTGAGTTGTAGAATAAACAAAATCTGAAAGGTACAGAGTCAATAACTAGCCTATGGAAACTTTTTTCCAATCATCAGGCATATAAAACTGTAACAATATTAGGTTCCCATCAAGACCTAGACAAATTGGAAGTTCTCTCCTGTTAGAAAAATACAATGCAAAGGCTGTGTGCAGTGGCTCATGCCTGTAATCCCAGCACTTTGGGAGGCCAAGGCGGGTGGATCACAAGGTCAGGAGATCGAGACCATCCTGGCTAACACGGTGAAACCCCATCTCTACTAAAAATACAAAAGAAATTAGCTGGGCCTGGTGGCGGGCACCTGTAGTCCCAGCTGCTGAGGAGGCTGAGGAAGGAGAATGGCGTGAACTCGGGAGGCAGAGCTTGCAGTGAGCTGAAATCATGCCACTGCACTCCAGTCTAGGTGACAGAGTAAGACTCTGTCTTAAAAAAAACCAAAAACAAACAAACAAACAAAAAACTCAGAAATGCAGTATATAGTACTGTAAATACGCCATATACTTCTTTTCTTTTTATTCTAATTTCTTGAAATAAAATGGGTACTTTTCCCATGTTAGGTTACATATGGAGCAAAATATCATATAGCGATTTTGTTGGTGTGTAAAGTTACATATTTTATGTAACCCAAGGTTTGAGGATTATTTTGCAGAGTGTCTGAGAAATTATTTTTTCCTGATTAACTAGGATGATTATAGAAGACACACTCAAACTGTCATTGAGGCATCAAAATGATCCAAATAATAAGTGTTCCCCCCACAAGAAAACTTCTATGCATAATGACCAGGAATTCAACACATTATAATAATTATTTACGACTGGGCATTGTGGCTCAGGCGGGAAGATCACGAGGTCAAGAGATTGAGACCATCCTGGTCAACATGGTGAAACCCCATCTCTACTAAAAATACAAAAAATAGCTGGGTGTGGTGGTGCATGCCTGTAGTTCCAGCTACTCTGGAGGCTGAAGCAGGAGGATCACTTGAATCCGGGAAGCAGAGATTGCAGTAAGCCAAGATTGTGCCCCTGCACTCCAATCTGGCAACAGAGCAAGACTCCATCTCAAAATATAATAAATAAATAAATAACTTCCTGTAATCCTAGCTACTCAGGAAGCTGAGGCAGAGACAATTGCTTGAACCTGGGAGGCAGAGGTGGCAGTGAGCAGAAATCATTCCACTGCACTCCAGCCTGGGTGACAGAGCCAGACTCTGTTTCAAAAAATAGAAGAAGAATTTACTCTCAATAACTTAATACAATTCAGTTTTAAGATTCATTACCATTGTTCTTTTTAATTAATTTATAATTCATTTTGTATGCCTTTTCAGAATTATTTTCAGAATTCAATTGTCAGCAAAATGAAGTATATCAGTGGCAAATAAAAACATCTAAATGTAAAAAAAAACTTATGGTATTTTTCATCTTTGAAAAATTCTTACTTTTTTGAATTCCTTTCATACCATAAAATAAACATTCATAAATAGACTACTTTTATATTTTAAATTTTGAAGCATTTTATTCTATTTCCCTTTCCTTTCCTTTAATTGTGTGTGTGTGTGTGTGTGTGTGTGTGTGGTGTGTGTGTGTTATTGTTGTTTGAGATAAGGTCTTACTCTGTCACCCAGGCTACAATGCAGTGGCATGATGATGGCTCACTGCAGTCTCAACTTCCCCTAAGCAATCCTCACCACTCAGCCTCCTAAGTAGTTGGGAAAACAGGTGTGTGCCACCATGCCCAGCTAATTTGGTGATGTTTTGTAGAGATATATTCTCGCTATGTTGCTGAGGCTGATCTCAAATGCCTGATCTCAAGTGACCCTCCTGCTTTGACCTCTTGAAGTGTTAAAATTATAAGCATGAGCTACTGCACCTGATCCATTTTACTCTAAAATAACTCTCACAAATTACATTAGCTGTAGTTCCACAAAATCTTAATCTGTCCCTGCCAATTACATATGTTTTCTATTTGGTATTTATGAAATTGTTTTTTGTAAATTTGACTGACATGTTGTTTCTATTAAAATAGTGAATAAAAAGCTTATGGTAACCCCAGATGGTTAAGAGATGTTAAAGTATTTGCATATCAAATGGCTATTAATTCATTTGAGAGATCTGATCATTATTTTTCTGAAATGTTAAGGATAAAAGCAATCATAGAATGAAAATAAAAGAGAAAGACATACAACTTTTTGTGTAATTTATCTGAATTATGTATGGGTCTTTAGCTTGACCTTAATTCAGAAAAATTATGTAAATCATAGTATTGGTTACTTTTGAATGATCCTTAGAAAAATATTCAATTTAAAAGTTAAAGAAATATTATATATATATATATATATATATATATAAAGCAGGTAGAATATTAAAAGTTAAAATGCTTGAATTATAAAAGGTTGAATAGATTATTTTTTCATAGTCTACTAGTCTTTTTATTTTATAATCAAGTATAATTTATTATCATTTTCATGCTTCCAATAAAATATTTTTCTCTATTCTTAATGTGAAAAGCAATGTCTAATTGTTTAATTTCTTTTATTTTCTATGAAACCTGAAGAAGCAGCTCACTTGATAGTAAAAATGGCTTAAGCTATGAGTAATGGGGTCTAATTTTCTCGCAACTAAGACTTAGAAGGGTTCACAATTCAAAACTGAATCTGCAACTTATCAAAAATTGCTCATTTCTATTGCTCCGTATATATTTAACTATGCTGACCTACTTATGACATCAGCTTGAAGAAAGAGCTACAAAAAAAATACACCTATCTGGCAGACAGAAGCATTACATTTAAAAGTACTACTAAGTTCAAGAAGGTTATATCAGAGGAATTGTAAGGGATAATTTAAAATATGAAAATAGGTCAAGAATAGGACATTAAATAAAGATAACAATTCTTTTTTAAGAGTGTGCTTTCATTGGAAGATTTCAAACCATGGCACACAGAGCAATTTGTCTAATAAGTCATTGCTTCTGAGCAATTTGAACTTAGTCACTATACTTTATATTCATTCATTTATCTCTTTCACTTATTTATAACAAATAGCTTAATCTCATCAAGCCTCTAGACTACAAACTTTCTGAAGACTTTGAAGGCTCAGATTTTATTACTTATGTTTTAGGACTTGCTTAAAGAGGTTTACCTGACAGTTCATCGTTATCAATACATTCTATTGCCATTGGTATTGTTATTGTGTTTTATTTGCACTTACATTATTTTGTTATTTTTAATTTGTAGGTTATTTAAATTATAGAGTTAATTCTCAGTAAGAGTTGTAAAAACTGTGGGTATGTGATTTGGTCTGTATTTCAACTATGTAACTAAAAATAGTACTGATAATTGCATCGAATGTAAATGCAATGTGGTGGATACACACCAGAGAATGTTTTCAGTTATAGAAACAAAGATTAGGGGTAATGCACGGAAAGATGAGCAGATCTTAAAAACACAGTCGTTGAAAAAAGAACAGAGAAAAACAAGATAAACAGACAATAGTAAAATAATATTTAGAGATTGATCCATATTAAACAATACCTATTTTATGAAAGACAGAAAAAGACATGCAAATAGACATCCATTAAGATATTAGAACAATTATTTATGGATTAGAGGTGGGATGGGGAGAAAATAGAATTGATCAATCCGTTAGCCAATCAATCAATAAAATAACAGAACAAATTACGCAGACCAGCGATAAAATTAGGTCATTAACTGAGTGATCTAGTTAACTTAACTTTCTTCATCTGAAGTTCTATTGGACAATATTAAATCAGGGCAATTTGCTAGAGTTGAGGGGATGAAATAAAAGGACAATGAGAAAAATGTGATGAGAACAAAAACAAGCATAAATTAATTTAAAATATATTTTCTTCAATTACTTGTTATGGTCTCAATTGTATCCCCACAAATTTGTATGTTGAAGACCTAACCCCCAATGGGACTATGTTTGCATATAGGGCCTTTAAATCATAATTAAGGTTAAATGAGGTCATAAGGGTTGAACCTCAATCAATTAATAGGACTGGTGTTTTTATAGGAAGATGAAAAGATGCCAGGAGCTCATTCGCAGATGAATGGCTAAATGGGGCCAAAGTAGACAGAAGGCAGCAATCTGCAAGCCAAGGTGAGAGGCCTCTTAGGAATCATACCCTATTTGCACCTTAATGTTGGTCTTCCAGTCTCCAGATTTGGGAAATACTATATTTATGTTAATTAAGCCACCCATTCTGTGATATTCTTTTATGGAAGTCCTAGCTAACTAATATACCAATTAATTTCAAATTATTGCTGGGTCTTTACCTGAACTCTCAAACTTTCTGATTAATTAAAATAAAGTGAGGGTAACACTTTCTAAAATTATTCAGTTAACTTTCCTCTTTCATATTTCACCATATAATGTATTTGTCTTTCTCAGCCAAGATACCTATGTGCCTTAGGATGTAGAGTTTTTGGTGAGAGAAATGACATTGGGAGTGTGAGTGCTTAGTCCTGATGTAACTAAAACACTAAGCAAAATAAGAATTAATGTTCAGCTTTTGTTTACTAAAAGAGTGTATTAGTGTACAAAACAACAATCTCTTTGAAAGTGAAGCCTTATTAAAAGAACAGCATTTTCTGAATAGTATTACTACAGTTTCAATTTAGCATGTCGTAAGCTAGTTCTGCCTAGCTAGATATAACATTTTATGACACAAGAAAAAAATATGATTTAACTAAATAAATTACATCCCCCATCCAGTTCTGAGGGACAGTGAAATGGTGATGGAAATAAAAATTGAGGCAATAAGCCAGGGTTACATATATGGCTACATGCTAAAGGAGGAGATCCCAGAGACACAAGTGAGAAAGAGGGAGAGAACTGGACAAGTTTTTGTCTGGATTCTCATTTAAGAATCCTTTAGGCAACTTTATTGAAGGCTTCCCCTTCACTTCTTCAGTGGTAGACAAACACCTACAGTATGCTGTGTGTGTTTGTGTGTGTGTGTGTGTGTATGTGTGTGTGTGTGAGAGAGAGAGAGAGAGAGAGAGAGAGAGGAGAGAGAGAGAGAGAGAGGGATGGGGGGAGAAACCAAGGAAAAGAGAGAGAGAAGAGAGAGAGAGATTACACAAGAAAGCCTGAGTGTTTCTTTTGTTTTTTTTTTTTCCTTCATTTTCCAAATGGAGCAAAACACGCTTACGTGTTCTATGTGCTTGAAGGAATTATGCTGAGAACATTGTAGTAGAGCTGATTATCACAGTGGCAGCTAAGTGACCCTGTAGCCTAGGCCAGTTGAGTCTACCACCCAAGGCTAAAAAACAAATAAAAGCCCATTACATGACAAGATCAGTTAAAGCTGAAGAAGTTTCAACTTGTCCCAGATGATCACCAATAGATCATGGACGAGCTGAGAGAAAGACAAGATGAATATCTTGTAATTATGCAATTTGATTTCAGCCACCAGAAGAAAACCCATGAGTGAAATCTAAGCACCCCACGCAAGAGTTATCAACCCAATAAGCCGAACACTAAGGACTACGAAGTCATTTTCTAGTCCTACTCTCTTTAGTCACTGAATATTGAGAATTTTAACTAAAAAAAGGCTGAATTATCTAAAATACTGTAGCTCTATAAAAAACCACATCAGATATTAAAAATAAGAAATTACAATTATTATACTAATTTGTAGCATATATGTAAATTTCTAATTTCAGTACAAAACTTTTCTCAGTTATTAAAGAGAATGCTATGAAAAAGCTTCCCATAAGAAAAAAGAAGATATGAGCTATAAATGTGGAGAAAACGTTTAATTTCCCATACTTGTTTTACTATTATTATGATTATCATTGCATTATTATAATTATTTGGTTTTGTGGCTGAATGTGAATATACAAATCTCTTAAAAAAGTTTCTGTTAAGTATGTAAATCCTACACAAAAGAACTCAGTTCTAAATTAGTAATGTAAATTTTACAAAAGAACGAATAATTGAACGGTTCATTTAAAGTATCTCAGTGTATATGTTGTTACTGGAGAAAGAGATTTGTCTTAGCTGAGTGCGAATTGGGCCCTAAATAATATGGATATTGCTTCAATTTTTCACAGCCAAACAATTTTTAAAAATACGTTTATCTAAGACAAAAAAAAAATGGTTAACAACAACAACAACAAAAAACTATTAGAACTATCCCCAAAGAGAAATTTCAAGTGCTTAAAAATAGCTTTTAAATTACCTAACAATTATCCATAAAATAAGAGCAAATTGATGTTTACTAATTCATTTCTTATATGGCTATTTTAAAAAGATTCTTAATTCAAAAGAGGAAGCACATAATGTATTACAAAGGATGTCACTTAATTTGAATACTCCCTGGGGAAGGTGGAGAGCATGATTATTCTAACAAGCAATTAATCAGACTAGAATCAACTGTTATTTCATTTTAAATGTTGTAGATACCATGCATCAGTTTATTATTTACTAGTAAATTGAAGGAGCTTTGAAGGATATCTTGATATTTTAAGTATTTCTCAATGTAACTGATTATAAGTTGATAGAATTTTGAATCCTAAATGAATGTAGAAGACATTTAGCCTCTAACAACCTCACTATTGAGAATTTCTTCTTCAGAACTCCTGACAGTCATTTAATTTTGTGAATAACTCCGTTAAATGGGATTACAGTCTCATCTCTTCATTTATCTGTTAGTTTGTTCATTTTTTCCTTCCTTCTTTTTTCATCCTTTTTTTTAAAATTATTATTATACTTTAAGTACTAGGGTACATGTGCATAACGTGCAGGTTTGTTACATATGTATACTTGTGCCATGTTGGTGTGCTGCACCCATCAACTCGTCAGCACCCATCAACTCATCATTTACATCAGGTATAACTCCCAATGCAATCCCTCCCCCCTCCCCCACCATGATAGGCCCCGGTGTGTGATGTTCCCCTTCCCGAGTCCAAGTGATCTCATTGTTCAGTTCCCACCAATGAGTGAGAACATGCGGTGTTTGGTTTTCTGTTCTTGCAATAGTTTACTGAGAATGATGGTTTCCCGCTGCATCCATGTCCCTACAAAAGACACAAACTCATCCTTTTTTATGGCTGCATAGTATTCCATGGTGTATATGTGCCACATTTTCTTAATCCAGTCTGCCACTGATGGACATTTGGGTTGGTTCCAAGTCTTTGCTATTGTGAATAGTGCTGCAATAAAAATACATGTGCATGTGTCTTTAGAGCAGCGTGATTTATAATCCTTTGGGTATATACCCAGTAATGGGATGGCTGGGTTATAAGGTACTTCTAGTTCTAGATCCTTGAGGAATTGCCATACTGTTTTCCATAATGGTTGAACTAGTTTACAATCCCACCAACAGTGTAAAAGTGTTCCTATTTCTCCACATCCTCTCCAGCACCTGTTGTTTCCTGACTTTTTAATGATTGCCATTCTAACTGGTGTGAGATGGTATCTCATTGTGGTTTTGATTTGCATTTCTCTGATGGCGAATGATGATGAGCATTTTTTCATGTGTCCGTTGGCTGTATGCATGTCTTCTTTTGAGAAATGTCTGTTCATATCCTTTGCCCACTTTTTGATGGGATTGTTTTTTTCTTGTAAATTTGTTTGAGCTCTTTGTAGATTCTGGATATTAGCCTTTTGTCAGATGAGTAGATTGCAAAAATTTTCTCCCATTCTGTAGGTTGCCTGTTCACTCTGATGGTAGTTTCTTTTGCTGTGCAAAAGCTCTTTAGTTTAATTAGATCCCATTTGTCAATTTTGGCTTTTGTTGTCGTTGCTTTTGGTGTTTTAGACATGAAGTCCTTGCCCATGCCTATGTCCTGAATGGTATTACCTAAGTTTCTTCTAGGGTTTTTATGATATTTGGTCTAACATTTAACTCTCTAATCCATCTTGGATTAATTTTCGTATAAGGAGTAAGGAAAGGATCCAGTTTCAGCTTTCCACTTATGGCTAGCCAATTTTCCCAACACCATTTATTAAATAGGGTATCCTTTCCCCATTTCTTGTTTCTCTCAGGTTTGTCAAAGATCAGATGGCTGTAGATGTGTGGTATTACTTCTGAGGACTCTGTTCTGTTCCATTGGTCTATATCTCTGTTTTGGTACCAGTACCATGCTGTTTTGGTTACTGTAGCCTTGTAGTATAGTTTGAAGTCAGGTAGCCTGATGCTTCCAGCTTTGCTCTTTTGACTTAGGATCATCTTAGCAATATGGGCTCTTTTTTGATTCCATATGAACTTTGAAGCAGTTTTTTCCAATTCCATGAAAAAACTCATTGGTAGCTTGATGGGGATGGCATTGAATCTATAAATGACCTTGGGCAGTATGGCCATTTTCATAATATTGATTCTTCCTATCCATGAGCATGGTATGTTCTTCCATTTCTTTGTGTCCTCTTTTATTTCACTGAGCAGTGGTTTGTAGCTCTCCTTGAAGAGGTCCTTTACATCCCTTGTAAGTTGGATTCCTAGGTATTTTATTTTCTTTGAAGCAATTGTGAATGGAAGTTCATTCCTGATTTGGCTCTCTGTTTGTCTGTTATTGGTGTATAAGAATGAGTGTGATTTTTGCACATTAATTTTGTATCCTGAGACTTTGCTGAAGTTTCTTATCAGCTTAAGGAGATTTTGGGCTGAGATGATGGGATTTTCTAAATATACAATCATGTCATCTGCAAACAGGGACAATTTCACTTCTTCTTTTCCTAACTGAATACCCTTGATTTCTTTCTCTTGCCTTATTGCCCTAGCCAGAACTTCCAACACTATGTTGAATAGGAGTGGTGAGACAGGGCATCCCTGTCTTGTGCCAGTTTTCAAAGGGAATTTTTCTAGTTTTTGCCCATTCAGTTTGATATTGGCTGTGGGTTTGTCATAAATAGCTCTTATTATTTTGAGACACATTCCATCAATACCGAATTTATTGAGCGTTTTTTGCATGAAGGGCTGTTGAATTTTGTCAAAGGCCTTTTCTGCATCTATTGAGATAATCATGTGGTTCTTGTCTTTGGTTCTGTTTATATGCTGGATTACGTTTATTAATTTGTGTATGTTGAACCAGCCTTGCATCCCAGGGATGAAGCCCACTTGATCATGGTGGATAAGCTTTTTGATGTGCTGCTGGATCTGGTTTGCCAGTATTTTATTGAGGATTTTTGCATCGATGTTCATCAATGATATTGGTCTGAAATTCTCTTTTTTTGTTGTGTCTCTGCCAGGCTTTGGTATCAGGATGATGTTGGCCTCATAAAATGAATTAGGGAGGATTCTCTCTTTTTCTATTGGTTGGAATAGTTTCAGAAGGAATGGTACCAGCTCCTCCTTGTACTTCTGGTAGAATTCAGCTGTGAATCCATCTGGTCCTGGACTTTTTTTGGTGGGTAGGCTATTAATTATTGCCTCAATTTCAGAGCCTGTTATTGGTCTATTCAGGGATTCAACTTCTTCCTGGTTTAGTCTTGGAAGAGTGTAAGTGTCCAGGAAATTATCCATCATTTCTAGATTTTCTAGTTGATTTGCATAGAGGTGTTTATAGTATTCTCTGATGGTAGTTTGTATTTCTGTGGGGTCGGTGGTGATATCCCCCTTTATCATTTTTTATTGCGTCTATTTGTTTCCTCTCTCTTTTCTTCTTTATTAGTCTTGCTAGCGGTCTATCAATTTTGTTGATCTTTTCAAAAAACCAACTCCTGGATTCATTGATTTTTTGGAGGGTTTTTTGTGTCTCTATCTCCTTCAGTTCTGCTCTGATCTTAGTTATTTCTTGCCTTCTGCTAGCTTTTGAATGTGTTTGCTCTTGCTTCTCTAATTTTTTTAGTTGTGATGTTAGAGTGTCAATTTTAGATCTTTCCAGCTTTCTCTTGTGGGCATTTAGTGCTCTAAATTTCCCTCTACACATTGCTTTAAATGTGTCCCAGAAATTCTGGTATGTTGTATCTTTGTTCTCCTTGGTTTCTAAGAACATCTTTATTTCTGTCTTCATTTTGTTATGTACCCAGTAGTTATTCAGGAGCAGGTTATTCAGTTTCCATGTAGTTGAGCGGTTTTGATTGAGTTTCTTAGTCCTGAGTTCTAGTTTGATTGCACTGTGGTCTGAGAGACAGTTTGTTATAATTTCTGTCTTGTACATTTGCTGAGGAGTGCTTTACTTCCAATTATGTGGTCAATTTTGGAATAAGTGTGATGTGGTGCTGAGAAGAAAGTCTATTCTGTTGATTTGGGGTGGAGAGTTCTGTAGATGTCTATTAGGTCTGTTTGCTGCAGAGATGAGTTCAATTCCTGGATATCCTTGTTAACTTTCTGTCTCGTTGATCTGTCTAATGTTGACAGTGGGTTGTTGAAGTCTCCCATTATTATTGTATGGGAGTCTAAGTCTCTTTGTAAGTCTCTAAGGACTTCCTTTATGAATCTGGGTGCTCCTGTATTGGGTGCATATATATTTAGGAGAGTTAGCTCTTCCTGTTGAATTGACCCCTTTACCATTATGTAATGGCCTCTTTGTCTCTTTTGATCTTTGATGGTTTAAAGTCTATTTTATCAGAGACTAGGATTGCAACCCCTGCTTTTTTTTTTTTGTTCTCCATTTGCTTAGTAGATCTTCCTCCATCGCTTTATTTTGAGCCTATGTGTGTCTCTGCATGTGAGATGGGTCTCCTGAATATAGCAAACTGATGGGTCTTGACTCTTTATCCAGTTTGCCAGTCTGTGTCTTTTAATTGGAGCATTTAGTCCATTAACATTTAAGGTTAATATTGTTATGTGTGAAATTGATCCTACCATTATGATATTAACTGGTTATTTTGCTCATTAGTTGATGCAGTTTCTTCCTAGGCTCAATGGTCTTTACATTTTGGCATGTTTTTGCAATGGCTGGTACCGGTTCTTCCTTTCCATGTTTAGGGCTTCCTTAGGGTCTCTTGTAAGGCAGGCCTGATGGTGACAAAATCTCTAAGCATTTGCTTATCTATAAAGGATTTTATTTCTCCTTCACTTATGAAACTTAGTTTGGCTGGATATGAAATTCTGGGTTGAAAATTCTTTTCTTTAAGAATGTTGAATATTGGCCTCCACTCTCTTCTGGCTTGTAGAGTTTCTGCCGAGAGATCTGCTGTTAGTCTGATGGGCTTCCCTTTGTGGGTAACCCGACCTTTCTCTCTGGCTGCCCTTAAGATTTTTTCCTTCATTTCAACTTTAGTAAATCTGGCAATTACGTGTCTTGGAGTTGCTCTTCTCAAGGAGTATCTTTGTGGGGTTCTCTGTATTTACTGAATTTGAATGTTGGCCTGCCTTACTAGGTTGGGGAAGTTCTCCTGGATGATATCCTGAGAGTGTTTTCCAACTTAGTTCCATTTTCCCCCTCACTTTCAGGCACCCCAATCAGACGTAGATTTGGTCTTTTCACATAATCCCATACTTCTTGCAGGCTTTGTTCATTTCTTTTTCTTCTTTTTTCTTTAGATTTCTCTTCTCACTTCATTTCATTCATTTGATCCTCAATCGATGATACTCTTTCTTCCAGTTGATCAAGTCGGTTACTGAAGCTTGTGCATTTGTCACGTATTTCTCGTGTCATGGTTTTCATCTCTGTCAGTTCATTTATGGCCTTCTCTGCATTAATTATTCTAGTTATCAATTCTTCCACTCTTTTTTCAAGATTTTACATTTCTTTGCACTGGGTACATAATTCCTCCTTTAGCTCTGGGAAGTTTGATGGACTGAAGCCTTCTTCTCTCATCTCGTCAAAGTCACTCTCCGTCCAGCTTTGATCCATTGCTGGCAATGAGCTGCATTCCTTTGCAAGGGGAGATGCGCTCTTATTTTTTGAATTTCCAGCTTTTCTGCCCTGCTTTTTCCCCGTCTTTGTGGTTTTATCTGTCTCTGGTCTTTGATGATGGTGACGTACTGATGGGCTTTTGGTGTGGGTGTCCTTCCTGTTTGTTAATTTTCCTTCTAACAGTCAGGACTCTCAGCTGTAAGTCTGTTGGAGACTGCTTGAGGTCCACTCCAGACCCTGTTTGCCTGGGTATCAGCAGCAGAGGCTGCAGAAGATAGAATATTGCTGAACAGCTAGTGTACCTGTCTGATTCTTGCTTTGGAAGCCTCCTCTCAGGGGTGTACTCCACCGTGTGAGGTGTGGGGTGTCAGTCGCCCCTAGTGGGGGATGTCTCTCAGTTAGGCTACTCAGGGGTCAGGGACCCACTTGAGCAGGCAGTCTGTCCATTTCAGATCTCAACCTCTGTGTTGGGAGATCCACTGATCTCTTCAAAGCTGTCAGACAGAGTTGTTTTCATCTGCAGAGTTTTCTGCTGCTTTGTTGTTGTTTTTGTTGTTTAGCTGTGCCCTGTCTCCAGAGGTGGAGTCTACAGAGACAGTCAGGCCTCTTGATCTGCTTTGAGCTCCACCCAGTTCGAGCTTCCCCGTGGCTTTAAGTACTTAAACCTCAGCCATGGTGGGCACCCCTCCCCCAGCCTGGCTGCTGCCTTGCCATTAGATCTCAGACTGCTGTGCTAGCAATGAGGGAGGCTCCGTGGGCATGGGACCCTCCCAGCCAGGTGTTGGATATAATCTCCTGGTGTGCCTGTTTGCTAAGACCCTTGGTAAAGTGCAGTACTGGGGTGGGAGTTACCTGATTTTCCAGGTGTTGTGTGTCTCAGTTCCCCTGGCTAGGAAAAGGGATTCCCTTCCCCCTTGCACTTCCCAGGTGAGGCAATGCCTCACCCTGGTTCAGCTCTCGCTGGTCGGGCTGCAGCAGCTGACCAGCACTGATTATCCGGCACTCCCTAGTGAGATGAAACCAGTACCTCAGTTGAAAATGCAGAAATCACCTGTCTTCTGTGTCACTCGCGCTGGGAGCTGGAGACTGGAGCTGTTCCTATTCGGCCATCTTGCTCCGCCCCCTCATTCTTTCTTATGTATTATTTCTGCAGATGTATACTAACTGCCCTCTCTTTCAGAACGTGACTAAAAATTAAATATGAAAATAAAAACTTATCTGGTTTATAGTGCCTTGTATTTTAGGATGCAAGATACAAAATAAATCAAGCACATTCAAGACAATATAATGAATGTTACAGAATGTCTAATTAGCAGACGATTTCCTAGAGTATTATCTAAGTTGACCTCTAAAGATGAGAATTATATAGGCAAAAGGGAAATTAAAACTGTTCTTACTTTTTTTCTTCCTCACTACTCCCCAGAAATTATTTTTCCTTTTAAGCATCATAAAAGAAACAAGTATTCACTTTTTTAAAAAACATCTAATTTAATTGAAAAAGTCAGTTTGTAGATTTAATCAAATTTGTCCCTGGACGCTTTTAATTCTCATTTTTTCTTATGGGATAATTCACAAGTATGTGTACCTCTTAAGATGATACTACTTCAAATACTCAGTGTCTTTGTCTCCCTATATTAGTTTGCTAGTTTGCTAGGGCTTCCTTAACAAAATATCATATACTGGATGGCTTAAATACTGGAAATTTATTTTCTTTCAGTTCTAGAGATGGGAAGTCCAACATCAAAGTATTAGAAGATATTGTTTCCTCTGAAGCCTATTCTCTTGGCTTGCATGTAGTCACCTTCTTGCTGCTTTGTATTCATATGGTTGTTCCTCAGTGTGTGAGAACCCCTGACACCTCTTCCTCTTCTAAGGACACCTTTCTTCTCATATTGGATTATAGCCCCACCAAGGAGTCTCATTTTATATTAATCACCTTTTTAGTGAACCCATATACAAATATTATTATATCTTGAAGTACGTGGATTTGAACTTCACCCTGTGAAATTTGGAGGAACATAGTTTATCTAATATCAGTCTCAATTTTCTTTCCTGCAGGTTACGTCTCCATTTCTACAGTCATTTCTGTTAGGACTTTAAGGACTTTTTTTTTTTTTTTTCCAATGCAGCTACTTCTTCTGGACACGTTTTCTTTTGCTGGTGTCTGATTTAGGCATAACTGTATGCAGGAATCCGAACAAGAGTTAATGATTGATGTTGAGGGGGCATATAACCACAGGTAAGTGTTATGGGAGTAAATGTATAGGCATGATTTCCATTAGACTTGATTTGAAACATTTTTCAGCAAAAATAACACGTAAAAGATCAGCAAGTCAATTGGCTTCATCTGGAAAACAGCAAGTACAACAACATTGTATGGAGCACATACTGATTTAATAAGACCTGCATTTGTGCTTGGCATATCATGAATATGCAAAAATTAAGTACGTTCTTCTTTTCTTTTTCTCTAGTGTGGCTGCGAGTGTATTATGTTTTCCCTAATAATTAAGACAAAATCCTCTCATTCCCCATCTAACTGTTTCCAAGTCAAGTCTTTCCAAGCTTAAACATATTTCATTTTCTTTTGTAATTTTAAGGGAAAATTTTCTTCTTTAAAATGTTTTCACCAGTATTTTATATTAAAATTTATGTTGTATGTCTTTGCTGCAGTACTGACTAAAAATTACAAATTTATACCCACACGTATGTCTGTACATGTAAAATCATGATCTAATTTTGTTCTCAGGATAAAATCCTTATGGCTTTGGACCATAGGCTGCCCTGAAAATTCAATTTGCATTATTAATAATATAGCTTTTCAGAGTTTTAATACAACAAAATGAAACTATTAAATCATATTGAAATTCTACCAATATTTTAAAAATATAATAATAATAATGTCTTTGTAGACATCCTTTATTAAAAAATTAAGACATACAATGTAAAAGTAATCTTATAAAATACTTGGTAATATTGTCTTATAATACAATAAATTTGTTTAATAGATCTTGTGCTGGTTTTAATTTTAATGGTCATCTTATCAGAATGTTTCTAATTTTTAAATTATTATCACACCATATAATTTTGCCAGATATTAGCATTAATTTCTGGCAAAATTAATAAGTTCTTTTTTTTCATTTTGAGTAATAGAAGAAAGTTTGCATAATCTTGTGATAAAAAGTTATTTACAAAACTTTTATAAAAGTGTTTTAATTCATCTTTCCTTCTTGACAGTCTATTTCTGGTGTTGCCTAATATTTGCACTGTATTTTATTATTAATAGCACCCTTTGGAGACAGAAGACATAAAGTGATATACAGTATAATCCTCCTGGATAACAATTCTTTTGTTGCTCTGGGTGATGATAAGTTATATGTGTCAACTTGATTGGGCCACAGGGTAACCACATATTTGATTAATATGATTATGTGCATATCTTTGAAGATGTTTGTAGATGAAATTAACATTCAAATTGATAGACTGAATAAAGCAGATTGTCCTCCCAAATATGAATTGGCCCAATCCAATCTGTTCAAATTATGAATAAAAATAAAATGCTGAGTAAGAAAGAATTTGCTCTCTCTGCTTGTCTCTTAGTCAAGACATCAATCTTCTACTGCCTTCAGTCTCAGACCCAGCTTTCTATTTACCCTATCAGCTCCTCTGGTTCTTAAGCCTTTGGACTTGGAGTGGAACATATATAATCACTTCTCTTTTTACTCAGGGTCTTCAGACTCTGTTGGAACTATACCATCAGCTGTCCTAGGTCTCCAGCTTACTGACTGCAGGTCTTAGGACTTCTTAGCCTGTATAATTTCATAAAGCAATTCCTTATAATAAATATCTCTATGTATGTCTTGGTACTGAGAGTGGTTCTAGAGGAATATAATGTTAAAATAAATTTTCTTAAATGGTTCTGTGGTTTCTGGAATTGGTTCTTTAATGTGACTAGACTGAAAGATACCAATTACTCTATTTCAAATGGTGAAAAAAACAGCAGTGATAGTCCACAGCACAATTTGGCAATAGAGGAATAGAGATATGCAAAATATTTCCATGGAACATTCTTAATCCACCCTTATAAGCTTGGAGCTTGATGTCTGCATACATGATACTTTTGAATATTTTTGGCAAATGAATGAATATAGTTTGTCAATTGATCATATTATCATTGGACAAAATGGTAAAATAAGAAAACAAGCTAAGGGATTTGAATTCCCAGCTCAAACGTTCCATAAGTAACCCGAAAGTTTATTTGCATACCCTGAAAGGAGATCCTTATAGCCAGAGGGCTAAAATGACTGAAAATCAAATGTCAAATCTCATTTTAGGACTGACTGAATAACAAAGTAACTTTAATTCCCAGCCTGGCAGGGTGTCTACTGTTAAATGAGGACATTAATTGGGAAACAATGGGAACCTGTAAATCTCATTATGGGAAGACTTTGAAGAAGCTATAAGTTATTTAGAGAAAAATCACTGCTCTCTGTAAATTGGAATTTACAGTAGTAAATAAGTCACTGAACTGATAAACCTAAATGAAGTGAGAGCAATTGGATTCTAGGGTGGTAGGAGTCAGATAAAGGGACAGTTTTCAGTAACCAAAGGCAACATGTGTGTAGTTACTATAATGGGACAGCATAGTCAAAGCAGCAATCAGAATAGTCTGACTCAAACAGATGTACAGTGTTGCCATATGGATATAGATAGAAAGTCTATCACATATTACTTCATTTGCATAAGCAAAAACTTCTAGGTCAAATGAACAAAAGTCTAGCTTGAATCAATAAAACAGAAAGTCATGGCCCCTCAATCAATTTATAGCCTTGAGCCTGAAGACTTAGCACCCAGAACCCCTTGAAAGCCAGGAAGGCAACCTCCAACTCCCTAGTGTGGGTAGGCCTCATTCAATAAGTTTAAGATTTGCATACAATCAAAAGGTTGCCTAAGGAGAATTCAGTTTTCCTGCCTGTCTTCAAGCTGTGTCATTGGTCTTTTTCTGCCCTTAGACTTGGACTCAGAGTGTAATATACTTTCTGCAACTACAGATCTTCAAACTGCTAAGGTTCCATAATTATCAGAGTGGTTTCCTTGTAATAAACATCTTTATACTTATAGTCTATTTATCTATCATATATCCTATTGGTTCTGTTTATCTAAAGAACTCTGACAAACAGCCTCTATTCTCATATTCTCAGGAATGTATGTTCTAACAAGCAACCAATAAAGACTAAAGTTTACTGCACAAGGGTAGTATCTAAAGATGTAAAAAAAAAAAAAAGTTTAATGACCATTGAGAGACTGAAGAATTATTCTTCCTAGAAAAGACAGATGAAAGAGAACTGAGTATTTACACCACTGTATTTTTCTATCATCTGTTAAAAGTATATAATCGAATCTAAGCATTTCCTATTTATTCTTTGTGCTACTTCTTACTCCAAACATACAGAGAAATATTCCATAATGACTCTAACATATTTTATGAATCTCATTTATTTAATAATTAAGCTTAAAATTGTTTTTCAGGGTTATGCTAATTTTTGTACCTATATGTGTTTCTATATTTCTTATTTTATTCTGAGAAAATAACTAACATAGTCAAATAAATGAGTTCCTTGGGGACCCACACAGGAAAGAACTAAGAATTAAAATAACATTTGAGCGTATGTACATACATCTCTAAACACATTTAAAAAGTTTGATAGGAGAAACTCTAGACGACTGTAATATGCAATATTTTGTTTATGCATAGAAGAAAGAAAAAAATGTAGTAATCTGGAATCTTGTATCCAGCAAAATTAACCTTAAAGCATAAAGCAAAAATGAAAGGCTTCTGAGACAAAAATTGACACAACTTATTACCAGCAGAACAGATCTGAGCAACAACAAATGTTAAAATAATTTCCTTAGACAGACAGTAAATAATATAGAGGAGAAACTCCTGATTTGTAATCTATGTAAAAACAAAGATCATAATAAAAAAAGGTAAACACATTAAGAAAGTAAATAAATAAATAAAAGTAAATATACATGCACATAAATATATATACATATATATGCAACTTTTAAAAATTTTAAATTTTAAATTTTTAATTTTTAACTAGAAGACAACTGCTTATTTAAAATAATGTTAAAAACAAGGTAGTAGTGTTATGCCCAGACCCTTTGTTCCCCGAAAAAGACCACCAGAGTCCAGAGTCAAAGCCAAGCGGCAAGGATCTTTAATGCAAGTTCGAACTTGGTCCCTCCGTTCCACAACATACAGGAGGGCCCAGAACAATGCGTGCGCTTGCCTTTTATAGCCTAATGTAAACAGGACTTGTAAAGTTGCAGAGGAACGAGGGAATTCTCTAGGTTACAGCATTACAATTGGTTAACATTTTAAGTTTATACATTTAGCAGTTTTTTTTATTGGTTCCCGTGCTCTCACAAACGGCTGTTTTCTTATCGGGGATTTTCCAGGTGGTGTCCTTCTAAAGTTGAGATATATGGTAGTCTTTGAATTGAAAGATATATGGTAGGGAGACATATGGTGGGATGAGCCCAGGAAGTTGAGGGATATATGGAGGGGAGACATATGGTGGGATATGTTTATACTGGGCTCAGGAAGTTGAGAGATATATGGCAAGCACTAGTAATTAGAACAGAAAAAGAACAAGACAGGGACTTTCACATTGCTTGTCTATACAACATCTGAAATCTATAGATAACATTATCGGCTAGGTCCGGCATCAACTTTTAACTAGGCTCAAGGCGCCGCCCGGGCTGTCTGCCTGTAGGGTCAACTTCTAACTAGGCTCAAGGCGCCGCCCGGGCTGCCTGCCTGTAGATTTCATTTGGTCTCTTTCAGTAGCTAATTCTAGCATACAGAAATGAAATGAATGACATCGATGTCACAAGAAAACAGGAAACAGGAATTAGAAATATTCTGCTCTAAGATACTTAAACAATATGTGAAGCAGAAGAGTATTATTTGGAGATTGATTTAGATAAGTAAAAATTTACATTCAAATGTAAAACAGCCACCAAAAAAATACCAAAGAAGAAGTATAATTGGTGCAGTAGTTGTGAGGGTAAATGGTAATGAAATGTGTAATTAAAATCAGAGATGGCAAAAGAGGGAAAGAAAAAGAAACAAAGAGCAAAAGTAATGTGCAGAAAACAGTTACAAATGTGGTAGATATTGATGAAATTACATCAATAAGTTTAAATGTGAAAGGTCTAAATATATTAATTTTAAAATGCCACTTAAAAGTAGGACACTCTCGTTGTGAATTTTTTAAAAAGACTCCATTACAGATTGTTTAAAAGAAAAAAAAAGAAAAAAAAGATCTTGAAGATTCAGATAGGTTAATAGTAAGGAACAGAGACCGATAAACTGTACTAACAGTAATCCAAAGAAATCTGGACTAAGCATATAAATTTAAGATAAAGCAGGCTTCAGAGAAAGAAAGATTATCAGTAATAAAGAAAGCCATTGTGCAATAATAAAGAGCCATTATGCAATTATAATTTAAATTTAATAAATTATCTAAATGTAAATAAATTTAAATTTGAAGAAACATACAAATTTAAAACATGGATATGCCTAACAACAGTGTGTCAAAATATATGAGACAAAACAATAGAGTTTAAAGTAGAAATAGACTGTTCAATTATTATTAATCTTTAGACTTTAATCTCCCTCTGTCGGGAATTGACAGATCAAGCATGCATAAAATCAGTAAAGATATAGATAAGTTGAACAGCACTATTAATCAACCGGAATTTTTAAAATACTCCACCCGACAATGGCAAAATTTACATTCTCTTCAAGCTCTCATAACACATTCATTAAGATAGACCACATTCTGGGTCTTAACTAATTTAAAAAATAGATATCATGGAAAGTATGCTCTCAAACTACAGAAAAATTAACTATAAACAACAGAAATATGGCTACAGGACCCTTAAATATTTGAAAATTAAGCAATTCATTTCTAAATAACCTATGGATCAAAGAAGTCTCAAGATAAATTTTTAGAATAGTTTGAACTATATGAAAACAAAATATAACTCATCAAATACATAAAATGTTAATCAGTGCCTAAACGGAAATGTAGCTAACTAAATGCACATATTAGAAATTCCAAACAAACTGTTACCAAATCATATGTAACAATGTATAAAACATTATATGTCAAAATCAGTGGGCTTTAATTCAGGCATGAAAGGCTGGCTCAGGATATGGAAAAGCTTTGACAAAATTCAACAATTATTTGTTTTATACTTAGAGCAAACTAGAAATACATAGGAACTTGCTCAACCTGCTTAAAAATATATATAAATGTAGGGTATATTTTATCTATAGTTGTAACTATATATATTGTTTCCTATAGAAATATATACATAACTATATACATAGTTACATACGGCAATATTTATAGTTATATATATAGATACATGAATTAGTATATATACATCTATTTCCATACCCTGTCAGCTAAAACACTTGGAAGCAACAACACCCCACTAATCATGACCACACCTAGCACCTAGGACTGTTTTCAATATATGTTTCAACAAAATAAACTGTGGCTCCTTGGAGGAATAGCTGATTGTAAGATTAAGGCAGGAAACACATAAAAAATGATTAGAGTATATTTCAGTGTCAGAAAGCAAAACAGAAGTACAGACACATACACTTACACACAAATACACACACAATAATGGGAGTATATCAAAAATACACAGGTGGGAGCCAAATGAATAAAACCTCTACATGGCTATATTAGTCTGTGCTCGTGCTGCTATAGAGAAATATCTGAGACTGGGTAATTTATAAAGGAAAGAGTTTTAATTGACTCACAGTTTTGCATGGCTGGGGAGGCCTCAGAAAATGTACAATCATAGCAGAAAGGGAAAGAAAACACATACTTCTTCACATGGCAGCAGGACAGAAAAGTGCAGAGCGAAGGGGAGAAAAGCTCCTTATAAAATCATCAGATCTCATGAGAATGCACTCACTGTCACAAGAACAGCATGGAGGTAACCACCCCCATGATTCAATTACCACACACCAGTCTATTTGCTAAAACACAGCAATCATCAACTTTGCTCCAGTTCCCAAGCTCCTCATCTCCATCTAAGACTGCTTCAGCCTGGACTTCAATGTCCTTATCACGATCAGCATTTCCGTCAAAGTTATTCAACAGGTCTCAGGAAGTTCCAAACTTTTTCTCATCTTCCTGTCTTCTGAGCCCTCCAAGTCTCTACGAAGTTCCAAAATTTCTCACATTTTTCTGCCTTCTTTTGAGTCCTCTAAACTGTTCCAACCTCTACCTGTTACCAAGTTCCAAAGTCACTTCCACATTTTTGTGTATCCTTATGGCAGTGCTTCATTCGCTGGGTACCAATTCATTGTGTTAGTCTGTTCTCACATTGCTATGAAGAAATACCCAAGACTAGGTAATTTATAAAGGAAAGAGATTTAATTGACTCACAGTTAAGCATGGCTTGCAAGGCCTCAGGAAACCCACAATCATGGCAAAAGTAATCACATCCTTCTCACATGGCAGAAGGAGAGAGAACTGCTGGGCTAAAGGGGGAATGCCCCTTATAAAACCATGAGATCTTGTGAGAACTCACTCACTATAATGAGAGCTGCATGAGGGTAACTGACCCAATGATTCAATTACCCCTGACTGGATCTCTTCCACAACATGGGGGGATTATGAGAACTACAATTTATGATGAGATTTGATTCGGGACACAGTCAAACCACATCAATGGCCAAAGCTGGAACAATTTGGACAACAAAATAAAATGTCCATTAGTTTATATTGTTACTTTAAAAATGAACAAATAAACAAATTTTAAAAGAGAGAGGAGACAAATCTTCCATGTGGAAAAATCCCAAATAATTTATGCATACATCTCCCCTTAAGGAAGCACAACACAACAGCCTTCCACTCTTCAAGTGTGAGTTGTGCACGTTGACCTCTTTCCAAACAGTATAGTACAGAAAAGAACAAAAGAGTAATTTCACAGTGGAGCAACTTTTTTTTTTTTTTTTTTTGGAAATGGAGTCTCACTCTGTCACCCGGGCTGGAGTGCACAGTGTATGATCTCAGTTCACTGCAACCTCTGCCTCCCAGGTTCGAGCAATTCTCCTGCCTTAGCCTCCTGAGTGGCTGGGACCACAGGCACACTCCACCATGCCTGGCTAATTTTTTGTATTTTAGTAGAGATGGGTTTTCACCCTGTTGCACAGGCTGGTCTCAAACTCCTGAGCTCAAGCAATCTGCTTGCGTGGGCCTCCCAAAGTGCTGGGATTATAGATGTGAGCCACTGTGCCCTGCCACAGTGGAGCAACTTTGAAACACTACCTCTGCCAGGTGATCGGGGTTAACATCAATGGTAAGAAGTCATGTTCTTGCCATGTGCTTTTAATATGATATGGTAAGAATGGGCTCTTACCCTTGTCCTCTCCCTTCTAAAAATCTTAGTATCAGTCTAAGAAAAACTTAAAAAAAATAGAGGTACATTCTCTGAAATACCTAACCAATTCTCTTCAAAACTCTAAAGATCATCAATAACAGTCCAAGAGACTGTCACTGACAAGAAAACCCTAAGGCACATAACAACTAAATGAAATATGGTATCCAATATAGGATCCTGAAACATAAAATAGACATTAGCTAAATACTAAGTCAATCTGAAATCTAAGTAAATTTTAACAAAGTACATATTTCAGTTACTGGTGCTATATCAATATCAGTTCATTAATTGTAGCAAATGTATTATGGTAATGTGACATGTAGGGAGAACTCCTGAAGCTATTGCTAGGGAATAAAAGATGAAATGCTCCTGATAATTGTAAATACAAAGTTGCATGCAGGATTGTGTAAAGACAATGCCAGGTTGGGCTGCCAGAATGAGCCAACAGCGTGTGATGTGCTTCCCCCTGCAGAGAGCCTACAAATGGACGTGCAGTCAGGGAGGTTTCACATCGCCAAGATTCCTATCCCAGAAAAGCAGATGTTCATAGCTCTGGGAATGGAATGCAACCCTTGTGGAGAGCCTATAAATGGACGCATGAGGGGCACCTGTTCATATGATTAAGATAGGGCTATAAACACCCTCATCTTGCCACGGCTCTTCTAGGCCTCTTTAGGGTTAAGGCATACTCCCTTCTGAGAATTTCTGGTCTAACTGATTGTCTAGTTTCTTGTTCTGTTTCTATGGATCGTTTGTAACCAGCTTTTGCTGCAACTGTTACTGCTGATTAATATCTTGCTAATCATAGGTTATTGAAAGACTGTGTTTCTGTTTTAAGGGTCTGTTAGAAATTGCTGATCCATACACTATATTGTAAATTTTTATCTCTGTATACTGTACTTCTGCATACCGATGTTATGTTAAACATTACTTCATCCTCATGTGACCATCTCACCTCATAATCAAACCTCCCTAAATACTTCACTAACCTACTCCTGCCCTCACTAAACTTAATAATAAATGCTGGTATATCCAGTACATTGGCAGCATCGCAAGACCAGAAGGCGGTGACTCCCCTGGACACAGCTTTCACTAACTTGTGTGTGTGTATTATTTCTTGACCTGCCGATCTGCCTGGGAACAAAGACAGTGCCCTGTTGCATTCCAGGCTGCTGGCCAGACCCCACAATAGTGACATAATAAGAGTAGAAACTAGGATTTGTGTATGTGGAAACATTGTACTATCTCCTCAAATTTTCTAAAATCTAAAATTAAAAAATCTATATACTTATATGTATATAATACTTATATATAAACACACTATATATATACACACTATATCTGTAATTGTATAATGTATCAATATATTCACAACATATATATTATTTGTATTTGGTATGTGTATGTGTAGATAAATATATGCATGTGTACATATACATATGACATTTGTATACATAATACCATTTGCAGGTTTCATCGTGGAACTTTGTATTAAAGCTTCTCAATGGTAAGCAGGAAATTATTTAGAGCAATTACAAGATCTAGAGATATTTTAATCCAAGAAATAAGCCTAAATCTGAAGACAAAATTAACAGAAATATGATTTCTGAAGCATTTTTAAGTGTACTTCTCTGTCCCAGACAGAAAAGTTTGAAAAGTACATTTCAATACACTTTTTTTCTAGAAAAGTACATTTTAAACTTGTATGAATTTCAATTATGTCTAAAAGTTCAACACAATCAAATGTTGTATGTGTCAACTGTTTAACTCCCCTGATAAAATACACCTGTCATTCACCAGAGCTCATAGAGCAATGAGCAAGGAGGAATGGGTATGATTTGAAAATAGCCTGCACGGTTCACTCTGACTTGAATCCTATAAGGATATGCCTCATCTACCCGAGAATTACTGATTTACACAGAAACATGTGCATATTTAATGAAAAACAATTTAGTGCAATGTTTATGTGTCTAGACTTTAGAATGGTGAGAAGTGAGGAAATTTTATTTAATTTTTTCTGTCCTTTAGATTTTTGATCTACAAATGGGGATAGTAATACCACCAAAGTCTTTGAGTGTTTCGAATATTAAATGAGTTCAGAAATACCAAATGCTGAAAATAATCCTTAGTGTATAGTAAGAGCATAGCTATATGCTAATTCTATGTTGCTACCTCAATGTTATTCTTTTTCCCATTTATTCTGCTGTTTCTTTTCTGCTGTTTGTTTATTCATTTCCTATTTCTTTATTAAGATTATTTATTAAATACTTATAATATGTCCCACTATGCTAAGTGCTTTACATGTAATGGATCAATTATCTTTACAGCAACTAGGGAGGGTGTACATTATTATCTATATTAGGAAACTGAGGAACAGAAAGAACTTGTGAACATGTGAACTTATTTAATGTTATACATGGCAAAGCCAGATTTCTAACCTGGATCTCAGCAACAACAGGTCTATGAGATTACCTGCTATAATATACTGAAATGTGAATTTTGACAGGGAAAATAAAAAAGGATGTGTTCTTGTTTGCCTCTAAATAATCTGTAGTGTTTTAAAGTGAACTTAGGAGAGATGGAAAATATATGGCCAATATGTGGTTCCTGGAACCAGACATCCTGACTTAGAAAACATGCTCTACTAGTTAGTAGTCCAGTGATCTGGGGTAGGGCAATTTACTTCTGTGCCTCAGATGTCTTGCTTGAGGATTAAATAAGTGTATTAGTTCCTTTTGACACTGCTGATAAAGACATATTCGAGACTGGGAAGAAAAATTGGATTAATGGACTCAAGAGTTCCACGTGGCTGAGGAGGTCTCACAATTATGGCTGAAGGTGAAAGGCACTTCTTACATGACAGTAGCAAGAAAGAATAAGAGAGAAGTAAAAGTGGAAACCCCTTATACAACCATTAGATCTTGTGAGACTTACTCACTACCATGAGAACAGTACGTGGAAAACTGCCCCCATGATTCAATTATCTCCCACTGAGTCCCTCCCATAACACATGGGAATTATGGGAATACAATTCAAGATGAGATTTGGATGGGGATACAGAGCCAAACCATATTATTCCACCCCTGGCTCTTCTTGCCAAATCTCATGTTCTCACATTTCAAAACCAATTATGCCTTCCCTAAAGTACCCCAAATTCTTAAGTCACTCCAGAATTAACTCAAAAGTCCACAGTCCAAAATCTCATCTGAGACAAGGCAACTCCCTTCTAGCTAGGAGCCTGTAAATTCAAAATCAAGTTAGTTTTTTCCTAGATACAATGGGAGTACAAGTACTGGGTAAATACAGCCATTCCAAATAGGAGAAATTAGCCAAAACAAAGGTTCTACAGGTCCCACACAAGTCCAAAATCCAGAGAGGCAGTCAAATCTTAAAGCTGAAAAATAATTTTTGATTCTCTCTCACATCTATGTCATGCTGATTGAAAAGGTATGTTCCCACTGCCTTTGGCAGCTCCACTGCCTTGAGATGCAAAACATGGGCTCCCACTGCCTTAGGCTGCTGCTTTCACTGGCTGGTATTGAGTGTCTGCAGCTTTTCCAGGCACACAAGGCAAGCTGTGGGTGGACCTACAATTTTGGGGTTCAGAGAATCGTGGTGGCCCTCTTCTCATAGTTTTACTAGGTGGTGCCTCAGTAGGGACTCTGTGTGGGGGATCTGACCCCACATTGCCCTTATTGACTGCCCTAGCAGAGGTTCCCCATGAGGGCCTCGCTTCTACAGCAAACTTCTGGTGTTTCTGTACATCCTCTGAAATCTAGGCAGGGGTTCCCAAACTTCAATTCTTGACTTCTGTGTACCTGCAAGCTTAACACCATGTAGAAGTTGCCAAGGCTTGGGGCTTGCATCTTCTAAAGCCACAGCCGGAACTAAACCTTAGCCCCTTTTAGTAATGATTGAAGCAGCTGGAACACAGAGCACCAAGTCCCTAGACTGCATACAGCACAGACTCTGGGCACAGCCCACAAAACCATTTTTTCCCCCTAGGTCTCTAGACCTCTGATGGGAGGGGCTGCTGCGAGGGTCTATGATGTGCCCTGGGGTTATTTTTCCCATTGTCTTGGGGATTAACATTTGATTCATTGTTACTTATGCAAATTTCTGCAGCTGGTTTGAATTTCTCATAAGAAAATGGGGTTTTCTTTTCTATTGCATTGTCAGGCAGAAAATTTTCTGAACTTTTATGCTCTATTTCCTTTTTAAAACTGAATACTTTTAACAGCACCCAAATCAGCTCTTGAATACTTTGCTGCTGAGGAATTTCTTCCACCAGATACCCTAAATCATCTCTCTCAAGCTCAAAGTTCCACAAATCTTTAGGACGGGGCAAAACGTCACCAGTCTCTTTGCTAAAACGTAACAAGAGTCGCCTTTGCTCCAGTTCCCAACAGGTTTCTCATCTCTATCTGAGACCACCTCAGCCTGGATTTCACGGTCCATATTATTATCGACATTTTGTTCAATGCCATTCAAGAAGTATGTAGGTAGTTTCAAACTTTTCTACATTTTCCTGTCTCCTTCTGAGCCTTCCAAACTGTTCCTACTTCAGCTTGTTACCCAGTTCCAAAGTTACTTCCTCATTTTTGGGTATCTTTCCAGCACCACCCAACTCTACTGGTAACAATTTACTGCATTAGTCCATTTTCATGCTGCTGATAAAACATACCTGAGACTGGGAAGAAAAATAAGTTAAATGCACTCACAGTTCCACATAGCTAAGGAGGCCTCACAATCATGGCAGAAGGTGAAAGTCATTTATTACATGGTGGCAGCAAGAAAGAATGAGAGAGACACGAAAGCAAAAATCCCTTATAAAACCATCAGATCTTGTGATACTTATTCATTACCACGAGAACAGTATGGGGGAAGTGCCCCCATGATTCAGTTATCTCCCACCAGGTCCCTGCATCAACATGTGGAAATTATATGGGAGTATAATTTAAGAGATTTGTCTGGAGACACAGAGCTAAACCATATCAGTAAGATAAAACTATAAACACTCACATTGATGGATCGATATCTGTAAACTAATGGAGTGTGTGTTCAGCGCAGAGTAATGTGGGCTATAATAAATATCATTAAATTATTAGTAGTGTTTGGATGAACGGAGGCAAGATAGTGCACTTCTGGGTTCTTCATCTCCCCCCAACCCTTCCCGCGCGCGCGAAAATGCAGCCGGCGACCCGGGAAGGTGCAGACCAACTAGGCATGCGCCAGGTGATGTCAATTCGAAGAGACCAAGATTTACCTGGTCGCACCAGTGGAACGCCCCCCGACACGCCCGTGCCCCACCTATTGCCCTCCCACTCCTAGAAAAGCCGCTCCAGAGGGATGCCACGAGCGGCCTTCTCACAGCCCCACTCCTGTCGGGATGTCAGGACTGTGGGAACTCCCTCCGAGAGCCCCACGGGGGGACTCTGTCGGCCTTCTTTGCCGGAGGCCGACAGACCTCTTCCCCACACCTTAGGTGACCAAAATAAACTTGCAGTTTTGCTCCTACACTTGCCTAGTCGCTGGTTCTTTTGTGCCCACTCTGGTGGTCTTAGAAAAACAAGTCAGTTGGTGCGGAGCCCGGGAGGAGACCCCTCCTCAGGGCCCCCAGGGTCTGGGGAGCCTCCTCCTCCTCCTCATTCCACCCCGCAGTCGGACCAGGACCTGAGACCTGCTTCCCTCACTCTCACGGCCTCTCTGGGGTAAGTGCCCTTGTCTCCTCTTTACCTCCCTCGGCCAAAATCCTGCGCAGGTCCGAGGTCCATTTGGAGCCACCAAGTGGCTCGGGAGACCCGTTCAGGACGGAGACGTCCGCCTGAAGGTAATCTCCACTTTGGCTCCATGAGCCTCCAGTCTGTCTCTGCTGGTTCCAAAGGACGCTTTGAAGCCAGGCAGGGATCCATTTCCATTTCCATTGTGTCGATTGTGTCGGTAAAGAGGAAACAAACGGGAAACCCCCCAGTCCAAATTTCCAAAGAGCACCCCCTTAGGGTGCCTCCTAGCCAATTTAAAAAACCTTACAGCTCGAACAAGACCTTAGGAGGAAGCGGTTAATTTTCCTTTCCACTGTGGCGTGATCGAACTCAGCAATTTCTGCCAGTGGCTAGGCAAGTGGTCTGAAATTAATTACATACAAGGCTTTTGGGCCTTACGCTCTCCTCCGATCTGCCCTATACTCCTCTTTCTCTCCCCGCTCTCTCCACCCCCTCCCTTCCTGCCCAGACTCCTCCTCCTCCCCCCATCCAGACTCCTCCTTCCTCCTCCTTATCTACTAGTAATCCACTCGGTCCTGTGCCTCCTTCCAGGCCCCCAACTGGCTGTCTTGAGTCCCCTATCTCTGCCCACACCCTCCTACAGTGTTAACGCCTTTGTGAAAGGTAGCTGGGGCGGAGGGGGTAGTTAGAGTACATGTCCCTTTTTCATTGGCCGATCTTTCCAAAATTGAGAAGCGTTTAGGTGATTTCTCAGCTAATCCTACCATATACATAAAGAAATTTAGATACCTTTGTCAGGCCTATGACTTAACTTGGCATAACCTCCAGGTTATCCTAACCTCTACCCTAAACTGACTGAGGTTCTAACCCAGTATACCCGGTTAGATCCGGCCTCCCCCACAGGGGCCACCATTTTGGCATCTTATTTCATTTCTCAATCAGCTCCTGACATTCGTAAAAAACTTCAAAAGGTAGAGGATGGTCCTCAGACACCAATACAAGACCTGGTTAAATTAGCCTTTAAGGTCTATAACTCCAGAGAGGAGACGGCAGGCTCACCTCAAACAGAAGTTACAGCTCCTAGCAGCGGCTTTACAGCCCAGTCATAACCCCAGGCCAGAGAGTACACACTCCGCAGACTCCAAGGCTAGGAAAGGAGCCTGCTATAAGTGCGGCAAGGCAGGACACTATGCCAACAGGTGTCCGCAAGGTCCCCGAGCCCCAACGCAGCCTTGCTATAAGTGCAAGGCGTCAGGACATTGGGCCAGTGAATGTCCTAACCCTCATCCACCAGCAGCCCCCTGCCCTGCTTGCCATCAGGGAGGACACTGGAAGTCTGATTGCCCCACCCTGAGAACAGGTGCTGCGTCTCCACGTGACCCCCTTTCCCAGGATCCTGGGAGCTCCTTCCAGCTCCTACATCTGGACGACGATGACAACTGAAGGTGCCGAGACTCGGGGACCCCCATCACCCTCGCAGAGCCGCGGGTAACTCTCCTGGTAGCGGGTAAGACAATCAATTTTTTAATCAACAGCGAGGCTACCTATTCTGTTTTGCCGTCCTTCTCTGGACCTAGCCTTCCATCCAATATCTCTGTAGTAGGAGTAAGCGGAAAGCCATCCACTCCACAAAAACCCCACTCCTTAATTGCTGCCTGGCCAACAACTACTCTGCGCACTCGTTCCTCATTCCCAGCTAAAAAGGGCCCCTACCAAAAGCAATCAGTGGAAATCAGTTTGGCTTTCCCCCACTCGCCTCAAACTTACTAAATTTTCTTAACTATCTCATACTCATCAACCTTGCTGGGACCTTCCTTCTGGGTTTTGCCCCTATTCCAACAAATGCTTCCATTCCTCATTCCTATACTAATACTGTGCCTTATTTTATTCTTCATCCTTACGTCCAAATGCCAACCATGGGCCCTGACCTTAACGACGCCCCTTAACAGCAGGAAGTAGCCAGACAGACCACGGCGCCCCTTATCACTATTACCAATAAAAGGTTGGAATGTTTGGATGAATGGAGGCAAGATGGTGCACTTCCGGGTTCTTCATCTCCCCCCAACCCTTCCCGCGCGCGCGAAAATGCAGCCGGCGACCGGGAAGATGTAGACCAACTAGGCATGCGCCAGGTGATGTCAATTCCAAGAGACCAAGATTTACCTGGTCGCACCAGTGGAACGCCCCCCGACACGCCCGTGCCCCGCCTATTGCCCTCCCACTCCTAGAAAAGCCGCTCCGGAGGGATGCCACGCGCGGCCTTCTCACAGCCCCACTCCTGTCGGGATGTCAGGACTGTGGGAACTCCGTCCGAGAGCCCCACGGGGGGACTCTGTCGGCCTTCTTTGCCGGAGGCCGACAGACCTCTTCCCCACACCTTAGGTGACCAAAATAAACTTGCAGTTTTGCTCCTACACTTGCCTAGTCACTGGTTCTTTTGTGCCCGCTCTGGTGGTCTTAGAAAAACAAATCAAGTAGTATTATTTCCAATAAACAAGTGAAGAATCAATACACTCATGAGAAAATTGTCAGAAGAATATAAATCATTCCACCATAAAGCACACATAATATTCATTGCACATTCACAATAGCTAAGTCATAGAATCATCCTAAATGTCCATCAGTGGTAGACTGGATAAAGAAAATAACTCATGGAATACTATGCATCCATTAAAAAGAAGGGGATCATGTTTTTTCGGAAGCATGGATATAGCTGGAGGCCATAATCCTAAAAGAACTATGGAACTCAAAACCAAACACCACATGTTCTCACTTGTAAATGGGAGCCAAACACTGAGTACACATGGATGCAAAGAAGGATTAAACAGACCCTGGGGCCTACTTAAGCGTGAAGTGTACGAGGTGGAAGATGATGGAAACACTGCCTATATAGTACTGATATAGTTTGACTCTGTGTCCCCATCCAAATCTCATCTCAAATTGTAATATCCATAATCCCCACATGTTGAGGGTGGGTCCTAGTGGGAGGTAATTGGATCATGGGGCGCAGTTTACCCCATGTTGTTCTCATGATAGTGAATGAATTCTCACGAGATCTGATGGTTTTAAAGGGATTCTTCCCTCTTCCCTATGTCACTCCTCTCTCCTGGTTCCTTGTGAAGAAGCATGTGTTTGCTTCCCTTTCCGCCATGACTGTAAGTTCTCTGAGGCCTCCCCAGCCATGTGGAACTGTGAGTCAATTAAACTTTCCATTATAAATTATCCTATCTCAGGCAGTTCTTTATAGCCGTGTGAAGATGGACGAATACAGGTACTATTCGTCCTGGGTATTTAATACCCAGATGAGGTATTAAAATAATCTGTACTCCAAACCCCCATGACACACAATTTTTCTATATAACAAATCTGCACATGTATACATGAACCTAAAGTTTAAAAAAATACAGAATTGTCAAAATAAAAATGCTTTCTGCAGTCTGTTCCACATTTTAAACATATCTTTTCATTGTATAGTTGTGTGAACTGCTTGCCAATAAAGCTCACTTTCTGCCTATCTATCCAAATGCTGATTTTGTAATTGTCAAGTCATTCTGTCCTGCTTTATTCAAAGACTATTTTATTCCATTTTCATTAATGTATTATATTCCTACAACACATATGGTCTAAATCATTTCTCGTGTGATGATTTTGAACTATTATTTGCATTGTTTACTGATGATGAAACTTTTTAATATGTTTGTCTTTTTCTTCTAATTTTAAATTAAGCACTTGGAAGACAGAATTTTCTCTCATCACCTACATGAACTTTCGGTAGATTGTGTATAAAAATTGATTGTTTGTAAGGTTAGATTGATAATGACTACATTTAAAATTTGATGACTGAAGTTTTATAAAATGGCTTAGATATTTATATGTAGTCTAATTTATTGTAGCATGTATTCCCGATATTCTTATGAAATAATATCTTAATGTAGAAAGTGAAATATTATTTCTATCTAATGTCAATAACAGGTGAAAACTGTAGCAGAATAATTTTCTTGATACCCATCTAAAAAGCTTTCAGAGACTTGTTATGTTACTGTCTCTGCAGGGCAAATTCCTGAATAGCCTTTGCCAACCCAGCTCTTCCTTTCTTGCTTGCTTGTAGTTCTCAAAAATAACTGTAGAATGTGCTGGGAATGCAACACCCTGAGACAAAAAGAAACTGTGTAGAACAGTCGAGACTCTGTTCTTGCTCCTTCTGGAACAGGATGTCCTTCAATGCTTTAGCCTAGAGTGCCAAATCACCCCTGGGGGATAAAATGCAGAATGAAGTGGCTGTCAGTAACCTTCAGCTGTCAGGCAATGCATGATGCAGGTGCACACAAGATATTGAAAAATAATCATTTGTTTCTCCTAAGAAAATTCAGATACATTCTATTAAATCAGTATAGTTATTAATTTTATAAACTAATTTCTTAAATGTGGTAATAACTTTCTCTATCATTGATGAGATACATTTTTTAATGCTTTGGTTAAGCTATAAAGTATCTTATAGAAAACAATATATTAGTTCAAATTTACAACTTAATTGGAAAATGTCTTATTATTATGAAGAGAAAATTGCTAGAAATTTAAATAAAATAGCCCATCAACACTACTGACTTTCTCCCTGCTGTGACCCATATCCCATTATCGTAGGATGATGATCAGACTAGTGTTGAGTCGTATTGAATAAAGCCTTTCAAAAAATTCTACATAATTGACTCTTTTTAATATCAACCCACAGGAAAAAATATTCATTAATTGTCTCTAAGGTGTTTAATACAATATCAACTTGATTGAATATGCCATATAATCTGTTATACAACCTGAAGCATAATTGAGATAGACCTAGCCTCAAGCTAGTTGAAAAATAAGTTACCAGAATTACAACCCACTGATCCGCTCAGTAAGTCAGGCTTATTAGGTGGTTGACTTCCACATGAAAATACTCAGAGCCCCTGCCAAAAATAGCAACCTCCAAATCTGTATTTGTATTTTTAGAAGCAACAATAATTTAAAAATATATATTTCAAAATCTGTAAAGGAGAGTTTTTTCTTGCTTGTTAGTGGTAACTGTAAATGCATCAGGTGTGAAATACAACATAATACATCTTTAGAGAATATGTGGCCTTAGATAAAATGATTTTATATGCAACACATTCATAGAGCTTATGTTAACTAAATTTAGATAATCCTTAGTATACAAATCTTAAGGTATTCAGAGACTGATCATCACTCTGATCATTAAAATAATAGCTAGACCCCAAGGGACTGTGGCTTTTAGAAGAAGAAACAGCCAAGGATGTGATATCTTAGGGGTGGTAGCAAGAAAATAGACCAAGACAGCATATTTTCATGCCATGTGATGCCTGATGAAATGTAAAATGAGTAATAAAGGCATTTAATGTTCACATATTTTCTACCCTCACTGCTTCTATAATATCAATGCTCCATAATAACTATCACCTTCACCCCATCCTTATTTAAAAATTAGTGTTGCTAATTTTTGCTCAAAGTTAATTGAATTTCAGTAAAATCAAATGGAAATAACTTGTAATTGTAACAGCTTCCACAGCAAAACTGAACTAAAACAGATTTTCAGATAAGGTTTATTATTCTTATACATCTACACTAAGGGTCTATCAGCTGGAGTCTTGATCAAGGGTACATATTTATGGTCTTATAAGGTCAAAATAAGTGTCAATAATGGTCAAAGGCCAATTTAACAGAAGAATCTTCAAAAAATCAAAGTTTATTTTGATACAGGTTGATCATCTTGAGTAGACAAAATTTATTACGTGCACCCTAGAAAATCTATACTATGTGACACATTTAGAAGAAAACTTAGTTTTTAATTATTTAAATAGTGAAGAATTAAAATAAGTGGCATAATTTGTAAATTCATGTCATTTGTTCTTCTTATGTTCTGGTTCATAGGCATAAGGAGAAAAACAGATACAGCTTAGATTAGTAACAGAGACTACTTTCTTGCATAATAAATTTGTTAATAACACCTTGGATTCAGGAATAATAGAATCCCATTTCCTAGTGACTCTTGTTCCCATTGAGGAAGTTGTTATCTTTCTGGTTTGAGCAGTGATCTCACACCCATCCTCAGATACTGCCTGTGAAATCTCAGATTCCACGAGAGGACTAGACTTGCCAGTCTTCATAGCCTCCCCTAAGCTTGCAACCAAAACCTCTTCACAATTGCTGGGCTTTAAACACAGATGCTACACCACCCTATGGATCTAATTAGGCCAACTTGATAGATATTTACATATTCAATTCAACTGTAATTTTAGCTAATTGGACTTCGCTATCTAAAAGATGCATGAAGCAAGTCCTTTCCCAAATGAGTTACATCATTTGAGTAAGTTCTCAAACTCTCTGAAATCCCCTCTTTATATAACTCAGAGTTTTATGCTTTTGATGTGAGTAAAGGGGTAAAAGTTAGACCTCTGATGCTTTAGTTAGAGGAGATTCTTTTTTCTTTTTTTTTTTTTTTTTTTTGAGACGGAGTCTGGCTCTGTTACCCGGGCTGGAGTGCAGTGGCCGGATCTCAGCTCACTGTAAGCTCCGCCTCAGTTAGAGGAGATTCTTATAAGCACTTAGATGATAAATGCAAATCACCTGTACTGAAACAGTTTTCTGGTATATCTTAGCCTTGGTGACTCAAATGATATTGAACTATATTCAGTGACTGATGCCAGGTTGTTAGTGTCATAGAGTTAAATCTTACATTAAAAAAATATTTGAGTTAACTCTAACACAAATCTACCAAGAAGATGCCTATAAAAGTGAAACAACAATGCCTTCTATTTTTCACGGACTAAATGGAATCATGAATTAAATATAATATATCCAGGTATCAATATATTAATTAATTATACTCCACTTTTCAAGAAAGTATGCGGAAAAGTATAGTCATGCTTTAAACTATAACATAAATAAAGATTGAGAACTTTGATGTAGAAATATCAGCCCAGTTTACAAATCCGTGAGCATGATGATCCTATTTAACTTCAGCCTGCCATCTAACATTTGTTTCTTGTAAAATCAAATTGCATATTTTATTATGTAGAAAATATGAAGAGGATGTTGAGATGGTAAGATAACAGTTTTAGTTATTTATTGGTGTGTAACATACCACGCTAAAACATAATGGTTTAAAAACAACAATCATTTACTTGGTTCACTAATCTGCATTTTGAATAGAGAGTCCATTAGAGATGGGTTAGCTTTTAGCTGGGAGTTCAGCTTAGGTTGTTGGTCTGCAGGCCTCAGTTCCTCTCCTCACAGTCTAATGGCTGGGTGCTAAGTGGAAGTGTTCCAGGAGCTAGAAAATGGAAGGTCCTATTTTCTTAAGGTCCAGACCTGGAAAGAAGAAGAGCCTCAATTTAGCCATATTTAATTGATCCAAATAGTTGCACAGGCTGCTGAAATGTAAGACAAAATAACCCAGCCCCACATCCAGGTGGGAGGAGTGCCAATATTTTATTTACTTCATCTTTAATTTACCTCAATTACTAGAATATATAATGCAGCTCATTTGTTTCTAGATTTTTTTTTAGAAATGTAAGCTGAAGGTTAGAGATTATACCTGATCATATTTAAGTGTCATAGAGGTAAGAAATGGGGATGATAACAATAAATCACCTTTTTCATCATTATTGAGGAATAATTGACAATTAAAAGTTGTATATATTTAAAGTGTATATTTTGATTTTCTCAACTACATATACATTGAAGAATAATCACCACAATCAAGCTAATTAATCACAAATAAACAAAAAACATTGAATTTTATACTTTAAAATGTGTGAAGTATACGGAATGTGAATTATATCTCAATAAAGCCACTACTAAGAATGAAAACCAAACAAAAAATCACTTTTAGTGAGGATTTACTATGAACCAGAAACCATAAGGTTATTTTGTGCATATTAATGATTTAATCCTCATAGCAACTCTATGTGTATATATACACATATATATATCCCTATATATCCATATATATATCTCCATATATATTCATGGAGGATATGTGTATGTGTGTGTGTATATATATATCCATAGAGGATATGTATATATGTGTATATATATATATATCCATACAGGATATGTGTATATATACACACATCCATAAGGTGTGTGTGTGTGTATATATGTGATACATATATAAAAGTTGAAGCACTGAGATTAAATAACTTTCCCAAGGTCACACAGCTAGTAAATAGAAGAGTGAGAAATTAAATACGATCAACTCTAACACTCTGTTTCTTCTTGACCTATGCCCTGAAAATTTAATTCTAAATCAATTTCTTACTAGCCTTCCATTAACCACATTGCCTATCCTGCTGTTACCCAGAAACTTTATGATAATTTAGCATAATTTATCAGAAAACTTCAAGTAGTTCAATATAATGTTATCTTCTTTGTAATGCTTATATAAGTCACCTTCTCTAAAGATGGAGATATTTTTTATTCTGCCTTTAATTTTCAGATTTTTTTTCCACCATAGCTCATTATCACACTGTTTCTCCAACTACAGTGGTCTCCATTAGGACAAGATCTTTTACAAACATTCAATGTCATATACCATTTATTTACAGATGTATTATTTTTTTACATGTTGACCGCCTATAATCACCTATAATCCAAAAATCTCAAATCTGAAATGTTACATAATTTGAAACTTTTTGAAGCAATTTATGTTATATAAATTGAAACTAATTGTGACATAATGCCACAAGTAGAAAATTTCACACCTGTCTGACCTCATGTGATGGGCCACAGTCAAAATGTAGTCAAAACTGTTTCAAGCAGAAAATTATTTAAAATATTGTATAAAATTACAATTCCTGCCTATGTATATAAGGTATATATTTTATATAATACATTTTGTGCTTAGATTTCAGTTCCATCTCCAATATGTCGCCTTATATACATGCAAATATTCCAAAATTTAAAAGAAAAACAGATTTGAAGCACTTCTCTTCCCATGTATTTTGAATAAGGGATACTTCCCATGTATCAGACAGAGTGCTATGCATTCATGACATCATTGTGATGCAAGTTGTAGATATGTTTTATTATTAAAAAAAAAAGAGATCAATATATGACATGACTAGGTTGGAAGCTGAGGTCTTCTAATTCTAATCACAGTGTAATTTACATTACTCTGTATTGTGTCAATATGTCAACAGCCAAAACACATATAATAAAATGAAAGCAAACTTTGCCTTATATATTGACAATAGCATTATTTAAATTTATGTTATTTGAATTATATACCAACATATTGGCTATATCATGTATTAATATGTTGACTGTATTAATATTTATATATTATATATTACAGAATTATGTTTTATATGCAAAACATTTATTATGAATGAGACATGAAGGGTACAGATCATCCTAGAGAAAAACTTATCTCAATTTGTGGATTTGTGACACCATAAAACAAGTTATTGCCTTCTAAATTACAATTATGGGAAAGTCATAGAATGAACATTTTTATTTAAAAAAAGAAATGTTGGAAAGAAAAAAGGGATAATGTGTACCAGGCAGGGCCAAAACTCATAATACACATTTTATTAGAATTTTAAGGCCTGAGAATAATCCTCTGTGGCTTCATAATCTGTTTTCTGGACCCACTGGAGCAGTGGTCTCACCCTCTGACCCCAAGGAGTTACCATCAGCCTAGGCCTCTGTGGCTATGGTTCTGCCCCTGGAGTAATTATTTTTCCATTTTATCTGATCTCTGACATTTCCAGTCTAAGCTGGCAGTTTTTCTGCTGATGGAAGATTTGCAAAATTCTTGGTCATTCATACAATTTACATGGGTTCATGCCATCAGACAAAAGGGTCCTACACAAATCTTTCCTGGATGACTGCAATTCTGTTCCTAGCTTCAGCTGAGATTGTTGATCCTATCCATGAGTCAAGCACCTTACATTTTTAGTAACTAATTTTCCAGCCACACCTTAGACTTTGTTTTGAGGCTATGCCATCTGGATGGGCTGATGGTTTTCCAAATCATCAAGTGTTGATTCCTTTTTGCTTAAAAAATTACTTTAAATTTTTTTTCATTTCTCTTGTATGAAATATACACAACAAGAAAAAAAATTAGAGTGTACCTTACAAACTTCCCTTGGAAATGTTTTCAGCCAAACATTCTGTTCACCACAGTATATGTATTATTTATGGTAATTTGAGTTTTCTCTACTCCTCTCATCTCTTATTTCCGATCCTTCAACAGAATTGGTAGTAACATTCATATATCTACAAACAATCTCTTAAAGATATATATTTTTTAAATTATATATCATAGTTGTACATATTTTTGAAATACATGTGGTATTTTGATACTTTATTCTATGTATAATGATAAAATCTGGGTAATTGGGATATTATTATTGAATACTAGAACTTATTTCTTCTAACTGTGTCCATTAACCAACTTCTCTTCATCCTCCTTCCCTCCTTGTCTTTCCACTTTCTAGTAACCACCATTCTACAATCTACCTCCATGAGATCCACTTTACTTAGCTCCCACATATGAGTGAAAATATGCAATATTTGTCTTTCTGTGCCTGGCTTATTTCCCTTTACTTAATGACCTCCAGTTCCACCCAGATTGCTGCAAATGACAGAATATCACTTTTTCATAGCTGAATATTATTCCTTTGTATATTTATATCACATTTTCTTTATCCATTCATTTGTTGACAGTCTCTTAGATTCATTCTGTATCTTGGCGACTGTGAATATTGCTGTAATAAACATGAGTGTGTGGGTATCTCTGTAATATACTGATTTCCTTTCTTTTGAATATATACCCAGAAGTGGAATTGCTAGATTATATGGTAGTTTTATTTGTAGTTGTTTTTTGTTTTGTTTTGTTTTGTTTTTTTGAGAAACTTTCATACTATTTTCCGCAATTGCTGTACTACTTCGCATTCCCACCAACAGTGTATGCCGGTTCCCCTTTCTCTTCATCCTTTGCCAGCATTTGTTATTTTTTGTCATTTTGATGAAAATAGCCATTCTAACTGGAATAAGATGATATTTCCCTGTGGTTTGTATTTAGATTTCTCTGGTGATTAATAATGTTGAATATTTTTTAATAAACCTGCTGGCCATTTGTATAGCTTCTTTTGAGAAATATCTATTCAGATCTTTGTTCAATTTAAAATCAGAATGTTTTTTGCTATTGATTCGGCTGAGTTCTTTATATATACTGATTGTTAATTCTTTGTGAGATGGATAGTTTGCAAATATTTTCTTACATTCTGAAGGTCATCTTTTCACTTTAAGTGTTTCCTTTACTGTGCAGGAGCTTTTTAGTTGATATAATATCTTTTGTCTATTTTTGGTGTTTTTTTTTTTTTTTGGCCTGTGCTTTTGAGGTTTTCTCCAAAAAATCTTTTCCCAGACCAATGTCCTATGGCATTTTCCAATGTTTTCTTCTAATAGATTCATATTCTCATGACTCACATGTTAAGTACTCAATCCATTTTGAGTTTATTTTTATTTTTATATGTAGTGAAAGATAAAGATCTAGTCTTATTCTTTTGCAATATGGATATCTAAATTTCTCAGCATCATTTGTTAAAAAGACTGTCCCTTCCCCAGTGTATATTCCTGGCACCTTGTTGGAAACTAGTTGGCTGTAAGTGCATGGATTTACTTTTGGCTTCTCTATTTTGTTCTATTGGTCTATGCATCTGTTTTTATGCCAGCACCATAATGTTTTGACTACTACAGCTTTGTAGTAGAATTTAAAATTAGGTAGTGTGATGTCCATAGCTTTATCCCTTTTGTTCAGAATTCCTTCAGCTATGTGGGGTCTTTTGTGGATTCAAACAAATTTTAAGGTTTTTTTTTTTTTTTTTTTTTTTTTTTCCTGTGAAGAATGTCATTGGTATTTTGATAGGAATTGCATTAAATCTGTAGATTGCTTTAGATAGTCTAACCATTTAACAATATTAACTCTTGTGTTCCATGAGCGTGGGATATCTTTTCCTTTTGTGTGTGTGTGGCCTATTCAATTCCTTTTTTCAGTTTTTGTTTGTTGGTTTCTTTGTTTGTTTTTGAGACAGGGTCTCATTCTGGTTCCCCAGGCTAGAGTGCAGTGGTACTGTCCACTTATGTATAGGCTTATGTATAGGAAGTAGGTTGAGCTTAGCTAGGTTTAACATGCTTCTTGTAGATTGTTTCAGTAATTCCATGGGCCCAAAGAAAAAGAGGTCATCTTAGATGTTTGGTATCAAGGTTTTTGGCAGTTGGATGTATGTGTTATAATCTAGAATTGTTAGCATCTGATAAGGGAAATAGCTGAGGTATGAGTTTAGCAAATTGTCCACACAGGGTAAATTAAGAGCTTTTTAGCCATAATCTCAAAATAAGATTAATGCAGTACTTTTGAAATATTACAAAGACATCTATACTTTTTCTATCAAAGCCTTCAAAATTCAAACCTATACCCATTACTCATTCCAAAGCCAGTTCTACATTTTTATATATTTGTTACAGCAGTAACCCACTTCCCATTGCAAAAATCTTTACTAGTTTTCTATGGCTGCTGTTACACAGTATTACAAACTAGGTAGCTTAAAACAGTAGAAAATTATTATCTCATGGTTCTGAAAGCTAGAGGTCCAAATCAAGGTTTCAGCGAAGTCATGGTCTCGCTGAAAGATCTAATGAAAAATGTATTTCATGCCTTTGTCTTAGAATAAACTGGAGCTTAGAGGTTAAAAATCCAAACTGGGAATGTCAAGACCTGGATTTAAGTTCTATATTCTTTATTTTCTACTGTTGTGATGTCAAGTATGTTAACTACATCATAGATCCAATGTCGTTACGTCACTGTCAGAAGCAAAAATGATATAATTTATCTAAAATAGATATTTAATGCCTAACACATAGTATTTAGTCAATGCATGTGAATTGTTATATGTCACCAATTCAATATTTTTAGATCATATTTGTGAAGAAATATTTGAAATTATTCTTAATTTATTTCACATTTCATTATATTTTACATATGTGTCTTTTAGGGTAATATTTAAGTGTTACATTACTTCAGTGAGATCATCAGTGATTACAATTTTATTATCCCTAAACATTCTAATGGAATATTTATTGGCCCCTATAACATGCAACCCCTAGACTTAAGCTTGAGACTGTATAAAAATATGTAAAATTCACTGGTGGAAGATTTATGTCTCTGGAGAGGATTAGCTTATCAAGAGAATCCAACACTTCTATTAAAACAACTGGATAAAACAGATACATTATAATAATCACATTTTGAAAAACACCATACTAGTATGGAGGGAAGAAGAGATGTATGGGCAAAAATTGTACACAACTTGCAGCCTTTCCCAGGTGAACTGATGATCTTTAGTCACTTTCTTCGTATAATTTTAAATCAGTTTCAGATGTAGGCTAAGAACTGAGTTTAGAATATTCAGAAGGACTCCACTGATGGAAAAGAGAAACCAGCAGTGCTTTTGATGGTGGTCCAGGAAGGCATGAGGTATTAATGTACAGAAAAGCACACGCGCACCGCCAGCTCTCTTTGTGGGGTATTTACTAAGTTTACAGCTTGAAAGGCTGAAGACCCTGGGTTAAAGCTTTTAAAGGTCAGAGTGAAATGTTCTGTACCTGTTTTGGAAAAACAAAATCCTGCTAAGAAAAGGTGCTTTGAAAAAAAAAGTATCGGTCACCCTCTCAAGTTATTCAGATGTTGAAGCCATATGGGTTTTGTAGGATAAAGAATGAACATGAAAATTACTGGATGGTACAATTAATATTCCGAAATCTTTCAGGTCTTCTGAGAAAGACTGGCCAGATTTTTAATAGACTGAGAGGGGGCACAACTAGTGATGAATGAAAAATCAACTAAGTCATACTAAAACAGAACATTTCCCTGCTTCCTGACACAATGAGGGATGCATATTTCACACACACATATATGACACATATACTACATATATATGCACATGTCATATATGTGTGTATATATACATATACTACATGTGCATATATATATATACACACAACATTTTAAATTAAAATTACAAATGTGAGTGACATCAGCAAGATGGGAAAATGTGAAGTTTAAGCTCTTGTTCCCTGAACAATAATATTGATTTTAGAATGGCATACAGACCGAAAACCCTTTATGGAAACTCCAGAATCTAGTTAAAACGTTATAGTAGTGCAGAAAAATATAAAACCAAGAACATAGCATTGAAATAGGTACAAATATCAATTTTTACTTACCCACATTACCTCCTCCTCCAAGAAAGCATAAGTACCAGGAGAGATGTCTTAATCCATTTTGTGCTGCTATAACAGAATGCCACAGATTGAGTAATTTATAGTGAACAGAAATTTATTTCTCACAGTTAAGGAAGCTGGGAAGTTCAAGATAGAAGGGGGTGGTATCTGGTGAGGCTTTCTGTTGCATCATCCATAGTAGAAGGAAAGAGAAAGTAACAGAGAGAGAATTAAAAGGGGGCTGAACTCCGTATTTTATAATGAACCCCCTCTGGTAATAATGTCATCAATTCATTCACCTTTCCCTCATGACCTAATGATTTCTTATTAGGCACCACCTCCAAACACTGTTGCATTGAATATTAAGTTTCCAAAAGATACTTGTTGGAGGACACATTCAAATAATAAGAGGGCATCTTGGATGGCAATTTCTGCTTTGGGGCAAAAGAGAATGGGACATGTGTCCATTATCCCCAACATTTTAATACACCGAAAGAGGTTGCTGTCTTGTATCACCAAGAGCACTGTTGGAACTTGCATAGTTTGGACACCTGGGAGTGACTAAAAACAAAAGAAAGAGGCTGGTGACTTGCTACAGCAAGAACAACTTTGCAAGGTTGGGAGAATTTGCAGAACCTGAGGCTTCTCTCCAGGAGGGAGAGGATTGCAGTGTGTCTAAGGAGGAAAATAGGTTAGGCCGAGACGGGCGGATCACGAGGTCAGGAGATCGAGACCATCCTGGCTAACACGGTGAAACCCTGTCTCTACTAAAAAAATACAAAAAAATTAGCCGGGCGAGGTGGCGGGCGCCTGTAGTCCCGGCTGCTCGGGAGGCTGAGACAGGAGAATGGCGTAAACCCGGGAGACGGAGCTTGCAGTGAGCTGAGATCCGGCCACAGCACTCCAGCCTGGGCGGCAGAGCGAGACTCCGTCTCAAAAAAAAAAAAAAAAAAAAAAAAAAATTATTTCAAAATGATTTAATTAATGCCCAAAACAGTACAAAAAATGAAAATAACTAACAACAGCTGAAACAATTAGAAAACATGTAACAAGATAATAGATGTTAATGTAGCTGTGCCAGCCATTACATAAAGTTAGATTAAGTACACTGAATTAGAAACAGATTGTCAACCAAGATTTCAAACAAAAATAAGACAGTAACTTCTGACTCTTAAAGTTACACTTTAAGGGCAAAATAGATTAAAAATAAAAAGTTGAAAAAAGTATCACTTAACACTAATTTAAGAAGTTGATGTGACATATTAGTAAAAGCAAAGTATTCTGTAAGCCAAGAGCTGTTCAGAGTGATAAGAAGGTTATCTCATTTAATAAAAAGATGAATTCAATAGAAAAACATGATATTTTAGAATTTTTTGCAACTACTAAGAGTGCTGAATATATATAAAGCAAATAGTTACAGGAGTAAAAGAAAGAAAAATAGATGAATCCACAGGCACATTCAGAAATATTAACAGCTATGGTAAGCAGTTAAACAATAAGAATATATAGAGATATCCTACAAAGTAATCAACAGATTTATGCTATATAAGACTAACAACTGCAAAATACACATTTAAAAAAATAGATACGGAACAAAATGACTATATGTTGAGCTGAAAACAAAACCTAACAAATTCCAAGGGACTGAAACCATGAAAGATCTCTGATCACAGTGAAATTAAACATAAATCAATAAAACAAAGTTAAATGAAAAATTCCTGGATGTTTGGAAATTAAATGACACATTCCTGTGTAACCAATTGGTCAAAAAAATAAGTAAAAATTATGAAGTATTTTGAACTGAATGATAGTGGAAATATGACTTATCAAAACCTGTGTGATGCAGGAAAAGTAGTATTTGATGACAAATTTATTGCATTAAGTCATATAAGTTATAAAATAAGAACCTTTAAAATTAATGTTCTGGGGTGCCTTGAGAACACACATAAAAAACAGCAAATTAAATCCAAATAAAGTAGAAAGAAAGAATTCCTAAAGCTAAGAGCAGAAATCAATGTCATCAAAAGCTGATGTGCAGATAATGCCAGTTCCAACAGTGCTCTTGGTGATATAAGAGAAAAACAATAAAGTCAAAAGTTGATTCTTTGAAAATAAAATAATAAAATAAAACACAATTTATAATATCATCAGTGAAAAGGAGATATTATTACAGAGATGATAGACATTAAAAATACAATAATATTGTAAATAAAGTTTTGGTGCAGCAAAAGAAATAGCACTCGAATATAAAATTTTCTTTTTAATTCTCAGCAAGGCAAGTTACTTCTACAGAAGGGTGCACCCTTACAGATGGAGCAATGGTGAGCACACACTTGGACAAGGGAGGGGAAGGGGTTCTTATTCCTGAGGCACAAGGCCCCAGATGCTGTGTCATTCTGCTATTGGCTAGGGTTAGACCACACAGGCTAAAATAATTCTGATTGGCTAATTTAAAGAGAGTGACAGGGTGAATGGTTTGGCGGGAAATATGGTTAGGACAGAGCAGGTAATTGGAATGAGTCAGGGTGAAGCAGGTAATTGGAATGAGTCAGGGTGAAGCAGGTAATTGGAATGAGTCAGAGTGGAGCAGATAATCAGAACGAGTGAGGGTGGAGTAGGTAATCGGAATGAATCAGGGTGGAGCAGGTAATCAGAATGGGACAGGGTAGAGCAAGTAATTGAAAAGGCTGCTTTACGAGGAAGTTAAGTTTAAAAGTAGAAGGTAAAGAATTGAGCATCTTGACATATTGATTCCTTGAAAAGAAATTTAGAACTCATATCTAACAACCCCTCCTCTTGCATTTTCTTACAGCTCTTTCTTTTCAAGCTTTTTAACATGTCTTGGCTTAGTTGTTCTGCTTCATTTTCCAAAAGAAGAAGCTTCTCCAGATAAGGTGGAAGATAGTCAAGGGAGGTTTTAGTAAATGTCATTTTTATAAGCTTCTTCACCAACCCACGGATAAATGATGTGACACAGCTAAGATAAGAATAAGTACACCCATTACGGCTGTGAGTGAAGTAAGAATTGAGGCTAATAATCTTTCCACTTATCCAACCACTTTTCTAGACATTCTGTAAAGGGGTCATTTACCCCTGAGTTGCTGGCTAACTCATTGAATAGCACAGTCAGACCTTTCAATGCCTCTGTTATATGTCCATTAGGAGCGGTGTTGTTTGGGATGAAGGTGCAACATTGAGTTTTAATCATGACACAAAGTCCTCCTCTTTCTGCTAATATCATGTCTAAAGCTATTCTGTTTTCCCAAGTCATCTGGCTAGTAGCCCCTAATTGCTCAGCTATTCCCTTAACAGCATCTCTAGTGTAGTTAATAATTTGCTGTTGGTTGTAATAGATGTAGTTTATCCAATCTACATTTTTATTAATTGTCACCCACCATAATATTGACTCAAATCCTGCAGGTATTTGATTTTGGGCTTTAAATTGATTTGGCATTTCCCATCAAACTCCAATGTGTTTAAATAGATGTGGGAGTCAAAAGACCCGTAAGACACTTCTCTCATTTTACGATGTCTTATTTTTCCTTCCTCTGGTTGATGAAATGCTAGGGTGAAAGGGATAGCCAACTGGACTAAAGCACTAGTGCCATTCTAGTTATTCAGCAGAGTATCCACTAATGGTCCACCACAATACCACCACACGTCTGCTCAGGGATGAACAAGGTCTGACTGATTGATAAGCTCTTGAAAATTCTTAAGCTCACTGCATCTCTTCAGGTCTCCAAGGAATACCAAATTTCCTCCCTGTCATGAGAGACACGATGTGAATTTAGTGTTGGGAGACAGAAGCTGGATGGCCCTCAGGGGCTGACCTGTGGGTGCCGGACTACAGGATATAGCAGAGATAGTGAGTGTGGCACGACTTGTTACTCCAGACTGTAGAATCCTGGAAAAGAGCTACCATGTAGCCCAGGCCTGGTCGACTGGAGGATCACCCTAGTGGAAAGGGGACAATCTGGGCCTATGGCCTGCATGCACACAAGCATAACAATTGCTTTTGTTTAACATACGGATGGAATATTTGATCCATTACAGCCAGGAATTTACATCTTGGTATCCTGTCTTATTTGCCAAAGTTTGTTTTAAGTCTTTAACTTCTGTAATAGCTATCTTGGTCTTGTCATTAGATAGAGGAGGAACAATTGTTCCATTGTGAGAGGTTTTGGAATAAGACTTAGAAGAAGGGGCAGGTGGCAGGGGATCAAAGAAATGCATTTCAAAGAATCCAATAGGGTCTGTCCCTGAAACCTCAGCCCCCATACCATAAAACCGGCTTAAAGAAGGGAACCGACTTAGAAAATGGGAAGAATTTTGAGGGCTTGAGGTAATAACGTGTATAGGATTGCACTGGTTTAGTTGATAGTTGGTGAGGGGGCTGTCCCTCTAGTAAAATGAATGTATGGTTTTAGGAAATTACAAAAACTGGTTGGGGCAGTCCATCCTTGTTTATTAGTGGTCCACAGAACATTGGACCAACTATGGCATAAAAGCTCTACATGGGGGAGCAAGACTCCTGGTTGACACTGTGGTCTTTATCAAAATCTCCCAAGATTAAATGGTCCCAATTCACTAATGCCCAGTCTGAGGAGAGTCAGGAGGGACAGAGGTACTTTTCTGAAGTAGAGAGCTGTCTTTGACTTAGCAAATCCCCACAAGGTATAATAAGGTAAGCATTATGCTCAATAGTTTGAGGCAAAATTGATTTGGTATGTTAATAACTAGATGGTCAGCAATAGAGCAAGGAAAGAAGAAAGAGTAATAGAATAGATGAAAGAGAATTAAATTTTTCTAACTTTAGTTTGGTAGGGTTTTCCCCTGGTACTATGGCGCAGGATTCTCCAGGGGGTGGCGCTTTCTTGGCTCGGGTGTGATAAGTCCATCCCCTTTTTGCTGTACAAACAGCAATCTGAGTGGTTAGCAGCACAAGGTAGGGTCTTTCCCAGGCTGGTTTGAGTTTTCCTTCTTTCCACCCTTTGATGAGAACATGATCCTCAGGTTGGTGATGGTTTACCAGAAATTCTGTAGGTGGTACCTGTGCTAAAAGATTTTTAGTTCTGAGGGAAAGGAAAGTGGAAGATAAACCCAGTATATAATTTCTAAGAAACTAACCTTTTGTTTTAAATGTGGGGACATCAGCAGTGGACTTTGTAGTCCTTGGTGTCTTCTTACTGAGAAATTTCCTTTAGCACCTATTTTTATTAGTTTTTAGATCAAAGAAAGCCAAATATCATTTTATATTTGACAATGATTCTTTCCGTATGATTTTTATACCAGATAAGCTAAATTTCACCTTTATATTAGTGTGTTATTAATGTTAAACTTAATTTTAATAAAAACTTGTTGACATATTTATTCAATTTTTAATGTCTGACTGTAAGGTAAGACTTTTATATGGACTCTTTTTAACCTTTTATAATTTGTTGTTAAAGAGCAGGTTAATGCTTTGAGAAAAAACTGTTGTGCTTTTATTTTAATATCCAGCTCACAGAAAAACTGGATGATAGCACTTTAACTTTAGCTAATATGTTTACACACAGAATTTCCTTTACAGTTAGTGTTTCAAAACTTGCTTAAACCTTTACAACAAAATATTTTTTAACCTTTTAATGTAGGTAAAAATCCACATTCTTATGTCTCCTTATAATTCTTTTACAAAAGTTGTATTTTACTTCCTTTATACACCTTGCATATAAACTGTTTTTGAACAGTTTTGCATTCAGGAGTCCTAATTACTTTTAAATTATACAACATTTCTTGCATAAATTCCTTTTTTTTTAGACGGAGTCTCGCTCTGTTGCCCAGGCTGGAGTGCAGTGGCCAGATCTCAGCTCACTGCAAGCTCCGCCTCCTGGGTTTACGCCATTCTCCTGGCTCAGCCTCCCGAGTAGCTGGGACTACAGGCGCCCACCAACTCGCCCGGCTAGTCTTTTTTTTTTTTTTTTTTTTTGTATTTTTTAGTAGAGACGGGGTTTCACCGTATTAGCCAGGATGGTCTCGATCTCCTGACCTCATGATCCGCCCATCTCGGCCTCCCAAAGTGCTGGGATTACAGGCTTGAGCCACCGCGCCCGGCCATAATTCCCTTTTATAACTTTTTTTCATGACTTTTACAGACAATTCTTTGACATGTCTCAACTTTCTGACTTGTTGCAAACATCCCTTTCTTTAAACAACCAGTTAATTTGTTTTACAGCAAGCATTTACCATAAAACATTCCTTTTTACATAAATTCTCCCCCTGCTTCTTTTTTTTTTTTTTTTTAAGACGATAATCATTCTTTTCCAAAGTGAACTTCCTTCATGTCTGTGGACTAGACTGTCTAAGGCCACAAGATTAGAAGTTAGTATAATACATGTTAAACTGTTAACTTTTAGCAAACTTTACTTTTGTTGAAAAACTTGTAAGTTGGGGATTTCAATTATTCTTTGCTATTAATAAGACTTCGTTCAGTCCATATTAACGTAGAATCGGTATATATGGCTTGTTCCTGATTCTGTAAGTATTTTAAGTCTTGGCTAAGTGCAAACAGCTCACACATTTGAACAGACCAATTATTAGGCAATTTTCCTAAGAGTGCTTCTACAAGAGTTTCCTTATCATTTACTGAATACCCATTGTGTCTTTTTCCTCAATCACCCCAATCACCCAGGAAGAACCATGTACTGTCCTGTCCTGAAGGGAGTTCCTCCTAGGTCTGGTTGGACCTTTGTATGGTAATTAAGATTTAGATACCCTGTTAGGAAACCTGCTGGGTTAAGGAATTTTCAGTGGTAAATGTTAAATGATCTTTTTCTAAAAGAATAGTCTTACACTTAAAGTACTTGAAGGTTCTTGAGTCAGTGAGCTACTTTTTTGCTTTTTTTTTTTTTTTTGACTTAGGATAGTTTTGACCAGATGAAGGCTGCTCACAATGAGGTTTCCTCTAAACGTTACTTTTCTACTTTCTTCTGTTAACAAAGCAGTTGCCGCTACAGATTGAATGCATTTGGGCCATCCATGGGTTACCGGTTTAAGGATTTTTGATTAGGAAGGCTACAGGTTGTCAGTGGCCTCAGTGCTTTTGGGCTACTCCCTTGTTTATACTGACAACAAGGTCATATTGGAGTGTTATAGGGTCACAGAGAAGATCTTCAATTATTAATTATAGGTTTTAAATTTATCCTGGCTTTTAAAGAAATAGGATACACTCTTTTCTCTTTACTACTTCTAGCTCTGTCTCTCTCTTTGACTCTCTGTCTCTTTGATTCCCTCTTTGTCTTTCTGTCTCTTTCTCTCTCTCTCTTTGACTCTCTGTCTCTTTCTCTCTCTTTGTTTCTGACTTCCTCTCCCAGTTTCTCTTTCCTCTTTGCTGGTCTTTCCCTGCCTCTGCCAGCCGCTTATGCTGCTGTTCTCCCCTCTCCTTCCCCTTCCCCTAGGGTAGGGAGGGGTGGGAGTGGAGCTACTCTTTCTTCCCCCAAGAAGAAAGGAAACGGGAGTTCTGAATATTTTTCTTACTACCAGAGGTTTGTGTGAGGTTCAGCCAACTGAAATTTGCGGAAGGCTCAACCCCTCAATCCAGGGATGTCTTGTCTTGCTTGCCCCAGAAGCCTCAAGCCTCAATCATTGAAACCAGGGATGTCTTGCCTTGCCTGCCCTGGAAGGGTCAGCCTTCAAACCAGTGATGTCTCACCATGCTGCTCTGGAAGGTTGACCTGTTTCCTCCCTTTCCCCCTCTGAAGGTCCCTTGCACACTTCCCACTCATGTTGTCCTCTCTGGTTACTCCCCCAAAGGAGAATTAAGCACCTCTTAGTGTTAGCATGCCAGTATAAATCCCACAGCAGGATATGCCATAAGCTGTATGAGGTAGCTATGGAACTGCAGAGAGGACCCACTCCCTCCATCCAACAGTAGGACTTGTCACCATCCACACAAACACCACCACAAGTAGGGTTGTTTGTGATCATTCATGCACACACACATTTAGCCCTCCAGAATTTGACTACCAGGGAAATACTTTACCAGCTCCTATGGTTTCTCCTTTCTTGGTCTTTGCACAAAGTTGTTGTCACAACTAGGTTTCTGGCCAGTTTCTTTCCACATTGCTGAGAGCTCAAGTTATTTCTTGCACTGGGGGAGTCTTGATTTCTCACCTCTGAGGCTGCCACAAGTGGGCGGGGTTCACCTCCTCAGAAGAGAGAACCAGAGACCACCCCTAGAGGGGAATGTAATCCTGGACTAGTCCCCAATTGTTATAAATAAAGTTATATATATATAAATATAAAGAAATATCCAGCTAGAAGGTGCCATCTATGAGAAATAGGATTTCACCAGACACTGAGCCTGCTGGCACTTTGATCTTGGGCTTCCCAACTTTCGTAACTGTTAGAAAACAAGATACTGCTCTTTAAAGTTTAGTCTCATGTATTTTGCTATAGCAGTGCAAACAAAGATAGTTACTTTAATTAAATGAACACTTCCGCCAGAGTTTAGTGCATTTAGATAATCATTTTAATAAATAGTACTAAAGTCATTCCCTTCATTTAAAAAATTGAGCAGATATCTATTTGAGAGTAATGCCAAAACTACATGCAAATGTAAAGTAATTCAAATTTAGAAAAAATTAGGAAGCTTGTCTTCATAAACATGGGTTTGGATATTATATTTTTATTTTAAATTTTTGTGGGTACATAGTATGTTTATGTGTACATATTTATGGGATACCTAAATATTTTGTACAGGAATAAAATATATAATAACCACATCAGGGTAAATGAGGTATCTGTCACCTCAAGCATTTATTCTTTCATTATGTTACAAAGAATTCAATTATACTATTTTAATTATTTTTAAATGTGTAAAAATTATTGTTCACTATAGTCACCTTGCTGTGTTATCAAATGCTTGAGATTATTCACTCTCTCTAATTTTATTTTTGTACCCATTAACGGTCACCATGTCCACCCCATCTAACCCTTCCCAGCCTCTGGTAACCACTCTTCTACACTTTATCTCCAGGAGTTTGGTTGTTTTAATTTGTAGCTCCCACAAATAAGTGAGAACATGCAAAGTTTGTGTCTCCATGCCAGGCTGAATTCACTTAATATAATCATCTCCAACTCCATTCATGTTGTTGCAAATGACAGGATCTCATTCATTTATATGGCTGAATTGTACTCCATTGTGCATATGTAACACATTTTCTTTATTTGTTTGTCTGTCTGTTGCTTCCAAATCTTGGCTATTGTGAACAGCACTGCAATAAACATGGGAATGCAACTATCTCTTCTATATGCTGATTTCTTTTCCTTTGGGTATATACCTAACAGTTTAATTTCTGGATCATATGGTAGCTCTATATTTAGCTTTTTGAGGAACCTACAAAGTGTTTTCCCTAGTGGCTGTTATAATTTATACTCCCATCAACGTGTATGAGTATTCCCTTTTCTCAGTGACATTGACAGCATTTGGGATCTCTACTATTTTGGATAAAAGCCATTTCAACTAGGGTAGGATGATATCTAATCATGGTTTTGATTTGCATTTCTCTGATGATGAATAATATTAAGCATCTTTTCATACACCTTTTAGTCATTTGTATGTCTTCTTTTGAGAAATGCCTATTCAGGTATTTTGCCTATTTTTAAATGGGATTATTATATTTTTTCCAATTGAGTTTTTTGAGCTCCTTATATATTCTGATTATTAATCCCATATCAGATGAATAGTTTGCAATTTTCTTCCAATCTGTGGGTTATCACTTCACTGTGTGAATTTGTTTCCTTTGTCATACAGAGGCTTATTAACTTGATATGATCCCATTTGTCCATTTTGGCTTTGGTTACCTGTTCTCGTGGGGTATTACTCAAGAAACTGTTGCCCAGTTCAGTGCCCTGTAGAGTTCCCCCAATGTTTTCCTTTAGTTAGTTTGAGGTCTGAGACTAAAGTCTTTGTAATTCATTTAGATTTTATTTTTGCATATGGTGAAAGACAGGGGTCTAGCTTCATTCTTTTGCATATGGATATCCAGATTTCCCAGCACCATTTATTGAATAAAGTGTTCCTTCCCCAATGTATGTTACTAGCACCATTGTCAAAAATAAGCTTACTGTATAAATATATATTTATATATGGTATAATATAAATATATAATGTATAAATATATATTTATATATGGTATAATATAAATATATAATGTATAAATATATATTTATATATGATATAATATAAATATATACTATAAATCTATCTATCTATCTATCTATCTATCTATATATATATATTTGTCACTGGATTCTCTATTCTCTTCCATTGGTCTATGTGTCTGATTTTAGGCCAATGCCATGCTGTTTTGGTTACTATAGCTCCATAGTACAGTTTGAAGTCAGGTAATGTGATTCTTTCATTTTTTTTCTTCCTTTTTGCTCAGAATAGTTTTGACTATTTCTGGGTCTTTTGTGGTTCCACATAAATTTTAGAGGTTTTTTTTTTCCTATTTCTGTGAATAATATAATGGGTATTTTGATAAGGATTGCATTGAATGTGCAGACCACTTTTGGTAGTATGGACATTTTAACCATACATATTCTTTCAGTCCATAAATACCATACTGGGGTGTGGAGGACAGTGGTCTTCCTCTCACAGCTCCACTAGGTGGTGCCTGAGTAGGCACTCTGTGTGGGGGCTCTCACCCCACATTTCCCTTCCATACTGCCCTAGCAAAGGTTCTCTATGAGAGCCCTGCTCCTGCAGCAAACTTATGCCTGAACATCAAGGTGTTTCTATATATCCTCTGAAATCCTGGTGGTGGTTTCCAAAACTCAACTGTTGACTTCTGTGCACTCGCAGGCTCATCACCACATGGAAGCTGCCAACACTTGAGGCTTGCACCCTCTGATGCCATGGCCCAAGCTCTATGTTGGCCTCTTTCAGTCATGGCTGGTGTGGGAAGCAAGGAACTAAGTCCCTATGCAGCATACAGCATGGGGACCCTGGGCCCAGCCCACAAAACCACTTTTTTCCTCCTAGGCCTCTGGGTCTGTGTTTGGAGGAGCTGCCATGAAGACCTCTGACATGCCCTGGAGACATTTCTCCCATTGTCTTGGAGATTAACATTCGGCTCATCATTACATGTGCAAATGTGTGCAGTTGCCAGATATCCTAAATCATCTTTCTCAAGTTCAAAGTTCCACAAACCTCCAGGGCAGAGGCAAAACGTTACCAGTCTCTTTGCTAAAATATAACAATAGTCACCTTTGCTCCATTTCACAACAAGTTCCTCATCTTCATCTGAGACCACCTCATCCTGGATTTCATTGTCCAAATCATTATCAGCATTTTGATCAAATACATTCAAGAAGTTTCTAGGTAGTTTCAAACTTTCCCATGATTTTCTGTCTTCTTCTGGGCCCTCCAAATTGTTTCAACCCGATTGTGCAGTCGTTTCCACATTTTTCAGTTATTTATTCTGCAGTGTCCCACTCTATTGGTACCAATTTATTCAATTAGTCCATTTTCATGCTGCTGATAAAGACATACCCCCAACTGGGTAATTTAAAAAAGAAAGGGGTTTAATGGACTTACAATTCTACATGACTGGGGAGGTCTCACAATTATGGTGGAAGGCAAGGAGGAGCAAGTCACATTTTATGTGGATGGCAGCAGGCAAAGAGAGAGCTTGTGGAGGGAAACTCACATTTTTAAAACCATCATATCTCCTGAGACTCATTCACTATCAGGGGAACAGTGCAGGAAAGACCCACCCCCATAATTCAGTCACTTCCCACTGGGTTCCTCCCATGACACATGAGAATTGTGGGAGTTAAATTCAATATAAGCTTTCAGTGGGAACACACCCAAACCATATCAATGCCAATATTACCCTGATATCAAAACCAGACAGAGACATATAAAAACAAAAAAAAACAAAAAACTACAAGTCGATATCGCAGATGTACCTTGACACAAAAATTCTAAACAAAGTTCCAGCAAACAGAATTCAGCAACACATTAGAAAGATCATTCATTATGATCATGTGGGATTTATCCCTGGAATTCAAGGATAATCAACAAATGTAAATTAATAAATGAGAATGAAGGACAAAAACCATATAATCGTTTCAATTGATGCTGAAAAAACGTTTGCAAAATTCCATGTCCCTTCATGTATAAAGTGCTCAAAAAATTATGGGTAGAAGGAACATACCTCTACACAATAAAGCCATATGTAACCAACCCACAGCTAGTATCACACAAAATGCAAAAAACTGAAAGCCTTCCCTCTAAGATAGTCAACACAACAAGGTTGCCCACTTTCACTGCTGTTGCTCAACATAATACTGGAAGTATTGCTAGACCAATCACACTAGAGAAAGAAATATAGGTTTTCCAAATTGGAAAGGAAGTTGTTAAATTATCCTTTTTTGTAGGTTATATAATTTTATTTTTGGAAAAACCTAAAGTCTCTATGAAAAAATTATTACAAATGATAAATTTAGTAAAGTTGTAGGATACAAAATCAGCAACAAAAATCAGTAGCATTTCTATATGCCAACAGACTAGAATCTGAGAAGAAAATCAAGACAATAATCTCATATACAATACTAAAAACAAAATAAAATACCTAGGATTTAAGTTAACCAATGAAGAGAAAGATCTCTGTCATAAAAGTTTTAAAATATTAATGAAGGAAATTGAGGAGGACATAAAAAATAAGAAGATTTCAGAGGATGTATAGAAACACCTTGATGTCCAGGCATAAGTTTGCTACAGGAGCAGGGCTCTCATAGAGAACCTTTGCTAGGGCAGTGTGGAAGGGAAATGTGGGGTGAGAGCCCCCACATAGAGTGCCTACTCAGGCACCACCTAGCAGAGCTGTGAGAAGAAGGCCACTGTCCTCCACACCCCAGCGTGGTAGATCCATAACAGCTTGCACCATGCACCTGGAAAAGCCACAGACACTCAATGCCAGCCCATGAAAGCAGCCAGGAGGGAGGCTGTACTCTGCAAAGTCACAGAGGCAAAGATGACCAAGAGCATAGGAACCCACCACTTACATCAGCATCACCCAAATGTTAGACATGGTGTTGAAGGAGATCATTTTGGAGCTTTAAGATTTAACTGCCCCACTGGATTTTAGACTTGCATGGGGGCTGTAGCCCCTTTGTTTTTAATTTATCCCAATGGATGTATTTACCCAATGCCTGTACCCCCATTGAATCTAGGAAGTAACTAGCTTGCTTTTGATTTTACAGGCTCTTAGGCAGAAGCGACTTGCCTTGTCTCAGATGAGACATTGGACTGTGAACTTTTGAGTTAATGCTGAAATGAGTTAAGACTTTGGTTTGGTTGTGTTCCCATCCAAATCTCATCTTGAATTGTAATTCTCAAAATGCCCATGTGTTGTGGGAGAAACCTGGTGAGAGGTGATTTAATTATGGGGACAGATCTTTCCTACACTGTTCTCATGATAGTGAATGAGTCTCAGCAGTTCTGATGGTTTTAAAAATGGGAATTTCCCTGCACAAGTTCTCTCTTTGCCTGCTGCCATCCACATTAAATGTGACTTCCTCCTCCTTGCTTCCTGTGATGATTGTGAAGCCTCCCCAGCCATGTGGAACTGTAAGTCCATTAAACCTCTTTTTATGTAAATTGCCATTCTTGGGTATGTCTTTATCAGCAGCATGAAAATGGACTAATGCAGGATCATAGAATGAGTTTGGATGTATTCCCTCCTTTTCTAGTTTTTAGAGAGTTTGAGTGAGATTGGTATTAGTTCTTCTTTAAATGTTTGTTAAAATTCAGCAGTGAAGCTGTTGGCACAGGGCTTTTTTTTGTTGTTGAGAGACTTTACTATGGTTTCGAACTTTTTAAATGTTATTGTCTATTCAGGTTTTAGATTTCCTCATAGTTCAATCTTGGTAGGTTGTATGTGTCTAGGAATGTATCTATTGGCTACATATAAATGTCTTCTTTTGAGAAGTGTCTGTTTATATCCTTTACCCACTTTTTGATGGGGTTGTTTGTTTTTATTTCTTGTGGATTTGTTTAAGTTCTCCATAGATTCTGGATGTTAGCCCTTTGTCAGATGGGTAGATTGCAAAAATTTTCTCCCATTTTGTAGGTTGCCTGTTCATTGTGATGATAGTTTATTTTGCTGTGCAGAAGCTCTTTAGTTTAACAGATCCCATATGTCTATTTTGACTTTTGTTGCCATTGCTTTTGGTGTTTTAGTCATGAAGTCCTTGCCCATGCCTATATCCTGAATGGTATTGCCTAGGTTTTCTTCTAGGGTTTTTAAGGTTTTTGGTCTAACATTTAAGTCGTTAATCCATCTTGAATTAATTTTTGTATAAGGCATAAGGAAGGGATCCAGTTTCAGCTTTCTACATATGGCTAGCCAGTTTTCCCAGCACAATTTATTAAATAGAGAATCCTTTCCCCATTTTTTGTTTTTGTCAGGTTTGTCAAAGATCAGATAGTTGTAGATGTGTGGTATTATTTGGTACCAGTGCCATGCTGTTTTGTTAATGTAACTTTGTAGTATAGTTTGAAGTCAGGTAACGTGATGACTCCAGCTTTTTTTTTTTTTATTTTTCTTAGGATTGTCTTGGAAATGCAAGATCTTTTTTGGTTCCATATGAACTTTAAAATAGATTTTTCCAATTCTGTGAAGAAAGTTATTGGTAGCTTGGTAGGGATGGCATTGAATTTATAAATTACTTTGGGCAGTATGGCCATTTTCATGATACTGAGTCTTCCTATCCATGAGCTTGGAATGTTCTTCCATTTGTTTGTGTCCTCTTTTATTTGGTTGAGCAGTGGTTTGTAGTTCTCCTTCACATCCTTTCTAAGTTGTATTCCTAGGTATTTTATTCTCTTTGTACCAGTTGTGAATGGGAGTTCACTCATGATTTCGCTCTCTGTTTGTCTGTTATTGGTGTATAGGAATGCTTGTGATTTTTGCACATTGATTTATGTATCCTGAGACTTTGCTGAAGTTGCTTATCAGCTTCAGGAGATTTTGGGCTGAGACGATGGGGTTTTCTAAATATACAATCATGTCATCTGCAAACAGGGATAACTTGACTTCATCTTTTTCTAATTGATTACCCTTTATTTCTTTCTCTTGGCTGATAGTCCTGGCCAGAACTTCCAATGTTGAATAGGAATGGTGAGAGAAGGCATTCCTGTCTTGTGTCACTTTTCAAAGGGAATGCTTCCAGTTTTTGCCCATTCAGTATGATATTGGCTGTGGGTTAATCATAAATAGCTCTTACTATTTTGAGATACATTCCATCAATACCTAGTTTATTGAGAGTTTTTAGCATGAAGGTCTGTTGAATTTTGTTGAAGGCCTTTTCTGCATCTATTGAGATAATCATGTGGTTTTTGTCATTGGTTCTGTTTATGTGACAGATTACATTTATTGATTTGCATGTGTTGAACCAGCCTTGCATCCCAGGGATGAAGCCAACTTGATCATGGTGGGTAAACTTTTCGATGTACTGCTGGATTTGGTTTGCCAGTATTTTATTGAGCATTTTTGCATCAATGTTCATCAGGGATATTGGTCTAAAATTCTCTTTTTTTGTTGTGTCTCTGCCAGGCTTTGGTATCAGGATGATGCTGGCCTCATAAAATGAGTTGGGGAGGATTCCCTCTTTTTCTATTGATTGGAATAGTTTTAGAAGGAATGGTACCAGCTCGTCTTTGTACTTCTGGTAGAATTCAGCTGTGAATCCATCTGATCCTGGTCTTTTTTTGGTTGGTAGATTATTAATTATTGCCTCAATTTCAGAGCCTGTTATTGGTCTATTCAGGAATTCAAATTCTTCCTGGTTAAGACTTGGTAGAATGTATGTCCCAGGAATTTGTCCATTTCTTCTGGGTTTTCTAGTTTATTTGCATAGAGGTGTTTATAATATTCTCTGATGGTAGTTTATATTTCTGTGGGGTCGGTGGTGATATCCCCTTTATCATTTTTTATTGCATCTCTTTGATTCTTTTTTCTTCTTTATTAGTCTTGCTAGTGGTCTATCTGTTTTGATGATCTTTTTATACTTTCTGTATTAGTATCTATTTTGTGTGATATAAGTATAGCTAATCCTGCTCTCTTTTTGGTTTCCATTTACATGGAATATATTTTTTCATCCTTTTTTTTTCAGTTTCAGTGAGTCTTTATTGGTGAAGTGTGCTAATTTTGGGCAATAGATCATTGTGTCTTGCTTTTAAAATGCATTAAATGACTGTATGTCTTTCAGTTGGGGGGTTTTCATCCATTTACAGTCAGTATTATAAGTATAATTGATAAGTAAGGACTTACTCCTATCATTTCATTTGTTTTCTGGTTGTTTTGTGGTCTTCTTTCCCCCCCCCCCCTTTTTTTTTTTTCCTTTCTGTCTTTCTTTTAGTTAAAGTGATTTTCTCTGATGGCATGTTTTAATTTGTTGCTTCTTATTTTTTAGATATCTGTTGTATATTTTTTGATTTGATGTTACCCTGAGGCTTATGAATATCTTAAAACCCACCATTTTAAACTTATGACAGCTTAACAGTGATTGCATCCACATACAACCTAGCAAACAAGCAAAGAGAACACTAATAAAAACTCTGCACTTTAACTTTATCCTCCCACATTTTAAGTTTTGTGGTTTCTATATTTATCTTATTGTACTGTTTGTATCATGAAAAGTTGGTATAGCTTTTATTTTGATCACTTCGTCTTTTAGTTTTTCTCTGCAAGATATGAGCAGTTTTTAATATTCTGTCTTTTTCTGTAGACTTACTATGACCATTGAGTTTTGTACCTTCAGATGATTGCTCATTTCCTCATTAGTGTTCTTTTATTTTAAGTGAAAGAACTCCGGTTAGCAATTCTTGTAGTAGCCTCAGTTTTTGTTTGTATTGGAAAGTCTTTATTTTTCCATAATATTTCAAGAACACTTTTGCTGGTTATACTAAACAACATAACCTTTATATTATTACTTGTACTATGCACTACTTTGTATTTAATTTTAATGTACTTTCATTCTATTTTAATATTAAGTTATTCCCATGTAATTTAGAAAATAGATGAAAATGCAGGTATATTTGATAAGAACATCAATAAGCCATTCACTTTCCATGCTATTTTATAGAAGGTCATTTTGCACACAAATTTGTATTTAGTATAACTTTTTAAAGAACTGAGAGCAAATACCCTTCATTAAAAAGGCAAGTAAGATTTATGAGGTATGGATACATGCAGTGGTACAGAGTATAACAATTATATGATTTATGTTTTTAATAATAAGTCCAGTATTCTTAAATTGAGAATTTGCTGCAGATAAATTGAGATACTTTAAATTGAATAGTTATTGGGAATATCTATGCTACTAATCTGTCAGCTCATTGCCACTCCCTATGTATTAAGTATTAATTAGTCAGAAGTTTTAGTCACAATTGATCTTTGTGAGGAAAATGTATTAATAAGTGATTTTTTAAATAATTCTTAATTGACGTTTTAAAATAAGATTGAGTATATTTGAAGCAGATAAAAACATAAGGTATAGGCCGGGCGCGGTGGCTCAAGCCTGTAATCCCAGCACTTTGGGAGGCCAAGACGGGCGGATCACAAGGTCAGGAGATCGAGACCACCCTGGCTAATACGGTGAAACCCGGTCTCTACTAAAGAATACAAAAAACTAGCCGGGCGACGAGGCGGGCGCCTGTAGTCCCAGCTTCTTGGGAGGCGGAGGCAGGAGAATGGCGTGAACCTGGGAGGCGGAGCTTGCAGTGAGCTGAGATCCGGCCACCGCACTCCAGCCTGGGCGACAGAGCCAGACTCCGTCTCAAAAAATATATATATATATATATGGTATATATTTGTTCCAAAAGGTGGCAAACTTTTGGATAAAGCAAATAGGCTTTGACCTGAATTACTTTTTATAGAATAATAAGCCATTATATTACACTATATATTGTAGCATGAAGGAAATGTGAGAGCACATTTAAGATCAGTATTTCTTACCTTTCTTCCTTTGGTGTCAATGTATATACTGAATAATTCATTTTGCTAATCTAATGAACAGTGTTTGTTTTGCTTGAATTACTAGTTAGTGAAAAAATTGACTCTCTAGAATTATTCTTTAAATTACATTTCAATAACTATACGGATTATAAAAGTGAAAGGTCGGATGTGGTGGCTCATGCCTATACTCCCAGCACTTTGGGAGGCTGAGGCAGGTGGATCACAAGGTCAGGAGTTCGAGACCAGCCTAGTCAGCATGGTGAAACCCTGTCTTTACTAAAAATACAAAAATTAGCCAGGCGTGATGGTGCACATCTATAATCTCAGCTCTTCAGGAGGCTGAGGCAGGAGAATTACTTGAACCTGGGTGGTGGAGGTTTCAGTGATCTGAGATCATGCCTCTGCACTCCAGCCTGGGCGACAGAGTGACACTCCATCCCAAATAAAACATAAAACACTAAAAAAAAAAAAGTGAAGAATGAATACTGAAAACATAAGCATATAATCAAATTGTATTTTTCCTCCCAAACTAAAAATTTTGCTTTTTTTGCATGACTATTTCTTACAAATGAACACTCATATTCTGTCTCATTAATGCTTCTGGGAATAATCTTGAGCCTTAAATAGAGAATATATTGGTAGAAAAGACTGAAAAGAAGACATAGCACCTTTAGAAGTTCCATAATGGATGCTTAAACTTCACGATGAAGAAAACAATATCTAGTCCATTGAGCATACATTTTTGCCCGCCATAGTAAAACAAGTATCCCCTTCTATTTTTGATTGCTAAATGCGTGTGTAAACTGAGAAGGTCAGATGTTATTCCATATAGAAAGTCTAACAGTAGGGAATATTGAGATTTTTTGGAGGTTGTTTCTTCAATTTTAGTCTTTGTTTACTGAAGAGAAAGATATTTCAGCTTTTTGTGTAAGACTTCTGTGCCTCATTTGGCTCAGCTTTGTTACTAGGAAACAAAGAGAAAGATTCAGAATGGTACTTGGCCCAGGAATAATGTCTTCCTACTGTCTATGTTCTTCTGGCATAAAATCTCTCCGTGATTCACAGGAGACCAAATAATTCCGGAGTGAGAAATCCCAAGCATTATATAAAAATACTTTCAAATAGATGATGAGAGAAAACATTGAAAGAGATATATTTCCTCAACTAGGTTAAGATCCATGTCTATATTTTAAGAGTTTTCTGTACAAATTTTGCTGTTCATATTATAGTTTATTGTTATCATCCCAAAATCATCATAAATGAATAAGCATTATATGCTGACAAAAAGGGAGAAATAGAAAATATCTCATTACTTGTTTTATTGTGTGTAGTAATGTGATACTGTCTTGGGATTTCAGGAAAAATTTAGGTATTTGTTTAATGCACAATTTCTTTAACTGACATCTTGAGAGCTGTGAGAGATGTAGTATGTGTTGGTACGTGTATTTTGTATATGTGTGCACAACAGCAATAATCCAGGTCAGACACAAAGATGTTTGAGGTAGTTATTTTCCCATCAGTGGGTTCAAGAATTGGAAGATAAGCTTAGGGCAAAGATAGCATGGTTTCAGAAACTGACATTGCAAAACATATGCTTAAAATCACATAACAATTTGGTTGCTATTTGGTATGTTTTCTTTGTTGTTGAGGTTCAGTAAAAAAGCTACTGTGTTACTGATTATTTATAATTGATATTTTTCCAAATCAAGTATTTATCATTGAGCAATAAAATCGCATGTTGAGAGTAAAAAAATAGTGCTTATATAGAAGTGTCCATATTACTATAGCTATGCATATTTGCTGATGTGCATACTAAGGTTTGCTTGTCTCTTTGTTTTAAACTATATGGTCAATTGTCTTAATGACTCAAAAGAAAATTCCTGCTCAATTTAAGGAGCCCAAATGAGCCCACAGTAACCTGTTGATTTTTAGTTTTTTCTTATGGCTTCATGGAAAAAAAAAGTGGTTAAAATTTGTTGGATACTCCCTGATAGCCCAAGATAGTAATGATCCTTATAAAACATAAATAATTTTCAAGTCCTCTGAAATTCAAACAAGATTATCTTGTATTATAATAATTTTAGGCTAAGACTGCTATGATATTATATATATATATGTATAGATATATATGTATAGATATTTTACATATATATATATATATATATTCTGGAGACAATATCTAGGTTTATACAATGCAACATTGTATTTTACATCATCTCCAATTGAACACCATGCACTAAGAACAACTATAATGTTCTTAGAATGGAAGAGGATATGTGAATTTTGGAGGATAACTAGTAGTGTTTGACATGTGGGGATCAACATTCAGTCTCTGAAGCACAATGGAAATAATAGTTTAAAATTAGTTCAAAATTTGACCAGTTAAAAATTAGGTGAGTAGTATCAATCACATGGGACTGTTGTGATACTTACATATTCTTGCCCAAAGTAGGTGCTCTATAATTCATTGAAATAGTTGTTGTTGCTTAAGATTCATTTGAAAATTTTTTAGTACTCTCTCAGCCTATCAACATTTTGTCATCCATGTATCATCTACATTTGTCTTTCATAATTTCATAATTACCCAGAGATCTTGAGTATTCTTTCAAATATATATGTGTGTGTGTGTGTGTGTGTGTATGTGTGTGTGTATATATATATATATCTCCAAGTTTTTTTGGTTGTAACTTTCGTAGCAAATTATATTTTGTCATTTAATAACACCTCTTATAGAAACCCATGTTCCTGTGAGTTATTTTTATTGAATTATCTTTATAACATGCCTGAAGTACATGTTAAATTAATAGAAAAATATTGTCACAATAATTTAATATTCATTGTCTCCACTTACTTATTCTAAGTATCTGAGTAAAAATAATCAGAAAACTGTAGAAATACATAAACACATAAAAAATACATAAATACATAAAAAAATTTAAAAAACACTCACAGAGAGAGACAGAGAGAAAGAGCAAGTCTCTCAATAACATCATTTTGTTCAATGTAGTTTCATTACAACATTGATGAGGAATGAAAAGAACAACAACAACAACAACAACAACAAATTCCCATCAGTGCCACTCTCTATGTAGAGCTTGGATGTTCTCTTCATCTCTGCAAAGGTTTTAGGATGAACCAGTTTTCTCCCACGTCCCAAAGATGTGTACATTAGGGGAATTGACTTGTCTACATTGTCTGCATGTGAGTGTGTGTGTGAGCGCCCTGGATGGGATGCATCCTGTCGAGACTTTGTTCCTGCCTTATGTCCTGAGCTGCCAGCATAGGCTTCATCCACCTGTAACTCTGAACTGGACTTGTTGGGTAAATTATCCTACTTATTTTTATTAATGTTTTAAAACATATGCATAGCTCACATTTATTTCAACGTTTAAAATTCGAAGCATTTTGTTCTTTATTTTAAAGTTTGACGGTGTTTTTGTGTGCAGAAATATATGGTACGAATTTAACTATCATTTATATCAATTAGCCTATGGTAAGATTGGTTTCATTATACATCATTCCACTTAAAATGACAGTTTCCAAGAACCCATCAATGACATTAAGTGAGGACTTAAGTATGTGTGTGTATGTGTATGGGCGCGCGCGAGTGTGTGTGTGTGTGTATATACACACATCATTGATAAATACTTATCAATGAAAAGCTTGACAATAATCACTAGGCAAATAGGATGGAGCATTAGTTTCCTGTTGCTGCCACAACAAATTACTACAAACTTAGCAGCTTAAAACACCCATTTATTATCCCACAGTCTGGTACATAAAAAATCTAGGGATATCATTTCTCAGTTGGTAATTTGTCACAACGCCCTCAAGGTGCCAGCAGCCTGTGTTTCTTTCTGGAAGATCTGGGCATGAATCTACTTCCAGACTCATTAGAGGTGTTTGCATGATTCAGTCCCATTTTGGCTGTGGGACTAGAGTGCCCCTTGGTTACTGGCTACTGGTTGGGGTCATTCCAAGCTTTAAGAGGCAACCTACATTTCAAGGTTTATGATATTCTTTCAGCTTTAATAACAGCAATGATTAGTCAAGTCCTCCTTATGCATTAAAAATCTATGCTGTCCTCTTCTACCTCATCTATTTTCTGCCTTCCTCCTCTGTTGCATCTCTTTAAATATTCTTTCTTTTCTGCTTTTAAGTGCTCCTGTGATTACATTGAGCATACCTGATAATTCAGAATAATTTCTCTAAATTTAAGGTCAGTTGATTGGTAAATAAAATTACATCTGCAAAGGCCCTTCATAACACAGTCCAGATTTGTGTTTGATTGAAGAACTCAGAGTTGAGAAACTTGAAAGTGGTAAAGGCATCTTAGGAATTCTGCCTATCACAAAAATAAAAATAAAATCTTTTAATTTTGTTATTTGCATTAATATATTAATAAAGAGTCAGCAAACCATTCTCATTGTGAATACAAAGGAAACTGATCGTTTGCCTATGTTAGTTGCCATAAGATTTATGGAAGCAAATTTAATAAATAGTGATGACTACAAACGAACACGTTTTGAATTTTTAGTTATAGCCTGTGGTATTAACTAACTAATTGCATTTTTTACAGATATCAAGCTTCATTTACTTCCTTAAAGTAATGGAGCAATTTGCAGTAAAATTCATATTTTCATTTTACATTTCACAAGTAAAATTTTTCCTATTCTGACTATATACCACTAAGAAAAATGCCATGATTTCAGAGATTAATCTTATAAAATATGAAGCGACTTTTTAATCTTATTCTAGAGATCTTAAGATTCAGTTAGTACTATCAACTTATTATGAAATCCACCCTTTAGCTCATTTTATGAAAATAAATCTGGGCCCCTGAAAAATCAATTGACTTTTCCAGGCTTATGCAATGTGTTAGTGAAGAGACAGAGATGATGTTTGTACCCGCTTCTCTTTATTTCATCTGTTAGTCTACATTACTTCGTTTCAGAGATTTAAGTTCTTGCATCCATTTATCAACTGTGCTCCCAAATACTGCATGGGCCTTTATAATAGAGAAAGTAATTTTCAAAATTTGCATTTTATTTTAGCCATTCCGTTCACAAGTTAATGTAAGCTAACAACAATTTTTTGAAACCCATGTTTTCTACTTACTTTTGTTTTCCTTTTGCTTAGAAGTTGTGATGTCCAAAAGGTTAAAGGCTTCACAGAGCTTCATTGGCATTAGGGCATTCACACAGCAAAAAGCTATTAAAAACATCAGTTTTACAGTATAAGCAGAAAGAAACTAAAACATGATTAATTTTTTTATGAAAAACTCATTGGCTTTAGAAATAAATAAAATATTCTAGAAAACATTTTTATAGTCATTTGAAGAATAATTTGATATATTAATAAGGTAAAAATGCTGAAGGATTTGTATTTTGCCTGCCAAATATTTTTAAATAGCTCAATAATCACCACTGTTAACAGGAATAGCAATTATTTGCTTTGTATCTAATTTGCGTATGATACTTTTTGGTCCTAACAATAAGAGATATTTACAAAGTTGGCCCTAAAAATTAAACACTAAGATTATAAAGGTATAAATATGGAACACATACATAAAATTATTTTTTAACTGTTGAAATAGCTTTAGGACAAAGGAGTGTTAAGTGTGACAATTCAGAGAAACTGGTGGTAACTCACAATTTGTTTAGAGAAGTGTCTCTCAAAAATGTGCACCCAGACCATTCATATCACCTGGGAACTTGTTAGAAAGGTAAGTTACCAGACTCTGTCCTAGAGCTACTGAATCAGAACTTCTAGATAGAGGAACAGTTATCTGTGCTTTTATAAGCTCTGTAGGAGATTCTGAGAGAGCTAAAATGCAAAGGAATCACTCATCTGAGGGAAAGAGGGAAATAAAATAGCTTTTGAAAGCCTCGAATGCATCAAAAACAACTTCTTAAAAACCTAGAGAACTTTACTTTTTGAACTGAGAATTTTGACAGGTTACTTTGTATGGTAGGTTATTTGGGGGAGAGATTAAGAACAGATAAAGAACACAGATATTTAGATTATCTTTTAAGTTCTAAAAAATTGCATATTATTTGTAAAAAAGACAGACAATATTTTGAGAGTACTCTACTTGAGAATGAAGAGTTTACTCCTAGTAGATAATGTTGACTGAAAGGCAGAAACTGAGTAAGAGAATGATGATGAGATAGTAAGCAAGATAAGCAGTGGATTCCAACTTAATATGCAAGAGTTTATTACACACATAACCTTCTGTTTTTTCTATGCCAAGATAATTAAGACGAAATAATTATACATTTATATAGGATTATTTCATTATGCCAAATAAAGCTAGTGAATCTATTTCTCCTCCAGCTCTTAAAGCTTCATTATATAAAAATATGTTGACCAGGTGCGGTGGATCACGCCTGTAATCCCAGCACTTTGGAATGCCGAGGTGGGTGGATCACCTAAGATCAGGAGTTTGAGACCAGACTGGGCAAGATGGTGAAACGCTATCTTTACTAAAAGTACAAAATTAGCAGAGCGGTGCAGGCCTGTAATCCCAGCTAATCAGAAGGCTGAGACAAGAGAATCACTTGAACATGGGAGGCAAAGGTTGCAGTAAGCCAAGATTGTGCCATTGCACTCCAGCCTGGGCAAAAAGAGCAAAACTCCATCTCAAAAAAAAAAAAAAAAAAATTCCCTTCCTGATATCCTTAAAAGAGTGACAACCATTTATATAATGATTGACAAACAGCATCTCATTTAAAGCAGTCTAGGTTATTATATCACATTAAGTAAATACATTTTAGCTTATGTACTTATAAGTAACATTTATTAAATAAATTTTGAGTGAATATTTTCATTTTGGATCTTATTTTTTCTCGTATTTGTATTACTGTTAGAATTTTAAAAATACTTAAATTCTGGGCCATACATATGAGATATAAGTGAATTGTTTAAATCATTACAGTAATGAGAAAAGTTATGGAAATTTTTGGCCGGGTATGGTGGCTCATGCCTGTAATTCCAACACTTTGGGAGGCTGAGGAGAGAGGATCGCTTAAGTCCAGGAATTTGGGACCAACCTGGGCAGCACAAGAAGACTCCATCGCTACAGAAAGAATTAACATTATAGAAATTCTTATATAGAATCAATGTTTTATCAAAATACTCAGAATTATAAACTTAGCATCAAAAAAGAAACATTTTGTTTGAGTTATCAGTTGTGGAGATATTATGTCAGTTTGGTGTCAACAATTTGCTTTATCTCAAGTATAGCACACACAAGTTAATTGGTTATACCATGATCTAAACAGTTTGGCATGCAATAATAATAATAATAAATAATGCAGACTTAGGCAATCTGTACAAACATTTCAAAACAGAAATTCCTATTGAAATATTTTTCAGAAGTGAATTTTATGAAACAATTTTGGAAGCCTCAGAGAATATTCTCTGATATTTTATTTTATTACTATGTTTTATTTTGGGACAATCTTACAGAACATCAACATAGACTATAGAGATAGCAAAACTTCTTTAGTATGTTATTGTTACAAGATAAAGAGGTCCTTGAATTTATGTTTGTATTTGCAATAAAGCTGGCACAAACAAGCGGGTAAGAAAACAGTTGAGATGAATTTAATATGTTAATGATTACTGCTGTGCCAAGTAAAGCAGAACGAAACTAAAGGACGCTGCTCTAAAGATGCCCTCCAGTCTGCACAGAAATGGTGATGGCATGTGGAATATAACAGAACACATGAAAAGCACTAATACCAGTATTCAAACGTTAAGCAGTAATTTCGTCAAAGCATATATGCATGTTCTCTGCCACAGGGGAAACTAATAGCAAATATTTGTTGAGTGACTAGTGTCACAAATAGTTCTAAATGCTTAACATATATTAGATCCTTGGATTTTTATAATAATCTTATGAGGCAGGTCCACTTATTATCCTTATTTCACACATACGGAATCAAAACACAAAAAAGGTCAGGCAGCATATTTTAGTACACACAGCTAAAAGATGAAGCCAGACTTTAAAGAGGAAAAATGTCCTGCTTGTGCTTATAATATTAATCACTGTGTTATATATGTACATATATATTAAATTGTATCCAATATTTATAGCAAACATTGTCATGATCACTTATACTCAATGATAATTTACAAGAACATTTTATCAGTTATGAGTAAAAATTAAGATTTTTTCTCACTAATTTTCAAAACAGAAATTATAACATTTTATTTCAGAGTAAGATGGAAATATCTCAAATGAGAGCAGAAAGAAATATCTTTTATATTCATAACTTTTGTGAATATATGACCATTCACCAAAAGATATTAAACAACCCAGTGACTATTTGCTTTTTTGTATTAAAAAACCTGGAAAAAATGAAAGTCAAATTTCAAAGGGGATCTTTTTCTTTGAACTTAAAGATAATATAGGATCTTGATTTACTTTATTTTTTAACTAGATTGTTGAACATCACATTTTCATTTTACATTATGATTCCCTTAAAACTCTTGTCATGAATATAAATACTTCATTTTGTACCTTTAAAGTTCATAATATAACATCAATAACACTATATATGAACCTATACATAAGTGTATATGTCCTGAGTATACCAAAAGCACTTTTACATTCAATTTTTAAATAATGTGAGATACAAATTCTGGTCTTCTTATTTTCTTTGGGACTTCATAATATCCAAGGAACATTAAAATACCAATTTAAAAATCCACATAACTCAAATTTGCATTGCTAAAATAAAGAAACAGATTCTCATTGAAATAAAAAGAAGAAATTATTAAATGTCTATTTTAAAAAAGAAATCCCCTCTTAGAAAATCATTTGCAATAGAAACTTACTGAGGTATACTTAATTTAAGACCAAATTCCTTTGACAGCTAAATAGTAATTGAATATAATGCAGGATATAATATATATAAAGAAGCATAATGAAATCCTTACCGATAACTTAGTAAAACAAACAATATATCCAGATTAGAATTGTTTTGTAGAAAAATAGGAAATGCTACATTGGTACCCACTAAAAGGAAAGCACATATAAAATTTTTTTTAGAAAAACAGCATAATCAGATAGTAAATGCTATTTTGTTTAAAGTAACCTTGGTCTACATTTTCAAGATTGGCAATATGGACAACCACAGAAGCATGTGGACCACACATGTTTTCTAAACATGAGCTACCAATCTTCATTATGTTTGTGGATACATTAAGGTGTTTATTTTCTTCTTTTTCAGAAATGTGTGTGGTTAAAAACCATAACTGCTCTCTAAACACATGATAATAGAATTTTAACAAAAAGTGCTTAAAATTATTTTCTTAAGCCAGGTATTTTCTAGTTTCAGAGCCATTCTGCTCATTATCCATTTTGAGTAACGTAAGAGGCCAAAATCTATTAAACAGTAACAATTACTTACAAATATTTTATAGTTCAATAAAACAGATTGAATGCCAGTTTATTTCTGTCTAAAGTGACATAATAGCTTTATTTTACTTGGCTGCCTTTTTTTGCTTAACTTTTATAGGGCTTTTAAATCATTTATAGGCATGTGCCTACCCGATTAGAGTGAGTGGAAGGAAGAGGGAGATGGAGAACACGACGTTGAGGGGTATTTCTGAACAAGTGATCCATGCCAGCCAATTGAAATACTTGATTCAATCTCTCTTGAAGCTCTTGTTTCTTTGAAAGGGGAAATTGCTGTCAAAATGGAGAATTGATGCTGGCTACTACAGTTAAAATAGTCTGCCCCTCAAGGCTCTTAGGGAAAATAGCTGAGGAATATAGAGTTCAAATGGGTTCTTGTTGTTTCCATCGGAGTCTTAACATTTACTTGCTTTTATTGATCTAAGGCTTATTAAATAAGTCTAGTAACTTAGTATTGTACGGTCTAGTGATTTATGCCTATCGTCTTTAAATAGTGTTAGAGTCCTTGGAGAATGTTAAGCCTGAAGACTACTAATAATATTCTTTATAATTTGCTTTGTTCTATTTTTTCTAAATTATAAGGGTGATGAGTATTTAAAAATATATAGCTTCGTCCTAAAATACATGATTAAGCATGGATATTCGTTTATCTCAAAAAGATATATAAAAAGATGTAAATCAATCTTTTTTGTGGCACACACTGTCATCTGGGTATCTTAATGTTCCTTCTTGCTTTTTTCCTTGACAACCCTGAGTTTGAGAGAGGAGCTATGTGCACCTTTCTAATTGCCTTACATATATGGTATACATTTGCCATCACACCATTAGAAATCTCCTGAGGTTTCTTCTTAAGCTATGTTTTCCTGATAGAAGGGAAATGACATGAATTTTCCCTTATCCTCTCCCCTTTCTAACTTAAGGTAAACCTGATGCCTGACTGAAGCAGCTAGCTTTCAGGAAACAAGGAGATAGCAAATATGAGGAAAATAATCATAGAAATGTTAGCCACAATATCGTCGAGTCACTCAATCAGTAGCAGCCACTGGTTTTGCCTGATTGTATTATTTATTTTAAAAAGCACCTTGATTTTCTAAGAGGCAACATTAAAGCTTTCTGTTTCTTGCAGTTATAACTAAACTGCTAGTTATTTTTAAGAAAAGATGTTGATTGATGTTTAGTATGTATCCCATAGAGTCTACAACTGACATATGCCGATAGTAGCTATTTTTTTAAGCTGTTCAAATTTTATAGCTGTAACATGCACATGGATTCATTGGCTGTGTGACTACAGGAAGACAGGCAGGGATTTGGTGACCTTCCTGCACTGTGTGTGGTCTGCACCATGATGCTGCTACTGCTCTCTTGGCTTCTAACTATGTGATAGTATCCCAGAGAGTCCCAGCAGCTACACTCAAATTTAGGGAAGAGTTGATAGCCTATGGCATGAACTTTGCCTCGATGGGAAATAAAAGTACAGGCGAGAGGTTCAGGTAGATGAAGTCTCATCTCTTTCCTTGCACAACAGATTTGTTCAGAGACTCACTATTTCATACAGTTCTCAAAGGTTTCCTACCGAGAACTGTGTGAACTACCAACTGTGCTTGTCAGGAACTGAAGCTATTTCAGCAATGCATCTCCTTGTATTCTTGTATTTTCCCAATTTCCTTTCTGGCCTCACTTCCCTAATCCCCTTATATTATTTCCTTGTGACCTCACTTCCCAATAAAGTTATAGCATGCAACTCTTGCCTCAGGACATATTTTTCTAGAGAATATGAACTAAGAAAACTAATTTGCTTGGAAATTTTTTTTCTGAGATAAGACTATTGTATTCACTACAATATGTCGCAACTTTTCCCTCCTTAGATCTATTGTAGTACTGAATTCTCTTCTCTCCCTAATCATATAGCCATTTTATTTATACAAATGTTCTGTGACATTCCTGGAGTAATGACTCCATCAGTCTATGGACCTTCCTAACCCTTGGTCCTCACCAATGTTAATTCTGAACACTTTCTTTGTTTTAAAGTTGATAAAGGCTTTGCTAACAGTAGGATCAGATAAATAGTTATCCATATTTTTAATAGCGCTTTATGTGTTTTTAATCTACTTGGGTTTTATTGAGATAAAACTAAAAATTAAAATACATTTCTTAAAGCTAACTAGCATTTTTCTTAAAGCTAACTAGTACTAGTACTTCTGATTTTTCTTAAAACATTTTTCTCTAGCATATGTTGTCTTGTGAACACAGAATGTAATACACATACAAAATATGTGTTAAGCAATTATTTATGTTATCAGTAAGGATTCTGGCCAAATAAAAGACTATTCATAGTTATATTTCTGAGGAGTCAAAAGTTAAGTGCAGATATTTGACTGCATGGGAGTCAGTTTTCATACCCCTCCATTGTTCAAGGGTCAATTGTACATATAAAAAATGTGTGTTTGTGTGTGTGTGTGTATGTTGTGTAATACATATAATTTCTTAAATTAACAAAATAAATATTAGCATTTATTTCAAAATCATTTTATTTGACCCCAATGTAAGTTTGAGTCCTTCTCCCTTAAATACAAAATAGTACACTAATTACTGTTAGGCTGATACGTACAATGTCTCCTAAATGTGTTTCCTGTCTAAGGTGTATAGTAGTAATCAGAAAGTAATCAGAAATTTAAAAATTAATTTCCCTAAACAGGTATCAAGCAGTCGGGGAATAATTCAAGGAAGGTGAAGCCTTTTCACATCTTGTAGGAGGTTATGAATAGAAATCTTTTCACAGAGCACAGTTAATTTAATTTGAATTTAAAATCTTGACTCTTTATTGACCCCCTTATTCTAAAAGAGTTGAACTAAAGACTTAATGGATTTTTTAAAGTTAATTAGAATCTGGTTTAAACTGAACACCCACTCCCACAAGGAAAGCTTTTACAGGTATAACAGATGAATTATTATTAAATATTTTACAATATAGCAGAAATATCTTACATATTGTGAATATGTGTAATAGGTCAAGTTTCTTGCTCTCACTCCACTTGTCAAGCTAAGAGATCTAATTTCCTAAAATAAAATCAGTCCAGAATGACAACGTCTTTAACCAAACATCTATAGAATAGAAGGCAAGATGCTGGACAATAGTATCTGCAAAAAATTCAAGATTTACAAGGAATCTTAGAATTTATCAAGCCTAAAATTTATCTGACACAAATTTACTACAATAATCTCTTGAAAGTCTTAATACCATCACATTAAGATACTGAGACATCAAATTCTAATTTGGTTCTGTTATAGTTAGATATTAATATTTTTGTACAGTTCTAACATGGTATGTTTTTGATAATTTTCTTTCTCCAATCCAAATAGAATAAGTATTTTCTTTTTTACATGACAGCTCCATCACATATTTGAAAATTGCTGTTCAAAATAATAGGTAATACTGAGTACTTACTAAATGTCAGGCATGATTCCTAGGGCTTTATGTGAATTACGTCAAGTATTTCTACCTTATAAGGTAGACAATGCTTTTAGAAGACAAAGAGGAGGCACAGAAAGGCTTAATCGCCCTTCATCTTATCACTAGTAAATGTTGAAGTCAGATTACAATCCACATTATGGTTCCTTACTCTGAGTTAAGTATGGCATTCCATGTCACCTCTTTCCAAAAAATCATTTCCCTACTTCTATAGTCTAAAGAAAGTAATATGTTTAAAAACTATTAGGGAGTTTAATACAAAATAAGTATTAAGTGTGTTTATTTTCATTTCCCAATTTGCATGTATTCATTAGAAAAAAAATTAAAATTCCAGATAAACCAAACTAAAAAACAAAGTTTTCTATAATCTCACCACTTAGAAAAAACTACAATAGGAAAATGTTGTATATAAAATATTCTGTTCTATTCTAAACTAAAAATGATATGTATCGCCAATTTATTATCGACCTCTCTGTTTCCTCTCTTAAAACTTCTTCTCACCCTCCATCTCACCCTCCAAATAATATTAATATTACAAAACACTCTGAACAAATATACATTAAGATATTGTACAAATCTATTTGCATCATAAAAAATAAATAAATTTAACACAATGTCTTATTTTCTGGCACATTTCCATTTGGGAGTTCCTTGTTTCTCTCTTTTCTCTCAAAACATTTAACTTTCATCATTGAACTAATGTCCCAGTAGGAGGACACCACCCACCTTCTGATCAACTGAATGATCTAGTTGAGCTTGATAGTTGCTATCGTTTGAATGTTTTTGTTCCCTCTATAATTCATGTTGAAATTTAATTCCTATTGCAACGGAATTGAGAAGTGTGGCCTTTGGAAGGTGACTGAGTAATGAGGGCTCCACCCTTATGAATTGGAGGGCTTGCAGAAGGGTTATCACCACTTTTGATCTTCTGCCATCTGCCAAAATCCTTCACTGGGCACCATATGCTGGCATCTCAATCTTGGATGTTCCAGACTTCACAACTGTAAGAAGTGAATTTCTATTCTTTACAAATTACCCAGTCTCACAAATTTTGTTATAGCAGCACAAAATAGACTAAGAAAATTTTGAAGAATATGTAACTATTCTTTATTCAAATATGGCCAAGAAATAGTTGTTTGTTTGTTTTTACAGCTTTGTTGAGCTATTATTCAAATGTCATATAACACCTATTTATGGCATTGAATTTAATAATTTTTAGTGTATCATAGACATGTGCAGTCATCATGCTAGTCAATGTTATAACCCTTTTTATGGCTACAAAAGTAAACCCCATACACATTAGTTATCACCTCCTTATCCTCTCACTCTACTTCACAGCCTTTAAGCAACCACTAATCTGTTTTGTTTTTCTATATAATACTCTATTCCGGACATTACAGAAATTATTTAGGCATCAGTTAAGGGAGAACCAGCTAGATTTCTAATTTCTAACACTAGATAATATTAAGTATAAGTTAAAAATAAATACTAACAGATAATTAAAATTTACATTTAATTGTAAAAGGCATTTCTAGGTAAAAACTTGATTTAATGAGTTTTTTTGTTACTGTAGTTATAAAAAGTTAGCTAGCTAGTGAATAAAAAGGGACAAAATACAAATCACCATTTATCTACTATCATCAGTGTTTTATAAACTGCTATGTACTGAATATTTTTGTCCCACCAAAATTAACGTTGAAATCCTAACTCTCAAGGTGATGGTATTAGGAGGTGGGGCCTTTGAGAGGTGATTAAGTCATGATGGCATAACCCTCATAAATTGCATTGGTGCCCATATAAAAGAAGCCCAGAGAGTTCATTCTCTCTCCCATCAAAGTTAAAGGAAGAATAAAGCTATCTATGAATCAGGGAATTGATCCTCGACAGACAACGAATCAGCCAGCACTTTGGTCTGGGACTTCCCAACACCTCAACCTGTAAAATTAATATTTTTTTGTTTATAAGTCACCTAATTTATTCAATTATAACTGCCCAAACAGACTGAAACACAAAACATCACTATAAATATCAACATCTAAGAACTGAAAAAAATTGCAAGCTTTTAACTCAAACTTAGCATATCTCATTTAGAGTACAGGATTTATTAACAGAATTCGTTGTAAAGGATTGAAATATTAGTTACAGAAGAAGAGTTGAATGGTAACATTTTTGCTTTCAGATAATAGTTTAAATGATCTAAGTGTATGCTGAAGATCCAAAGTGACCTTTGAAACAGATCTATTAGTAACTTTTATTTATTCTCATATATTAGAAAACCAACAGTGTTCATGGCAAGACAGTTGGCATTGGCTCAAAGGTATTAGTATCTCCGCCGGGTCATGTGTTGACAACAATCTCCTGTTGCTTGTCCATTTGCTATGCTTGGCAAACCTCCAGAGTCATTTAAAAAAAATTAAAAAAAAGAAAACACCAACAAAGAATGGTAGAAGAAGCAGTTCACTGTAAATACTTAATGATTATGACTACAAGAGTTATGACGATTACTTTCAGATTATGGCATCTAGTATTTTTAAAAATTGTTCCTTTCAATATTTCTATCCTCATAAAACCAGAATCTTGTGACTAAAGGCCATGTGATTGATGAATTGGAGAATACGTAAAGAAATATCAAATAATTGTACACTTCTCTTCCAAAATCATTAGTCTAAAATGTCAAATGCTAATGCTTTGTTCTTATAGAGTATGAATTCCATAAAGCCTTTTAAGTTGGGAGATTCGGTTATCTATTCTTAATGTTGTGAGACATGCAAAGTACCTGGAGTTCTAAAAAGTTAATCTTGAGAGATTTCTATATTACAGCACATAAATATCAAGCTGCTGGGAGTAAATACACCTTTTGTGACTTGACATATGCCATAACAGTGGTTTTATTTACACATAGCTTTTATTGGCTTTTATCTTCTTAAACTGTACAACAAAATAGCATGCCAATGATATTAAGCTAGTAACAAAAGAATATAGATTTGTTAGAGAAAAATATCAAATAGTCTTGCCTAATAAATGTACTAATATATTTATGTTTTAATTCATATTGTCAATGATAACACTATTTTTATATCTGTAGAAGTGTATATTTCTCCTTAAAAAACAGAAAGTTAGATTTCTCATGTAGAACCAATGGCATATAATAGTAATATGTATTTCTATTTTCCTTCTTTAGTCAATTTTTATTGCATGTAGATGAATTTAAAATCTTTGTATTTCAAATTTTTGCCACTGCCTAATTCATTGTAAACTGAAAGACAATGTTTCTGAAAGTACAGAAAGAATAATCATCCACAAAAAATTCTGTAATGTGTCAAACACTTCCTCGTCTATCTTTAGAGAAATATGCTACAGTATTGAGGTAAAACATGTATTTAAAAATTCCCTACATTGACCCCATGTCATATAAATATTATGCAAAATAAACACTCAATATATTCTCAGAAATCATTTTATTTTTATAGTCATGTATGTTGACTCCGTGAAATTAAAAAGCATTATATGGCCAATTGTTTGTTATTGCCTAGGCTTATTCAGTTTTTTTTTGAAAGAGTTTAACATGTATTTACCTTATAGGATAGAACCAATAGTTTGACAGGCAAAGTAAGAAAGTGCCTTAATACAGAAACTAATTAACAATAGTAGCAAAACTAATAATTATATTAGGAAATTAATATTTATAAAAACTTTAATATGCTAGGCATTTTCAAAGCCATTTGAAGATACAAGGTATGTTCTATTATAGCTTAATTCAGTAATGTTCAGTTAATCTCTAGTCTTTTAAGGGTTAACAAAATGAAAATTCAACACAGGCTATACATATAGCAAAGAGAAAAGAGTTAATAAAAATCCAGAATACAATAATAAAATTAAAATTGAACATTTATGTTAGATGATTATATATCATAAACTCACCAATTAAGATAAATAGATTAGAAAATAACCAAGCTATTCTAGGGGAGAATCCAAAGAAAAACTGAAATGCTATATAATGGGCAAACATCTGAAATAGCATGACTGAGAACTATTGAAAGCACAAATCTATGCTCAGACAAACCAGTTACATTTATACAAAAATAAGGATCAATTATATTATAAATTTTAAGTACAAAGAAAAAATATATAAATTATGCGATTGTAAATCCTGCTTTGTGTTTGTTTTCACCATTATGGGATTTTCTGGTATAATTCAACTAGATCTTGAATAAACTAATGATGAAAACAAGATAAAAACAAATATTCCATTCCACTGCAATAGAGCAACCCACAAAAATACAACAATTTAAAAAAATCCACATTGCTTCAAAGATATGATTGGAGTTAGAAAACTTAAGTAAAATATATATCTATGATCAGAGAACAATAAAAACTATCTGAAACCTGAGCAAGATCAGGAGAATTATGCAATATTAAAGATGTTGTATTTGTTATGGAGGCAAAGGCAAACAATAGCAGTGGAATTTGGAGAATAAACTTTGTGCTCTCCAAGAGTAAGAAAATGGTATTAAGTACAAGAAATGATAACACAGGGTAACAATAAAGATATTTTGTCTTACTCTTTGAATTTCTTTAAAATATAACTGATTTTTAAAGCAATAATAAAAACAATATCTTGTGGAGTTTGTAACACATTAGTAATAAAATGCATGATACCCACCTCCTAAAACCAGGAAGGTAAAGATGAAATATAATAATGTAAGACTTGACCTAGTTGAAATGATACATCATTTGCAAGCAGACTGGCAAATTATAAGTATATATGGTAAATCCTAAAACAAGTGCTTACATTGCATAAATTATTGCACAGCTAATTAATCAAAAAAGAGATAATATGAGAGAATAAAAATATTAAATTGGGTCAGATGTGGTGGCTCACATCTGTGATCTCAACATTTTGAGAGGCCAAGGCAGATGGATTACTTGAGCCCAGGACTTCCAGACCAGTCTGAGCAACAGGCAAAATTCCAGCTCTACCAAAAATACAAAAATTAGCCACGCGTAGTGGCATGCCTATAGTCCCAGCTACTTGGTAGGCTGAAGTGGGAGGATCAACTGATCCTGGGAGGTAGAAGCTACAGTGAGCTGTGATCACACCACAGCACTCCAACCTGGGCAACAGAGTGAGACCCTGTCTCACAAAATAATAATAATAATAATAATAATAATATAAAAATAAATTAATTTAGAAGTAGGTAGTAAAAGAGGAAGAAAAGGACAGAAAATGGAAGAAACAAATATAAAACCAATACCAAAATGCATGATGTAAATAAATCCATTCATAAGAAAGTCATATTAAATTTAAATGGTTTAAATAGCTGTTGCACAGAAAGAGATTGTCAGGCCTAAATTCATATACAAATATACTATGTTCATAATATGGTTAATGTCAGTTCTTCCAAAACTGATCTATAAATTCAACAAAATACCAATGAAAAAATCTCAGAAGCCCTTTTTTTTTGTATAATCAGCTGATTTAAAAATTTTTATGAAAATGAAAAAACAGAATATCCAGAACAGCTTTGAAGAAAAGAACAAAATTAAAAACTTATACTACTTAAAACATTATTATAAAATTATAGTAATTAATACAATGTGATATTGACCTCAACATGCACAAATAAATCAATGGAATAGTCTGGAAGGTATATTTCTTATACCCACGCATATTGAATCGATTTTTGACAAAAGTACAAAAGGAATTCAGTGGGAAAATAAAATGTTTCTCAATAAATGGTACTGAAATAGATATATCTATATGCTAAACAATTAAGAATCTTAAATCCATATGTCACAGCATAACAAAAATTATCTGAAAATAGGTTATAGGCCTAAATGTAAAGCCTAAAACCGAAAAAGTTTATAACAAAACATAGGAAAAAAATCTTTGTGACTCTGGCGTAATTCATTACAAAAATTAAATAAATAAGCACTATTAAAAGCTTTGGCTCTTCCAAAAACTCTGTTAAGAGAATCAAAATACAAGTCACAGATTGGGAGAGTTATATCTAATAAAGAACTTCTATCCAGAATTTATAACACATTCTCAAAACAATAATAAGAAAACAAAAACCATGAACAGAATGGGCAGATTTAAGCAGATACTTTTCTAAGAAAATATGCAGATCACAAATACATGCATAAAAAGTTGCTAATATCATTACCTATTAGGTGAATGTCAATGTAAATTAAAATCACAGTATATTTTATTAAAATGTTTTTAAAAAGACAGATCATTGACAAGAAAGTGGAGCAAATGAAAGTCTTGTGCATTCCTAGTGGGAATGCAGAATAGCATCACCTTTTGGGAAATTGTTCGTTTCTTATAATGTTAATAGTATATTTACCATGTGATTCAACTCTTCTACCACTAAGTGTTGACACAGGATAAATAAAAGCATATGCTCATACAAAACCTCATATATGAATGTTCGTTAACAGCATTCTTTTAATAGCCAACATGGGAAACAACCTAAATATCCACCAACAAGGGGGAGAACTCTTGGAGACAGAACTAAGGAGAGAACTTCAACAATTTATTTTTATTTTTTTTAGTTTTCAAGAGAACCTTGGATGTCATGTTTTTGCTCCTTCATGCTGTCTTTTATCCAAGGGGAGAGGATTTGGCAATCAAATATTTGCAAGCTTGATATTCATCAAGGTTGCGTTTATTATGTGCTAGGATCTGTTTGTTGGCACTCAGAGAGAAATGCACAGGCTTCTATTCCCTGATTCAGGAAGAGAGCCAAAGCTTTTTGAGGGTTTAAGGATGTCTGGGCACCACAGAGTGGCAGCCTGTGTCAGGATTCGGTTACGATTACTAACCAATTAACTGAATGTCCTAGGTCAACTTTTAGCTAGGCATGGGGCATACAACTGAGTTGTTCTCGGCTCTTCTTCTGCCTATAATGGACAAGGAGAGGCAGGCTTGCTTTATTTGTCTAGGCAGCTGTTTGGGTTACTGGACTTTACATATACTGCCCATATTTGTACATTTTTCAGTTCTCTCTTCATTCTCATTCTTCTCTCTCTCTCTCTCTCCTTTGTCTGTCCACACAGGTTCAGGAATAAGATTTAAGTTGGAATTAGCCTTGAGTTTTTAGCAGGATGTAAGGTGCTTGCTGATTAGGTGAGCTTCATTCAAAACCGTGGAAGCTCAAATGTTTATTGAATTGCCCAAGTTATTCCAATAAGTAATTGGAAGGATGTGAAATCAGAAATGTTTTATGTCTTTATGCTTGTAGCTATACAGATGAATTTTATTGTGCTATATAGGCTCATGAAGATGTCTATAAACAGAATGTTTTAGTTGATATAAAGATGAGTGAGTTTTACTTGATGAAAGTTTATAAGTTACAAAATGTAAAAATGCACCATGTCTCTTCACATTTTTAAAGAATAACATTTTTTTACTATTCTAAGACATTTGTTATTGTCCATTCATAGTTTAAATTTAAACTACTTTTTTAAAAAGTCAACTGTTATTGTTATTATTATTGTCATTATTTTGAGACAAGGTCACACACTGTCACCCAGGTTGGAGTTCAGTGGCGTGATCTCGGCCCACTGCAACCTCTGCCTCACAGGCTCAGGAGATCCTCTGACCTCAGCCTCCTGAGTAGCTGGGACCACAAGTGCGCGCCACCACACATGGCCAATTTTTTGTATTTTTGATAAAGATGGGGTTTCACCATGTTTCACAGGCTGGTCTCAAATTCCTGAGCTCAGATGATCCACCTGCCTCGGCATCCCAAAATGTTGGAATTAGGTGTGAACCACCACACCTGTCATGAAAAAGACAAATGTTATTTTTAAATGGCTATGCCTGTGTTGTATTTGAAGCAATAAAATATTTGAAGCATTTAAAAGCATAATATCTTCTCCCTTTCTAATACATATAGCAAATAGTTTTGATATTTCTAAAAATTCATTCAAATATGATTATAACCAGCTCTCAAAAATATCACACATGCATCTATAAAACAAATTTAATGGCATTATTTCTAAAATTTTGTATTTGCCTTTTGGATCAATCTGGAAATACCTTTTAGGCTATGAGAAACATTGAACTCGGAAAACTGAATGCCAAAAAAGAATAATGGAATCCATTTATTTTAATTTGACTTATGAAGTATTCAATATTATCCAGGTTTACTGTCTTAACATTTGCCTAAATGTTCCTGTTACTATTTCCATGTTGGCATTAAAGACTTACTGACGAATAGATAATGCAGTTACATTCTCTAAAACTTTGTTCAAGCTGAAGAGAACAAGTTTATGCCAAATCTTCTACCTAAAAATAAATATATTTTATGATTTGATTACAGAGACATGACATGTGGAAAATGCTATAGAATGATTATCTCATAATTGTTTTCACAATTATTATTGAAAATCATAAAGAGCAAGTAGAGCACTGAGTCTCATAGTAGATAAATGGTATCTTGAAAAATAATGGCAATTGTAGCATACAAACTTTATGTAGTTTGCCCATTTTATTATGTTAAACAATACTAGCTATGTCAAGATGTCACTCTCTCCTATGACTAGTAATCATGGGATCACTATCTTTATGAATAAATCCTTTTTATGTGTAGTTTTGTAATACAGTTTTCCTAGGGCCACTTGCTTGTCTATTCTTTTTATTTTGCACTATTTATTTATTTTTGAGTTTTTTTTTTTGAGACGGAGTCTCACTCTGTTGCCCAGGCTGGAATTCCAGTGAAGTGGCAGGATCTTAGCTCACTGCAACCTCTACCCCCAGGTTCAAGTGATTCTTGTGCCTCAGCCTCCTGAGTAGCTGGGATTACAGGCACTTGCCACCATGCCTGGCTAATTTTTGTATTTTTAGTAGAGATCAGGCTTCACCTTGTTGGCCAGGCTGGTCTCGAACTCCTGAACTCATGTGATCCACTCGCCTCGGCCTCCCACAGTGCTAGGATTACAAGCATGAGCCACCGCTTCTGGCAAATGTAGAATATTTTTCACAGGATTGCATGGAATTTGAAAATTTAGTCAAGGAGGCAAAATGTAATTTAAAAATAATTGTGAGATATGTTAAAATGTTTCTATTTAAAACCAAAGTCATACGTTAATTTTGAAAAATATTTATGCTATATCTAAATTACATAAAATATTATATTTCTCTGAACAGTTTGTTGACATACTTGAGTACAAATAGTTGCTGAGTTTGTCATCATATGCTTTTCTCCAAATTAGACCAAGTACAGTGGTTCAATATTTTTTTTTAATTTAAGGAAACTGTCCAAACTTTAAAATTACAAAATTAAAAACGAAGATAAGACAAGATTAAACATTATGTTTACATGTGTGCTTATTTGTGTGTGTGTGATTTCTGAATATTTCCCTCTGGCTCCATTTTCATAAGCCTGTAATTGAGAATTACCATCATAATAATTAGTAAGGAAACTTAGTATCATGATCCTTCCTTTTAAATTATGGTTCCTCCTTACCACATTATGAGATTAATAATAACTGCATATAAATAAGAGAAAGTAAAGTCCTAAAGTCCAAATGGAACCAAAACTATATCAATGTATTTATACACTTCAGTAATCAGCCAAACATTTGTAATAATATTTACTTTAAAAAACAAATAGCTATTTAAATCTTACTTTTGACCAAAGTGTTCTAAGGTCAAATCATCTTGGTTTTTGAAATAGCATTTGAATCTGTCTAGGCCACCACCTAAATGCCAAGGCCTAAACTGTAGAGATAAGTTTTATCTTAGGCCTACATTTTCCTAATAATATATTTAATATATAAAAATAAAACACTTCAGAATAGCCACAAGAAAAAGCCAACAATCTCAAAAGTCAAAAAATAATATTAGTTAGAAATTAGCAAAAAAGGAAACCCCAAAGACTCACAAAGGTAGGAATAAGTTCTCAGACATTATTAATTTTAAAATGCAAATTGAAACAACAATAAAATAACAACCTGACATATTTTTTCCTGGAAAACATTCAAAAACCTGATAATGCCAAAATTTTGTGGAAATACAGGGAAAGAGAAAGCTTCATGCAGTTTTGGTAGCAGTGCCGCCTGCTCTAAACTGCAAGAGTGCAATCTGGCACTCTGAGTGTACATTATTTAAAAAAAATTTTCCCAGAGGTTTATTAGGAGAACATAAAATAGATATTGAGTAAAAAATATTTTGTAGTAATTATTCGTTGAAGACAATCACAAGGAGATTGTCTAAGTACAATGTGATATATGCATATCTGGAAAACTATAATGTATCAGAAAGAAATGAACTATCTAGATCACATGTAAGGGTAATTTAAAGAGTGCCGAATGAAAACTAAAAGAAAGTAATCAAGTTATATAATTTAATGTCATTTATATAAGTAAAGATTCCTTGCAGAGAAATTATCTGCATATACAAAAAATAGTTTATGTATTAGAAAGGTATTTTTATATAAAATATGATTTAGACTTTACTTTTATTTTATAAAAATGTTATTGCAAACTGTGAATAATTAGGGATAATTAAAGCAAGAAAAAACAAGAAAGGTGCCTTATATTGACCAAAAAGAATAATACATTTTGAAATGTGTGAATATTTCTTCAGTTCTTTTGCTCCATGCATAGAGTGGGGAATGTGAATAAAAGAATGAATGCATATAATTGAATTGAGATTTTTGTTTAATTGATGAATGATGTGAAGATTTATACTCAGAAATACAGCTTCTCTCATTAGGATTAATAGAAAGAAACTTACCTTCAAATATTGTAATACAGCTGTAGATCACTAAAGAAAAAAAAAGATCTCAAAAGCAAGTCATGGAAAAATGCATTAAAAAAAAAAAATCTCTGAGATTAACATCAGACTTCTTAGCAAAAAGCCAGTGGAATGATATTTTCATGGTGGTGAGAGAAAATAACTCCTCACCAGAATGGCATGACCACTTCAATAATAACTCACTGCCATTTCCAATTAGCTTTTGCCTGGCAGGTAGGCAACACCTCCTCAACACACATACTCGTTCAAAATCATTTTCAGATTTTCCCCCAAAGTATATCAGTAAACAACTAGTTTCTAAAATTAAACAAAAAAGGACAGAGATTTCTCTTAAAATAAATAAATGCTAGATGAGGAGTTAGTTATTTAGATAATGTCAAAACTGGAATCCACACAGGAAGGTGAGGCAAACCAGACTGTGGCATGAACAAGAAGCCTCTGCCTTCTCCCCACACAACCCTAGAAGGATACAACTGAGGAGACTATTTACCTGAAGCCAGTATTCTGAGCCACTCCTCAGGAAGCTGGAGACTTAATATACCTGACTGACTGAAGTTCAAACCAGGAAAGTAAGAATTTTCAGGTTGGACCTAAAATCATCATATCCATATATAAAAGCAGGAAAAAGTTTAGAACATTTTTAATCATCATTGTTTCAATGTCTAATTCATAATGTATGCTGTTGTGAATCTAAGTGTTTAAAAAATTGGTACAGATATTTTTCTGTGTGAAATCATAGCCATTTCAGGTTTACAATTTTTCAAAGTTGGTTTAAATAAAATTTGTAAATCTACCTCTGCTCTTTTCTAAATTGCATGCCAAGGAAGATCATGGAAAATTATTTCTGTAAAGGGCCAGATAGTAAATATCCGCACCTTTGTGGGAGATACAGTATCTGTTGCTAGTAGTCACATTTGCTATTGCAGGATGAAAATAGGCATAGACAATATGTAATTTATGGACAGAATTACGTTTGTCCTGCAAGGGGGTAAGATTTAGCTTGTGCACTATAGTTTGCCAATATCAGTTTTAGAGTAAAGCTCCATTCTAATTATGTCTTCACATGTTCATCAAAGATTGTAAAACAAATTCAATATGCCTAAAAAGATATGGACCATTGAAGATAAAGACTTATTTCCTTTGAAATGGTAAAATGTTTAAAACAATGAAAATCTTATGATCATTGGACAACTCACATTCCTGGAAATTGATTTTATAAATATCTCAAGTGAATATGAAAACATTCAAGTATGTTCAGATTTTTGTACAAATAGAAAAATTCCGACAGAATGACACTTAAAAATTAAATAACAATTTAGTTATAAGATCCTTTGATTTGGAATTAATGTGTATGTTTCCATCTGCCTATGAAATTGATAACCTGGAAATTAATTGAACTAAAGAAGAAAAGAAGAATGGAGGGAAGGATGAAATAGGGAGAAAAGGTAAGAGTAAAGGAGTAAGGAAAATTATAATTGAGCTTGAATGTGAAGATTTTATTCGGGAGGTTTCAGATTTTCCAAGTTTCTTGCCTTAGCTTTTGACCTAGTCATAATTATCCTCCTCACAGTGAAGTTAATGACTCTTACCTAGACTCATGAAAGAGTTGTCCTAATTCAAAACTTCCCTGAAACGAAAGAGAGAAAAAGGTGCAAGTGATATGATTTATACTAGCTAAATAAAGAAAAAAGAAGCAAGAAAGGAGGAAGAAAGGAAAAAAAGAGGAAGAAAAGGAAGGAAGGAAGGAAGGAAGGAAGGAAGGAAGGAAGGAAGGAAGGAAAGAAGGAAGGAGGGAAAGAAGGAAGGACTCTATAAAGATCTAACAAAATAAATTCTAATACTTTATTGAATGACTTTAAGAAGACTGAAATAGAAAACTAATGTGTTTATCAATAAGAAGAATAATATGATTAATGTCAGCTGCCTCCATATTAATCTTTACATTTGATTCAATTCCATTGAAAACTTCAATAGAGCCCTTTATAGAATTTCAACATTTTGATCTTAAGTTTTATAAAGAAGAATAGACCAGGCATGGTGGATCACGCCTGTAATCCCAGCACTTTGGGAGGCCAAGGCAGGCGGATCACGTGGTCAGGAGCTCGAGACCAGCCTGCCCAGCATAGTGAAACCCTGTCTCTACTGAAAATACAAAACATTAGCTGGGCGTGGTGACGGGCACCTGTAATCCCAGCTACTAGGGAGGCTGAGGCAGGAGAATCGCTTGAACCCAGGAGGCAGAGGTTCGTTGAGCCGAGATCATGCCATTGCACTCCAGTCCAGGCAACAGTGCAAGACTGCATCAAAAAAAAAAAAAAGAAAGAAAGAAAAAGAATAAAGGACTAAAATTAGAATACTTAAAATAAGAGCCAAATGGAGGGACTTACTGTACCAGGTAACAAGCCTTATTATAAAGTTATAATAAATAATACCAGGAAGGATTAGGAGGGGATAAACAAATGGTCAATAAAAGACAATTAAGTACTCTGTAAAGAAATACATCTGAGGTGACATGAAAATCACTGATGAATGCTTAATACGTGAACAGCAGGTGCAGGTGCAGAAATTGGTCAATTACATGATAAAACAAAATGTAAGATTTAACTTATAGCCATGTACAAAAAGTGTTTTGAAATAAGGTAAAAAATTACATGTGAAAAGCTAATTTTCAATTTTAGAAACAAGTATAGCCAATATATTTATGCCCTTGGTTTATGGATTAGATTTATTTATTTATTTATTTATTTATTTATTTTATTTTATTTTATTTTATTTTATTTTATTATACTTTAAGTTCTAGGGTACATGTGCATAACGTTTATATCATGTATAACTCCCAATGCAATCCCTCCCTCCTCCCCCCTCCCCCTGATAGGCCCCAGTGTGTGATGTTCCCCTTCCCGAGTCCAAGTGATCTCATTGTTCAGTTCCCACCTATGAGTGAGAACATGCGGTGTTTGGTTTTCTCTCTTGTGATAGTTTGCTAAGAATGATGGTTTCCAGCTGCATCCATGTCCCTACAAAGGACGCAAACTCATCCTTTTTGATGGCTGCATAGTATTCCATGGTGTATATGTGCCACATTTTCTTAATCCAGTCTGTCACAGATGGACATTTGGGTTGATTCCAAGTCTTTGCTATTGTGAATAGTGCCGCAATAAACATACGTGTGCATGTGTCTTTGTAGTAGAGTAATTTATAATCCTTTGGGTATATACCCAGTAGTGGGATGGCTGGGTCATATGGTACATCTAGTTCTAGATCCTTGAGGAATCGCCATACTGTTTTCCATAATGGTTGAACTAGTTTACAATCCCACCAACAGTGTAAAAGTGTTCCTATTTCTCCACATCCTCTCCAACATCTATTGTTTCCTGACTTCTTAATGATTGCCATTCTAACTGGTGTGAGATGGTATCTCATTGTGGTTTTGATTTGCATTTCTCTGATGGCGAGTGATGACGAGCATTTTTTCATGTGTCTGTTGGCTGTATGGATGTCTTCTTTTGAGAAATGTCTGTTCATATCCTTTGCCCACTTTTTGATGGGGTTGTTTGTTTTTTTCTTGTATATTTGTTTGAGTTCTTTGTAGATTCTGGATATTAGCCCTTTGTCAGATGAGTAGGTTGCAAAAATGTTCTCCCATTCTGTAGGTTGCCTGTTCACTCTGATGGTAGTTTCTTTTGCTGTGCAAAAGCTCTTTAGTTTAATGAGATCCCATTTGTCAATTTTGGCTTTTGCTGCCGTTGCTTTTGGTGTTTTAGACATGAAGTCCTTGCCCATGCCTATGTCCTGAATGGTACTACCTAGATTTTCTTCTAGGGTTTTTATGGTATTAGGTCTAACATTTAAGTCTCTAATCCATCTTGAATTAATTTTCGTATAAGGGTAAGGAAAGGATCCAGTTTCAGCTTTCTACTTATGGCTAGCCAATTTTCCCAGCACCATTTATTAAATAGGGAATCCTTTCCCCATTTCTTGTTTTTGTCAGGTTTGTCAAAGATCAGATGGCTGTAGATGTGTGGTATTATTTCTGAGGACTCTGTTCTGTTCCATTGGTCTATTCTCTGTTTTGGTACCAGTACCATGCTCTTTTGGTTACTGTAGCCTTGTAGTATAGTTTGAAGTCAGGTAGCGTGACGCCTCCAGCTTTGTCCTTTTGACCTAGGATTGTCTTGGCAATGCGGGCTCTTTTTTGGTTCCATATGAACTTTAAAGCAGTTTTTTCCAATTCTGTGAAGAAAGTCATTGGTAGCTTGATGGGGATGGCATTGAATCTATAAATAACCTTGGGCAGTATGGCCATTTTCACGATATTGATTCTTCCTATCCATGAGCATGGTATGTTCTTCCATTTGTTTGTGTCCTCTTTGATTTCACTGAGCAGTGGTTTGTAGTTCTCCTTGAAGAGGTCCTTACATCCCTTGTAAGCTGGATTCCTAGGTATTTGATTCTCTTTGAAGCAATTGTGAATGGAAGTTGATTCCTGATTTGGCTCTCTGCTTGTCTGTTACTGGTGTATAAGAATGCTTGGGATTTTTGCACATTAATTTTGTATGCTGAAACTTTGCTGAAGTTGCTTATCAGCTTAAGGAGATTTTGGGCTGAGATGATGGGGTTTTCTAAATATACAATCATGTCATCTGCAAACAGGGACAATTTGACTTCTTCTTTTCCCAACTGGATACCCTTTATTTCTTTCTCTTGCCTGATTGCCCTAGCCAGAACTTCCAACACTATGTTGAATAGGAGTGGTGAGAGAGGGCATCCCTGTCTTGTGCCAGTTTTCAAAGGGAATTTTTCCAGTTTTTGCCCATTCAGTATGATATTAGCTGTGGGTTTGTCATAAATAGCTCTTATTATTTTGAGGTACGTTCCATCAATACCGAATTTATTGAGCGTTTTTAGCATAAAGGGCTGTTGAATTTTGTCAAAAGCCTTTTCTGCATCTATTGAGATAATCATGTGGTTCTTGTCTTTGGTTCTGTTTATATGCTGGATTACGTTTATTGATTTGCGAATGTTGAACCAGCCTTGCATCCCAGGGATGAAGCCCACTTGATCATGGTGGATAAGCTTTTTGATGTGCTGCTGAATCCGGTTTGCCAGTATTTTATTGAGAATTTTTGCATTGATGTTCATCAGGGATATTGGTCTAAAATTCTCTTTTTTTGTTGTGTCTCTGCCAGGCTTTGGTATCAGGATGATGTTGGCCTCATAAAATGAGTTAGGGAGGATTCCCTCTTTTTCTATTGATTGGAATAGCTTCAGAAGGAATGGTACCACCTCCTCCTTGTACCTCTGGTAGAATTCAGCTGTGAATCCATCTGGTCCTGGACTTTTTTTCGTGGGTAGTCTATTAATTGTTGCCTCAATTTCAGAGCCTGTTATTGGTCTATTCAGGGATTCAACTTCTTCCTGGTTCAGTCTTGGGAGAGTGTAAGTGTCCAGGAAATTATCCATTTCTTCTAGATTTTCTAGTTGATTTGCGTAGAGGCATTTTAGTATTCTCTGATGGTAGTTTGTATTTCTGTGGGGTCGGTGGTGATATCCCCTTTATCATTTTTTATTGCATCTATTTGATTCCTCTCTCTTTTCTTCTTTATTAGTCTTGCTAGTGGTCTGTCAATTTTGTTGATCTTTTCAAAAAACCAACTCCTGGATTCATTGATTTTTTGGAGGGTTTTTTGTGTCTCTATCTCCTTCAGTTCTGCTCTGATCTTAGTTATTTCTTGCCTTCTGCTAGCTTTTGAATGTGTTTGCTCTTGCCTCTCTAGTTCTTTTAATTGTGATGTTAGAGTGTGAATTTTAGATCTTTCCTGCTTTCTCTTGTGGGCATTTAGTGCTATAAATTTCCCTCTACACACTGCTTTAAATGTGTCCCAGAGATTCTGGTATGTTGTATCTTTGTTCTCATTGGTTTCAAAGAACATCTTTATTTCTGCTTTCATTTCGTTATGTACCCAGTAGTCATTCAGGAGCAGGTTGTTCAGTTTCCATGTAGTTGAGCGGTTTTGATTGAGTTTCTTAGTCCTGAGTTCTAGTTTGATTGCACTGTGGTCTGAGAGACAGTTTGTTATAATTTCTGTTCTTGTACATTTGCTGAGGAGTGCTTTACTTCCATTATGTGGTCAATTTTGGAATAAGTGCGATGTGGTGCTGAGAAGAATGTATATTCTGTTGATTTGGGGTGGAGAGTTCTATAGATGTCTATTAGGTCCGCTTGGTGCAGAGATGAGTTCAATTCCTGGATATCCTTGTTAACTTTCTGTCTCGTTGATCTGTCTAATGTTGACAGTGGAGTGTTGAAATCTCCCATTATTATTGTATGGGAGTCTAAGTCTCTTTGTAGGTCTCTAAGGACTTGCTTTATGAATCTGGGTGCTCCTGTATTGGGTGCATATATATTTAGGAGAGTTAGCTCTTCCTGTTGAATTGATCCCTTTACCATTATGTAGTGGCCTTCTTTGTCTCTTTTGATCTTTGATGGTTTAAAGTCTGTTTTATCAGAGACTAGGATTGCAACCCCTGCTTTTTTTTGTTCTCCATTTGCTTGGTAGATCTTCCTCCATCCCTTTATTTTGAGCCTATGTATGTCTCTGCAAGAGGTACAAGCGTGAAAGCATCAAAAGATTTATATTTCTGGTAAAATTAAAATTAAGATATCTTCTCTTAAAATTAAAATGTCTTCAGCCTCAGAATAATAAATGAAAAGTCTATTACTTAGACTATATAAAATTTATAGAAATCTATACAAAAAGAGACAGAAATGAACAAATCCAACACAACATTCATAGAGGAATAAAAACAAATACTGATACATACTTTTTAGAGCACTTATCCTTAACCATCATTTGAGAAAATAAAATCCACATATATTTAAAAAAAAAGCCACATATTTTAGCCACACTATCGGACAAAATGATGAACAATAGCAACTCTTAAACACTGCTGGCTGAGATGAATATTGGTAAAATCACTCTGGAGTGCTATTTGGCAATATGAGGTGAAGTTGAAAATGAAGATACACATACCATGTACACATAAAGGTTTCTATTCATAAGTCTTGAGTAACACCTGCAAAAGAATGTTCATTGGACTGTGTCTATATTAGCAAAAATGTCGGAAAAAATTCCAAAAGTCTGTTGATGAGAGGATAATGATTTATTTTAGACAACAGAATACTATCCAGCATTGAAAAATAAGTAAATGTTAACTACGTTTTTCAACCTGGATTAATCTGACAGCATAAGTAAATGTTAGCCACATTTACATACAAAAATAAGTAAATGTTAGCTACGTTTATCAGCCAGGATTGCTCTCACAACATAATGGATATCTAAATGCATACATATATATGTACAAAGAAAAACAGAGAGCAAAACACCCATTGTATAAAATTAAATGTGTGTAAATATTCCTATTTTTGAAATATATTAATATATATTGACAGTATAAAATATAAACACAAATATGTGAATAATAACAAGCCAAGTGATTTGACCACTGATGTTGGTTATATTTTTGATATTTCATTAGGATTTCTAAATCTTTTAAATTTAAAAAAACTAATCACGTTATTTTAATCACTTTCTCTGGTTAATATCCACAGTAGAAACCCTCTTCCTATTATCATGCCACAAATATAAGCATTTCCCATTTCTTTCTGCCAAGCTATTCTCTTCTATGTTCTGTGGCAATAACATCTGCTCCCAATGTGTCAGCTTTCAATTTTATGAAAATATCTTTCAAATATACATCTCTAGTCTAAACCACTCCCTCACTAATTCTGCATTTTCAATTTCCTGTTGGGTACTACCAGCTGGGTGTCCTACTAGCAACTTGGAGTATTTTATTGCATGAAGATCAAACAAGGTTTAGCTAAAGCTCATTGAACATTACTACAATTAGCAAACAAGAACATGTAACCTTTGTTATGTGCATTGTCCTGTAGCTATATTGATTTAGAACCTTGTTCATAATCTCTACATGTATTTATGAATCCTTTACCAAACTCCAAAATGGTGGGAAGGACTTCTTATAACTTAAAGAAATGGAATAAAGTAAGTTCATGTTCCAAATGGCCTAAAACATTTTCATTAAATGTTTTTTATTTGAAAGAATACAAACGGTATGTTTTATATATATTATAGTATCCTGACTTGAATATCATCAAGAAGGGAGCAGCTGAACTTATTTGCATTCTTTTGGTTTCCCTGACTTTCTCTGTTTTGATCTTTACTCCTTTAGTGTTGATCCCCAACGAAATGAAAACAAAAGCAAAATGCTTCACTTAATCTTGTTTCTCCAGCACGCTGATACCCATCACTTTTCATCCTTGGTTTTCTTCTACACCTACTGCTCTTCTTTGAAAATATTCAGTTCTTTACCGGTTGAATTATCATTTCTGACAATCAACCATGTATTATACTTTATCTGGTCCTTTAAATCTTTAATACTTTCTGAATTCAAAATTCAATTGTTTCTTTCGAATGTATATTTTATTCAATCTCTTTATAGAATGTAATGCCAAAACTATATATTTTTTAAAACACTTGTTTTTTATGATTTTTTTCTTTTTTGCATTACTCTTTTATTCTGGAAACACTCCTGCTCTGTATATTTTTCTGTTTCTCTTATTCTGTCAGCTTCTGAAATATTGTCTCTCAGATAGACTTAAAACTTAGGGGGATTGGCCGGGCGCGGTGGCTCAAGCCTGTAATCCCAGCACTTTGGGAGGCCAAGACGGGTGGATCACAAGGTCAGGACATCGAGACCATCCTGGCGAACACGGTGAAACCCCGTCTCTACTAAAAAAATACAAAAAACTAGCCGGGCGAGGTGGCGGGCGCCTGTAGTCCCAGCTACTCGGGAGGCTGAGGCAGGAGAATGGCGTAAACCCGGGAGGCGGAGCTTGCAGTGAGCTGAGATCCGGCCACTGCACTCCAGCCTGGGCGACAGAGCTAGACTCCGTCTCAAAAAAAAAAAAAAAAAAAAAAAAAACTTAGGGGAATTTTATTTTATTTTTTCCTGGGATCTAATACTGAATACTATAATAAAAATGCACTTATGTTTTGATGAGCCATGCATGAAAAGAGACTTAATTGCAGACTATTTTAGACAGCTTAACATTTTGCATAAATATCAACATAAAAATTAACCTGAGACAGAGGAGAATGGAATATTATGTGTCACACTAGAGTCCAGTGCCTTCTGAGCATATTTTATTATTACTGTACATTGTTGTGGAAGTCCTCCTCTTTCCATTCTTTTTCCCTAGTCATCTTTCTGTAATAATGCTGTTTCTTGTGAGCTGTACCCCTCAACCCTTCCCTTGGAAGCTGCTATATCCATTAAAGAAAAATGGAATCCCAGTCTCTTGACAACCTTTGTTCTAGATAAAGTTTGGAAAGAGATTGATGATTTAAAGAAATAACTTTTTAGTTTTAGTTAGAATTTTTAGGAACTATCTGGGGCTAGGGCAGTCTTTCCTGCTAAGGAAACATTTTCAAGGTAATAGATGGTCTCAGGACAAAGATCAAAGAAATCCGGAAACTGCCAGTAAAACATGGCCTCTGGGAATCCAGAGTATGGCAGAAAGGCCTTTGTTAAGACCTCAGAAAGATATGAAACAGTTTCTCAAATGCCTTTTAAGTTCAGCAAAAAAAATTCTCTAAGAATCTAAGAGCGTGCCCCATTGACTCTCTTGGCTAGACAACAATGCTTCTAAATTCTTAAAAGCATTGTTACTCCACTTCTTTACAGGGGTCTAAAAGAAGAAGACTTATCTTCAAGATAATTGTGGGTATAGATTCTGTCTAATGGAATGAAATATAAACCAACAGATAAGAAATTTAGAGCTAAGGACAATTATCATTAGGAATGGGGCCCTAATGAAGAAATTGGGAATACATGCCCAACTATTTTAGAATGTGAAGGACTGGTGATTGAATGCTTGCTTTTCCCCTTCAAGTTTTGGGGTGTCTATTACAGTTATTGTATACCCAGATTACCATTGTATGTTCAATGTGTATGGGAAAGATTATCAGCCTCTTTTCTCTTAGAAACAAAAGAAACCATATTCAAGTAACTAAACCAAAGATGAACATCTCTACTGTGCTCTCTCTGAATTCCAGACCTGTGAATTCATGAAGATAAAATATTTTTTGTTGTGTGCCACTAAAGTCTCAGCATGCTTGTTATGCAGCAAGTGTTAAAGGCACTTACATATCTTCTCTCTTATTTTCAGATTTCCTCCATAATCATAGATTAAGAGGACAGGAAAAGGGAGAAGAAATCATTTTCAAAGGAAAGAAGGACAAAAAGGTCTTACAGCAGAATTTACTCAGCATTTCAAGACTTGGAAGCAAGACCAGAAACAAACAAGGACCAATGAGGAAGAGAGTAAATAACATTTTTCTAGTGCATTTCAAATGTTGATGCTTTATATAACTCACCATTAATTAAATTAACAGCCCTGAGACATAAATTTCCCCCATTACAGACAAGGGAATATGGGTTTGTAGAAGTGGCAAAGCCAGGTTTCTAGTACAGACATATTTGACTATAAAGTTTTGACTATTTCACTTCACCAAAATATTAACATCCAGGCAGCAGCTTGCCGAAGACATCACTGAGTCTATGGGAATTCTGTGTCAGTAAGAAAACTGAACCTCCTAGAAAAAAGAATCTCTTCTACCTGTCAACATAGAGAGGTAACCTTAGGGAGAAGTAACTTATGGATGACGAACCTGAAATCTTCTGCACTGTCAGAAATATGGTTCCCAGAGGACATCGTACACAGAGAGTAGAAGCCAGAAATCATGGAAAGCCTCTGATTTTATTCTTGAGGTAGCAAAGTTGAATTGCTCAGGTTGTTGTTGTTGATTATCTCTTTATGTCTCAAATTTTAACTCAGTATTTATCAATGCCTTACCATAGAGTCTACTGTCATAATTATATTACACCAGGGATCAGTTCTAAGAACCATAATTCATTATCTTCCTTTTCATCCTAAGATAACTAAAATCATTATTATACTATATTTTCTTATAATTGATGCAGGATTTTTGCTCTTTAGCTCAGCTAAAACCGGGATTCTTGTCCCATGAGCAGAAAAAGTTAGGCACGCAGAAACATTAAAAGGTGAGGAGAGCAAAATTTATTAAAAGAAAGCTCTCAGTGAAAAAAAAGAGTCCTGCCAACAGGGTCTCACCTTCCGGATTGAATACCAGGTCACCACACATGCGTGCTGAAGAGACCACACTCCTTCCCAGTGCACAAGGTACCATCTTCCCAGTGTCTCCACCCCACTCTCCCAGTGTGCAGGTGGGTCCCCCAGTTCGTTGTGGGCATGCCCAAACAAGGCCTTGCGTGGGTTCCCTCATCTGGACAAAAGCATCTGATGTAAACACTTGTGACGCGGGTCAGAGATTCTCCAGGGACCCTCCCCCTTAACTGCCTCCTACATGTATCATTCCTCTCTCTAAAGAAGTACATCTAACTGCCATTAGAATAAGGATAGGAATGAGGACAAAGGCTGATCTTAGCTGCTTTCTGCTGACATGGGATACTGTTTTGGTAAAATGGCAGTCAGATCTCCCTGAGAGGTCTCTCTAATGATTCCCAACAAAAGGGACTCTCCTCCGAGGCTCTGGTTGCATGACTGTTTGGAATTTAATTGCCTGAAGGTGAGAAGAGACAAAATGGGTTATTAGAAAATATGTATCAAAAGAAGGAGGAGGGTTAGGACAGCTCATAAATCCCAAGGATTTTTACCAGTTTGCACAGGGAGAGGGAGGGCAAAAGCCAAACTGGTAAAAAAAAAAAAAAAAAAAAAAACTACCATTTTTCCAGCATGTCAGGCTTCTGGGTTTCCTTCCTCCAAGCCCTTTCCTAAGCCAAACAGTAAAAGGTTTGGGAAAATAAACTTTTCCCAGTTTGGAGGATGCATCCAAGGGGAGTGTCTCATGATACATAGACGTAATTACCTATCATTGAAGAGAGGACAGGGGAGAAAAAAAGGAAAAAAAAAGGGTAATTTTTTTCCAAAGGAGTCCCAGCGTTTCAGGATGCATTTAAAATGGGTACAGATTGAAATTGAGTGGCTACCCATCTATATGGAGGCAAGCAGGCATCCCAGATTCCTTTCTCTTCCTGGCAAATAGCCCAGGTGAGGGAGAGAAAGTGAGGCATCTCTTTCTTTCCTCCATCCTTATATCCCTGAATCCCAGCAACCACAACAAGGTGCTGCCCATGGATGTCAAAATGACTTTCACCCATGTTAACAGGGGGCCCTAGGAGTTGGAAATATCCACTTTTACCCACATACACCCTATCTCCCCTGTTGTCAGTAGTCCTCAAATTCCCTAGACCTCATTTATGCCATGGATACTAGCATGAATTTTATCCATGAAACGAGAAGCTTGGATTAATCAACAAGAATTAGTCATGTTCACCTGCACTTTACCTTTTAACTCCCATTATCATCTGCCTCTGGATGCCAGAGATCCAGTTTTTGTTTCCAACCCCACCTTAGGGCTTTGACCCAAAGCTTGGAATTGAGTTTGGGACAAAAAGGTGTCTCAGGGAAAGTTACATAGACTCCTTATCGTAAGTCAAATGCTAAGGTGAAGCTGTGGAAGAGTCCTCCTCCAACAAGCGAAACAAAACGATGTATTGTGACACAACCAGATAACTGGTGGTTATAGTTATGCTTGCTAAGATTTGGGTGCATGGGGCTTGGCTTTGGTAAACTCCCTTACTCTTACTTTCTCAAAAAGGAAACCTCCAGTTGATGGGCACCCTATTTACTCCCATCACCTGGCAGAATTTGCAGGATAATTGTTCAGAACTAAAATATTGATCCCAGTTTTTAACATTACCCATCCCTTTTGCTCCTTCTGAGCTGAAGTTGGAGATTGCTGATTGGTTCACAGGAGTAAGCACGGTTAGTTTAAAATGTAGGCAAAATATTAAAGACAGCTAATGAGTCTAGAATTTAATGATAAATATGTGAAAAATTTTGAAACATAATTTCTCTCTCTCTAGGCCTCATTTTTGTTTGAAACAAATCATGATAAGACTGAGTAATTTTCAAAATAGACTTTAGTTTTTAATTGACCTGATTACTTGTATAATGTGCAGCAAGAATAATCATTTTTACATAGGCCTTAGCTTTGATGGAACTCTCTTCCACAAGGTATCTCAGATAGGACTTTATAAAACTAAGCCCAGCCATGGGTTTACACCTTCAAATACCTGTGAGGTGGGTAAGCTTCTCTCTTCTTGGAGTTCCAGGAGCATGGGGTTCCTGGGCCTGTTAGAAAGTGAAACTCTTTACTTACCACAGGTTAGGAACCCTGTATGGGGAATGTGTACACAAGGTATGAAGCTGGTTTTCCCAAGGGGCTTTTATTGGGTATACAAGTTGAGCTTGACTCCCCAAAGAGAAGGATACCTTCCTAGTCAAAGCCTTCTTTTAAAACAACCAGTTTCTCCAATTGCATCCCTCTGCAAAAGAAAATGGATTTTTACTGCACTGCTGCAAACAATTATATTGCCATGAGTTAAAATATCCACAACCAGTTTACAAATTTTGGAGAAGCCAGGAAGAGAGAGACAAATATGCTCCAAATTTTGTTCACAGGAGTACACATTGCTTAATTATTAAAGGCTCTAAATAGCTCAAAATAGTTTCCTTGACTTTGAGAAATAAAACTAGGATCAGCAATGTTCCAAGCAATAGTCAAAACCTTACTTTAGTTTTCTATTAGTTCAGTTCTTTCAGATAATTCTTGTTTTGCTTGATATTAATGAACATTTCAGCCCTTCATGAGTCCTGTATGCTATTCCTTTATTCCAATGTCACAGTCTCCAAAGGTATCAGAAACCTACATTTGAGAGCACCAGTCAAAGTTCTAAAGCTGACTATAAATCATCCTTTGAAGAGAATCAAAACAAGACAACGATTGTCTGTGAATAATAAAATGTCCAGGGTACTTACAGCCAAAAACATGATTTACAGAAAAATTTGGTTATCTCTATGGATTACAATAACTTATCATAATAACCTTAATTGTGATTGATAACATATAATCAGACATTATAATTTTAGAGATCCCATACAATGTGGGAACATATATTAATATCATTCCCTAACATGTAACTGAAAAAGATTAAACATAATTTTGGCAATCCCATGCTCCTAAACACATCAGATAATCCTGTTTATCTGTCTTCTGGATGCTCCAGTGGCCTTCTGTATCATCGAAAAGCCAGGTATAAGGAAAGACAATTTTTAAACTGAAGCTTGATTTTGGGAAACATGTTAAATATTAGAGGTTTAAAATGCTTCATGTTATGAAATAAAATTCCAGATTATTGTAAGTTATTTATTTTGCCAAAATGACTCAGAAATTTTTTAAAAAAACAAAAATCTTTCATAAGCCTTTACAAATTTTGCTACTAAAGAACAGATTAGTGCCTTAAGAATACTTTGTTCTGTTTTTATTTCCATGCCCAATTTACAAAAAAGCACCATATAACACTCTTTTGAATTTAGTCAATGTGTTCACACATGAAATTTCTTTTGCAAGATTAATTTTTACAATCCTTCCACAACTTGCTTGAACTTTTAGATTTATCTCATCTAATTCAAAACAATCCTTTAACCCCAGCCAAAAAATTTACATTTTGATGACATCTCTATTTTACCAATAATCTTTAAGGCTGTTTTTATTTCTCAAAGATTAGAGTCATGTGAACCAAAAAGTACAACAACTTTTATCTTCTCTTTAAAAAAATTTGATCAAAGTGCTTATCCTTCTTTAAGTCAAGTAATTAGAGCACTTTTTAAAAGACATCACACACATAACACATATAAATCTACACAGACAGGCAGAAGAAGACTCGGTAGCTATAAGATTTTTGTGTTGCCAATCTCCTATTATGATTATTGGCCTCTGGGTGGAGCCGTTTATGAGCAAGGCTAGGAAAGCATGTAGTTTCCAGGACCTAATAAACAGTTACAGCTGTAAGACAAAAACAGATTTTGTTTTTGTTTCTGTTTTTTTAAGACAGAGTTTCGCTCTTGCTGCCCAGGCTGTAGTGCAATGGCAAGGTCTTGGCTCACCGCAACCTCTACCTGTCGGATTCAAGCAATTCTCCTGTCCTCAGCCTCTCGAGTAGCTGGGATTACAGGATGTACCACCATGCCTGGCTGATTTTGTATTTTTAGTAGAGGTGGGGTTTCTCCATGTTGGTCAGGCTGGTCTCAAACTCCAGACCTCAGGTGATCCACCTGCCTCAGCCTGCTAAGAGGGATCTATCTGCCTTCCAGATACCGTACCAGATTCCTGGGGCTCCATGAGAAAAACAGAGCTCTCTCCCAAAATGGAATCTGTGACACCTTTTCTGTCTTTCCCAAGGATTTCCAAGCCATCAGAAATTATCTTAGGACCTCATATGTATGCATTAAGTATGGCAAGACAAAATGAAGAAAAATAATTTTCCAGCAAAACAAGATCCAAGAAGGGAAAAACATAAAGGCCTTTTAAATATACCTATAACTTGGATATCCACTTTTAGTTAAGCTGAGAACTCTTTAAGAAAATCATTTTAAGTCCTTTATTACCCAAATTTAGCCATGCAAAATGGCTAATATTTCTGGTTTTTAGACTTTACTAGAGTCTCAGAGAAAAGAAAATACAAGGTGGTTCATTGCGGGGAAGAGAATCTACAAATGGCAAAGGTCTCACAGATATCAAACAAGAAAGAACTCATTCACTAAGCCAGGACTGAACCCCGGCAGCCATTGTAAAATGGTAGAGGCTAAAAAAAAAAACACTTCCATGTGCTTACAGGTCACACTCTCAGAGATGTAAAACAAGATGAAGGCCTGCAGCAAAGTTTGCTACTGATCATACAGAAAGCCATGTGAAGCACACCAAATTGGCTACAGCTGAAGACCAGCCTCACAAATTATTTTTCAAAATGAAAACTTTACAAAAAATATGAACAATGATAATTGTGGTCCTGGTCTAGTAAAACATCTTGTAAAAGGAAAAGAAGCCTCTTTCTTAATAGTTAATTTCTAACCTAGTGGAGAAAAGAAAAAAAAAATGAGAGTGCAGGATTGTGTTAACAGCTGACAAGGTGGAGAAACGGAAAAAAAAAAAAAAAAGAGCTTAAAGTGCAGAATTGGAAAGAACTTCTTATGTAAATGGATTATTTCAACAGGGAGAGAAACCTTTAACTGCTGTTTATTCCCAGGGGCTTGGACAGAGCTTGACCCCATGGCCATGTGAAGCAGAGATACTGTAGAGGCATGGCTGATAACACTGGCCAGACTGCTATGTGGGACCTTTTGGCCATGTGCCCCAGTCCCAGCAGGGAGGGGATGTGAGAGGAGAGCTGCTGCTCACCTGTTAGTTTCAAAAAAAAAAAAAAGAAAGAAAGAAAAAAAAAAAAGAAGAGAAAGTCCATATAAAGGTTGGGTTGGACTGAGGCTGATATTCACAACCCCCAAGAGCAACTGGATTGGAGGCACAATTTCCTCTACCCTCAGAAAATGTCCACAAACAGAAAGACTCCGAAATGAAAGGGAAAAAGACTTTTTGGTCTGCATCTTATGCACCTTTCCTCGTGTTCCCATATAAGCCAACAAAATGATACAGGATTTTTCCTCCTTAGCTCAGCAAAAACTCAGTTATTGTCCCATGGCCAGAAAAACATTGAGAAAACTGATATATGTGTCAGGCCTCTGAGCCTAAGCTAAGCCATCATATCCCCTGTGACCTGCATGTATACATCCAGATGGCCTGAAGCAACTGAAGATCCACAAGAGAAGTGAAAATAGCCTTAACTGATGGCATTCCTCCATTGTGATTTGTTCCTGCACCACCCTAACTGATACAATATAGTCTCCCCCACCCTTAAGAAGGTACTTTGCAATTTTCTCTCCCACCCTTAAGAATGTACTTTCTACGCCTATCCCAAACCTATAAGAACTAATGATAATCCCACCACTCTTTGCTGACTCCTTTTTCGGACTCAGCTCGCCTGCACGCAGGTAAAATAAACAGCCTTGTTGCTCACACAAAGCCTGTTGATGGTCTCTTCACATGGACACACATGACATTTGGTGCCAAAGACCCAGGACAGGAGGACTCCTTCGGGAGACCAGTCCCCTGTCCTTGCCCTCACTCTGTGAGGAGATCCACTGAAGACCTCAGGTCCTCAGACCAACCAGCCCAAGGAACATCTCACCAATTTCAAATTGGGTAAGCGGTCTTTTCACTTTTCTCCAGCCTCTCTTGCTACCTTTCAATCTTCCTTCCTCACTATTCTTCAGTCTCTCTATCCTTCCAATTCCAGTTCTTTTTCCTCTCTAGTAGAGACGAGGAGACACATTTTATCTGTGGACCCAAAACTCCGGCACTGGTCACGGACTCAGGAAGACAGTCTTCCCTTGGTGTTTAATCACTGCGGGGAAGCCTGCCTGATTATTCACTCACACTCCATTGGTGTCTGATCACTGCAGGGATGCAGTTAGATAAACCTAACTGACCCCATAAATCCTAAATCCTTTCCCCACTCCCCTTTCCATTCCTTAAAAAAACAGCCCTAAAAGCTGCTCCCACACTAGCTCTCCCAACCTTTTTTATTACACACAGCAGTGGAATTCTTGCATAAGAGCAGGGATTGCATCCTGTAGCCTTTCTATCCAAACAACTTGACCTTACTGTTTTAGGCTGGACACCACATTATTCCGGATACCACACCTGACTCCCATGATTGTATCTCTCTGATCCACCTGACATTCATTCCATTTCCCCATATTTCCTTCTTTCCTGTTCCTCACCCTGATCACACTTGGTTTATTGATGGCAGTTCCACCAGGCCTAATCACCGTTCACCAGCAAAGGCAGGCTATGCTATAGTATCTTCCACATCTATCATTGAGGCTACCACTCTGCTGTCCTCCACTACTTCTCAGGAAGCCAAACTCATTGCCTTAATTCAGGACCTCACTCTTGCAAAGGACTACATGTCAATATTTATACTTACTCTAAATATGCCTTCCATATCCTACACCACCATGCTGTTATATGAGCTGAAAGAGGTTTCCTCACTATGCAAGGGTCCTCCATCATTAATGCCTCTTTAATAAAAACTCTTCTCAAGGTTGCTTTACTTCCAAAGGAAGCTGGAGTCATTCACAGCAAGAGCCATCAAAAGGCATCAGATTCCATTGCTCAGGGCAATGCTTATGCTGATAAGGTAGTTAAAGAGGCAGCTAGTGTTCCAACTTCTGTACCTCATGGCCAGTTTTTCTCCTTCTCATTGGTCACTCGTATTTACTCTCCCACCGAAGTTTCCACCTATCAATCCCTCTCCACTCACGGCAGATGGTTCTTAGGCCAAAAAAAAAAAAAAAAATCCTTCCAGTCTCAAAGGCCCATTCTATTCTGTCATCATTTCATAACCTCTTCCATATAGGTTACAAGCCATTAGCCCACCTCTTAAAACCTCTCATGTCCTTTCCATCATGAAAATCTATCCCCAATCCGCTACTTTTGACTCCCTCTCGAAATGAGTAAGTGATCTTTGCTGACAGGACACACTCCAATACTTTCACCCTTATGAAGTCCTATTCTTTACTTTAATACTCACTTTTATTCTCATTCCCATTCTTACGCCACCCTCTACCTCTCCCCAGCTATCTCCACCACGCTATCAATCTCACTCACTCTCTCCTAGCCATTTCTAATCCTTTTTTCACAAACAATTGCTGGCTTTGCATTTCTCTTTCCTCCAAAATCACCAAGGACCCGATTTACTCACTGCTAAAAAAAAGGGGACTCTGTATATTTTTAAATGAAGAATGTTGTTTTCATCTAAGTCAATCTGGCCTGGTATATGACAACATAAAAAAAAAAAACTCAAGGGTAGAGCCCAAAAACTCGCCAACCAAGCAAATAATTACGTTGGACCCCCTTGGACACTGTTTAATTGGATGCCCTGGGTTCTCCCAATTCTTAGTTCTTTAATACCTATTTTTCTCCTTCTTTTATTTGGACCTTTTGTCTTTCGTTTAATTTCTCAATTCATACAAAACTGCATCCAGGTCATCACCAATAATTCTATATGACAAGTGCTCCTTCTAACACACCCACTATATCACCCCTTACCCCAAAATCTTTCCTCAGTTTAATCTCTTCCACTGTAGATTCCCATGCCACCCCAATCCTGCTCAAAGCAGCCCTGAGAAACTTCGCCCATTATCTCTCCATACCACCCCCAAAATTTTCACCCTCCCAACACTTCACCACTATTTGGTTTGTTTTTCTTATTAATATAAGAAGACAGGAATGTCAGGTCTCTGAGCCCAAATTAACCCATCATATCCCCTGTGACCTGCACATAGACATCCAGATGGCCTGAAGCAACTGAAGACCCACAAATGAAGTGAAAATAGCCTTAACTGATGACATTCCACTATTGTGATTTGTTTCTACCCCACCGTAACTGATATCATATAGTCTCCCCCACCCTTAAGAAGGTACTTTGTAATATTCTCCCCACCCTTGAGAATGTACTTTGTACACCTATCCCATACCCATAAGAACTAATGATAATCCCACCACTCTTTGCTGAACTCCTAATTTGGACTCAGCCCACCTGCACGCAGGTGAAATAAACAGCCTTGTTGCTCACACAAAGCCCGTTGGTGGTCTCTTCACATGAATGCATGTGACAATATGGTTTGGCCGTGACCCCACCCAAATCTCATGTTGAATTGTAACTCTCATAATTCCCATGTGTTGTGGAAGGGACTTGGTGGGAGATAATTGAATCATGGGGGCAGTTTTCCCCATACTGTTCTCCTGGTAGTGAGTAAGTCTCATGAGATCTGGTGATTTTGTAAGAGGTTTCCTCTTTCATTTGGCTCTCATTCTGTCTTGCCTGCAACCGTAAGATATGCTTTTCACCTTCTGCCATGATCATGAGGCCTCCCCAGCCACATGGAACTGTAAGTCCATTAAACCTCTTTTTCTTTATAAATTATCCAGGCTTTGGTGTGTCTTTACCAGCAGCATGAAAATGATCTAATCAAGTAAATTGGCACTGCAGAGTGGGGAGCTGCTCTGAGACACCTTAAAATGTGGAAGCAACTTTGGAACTGGGTAACAAACGGACAGAGGTTGGAAAAGTTTGGAGGTCTCAGAAGAATACAGAATAACATGGGAAAGTTTAGAACTTCCTAGAGATTTTTTGAATGGATTTGACCAAAGTGCTGATGATGATATGGACAATAAAATTCAGGCTGAGGTGGTCTCAGATGGAGATGAGAAACCTATTGGTAAGTGCAGTAAAGGTGAGTCTTGCTGTGTTTTAGCAAAGAAACTGGGGGCATTTATCCCCTGCCCTAGAGATTGTGGAACTTTGAACTGGAGAGAGATGATGTAAGGTTTTGGTGAAAGAAATTTCTAAGCAACAAAGCATTCAAGACATGACTTTGGTGCTGTCAAAAGCATTCACTTTTATGATTCACAAAATTTGCAGTCTGACTATGCAATAGAAAAGAAGATCCCATTTTCTGAGAAGAAATTCAAGCTGGCTGCAGAAATTTGCATAAGTAACAGGGAGACAAATGTTAATTGCCAAGACAATGGGGAAAATGTCTCCAGGGCATGTCAGAGACCTTTGGGACAGTCCCTCCCATCACAGGCTCAGAGGCCTAGGAGGAAAAAGTGGTTTCCTGGGTCGGGCCCAGGACCCTCCTGCTATGTGCAGCCTAGCAACTTGGTGCCCTATGTCCCAGCCACTCTAGCCATGGTTTAAAGGGACCAAGGTAAGGCTTGGGCCATGACTTCAGAGGGTGCAAGCCCCAAACCTTGGCAGCTTGCATGTGGTGTTGAGCCTGTGGGTGCACAGAAGTAAAAAATGGAGGTTTTGGAACCTCCACCTAGATCTCAGAGGATGTATGAAGACCTGGATTTTCAGGCAGAGGTTTGCTGAAGGGACTGAGTCCTCATGGAGAACCTCTGCTAGAGCAGTGCAGAAGGGAAATGTGGGGTTGAAGTCCTCATGCAGAGTCCCTACTGGAGTACTGCATAGCGGAACCATGAGAAGAGGCCCACTGTCCTCCAGAGCCCAGAATGGTAGATCCACCCACAGCTTACACCATGCACCAGAAAAGCCACAGACACTCATGCCAGCATATGAAAGCTGCAGATATGGGAGCTGTATTCTGCAAAGCCACAGGGGCAGAGCTGTCCAAGGCCATGGGAACCTACCTCTTGATCAGCACAGCTTGAATGTGAGACATGGAGTCAAAGGAGATCATTTTGGAGCTTTAAGATTTGACTGCTCTGATCGATTTTGGATTTGTGTGAGACCTGTAATACCTTTGCTTTGACCAATTTTATTCATTTGGAATGGCCATATTTACCCACTGTCTCTACCCCCATTGTATCTAGAAAGTAGCTAACTTGCTTTTGATTTTACAGGCACATAAGCAGGAGGGACTTGCCTTATCTCAGATGAGGATTTTTGGACTTTTTAGATAATGATGAAATGAGTTAAGATTTGGGTGACTGTTGGGGTGGCATGATTGGTTTTGAAATGTGAAGATGTGATATTTTGGAAGGGTCAGGGGCAGAATGACATGGTTTGGCTGTGTCCCTACCCAAATCTCATTTCAAATTGTAGCTCCCGTAATTCCCACATGTTGTGGGAGGTACCCAGTTGAAGATAATTGAATCATTGGGGTGGTTTTTCCCATACTGTTCTCATGGTAGTTAATAAGTGTCATGAGATCTAATGGTTTTTACAAGAATTTTCTCCTTCTGCTTGGCTCTCATTCTCTCTTGCTTGCCACCATGTAAGATGTGCCTTTTGCCTTCTACCATGATTGTGAGGCCTCTCCAACCATATTAAACTGTGAGTCCATTAAATCTCTTTCTTTACAAATTACTGATTCTCAGGTATATCTTTATCAACAGTGTGAAAATGGACTAATACACATGCAGACTTGTTGAAAGGTTAGGAGGGCAAAATTTATTAAAAGATAGCACTCACTGAAAAAAAAAAGGAGTCCTACCAACAGTCTCCCACCTCACAGATTGAATACCAGGCCACCACACAAGCTGAAGAGACCAGGTTCCTCCCTGTTGCATGAGGTACAAACTTCCCAGTGGCTCTACCTCATTCTCCCAGGGTATAGCAGACCCCCTCGTTCATTGAAGGCATTCCCAAACAAGGGCCTGGGCAGGTTCCCTCATTTGCACAAATGCATTTGATGTAAACACTTGTGGGTTAGGTCGGAGGTTCTCTGGAGACCCTCCCTCATCTGCTTTCTGAATATATCATAATCACAGTTATATTTCCTTTTGTTATAAAGTATGAAACATTTTCAAAGAATATGAGTAGTGATATGTTTCAGGAGTGTATTTGCAGTGGTATGAAGCATTATGATAATAATATTCATAGACACAAATCCATTTTTTGACTTAATAAAATAAATTGCTGTCTTCACTGATAAATAATTACTTTATTTTGAAATTTTTAAGCATGTAAAATGACTAGGGAAAATTAAACAAATTTTCTTTGAAAATACAACGAACCTGTAAGTTTTACAAATGCCATTAAAATAACATGAAGATGTTTAAATGACTCCTTTATGTGCTCCCAGTCAGAGGCAAAAGACCATATTGAGAGATGATTTGTCAGAATTTTTCTTACCTTTCTGTGGTACCTACTTTATCAAAGCTGTAAAACAGGTTTTCTTCATTGATTTTCACTGTTTTTGCAGGTTGAATCCACTGGGAAGAGTCTTTCAGCAAAGACTGTTGTACTTATTATTATGTTTATGTGAGAGTACTACTGGCACCAGCTCTGGTTTGGAGCATGGGGGAGGGAGACTGGGCTAAGTGAGAGGTCTAGTTGTTGTTCAGTCACCAATAACACTCTCAGTTGACCCTACAGAAAGCTCAAGAGCTAAAACAGCTCATTAGAAGCATTCCAAGTGCATTGCAATTAAAATAAGGCCTTTATCCTCTTGTATCTGTCTCTCCATAGATGTGAGCTATCCCCAATACGGTGATCCCATGTACACCATCTTGCTGAAGTTGAGGCAGTCTCTGTGGCCAGCTGAAAGCTATTTGTCAACTGCAAGGCCAGAACATAAGGCAATGTGATTTTCTTCAAAGGGTGTGCTATATGGTCTATTTCTGTGCAAGAAAACTTATTTCACCTTGATGTAGAAGAGGAACTGAGAGAAGTGATTTGAATAAAGTTGTAACGATCTCAAGCTATAGAATCTGAGATAAAGAAATATTCTTCTGAACTTTTTAAATATCTCTCAATGCATGGTAACTTACTCATGATGAAGACAGGTTCAGGCCCCCCAAATTATTTGTAATAATGCAAAACAAATTTGTATTCTGGCTTTGCTTAGAAACCTTCTGTATGTCTTAGTTTCGCAGTTTTAAACTAAAAATATATCTTTAATTTCCATTTTTTTTCAGGGGTTTCCAGATAGTTTGATTAGTTTTTTTAGGCAATAAATCTCTGATTCTGGAGCTATTACAAATTCCTAGACTTAAAAGAGATTTTATCATGCTGGGACTATTCACATTGAAATAATCACAGAAAAGTCAGCTGTAAGAGTTATATAAGTACGACTACCATACAGAGCCTTAAATATAAAGCAACTGAAATAAGAGAATCTTTGAAACTGATTAAAGGGTATCCAAGCTGTCAATGGAGATATGACCTTTTTGTGCAGAGTGAATGGCAAGTAATAATGATCTCAAAATTTAATTATATAATGACCTATAGTAATCAAAGCCCTTGTTACAAAGGATCTGAAATGATACATTGGGGTATTTCAAGAATGTGATGGCCTGCACCATTTGACTTTAACAGTCATCCCAGGGTGCATAATGATAATTTTAAAAATATATATTGCCCCACAGTCATTAAGTGATCTTTTAAGTGAATGAAAATCCTAAATCAAAATCTTGATAGTAGCCAGCTTTCCTATGAAATGATTGTATTTTATATGGTGTTAGTTAATGCTAATAAAAATTAATAGCGTTGAGCATTTTGAAAGACAATAACATTTTCCTCTATTATTAATAGGGGTTCAGGAGATATTCATTGGGACATCAAGGAGTTGGAAGATTACAACAAAGCTGATTGGAAGAGTCCATATACCAAACATTTTTAAGAATAAGAGATTTATTTAATTTTATTTTAAAAAGCCAGATGAGCTTTTTTTTTCTTACATATTATAATTTAAGCCAACAAAAAATATGCTAGGCTGGGCACTATAGCTCATGTCTCTAATTCCAACACTTTAGGAAGCTGAGGCGGGCGGATCACCAGATCAAGAGATCAAGAATATCCTGACTAACACGGTGAAACTCCATCTCTACTAAACACACACACACACACACACAAATAGCTGGGTGTGATGGCACACTCCCAGCTATTCAGAAGGCTGAAGCAGGAGAATCGCTTGAATCCAAGAGGCAGAGGCTGCAGTGAGCTGAGATCGCACCACTGCACTCCAGCCTGGGTGACAGAGTGAGACTCTGTCTCAAAAATATATATATATATAATATATATAATATATGTATACATATATACATACATATATACAGCCATATATATGATAAAATTATTATAGAGGCATCTTCATGTGCATTTCAGCTGCTTGAACTGTATTTATTTTATAGTTCTGGAAATGTCACTCTATAATCATCTTCAATTACTGGTATGTATATCTTGTCAACATTTTTAAAGAATTCACTGAAATAAGCACATTTATTGAGAATTTACAATACTTTACATGTTTATATGACATGGAGAGGGGGCAGTTACTCTATTATAGAAAGGCATTATTTCCTCCTCCCCTCAATATACAATACCCAAAACCAAATCAGTGGGAATTTTACTGAATAAGGTATTAGCTTAATGTAGATGCCTGAGTCTTAATTGCTGCTCGAACATTTGTTTTACATGTAAAGTTAAAGCTGAATTCCGTATAAAGTTGGAAGCAGAATTCCATGGCAAATTTGGAGTTGGCAGGCAGTAATGAGCTTCTGAATCTAGCTTAAACTTCAGTGTTCTTAATTATAATTCTAAATTAAACTATCAAATGAGAGTATAGAAATATTTTTAAAAATAAATAAATTAAAAATCATGTGATCATATTTCACAAGGTATTCATAATAGTTTATATAGAGCAGGTTAAAACACTGTGGTATATAAAATTTGTGAGACAAACAGACTAAGACAAACAGACATTATAATGTAAAGGCTTCTTTATGTATAATGTGAAAAATTTGTGTTTGAAATTAACTTCATTTCTAAATTTTTTTGGTAAATGTTTTTAAAGGACTAATATCATGCTAGATTATTATTATTAGTGAATTTTTATTTTCTAAGCATGCACAGGATAGGATAGTATAATAAGCTCTCACTCATCCTTCAGAAAGCTTCAGTAGTTATTATTATTTTGTTATTCTTGTCTCATCTATTATCTCACACATATTCTCTCTCTCTGTTTCTTCTTCCCCATCTGTTGGCTGTTACTGTCTAGAGTATCTTAAAATAAATGCAACTCTAACCAAAAAATTTTATTTTTTATATAAGCACCATTCAATTAGTACAGCAAAATTAGCAATCCTTCCTTAATATAATCTATTGTTTCCAAGTTCCCTTGATTGTCCTAAATATGAATTTTTAGAATTGTTTAGTAAAAATAAGTATTCCAAAAATGTCTTCACATAGCATTTGATTGATATGTTTCACAAGTCTTTTCAGTCTATAACTATTATCTCATTACTCTCTCTTTTTTCCACTGTAACATATACGATGAAAGAGAAACCCAATCATTTATCCTCTGAAATGTTTTATATTTTAGGCTGAGCACCATGGATCATGCCTGTGATCCCAGCACTTTAGGAAGCTGAAGAGGGCAGGTTATTTAAACTCAATAGTTGGAGACCAGCCTGGGCAACATGGCAAAAATCCATATCTACAAAAAAAATAAAAAATAAAAAATAAATTAGCTGTGCTGATTGTACAAACTTGTAATTCTAGCTTCTTGTGCAAATGAGGTGGGAGGATCGCTTGAGCCCAGCAGGTCAAGGGCGCAATAACATATGATGACACCTCTACACTATAGCTTGAGCAACAAAGTGAGAGCTTGTCTCAAAAATAAATAAATAAAGCTTTGTCTTGTCTATTTTTGTTTGAGTTGATTGCATCTTTGTACTATTTGCTCTGTTGTCTTATGTATTCCCTGTAAATCAATAATTTGACTCAGAGGCTTACTGACTTAGGTATTATTTTGTACTTTAGTCACTTGTAGAAATAGTCACAGTCTCAGGGCAGTTACTTATCCAGAGCCATATAATGCCTAAGTGCCCTACTCTTGTTGTAGCTTTTGTAGTTTGGTGAGAGGTAGGGAATGGCACCCAGTAGGTTTTCCTTTTTCTCCCTCATTGTGGGAGGTAGGGTTACAGTGTTACAGGATTCATTCAGTGTCACTTCATCAGCTGGAAATCTGTTTGGCTACTGTGACCTCTGCCTGGGAACTTGCTTGGGCCAACCAGGCTCACTCCACCCACTCAGCCTGGCAGGCTGCTCTCTGCTTGCACCATGGCCCAGATCTTGCAACCACTGTGGGGTATATGATTACCCCACAGCTGAACCAGGCATGCCATGAGTGGCTTCCATGTTGGGCACTGACATCTAAACAGTTACTTCAGATTGGTGATGCCTAAAAACTCAGAGATGCCACCCACCACAGAGCCCCCAGGGGTTTTATAGCTCTTTTCTGGGAAGTCTTAAGGTCTGAGCTCCCAAGAAATGTTACAGCTCTCTCTTATTCCTGTCTGTAGTTCAGTGAAAAAGGGCATGATACAGCTCATTCCTGTCACCTGAAGCTTCATGAGTTCCAGGTTCTTGTCTCATAACCAAGAGGACAAAGGTGTGTGGACACCAGAGAGCGAGCAGGGCAGATAATAATTTTATTGGTGACAGAAGGAAAGCTCTCAGTGGAGAGGGGACTCAAGAGAGGGTAGTTTTCTGTGTGACAGGGGGCCGGAAGCAGGTTGCAGTTTGTGAAGCTGAGTCTGGGGATTTTATGGGCTCAGAATGGGGGAATGTGTACTGGTTGGTTCATGAGTGGACCTGGAGAAAGCATCTTTTGATTGGCTAAAAGACATTGAGGAAGTTCTCACTCTGGTCGAGGACTCTACCTGGAACTGACAGCTCAGTTTTCAGGATTTGAACTGTCTTTGCCTTTAAGGTTGGGTTTCCCTGGGGACCCGCCCCTGTGTGCCTAGCAATTTGTCTGTATCCTGTTAACTATTACTCTTAATAGATGATCAGTGGCTTCCCATGTTATTTGATTCAATCCGTCCATTATAAAATTTCCCATCAATTTTTCACCTAACCATTTTTGTGGAGATTGATGAATGTTTCCTAGACTCATTATTTATTTAGGAAATATAAACTAGTGAGGTTTGTTTTGCATAATTTTTCCACATCTTTTAGCTATGATTGTTTTACAAAGTGGAAATTTCCTTCATTGGCATATTTGGTCATTAAGATAAAATATTTACAGAAAATCGTGGATAAATAATTGATACTCCTCCATCCTTTTACATCAGTTTTCAGAACAATGATTACTTGTCCAAGCAGTGGTATGACCAGTGAGATTATTGATTTTTTTTTTTAGTTATTTTGAAATGGGGTCTCACTTTATTGCCTAGGATGGTCAAGTTCAAGGGATCCTCTTGCACCAGCCTCTGGAGTGGCTGGAATCATAGGCAGTAACTGCCACGCCTGGTGCGATGGTTAATACTGAGTGTCAATTTAATTGGATTAAAAGATGCAAACTATTGTTCCTGCATGTGTCTGTGATGGTGTTGCCAAAGAAGATTAACATTTGAGTCAGTGGATTGGGAAAGGAGACCTACCCTCAATCTGGGTGGACACTATCTAATCAGCTGCCAGCAAAGTCAGAATAAAAGCAGGCAGAAGAATGTTGGAAATACTACACTGGTTTAGTCTACCAGCCTACATATTTCTGCTGTACTGTGTGCTTCCTGCCTTCGAACATCAGACTCCAGGTTCTTTAGCTTCATGATGAACTGGCTTCCTTGCTGGTCAACCTGCAGATGCTCTATTGTGGGACCTCACCTTTGATCGTGTGAGTTAATACTCCTTAGTAAATTCCCATTTATATATACATCAATCCTATTAGTTCTTTCCTCTAGAGAACACTGACTAATACACCTGTCAATATTTTTAAAATATTATTTTGAAATTGTGCACTTTAGCAGTGATCGCCATCCTGCCCTCATCAATTAGCAAACTCCAACACAGTTACTCCTGTAATCCTCATTTTTCTCTTAATGGTAATTCCCTTAGGTTTCCCACTGGATTTAAGTGAAACATTATGTTTCACTGCGTTTTGAGAGTTTTGAGTGGTAAGAAACCACTGGGGAAGCTCAGACATATTTATGATTAGTTGTCTTCTGATTAACCAAAAGACGTTCTGAATGACTAACAGACTACAATCTTTAATCTTGGAGATCATCACCCAGGTTAACAGATAGAATACTGCAAATACAGATACAAATACAGATTAGAAAAATGCAGTAGTAGCTAAAAATTTGTAGATATAGTGAATACTATTTAAAAGTGTTAATATAATCAATAATAAAATAAAATAATGTGAATGCTATAAATTCCTCTCATGTAGTAGTACATTAAATGGCATCATCTACATGTATAGCAAGTTTTAATTAACTCATGTAGAATGAATCTAAGATCAACTTACATGTTCTTTCCTTAAACATATATTGCTACTGAAATAAATCAAATGCTGAAAATTCAAATTAGTTTCTTCTTCTATCTTTTAAATATATCTATATATACATATGTATGGTTTATATTTGAATATCTCTAGAGTTTGTTCATAGAGCTTGAATATGTTAGTATATTTCAGAAAACTAGAATAATTATCATTTGGTACAGCTAAAGGTTATAGGTAGGTTATAATTTATAGCATTTTGCTATCAAGATCATTCCAAACTATCTTATCTTTCCTATGTTTGAGTGCAGGATTTCCTATAGCACTATATACCATAAATGCCAAAGGATTAATGTACTTTACTCAGCATTTTATTTCCCTTATTCACATTTTAAGATTTATTTTGAAATACAAATTTATTCTCTTTCCTCCATCCACAGTGATTAGCACTTTGCACACTCTTTGCTACTTCGTTAAAATATTCACCAACACTTCTTGCTTCCTCAGGGACCAAGTGCAATGAGAAAGAGGACACTGTCATCAACTGAAAGCTACTAAAATATACACACGTTTCTATTGGTATTTCTTGCTGCATTTCATATTTTGACATTGAGAGCCCTTCTGGAAAAAATACTGAGATGCCAGAGGTATATCTGGATAACTTGAAAAGAAAATTATAGCTTGATTGTATACTTGTACCAGTTCTATAATGAAAACAAAACAAAAGGAACAACTTTAGTAACTGATGTTCCCAAAATCTGACCCTGTCTTTTACCATCAAGATAGTTTTTAAAAGATTAAAAAACTTCTCTTTGATTTAATAAAAGATATGCAAGAAAAAGTTACTAATGCTACAGAGTATTTAAAAATAAATTAATCATTTCATCTCCACCTCAAAAAAAATTCCTAATGTCTCTTTTAACACTAAGGTTTTCTTTTCCTATTTATGTTAGCTTTTGTGTATTGCAATTCTATCCACTCCAAATTACATCAAATGTGGCAAATCAATGTCAATATTGATCTGAAATCTTTCTCAGGTGACATATATCACCACACAATGAAAGGAATTATTTTTCTTCTGATAACACAGAAAATGGGTCTGCTTATCCTTTTATCCTATCTCAAATTTTATTTCCTACTTTATTTCTTACAATATTTTTTGTTAAGCACTATAAAATAATGTACTCATGACACTTCCTTTTCTTCCTTAACTTTGAAAATTAATGCAGAATTTCCCATTGATGAGTATTCCTTCATTCTTGTGGTCATCCTAAATCATCCTGGTTAGCAAAAATACACCTTAGACAAATGAATTTAATAATAGTTACAAAAGTTACTGTAGTACCTATTTTTGTATTAAATCAATGGCACATTACTATTATAACAAATTTTATATTTTTGAATCAGTATAGAATATAACATTTTTTATATCTTTGGCTAGGAAATGCAATGCCGCTTTCAGCATATATACAGAAAATATGTGAAGCCTCACTTACACAGATGGAAACACACACACATGCACATACAAATTCATATCTAGCTGACACTCTAGTTTTATACAAAGTTGATCTATTTTGGTTTTAGCTTTCAGCACAAGATACTTACCTCATTACATATTGACCTTTGGCTTTTGTTCATACTAAAAATATTTTCAATTCATCTTTGAAGAATTTTGTAATCTCCTTTTATGAGTCTTCTTTAATGTTGTGCCAAACAGAATGCCAAAAATGTTAATGATATTGCTATATTTTCCATAATTGAAAAATGACAAATTATCCTGTCTAAGGGCTGAGCTTATAATCTATAATCAGTCTACTTCATTGCTAAAAATGGCAATGGCAAACAATAGGCTCTGTTTTATTACCTAGTTCATTTTATTAACTTACCTTAAAATTAATATTGAGTAATATTTTTATAATGTTAAATGCTGAGATTTATTATTTCCTTTTATGTGGGTAATTTAATGTAGTACACAATGTATTATGTATGTGTAAGTTAATCAGCAGTGTTTATCTTCTTTAGCAATGTACTTATTAATCAAAAGTGAAAACATTTATATTATATGAATTTTCTAATAAAGCATTCAGAACAAAATTTTTATTTAAGTTAGTTGAGGGATTACTAGAAGTTACACAAAATAAAATCATTTGTTCTTAATGTACTTTTACTAAATTTTTGAAGAGGAAAAATCACCTATAAGAGACACATTTTCAATGACAATTAAATAATACAACTACAAAGTGTTGATTTGGGATACAATTTAAAACCTTTAACTTTTAATAGAGTAGATCTATGAGGACAGATTGTTGTGTGACAGCTCATTCCAGCATATCCTCAAGTCCCTCTGGAGTCACTGAAACACGGATCTAGCACATGGCTAAAACAGTGCTAGGTCCAACTCCAAATCAAACTCACAACTCTGTGAATGCTACCAAAATATACTGTTTAATACTTATGAAGAGTTGGAAGAAAGCTAACCTGAGGTGATGCATATCTTGATGGAAGCAAGATTACATTTCAGGCAACTATAATTAGGTTAATTCGGCTAAAAAATGCATTCTCATTTTGAAGCTCTTACATTTGATTATGTTGAAATTTCAACTGTATTATATTGTTTTATTTTTGAGACAATAGTTTTCTATCAGATATTTCTATGTTAGGTAATTTTGAAAACAACTTGTTACACAATCACATACACCATTATTGAAATATGAATACCAAAAAAATTGATTTTCAAGTATTTTTTACTTAATGAAGTAATAAAGTGCATTATCTAGACTACTAAACTAACATAATTAGCTTTGAAAACTCTCACACAAATGTATATCTTCCAAGCAGATTTTATGTTTTATGGAAAATCTTTAAAGTAAATTGTTGAATTCAGATTTTTATACATTTTATACTGATACATTTAAGTAGGTTAAGATTAAGTGGCTCATATCAGCAAACAGCAAACACTTATTCTTATTAGTGTATACTGACTTACCACAAATATTTACACTGCTTTTATTAAAATAATTTCATCAAAAGGACTAAATATTATGTTAAAAGCAACTTTTATTACTATGCAATACAGTTTACCATAAACAATAAATTATAAAATGTCAAAACATCTTGTTCCAGACAATTTTTAATAAATTAAAATTAAATAGTGAAATGCAAACTTTCGATGTTTAAATTGGATGAGTTTTTTTTTTTTTTTTTTTTTTTAAGACTGAGTTTTGCTCTTGTCGCCCAGGCTGGAGTGCATTGGCGTGATCTCAGCTCACTGCAACCTCCACCTCCTGCGTCCAAGCTATTCTCCTACCTCAGCCTCCCAAGTAGCCTGGGTTACAGGTGCCCACCACCATACCCAGCACATTTTTTGTATTTTTAGTAGATGGGGTTTTGACATGTTGGCCAGTCTGGTCTAGAACTCCTGACCTCAGGTAATCCAATACACTCATGAATCTTGCAATCATTACTTCAAATAATATGTGGAATTTTCTGTCACTCCAGAAAGTTATCTCAGCTTCTTTCTAGTCGACTCCTCCCAACTCCTGGCAATATGCAACCACCAACCTGCTTTCAGTCATGATAGATAAGTTATGCTTGTTTTAGAATTGTATATAATGAAATCATGCAATATATACTATCTTTGGTTTGCCTTCTTTTTTTCAACACAATAAAATTGAGATTCCAAATATGTTTTTACTGTATCAGCAAACTTCTTCCCTTTTGTTACTAATATTTTATTGTAGGGATATAACACAATTTGTTCATTATTTGATGGACATTTGGATGGTTTCTAGCCTGGGGCAAATAATTATGAATTTACCCATCTATTGTGGGTTGTAAATTTTCATTTTTCTTGGTAAATATTGTGTAATTGCTAGAACATAGATTAAATGAGTATTTTACTTTTTAAAATGTGCAAAATAATATTCCAATGTGTTTGTACTATTTTACACTTCTATAACAATGAAGGTAAATTCCAGCTCCTCCACATCTTGGCCAATATTATATATTGTCAGGCTATTTAATTTCAGCATTTTAGTGCGTGTGAAAAGAATTTTTTTGTAATGTGTCTTTCTCAGAGATTAATGATTTTGAGTATCTTTTCTCTTTTTCTTTTTTTTTTTTTTTTATTAGACAGAGCCTTGCTCTGTCACCCAGGCTTGAGTACAGTGGCACAATCTTGGCTCACTGCAAGCTCCGCCTTCCAAGTTCAAGCGAGTCTCCTGCCTCAGCCTCCTTAGTAGCTGGGACTACAGGCATGTGCAACCAAGCCCGGCTAAATTTTTTTTTTTTTTTTTGTATTTTCAGTAGAGACGCGGTTTCACTGTGTTAACCAGGATGTTCTCGATCTCCTGACCTCGTGATCCACCCTCCTTGGCCTCCCAAAGGGCTGGGATTACAGGAGTGAGCCACCGCGCCTAGCCTTGAGCATCTTTTCAACGCTCAAGGTGCCCTTTGTACATCGCTTTTTTGTGTGTGAAATATTCCTTTAAATATTTTGTCTATATTTTATAGAACTTTTACATTTATTATTGATTTGTATATATTTCTTATATAATCTGGACACAGATCTGTTGTATACTTTCTACTAGTGTGGGGCTGCTTTTTAAAAGCTTTTGTTTGGGAATATGATATGACATAAGACAATAAGAGAATGTAATGTAAATACAATACACAGGTTTTATGTGTTCAGTTCAATGGCTTCTGAGTATTGTATACACAGTGTAATCAGCACGTAGGATGAGATGGTGTTTCTATTATCTAGAAAACAAGTGTCGCTTGTGCACTTTTCTAGTCCATTTGCATTTTCACAGGCAGCCTCATTATTATTCATATAATAATAAATTATACTCTTTTATCCTTTTATATAAATAAAAATTATATGATATATTTGTTTTTAGGTCATCTTGTTTCAAATCAACATAATGTTGATGAAATTGTGATGAAACATTTTTTCTATATTCTTTGGGGGTGTGGTAAGTATAATGTATTAACGATTGTCAGAACTCAATAAACTAGACAATTAAAATATAGTGAGAGGTATTTGTTTTGATCTAAGAATAATAATATTGAGATTTTCTTTTCAAAATTTGATGTACTGAAATATGAAAAACAATTAGTTTTGGGAGGCTAGACAGTTTATTAAATAGGAACTATAATAAAAATGAAATATTTTATCAAAATAAGGAGAAGGCCATGTGGATAATATTCTAGAAGAATATGAAAATGAACAGTTGCGAAACCATAACTCAGTGTGAAACCAAAACATAGCTGAACTATGATTTGACAATAAAGGCAATTTTAATACTCTTCTTAGCTAAGTGTAAGCATAGTGTTTGCACTTAAGAAACAGATATTTACATCAGGAAGAAGGAAAATTATTTCAGTTGAAATGGTGATAGAACTGGTAAACATGCGGGTTTATCTACAAATATTATTGTTTAATTTTACAGTAATCAATCTGAATTTAGAAAATAATTAAACTCTAAAACCTAGAACACATTTAGAATAGGCTCATATGAAATGGCCAGTTTTCAAGCTTTCTAAGATTTTTGTACTATTAAGGAGAAGAAAGGAGGTATTTCTTGTTGTTAACATTTCTTAGCACTTTTTTTTTTTTTTTTTTTTTTTGAGAGGCAGTCTTGCTCTGCCTCCAGGCTGGAGAGCAGTGGCACGATCTCAGCTCAGTACTCCCTCTGACTCTCGGATTCAAGAGATTCTCCTGCCTCAGCCTCCTGAATAGCTGGGATTACAGGAGTGCACCACCATGCCCAGCTAATTTTTGTATTTTTAGTAGAGATGGGGTTTCACCATATTGTCCAGGATGGTCTCGCTCTCCTGACCTCGTGATCCACCTGCCTTGACCTCCCAAAGTGCTGGAGTTACAGGCATGAGCCACTACGCCAGGCCAAAATTTCCTAGTATTAAAAGTTAAGATTTTTAGCAAAGCTTTAAGTGTATTCATTATAAAATTTAAAATAAAGAACAATTTCTAAATTAATAAAAAATAAAATACTGATAGAAGACAGGAGAGTAAAACAAATGAAGCATAGAAAGAAACTGTGTAAATCAAAAGTGCAAATTATAATGGTAGAAATAAATTCAAATATACCTGCAGTTACAAGCAATGCATAGGAACAATTATCTCTACTTAAACATAGATATTGTGAAATTAGATTGAAAATATACACTATAATTCTTTGCAATGTATCTCAGGGCATGGAAAAGTCAACAGTAAATGTATGGGAAAGTAACTAGGATAAATAATAATAAAGAGAGCTTATGAAATTAAAAGAGAATATCCTATTTCTATGTAGCTAGTGTATAAATCACTTGTTTATAAGAAAAACAAATAGGAAACCAATAAATCCCCAAAAAACTCAAACAAAAGCAATCATATTACAAGAAATGTAAAATACATAGCAGATAAACAAAATAAAATCATGAAAAACCAAACAAGTAGTATGAACCATATCAGTTATAACAACTTATATCAGTATTTTACTTCTATTAAAATGGAAAGAAAATTAGGATGCATTGAAATAATTAATAATAATAAAACAATACGGCCGGACGTGGTGGCTCACGCGTGTAATCCCAGCACTTTGGGAGGCTGAGGCAGGTGGATCACGAGGTCAGGAGATCGAGACCATCCTAACACGGTGCTAACATGGTGAAACCCTGTCTCTACTAAAAATACAAAGAATTAACCGGACGTGGTGGCGGGCACCTGTAGTCCCAGCTACTCGGGAGGCTGAGGCAGGAGAATGGCATGAACCCGGGAGGCAGAGTTTGCAGTCAGCCGAGATCACGCCACTGCACTCTAGTCTGGGAGACACAGCGAGACTCCTTCTCAAAAAAAAAATAAATAAATAAAAATAAATAACAATAATAAAACAGTACAAATTATTTGCTACTCCCTAAAACATATGTAAAACAAATTGATAAAGATGTTTTAAGGCACAAGAATGGGCAAATATGTAAAAAGAAAATAAGTAAAATTAAAGGTTGGACTCTATTAATTTAAGAAAAAAGTATTAGGGCCAAAAGCATTCAAAGTGACAGAAAACATCCTATTATATAGATGCAAGATACTGTGTACAATCAAAATATCATAGTTATAAAATTTTATGAACCAAGTAACAGAGCATAAAAGTATATTAGGCAGCAATGTTAGAAAGCCAGAGACATATACAAAGTATACAAATGTGCTGGATTTTAATACATATTATCTGTCCATGAAACATCAAATAGTAAGAAAATAGAATCATACAACATTTGTACTATATATAACACCGAGATGTTACAGGAGACAAAGCTGAAGAACTGTAATGTAAATTTCATTCTTTTCTTCTTTTTTTCTTGCTTTTCTTTTCTTTTTGTTTTTTGTTTCCCCTTTTATTTGTTTGTTTATTTTCTCAAGGCATATATTCACTTACTTTAGAAGCATACTTTTGAGAATATGTGAGGTGGGAAATTAAAAATAAAGAGACTGACTTTTTAGTTACTCAAAATATTTTTTTCCATTCGTTGTAAATAAGACAATGGTGATACGATTAAGCTTAACTTATATGCTTCACTATGCTATGCTATGCTAATATGTGTATTTATGAAGAAAATTTAATGTAACATTATCAAGATTACATCCTTCTAAAGTTAGAAATATCTTAGCTCCACAAAATAGGAAGTTAACTGACAAATGCCTTAAAATTTTTGCTATTCTTATTGTGATATGTGTGCAGGTGTATTTTTTCTCTCAAAGCTCTCTTGAATTGAGAAAATGCCATAAAAGAAGAGTTGGTCTTTCCTCCCTAATTCATATTGAATAGTATGCTATGAAAAGCTATTTTTAAGTGCTCAAGTAAACTCATGTTTGCTTGTTTATTCATGGCTTTTTTCAGAATTATTTGGGAATGAATCTATACAAATTCTCTCTCTCTCTCTCTTTTTTGAGATGGAGTCTCACTCTGTTGCCCAAGCTGGAGTTCAGTGGTACAATCTTGGCTCACTGCAACCCCTGCCTTCTGAGTTCAAGCCATTCTCCTGCCTCAGCCTCCTGGGTGACTGGGATTACAGGCACGCACCACCAAGCCCAGCTAATTTTTGTATTTTTAGTAGTGATGGGTTTCACTATATTGATCAGGCTGGTCTCAAACTCCTGACCTCGTGATCTGCCCACCTTGGCCTCCCAAAATGCTGGGATTAGAGGTGTGAGCCACCACGCCCGACCTGAATCTATACAATTATTAATGTAAAATACAACAACTTTTAAGAAGAGAATGTCTGATCACAGCTTTGCCCACTTTTGGACACTGTATTTTTTTCCCCTTTTTGTTAAGATTAAATTCTTCTCTAACAGTAAAAAAAAATTACAGTGACTCAAGGCAAAAGTTTCATTTTTTTCTCATACATTAAAAGTAGGTGGTTCAGGATGGGAGAGGGGATATGAACTCATTAGGGATACTAGGTCTTTATGTTTTCTTATTTGACTATCCGTGAGGGAATCGGAGGTGGCTGCTGAACTGTAGCCTTTCTGTGACCTCTTTTATTGTTCAAATTTCTCTTTCTGGGCAAAAATCAGAATATGCATATGAGACATTTTCCATTCTAATGTCTACTTGCTTAAAGTCTGAGCTCCAGATAGGGATAAAGGACAAATAAAAACAAAACAAAACAAAACACCTTGCCCCTCCTTGAGTCTTGTGTTCCGGATGTGACCTAGAATGAACTGATCTTTAACTGAAGGGACACGGGCCTGATGGACAACTGAACATAGTGAACATGAATAAGTGATAGGTAGATTACTTAACAGATTTCCACAGTATAAGTCCCAAAGCCCTTTCTCAACCATTAGAGGCATCTCCAAAACTGTGTGATGTTGAATTATGTACCAATTTGTTGTGTGAACACAGAATATCTGAGACAGGCAGGTCTCAATTAATTTAGAAACTTTACTTTGCCAAGTGTAAGGATGCACCTATGACACAGACTCAGGAGGGTCTGACAACATGTGCCCAAGGTGGTGGGGGCACAGGTCAGGTTTATACATTTTAGGGAGACGTAAAACATCAATCTGTATGTTTAAGATGTACATTGTTCTGGAAAGGCAGGACTACTTGAAGCAAGGGAGGGGGCTTCCAGGTCACAGGGAACAAAGTTTGCATTCTTTTGAGTCTCTGATTACCCTTTCACTGAATACACAATTTACACGCGACAAGAGGGCAGAGGAGTAGTCACTTGTGCCTTAGTCTGGCTTAGTGAAACAAAAGGGCAGAGGAAGCAATCAGATAACGCCTTTGCCCCAGGTGAACAGAGGACTGACTTCCAGTTCTCTCTGTCCTTTGTCCACGAGAAATTTTCTTTGGTGAAAACTGTGAGGCAGGTATGTAGCTTTTTTAACTTTGCAGCAATCTTATTTAGAAATAAAATGGAGGCAGGTTTGCCAGATGCATTATCAAGCTTGGCATTTTCCCTTGGCTTAGTTATTTTGGTCCTGAGATTATTTTTTACAGCTGACATCATTCAAAGTTGTGTTGAACGTGTGTGTGTATATGTATATGTGTATGTGTGTGTATATGTAATATATAATACACATATATAACACAATAGTAATATATAAAACATATATATGAATAGTACCTAATAGTAATATATATAACATAATACTAATATATAGCATATACAATATATTAAAATTTATATAACATATAAATATATATTTATGTTATATTATAATTTATATGCTATATATTAAATTGTACTATAATATATAATATATTATTAAATATGTTATGAATTTATTATATATTATAAATAACTATTTAAATATTTATAACATTTATATATAATAATATATAACTGTATAATATATATAATATATACTATTAAAGTAACATTAATTACATGTTAGTATATTATATGTTAATATGTATTTTATATATATTATGGACTGAATTATCTCCCTCCAAAATTCATGTGTTGAAGTTCTAACCTTTAATATGACTGTATTTTGTGATGTAGCCTTAATAGAAGTAAGGAAGGTTAAATGAGGTCATAAGAAAGACACCATTACCTAATGGGAATGTGTCTTTATCAGAAGAAGAGACACCAAAGAGTTGTTTCTCGCTTGCCAAATACACACAGAAGAAACGTTATGTGAGGGCACAGGAAGAAGGCAACGGTCTGCAAACAAAAAAGGGCTCTCTCCAGAAATCAAATTTGTTAGCAATTTAATCATGGACTCCAATAAACAATAAATAACTGAAAACAGATTGATGTTGTCATTATAAAATGACAAGGAGTTATTTTTTTAAGACACTCAGTCCATAATATTTTGTTATGGAAGCCCAAGGCAACTAATACATATGAACATACGTATGAATAGTTGTGTGTATATACACACTCACGTATGTGTACGCACAAATATTTATAACAAAACTATTTCATTGCATATAATACTATGCTTCCATTGTCCATTTGGTAACTTATATCGTGAGATAATGTTTCATTAATATAGGTCTAGTCTGAAATAATATTCTATTAATGTAGGTCTAGTCATTGATTCCTATGCAATTTTGTGAGTGATTTTTAGATAGATTCAGGAAAGTTTTCTAGGTAAATAATTATTCTACTGGTTGACTACAAGTTCTAATCTCATAGATGCTTGTCTTCTAATTTTTTTTTTAATTTTCATCTACTGCTGGATTTACAGAGTAGTTGCAAAAGTAGCTTAGGGAGTTTTCATACATCTTTCAATCAATCTCCTCCAGTGTTTATGTCTCACATATCTACAACTCGACTATCTTGTAACCAAAACTTTTATGAAAATTTGACATAAACAACGCATTGTTGAATGCGTTAATGTTTACTTGGTTCTGTTTTACATTAATAGCGGTTGTAATAAATGCAATTTATTATATGTGTGCCTATTAACTAGATTCTTACCTTTTTTTCTATTTTTTCCTATTTTTTCTTATTTGTTTATTCTGGAAAGTCTTGCCTATACTTGCTTTTGATACAGACTGTGAGATCATAAACAAACAGCAGGAGAGAAAGAAAACTCCTCAAATATGACAAATTTAACAATTAGCAATTTAGGGAAGGACATAACCATAATACAGAGCAGATAATTTAATTAATGTACTTTCAAAATGCATGTGTGAATTATATGACTCAATTCAAACTAATATGAAATCTCAGAAAACTGTGTCTACCTTGTCTTTCTAAGCATTATCGGGGAGGAAAACACCAGAGATGCTACCAGCTGTAGTCTACAGTCATCTGCAACATTCATATTCTTACAGCTCATATTAGCTTTTTAAGTAATAGCACTGAAGCATCCATAAAACTGTAATCTCTGTATGATATCAGATTCATAAAAGAACTCCAGTGGCTTATCTTTCTCTACCATTTATATGTGAAAAACACAGAACTGCTCAATCAAGGAAACTTAACCTACTAAAGTTATTAGAAGAGTAACTCCCATAGTTTTCTCTCTTTTCTGTTAAACTTATTTGAAAACATAACCAATATTAAAGAAATTATGGCTAGCAGTGAGGCACATCAATGTTCACAAGACTACAAAATTTGAAATCTATCATTTCATGTGGTAGAGTTCTTGTAATTATATATTTTATACAAATCGGTATCATGTCACCTGGGGTTCCCAACCCCCAGGCCACAGACTGGCAGTTGTTTGTGGTCTGTTGGAAGCCAGGCTGCACAGCAGGAGGTGAGCAGTGGGCAAGCATTATCACCTGAGCTCTGCCTCTGTCAGATCAGCAGTGCCATTCACTTCTCATAGGAGGGCAAACTCTATTGTGAACTGCACATGCAAGGGATCTACGTTGTGTGCTCCTTATGAGGATCTAATGCCTGATGATCTGAGGTGAAAGAATTTCATTCCAAAATCATTGCCCACCCCCAACACCCATGCTGGTCCTATGGAAAAATTATCTTCCAGGAAACTGGTGCCAAAAAGGTTGGGGGACTGTTGATATAAGTGACCAACCTGAAAAGTAATTGAGCTAAAGCCTCAACTTACTGGATAATATTTTATTATCCATGTGTTCTCTATGATATTTAAATGAATTCATAACTTAATTAAATGTCTAAATTATATAGACTACAATTACATATCATTGCTAAATAAAAAATATTTTCTAATGTGAGCTTAATTTTTGTATTTTGAAGTCTACTTACATAGAAAAAGGATTGTGAAATTTAAGTGTGAGATGCTTTAGATATTCTATTACTGTCTACTTAACAAGATATATTATTATTAATTTAAACAATTCTGTGATTTCTTCTTTTCAAATTACTTCTGAATGATTTCACTGAATTTTTATGCTACATTCATTATGTGGCAGTCAGAAAATTGCCCTTTCCTTGTTAACAGAAATGAAATATGCCATTTTGTAACTTTTAAAGGGAAGCAGTAATAAACACATTTGAACTATTTGTAGCTTTAAATAGGTGAAGCAAATTATTATAGAATGTAAATCACTAAATATGTAATATTTAAACTGCAAACTGTCAGTCCACAGACCCATTATATCACCATATGGAAGTGATATTTACTTATAAAGTGGTAAGATTATAATTAGTACATGTGTTTTTCATATCAGAATTTGACTGTCTATAAATACAAGACAGAATGATAAATGTATCAAACAGAATACAAAATAACCTGATAACTGAGGCAAGGCAAGTCTTTCTCTTTTCTTAACATATGTGAAAAAAATGACGCCTTGTTCAGGCTTATACTCAGGTTTTTATTTTGGGTCCTCTTTCAAGGATTCAAATAATATTACTCCATAACATACAAGGGAGCAGTGTCAACTTTAATGGTAGAATAGGTGCTAAACAGAATCTACCCTGTTCTGCTCTGTTATACACTCGAGAAGCTGAATGTTCCACATGTACTCCTGGGATTCTGTGTCACAGTCGCCATGGATAAAGTTGAAGATACAAGCAAATTTACCAAACTTTGTGAAATATACATTTGCATAGTGGGGAGAAAAAAATAAGTAAACCAACATACATTCAAACCAAAATTTTATCTCAATTGTTCAACTCAGAGAGTGGTCTCAATCAATATGAATCATTAAAACCATACTGAATCTTCACATTTTAGCTGTTAAAAGGGCTGAATGACTGACTACCATTGCCTTTCTGCGGCATATATTTTTAGTCACTTATAGCAATAGTCACAGTCTCAGGGCAATTATTGAAATTAGCAAATCTGTAACACATTTGGAATAGTTTTGAAGGCAGTCTAATGAAACATACAGTGTACAATCAACACAAAACAGCAGGAACAGAGTTATACAATGATTCTCAATCATACATTGTAATGCAAATTGTGAAGCTTGCTGTGTAATGCTTTCTGTAAATCCTTACATTTCAGAAACTGTAGAAAATGGTACGATTTTTTTTTCCTCGAAAAGAGGAGCAACTAAAATTGTATGCACTAACTTGAAAAAGAAAAGAATAAAATAAAATAAATGTACCTCTATAGTTTGGGGGTCATACCGTACAATAATTTCATAGTAGATTTTTCTTTTAACAATTCTTTACTTCATTACAAATAAATTTTCATTTTTTCTCTTTACTTTATTTGTTCTTTCTCTCATTGCCAGTGTTATACATCTTTCCCTTAAATCTCCTGGCCTATGCCTTATAAGTGTCACTGACACCCAATAGGACGTTAAAGCCAAGAGATATGAACTTTACTCTTCTTTTCACAAGAGCAGAAGTAACAAACAGAAATCGGATTCCACCACAAAGTGCAAAATATTTTAGTGTGCCCTTACTTAAATCAGTAAGGGTGATTTTGCTCCCTCAGGGGATATTTAAAAATGTCTAAAGACAATTTTGTTACAACTTCAGGAGGATGTGGTTACCGGCACATACAGTGGGTAGAGGATTGGGATGCTGGCCAGGCATCCTGTAGTACACAGGTCAGACCCCACAGCAAGGGATCACCCATCCCAATATGATAATTGTCTAGAGATTAAGCAATTCTGCTTTATATGAACATTGGTTTGCTTGTATGTTTTTCTGGCACACAAATAGACCTTTCATGAAATTTGTTAAGACTTGATTTTTCTCTTCAACTTTAACTATGGCAATTTCATATTTTCTCCTCTTTCTGCTGTTGCCTTTATTTTCACTGTCTCTGGTAAACATTCTTTTGCTTGTTTGCTGTCAAGTGTTATTGCCAGGTGGGCTATTTTTTGCTTCAAATAATTATATATTCACTAAACTTTTTCTTTTTCCTTGTATTGCTTATTATATTGCATTCCAAAACCTAAGTAGGACCTAGGAAGAAATATTTAAATTTAGTGATGTCAACCTTAATGGTAGAATAGACGCTAAACAGAATCTACCCTGTTTTGCTCTGTTATGCACTCGAGAATCTGAATTTTCCACATGTACTCCTGGGATTCTGTGTCACAGTTGTCATGGATAAAGTTGAAGAATATAAGCAAATTTACCAAACTTTATGAAATATACATTTGCATAGTGGGGAGAAAAAAATAAGTAAACCAAATAAATTTAGGAGTTTTACTATTGAGTTATAGTAGAACTAAAATACTCTATGCATAGAGTATTTTATGGATAGAGATGCATTGGATACAGGAAAACAGAAATAATTTCTCCTACTCTCTTGATCATTACAAACCTGGAAGAAAGAATACTTTGAATAAATATTTTATATCCTTTATACTTTCAATTGAAGGAATTATCAACATATTTATAAATAGTGACATATGTGTTTGTGTTTATCTATATTATCAACATATTTATAAATAGTGGCATACGTGTTTGTGTTTATCTATAGATATACATATAATATATGTATATACATACACTCACAGGTATACACACATAATGCACATAATAATGACTGTTATTTTGATAGATTACTACATTTCAGAATTATTTGAATATTATATGGAATTTATATAAAATTTCAATCTATTTTGACTTTTGTTTTGTAAGCTAATTTTTTAGCTAAACTATTTTATACTATATTTGATAATGAAGTATACTTATGCCACTTGAGTTTTTAATGTAATTCAATACAACAAAATTGTATTACATGCATTGCAAGTGTTACAAAATAAGAAAGCTGAAAATTTGGAAATGGTGAGTAACTGGGATTTATGAAATTGCAATTCAAAGGCAGGAGAGTTTGCATTAATAATAAAGGTCATTATATGGCCAAAGAAAAAGAGTTGAAAAAAATGGGAAGGAAGAGCATTGGAAGAATTGGTCAAGAAAGCAAGAGGCTCGGATTTTCAATGGCTCAGTCACAAAGATAAAAAGTTTGTCAAAATCTGGACTGTGAAGCAATTGTCAAGTTACTGAGGAATGATGGAGATTGACCACAATGTTGCTATGTGCAAACATGAATGTGGCTATAGGACAAAATAAGCAAATTATATAAAGCTTGAGTAACAAGGACTTGCTTATTTATTTTTATGTGTTTAGTTATTTATTTTTAAATTTAAACCATGAAGGAACAAAGTTTTCAGAAAAACATTGCTTAGGAAAATAAAGAGGAAAGTGATATTTTCACTCGTTACTGTATATGGATTGATAAAGTATCAAAATTCCACTTGAGACAATTTCAAGAAAGCAATAGAATGAAGTACCAGCTTTAAGGTTAAACATTACAGGGAACAGTCAGAGAAGATTTTAAGGATGTGAAGCAGCCTATTAACTGCCTTCCACTTCTAGGTAAAAGGGAATTGTGAGCATCAATAAAAAAATCATATTTATTTCTACTTACATACTCAATTAAAATATGTTTGATTGTCTTGAAAAATATTTTTAAATTACTGAGTAGTTTTTTGTAAAGCAAAGACTATCTTTGATTTCCAATCATTTTTTCACTTGCCATTTTTACAGCAATAAGTGCTGAAATGCTCAATAAAAATCCATATAGAAAAAAGAATCAAAACTCACATAGCTCAGTGTGATAAATAAGGGTAAGTTTGTGTCAAAGAACAACAGACTTCTCTAAGACTTGTTGAGTAAAATTCATGAAGCATCATTCCCTTTGTCCTTAAGTCAGTGAGGTCATTTTTGGCAAGGTCTGCTGCATTGATTTGCTGTCCATGTCAACCAAAAAAGCATTACAAATCTATGTTTCAATTTTGAGGTCATCTGAGCAAGAGTAACCTTCAACAATTTTCTTCAGGGTTTCCAAGTTTCTGCAGATTTCTGCCTGGAGATAAATTAAATAGGAGAATTTGCATAGTTGTCTTTCCCAAGTAACTATAATACAGAGTACAGAGTACTAGCTAGGCCAAAAGCAGAATTCATAATAATAACTAGCAGGATTTTGATTTCCGAAGGTTTTTACTCACTTATCCATTCCTAAAACTCTACCAAACAAGCCATACTATGGATTTACTCTTTATTTTCTAATTATTATAAAAGTGGCCTTTTCTTACATTTAAAAGCAGGTCTTTCTGCTAGATTTTGAATGAATTATTTTATTGCATGCTTTATTAAACATTATGTAATTGGGAAACTGCATTTTTTTCTTTGATTTTTACAAGTCCACTTGAAAAGGCTTTAAGTTTTAGTTCATAGAGAGATGATTTCATGGCAGTAGGTTTAAAATATGTAGTATTTTTCCCTTCACGAAATCCACCAAAGCTCGTGTAGTGAAGAATCAAAAAAGTCTCAAAAGTTAATGAATTATCAAGAATTTTCTTCTAGTTGAGCTACTCTTTGACAAAAATAAAAGGCCACCCATAATTTTAAGTTGTTCCCATTTTCAATTTCTCAAGCAGGCGAAAATAAGAGCTAATTATCTTCATAGATGTTACTAGTGTCATTTAAATTCATGCTGAACAGTTATGGCATGCGTGTTTCCATAATCACCAATACCCATAGAAAACAAGATATTAGGAAACAGGATTTTAATGTAGTTCAAATCATTTGGCAGACACATGTCATTGTTTGATGTATTTCTATCATGTTTCATATCCACAAACCAGTTGAATATCTTAGTTTATTAGATGTCCCTCAATTTTATTGTTTTTTTTCTATTTTAACAATATAATGAACAAGTACTTTATGCTCAAATATAGATTTTATTAAGTTATAGATATATTAAACTAATTATTTGTTCAAAACAAAGTGTATTTTCTAATTTATTTTTCTTTCTCGTTCCCTTTGCTGCATGCATAAAGATATAATTTTATTTTATTTTTGGGTGTTTTTTAAATTCTACTAAAATCAATTGCAATAAAACCAAAGGATATCTGCTTTTCAGTTTATTTATTTGCTTATGTATTTATAGCTAGGGCTATAATTCATGTAAGGAATGTAAGGAAAGACCCATGTTCACATCCATAATGTTAGGATACGTCTTTCGAATTCTCAGTTATTGGTGACTATTGTAAAAATAGAGGTCATGTACTACCCTATATCACCCTAAATACTAGAAATCAGAAAGTACCTTAAAAAGCCTAATTTGGAGTTCCAGGTTAAGAAGATAAAGACTTACTTTTTTTTGTCCTTATGAAATTTTATTCTAGCTATTGTAAGAATACTATTTTTAAAACTTAAAACTACAATAATAGAGATTATAGGAGATATATGACAACAGCTACAAAAATTTTTCAGTTGGAAAGAGATAAATGAAAGCAGCTCTGAGACAGCTGAAACCTAAACCAAAGTGGGCAAAGATGAGAAAATTCATGATTCCAACTAAAGATTCCTAAAGAGGATGAGAAACAGGTGTCTTTGAAATTAGCAATAAAGGATTGGTGGCTAAAATAACAGGGGTTACTTGAAGGCTATTTATGAGTCCATTAAATTTCTACATCACAAGCAACAAGCTGCTACAGAATTCCACTTTTCTCATCCCAGTCAAATTATGAAACTATATTCTCTGTTACCAATTACAGTTCAAGTATCCATGTGTAAAGCTATTTTTCCTCTTAAATAAACATATCAGAATTATGAAAGCAAATAAAAATATTATGTTTAATTATGAGATCCACAATGGTGATTTACTATGTCTAAAAATAAATAATGACACCAGAATGCAGTATCTTTGATGTTTTCATTCTACAATCATCAGTTACAATAAAACCAAAGAATACCTGCTTTCCAGTTTATTTGTTTACATATCACATATTTACATACTTACAAACATCAATGCCTGACTAAGCTTGAAAATCTTTTTTAAACAATAACTTGACACATTTTCTAATGCCTACAAATGGTAATGCAGATGAAAACACAAAATTGCCAAAGTGACAGAATAATCATACATTTACAATTTGTATAGATTCCTGGCATTTGTGTAGACTCAAGAAGAAAATACAGAAAACAGGTATTGGTGCTTGCCTTGGAGAAAAAGACTAAGGTGGCTTGAGTAAAATAGTTAAAAGGATACAATGGAAACTTATTGTGCACTTTATTTTGTGCTTTCTTAACTTTGTATAACAACACATTACGTGTTCGAATGTAATTAAAGATACATATATATAAAAATATATATAAATATATATATGTATTTCCCTCTGTCAATAAATAGATAACTGTGCATCAATCACTGGAAGATAATAAATTTTTAAAATTCAGCAAATATAAAATATTTCTTACAAATAAATATTTTAAAAGGACTCAGAGGAAATCTTTGAAGAATAAAATGTTCTTTTATATTTGAGATATGAATTTCTTCAAGTTATTCATTAAATTTCTAACAATAGTATCAAATTTTAGAGATTACAATTTTTTAAACCATAGATTTGATAGGTATGACTTAGTTTCACACTTCTTGTATTTTGTAGCAAGCAGATTAACATATGAGGCAATACATTTCTTTTATGCATCCCCTTTTCCCTCTGAAATCTGAATACAGAATGTATATAGAACATTAAGAGGCAAAATAATAGAACGTATGAGCAAAACAAATATTAAATTACATGATGTTAGTTGCTAGATTTATCTATTAGGGATGTTTTAGCTGCAAGTTATGAAGCATCTGACTAGACTGTCTTAAAGAAATAGGACTCTCTAGGATTTATTAGTACGACAAGTCTACAGGTAGGGGTTTACTCGTTTGACAGTGCAATGGTAGTCGAAAGGACATACCTGTGATTCTTTCGGCATCAATTTCAGAGTTGTAAGATGGCTCGGACAGACTGAGCCATCATATAACTATCGAACAAAAAAGAGGAAGGAAAAGATATAAGAAAAATTCCAGGGAGCTTTGGCTTATGGTTCACTAATAATAATTGGAACAAATGGGCATGCACATTGAGAGAGATAATGGTTAGGTAACATAGTCTCAACAATAGTGGCAAGCATAAGAAAATATAGGTTGGGTGTGCCATCCTGCTATTTCTTATACACCATAAACACAGGCTACTATTTGATAAATTATTCCTTATCTTCGTGATGGGCATCGACCTTATTTTCTAGAATTTCTAAAATGGACTCAGACCTAAATAAATAAAGTAATATGTTTTGTTTGCAGAATTGGCCAGCACACCGTCTTCCACTATCTTCTTCCATCTGACATTGGATGTTGACTCTAAGTGACTCAGAAATCATGTAGTGAAGATGCTGAAGTCGGCTGGATCTTGAATGTTTAGAAATACACTTTCTACCACCCACTAGAAACACGTATTTTAGAATTAATGATAAAGAAAATTTTATGTATAAGTTACTAAAATTTTGAGACTTCTTATAGTAGCTAATTAATACAGTATGTTAATTTCTTTATCACTATAGCGTTTAACAAAATTTTAAAGAATCTAAGTATAAAGACTTCTCACACAAATAAAAAAGTCAGTTTAAGAGATGTCTCTTTTTTCTTTTTTTTTAATTTACCTATCCTCAATAAAATACTGAGCTATTGAAGTATTTTAATTTGAAAAGTTATACTACTAATTGTGCATTTTACAAAATTTGCTAAGGCCATGGTGTAAATTTGCTGTATGTAAGACTGCAGATGGAAGGATATTGTCATACTGACTTGAGTAAAATGATGAGTTTCTAAAAGAAGAGATATACAGTGGGAAGGAAAAGAAGTTTATAGATTAAAAAAATAGAACATTCAAAAATAAATTTGTGATTAAATTATTGGAAAGAAACATACGATTTCAAGAGTGTTGACCAAATTTCTAGTCAGGTAAATGTGTAGAGGTGGAGTCACTCACAAAAAGGTATCATGGCAGAAGAGGCATATTTGAGGAGACAATATATGCTCAGCTTTAGACATGTTAACTTTGAATTTCATGTCTGTGGCACATAAATGTATAATCATCTAGGTTATGGAACTTATTATAAAAATATAGATTTGAAAGACTCTGATGTTAATTGAGTACATAGAATAAATAAAATAATAATGATACGAACGAGAAGGAAAACACATAAGATCATGCTTTTTTTTTTTTTTTTTCTTGAGATGGAGTCTCACTGTGTCGCCCAGGCTGGAGTGCAGTGGCGTGATCTCAGCTCACTGCATGCTCCTCCTCCCGGGTTCTCGCCATTCTCCTGCCTCAGCCTCCCCAGTAGCTGGGACCACAGGCGCCTACCACCACGCCCGGCTAATTTTTATTTTTAGTGGAGATGGGGTTTCACTATGTTAGCCAGGATGGTCTCGATCTCTTGACCTCGTGATCCACCCGCCTCGGCCTCCCAAAGTGCTGGAATTACAGGCATGAGCCAGCGCACCTGGCCAGATCATTCTTGAGGAAAACAAAAAGCAGTCATCTAAGAGGAAGACAGTGAAGGATCAAGAAATAGAAAACAGAAAAGATAATTATAAGGAGTACAGAATGATCAATGACATCATCTGTTGTTTAGAGTATATGCTAAAACAGTCTACTAGTGATTTTAGCATGACAATCCTTCCAGGTTTTTTGGGGTGATACAGGTCATGGTCAAGTTTCGATGTAGTGAGGTAGAAGTGTTACATCAGAAAGAAGAGACAGTGTAAGTTCTCTGTCAAAGCAGCTACAGGAAGAATTCCTATAAAACACAGGATTCAAATTTTTTTAAAGGAGATATTGAAATATATTCATGCTAGATTAAAAGATCACAGAGAGGGAGTGGAAATACTGGCCAAAAAGGGAGAAATTGTAAGATTTATGTTTCTAAGAAAGCTAGGGATGAGGAGATCCATAGTGGTGGGATTACATTGACTGATTGTATGAGAAAAATTTCTGTGATGGTTGTCAAAACGTGAGAATGATGATGGTATATTTTGAAATTTAGGTAAAGTAGACCAAAAGAAATTCTAAAACCAGGCACTGTGGTGTGCACCTATAGTCCCAGCACTCCAGAGGCTGAGGCGGGAGGATTGCTTGAGCTCAGGAGTTTGAGGCTGTAGTGTGCTATATGATTGCGCTTGTGACTAGGTACCACATTCCAGCATGAGCAATTTAACAATACCCTTTCTCTAAAAATAAGAATAGATTCTTAATTGTATAGGGAAACAGAAAACAGACAAATGTTGAGGGCTAAACTGGGGTCAGATAACTTGATACCAAATAAAGATGTAAAGCCTAAAGTTATAAGATATTTTCCATTTTTGTTTAGTAGTTCAAAATAGATATGGAAAAGACAGGCAGATAGACTGATCTAGTGTTAGAATTTTGCTAGACTTTGAAACATAGGATAATGGGCCAAGGAAGTAGTGACTTCAGTAAGGAAAAAGTTCTGGTGATTTATTTTGAAGTCTACATTAGATATATAAAGAAAGTTGTATAATTGCAAATGACGAAGTTGGAAGCAAGTAAAATTTAATGAGTTGTTATCTGAAAATTTTAAAGTACGTAAGTTCTGGGCTATAAACAGTGGGATGCTGGAGCAGATTAAGCATATCTCCTTCCAACTTACATTCAATGCAAGAACGTATTACATGTAAATCTACAAATCAGAATTTTTTTGTTTGTTTTCTCAGAACTGGCTGTTAAATAGTTATGACACACAGCCAACTATAAATTCTAAGACATGTCTAGGGAAATCGGATGGCTGGCTAACATGAGTAAATAAAGAGAGATGATGAGTTATTACTTAGCTCATCCACATTACAATTTTAAATTCTTGATCATAATAGGAGGACTTGGTGTGGAAGAGTTCAGTGTCAATATTTTCAATAAATTAGAATGAACAAATATTTGATAAATTAAATAAATTTATTTAAATTTATTTACAGCCTACCAGATTGTAACTAAAGGTCTAAAGCTGGGTAGGGAGCAATAATGACTAGATGACTATATATACAGAAAGATTATATATATATATGGAGAGTATTATGATTATAAAGAGAGTATTATATATATAAAGAGAGAGTATTAGGATTATATGGAGTGGTAAAGTGAGTATGAGTGAGCTCACATATTGATACTGAGGTACATGGACTGTGGGTTAGGAGCAGTCCTGAGAAGTCACAGAGTAAAGAATATGCCAAAAGGAAAGGAGATTTAACTGGGAATAATAAATGGAGTAAGTATGCAGTAATGAGATCAACTACGTGTAATAATATTTATCTATCAGAGAATAAGCTTTACAGATTATTAAGACAGGAATTTAGTCTGTATGCTCATTTTGTTAGACATGAAGTAGGGGAATGTGGGCCAAAGAGAAGAAGCCAAGTCTATGGTAATAAGTGTATGAGATTATGAATGGTAAAGGGACTCTTACATTCTAGTGGTAACAGAAACCTCATTAAAGAAGCATAGGTGTAAAGTTTTTCAGAGGAATTAATCTCAAAAGCCCCAGTAGATGGAGATCTTAAGTGTCTCTAGAACCTTATTTAATTGTGTTTCTATAGCAATATGCAAAGGGTTGTTTGCTTCCTGAGCAATCTGCATGCATTGAAAAGACAACTGTCTCTGATGATTGCAAGAAACACCGAGTTTTAGAAGAAGCTATCTGTATCTTTAATTGATTTTATTCCCAAGGAAGTTATGGTCTTTGTTATTCTTTTAAAAAAGCCAGCAAAGAAACTAAGTCATTTTCCATATCTGATTATTTGCTCTAAGAAATGTGGACAAGCTCTACTAGAAATGTAAGATAAGCAATTCAAAGAGATCTATCTTGAGTGGTAACTACCTGCTAGAACAAACGTTTCATAATGTGTACCCTCTGGTATTGTTTTTCTGCTCACAACCTCACAGTAGCCGCTTTTATTAACATTATATTGTTTTGCTCTGCAAGTACACAGCCTACCCCTCAACTAAGAATTGAGGGAAACCCCCATACTGCTTTCCTGTGTCTCATTCTTCATTGTTTTCCAAGAGCCCTATCTCCCAAATTCCAAATGCTTTAGCAGCTGCAAATTCGGATCCATTCCTCCTTAGTTCAACAGAATGGCAAAGTTTTGCTTTGGGAAATTGTTCACAGGCCATTGACTGCGGTAATCATAGGATTCACCTTATGAATTTACTTTCTTTCAACAATTGCCATCTTAAAATGTCTGTTTCCCATGACTAAACACTGTGCCTCACATATTTTGCAATTTTTGTAGTTGTTGCTAGTAGGAAAACCAGCATAATAATTATTCTGTCATGTCTGAAAAAAAGATGCTCTTTACATTTTGTCTGCTCTTATACTATTCATTCCTAAAATGGAAAGATAAAATCTTGAATGATAATTATAAATTTTGTCTATTCAGTCCTGTACTTTGTCATTTTTTATTTTATGCTTGAAAGTTCTATTAGGCATATCTATTTATATGATTATTGTGTCTTTTAGAAAAATTGGCACTTTAATAAGAAAATGACTCTCTTTATCTCTAGTGATACCATTTGTCTTTAAACATACTTTTTCTAATGTGAATATAGTCACATTTTCTTTTTTATAACTAGTATTTCTATTACATGCATTTTCTCTATCCTTTTACTTTTAAAGTGTCAGTGTCTTTGTATTTAAAATGGAGCTGTTGAAGATATCACAGAGTTGGGTATTGCATATTTTAATCTACTCTGACAATCTTGCCATCTAATTTTGAATTGGGAGTAAATTTACATTTAATGTAACTATTATTATGATTAGATCAATTTATATTCCTGTAATTTAATTTTTACTTGTTTCCTGTATTCCTTGTTTTCTTGTATTTTCTATTACTTTTGGTTTGCATGATTTTAAAATTTTTGATATTTTTTTCTCTTCTATTGGCAGATAGTTATGTGACTTTATTATACTGTTTAAATGACTGCTTTTTGAATTAAAATTAACAAGCACAAAGAAAAGGCAACAATAAAAAGAAAGTAAAATAAGAGATTATCTAAATCAACTTTATTTCACATTTTATATACAAGTTTTATTTTCAGCAGAAATTCTACACTTAAATCATATCCATTCAGAACCTGTATTTTTCTTCAGTTATGATTGTAATTAAAATGTTTATTCAGTTTAAGGATCAAGCACAATTGGGAAAAGCCAGGTCTCTAAATCACAGAATTTACACTAAATAATTATTTAATCTTGGGCAAATATTTTAACTTCACTTGGTATCAGTATCCTCATCTGTAAAATGAGGATAATGGTATTTGGTACATACTTAATTTCAGTTCTCTTTTCCTGCTTATTTTGAATGATTAAGTTTTTAAAATCAATAATTCAACTAATTCAGTATTTTTTTTATCCTTTGTATGGACATACTACTATATTTCTTTGCCTCCCACCGTCAGTTGCTTTTCTAGGAATCACTATATAAATGAACTTTTCCCAACCTAATATGAATTAATATTATACCACTTTACCTATCATATGCATATCATGTACTTATAAGAAACAACAAGTACCTCTGTTGATATCCATCAATCTCTATTCTATCACTGTTTGTACGTCAACGTTTATTATAAATCTCAAGCACATTTTTATTATATTTTATTAAATAACTCTATTTCTTGATTTAAAGAAATCAAAAAAGAAAAAATAATTTTTACATATATACACATATTATTTTTGCCTTTCTTCTTATCTTTTGGTAAATCTGAATTTTCACTTGGAATAATTCTCTTACAGTCTGAAGGGTTTTTCTGGTATATCTTATCATGCAGGTCTGCTGACAACTGATTGTTTTTTCTGAATCTGTAAACAATTTAACACATATAAGTGAACAAGATATATTCACAGCAATGCCAGGATGCTTACATTTAGTATGAAATAAATAGTATAATTTTTAAACCTTCACAAATAGACAATAGGAAATTATCAGGAATAGACAATGTAGGATATTACTAACTAATTCAGAAGGAGTTCATGCCAAGTTGATACATTGAACACATAAATATTTATGAAATCAGCCATTTATTTGGGGCTATAGGATTTAGCTTTCTATTGATTATGCCTAGTTATCTGTTATGTGTGTGACAATATGAAAATGTGCACAGGCTGTTTCTATTGATTTACTGTCCAATAAATAATTACTGTTCATTACTTATTGATTATATTATTTCATAATCATTTCACTTATCTCCTATTTGTGGTATCAGTGTCACTTTTAGAGCCTGAACCATTCACACATAAAAACTAAAAGTCGGTTTTACAGACAATATGCACTGTCACATAAACTCTGTCCTGGCTTGTCTATTGCATATGACAAAAGAATGTATTACTCTGGTTACCAGAATTAACTCTTCTGAGTATATTGAGCAAATCTCACTAAATAGGCAGTTGAGGCTATTTTCACTGGTCATGTGAGGCTTCAAATGGTCTCATGTCAGAAACACTTCATGACAAGAATCAAGATAAGGCGCCTGGAGACAGAACACTCAGGATCCGGATTGCCAGGTGGAAAGGAGTCTAAGGAAGCACCTTAGGCAGCTATTCATATTTTTTTTTTATTCCTGTTGGTGTCCCTATTTGCTACTAGTGAAAATTACTGCTGGCACTTGTAGAAATAGAGAAAAATAAAATAATAGATGTCTACTCAATTATTATTTCCTCAAGGAAAGAAGCTTCATCTTTCTCTCATGTTATCACAGCTCTTAAAGTAGAAAGAATTATTGACAATATTCAATATGTCAGTTTCCCCTAATGTGTTTCTCAGAATGAGGAAGTTTAAAAAATATATCAATTTAGGTGTGGATAATGGCTTTCATGTGAAGCATGAAATAATTCTGTGTGTTCTCTCTACAGAGATTGCCGGACATCACAGGAAGAGAAACAATCATCCCAACAAAGGTTTCAGATGTATTAGTCTTCGTTTTCTTTCAGAGTCTAGCAAACATGAAAATAACTGGGAAATTTAAAAATGTCCCATCGGTGAAGTCAAAAGTAAAGATTTACTTTACCCGGATTTCTGTGAACACTGAGAGCAATTGATTCTCTTCTGTTCTTAAAATGACAAAGAGATTAAAAAGTGCAAGCTACAGTACAAAGGCCTAATTGGTTTTATTTTTATTAGTATTTAAACAGTTTTAAGTGGTATTATAAGTAGTATAAATATGAATAATTATACACAATTATTTATAGTATAAATATAAATGATTATAAACTAAATAGTGTCTATTTTTAAGTATTCATAGATGAATAAAAGTATATAACATTTGACATAATATCTTCAAGTTTACTTGCTTTCAAATAATACATAAAAGTTACCGTAAAAGTTACAGATAAAATTAAAAAGCAGCAAACTAAAAAGTTTTATTGCACACTTGTTTGTTTGCTTTTGTGACTGTAAAGATTTTTCTTTATACTAACTGATCAAACAAGAAGTCCTAATTAAATTAAATCAAATTTGACCTCAATGTCACAAAAACACTCCTATTACCGTACTGTTTTATATTAAGTGAGTCTCCTTAGGAACTACGATGTCTCCTACCACCTGAGTTCACCATAAAAAATAACTTGTTCATTCTGTATGAAGTACATTTTGCCAATATTATTAATATATAAACATATTAATAGATAGATGGATAGATATAATTGATTTGCCAAAATTATCTCTTTAACCTGCTTGTGTCCTTGGAGCTTTTTAGATCTGTAGTTTGCTGTCTGTCATTAATTTTGAAAAAATTTTACCTAATATTATTTAAAATATTGCTTCTTTTTTAATCTTTCTTTTTTTTTTTAGTATTTCAGTTATGGGTCTATAAAACCTTTTAAAGTTGTCTCATAGTTTATGGACATCCATTCATTCTGCTTTATTCTTTTCTCTCTTGTCAGCTACAAGAAAAAGTTCCTCTTCAAAGGTTTAGCTTGTTTAGTTTCCTTGTTATTTGTTCTCTACTTTCAAGGCAAAACGTTCTTGCTCTTTATGCCTCCCTGTCCTGGTTTCAGTAAAAGACCCTTCTGTCGGTCCATATCTATGGAGTCCACATCTGCAACCCACTCTATAAATTACCCTTCTTATCACAATAGCCCTTCCCTCATGAAACTGTCCTTCACACCAATGTAACCACATTCCTGCACTTTTCAAGTTAGCCAACCGAGTTTAGCTTAAATTGTGCAATCCAATCCCAGCCAATGGACGCAGGACACAGTAGAAGGGACAAGCTGCATTAGAAATAAAAGCCCCTTCCCTCCTTTGTTTGGTGTGCTCTTGGGGTGACCAGATCTGGGAGAAGCACACTTCTACAGAAGTAAATTTGTCCTGCTGAGAAATTCATTTAAGTGCTTGTTTCCTTTGCGACTCTAAGCTTTATTTCCAACAACTTTGGGGGCTTGCCTGGGAGCCCATTCTCCTCTGGGGTGGGATCTCTGATCATCTCTCATGAGGAGACACATCCCACTGCCTCACTGTGGTGGCCACAGGGGTAAGAGATCAAGACCCACCTGCATGACAAATAAACCCAGCCTCTCAGCAACACAGGAAGAGAAGGCCTACAAACGTAGCATAGTGACCTGGTAACTCTGTGCACAGATGAAGGTAAGAAAAGCCACAGGGGTGGTGAAACATTTCTTGGTGAGGACCAAGGTAAGAAAAGCCACAGAGGTTGTGCAGTATTCCTTGGTCAGGATGTTTCAAGACAAGAAAAGCCGTGGGGGCAATGAAGTATTCCTTACTTGGGACATCAAGATACCTCTAGTTGTGCGGGTTAAGCCTCTAAGACAAGGGAAGTAAAAAAATTCCTAATATGAGGGATTGAGCCTCGGACAGTCTCTAAAGAAGAGAGGGCAAGAAATCACTAATATGAGGAACTGGGGCTCTGCAGCTTTCAAAATAGAAAATACTCGAGGTAAAGTAGGAGATAAAAAGGGTCAAGGGGATAATAAAATTCTCCCTGACAGTCCCCTAGGCCTCATGCTAAAATATTGGAGAGTTAATGAAAAGGACTAAACAAGAATTAAAAAAAAAAAAAAAACAGTAAATGATAAAATATTATTGTTTCATATGGACCAAATGACCCATCCTCAAACCTTCAGTTTTCTGGCCAAAGTTTCGGTCAAATGAAGATTAGATTTGTGAACTTTTTTTTTTAATTATTATTAGACTTTACATTCTAGGGTACATGTGCACAACGTGCCGGTTTGTTACATATGTATACATGTGCCATGTTGGTTTGCTACACTCATTAACTCATCATTTACAGTAGGTATTTCCTAATGTATCCCCCCTAATCCCCCACCCCAAGACAGATCCCCATGTGTGATATTCCCTACCGTATGTCCAAGTGTTCTCATTGTTCAATTCCTACCTATGAGTGAGAACATGTGGTGGTGTGTTTTAGGTTCTTGTGATAGTTGGCTCAGAATGATGGTTTCCAGTTTCATCCATATTGCTACAAAGGACATGAACTCATCCGTTTTTATGGCTGCTTAGTGTTCCATGGTGTATATGTGCCACATTTTCTAAATGCAGTCAATCACTGATGAACATTTGGGTTGGTTCCAAGTCTTTACTATTGTGAATAGTGCTGCAATAAACATACATGTGCATGTGTCTTTATAGTTGCATGATTTATAATCGTTTGGGTATATATACCCAGTAATGGGATGGCTGGGTCAAAAGGTATTTCTAGTTATAGATCCTGAGGAACCGCCACACTGTCTTCCACAATGGTCGAACTAGTTTATGTTCCCACCAACAGGGTAAAAGCATTCCTATTTCTCCACATCCCCTCCAGCATCTGTTGTTTCCTGACTTTTTAATGATCACCATTCCAACTGGTGTGAGATGATATCTCATTGTGGCTTTCATTTGCATTTCTCTGATGATCAGTGATGATGAGCATTTTTTCATGTATCCATTGGCTGCATAAATGTCTTCTTTTGGAAAGTGTCTGTTCATATCATTTCCCACTTTTTGATAGGGTTACTTGATTTTTTTCTTGTAAATTTGTTTAAGTTCTTTGTAGATTCTGGTTATTAGTCCTTTGTCGGATGGGTAGATGGCAAAAAGTTTCTCCCATTCTGTAGGTTGCCTGTTCACTCTGATGGTAGTTTCTTTTGCGGTGCAGAAGCTCTTTAATTGAATTAGATCCCATTTGTCTATTTTGGCTTTTGTTGCCATTGCTTTTGGTGTTTTAGTCATGAAGTCCTTGCCCATGTCTATGTCCTGAATGGTATTACCCAGGTTTTCTTCTAGGATTTTTATGGTTTTAGGTCTAACATTTAAGGCTTTAATCCATCTTGAATGAATTTTTGTATAAAGTGTAAGGAAGGGAACCAGTTTTCTACACATGGCTAGCCAGTTTTCCCAGCACCATTTATTAAAGAGGGAATTCTTTCATCATTGCTTGTTTTTGTCAGATTTGTCAAAGATTGGATGGTTGTAGATGTGTGGTGTTATTTCTGAGGCCTCTGTTCTGTTCCATTGGCCTATATCTCTATTTTGGTACCAGTACCATTTTGTTTCGGTTACTGTAGCTTTGTAGTCTAGTTTGAAGTCAGGTAGCATGATGTCTACAGCTTGTTCTTTTGGCTTAGGATTGTCTTGGCAATGCAGGGTCTTTTTTGGTTCCATATGAACTTTAAAGTAGTTTTTTCCAATTCTGTGAAGAAAGTCATTGGTAGCCTGATGGGGAAGGTATTGAATCTATAAATTACCTTGGGCAGCAATGCCATTTTCACAATATTGATTCTTCCTATCCATGAGCATGGAATGTTCTTCCATTTGTTTGTGTCCTCTTTTATTTCATTGAGCAATGGTTTGTAGTTCTCCTTGAAGAGGTCCTTCACATTCCTTGTAAATTGAATTTCTAGGTATTTTATTCTCTTTGTAGCAATTGTGAATGGGAGTTCACTCGTGATTTGGCTCTCAGTTGGTCTGTTATTGGTGTATAAGAATGCTTGTGATTTTTTGCACATTGATTTTGTATCCTGAGACTTTGCTGAAGTTGCTTATCAGCTTAAGGAGATTTGGGGCTGAGACGATGGGATTTTCTAAATATACAGTCATGTCATCTGAAAACAGGGACAATTCGACTTCCTCTTTTCCTAATTGAATACCCTTTATTTCTTTCTCTTGCCTGATTGCCCTGGTCAGAACTTCCAACACTATGTTAAATAGGAGTGGTGATAGAGGGCATCCCTGTCTTGTGCCAGTTTTCAAAGATAATGCTTCCAGTTTTTGCCCATTCAGTATGATACTGGCTGTATTATACTGCTATATGTTTGTCATAAATAGCTCTGATTATTTGAGAGACGTTCCATCAATACCTAGTTTACTGAGAGTTTTCAGCAGGAAGGGCTGTTGAATTTTGTCAAAGGCCTTTTCTACATCTATTGAGATAATCATATGGTTTTTGTCTTTGGTTCTATTTATGTGATGGATTATGTTTATTGATTTGCATATGTTGAACCAGCCTTGCATCCCAGGCATGAAGCCAACTTGATGTTGGTGGATAAGCTTTTTGATGTGCTGCTGGATTCAGTTTGCCAGTATTTTATTTAGGATTTTTGCACTGATGTTCTTCAGGGCTATTGATCTAAAATTCTGTTTTTCTTGGTTGTGTCTCTGCCAGGCTTTGGTATCAGGATGATGTTGGCCTCATAACATGAATGAGGGAGGATTTCCTCTTTTTCTATTGACTGGAATAGTTTCAGAAGGAACGGTACCAGTTCCTCTTTGTACCCCGGTAGAATTCAGCTCTGAATCCATCTGGTCCTGGACTTTTTTTGGTTGGTAGGCTATTAATTATTGCCTCAATTTCAGAGCCCGTTTTTAGTCTATTCAGCAATTCAGTTTCTTTCTGGTTTAGTCCTGGGAGGGTTTATGTGTCCAGTAACTTTGAAGCTTTAAAGTCAGACATTGACTTCCCCTCTATAGCCAGGAAAAGTCCTATATGACACCTTCTTCCAATAGAAGGCACTTTTGTCTCCATTGAGTAGTATAGACACCTTCATCAATGATCTTAGTTAGATATTACAGATTATTTTCTGTAGCTTCCATATCACTGCTTGTTGTTTCACCTCGCCCTTTAAAAAATGTTTATAGTTATATAGTAAGTGTATATATTTATAGAGTACATGAGATATTTTGATACCATCATACAATACATAATAATCACATCAGGATAAGTGGATTATTCATCACCACAAGCATTTATACTTTCTTGGTGTTACAAACATTCCAATTATACTCTTTCAGTTATTTTAAATTGTACAATATGTTTTGCCTGTAATTACCCTGTGGTGCTATCAAATACTAGATATTATTTAATCTAACTATATTTTTGTACCCATTAACCACCCTCACTAACTCCTCCCAGGTCCACTACCCTTCCCAGATACTGGTAACCATCATTCTACTCTCTGTCCTCATGACTGTAATATTAAATATTAAAACAATACGCAACCCCCATAAAGGAGTGAGAACACATGAAGTTTGTCTTTTTCTGCCTGGCTTATTTCACTTAACATAATGACCTTTAATCCAATCCATAATATTGCAAATGAAAGGATCTCATTCTTCATTATGGCTAAATAGTACTCCATTGTGTATATACACCACAGTTTTTTATTGATTGATTTGTTGATGAACACTTAAGTTGGTCACAAATCTGGACTATTATGATTTTATATTATGGATATATCAGTAGGGCTGGATATTATGAGTAGGGCTTCAATAGGATTATTATAAATAGGGAGTGCCGATATCTGTTCAATATATTGATTTCCCTTCCTTGGGGTATGTACCTAGCAGTGGGATTGCTGGATCATATTGTAGTCCTATTTTCAGTTTTTTGAGCGAATGCCATACTGTTCTTCATAGTGACTGTACTAATTTACATTCTCATCAAGTGTGTATGAGGGTTTTCTTTTCTTCACATCCTAACCAGAATTTGTTATTGCCTGTTTTTTGAATTAAAGCCATTTTTACTAGGGTAAAATGATGTCTCATTGTATTTTGATTTGCATTTCTCTGATGATCAATGATGTTGAGCCTATTTTCACACATCTGTTAGCCATTTGTATGTCTTCTTTTGATAAATGTCTATTCAGATCTTCTGCTTATTTTTTAATTGGATTACTGGAGTTTTTCCTATTGAGTTTTTTGAGCTGCTTATATATTCTGGTTATTAATCCCTTGTAGATAGATATTTTGCAAATGTTTTCTCCCTTTCTGTGGGTTATCACTTCACCGGGTGGATTATTTTCTTTGCCATGGAGAGGCTTTCTAACTAGATATGACCCCTTTTGTTCAATTTGGCTTTGGTTGCCTTTGCTTGTGGAGTATAACTCAAGAAATCTTAAATGACTTCTTCATTTTCAATTTGGATGTCTTTTATTTCTCTCTCCTCTCTGACTGCTTTTCCTAGGATTTCTACTACTGTGTTACACTACAGTGGTGACTATGTGCATCTTGGTATTGCTCCAGATCTTAGCAGAAAGCCTTTCAGGTTTTTTCTTTTTAGTGTAACACTAGCTGTGGGTTTGTCACACATGGTTTTATTGTGGTGAAGTATGTTTCTTTTATAACCATTTTTAAGTTTTTATAATAAAGAGATGTTTAATTTTATAGAATACTTTTTCAGTATCAATTAAAATGGTTATATGGTTTTTGTCCTTCATTCTATTGCTATTATGTATCACACTGACTGACTTGTGCATGGTAAACCCCATTTGCATTCCTAGAATAAATCTCACTTGCTCATGATGATCTTCTTTTTATAGCATTGTTGAATTTCATTTGCTAGTATTTTGTTGAAGATTTTTGCAATGTTCACTGAGGACATTGGCTTGTAGTTTTCTTTTTCTGATGTGTCTTTGTCTGGTTTTGTTATCAGTATAAAACTGGTCTCATTGAATAAGTTTGAAACTATTTCTTCTCCCCAGTTTAAAAAAATATTTGAGTTGAACTGGCATTATTTCTATTTCATATGTTTGATAAAGTTTGGCAGTGAAACAATCAGGTCCTAGGCTTTTCTTTTCTCGAGGATTTATTTATTTACTTATTTGTTTTTACAACTTCTATCTCATTACTTACTGGTCTGTTCAGGTCTTGAATTTTTCATGTTTCAATCCTGGTAGATTGTATGTGGCTAGGGATATATCTATGTCTTCTAAGTTTTCCAATTCATTGGCATATAGGTGCTCAAAGTAGTCTCTAGTGATCCCTTGAATTTTGCAATATCAGCTGTAATTTCCTGTTTTTCATCCTGATTTTATTTATTTATCTTTCTTTGTTAATCTGGCTCAAGTATTGTCAGTTTTATCTTTTCAAAGAAAATGACCTTTTCATTTCATTGATCTTTTGTATTGTTTTTGCTTCAATTTTATTATTTCTGCTCTGATTTTTAATATTTTTAATATTTATTTTATTTTATTAATTTTGGGCTTGGCTTTCTCTTTCTTTTCTAGTTCCGTAAGATGTATCCCTAGGTTGTTTATTTGAAATTTATCTAATTTTTTGATGTAGGTGTTTATTGCTATAAACTTTCCTATTAGTACCACTTTCTCTGTATCCCATAGGCTTTGGTATGCTCTCTTTCCATTTTCATTTGTTTCAAGAAGTTTTAATTTTTTTTTTTTTTATTTCACTATTAACTCATTGGTCATTCAGGAGCATATTGTTTAATTTCCATGTGTTTGTATAGTTTCAAAAATGTCTCTGCTTGTTTATTTCTAGTTTTTTTTCCCGTTGTAGTCAGAGAAGATTTTTTTTTTGAATTTTTTAAGATTTTTTTGTGTGTGTGGCTAAACATATAGTCTGTTCTTAAAAATGAATAATGTGCTGAGAATAATAATGTGTATTCTGCAATTGTTTGGGAAAATATTATTTAAATGTCTTTTAGGTCTATTTGGTCCATAGTGCAGATTAAATCTGGTGTCTTTGTTCTTGATCTTTTGCCTGGATGATGTATCCAACGTGAAAGTGGGGTTATTAAGTCTTTAGTTGTTATTATATTGGATCTATCTCTCTCTTTAGGTCTAATAATATTTACCTTATATATCTGAGTACTCCAGCATTGGGTGCATATATGTGTATGTGTGTGTATATACATACACACACACACGCACACACACACACACACACACATATACACACATACACACACATATATATATATACACAATTGCCACATTTTCTTGCTTATTTGGCCACTTTATCATTATGTAATGACCTCCCTTGTCTCTTTTTATAGTTTCTTTCTTGAAGCCTTTTTTACCTAATGTAAATATAGCTAATCTTGGTCTTTTCTGGCTTCCATTTGCATAGAGTATCTTTTTTCATGTCTTTATTTTTAGTTTATATGAGTTTTTACAGGTGAAATGTCACCTTGCATTTTTATGTTATAGAGATTCAATGGTATGTTAACTCTTGAAACAATCTCTGTTAGCATCAAACTTTTCTTCTGTATCTTTCTTATATCTCTCAGTCTTCACAGATTTAAAGTGAGTTAGGCCCTTGTCCTGAAGTAGGCTTTGGCTTAAAGAAGTGCTATGTCTGGTTTGATCTTCTATCCAGACCATTCACTTTCTCCATATCCGCAACAAGATTGTTTTGCTTTCTTAGAATTTACGTGTCCACTAGAGCCTCATTTTAACTTCCTTTGAAAACCTTTCTATTGCATGCACAGCTTGGGTAACTGTTTGGCACAAGGGGCCTAGCTTTTGGCCTATCTTATGTGTCTACATGTGTTGCTCTATAAGCCTAATGATTTTTTTCAAGCTTCTGATTAAAGTGAGAGATGTGAAATTCTTTCTTTTACTTGAAAACTTAGAGGCCATTAGATATTAATTTGGCGAATTTCAATATTGTTGTGTCTCAGGGAATAGGGAGGGCCAAGAAGAGGGAGAAATGGGAAATGACTGGTCAGTCCAACAGTCAAAGCACATATAGTCTCTATCAATTAAGTTTGTCATCTTTTATGGTAGAGTGATGCCCAAAATAATTACAATAGTAACATCAAAGATCAGTAATCACAGATCACCATAATAAATATAAAAACTTTTTTAAAGTTTGAAATATTTAAAAAATAACGAAAATGTGACACAGAAACACAAAGTGAGCATATATTGTTGGTAAAATAATTCCAGTAAAATTGAATGACACTGAGTTGTCACAAACCTTCAATTTGTTAAAAAAAAATTCAGTATCAGTGAAGTGCAATAAAATGAGGTGTGCCTGTTGTGTCACTTTAGTAAACAGTATTGGAAAAACTGGGTAGCCACAATAAAAATTAAAATAGGACTCTTATCTTACACTATACACATAAATCAACTCAAATAGACTATAGACTTAAATATAAGTCATAATATTATCAATGTTCTATAAGAAAATCTTCTTAACATTGGTCTTGGCAATAGTTTGTTTGTATATGACACCAGAAGCCTATGTAACAAAATAAAAAATAAACAAATGGAGCTACATCTAACTAAAAAGTTTTTGCACAATAAGTAAACAACAAAATAAAAAGACAACCTATCAAAGGTCGGAAAATATTTTCAAACCGTCTATCTGATGAAGGGCTAATATGCAAAAGCCATAAATAACTCATACGACTCAACAGCAAAAATGAAAACAAATAAACCCATTAAAAATTGCCAAATGACCTGAAAAGACATTTCTCAAAAGAAGACATGCAAAAGGCTAGTAGATATCTGAAGAAATCTTCAACATCACTATTCAGCAAGGAAATGCACATCAAATCCACATTGAGATGCCTCCTCAAACCTCTTAGGATGATTATTATCAAAAAAGTGAAATAAAAAGTTGGTGAAAATTTAGAAAAAAGAAAACCCATGTACACTATTGGTAATATTGTTATTTGGTAGAGCCATCACAGAAAACAATATAAGGGTTCCTCAAAAAACTAAAAGTATTTCTATCATAAGACACAGCAATCTCATGATGTAGTATACACCCAAAAGAAATGAAATCAGTATTTTGACAACATGTCTGCACTCATATGTTCATTGCAGTATTACTCACAATAGTCATAATATAGAAAATTCTAAGAACTGGCCGATTAATGAATACATAAAGAATATGGGGTACATGTACACAATGGAATACTACTCAGCCTTAGAAAAAGAAACTCTGCCATTTGTGACATTAGTTTAAGTGAAATAAGCCCAACATAGAAAAATATTGTGTGATCTCACCTAAATGTGCAATATAAAAAATTTGGATTCATAGAAACAGAGAGTAAATGGTGGTCATAGGGGGTAGGGAGTGAGGCATTTGGTTCACAGGATAAAAACTTTTATTTATAAGTGACTAAGTTTTGGAGACCTAATGTACAACATCATCACTGTAGTTCATAATAATGTATTGTACATTTGAAAGTTGCTAGGGAGTAGATGTTAAATATTCTTTCCCTTTCTCCCTTGCATCCCCAAAAAAGAGAAATAAGAGATAGTTTACTTAGCTTGATTGGGAGTCCTTTTACAATGTACACATATATCAGAATATTGCACTGTATATCTGAAATATATGCAATATTTGTTTATCACTCATAGATAAATAAAACTGAAAAAGATTATATAATGTGGATAATTATAGTAGCTTGTATTTGTATTATATTTTTGAATTTGAAAGAGAAGTAAAAAGGGACTTGTTTTGAAATTAAGATAGCTTTTAATTCTTTGATGCTTATATTACTTTCTCAGACACAATATACACATTAACTTATTTTGCTTTTACCAAAAACAAGTATACAGTATATGCAGCTTTTGTATATATCATGGTAGTAGTGAGTGTACTTAAATTTTAAAATATATTTTTATAAAAGTTCATTGTGAATTTAGATTAAAAACAACAGGGAAATAATAAAAAGTATACAAAAGCATTGGTTTTCTTATAGGAAATAAGAAATTAGAATAAGTAATGTCAGGGATTATAATTAATGCAGTGACAGATAAAAGGATATTAGTTGATGAAAGAATGTTTTACAAGTTTTCACACACATATTTAATGATGTTTGCAAATTGGCCTTGAAGAAAAGCATTCAACTGGGGAAACAAGTAGCTTTTGCTGTTAATAAAGCTAATGCTAGAACAGTATCCATTAGGTATTTACATAGTGAATATTTGTCTACTATTTCCCTTAATGAAAATAAAGTTTCAATTAGAAAGTCACTAAGGATTTGTTTCAGAAAATCTAATTGGCTATATTTTTAAGTAAGTATTTAAACTGTGTGAAATAAAAGAAAGCTAGAAGAATGAGAAACATTAAAAGGAGGGAGAAATTAGGAAGCCAGAACTTGGAATAGGTAATGGACAAGATAATTTTTACAAAGACGTATTGTGAAAGGACTGCCTTGCTCTCTTCAAAGGCAGCTCAAAAATGGCACTTTATTATCGCCATTATTATTTCTGCAATCACTGTAACCACAGGCATGCACAGCTTTACAGAGGCACAAGTAACAAGGAAGATAATTAGCCACTCTTGTTTAGGACAATATTAGGGATTGGAAAGCAATATGTTTTCTCTTGTGTGAATAATAAGTGTTCGTCGATGATATTAGATTTATTTTAAAGCATCACAGATAATTCCAATAACAAACGCACTTCATTGCGTATTTTACACTACTTTCTCAATTAAGCAACTTAGAGAGCTATCTACTGTATATTTACTGCAGGATTAGGCAAGACCTCCAATTAACCTAGTGAAGCCACTGGATGGATGTTAGCATTACCTTGGACAGCCAAATGGATACTTTTCTTATCCAGAAGGCTACAGTTATTTATGGTATACCCCAAATACTTGTCATGATGGGATGACAACAGACCAAAATGAAAATACCTAGTATTCCAGCATATATATAGACTACAAAACAATGTTTTATAAAATACCCAGCACGATATGCCAGCTAAGGTATGGGGAAAGTCCTTTACAGAAGATACCCCTAAATTATCTCTTATTTTCACATAAAAATATCTTAAAAATAAATATGAGAGTTGTTGTAGAGGTTATTTATTTGTTTATAGTGATGTATACCTCAAAAACATGTTCACTGAAACAAAGTTTAAATAACAATAATAATAATAAAACAATTATCAATAATATATTACAATCAACTAAAAAAATCCAGCAATGTATCTTAGGCTCTAAGTTTAACTCCATAGAAGAACTAAAATTTTTAACTTTAGGTTTGTAGGTCATTTATTAAATGTTCATTTTTGGAAAGAAGAAAAACTACTTACATTAGTCACAGAGGCGGTTAATTAAGAGGTAGACATGATGCTGTAGCTCTAATTTAGGACCTGCATGGGACAGGTGGGGACACTGAATGACAAAGAGAGAAAATGAAAGTAGAAATGAGATTGAATCCATGTTGTGCCTATGATAAGTGCTTTAATGGAATCTAAATATTTATTTTATTTACTTTCATAAGCCAATAAACACCTTTATTACTAATTTTACAATGTTTACTAACATTCAAGATTATTTTGGAATTTTGTGGAAATATTTTACTACTGGTTAGAGGATAAAAATTACTATGAATGCAATTTAGATTTTTCTATTTATGACTTTAAACAAATTAAAGACCCAAAATTAACTCTGAATTTTCTCTATGTATATAAAGTTTAATAAACATATTTCTGTAACAATATATAATTTAACACATAAAGTATAATTATGTTCTTATTTCATATGGCAGATTTTTTGTATAAAAATTAATTTCACTCTTTTAAAATTACCAATAAAGAGAAGCAGTAAATCTTTACCCTGATTAGATAAGCAAACAGTTAAAATTAAATTTATAATTTTTAACTAAAAGTTGAAAAAATGGGAAATCAATTTGGATTTTTTCTCCAAAATAAAAGTACTATATTGTAACCAAGTCAAAACTTTTACAGTTCAGTGTATGTCAGCCAATAAGTCAAGGGACTAGTTGATAGAACAAAGAAGTTGACTTTATTTAGAAAGCCAGTAAAATGAGAAGATGGTGGACTTGCATCCTAAAGAAGCATCTTAAGTTAATATAAATTTTAAATACCTTTTATGTTAGGGAAAGAGAAAAGAGGGAGGAGGTTGAGGTCAAAATACGACTGATGACCACAAACATCTATGCAGCAGTGAGGGTCTGAAGATATTGTGAAACTTCTTTGTTCTTGATCCGGTCACAGTGCTTCTATAAGACGTTAGCATAACATTTTTATTTGTGTGTACGCCCTCCTTATATCCTCAAGGTTTAGTTTGGGGAAAGGACTATTATCATTCTTGCCTTAAAGTTCAACTAAAAACTAAATTACTCCCATTGTTAGTTTTTCCTACAAGCAGAGATAAGTAAAAGGAGTTATCCTAAAAGTTATCACCACAGGGAGAGGAAGAGTTAGAACAAAATGCAGATAGTCATGCTGGGCCCCCTTTTCACTGGTACATATATGGCTTTCTATGACAGAGTAGGAGTTCTAAAAATTGACTTGTTATTCAAATTTGTGTATTTCTTAGATTCTATGATACGTATTATTAGTTACATAAATTAAGACTTAACAACTTCAAAGTCAAGCTATGATTTTAATAGAATTCCCTGATGGAGCAAATTGCAACACAATCATATGCAACAGATCCAATATCTAAATATGGGAACCTATTATATAAAATATTTCTATCCCTGTGCACTAAGTTGAATACAATTTTGGTTTGAAATAAAGACATAACGACTTCTAAGATGATATTTTTTAATATGACTTGCACACATATTTATGATATTTTATTTATAATACTTATTGCTTCTGATTTGTACATTATTGAATGCTCCATTTCACATTCACTTGAGGAATAAAAAGAGTATCAGTAAGAAAGGAACAGAAAGTATTTCCTACACATATAAAGGTAGGTTATTGTAAATGTACACAGAACACCAGGCATCCAATTTGAAGCAGTACAGTTGGAATTCCCCCAAAAATGGAAAGTGTTTAGACAGTGATCTTCTCTCCATGTCTGGGACTGCATGGTCTTTGTTTTCTATTCCTCTGTGTACACATACATCAATCCCTCCAAGTATAACATTTTTTCTGCTCAGTGTTTGGTTTCAGCTTACTCAAATTTAACTTGCTCAGTGTTGGCATATAATGGTGCCAACGTCAGCTGATTCTACTTACTTTGCTTCCCACAATGTCCAATTTAAGAGACGAGTCTCTCATTTCTCTATTTCTTATTTCAAATTACTGAATGACAGAGTTTGAATGTTTACCCTCCGTATCTCATGTTGCAATGTGATCCTCTGTGTGTGTTGGAAGTGAGGCCTGGTTGGAGGTGTTTTTGGGTCATGAGGGTGGATCCCTTAGGGATTGGTGTTGCTTGAAAATAGTGAATGAGTTCTCATAAGATCCAGTTGTTTTAAAATTATGTGACTTCTCCTCACTGTCACTCTTGCTCCCGTTCTTACCATGTAAGACACCTGTTCCCTCTTTATCTTCAATCATTATTGTAAGCTTCCTGAGGTCCTCAACAGAAGCTGATAGCAATGCTATGCTTCCTATACAGCCTGCAGAACTATGAGTCAATTACACATCTTTTCTTATAAATTGCACCGCCTCAAGTATTTCTTTATAGCAATTCAAGAATGACCTAACACACCAAGAAATAATGGAATAGGCTCAAACTTGGACAACTGCCAACCCTCTTTGACGGTTCTTTGTTTTTGGTGAAAATTTATTTTAGCTCCTCTTTACATAAGGTGATAAAAGTCTATTTATATGTTTACAAGAATTGAAAACTGCAGAAGGGAGATATATCTCATATTCTTAAAGATAGTGATAGATCAAACATATTTTTCTATTTTTAAGTGAGAGAATGAGAATGAGAACAATTTATTTGGATTTATATCAAAATAACAACATATAGAGTTCCATTATTAGATTTTTTTGAATAATTTATTCTCAATTTTTTTGTAATCAAATTTTCTAAAATATTCACAAACTGTTTCTTAACGTCTCAAACTTGCAAAATAGGTGCTTTTTGTAATTATAATACATACTTTGTAATTTTTTCACATTTGAAAAAACCCAGACATAGTTGACAACTATTTTGTCTACTGATGAACAAACTAGAACTGCTTGCTAGTTAATAAAATGCATAAGCTATTCGTCACACAAATTACTACCATACAGGAGAAAAAGCATTAAATTTCATGAGGAAAAACTAATGACAGGAAGCCTACACTGATAACTGATTTTTGCTTCTTCATTAGAGTAAGCTACTATGATATTAGAAACAGAATGACATTGTTATTAGTAATGTATGTAGACTCAGAGAAAAGAAAAAAGTTATGAATATCAGAATGAGTTTTGTTATTGGTAACTCTGTTTGCTGTTATTTGACACCTCTTTCCTGGGCAGATACAAAAGCACACACCAATCAAATGTCTATCTAGGGTCTCTATTCCAATGTCTGTAGTTCTGCTTTTGAGTGTATTTATGCTATTCTATTATGAATACACAGATTGTTAGATATCCTGGCAACCTGACACTACTAAACCTATATTATTTGAATGCCAATTTCAAAGAGACTCCTTAGAAAGGCTTCCTGGGTTAAATTTTTCCCCTGATACTTGCTAATGGAAGAAATCAGTTTGAAGATTGCCTCAGTTTATTCATTTTTTAAAAATGAGGACAATACTTGTACTTAACTCAAAATTGTTGTGAAGATTGTATCTGACATTAAGTACTCTGTTTGTGTGAGCAATAAAGATGATGTTATGACAAAAATGAAAGGAAGAAAGATTCCAATACTAAATAATGTGGAGGGTAGAAGAAATCAGAGATGTGCCATGAACTTAAGGAGCTAAAATATCATCAGTAAAGAAAGAGATAATGAAATAATTTTGAAACCTACTAAATTAAAATGTTGCTATTTCTATATTTGAGATTTACTGTGTGCAGTACCTATACATGGGGTAAAAATAATAAAAATCAATATTTAAAGAAAAAACGTGTCCCATATGAAAAGTCACCCGCAAGGAACAAAATAACTTTCGGAATAGGGCTTAATCTCACATTAACCTATCTACATTTTCTTGAGTATAGTATTCTAAAATACTTTTGGAATTCAATAAAAGCACAGAATAATCATTTATTCATTCTTTTTATTTGAAATCTACTATGTATAAGTTGTCATAAGTATCAATTTAGTTCTTACAAAGAGTATGCACTGGAGATTAATGTAAAACAAGACTTTACCTGTCTTTGAGATTAGCTTCACTAAAGAAATAATTCTTAAGGTATACACTAAAGGATGAATAGGATTTAGCTAGAAAACCAAGTGAAAATAGAAGTGTTTCACCAAAAGGACAGTATGTTCAAAGGCCAAGGGCACAAAAGTTAAAATAACTTTTGAAAAACTGTGAAAAGCCTATCATTAATAGCTGAAGAGAAAGAGTGATGGAACATAAGCCTGGAAAATTTTAAAAAAATGACTGAAGTATTCAAGGCCTATTAGACCATGAAAATGATTGCTGATTTTATTCTATGAATAAAGAGAAATAGTATATTTAAAAGCAGGAAGTGAAATAAAGTTTGAAATGATTAATACATACTAATGTTTATCAATATATCATTATGATCAATATATTACTATTTAAAATGAAGGAAATTCATATACTTGTTTATGGAAGGAATGCATAATAAATAGCAAAGTAGACTTTGTCTAAGAAGAAGAATGAGAGTAAATATTTGTAGTACTCATCTAAGCAATGTCCCAGGAAAAAGATTCCAGGCCACCTAATACTAGGACTTTCCAGACTTATATACAGGACCTTTGCTTTGTGTTTGTCTGCTCGAAATTATAAAAGAGTGAGTATTTTTCTTCCCATTAGCCAAATGAAATTTTCTAATTGTATCTTTAAAATACTCTAGGATGTAATATTTTCAGTGTCTATTACATATTCTCAGTATTTTGAAGATTTGTGGAAGCATTTTTGTTGCTTGTATGACAAAAATTCGATGTGTCACATGCATATCTATATATCTGTCTGTAGACCTATATATCTACATCTATCTATACATGTACATGCTTACATTTAATATACATTCAATCCCTTCCAACAAAGTTTTCAATAGGTACCTTTCATGTTTGAGACACAACCAGTGATATTGTTGCTATGGGGCAGTATTAGCTTGAAGTCATTGGATATTTAAGTTACTGAACTTTCCTTGATCTTATTCTATACTAAACAAATCATTTTGATTGTGATTTTGTTGCCTATGTACCTTAAGTATCAGTAGCAAAACCAATTTACTAACTACACATATGAGTGTTCAGGGCTGTACTGGAGTTATCAGTAGCTTTCCTAGATTCTATACCTGGTAAGCTGCAAATGAGAGTCTCTAATATTGATCTCAATATAACTCTGGAGTCCATGCACTTAGAATCATACAGAATTGAGGCAAATGCCAGTTTACTATAGTGTTACTCATTCTACAGCCTCAATAAGTTACTTAAACTCATCACCAAAACAGGTAAAACATTATTAACCTCATAGAGTTGTGGAAAGGATTAAGCTGGATATATTTAGTGTTCTGCCTTGTACATAGTATGCATTTAATAAACTGCAATTTTGAGTGTTTTTGCTTTAGTTACTTGTGCATTTTCTATTCTTCCTTGGGCCCTGATAAGGATAAATGACTGGGCTTATACAACAAGCACTGTAGCACGAGGCTTGTCATCTTATCTGCTTTCTCTCAATGATCTTTCATAACCTTTGTTCATCTAATTTTTCAGGGAACACTTTCTCCCATGACTTACATTCACAGATATGTTCAGGAGGAAGAAGACAAGTGTATGTAGTCAAAGGCCCTATATACTTAAGAAAAGCTAAATATCTAATGAATATTTACTATGTGCAATAAGGTATAATGTAGAATATAACATATATATATAATCACAGTGAACAAACAGTTCAGATTAGCCTTAATAACAATACTTTTTGAAGTTCAAGAGTAATAATTCACTAAAATTATAATTGAAAGTGATTAGATTTCAAGGATTCCATTGATAAAACTTCACAAGTTAATTTAAAAGTGTGAATGTTTACATATTGTTGATATTTCTTTTGGGAAAGGTTAGGAAAATATTGTCCACACAGCTACATATACTGTCAAAAAATATCAAATCAATTTAAACCAGTGTTCTTCAGCTGTGTTAGGAAGCAGTCATATTAGATATCCTATGAGCTTTTTCACAATATATGATGCTTTCTACTGGTTTTCCAGCTTTAATCCACAAACCTCTTAAATGCAGGACAGTCTCCAGAAGTTCAGAGTGAGACAAAGGACAGAGAGCATGTGCAATTTGGGTAACATTCCCTAATACATTCAGAGAGGCATTTTTTTCCAGCCATTTCCAGGCAACCTTATGATCTCATCAATTTAATTGTCAAAGCATAAGTATCCAATCACTTATTTTCTATACAACATATAGAAAATGTATACAATCTCAAAAGTCAGTAAATCTGAAATAAAATTTTGTCTCTCCTTTGTTCACCTAGGTTTGGTAGTAGGTTAGGAATAAATTTCTGACTTTCCAAGAATGACCTTATGGCCATCTCTATTCTAGCTATCATGTTTTACACAGAAGGCTTCAGAAACTTTCTCCAAGATATACAACTAATTTGTGAAAAACTCATGTCTGCTGACTTAATTAGTGTTATTTTCCAATACTTTGCATTTGAATGAAGCCATACATTTTGATCTTATCCAAATGTTATATATATAAGAGGAAAATCAGAATAGCTCTCAGACTTCTTCCATCACAGGAAATATTGATAATTTTGAATTGTTTAAAAAGGTAAATTTAGTGACAAATATGCTTATTTGGATATGTTAAATATTGTTTTCTTCTAAAGTAAGTAACTTATTTTATTTGGATATAATATTTATTTTTAAGCTTTACAAGTTCTAATTTTTTTGTTCCTCCAATATGATCCTGGTTAATGATATTCTTAATTAATTAAGGTGCCTTTTAGGCAGGCATACAAAGTTCATCTTGTCAATTCTTTAGATAGAGCAGTCTGGAATTCAAATAGAAGGATTTTTTAGTCTGGCTTCTGACAGTTTTTCTTCTTTCTACATTTGACTACGCTATTTTAAATGAACATTTTTAGTAATATATTTACATGATTGCTCATAAAAATGTAATTATGTTCTTTGTCTTCTAACTCTACAGTTTCCTGTCCCATTAGAGTAAGTCATGGGATTCATGCTTTCTTCTCTAAAACCACCATATTGCCATAAGCCAAATATAAGTAGGAAATTTCTCTGACAAATGCATGGTGAAATTTCTGCCAACCAAACGGTTTTCAAATCACAGAATAAAAAGGAGCCTTGGGAGATGAATCTACAGATTTTGAAAGAAGCTCTTTTAAAATTGCCAGAATAATCTCCTTCATGGCCCAAAGCAACATGTAAATTAAGAAGCAATACACTATGAGTGTAATGGAGCATGTACTTATAAATTCACGGTTCCATTCATCTCATGTAAACAGCTCACACGTCGTACCTCCCAGGAATAATTACACAACACTAAAGAGTTTGAAATTATAAATATTAAGACAGAAAATTTTCTGTGCACTTCTTTGAGGCATAAGTTTGAAAATATTAAGAAGGACTATAATGTTTAATTGCTATAGTAGTTTCTAATTGCATACTTGATAGGGTGAATGTCAAATGAATCAAAAAAGCTTTGGGCAAAATCAGCAGGAGAGATGTGCCTGTTGTCAGTTCAAAATAAACGTTTGCCAGCCTGTTGGCATGGCAGCAGTGTGTCTCATGACAAGGAGGGACTTTTAGCATTCAGGAAAGAACATGAGGCTTTTAGTGTTCAAAGTGCTAGAAACTGGATTAATTAAGTAGGTAAAAATTGGCCTCTTCAGGAAAATGAACTATTAGCAGGAGACTGACTGAACAAAAGGTGTCTTGTACAAGAACAAAAGGTAGCTTCAGAAATGCTACCAAATGCAAGCTTTATAAAGCCATCCAGAGTAGGTTGCTGAGGTTGTATGTGCATTTAGTATAATTTGGGAAAGGATAACCACAAAAAACTCTGCAGAAAATACTGTGTAGAGGACCAGAGATACTTTGAACCTGGGAAATAGAAATATGTCTTAAAATATTAGTTTTAAAAATTTTAGAAATATCTATGACATAAATCCCAAGAGACTAATATTAAATATATTGGAAGTGTAAACAGCATATTTGAAAAAGTACTTACTAATTTTATATCATAAGAAAATATTTTATGACAACAGCTAATTCAATAGACCAAAAGCTGATATTCTGATGTGATCACCAAGACTCTGAAATATTTGAGATTGCAAGGGCCAGAGATAAACGTCAAAAAATTAAACACGGCATATAGCCTTCATTTTAATGAAATAAATATAGGTTTGGAAAGTGGACTGCTAAGCCTAATAGTGAGCATGAGAAAGGGAACACTCTAGAATAGCATGTTAAATTACTGTTTCGGATAATCATAAAAAGGGAATAAAAAGAGATAAAATCATATTTAATGTTGTAGCTTCAAGTCATATCAAAACCTCAGTAGTAGGTATGAAATAGAGAAAAAGCAAAGAAAGGAATATAGCAACTAATCTGTCTGCTGTCCTGCATGATGCTAAAATATTAGAAAAGAGCAGCCAATCTCAAATTTAAAAAGTTGATGTAATTCCTCCCCACCTCCCACCCCTTGCAAAGATGGTGAACTGGAGACATTGTTACTATGCCTCTGTCACTTGGAAAGAGAAAACAGTGTGTAGAAATTTACTTTGTGAACTGTTTTCCAAGAAGCAACTCAGAAACTTAACATAATAACTTAAAGAAACCACCAACCCTTCAAAAGAAGTACCAGGCAGTAGCCTACATGATGAACCAGACAGAACACTGTATCTCCAGAGGGTGAGTGGCAGAGAGATGGCCTTCCTTATGCACACTCTCACAGGGGAGCCAGGAAAACCTGGCCACAGGGAAGACCTTAACCCTACCCAGTGCTGGAGGTGATGTAGTGAGCAGTGAGGAATATATGAGAAGGAAGGGCATCAGGGAGTGCTTTGCATTCATTCCCAGACTAAAGCGGGGACAGAGGGAAGCCACTGCATACCTCACAGGGGACCTCACAGAACTCTGCCAGCTAACTCAGGTGATGGGCACAGGTTGACAGAAGCTGCCAACTGAGATTTGCAATCCAATATTGAATGGGAAGGAACCTCGATGAGCAGAATCAAGGGGCAAGTAAAAAGTGTGCTATAAAGATGGGTGTAGGAGTTGGACGCCTCTGCTTCAAGGGCAAGCATGGAGGGGTGTGGCCTGAAAGTCACGGTTTCTGTCTCCATTGGGAAAGCTTATGGCCTGAGGCAGTTTTGAGTTCTGAGCATAGGCTGCCTGGAACCCAGCTAGCTGCCACTAGCAGAACACTGGGTATAAGACATGCCTTGTTGAGTATGTAGAAGCTGAGTGGGGCTTACTGCTGTCTGCTACCACCCCCACTGTCTGTGTGGATTCTTTTCTGCAGCAGGGGCAGCTGGGCTCCTCCCTGGAACATTACTCCAAAGGCTAGGGAACTGCTTTCTGATCTCCATTGGAGCCACAGCTTGTGCCTGCATGCAGGGAGCCAGAGCACAGACTTACCTGGTCCAAACCCTACCTGGCCTCTCCACCCACCCTGGTAGGATAACACAATAGGAACATTTAGGAGCTCCATGACCCTCCCTTTTGCCTGAGGCACCAGAGTACATCCCCTGGGTAACACAAGGAAAACACAAATTCTACTTCTTCCACCGCTACCACCACAGATGGTGCTTTTTGCAATCACCAGCTCCTAGATGGAGGTCAACTGGCATAGCCCATTACAAAATTTACAGGCACAATAACACAACACTAAAGAAAGAGAAAACTTTTGCCTGATCTCAGCTATTTCCTTTGCCTAGATTACCCTGGCTAATCAGGAGGTCTTGAGTCCATGTGCCAGGTACATTACTACTACATTTGGCATCTGAGAAAGCCAATATACTAAGGCTATTTATAACCAAGGAAACCTCAGAGTCTATGTCATTCTCCTCCCTCCCCTGTCAGTGCTGATGCTGGTACCCACTGCTAGGAGATTAGAGAGTAAGTCATATCACTGGATCTCTTACAGACATTCCCCAGCACCATCCTGGATTGTGGCAGTCCCAATTGGCAGCTAGACCCAGAATAGCCCAGAAAAGCACAAGGATTCTCAGTAGTCTGTCCCTCAGGGACTGTTACTCCAAGGGAAAGGAGAAGTGCATCACATTAAGGGAGCATGCCATAGGACAAAGAAAACCAGACGGCAGGCCTGAGTCTCTGAACTCTTGACTTGTGAGAAGTTTATTTCAGCACAGGTACAGGTGCAGTGCTGGGCTCAGTGGGGAGTCTGCAGCTCTACCCCAACAATCAGGCAGACACAGTGCTAGTGAAGGATTTTGGAGAAGGGGATTAGAAGTCCCCTTCTCCCACTACTGAAGACACAGCTAGGGCTTCTTCCATGGGAGCATGAGATAAGTGCAATAGATAACCTTCTATTATAGAAGGTTATAGACAACCTTCCTGGAACACCTCAGGGGGACTGCATCACCTCAAGAGGAGTGCCCTACATGCTCAGGCTCAGATAAGAGGTACAGTCAAACTCGCTCTCTACATGAAACATCAGCATTCCTACATATAAAAAGGGGTGTTAGTGTGATCTGAAATAGCTGGGACACTGGGTCAGGAGTGTGACTAGGAGGCTGATTGCTTTTCTACTGGCTTAGAAGGAGAGCTGGGGTAGCTCCCTTCCTTTCTTGTGAAAAGACTTCAGTGCATTTCAATGAGAGCTTACCCAGGCACCTCTATCAAGGCTGGGACCTCTTCCTAACATGGGGGTATTGGATTTACCCACCTGCTTTAGCTGCAGCCAGTTTTTACCCATGGACACCTCCTACTCACCTGAAGCCTGAACTGCTCAATCCAGTGAATAAAATATTGGGGTAAAATTGAAAAGAAATAAAGTTTTCAAAAAATATGGAATTATGTGAAACAGTCAAACCCAAGTATTATAGTTGTTCTTGAGAGATAAAAAAATATAGTTTGGAAAACCTATTTGAGAAAATCATTGAGGAAAAGTGCCCTGGTCTTGTTAGATGTTTAGACATCCAAATGCATGAAGTTCAAACAACTCCTGTGAGACTCATAGCAAAAAAGACATCAACAATTTATATAGTCATCAAGGTATCTAAAGTCAGTGTGAAGGAAATAATTCTAATAGAAGTGAGACAAAAGCATTAGGTAACCTGTAAAGGAAAATTCATCAGCCCAACAACAGACTTCTCAGCAGAAACCTTATAAGGGTTTGGGATCCTGACTTTATTCTCCTTACACAGAATAACTATCAGCCAATAATTTTATATTTAGCAAAACTAAGTTCCCTAAATGAAGTAGAAATAAAGTCTTTCTCAAACAAGCAATGCTGAGAGAGTTTGTCAATACTAGACCAGCCATTCAAGAAATGCTAAAGCGAGTTTTACGTCTTGAAACAAAAGCATAAAATTCACAGGACTTATAAAAAAAACATGATGAAGAAAACAAAGTCACTAGTTAACAGTCAATACTGTGACTGGAATAGCACCTCAATCTCAATGTTAATGTTGAATGTAAATAGTCTAAATACTTCACTTAAAATATATAGACTGGATTAAAAAATAATTACAAACCAAATATATGCAATATATGCTGTCTTCAGTAGACACATCTAACACATAAAGATTCCTACAGACTCAAGAAAAAGAGATAGAAAAAAGATATTCCACACAAATAGAAACCAAAATTGAGCAAGAGCAACTATTCTTGGATCAGATAAGACTGACATTAAAGCAACAACAGTAAAAAAAATAAAATAAAATAAAATAAAAAGAAAAATAAAAAATAAAAAGAAAAGAAAAAAAGAAGAAAATAAGATAATTATAAAATAAGAAAATAAATTCAACAAAATATATAATTGTAAATATATATGCACCCTGCTCCAGAGCGCCCAGATTCATAAAGCAATTACCACTGAACCTAAGAAGAGGGATGCACAGAAACAAAGTATTAGTGGGGGACTTCAACACTCCAATGAAGCACTAGACAGATCATTGAGGCCAAAGGTCAACAAGGAAACGCTGGACTAAAACTGTACTCCAGGAAAAAAGGATCTAACAAATATTTACAGAGCATTCTACCCAAGAACTGCAGAATGTACATTCTTTTCATCCTCATGAAAGATTTTCCAAGGTAGACCATATGATAGACCACAAACAAATCTCAATGAAGTTTTAAAAATTATAGTAATATCAAATATCTTCTCAGACCACAACAGAACAACACCTGCAATGAACACCTCTATGCACAGAAACTAGAAATAAATTCCAAAAGGAACCTTCAAAATCGTACAAATACAAGGAAATTAAATATTTGCTCCTGAATGATTTGGGGGTAAACAATAAAATAAAGATATAAATTTAATAACCTTTTCAAATACAACAGCAGGAGTGGCACAAGTTACCAAAGCCTCTGGGATAGAACAAAAGCAGTGCTAATAGGAAAGTTTGTAGCACTAAATGTCTACACCAAAATGTCTCAAAGGTCACAAATTGACAACCTAATAAATTGACAGTGTAGAAACTTATTTTTCTAGCTTTTAGTCACATCTCACGAAACTAAAGGAAAAGGAACCAACCAAATAGAAAACTTGCAGAAGAAAATAAATGACAAAGATCAGAGCAGAACTCAACTAAATATAAACAAAAAATTTACAAAAGATAAATGAAACAAAAAATCTGATTCTTTCAGAAGATAAACAAAACTGATAGACAGCTAAATTAACCAAGAAAAAAATAGAGAAGATTCAAACAAGTTCAATTAAAAATGACAATTGAGACATTACAACTGATGCTGCAAAAGCACAAAAGATAACTCAAGTTTACAATGAACACCTCTATGCACAGAAAATGGAAAATCAACAAGAAATAATAACATCCTGGAGACATGCAATCCCTCTAGCTTGAAGCAGGAGAAATGGATGTCCCGAGCATTCAATAACAAGCAGTGATTTTGAATCAGTAATTTACAAAACTACCACCACCACCACCAACAACAACCACCCAGAGCCGGATGGATTCATAGCTGAATTCTACCAGACATTCAAAGAAAAATTGATATAAATTCTACTGAAACTATCCAGAAAGATCCAGAAGGAGACAATCCTCCCTAACTCATTCTATGATGCCAGTATCACTCTGAGACCAAAGCTAGAAGAAGACATAAGAGAAATGGGAAACTACAGACCAATATCTTTGATGAACATAGACACAAAAATTCTTAACCAAATATTGGCAAACTGAATCCAACAGCACAACAACAAAATAATACACCATGGTCAAGTGGATTTCATTCCAGGGATGCAAGGATAGTTCCACAAATATAGGTCGACAAATGTGATTCCTCACATAAAAGAAATTAAAAACAAAAGTTATATGATAACCTCAATAGATGCAGAGAAAGCACTTTATAATATCTACCATCCTTTTATAATAAAACCCTCAATAAACTAGGTATAGAAAGAATACACATTAAGATAATAAATGCTGTATACAATAAATGCATAGCCAACTTCATACTGAATGGGGAAAAGTTGAAAGAATTTTCCCCAAGAGCTGGAGTAAGATAAGAATGCCCACCTTCACCACTTCTATTCAACATAGTACTGGAAGTTCAAGGCAGAGCAATCAGAAAAGAGAAAGAAATAAAGGGCATCCAAACTGAAAAAGAAGAAGTCAAACTATCTCTGTTTGTCAATGATATGATCTTATACCTAGAAAACCCTAAAGACTTCTCCAAAAGCCTTCTAGAGCTGATAAATGAATTCAGTGAAGTCTTAGCTTACAAAATTAATGTAAACAAATCAGTAGCACTGCTACACACCAATGACCAAGCTGAGAATCAAATCAAGAACTCAATCTCTTTTACAAAAGCTACAAAAAAAATTCACACACAAAGATTATGAAAAACCTGGGAATATACTTAAGCAAGAAGGTAAATTGTGGTTGTCTACAGTGAGAATGACAAAATACAGCAGAAGGAAATCATAGATGACACAAATGGAAATACACACCATGCTTATGGATCAGAAGAATCAACAGTGTTAAAATAACCATACTGCCAAAGTAATCTACAGACTAAATTCAATTTTTATCAAAAGACCAACATTCTTTTTCACAGAATTAGAAAAAACAATCCTAAAATTCACATGGAATGAAAAGATAACCGATATAGCCACAGCATATCTAAGCAAAAAGAACAAATTTGGAGGCATCACATTATCTGACTTCAAATTATACTACAAAGCAATACTAAACTAAAACAGGATAGTTCTGGTGTGTTATAAAGGTAGACACATAAACAGAAATAGGACAGAATTGAACAGAATAGAGAATCCAGGAATAAAGCCAAATACTTACAATCAACTGATCTTCAAAAAAGCATGCAAAATCATAAATTGTGGAAAGGACACTCTATTCAATAAGTGGTGCTGGGTAAATCGAATAGCCACATGTACAAGAATTAATGGGAATTTTTATTTCTCACCATATATAAAAATTAACTCAAGATGGATTAAAAGCTTCAATCTGAGACCTGAAAATGATACAAGTTCTAGAAGAAAACCTAGGAAAAACTCTTCTGGACATTGGCCTAGACTAAGAGTTTATAACCAGGAACTCCAAAGTAAACGCAACAAAAAGAAAATAAATAAATGGGACCTAATTAAACTAAAAAGGCTTCTGAAAAGCAAAAGAAATAATTATCAGAGTAAACAGGCAACTTACAGAATGGGAGAAAATATTTCCAAATTACATATCCAATGAAGGAGTAATATCCAGAATCTATAAGGGACTCAAACAAATCAGAGAGAAAAAAAAATAAATTATCGCATTAAAAAGTAGGCAAGGACATGAATAGGCATTTCTCAAAAGAAGATATACAAATATCCAACAAGCATATGAAAAAAACGCTCAACATTATTAATCATTAGGGAAACGCAAATTGCAACCACAACAAGATACCACCTTTACCCCAGACAGAAAAAAAAAAAAAAATTATTAAAAAATCAGAGTAGTGAATGTTGATATGGAAATGAGGAAAAATGAATGCTTATACACTACTGGTGGGAATGTAAATTAGTACAACCTTTATAGAAAACAGTATAGAGATTTCTCAAAGAACTAAATGTAGATCTACCCCTCAATCCAGCAATTCCACTACTGGGTATCTAGCTAAAGGAAAGAAAGTCACTATATCAAAAAGATGACTGCACCTGTATATTTATTGTAGCACAATTCACAATTGCAAAGATACAAAATCAGACTAAAAGCCCACCAATTGATGAGTGGATAAAGAAAATATAATGTACACACACACACACACACACACACACACACACACCGTGGAATACTTAGCCATAAAATATAATGTCTTTTGCAGCCACCTGGGTAGAACTAGAAGTCATTATTCTAAGTAAAGTAACTCAGGAATTAAAAAGAAAATACCGCATATTCTCACTTATAAGAAGGACTAAGCTATGTGTATGCAAAGAAATACAGACTGGTATAATGGAAATTGGAAACTCAGACGGAGATAGGGTAGGAGAGGGGTAAGGGATGAGAAACTGCCTATTGGTTACAATGCACACTACTTTCAGCTGATGGGTACACTAAAATCCTAGACTTCACCACCATAAAATTCATTCATGTAACCAAAAACCACTTGTACTCTTAAAGTTATTGAAATAAAAAATAAAAACAAGAAATACAATAAAATATTCTTTTGAATTAAAAACAAAAATAAAAAATAAATAAAAGTTGAATTTAAGTTATTTGCTAATGATTTTCAAAGGTGTCAAACATGGTGATTTGGTGGTAGTCTTACAACTAAGTTATCTGTCCAGTTTGTAGGAGAACTTCTGTTGGAAACAAAACTTTCAGGACATGGATCTCAGCTCTGGGTGAAGTTTTCTGGCAATATGGTAGTATAAGGTCAGAATCATAGCCAAACTGGTTTCAGGGAAGATTAACATGTTCATGGAGTAAGCAAATATTCTAAGAAATCTTCGAGAAAAGAAAAAGGATTGTAAAATATTGAAAGAACAATATTAAAAATGATTTTGTACCTCATTGAATTCACTTGGCTAATATTTTCTTCAGGAATTTTGCTCATGAGAAATATTGGTCTATGTTTTTCCTTTCTTGAAACAACTTTATCTAATTTTGGTGTTAGGGTAATAATGGCTTAATATAATGTGTTGGGAAGTGTTCCCTCTATTTCTATTTTCTAGAAGAGATTTTAATTAATGATTCACTATCTTTGACAGATCTAGATTTACTCAATTTATCTGTTTGTCCTTTCATGAGTTGTAATAATTTGTGTCTTTGAAAGGATTGCTTCATTACACATAAGATATAAAATTTATGATCGTAGAATTGCTCATAGTTTCCTTTATTGTCATTTTAATGGCCATGAGATGGAACTCTCTTTTATTTCTGGTAATTAGTTCATTTTCTTTTTCATTGGTTACTCTAATGAGAGGTTAATTAATTTTACTGATTTTTCAAGGACTTAGTTTATGGCTTAGCTAATTTTCTCCATTGTTTTCCTGTTTTCAATTTCACTAATATTTGCTTTAATTTTTATTCTTTATTTACTTTACCTTGCTGTAGGCTTACATTTCTATTTTTTAAGTAGTTACCTAAGATGGAAGCTTACATTATTTACTTCAGATACATTTTAGATCTTTCATTTTTTCCTATGTGTGCATTTATACTAAAAATTTCACTCAAAGCAAAATTTTACTATATTCTACACATTTTGATAAATTGTGTTTTAATTTTGTTTAAAGTATGTAAATTTCTTTTGAAACTTATTCTTTGACTCATGTGTTATTTGTAAGTGTGTTGTTTAATTACCAAATATTAGGGGAATTTCTAGCTATCTTTCTGTAACTTACATGGTTAAATGTATATATTTGATATATTTAAAAATATTAACACATTAAATATAACAGTAAATAAAAAGAAATATAGACCATGACAAGTGGAATTTATTAAAGGTCTAAAAAGCCAGTATAATATTAAAAAATCAACCAATGTAATAATATAACACATCGGGCATGCAGAAAAACTGGATCACTAATTGCTAGTGGGAAATCAGTGTGCTACAATTTTGGAGGACATTTTAGCAGTTTCTTACAAAACTATAAATATGCACCAGCAATCACACTCACGAGCAATTGCAAAATTGATTTAAAAACTTTAGGACCAAACAAAAACCTCTATGACAATCTTTACAGCAGCTTTGTTTATAATCCCTAAAAATGAGAAGCAGCCAGTATGTCTTTCTTTATATTGATATGTAATAGTTGCACATATTTTGGGAGTACATGTGATATTTTGATGCCTGTGTACAATGCATGATAATCAAAGCAGAGTAATTTGGTATCCATCGCCTTAAACATTTATCTTTTCTTTGTGTAGAGATTATACAATGCTTCTCTTCTAGAAATTTTGAAATATACAATAAATTATTGTTAACTATAATTTTCATACCGTACTATCAAATACTAGGACTTATTTCTTTTATCTAACTGTATTTTTATACCACTTAACTAACTTCTGTTTATCCCCTCCTTCCTGCTTCCATTCCTACCCTTTGGTAATCACCATTCTACTCTCTACCTCCATGAGATTCACTTTCTCAGGTCCCACGTAGGAGTGAGAATATGTGCTATTTGTTTTTCTGTGCCTAGTTTAATACACTTAACATAATGACCTCTATTTCCATCCATGTTGCTGCAAATGAAAGGATTTCATTATTTTTTGTGACTCAGTAATATTCTGTTGTGTGTATGCCACATTTTCTTTACTCATTCATCCACTGATGGACATTTAGATTGATACCATATTTTGGCTATTGTAAATAGCACTGCAATAAACATGGGAGTATAGATACCTCTTCAATATGTTGATTTCCTTTCTTTTGGATATATATACTGCAGTGAGATTACTGGATCATATGGTATTTGTAATTTTTGCTTTGTGAGGAACTTCCATAATGTTTTCCATAATGGCTGTATTAATTTACATTCCCACCAACACTTTTTACATAACTGTTGACTATTGGTATGTCTTTCTTTGAGAAATATCTATTCAGGTTCTTTGCACATTTTATAATCTTTTTTTTTTTTTTTTTTTTTTTTTTTTTTTTTGCTATTGAGACATTTGAGTTTTTTATATGTCCTGGTTATTAATCCCTTGTAGGAAGAAGAGTTTGCAAATATTTTCTCCCTTTGTGTAGGTTATTTCTTCACTTGACTCATTGTTTCTTTTACTGTGCAGAAACTTTTAGCTTGATGCAATCTCATTTGTCTATTTTTGCTTTTGTTGTCTGTGCTTTTGAGGTCTCATCAATTTTTTTTGGCCCAAACCAGTTTTCTGCAGCATTTTCCCAATGTTTTCTTTTAGCACTTTCATACTTTATTCATAATTTTAGGTCTTACATTTAGGTCTTTAATCCTTTTTGAGTTGCTTTTTTTTTGTATGTGATGAAAGATGGGGATCTAGTTTTGTTTTTCTACATATGGATGTCTAGTTTTTCCAGTACCATTTACTAAAGAGACTGTCATCTTCTCAATGGATGTTCTTTGCAACTTTGTCTAAAATGAGTTGACTGTGAGCATATGGATTTATTTTTGTGTTCTCTACTCTATTCTGTTGGTCTATGTGTCTATTTTTATGCCAGAATCATACTGTTTTGGTTACTATTGCTTTGTCATATAACTTGAAATTGGGCAGTTTTATGCCTCCAGCTTTGTTCTTTTTGATCAGCCTTGCTTTAGCTTTTCAGGATCTTTTGTGGTTCCATACAGATTTTAAGGTTTTTTTTTTTCAATCTCCATGAAGAATTTCATTGGTATTTTGATAGGAATTGCATTGAATCTGTAGTTGCTTTGAGTAACACAGATATTTTAATAATATTAATTCTTTCAATCCATGAGCATGATGTACGTTTTCAATTTTTGTATCCTCTTCAGTTTTTTTAATCAGTGTTTTACAGTTTTTTTTGTAGAGATCCTCCACTGCTTTGGTTAAATTTATTCCTAGGTGTCTTATATTTTGTAGCTGTTGTAAATGGAATTGCTTCTTTGATTTATTTTTCAGATTGATCATTGTTAGCATATAGAAATGTAATTGATTTTTGCATGTTGACTTTGTAGTCTGCAACTTTATTGAATCCACTTATTAGTTCTGAGAGTTTTTGGTGTATTCTTTAGGATTTTCTAAATATAAGATCAGATTATCTGCAAACAAAGATAATTTGATTTCTTCCCTTTTGATTTAGATGTTTTCCTTTTTTTTTTTTTTTTTTTTTTTTTTTTTTTTTTTTTGCCTATTTGCTCTGGCTAAGACTTCCAGAGCTATGCTATGTTCATACGAGGAATACAATACAGCGATAAAAATAAATGAGATATTCATCCATGAAAAGACATTAATGAATCTTAAGGGCATATTTCTCAGTGAAGGAAACCAATTCTAAAAGTCTGCAACTGTGTAATTTCAATTATACAATGCCCTGCACATGCAAAATTACACACACTATAAACATATCAGTAGTTATCAAGGACCCAGGGTTTGAGAGAGGAAGCTTGAGAAGGTCATGTATCTAGGATCTTTTAGGGCAGTGAAAGTATTCTGTATGATACTACGAAGGTGGACACATGTCACTATGTATTTGTTTAAACCCATATAACTGTACATTGCAAAACATAAACTTAATGCATGCAAAATTTAGAAAATTATTTAGGAGTTCCAGATATTTCAGTATAGAATGAAAAAAAGCTAAGTATCTTAAAATGTAAGAAACAGCTTTACTGAAGTTATGTGGGAAAAAGTGCCGACTTAAGTTATTTTGAAAATGAATGGAATCTATATGATTAAATGACATATTAGCACTGTACTGTTGTTGATAATTTTTTCTGTGAAGATAAGGGTTAACATTCTGACACTACTATATATATATATATATATATATATATATATATATGCCAACTGGGGTTAAATAATTACATAGATGGCAGATTGTGAGAGCTAGGTTTTTACTATTGGAGTGACTGATTACAAATCAGAAAGGGGAGGAGTGTAGAATCATCCAAGTGCTAAGGGAGTAGAGTGGAAGACATCAGTATGAACTCACGTTTAGCTTAATATAGGTAGTTACACATAGAAATATATGCATATATATACACATATACATATGTCATTATACACACATATATGTCCTTGTTCTCCCAGCTGAGAGGGCCTAGGTTTAATGACACTCCAGTAGCACTGGAGCCTAGATCTTGATTTCTAATATAACCTTTCAATTAAAGAAACCAGAGTTTCTTTTTTTTTTTTTTTTTTTTTTTTTTTTTTTTTTTTTTTTTTTTTGAGGCGGAGTCTCGCTCTGTCGACCGGACTGGAGTGCAGTGGCCGGATCTCAGCTCACTGCAAGCTCCGCCTCCCGGGTTTACGCCATTCTCCTGCCTCAGCCTCCCGAGTAGCTGGGACTACAGGCGCCCGCCACCTCGCCCGGCTAGTTTTTGTATTTTTAGTAGAGACGGGGTTTCACCGTGTTAGCCAGGATGGTCTCGATCTCCTGACCTCGTGATCCGCCCGTCTCGGCCTCCCAAAGTGCTGGGATTACAGGCTTGAGCCACCGCGCCCGGCCGAAACCAGAGTTTCTTAAAGAAATGGTTGATTCCAAGACTAGGTCAGAGGATATGCAAATTAGCCTAGAGTATCTCCTAGTGCTATATAAAACTGTTCAAAAATAAAGTTCATACAATAAATATAAATTATATAAACTAAGGAAAAACTGTGATAAACAAGATACCTTTAAAATTTTAAAAAATATAAAAGTGATGGCCTTTTAAGAGATTACTAACCATATTTTCTTTAAAAAAGATGCTTGTCCTTAAATTTGTTCTATATTTTTACGTACAAGTAGAACATATTACCTTTTCCTAAAATTATTATAACACATTTGAGATATAAACCAGCTTTACAAAAACTTGAATGATTAGAAATAAGAGTGAAGTCACACGAAATTATATAAACTGCTCCCATAACACCTCTGAAGTAGGAAAAACTAATATGATTTTGGCAACACTTAAAATCCTTCTCTTTGGCCTCCTCTTACACCACAATAGATCATTTAGACAGAAATGATTATTTTGTAGTTTAATCCACTGACGTCTTTATTTTTAATAAGCATTATATTTCTGAAATATAAAGCAAAATGTCACCATAGATGTTTTTAAAAACAGAATAAATGAAATTATGATTTTTTAAATATCTGACAATTCCAGCACCAAAAATTTATTCCTGTATTCCATCTTATAGTTCCACTTTAAAAATATGTATGAATACTCTTGTTTCAAAGAGAAAGTTTTAAATTACCTAGCCATAAAAACACAAAGATTTTTAGGACTAAAAGCTTTATTTTTTACAATTATATATACATCTGTATTTGTATATTTATATGTATATGCCTGTGTTTATGTGTGTATATATATGTATATTTGTGTATGCTATGAATGCATACAGGCAGGTTAATTATTCTTTGAGTATGCAAACTGCTAAATAAGATGGGACAGACTATTACATCCACTTTGACTGCTGCACTGAATTTGTATCACAATTTACACACAAATTTTGTTTTCCTCTATTGGCATATGACACAACCTTGTCATGAAACACCATCACTGCTCTTTGCATTAATGATTTTTTCTCAAAAGTCCTCTAACTCTGAGTAATACAATGTAGCATATTTTCGAGCAAATGGGTTCACTTTTCTTACCCCAGGGGTTCCCACTCAGCCAACCTCCGAGACCATATTTCTCATTATAATAAAAGCATCACTACACTAAATAGCAAGAAAAGACAGATGCGCTATTCCTATTTAGCAGATTCAACTTTAAAAGGATGCACTTATCAATCTTTTAAGAATGGTCGCTACTGCTTTCCTCAAACTAGTGTTAGCATAGAGGTTCAGCAACTGGTAATATCAATGAACAATCAGGAAAATTTTCCTTCAAGAACGACCTCTTCTTCCAGCTTCAGACTGTAGATTCCACTTACAGAAAAAAAGCAAGGCAACTTCTCATCCTAGGAATAATTTTCCTTATTTATATATTCAAACCACAGAAAAAATTTTAAGATTAAGATTTTTTGAACAAGAAAAAAAAAAACTCTTGTTATTTTTAACATGGGTATGTATGTATTTAGAGCTGCTTTTAAAATGTTTTATATTTATAAATTATATGTTATCAAGTAGAAGCTGTGGAAACAAAATTTTAAAAATTATCTAGAGATAATAATAGTTGAATAGAATTAGAGAACAACAGTTGTTCAGGAAAATTAAATATTAATTTATAAGTAATATATTTTATTGTATATTATATACATGAGTTTATGTTAGTATATATTAGTATTATACTGTATGCATGCATTGTTTTTATAATTTCACTTAATATCTGTTACACACCCTTTAAGATGTAATCTTAATATTTTTATATTAGTCTATACTGTAAAATAGCTATAGACTTTTTCTTAATTAACAAATTATTTGACATTAGAAATCAATATTATTTTCATTTTTCTCTACCATGACTAAAACTTCACAGAACAACCTTGAAAATATATCATTGTATAGGCGTCTTATTAGTTTGTGAAGACAAAGTAGTTAAAGAAAATTGGCTGGGACCGAAGAATTTAGCATATTTAAGGGTTTTCCATGACATAATCTGTATTTAAACTTATAAATATTTACATACACAGCCATCCTGGGTTACCTCTGGGGCACTGGTTCCAGGACCACCCCTTGTACCAAAGTCCGTGGATGCTCAAGTTCCACAGTAGGCCCTGCAAAACCCAGGATTACTAAAGTCAGTCTCTTGGTATCAGTGGTTTCCACATATCACAAACACCCTCTTTTATATATGGGGCTAGGTCAATATGGGGAGTAAGAACTCACGAATATCGAAAGGTGACTGTGTGTTATGCACACACACACACACACACACACACACAGAAACGCACATGCCTATATACATATATTTGGTACTAATGTGAACTTAAATTGTATACATTTATATGAGTTTATGTATATGTGCATGTATGAATATATAGCTTTAGGTACATATAGCTTTAGGTACACATATAGCTTTAGGTACACATACCTATACTTATATGTATGTGCATATATAAATATATGTATATGTGTATTATGTCTGTGTTTATACATTGATATACATTGATACAATTTAAATTAACTTTGTGGTGTATAACAATGCCAATTTCTTCATACTATCAAAACCTATCCTATAACGTTTTATTTTTAATAAACAGATCATATTATCAATGGTGTTTTATTTTCATTTTTTGGGAGGAGGGTTATTTGGAATACTGAACATTTTCTGAACTTATCTTATTACTCATATTTTAAAGGATAATATCTATTCATGTTAGATTCTGCTTTCTATTTTGAGATGTTTTCATTCTCTTGCTTCTAAAAGCTCATTTTCATAAAATACAAAAAAGTGTTTACTTACTATGATTAGATGATAACTCAATTCTAGTAATTATATTTTAAAATGTTGTTCCATTTTGAAGGTCAGGATTTGAAAGAAACAAAAACAATGCAAGTTTAACCAACACAATTTTAAATTTTTCACTGTTTAAGAGATCACTCAAACTATTAACTTAGAAAATATTCAACAGAAAACAAATAATAGATCCAAGAAACAATTGCTTGTGATTATGAAAACTTTAACAATTGGAGTAAACTCTAAAGGGCATAATTTTGTCAATTATACCTAAAATGAAGCTGCAAAGCAAGAAAAAACAATAGTGTTTTGAAAGGTTTGCAATAGTTGGTTCAACTAATGCATAATGAAATCAATACAGTGAAGAAATCGATATACCAGAGGTCTTTAAAAGTCATTTTGAAAGAATTTTAGCAGGATAATTTGCCAAATGCAAATAAGAAAAATATAATGCATTTGAAAAGTGTTCAATGAAGAGTAACTGAGAAGTAAACACAATGAGGCTAAATCAGTCAAGTTAATTACCTGATATGTAGAGAAAACATTGGCAATGATTAGAGAAAAAAATTGTAAATAAGAGCATACAATGTTATTTCGAAGACAGAAGTATTTTTATAGTCCCTTTTCTGAGTATTTCAGTTTATTTGCAACAAATTTGTTTAAAATGTTTAAAATATTGTGTTTAACACATTAAATCATTATTGTTTCAAGCTAAACTGAATTGGTGATTTTAAACCTTCATATGAATGAGGCTTTGAGCTATATATTTTCGGGTATAGTTTTTAAATCCTTGATTGCAGAATGAAATATGCCACTACATCTTCTCCAACATATGACAAAACCATGTTTGGCTAGCTATAGATGGTGGCACAAAGTCAAACTCACAAAAAGATTTACTTCATAATAATGTAAACTATTTTTTTCAGTGATAGTAAGACACAAGAGGTATTGTAGTTTTGAAAAGATAGATGTTTATTCAAAGATGAGTGGATGAAGAGAATGTGGTGTACACATAAAATGGAATCTTATTCAGCCTTAAAAAAGAAGGATGTACTGCAATTTGCGACAATGTGGATGAGCCTGGAGAATATCATGTTAAGTAAAATAAGTCAGACCTAAAAGAACAAATAATGCATAATATTTGTATGTTGAATCTGAAACAATTATACTCCTAGAGGCAAAGTATAAAATTGACTAATATCAGGGGCTAGGTGGAGAGGGAAATGAGGAAATATTTGTCAAAGAACACAAAGTTTTGGTTATACAAAATAAATTAAGTCTTAGAGATCTACTGTACAGCTTAGTGCTTATAGCTGACAATGCTATATTGAATAGTTTAAAATTTGCAAAGTCCAGTGTTGAATGTTCTTATCATATAGATACACACACAAAAAAAGAGATATTGTAGTTTAATAGGAGACTTATTTTAGTGGTTTATGATAATACCCACAAGAGATTAAAGACAAAAGACACAAGGTGGGGGATGAGAGGCCAGGGAGCATTAAAAACAAGAAAGTGTTTTTGCAGGTCATTTTATTCTCTAGTGATCACTACTGTTGGAATTATGAGGCCAATATCACAAAAACCTGCTGAGGTAAAGAGTTTTATGGAGAGGAAGATCCATTTTGAGAACTTCCTTTATGAAGCCTGTAAGTTATGAAATACGTGAGGAAACCATGACATGGGGTTCTAGAGTATGCATTCTTCTGAATCCCTGCCTTTGATTAATTAATAGTAATTATATTTAATGAAAAACCATATTACATCTTCTACCTATTACTAAAGACTTGGTAAAGAGGCTACGCCTCCTGATTAAGGTATTTGCATCCTCAATGAGAGATCAGTAAAGATTCCCAAATATGATAAATAATTGGTTCAAGTTACAAAGCTGGGACTGAAATGTAGGTGTGCTATTATGCCCATAATCTAATGTTTGGGTTCCCAAAGATAACATTAGCTTCCTAGTGAATGGAATTGGAGGTGAAGAATTATTTTTCCAAATATTTTAGTAGATAGTACAGTCAATGGTTAATACTTAATTATTAGATAAAATCTGTAATAATTTTATGATGGTGATTTTAAAGTAATATAAATGTACATAAACTACAAAAATCAAAATGGTAGTGTTTTTATGAAGAGTTATTTATGTGCTTTATTTTTTTAAAGTTGCTGAGTTGCTTTATTTTTTCTGTTTTGAAAATCGAAGAGCATACTTATCTGGAGATATTTTAGAGACAGGAATCTCACTTCACATTGTAATTGCAGGTAAAAAATATCAAAACATCAGCTCTTCAGGTCTCTTCTATTACCTGTGTAGAACATCTCCTTTTCTTATGTTTTTTCTTGCTTTTTTATTTTTATTTTTCAGTGCTTCAACTTTGTTTTTGAGTATCATGGAGCTTAAGGGTTATTAATGTCATTGAATCATTTATCTGTTAAAATGTATTATTTTATTCAACAGATATTTATGGAGTGTCTACTGTTTGCAAATTCTGTCCAAGGCATTGCTACTTGGCTATTTGTTCCTGTTTAGCATAAAAATCCAGCTTGATGAACTGATATCTAATATTAATTTCAGATACTAACTGTGTTCCTAGAGGTTTAATGAAGAAGATGGATATGACTAGATCTGGTAGGGAGACATAGCTGTTTCTATGTTGCCTGTTGAAATTATCTCTTAGGCTGGAAAAATATTTTTATTCAACGGCATGATGTTTAATTATTACATCTAAAACATAATGTATTTTTTGCTGATATTTTCCAATTACATGTAAGAACATATACTTAGGTTTTTTTTTCTTTTTCCTATGGATTGAAATGTTTACCTTTAGTTTAAGTACTGATGAATATATAGCTTCCATGAGTTAATTACAGAGGGAAATCTGGCTAATGATTTTTGGAGATATAATTAGTCATTCCTAGTTGCCCACAAATGAGTTAAATGGGTCACACCACAGATGAAACTGTTTCAATTAAGGGTCACATTGATTCTAAGTTCTGCTTTCCTTATGGCCTAAGAGGATGTCCACTATGGCATTTGGGACTGAGAGTTTTATATTCCATAAAATAGCTTAAAGCCTTTTGACTTAGGCAAATAGAATACAACTGAACTCTTTTTCAGTCCCCTTCAAGTGGATGTGAGTCCTTTGGGGAAGATTTTGAGCAAGTGGGAAGAATTACTGTGAAAACAGAATATGCAAATTGGTTTAGGAACTTTTCTTCATATTAAACAAAATTGAGGTGTACTGAATTCATTTGACATATGATATTACTTCTCCTAGAGCCACCACACAATGTTTTCAGGTTTGCATTGATAATGAAAGTCACAAGATATAACATACTATATTAACTTAGACACAGGGAGAAAATACAGAATACATTGCATCTATATTTACATTTTAAAATCATCTTTATTGAATTTCAAATGGACATGCAATACAATTTTTCCAATTTCAAATGTATGATTTATGAGTTTTGACAAGAGCACAGTCATGCCACTACTGCCACCATAATTTTGATATAGAACATTTCTGTTACTTCCAAAACATCCTTTGTTGCCCCTTTTTTGATGCCCTTTCTACACCGTGACCCTTCGCAATCACTGCTCCACCACTACATTTTTTCTGCTCTCTAAATGAAATTAAACTGCATATACATTTTCGTGTCTGGATTATTCTACTTAGCATAACACTTTTGAGATTCATTCATGCATCGCATGTGTCAATAGTTCACTCTTCTTAGATGTTGAGTAGCAATCCATTGTTCAGGTATACCACAATTTATGGTCACTACAGTAGTTGATAGAGATTTTCATTGTTTTCAATTTGTGATTATTACAAACGAAGTTCCCATGTTTTATTATGTTGTTGTATGAAATGATATGTCTTTATTTATCTTGTCTAGATACCTAGAAGTGGATACTTTTGGTTATAAGTAAAATGGAGTAAGCCACTGCAGCTTGTCTCTCCCACTGATTACAACTAAAAACATTGAGCAAAATACATAAAAGAACTACCTAAGGACTCTGAGAAGTAAATAATAGCAGGCAGATTGATGAAGGAAGCTAAAATTTGAAGAACAACAAAACGCTGGCAATAAGTTTCCTGGGTGGTTTCTTTTATTATCCCTTTATTCTCCGACAAGAGAGCAGGCTAAATTAAGAAAATGCATGGCAGGTGTTAGGAAAACTTTGTAAAGGATTCTTTCTGGCCAGAGAGCTTGTGGAGAAAAGTCTCTGCCAGCCCTAGAGTGTGGGAAGAATGGCCATTTTTTACTCTCTCTCTTTCTCACTCTCTTTGTGTGTGTGTGTGTGTGTGTTTTCTCTTTTCTTTTCTGTCCTTGCCCTGAAGTAAGCATCAGTTATGGAATTAAAGTGCAGCTGTGCAATTTGAAAAATGTGGGCACCTAAAACTCTAAGAAAAACTTGTCTCTCCGAATACAGAAAATGGGAGGCCTATTGTACTAAGAGTGTGAGAGAAATTATTTCAAAGAAATTTTTTTCTTTTAATATATTTTTTTCCTAGATGCTTAATAGTTAATGTGGACCATTTGTGTGGAAGCATGCAATGGTATGGGAATCTGAAACTCTGAAAGAAATCCGCATATATGGCCCATAATAACTGATGTGGGGCCCTAGGAACTACATACTGGAGGTGGGGGAAGGGGGAAAGAAATACAAGACGAAATATCCAAGGGAAATATCTGCCAGGGGATTACTAAATATGTATGCAGACAGAGACAATTACTGGACTTTTTCTAAGGAGTGCATGGGGAAAAGCGCCCAAAGAAGTACACAAAGACTGAGAATTAACTAGGATCAAAACCATCATTCAAGTCCCAGATCAAACTCTAAGTGGCACACGTGAAGGAAAAACAAACAGTATAGCAAAGACTTTGAAACTAAACTGATATTAAAACTGATGTGAACAGAAGATAAGAGACAATTTGCAGACCAAATTTAATTTAATACTAGCTTACTAAACCATAATAAAACAGAATTGAAATGAACATTCTGAGGAGGATTTCAAGAGATTTTATGATAATTTAGAGTCTCATATCATAATACTGAAAATATTCAGGGCATGGCTGGGCACGGTGGCTCACGCCTGTAATCCTAGCACTTTGGGAGGCAGAGGCGGGCGAATAACTAGCAGATCCAGACCATCCTAGCTAACACGGTGAAACTCTGTCTCTACTAAAAATACACAAAAATTAGCCAGGCGCCTGTAGTCCCAGCTACTCCAGAGGCTGAAGCAGGAGAATGGCGTGAACCCAAGAGGCGGAGCTTGCAGTGAGCCCAGGTGGCACCACTGCACTCCAGTCAAGCAAGACTGCATTTCATAAAAAAAAAAAATAAAAATAAAAATAAAAAAAAAAGAAAGAAAGAAAACAAGAAAATGTTCAGGGCCATAATGCAAACATTCTTGACATACTAAAAACCAGGAGGAAAAAAAAAAAAAAAAAACAAAGGATCAATCTCCTTCTTCTTCTTTGTCTTTTTTGTTTGTTTGTTTTTTGAAAGGGGATCTCTCTAAATCACCCAGATTTAGACTAGTCTCAAACTCCTGGGCTCAAGAGATCCTTCTGTCTCAGCCTCCGGAGTAGCTGAGACTATCGGTGCCAGCCACTGCATCCAGCTTTACCAGTTCTTAAGGAGAAAGATGACCAATGCTAACCATGAGATAACCTAGTTATTGCTATTAAGCAAACCTTTTAAAGCAACCACCATAACAATGCTTGATAAAATAATTGTTAATATACTTGAATTTTAAAAGATAGAAATTCACAGTAGGTAAAAATAAACTACATAAAAGAAGCAAATATAATTTTTGAAACTAAAAACTACAATATGAAAAATTTTTTTAAAAAGATGGTTTAGTAGCTGGTTGGTGATAAAAGAAGAGTCTGTGAAGTTGGAAACAGATCAACTAAAATGATCCTATCTAAAGAAGATAAAAACTAAATAAAATTAGCCAACTCTCAGGGCCTATGGGACAATATCCAAAGGTCTAACCTCCATGTCATTGTAGTCCCTGAATGATTGGTTCAGCAAAGATTTTTCAAAGAAATTATTATGGAAAACTTCTCAAATTTGGTAAAATTAATTGTACAGATTTAAGAGACTCAATGAATTTCAAGCAAGATAAACTAAAAATAAACCATAAATAGACACACCATTAAAATATTGTCCAAAACCAAGAAATTGGAACGCTTTTACACTGTTGGTGGGAATGTAAATTAGTCAAACCATTGAGGAAGACAGTGTGGTGATTCCTTAAGGAGATAGAACCAGAAATACCATTTGACCCAGCAATCCCATTACTGGGTATATATCCAACGGATTATAAATCATTCTACTGTAAAGACACATGCACACGTATGTTTATTGCAGCACTGTTCACAATAGCAAAGAATTGGAACAAAACCAAAGATAGAGAAAATCTTAAGGCTTTCAGACAACAGTGATACATATTAGGGAACAACAATTCACCTGACTTGGAGAATTGTACATTAGTAATCCTGAAGCCAGAGGAGAGTAGAATAATATTTAAAATTCTGAAAGAAATGGACTGTCAACTAGCAGTTCTATATCCAGCAAAAATATATTTCACACATAAGAGTGAAATAAAGATTTTATCTCATGGAGAATAATTGAGAGGATTCATCACAATAGATCTATTCTGAAAGAAATGCTACAGCAGGATTTTTAGGCTGAAAGACATTTATAACAGAAAAAAAATGAAACTTTAGAAATTAATAAATTCTACTGCATGTAAACTATAAAATATATTTACAACAATTTCTTAACGCTCAAGAGAGTATTGGGTTGTGCTGTAAGTGAATGTTTATGGAAGAAACTAGTAAACTGCTTTCTGAAACTTGTGTACCATTTTACATTTTCTTCAGGACTCTATGAGTTCCAGTTGCTCTGGATCCTCGTCCAACAATGGTTTTGTTAGTTTGTTTTAGCCAATCAAATAGGTATGCAGTGCATGTACAACCTGTCAATCTTATGAACACCTTCAAAAGTTACCACATAATGCTGATGTTTGTCTCTTCAGTCACACAGGGCTCATATAACTGCCAAAGGACAAGGCTCCTACAGGTCACTTGGACATAGGTAAGAAAGAACTTCACTTTTTATCAGTTTTTTCTATCATTGTAGTGAAGTAGGTCCAATGCTAACACACTATTTCTCCCATCATGATGTGATTTTGCCAGGCATGGCATGCCATGCCTTTAATCCCAGGGCTTTGAGAGGCCAAAGTGGGAGGATTGCCAGAGCCTAGGAGCTCAAGACCAGCCTGAGCAACATACAAAGATCCCATCTCTACCAAAACAAAAAACAAAAATAATTAAAATTAGCCAGGCATGGTGATACATACCTGTGGTCTCAGCTCTTTGAAAGGCTGAAGTGAGAGGATTTCCTGAGCCCAGGAGGTCGAGGCTACAGTGAGCCATGATTGTGCCACTACATTCCAGCCTGGGCTACAAAGTGAGGCCCTATTAAATTCTGTACCCTAGAACTTAAAGTATAATAAAAAAAAAAATAAAAAAATGTGGTTTCACTTATCAGAAGTTTTTAAATTACAAAGCAGGTAGTACACAATTTCTCACAGTCATCTTATTTCAATTGTTCCTAAAGGATAAGACATGCAAACATTACTCTAGGTTCTGTTGTTAACTCTTATTTATTCTATCTACTCTATTTATCTGTTTAACTTCATCTGCGCTTAACTTTTTATGTAGATATTCTTGGGCTTTTATGTAAGATACAATGAAGATATCTCAAAATCTTTGATTATTCACATCTTTAGGACTAATTTTTCTTGCTCTACTGTTAAGGAAATACCTTTTAGAGTATGCTACCAAATAACCTGTGAATTGTAAAGTTTTCCATTCTTGCTAGTAGAAACATGAACAGTGCCTGACCATTTTAGAGCCTTCGGTATTATTTTCTCGCTCTTTTTGTCATAGGTGATGATGGTAGTTATTCCCATGGCTTCACACAGTCTCTTGACACATATGTGATCATCAGTACTCGGCTAAAGATTTGAGCAGAAACCTCTGATGACTGGCTATCCAAGGTTTCTTCTCTGTGTGGCAGCTTCCTCTCTTACACTCTTCCCTGTGAACTCAAGACGCCTCAGTCTGTTTTGGCTCTGAACTCTATCTCTTCAAAATGTGGAGTCTTTCAGCCTCTGACTGGGTTCACTCTTCCTTCTCTCTGCACTGGAAACTCCCTCTCGGTGATGTGAGGCAATCTGGGGACTCTCTTTCTTATCTCTCCTTGAGAAACATCTTTTGTTGCCTGATGATCTACTGCCTGAAACCATTGTTATATACACTGTGTCCATCTTTTTTGTTTTTGTTTCAAAAGTAAGTGTAAATTTAATACTTGTCATTCTACCTTGTCTGGGAACCTTGATCATTTATTTATGTGTGTTTATTAAGAGCCTGACAGTAAAGAAGATTAATAAGGACACTTAGGCATAAATATTTAAGTAAAGGAGAATTTCCTGTTTGGGAAGACACCCACTTACACACATTCAGAAAAAGGGAGAGAGATATATTTAGATAAATAGGCAAGAGATATATTTAGAAAACTATGACATCAGTTTCAGCTGGGGCTTGAAAACAATTGATGCTGCATTCCAATTAAGGCCACTTTGCTGGATTGCAAAATACATCACAGAAAACCTGTCAACCAACATCTACACTTCAAAGGAGCTTGAAAAGGTTAAGAAAAGAAGCATAGGTAGAGTCCTTAATTTTTCTGTTGACCTGTGAGCTTTACTACTTTAAGAGACGTAATGGTTTGTTGTTCCTGCTCTTCATCATACACTCAGTAGAAGGTGCTTGACCAGAATCACTTAGACAGCTTGAAATTTGTCACCTGATGTAAACCTGTGTGTGTGTTCACCTTACAAATCTTAGAACAAGAGATTTGCAAAGCTAGCTGCTAAGGGATGAGCCAATTTTGAGATGACTGGATTCACCATCTTGTACTTTCAGATTTTGTTAAACAAACATTTTGTCTGTTTCCTCTGCATTTATATGAGTTACAGCTGATAGGATAACATTCTCTAAAATTCTTTCTAAGAGCAAAAGTGAGTGTACTTCACCATAGAAAAGCTAGAGTTATGTTCAGATGCAGAAGTGCAAGTAAATTAGAAAGCAATGAGTCAGGATGACAACCATAGGAAATTGAAGGTAAAAGGTTTACAAGTGTCAGCTGATTTTCTGAAGAGCACATAATAGCAGTCATAGAAGAGCATAAAAATTATACTGATTACAAGTCCATAGAGTATGATGTCTGCCTATAACACTACCTGTTAACTCAGCACTTGACTGCCTATTTGCCTCCTCATGTTCACTATGCTCCAACTTTGAAGTGTTCAGAATCAAAGTTGGTGGAAGAAAAATAGAAAGACAAAAAAACCAAAATAGAATAAATATACAACACCCCTTTCTTAAATGCCAACTGGCTTCCTAGTTTTCTGTCATGTGAGCTTGAAGGTGGGCAGGTTCAAGAAGGATGGAGAGGAATCCACGACACTAAACCATTCAAAGTTTTCACTAGTACATTGGGTTGGATATTTTGATTCCTCATTAGAGGAATCTTAATTATTTTAACATTACTAAAAATATATAGAACTTATCGATGTTATACTTTTAGTAGAAGAAAATAATAATAAATTAAGCTGAATTTTTTAAAAATAGAAAACAATCCTTGAGGATTATGTCTTATAGGTTATCCTGGTTCACTAAAATACTTTTCCATACACATACAAACGCATAAAGACAGGGAGACAGAGCTTGGTTTTATACATTTGGGTCTATGTTATATATGACCTTGTCTGCCTGACTCACTGAATATGGCACTATTTATTAACAGTAACTCCAGTTGATGAATCATGATTTTGACCTTTTTTTTTCCTATTGTTTTATATCTAGGCTTTTTCCCCCTGAAATATTTATTTTTTTTCTTCTTTATCTGGATTCCCATGTTTTGTGGTATGAGCCATGTGTTCTCTATTGGGAAAACTGTGGAAAAAACAGTGGCAAATGGCGAATGTGGCACGAGTGATAGTCAAGGGAGTGTCAGTGTCTTAGGACTGTGTTTAATAGGAAGCCACACTTGCCACCAAGTACCCTGTGAAATATAGCAATAAGCAGCAGGTTCAAGGGGAGTTAATTATTCAACAATGTCAGTAGAGGCCACTTCACAACAAGGTTTAATGTGAATGATTAATGACGCTTAGCATCCCAAAGCTGTAGGACTAAATATGTAGATCAAGGGAAGAGTACACAAATGTTTTAGACACTTCATCAATTTTCTAATTTTTGTCTTGAATTGTCCAGTGACTACATCTATTAATAAGTTATAAATGCTACAGACCCATTTCTAGCTTCTAAATCGATGATCACAGGCAAGACAGCATCTCAGAAAAGCTTGTGTAAACTGCCACGAGCACCCGCATCTTAGTTAACATGTCCCAGTAACACTGACCCTGCCTTCTTTATATATTGGTTCCTCCAAGTTAGATCTTAGAACAATCCACCCAGGGAAAAGTTTGCATCTGAAGGTTTAACCATTTGTAAGGAGGAATGGCTCTGCAATGGCTCTTGGGCTCTCAGTAGTGTGTAGCAGAAAGAATTTGCCTGAAGACTCATCTCTAGTATGCAAAACTCAGCACGTACCATTGGTTGGTTTACTATATGGAGGACAGGAGCACTCAATGACTATGTAAACCACACAGCAGTACAACTAGAAAGAAAATAGGTATATCCACATGCTTATGCCATTCTTGTCATGCTCACTATTCATTCTTAGGAATACATGAATAATAGAGCTAAGAGAAGGATAGAACTATACTTTCCAATATTTCTGAATATGTTAAAGTAATGGATGTTCTAATTTCATAGATGGATAAAAATAAGAAAGAATGGGACTGATGTTCTCTACTGTCAGTTTTCTCAGATTCTACCAAATATTATCCTTGTTTTTCTCACAATTCCAAATTGCTGAAGTTTGTATGTTTATCAGGCAATGAACAATGTTTATCCATTAACTGTAGATATGATTGAGCATTCGGAATGCTTTTGCCTCTTGGGATAGAGATCCTTAATCCTCAGTGGGTTTCTCTTCTCTTTGCTTGCATTTCTGTGGTAAAAATTCCAGAAGGTAAAACAAAATTTCTTTTTATTCCCATAGCCTTTTTATAATGTTGGAACACTTTAGACCTCAGATGATTGATAGATAGATAGATGGATAGATAGATAGATAGATAGACAGACTTGAAGGATAAATCTGCAGTGCTATGGTCTTCATGTTTGTGTCCCCCCAAAATTCTTATGTTGAAACCTAATCACCATTACAATGGTATTACAGGGTGGGGACTTTTTAGAGGTGATGAAGTTATAAAAGGCAGATACCTCATAAGTGGGATTAGTGCCCTTATAAAAGAGGCCCAAGGGATCTGAGCTAATTTGCTCCTGCCACCATGTGAGGGCATAGCTAGGAGACTCGCTCTACAAACAAGAATGTGAATCCTCACTAGTTAGTAAATCTGCTGGTGCTCTTATCTTGGACCTCCCAGTATCCAGAACTGTGAGAAATAACTATATGTTATTAATAAGCTAACAAGTTTATCATATTTTGTTATAGCAGCTGAAAGGAACTAAGACATGAAGTCAGGCTATTACTGTCTTATTTGAACCCAAGCAATCTTCAAGAATTTAAGGATATTTATATATGTTGACTAATTTGTAATTCACCCACCAGTAAACCAAGGTCATATCATAGAAGGATGCAATAGTTAATACTGATGGGGATTGAAATTTCCACATATCATTTACCTTTGTTACCCAAATTTATATAATATGATATTAAACTGAACACTGTTTAAAATCATGCATTGTTGTGATATTATATACATATTGGTTTCCATCTACAGTTTCTGGATCATAACTCCCATAGCCTTTTTATAATGTTGGAACACTTTAGACCTCAGAAGCATGCCTCAGAAAAGTATAGCTCTTTCTTTCTCTCTTTTTTTTTTCTCTCTCTCTCTCTGACCTTCTCTCGCATTCCTGCTCACTTTTGTTTTTGTTTTTGTTTTTGCTTTACTTCTCAAGGCAGGAGTCTCCCCCGACATTTTTGTCTTACACCTGGCCATAAAGAAATTCCCGGACCTACCTTATCTGATTGAAGGTCATAAAACCTCAATTTCATAAGGCATCCTGCTCCATACCTGAGAGGAAGAAATGCTGCATAAAGAGACCAAGAATAATATCAATAGACATGCCTTACTGGGTTCCCCCATCAGTCTGTCAGTACTAAATTAGACATATCCCTTTGTCCAACCACATTTTGACACGGCTTTCCATGCATTGATCATGGCTATCCAGTGAATTTTTCATAAAAGGCCCAAGAAGACAGGACTCAGGGAGCTTCCGGGATAGCTGAACATGTGCAGGTTCCTGGAGGAAGGCATGCCTGGGGAGAGCATGGAAGCTCCACAGCATTTCCTGCATACCTCACACTATGCATCTCTTCATCTGTATCCTTTTTCATATTTTTAAAATAAACTGCTAAGTGTAACTAAATGTTTCTCTGGGTTCTGTGAACTGCTCTATCAAATTAATTAAACACACAGAGGGAGTCATGGGATTTCCTGTGAGTCAATTGGTCAGAAGTAGAGATAAAACAATCTAGGCCTTGTGACTGGCATCAGAAGTTGGCGGGGGGAGGGACAGTCTTGTGGAACTGACTTCTTCAACTTTCCAGGTCTGATGCTGTCTCCCAGTAGATAACGCCAGATTTGAGTTGGATTGGAGGACACACAACTGGTGTTGGCTATAGAATTCATTGCTCATTTATTGGTGGGAAAAAAATCTTCACGCATTTGGTCACAGAAGTCTTCTGTGTTGATTGTTGTGGTGGTAGAGCTGAGGAAAAACAGTTTGTGTTTTTATTTTCACTCAATTGCATTAGGTAGTAATTGATTTTTAATCTATATCTCCTAAACATGTTACAACAGCACATCAAAATGATCCCCGAAGTGTTCTTTTAATAATAGTGACTTCTAAAAAAACAGCATTATTGAAATATAATTAAATTAACGTACCATAATATATGCCCTTTTGATGTGTATATGCCCTTTTGAAGTGTATCACCACTATTTAATTTTAATGTATTTTCATCACCCTTAAGAGCAAACTAATAAGCATTAGCAGTCACTGCTCATTCCCATCTCCCCAGAGCACTACAAATCACTAATCTATTTTCTGTCTCTGTGAATCGCCTATTGTGGGTAATTCATATACATGGAATCATAAAATATGTGGCTTTTGGTGATTAGTTTCTTTCATTTATAACGATTTTAAGGTTTCTCCATGTTGTGATGCATATCAGTACTTCATTCCATTTTCATTGCCAAATAATATTCCATTGTATGGATATGTATGGACACATACATTCCATATGTATGTCCATTGTATGGACACATTTGCTTATTATTGCTGATTCAATGTATTTATTTAGTAAGTCCAACAACTGGGCTTCTCAGGGACAGTTTATATGACTTATTTTACTGTCTATGGATTATGCCTTTCTATTTTTTTATGCCTTGAATGTTTTTGTTCAAAACTAGATATTTTATATAATGCAATTTGGCAATTCTTGAAATTCTTTCCCAAGATGATGTTGTTGGTATTTGTTGTTGTTTTTCTTGCTGTTGTTACTTATGAATTTCCTAACACAAGTATTTATTGAATGATTCAATAATTATGTGACTTTCCTAAATTCTGTAAAGTCTATATTCTTTGTGACATTTGGCCACTGAAATCTGCTCAGTTAGCTTAGTTGTCAACTCATAATTGGACAGAGGTTTCCTTAAGATTCTTAAAACAACATATTTTAGTTTAGTTTTGTGTTTTTTTCTTAGGGACGTCGTGTGTATTTTGTAGCATATCTTCAACATTCTGGCAGGCAATTTTTAACTTTTCTTTAGTGTTCATTTTCTGCCTGTGAAAAGACTCTACATCAGGTAGAGGTAAAAGATCAGTGTTTTGTAGGTCATTTAGTCTGTCATTGCTGAGCATGTGCCTAGCCCTGCACATGCACGTGAACTTCCAGATTTCTAGGAATAGATCCCAACTATTCAAATCTCATACAGGCATCTCAATTTTCGCTTTAGGTTTTTGTTTGGCCTTTTGTTTTGTTATCACACCCTAATCAGCTGTGATGTTAAATAACTGTCACAGATTGTTATCAGGAAATGCCCTAGGAAAAAGGCTGTTTACACTGAACAAAATCTGAATTAGATCAATTAACACTAACCCCAAAAGTCAGGTTTCCATAGTTAAATGCTCCTCAGATTGTTTTAAGCCCATTGTTAATATTCAGAGTTCTGAAAGTTGATTTTGATAATTTTTGCTAGTATTCTCATTGCTTTTAAGGAAGAAGTAGAATCTTGGGGTTCATTAAAATGCCATTCTGGAAGTACTTTCCAGTAACTAATAAGATTCTTTGTTTGACCAAACTTTAGTCATTCTCCTAAACCCTATCCCCGTCCCGTGTGTGCACTTCCTTGTAAAACCAATTTCAGCAAGAATCTTCATAAAGTCCGTTTAGCAAAAACACCCCACCCTTTATATCTGATTATCCTCAATATCTGATCAGGTCCTTTATCCTTCACAATCTCCCTGATGATATCGAATTACTCCAGCCTGTCTTCAGCAAGAGTTCAGTTAGGTTATTTTGGTTAGAATATCCCCTATTATTGAGGCTTCCTCTGTAATTTTCCATCTGCTAATCACCTCTCTGTTCTTTGGCTATGAATTTCCACTGCCCCATGCTGTATTTAGAGCTGAGGTCAATCTCTGTATCCCACAGCAAAATTCCATTGAAATGTTCCCAACACCAGTATCAATAGCCTTCATCACTTACCTTGAGTAAGTCTTCTATATGATGCTTTAGCAAGTTTCACTGCATTTTTTTTCTTTAATACTAACTTAAACATTCAATAGATGAAATATAATACCTGGAGGACAAGATGTTTTTTCTTTTTTCTACTGATTTTCCTCAGCGATTATTGCCTGGTACATAAGACAGCATTCAATGAATATTTCTTAAAATGATTCAATATATTATGTTGTGTTGTTAAGTTGAAGGTCTTCACATATTTTAACTTTCAAGAAAAATAAATTGGGTATATGTACCATACTGAAAAGAGTAACTTCATTATTTTTAGGCTGTGACTTTGTGCTAGCAATATGCCTATTGGCTATTCTCTCTGTGAACTGTCACTGTCAACACTCTTCTCTGTCCTTCCTTTCCTTATGTTTTATGAATTATTTCTCTAATGCCTTTTGATATGACATAATATGACAAAATATAATGTGACATGGTATTATATAAGATAAAATTTATTTAATTAAAATGTTCAATTAGGTCTGATTCTTATTTGAAATATTCCAATGACTTCCCATTACCTGAATTATAAATTCCAAGCCATCTGTTCCATCATAGAAGACATAAATACACCCTCTTTGTCAGAATTGTTTATACTTTTTTGCTACTATCAGCAAAAAAGATCAAGTGTAGTTTGATCTTTGTAGATCAACTGTAATTTGAGGCTACATGTTATTCAAGTTGAAAGTCAGGGCTTTGAAAGTTCATGTTTTACCTCCAAACCCTATTGCTATTCCTTTTTAGGTGTGTAAACATTTCCTAGTAACGTCACTTTTATGAGTCTAATTTTGTTCATCTACAAAACGGAATAAATCATACCACTTTGACAAGATTATTAAAAAGGTTTAATGAGATAACGCATTTATTTAGCAAAGAATGAATGACATAAGATGCTAATATCTGGTAGGATATTTATAATTGGTAAGTACTAATATTAGTAACTCTTAATATTGTCATTCTTATCATACAATGCTGATGATGAAATTTCAAGTAGCATTCCATATTTTGTGATATATGCATGTCTCCCTTTCTATACTGTAAGTTGAGAGAAAATGTACCATTCCCAGGAAATGCTTATTTATATCAATTGGCATAGTGCCTGGGGCAGATGACGTGCTCATCAAATAAAAGTTGAATAAATGGATAAGATTAATATTTCCTTATTTCAGTGTATACACATGTATTTTATGAAAATATTTATTTAAATAAATGTACATAACTCATATCAATAACAGAACCTCTTGAATATATTCGAGCTTGTAAATTATCCAGATTTCATTTTGATAAGTTCTCCCTTCTAAAATAGTAAGACTAAACCCATAAAATGCAAATATAATTATTCAAATTATTCACTCAGGTTTAAAATCAATTCTGTGTTTTTTTTTTAAATAAAGTGACTGGGAATTGTATTAGTCTGTTTTCACACTGCTGTAAAGTACTACCTGAGACTAGATAATTTATAAAGACCAGAGGTTTAGTTGACTCAGAGTTCTGCATGGTTGGGGAGGCCTCAGGAAACTTACAATCATGGCAGAAGGTGAAGAAGAAGCAAACATCTTCACAAGGCATCAGGAGAGAGAGCAAGGGGGGAAACACTATACTTCTTAAACCATCATATCTTGTGAGAATTAACTCACTATCATGAGAACAGCATGGGGAGAATCCACTCCCATGATCCAATTACCTCCCACCAGATCCCTCCCCTGACATGTAGGGATTACAATTTGACATGAGATTTGGACTCAAAGCCAAACCATATGAGGAATTTAGTCAAAGCAATAAACCTGTTTCAGTAAGTTGTCTGAAAAACGTTAAACAAATAAGCTCATTAAAGTAGATATATTAGAACTTTCTTGACATTTGATCAAAGTCAAATGAAGTAATATTATGTTTTGGATCAAAAATTAATGCTTTAATTCTTCCATAAGAAATATACTCTGACAGTCTAAAATTTCTTTTTTGAGCCATAATCAGTTCTATTTAATAAATTATAGTTAATTGTTATCACTGAGAATATACATAATAAATTTACATCATAATTTTGTTTCATTACAGCCTCTTAAAAATAAAGAATCTGCTTAAGAATGAGGAGAGTGGGCATCTGTAACAGAGGGATTACCACAAATGTCTCTGTTGACCCTAATAACACAACAATAGGATTAAAATTACTTGCACATTATACGATTTGCCAATTATGAAAATATTTTAGATTCACACCCAATGATTTATAAAATCAAAATGGAATATTATATTAGTTCCCTACTGCTGCTGAAATAAATTACCACAAATTCAGAGGCTTGAAGCAATGTGAGTTTAGATCAGAAGTCTAAAGTCTAGGTGCCAGAAGTGCTGTATTCCTTCTGGAGGTTTCAAGAGAGAATCAATTTTCTTTCCTGTTTCACTATTAAGTTTTTAAAAATCCCTTAAAATTATAGAATTATACTTCCTCTAATCATGGCATCCAAAGGCCATGTTACAGAACTTCCACAAAATACCAATAGGCCTTCCTCTGTTTTTTTCTCATTTAATCTGCCCCAAGGAGATAGAATGATTCATTTGATTTGCAAGTACAGAAAACAGCTAGGCACAAACATCTTGTCTTACTCTTCACCCTCTTGGGAGCAAGTTTGCCTATTAAAAGCCCAAGCTCTCTTCAGCTATTCCATGACAGCTAAGCAAATGTGTAGAACTCTATTTGCAATGCTCATTATTAAAATGTTTACACCCTGAAGAGAATGTCAGATTTACAAATGATGAACATAAAATGAATGAGGGAAATGGAACATCTTTAGATGAGATGCAAATAATTGATTAACACATAGTTGCTTAACATTATGGCTTCAGAGATGATGGCTAAAGTAAGTCTATTACACATACGTTGTGGTGGATAATATTAGGTGTCAATTTGATTGGATTGAGGGATACCTAGATGGCTGGTAAAGTATTGCTTCTGGGTGTATCTAGGAGGGCATTGCCTGAGATTGATATTTGAGTTGGCAGACTGGGAAAGGAACATCCACCCTCAATGTAGATGGGCACCATCTAATCAGCTACTACGGCAGCTAGAACAAGGCAAGTGGAAGAAGGTGAGAAAAATTTACTTGGTGAGTCTTCTGGCTCTCTTTTTTCTTCCCATGCCAGATGCTTGCTTCCACTCCTCTTGCCCTTAGACATTACATTCCAGGATCTTTGATCTTTGGACTCTGGGACTTGCACCAGTGACTTATTGCAGGTTCTTGGGCCTTTGGCCACAGACCAAGGGCTGCACTTTTAGCTTCCTTGGTTTTGAAGCTTTTGGACTCGGATTTAGGCACTACAGGTTTCTCTCCTTCCCCAGCTTGCAGATAGTCCCTATTGTGGGACTTTACCTTGTAATCTTGTGAGCCAATTCTAACAAAATATCTTTAATATATATACATAAAACTTACTGGTTTTGTCCCTCTGGAGACCTCTTGCTAATACTGATTTCTAACATGAATTAATTCAACAAATATCATCAAGCATTTATTACTTTCTAGGTAATATGCCAGGTGCTAAAATATGTTGGCAAATAATTTGTTATGTTAAAAATCTATTAATTTATTTAACAGCTATTTGCTAAGAGTTTAATATATAGCAAACACTTGAGGGATTAAGGAATTGTTAACTCAGTTTTGGTATAGAATTTAAAGTAGCAGATTTGTTGTAATTTTTAATTAAAATGGCTATATAATAAGAAATATGCATAAAAGAAGCTTTGATGTTGCTTATGTTTTCTTTTTCTTCTTCGTCTTGGTCAAACATCTATAGCCACTAATTTTATTTGCACTCTATCACATCACTTGAAACAGCCTATTAAATCAATATGATTAAAGCAAACGTATGGTTCCCAAAGACATCCTTCTTACAAAACACATATTCTGATTCATGAATATAATTTGATTTTGAGACAATTTTTGTTATTCAGAAATGCCCACTACCCATCATTTATTCCTTCCTTCCCTCTTCCTTTTCTTTTTCTTCCTACCTTCCTTCTTCTCTTTCTTTTTATATTGATGGATAAAACTGTAAGTGCTTTTCATATACATGATGTTTTGAGGATATATTCATTGCAGAATGACTAATTATAGTTATTAACATATGAATTACCTCCCACAGTTATTCTTTTACGTGATGAGGACGCTTTGCAACCATTGTTTTAACATTGTTCAATAATACATTATGACTTATAGTCACGATGCTGTGCAATGTATTTTTTCAACTTATTCCTTATATTTAACTAAAATTTTGTATCCTCTGATCATTATCTCCCCAATATTTCCCCACTCCAGCCATCCTAGCTCCTGTTTACCACCATTGTACTATCTGCTTCTATGAGTTCAACATTTTTAGATTTCACATATGAGTGAGATAATGCAGTATTGTCTGTTTGTGACTTACTTCATTTAACAAAACATCCTCCACGTTAATTCAAGCCATTACAAATAACAGAATTTTCTGCTTTTCTGTGGTTGAACAGTATTTCATTATCTGTATGTCTTGCGTAGTCCTCTTGGTTTTCTGCCTATAATCTGTCTTGTCTTTTTGCAAACTCTTCCTTTGCCAGTCTTTCACTGGGAATGTTTCCTGTGGTCATTCTAAGTCCCCTTTTTCATGGTACGTTCCTCCCCTCAACCTCTATATCTTCAGTTCTGATAATTCTTGAATCTAGCTCCCAAGTGGAGATACCTCTATGGAGGTATAAAGCTGTGCAATCAAATAATTAATTTTGTGGTAATATGTCATAAAATACTCTAGAACCTCTGAATAAAATATAGAGCTCTCCCAAATCCTATTTCTTTTCCTATTACCTCTGTCTCATTAAATGTTACCAACACCCACACAATTAGCAAAACAAAAGTTAAAAAGTAACTTTTACCAAAATTCCTGGGCCTAATGTTAAAGTAGGCACATGAGACTTCTCAGAATCGGGAAAATAAAGACATGTATAAGAAGTGTAAATGACCTAAGCTTTGAGAAAAAAAAGAAGTCTAGCAAAGAAGTAGAAAAATACTTTTGAAAACATAAAGGAAGATGTTTAAATAAAAAGTGAAAATTGGTGAACACTAGCATATATCTTGGCATAGGCCTATTTTAAGTTATATTATATGGAAAGTAATAAGAACCTTTAATCTCTAGTCAGGCATTTTTAATTATTTATTGGTAAGAGGGCAAAGCAAATGGCAAAATAGGACAATCCCATTATTCTTCTCCTACAGTAACATAAATTTCAACAGTTATCCACATGTGAAAGTATCTTCAGAAGAGCTAAGGAAGTGAGGGGAAAGATCATAGGGCATTGTTTTGGCATAATAATAAGAAAAGCTGCATTGAATAGGGTAGAAAAAATGTACTGCCTTATCCATGTCATTCCTCTCTCAACTCCAGGAAGCACAATGTGAAAAATACACTATCTTCTTAGAAAAAAGAGAAGACAGTGAGCATAGGACTTTGACTTGGTACACTGGGGCCATCATACTAAAACCCAGTACCAGGAAGAACCCTAAATCCCCTCAATCCATGCCCATACTGTAGACTGAGCCTCGTGATCTGCCCCAGTGCCAGGTAAGAACCTGTAGCTGCCTTAAAACAAACTTGGTCTCTGGGTCAAATCACTGCTGGCTGACTACAGAAGGCTTGACTTCCAGAAAAACCTTACAGGAGACAGCCCTCAGATGCTACAGACTTCATGTGTGCCCCACTATTGTACTAGCTTCAGTGGCTGTGGACTTTGTGTGCACCCCAGCATTGCACCAGCCTTGATGTCCATAGGATTACAGCTTGATACTGCACTAACCATGGAAATCTGATGCTTAATTCATCTCTAACACTGCAACTGCTGCAGTTGTTATAGGCTTAGAGATCACATTAGTTGACCAGCTCAGAATCTCTGGACAGACTTAATGCTGAAGAGTATTTTTAGATAAATCCAGACTGCAAAGACTGGAATATGTATTTACTTTTTCAATGTGCAGGCACCAGTGAATAATCACAAGGATCAGAAACAATCAGGGAAAGATAATGTCACCAAATAAACAAAACAAAATGTTAGTGGCCAACCCTAAGGTGATGGAGATGTATGAACTGCCCCTGAAAATTTCAAAATAGCCATTTTAAGGAAGTTCAGAAAACTTTAAGAAATCAAAGAGAAATAATAAAAAAAAAACGAGGAAAACCAAAAAGGAACAGAATAAAGAATTTAACAGAGAGAATAAAATAAAAATTAAAAGCGAAATAAAACACAAATCCTAAAGCTAAAAAGTATAATGAAAGAAGTAAGAAATTTAATAGAGAGCATCATCAGCAGAATTGATCAAGCAGAAGAATGAATCTGTGAACTCAAAGATAGGTCATTAGAAAATATACAGTCATGGGAAAAAATAAAGAAAATGAAGAAATCCTGCAAGATTTACAGGACAGCATGAAAAGAGCAAATCTTTGAGTCACTGAAGTTTAAAAGGGAATAGAGAAAGACAAAAGGGTAGAAAGCTTATAGTAAGAAACTTTTCAGCCCTAAAGACAGGCACACATAGTCCAGTAAAGGAAGATCAAAGTGAACATCATATTTGATATAATTAAGAGTACAGGAAGACATATTATTATCCAGCTATCAAAGATCAAAAACAAAGATAGAATCATAAAAGCAGCAAGATAAAATAGCAAAAAGGAAGTTCCAATACATCTGGCAGCAGACTTTCTTTTTATAGGTTAGGAGGAGTGGGATGATATATTCAAAGTGCTGAAGAAAAAATAAGCAAAAACCTGTCAGCAAAGAATACTGTGCTCAGTAAAACTGTTCTTCAGAAATGAGGGAAACATATTTTCCCAGGCAAAAAAAAAAGCTGAATAAATTTATCACCACCAGGCTGGCATTACAGGAGATAATAAAAGGATTATTATTCAAGCTAAAAGAAAGGATGCTGATGAGTAACACAAAAACATTTGGAAGTAGAAAACTCACTGGTAAAAGTAAATAAAGTCAAAATTAGAATACGCCAATACTGTAATGACAGTAGGTAAATCATTCATACCTTTAGTATGAAAGTGAAAAAGCAAAGCTACTAAAAATAATAATTGCATTTATAAAACAATATGAAATATGTAAAGATGTTAATGTTGATATCAAAAATTCAATCTCTCAGGGAAGATAACTTCAGCTGGTGCAGAGCCCCTACAGTTTGATGTGGAAGTATCTATAGTGGAGCATGACCTGCGGCACCAATCCCCCAAGTTTCAACTTGCTCCTCTAGGAGACCTTAGCCTTAGTGAAACTATTGGGCATGAACAGAGCAGGGTGATCTTGCCCGTGAGACAGGGTTAGTCTTATCTGAGAATGCTCCTGTGTGTTGGCCTCTCCTGGTGCCCCACCTGGCCATATCTGCTTGTAGTGCAGCATTGTATGACTAGTCAGTGTCTTCCAGGGTCTTGCATTATAGCTCCCATGCTGGCAGACCATGCCTGACTGTCAGAGAGCTCCAGCAGAGCAGCTCACATTGACACACACCAGCCCACCTTTCCATACCACAGCATCCCCATGCTACTTTGCCAGCATGCACTTTCCCATGACCATGCCAACATTGCTATGCTAGCATGTGTGCACATGGGAAAAAACCTACCTCCCCTTCCTTGCCAGTATACATGTGTGTATGCATTCCAATGTGGAACTACTGCTGTGAGCACACCACCTCCCCAACTGTGCCACCATTGCCAATGTAAACACAGAGAAGGAGACAAGCAGCCCCACCCTGCACTGCCATTGCAGTCAGTGCATTCATGGCATGGAGACCACAATATCCATGCCCACTTGCTTCTCACTCCCATGCTGACACTGTAGCCAGACCAAACCTGCACATAAAGACTGGCAGCCCCATCCCCACACAGCACTACCAATCCCACTGTCATAAAGGAATGCGCAGAAAGTGCCAACCCTGTTCCTGCCAGTGCCCTGCCCCTGCACCAACAGTGCTACTGACATGAATGTGCCCACAGTCACCAATGGTCTCATCCCCAGCATGTGCTATGCTATAACCACCACCACTGCAAACATGCACATGGAGACTGGCACATCTGTGCCAACCAGAACCTCATCTCAGCCAATGAGTATGCACCCCACTGTGTAGGTGCTCCTGCTGGCACATCTGTACAAGCGTAGATCCTACTGGTACTGACCAGCAAAGCACTTTGGCTGGCACCATCTATTGGAGTGTTATAAGCAATCCAGGAACACTTTGGTCCCTGCAGGGTAGTAAATTCATAACCTCAAGAGGCAAGAGAACAAAGCTGGGGGCCCAATACCAGCCCCCCAGAGTTAAAGCATGCAACTCAGGAGTCTTGAGTTGAGCCTTGAGCCCCTCAAATATTTCAGGAATCTATTCAGTTGACTGAAACCACCCTACACCACAATAAAACCCCAAAAGACATCAAAGAAGATAAAAAAAGAAAATATCCAAAGGATAGAAACTTCAAAAATTGAAGGAGTATCAGACCACAAAAATGAGAAAGAACCAGTGTAAGAACTATGGCAACTCAAAAGGCCAGTGCCTTTTCTTCCAAGTGGCCACAATAGTTCCACAGTAATGGTTCTTAAGCACGCTAAAATGACAGAAATAGAATTCAGAATACAGATGAAAATGAAAATCACCTAGATTCAGGAGAAAGTCAAATCCTCATCCAAGAAACCTAAGAAATAGAACAAAAACAGACAGAAGATGAAAGGTGAAATGTGCATTTTAATAAAGAACCAAAATGATCTGAGAGAGCTGAAAAACTCACTTCAAGAAGTTCAGAATGTAAACTGCAAGTAGTAATAGCAGAATCAACGAAGGTGAGGAAAAGATCCCAGAGCTTGAGCTTGAAGACTGGATCTTTGAAATAACTCAGACAAAAAAACAAAACAAAACAAAACAAAAAACAAAAAACAAAAAAAAGAAGAAAATAAAGAGAATGGAAGAATGAGTAATACCTGAGATAAATATGGGATTAGGTAAGGATATCAAGACAGCATCTCTGAAAATGAGGGTGAAAAAGCAAGCAACCCCACCAGGCTGACTCTAGATCTTTCATCAGAAACCCGACAAGCCAGAAGACATTGGGTGCCTATATTTAGCATTCTTAAAGGAAAGATTTTTCCAACCAAGAATCTTATGTCCTGTCAAACAAAGCTTCATAAGCAAAGGAGAAATAAGACCCTTTTTATTAAAAGCAAATGCTAAGGAAATGTGTTACCACCAGACCTGCCTTACAAAAGGTCTTGAAGAAAGTGTTAAATATAGGAAGGAAAGATCATTACTAGCCACTACAAAACACACAAGTACAGGATCCAGTGACACTATGAAACAACCACACACAAAAAAGTCTGCATAATAACCAAGATAACAGGATCAAATTTACCCATATCAATTCTAACCTTGAATGTAAATAAGTTAAATGCCCCAATTAAAAGTCACAGAGTGCCAAGTGGATAAAGAAGCAAGAAAACTGTATGCTGTCTTCAAGAGACCCATCACACATGTAATTACACATGGAGGTTCAAAGTAAGGTGATAAAGTAAAATCTACCAAGCAAACAAAAACAGAAAAAAAAGCAATTGTCAATCTACTCTGAGGGAAAAAAATAAAAAAACAAACTTTAAACCAACAAAAATTAAAAAGTAGGCATTGCATAATGGTTAAGGACTCAATTCAACAAGAAGACCTAACTATTGTAAATATAAACACTGCCAGATACATACAGCAAGTTCTTAGAGAAACCTATTTAGGGACTTAGAAATCCCCACATTAATAGTGGGAAATTTCAACACTCCACTTATAATATTAAAAAAAAAAATCACTGAGGCAGAAAAGTAACAAAGATATTCAGAACTGGAGCTTGACGCCTGACCAAATGGGCCTAATGTACATTTACAGAACTTTCCACCACAAAACAACAGAATATACATTCTTCTCACCTTCATATTGTACATGCGTTAAAGTCAACTACAGAGTAAGGCATAAAACAATCCTCAGCTGGGCGCGGTGGCACAAGCCTGTAATCCCAGCACTTTGGGAGGCCGAGACGGGTGGATCACGAGGTCAGGAGATCGAGACCATCCTGGCTAACACGGTGAAACCCCGTCTCTACTAAAAATTACCAAAAATTAGCCGGACGAGGTGGCGAGCGCCTGTAGTCCCAGCTGCTCGGGAGGCAGAGGCAGGAGAATGGCGTAAACCTGGGAGGCAGAGCTTGCAGTGAGCTGAGATCCAGCCACTGCACTCCAGCCTGGGCGACAGAGCGAGACTCCGTCTCAAAAAACAAAACAAAACAAACAAACAAACAAAAATCCTCAACAATTAAATAAAAAGGAATTATATCAACCACACTCTTGGACCACAGTGCGATAAAAATAAAAATCAATGCCAAGAAACGTGGTCAAAACCATAGAACTATATGAAAATTAAACAACCTACTCCTATATGATTTCTGGGAAAATAATGACATAAGTCCAAAAATTCTGTGAAACTAATGAGAGCAAGAATAAAACATCCAGAATCTCTGGAATACACCTAAAGGAATGCTAAGAGGGAAGTATATTGCAATAATCACCCACATAAAAAAGCTAGAAAAATATCCATTTAACAATCTAACACCACACTAGAGGAACTAGAGAAAGAAGAACAAATCAACCGCAAAGCTAGCAGAAGACAAAAAATAATGAAAATCAAAGCTGAACTGAACGAAACAGACACACAAAAACCATACAAAGCATCAACAAATCCAGGAATTTTTTTTTATTGGAAAGACCTAATAGGATAGATGGACTATCAGCTAGATCAATTTTAAAAAAAGAGAAAGTCCTAATGAACATAATCGGAAATGTCAAAGGAGTCATTACACATTAACCCCACAGAAACACAATAAAACTTTCAAAGACTACTATGAACACCTCCATGCACACAATCGAGAAAACCTAGGAGTTAATAAAATCCTGGAAACATACAACTTCCTAAGTTTGATCCAGGAAGAAATTGAATCCTTGAACAGAACATAATGAGTTCCAAACTTGAACCAGTAATAAAAAGTCTACCAAACAATAAAATTCCAGGACCAGCTAGATTCACAGCCAAATTCTACCAAACGTATAATGAAGACCTGGTACCATTCCTATTGAAACTATTCCACAAAATGAGGAGGAGTAACACCTACCTAACTCATTATATGAGGACAGCATCATCCTAACACCCAAACTTGGCAGAGACATAACAACAACATGAAAAACTTCAGGCCAATATCCTTGATGAACATTGATGCAAAAATCCCCAACAAAATACTAGCAAACAAAATCCAGCAGTACATCAAAAAGCTAATCTACCATGTTCAAGTAAGCTTTATCCTTGGGATGCATAGTTGATCAACAAACACAAATCAATAAATGCAATTCATCACAAAAACAGCCGTAAAAACACCACATAATCATCTCAATAAATGCATAAAAGGCTTTAAATAAAATTCAATATTGCTTCTTGTCAAAAATCCTCAACTAAGTAGTCAGTGAAGGAACATATTTCAAAATAATAAGAGCCATCTATGTAAAACCCACAGCCAACATCATACTGAACGGGCAAAAGCTGGAAGCCTTTCCCTTGAAAATGATAAGAAGACAAGGATGCCCTCTCTCACTACTCCTATTCAACATAGTCCTGGAAGTCCTAGCCAGAGCAATTAGGCAACAGAAAGAAACAAAGGACATCCAAAAAGGAAGAATCAATATTATTAAAGGGGCCATATGGCCCAAGGCAATGTATAGAGTCAAAGCTATTCCTATCAAAATACCAAAGACATTCTTCACAGAATTGGAAATAAACTAGTCTAAAATTCATATGGAACCATAAAAGAGCCCTAGTAGTCAAGGCAATCCTATGCAAAAAGAAAAAAGCTGGAGATATCACATTATCCAATTATGAACTATAATACAAGACAACAATACCAAAAACAGCATGATACTTCTACAAAGTAGACAATAGATACACGTAACAGAATGGAGCCTAGAAATAATGCTGCACACCTATAATCGTCTCATCTTCAACAAAATCAACAAAAACAAGCAATGGGGAAAGGACTCTCTATTCAATAAATGGTGGTAGCCATATGCAGAAGATTACAATTGAACCCCTTCCTTATACCATACACAAAAATCAACTCTAGATGGATTAAAGATGCAAATGCACAACCTAAAATTATAAAATTTCTGGAATGTAGGAAATACCATTCTGAACATAGACCCTGACAAAGATTTCATAATGAAGATGCCAAACACAATTGTAACCAAAACAAAAACAGACAAATGAGATCTAATTAAACTAAAGAGCTTCTGCACAACCAACAAAACTATCAACATTGTAAACAGCCTACAAAATCGGAGAAAATATTTGCAAACTCTTCATCTGACAAATGTCTAATATCCAGAATCTATACAAAGAACTTAAATAAATCAGCAAGCAAAAATGAAACCACCCCAATAAAAAGTGGGCAAAATATACAAACAGACATTTTTAAAACTAAGATATACACGTGTCCAACTAGCATATAAATAAATGCTCAACTTAATCACTACATAAATGCAAATCAAAATTACAATGAGATATTATTTCATACCAGTCAGAGTGGCTATTATTCAAAAGTCAACAAATAACCGATGCTGCTGGGGTCATGGGGAAAAGGGAACATTTATACAATGCTGCTAGGAATCTACATTAGTTCAGTCACTGTGGAAAGCAGTTTGGCAACTTCTCAAATAACTTAAAATAAAATTATCACTCAACCCAACAATCCTACTGTGTCTGGAATTGGTGGGTTCTTGGTCTCACTGACTTCAAGAATGAAGCTGTGGACCCTGGTGGTGAGTATTACAGTTCTTAAAGATGGTGTGTCCGTAGTTTGTTCCCTCAGATGTTCAGATGTGTCTGGAGCTTCTTCCTTCTGGTGGGATCGTGGTCTGGCTGACAGGAGTGAAACTGCAGACCTTTGCGATGAGTGTTACAGCTCATAAAGACAGCATGGACCCAAAAAGTGAGCAGCTCATAAAAACAGCATGGACCCCAAAAAGGGAGCAGCAGCAAAATTTATTGCAAAGAGCGAAAGAACACAGATTCCACAGTGTGCAAGGGGACCCAAGCAGGTTGCCACTGGCTGGCTTGGGCAGCCTGCTTTTATTCCCTTATCTGGCTCCACCCACATCCTGCTGATTGGTCCACTTTACAGAGAACTGATTGGTCCTTTTACAGAGAGCTGATTGGACCATATTGACAGAGTGCTGATTGGTGCATTTATAATCCCTGAGCCAGACACAGAGTGCTGATTGGTGTATTTACAATCCTCTAGCTAGAGATAAAATTTCTCCAAGTCCCCACTAGGTTAGCTAGATACAGAGTACTGATTGGTGTATTTACAAACCCTAAGCTAGACACAGAGTGCTGATTGGTGCGTTTATGATTCCTTAGCTAGAAAAAAAAGTTCCCGAAGTCCCCACCAGACTAGGGAGCCCAGCAGGCCTCACCCAGTGGATCCCGCACCGGGGCTGCAGGAGGAGCTGCCCATCAGGCCCCAACCCAGCCTGTCCCTCAGTCCTTGGGCGGTGGATAGAACCAGGCGCCACGGAGCCGGGGGCGGCGCCTGTCCGGGAGGCTTGGGCCACGCGGGAGCCCATGTCCGAGTTGGGGGCTTGGGCATGGCAGGCTGCAGGTCCTGAGCCCTGTCCCGCAGGGAGGCAGCTGAGGCCCTGTGAGAATTTCAGCGCAGCCCGGGAAGTGCTGGGGGACCGGGCACAACCTCCACAGCTACTGGCCCGGGTGCTAAGCCCCTCACTGCCCTGGGCCTGCGGCGCCGACTGGCCACCCTGGGTGTGGGGCCCGCCAAGCCCGTGCCAGCGCCGGTAGGAACTCCCGCTGGCCCATGAGTGCCCGCGCAGCCCTGGTTCCCGCCTGCGCCTCTCCCTCCACACCTGCCTGCAAGCAGAGGGAGGCAGCTCCGGCCTCAGCCAGCCCAGTGAGGGATTCCCACAGTGCTTCTGCGGGCTGAAGGGCTCCTCAGGCGCTGCCAGAGTGGACGCGGAGGCCGAGGAGGCGCCCAGAGAGAGGACTGCTAGCACGTTGCCACCTCTCACTGCTATTGGGTATGTAGCCAAAGGAATATAAATCTTTCTATCATAAAATCAATGCATGCCTATGTTCATGGCAGCACTGTTCACAATGGCAAAGACATGGACTCCTTCTAAATGCCCATCAATGTAGCCTGCATAGAGAAAATATGGTACATGTACACCATGGAATACTCTGCAGCCATAAAAAGAAGGAGATTATGTTCTTTTTGACAACGTGGATGGAATTGGAGTGCATTATTTTAAGCAAACCAATACAGCAAGGGAAAACCAAGTACCGTATGCTCTAACATAAGTGGGAGCTAAACATATTTGAGATATATGGACACGAGGAAGGGAACCACAGACACTGTAGTCTACTTAAGTGTGGAGAGTGGGAGGTGGGTGAGGATTGAATAACAATTGATATTGTGCTGATATCTGGGTCATTATATAGTCTTATACCAAACCCCCATAACACACAATTTACCTATGTAGCAAACCTCCTAATTTATTTTAGATTCATGTGTCCCCTGAATCTAAAATAAAAGTTAAAAATATGTGGGGGAAAGTTGAGGTAAAGTGTAGAGTTTGGTTTTTTCCTCACATTCAAAGTTAAGTTGCTATCAGCTTAAAATAATCTTTTATGATTATAAAATACTTTTTGTAAGGGTCACGGTAACCACAAAGAAAAAAATCTATAACAGAAACACAAAAAAATGAAAAGCAAAGAATGAAACATACTAATAAAATAACTTATCAACAAAGAAAGACAGTAAGAGATCAGCAAATATAAGATACACAAAACAACTGAAAACAATTAACAAAATGAAAGTATAAGTCCTTGTATATCTAGATTAAATTATCCAATCAAAAACGTAGAGGCACTGAATGGAAAAAAAAAATCAAGAGTGTATACCAGCTAGAAGAGAGGGTCTTCATCTGTAAGGACACACATAGACTGCAAGTAAAGAAATTCAAAAACACATTCCATGAGAATGGAACCCAAAAGGGAGCAGAAACAGTTATATATATATCTGAAATATCAACACTATATTTCAGATAGAATAGCCTTTCAATCAAAAACTGTAAAAAGAGACAAGGTCATTATATCATGAAAGCAAGGTCAGTTCAGCAAGAGGGATGTGCCTCATTCTTCCTCAACAAAAGTAATTGAGTAAAAGCAATGGCTTCAGAATAATGTCAAACATGCACATATGTGATCTCAGTGTATAACCATTATAATGTTTTCATGGATGTACTTTTACAACAAAACTGGACATTTGGTGAAACTCTTACTCCTCAGCTTTGATTTTCACCTCTGTATGACCATGTAAATTTTCCCCATCATCCTCCAAAGGCCCTTCATTATTCTAGGGTAAAGTCTAATCATCCTTAGCATGGCTTATAAGAAGCTTTATGATCAAGCCTCTGTTGATCTACACCACACACACACGCACACACACACACACACACACAGAGTCAACTCCTTAGTGCAATCTTCTCCAACCTCCTTATAGATGTTTAAGTCAAACAGTTAACACTGTAATTTTCTTGTTTGATGCTTACTACAGTTTGTAAATGCAAAACTGTAACCTCTATGGAGCAGGGTCTGTATTTGTTTTGCTCACCAATATACCTCTAGGACACTGCAGAAGAGAGCTGCTGTCAAAATAAGTATTTCAAAATTAAAGACTGGTTTGTTATATATTTTCATTTTTTTTTCAAAAGCTCATATTTTTATGCTTTACTTTTAAATTATTTAATCTTCCCAGTATAATTTTGTATTCATGCTTATATATAAACTTCTACTTATGTACATTTAAATTATTAACTTGAATCCTGGCATTGTCAGAATTGGTCCTTTTCTTCAGAATTCTACAACCATTTTACTGCTCAGACTCTTGCAATTAAATCTAATTATTGTATGTAGTTGGCTATTACCTGAGATTGGTTTCAGGCCAGAATTTTCAAGATTTGGCTTTACATGATTCCTGTTTCTCATGCTGCTCATTCCATTTCTTGGTCTGCAATGACTTTGCCCATTTGCTTTGGCAGCCTGAGCTCTGAACTTTACTTTTTTTTTTTTTTTTTTTAGTGTCAGATTGTGTTAAACAGATTGGCAGGAGAGAGTGTTGATTGAACAAGCTTTGATTAATAATGCAGTGACAGCCCCCAGCCATGAGTAGGAAGGAACTGCCTGAACAACACTCCCCAGGTTTACATGATACCTGTGGTTCTTACGTCTGAGCCTGTAATGCCATAAGAGAAGCACCTGTCTAGAAATTATTTTATTTTATTTTATTTTATTATACTTTAAGTTCTGGAACACATGTGCAGAACTTTCATTTCAATACAATAAATCAGTTTTCTCATTGTACCCTTTGGAACCTGTAGGTGGTTTTGAATTTCAAATATTGACAATCAATGATTGTCTTTTCATATATTTGATTTCTCTGTTACTTTCCCGGTAACATGGGTCCTCTTTGACTTGAGTTTTAATATTCATAGCATTATTGACTTCAGCTTATCTAATTTTGCTTCAAACTCAACTCTGTTTTTGAGTGTGTGTTTCTTCAAAGTGTATCATACACCAGCTTCCTAATATAGTTTAGGTTTTATGGTAAAGTGAAATTTCCCGTGCCCTTAAATATGTTGCCTTTAATATATGGTGCCTCAATTTATTTTCCAATGTCAATATGTAATTAATAAACAAAAAATAAAAAATAAGGGCACGGTGCGGTAACTCACGCCTGTAATCCCAGCACTTTTGGAGGCCAAGGTCGGTGGATCACTTGAGGTCAGGAGTTCAATACCAGCCTGGCCAACATGGTGAAACCTCATCTCTACTAAAAATACAAAAATCAGCCCGGGTGTGGTGGTGGGTGCCTGTAATCCCAGCTATTTGGGAGGCTGAGGCAGGAGAATTGCTTAAACCCAGGAGGTGGAGGTTGCAGTGAGCCAGTATCACGCCATTGCACTCCAGCCTGGGCAACAGGAGTGAAACTCTATCTCAAAAGAAAAAAAAAAGATTCTTGACTATAAGTGAAGGATTGAATATATGCTTAAATATTTTGTAAAACATAACTCCTACATAGAGTTGCTGGACTTAGCAATAAAACTAAAGGACACTTAATTATGTCTTAAATTACATATTCCTATATTTACTCATATAAAGTAGTATTTGTTATTTATCTGAAATTCACCTTAACCTGAGAGCCCTGTATTTTACCGGGCAACCTATTATCACACATTATCTAATATTTATAATTTACACACTTATTTTTATTAATAGTTAAACCAGAATTGGCAGATATCAGAAACTTTAGATTTCAGACCTAGAAGGAGGTCTTATTTAGAATAATTATTAACTATTAAATATTTTGCATATAAAGTATCCATTTTTGACTTTAAACCATGTATTTAAATGGGTGCTTATGTAATTACTTTTTTGAGTAATTTTTGTGATCATAATTTTTGTTCTTTCCTTTTATGCTTGTCACTATAATCTCTGCCATTTGTACCACATTTATTTTTTGTTATGTGTTTTTCTGTTTCCTAACTAATTAAGTGGATTATTCTTTAATTCATTTTGAATTTTCAATTGCTTTCTTCTTGTTGTCTATTCTTCCTGAAGAAATCGTATAAATCAACTAAACACCTGAGTCAGATTAAAAACTTTATTGATGAGCCAAGAAATATTTTAATGATATTTAATATTTAATAACATTAATGATTTAATAACTTTTATTACTGACCACAAAAATTAGGTAAAAATCCCCTGAAAGGTATATGAGAGGCATTCAGTTTCTTAAATCAAATTGTTAATATATGTAAATAACACAGCTGTACTTGTATTTTTTTGGAAAGAAGAGATTACTCAAGAAAATGCTTTTATACTTAAGTTATCATACAGAAAAATACATAACTGAAACATTTCCAAAAATTGAAGTATAATAAAAGTATATTGCTGTGAAACATTTGCAAAGACATGCAGATTCATTCAGGAGTAGGCCCATTTTAAGAATTTAAACATTTCAGGCACATTGGAAACAACTCCAGCAATAAGTCATTGGTTTGTCAAAGCCAGTCTAATAATACCCTTATTAACTATTTTGTGAGTGCTTACTGTGTATGAGCCAGGACTGCACTTAGCTAACATTTTACCTTCGTTTCCATGTTCTGTCTTTACTTTAACACTGTGAGACAGCAATATTCTTCTTGCTTTTTGGAAGAGAAAATGTATGGCTTTTTAGAACAGATTTTTTAAATTTCAGAAAACAAAATGTATATTAAGCAATTATATTTAAATGTGCTTTAACATTTAAAGGTAGGTAAAATAAAAATAGGTAACTTTTTTTTTTTATACCATTATCACTACTTATCTTTTACTGGGATAGAAACTCTCATTGCTCCTCACAAGGAAATAGACTATTGTATCTGAGACAATTGCATACTAACACAGTTACACCTCAATTTCCACCCCAGTATGCTAAATGCTAGCAGTGATTTTGGGCAAAATACCCTCAGGCTTCATTTTCTTATCTGTAAATTTAGATTAACAGTCACTGTATCATAGGGCTGCTGTGGCAATTAAATGAGACAATACATAAGATAGATTTAGTATCTGGCTCATAGTCAGTATTCAATAACTTCTGGTAATCATTAATTTAACTTATGGTAGACTAAATTTTTCCAGGTCAGGTTTTGTCTCTCTTGTTATCACGTTTTTCTTTAGTTTATATTGAGTCAAAATTATCTTTTGGCAGTTTTCCTCAGTGTTTATCTCACCTCAGTTATCAGAGGTCCATTTTGCCTTCCTATATTCTTAGTTTATCTATTTTTCCTGCTTCTAATCAGCGAAACAAATAGACCATTCTATTACCAGGGGATTTTTCTAATCCAACACTCATTTTTCTATGTCACATTGCAGAAGCAGGAAAACAAAATGATCTGTTATAAAGCATACATTTGACAATTTTTTTTTTTTGAAACCCTGACACTGAAAAAAAAAAATCTCATTGCTTATCCCTTTAGAAGTAGGTTGGGGGTAAAAGGTGGGCAAGAAGGAACTCGCTGTCTTTTCCATACAAGCAACTGCCTTGAATAATTGACACACTATATGAAATTATCTAAAAACCTTAAAACATGATCAAACTTTATTAGGTTTTTAATTAAAAAGTTAAGAAATGGTCATCATGCTAAGTCAAGCAAACTGGTGTTATGCCTGTGTCCCTTCTTCTTAAGATAATCATACAATAGGAATTCAATTGAGATGTTTTCATTTTTCTTTTTTTGGAAACTTTAATTCATACAAAATTTCTCAACAAATTACATAATTACATCTTCAGAATTTATGTGAAAAATTATGAATGGATGTATTGAAATATTAGGCATAGATGCAAAGCACATATATAAATGTCTGTGTGTATATATAAATGAATATATTTATTATATATATATTTATACATAAACATATATATCATATATATGTTACTATCTGTGTTTATAAAACTGCACACAGATAAGTATGATAATTTAACGGAAGCGCATTAAAATATTAATCATTTTGTAGTCAAAGGCCATAATCCTAAAAGAACACAGGAACAGAAAACCAAAGACTACATGTTCTTATTTATAAGTGGAAGCTAAACACTGAGCACACATGGACATAAACATAGGTACAACAGACGCTGTAGAGTGCTAGAGCAGGGAGGAGAGATGAAGTCCCGGGTTGAAAAACCACCTCTTGAGAACTATGCTTAGCACCTGAGCACAGGATCTGTACCCCAAACCTCAACATCATGCAATATTCCCATGCAACATACCTGTGCATGTATGCTCTGTATCTAAACTGAGAGCTAAAATTAAAAAACAATTAATCATTTTATCTTATGATTTTATTTCTTTTTATATGTGTAACCTGGTAGTTTCTGAATTTTCAAACATGGACATCTAATTATATTAAAATCAGATATAAGCAGCATCAAGAGAGAAAAGGAAATATAAGACAAAGAGGGGAAGAAAAATAAAATCAGATAAAAAAATCTAAAAAGCATTTTTAAAAAGATTAAAATGGTTTCAAAAAAGAAGGTGAGCACAAAGACAATTCCATATTAAGCCTGCAGTAAATGTAGCAGACAGCATCAGGATTTTGCATACATTTTTACTTTTTCAAAGACAAGGCTAGACATAGACAACAGGAGATCCAGCATACTGAGAGTGGCGAATAGTTTTTAAGGGTTGATTATTTTCCTGTTTACTCCCCTTCTACTGCTTTCAACTTAGAGTCCGTGTTTCCAGTAGCAGAGAAAACTTGCAAGAACCAATTATATTATTTTTATTCCTAATGTTTTGAGGTAGTGGGGGTTCCTCAAAAATAAAAAAAACAGAATTACCATATGACCCAGCAATTCCGCTACTAGATATATATCAAAATGAAATGAAGTGAGTATGTTGAAGAGTTGTCTAGACTCCCATGTTCATTTCATCATTCTTCAAAATAGTCAAGAGATGGAATTAGTCTTAACTGTTCATCAACATATAAACAGATGAACCAAATGTGGTATATATACACAATAGAAAACTATTCAGCCATAAAAATGAAGAAAATCTTGTCATTTACATAATGAATGAACCTAGAGGACATTTCATTAAGTGAAATAAGCCAAGTACAGAAAGACAAATAAATACTGTTTGATGTCAGTGATATGTGGGATGTAATAATATCGAACTCACAGAAACACAGAATTGTGGTTACCAGGAACTGAAGACAAGAGATGGGAAATGTTGGGGAAAAATGCTGGGGGGCGGTGGTTAATAGTAAAAAGGGCAGGCATTAAAAAGTGTGATTAAGTAAGCACAAATCAAATAAATATTTGGAGGGTTAAAGTCATAGCCTAGTCACAGAAGCCAGTTCTTGACCTCTGATGCTGACATCTGCAATTGGTGAATACATTCTTTATTTGGCTCAGGCCAAATTCTAGGATGCCATGATCAGTTTTTAATTGCAAATATTTTCCCCCTCAGAGTTTACTGGCTTTAGGTCCTGGGTCCTGCCATGTACTGCCTTCAGCTTCCTGGCCCAGTGGTCCACCACTAATGTCAACTTTGTAGCTAGTAAGTCCTATAACGGTAGGCTCCATAGCAAACTTGCTGGCTCTCAGTTTAGTGTGTCCATGCAGCCCTGAAAGAAGGAGAGGCTTCTGAATGCTTGCTAGTCTGTCTGTCTTTCTCTCTCTCTCTCTAACCAGCAAGTTTCTCTTTTTGATTAGGTGTAGACTTCCCCATTTTGACACAGAACAGTGTGTATATAGAACTCCTAATCAGAGTAGTATGCATTCTGCAATACCTTCATCTTTCTACCACCTGCACCTCAAATTAAATCCAGAGAAAAGAAATAAGTAGACATGTAAACACCTGATTCTGATTCACCTATATGTTTCTCCTTTTTTTCACTATAAATTTCAGGAGGGAAGGGAATTTCCATCTCCTTATTCCTATCTGAATAATTTTATTACATACAACTTTGTTGTCCAACCCACAAAACTAAAGTAGGAAGCACAGTTTAGAGAATGTTTCTCCCATCCAAGTACTAACCAGGCCTGACCCAGTTTAGCTTCAAAGATCAAATGAGATCAAGCATATTTAGTGTGATATGCCTGTAGACTTAGACTATGTCTCAAGAAAATAGCCTTGTGATTTTTACACCAAAATTTTGAATGTCACCAGCTAAATATACTTTATCTTCATATTTTTATACCTAATCCTAATCTCTTGCAAGGTAAAGAGACATACTGGTTGAGACAGAATAAAAGTCATATATTTAAAAAGGGAAAAAGGAAGTTTTAAATTACTACCCATTATGCATGTGCACTAGTCCATTCTTATGCTGCTAATAAAGACATATCTGAGACTGGATACTTTATAAAGAAAGAGGTTTAGTTGACTCACAGTTCAGCATGGCTGGGGAGGCCTCAGGAAACTTACAATCATGGCAGAAGTGGAAGCAAACATGTCCTCCAAATGACAGCAGGAAGTGGAAGAATGAGAGAAGTGCAGTTCTAAGGGGGGTAAAACCCCCTCACAAAACTATCAGATCTCATTAGATCTCACTATCACAAGGACAGCATGAGGGAATTGCCCCCATTTTTCAATCACCTCCTGTGGGGTCCCTCTCCCAACATGTGGGGATTACAATTTGGATTATAATTCAAGATGAGATTTGGGTGGCTACACAGAGCCAGACCATATAATCCCACCCCTGGTCCCTCCCATATCTCATATCCCTTTCACATTTCAAAACACAAGGATGCCTTTTCAACAGTCTCCCAAAGTCTTATTTCATTCCAGCAAAAGTTTAAGTTCAAAGTCTCATTTGAGACAAGGCAAGTCCCTTCCACCTGTGAGCCTGTAAAATCAAAAGCAAGTTAGTTACTTCCTAGATGCAATTGAGGTACAGGCCATTGGTACCTCAATTAAATACACTCATTCCACATGGGAGAAATTGGTCAAGACAAAGGGGCTACAGGTCCCATGTGAGTCCAAAATCCAACAAGAAAGTAATTAAATTTTAAAGTTCCAAAACATCTCCTTCGACTCCATGTCTCATATGCAGGTCATGCTGACACAAAAAGCGGGCTCCCACAGCCGTGGACAGCTTGCCCCTGTGGCTTTGCAGGATAAAGCCCCCTCCCAGCTGCTTTCACAGGCTGGTGTTGAGTGTCTGCAGCTTTTCCAAGCACACGGTGCAAGCTGTTGGTGGGTGTATTATTCTGGAGTCTGGAGGATGGTGGCCCTCTTGCCACAGCTCCACTGAACAGTGCCCTACTGGGGACTTGTGGGGGCTCTGAGCCCACATTTCCCTTCTGCACTGCCCTGGCAGAAGTTTTCCATGAGGATCCTGCCCATGCAGCAAACCTCTGCCTGGACATCTGGGTGTTTCTATACATCCTCTGAAATCTAGGTGGAAGTTCCTAAACTTAATTCTTGAGTTCTGTGCATCCACAAGACCTACAGCACATGGAAACTGCCAAGCTTGTGGCTCATGTCTTCTCAATCAATGGCCTGAGCTGTACCTTGGCGCCTTTTAGCCATGGATGGAGTGGCTAGGATGCAGGGCACCAAATCTCTAGGCTGCACACAGCAGGGGGGCCCTGGGCCTGGCCCTGGCATGAGAGGGGCTGCTGTGAAGATCTCTGAAATGCCCTGGAGACATTTTCCCCATTGTCTTGGTGATTAATATTCTGCTCCTTTTTTACTTATGCAAATTTCTGCAGCAGACTTGAATTTCTCTTCAGAAAACGGGGTTTTCTTTTCTACTGCATTGTCAGGTTGCAAATTTTCCATACTTTTATGCTCTGCTTCCTCTTGAACACTTTGCCGCTTAGAAACTTCTTCCACCAGACACCCTAAATCGTTTCTCTCAAGATCAAAGTTCCACAGATCTCAAGGACTAGGGTAAAATGCCACCAGACTCTTTCCATAGCGAGAGTGACCTTTACTCCAGTTTCCGACAAAATACTCATCTCCATTTGAAGCCACTTCGGCCTGGACCTTGTTGTCCATATCACTGTCATCATTTTGTTCCAAGTCATTCAACAAGTCTCCGGGATGTTACAAACTTTTTCACATTTTTCTTGACTTCTGAGTGCTCCAAACTCTTCCAATCTCTGCCTATTATCCAGTTACAAGTTTACTTCCATATCTTTGCGTATTCTTATTGCAGCACCCCACTCTACTAGTACCAATTTACTGTATTAGTTCATTCTCACACTGCTAATAAAGACATACCCAAAACTGGGTGATTTATAAGGGAAAGAGGTTTAATTGACTCACAGATCAGCATGGCTGGGGAGCCCTCAGAAAACTTACAATCATGGCAGAAGGGAAAGCAAACACATCCTTTCTTATGTGGCAGCAGGAAGAAGAATGAGAGAATTGCAGAGCAAAGAGGGGAAAAGTCCCTCACAAAACCATCATTTCTGTTAAGAACTCAATTACGTTCCTGAGAACAGCATAAAGGAAGTGCCCCCACGATTCTATCACCTCCCATGAGGTCCCTCGCGCACATGTGGGAATTACCATTCAGATTATAATTCAAGATGAGATTTGAGTGAGGACACAGAGCCATACCATGTCAGCATATTATAGACACCTTGAAAAAAATCTCTTCAATAACTATATGCTATCGTGCAAGAGGGTTGTAACATAACCTATTTAAATGTCTCCATAGTATTCCAAATTTCAGTAAATTTTGTATTTTATATCTGTGAGTGTTATCTCTTTCCAGAGATTAATATACTAATATCATTGTTAGATAAACATTTATTCTAAAGGTGTTATTATTATTATTCATAGTTCTTAGATTTGGGGCTTCCATATTTGGAAATATCAGCATTCAGAACAGTGAGATTACTTGTCAGAAAAATGCTAGAGGACATGTCAATTTCATTGTGCCTTTTAATTTACAGATTTTCTTTTTCCATGAACAACTGCCTTTTTTATTTGTAATTTTTTGTCTTTATGTATACTAGAAAATATCTTCAGTATCATTAATGGCTTTTCTTATTCATGCCACATAATTATATTTAATTCATAAGACAATTTGCTATAATCCTTCATTTTTAGAAAAGCAATGTGTGGGCTTTTTATATAAAAAATTAATATTTCATCGAGTATGAATAATTATCTAGTACTTAATACTTTTTATATAAATTCACTATGAAATTTTACTGCATAAACACACTCATTCCAAATGGGGGAAATTGGTCAATCCTTTTTCAGGGTTCTTCATAACTGCTAAGTATTTTAAAGCTTTTAATTTACGATGTAAAAGTCTGAATTAGTCCAATTATTTTTGCTTAGTTTTAATATCATTTTAAAAAGTGTTTTGGGGACCAGTTCTTTTTATAGTTACTAGGAATTCAAGTGTGATTATAACTTACTAAAGTGGGATCCATTTGTTCTCCTCCTCTGGAAGAGATTTAGCAAAAAGCTATCTAAATAGCATTAAAGCAATCCATTTTATTCAAGTAAACTCTGAGGAAACCACATTATTTATTTGTACTATTTCAGCTAATTCCAATATAACATATAGTTTCGTTACAGGAACAGAACTTAGTAGTTCTTAAGTGATAAAGGAAAGTACACTAAAGCAATATATTCAGAGTTTAGGGTGGAGGCTTGGAGCTCATATTTATCATTGCCTCAGCCTCCTTTAGTGTTTCAAACTCTTGCAGCTGTACACAAAAGCACTGATAACAGAATCACGAGCCTAGTACAATTTTAACAGCTGAACATACACACAATCTACTCAAATGCACAGTATTCTAAATATTTAGAGAATAAATCTTAGATGATAAGCTTAAGTAAGGCTTTCTCTTCTCTCACCATTATAGATAGCTGATCACCCTAAAAAACTCTGCATCTACTTACCTTTGAGATTCAGGGTTGCTGAATAAGTAATATGTTTTCAAGAAGGAGAGATGCCATACAGATTCTATTCTGGGAAGCAGAGGGGTTTGAAGAAATACACTTATGTGTCCTGACTTCAACAGGAGAATGTCCAGGGTTTTAAGTACCCTACATACTGAGCAGTAGAAATAGCAACATTTTCTCTTAAAACAAAAAGGTAAATACGGAGTAGACAGAGAAAAAGGGGTAAGGGAACAATGTTGGAAGTTCCCTCTCCATTGTGAATTTTTCAAGCTAGAACAGTAAATCTCTATTAGTCTTCCAAATTAAGGAACACCCTTAGACTCAGACTCTTTATGAGATCTAAATTGATTCATCACATCTATTAGGTTCTTATTGATCATTCCAGTTCCCTATAATAAAACTGTTTCTTCAAACAGCATGTTTTTAACTTTAGCAATTATATTATAACATTGAATAAAACATAGATTTGGGAAAACTACTGTTTGCTAGCTCATTTTCTTCTTTCACATGAAAAGAAGTGTACATTTAGTTTATTAACTATTGAATTAAACATAGCAATGTTACCGTCTTAGAAGGATTTTATAAAAATTAGATAATATTTATGAAAAGGTTTTATAAAACTCCAAAAGGAATAGAAATTTTAACTGACATTATAATTATTGGTAGTGTGATAAAATGTTTAAACATGTTTTGGACACAGGCAAATAGGAACCAAATGTATTGTATATTTACTTCATAAATAAATATAGCAGTTATGAATATCAATCACAATATTCAGATTCAGTTATGTAAGAACTTTATTTTCAGTGGCTCATATTCTGATATTTTCTTCCATGGAATTGGCAGATAATCTTGTTTCCACAAATGCAACTCATCCCTAGAGATTATGCCACAATTCTGTTTGTTACAGAATGTAAACATTTGAAGAGAGCAGGGCAGATACCCAGCTCACATATATTACTGCAAACTCATCTCTCATGACTGCCTTGAAGGTATCCATCAAGTTCAATGAGTCTGCATAGTTTCCTGAGATATTTACAATATTTAACTATTTTTCAAAAGTTGCTTATCATCTCATCTGCCTAAATATTTTATGCGGCCCAAACTCTCTCAACTTTCCTTCTCATACTGCCAGAAGCTTAACCCTGTTCACCACCACGTGGTGAACACTTTGTTCCAGTTTTCCAGGGAAATACTTTTCTTGTTTTAGAGGAAAAGCTACACACATATAGATTCTTCCCCAACATAGTATTTGTATGACTTCAAATATCTTCCTCCACTTCTACCCTTTCATTGTCTGACTTCCCAATATATTAAGCATTTAAGATACAAAAAGTAGAATGGCTTGATTCTATTTCTCATTTCTTCCCTACATTGTACTTTCTATACAGCAGGAAAAGATATAATTTTCCCACTGCTTGAGTGCAGGTAAGGGAAAGTTAAATATATTGAGAGAAACAGGATATGTTATTAATTAAAAATATCATCCAGTCATATAGTTTAACTACGTAAGTGCTTTTAGCAATCTTGCTTTGTGTTTGTGTTTCTATCAATCAGAATAAGTCAGGTTACACTGACATAGCAAATACTCTCCAAACTTCAGACAATGAACACTTTTGTTTTGTTTTTTTTCTTATTCATTTCATCGAAGATCATTTAGGGAGCCTTTTAAACATTACTGCTGGCCTTGCTCCAGGACCTGGGCTGCTATTTGGAATGTAGTGGTTGTAACAAAGGAAAAATAAAGGTCGTGAATTGCCAATTAAATATATTGGTCTAGAAATAAAACACTACTTAAAAATTATTTGACCAGTACAGTTACACTCAATCCAAGATGTTGCTGAGGAGAATACATATTTGCAAATACCCTTAAAGGTTGCAACAATTTTGTTCTTTAGTATTAAATACATTTTTAATTTGTTCTTGTTAAAAAGCATAATCATTCAATAAGAGTATTAAAAAAAAGTGCAAAGTGAATGATTTTGACATTCTCTCTTTCTCCAAAAAATACGGACCAAGTTAAAATAGTCAACTTAAGTAAATCAAACTGTTTCAAAATGTAGAGCTGATCCTCCTCCTTGACATCACTCAATACATTTTTCCAAAATCTTTATTAAGTGTTCATTTGGAAAGCACTATGCAATTTGCTGTGTACAACACCATGATGAAAAACACTGACCTTGCCATCAAGATATTTAAAATTTAATGAGGTGGAAAATGTACACAAATAAATTTTACCCTACAATTCCAATAAAACCACTCTTGTAAAAGTCACAGAGCCTACCTGGTGCCATCTCCAGGGGTTAATTCCCAACATATACGTGACAGACTTCTCTCCACCTTGTAACACAATATTGCTCTTTTCCTCTTTTTTTTTTTTTTTTTTGAGACGGAGTCTCGCTCTGTCGCCCACGCTGGAGTGCAGTGGCCGGATCTCAGCTCACTGCAAGCTCCGCCTCCCGGGTTCACGCCATTCTCCTGCCTCAGCCTCCCGAGTAGCTGGGACTACAGGCGCCCGCCACCTCGCCCAGCTAGTTTTTTGTACTTTTTAGTAGAGACGGGGTTTCACCGTGTTAGCCAGGATGGTCTCGATCTCCTGACCTTGTGATCCGCCCGCCTCGGCCTCCCAAAGTGCTGGGATTACAGGCTTGAGCCACCGCGCCCGGCCGCTCTTTTCCTCTTTTAAAAGCACTAAGCACTCCCTCACTTTTCTCTTGCCTTTTAATTTTATTTTTCTTGTGGGAGATATAAATTAGCTTTTTTCAGCTACACTCATTTTCTTATCTCCAGACTTCTATATTTGACCATCTTTACATCACCACTTGTATATCTAATAAAAAGTTCAAAAATAACATACCCCAATTTAAATTCTGGGTTTTCCCTTAACCAAATACATCTTTTACATTTGCTGCCCATTTCATTAAGAAACACTAAGATTCAGGCAGTACTAACAAAAATTTTTTTAAAGTCATCTTTGCTCTAGAGTTTTCACATGCCCCAAATTTCTCGTCCGAGGGCTCAACAAACTTTTCAGCCAAACATTTAACTGAATTCAACTACTTCTCAATAATTTCACCATTAAAACACACTACCAACTTTTAGGTCAATTTATACAATAGCTGTTGGGCTTATACTTTGCAATTTTGTCACAGCTTCACAATGAATGTCATTATCTACATGAAAATAATTACTGAGTAGTTATTGTATATATCTAGGCTAGAGTCAATCATTTAGCTTTTTATTAGTTACTTGTTGAATGCCTAATATATGCAAGAAATTGTAGTAGGAATACAGGTGACACATTTTATGCCCTTAAAGACTAAATAGGTGAGCACAATTATTTTTAATGCAAGAATCTTTCTTTTATGTTGTTTTTAAAAATGTTTCTGTTCTGTTTAAAAGATTCTCATGGTTATTTTGATTATTGCACAATAACTAAGATAAAATTTCCAAGAATCTTTTTTTTTTTTTTTTTTTTTGAGAGCGGAGTCTCGCTGTGTCGCCCAAGCTGGAGTGCAGTGGCGCGATCTCGGCTCACTGCAAGCTCCGCCTCCCGGGTTCCCGCCATTCTCCCGCCTCAGCCTCCGAGTAGCTGGGACTACAGGCACCCGCCACCGCGCCCGGCTAGTTTTTTGTATTTTTAGTAGAGACGGGGTTTCACCGTGTTAGCCAGGAGGGTCTCGATCTCCTGACCTCGTGATCCGCCCGCCTCGGCCTCCCAAAGTGCTGGGATTACAGGCTTGAGCCACCGCGCCCGGCCTCCAAGAATCTTTTAATAAAATTTGTTTCAAGCTTATTTTTTGACAGTCTTACTAGTTTCATAAAAGAAAAACTATTACTACATTATGTGAAAAGCTCTGCTGTCATTAAATCTTTCCAAATGAAGGTTCAAACATTTGTCATTGAGTCAGTATGTTTTAAAAATCTTCTTATAGAATTAACTCCACCATATAATTGATGGACCTTTTAAAAAACAGATTAAAAACAATCATTTCTCTTTTTTTTGACCAATCCACTGAAATCTGCTAGTTATTATGGTATTTGCAATTATCATATGAATTAAAATAACAATATTTGAAGTGAATTAAAGAAAAAATATCATCTAATATCATTAGTGAATAATTTTCTTATACGCTGGTAAAATTAAACCAGGAAAGAAATCCCCATGCTTTTTCTGAAACAATTATTTAAAAATAAAGCTATGTCAATACAAGAGTTACCTTTCTTTATATCTCTTTTGCTTCTTTGTTTGTTTCGCAGTCCTAAATTTCAAGGTACTCCTGGGATTTGGGGCAATAGGTCACCTCAAGGGATTCCTAGTTCAACACTAAGTTGTTTAAAATCTTCAAAGTTTGGTCTGTGCTTCAGTGCTAGGGATGTAAGTATTGATGCTATATTGAAGTAGTTCATTTGAGGCACTTGTGCATTTTCTAACTTATTCTTTTGGAGATAACTGTAAATTCCATGTTTAGGCCTCATGATGACTTCCATGGAGTTTAATAGCTGATGGGTCTCCCTTGATGTACAGCTTGTCTGTTCTTCTACTCTGAAGAGCTAAGGTGTTTTCATGGTAGTGCTATAAATGTATGATTTTTAATAATATTAAGGAAAAACTTGAGGCTAGTTTCCAATGTTGATAACTCAAGAACACTTTCTATTTCTGTCTAAAAGAGATGTAGCAATCTCAAAAATAATAGCACATGCAAATTATATTGTAATTTTCTTATCATTTGTGATGCTTTAAAGAAGTTTCCATGTATAAAAAGTGAAGAGGACAATGGAAGAAGTTAGCAAAAGAAATATATATTGAATGTATGAATTATAAATACGTTAACTAAATATGATTTAATACATATATAGTAATTTTTCTACTTGCCAGGTGCCTGAACAAAGCAAAAAATAGTAAAACTTTTGTGTCTAAATTCTCACCTGATTCAATGAGAATATTTTTCTGATACCTCTTGAAATGTATTGTCTTGCTTGATTTAAAAACGTATATCTTCATGTTGTTAAGAAATATCTTTGAATATTTCAAAAGTGAAAATATAATTAACACTTGGTTGTTATGGTTCAAAATAAAATACTTTTTTATTGAGTTTTTAACAAATCTTTGAACCTGGCTTCATATTTACTGTTGCATATTCAAATTCTTAGATAAGTCTAGGTGTACATTTAGTTTGTTTTTAAATTCTAATGAAGCATATTGGCAAACTTCTTGAAGAAATATGACATATCTTGGCCAAACAAAACCATTCTAGGTATACATTCAGTTGTTTTTAAATTCTAATGAAACATATTGACAAACTTTATGGAGAAATATGACATATCTTGGCCAAGTAAAACCATTCTGAAAAGCAAATGGCTTATTCTTTTAATGTAGTTTAAAAGTCTGTGTGCTGATTTCTATTAATACAAAAAATAATAATAAATAGATCAAACTCATGAGCTTTCCCGTCACAAAAAGTTTTCTGCCAAGAGCAAAATTCTGCTCAAGAAATGTGAGAAATGTGTCTTGTGGGAGGATGTACAGTGTAGTTTGCCTCCATTTCTAAAGTGTGCATTTGTAATATGCTGCTAAAGGGTAAAACATATCTCCCCGTAGAACATGGCATGATTCTCTTCACTCTATTTTATGCTTTCGATCTATTATTCCACAGATTTTTCAGAATGAAGCCACCTTAAAATTTGTTATTTCACTAACCTGCAATTTAAATAAACTAGAAATATGCTAAGACTCATCAGAGCGTGAATAAAAATAAATATGAGGGAATTTTTCACAAGTCAGTAAGAAATAAACATAAAAATGATAACATAGTAATATTATGGGAAGCTACCAACAATTGTTTCATTTTTTCATAAAAGAAGTTAAGTGTCAAAATATTGTTATCAGAAGATCGCAACTGACTTTCTTTAAATGCAAGCTATACTGCTAACAGGCACAAGTCACTAATAAAAATGTATAGACTATAAGGAGAGAGATTAAAAAGTATTATTTTACTTCTGGTTTCAAATCCAGCATGAAATGAGTTTGCAAATAGTCATTTTTTATGATGAAAAAAATCCTAAACAAACTGAAAATCAATTATTTTTCTTTCACTAATCAGAAAACTAAGTTTGGAGGGCAAACTGCCATACCAAAATGTGGAAAGAAAGATGAATCTGGAGAGTCAAACACAAGATCTGCTTACTGGAGTAGAAGCCATAAACTGAGAAACTGGACTTCAGTAGAAAGGGAGAAATAAAAACTATCCCTGACTCTGAAAGACATATGAAAGTAACTTCTTCAGGGAGAAGGAAAATGATATAGGTAAGACATTCAGATCTATATAGAAAAGGGAAGAGAAAGAATACATGAAGGTAAAATAAAACTATTTTTTATTAGTTTGGAAAACTATTTTTATGCCTAATTGATCTGAGACAACTGTTTGTTTAAAATAATAATAGTACATATTGAGCATCCTTAATTTGAAAATCTGAAATCCAAATTCTCTAAAATCCAAAATTTTTTGAGTTCCAACGTGATGTTACAAGTGGAAAACTTCACATTCGATCCCATGTGATAGGTTGCAGTGAAAATGCAGTCAAAGCATTTTTTCAGGCACAAAATTATCTGAAATATTGTATACAATTATCTCCAGGTTGCGTATAAGGTGTAAATGAAACATACTTGAAGGTTCACACTTGGGTTCCACCCCATAGACATCTCATTATGTATATACACCTATTCCAAAATCAGAAACATTTCTGGTCTCAAGAATTTCAGGTAAGGGATAGTCAACCTGTAGCAAATGTACTGGATAGTTATAGCACATATTCTAAGTAAAATGAATGACAGCAATATCATAAGTAACTGGAGGGAGAAACTGGAATACTCTGTTAAGAGGTCACAGCACTGTATGTGAAATGGCATAGTGTTATTTGAAGGTAAATTAACATTAGTCATATATGCATAATGAAAAATCTAGGGCAAAAGCTAAAATACTTAAAAAGAAATGCAATCAATATGCTAAGAAGAGAGATAAAATGGAAAAGCTAGAGGCAGAAAATGAGGTAACAAAAGGAGAAAAAGAAGCACAACAAATAGAAAATGACTAAAACATGAAAGTTATAAATCTGTGTCACAATCACTTTCTCAATGAATGTTCTAAATATACCAGTTAACAGATATTGTAAGGGAGGATTTAAAAACAGACACAAATATATGTTGCCTATAAGAAACCAAGTTGAAACAAAACCGTATTTTATAAATTTTATAAATATGATATTTATAAATATCATATTTTTATCAACTCAGATACACCTTGCTGAGTAATCAAAAAAGTTGGACTAGCTATATTAATTTCTGCTTTCTACAGGGAAATTTGCCACTGACAAAGTTGAGCATTGTGTAATATTTAAGGGGTCAATTCTCCAAACAGCAACATTAAATTTGTATGTACTGACATCATAGTGTCAAAAAACAATGAGTTTAAAACTGATAGAATTAAAAGGAAAATTACACATATTTATGATGATATTTGGAAACTTTAACACCCTTCTGTTAGTAACTAATGTCAAGCATGCAGAAAATCAGTAAGATTAAGATAATTTCATTAGAACTATTAATCAATTTGATCTACAATACCATAAATATATGGAATACTCTATCCAACAACAGAAAATATACATCCTTCTCAAGCTCATATATAACATTAACCAAAATAGACCACATCGTGTGCTATAATACATAAGTATTTTATGAAATAGAAATAATATCAAGTTTTTTCTTAGTCTAAAACAGAATTAAACTAGATATCAATAACATAAAGTTAGTTGAAATTTTTCCAAATATCTGGAAATTAAACAATATAGTTCTAAATAAATCACAAGTCAAAGAAGTTATCTCAAAAAATTTTAAAATATTAAAAAATTTTCATTTTAAGGTAAATGGAAATTAAAATCAACTTACTCAACATGAAAAAGATAAAAACAGTTAATAGAGGGAAATTTATAGCATTAAATGCCCATATTAGAAAATAATAAAGATCTAAAATCAAGTTTATATTCTACCTATAGCAATTTAAGCATAAACCAAGCAAAATAAAAGATGATAAAACTTAAAATACTAATCTATTAATTTAGAAAAAGAAAAACATTTAAAAGAACCAGCAAATTCAAAATCTGGTTCCACAAAATTTAAATAAAGTTGATAAACCTCTGGTTGGGCTTACTATGAAAAAAATTGAAGACATCAATTACTATATACATACTTCAGCTTTGACCACTGGACTTTGGAGGTCATATTTCCAGAACCCTCTACAGAATAATATGGAGGCATAAGTCTGATTGGAGTGGATTGAAGAGAGAATGACATTGAGCAATAGGAGACAAAAGTATATTTTCTTTAATATTTTGAAAAGTGCTGCTGAAAGATGGAGAGGAGAAAAACTGACCACTATCCAAATTGGAGTCAGTGAGTGTAATAAGATGGGAATAATACAGCATGTTTATAAGCTCATAAAAATGGTCCAGAGAGAAGAAAAAATTGATGATGTATAAATAAGATGATAAAATTGCTGGCATAATGGCTTTTAAAAGAGTTAACATGGATGAGATTTAGCACAGTTTAGTTAAAGAAACAGGACAGAAGAAGTGATTAAGGAGACTGGTGTGTGTTAGATATGGTTGTGGTATTTTGAGTAATTCCTCTTCTGATTGCTCCAGGTCCATAGGAGAGTAGTAAGAATGCACTTGGGGTGATTGTTGAAATGAAATTATTGAGCACTTGAGGAGAGAGGAGAAGGCGCGTGGTCACGTTTTAGAGGGGTTAGAGAATAATGGACAAGGAAAATATAGTATGATTGGCAGAAGGCATTAACTTTTGTGGTCAACACTTAATTTACTTCATTTGACTTTTAAAAAGTTTTTATGCTATTATTAGAAGTATTCTCTTACTATTTTAGTAAGCAAATAAAACCTGAACTGGTATATTGGCAAAATGTATATATATGTGTGTGTGTGTATATATATATTATATATATGTGTGTGTATATATATAGAGTTTAGTTTTTAATAAAGTATATATTAAGAAGTTTTAAATAAAATAGTGTTTTATTTAAGAAAGCAGACTTGTCTTAATTGAATTCTAAATCATTGATGTAAAATCCAGATACTGTATTAGGTGGAAGTAAAATCGTGTTGCAAGCATGGAGCCAATCTAGAAAATTCAGGCAGTAGAACTCTTTTATATAGTAAGACTGGTTTATAAACAGTTCATATAAAAATTTCTGCATAAATTTCATAGATAATTTCAGACTGTTTTACTCCAGAATTTTGTCTTTGACAAACTCAATAGGGAGTGCATACAAATGGGTTCTTATAAAAAGAAAGCCATAAAGTTTATATATGACCTACCTGTTGCACAGATTAATTACATCACAGTAGAAACATTGTGAAGCATTTACATTCCCTTTAATATATTATTGAGGGCTCTTTACAACTTGCATAATGACAGTGCTGACCATAAAGAAGCAGGTATGTTCTTTTCACCATCACTTTATGTTTTAGATAGTATATTTTGTTAGGTTCCTGGAGAGAAAATTAATTTGAATATTTTTCGTATAATGTGTATATATATTGAAACGTTTGAATGGCTTATTTTGCCCTCCTTAATGTTACCTATTTATCTGTTGGCCATTTTGTGATGTTCAATTGCTGCTTGATAACAAGTATTCACAGCAGTATGTTTTTTGATAATAGAGTTGAAATTATAGGCAACCATGAATTAGAACTGAAAGTTAGTATCCCTCCTATTGAGATGAGTATTAAAGTTAATTTTTGTATTTTAAAATATAATCATGCAATCTACTCTAAATTAATTCTTTTCTGAATAATGGAATCATAAAATATTTTACCAGAGAGTGGTAAACGATTTACCTATTTATCCTTATTTAGCAATGAAATATCTATTTTCAGAAATATTTTTAGAAGAATAAATTCACCTGTTTTAAAAATCACATCTTTTAGGGGCTGACTTCCACCTTCCCTATAAATCAAAGCAGAGGGATGCAGCCAGGCTAAGTGGAATAAACAGTGCATCCATACAGAGGGAAAACTGTTTGTAAACCTGAGTAGAACAGCTTCACTTGACAGAATTCCTTGGCTCTCAGTATTCTCATTCAACAAACATTCACAGAAACAGCCATACAAGGTGAATCTGAAAAACAAACAAACAAACAAGAAACCTCTACTAAGCATCTTCTGCAAACAAATCGTTGAACAAAGCAGATACCCACTGTCCCTGACGTGATGCTTCTGTTGGATTATCTATTTTAACTTAGTAGCACTCATATGTCATTATAAGTAATTTTTTTTACCTTTTCCAGAATTTTATTTACCATGTGGTTCTGGATTAGAATCTAATGATAGGAGTGCTTTGTAGATATTTGAAAAATGAAAAAGAAAGGCATGTTGTTTTCTAGAGACAGGCAGACAAGTGAAAAGATGTGGAGTTTACTGAAGCTTCAAGGTGAGTCTTTCTAAAGTACCTTACAGCTTTGTTCTTGCATACTGAGATAGAACCTTACAAAATCACTGGAAAGAATGGGGTGGAGACTGGTAGAGAAGCTGTCACCAATGCTTTTATTTGCAGAAACAAAATGGGCTTGATGTGAATATCCAGATCCTTTGTAGATTTTCTGCAACACCTTGGCTTACATGCAGTCTTCCTGAACCTGAATCGAACACATGGATAGAAAGATGGTATAGTGACAGTTTGACCCACCTTCATTGATCACTTCCACCTCAGGGGTGTGGAGCTGCCAATGCCAGAGGGTCCCTTGCATCTTTTTAAATTTGGCATGTGAAGCATCCAGCATCATTGTCTTTTCTTGATCAAGAACAATTTTCTTTTTGAAAATATTGAGAGACAGAGACTTCCTGGACAACTCAGCCATAAATGGAAAGGGACTGTCAGCAAACCTTTGCCATTTTGTCTTTGATTTTCATTAAAAGAATGCCCCTTAGAGTCTTGGGACATTCTTTAATGTCAATGAAGGAAAAATAGAGCTTCTATTTAATTGTATCTTAACCTTTTAAAATTTGGATTGTTGTCTATGGTTTAAAATGAACATAATAGTTCTAATATCATTTAACTTATAGAATACAATATTAATATGCATCTATTGTATATATAAGCCAATAAAATGTTGCTATTAGTTACAATTGACATTGAGAATAATTGAACTGCATAATATATTATCAATTGGTAAAAGAAAGCTATTGGTATTAGTTTTTAAATCTCAATATTTTATATTCTGTGATTTATAAATATAACAATTTATATTCTTTCATTAAAAAATATGGCACTGTCATTTACTACTTAACACCTATATTTTCAACCTTTTCTACAAGTGATATGACATTGTTTCTCTCAGGCTGAAGCATTGCAGAGCTAGTGCACAATCTTACAGCTTTCTTGTCTTCTCTGAGTGAATGAGAAAGACCTTACATAGCTTTGAAAACCAAAATAAAAGTTTGAGAAAAAATGAAAAATAATATTTCATTTAATTTCATTAAATTTTTTAAAATTTTTAACTGTTTAATTAATAGATAATAGTGAATAAATTTTTCATGTACAACATCATGTTTTGAAATATGTTTATACACTGTAAAATGGCTAAGTCAAGCTAATTTATATATGTATTGCCTCACATAGTGGTCGTTTTCGTAATAAGAATACTTAAATTCTACTCTGTTAGCATTTGTCATTTGTCAACAACACAATTTTTTTTATTAACTATAGTCACTATGTTATACAAGAAATCTCTTAAGCTTATTCTTCCTATTTAACTAAATTCTGTAACATTTGACTAGCATCTCTCCAATACCCTACCTCATCACTCCAGGTCCTGGTGACCACTATTCTACTCTCTACTTCTGCGAGATCAACTTTTTTCGATTATATCAATGAAATCTTGTAGTATTTGTGCTTTTGTGCCTGGCTTATTTCATTTAATATAAGGTCCTCTAGGTTCATCCATGTTGTCACAACTGACAAAATGTTCTTTTTTATGGCTAAATAGTATTTCATTTTGTATATTTACCACATTTTCCTTATAATTCATAGGCTAATGTATTTATTTATTAAAACACTAATGCTTAAGAATTGTTAGCCTAGGCAGCAATGGCAAAACCCCATTCCTACAAAAAAATACAAAAATTAGCCAGACATGGTGGTGCATACCTGTGGTCCCAGCTACTCAGGAGGCTGAGGCAGGAAGATTGTCTGGGCCCAGGCGATTGAGTCTGCAGTGAGCTGTAATCATGCCACTGCACTCCAGTCCGAGTGATAGAGCAAGACCCTGCCTCAAAAAAATAAAAAGAAAGAAAAATAAATGTTGCCACAACATAGCATTAATACAAATGTAATTTACATTTAAAGTCATGGATGGGATATCTTCAAAAATTATGAATGAATATCTTACTGATCTTCAAATAGGGAAAAACTTCAAGCATGAGTGCCATAGATGTAATTATGTCTCATCCAAATTCATATGTTGTAGTTTAAACACCAAGGTGACTACATTCGTTGATAGGGCCTTTAAGGAGATAATTTAAGAGTAAATGAGGTAAAAAAAAAAAAAAAAAATTGGAGCCCTAATCCTATAAGGCTGGTGTCCTTACAAGAAGAGGAGGAGACATCAGAACATGTGCACTCTTGGGCTCTCCTCTCTCTCTCTCTCTCTCTCACTGTGTGTGTGTGTGTGTGTGTGTGTGTATGCTAACAGAGAAAAGGCCATGTGAGGACACAGCAAGAAGATTCCATCTGCAAGTCACAGGAGAAAAGCCTGACCAAAAGCCAACCATAATGAGACCTTGCTCTGAGACACTGAGCCTCCAGAACTGTGAGAAGATAAATGTCTGTTGTTTAAATCACCCAGCCTATGGTATTTTTTGGCAGCCGGAGCACAGGTATATTGATTAATGAAAAAGAAAATAGAGGCTGGGTGCGGTGGCTCACGCCTGTAATCTCAGCACTTTGGGAGGCCGAGACAGGTGGATCACGAGGTCAGGAGATCAAGACCATCCTGGCTAACACTGTGAAACCCCCGTCTCTACTAAAACATACCAAAAAAAAAAAAAAAAAGAAATTAGCCGGGCATGGTGGCGGGCGCCTGTAGTCCCAGCTACTTGGGAGGCTGAGGTAGGAGAATGGCGTAAACCCGGGAGGCAGAGCTTGCAGTGAGCTGAGATCTCGCCACTGTACTCCAGCCTGGGCGACAGAGCAAGACTCTGTCTCAAAAAAAAAATAAATAAATAAATAAATATATATAGAAATGAAAAGTTTTCAGTGTATAAATATTTTAAAATTTTGTACAGTAAATGCCTACAATAAATAAAATTAAAAGTTGAATGAAGAAATGGACAAAATTTAACATAAATGGAAAGCAACTGATTTATAATGCAGATAATTGTATAAGAATAATATAAAATATGAAAAGGGCAAAATCATAAATGGAAATTTATTACTTAAAGGTGTATATTATTATATTTCTATTTCTTCTATAGTTTTATACTTATTACTATAATAAATATAAATTAAAATGTTATAATCTTTCACTTATCCAATATTCAAGGGATGTCACTTTAATGATATTTTCATTATAAATTGGCAAAGATCAAATTTTAGCTGTGAGTTATCTGTATCGCCACTTTCATATCTCTCTGAGTATCTAGGATTGACAGTGGTGCTGTAAAGGGGTACTATAGTAATAATGGGGGAATAAATTATGCTGAAATCATGGTCTAAAAGTTTACTTCTTGTTCATGTCTAATGCAAGACAGTGATAGACCTCTTTTCTTCACAGTGTTTCTACACAATCTGTAACACTGCCACATGAAAACAAATTTAATAATTTGCCTTGTCAGGAAAAGAGTAGAGAAACGAAAGAACAATCAATTTGCCTGGAAGTAAGGCAAAGTCCTTCTATCAGAATATACTAGCTGAATCTAATCACACAGGCCTGCTCAACAGCCAAAAGGTCAATATAGTACAGGTGCCAGGAGATTGGAAAGAGCTGGACATTGGAAGTCTCCACTACAGGAATCAGATAATGTAACAGGAAGAGAATAAGTTTAAAGTATTCTGAAGAAAATTTAAAATTTTTAAATTATTTAAATGTTTGTTTAACTTAAAATATTTGTTCCCTCGGAACCAGTAAGTTTTCTTCTTATAATTGATTCAAATAAATTGAGTATAATAAGCAGTAACATATTTTTTTAATTATTATATGCTAGGTATTCTGTAACTTAATTTTTATTCATAATCTCATTTAATTCTCACAAAACAGCCTATGAACTAGTTAGTAATATCATCTTTATTATGATTGACAAAGAACATAAACATACAGAACCTTTAGTAATTTCTACAATGTCACTCAACTAATAAATTTTGGGGCTGCAGTTTTAATACAGGTAATATTATTCTAAAGCCAATGGTCTTAATTTCTACATGTTACTAATGATACCTAAAAAATATTCTCAAGGAAGTTTACCAAAATATTTTTATTACTGAGTGATATTCAAAGGAAAAAAATAGCTTCCCAACTATAGAAGAATGGTTAAATAAACTGGATTATAGCCATATGATTAAACATAAATAGCCATAAATAAAACAAAAACAAGTATTTACAGTTATTTAGAAAGTACTTTAAAGTGATAGAACAAATAAAAATGCAGCATTCAAACCCATATTCTATTTCACATTTTAGTTATTTGCCCATCCATTAATTCATTTATTGAACAATTTTTTTTTTTGAGACAGAGTCTTGTTCTGCCTGTCACCCAGGCTGGAGTGCAGTGGTGCAATCTCAGCTCACTGCAACCTTAGCCTCTCAGGTAATTTACTGAACAAATATTAATTGTGCAAATATTATTTGCCACACACTTTACTCTGCTATTAAGGACACAGCAATGAAGGGAAAGTGATAAGACAGGAGTGTAGGGAGGAGGGGAGAGAGGGGTGAAGCTGATTTGTAGATGGTAGTCAGACTACTCTGAAAAATTAGTATTTTTGTTCACACATAAATGATCTTATATTCTAATGTATCATAGTACAGAGAACATTCTGGAGAGACTGAAGAGCCAGTGCGGTCATGGTGGTAGAAAACCATTTAGCAGTTTCAGAGGCAGAAATGAACCCTGTTTAGTGGAGATTTATTAGAGAAGGAGTGGGTAGTATAGATGAAGCTAGATTTAAGTAAGACCCAGATCATCCAGGGACTTGTAAGTCAGACCAAGTCATCTTGAATTACTGATTGACTTTCCCCAACAGATTGGACTGGGAAGAGAGAAACAGATAAATTATATGATTTTGTCAGGAGTTCAACTGAGCTGAAGACAGCTGAGCTGCTGGGTGTCAGAGCAGTCTTAGGACATCAAACCAAAATGAAAGTACCAATCGATCATTTAATCATCTACTGAGATGATATAAACAAGAGGCTGCAACAAAGAAAGTGCCATCCATGCCTCTTCTGTCCTCTTCCGTTTTCCATAATGACACTTCTCACAGTAGAGAGCTAGGTATACAGATGTGGGGGGTCCTCTCACTATGAGGGAGACCCCACAAAAAAGGCTTCTCCTGTTGTATGGATCCAAGGGCTAGAGAATGAAGGGTGGCAGAAGTTGGAGAGAAAAGTACTGAAGATTAAGTGGAGAAAATGTCTTCAGGTTACTCACCAAATTTCCTAATGAAAAAAGGTTTAGACAGTGGTACCTGGAGAAAGACACAACCTAAGGCCATTAATAAAACAGCTTCTGAACGAGGGTCCCAGAGCTAGCAATACAGGTATGCATAAGAGGGTAGCTGGCCGGGGAAAGTGAGTTCCTGAATCTGCCTTCACAAACTGCAATGCGTTGACTCTGCACCAGGTCTGGTGTTGGGAGATCAACTTCCCTGTGAGACCTGCCAGATAATGTTCTTGTTTGCCTATGGTCAGGACTGAAAAATCACATGGGTTTTGGGCCATGAGTTGGTTCCCTCAATTTCATGTTCTTAAGGCTTGTCTATATAAGAAATAGTGTATATACATGTATATTAACATACTATTTTTATAGAAAAGTATCAAAAAGAAGTATACAGATTATTGATCATCATCATCTTTGATTAATGAGATTATGATTAATTTTTGTTTTTCTTGTTGAATTTTTCATATTAAGATGATGATGTGAGCTTATGTGTATAAAGAACACAGCCTGAAGGCATTAAGATAAGTTAGTGGAAAGAAGTAAGATTTGAGTTTGGCTTTGGATCATGAAAAGAAATCCTGGATGCTAAAGAAACGAAGAATTTATGAAGAAACAGAATTACAAGTCAAAGCTATGATACAGAAAAGTTTGTTATCTGAAGGAAATCTAATAGTTTTATTTAATTCAAAGAAGAAAAATTAGTATCAAATGGTACAGTGATAGGCATCTTGGTTTATATGCAATTCTACAACTAATGGAGAGTAAATTGGAAAAGTTTTGTATCAAGTTGTGGAAGCAACTTTGAGCTCATCATATAAATTGTTGTCATAACTTTTCAAGAAATAAACAATAGTAGAGTCAATTAATGTGAATTTTCTTGTGTCTCACTGAGAACTCCTTGATTATAACATACACTTCCCTGGCCTTTGATTGCTTTACTTTCTCCTAGCTTGTGTGCAATACCTGTGTAGTTCTGAGTATTTATCTGATCTCTTTATGTAGTAAATTAATAAGTGATTCCTGTTCAAAGACATGAGTTCAGATTCAAGTCAAAATAATACTTCTGGACCATGTAAATTTCCCAGTGTCAAATTACTTCTAAGTTTACAGGTAATGTCCGCTCCCACCTCCATCATAAGATGTGAGCTTTAACTGTATTCAGAGAAGCTTACATTGTGAGTGTCATGACTTAGAGCTATGAATGAATGCAGCTTTTTTCCCCTCTTTATTAAAAATTCTTGTCCAGAAAATCAAATTAGGACCTAAGCAGAGACATCTATACCCATTTTCCCAAAGTAGAAACATTAAGAATAACTCCAAAAATTCAGCCAGACAAACCGTCCTTAGTTGTCTAAAAATATATGTTATCCTCACTACATAAGGGCTCTATTAAATAGCAAGAGGCAGTGGCATTAATGATGATCTGTAGAATAAGCTGGATTGTTTTTAAAAGTGGAGACACAATACGTTAGTTTGGGAAGGAGTTAATATAGATAAGCGTCAGGAAGATAGAACTGGAAATCGGCCGGGCGCGGTGGCTCAAGCCTGTAATCCCAGCACTTTGGGAGGCCGAGACGGGCGGATCACGAGGTCAGGAGATCGAGACCATCCTGGCTAACACGGTGAAACCCCGTCTCTACAAAAAATTACAAAAAACTAGCCGGGCGAGGTGGTGGGCGCCTGTAGTCCCAGCTACTCGGGAGGCTGAGGCGGGAGAATGGCGTAAACCCGGGAGGCGGAGCTTGCAGTGAGCTGAGATCCGGCCACTGCACTCCAGCCTGGGCGACAGAGCGAGACTCCATCTCAAAAAAAAAAAAAAAAAAAAAAAAAAAAAAAAAAAAAAAAAAAGAACTGGAAATCAAAGAGCAGGAACAGATGGGGAAGAGTTTACAGAATGAAAATCTGTGGGATTTGGGAATTAATTGGTTGTGGAGAAGAGGGAGTGGTAAACAATTACTCTGAGATTTCTTTTTTTTTTTTTTTTTGCTTTTTTTTTTTTTTATTATACTTTAAGTTCTAGGGTACATGTGCATGACGTTTATATCATGTATAACTCCCCAATGCAATCCCTCCCTCCTCCCCCCTCCCCATGATAGGCCCCAGTGTGTGATGTTCCCCTTCCCGAGTCCAAGTGATCTCATTGTTCAGTTCCCACCTATGAGTGAGAACATGCGGTGTTTGGTTTTCTCTTCTTGTGATAGTTTGCTAAGAATGATGGTTTCCAGCTGCATCCATGTCCCTACAAAGGACGCAAACTCATCCTTTTTGATGGCTGCATAGTATTCCATGGTGTATATGTGCCACATTTTCTGAATCCAGTCTGTCACAGATGGACATTTGGGTTGATTCCAAGTCTTTGCTATTGTGAATAGTGTTGCAATAAACATACGTGTGCATGTGTCTTTGTAGTAGAGTATTTATAATCCTTTGGGTATATACCCAGTAGTGGGATGGCTGGGTCATATGGTACATCTAGTTCTAGATCCTTGAGGAATCGCCATACTGTTTTCCATAATGGTTGAACTAGTTTACAATCCCACCAACAGTGTAAAAGTGTTCCTATTTCTCCACATCCTCTCCAACACCTGTTGTTTCCTGACTTCTTAATGATTGCCATTCTAACTGGTGTGAGATGGTATCTCATTGTGGTTTTGATTTGCATTTCTCTGATGGCCAGTGATGATGAGCATTTTTTCATGTGTCTGTTGGCTGTATGGATGTCTTCTTTTGAGAAATGTCTGTTCATATCCTTTCCCCACTTTTTGATGGGGTTGTTTGTTTTTTTCTTGTATATTTGTTTGAGTTCTTTGTAGATTCTGGATATTAGCCCTTTGTCAGATGAGTAGGTTGCAAAAATTTTCTCCCATTCTGTAGGTTGCCTGTTCACTCTGATGGTAGTTTCTTTAGCTGTGCAAAAGCTCTTTAGTTTAATTAGATCCCATGTGTCAATTTTTGCTTTTGCTGCCGTTGCTTTTGGTGTTTTAGACATGAAGTCCTTGCCCATGCCTATGTCCTGAATGGTACTACCTAGGTTTTCTTCTAGGGTTTTTATGGTATTAGGTCTAACATTTAAGTCTCTAATCCATCTTGAATTAATTTTCGTATAAGGGGTAAGGAAAGGATCCAGTTTCAGCTTTCTACTTATGGCTAGCCAATTTTCCCAGCACCATTTATTAAATAGGGAATCCTTTCCCCATTTCTTGTTTCTCTCAGGTTTGTCAAAGATCAGATGGCTGTAGATGTGTGTTATTATTTCTGAGGACTCTGTTCTGTTCCATTGGTCTATATCTCTGTTGTGGTACCAGTACCATGCTGTTTTGGTTACTGTAGCCTTGTAGTATAGTTTGAAGTCAGGTAGCGTGACGCCTCCAGCTTTGTCCTTTTGACTTAGGATTGTCTTGGCAATGCGGGCTCTTTTTGGTTCCATATGAACTTTAAAGCCGTTTTTTCCAATTCTGTGAAGAAAGTCATTGGTAGCTTGATGGGGATGGCATTGAATCTATAAATAACCTTGGGCAGTATGGCCATTTTCACGATATTGATTCTTCCTATCCATGAGCATGGTATGTTCTTCCATTTGTTTGTGTCCTCTTTGATTTCACTGAGCAGTGGTTTGTAGTTCTCCTTGAAGAGGTCCTTGACATCCCTTGTAAGCTGGATTCCTAGGTATTTGATTCTCTTTGAAGCAATTGTGAATGGAAGTTGATTCCTGATTTGGCTCTCTGCTTGTCTGTTACTGGTATATAAGAATGCTTGTGATTTTTGCACATTAATTTTGTATCCTGAGACTTTGCTGAAGTTGCTTATCAGCTTAAGCAGATTTCAAATCTAGTTGACTGAACAAATTGTGGTGTTCTCTCTCTATATAAAGTGCTTAGGCATGTTTCCCTGAGACTCAGCTGGTCATAGTTTTTATGATGATTCCTAGGATTCAGCTGAGTGGGGTTTTCACTCAATCAATCCAATCGATAAACATGTCACACACTGATATCACAGAAACAATGTAAATCTGAACCTTGGAAAATATATCTAAATATTCTGCATATGTGTAACTGTGTGTGTGTGTGTGTGTGTGTGTGAGATATGTGTGTGAAGTACAGCACAATAATAGTCTGTATGCAACCATTTATCTCTGCTAAGCACTGTTTTAATATGGCTTAATATGCATCAACTCATGAACTAACTCAAACTTCAAACAAAAATGCTATTTTTTGACTAGGTGCTATTATTAATTCAATATTTACAGAAAAGAAAAGTGAGGTTTAAAGAGGTTAAATGATTTTCCAAGGGGCACAGAACTGGCAGACACAGAGGCTTATGTGAAGTCAATCTCATTCTAAGCCTTACAATAATTCCTCATAATGTGCTTCACTATCCAAACCTGGGGTGGTTGGGGAGAGTAGATATGCAGGTCATAGAATCTGGGATACTTTGGCAAAAACAGAAGGTCTTTGTTAGAAGCATGGATGAGGCTGCTTGTCGGGGAAGCACTGATACTCAGATTTTCTGAAGCATAGGATGAGAATAGCCGTGCTAGGGGAGTAGGAGAGCAGGTTTAATTCATGCCCCATGGTGGGGACAACTCACTATTCCCATCAAAACTTCAGTCCAGAACTGGATTAGGTAATGTTAGAGGAGATGATCAATAAAAGGAGTTCCCAATATTGAAGGGTAATACTAGATAAAGAAGCCTGTATTTTAAAATGATTGTAAGTTATTTCTTTCACTTTTACATTCTTCTCAAAATCCACTCATAAGGCTTTATCTGTGTTCAAGAATATAGCAGTGAAAAACAGGTCCAGACAGACTAAACAATCTAGACTTTATAATAAACTGAACAGACTGGCCACTGTATTTACATAGACTGACGTGCTTGAAGTAATGACTGTGGATGACCCTTTGAGACCCTAAACAAAATGGACAACTATGAACATCATTTTACTGCCCAACAGTCATTTTCCTTGTTGTCCTTCAGCCTCCACTTTCTGTTTAGGCAGCCTTTGTGATTCAAGGGAAACTGCCGAATTTGAGCTTCAGGGCTTGATCCTGATTAAGAACGGTTACAGCAGCAATTCCATATTTTGCTGGTGAAAGGTTTAAGAGCAGATTCATAGTGCAATGGACTTAATGAGACAAAATATTTTCTGAAAAGTTTTTAATTTTTTTGTCTGTTTGTTTCCAGGAGAAATTCATTCCAGATTGTGAAGAAATCTTAGTGCCAATTGCTCTGGCAGCCATATTATGAGCATGAGACAATCAGCCATAGAAAGAAATACTCTGTATGATAGTTTAGAAAGAAGCAGGACAGAAACTTCTAGAGTTACATTGATTAATGGCTGAATCTGTGAATCCTTATGTCTGTCCTAACTTTGGATACGTACTTCTATGAGTAAATTATTTTCCTTATCAAAATCTCTTCTTGTTTAAGCCAGCGTGAATCAAAGTTTCTGTTTTGTGTAAACAAATGTCTTTTACTGGTATGCTGACAATCTGATTAAATTGAGCAATCCAGATACATAGATATGACCAGTTTTGAATACCAGTTTGGTTTTATGAACAATTTGAGACCTTGGCTACTCCAGAAATAATAATACTCTGGTACTTTTGAGTAATATCAGATCAGGATCTCTGACTAAACCTGGTAGACACACAGTTCAAGTACCCAAAAGGTTTCTGTTCTCTTGCCCAGCCAACATCTCAGGAAATCAGTCATTCGTGTACAAAATGAGAGCTTGATCACCCTACCTAGGCTCTGTCATGCTTCTGCATTTGGCGGGTGGGTGACCTGAAGACCTGGCTCAGCTGGCATAGCTGGGCCTCTTTCTTTAAGTGGTCATTTATTCTAAGCTTTTCTATTGGTCAGGCAATAATGCATAGGACAGTCCAGATTCAAGGGAAGTAGAAATAAACCTAGATTTGATTGTTTATTTTCCCATAAAATTAAATTACAAATTATATAGCAGGGGTGCTGACAATGAATACTTGAGTGAAAAAGATTGCTCATATGAGTTACCACGTAAAATGATTACATTCCTGATAGATAAAGTTTTAGAGTTGCTATTTTTTAATCACAATTTATGTATAGTACTTTGAATAAGTTATTCCAATGATTTTTAGGTTGTTTTTCAGAGGTCCCTTTATTTAAAGATGAGAGGAGAGGTTGGGAAGAAGCACATGAAGCTAACTCTCAGCCCCCACCAGTCCTTCCACATTCTACTTCCTAGCAGTTCAACTTTATCTGTTTTGTGTATTGAGCATCTGGGTAATATTTTATTTGGAAAAATAATTCTATTCTTTTTTGTTTAAAGAACTTTGTACATTCTTCTCTGACTTTATATGGTTTATCACATTTTAGCTATTTGGGATTATAATAGAACCCTTACATAAAAAGTAAACCTGTAGTTCAGATCTCTCATATTCAACTACAGGTCATGTTTTCAGAATGACGTTGTGCACAAAGCTATGAATCTACTTAAATTTTCATAGAGACATTTAGTATTATGAAATTCTTTATTACAAAACTAGGGTTTTACTTTTTGCATAACTAATATCAACATTCGTATTTGATATTGTCCTTGAGGTTGACTAAGAGTAACAATATTTTCAATAAAATAGAAACTTCTAAATATATTTGCTGTTTTAAAATGATAGTTTTTGTACTTATAAATTAATCTAAAATTATTTTAATCACTATATTATGTGACAAGGTGCCATTAATTTTAAAATTGTTTGCCACATCATTTAAAAAATTTGGTGACTTCTCTATGTCAAAACAAACATCAACAAGGTCAAAACAAAACAACTTTGTTTTATTAAGAACATAATCAGTATGTTGTAAAACAGTTATTTTTGTTTTAACCTCAGCTGTGAACAATAAAGCAAAAGGAAAATAGACATACATACACATATTTAGAAGTTTGATATGAGACAAGACTGAAACACTCTACTCCTTCACTCAATTTATCCTCTTCCTTCTTAAGAGTTAGACTTAGGATGATGCACTTCTCTGTTCCATAAAAGAAATTTCTATGAAAGTAGAACAAGAATAACCTCTGTCTTTCATTATGACCCATCATATTATATCTTGTACATTGAGTAGACAGATGAGGTGAAATTTCTACTTCTTCTTCTTATCACAGTAAGTCAACTTTAAGAATGCCTATATTTTTAGACAAAGGTTTAGTAATTTTCAGTGCTGAAACCTTTAATCATTCATTGTGCCTGTAACAAAAAGATAGAACTTATTTCAAAAATAGCAGCCTTGTCATTTGAACTAAAGAAAGAAGTCTACAATGTTAATAGATCACTGTGACAGGTTTTGTGGTTAGAAATAGGACAGAGGCAAAAAAAGAAAGTACTATTTTCATTTATCTTTCTTAGTAGTATGGACAGTCAGAGAGAGAGAGAGAGACAGAGAGAGAGAGAGAGTGCATTTGAACATGCAGATATTTTACTCTGGCTAAAAACAATTTAAAACGTTTTTTTACGCTATCCAGTGGTTTAAACCTTATGTTGACAGATAATAAAACTATTCTTTTTTTTTTGTCAGCTTTAAAGAATATTTATTCATCCATCTAATCATTTTATCTTTTTTGTTATTCATTTAACAAGTATTTATTGAATACTTCTATTAGTTTAAATACTGTGCTAGTTAATGCTTTTCTAACAGTGAAAAGGATACTATTTAACAACATACCAAACAACATACCAAAACAACATGAAAAATTAAAACATTAAACATAAAATTCAATAATTAATTTTAGCTCAAACAAGTTTATATAAATATGTGGTAATAATTTCTGACAAAATCCATATGCAGATTCTGCTAACAGAGTTTTATATATGTTTAAAAATCAGTTTTAAACCATTAGTTTAAAAATCAGACTACTGAATATTTTATAGAGGAAAAATTATATAATACAAAATCTTAAGAAATAGAAAAGAGAAATACTCAAACAGAAATAATGTTTTATTAAAGACTCTTAAGTATTGTTAAAAGAAAAACTTTAGATGAATTAGATTTAGCAGAGTATATTTGAGCAAATAAAACTTCATGTATAAGGCAGCCCTCAAAACAAGGAGACGTTCAGAGATTTCCATCCAGCGATGTGGGAAGGTAGTATTTACAGATGGAAAAAGGCAGAGACATACAGAAAGAGCTTGAAAGATTATAGCTTAACAATCACCTTATATGAATTTAGTGTGATTAGTTTGCAGCCTGTGATTGGTTGAAGTTTGGCTGATGTGATTGGCTGAAACTCAGCTACATATTACAAAAATACGATTTTAGTTATGTTGTAGTTTGTTTACATACCAAGTTACATTACAGTTTGCTACATACAAAGGCAGCTTTAGACAAAATTTAATTTAACAGTATAATGGAGTATTATATGAACAGTTGTTTTTGTCTTGCTGTCTTGTAAGAGATAAAATAGCGTATTTTTAAAAATTTTATTTAGCCATTAGTGAATTTTTCTATGTTATTAAATGTTGACAGACAGTATTTTAAATTCTAGATAATTCTATGCAATTATAATTTCCTTTAACATTTACAAGGCCCAATATCTTCAAATTCCATATTAAACCAACATTTATTATGAACTTTGCATAAAATACAACATATCTTATACAAATATGTATTATTTTATCTTACAATCAAGTGATATGAAAGTATGGTGGTGAAGTTATTACCGAATTCAATTTTAAAAAGAACCAAAAATAGAAAAAACCTTATCCTTGAGATGCAACGATGTGACTTTTTAGGCACAATGTGTTTTCAAATAAGCAACGATATAGTTCACATTAATTAATTCCTCCAAATTCTAGAAGAAAGAAAACAGAAGAAAATAAAAATTTGGCATAAAATGTATTGAGCATTTACTAGATGACATACATTATGGTTAGAAGGGAAGTGAGTTTGTTATTTTCACATTTTCAAGTGAAACCTGAATTTTTGAGATTTAGAATCTCTCTTACTTTGTTCAACATATCTAAGACTGGGTAAATTATAAACAACAGAAATTTATTGCCCACAGTTCTCTGAGATCAATGCACCAGCAAACTAGATGTCTTTGTAGAGGAGCCATTCCTCATAGATAGATGGTACCTTCTTACTGTATCTTCACATAGTAGAAGGGTGAGAGCAAGATATCTCCTTTCAACATCTTTTAGAAAGGTTTTAATCCCAAACATGAGGGCAGAGTCCTCATGGCTTAATCACTTCCCCAAAGGCCTTACCTTTTAATACTACTACATTGGGTATTATGATCCAACATACGAATCTGGGTGTTGTGCCAACATTCCAGCACAGCATTCTGCCCCTGGCTCCCCCAAATTTATGTTACTATCATATGCAAAATGCATTCATTTTATTACAATAGCTCCCAAAGTCTTGTTACAGTACCACTTTACATGTCTAAAGTCCAGAGTCACTTTTTTTTTTTTTTGAGACAGTCTCACGCTGTTGCCTGGTCTAGAGTGCAATGGCGTGATCTCAGCTCACAGCAACCTCTGCCTCCTGGGTTCAAGAGATTCTCCTGCCTCAGCTTCTCGAGTAGCTGGGACTACAGGTGCGGGCCACCACGCCCAGCTAATTTTTGTATTTTTAGTAGAGACGAGGTTTCACTATGTTGGCAGGCTGGTCTCTAACTCCTAACCTCAGATGATCCACTTGCCTTGGCCTCCGAAAGTGCTGGGATTACAGGCGTGAGCCACCACTCCTGGCCCAGAGTCACATCTTAATATCTAAATCAGATATGAGTGAGACTCATGGTACAGATTATCCTTAGGCAAATCACTCTTCAAGTATTAATATGCAAACCAAAAATGTTATGTACTTTCAAATTACAATGGCGGAACAGGAATAGAATAGATAGCTTCATTACAAAAGAGCAAGATAGGAAAGAAGAAAAAGGTAATAGGTCCCAACCGAATCCAAACCCTGGCAGAGGAAACATTAAATTTTAATGCTCCAGAATAATCTTTTTTGACAGAAAGATATACCTTCTGGCACACTGGATCAGAAGCTCAGTCTCCAAGGCTTTAGAGGATCTCACTCACATGGCTTTGTTGAGAGTACATGCCTCAGTTCTCTCACTGTCTGGGTAGAGGCTTATGCTGAGCTGGACTGTATGTCAGTGGCTCTACCAGTCTGAGTTCATAGGATTGGCCCTGCTCTCATAGCTCCATTAAGCATCACCCTGGGTGGGTACTGCTTGTGGTAGTCCTAACTCCATGGTCCTATTGACCATTGCCTTAGTAGAGGATTATTGTGGTATGTCCACCGTTTCAGCAGTTCTCTGCCTGAGCCCCAAGACTCTCTGGTACATCCTTTATCATCAAGGTGGAGGGAGACAGATTCTTACAATTTGTGTATACTACATCATGATAGAGATTGCACCACAAAGATGCAGCCAGGCTTTATAACTTGAACCTTTCAAAGAGGCAACACAAACTACACTTGAACTCACTTGAACCTCAGCTGCGGCAGCCAGGTAGCACTGCACCAGAAGGGAGGCAGTGAAGCCTTGAAATTATTCAGTTCCCAAGTCTCCGGCAGTCTGGGACTGTGATGACTAGGACAGTCCCAGAGATCTCTGAAATACCTTTAGGATTTCTTCCATTGTCTTGATGAATAGCACCAGGCTCCTGCTCACCCATACTAATATCACCACCAGTTGGTCCCTTGGCCACACTCTTGGTGTTCTCTCCTGACCATGCTTTTCTGTTTTAGAACATGACTAGGCTAAAACATTTCCAAATTGAAGTTCTCCTTCTATTCTATTAATTCTATCTTTGATTTGTTTCTCTCTTCTTACATTTACTATAAGCAGTCAAGAGAAATCATGCCACACACTCGACACTTAGAGATTCTTCCACCAAATATCCTGTTTCACTGCTCACAAAGAACTAAGGTGTAAACACTATTTAGTCAAGTTCTTTACCAATTTATAACAATGGTGGCCTTTCTTTTGGGTTTCAATAGCATGTTTCATACTTCCATCTGAATCTCATCAGAATGGGCTTTACAGATATTTACAATTCTACTAACATTCTAACCATGACCACTTAGGTAATCTATAAGAAGACTGAGGCTCTCTCTAGAGCTGTCTTCTTCCAAGCCCTCATCAAAATCAGCCTTTGTGGTTAAGGGCAATATAGACTTTTTCCAGCATTTGCCTCCAAACTCTTCCACCCTCTGCCCATTCCCAGTTTCAAAGCTGCTTCCTAATTTTGGGGTATTTGTTATATCAGTACCCCATTTATCAGTACAAATTGCTGTCTTAGTCTTTTTTGGGTGACAATAACAAAATACCTTAGACTGGGTAATTTATAGGTAATAAAAATAAATTGCTAACAGTCCTGGAGACTGGGGAGCCCCAAATCAAGGCTATAGGTAAATTTGGTGCCTGGTGAGAAGCTTTTCCTCATAGATAAGTGATGCCTTCTTGCTGTGTCCTCACATGGCAAAAGAGGGCATGGCAGCTCCCTTCAAATTCTTTTATATGAACACAGATTTCATTCATAAGGGCAGAGCCTTAATGACTCAATCACTTTCCCTAATGCCCCACCTCTTATTTTTACCGTATTGGGTATTAAATTCCAATATATTTGGGGGACAACAATATTCAGACTATAGCAACATCCCAGTCTAGAGCTGTACCTTGACCCCAAAACCAGACTTTAAAAAATATTTAAAACATGTAAAGTGTTTAATGCTCTACTGCTTCATTGACATTGTGTGAATGCTAATGATAACCTTTAATACAGATTTTCACAAAACACATTTATGTAAATGGCAGAAGAAGAATTAAAGCCAATATCCTCCACCTTCAATTCCAATACACTTTCACTGTAACTTGTTGCCTTATTCAATATGACAAATATTAAAAATATTATACAACATGATTATAAGAAAATTGTTAATGTTCATAAAATTGCTATCTTAAAAGAAAATAATGGCTGGGCACGGTGGCTTACACCTGTAATCCCAGCACTTTGGGACGCCAAGGAGGGCACATCACTTGAGGTCAGGAGATCAAGACTAGCCTGGCAAACATGGTGAAGCCCTGTCTCTACTAAAAATACAAAAATTTAGCCAGACGTGGTGGTAGGTGCCTGTAATCTCAGCTACTCAGGAGACTGAGGTAGGAGAATTGCCTGAACCCAGGAGGCAGAGATTGCAGTGAGCTGAGATTGCACCATTGAATACCAGCCTAGGTGACAGTGTGAGACTGTCTCAAAAAATTAATTAATTAATTAATTAATATCTTTCTGTGTATGTTATAGTTAATCTTAGATTATATGTGTATTATTTTATCAGTTTTCTAAATTTAAGATATTTACATATCAATCTCTTAAACTTGGATAAATTAAATCTGTTTACCAAATTAATCTCTAAATGCCTCCTTTCATTAAGAACATTCACGTGCAGCTTTGGACAGTCAAATTATTAGATAGATTCTCTCCCAATCTATTTTAGGATGAGAAACTCATGTATCATTTACACTTCATCATATTTATGAATCATTAGAATGGTGAGTGAAGAGGAAAGAAAAGAGGGAGAAGAAAACTCTTCCCCATGTATTAGTCCATTCTCACATTGCTAAACATAACTACTTGAGACTGGGTAATTTATAAACAGAAAAGTTTAATTGGCTCATGATTCCACAGGCTGTACAGGAGGCACGGCTGGGGAGGACTCAGGACACTTACAATCATGGTAAAATGTAAAGAAGGAGGCGTATCATGACCAGAGCGAGAGGAAGAGAGTGAAAGTGGAGGTGCTACACAGTTTTAAACAAATCGATATTACAAGAAGTCACTACCAGGAGAATAGCAAGGAGGAAATCCACCTCCATGATCCAGTCACCTCCCACCAAGCTCCTCCTCCAACACTGGGAATTACAATTCAGCATGAGATAAGGGCAGGGACACAAAGCCAAATCATATCACCCACCACTGTAAAAAATCACAAACGTAAGTCACCATAATTTTCTTGCTGGCATCTTATGGCATATAAATATTACCTTATTTTTTTATTTAAAAAATGTGCGAAAAACTCTCAAAGATTTATACACAATTTAGGAACATTTCTATAAGTCTTACAAGTATAAATAGCATCTTATATAATAAATTTTAAAATATATTTTATCATTTGGAAAAAAACTAATAAAAGTAAAGATAAATATATTCACATTCATTTGATTATTAGAAAGACTGAGAAATATTCAATGAAAGAACTAACTTATCACTCTCAATCTTCATTTGTTAAGAAACACAATTTTATTTTAATGATTATTGCTGAGAGATTTCTTAGTTTTCTTTTTTTCTTTTTTTTTTTTTTGAGATGGAGTCTTGCTCTATCACCTATGCTAGAGTGCAGTGGCACAATCTCGGCTCACTGCCTCACTGCAACCTCCGCTTCCCAGGTTCAAGCTATCCTCCTGCTTCAGCTTCCTGAATAGCTGGGACTACAGGCGTGTGACACTACACTCAGCTAATTTTTATATTTTTGGTAGAGATGGGATTTCACCATGTTGGTTGGCCAGGATGGTCTCAATTTCTTGACCTCATGATCTGCCCACCTCGGCCTCCCAAAGTGCTGGGATTATAGGTGTGAGCCACCATGCCTGGATGAGAGATTTCTTAAACAGTGATGTTCTGCTTATAAGAAGATACTTCCTAAAGTAGAGTGATTTATATGGGGAAATGACTGCTAAATCAACCTCAGCATTGTTGGTACTTGCAAGGGATGCCTTTTATTGATTAATATGCAGAATAAAATAAGTTATTTATTCTTAATGTCCATACTAATTCCAGAATCTCTCTGATGAAAACATATATTTTATGTTTAATTATTTGTATTATATATTTTGTTTAAGTATACATTTTCCAATAATATGTGAGTTTCTTAGTTTTTGTTGATGTAACAGAATATCAGATTGAGTAATTTATGAAGAACAGAAGTTTATTTGGCTCACATTCATAGAGGCTGGGAAGTCCTAGGTATAGCACCAGCATCTGGCAAGGTGAGAATGAGCTCTTCATACAGAAAGAAAAAGGTGGACCAAATTTCCCTCTTTTATAATAAAATACACCAAAAATAATTGCATTAATCTAGTCATAAGGATAGTGCTCTCATGACCTAATCACCTCTTGAAGTCCTCATATCTTAATATTTCTTACAATGGCAATGACAGGTCACATGAATTTTGGAGAGTGCATTTTTTTAGTGGTGAGTTTTTATTAATATTTGTACAAACCATAGGTATAGACACAGTGGTTAAAATAACACACATTCTACAGGTTACTAGTGTCAGTAAGGCATTATATGTTATTGTCATTAAAAAAAACACATAATACCTATCAGTTATCATCATATCACCTTGATATGGTTTGAATGTCCCTTCAAAAATGTGTGTTGAAATTTAATTACCATTGTGACAGTATAAGTGGTGGGACCATTAACAGGTGATTAGGCCAAGATAGTTTTGCCCATATGAATATACTAATGTTATTATTGTGGGAGTGGGTTTGTTATCTTGAGATTGATTTTTTGTAAAGGCATATTCACCCTTCTCTTGCTGCTTGGCTGCCGTGCTTTATCTTTATCTTCTGCCGTCAGCTATGAGATGGCACAGAAATAAGATCCTCTCCAGATGCTAGGTCCCTGTTCTTGGACCTCCCAACTCCCAGACTCATGACCCAAGTAAATATCTATTGTTTATAAATTACTCAGTCTTTGTTATTCTGTAATAACAACACAAAATGGACCAAGACACACCTATACATCAGTAGATATTAGTATTTTATATGTTGCAAAGTGGCTATAATTTTGAAGAAAGACATACACACTCCCACTGCCCCTCCTCAGAAAAACTTTACACAATAAAGATTTAATGTCAGATAATCCATAAATAATTTATAAATTAAATTGCCATAGATCAATATAATGATAAGCCACATATTAAACTCTAATAACTATAAGACATTGATTATTCAATAAAAAAATCAGAAATTCGGCTATTTGAAGAAAAAGAGAAATTTTATCTTAATTCTAAACCTTAAATTTCAGTAGATTAAAAAATATTAGAATGTATGCTGTATTTATAGAACCTCTAGCTTAATAAATTTTCTTCACCGTTTAAAAATCAACCTTGTTGGGGCATAATTTATATACAACAAAATGCTCACAGTTAGATTTGTTTTGTCAAATCTATAAATCTCTGTAATCACTACTATAATAAATGGACAGAACATTTCTTTCACCCCACTGCTTTCTTTTATGACCCTTCACAGTGATTTCTTACGGTTTCTCCTCAGATTCAGGTAGCTACCGATCTGCCCTCTGTCACTGCAGTTTAATTTTGTCTTCTATAGAATCGCATATGAATGGATTCGTAGATGTACTTTTGTGTATCTGACTTCTTTCAGTCATCATATATTTTTTAGGTCATCCATACTATTTCCCATATGAGTAATTTATCTTCTTTTAAAATATAAAATCAATTTAAAAAAATATATAAATATATAAATTTAACCAAATAGTAAATATATTTAAGAAAGAATTAATATTAATTAAAAAGCATATAAAATGTATAAATATTTATATAGACAAAAAATTATAATTTGGTGTATATATAAATCCATTCAGTAAATATTTACCATTACATTAATAAAATGGATAACGAAAATTGATAGAAAAGTAGTAGAAAGTAATAAAGGTGACCAACTGACATACAAAATATCCAAGCTTATTAATTATTGAAGTAACCTTAAAACTAAGAAGACACTTATTTTTTTCACTTTAAAATTATTAATGGGAAACAATGAACATGTAATAAATATGAAGACTCAACTACATAGGCATCCTCATATGTGTGAAAAGCTCTTTAATATGAATGTGTAGTTGAAAACCCCCCAAAAGAGACAACTTCACTGGAGAAATCTACCAATTATTTAAAGAAGAGTTTGACACAGTCTTTTTAGAAAACAGAAGTGATAACACAATTCTACATAATAGTTTTCTGAAAATAGAAGAGGAGATAACTCTTCTGTTTTGTTAAGATAGTATTACCTGGAAACAAAACCAGTCAAAGAAAGTACAAGACACTATAGTTCAATATTCTACATAAATGTAAATGTAAAAATTCTTGACAAAATATCACCAAATACAATTCTGCAATATGTATAAAAATGAGTGTTTGCATAGATGAAGGAGGAGGTGGGTCCTGAAATGTAGTGAGTGCAGCAACTAAAGAACAAAATGAAGGATTCCTGTGGCAATGGAAATTTTTTGTTTGTGATATTATACTATATTTTGACAAGATATTACCATTGCTCAAAGCTGGTTAAAATGTACTTGAGATTTCTCTGTGTCGTTTTTTCGTAATTTTATGTGAAATTTATGTGAAAGAAAAAGAAGAAAAAAAACAAAGACACGATCGTGAATTTAGTTGATATTTTATGATAATTTCAAATGCTATTTTAAAATTAACCAGTGAGTTTACAGATTAGTCCAATTGAATAATTTTATTTACAGTTTACATTGTCCAGGAGCTAGTGCCTGAAATGGGGGCCTCGTGACTCTGTCTTACCATATTCTAGTGTGACTGATCTGATATCCAAGAGGCAAAACAAATCTCTTTACTCTTTGCTAGAGAGCTCCTCAAGCAGAAGGAAAGAGTCACTTTTACTGTTGCAAGTTGCACTACTGGAAGCTGGGAGAGAGGTGACAGAAGTACTCCCTTGAGACACCCTGACTGGTGTCTTACTAGGTCATGTGCCGCCCATGTTTACTGCTCCCCAGCCCAGAAAAGCACTAGGACTTGCCTTTCAAACTAGATTTGGTTGCCTTTCAAGTTTATCTGGACTCCAGAGTACTTTAGCCTGCAGTAGTGAGGCTTACTGAAGCTCATATTCTGACCACCGAGATGGGAGAGTCCTCTTTGGCTAGGGCATGTCTATACACTCTCTCAGTGTGTGGGAATCAGCTGAGTTTAGCCTGGGTTTGCTTTCACTGTGACAGGACAGCACTGAGTTCAATGCAAGGTCTTACAATCATGGCACTTCCCTCTCCCAAGCACACAGCTTCTCTACACTATATGGCTGCTGCCACGGGGTGGGAGAGGGGTGGTATTGACAATTCAAGACTGTCTTTCTCATCTTCTTCAATGCTTCTTTCAGTAATATGAAGTTAAAATCACGTGCTGTGATTGCTCACCTTGATCTTTTGCTCATCCAATCAAATATGATTAGCTTATTTGCTCTGAGACCTCATTAACTTGGAGCTTCAAAACTCTTGTCTGTAAAATAGACATAATGATAGTACTCTTTCTTTGGTGTGTTGTATTAAATGAGATGATCCATGTCAGGACTCAGGACAATGACCATTACTAGTGTCCCATAAAGTTGGAATGATAATAACAACAATTATGATAGTGATAAAGATAATTGCTTCAAGGTTTTAATGGCAATATTGAATTTATCTAAAAATAAAATGATGGATTCTCACTAAAAAGCAAAAGAAATGTAAATAATTTGCCTGAAGCGAATGCTGTATTGAGTAAAAAACCTTCATTCCATAAAATAACACGTTTAGTTTTGTAATGGTCTGCCTGAATATATGTTGTGAAATAAAACTGGATGCTGCTACTATTATTGCTGAATCATCATATTTTGTGCTTTTAAGGCAGCTAAGTGGATATTTAATTTGAATATAAAGCAACAGATAAAGGAGCATTTTTTTTTCACTAAAGGCCATTTCTACACTCCAGCCAACAACAAAAATAGTCTAAGAGAATATTGTACCCAGAAACTGGAAGGTTGAATATTTCATTTTGAAGAAAGCATTGAATGGATTCTGAGTCTACTCTCTTTTTGTATTTATTTATTTATTATTTGTTTTTGATTGAAAAATAGTAATTGCATGCCTTTATAGGGCACAATGTGATATTTTGGTGCATGTATGTATTGTGGAATGATCAAGTCAAGCTAGTTAACATATCCCTTAACACAAATATTTATTATTTCTTTGTAATGAGAACATTTGAAATCCTCTCCTTTAGCTATTTTGAAATATATAATGAATATTAACTATAGTACTGTGCTTTGCAGCACAAACTAGACTGTATTTCTCCTATCTAACTGAAATTTTGTATTCCTTGACCAATGTCTTCCCTTTGCCTGCCTGTACTCATCCCTTTGGCCTCTGGTAAACACCATTCAACTCTCTGCTCCCTCAAGTTTGACTTTTTTAGATTCCACATATAAGTGAGATCATAGAGTATCTGTCACATTTGTCTCCAATAAGTATTTCATCATGTTTTGATATAGCATTTGGATATGTTTTAAAATATGCGTAATATTTATTGATTTATCTATTTATTTATTTATTTTGGAGACAGTCTCGTTCTATCACCCAGGTTGGAGTATAGTGGCACGATCTCTGCTCACTCTAACCTCCACCTGCCGGGTCCAAGCAATTCACCTGCCTCCCAGGTAGTTGGGATTACAGGTGCCTGCCACCACACCTAGCTAATTTTTTGTATTTTTAGTAGAGATGGGTTTTACCATGTTTTACCGGGCTGATCTTGAACTCCTGGCCTATAGTGACCTGCCTGCCTCGGCCTCCCAAAGTGCTGGGATTACAGGCATAAGCCACTGTGCCTGGCCTAAAATACACATAATAATATACCTGTATTTTGTGAAAATTAAACTTATTAAATGTCGAAAAATAATCCCTTGCCTATGGAGTCATTTTAAAAAATCTTCATATAGCTCCCTATATATTAAAAGTCAGGAACTTAATGCTCTGGATCGATGGTTTTGGCTATTAAATAAACCAATATATTGACAAGATTTCCCAGGGAGATTATTTGAAATCATATAAATCTTTTTTTGGATTTGTCACATCATAAAAATAAAATATATATCTATTTTGTAATTTAATTCCTCATTTCAGAAATTCACATGGCCGTGTTTAGTCATTTCTAGTAGCATTTGGCGATGAGAGAAGGCAGCCTTCTCTGTATTAAATAGTTCTCCTCAGAGTCTGTGGAGAAGATATAAACTGAGGGAACTGAGGGACAACGACTGGATGATAAATGATAGTTTCACCACTTTTTATATTAACTAAGCAAAATCAGGAGGCAGTATTGCCCTCAGCTGTTTTCTGTGAAGTGATACCATGTGGTTTGGCATGAGAAACAATTCATCTTATTCATATAGCAACACAATTCCTTTCATACTTCTAGGTGATATTCCCTCAATACTTCCCAATGCATCTTTTCACTCTATTTCAAGATTCAAATATAATCATAATGTACAATATCTCTCCTTGATATTTCAAGAGATTTTAGTAATTCCCTCTAATGTCACTTATGACTCTGTTTGCCAGCAGTGCTAGCAGTAGGGGTAACAACTTGTCTTTCTTATAGAATTCATAATTTTATACATAATACCTCATTTTTTGAGGTAGATACAGGTTCACCATTCTTTAATCATATGCACATTGCTTTTTTTGCTTGTTTAAATAATACCCTAAACTGAAATAATTGTACTTTTGAATTAGTGAAACACTGTTCTATTTTGTGAAGTGAAAATGTCATCATAAGCAAATACACACATTACCTAAAAATATGCTGTAAATTATGCAATATTACATAATGTTAACAAAGACTGACTTATGAAGATATCTTTTAATATACAGTTTCTAGATTTAAGAAGAAGCCACAAATGTATCTATAAAAAATGGCAAAGAACAGGGACAGAGACAGAAATTTGACAAAGATAAAGCTATAATACAAGAGGAAAACAAATATTAAAAGATGTGTATTATCATTAATAAAATTTAGCTAAAAATTAAAATGAAAACCAAATAATGCACCACATTGAAATATTTTTTAAATTATCACTCATGTTTAGCATTACTGTTGAAAATATGAAATGATACAAATAGTTGGAAGGCTATTAGGCTGTGTTATTAAAAACCAAACATCTGTACTTGCCCTTTGAGAATTATGTTCTAGGAGTTTAGTTTAAAAAAAAAGATAGGAGCAATTATTTAGATATAGTAACCTTGACAGCAATGGAACAAAGTAATGGTCAATTCAGAATTTTGAATATAATTTGTAACACAAACATGCAATGGTTATTATCTGACAAATGAAATCATCTTGGAAATAAGTAATCTTATCAAAATTATGTGGATAGCGGAGCAAGACGGCTGAATAGGAACACCTCCAGTCTCCAACTCCCAGCGCGAGCGACACAGAAGACGGGTGATTTCTGCATTTTCAACTGAGGTACTGGGGTCATCTCACTAGGGAGTGCCGGACAATTGGTGCTGGTCAGCCACTGCAGCCCGACCAGCGAGAGCTGAAGCAGGGCGAGGCATCACCTCACCTGGGAAGCGCAAGGGGGAAGGGAATCCCTTTTCCTAGCCAGGGGAACTGAGACACACAACACCTGGAAAATCGGGTAACTCCCATCCCAATACTGCACTTTAAGCAAACGGGCACATCAGGAGATTATATCCCAAACCCGGCCGGGAGGGTCCCAGGGCCACGGAGCCTCCCTCATTGCTAGCACAGCAGTCTGCGATCTAACTGCAAGGCAGCAGCGAGGCTGGGGGAGAGGCGCCCGCCATTGCTGAGGCTTAAGTAGGTAAACAAAGCCCCTGGGAAGCTCGAACTGGGTGGAGCTCACAGCAGCTCAAGGAAACCTGCCTGTCTCTGTAGAATCCACCTCTGGGGACAGGGCACAGCTAAACAACAACAACAACAAAAAGCAGCAGAACCCTGTGCAGACGCAAACGACTCTGTCTGACAGCTTTGAAGAGAGCAGTGGATCTCCCAACATGGAGGTTGAGATCTGAGAACTGACAGACTGCCTGCTCAAGTGGGTCCCTGATCCCTGAGTAGCCTAACTGGGAGACATCCCCCACTAGGGGCAGTCTGACACCCCACACCTCACACGGTGGAGTACACCCCTGAGAGGAAGCTTCCAAAGGAAGAATCAGACAGGTACACTCGCTGTTCAGCAATATTCTATCTTCGGCAACCTCTGCTGCTGATACCCAGGCAAACAGGGTCTGGAGTGGACTTCAAGCAATCTCCAACACACCCACAGCTGAGGGTCCTGACTATTAGAAGGAAAACTATCAAACAGGAAGAACACCTATAGCAAAACTCCATCAGTACGTCACCATCATCAAAGACCAGAGGCAGATAAAGCCACAAAGATGGGGTAAAAGCAGGGCAGAAAAGCTGGAAATTAAAAAATAAGAGCGCATCTCGCCCTGCAAAGGAGCGCAGCTCATCGTCAGCAATGGATCAAAGCTGGTCAGAGAATGACTTTGACGAGATGAGAGAAGAAGGCTTCTGTCCATCAAACTTCTCAGAGCTAAAGGAGGAATTACATACCCAGCACAAAGAAACTAAAAGTCTTGAAAAAAGAGTGGAAGAATTGATAGCTAGAATAATTAATGCAGAGAAGGACAGAAACGAAATGACAGAGATGAAAACAATGACACGAGAAATACGTGACAAATGCACAAGCTTCAGTAACTGACTCGATCAACTGGAAGAAAGAGTATCAGCGATTGAGGATCAAATGAATGAAATGAAGCGAAAAGAGAAACCAAAAGAAAAAAGAAGAAAAAGAAATGAACAAAGCCTGCAAGAAGTATGGGATTATGTAAAAGACCAAATCTACATCTGATTGGGGTGCCTGAAAGTGAGGGGGAAAATGGAACCAAGTTGGAAAACACTCTTCAGGATATCATCCAGGAGAACATCCCCAACCTAGTAGGGCAGGCCAACATTCAAATTCAGGAAATACAGAGAACACCACAAAGATACTCCTCGAGAAGAGCAACTCCAAGACACATAATTGCCAGATTCACCAAAGTTGAAATGAAGGAAAAAATCTTAAGGGCAGCCAGAGAGGAAGGTCGGGTTACCCACAAAGGGAAGCCCATCAGACTAACAGCAGATCTCTCGGCAGAAACTCTACAAGCCAGAAGAGAGTGGGGGCCAATATTCAACATTGTAAAAGAAAAGAATTTTCAACCCGGAATTTCATATCCAGCCAAACTAAGTTTCATAAGTGAAGGAGAAATAAAATCCTTTACAGATAAGCAAATGCTTAGAGATTTTGTCACCACCAGGCCTGCCTTACAAGAGACCCTGAAGGAAGCCCTAAACATGGAAAGGAACAACCGGTACCAGCCATTGCAAAAACATGCCAAAATGTAAAGACCATCAAGGCTAGGAAGAAACTGCATCAACTAGCGAGCAAAATAACCAGTTAATATCATAATGGCAGGATCAAGTTCACACATAACAATATTAACCTTAAATGTCAATGGACTAAATGCTCCAATTAAAAGACACAGACTGGCAAACTGGATAAAGAGTCAAGACCCATCAGTCTGCTGTATTCAGGAGACCCATCTCACATGCAGAGACATACATAGGCTCAAAATGAAGGGATGGAGGAAGATCTACCAAGCAAATGGAGAACAAAAAAAAGCAGGGGTTGCAATCCTAGTCTCTGAAAAAATAGACTTTAAACCATCAAAGATCAAAAGAGACAAAGAAGGCCATTACATAATGGTAAAGGGATCAGTTCAACAGGAAGAGCTAACTCTCCTAAATATCTATGCACCCAATACAGGAGCACTCAAATTCATAAAGCAAGTCTTTAGAGACTTACAAAGAGACTTAGATTCCCATACAATAATAATGGGAGACTTCAACACTCCACTGTCAACATTAGACAGATCAACGAGACAGAAAGTTAACAAGGATATCCAGGAATTGAACTCATCTCTGCACCAAGCGGACCTAATAGACATCTATAGAACTCTCCACCCCAAATCAACAGAATATACATTCTTCTCAGCACCACATCACACTTATTCCAAAATTGGCCACATAATTGGAAGTAAAGCACTCCTTAACAAATGTAAAAGAACAGAAATTATAACAAACTGTCTCTCAGACCACAGTGCAATCAAACTAGAACTCAGGACTAAGAAACTCAATCAAAACTGCTCAACTACATGGAAACTGAACAACCTGCTGCTGAATGACTACTGGGTACATAACGAAATGAAGGCAGAAATTAAGATGTTCTTTGAAGCCAATGAGAACAAAGATACAACATACCAGAATCTCTGGGACACATTTAAAGCAGTGTGTAGAGGGAAATTTATAGCACTAAATGCCCACAAGAGAAAGCTGGAAAGATCTAAAATTTACACTCTAACATCACAATTAAAAGAACTGGAGAAGCAAGAGCAAACACATTCAAAAGCTAGCAGAAGGCAAGCAATAACTAAGATCAGAGCAGAACTGAAGGAGATAGAGACACAAAAAACCCTCCAAAAAAACAATGAATTCAGGAGTAGCTTTTTTGAAAAGATCAACAAAATTGACAGACCGCTAGCAAGACTAATAAAGAAGAAAAGAGAGAAGAATAAAATAGATGCAATAAAAAATGATAAAGGGGATATCACCACCAACCCCACAGAAATACAAACTACCATCAGAGAATACTATAAATACCTCTACGCAAATCAACTAGAAAATCTAGAAGAAATGGATAATTTCCTGGACACTTACACTCTTCCAAGACTAAACCAGGAAGAAGTTGAATCCCTGAATAGACCAATAGCAGGCTCTGAAATTGAGGCAATAATTAATAGCCTACCAACCAAAAAAAGTCCAGGACCAGATGGACTCACAGCTGAATTCTACCAGAGGTACAAGTCGGAGCTGGTACCATTCCTTCTGAAACTATTCCAATCAATAGAAAAAGAGGGAATGCTCCCTAACTCATTTTATGAGGCCAACATCATCCTGATACCAAAGCCTGGCAGAGACACAACAAAAAAAGAAAATTTTAGACTAATATCCCTGATGAACATCGATGCAAAAATCCTCAATAAAATACTGGCAAACCGGATTCAGCAGCACATCAAAAAGCTTGTCCACCATGATCAAGTGGGCTTCATCCCTGGGATGCAAGGCTGGTTCAACATTCGCAAATCAATAAACGTAACCCAGCATATAAACAGAACCAAAGACAAGAACCACATGATTATCTCAATAGATGCAGAAAAGGCTTTTGACAAAATTCAACAGCCCTTCATGATAAAAACGCTCAATAAATTCAGTGTTGATGGAACGTACCTCAAAATAATAAGAGCTATTTATGACAAACCCACAGCCAATATCATACTGAATGGACAAAAACTGGAAAAATTCTCTTTGAAAACTGGCACAAGACAGGGATACCCTCTCTCACCACTCCTATTCAACATAGTGTTGGAAATTCTGGCTAGGGCAATCAGGCAAGAGAAAGAAATAAAGGGTATCCAGTTGGGAAAAGAATAAGTCAAATTGTCCCTGTTTTCAGATGACATGATTGTATATTTAGAAAACCCCATTGTCTCAGCCCAAAATCTCCTTAAGTTGATAAGCAACTTCAGCAAAGTCTCAGGATACAAAATTAATATCCAAAAATCACAAGCATTCTTATACACCAGTAACGAACAAACAGAGAGCCAAATAAGGAATGAACTTCCATTCACAGTTGCTTCAAAGAGAATAAAATACCTAGGAATCCAACTTACAAGGGATATAAAGGACCTCTTCAAGGAGAACTACAAACCACTGCTCAGTGAAATCAAAGAGGACACAAACAAGTGGAAGAACATACCATGCTCATGGATAGGAAGAATCAATATCGTGAAAATGGCCATACTGCCCAACGTTATTTATAGATTCAATGCCATCCCCAACAAGCTACCAATGAGTTTCTTCACAGAATTGGAAAAAACTGCTTTAAAGTTCATATGGAAACAAAAAAGAGCCCACATTGCCAAGGTAATCCTAACTCAAAAGAACAAAGCTGCAGGCATCATGCTACCTGACTTCAAACTATACTACAAGGCTACAGTAACCAAAACAGCATGGTACTGGTACCAAAACAGAGATATAGACCAATGGAACAGAACAGAGTCCTCAGAAATAATACCACACATCTACAGCTATCTGATCTTTGATAAACCTGAGAGGAACAAGAAATGGGGAAAGGATTCCCTATTTAATAAATGGTGTTGGGAAAATTGGCTAGCCATAAGTAGAAAGCTGAAACTGGATCCTTTCCTTACTACTTATATGAAAATTAATTCAAGATGGATTAGAGACTTAACTGTTAGACCTAATACCATAAAAACCCTAGAAGAAAACCTAGGTAGTACCATTCAGGACATAGGCATGGGCAAGGACTTTATGTCTAAAACACCAAAAGCAACGGCAACAAAAGCCAAAATTGACAAATGGGATCTAATTAAACTAAAGAGCTTTTGCACAGCAAAAGAAACTAACATCAGAGTGAACAGGCAACCTACAGAATGGGAGAAAATTTTTGCAATCTACTCATCTGACAAAGGGCTAATATCCAGAACCTGTGAATAACTCAATCAAATTTACAAGAAAAAAACAAACAACCCCATCAAAAAGTGGGCAAAGGATATGAACAGACATTTCTCAAAAGAAGACCTTCATACAGCCAACAGACACATGAAAAAATGCTCATTATCACTCACCATCAGAGAAATGCAAATCAAAACCACAATGAGATACCATCTCACACCAGTTAGAATGGCAATCATTAAAAAGTCAGGAAACAACAGCTGCTGGAGAGGATGTGGAGAATTAGGAACACTTTTACACTGTTGGTGAGATTGTAAACTAGTTCAACCATTGTGGAAAACAGTGTGGCAATTCCTCAAGGATCTAGAACTAGATGTACCATATGACCCAGCCATCCCACTACTGGGTATATACCCAAAGGAGTATAAATCATGCTGCTATAAAGACACACACACACGTATGTTTATTGCGGCACTATTCACAATAGCAAAGACTTGGAATCAACCCAAATGTCCATCTGTGACAGACTGGATTAAGAAAATGTGGCACATATACACCATGGAATATTATGCAGCCATAAAAAAGGATGAGTTCGTGTCCTTTGTAGGGACATGGATGCAGCTGGTAACCATCATTCTTAGCAAACTATCACAAGAACAGAAAACCAAACACCGCGTGTTCTCACTCATAGGTGGGAACTGAACAATGAGATCACTTGGACTCGGGAAGGGGAACATCACACATCGGGGCCTATCATGGGGAGGGGGGAGGGGGGAGGGATTGCATTGGAAGTTATACCTGATATGAATGACGAATTGATGGGTGCTGACGAGTTGATGGGTCCAGTACACCAACATGGCACAAGTATACATATGTAACAAACCTGCACGTTATGCACATGTACCCTAGAACTTAAAGTATAATAATAAAAAATAAAAAATAAAAAAAATTAAAAAAAAAGAAAAAATTGTGAATAATGCCAATTATAAAAATATGCAAAAACATTAGTATATAATAATATAAAATAAAAACGTCCAGAATTTACAGATAATCAAATATCTGTATTTCTATCTTTGCATCAAAAAAAGTTATTGAACAGAAAATATACTTCTAAATAAATATATAGCAAATTGTTTGTCTCTGAGAGGAATATTATTGATAGATTGTGTGTGCATATACAGTGTTTTCTAACATGTCTTTGCACAACTGGTACATTTCTGAGTAAAATAAATATTAAAAAATGCAATCTTTCTTTTGTATTTATTAAAATATGTGCTGAGATTTTTTTATGTTAACATTATTTGGTAATGGACAGAAGGAACCCCCACATTTCCATTCCAATTATATTTAAAAGAGAAACATTTACCTTCACCTGGGGTAAAAAGCAGAAAATAAATAAAAAAAAGAAAATAGATATTTAAACAAATTAGGGGACAAATTGCTTATGATGAGTCTTTCATGGTAGAAAGTAGGTGAGATTGGAAAAATCTCTGATATGATTTGTCATTATGTTGGGGTAAGAAATCTGGTGAGCTAGTGGTTAACCCAGTTGAACAAACTGTTGCCCTAATAGGCAAGTTTTTAACCAAAATGAACAAATTGCCTGCCCAGGTTAATTGGTTTCCCAGAAATTTTAGACACAAGCAGCAGTGATTTATTGTTTAAAAGTCTTATTTACCTGGAAATAATTGTACAGAACGAAGTCTTGTTGATGTAGGTGGTCTCGTATTCTCAGTCCCAATAGTGAGTGATGTTGACATAGGTCATTTCAATTTTCATGATGTTAGTTTCAAGTATGGGTAAAACTTCCTCCTCTGAGTGGTGCCAAAGTTTATTGTAGCATAGCTTTTGAAGTTGGATAGAGAAAATAGGTTTTCTGGTGTTGGAGTTTAGGAGAGATGTAGAGGTTGAATGACAGTATTCATAAATTATTTTATTCACTGAGCTTCCACTATTGAGGGAAGGGGTCACCTATTTTCTTGTTACTTTCATGTTTCAGTTTGCAAGGAGTTTAACAAGAGTAATGCTCCTGACTGATGACTACCTCTTCACTCATTCTTACATGTGAAAGGGGAAAAGTAATTGTGGTAAATTTTCTTTAATAATCATGTTTTAGTTTCCTGAGTTAAAGATTAAAGATTATAGAAAATAGCCATGAAATTGTTTGAGTTGGATAAAAGCTTAATATATAAAAATAGGTAAGTAGGTTAAAAATAAAGTTATTCTTCAAAATTTCATCCCACATTAAATGATGTTTTGTTGATTATGAATTTGTAATCCTTTATTACTGTCCATTTTCTTTTACTTTTCTCCTTTAAAAACCTTGGTAATATTTTTACAGTTGTTAAGATAAATAATTACTAATTCATATATATTTTTTAAAACTTAGTAATTTAATCCTATTTAATATTTTCAGTTTACTGCTCAGAATAAAATATTTTGGGCTGATTTTTGTATATGCACAGTCAAAGGTGATGTAGAGATAAGCTTTGTGTGCAGGTGCATATATTTTTGTATCTGATGCAAAGATACATAGACAAACATTGGTTTACTATATAATGACTCAAAACTGTAAATATAATCATTAGAAGTTTCTCTTCAAAAATAGTTATAAGAATGTTCTGGACATAACAGAAAAAATATTTTCAGTCTATACAACTCAAAATGGCTATGTTTGTTTCCTTTTGAAAACATTTTAATTCCAGAATGTGAGAATATGAGTTAAATGCAATTTTATTTTTATTTTTCGAGGTGGAGTCTTACTCTGTTGCCCAGGCTGCAGTGCAGTGGTGAGATCTTGGTTTACTACTACCTCCACCTCCTGGGTCCTGGGTTCAGGTGATTCCCCTGCCTCAGCCTTCTGAATAGCTGGGATTACAGGTGTGTGCCACCACACCCAGCTAATTTTTGTATTTTTAGTAGAGACGGGGTTTCACTGTGTTGGACAGGCTGGTCTCAAACTCCCAACCTCAGGTGATCCGCTCGCCTGGGCCTCCCAAAGTGCTGGGATTACAGGCGTGAGCGACCGCGCCCAGCCTGAGTTAGTGGTCATTATAATGGAAGTGTTAATCATTTGAGAAAATTGTTACTCGTGCCTGTGCATTCAAATCTGGAGGGATGAATTTTCAGTTTATTTGAAATTAAAATTTAACTGATAATCGTATGGTTTTCAGTCTAGCATGTAAGGGGTTTAGAAGTTCCCACTCACCGTAACAGTAAGTAAAATGCTGAATAAACTGAAAAATCAGCAACCTTTCTTAGCTCTGTCAGAGAAGTAAGAACATGCGGAAAACCCCTGACCTAAAAATCATAGAGAAAGACATGCAATTACAGAGAATCACAACTTACCACAGCAGAAACCTATGAGCAGAAACCTCCGTGGAAACCAGTACCAGGGTGGGAAAAGCGTAACTGTAACTGACACATTGCTAGAGGCTCAGTGAGGATAAGTCTGAGAGTTGGAAACTCAAGCAGACCCAGTTATGTGAGGGATTCTTTAGCGAATTTTATCTTGAGGAGCTCTTGCAGGTCCTCACAGAAAATGTCAGAAAAATCCTGTGTGCTTCTGGCAGGAGAAGGGGTAAAATAATGATTTTGAAATACACTACAGCATTCTGTTCTTAAAAGGTTTGCCTTCAGGAGAAGGTATTTTAGTAGAGCCTAACCTCCTTAGGTTTTATCAGTCTAACCAACTTGGGAAAGGAAAATCACAACTTTCTGACCCCTCCAGCCATTCTGGCCTACCTAAGCGGGGAAACAGTCTGGAAGAATTGGTGAAGTTCACATACCGAGAACACAGTATCACCCAAAGGACTGAGACCGAATCATCAGGCCAAAGAATGCTTCCCTTTCCTCCAAGCCTCACCATGACACAGCCAAAGGTCTATTTACCTAAGTTCCTTTCACCGAGTGCATTATGTTCAGATTAAAAAAAAAAAAAAAAAAAGTTACAAGAAATTCTAAAAGGCAAAAACCAAAACAAACAAACAAACTTTAAGAGACTTAACAGTTTTAAGAGACTAAACAAGCATCAAAACCAATATCAGATATGATAGGGATGCTGAAATGATCAGACAAGGAATTTAAAACAACAATGACTAATATGCTAAGAGTTTTATGTTTTATTTTGTTTTTTGGGTTTTTGTTTGTTTGTTTGTTTGTTTTTTGATGGAATCTCACTCTGTCACCCAGGCTGGAGTGCAGTGGCATGATCTTGGCTCACTGCTACCTCTGCCTTTCGAGTTCAAGCGATTCTTCTGCCTCAGCCTCCCGGGTAGCTGGGACTACAGGTGCCCACCACCCCACCAGGCTAATTTTTGTATTTTTAGTAGAGATGTGATTTCACCATTTTGGCCAGGCTGGTCTCGAACTCCTGACCCAGGTCATCCACCTGCCTCAACATCCCAAAGTGTTGGGATTACAGGAGTGAATCACCACACCTGACAGCTAAGGGTTTTAAAGGAATAAATATATAACATGTAAGAACAAAATTATAATGTAAGCTATGAGATAGAAATCTCAGAAAAACTTAAAATAAAAAAAGCTAGAGATCAAAACCACTGTGAAAGAAATGAAAAATTCCTTTGTAGCTCAGAAGTAAACTGCATGTGATTGAGGAAAAAAATCTCTAAGCTTGTAAATATGACAATAGAAACTTTCTAAACTGAAAAGAAAATGGAAAAAGCCTGAAAAAAAAAAAGGGCAGTCTAAGAACTGTGGAACAACTACAAAAGGAATAACTTATGCATAATGAACATTCCAAAGAAAGAAGAAAAAAAAAAAACACAAAACTGAAGCAACATTGAAAGGAATAATAACATGATTTTTAAAAATCAGGCACCAAACCACAGATCCAGAAATGTCAGAGAACACCAAACAAGATAAATGACAAAAATAATTACACCAAGGTACATAATATTCAAACTTTAAAAAGTCTAAGATAAGGAAAAATATCTTGAAATAAACCAGAGGGAAAAATACTTTACCTACAAGGGAGCAAAGGTAAGAATTAATCTGACTTTCCAAATACTATGCCAACAAGAAGAGAGTTGAGTTAAATATTTAAAATGTTGAGAGGAAAAAAACCCACCAGCCTAGAATTCTATACTCTGAAATTTCCTAAAAAAGTGAAGGGGAAATAAAGACAAATAAAAATTGAAAAAAAAAAATGTTGCCAATAGACTTGCCTTTTACTAAATGGTAAAAGAACTTCTTCAGAAAGAAGACATAATATAGGCCAGAAACTCTGATCAACATAAATAAAACAAAAAGCATTAGAAAACAAATAAGTAAAAGTAAAATAAAAGTTTTTATTTTCTTATTCTTCCTTAATCTAACAGATAACATTCTGTTCAAAATGATAATAAAAATAGTGTACTTGATTATATATACATGCTTATGAATGATAAAACTGATCACAGGGATAAAAGAAAGGGATTCAGAATGGTTTCTTTTTGTAGGATACTTAAACTAGTCACAAAGTGGTATATCGCTATTTCAAAGTGTACTTGGATTACTTGTAAACATACACTGAAAACCCTAAGGCAACTACAAACCAAAAAAGTAAAGAGATAAATATAAGAGATATGCTAATAAAGAAGAAAAAAATGAAATGAGAAATGATTTTCTCAAAAGCCCTGTCCAATGTTGAAACAAAACTTCTTAAAGTTGTTGTTGAGAGGTTTGTCTAAATCATCTAAATAAAAATCACAAAGTATAATCTTTATGTGGCAAAATTGTTCTTTCTTCATTTGTATTACTTATATAAGTGAATCTTAGTTTTCTATATTTATGCATTTTTAAAAACAGTTTAAATCTTTGTTAAAATGTCATTTATTAATCAACCAATTCATGTCACATTTAGTGACTAAAACTAAAATACTTTTTCACCAGTAATTTAAATGAGGAGAAAAAATTCCAGTTAGTACCAGTTGTAAAATCACTCTGAGAAATTATTTATAATATTGAAAGAATTATATAGTGAACAGAATGCTTAGGTAGCACTCAGAATTTCTGCTACTGGTATATACATGATCAATAATTGCCTCATTTGATTTGGGCCCTACCTATATTCTGATGGGATAGACACTTTCTTGATTTGTTCAAGTTGTAAGACACCAATGTTGAAATAGTTATTCCTATAATTATATTACAGCAGACTAGCAGCCTAGACAGAAATTTTCTTGCCAGTCTTGAAGAATTAAGTTGCTCTATTATGAAAGCAGTTATGAAAGGTACTGCATGGCAAGGGCATAAGGGTGCTCTGTGAGGTTGCTAGCCAACAGCTAGCAAGAAAAATGGAGACTTCAAACTTACTACGGCAAGGAATTGTGCCCTGTCCACAATGTGAAAGTAGAAGAGGACCCAAGCCTCAGGACCCAAGCCTCAGAAGAGATAGCAGCCTGGGAGGTTACCTTGATTTCAGCTGGTAAGACCCTGAGAAGAGGGCCTTGTTAACTGATGTCTGGTTCATAATTCGTGGAAACTATGAGTTAATAAATGTTGTTTTAAGTCTTAAAATGTGTGATACTTTGTTATGTAGCGATAGACAACAAAAACAAATTTTGTCAATTAACATGCATAAAGGTTTGCCACTCGAGTGCAAAGATCTTTTAGATTGATCTGGAGAGGTTGAGATAAATTTGGCATAAAACCTTTGAGTATTGCTTGAATGAATTTGTCTGTGGGATAAAGAAATAGACTTTAAGACTTTAACCTAAAAAACATTAATCTTAAAATAGAAGAGGAGGTACTGAATACAACATTGTATCATCTAGGCAAATTTTTTTCAACTTGTCTTTTTTGTGTTTGCTTACTTAGAATTGATTTTATACATAAAACAGTCATCATTATAGTAAGTAGCCATAGATACGAACCATTTTTTCTTAACTCTACAGACTCTCCCAAGATCATTGTGAAATCATTTTGCAATTTGGGGGAAAGCTATGATACAATGAGATTTTAATTAAATTTTTAAAAGGAGGGAGTGTGAGGTCTAGATTTTCCAAAACCACTTTTCACCCACTGGCAGGTTTATACTGCAGACTTCGAGGCATATATTATCATGTTTTTGAATTTTACTTAATAAGGCCAGGGGTAACTTTTTCCCGTGCACTATAAAGCATATATAATGTCATCTGAACTGAGTATAATTTACAGAGCCAAAGGAAATGTCACAAACTTATACAGCCAGTAAAGATTACTAAAGGTCATATAGCCTGTATTCTCTTTCCTTTAGAAAAATGTATAACTAAATCTTCCCAGATGACTACTGAAAACACTCTTTGGTTCTATGGCCTCACTATAAATACATATTTAGATTTTTCCCTTTGTGAGAAATGTCTTCTTCGTATCTACTGCTAATCACCCATACCTATTTGAGTATATTAAGACTTTGACATTAATGTGAACTAAATTATTCATGTAAACATATGTTGAAGAATAATGCTATATTCTAATTCATATTTAATTACATATAGGTATAATTCTATCTTTACTAAATCACTTCATATATTTGCTATTGGAAAGGTAGTAGGAAAACTGTAGTAGGTATGATGAAGTCTATCTAGATGTTCAACAATTTTCAGCTTCATTTGAACTTGGATTGGGACAAAGCAGATTCTGGCTAATAAAATGTGTGCAGAAGTGATATTCACCAAAAAAAAAAAAAGAATAAATCTGAGCTATCTTTTATGATGTATTTCTCCCTTTTTCCACCTGACTAGAAACAAGAGATTTCAAAATACTAAAGCAACATCATTGAAAGAGTCCACTTTCTTAAGTCACTAATTGGAAGAACGTTCCAGAGAAAGATGCCTGATCTTAAGTGATAATTTATGTGAGCAAGAAAAAAATTTCATAGTTCGCCACTGAGATTTTGGGGTTAAACAGATTTACCTTTTCCTAATAGTGTAGATTTTCATTATGGTAAAAAGTGATGATTTATGAATTTTAGATTTTATAATAAATTATAGTTGTTTTTATATTTTCAGATCTTTGAATCTATAAAACTGATTGACAGATTGAATCATTCATTCAGTCAACCAAATATTAATCAATTTAAGCATCATTTATTCAACATATTTTTGTTGCCTCTTTGTCATGTATAAGTTGTGTGCTTAGCAAAACTCAACTTTAGATTTCAGCTTTTGAGTGGAGAAGAAAACTACCTAATCACCATCTTCTGAATTTTTTTTAAATTTCTTGTCTCAATCATAAAGATTAAGGAATTTTAATTAATATAAACAATTGAACATATGAATGGAGTTTGAGTAATGAGAAAAACCCCAAATATGGAAATGAGATTTTTGTTACTCATTATCTTCACTGTATTTCTGTAATAAAATCACCTGCCAAAGAATGCCTTTTTGAAGTTCCTTGTTAAATCTCTTACTATTCGTATAAAATGAGCTTGGCTAATTAACTCAGTGAATTCTAGAAATCAAAGATTATAACTACTAAATTTGTTTAATAAGTGGACTACCAGTGTAATAGAATATTCACTTATAATGGGTTGCTTGGTAACTATTATATTTAATACCAAAAATAGTATATAAACATGAAACAAATCAAACAATGCAATCCTGCTAGCCCTTCTCCAGAGGACAGTTAAAATTTTTAAATATATTCTTCCACGTAATTCTCCATGCCAACTAAAACAGCTTCAAATTCAGTTACACATGTGGGTATTCTAATTTCTCCATTTCTCCCCACAGCAGATGCCCTTGATGCCCCAGAGTCCCCATAGTCACCATAGTCCATAGGTAACCTGCATTCCTTGGCAGGTATTGCAGTACTTTGTACAGCACATTGACAACTTCTCACTTGAATCATCTGATTCTTTTTTTTTTATCATTATTATACTTTAAGTGCACACGTGCACAACATGCAGGTTTGTTACATATGTATACATGTGCCATGTTGGTTTGCTGCACCCATTAACTCGTCATTTACATTAGGTATATCTCCTAATGCTATCCCTCACCCCTACCCCCACCCCACAACAGGCCCCAGTGTGTGATGTTCCCCTTCCTGTGTCCAAGTGTTCTCATCGTTCAGTTCCCACCTATGAGTGCGAACATGCGATGTTTGGTTTTCTATCCTTGTGATAGTTTGCTGAGAAGGATGGTTTCCAGTTTCATCCATGTCCCTTTTTTATGCTTACATAGTATTCCAAGGTGTATATGTGCCACATTTTCTTAATCTAGTCTACTATTGATGGACATTTGGGTTGGTTCCAAGTCTTTGCTATTGTGAATAGTGCCACAATAAACATGTGTGTGTATGTGTCTTTATAGCAGCATGATTTATAATCCTCTGGGTATATACCCAGTAATGGGATGACTGGGTCAAATGGTATTCCTAGTTCTAGATCCTTGAGGAATTGCCACACTGTCTTCCATAATGGTTGAACTAGTTTACAGTCCCACCAACAGTGTAAAAGTGTTCCTATTTCTCCCCATCCTCTTTAGCACCTGTTTACTGACTTTTTAATAACTGCCTTTCTAATTGATGTGAGATGGTATCTCATTGTAGTTTTGATTTGCATTTCTCGAATTGCCAGTGATGATGAGTATTTTTTCATGTGTCTGTTGGCCACACAAACATCTTCTTTTGAGAAGTGTCTGTTCATATCCTTTGCCCACATATTGATGGGTTTGTTTGATTTCTTTCTTGTACATTTATTTAAGTTCTTTGTAGATTCTGGATATTAGCCCTTTGTCAGATAGGTAGATTGCAAAAATGTTCTCCCATTCTGTAGGTTATCTGTTCACGCTGATGCTAGTTTCTTTTGCTGTACAGAAGCTCTTTAGTTTAATTAGATCCCATTTGTCAATTTTGTCTTTTGCTGCCATTACTTTTGGTGTTTCAAACATGAAGTCTTTGCCCATGCCTATGGCCTGAATGGTATTACCTAGGTTTTCTTCTAGAGTTTTTATGGTTTTAGGTCTAACATTTACGTCTTTAACCCACCTTGAATGAATTTTTTAATAAGGTGTAAGGAAGGGATCCAGTTTCAACTTTCTACATATGGCTAGACAGTTTTCCCAGCACCATTTATTAAATAGGGAATTCTTTCCCCATTTCTTGTTTTTGTCAGGTCAGGTTTGTCAAAGATCAGATAGTTGTAGATGTGTGGTATTATTTCTGAGGGCTCTGTTCTGTTCCATTGGTCTATATCTCTGTTTTGGTACCAGTACCATGCTGTTTTGGTTACTGTAGCCTTGTAGTATAGTTCAAAGTCAGAGAGCATGATGCATGTAGCTTTGTTTCATTGGCTTAGGATTGTCTTGACAATGTGGGCTCTTTTTTGGTTCCATATGAACTTTAAAGTAGTTTTTTTCCAGTTCTGTGAAGAAAGTCATTGGTAACTTGATGGGGATGGCATTGAAACTATAAATTACCTTGGACAGTATGGCCATTTTCACAATATTGATTCTTCCTATCAATGAGCATGGAATCTTCTTCCATTTGTTTGTGTCCTCTTTTATTTAACTGAGCAGTGGTCTGTAGTTCTTCTTGAAGAGGTTCTTCACATCCTTCGTAAGTTGGATTCCTAGATATTTTATTCTCTCTGAAGCAGTTGTGAATGGGAGTTCACTCATGATTTGGCTCTCCCTTTGTCTGTTATTGGTGTATAAGAATGCTTGTGATTTTTGCACAATGATTTTGTATCCTGAGACTTACTGAAGTTGCTTATCAGCTTAAGGAGATTTTTGGGCTGAGACGATGGGCTTTTCTAAATATATAATCATGTCATCTGCAAACAGGGACAATTTGAGTTCCTCTTTCCCTAATTGCATACCCTTTATTTCTTTATCCTGCCTGATTGCCCTGGCCAGAACTTCCAACACGATGTTGAATAGGAGTGGTGAGAGAGGGCATCCATATCTTGTGCCAGTTTTCAAAGGGAATGCTTTCAGTTTTTTGCCAATTCAGTATGATATTGGCTGTGAGTTTGTCATAAATAGTTCTTATTATTTTTAGATATGTCCCGTCAATACCTAATTTATTGAGAGTTTTTATCAGGAAGAGCTGTTGACTTTTGTCGAAGGCTTTTTCTGCATCTATTGAGATTATCATCTGGTTTTTGTCTTTGGTTCTGTTTATGTGATGGATTGATTTGCATATGTAAACCAGCCTTGAATTTCAGGGATGAAGCCCACTTGATCATGGTGGATAAGCTTTTTGATGTGCTGCTGGTTTCAGTTTGCCAGTATTTTATTGAGGATTTTTTCATCAACATTCATCGGGATATTTGTCTAACATTCTCTTTTTTTGTTGTGTCTCTGCCAGGCTTTGGTATCAGGATGATGCTGGCCTCATAACATGAGTTAGGGAGGAATCCTTCTTTTTCTGTTGATTGGAATAGTTTCAGAAGAAATGGTACCACCTCCTCTTTGTACCTCTGGTAGAATTCAGCTGTGAATCCTTCTGGTCCTGGACTTTTTTTGGTTGCTACGCTATTAATTATTGCCTCAATTTCAGAGCCTGTTATTGGTCTATTCAGGGATTTAACTTCTTCCTGGTTTAGTCTTGGGAGAATATATGTGTCCAGGAATTTATCCATTTCTTCTAGATTTTGTAGTTTATTTGCATAGAGGTGTTTATAGTATTCTCTGATAGTAGTTTTTATTTCTGTGAGATCAGGGGTCATATCCCCTTTATCTTTGTTTATTGTGTCTACTTGATTCTTCTCTCTTTTCTTTTTTGTTAGTCTTGCTAGCGGCCTGTCAATTTTGTTGATCTTTTCAAAAAACCAGTTCCTGGATTCATTGGTTTTTTGAATAGTTTTTGTGTCTCTATCTCCTTCAGCTCTGCTCTGGTCTTAGTTACTTCTTGCCTTCTGCTAGCTTTTGAATGTGTTTGCTCTTGCTTCTCTAGTTCGTCTGAGTCTTTCTTCTTTGGGGCCTTTGAGGCAGTGTTAGCATCATGAAAGTTTGTGTAGCCCAGACATTAGAAATCAGAGGGTAGAGAGGTGAGGATTCATACAACATAAAGAACAGAAATCTATGGATAAACACCTACAACTTTTTCTCTGTCCTCCAGTGGAACCTTATGATACACACTTCAAACTATTTCAGAGGGACTCTGACAGGTGTTTTCTAGGATAACTTTCTAAATAATCTACCTGCAGTCAACTTTTTGTCTCTGGGTTTGCTTTGAGGAAAAGCCTAATCAAGACTCCCACTAAATATATTAATCTGAGACTAGATTTTTTCATACCAATAAGACATTGTATACGTATATACATATTTCTAGCTATATATTTTGTTTTATATATATAATTATATATTTATAGAGTTTATACAATGCAGCTACATATATATGTTTGTGTGTGTGTCTATATATATATATATACTTTCAGTGCATTATTTTTATGGCTAAATAGTACTCCATTGTGTTTATACAATGCAGCTACGTACACACATATATATGTAACTGCATCATACAAATATATATGAAATTATATATGTGTGTGTGTGTGCATAGCTGCATGGTATAAACTTTAATCTGCAATCTGAGGTATGCATTAAATAGCCTACATGTACATAACTTCTATATAAACATATAATATATAATAGGTTTATGTAAAGTAAAATGTACTGAAATATTCACATATATATGTACATGTGTAATAGTATACTTTTCTGATTATAAGCTTCACATTCATTATACTTGGAATCTCTCCAGTAGTAAGGCCTTATATCTTGAGTTAAATTCATGTCACAGTTTAAGCATCCTAGATATAGGGGACATCTAGTTATTCTCAGTCCCTGGTGTAATTATAGGCTAGTATGAAGACATTCATTATCTTCATTCTCTTGTTCTGCTCAGTCCTATGTTGCCTTTAGGCCATGCTTGGCATATATATATACACACACACACAAACACATATATACATACATATATATGTATCCATTATCCCATTTAATATAGACACATCACATCAACTAGATATTTTTAATTTCCAGAAATTGTGCTACTCCCTAATGAAACTGTCCAGAAGCAGACATAGTTCTTTTAACTTTAGGACTTAACAGAATCTTTCTTTTAATCTTTCTAGACTACCTTTTTTTTCTGGAAAAGGGAAATTCAATCTCATTCCTCTTTCAGCAAAACAGTGTCATATTTCATTTTTTATTACCATTTGTTCAAAAAATCTGCAAACAAATTGACAAGCATTTAGGTTGATTCCGGGGCTTATTTTTAGATATTTATGTTGAACATGCAGTGGTATTTATTGATATTTTCAATGTTCTCACATACTTTGGTAATTTCTCTTAAGTTAAATGTCCATGAAATAGATAGAAATTGGTTACTTTTTAATCTCAGTCGGATGTATTTATGAAGGTTAGATTGTGATTATGAATTTTTAAGGAATGTATTTTTCTCTGTATCATCCTTGGAGGTACTTAATATCACTTTATTCATTAGCTTACAGGTGTTGAATTTTTGGTGTTCCTTCCAGAGAGTTGGCGAGCTTTCTCTCACTTTTCAAGGGAAAACCTTTACATATTATATTATTTCCAGCAATTATAGCAAAATTTTACACAGATGTTTATAGGTGATTTGTTCAGAATTGCAAATACTTGAAATCAATCAATCACGGTATTCTTCACTAGGTAAATGAATAAAAAAACTGTGGTACAGCCAGATAATGAAATATTATTCAGCACTAAAAGAAACTAGCTACCAAGTCCTACAAATATATAAACTTAAATGCATATTACTAAGTGAATACAAATCAATCTAAAAAGTCAACATAATTTATTATTTCAATAATAGGGCATTTTGGAAAAGACAAAACTATGGAGATAGTAAGAAGATCAGTGGTTGTCTGTGGTTAGAGCCAACGTAAGGAGAGTTAAATAGATACAGAAGACTTTTGCGACAGTGAAAATATTCTGTATTACCATATTGATGGGCAAAAGCCATTATAAATTTATCCAAACCAATGGACTATACAAGACCAGAAGAGAACCCTAATGAAACAATGGACTTTGAGTGATTTTGATGTGTCAACATACTTTCATATATTGTAGCATGTGCCACTCTTGTGTGCGATGTTAATAATGTGGGTGGCTATGCTTACCTGGGGATAGAAAGGAAATCTCTGTACCTTAACAGTTTTGTGATGAACATAAAACTTATCTTAAACATTTATCTGAAAAAAGTTCTGTTTTATCTAGGATCCTCATTCCCTTAGGACATGCCCCAGTTTCAGGTTGTGCTTGCCTTTCAGTATTCATGATTCAGTTTTGGATTGGTCTTTGAGGATTTATTTTTATCTTATTAGGTGAGCCAAAGGTTTAAAAAAATCATCTAGCCATGTTGTTGCAAATGACAGGATCTCATTCTTTTTGTAGTTCTTTTTTATAGTCTGAATAGTACTCCATTGTGTTTCTGTATTACATTTTCTATATCCATTCATCTGTTGATGAACACTTAGGTTGATTCTAAATCTTGGCTACTTTAAATAGTGTTGCAATAACCAAAAAAAAGTGCAGATATCTCTTCAATATACTTACTTCCTTTCTTTGGGATACATATCCGTCAGTAAAACTACTGGACCGTATGGTAGCTCTATTTTTTTGTTTTTTGAGGAAGCTTCATGCTCTTCTCCGTAGTGGTCATACTAATTTACATTTCCACCAACAGTGTGTGAAGGTTCCCCTTTCTCCACTTATTTGTGGAAGCTAAAAGTTAAAACCACTGAACTCATGGAGACAGAGAGTAGAATGATGATTACCAGAAGCAGAGAAGAGTAGTGGAAGTTGGGGTGGGAAGTGGGGATGGTTAATGGGTACAAAAATATAGTTAGATGGAATGAATAAGATGTAATATTAGTATAATACGATGACTATAGTTAATAATTTATTGTACAGCTAAAAATAACTAAAGAGTATAATTGGAATGTTTGTAATACAAATAAACAATAAATACTTGAGGTGATAGATACCTAATTCATTCTGATATGATTATTACATACTGTATGCCTGTACCAAAATATCTCATGTACCCCAAACATGTACACACCTACTATGTACCCCTAAAAACTATAAACTTAAAAAATTATCTAATATGCAGATTATCTAATTATCTAACATGCAGGGTTTTGTAAAATATTAGAACTTCCTTTTTACTAAATCATGGAAGTATGCTTAGCAAGTTCCTTCAGTACCAATTGTGAATTACATTATTAAATGTATATTCTCATTTGAGACATTGGCAGGGTGCTTGGCTCTTAGAAGAGGAATGCCAATCAATTTTAAACTTAGAGTTAATAGAAGAAAATATACTAAATTAGCTAATAAATGATAGTATGGGAATTTAGGTGAAAGTACAATAATTTAGATCTGACGAAATTTCACCTATGCCTTCTCAAAGAGTTCAATCCTCACTGATAAGTGGAAGGGGTTAAAATGTCAAAAGCTCTGTCACTCTATCACACTGAATATGTGCTATGAGAGAAATATCAGAGTTGACACAAAGTCATTTAACCCGAAGAAGTAAAAGTTTAAGCTTATTTTTCTTAGATGAGTATGAAGGTGGGGAGGATGAACAGGTGTTTATTTTTTATGCAGTGAGTTTGAGATGCCTGTTAGATTTCCAGGCAGTTATGCTGAGAAAGCAGTGGGCCATGTTAATTTGGAAATATCTACATTTAGGCATACATTTCAGCATTTATTAGTGTATGGATAGTCTGAAAATCCATGACACTGATTAAAAATGACAAGGGAACAAGTGAAGAATAAAAAAAGAAGCCATACAAAAGCTTAGCTCCAGGCCAATGTAAATTTTAGAAAACCACAGTTCTCATACTCACAATATGTATGCCATCCTTTGAACATGCCTAGGCAGTCTACAGATATTGAGGTTTTCCAATGAGTTTTATTACATATATGCATACATTTAGGAAAAAGCCTTTTTCTCTCATTTTTGTAAACTTATTTTTAGATTATGTTTCTGTAATGATCCTACATTACCCTGATGTTTATTTCACACTCAGCATGTTAAACTATGGTTAACTTCAAAGGCACTTAATGCCAAAAGGAAACTACATCTGCAGTGCTTTCATTGGTTTTCTAGGCAAACAGGTTTAACTATAATTTATTTGGCATATAAATAGATTACTTTAAGAAATAAACCATACATATTTTTGCTGTGAGACTTCCTTTACTTTTGAGGCTGTTGAAACCATAGCTTCTTTGAGTATTTAAAAATTAAGGCTTTTGTTCATTTTGAGCAGTTGCCAGGTTCAATGGACCTAATCTGTTTTTGGTGTATAAATTTTTTTGTGAAGAATTCATTTGTTGCACAGTTTTTATTTTACTCAAAAGATTTTATTCTTTTGTACTTCTCTTTTATTGATGTTCTTTTGTGTTCAGAGTTGTTTTTTGTAATCCTGTCCTTGAAACTTGCTTTTAAGCCTAATCTAAAATGTAGCTGATAACACACACAAAAAACATTGTGGAACGCTGGTAAATACACACCATTATTAAAAAACCTAAGATCCTGTTCCAGCTACATTTTGTCAAGGAGTAGAATATTACAAACACCCCAAAAACTAATCATGCCACTTTCTAGTCATGACTCTTAGACAGAAACTACTATCTTGACTTGAAAATCATATACTAATTTTAGCTGTTTTGTGCCATATGGCATTGGAACCATAGGGCAAGTGCATCTTTTTTATATCTGATTTTTTATTCAAGTTTTCTTATGAAAGTCTCCCAAGTTGTATATAATTATAGTTGCTGTACAGTAATCTATCATAAAGATATTTTCAAATCTAATTATTCATTTTTATCTTCATGGACATTTGAGAATTTTCCATTTCAGAGCTATTTCAAAATGTTTAAATATGCATTTCAATACTTTCTGGGAATATATGCCATATTTTCATTGGATATATACCAAAGATTAAAATTTCTAGGTTAGAAGACAACATATAGTCATCTTTTGAAGATATTAATAAATGGTTCCCAAGTATAGTTGTGCCACTGAAATTGCTACCAGCACTTCATGAGAGTACCAATTGCTTTGTTTTCTTACTATCGTTTGGAATTTTCTATTTTTTCCATTTTTGTTATTCTGATGCACTTGTAGAATTTTACCAAATGTGGTGTTAATTTGAATTTTTTGGAAAAATAACGTTTTGTTTTTTTTACATATTTATTGACCTTTATCATTGTATGTTTAAATGTTTTGTTCATTTTCATCAACTATTTTCTGTCTTTTATTTATGAATTTTCAGGAAGGAGTTTATTTTTAAACACACTTACTTTGCAGCATTGTGTGCCATCACCGTGAAGACATCAGATCAAATTAATAAAAAAATTTAAAGACACAGGGTGAATGTTCTAAACACATGTGTGATAGATGAGGCCAAGGAAACAAATATACTATCATAAAGATAGTGTGGAGAATATGACAAAAAACAGAACTTTAAGGAACTGCTGGGACTAGGAAAAGAAAAAATACAAAATAAGTCCAAGAAAGTAAACTGAATAAGAAGTAACAGGTTAGGGAGGCTCAGAGAACCCTGAGCCAGCTATTTAACCAGTCTTGTCATTGCTATTGGAGTTCTATTGGAATGATCAACAAAAGTCCTTATTACTGACCTCTACATGGCCTTTAGCTAACTCCCAGAGGAATTTTTCAAACTCTATGCTTCTGGTAAGACCACTCCGTAATTCATGCTGCCTTACTACTACTCACAAGTTCAAAATCACAATTTACATTAAGTGCCAACAACACTAATCCCATCAGCCCCACCATTCTGCTTACAACAGTCACTACAGCAACAGCAATATTTCTAACTTGTCTTTCATCACCTGGACACTTACACCTGAAATGACTCACTCTTTGGACTTAACTCCCTTGGGGATTGATTCACATCTTATCTCTTGACATACCGTATTCTAAGTATTATTTTAACTGTTCTCAGACATATCTATAGCCATTTTCCCCTGAAAACTTCACTCACATAAAAGTTAGTAAGATGATTATCAAGATCTCACAAAAATGTTATTTTCCAAGCAAAAACATTGTATATTTAGAGAAAAATCAGAAAATTTCCCATAATTTATTCCATTTAATCTCTCTTCTTTCACTCACAACTGCCTGCAGTATAAATAAGAGCCATGGTGATTGTACTGATATATAGTATGTCATTTTATACCCAAATCTTTATTATGGCTTCCAATATCACTCAAAGCAAAACCTCAAACTCTTATCTTCTCCTTCAATATTTTGATAACTTGTCACTTCCATGACCTACTCCTCATCCTGTTAGTTCAATTTTCTAATACACTTCGTGTTCATTTGTTTTTAGTCACACAAGCATTTGTGATTTATTTAAATGCCCAGTAGGTCTCTGAGGTTGTTGTAGAATGCTAAATTATATACCTAGAATTCATTTTTCCATATGAATATAGAGATTTTATTTCTGTTCTTTCAGATCTTCGTTTAAATATTATCTCATCTGAGAAGTCTTCACTGATTGTCTCATATGAAATATCAACTCTATTTCACTCTCTTTTCACATTGCTTCACTTTCTTCACTCCAAAAGTTATAAAATTAGGAGCGAAAAGATTTAATGTCAGAAAATCAGAGCAGAAGTTTGTTAAGCTCATTGAGTTAAGATGCAAGGAGGGCCTGAACTGAGGCATGGTAAGTAATATAGGAGATAAAAGTTTAGATGTATATAAGACTTTGAACTAGAATCACAAATAACTAACTACAGATATGAAGCAAAGATCGATGTTGGAAAAATGAATCAAGGATAATTGGAATGATTGAATGTATTTGTATTTCAAAGGATGTATCAACACTGATTCCAAAAACAGCAAATAAGAATACGAGAAAAGCTTGTCTGAGATGATAGGGGAATGTAGAGGTTGGAGAGGGGCTTGCAAATTGTAAACAGGGAAGACTGTTTTTTCCTATGTCATTAAAACTATTTAATATCACCAAATTAAATTATTTCTCCCCAGGGAACTCTTAAATGTCCAGAGAATAGGGAAAATAATTTCATATAAATTGAACAATCTTTGACTTCAAGTACCTCAGTGTATTCTTATATAAAGCAGTTAAAAAAAAAAAACTCAATGGGAAAACTACAGGCATATTATCTAAATATATATATATATACACACACACAATGTTTATATCAAGGGCATAGAAAAATCATATTTATCACTTATTAGGAGCTTCAAATGTGAGTAAAATTTACTGTTTAAGTTCATAGGGCTTTCAAGCACTATGGAACAAATATAAAATTTAATGTGGCCTAGAGAAGGTTTAGTTCATAAACTCAGACTGTAAAATTTGACTAGAACTTCATAAAAACTGAAAGGAACTTGACATCCTGATGTATCTAACACAATGTGGTATCCTAGAATACATTCCAGGACAGAAAAATAGCATTAATGCAAACATTAGTGAAATCTGCAGTCTCCAGTTTAATTAATCATATTAGACTAATGTTAATTTCTAAGATTTGACAAATGAACCATGAAATATTAACATTAAGGGAAACTGGTTGAAGAGTATGCAAGAACCTCTACATTATATCTATATTTGAAAAAATGCAAAATTATTACAAAATAAATTTAATTAAATTACAAATGTGAAATAAAGGTACAGTAACATAACGTTTTGATAAAATATGAATATGTATTGCAACTGCAGTTGTAATACAATACTAAAAATGTGATTGTGATTTTATTTTAAATAATATGATGCACATAAATAGAAAACTAGATCCTGGCTCCAGATGGCTGCCTAGAGAAATTGGACAGTCATCCTCTCCAGAAAGAAAAACCAAAATTACAAATAGATAATTACTCCTCAAATAGAACATCTAGGAGAGAACACTAGAGTGAAACAGAGAAGTTATGGGGATACACTGATGCATAGAAAGAGAAAGAAGTAAATGGTCAACTCACCCATGATAGTCTGAGAGCCTTGAGGGATTCACTATTATGGGGAAAGGGTAAGTGAGAGAACTTCAGTGTTCCACATCCCTGCTGTGGGCTGCTGTATTCAGAATCATGAGAGAGCTCCACTACCCACACAATCCCTAACACTAGCATGGGTAGTGATTTGAAATTCCCAAGAGAGCATTGTACCAGACAGGCAACATGTGCTAGGGCATTTACACTCTCAAGACCTGAGCATCTGCAATAAAGCACCATTGTGAGTGTACAGCCATAATGGGGCTGCATCCTGACCTGGAAACCACAGCCTCCATATCTCCACATCCCAAAATTCCTCACTCACAACCCCAGTGTCTACTAAGAGGGCTACAGTGGCACAGCACTGGCTGGACAAAGGGTGCTATGGAGTCCCCAGTACTCTAGCCCACAGAGAGTACTACTCTTTGGCGAAAGGACAACACAATGCATTAAAAAATCTTGCAACTGAGACAATGAAAACGAACACATTATGCTTCCCAGAGCCTGAGTGCCCCCTGTCGGGGTCTGTGAGAAGTGGTCCCATGCTCAGCAGCAACACAAACTCTGTGCTATGCCACATAAGCAGAGAGTGAGATCCCCTTGCATGGGCATAGCAGCCTCTGGGCTCAGACTCACGTGGAGAGAATGGGACTCCTTCTCCACATTTGCACATCACTGCAGGCATAGTTTCTGCTGCTGCTGACAAAGGCTGAGGTGGGTGAGCTAGAGGACTGTCTGGGGCTGTGAGTGGTGACTGTGCCTTCATTGATGGTGTGACCCTTACGCTTGGCCTGTGTGTGAACAGTGGGGTCCCTCCTCTATCTGTGCAGTTCTGTAGTGCTGCTGCCATCAAGATCAGACAAGTCTGAAAACTGTGATTATGGGGATTTGAGTGACAACCCTGCATTGCTACTAGAAACAGTAGCATACATGACTCAGGATGCAAAGGATCATCTCACCACTACAACTCCCACTGCCCACACTACACTAGTGCCCAGGGACCCAAGAACCCGCTCTGCCTGTCCCAACACTGCCATTACCAGCATCCTATGAGTCAACCCAGAGTCCCAACAATGTGCCCACTCAATCCTGTTAACACCAGTGCCAGCATAAACCACCCTGGGTCCCAAGAACAGGCACACTAAGCCCACTGGTACCACCACTGGTGCCCCAAAATTGGCCAGACAGACATTCGTTTTCTGAGCAAAACTTCATCATAGCCTCTGCTAATAACCAAACCCTAAACCACCAAGGAAATTGCATATACTGTTTATGCTGTTTACAGTTGAATAAATCATACATAGGCTGCACTATTGAACACACTCAACGAATGTTATAAATATATGCTCATGAAAAAGTTTTTCTCTATGAAAGTAAATTCAAAAATTAAAAGAAGCCACTGTTACACTAGATGTGCAGATTTCAACATGAAGACACAGGAGACATAAATAAAGCAAGGAAATATGACACCTCCAAATAAACAAAATAATTCTCTAGCAACAGATCCTAATCTAAAAGAAATTCATGAAATCCCAGAGTATTAAAAAATACAAAAATCAGAAAATTATATAAGGATATAAATGAGAAATTTACCAAAGAGATAGATATCGTAAAAAAAGAACCAAACAGAAATTTTGGAATTGAGGAACTCCTTAAATAAAATACAAAATGGACCTGTAGGCAAAGAATTTTCAAAATCCGTTTAATGATATAGGTTCAAAATCTATTTAATGAAAAGTTTTCAAAATTTAGTTAACTAAATAATAGATAAAATTTTTCCAGGTCTAGCAAGAGGTTTAGACATTCAGATACAAGGGGCCCAGCAATACCCAAACAGATGCAATGCCAAAAGGCCTTCCTCGGGAAATATTATGGTGAAAATATCTAAAGTCAATGATAAAGAGAAAATTCTAAAAGAGCAAGAGAAAAACATCTTGTCACCATAAGAGCCCCGAACAGTAGACTTCTTAGCAGAAACCCTACAGACCAGGATAAAATGGGATGATATATTCAAAATGAAGATAGAAAAAAAAAATCCAGTCAAGAACACCATACTCAGCAAAATTATCCTTCATAAATGAGGGCAAAATTTAGCCTTTCTCAGATAAGCAAATAATAGGAGAATTCTGATTTTACAAGAAATGCTTAAAGAAGCTCTCAACCTGGAAGCAAAAAGATGACATTTACCAAGAAAACACACACATAAAGTAAAACTCACTGGTATTTCAAACACACAAATGAAGAAAAGACTCAAATGATAACACCACAGAAAATCAGCAAATCACAAGGAGAGTCAATAAGAAAAAGAAAGAAGGAAAGAATATGCACACCAGCCAGAAAACAACATGAAGAGGACAAAACCTTAAATATAAATAATAACCTTGAATGTAAGTGGCTTAAAATATATAAACTCACTGAATGAATTTAAAAATATGACCTAACAATATGCTACCTATAAAAAAATACACTTTAACTGAAAAGGCATAAATAGATTGAAAGTAAAGGGATGGAAAATGATATTCTATGCAAATGGAAACGAAAAGTGAACAGGAGTAACAATACTTGTATCAGATAAAAACAGACTTTAATGGAAAAAAAGGAGATAAAGATAGTCATTGTATGATGATAAAGAAATCAAATCAGCAAGAGGATATAACAATCCTAAATAGATAGGCTTCCAACACTGGAGTGCTCAGATTCATAAAGTAAATATTATTATATCTAAGAAAAGACTCTAATTATTATTTAGATTACATATCTAAATAGACCACAATATGGTTATAATGGGGGACTCTTACAACACCCACTCTCAGTATTAGACAGATCACTGAGGTAGGAAATCTACAAAGAAACATTGTACTTATACTGGACTTTAGACCAAATGGACATGACAGACATTTACAGAACATTTTATCCAACAATTGCAGAATACATTTTTTTTTTTCCTCATTGGCACATGAAACATTCTCCAGGATTGACCATATGTTAGGGTCATATAACAAGTCTCAACAAATTTTAAAAAATCAAAATCTTATCACATATCTTTCTGGATTACAATGCGATAAAATTAGAAATCATTACCAAGGGGAACTTTGGAAACTATACAAATACACAGAAATTAAACAGCAAGCTCCTGAAAGCCCATTGAGTTAATAACTAAAATTAAGATGAAAATAAAAAAGTTTCTTGAAACAAATTAAAATGAAAATACAGCATACCAAAATCTGTGGGACACAGAAAAAATACTGCTAAGAGGGAAGTTCATAACAATGAATGCTTACATCAAAAACTAAAAGGAATTAATATAAATAATTTAATGATGTACCTCAAGGAACTAGAAAAGCAAGAACAGACCAAACCCCAAATTAGCAGGAAAAAAGAGAAATAATAAAGATCAAAGCAGAACTAAATGAAACAGAGGCTTAAAAACCCACAAAGGATCTATCAAATATAAAGTTGTTTCTTTGAAAAGATAAGTATAACCCATAATTGGCTAACTGGACTAATGAAGAAAAAAGGAAGCAAATCCAAGTAATCAAAATGAAAAAGGAGACATTACAACTGATATACAGAAATACAAAAGATTGCCACAGAGTTATATCAGACAAAATATCAGATAAACATAGCCACAAAACTATTCAACAAAACTGAATCCAATAGCACATAAAAAATAATATACCACTATCAAGAGGATTTTAGCCTAATGATTCAAGAATGGTACAATATATGCAAATTATCAATAAACATGATACACTGCATCAATATAATGAAGGACAAAAAGCACATGTTAATCAATATATGAGAAAAATGATTTAACAAATTTAAGAATCATTCATGATAAACACTCCCAAGAAAGTAGTCATAGAAGGAACATACCTCAAAATAATAAATCCATACATGACAAATCTATAGCTAAAATCATTCTGAATGCAGAAAAATTTGAAAGCCTTTTTTCTAAGAACAGGAACAAGACAAGGATGTCCATTATCACCGTTCCTATTTAACATATAGGGGAAGTCCTAACCTGAGCAAGCAGGCAAGAGAAAAAATAAAAGGCATCTGATTTGGAAAAGAGGAAGTCAAATTTTCTTTCTTTGCAGATGTTATGTCTTATATCTTTAAAAAAAAAAAAAAAAAAAAAAAAAAAAAAAAAAAAGGACTCCACCAAAACCTCTTAGAACTGAAAAACAAATTTGGTAAAATTTCAAGATACAAAACCAACACACAAAAGTAAGTAACATTTCAATACACCAGTAATAAAGTAGCCAGAAAAGAAATCAAGAAGACAATTCCATTTACAAACACTACAAAAGTAAAATACCTAGGAATAAATGTATCCAAAGAGGTGAAAGCTGTCTATGAGGAAAACTACAAAACACTGGCAAAAGAAATTGAAGAAGGCACAAATAGAAAGACGTTCCATGCTCATGAATTGGAGAACATGATAACCTTAAGATGACACACTGCCCCCTAAAATTAATAAATTTAAAGCAATCCCTATCAAAATAAAAATGTCATTTTATAGAAATAGAAAAAGCCATTCTAAAATTCATATGGGACCAAAAAAGGGTCTGAATAGCCAAAGCAAACTTGAGCAGAAAGAAAAAAATGAGTCATCACACAACCTGACTTAAAACATATTAAAGGGCTACAGTAATGTAAAAAGCACGGTACTGGCATAAAAATAGACACATAGACCAAAAGAACAGAATAGAAAACACAGAAATAAATCCACTTATTTACAGCCAACTGACTTCAACAAAGTCATCAATAACATACATTGGTGGACACCCTATTCAATAAATGGTGCTGGGAAAACTGGATAACCATATGCAGAAAAATAAAACTGGATCCTTATCTCTCACTATGTACAACAAATCAATTCAATATGTATTAAAGACTTAAAGGTAATACCCAAAGTGTAAAACTACAAGAAAAAAAGTAGCAAAAATTCTTCATGACATTTGTCTAGGTGAAGATTTTATGTCTACGACCTCAAAAACACAGGCAACAAAAACGAAAATAGATAAATAGGACCATATTAAACTAAAAACTTCTGCACAGCAAAAGAAACAACAGAGTGAAATGACTACCTCTTGAATGAGAGAAAATATTTTCTCTCATTCAAGCAAATTGCTTATCTGACAGAGAACTAACATGCTGAATTTACGAGGAACTCAAACAACTAAACAACAAAAAAAAGACAAATAAATAATTCCATTAATAAATGGGCAAATAACATGAGTAGGCATTTCTTAAAAGAATGCATACAAATGGTCAATATGTGTATATGAAGGTTTTCTCAGCACCACTAATCACTGAGGAGATGCAAATTTTAAAAAAACAACAAAATATAATTTCTCCCCAATTCAAATAGCTATTTTTAAAAATACAAAAATAAATAAATAAATAAATAAATAAATAAATAAATAAATAAATAAATAACAGATGCTGGTTAGGATGCAGAGAAAAGAGAAATCGTACACACTGTTGGGGGAAATGTACAATCATTTTGAAAAAAAGTATGAAGATTTTCCAAAAAACTAAAAATAGAACTACCATTTGATCCCCAGCAATCCCAATACTGGGTATCTATCCAAAATAAATACATAAAAATAATACCTGTACTCATATGTTTATTGCAGCACTATTCACAATAGCAAAGATAATGCAATCAACCCATGTCCATCAATAGATAAATTGATAAAGAAAATGTTACATTTGTGTATGTGTATATAATGGACAAATGGATAAAGAAAATATCTCTGTATATGTGAATATATATGTATATAGTGTGTGTATGTATGCGTATATATATGTGTACATATACACATGTATGTATGTGTGTATATATGTGTGTGCATATATATATGTTAGGGTTAGGCGATCCTAACTCAGGCTCCTAGGCTCAGGCAATCCTGCCACCTCAGCCTCCCAAGTAACTGGGACTACAGGGACGTGCTGCCAAGCATGACTATTTATTATTATTATTATTATTGTAGAGACAAGATTTCACTATGTTATCCAGACTGGTTTAGAACTACTGGGTGCAAGGGATCCTCCTGCTTGTGTCTCCTAGTGTTGGCATTACAGGCGTAAACCACCATACATGGCCTGAGAAGTCTATTGGTTAAATTTCAAATATATATATGTGTATACACACACACACACACACACACACACACATACACACACACATATGGTGTATTACCATTTGACCATAAAAAATAAAATCATGTCATTCCTAGCAACATGGATGGAATTGAAGGTCATTATATTAAAATAAGCCAGGCACAGAAAGACTAATACCTCACATTCTCACTCATATGTGTAGGCTAAAAAATTTGATCGCATGGGCATCGAGAATAGAACAATAGATATCAGAGACTTGGAAAGGTGATTAGCAAGTGGGGGGATCAAGAAAAATTGGTTATGGGTATAAACATATAGTTAGATAGAAGAAATAAATTTCTATGTCTGATAGACTAGGGTGACTATACATAGCAACAATATTATGAATATTTCAAGGCAACTAAACAGAGGATGTAAAATGATATCAACACATAAAAATGATAAATACTCAAGGTAAGGGATACCCCAAATACCCTGACTTGAACATTGCAGATTCTATGCATGTAACAAACACATGTACTCCATGAATAGGTTCATTATTATATATCAATAAAAGAGGGGGAATAGAGCAAAAGTAATTTATAACAAATTTTTCTGTAAAGATTTTTTTTCTCTTTGCTTTGTATATGTAGTCACAATAGTTGGTGCCAGTGAGCAACTTTTGTAAGCCAACGCACAACAAAGTCTCAAGAAACAAGATATGTGTCTACTAAAATTCTTCTTAATCACGTATTTTTACAATAGGGAAACTAACAGTCTGTAAGTACAGATAACTACTTATATAGTCACATAAATAAGATCTTTAAATTTCCATACATGACTTTAGTTATTGGTTCCCATCCTTCAGGCAGGAGGTGCCCAGGCAGAAATTCTGGCCTGAGCCTCAAAATATCTTTAGAAATCATATTTTACTGCTTCCCCTCCCCATATAGATAACTCCATGGTAATTCTAAAGTTAAATTTGTATCCACTTATTGCTTTTTCTAGTTACTGGGGGTTATTTTGGAGATGTTCTGTGCATAAGATTTTAAACAATTGGAGGTTTAGTTTTTCCTTTTTCTAGAGCATTTAACAGAAAGTACTGGCAAGTTGCTAATAAATGGGTATAAAGTTTCAGTTATGCAAAATAAATAAGTTCTAGACATCTGCTGTACAACATTTTGTCTATAATTAACAATTTTGCATTGCACGCTTAAAAATTTAAGTGGTTAGATATCATTATGTGTTCTTACAACAATAACATAATAAATAAGTATGCGTTAGTTTTCATAACTAATAAATTCCATGGCTTGCTCAAGCAACTACATTGAGGAAACAATCATTTGGAAATTTTTTTTTCCTAAAATTATGACTCATGTGTATTAATACTTCTAATAATAATCTTTGCTCCTAAAGGGCATTATTTTAAGGTGATTTTGGATAGTTAAGTATTCTCTTATTTTATCGATTATTTTAGAAATGAAACATGAAATACATGAAATAGGTATTTTTTTTTGTTTGAAAGCCTTCTTTCTTCATTAACATAGCACTGACTTCCAGAATTCATCCATTAGAATCAACTCAAAAAGACACCAAAGAAAATACTTATCCGTCACTCTATATACTAGGAAAAAACTTCAAATTTTGAGTATACAGCATATTATCAATAAATCTCTTTAATAAAATTACTCTACTGGTTGAGCAAATAATCTGTATAGCAAACCACTGTGACATGCAATTTACCCATATAACAAACCTGCACATGTACACCTGAATCTAAAATAAAAGTTAAAAAATTAAAAAGTATAGTGCTTTTTTAAAAGATCATTCTCCGAAAAACAAAACCACAACAAAAATATACATTTAAAAATGAAAAGTCTTTTTGTTTTCTCTTTTTTTGAGTGCAGTGATCACTCAAAATCATTTCACCCTTGACTTCCTAGGCTCAGGCAATCCTGTCACCTCAGCCTCCCAAGTAACTGGGACTACAGGGACGTGCTGCCAAGCATGGCTATTTATTATTATTATTATTATTACTGAGACAAGATTTCACTATGTTATCCAGATTGGTTTAGAACTACTGGGTGCAAGGGATCCTCCTGCTTGTGTCTCCTTGTGTTGGCATTACAGGAGTAAACTACCATACATGGCCTGATAAGTCTATTGGTTAAATTTCAAATTTCGAGAAAACATTTATTTTTTATCACTATATTAACTTTATTGGGATCATAACCTTCTCTAGAATGTTTTACAAGTGCTGATAATTACCTACTTGGCTATCAAAGCAGAAATTAACTTAACTTGAATGACCTGTCATACTACGCTATTATATATAGAGACAGAACTCTTAAGATTAAAACCCAACTAAACGTTGATATAATCTTATCACCAAACTATAATTAAGTGAGGGTTGAATCATGAACCAATATTTTTAGGAGTATATAAAGATAATTGAAATAGATATTCTTATTCCTGCATTTGATGAAAATCATAGTTTGAGTTTATAATGAAATAATCATATGTGAATTAACTATTTACAGTCAAAATTGAGCTAGTAGCTATGAGTAGACACAAACTGAATATAGGAGAATACTGCTGATCCTTACACGAGTTTTCAGCGTTCTTTACCAATTTTTGACTTGTCACTTTAGCCTTTTATAAACTCAGCTTTATTTAGTAATCCTCTTAACCCTCTTCATATTTTCTGCTTTCATACTTGTCATATGACTTCTTTTCTTCACTGATACCTTTTGAAAAATCATTTACTTACCCATTCATGTCATTTTTATTTCAGTTCTTAAGCTTATTTCATAGTTGACTTCATTTTCTGTCTACAAAATATTCTCCTTAACATATGTTGAACTATGAAATTCATTAAAAAATTATGTGCTAACACTAAAAAGAATGAAGACCTTTGCTATAATGACAGAGCTTTGAAGAAGAGATTATGCTCTCTTCCAAATATGTATCATTTCTAATGTCCAATAATTAAATCTGTGCAACAAATAAGTGAGATGACCTTAGGAAGTAGTGGTATTCATTAAAAACTTACCCAGAAATCTGCTAGATAATTATTTATCACAGCTGAAAGTATATGTGCAGATGTATAGAGTCCACCCTCATTGCAGGGTTCAGGTAAAGTAACATAAAAGTCTCTTATGGCCCTGATATTTTGAAATATTTTAGCTACCTTTATGTAATAATGAAAATGTTTGACTTCCCATCATACTTTATTAAATACAAACCATATCATTATTTTGTGGTCTGTTGTATCTACTCTAAAATATTTTTTATCCCACTACCATACAATATTTTCTTTATCAATTTAATATTTGGGCAAATTCAGAGCTTTCTCATTCATGTTATTAAATAGACTTTTTAATCTCATCAAAACTCACTATGGCATAAAACTGTACTATACTTAACATAATTCTTAATTACTGTTAATGATACTAGATGTAATTTCATTCAAAGGCTTAATGTTATGTGTCAAAATCACAGCCATCAGCGTAGTTAACATAGATTCACTGTTATCTCAATTTTACCAGCTATAAAATCAAAGAGTAACTATCTTTGCTGTGAGTGTTAAATAAATTGCCAAATTTGATAATTATGTCAAATGGTAGGAGGGGAATAAATCTCCAAAGGAATGAAGTCCAAAGAATGAGTCACTTGGAGTGTAAGTGTCCAGGTGATGAAAGATAACACATAAACCATAATTTTAACACCTTTAAATTGTACAATATGGAAAGCATTGAGAATGGGAAAAAATAAAAAGACACGAGTGAGGGGACAAGGATACAGAGATGTAAAAAATTGAGTAACATTTAAGGCCCTTGCAAAGTTTACTAACTCTTGGCATTTCCTGTGCATTTTAACTCTACAACACCAGGAGTGATTATTTTAGAACTTAGACATAAGTACCACATATATATATGCTTAAACATTTTGTATGTCATCATATCTCCTGCAGAAGGATTAAAAAATTTTAACCTTGTATGAATACTTTCCAGTCTGGTTAACTGAAGCATAAATTACCACTTCACTATTGACTGTAACCAAATGGTTGTATATATACATGTATATATATAATTTTCTGTCTCATCAACATTCGCGTGTGCAAAACAATCCTATTAGTAACACCTTTTGTAATAAGAAATAATGACTCTAAATTTGAAAGTCATATCAGCAAGATATGAATTTCTAGAGGTAGAGTAAGAGGTGTAATTGAAATGAATTACTAGCAGCTTTGAATTTACTTATACGAGAAAGAATCTCTCCATTAAAGTTGAGAATAACCACTGTGGCTTCACTGAACAATTTGCTCAAGCATATTGCAGTGCATTGGATATTTGCTTTTTACCCAACTGTTCCACTGCTTGTGGTGGTTTCCATCTTCTCTACTTAGTGATTCCCGAACCAGTGTAAAAGTCACTATTGTCTTGAAAATCTAAAAATTCTCTAGCGATCACTCAACAGCCATTTTATCCTGTTCGAGTGGTAACAATCTATTTTTTCTGTTGCTATGTCACTTGATAATTGTATAATAATTATTTGTTGATAGTTCTATCTCCCAACTAAGCCCCTCAAAGTCAGGCTCATCTTTAACTGCCAGAGCAGGCATAGTGCCTGATACACAGTGGCACCCGAATGCAGAAAGAGAATTTGTCATTCTTTACTGAATTGGTTGAAATTCTAGCCCTCCATTTTATTGGTTAAAATTCACCCATTTTACTTTCCTTTTAAGTGCAGCTAAAAAGTAAAATTTCTGTGTAGCAGAATCTGTTCAAGTAGTAGCTCTTTCTGAAAGAAGTTATGATAGACAGAAAAGAGGAAAGAGATGTGGACGTTAATATAAAACCAAATTAAATCCTAAATTAAAAAGGTTCCAGGAGAAAACTTTTAAGATTAGATAATAAAAATGTCTATAAGAATTCAATCCCGGGCCGGGCGCGGTGGCTCAAGCCTGTAATCCCAGCACTTTGGGAGGCCGAGACGAGTGGATCACGAGGTCAGGAGATCGAGACCATCCTGGCTAACACGGTGAAACCCCGTCTCTACTAAAAAATACAAAAAACTAGCCGGGCGTGGTGGCGGGCGCCTGTAGTCCCAGCTACTCGGGAGGCTGAGGCAGGAGAATGGCGTGAACCCGGGAGGCGGAGCTTGCAGTGAGCTGAAGTGAGCTGAGATCGTTCACTGCACTCCAGCCCTGGCGGCAGAGCGAGACTCTATCTCAAAAAAAAAAAAAAAAAAAAAAAAAAAGAATTCAATCCCGTTTTCTTGTTCAATATGAGGACTTGTGTATATACTTATAACTTGCAACAATCCTTTTATGTTTTCTGTTACCAATATATCTGTGCCTTTTTTTACTGCATTCATAATAAAGAAATCTCTGAACACTTCAAAAATTATTATTACACAGGCTATCACCTTTAACCTTTAATAATCTAACCTTTACCTCTGAAGCCCTTATTTACAAATTTTTAATTTGGTTGTCTGGAATAATAAATGATAATACAATTTTCATTCATTTTCCCAAAGATACACGTACTCTATGTTTCTTTTGTTATCCAGATGTTTCTAAATTTAGGTAAAATGAATTTATGGATTCAATGGATTATTTATCTTAAAACAGCTTGTGTACATAATTTTTAATCATGTTACCATAGATATATTAATGAATAAAACATTTTCATTGACAGATGAGTGGATAAAGGAAATGTAGTATATACATACAATAAAATGCACTATTGAGCTTTAAAAAGAAGAATATTCTGCCATATATGACAACATGTGTAAACCTGGAGGACATTATGCTAACTGAAATAAGTCAGGCACAAAAAGACAAATACTACTTGATTCCACTTATATGATATAGAATGACTGTTACTTAAAGTATAAACTCATAAAAACAGAGAGAAGAAAAATGATTTATACCCCTGTTTAAGGAGTATAAAATTTCAGTTATGCAAGAAGAAAAAATTCTAGTGATCTGCTGTACAACATTGTGCCAATATTTAACAATACTGTGTGCTATCCACTAGAAAATTAGTAAAGAGGCTAGATTTTGTGTTGTGTTCTTACTACAATAATAATAATACAAAGGAGCAAACTATTTTATTTATAATTTTATAACATAGAAGAAAATTGAAATGAAATAATATGAGCCCATATAATTTACTATGAAGATAAAAAAAGTGCAGGAACAGAGTACCCTATTTTCTGCTGTGAACAGATATTGTTGTTTTCTGCGCAATTAATACTCTTTGCATTATTTTCATCTATTTAGCTATTCTCTATCTTCTTTCTATGTATTATCCATCCATCCGTCCATCCGTCCATAAATTCATCCATCTTTCTATAGACTCCATTTTTGTCTGTAGTCTGTAAAGTTTTAATATTAAAATATTAAGAACAGTACCTTCTTCTTAAAATTACCTTATGAATTTAAATAACTTTGTTTTTTAAAATAAGATTATTTATCTCATGATGTATTAATCATTTAAAAAAGGATGTTTGTTAGTTTAAGATTTCTTTTAAACTGTAATTGTGAATAGCTGCATACAAACACATAGGCTATTTAATATTTATATATGTATACATAAAACTATTTTTTCGCAAAAATAAATTATGCAATACACATATTGATATCTAACACATTATTTTTGAAAGCAGATCATTTATATTTTGTTGCTAGATGTAACACCTTTATATACTATATAATTTTGCAACAGACTATCGAACCCTCTGGTTTACATATCTGAAACTATTCCTTTTATCTGACTGTTTTCTTGTGAAGTTTGAAATCAGAAAACATAAAAATCATTATCATCATTTTTGACACACTACAGAATTCCAGTATCAGATTCTAAAGTTGCTTGGAGTTTAGGAATCTTATGAAGAGTAAAGAAAAATTCAGCTGATTACTAGCAGAAGTCAGTAGTTGTTTACCCAGTCTGATTTTCATCAGAAAGAAAAAGATCTATTTCTTAGAGGCAGAGTAAACTCTAATTTTTGTGCTTATTTCCAGTCTTTATGTGTCATTTAATTAATAAAGACCCATGGGGAAACAACCAATGTAGCTCATATTTAAGCAACTGTTTTGAAATTACCTGAACAGCAAATATAAGCAATTTTAAATGAGAAAATTTGTCTTAATGAAAGATTTCAGGTAGCCATTTGGGGATTGCTTAATCTATAGATATTTTAGAGGCAATATTAAGAGAAAAAGGATATGAATATTATACCATTTAGTGTAAATTATATCAAGGAGATGTGTTAATCAGTTTGTTAGAATCAGACAAACATCCACAGAGCTTCTCAACATGCAAATTAAGGAGAAAATGTGTCAGCACTGACTTGTTTCTTGAAAAAGGAGAGTTATATATTTTTAATCTTAATTAGGCAATAGTTCCATATTTCAGATTTATAACTATACATTTTAATTGAAATGTTGGTAGATTAATTGTACTGCCATTTTTATAAGCTTTAATTTTGAACTGACAATATTTACATTGATGCAATGCAAAGGAAAAGAGAAGCCATCCTTCTCATATTAGAGAAAACCTTTGAACAGTTAAAATTTTATGTAATTATTTAATTGCGTCATGTTCAAATACTTTGTCATCTTTTAAGTCTAATTGATCATTTCTTTTAAGAAATATTTTCTCTGTTTTGTCTTTAAAATTTCCATTTAACCCAAAAATACAGCCCACCATTATTCACTGAAACATTCTAAGTAACATTTATTCATTACTGCCAAATACAAGCACTTCACCCTTTATGCACTTAACAATGCAAAATTGCAGGACATTATTTATTTCCAGAATGTTAAATTCTATTAGAGGTTTCAAGTCAAACATACTGACTATGAATGTAGGTACCTTAGACTGTAAATTGTATGAGCAAACTGAATAAAGTTTTGATGATTATACATGGGTGAGAAAGAAAATCTTAATTGAATGGAAACATTTTAAAAGACATAGTGGTGGACAAATACTCACTGAGTGTGAGATACCTGAAAACACCACTTTGGTTTAGGTCAAATACATATGTAAAGATATAGTGAGAAAAAGTTTCAAAATGTGTTTGCGTTGGAAAGCCCTGATAAGGAGTTTGATAATTATCCAGCACACCAGAAGAGTTTAGAGCAAGAGAGTGACATTTTATTTTCTTCAAATATTCCTATTGTCTCCCAGATCAATGTTTAAAAATTGTCTCAGTGAAACGTCTGTGGACTTGCTTTCACAAACAAGGGTATAATGAAGAGAAGTGAAACGAAGAGAAGTGAAAATAGCGCAATACCTAACAAGACAATTCCTACCAAGAGTAACCAAAGGACACAACACTAGATATTTTCCAGCAGGCATTTTAATTTTATGATAACTGAGACAGCAAAGAAATGCTTGTGATATTCTATTAATGAACATAAGCAAAATCAAAAACAGGAGCTCAATAGGTCTGAAACAGTATTGCCCAGAAGCATAATTAGGGTGACAAGCCAGAATTTAAAGGATACTTTTATAAAGAAATTATAATAAGCATCAGGACACATCACAATAAGAAAAATAACATGAATTCAGTTTTGATAGGTGTAAAAGAAAAACAAAAATAAGATGTCATCAGAACTCATCAAAGCTGTATGTAGTGAATTAATAAAAATAATATGTTGAATAAACATCACTTCTGCCTAAATGTCGTAGATATAAAACATGGGGAAAAAAGAGATAAGATGTATGTATTTATAAAACTCTCCACTGGAGACATGATATTAGATTCTCATTTGTCTTGCACAACAACATTCAATGTAGATATCATAATCTCCATAACTGAGATATGAATTTAATTGCCTAGAGTCTCACAGCTTGGATTGGATATCCAAGGAATGGACAGGTATCCTATTTAGCTTCCTCTCAAGTCAATTCCACAATATCATGATAATGTGTTATAGTTTTATGGGATATAAACTGCTAACTTCGTCAAACAATTATAATAATAACTATTTTATTACTAGCACTTAGAATTTATAAAATATCTTAATCATACTTGCACGTTACAACAAGGGCATGTTGATGAAAGTAAGACATTTAGAGAATAAAAAACTTGAAAAAAGTCACAAATTTGAGTATTTATTAAAATAAAGTATATTATGTACATTTTAAGACTAACACTTTTCGAGGATACTAATTCTTTCTTGTCTATTCAGTAAATGTGGATCATATTAAAATAAACTATTTGCTAAAGCCATAAAGAGTTAATATACCTTTCCTGTTCTCTAAAATTTAATGTCCAGCTACTTAATTGCTTAAATCGGATTTAAATTCAACATATTCCAGCAACTGACCTGAAATGTCTGCCTTTTTAATGCTTTTGATTTCTAAATAGACAATAGAATTTTCCAAAAGGGGGGTCAAAGAGGGGTTATATGGCCATTGCATTCATCTCTTCAGCAGATTTGACATGACTGTGCCTTAGTTTGAAATTCCAGATATGAATTTACTATATATTTTTAATTTTTTTGCCCAGAATACAGTAAACCCTCAATAACATAAGCACCTTAGAATATAAAATCAATTCAAGCACCCACTTATTTCTTTCATTCCTGATGTAATCTTTATCTTTGCCAATTTGCTGGAGCCATGCCTGACTTGTATATTGTATCCTTGGTGCTTGGCAGATTGTCTGATATAAAGAACTCAACAACTCTCTGTTACGTAAAAGAATGAATAGGCCGGGCGCGGTGGCTCAAGCCTGTAATCCCAGCACTTTGGGAGGCCGAGATGGGCGGATCACGAGGTCAGGAGATCGAGACCATCCTGGCGAACACGATGAAACCCCGTCTCTACTAAAAATACAAAAACTAGCCGGGCGAGGTGGCGGGCGCCTGTAGTCCCAGCTACTCGGGAGGCTGAGGCAGGAGAATGGCGTAAACCCGGGAGGCGGAGCTTGCAGTGAGCTGAGATCCGGCCAGGGCACTCCAGCCTGGGCGACAGAGCGAGACTCCGCCTCAAGAAAAAAAAAAAAAAAAAAAAAAAGAATGAATAACTAATTGACTAATTCAAGGAATGAACTTTCTTCTTTTTTGTTTATATGCCATCCATACTTTATTAAGTGTATTTATATATAATATGTTCAATATTTATACATACACAGATAATCTTCCTTTGTATACTAACATTGCAATATAGTTATTATTATTCAAAATTTTCATAGAAACACATAGTGCTGAGAGGCATTTGAGAAGTTTCTCAGTGTCAAACAGCCATTAAATAGCAAGCTATTTAGAGAAGGGTATGCATCCTTTAATGTTCATATTTTCAGAATAATAACGATATCATAGTGCAATAAAGTTAGTGAATACTGCTATGCTGTTTACGTTAATCTACAATGATATTATCTAGAGGGTTAATAGAAACTTATAATAAAATTAAGTAGGCATCACAAGTAGGCCTTGCCATCATCATCATCAAATCATGGTTTAGATTCTGTCTTGTGTTACGAAGCATAACATAGAACCTATGCATGGGTTCCACATCCATGTGTTCAATCAAACATAGGTCAAAATTATTTGGAAAAGAATAACAATGCAACAATAAAAATAACACAATTTTTAAAGTGCAACTATTTACATATCATTTACATTGTATTCAGTATTACAAGTAATCTAGAGGTGATTTAAAGTATACAGCAGGATGTCAATAGGTTATATGCAAATACTGCACCATTTAAGGAACTTGGGCATCTGTGGATTTTGCTATCTTGGTGATCTTAAAGCCAATCCCCTCTGAATACTGAAGGACAACTGTATATTTAATGTGTGCAACATGCTATTCTAATGCACACACACACACATATATATACACACACACACATACACATAGTAAAATGATTGCTACAGTTAAACATATTAACTTATCTATCTCCTTACATAGTTCCCTTCTGTGTGTTTGTTTCGGGGTGTGGTAAGAGCACAAATCAAAAATCCACCCTCTTTGCAAGTTTTTAGTATACAATATTATCAGCTGTCATCCTCGTGCTATGCATTGGATCTGTAGACTTATTCATCCTACATAACTGCAAGTGTGTACCCTTTGGCTAACATCTCCTCATTTCCTCCCCTTCTCTGCTACAAGCATAGTTTTAATAAGTTTTCAATTTTAATGAGATTAGAAATATTTTAGAGCTGATGAGTCATATTATAAAATATTTATTAATACAAAATAATAGGTTAAAAAGAATCCTTCCAGAAAATGTGGTAAACAAACTTAACACCCACAATGATGCTTTTCTAATCCTACAAAGGATTCTGAATAATTTGTATTGTATTATATAATGCATGTTTATGAAAAGGTAGAAAACTTACTGTTATTTGCAGGAATGCTAATAGGATCTTGAATAAATGGTAAAGAATAAATTTATTAAAATTTTATTTATTTGATAAAAATAAATCTGTTCTTACGAAGAATAAATTTTCCATATAACTGTGTTGAGAGTCTTTTAAGAAACATAATAAGAAGATGATAGTCAACAGAATAGTATGTACATCATTTATTGACTGTTCAAAAGCATAATGACCACAATGGGAAATTGAGAAAGGGGGACATTTCATTATTTCCTACATAGGAAACAAAAATAAGTTTCAATTTAGCTTTTAAACAGATAGCAATACTCATTTACAGTATCATCATGTCTTAAGGGCATGCAATAATATAATGCATACGCTGAATAACACTGTATACTATTCTTATTTTTTGAATATAAATGAAGAAAGAAATATATTCTGTCAGAGAGAATAAATATCATGCAGAGGGCACAGCATTTTGTTAAGTAACTCAATTTTTTCTTTACCAATCACTATACTCCAAATGTTTGATTGACTAATTAACCCAAGGGATATTTTGAGAAATATTGAAAAAATAAAACACTTGTATTTCTACTATGGACCCAGTGCTTTTCTCTACAGAATTCAAAATGCATTATGAATTTTTAGGTTCATATAATCTATTTGCAAAGTTTTCTGAACAATAAGCTGCCTCACAGCAGTAAATCTTTCCTACAGGATTTTTTCTACTACCAGAGACAATGTAGTTTCAGCTATTGAAATAAGATTATAAATTACAGTATTAATATAACTTCAGAAGTATTGCATACATTTACCTTAAGTAAATAATGCATTGTGTGGAATTTAAAATTCTCTGGCAGAATTTGTTATTTCTAACATACTAGTTTAATTAAGACTTCAAAACTTACCTCTTTAATGAGGACTTTAACCCTGGTGAAATTTTCATTACCAAATTGAGCAATATGATTGATCTAACCAATAAAAACGGAAGCTAGTGACACTAAGGCTAAAGAGATCGTAGTGCCTATTGTAGAGATATGGTAACATACTGATTAAATTAAAATATGTGTGATTAAAATCCATTTTCTTATTTATTAATAAAGGTTGTACAAGGAATGCTAAGTGTACCTGACAGTGCGTTGAAATATTTTATGGAATGGTAGAAGCCTGATATTGTCAGTTAGCATGAATATAAAGCCTTGTCAAAATAGTTAATAACAGTTTCTGATAACCATACATTGATCTTTGTAACTGTGCTTAACTTTTCAGTAGCAATGTTTTCAGGGTACATCTCAAGGTCCTATGAGCAGTTCTCCAAATAATAATGTTTCCTACTTTTTCATGAACATGTGTTGTATAAAGAGATCTCATAGATACATCTCTGTTAATTAGCATGTTATGCTCTAATTAAATTATGGGTCCCAAAATAAAGGAATGGTTGTTGCTTCTATTTAAATAATAAGCAAATTTAAAAATAAACAAAAAGAATAAATAATACATAGCTAAATTCAGAAGCACTAAGAGTTTGAGATGAGGAAATACATTTAAAGGAGAAAGTATACATATAATCACTAGTGAGTAGACAAGAGCAGAGTAAGAATAAGTTTATAGTGAAGATTAGGGGAATCAACTTTAGCTGATTTAATTAACTGTAAAGTCCTTATGTGGACCTTTTCTTCTACCATAGATCTATCTTTTGGTAATTTGAGAAATATCTTAATAATTTTCATTCAACTTATAGTAGTAAATAACAAGAGATTTAGTGATGATTAAAAATGTTGCTGATAATTTTAACTCAACATGCATAAAATGTAACTCAAGTACATTAGGCCAATGAGTACACAGGTGGTAGCAGGAGCAAATAATAACAAAGAAACCATTAAATAGGCTTGGATCAGAACCAAAGGAGAAAAAGGTTGACAGATGAAAATATAGGGGAACAAAATCTGTTACGCATTAAATTGTGTCTCCTCAAAATTTCTGTGTTAAAATTCCAAGCCTGAGTGCCTCAGAATGTGACCTTATTTGCACATAGGGTCTTTACAAAGGTCATGAAAATAAAATGAGGTCATTAAGGTGTGCCCTAATCCAACTTCACTAAAGTCCTTATAAAAGGGAACGTTGGAGGCAGACATAGACACAAAGAGAATGTCAAGTGGAGATAAAGGCAGAGATCAGGGTCATGCTTCCACAAGCCAAGAACACCAAGATTTGCCAGCAAACCACCAGAAGCTAACAGAAAGCCATTAAATAGATTTTTCCTCACAGCCTTCAGAAAAAAAAAATAAATAAATAAATTCTGTTAACACCTTGATCTTGGACTTCTAGCCACCAGAACTGTGAAATAATAGATTCCTGTTGTTTAACCTACACAATGGGTGGTACTTTGTCTTGACAGCACCAGCGAACTAATACAGAAACTGGATGCAGGGCAGCAAAATAGACACAAGCTTAAACTTAATTAGTGAATAAATTTTCAGAAGAAATCAGCTTTTTAAATCTTCATCTGAAAGTAAGTATAATGTAGTTTTAGAAAGGTAAGAATTTTTTTACATTTTTATTCAGATAGTGTTACACTATCTGATATGGTATGGGTCAGTGTCCCCCCCCCCGCCCCCCCCACCCCACAAAATCTCATGTCAAATTGTAATTCCTAGTGTTGGAGGTGGGGCCAGGTGGGAGGGGATTGGATCATAGGGGTTGTGGATCCTTTGGCAGTGTTCTCATAATAGTGAGTGAGTTATCAAGAAATCTAGTTGTTTAAAAGTTATAGCACCACTCCCTTCTCTCTCCTCCTCCTGCTCTTGGCCATCTAAAATGTGCCTGCTTCCCTTTCAACTTCTGCCATGATTGAAAGTTTCCTGAGACCTCCCGAGCCATGCAACCTGTACAGCCTGCATAACTGTGAGCCACTTTACCCTCTTTTCTCTATGAGTTACCCAATCTTTGGTATTTCTTTATAGCAGTGTGAAGATAAACAAATATACTAGCTTAACTTTTTTTTTTCTTTAAGTCTGTTTGTAATTTTGTTTGTGTTAGAGTGAGAGGTAAGTCTTTACCCTTGCATGACGTTGTCTCTATGAACTCATTTTGTGGTCAATTTTGTGTTTGTCTGCTTATCAAAGTGGGCACATTGAAATTACATTTTTTTCTTTGTGTCAGAAAACACATGTAGAAAGTACAAAAAAAAGTGAAAGCACAGATTAACAATTTATTCCAAAGCAAACAACCACATAGCAACCCAAATTATGACAATGAAAATTACAAAAACCTGGAGCCTCCTTTTGTGTCCTTAGCTAGTTACAGGCTCTATGATTCCTTCTTCAATGGTCATTATCCAAATTTGAGGGTAATAAGTTCTCTCTTCTTCATTATTGTACTCCAATGTATACATTCCTAAGCATTATTATTAAATATTGTTTGTAATTTAAGTGATGCTGATTTCAGTACTAATATACTAGTTGTGAAAGCAAATTCACTGTCTCCTGTGCAGCTGGAATGGCAAAGTTCTCATGAAGCTTATCTCACTCCTCAGTATTGTGCAATTTGAGAAAAAAAAAAAAAATTCCCCCAGTACTTTATTCACTAGTGATGTGGTTTGGCGGTGTCCTCACCCAAATCTCATCTTGAATTGTAGTTTCCATAATCCCCATGTGTTGTGAGAGGAACCCAGCAGGAGGTAGTTGTACCATGGGGTGGTTACCTGCATGCTGTTCTCATGACAGTGAGTTCTCATGAGATCTGCTGGTTTGAAAAGGGGCTTTTCCCCCTTTTACTCAGCACTTCTCCTTCCTTACATCATGTGGAGAAGGACGTGTTTGCTTGCCCTTTCACCAGGACTGTAAGTTTCCTGAGGCTTCCCTAGCCCTGCAGAACTGTGAGTCAATTAAACCTCTTCCCTTAGTAAATTACCCAGTCTCAGGTAGTCCTTTACAGCAGTATGAGAAAGTACTAATACAACTAGGTTGAACAATTCAGGCTTCAAGCCAATAGGAAGTACCCACAGGTAAAAACTAGCTGTGGTTAAAGCAGGCCATTAAATGCAATACCCAAATGGTGGGCAGAGGTTCCATCCTTGGCAGAGGTGGCTGTGGAAGTTCTCAGTGAAATGCACTGAGGTCTTCTCAGGGGGAAGAGAGGGAGCCACTACAGCTCTCTTTCCAAACCAGCAAGAAAGCAATCCACCTCCCAATTACACTCCTTACTCAGTGTTTTAGCTATTCAGATCAGATAAGCACCTCTTTTCATCTGCAAGAATGCTGGTGTTCCATGTTGTGAGGGGTTGTGAGGCTATCTCTCCAGCAAGCCTAAACCTGGAGGGCATTCCTCCTGTGGAGAGGCTATCACCCTGAAGTGTTCCAGGAGGGCTGTCTACAGGTTCATCACTCCAAGCTCCTGTGTGAGAAGTCCCAATTGTGTCTGCAGTGGTAGATGATGGGGAGAAGTCCCCTTCTCCAAGACCCATCATGAGCACCAGGGCTGCCTGATTGTTGGCACACCTTTTCCATTGACCCCAGCAATGCTCCTGTGCCTCTGTTGAAAGAAACTTCTCGTAAGTGAAAAGTTCAAGGACTCAAGGCCTGCAGTTTGGTTTCTTTTGTCTCGTGGGGTCTCCCTTAATATTGTCTACTCTCCCTTCCCCTAAAAGTAGCAGTCCTTGCAAGCCAGATTACTGTGAATCCTGCTGCTCCTCTGGATCTATTCACCCAGTGGGGCTGCCATGCTTATGATGGTCCTAGGGAATGTCTGCAAGGGATCCGGTGATGTCATCTGTACTCTAGTCTTCCAGTGGCAGGTACCAGCACCAGCTCTGACGAGGGTGGACAAGAATTAAGTTTTCCTTGGTTGAAAATAACGTTATTGTGTTGACTTTCTCAGATGCCAACCTTAGTAGTATTGGGCATGTGGACATAATCAAGACCTCCTTGTTGGCCAGGGTAATGCAGGCAGTGGCAGTAGCTGAGGTCACATAAACATTTTCTCCTTCCTGAGCACTGTGTCATTTGTTTTCAGATGTTGTAATGGGATGTGCCAGTTGGCCTCCAGCCAGGAAGTGGAGTTGCCAAAGAGCACCAGCTGTGCTGGTAGCAGTGGAATTTGTGCCTGCCTTATGTTACCCAAAGTAGATATTCTGGTGTGTCAGGCAATGTGCTGGGCCATGGAGTTCTCAAATGTACCTGTTCATCATGTTAGACTATCAGGATGGTTGGAAGGGCAAAGCTGGGTGCGGGTGGGTTCAGCAAGTTTGCACTCTGGCTCCCCCTATGCATGCCCAAGCAGCGGCCTCAGTGGTGATCAGAAGGCAGTTCCCCGACCACTGGAATACCGTTCCAAGGAGGAGTGCTGCTGTCTCCACTGCACAAAAGATCCACGTGAGGAGCAGCATGGAGTAGGTGGCAGTAAGCCCCACTCAGTTCCCAAGCACTTGGCAAGGCAGGCCTCACACCCATAGTGCTTTGCCGCAACTAGCTGGGTTCCAGGGAGCCTGCACATAGAACTCAAAACTGCCCCAGGCCATAAGCCTTCCCAATGGAGACAAAAACTGTGGGTTTCAGGCCATGCCCCTCTTGATCTGCCAGTGAAGTAGAGGCTCAGCTCCTGTGCCCACGGCTATAGCACACTTCCTACATGTCCCTTTATCCTGGCCAATGAGTTTTGTCCCCAGTCATGATTCTTTTGCAATGCTCAGTTGATGCTTCTCTCAACCTGTTACTACATCATGAGTTGGCTGGCAGATTTCCGTAAGGTCTCCTGTGAGAAAGGATTTGGAACGCAAATCTTATCCCAATGCTGCTTCTTCTGTTAGAGTCCCCACTGCTCACTAAATCAGCTCCACTACTGTATTGGACTAAGACCTTCTGTGGCCTAAATTGCCTGATTCCCTTGTGGGAATGTGTGTTTCTCTCTCTCTCACATGCTATGGAGACACACAGTTTTCTTCTGGCTCATGGTGTAGGCCGTTGCCCACCGCTTCTTTCCAAAGGTCTATGGTTTCTTTCACAGCATGAATCTGTACACACTATTTTGCCTTTCCAAGTGGGAGAGGCATGCTAAGAATGTCATCAGTCCACCATCATGGAAAAAGAGTATTTTTTTCTGTCTACAGTGGAAACACTCTTGCTTTCTTTGACTAGCTGTCTCATACTCATCCTAATTGTTACCTGGACCTATGTAATCTCAGCACTTTGGGAGGCTGAGGTGGGTGGATCACGAGGTCAGGAGATCGAGACCATCTTGGCTAACACGGTGAAACCCCGTCTCTACTAAAAAATACAAAAAACTAGCCGGGCGAGGTGGCGGGCGCCTATAGTCCCAGCTACTCGGGAGACTGAGGCAGGAGAATGGCATAAACCCGGGAGGCGGAGCTTGCAGTGAGCTGAGATCCGGCCACTGCATTCCAGCCTAGGCAACAGAGTGAGACTCCGTCTCAAAAAAAAAAAAAAAAAAAGAATAAAATCAGATGTCTGCCAAGAATCCTTTTGAGAGTAAAAGAATGTAAGAAAACAAAATTGGATAATAAAGACAACACAATGCCTTATTCCATATGACAACTAGACACTGGCAAGGTAGTGAGAAATGAGAAGTTTTTAATTGTAAAGACAGAGCAGAGAAACTACCTTTTCTAAAAAAAGTAAAGATCATAGGTTTATGACATTTCCAGTATATTTGTGATTTATTCAATCTCTCCTGCCTTACTCTACTAAGAGAGTTTCCCACACAATATTTAGGAGCATTAATTATAGAGCTTGACTCCCTGAGTTCAAATCTAGACTCCACCATGGGAATATATTAAGTTTTATTCATTTTATTATTATTATTATTATTATTTTGAGATGGAATCTCACTCTGTTGCACAGGCTGGAGTGCAGTGGTGCCATCTTGGCTCAGGTTATCTGCACGCCTCGGCCTCCCAAAGTGCTAGGATTATAGGCATAAGCCACTGCACCAGGCTATATTAAGTTTTTAATAGATTTCTTAGCATTTATTTAAGTGTCTTCATTACAGAACAATAGAATAGAATAGTTCCTCAATAGAATAGAACAATAGAATAGTTCCTGAAATCTTCCAGCAGATATAGAGTGCAAATAAATTTCAATTTCGTGAAAAGCATTTTAATTGACAAATAATTTCCATAAGAAGGAAATGCTATTGAAGTCAGCTATTATTGAAAATTCTCAAACTCTATTGGAACAAAGTCCTAAAAGGCAAGATTCTAAAATGAATAACAATCAATCCAGGGCACAATCAAAGGAAAGTGGGAAAAAAAATCTATTTTTGTACTTAATTCATTTCTTAACTCTAAATCACACAGGCTTCAATTATTAAGTACTATGTGGGTTAATGTTTTGAAATGAAGAATTTGTCTGTTAATGTGAAATCTGCAGTTCATCATAAAGTTGATGAAAGTAATGTTCTTGGCTTAGTTACTCTCCAGAGAAGCTGGTTCTCTTTTTGTGCTATGTGCTTGGCACATACTAAAAAGAGAATTTAAAAAAGAATGTATTTCCCCTATGAAAATGCCACAGAATATTAATGGGTTGAAGTGCTACAGCTTCTCATAAAGCACTGAAGGCCAAACACTAATCATTTTGCTGGGAATTTAAATATTTTATATGGAATCTCTTATGTGTTTTAATTCTCACTATAAAACTGGAAACATATTCTTAAAATAAAAGTCCCCAAAACATAATTGAAGTGACCTCAATAACAATAAAATATTCAAAGAACATAACCATAACCATAATGAGCCAGAAAAATAAAACATTAAATCAAAAGATATAAGAAACATTAAAATCCTCTCCATGAAGTAGTAACACTTTAAATAAGGAAAGATTATAGCAAAATATATTTTTTAATTTTAGCCAAAATTTTGTATTCTTTAAATAATTAAGATTTATTACTGTCTTATTAAATGATGTATATTTGAAAGTATGTCATATTATGCTACATCCTTTTGTGAAATAAATTTGTGGATAATATTTTATTAAATGAGATACAGAGATAAATAGTTTAATAATTTTAGTGTGGCTAAATATCTTAACTATTTAAAACATTCTTTCTCATGTTTTTGTACATGTAGCTTTTACATTTTCTTACTTGTACCATTTTGAGAAGGTGATGAGAAAGGAAGGTCATAGCCCTTTTCAAGAGTTGGGATTTTTTGCCTAAGATTGTGGTTATACCTATTTTTCCTGACTTTTTGGTGCCTAGAAAAGTCAAATCAAAAGTAATAGTGTGGCTGTGATGAGTAAAGAGGGCAGTCTGGTTAAAGACTAAATGGGAGCTAATTTAATTATCTAGATAATAGGATCTACTCCAATTAGCCAGCAGATACCAACAGGCAAGTTTCCACAATAAAATATGCCTCACTGGGGCTATTCAGGTTCACAGAAATAACTGTCTCATGTATTTGCATCTCAGAATTCTTATAAGCTATTTTGATGGAAATGTTGTCCCATTCAAGTGGTAAGAGGAAAGTGTTAAGTTCTTGTTTATGGGTTGTCAGTCCCAAGCATCAAGCATATGTGGTAACATTATGGTTTTTTTTTGTTTGTTTGTTTGTTTTGTTTTTTTTTTTTTTAGATGGTGTCTCGCTCTGTAGCCCAGGCTGTAGTGCAGTGGCGTGATCTCGGCTTACTGCAAGCTCCGCCTCCTGGGTTCATGCCATTCTCCTGCCTCAGCCTCCCGAGTAGCTGGGACTAAAGGTGCCAGGCATATAACCTGCAACTCAAAGTGGGGCTGTAGGATTGTGCTATGGAGAGAGTGAAAGAATGCCACTCTGGGAATTCTGTGGTCCTTGCAAGAATGGAGAAATTATAAGAAGTGGAACATCTTTTGTGATGGGAAGGAACAGATAATACACAATAAGGCTCAATATAGAAAGCTATGGTTGCAATGAGAGGGATTTTTGCATATAGCACAGGTGATGATGGAGTGAATAGAGAAGGAGAAAGCAGCAACGGTGGAAAATAAAAATCATAAGAATAGGAATCAGACAAGAGAATCCTAAGGGATGTTTTTCTAGCCATTGAACAGAAGCTGATCACCTCATTATGTCATTTGCTTAGTCCAGAGCTCTTTGGAAAGCCTCCACCCATCTGCTTCTAGGGCCTCAAGAGAGTCTCTGTTTAAGATCTCCAGGTGCAGTGGACTTCCATTTAGGGTTTTCCTTCTGTCTTTTCATTTGAAAAACATGAATCTAGTGTTAAATTTTCTGGAGTTTGGCAACAGTGTTGGTGGTAAGAGGAGATTGTAAGGGCTCTCCTAACAAGATTCAAGATTAATATTCCAGCGATGTCACCTCCAGAGAACCGTTTCTCCAATTTCTAGGTTGAAGAGTGGTTTTGATGGAAGAACTGGAGGAAAGGCAGCCTTGGCCTGTTGATAATAAGTTTGAATATAATTAACCAATCTCTCATTGTTTTAGAATGTCTGAATAACCAGGATAGAGTCTTTGAGAATCCAGATAGAATAGTGAATTTCCATAGGCCAGATAGTTATTATTTTAGATGAGCACTGTTTGTGTGACCCAGAAGAGACAGAAGGGAATTAGGACTAAGAATAAAATCTTAGGCCATGGGAGATCAAATTTTTCCATTAATTTAGCAAGCTTTAATTTTAATATTCATTAGCTTTCTCTATTACTCCAGATGAGTGGAGATAATGGAAGAAATGTAATTTTGGATAAGAAAAGAACTCATGGGATTTCTTGGATGACTTTACCAGTGAAATGAAGCCATTTCTTTTAGTCACTTGAAAGAGCCAGTAAAGCTCTCCATGTGGGTAATACTCATTGTAACCCAATTTTAGCAGTTGCAGTTACCTCTTTACAAGGGAAAGGTAAAAGCCAGAAAGAGAACATGCATGTGGTGGTAAGAACACATTCCTATTCTTGAGATTTATGGAGCTGAATAAAATAGATCTGTCAATGAAAAAAAGGTCCTGCTAAAGGTAGTTATTTTCCTGCCCCTACCTTTGCAACTTGACCGGGGCTATGTTTTTGACAGAATGGGCCAGAAGACACGCTTCTTTCAGATAGTCAGTGAAGTTTCTCCATCAATATTGGTGAGCAGTTGATTTAGTTTCTCCCTTTCATTGTGAATATTTTTATGAAGGTAAGAGTACATCCAGATTTGGGACTGTGCAGGGACAAAGCAATCTTATGGGTGTCTCCAAAATACTCCCTGGTAGACAATTCATCCAATTTGTTTGCCTTTGGTCTTTTCATGTTCAAAGGCTTTGAATTGGGAGGTTTTAAGTTCCTAGATTAGAGCATCGCGTGGTTAAGTAGAGTAGATTTAAAACATCTTCTGATAGTGGTGAGAGCTTTATGAAACAACTGTCAGTTTAGCATATTTATCAACCCAGATGTTTTTTTTTCTTTTTTCTTTTTGTTTTTTGTTTTTGTTTTGTTTTGTTTGTTTGTTTTTGCTTCAAAGGTTTTCTGGAGAATATGAGTTTCTATTTTAAGTATGGCCATCTCCTTTGGTAATAAGAAAGCTTCTAAGAGGCATTACACATGTTTTTCATTTTTAATTGGTGTCCCCAATGGTGTCATAAATCATTTTGTTTTCCATAACATACCAAAATTATGTGCTACTCCCAAAGCATATCTACCGTCTGAATAGATACTATGTTATCTTTAGCTAAAGAGCAGATTCTTGTGAGTGCCACATGTTCAATAATCTGAGCGAGACACTTACAATGTTGGCTGTTTGAAAATGTATAATGGCAAATGATGCCTAAAAATTTCCTTCTGAGTTGTTTAGACATAAACCCTCAACAGAGGGTAAGTTCTGGATTTGCAAGTGGGATTTGTGTAAGTCTGGGCAGGAGATATAGAGTCTAGAATATTGAGTCTTGAATGGCCATATTATAATCATGTAGTTGTCTGTCAGTTGGGAGAGGGAGGAGAGTGGTACTGTCAGTTAACAACGATGGATAGTGAAATTAGAAGGGCATAGAAGAAGAATTTCATGAAAAGTAAACTGAGGAGCTGTGAAGTTTTGAGTGTTTTCAGTTAGAAGGGTCTGGACTGCATGAGATATATACATGTTTAGACTCTGGCTTCATAGAAGGTCAGGCATAGCTTGAACTAATTTTTCAGTGGCTACTGTTGTTTAAAAGCAAGGATGAAAAGCCTGTGCAACAGGATCTATGGTAAGACTGAGCTATCAGAAGGACCTTGTGGTTTTCGTTGTGTTTTTAATGCAAGGACACTCAAAGTGTGCTCTCTTTCCTAAACAAATAGAAAGAAAAGGGAGGGATAGTTAGGAAGCCCTAAAATGGAGATGAAGCAAAGGGATTTTTTTAGAAATTCAAATGCTGTTATAGAAAGTGAGTTCCATTTTAGCGATTCAGACATAATTTCTTTAGTTATGCCCTAGAAAGAGGATACTATAGTAAATAAGTTAGATATTCATACTCTACAATAGCCAAACAGTTCCAGAATCCCTCCAAACTGTCTCATGCATTTAGGTAAGAGGTCATTAAGAATAGTCTTGAACAATCTGGGGATAAGGTTTTCCCATCGGGGAAATATGAGTTAAATAGTTCACTTGGGGATATGAAGCTGAACTTTAACACTTGAGACCTTATACTTCTTCCGAGGACTTTTACTAAGTATTGGTGTCTTGTAAAGAGTTGCTTAACATCATAAAACAAAGGAGGTCATTTATATATTGGACGAGGGTTGAATTGCACGGCCAGATGAAAATCTTCAAATTTTCATTTAATGTTCATGAAAAATAAGCAAAAGCATCGACAAATCTCTGGGGTATGGATGCTCAAGCATAATGTTAATTTTTCCATGTAATTCAAACTGACATTGAGATTTAGGATCAATGGATATGCAGATAAAAGCAGAGAATAAGTCAACAATAGTAAAATAAATAGCATTGTAACATATGGAAATGAGGGGAGTATTGGGATTTAGAATGAGAAGCAATCCAGGTTTTAAAATTTTATTTATAGCACACAAATTGTGGACTAATTAGTAACTTTTTATTGGGTCTTTTGATAGGTAAAGTAAGTGTGTGGCAGGGACTAGAAGTGGAAATAAGAATCCCCCTGCAGGGGGTCCTTCAATAATAAATTTGAAGCCTTCAAATGCATCATGTTTTGAAGAATACTGAGGTAGTTTAGGGAGGGGCCTAGGGGAATCAAAAACTCTGCTTCCCAGATACATCCTACCTCTATAGTTCTTGTAGCTCAAGCTGAGTCAGGATTGGGAGTGAATATGTCTATACAGTTTTAAAAGGCTTGGAGAGCTGTGAGAGGGGGAAGAAAGCTTATGCAATCTATTGAAATTGTCAGAAAGCAAAAATAGCAGAGTAAGGGTCTGCAACTTCAAGGGTTAGTCCTACAGGTGAACATTAAATATTAATATTTTAATTAGAAAGTAGGTCTATGATTAATAGATTAACAAAAGTTGTGGGTTTTAATAAGAAGCTTAATGCCTCACAATTCTGCACTGAAATGCGAGAGTACACAAGGGATTCCAGATGTCATGCAGTCATCTGGATTTAGACTTGAATAATTTCTTCAGACATTTTTAAAGATGCTATATTTAATTAGACTTTGATTCATTTCTTTGTTGTTTATGTGTTTGAATCTTTTACCCATCAATTTTAGCACACAAAGGTTTGTATTCTCTGAGGAATTATAGTAGGGGAATTGTGAGGTATTAAGGTTGGAGTAAGTGTTTCTGGTTTTTACCAGAAAGTGGTGACGTGCTCCTTATTTGAGATTATTATTTTCCTTAGGGTATCTAAGGGTATTTGATGAAAAACATAAGCAGATTCCTTATGACAGAGTCACTGAGACTCTGATGTTGGTTTGTAGTTGTTTTTTTTTAATTTTTTCTGCCCCGATGGAGCATATTTTAGCACAATACTCTTTTCTTTTCAATATCTACAGATATCTCTATATACTAAAATTTTTGTTGAAAGATTGCCTTAAGGTTTTAGGGTGGTTTTCCTCAAGTCGTTTTAGTACAAGTTATAAACTTACAACATGTAAACTTAGCATCACCAACCTGTACATCCTAATGGTGTTGTGCTAAAGCACTGGTTTCAAAACAGGCATATTTTGCCAATGAATGTTATGGTTTTTTGTTTGTTTGTTTGTTTTTATTATACTTTAAGTTCTAGGGTACATGCGCACAACATGCAGGTTTGTTACGTATGTATACATGTGCCATGTTGGTGTGCTGCACCCATTAACTCGTCATTTACATTAGGTATATCTCCTAATGCTATCCCACCCCCTCCCTGCCCACAATAGGACTTGGTGTGTGATGTTCCCCTTCCTCTGTCCAAGTGATTTCATTGTTCCATTCCCACCTATGAGTCAGAACATGCGGTATTTGGTTTTCTGTTCTTGCAATAGCTTGCTGAGAATGATGGTTTCCAGCTACATCCATGTCCCTACAAAGGACACCAACTCATCCTTTTTTCATGGCTGCATAGTATTCCATGGTGTATATGTGCCATATTTTCTTAATCCAGTCTGTCACTGATGAACATTTGGGTTGATTCCAAGTCTTTGCTATTGTGAATAGTGCCACAATAAAATAAACATACATGTGCTTGTGTCTTTATAGCAGCATGACTTATAATCCTTTGGGTATATCCCCAGTAACAGGCTGGCTGGGTCAAATGGTATTTCTAGTTCTAGATCCTTGAGGAATTGCCACACTGTTTTCCACAATGGTTGAACTAGTTTACAATCCCACCAACAGTGTAAAAGTGTTCCTATTTCTCCACATCCTCTCCAGCACCTGTTGTTTCCTGATTTTTTAATGATTGCCACTCTAACTGGTGTGAGATGGTATCTCATTGTGGTTTTGATTTGCATTTCTCTGATGGCAAGTGATGATGAGTATTTTTTCATGTGTCTGTCGGCTGTATGAATGTCTTCTTTTGAGAAGTGTCTGTTCATATCGTTTGCCCACTTTTTGATGGGGTTGTTTGTTTTCTTCTTGTAAATTTGATTGAGTTATTCATAGGTTCTGGATATTAGCCCTTTGTCAGATGAGTAGATTGCAAAAATTTTCTCCCATTCTGTAGGTTGCCTGTTCAGTGTGATGGTAGTTTCTTTTGCTGTGCAGAAGCTCTTTAGTTTAATTGGATCCCATTTGTCAATTTTGGCTTTTGTTGCGGTTGCTTTTGGTATTTTAGACATGAAGTCCTTGCCCATGCCTATGTCCTGAATGGTATTACCTAGGTTTTCTTCTAGGGTTTTTATGGTTTTAGGCCTAACATTTAAGTCTCTAATCCATCTTGAATTAATTTTCGTATGGGGAATAAGGAAAGGATCCAGTTTCAGCTTTCTACTTATGGCTAGACAATTTTCTCAGCACCATTTATTAAATAAGGAATCCTTTCCCCATTTCTTGTTTTTGTCAGGTTTGTCAAAGATCAGATGGTTGTAGATGTGTGGTGTTATTTCTGAGGACTCTGTTCTGTTCCATTGGTCTATATCTCTGTTTTGGTACCAGTACCATGCTGTTTTGGTTACACTAGCCTTGTAGTATAGCTTGAAGTCAGATAGTGTGATGCCTCCAGCTTTGTTCTTTTGGCTTAGGATTGTCTTGGCAATGCGGGGTCTTTTTGGTTCCATATGAACTTTAAAGCATTTTTTTTAAAAATTCTGTGAAGAAAGTCATTGGTAGCTTAATGGGGATGGCATTGAATCTATAAATTACCTCGGGCAGTATGGCCATTTTCACGATATTGATTCTTCCTATCCATGAACATGGAATGTTCTTCCATTTGTTTGTGTCCTCTTTTATTTCACTGAGCAGTGGTTTGTAGTTGTCCTTGAAGAGGTCCTTTATATCCCTTGTAAGCTGGATTCCTAGATATTTTATTCTCTTTGAAGCTATTGTGAATGGGAGTTCATTCATGATTTGGCTCTCTGTTTGTCCGTTACTGGTGTATAAGAATGCTTGTGATTTTTGCACATTAATTTTGTATCCTGAGACTTTGCTGAAGTTGCTTATCAGCTTAAGGAGATTTTGGGCTGAGACAATGGGGTTTTCTAAATATACAATCATGTCATCTGCGAACAGGGACCATTTGACTTCTTCTTTTCGTAACTGAATACCCTTTATTTCTTTCTCTTGCCTCATTGTCCTAGCCAGAACTTCCAAGACTATGTTGAATAGGAGTGGTGAGAGAGGGTATCCTGTCTTGTTCCAGTTTTCAAAGGGAATGCTTCCATTTTTTGCCCATTCAGTATGATATTGGCTGTGGGTTTGTCATAAATAGCTCCTATTATTTTGAGATACGTTCCATCAATACTGAATTTATTGAGAGTTTTTAGCATGAAGGGCTGTTGAATTTTGTCAAAGGCCTTTTCTGCATCTATTGAGATAATCATGTGGTTTTTGTCTTTGGTTCTGTTTATATGCTGGATTACATTTATTGACTTGTGTATGTTGAACCAACCTTGCATCCCAGGGATGAAGCCCACCTGATCACAGTGGATAAGCTTTTTGATGTGCTGCTGGATTCAGTTTGCCAGTAATTTATTGAAGATTTTTGCATCGATGTTCATCAGGGATATTGGTCTAAAATTCTCCTTTTTTGTTGTATCTCTGTCAGGCTTTGGTATCAGGATGATGTTGGTCTCGTAAAATGAGTTAGGGAGGATTCCCTCTTTGTCTATTGATTGGAATAGTTTCACATGTAATGGTACCAACTCCTCCTTGTACCTCTGGTAGTATTTGGCTGTGAATCCATCTGGTCCTGGAATTTTTCTGGTTGGTAGGCTATTAATTGTTGCCTCAATTTCAGAGCCTGCTCTTGGTCTATTCAGGGATTCAACTTCTTCCTGGTTTAGTCTTGGAAGAGTGTAAGTGTCCAGGAAATTATTCATTTCTTGTAGGTTTTCTAGTTTATTTGTGTAAAGGTGTTTATAGTATTCTCTAATGAAAGTGTGTATTTTTGTGGGGTCGGTGGTGATATCCCCTTTGTCATTTTTTTAATTTGATTCTTCTCACTTTTCTTCTTTATTAGTCTTGGTAGTGGTCTATCAATTTTGTGGATCTTTTCAAAAACCAGCTCCTAGATTCATTGATTTTTTCGAGGGATTTTGTGTCTCTATCTCCTTCAGTTCTGCTCTGTTCTTAGTTATTTCTTGCTTTCTGCTAGCTTTTGAATGTGTTTGCTCTTGCTTCTCTAGTTCTTTTAATTGTGATGTTAGGGTGTCAATTTTAGATCTTTCCTACTTTCTCTTGTGGGTATTTAGTGCTATAAATGTCCCTCTACACACTGCTTTAAATGTGTCCCAGAGATTCTGGTGTGCTGTGTCTTTGTTCTCATTGGTTTCAAAGAACATCTTGATTTCTGCCTTCATTTCGTTATGTACCCAGTAGTCATTCAGGAGCAGCTTGTTCAGTTTCCATGTAGTTGAGTAGTTTTGATTGGGTTTCTTAGTCCTGAGTTCTAGTTTGATTGCACTGTGGTCTGAGAGACAGTTGGTTATAATTTCTGTTCTTTTGCATTTGCTAAGGAGTGCTTTACTTCCAACTATGTGGTCAATTTTGGAATAAGTGCAATGTGGTGCTGAGAAGAATGTATATTCTGTTGATTTGGGGTGGAGAGTTCTGTAGATGTCTGTTAGGTCTGCTTGGTGCAGAGTTGAGTTCAATTCCTATATATCCTTGTTAACTTTCTGTCTCGTTGATCTGTCTAATGTCGACAGTGGGGTGTTAAAGTCTCCCATTATTATTGTATGGGAGTCTAAGTCTCTTTGTAAGTCTCTAAAGACTTGCTTTATGAATCTGGGTGCTCCTGTATTGGGTGCATATATATTGGGGTAGTTAGCTCTTCCTGTTGAATTGATCCCTTTACCATTATGTAATGGCCTTCTTTGTCTCTTTTGATCTTTGATGGTTTAAAGTCTGTTTTATCAGAGACTAGGATTGCAACCCCTGCTTTTGTTCATTTTCCATTTGCTTGGTAGATCTTCCTCCATCCCTTTATTTTTAGCTTATGTATGTCTCTGCGTGTGAGATGGGTCTCCTGAATACAGCAAACTGATGGGTCTTGACTCTTTATCCAATTTGCCAGTCTGTGTCTTTTAATTGGACCATTTAGTCCATTTGCATTTAAAGTTAATATTGTTATGTGTGAACTTGATCCTGTCATTATGATATTAGCTGGTTATTTTGCTCGCTAGTTGATGCAGTTTCTTCCTAGCATCAATGGATTTTACATTTTGACATGTTTTTGCAATGGCTGGTAACTGTTTTTCCTTTCCATGGTTAGTGCTTCCTTCAGGCTGTCTCATAGGGCAGGCCTGGTGGTGACAAAATCTCTAAGCATTTGCTTGTCTGTAAAGGATTTTATTTCTCCTTCACTTATGAAACTTAGTTTGGCTGGATATGAAATTCTGGGTTGAAAATTCTTCTATTTAAGAATGTTGAATATTGGCCCCCACTCTCTTCTGGCATGGAGAGTTTCTGCCAAGAGATCTGCTGTTAGTCTGATGGGCTTCCCTTTGTGTGTAAACTGACCTTTCTCTCTGGCTGCCTTTAACATTTTTTCCTTCATTTCAACTTTGGTGAATCTGACAATTATGTGTCTTGGAGTTGCTCTTCTCGAGGAGTATCTTTGTGGTATTCTCTGTATTTCCTGAATTTGAATGTTGGCCTGCCTTCGGGAAGTTCTCCTGGATGATATCCTGCAGAGTGTTTTCCAACTTGGTTCCTTTTTCCCCGTCACTTTCAGGCACACCAATCAGACATAGATTTGGTCTTTTCACAGAATCCCATCTTTCTTGGAGGCTTTGTTCATTTTCTTTTTACTCTTTTTTCTTTACACTTCTCTTCTCACTTTACTTCATTCATTTGATCTTCAGTAGTTGATACTCTTTCTTCCAGTTGATCAGGTCGGTTACTGAAGCTTGTGCATTTGTCACATAGTTCTCATGTTATGGTTTTCACCTCTATCAGTTCTTTTAAGGTCTTCTCTGCATTGATTATTCTAGTTATCCATTCATTCATTCTTTTTTCAAGATTTTTAGTTTCTTTGCACTGGGTACATAGTTCCTCCTTCAGCTCTGAGAAATTTGATCAACTGAAGTCTTCTTCTCTCAACTCATCAAAGTCATTCTCCGTCCAGCTTTATTCAGTTGCTGGTGATGAGTGGCGGCTGCAGAAGATAGAATATTGCTGAGAAGTGAGTGTTGCTGTCTGATTCTTGCTCTATAAGCTTTGTCTCAGGGGTGTACCCCGCCGTGTGAGTTGTGAGGTGTCGGTCTGCACTTAGTGGGGGATGTCTCCCAGTTAGGCTACTAAGGAGCCAGGGACCCACTTGAGCAGGCAGTCTGTCCGTTCTCAGATCTCAATCTCCTTGCTGGGAGATCCACTCGTCTCTTCAAAGCTGTCATACAGGGACATTTTTCCGCTGCCGAGGTTTCTGCTCCTTTTTGTTTAGCTATGCCCTGTCCCCAGAGGAGGAGTCTACAGAGGCAGTCTGGCCTCCTTGAGCTGTGGTGGGCTCCACCCAATTCGAGCTTCCCAGGGGTGGCTTTGTTTACCTACGTAAGCCTCAGCAATGGCGGGCGCCCCTCCCCCAACCTCGCTGTCACCTTGCAGTTAGATCTCAGACTGCTGTGCTAGCAATGAGGGATGCTACGTCGGTGTGGGACCCTCCGGGCCAGGTGTGGGATATAATCTCCTGGTGTGCCATTTGCTAAGACCCTTGGTAAAGCATAGTATTAGGGTGGGAGTTACCCGATTTTCCAGGTGTTGTGTGTCTCAATTTCCTTTGACTAGGAAAAGGAATTCCCTTCCCCCTTGCACTTCCCAGATGAGGCAATGGCTCGCCCTGCTTCAGCTCTTGCTTGTTGGGCTGCACCCACAGACAAGCGTCAACTGTCCAACATGCCCCAGTGAGATGAACCTAGTACCTCAGTTGAAAAATGCAGAAATCGCCCATCTTCTGTGTCACTCATGCTGGGAGCTGGAGGCTGGAGCTATTCCTATTCGGCCATCTTGGGCACACCCAGGGACTTCAATGTGATGTTTTTAATAGCCTGTTTCAGTCCTAAACCAAGTCCATTAACAAAGGTGATAACCAAAGCAGATGTCATGCAGTCATCTAGAGTTTGACATGAATAATTTTCTAAGACACTTTCTAGGTGCTATATGTAATTAGACCTTGATTCATTTTTTATTGTTCAGACTTTTGAATCTTTTACTCATCAGTTTTAGATGGGAAAGCCATCAGTGTGGAGTATAAGAACTTTTTTCTAATTTCTTTAGCTCAGTTATAGGTCTTAATGATACTCTGATTTATTCATAAATTGTAATTAACTCTAACCGAATTGGCTTTTTTAAAACATAAAAAAAATCTCTTGGCCGGGCACAGTGGCTGAAGCCTGTAATCCCAGCACTTTGGGAGGCCGAGGCGGGCGAATCACCAGGTCAGGAGATCGAGACCATCCTGGCTAACACCATGAAACCCCGTCTCTACTGAAAAATACAAAAAACTAGCCGGGCGAGGTGGCGGGCACCTGTAGTCCCAGCTACTCGGGAGGCTGAGGCAGGAGAATGGCGTGAACGCAGGAGGCGGAGCTTGCAGTGAGCTGAGATCTGGCCAGTGCACTCCAGCTTGGGTGACAGAGCAAGACTCCGTCTCAAAAAAAAAAAAAAAAAAAAAAATCTTGACTCTAGAAGGAGTTGAATAAATTGGTAGAGATCTGGGAATCTCAGAGAATAAGCACTAAGACTAACCTAAACTGTATAGAATTTTTTCTCTATTTTTATGTTGGTTTGAAAATCATTATAGCATAGAAATGGTATCTACTCAAAAGTTTTAAAATAGTCTCCTGAGGAGAGGCTAAGTGGAACCCAATAGCTACTTATCCTCAGAGTCCTAATAGTGGAGAAACAGTATGGAGGTAACAGGTCACTACAGGAAACTGAGAAACTGATGGAATTGGGATGGGATAATAGAGTAGAGAGTAAATACAAGATTGGTCAGAACAAGATGGAGGGAGAGACAGAAATGTGTTTAGAAGAACAGGAGGGAAAGGAAGGCCAAGTGTCCAGGGAAAGTGTATCTTAGATTTCGGGGGAAACAAGGAGTAACACTGGAGGAAGACTGGTGATGGTTTTTTAGTGACTAAATAGCTTGTAATAAGGGAGACTGAGACTGTGGAAGGGGTTGCTTGAGCTTTGATTGGAAAAAACATGAAAACATGAACAAAAGATCATTGCTTAGCAGAAATTCTAGATCCCTGAGATTCAAAAGCTCTTCAAAGATAAATTAACTTGGGGAGATCCCAAAGCTTCAAAGTGTCCATTGTAATTCTAAGTTACTCTTTAGATTTTTTTCGTTTTGAAGATGTTGGACAGAATTCATGTTATAGTGGTGAAATCTCTAGGCAGCTGGAGTGATGGAAGGAAGGTGCCCAGTAGATTGAGAGTTATCTATAAGAGGAGTAAGATCAAGTACAGAAGAAAGACAGGAGGAAAAAGCCATTCCATGCACAGTCCCTATCTGAAATCCCAAAGGGTCTCTTGCATGATACTTCTTAAGGAGCTGAAAAACTTGCTCTAGGAATTCTCTGGAGAAGGAGTCCAGAAAACCATAAAGGCCAAAGAGCCAGAATTTCCCACTTGAGGGTCAAGGAGTAAATCTCTACTTGAAAAGAGATAAGAAAACTCAGGCATGCTCTCTGTTTACTAGAAAAATTCCAGGAAGAATTCTACTCAACAAAAAGAGTGAGAAAGTAAAACCCCACTCAAACAAAAAAGCCAAAAATACTTCTATATAGGAAGATTCTCAATCCATGTAAAAGACCCATAAAATGTTCTGCTCAAACAGTAAAGAACCAGGACGCATCCTGATCAGACTTTAAAGGACTGTGAAGAACACCATTTAACAGAATTAAAGCAACTTCTTGTCATGTGATTTCAGGCAAATATGTCCAGAACACTGGATTAAGAGTTGTGACTCATCACCATGAGTCCCTACTTCCCCAGCCAGGAAGAACAAAAATGGCCTGAGTAGCTGGCGTAAATACTTGGGTGAAGACATCAAGGGCTAGGAAGTCATCAGCATTCCAAATGAGTCAAGACACCAGAAAGTGTGAAATAAAAATAAATCCGGGAAGTGGGTTTATTCAGAATAAAGACTATTGGAATAAGAAAACGCCTCCATTCTCAGAAGTCTTCAAGGCTCTCAAAATCAAACAGAATAAGAATTTTTTATTTTATGGGGTAAAGGAAGGATAATCAGAAACAAACAGAATATTTCCAGGGGAAGCTGGACAAGCAAGAGAAAATGACCAACAGGTGTGATAGGTTAAGAATTTTGCTGTGTCAAGCTGATTTTCAGAGAAAAACTGATAAAGGGGATAAATTTTCATTTTTTTAGTGCTTGCTCAGGCTTGGGAGAAAGTAGAGTTCAGTAGAGTAGGAAGGAGAGAAGCCTACAATTTAGTCAAGACAATGCCTAGGGTAAGAAAATAGCAACTATGAACACTTAGTCCATATTATTTTTTGTTTATTTTTCTTTTTCTTTTCTTTCTTTCTTTTTTTTTTTTTAAGCTCTCCAATTCAGTCAGAAGAGCCAGAACACTGCCTTTGTCGGCTTGTGTTGTCGTAAAGGAATACCTGAGATTGGGTGACTTATAAAGGTTAATGTGGCTCACAGTTGTACAAAAAGCATGGGGCCAGCATCTTCTTGACTTTTGATAGGGCCTCAAGCAGTTTCCACTCATAGAGGAAGGTGAAGGAAGGCGGATGTGTGCAGATGCAGATCACATGGCAAGAGAGGAAGTAAGAGAGAGACAATGGAGGAAGTACCAGGCTCTTTTCAACAGCCAGTTATCCCAGGAACTAATAATAAGAATTCACCACTCCCTCAAAAAATGCCACTAAGCCGTTCATGAGGGATCAGCCCCTATGATTTCACCAGGGCCTACCTCCAACAGTGAGGATCAAACTTCAACATGAGACTCAGTGGGACCAAACAAACCATATCCAAATCACAGTACCAACTTGTGTAATTTCCATGGTTGCCACAGAGATGGAGAGCTGCAGCGAACTGCTCTCCAACTTGACATATGCTGGTCTACCAGAACCTATCATTAGGGGTGACAGATGTGTGGATTGTCTACGTAGTGATCTCATGAACAAAAAGGGTATTTATGTGTCATCAAATGCGGGAAAATCCAATCTCCAAATCCCATCTACAAGTTGACTTTTCTGGAGCGATTTCTAATACCATTGACTTTCTCAATCAGAGTACTGGCAGAAAAGGTGAAACATGCAATTCATATTTATGTGTTATTTTAATCAACAGCTATGTATAGAGAGGTAGGAAAATTTGGAGGTAACGTAACAATTATGGAAAACAGTATGGCGATTCCTCAAGGATCTAGAACTAGATGTACCATATGACCCAGCCATCCCACTACTGGGTATATACCCAAAGGATTATAAATTACTCTACTACAAAGACACATGCACACGTATGTTTATTGCGGCACTATTCACAATAGCAAAGACTTGGAATCAACCCAAATGTCCATCTGTGACAGACTGGATTCAGAAAATGTGGCACATATACACCATGGAATACTATGCAGCCATAAAAAAGGATGAGTTTGCATCCTTTGTAGGGACATGGATGCAGCTGGAAACCATCATTCTTAGCAAACTATCACAAGAAGAGAAAACCAAACACCGCATGTTCTCACTCATAGGTGGGAACTGAACAATGAGATCACTTGGACTCGGGAAGGGGAACATCACACACTGGGGCCTATCATGGGGAGGGGGGAGGAGGGAGGGATTGCATTGGGGAGTTATACATGATATAAACGTCATGCACATGTACCCTAGAACTTAAAGTATAATAAAAAAAATAAATAAATAAAGAAGACCTAACACCAATCCTTCTCAAACTCTTCCAAAACAACTGAAGAGAAGGGAAACGTCCAAGCTCATTTCATGATGCCAACATTACTAGATACCAAGGCCAGAAAAGGACGTTAAGAAAAAAGAAAATTATATGCCAATATTCCTGATGAGCATAGATGCAAAATCCCTAAACAAAATATTAGCAAACCTAATTTAAGGGCACATTAAAAAGATCATTTACCATGATCAAGTGAGACTTATCCCTGGAATGCAAGACTGGTTCACCAATGCACACCAATAAATGTGATAAACTCTAATAACAAAATGAAGGACAAAAACCATATGATCATCTCAATAGATGTAGAAAAGGCATTCAACAAAATTCAACACTCTTTCGTGATTAAAAAAAAACTTTCAACAAATTAGATATAAAAGGAATATATCTCAATGCAATAAAGGCCATATATGATAAACATAGTTAACATACTCAATAGTAAAACGTTGAAAGCTCTTCCTCTAAGATTGGAAACAAGACAAGGATGCTCACTCTCACCACTTCTATTCAACGTAGTACCAGAAATACTAGCAAGAGCAATTAAACAAGAAAAATAAATAAAAGACATCTGAATCAGAAAGGAAGATGTCACACTGTATCTGTTAACAGACAACAAGATGTTGTATTCTTAAAACAAATTCTAAAAACCACCAAAAAACTTTAGTGAAGTTGCAGGGTACAAAAATCAAGACACAAAAAATCAGTAGTGTTTCTATACACTGATAAACTATCCAATAAAAGAATAAAAAAACAATTCCATAAAAAAAAGGAAAAAAAAAAACAATGTGTATATTGACATACAGAGACTTGTAACATTTATAAATGTTACTATCCCTAGATAATAATTACCAAAGAGAATGAAAGCATGGAATTATGAAAATATCAGCCACTCACTGAAAGTGTAACAGGTATAATGAGAGAGGAGAAAAGAAAAACCACCTTTTTTTTCTCCCACCATCCTCCAGATTCCTTTCTGTGCCCACTTCTGTATGATTCTTAAAAGAAGCTAGAGTTCAAGGGATACTGAAAGATGTAGCCACAGGTACAAGCCTCCTGGAGCATAAAGCAGGGCATAAGAGGGCAAAAAAATTGATCTGGGTAGTTAGTAATAGAGAATACCAGCATAATGGAAAAATGCTTGATATTTAACTTGTCATTTTTTGCCTGACATATTATTATGAAACATTTTTAAACACAAAAGAATTTCAAAGTATTGTAGTGTGAACACCAACATACCCAACATCTAAATTCTACAATTAATATTTTGAGCGTTGCAATTTCTCACATATCCACCCATCCATTCATATTATTATTCTTTACATTTCAAACAATATTGCAAATGTCAGTACATCTCAATACTAAACACCATGCTCAACTGTTCAACACTAAACAATATCGTTAACTACAGATCAATGTTTTTATGTAAATTACTTTTAATGAAAGAAACAAATCTTAAGTATACTAAACTATGGATTTGTAGAAATGTCTACACTGTGTAACCCAAAGTCTTACCAAGGCATAAAATAACATTACCATCACCACAGAATTATTTTAATTGTTAATCTTATTTCCCTAAAACAATAATTAAGAAAAGAAATGTTATCAAGAGTTAAAAAAAAAAAAAAAAACTAAACAAAATAAAGTCGACTTTAGGAAAAAAATATAAGCTAGGCATCTTAAAGCAATTATATTTACAAAGATCAGTTGAAAATAAAAATAGTTCTTAATTATAAAAATCAAAGGAATTTTTAATGTTGACCTAACAGGCCTGTAATGTTACTATAACATACCCTGTATAGGTCACATGGGCATAAAGTTATAGAAAATAAGAAAAAAAAAATAGCACAGAGCACCTCAGTAAATTATCCTTTCTAGAGGTTAGTCATTTGCTTACTTTTATTGACAGTAATACAGGATGAAAAGGAATATGAAACACAATTACAATTATTTTTTAAATATTATGAGCGCCTGTGCATGGTGAAGCAAAAGATTTTGTTTTTGTTGTTTCTTCTCTCTTTCTCTCTTCTCTATATTAGTAACTTTTCTTAATGAAGGAAATGGACAATATTGATTCTGGACTTATTAGCCTCATGTATTGTTAATATTCAAGGAAATACACTTTGAGCAACAAATAACTGAATGTTATAATCAAGAAAATAATCAGTACTTTTTAAATTACAATTTAAGATAGTAGATTTAAATTATTTCTCATTACTCAAAAATCAACAGCTAACTTTAACCATTTTCAACGAGATTGATGATGTTAAGGAAATACCATGTAAACATCCTCTATTTATCTTTATTCTACATTCTTTTAAAGGGTAAACTAGATCACCCTGGATATAGATAAAGTATAGAAGATATAAATTTTTGATCAAATCAGTAAAATGTACACATAGATATCAATATTTCTTCATTCTCCCCATCAGTATTTCTGTTAGGTTACTAGCGCTGCCATAACAAGGTACCACATCGGATGAGTTAAACAATATGTTTATTTTCTCACAGTTCTGGATGTGAGAAAACTGATATCAAGGTTTCAGAATGGTTGTTTTCTTCTAACATCTCTCTCTTAGATTGTAGACGATTATCTTCTCCCTGTGTCTTCACATGGTCTTTCCTCTGTAACTGTCTGTGTTTAATTTTTTTTTTTCCTGCAAGGACATCAATCATATTGGATTAAGGTCCACCCTAATGACCTCATTTTAAGTTAATTACCACTTTAAAGACTCTGTCTTCAAATACAGTTACATTCTGAGGTACTGGGGGTTAGTACTTTTAAACATATGTATTTTGGGGGAATAAATTCAGTCCATAACATTATCTATTGCCATTTAAATCTTATGCCATTTACATGCAACAATAAATTAGAAAATACTAAGTAATTAATACTTCTGCAGCTCTTAATTTTCTAATGTCACCCACATGTGTCTTGAAACTATTTCCGTATTATTTTCAATGCATGCATGCATGCACACACACTCACTCACACCAAGATATTTCCTGTTATTACCAAACAATTCCCTTTCCCAACAAGTTTTAAAGTTTCTAATGCATTTTCTGAAATAGTATTATTAAAACTCAGCAAAAACATAATGAGGTTATTAAATAAATTGATACCAAGTAAATAATTAACAGAACTAATTAGAGAATATGGCCTCTAATTTAGAAAATTTATATTATAGAAATTTTCTTTCAACTTTAGGTTCATGAAGTTGAGGAAAAAACCCCACTGTTTCTGTTATCAAGATAATTGATTAATTATTCACCACAATTTGAATGTACATTTTATGAGTTAAGCATCATCACATGTGAAATAAACAAAATATCTATCTCTTGAGAGACTAAATAAAAAACAAAGATGTATATTTTCTTCTCAACTCATTGAGTTGTGCTGAGAAAATAATTAGACTTTCAGTTCTCTAGAGAAAAAATCTGTGTGTTCTAAAAGGCATATGGTCGAAGTAATTTTTATGCTGAATTAGGAAGCAATACAAATCTCTAAAAACACTGGACCAACAAGATTGGATATGGTCTAACAAGCAGACGGGACCCAAAGGTGTTACACACAATATTTCTTAATATATTCAAACTACTCAAGCATTTGGCAATGATCAAATATTTGAAATGTGTTTTCCGTATTTAAAAGAGTAAACAACTACTTGGGTAAATTTTTTCTCAAATGTTTTATCTGCACAAAAATAAGCATCCACATAGAATTTCATAAAAAATCTCCAATTCTTTTGAAATACATTCATAATTTTACCTAGTGGTTTTTATGTATAGTTTTACCAAACTTTGGAAGGGAGCAATGTTATATAATTTCAACTTTTTCTTATCCTATACCCCATATTATTTTAATAGATGTTTTTCTGGAATAATAATTTATTTCTCCATGCCACCAATGTTTTCTCAGTTAATTATAAACAAAAAATCCATATTCCACCACACCTATGTATGTCAAACCACCTATAGCATTGATCTCTATTGTTTGAAACAAAGAAATAATCCCATGCTAAATTTTTATTTATTTTTGAGATAATTCTAATTTATTATAATGTACAATTACAGTTCTGAAATAATACATTAGTCTAAGTTGAATATTGCCTATGATATATCAAGTGTTTATTGTAAAACCAATACATGCTTTAAATCTTTAATTATTCATTTTCTAATAAAATATTTGGGCTAAATTTCTAATACAATGTTTTGGTTAATAGAGGATATTTAAACATTGTTAAAAATCTAACGATGATTGCTTTATTTTGCCTTTTAGTAAAACTTTTAATTAATGTAATAGAAACTATACTAAAATAGATTCAATGATTAAAGTTTAGTTCTTTAAGTTATAAAATATTAACTCAAATATTAAAGAAAATACATGAAGGTGAATTTCATATCAGTAAGGATTATAAGCAACTTTATTTTCATATTTTCATCAGTTAATTGTTATTGAGGGTTGGAGTGGACAAGGTATGGTAATGAATCAGAAAGATTAGGTCCTCAAATGCTAACTTTTAACTTAATTATCAATACTTTTTTTTGTCTCTTGGACAGAGATACTCCAAGAATACAGAACCGTCTATTAGTCTATTTGATTAGCTCCTTCTCGTTTTCATTTGCCTGGATGTTTCTGTCTACTGCCCCTGTGTGAGTAGAAGCCTGATTGTGTTGTGCATGTGTCTTTGGGTAAAGAAAGGACTTTTAAAAGACATATTAACAAAAGTAGTTTTAAGAAAATAATTTTTTAGATTCTTAACTTTCATTTGTAGTTGCTCCTGAACTTGAATTGCATTAAAATTCTCCTGTTGTCAAAGCATCATGCATATTTTTCCCCATTCTCTTTCACAATCAACCTTCTCATATTCTATTAAAGAAAATGCACCTCTCATTTGCCCTAAATCTTACTATAGTATATGGCTTCGGATTGTTAGTAAAACCTCAGGGTGCCAAACAAAAGTGAAATTCAAAATGAAAATATTCAGTTGGTGAGCTGTCAAAAATCAGGGCATCTAAATTTGTTCTAGGGATTCTTCTCATTCTCTCCATTATACATTTTTGTGCAAAGAGTAAAGTAAGACTTTGGAAACTGGCTATTTTTAATTATTTTGGAATTTTGTAATTTAGATTGCCAAAGAAGTGCAATTTATATTTTAAAGTGGGGCGAAAGGAGTGAAGACAAGCTCTTCTTTTACGCATCAACTATTATTATTATTTTATTTATTTATTTATTTATTTGAGAGGGAGTCTCGCTCTGTCGCCCGGCTGGAGTGCAGTGGCCGGATCTCAGCTCACTGCAAGCTCCGCCTCCCGGGTTTCCGCCATTCTCCTGCCTCAGCCTCCTGAGTAGCTGGGACTACAGGCGCCCGCCACCTCGCCCGGCTAGTTTTTGTATTTTTAGTAGAGACGGGGTTTCACCGTGTTAGCCAGGATGGTCTCGATCTCCTGACCTCGTGATCCGCCCGTCTCGGCCTCCCAAAGTGCTGGGATTACAGGCTTGAGCCACCGCGCCCGGCCACATCATCTATTATTAAAGAATATTAAAGAACATCATCTATTATTAAAGAATATTAAAGAATGTGGCCGGGCGTGGTGGCTCAAGCCTGTAATCCCAGCACTTTGGGAGGCCGAGACGGGCGGATCACGAGGTCAGGAGATCGAGACCATCCTGGCGAACACGGTGAAACCCCGTCTCTACTAAAAATACAAAAACTAGCCGGGCGAGGTGGCGGGCGCCTGTAGTCCCAGCTACTCGGGAGGCTGAGGCAGGAGAATGGCGGAAACCCGGGAGGCGGAGCTTGCAGTGAGCTGAGATCCGGCCACTGCGCTCCAGCCTGGGCGACAGAGCGAGACTCCGTCTCAAAAAAAAAAAAAAAAAAAAAAAAGAGAGAGTCCCATGACAGCACTACATAAAACACTGTAAATAGTAAGGAAGGCAGTTCCTGTGCAGAGGGAGGAAGTTCCTGTGCCTTAACTATGTTAGGAGTATTTGTGATTTTGTTAGAAGACAAACTTGAAAAATAACACGTCTCTAATAATAATTCCACTCTTTTCATTTTTGCAATTCTAAATAGTAAGTATAAACTGACTGCAGGCTCTTATTTGCCCGTGTCTTCACCTATGTCTAATTTGCATGTTTTTTTATTTCAAGGTGAAAGAAGTGAAAATTTTCATATATAATTTCAGTAAACCAACACTATACTTTTAAACGGAAATTGAACTTTATATAGCTAAAAATAGAAATAGATGACTTTTCATATTTATCAATAATAAGAAACATTTATATTTTCTTGAAAGCTTATTTAGATGACTAGCAGAGATATTTTCATAAAACCTTATCAAAAGATTATTGGATGCTGTATTTTCACAATCTTATTTTACCTGAGCATTTGGCTCCTGTTCAATGAAACTTTTCTTGGTTCATCATCTAGTCTTAGATGGAATTTATTTTGAGTTGTAATACTTAGTTTTTATGAACAAATATAAATAACCCACTTTGACATAACTGGACCGTTCTGTCCAAGAAGTGGTTCTGATTTTGGCCTCTGCCCCTGTCCAGTGAGCACTGAGAATGACATTCCTGTCATTCTATTTTCCCTTGGCAATTGCTTTTATTTCATGCTATCAACCTGGGGCTTGTGGAGAGAATACAAATAATGAATACTTCTTCAATTTCTAGAATGGCTGAAGTAAAATTTAAAATACCCCATGAAAGACACATTTTGATTTACACCTTAGTGAAGATTGGACTAGAACTAGAAGAAATAAGATAGACACATTTAAAAAGGAAGGAATATGATAGATGTTTTGACAAGAAGGCCAAAATGATATTCGTAGATTATCTGTCTGTTGGTGCCCAATCATAGGTACAGGCACAAAACCTCTCTTGGTGAGAAGTTGTAAAGGAAAAACTTTCTCTACTTCACACTGTATCTACAGTTGCCTCTGGGCATTCATTTTATACATTTATTTTCAATGTGCTTGTAGAAATTTGCGCTTCATACTCCATACATCGGAAGAAAGTATGAGTGTAGATAATAAAATATTGTCCTCAAATGAGTAATATGATTACCTAATTTTATAGATATTATTGGAAATATTTAAGAATGTATTTAAAATTTCAAAGGGATCATGCTTAATTACTTTTAAATACAACTGCTTTTCTATTGGCTATTTTCATAGACTGATATTTTATTTCCATAGTGGTATAAAAATGTATTAATTGTGATAAGTCATTGAAGTGGACAAATTGTAAGAAAAGAAAACAGCACTGTCAAACATGATACTTCTGTGTGACTTAGCTCCTTTTTATAACATGGCTGTCCCCCATGTTTGGGCTGTGTTGTGTGCCATTACTTTAAGGGGATCAGGATATCTGAATATTTTGCTGACCTTGAAATAATGTCACAAAAAATGAATTTTATGTTAAGTTTAGTAATGATTTTCTACCAAATAAGGTTCTAATTTATATATTTTCATTTCATATACATATATATGTTTAGGGGTATGTGTGTGTGGTGTGTGTGTGTGTGTATTATATATATATATATAAAATCTCCTGTGACTTTAGGATCTGCCCTCTGGGCCTGTAGCTCATACTTCTGGGCCCAATTCTTTGCCCTCAGAATTATTCTTACTTCTTTTTGAGCGGAAGCAGCTGTTTGAACCCAAGTAGTTTAATCAGCCTGTTTCCTGCCCAAATAATTTGAGTCCAATCGATTTATCTCTTTTTTCTTGCATTTTATTGTAAGCAGCAGGAGTAAACATGGCTACATCACAAATACTTTGCCTGAAAATCTCCTCCGTTAGATAACCAAGTTCATCACTTACAAGTTCTACTTTCCACCCAACTGTAGGACAAAATTAAGCCAAGTTTTTGCCACTATATGTGGACGATCACTTTCCTCCATTTTCCAATAACACATTCCTCATTTTCCTCTCAACTCTCACCAAAAGACCCTTTGTGTTTATATTTTTACCAACGTTCTATTCAGGACTATTTATGTATTCTCTTAGAAGATAGCAGCTTAATCTACTATACTCTTCACTCCTTATGAGCCCTAATTTATTATCCATTTCTAAAGCCACTTCTACATTTTTAGGATTTGTTATACAGAAGCAACCCACCTCTGGTAACACACTCTGTATTACTTTCCCAGGGATGCCATAAAAAATTACCACAATTGGGTAGCTTAACATGACAGAATTTAATCTCTTGTAGTTCTGAAGACCAGCAATACAAAATCAGGATGTTAGCAAGGTTGAACTCTCTCCAGAGGCCCTAGGAGATAATCTGTTCCTTGCCTTTTCCAGATTCTGGTGATCGCAGATGTTCCCTGGCTTGTGGCCCATCATTTCAATTTCTTTTTTTATTTTCACATGGCTGCCTCGTCTCTGTATGTGTCTTCTCTGTATGTTTATCTAAAAACTTTCCGTCCCTGTTTCTTATCACAATACATGTAAATGTATTGAGGGCTGCAGTTAATTCTTATAATTCTATGTTGTCTTAGCATCCTTTTTGAATGCAAGTTTAACTCTCTCATATTGGAAGCAGGGGTTGGTCATCCTTGACACAGGTTTCCAGTTCTACACCACACTCCAATGGCTCAAGCCAGTGGCCAGAGATAAGATCTTAGAGGCATCTCTCCAACCCAGCAGACTGGGCTCCTTGCTTTCCTGTTGATTCATTTAAGTTTACCGTTTAGGCATTTGTCGGCAAACTTAAAGTGAACCACAACCCATTCTCCTATACATACCACAAGTTGTCTGCCAAAAACTTTTCTCTCCTTGCCTGACTTCATTCCTACCTCGTGTGACCCAGGGACCAATGACTTCTCTACAGACACATTGTGTCCTCTTTACCCAGAATCTGAAAGTAAAATATTTGAACTTCTTTCCTGTTGTGGTGCATTGAATTTGTGGCTTTCATTTGAAGAACTAGGGGCTACCCCAAGCTGGGTTTTCCCCAAGATGTCAGGAGGAATACGAAGTCAGGATCCAACTGTCAGAGCAATGGTCAGACAGAATAAGCTGAACACAAGTCAGACATACACCACAAGAGTGTCTGCCAGTGTAAACAAGTTTGTCACCTGACAGACCCCTGTTCATGGTATGGACAACTACCCATTAAGCTGTGTGCCAGGTAAAGGAACTTTCTTGTGATACGTACACTGTAAACACCCATGTCTAGGTCCCCCGTGTTTCCCAGTAAGGTAGGATTGCTAGCTGCTCTGGTACTAGAACTGCCATTGAGCTGAGGACTTTCAAAGCAAGGGCTCATTGTGACGAGGAAAATATTATTCTTGAAACATCCTTAACTTAATCACGTCTTTTGTGCATATAAGGTAATAGTTAACATTTCTGGAGATTAGAATGTGGACATATATTTTTGGGGGCCGTTATTTGGCCTAATACCAGGTTGTCTCACTCTGGACTATTTAAATGGGTTTTCAATTAAATGGACTAATTTATAAGAATGACACGTTTTCCTGATTAATTGTCCTGTTTCAAAGGAATAGTTCTTATTCTTATGGATTCTCTTGAGCTATCCTCTCAACCATGGAAACAACTAGTTTTTCACAAGGAAGAAAGGAAAAAAAAAAAAAAAACACTTGGCAATGTCTTTCTAAACATTCAATTCTCAAATCCTATTTCCATTTGGAAAAGAAAAAAAAAATAAAGGATTTTGAAGGCATTATAGTTTAATGCTCTTTTCCCAGGATTGGCCCTTATTATCCCATAACTCATTCATGGACAGATAATAGATCACGTAATTCTTGTTTAACCAGGTATGTGCAGTCTAAGCTGTGACATTTTATAAGCATGTTTTTGTGGAGGTGAGGCAAAACTACTTCCTCACAACAAGGAATAAGCATACATTTATTATTTTTATTGAAAAGACAGGTGCCTTTATTCTTTCTGGGAATATGTTGAAACACATTTGAATATCACAGAATTTTTAAACAGAATAACACAATAGCATCTTCATTAAATTAAAAAAAATAATTAAGGGTAATGTTGAAAATAAGGTGAGACAACAATTGAAAACCCATAACAATTATGTGTCCAAAAATAATTCTATAGGATTTATTTGTAAGTCACAAATATTTACAAATCTTGCTTTGAAATTATTAACTGCTAGTATATACATTATTTTTTGTATATATTATTTTTGTGGCATGACTAATATACAGGGAAATAACTGCTATACAACCAAGGATACATTATTTTTGTTATGCTCCTTACCTCAATTTTTGGAGTAAATTAAGGGAATTTACCTTCTATTGTCTGAGTGATTTAAGCAACTTAAGTCAATAAGTGCTTTTTTCCCCTAAACTCATACCATTTATTTCATTACTTAGAATTTGTCCAAAGTGACCCAGACAATAAAAAATATCAAAAAAGTAAACACCATTTTTAATTTCAAATGTAAACATTTGGTATAAAAGTCTAAATTAGCTTTATATGTTTTCAGTGATATTCATAGTATGATTTGAATCAAGACCTTACATCTGTGTGCTTGATAATAGCCTGAAATCATACTCATTTCTGACACAGCAGGTTTTTGATAGCCCTGTAAAAACCAGAACATCATTACTTCAGGCAAGGTGACAGGGATAATCACTTTCTATAATTCATGTTTAATACCTGAATGCCAGGGAGGAATCATTATGTCCTTGATCCAAAATTTTTAACCACACTACATTATCTGCCCTCCAGAAAATATTTCTGAGAATTACTAGAGTGACTCTAGTACAAGAAGACAGCATTAGATTTTTGTCAGCTTTTGAAAATGTTGTAATTCAAAGTAATACTTGAACTGCTAACGTGCAATACAGAGTTTATAGCTTCTCACAATAGTAAGTCTCTTAAGCAGTCTAGAAATCTGATGAGATCTTTTATCTGCACCTTTTGTCAAATAAAATGGCATCTCATGAAAAAGAAGTTGGAAGCATTTAGAATATAAAATACAGTTATGTTATTGTTTAAAAACTAAATTTTAATATATATATAAATGTGTTTGTGTGTTTTCCCTTAAGTTTTTTTTTTTATTTTGTAACTGGTGATATTTTGTCTGAAATGATGTAATGTAAATTAATGTGCTCTATTTAAAAAGTTAAAAATGAGAAAGCCTCCACGTGTAATGCAATCTTGCATTTATTCTTTAATGTGTAAATACAATAGCTCCTGTCTATGTATAAATCCTTCTCTCACCACACAAATGATGCATCCTGCTCTTACCATTTAAATGTGCTCATGCATGTGGTGTATGTGTTTTGTAAATCACATTTTTCTTCTTTTCCTGATATTAACAGAGGAAGAAAATCATTATTCTTTTATTTATGGACTAACTTGAGCAATTATTTTGCTAATGGTTTTAGAAACTTTATCAGGTTTCATTAAAACTACATTATATTCATCCATTATTTAGCTTACTGATGCCTATCTCTAGAAATTCATCATCTGGCTTACTTCTTTAAACTTCTGGCATTTGAGTTGCATATAGAGCGTAAGTGATTCAGAAAACAGTTATTCTTGTCCTGGCCCGAGATAATTGGACCCTCACTATTCCCAATATGAAATATACCCAGTGTGCTCTGTTGTGCATAGCAAATAAAGAACAAGGTCAAAGAATTAGCAATTATAGTTCCAAGGAGATTCATTTATTTATTGAGCATTTTTAGCTGCTAGAATATACCACATGTAGATACAAATCTCTGCCCCAATGAAGCTTATATTTTTGTGAGACAAGATAAATTTACAACAAATAAAGAATAAACACAGTAGTTTACGAAGTGTAGTAGAAATTGATCAGTGCAAGAAAAGAAAAAGGTAGAACCAGTCTGTTGGAGAGAGATTGGGTGGATCACCTAAGGTCAGGAGTTCAAGACCAGCCTGACCAACATGGTGAAACCCTACCTCTAAAAATACAAACATAAGCTGGGCATGGTGGTCCATTCCTGTAGTCCCAGCTACTTGGGAGGCTGAGGCAGGAAAATCACTTAAGCCTGTGAGGCGGAGGTTGCAGTGAGCCAAGATCACACCATTGTACTCCAGTCTGGGTGGCAGAGCGAGATTCCATCTCAAAAACTAATGCTAATAATAATGTTCTGGATTTTCATTACTAAGAAACTAAGAAAGTGACATTTGAGTCAAGGATAAAAATGAGGAGATAAACCATGCATATATTTAGAGAAACAGCATTCCAGACAGAGAGAGGAGCCAATCCAAAGTACTGAAGCAGTACCAAGCCCGCTCTGTTATATATGTATATACTTTGAGATATACATCTTCTATATATATCTCTAATAGAGAATATATGTAAGAAGATACATATCTTCTATATATATATATATAATAGGGTGTATATATAAGGATATATATTTTTACATCTTATATATCATATCTTTTATATCTTACATATATTTTTATTTCTTCTATATATATTCTCTCTATATATTTTAGTATACATAAACAGAAACATAGGAAAATTTTAAATAAATAATTCAATATTTTAGCTCTAGAAAATAGAAATGTATAACAAACAAAAATTTAGTAGTGAAATAAAATATTTAACAAATCTAAGAGTAATTATTATTTAAAGTAAAAATAAATGAAGATAAAAATCGAAATAGGATGGCAGAAATGATTGGTGGTGTTTTTAGGAGTGTTACTTTAGTGTTTCAGTAGGACATGTACATAATAAAGTTTAATAGCACTTTCTTTTTAATACGTTTTGCTCTAAGAATAATCAATCCAAAGGAAAATGGAGTAGCCTGTCCTCGGCAGTGAGAATTTTTCTTTCCTTAATTAGTAAGCTTTTACTCATCTTGTTATGGTAAGATTTAAAAAAAAAAAAAAAAAAAACTTATTTGTAACATGTCATAAAAGATGGGACATCTTCAATTTTAAATCCAGTTTTAATTTTTTAGTAAAACTAAAGATCACTTTTTTTGAAATCTTATGATCTATCCCTGGATGTTTTCTATCTACCAGCTCTAAATTTTGCGCTCATAGTCCATGCAGTCGCTTAGCATATCATATGCTTTATGTTAGTCACTTCCTTAAGTCAGCATATACAATGGTGAAAAAGAAAACAAGAAAAAAAAAAAAGAGTCCCTAGTCTTCAAAGTTTTACATGTCTGTTTGAAGGTAACAAAAATACTCCCCAAAATCTAGTCCTGACAAATACCCAGTTGGAAATAAACTGGGACGAGATGGGGGATTCCTAGTTAACATGTGGTAGTGAGACAGACCTCTCTGAGAAGTTAACGTTTTAGGAGACACAATATGAATATTTAGTGAAAGAATGTTGCAAGCAATAGGAACAGACAAATTCAAGGTTTCAGAGGAAGAAACAAGTGTTGCTAGTTAGAAGAACATAAAAAATAATACTTCAACTTGAGTGTAAGACTGGAGCAGAGGGTGAACAGGAGAGAAACAGAAAGGACAGAGAGAAACAGAGAAAGAGACAGAGAATTGAGAAACAAAGCTAGATATGTAGGCACGATTTAGTTCAAACTGGTCTAATTTACCAAACAGAAAGTATAGATTTCATTCTAAATGTGATTGCTTAGAGAGGGCTAAATTTAATGATCTCATGTAAATTTTAAAATAGCATCCTGGGAATAAATTACAAAGATGGAAAAATAGAAGCAGAGAAAGCAGGCAGAGGACTGTTTCAGATGGTGCGTGATGACAGAGGATGACAAAAGCCTGGATCAGGGAGGTGATGTTAGCTATGAAAGCAAACAGTCAGTATATATTTTAGTGGTAAAATTGATAGAATTTGCCGATGGCTTAACTATGTGGGGGACAGAGAAAGATGTCACCAGCAATGATGCCTAAGTGTTTGGCTTGAGCACCTTGATTGGTTGTGCTGAGTTGGTGTCTGGGGAAATAATGAAGACTTTCATTTCAATTAAAATAGGAATGCTAGCCAAATATGCAAATTCTCATTATATTAACCCAAATCATCAAATCAAATAAGCATCACTTTCTAATTTTGTATTTATTTACTTATTTTTCAATTGTGGTTTTAAATAATAAAAAATATAATCTATTTTATATAGTTACATTTTTCATTAAATTCAATTTTTTGAATCTTATTAAAATAAAATCTGACTAAATTTCTTGTCAAGAGTCTCTTTCCCTATCTGTAGAAGATAGTTATTGAAAGTATTACAAAGACCTGTGTCTGGAACTGAGTCACACATAAAACAGTCTTAGAAAATGTTCCCCATAGACCCTATTATACTGAGATGCAAGTTATTTCTTTTGGTGATTCTTGTAAAATCTATTCAGAGGAGAATATTTCAAAGTAATTCTGTAGCCATGCTGTGTTATTACACTCATTTCAGCTAAGAATACAATGTAGTGATTATTGTATTTTTATGATCTTGCGTCCCTTTTATATGTGTTTAAATGTCTCTTAGAAGATGACTATGAAGATTGCCAAACACTTCAGCATAAAAGTCATACTCTTTCTATTTTATGAACCAGAAAATATCAACGGAGTATCATTTTTTCCCTCAAGATTAAAAATATCGCCCTAGATTGTCGAGCACAATCTAAGTTTGCATTTGTGAGAGTTTCTCGAAGTCCCAAGGGGAAAATCGTTATCTTTTTTTTTTTTTATTTGAAAAAGGTATTTAGTAATGAAGAAAACTTAGGGGTCAATTGAAAATCACCACCACTTGAATATATTTTAAAAAGGCATAAATCACTTGACAGTATATAAAACAGAAAATAAATAACAGGTCATACTGGTTAAAAGTAGAATAGATTCCTGCAAATGTGGATTACATTATCAAGTGTCCAATAAATTTATAAGATCATATATTTCCATTTTATGCTCTTTAAGTCAAACTCAATAGCTCATCTTTAAAGGTGTCTTAAACATACAGGTGCAGCCATGTTAAATTACCATATTTGATGCAAAATGCAAATTTACTACTGAAATAACTTTATTCCTATTTCACTGAAATTGTAATTATGACAAGATGATTTCTTTCTTCACATGCATTTAGAAAAATTAGAATAAATAAGCTAATAGAATATTTTAGCTCAAACATATATATATTTCTCTTTTTAACTTAAAATAGATTTTTTCTGATTACTTATAAGACAAACAGAAAAATTGTGTTAATATATAAAAAGTAAAGATTAAAAATAATCAAGATACTCTTTTCCTATATATAACATTGCCATATAATCATATATATTCAGACTTTGTGTGATATATAGATATTTCTTGTTACTATAATATCTAATCATAAAATATTTGCTATTTGGTAACATATTCTTTATTAAGTATTAATATGGACACCATCATGGGTTAACACATGTCCACATCATTCTTTTGGTTTGTCACAAGTAATTTACTTATAAATTATGTGACAAAATTTATTAGTGTTTATATTAACATATTGTATCATTCACTCATTCAGACAAGAGCAAGTGAAAATTACAAACGACTTTTACGGTATATGCAAGGCTTTGGAGGAAATAAATCTGTTAATCATATAATGATCATAATAGCTATTACGTATTGAGTACTTACCATATGCCAAATTTCTTTCTAAAACACTTTCTATGAGTTATATTTGTATTACTAATCCCATTTTAAAGATGAAGGAATTGAGATGCAGAACGTAAGTATCTTTCCCATGGTTACCCAGCTAGGATTTCAATGCACAGACTAATACCAGAAACTTGGAACTACAGAAATACTGCATTATTGCAACATGTTTAGATGATGTGTACATTGTCTATGATTCCATTGAACCTCATACATAATGGGAACATAATTTTTAAATTTAAAAACTGATACATTTTTATCCCGCAAATAACATTTTATTCATTGAAATAATGCTCAGCTTTAGACAAAGCCTTGGCCAAGGCTAAGATTCAAACATGGCTATGACTATTTGTTGTCCAGTGAAATGTTTTTGAATCTAGTTGATTTTTGCAAGCATTTTGTGTAAGACAGTTAAACAAATGGCTACATCCTCTGAAGAGTGTTGAACGGAGAGCATAGGGTTTATGTGTAAGTTCGGTTCCCTAACCCACCTCCAAGTGCTTGTGTCTGAGCCTTAGGGAAAGAGACATGGCTATAAAGATGAACAGAACACTCTATGTGCACAAAAGTATTGTATCCTTGGGTGTAAGAACAGCAATGCATTGAAGCTGAAGCAAGAAAAGTAACGCAAATGGTGCCACAGAGGCCTGTTAAACAGCTATTTATTAACACTACATGAATATCTCTCATTATAGACCTCAAAACTACAAAAGAGTTTTGGTTAATCAAGGTCTTCAACCAGTTGCTAATGACACCTGAGTCCTGAAATTATTGGGGGTTGAAGAGGAATAACCATTTAATGGTCTCGTTAAGACTCTATAAAATATTATTAATAATTATACCTAATGCAGTAAAAATGATAATAACGATTTTATAAAGCACTTACATGTGGTCCAGACACTGTTGTAGGTGATTAGCTACATTTCTTAGAGAAGAGAACCTAAAACACAGAGAAGTGAAGCAATTTTCTTAAAGTTTCCTAGGTGTTCATGAAAGAACCTGGATACTCACCTGGGAGGTCAGGCTCCTGCTGCCCGTTTAAGAAGTATTCCATGGTATCTTCAGAACAGTGCTCAGCAAATTATTATTACTACTATTGCTATTGGATTATTGTTATCATATGCCAGACACTTTTCTCACATTATTACTAATCTCTTGCACAAAAGGAAACCCTGGTAGAAAATGTAATATATCTGGGTCACTCAGCACAAAATTATCAGCTCCTAGTTAATCTCGCTAATGGTCTATCAATTTTGTCTATTTTTTCAAACAGTCAGCTTTTTGTTTCATTTTTCTGATTCAATTTCATTTAGTTCTTCTCTGATCTTTTCTTCTGCTAGGTTTGGGTTTGTTTTGTTTTGTTTCTCAATTTCTTTGAGGTGTGACTTTAGGTTGTCTCTTTCAGACTTTTTGATGTAGGTGTTTAATGCTATAAGCTTTCCATTTAGCACCACTTTGCCCTATTCCAAAAAATTTGATAAGTTGTGTCACCATTATGTTCAATTCAAAGAATTTTTAAATTCCCATCTTGATTTTATTGTTAACCCAAAGATAATTCAAGAGTGGATTAATATATATGTATTTATATACAAATGAAGGTTCCTTTTGAGTTAATTTATGGTTTTATTCCACTGTGGTCTAAAAGGTACTTGATTTATCCTAGATACAAAGAATAATTCCTAATGCTTAATGTTGAATATGTATATGTGTGTGTATGTGTGTGTGTGAATAGTGTGTGCATATATATACACACAATAAAAAAGTCAACTAGAATTAAGCCTATTTAAATGGTTTCTATTAGCGATTTTGTTGCCTTACAATACTTACCTCTTAGACAAATTTCCTTTTAAAACAACTGATAATAGATTTTAAATACACTTTAAAGCACATATTTCTGGTAAATCACCTCAGAATAAAGTACAGTGTGCAACTTTAATGATAAGGCACCATTACTGTTTGCAAAGCTTAGTTGTCAGCCAGGAATCTTCTCATTCATCTTCAATGGATGGCTATTACTGTGGTCTTCATTAATTTCCAGACTGAACCTTTTCAAAGAGAATTCTATAAACTTGTCTGAATTGACAGTTGGATTATTATTATTATTATTATTACTTTTTGAGACGGAGTCTCGCTCTGTCACCCAGGCTGGAGTGCAGTGGCCGGATCTCAGCTCACTGCAAGCTCCGCCTCCCGGGTTCACGCCATTCTCCTGCCTCAGCCTCCCGAGTAGCTGGGACTACAGGCGCCCGCCACCTCGCCCGGCTAGTGTTTTGTATTTTTTAGTAGAGACGGGGTTTCACCATGTTAGCCAGGATGGTCTCGATCTCCTGACCTGGTGATCCGCCCGTCTCGGCCTCCCAAAGTGCTGGGATTAAAGGCTTGAGCCACCGCGCCCAGCCGACAGTTGGATTATTAAGTTCAGTTGGCCGGTTAAGTAATTAGAGGAAATAAAATGTCAAAATATGAGATACTTTATCTACCAGGTCTGTGCAATATGTAGCTAATATAGGTTTTAGGTTATTTACTTGTATTATGCTTCTTCCTCCTTGTCTAACATTTTTCAGGGTCAATATACTAAGTTCTGTTAAGATAATCATCTAACTATATACAATTATATTCCTTTAGTTAAATACTAGTGATGTATCTTATCTACAAGATTTCATTACCGGGTGTATGTGTTAAGGTTAGAAGAGTCCTTGAATGTTATCAATATAAATGGATTCAATATTGAAGTTTCAGGTGTTTCTATGTTTGGATCGCTTCTCAGAATATTATGAATAACTTACAATCAAACATTGTGATTCACAGACTTGGCACTATTTCCTTAGCTAGAGTTGGAACCCCTGGCAAACTGCTCACTACCTTTCCTATAACCCATCTATTAAATTAAAAAGCATTATCCTTCAAAGACCTTTCTATAGCTGTCTTTGTGCATGTATTATGCAGAACATCTCCTTAAAGCCCTTGATATTGTCAATAAGAAACTCTCAGAACTAGTATAAAGGCTATTTGAAATATTTATCAAGCCAGTTTTCTCTGTGTATTCCTCTAGAGACTCGCATTTGAGGGAATAGCATGAATGTAAATCTTTTATTGGTAGTGTCCTTGTTAAATGAATTGTGGTTGATAGATCTTCCCCTTTGAGACATTTGGCCTCAGAATCCCATATGAAGAATAATTACAATAATCATTTTTTTTGTGTGATAGAATCACTGCTATCTCATGTGGCATAATTAACAGCTCTGAGATATCTCTTTTTACTCTCAAAATACAATGTACTAATCATATAGCTACAATTTCTTTATTTAAGAAAATAGACTTGTTATTCCCATACTGTTACTATTTTTATGTTTTAGACTAATATTTATATTGTTAACTGGCAAAGAAACAAGCAATAAAATAGATTACCTGAACACAAAATATTTAAGAGTTGTACCTTGATGTAATCTGCTTCTTAATAACTAAAATCTTTAAATTATGGTTCGTAATTCTGTGTAAGCTAAGATTTGAAATTTTTTATACCTGAAAATCATTGATTGTTTGATATGAAATTTAAAATGGGAATACATTTCAGACATGATTTTTCCATCCAGATTTGTTTATATGTTACTGTAGATTAGAAATTGTCACAGTGATAGTGTTTTCACACTTTGGTATCTCCATTTAGTGCCAATCTAGTGTGATTTATATAACCTAGATATTAAATTATAAAAAGAACCTTATATCTCAGTAAACTAAGGGAGTCTTTATCATACCATATATATTTGTGAAATTGCATGAATTTAAATTAAAAATATTTGTATACTAATTCATACATATCTTTTCCTATACGCATTCATTTATTCTTATCTTACTCCATGTTGTGCGATAAAAACAAGATAAGCAAAACAAAGAAAAACTTTAAAAACAAGTTTACAGAGGACAGTCTAGATTTGAGTATCTTCAAAGAAAATGTATAAATCCTTAAAATTAGTGTGCTTTGGTATTGTATACTATCAGAAAAATTATCTCAAATCAGGTAAGCACTTCCTAAGAAAGAGATTAAAATAATCTATGTAACAATATATTGTAAATTTATTTCATCTGGTTAAATGGCTTTGGGCAAGATTGTTTAAAAAGAAACAGAATCCAAGGTTTGCTTCTTAGACTTATTTCAAAATAATACAATAGATCTAGATGTTGCCATGTTTACGTATATATTTCTTTTTTATTATTATTATACTTTATGTTCTAGGGTACATATTTCTTTAAAAAAACAAAAAAGATATTTCCACTGTCTTAAACAAAAGTAAGATCTGCCAAAGCTTTTTAGGTTGTTATCTCTAAGAGGATCCTTGAGTCATTAGGATGGTTACTCTGATATCTACTGTTGTTTTTCCACCAGAAAAGATTACCTAACACATTAATCTTACAACAAGAGTATCAGACAGTCAGCAGTCTATAATGCAAGCAGTCTCTTTTTTACTGTACTCTATATGGACTTCACTAAAGGCCTGATTGGATGAGGAGTCCAGGCAACATTCGGAACTATCTCCTGTTGCATTATGATAACACATGGGAGAATTTAACTATTACAGATATTATTTTAACTAAAGTTAACTACTACAAATATTAGTTGAACTGATATTACTTTAACTGCTACAGATATTGCTTTAACTGAAGTTAACTACTACAGATATTACTTCAACTGATTTGACATAACTAGTAAGGTAGCATCAAAACAGTAGTCTAGGAACTTTAATTGAAGTGCTGAAGGTCATATATTAACTCATAACACTGCTTACTTTACTTCAAATTCCCAGTCTAGGTTTTGGGATCAAATTCATTGTAAAAAAACAGTCTGTTTTCTCATTGAGATAAACGATGTCAAACGTAATTTCCTTAACACATTCTACAAAGGAACACGTTATATCAAAAAAAAAAAAAAAATCTATTTGGTATTATGATGGCTATTTAAAAACAAATGCAGCATACCTCAGTTGGTTACTTGTATTTATAAATTTTGCTGCATGTTGATTTTGAAGTAACTCTACATTTTTTATGTAATTCTAACTATGATGCTCCTGACCCTATACTGTTCAATCTTATAACTAGACAAAAACAAATCTAATATCTCTTAACATTTTTTATAGTTATATCTTTTCTTTCTGTCCATTAATGTGATTATATTAAGGCATCAAAAGCATTTACTTTAATGCACATAAATAGAATATTGGTCTTGTGAAACAATAACAGTACATCAAATTTTGCATCTTCCAGTGTCCACCAACTATTTGGTGGTTTTTGTTAAAAACTGATTTAATATTGGCAGGGCGCGGTGGCTCAAGCCTGTAATCCCAGCACTTTGGGAGGCCGAGACGAGTGGATCACGAGGTCAGGAGATCGAGACCAACCTGGCTAACAGGGTGAAACCCCGTCTCTACTAAAAAATACAAAAAAAAAAAAAAAAAAAAAACTAGCCGGGCGAGGTGGTAGGTGCCTGTAGTCCCAGCTACTCGGGAGGCTGAGGCAGGAGAATGGCGTGAACCTGGGAGGCGGAGCTTGCAGTGAGCTGAGCTGGGCGACACAGAGAGACTCCATCTAAGAAAAAAAAAATTGATTTAATAGTTTAAGGGTTCAAGACATTTGTCTATTAGAAACTGAAATTTTAGAGATGAAAACTTTGACAATTGGGATGGACAGCATTTTCATCATAAGTGGCTTACCATGTAAACGTATTTCCCTAAATATGTTGCATAACAGATAAAACTCTGGACTAGAGTTGATGATATTTATTTTGGTCCTCTGTCTGGCTTACATTTTTTTTAAGTTCCAAGTCTTTTGGCAAATACAGATGTTAATATTTTAGTTAATTTTGTAGAAATCTACATGAATCATGCATGTGTATGTATCATATGTTTCAATATGTAAATACATACACACAAGATGCAATGTGTTAAATAAATGTATTTTAGTAAGAAAAAATGGCCAAGGGAGCATAACTTAAAGGAAAAGGCTTTGGTTTATATAACAAAAGAACATACACACAGAATTTAAGAACGTCTACTCTTAGGCATGAACTAAATCTCAATTAAAAATAGGTAAGTTGTGATAAAGGGACAAAGTTCAGTCATACATATCATTACTACTAATTAAGTAGTACAAATATTAGGATAAGATTTTAAAATTAATGTTTTTAATTATATAATTTCATGTTCAGTGAGGCATATTTAACTTGGCGTACTTTCCTAAATATGGAAAGTTATGCCCTGAAATTTTAGTTTTTCCCCTCTTTTTATAAGTTGTGCTTTATAGAAAGACTTAGTTTAGATTCAAGAAAGAGAAAACTCTTAGCTTATTTTCTTCAATTAATATACTGAAATTCTACCTCTCAAAATGAGTCACAAGATGATAGTGTTGCATAAGCTGCTTGCCAAGAACACATTCTAAAATGAGAATTTTAGAAATAAATATCTTCTTTTATTAGGCATTTTTCTTTCACTTGCCATTATTTGCTCAGGGAGGAACTGGACTTTATAAAAAGCAGGGATGTTTTATACATAATATCAGACTGAATTACACACTACACACACACATATACACATGTAATTTTGAAGATTATCTTATGGTAAGAGTGGTAAGTTCCAGTCCAAGTCTTCTGTTTTCTCAATGAAAAAATAAAGTCTTCTATGAGAATAAGGGAAATTAAAGTCTGGAATATTTTAGGGCAAAATATATGTCTTTAAATAGTTGAGTCAAAAATCAATGTACTGGGTAATAGTAAAAAAGTTTCCGGGCAATTTTGTGTGTGAAGTTGAGGTTTTTAAACATGATTTTTAGTTACAAATTGTCAGCTTAGTTTTCTTACTTTTTCTAGCAGTTACAAGCTGTGTAATTCAGTTAGGGCAAAGGTGGACAGCCGAGTTCAAGTAGATGTGTCTATTCAAGCACATGCAATGGAAGGAGAAAGAAAACGTGGTTGGGAGTATTGGATAGAAAATGATTAATAATGATAGACAATTGATCTCACATGTATAGAGATGCAAGTGAAAATTGGAGAAAGGTGGGAGATTAACAATAAATAAACAAATTGATGAGGTCTGGATTGAAGTTCCTTGATTGAAAGTTTAGGTCAAATGCTTGACATACAGTAATTAATGATTTTGTATAAATCTGACCTCATAGTTATTGTGGGCTCCTCCCTTACCCCATATGGAGAAAATCTTGGAAATCCATTGATTATGCAAAGCTAACTTTCTTGAGCAAGGGAGAGCACCAACTTGAGTGAGTGTTACTATTGTCTCAAAAGAAGAAAGTTAGGCAAGTGATCTTAGAGGATTTGGAGTCTGCTTTTAGTCATAGTTTCATGTAGAAGTTAAGTTTAATGTGAGCAGAGATTGGTCTGGATTTTTAAATAGTCACGGTGTTCTTATTTTTAAAACCCATAAGCCTATGTGAAGTTATGGTGTTGTAGTCTTGGGACATATGAGTCTGAAACAGCTAGTGTTTTTATTATACATAATTATTAGTTGCATTCTATATTGGCAGCAAGATACATAAAGAAAATAACATGACTGATTGTAAAAGTTATATAAGTGCTTGGGATCAGTTATCAAAATCAGAAATCATAAAATAACGACTAGGAAAATCTCTTTTCTAGAAGTCAACATAATTGTGTGGTGACCTGAGTAATTGTCCAGACTTTGTCTTAACTACCATTAAATACCTGAGCCTGGTTAAGATAATTCAAAGAGAGTAAAAATAATTACATTGCCCCAAAACTTTGTATATTTTAAATGGTGTCTTTTAATTTTAAGCAATTAAACCATACAATTTAATATTATTTTTTAAAATTTATGTATAAATGGTTCTGTGTTTCAATATCACAGTTATGAGAAAGCATATACAGACATATATATAATATCAAAATCTTTAGCTCATTTAGGGATGGCAACTGAAGATTCAATGTCAACTTTACTAATAGTCAGTGTTCATAATCTATCCATATATTTAAACTTGACTTATATTCTGGCTCTAATAGTACAGAAAGTAACTTGTACTATTTTGTAAAGGTATTCCAATAATTAAAAAGCTGACATGGGGTATAATCTACTAACTGAATACTTATACTTTTGCTGCATCTACTTCATCCACGTAACCTATGTGCAGCTATTTTGGCATAGACATGGATATATTTTGCTTTTGAAACATATCCCTAAAAATATCTTTTTAAAAAATCACAATCTTAATGGCAGAGTTTCTTGTGGCTCAGAGAAGACATGAGCAAAGACAATATTAATCAGAGAGAGGTAGAGAGAGGGAGATAGCAAAGAGACAGAGGCAGACAGAGAAGGGGAGAAAAAGAGAAAAGAATTTCCTCTGCTAACAGCTTGGAATTGTGTAGATAAGTAAGCCTCAGTGGTCCTAGAAGTAATTGTAATGAATACTTAGGAAATACTCTAAAATATTGAAGTGACATAATATTTTTTCTGACATGAATAAGTTCAAGAGTGTAGATAATAATATGATTTTTTTCTTAAATTCTATAGAATTATCATTTAAAAGCCAAGGAAAGATTGGCTAATATAACTGTATTTGAAAGCGCAGATAACCTATAACAATTAAGCAAACATTTAAAAATTTAGTTTAAATTATCTAACTTGTAATCTGTGTAACATTTGCAAGACTAGAAATGAACCTTGCAATAAAAAAAAGCCATTCTAAAGTACAAATAAAAGTAATTGACATTTTAATAAATGTAATGGTCTTTTATGTAGTATTTTTATTTATGAAGAAATGCTATAAAAATCTACTTGTAGAATGGCACGAGTGCTTTCATTAGTAATATTGGTTATATATTCAGTTAGTAGTTTTCAACTATGTCATTGTTCAGCTTCTCTTCTGCATGATTCTGAAAGTTAAACCATAAAAACTGTGAAAACAGGCCCTGAGTTTTTCTTGCTCATGTCTATATTCTCAGTGCTAAGTGAAATACATAGAATATAATAGAGACCCAATAAATAACCACCGAAGGAATGAATAAATAAATGAAGCAATCAATCAATCAATGAGAAGGCTTGCAAAGTTATGGTCTCCACACAATATCAATTTATCACTCTTGCCTACTAGTAACAATCTCATTTCCAACTAAATTGTGATATGCATCGTGTATCCCAGCCATGCTATTTTACTTACATTTTCCTGGATGAGTTATGCCTCCATGCTTACCTACCATATTTGACACTCTGAGTAAATCAGTTTTGTACCTCTTTCTTCTGTATGACAAAAATATTATTAATTAAAATCATTTAATAATTAGTAACATTCATCATTTTGTTGATTTCTTACTTTGATGTTAAAACAATTAGAATTTTTCAAAGTAAGTAAATTGCAATGCAGAGATTTTGGTTAAATTTATCAAACTATTGAATGCCTAAGTTAAATTTGTACTTTTCAAACAAAAAAGTTGTAAGTCACACTTTGTGTTCTTTTTCAGTATTCTAAAATGTGAACATATTTAAAATTTTCAACTGCTTATGTAGAAAGAACTGAGGTAACTCAAGTTCAGTTTTTTTACTTTTCACATGGTGAACTACTATTATTTTTTGAATCTACTGTTGAAAAGTAAATATATGTATGACACAGAATTGAAATCACTAACTGCATCTACATCTCACGCAAACAATACTATTGTTCCTGAACGTACGCTCTTAATCATATATTTATGTGGAATTTTCCAAATTAACATCTATATAAAATAAAAATATTGGTGAAAGTACAAGTAATAAAACATGCTAATCTGAAGTTTGTGTTTTTAAAAAACTTCAAAAGTAACCACAGCCCCAGCCACTGTTAAAATTCAATAAATGGCTCAGGTGTGATGGTTCATACCTATAATCCCAACACTTTGGAAGGCTGAGGTGGAAGGATCATTTGAGGGCAGGAGTTCAAGATCATCCTGGGCAACATAGCTAGAGACTCTCTCTACCAAAGTAACACAAAAATTAGCCGGCCATGATGACATGCGCCTGTAATCCTAGCTACTCAGGAGGCTGAGGTGGGAGAATCACTTGAGCCCGGGAGTTCAAGGCTGTAGTGGTCAATGACTGTACCACTGCACTCCAGCCTGGGAGACAGAACCAGACAGACCCTTTCTCTAAATAAATACATAAATCAAATGAAATATTTTGTTCTGAGAGGAGTATTTTATCATTAGCATTGCTTAGAATTACTCACATATGCTTTTAATTAAAATAAGGCTGACTTTTAATTGGTTTATCATTTTCTTTTAAGTTTCTACAGAAAATGTACCACTTATGGCCTGAATACAAGTCACCTAATGCAATTTTCTTTTTCTGCATCTGGTGATTCCCTCTCTGTCTTTGAAGACTTACCTGAAATCTAACTCCCTTATGAAGACTTTCTTAAACAATACCAGACAACACTAAGTTCTGTCTTCTCACTGTTTATATAGCACACCTGTTTATACAATAGTTTGATTTATTTTACTTCTCATTGTTGTTTCCTGCTACTGACCACTCCACCACACTCCTGATTGTAACATGACAGGTAATGTGTATTTGGAGAAAGATGACCAGAGAGCAATCAATTATGTTGGTTGGGCACAGTGGCTCACGCTTGTAATTCCAACACTTTGGGAGGCTGAGGTGGGAGGATCATGAGGTCAGGAGATGGAGATTATCCTGGCTAACACGGTGAAACACTGTCTCTACTAAAAATACAAAAAATGAGCCAGGCATGGTGGCACATGCCTGTAGTCCCAGCTATTCGGGAGGATGAGGCAGGACGATCGCTTGAACCAGGAAGCGGAGGTTGCAGTGAGCTGAGATCACACCACTGCACTCCATCCTGGCTGACAAAGTGAGACTCCGTCTCAAAAAGAAAAAAAAAAAAAAAAGAATCAATTATGTGATTTTCTCAGGAAACCATCCCTTAACAATTGAAATAAAAGCTACCAATATAAGGATATTTATCGTATATTGATAATCTTTCAAAAGTTCTAAAATTAATGGCATAAATATGTTTTAATCATTTTATAATGTGTAAAATATACAATTTCATTCATGACTTACACAGCCCCTTTTAATTTCATGACTTACATAGCCCATTTTAATTTCTCTTCCTTATGTGTTATTCTACCACAGGTTGCTACCAGAAGAATGAATGTGCAAAGACAGAAGATTTTTAAAGTATCCTCTCTTTCATTAATCCCAGTTTCTTGCAAGAGTATAAAAGAGGACAAGTAGAAATTTACTGGCAAAAATAAAGTATACTAAACTTCATTGACCTCATGAGAAACAATGTTGCTTTTCCAATCTTCCACTTTCAAGATTCTAAGAAATCATGTCCAATTTAATTATAGGAAAGAGATACAAAAAAAACATTAAGATTGGAATTTTCATTGAAGGGCAAGTTCATTAAAAAATCCAGATTAATGTGAAAATAATTCACCAATTCAATTACCTGGGAAAACAAAGATGGGAGCTTCTAGTGTTATTGATGACAATAACGGAAAAGAGAAAGGGAACAAAGAGTTCAACTGAGTGTATGTGAAGAGACACAGCTGTGCTTAAATGAAAGCAAAGGTCAGATGCCAGGTTTTCCCTAAAGACACAGAGATTTTCTAAAGTATTTATTGGAAGAGAAATTCAACCCAGAAGGGTAAGCTAACATCTTTCATGAAAGCGAAGCAACTATTAATCCAAGATTATGCAACTCTATAAAATATATTAAATAGTCTATAAAGCAGTACATTTTGTTTGTGATTTGTTTCTCTTCACTACATTTTATTCTCATTTATGAAGTTTAAATTTTACTCAGGGGACTAACTATTATAGGTGACATCTAGTACTGTGGTACTTTTACTTCTGAAGCTATAAGTAACTGCAGGGACAGATGCAAACAAAAAATTTCATAAGCACTTCTGTTTAATGGGAAGCAAACATTTATAGTTTCTATGCCCAAAAGTCCATCTCATGAGAATAAAGTAACCAGAATTTAAAATTATAACCCAATTAATTTAGTAGCTTCATATAAGCTAACACTATTTGATCATAATTTACTATACCAGTCTTCTATTCAAAATCATTTATTTTTTAATCATATATACTTACATGTTACAAAATAATATGTCTTTGAGAATGTGCATTTTTGTATAATTTAAAGCATTCTCTTCATCAATAATTTGTGGAAATAAAAAAGCTGAGTCAAAAAAATAAGAAAGTTTTATTACAAGTAAAATAATAAAGTGTTCTCTAACCATAAAATCAACATTTGTTCTAGTTATCTGCTAACTAGGCAGGGGCGCGGTGGCTCACACCTGTAATCCCAGGACTTCGGGAGGCCGAGGCAGATTGATCACTTGATGTAAGGAGTTTGAGACCAGCCTGGCCAACATGGTGAAACCCCATCTCTACTAAAAAAAAAAAAAAAAAAAAAGCCAGGTGTGGTTGCACATGCCTATAGTCCCAGCTACTAGGGAGACTGTGGCAGGAGAATAATTTGAACCCAGGAGGAGGCAAAGGTTGGAGTGACTGAGACTGTGGCACTGCAGTCCAGCCTGGGCAACAGGGTGGGACTCCATCTCAAAAAAAAAAAAAAAAATTATCTGCCAACTATAAACCAGATATTTTCAATAGAAGTTTCTACAAAGATTGGAATGCTCTAGATCTTCACTTTCCACTATATTATAATATATGGCTAATGAACACTCAAAACATAACTAATGTGATAAAGAAACTAAATTTTCAGTTTTATTTAATATTATTTAGTTTAAATTTAAATAGCCATATATGGCTAGTGGTGACTTTATTTGATTGCACAGACAGACAAATAGAAACTTGTTTTGTAACTTATTTTATGCTGTGAAGATTTATTTTCTTTAATAAATTAATTGATCAAATGTATTTTTTGTGAGAGAATTTCGTATATATGGTTTTCATCTATTTTTCTACTAGAGTCTTCCAGATTAAAATCAAAAGAAAAGAAAGAAAGCCAAATGAAAATCCAGGAAAAAATAGAGAGGGTAAGAAAGAATAAAGAATAGATGGAAGGATGGGAAGAAAGCAGGAAGAAAGAATAAAAGGAAGAAAGAAGGAAAGGAAGGAGGGAAGGAAGGACATAACTGGGATGTACAGCATAGCAATATAGATCCAATTTGGAGACTAAAATTAGTAAGTTAAATAGGAGATGTTTAATATAAATAATAGTTACTATGATAAAAGAGTAACTATAACATATAAAGTATCTCAAGTATCTCTGTATGGTATTCTAGGGCTGAGGGAGAATTCACAAGGAAGGACAAACTTGGAAGAGAGTAAGATTTTTTTAAAGAATATTTGATTTGAAACACAGGATGGCAAAGGAGTTGGCTGACTTTGTCAAACTGGAGTTGGTCTGGTGTTGCTCAGCAAACATTAGGTCACCTTCTAGAGTACAGGTGGAGAGCAGATCAACAACCAGTAATGCAAATGCAGTGAAAATCCAGGTGTCTGTGGAGCTGGAGGCCTTTAGAGCATGCCGTCCGGTGGAGGCTTGCCAAGGGAGCCCAGGGTGCAGCTGCAACTGCATGCAACCTGGGCAAAATTCTATTTTTCGTTTCTAGAGACTGCAGAAAAGTTACCACAAACCCAAGTCTGCAAGGTCACAGAGGGACTGCATTTTGCACCCACGATTGTTGAACATCCTTGCAATGTTTGTAAATTTTCCCTGCTTATAAATTTCTATTCCCTGGAAAAGAAGCCAAAGAATGTAGAGAATCTTTTCTAGCTATAGCTAAAACTAATTTAAGTTTGTCTGAGCTAGGCAACTTCAATCATAATCACTTGTGCAGTCCTAAATTCAGAAGAATGCAATTTGATGAAAAGGACTCCCTGTAGATTTCACTTTGCTGCTGTTTGTGGCAGAGGATGTTCAAATATGGTAGATATTAATAGTTACAAAGTTGAGTTTCAGACACAAAGGAGGAATTTTTGTTAAAAGAAGCAGTGATTGTAATAAATCCAAGTCCTGACAGCAGAACCAACTGTATCATTTTTGGCTCCTCAGGCCCATTCTATAGAATTGCATTTACAGCCATTTTTTTGGCAGCTTAGTCTTGAAGTTGCTTCTCTAGTCTCTAAAACTGTCAGTGAATTACCCAATGTTCTTTACATAGGATCAGCTTTTTTTGTTTACAACTAAAAACCCTGATCAAAACAAAAATGTGATCTAGGAAAGGCTGCCAATAAAAAGCTTCACAGAAACTAAGCAATTCTGAAATTGGTTATGTGGCCTTGTTGGGGAAGATGGACATAAAATCTTGGGTATTATTAATAGATAGAACTCTTGCTAACAGATGAAAAGTCATGGGGGAATGTTCACATTTTCTACTGTGATAAGAAAGTAGTCTTCAGGTAACCAGAGCCAGGTTTCTTGTAAGCCTTTGTCAGTTCCTATCCCCTCCATGCACCATAACTGACAGTTTCCAAATATAAAACTAGAATAATATGCTAGCATATCATAGGAATTTGTAACTCATGTAAGTCATGAGCTGGAAGAGATTACTCATTTATAATAGATGAAAGAATTGTGGAAATGGGTTTTGAGGATGCTAAAACAAGAAAATCAAAATATATTTTAGAGGAGCTCTATCTTTCAAAACATACATTTACCAGAAATTATGGATTGCTTATACAAGTTTTGTTGATGTTGTTGTTACTCAGTGATACACCCTACAACCCTAAAAGAGTAGTTAATACTTAATCTGAACTCAATAGGTGTATTTGAAAAAGCGTACTAGTTCTAGCAGCTATAAAATAGATGTGGTTATTTATCCTGTGAATTAGGTGCAGTGGGTATACTATAGTGTTACATGCTCAATAAAGTTAGGTGCACATAAGTGTCACCTGAAGTGCTATTTAAAACATACTGATTCCCAAATCTCCACCTCCAGAAATTCTACTTAAATTGTGAAGAAAAGCTCCAAAATTTTTATTTTGCGAAAGTTTCTCAGGTGATACAAAATAACAAATCTTAAGAATTATAAAGAAAATAATTCTGGAGCAGGTATATCATATGAACCCACTTACCTCATATGAAGCTCTCAAGAGAGCCCAAAATATAGTCATTTCTCCAAGGTGTTAGAAAGGATTAGTAAGTGAAGTATCAGTGTTATAGAAAGTGCTAATTTTTATTATTTATAGGGCAAAGAGGACCAGGGCTGCTGTTGCTGCAGTAGAAATTATTATTTTTTCAATGTAAATGACAGAAGTAAATGATAAAGTAAGCATGACTGCCCTAATAAGAGACAAATGGGAGTGGTCATCAAAGTGGTGTGGCCTGGAGGAATCCCTAATGGTGATTAATTTATCTTGGGATTGCTCAGACCAAAAGAGATGGTCAGCCCTTCAAGTCAAAACTTAACTTGCAAAACTGAATATTTTCTAGATCTAGTGAACAGAGAGCTGAATTTAGCTATGAAGAGAGGACAGAGCCTGGTATTCAGGCATGGAGCCCCTTGAGGAAATTGGAGACTGGGAACACATAACCATAACACAAATACGAAACATAACTCTGGTTTTCACTTCTTGCCTGGAATGCCTTATGCTAAGGCACGAATTATTTGTCCCACTGCCAAGAAGACAAAAGCCACATGTTAAGGATGATCCCACTCAAGGATAAGGGAAGCTTTGAGCCTTGATAGCATTGTCAACTAACATGCCGCAATACTTTAGTTGTTAAAAGCACAGATTCTAGCATAGGGTTGCCTGAGCTGAAATCCAATCCTTAGGGCTTGCTTATTAGCTGTGTGACCTTACACAAGATACTAAAATTCTCTTTATCTGTGTGTCCTCATCAGTAGTGGAAGTGATAATCACATTTAATCAGATGGTGCTAAGAATATGTAAAACACTTTTAATAGTGCCTGATACACAACACATGCTATGTGTGTAGCTTCTCTTTCATAATAACAATACTTGTTTAAAAATGAAATTTTTATTGCATGAAATATATGAGCAACATCTTGCATAAGACATTGAGAAATGCAATTTCAATAACTCAATAATATAAAAAATAATACAGTAATTACCAAAGAAGAAGGGAAGTAAATGTGTACATTTTATATACAGGCATGTAGTTTTAAGTTATAGGCAGGCTTAATCTTAAAGGTTTAATTTTTAAAATATTTTTACAAATACAACTGTGAAACCCAATTCAATTGAAATGTAATCTTTGAACTCTATACAAATCTACAAAAGTATTCATAAAAGAGATCAACTTGAATTATGATTAATTGTGTAGTTCCTTAAATTAAAAAGATAATGACAGCTTAAAGTCTATTTAATATTAAACATTTATCACTGTGAAACAATAAACTCTACATTTCAAGAAATCTGAAAATTTTTATAGGGCTGCCTAAAATTAAACTTTTTACAATTTGAATAAAAACATATCGAATATATTTGTTGTTCAAAATGGAGACGAATCTAGTTTCTTTTGAATATTCAATACAAAAGAATTAAAAATAAAGCCTAATAGCAAAAGTATAATACTTACATAAGAATAATATTGATGCTAGTGTTAAACAAAGGAAAACCTTGTGAAAAAAATCTGAATTGTTATAGCATCCTCCTTGAGGTAATCAAAAAGAACACAAACTCTTTAGCCCCATATATGTGACTGTAAAAAACAAACCACCAAGTGACTGATACTGAAGTTTGAAAGGATGCAATTTTCTCAACAATGAGCTTATTTTGTGTCTGAAGAACAAATGGACTTAGATGGAAATAATTTCTTCATCTTCTTAGTTTATAATTGGAGTTTTTAAAACCATTAAATAATGTTTTTCCCTCTGATGTTTATTAATATGTAGCAGAATAAATTGTCAGCATAACACCATGTTTGAAAGTGTTTTGACCAGCAAACTAGTCTGGTTTTGCAATGTAATTTAGAACCTACCATGATCGCTAAGCCAATCAGAATTTTATTACAAAATTTTGGCCAGACTCAGTTTTCTGCTTAGCCATTTAATTCCTTATTTTTCTCATAAGGAAACTTGAATAATAAATATGAGTTTATGTAGATGGAAATTACATAAATTTACATACTATATGTAGGCTTCAAATCTGCTTCAGCAAGGATCCTAAATGTTTTTTATGGTGGCCATATCAGACATGAATAGAATGTGGTTAATTTCTGCGTTATGTATTGATATGGTTTGACTCTGTGTCCCCAACCAAATCTCATCTTGAATTGTAGTCCTGTAATTACCATGTGTTGTGGGAGGGACCTGGTGGGACATAATTGAATCATGGAAGTGGTTTCTCCCATACTGTTCTCATGGTAGTGAATAAGTCTCACGAGATCTGGTTGTTTGATAAGGGGAAATCTGTTTCGCTTGGCTCTCATTCTCTTTCTTGCTGCTTCCATGTAAGACATGCCTTTCATCCTCTGCCATGATTGTGAGGCCTCCCTAGCCACATGAAAGTCTAAATCCATTAAACCTCTTTCTTTTGTAAATTTCCCAGTCTCAGGTATGCCTTCATCAGCAACGTGAAAACGGACTAATACATGTGTGGTGGGGGATAGTTAAGAAATGATAGTTTTACCTCACAGAGCTGCCTGAATTTCAATAATTCTGTCTACTGAATTATGATTTCAACACCTACTCAATTCTACAAATTCATAGATTTTTCTAAACTAAAACATCAATAGAACCTATCCTCTTTACCACCTGTTTCCACCTGAATGATTATGATAGAAGCTAATTGTCAAAGAAAGTATCATAATTATCTTGGCTATCCATAACACATTATTTTTGAAAACAGAATTAATACTCTTGAAAAACTTGGAATTTTAAATAAAAGTAATACTATTCCATGGTAAGAAGCATATAACACAGGAAAAAAAAAAAAAACCACCACATTTTGTACTACTTATAAAGTATTAAATTTTTAAAAGCTATTTATTTGTGTCTCTGCTAAAATTACTGGCAAGATAAAACTTCAAACTTGCATTATCAGTCAATTAAAATGCACATCAAAATTCTAATAATCATTTAATTATTTAATAACAATTTCAACATTTCTTTAACTTTTGGACTATTATACAGACTTATGAAGGATAAGGTGACTGTCCTAGGTCCTCCATTAGTCCACACCTAACACTGGATTTACATCCTCTTAAATAGAAATTTTGTTTCTCCAATTCAGGTGCATAATATTGCTTATTAAAAATGTTGTTATAGGTAATTTGACTTGGATAAATCCTATGGAGTTCATTTTAATTGCATATCTTAACAATTTCAGTACTGGCTGAGTTAACATGAAAATTAATCAATCATTTTCTTCATATTCAACTAATTATTATCCTGTTTCATGTTGTGTTAGCAGTTTTATGAACTAATTAGTTTCGTCATTGCAGTTCTGAGAATTCTTACCCGGTCCAATGGTGTAATCTTAAAGTTATCAGAAACCTGTATTTGTGAGTCCTTTCCAAGAATTTTCATGAAGACAAAACATGTTAGGTTTATTGTTGCTCTGGAAAGTGCCAGAATAAATAATTAACTTTCTGTTAATAGGACTTAAAATGGTTAAAGATGTGATAACACAATTGACAAGGAATTTCACTTTTTTCTGTTGTATACAATATTTTAAGATAGTAACTAGAATTATGACTAATATACAAGAACTGCTAGATTCCTATTTATACAATGTGTAAAACACACATTAATAACATGTCCATAAAATATAATTTAAAGAAGGCTTAAAATTATGAATTTGCAATAATTTTCATATAATTAAATATATAAATCTGTCTTTCTACATAGTGAGATATCCCTTTGAAATGTTCCAGGGACCCATCAGGAAAATTCCAAAGCTAATTTGAGGTAAAGAAAAAGACTTGGCCAGGCACAGTGGCTCACGCCTGTAATCCCAGCACTTTGGGAGGCTGAGGTGGGTGGATCACGAGGTCAGGAGATCGAGACCATTCTGGTTAACACGGTGAAACCCTATCTCTACTAAAAATACAAAAATTAGTCGGACATGGTGGCAGGTTCCTGTAGTCCCAGCTACTTGGGAGGCTGAGGCAAGAGAATGGAGTGAACCCAGGAGATGGAGCTCGCAGTGAGCCAAGATTGCACCACTGCACTCCAGCCAGGGCAATAGAGCAAAACTCTGTCAAAAAAAAAAAAAAGAAAGAAAGGAAGAAAGAAAGGAAAGAAAGAAAAAGAAAGAAAGAAAGAAAGAAAGAAAGAGAAGAAAGAAAGAAAGAAAGAAAAAGAAAGAAAGAAAGAAAGAAAGAAAGAAAAAGAAAGAAAGAAAGAAAGAAAGAGACTTAATTTAGAATTTGGTTTGGAAAGCTTGTCAAAAATATCAAAGGTTTAAAATACTTTATCAAAATAGGATCACAGGGCACTGTGAACAATAGTCATTCACTTAACCAAATTGATAATTAAAAGACTTCAAAGGCAAATATAGAAAGTTACATAGTTGTAGAAAACCTTAACTCTTTCATCGAGAGCGCTCAGGTTTTTAAAATAGATTAAATGAAGCCTAGAATATTAACTTAATAAAACAGAGCATCTTTGTTTCCTAGACCAATTACCCAAAGGGTAAATAAAGACTTTTCACATTTTCCTACTAAGAGCAGACCAGTACTTTATAAAAGCCCTGTTGTTTGAATGGAGAGAACCAAATTCTACTTTTGCATCAGTGTACTTTATTAATGAGGCTCATTTTTTAGAAAAATAAATAAATAATTGTTTTCTAATGTTAGATGTTAGCCATCTTACACACATAAAATTTCTTTCATGAGATTTCTCTTCCACAAGCCTACAATTTTCTAATCAAGTCAGTTGTGTCTTATATTTTTTTCTCTTCTCATTTTGGAAAAAAAAACATTTATTCTACTGTAGGAGAGAAATTTCTTTTTCTCTTAACAAAACAAAATATCCTCATACTTTACAGCTTTTTTTTTTTTTTTTTTTTTTTTTTTTTTTACCAAAGAACATCTTATCTTTCTTGTACAGTTTCATATAGAGCTGTTGTCCTTATTATTTCTAGTAATTTAAGTTACATATATTTCTTAAAATTCTTAAACCTTAATTAGTTTCATTTTCAGTGAACACTTGGCAGAAACCATGAACTGTCTGTTGCATCCATAATCTGTAGATTCGCAAATATATATATATATATATATATATATATATATATACCTGTAAGAAGCATGTGCTCTCCCATAGTACAATTTGGTAACGTGGCACAGAACATGTTTATGAATAGTCTCTAATATCTTTAGTCTCACTATAATAAGAAACTGTAAAAGAGGCAAAATCATATTACTACCTTCCTGTGTTTGTCTGTTTGTTCTTTGGCTAGAGCTAATAATTAAATTCTTGTTTGTACATATTTTCCTCAGCCTCAGTTTTTCATTATTGATTATAAATATGTTAAATCTTTCTGGTATAGAAAGTACACACTTTTCATGGAAATTTTATGTTACTAGTGTCTAACTCACTTATTTTTAACAATTATGCCTTGATTATTTGTAAAGAAAAGATATTTAACCACTGGACATCATTTCATTTTTCTTGTTGACAAATTTTGTAGTAAAAATATAATGTAGGCTTATTTTATCATTAAACTGAAGCAGAAAAAAGGATACATCAGTATTATACCTAATACTGAAAACTTTGAAGACATGCCTGTTTTAATCAAACTTAAAAATATTCTTATTTACCAAAGATCATTCAAGCCCTATTGTTGTAGTCTCAGCAATCCACCAAGATGTAATAGTCTCTTGTCTGAAATAATGCCCAGAGTTCTTTGTCCTATCTCCAAGAAAATTAGGGAGTAGAGACAGAAAGGTGAGGTTAGAGCAAAAGTTTAATAAGTGAAAGAGGAAAGCTCTCTTCCAGCAGAAAAGGGGGCCCAAGAAAGGTGCCCCCTATGAGGCTGGGGTCCACGGTTTTTATGAACTGGGAAGGGAAAAGGATGTACTTAGACGGAAGGCTGTCTTGAAGAATGTGTGACTCAGCTTGGCTCAGGATCCTGGCCCAGGACCAATCAGAAAGCTTGACCTGGGACCAATCAGGAGCTGAAATGATGATTCATAGATGCTCCTTAGCTTGGCCCAGGACGAATCAGAAACTTAAGTAAACGCTCCGCATGGGACCTTGACCCAGGACCAATCGGGGCTGAAAGGATGATTCATAGAAGCCGGACTTACAATCCAAATAAAGGAAAGTAGAGTGCCCGCCAGAACCCACTGGAGCTTACCATGCCCATGCCCATACAAAGAGAAAAAACTTTTTGGGGGGAACCTGGTCACTACACAAAAACAAAGCATGCCTATACTAGGCCTTGTCTCCTTATCTGAGTGAGCTGGACGTTTGTGCAAGTTTTTATCCAAATGGGCCGGAGTTTTTTCTATCGGTACAACCAATGGCATGTATCCAGGAGGAACAACCTGTCATAGTTCCCTTATTGGTGCCTGAAGCTTGAATTTTTTCCCAGGCTGCTTTTTATGTTATGTGGGGATGGGCACTGATCCAAGGACCAGGGGCTCCCTGGGGACCCTTTCCTTGCTATCTACCTAAGACAAGCTAACTAACTCCTTTTAATCCCCCCTCAGGAGTGGAGACCCTAACTGCTGTTGGGGAGATTGTGTGTTGATCTTCCTGGCCACTTCTTCCTGGAAAGGGGCATTTTTCAGGGAACAGCTGCTAGGATTTCCCCTAGGCCTGATTTAGAGGTCCTTGGAAGAAAGGCATCCATGCATGGTGTGGTCAAAATCTAGGATAAGGGTCAACCTTGACACCCCTCAAGTATTGTTCAATTAAATTTTTTTTTATTTATTTTATTTTTTTTTATTTTGAATGAATCTTTGATGTGATAATTAGAGCAGGGAACAAAATCTAGTATCTAAATTTTATGTTAGTCTTCCAGTATTACTCTTATGTATGTGCTTCCTGCCACTTGTTTATCAGTAAAGGAAATAATAATCAGCAATTATAATAGTTATAGCAATAGTAATAATAATCACGTGTTTTGTTCAGGCATGATGGCTCATGCCTGTAATCCCAGCACCTTAGGAGGGCAAGGGAGGCTGATCACCTCAGGACAGGAGTTCGAGACCAGTCTGGACAACATAGCGAAACCCTGTCTCTACTAAAAATACCAAAATTAGCCAGGAGTTGTGGTGCATGCCTATAGTCCCAGCTACTTGGGAGGCTGAGCTGTAATCTCAACCACTGGGGAGGCTGAGTCTGGAGAACCACTTGAACCTGGGAGGCAGATGTTGCAGGGGGTCAAGATCAAGCCACTGCACTCCAGACTGGGCGACAGAGTGAGACTCCATCTCAAATAATAATAAATGATAATGTGTTTGGTATTGCTCTTATTCTCATGTTTGGAGCAAGCCTGTGAAAAACTGAATTATTAATGTTGCCTTTTTATCTTTCATCCAAAATTCATGTATCTAGCCATAAATTTTTCATACAAGAATTCTTGTGTTTCTCCATAAATACTATTTGACTTTGCCTTCAGTCATAATGCTTAATTTGACATATGTGGGCAGAAGTTAAGATCTTACCAGTTCTGAAGCTAGGACTTAGAAAACATTGTTATGTGTCAACTTGCTATCTTATGCCCTATTGTTGTCATAACAAGAATATGCCCCAGCTGGCTCACTGAACAAATAAGCATAAAGACACATAATTTAGACTACTCCCTCAGCTACATGTTGTAGCCAAGACCAGCAGAGCCTAGCCAAACACAGCCTGTATCTGCTTATGCCTACTGATCTGCAGACCTGTGAAAAGGATGATTGCTGCTTTCAGCCATTGATTTTGGGGATGATTTGTTATACAGCAGTAACTAGCTTGCTCTCTTTCCTCTCTTTTCTCAATCACTTTGTCTTTTCACTTCAGGATTAATATCAGAATAATTTTCTGTTATGATTATCCTTGTGGCACTTATGATGCTTTGAATTCTGATAATCCAGTTCCAGTAACAAATCAGGAAAAGAAAAAGTAGAATCTTATAGCTAAAATAAAAAGCTTTCTTTTTCCACAGATAATGTGGTAACTTTCACAGTCTTTTTGGTAATTTTACTATTTGAGATTGAAAATGTTTAAGAAAGTCTCACAATTCTCTATGTAACAAATGGGAGCAGTTTAGAGGATATTAAAAGAAAACAAATGTTGCTGTTTGTGCATTGAGTATATTATTGGATTTTGAATATCTTCAGCTCACTAGATTTTCAAATATTTTGCATTAGGGACAGAAAACAAATCTCTGAATTTCCTAAAGCTCACATAAGCTTCTACATTTTACATAACACTTCTATAAGATAGTCAAGAAGCTCCAGATAGCATTGTTCTATTCTTATTTTATTGATTAGAAAGGTAAACACAAAACATGTTAAACAATTTTCCCAAACAAAGGAAACAACCAGGGAATATGATTTCTTCAAAGTTTCAGTTTCAATTCAATGTCCACTCTGTACTATTTCTGGTGAAGTTGAATAATACTACTTTGTGCCTGTAGAGCATTCAAAACATTTTATAGGCCTTTATAAATCTTTTTACTTCCCTATGAGATTGAAAAATGAAAATGTTTTATATATAGCACAATGAATCACTGTGGTTGTACTACAGTTTCAAAATGCTTACACATCAAAACCATCCCCATGAATTTCTATTAACTGTCAGGATTTGCAAAACAACAGCATTTCTGGCTAGAAAGGTTTCAGTATTTCATAAGAAATTCAAACTTAACCATTCATGTATGAATTTCTTTCCCTATTTGTTATGAAACAGCTGTACGTATTTTGCAAGTTAAGCTATTGCATGGTTTTTAGAGCCTTATGAAGTTCTGTAATTTTAGAATGAAGTCAATACATATTTTAAATAGTAAATGTACTTAAGTGTCACAGAGTTTGAGTCCTCTACAGACATAAAATAATCATATTCAATTTCTCAAAAAAATGAGATAACTTTGGGCCGGGCATGGTGACTCATGCCTGTAATCCCAGTACTTTGGAAGGCTGAGGCAGGAGACCAGCCTGGCCAATATAGTGAAACCCTGTCTCTACTAAAAAATACAAAAATTAGCTGGACGTGGTGGTGCACGCCTGTGATCTCAGCTGCTTGGGAGGCTTAGGCAGGAGAATTGCTGGAACCTGAGAGGCAGAGGTTGCAGTGAGCCAAGATTGTGCCACTGCACTCTAGCCTGGGTGACAGAGTGAGACTCCGAAAAAAAAAAAAAAAAAAAAAAGGTCACTTTAGTGTAAGCATCACAAAAAGTAAGAAAAAAATTACATAGCTTGAATACAATTAGGTCAACACACAATTGGTCATTATAAAAATGCCATGATCCATTTCTCATAGTTACTTCACATAAAATATTGTGAAGTGTTAAACTTTATGAAGTATATCCTTCATCACCATTGTCCAAATTTATTATTGTTTCTTTATCAAAATGATGCAAAATATTAAGTGCAGTAAATACTGACAATAGTCATAACAAACATACGAAACAGACCTAAGGAATACTTGAAGACTTTATTCCCAGTTTTTATTACTTTAAATATGTATTTTTTAATGTTAATAATCTCACAATGTATCCTATTAGAATATCTGAGAGTGAGAGGCAGAAGATACTAGATCAGATTTAAGAAAAGTGCACATCTCCAAATGTGCTGAAGTGGGGAATGGGTAAAGAAGCTAACACAGCTTCCTAATTAAGAAATTTCTGTAGCACCCAGGAAATGAAGAAGAGGATGAATTTACGTTGCCACCAATTAGGTGTAAAAAAGATGGTTTTATATTGCCTGGTGAATAACTTGGGTATATTAGTGGAGAAATTCAGGGTTATGCCTTTGCTTGACAGGTTATCTGAAAAGCAAGAGTGTTGAAAGTTTGGTCAAAAGAGTTGAAGTAATAAATTCTTATATCTTGTTGGAAAATAATACAGAGCTAAGAGACTAATAAAAGAGAGAGGGTGAAAATAATACTAGGCCACCGTGAATCAAGAAATAATGGTAAGAAGGGAATGAGAGATTCAGAGAATAAGAATCTTTATTTGGAAGATGAAAGTTTAATATGTTGTAGTAGAGATGTTTGGGTGAGGATGAGTCTAAGGTGTAGTCAAAGATGTAATCTTTTGATATGGAGCTGAAGGGAGGGCTATTAAATTTGAGCAAGAGAATGCCATGAACATGAACATCAATAATTTAAAAACCACATTGGCTTTTTAATATTAATTCAAGTACTTATGGCACCCTGCTGAAACCATATCTACCGTCAAATGTGGGATAAATATTGGGCAATTTATGCCATAGAAGATATTAGTCTTAGCTTTTGTTATTACTTGGTTGAAATATATGCTTTCTACCTGTGATAAGCAAGTTTTCTTTTTAAAATAGAGGTGCTTTGTGACCTGAATAATTGTACCATTACAACCTAACTTTATTTTTTCACATTTCTGTTTTTAAATTTCATCTCTTTTCGTTTTACAAACATTATTCTTAGTTTTCTGCAACCAAATAACTTTTTTTCCAAGCTTTCCCACCCTTGGGGAAGAGACTGCATCCTGACATCATCTATGGATAAGAACTTACTCTAGTGGGCTATTGTGCTCATAGAGCAAGCATATTCCGCATTGTGACTTAAAGTCAAGAATCTTAGTTAATAATTATTTATTAAGCTAACATTATGTTCTTTAAATAGGAGAGAGGGAGTACTCAGGAATGAATGCTACTGGGTTATAGATAGAAAAAAAAGTATAATGGAATGACTTGACAGGCAACACAATAATCCATTATTTACAGCTACTGTATACAAACATTATTACATTAATTCCTTAAGAAAATTTTACTCAGCACTTTTTAAAAGCCAAGCACTGTCCTATTGTTGGGGCTATAAAAGGGAGGAAGCCCTTAATCTTATGTTCAATGCAGTCTAGTTTATTAGAGAAATTCACAGATGATTTTACTACTATAATATTAAAATGTTAAGTGCTAAAGTGACATTTACTATTTTGTGCAATTGCTATGATGCTACATAGAAAGAATCCTTTAACAGTGGTTTAGGTGCTAGAAATTTCAACAAAGAGAAATATTTTTTAAGTAATCTCTGGAAAAATAAAGAGGATGTTTCTAGGGCAGACAGAGAGAAACAACCCAGCAAGAATGAATAACATCCCCTTTATTACCCCAACAGAAGCTCAATGTCAGATACTGAATGAAGACTGAGTCAAGTGGCTTCTCGAGCTCCTATACATCTACTAGATTTGGGCTATGTTATTCCACCATGAAATCTTTGTTAGATATTTTATATAATGATATGCTATTAATTATATTTTATTGTTAAATTGTTATTTGATACAATATACTATACTAACTGATGCTATATATTTATTTTATATAATACATTTAATTTTATATAATATTTATATTTTTTATATTTGTAAAATTTATACTGTTCTTGCACTTATGACATATTCCTTTATGTATTCCATAGTAAATTATTTAAAAAGTATATTATGTATATAATATACGTATTTTTTATGTTTTCTATTTATGAACTCTAAATTATATTTTATGTTACTATGTATCATCATACATTTAGCATACTTTGAAAGATGAATGTAGAAGATATTTTATAAATGTAAAATATGTGATTATGCATGATTATACATAAATCATATATAATATAGTATCAGTATACAACTATTTAATATTTTGAAATTTGTCTATTATTTTTTAAAATATTGTTTAATGGAATGGATCACAGTACCATAGTTGTACACCATAATGTTTGACTATTATATGTCTGATCAAAACTCCCAAAACACAAACACAGAAAATAATTGCCTAAGTAAGGAGGAGTTGAAAATTTATTTTAAAAATATATTTAAAATATTAAAATTGTTTGTATATTTTGGATAACAGTCCTTTGTCAGGTATGTCTTTTCCAAATATTTTCTCCCAGTCTATAGTTTATCTTCTCATTCTCTTGACAGTGCCTTTCTTTCACAGAGAAGTTTTTAATATTAATGTTTACACATCAGTTCTTTCTTTCATAGATAATGCCAATAGTGTTGTATCTAAAAAGTCATATCTGCTTTCTTCTCTTTTATCCTATAGGAGATTTATAGTTCTGCATTTTATCTTTAGGTCTAATAACATATTTTGAATTAATCTTTGTGAAGGATGTAAGGTCTGTGTATATATGCATTTTTGTTTTTCATGTGGATGCCCTGTTGTTCCAGTACCATTTTTTGAAAGGACAATCTTTGCTTCATTGTCTGTTTTTGTTTGCTTCTTTGTCAAAGTTTAGCTAAATATATTTTTGTAGATGCATTATTGGGCTGTCTATTCTGTTTCAAAGGCCTGAATATATTTTTGACAATACCACACCCTCTTGATTACTGCAACTCTATAGTGAGTCTTAAAGTAGGATAATCAGTCCTTTTCATGGCAGCAGCAGGCTGCCTGGAACAGCCTACTGCCATCATGCCAGTTGCAACAGGGAGGCATGGCTGAGGCTGCATGCTCCATGGAGTCAGTAGGAGTCAGGGACAAGTGGGAGCCTCACCTCTTCTGAGTTGGAGTGGGAGCTTCTTGGGTGCCACTGCAGTTGTCCAAGCCCGGCTGTGGACCAAGGCATCTCTGTGCCCTTGGGGGTCCAGGTGCAGGTGGGAGCCTCACCCTCTCTGACACAGCTGCAACTGCCCAAACCACAGCTGCACACCCAGGCCTCCCTCTCCACAGAATGGGTGGGAGAGGGGGAGGGGGAGGGGGAGGGGGAGGGGGAGGGGGAGGGCCCACCCTCTTGGGTGTAGCTATATCCACCCAAACCAGCAGCTGCAGACCCAGGCATCCTTGCACTCTTGGGTGCCCAGGAAGGTCCCTCTGCCTTCACAGGTTCAGAAGTGTCTGCTCCTATGGCCTGGCTTCTCCCTGTTGTCGGTGCCCACTCCAATTTTAGAGCAAAGTCAGGGCCAAGCCCAGGTGCTGTTACATCTTGTTCAGGCATGCACACACTTGGGGCAGTGCTGGAACACCAGCCCCCTCCCACCTCATTCCCCTCCAGATTTTGGGTACCAATAAGCGTAGAAGGGAAACTGAGGGGGGACTAAGGGAAGTTCAGCACTGGCCTGCTGGTGCCACTTGGCACCTACAGTCTGGGCTACATGAAAGGAAGCAGGATGCAGACAAGTGTCTGGGGAGAAGGGAGCAGGTCCCTGGTGAGGCCTTACCTTCAGGCCAGAGAGGGCCTTAAGGCTGGTGTCTGGGCTGCTACTCCCATGGACCTGAGTGGGAACTTGTGGTGCCTTTTCTGGGCCTGCCCGTGGCTGCCCATGGGCAAACTGGTGTGCACTTCCTCCCCTCTGAGGCCCATAAAAGCCCCAGACTCAGCCAGAGCTGGGTAAATGTTGGGATGACCAGCTGCGGAGAGGAGTTACCCACTCCAGGGTCTCCTTTTTGCTGACAGCTGCAGAGACAATGGGGACAACCTGCCTGCAGAGAGGATCCTCCCACTCCAGGATTTCCTCACGTCTAGGAGCTGAACACTCGTCATAGGGATACCCTGGCTGCTGAAAGGAGCTGCCCTCTTCAGGAGACTGAGCTGTTCTATCGCTCAATAAATCTCTTTGTCTTGCTCACCCTTCACTTCTCTGCATATCTCATTCTTCCTGATCACAGAATAAGAATCTGGGACCTGTCGAATGGCAGGGCTAAAAGAGCTGTAATACAAACAGTGCTGAAACATGTCTGTTGCTTACCATGTTTCAGGCAAAGAGAAGGGGAGAAGAGCTGAGGCCCTTCAGGGAGCACAGACCTAGGAGGTCCCCAGGTCAGGGCTATGACTCCCTCTTTGGGACCCTGTATTCCCTTGCATCTCCAGGTTTCTGTGTGCCACCATGTTCCCCTGTGCCAGCCACGGAAGCTGCTTCCAGTGTGCCTAGTCCGGCTGCAGCTTCGCAGAGAGCTGGTGCCTATGATGGCACCTGTAGCTGCCCACCCACCTGCAGAAGCTGGCATGTCTGACTCACTCACACACCCCTCGTTGTTCCATGCTAGGCTCTCCCTTGGCAGGTGTGAAACCCAGGCCTCTAGGGTGAACTGAGCATAGCTTGACAGGCTGAGTGGGCAAAACAAGCCCAGCAGATCCAAGGCAAAATGCAGGCAAAGGTGCCCCTGGCTTCAGAGGTTTCTGGCCAGAAAAACTACACCCCAAGGATCATGTAACACTGTGACTTTATTCCTCTCTTTTAATTTTATGTGGGCTACTCTGTGTTTTTTCCCTTCCCATATAAATTTTGAATCAGTTTGTCAATGTACATAAAATAATTTGCTGGGTTTTAATTGAGATTTCATTGAAACTATAGCCCATTTTGGAAATAACTGACATTTTAAACCTTTGAAACTCAACCATAGGAAAATAAATAATAAGAAAAAGATCAACCCAATTCCTCTCAACAATAGGAAAATGAGCAAATTGAATTAAAAATGGGCAAAAGACATAAATGAAAACCTTACCAAAAATGGTATGTGGCAGATAAGTGTATGAAAACATGCTCCACTTCATATGTCATTAAGGATTTGTAAATTAAAAAGAACAATTATTAGAATTACTAAAATCCAAAACGCTGAAAATAGTAAATGCTGGAGAAGGATTTGGAGCAACAGGAACTCTCATTCATTGCTGAAGGGAATGAAAAATAGCATAGCCATTTTGGAAGACAGTTTTCACCATTTCTTAGAAAACGTGATTAAAAAACAACAGTAGATTTACCATTAAATATCCTTGGATTTAGTTAATAGTTTCAGATTGAATATGAAACCTCAGTTTTTATGGGTACCATATTACAAAATAAAATTTAAACATACGTAGTTATACATCAAAATGATTATTGATTAGGGAATTCAATAAGGTAGATAAAATATCTACATTTGTTCATCAATCTTTTAATTGTGGAAAAATTTTCATTGCTATATAAAAGCAAAAAAGTGACTTTTATTGTTTTAATTAAACATATTGGAAATTATGTTATCTCTTCAAACGTGTTATCTTCCATTTTTATTCATATCCTCCATGGTTGTAATACCTTAATTGTCAGACAATTTGAAAGGCATTGAGTTACAAGAATAAACTACATAGGTTGAGCCTAAGTTATGCCACCTAAGCTAATAATATTGCTTATTTTTTGTTATTTTAAAATTTTATTTTGGGAATATTTAAAACAAAAAATTAAACGTTACTTTTTTCTTCAAATTGTTATTTATTTTCTTCCAATTTCTTGAAAATGTAAAAAAGGCAAACTCTCAGAGAAGCAGGTGCTATAAACAGGATATTACATATAGCTTTCATTGATTTACATTATCTGACAGAACTTTAAGTTCATTTCACAAGACACTGATTGAAAATGTAATTTTTTTCTTCAACATCAGATGTGTTCTTGTTGATTTCACATATTTATAATAGTAACAGATGATGGTTTTCTTCTAAACTTCCCGGCAACCAAACAGCCAGGGACATTTAAAAAAGAAATAACTTTTATTTGTGTTAATTACCAATGTCAATCATTTCAGAATAAATTAGGCATGCTGTTATTAATAGGAAAATATGTTACTGCTGATATTTTAAACTGTGATACATATAAGTTATTACAAGAATGCCAAGAAATCATTTCTCATTGCTATAGGTATAATTTTACTGAAAGAAAGACCATTAATATAAATAAGGTCAAGATACGTTGCTGGTAGCTATTTTAATGCCATTTTAGAGTGCATTATTGTTGATAATAAAATATGTTAAATAATATAATTCTTTTTTTTTTTTTTTTTTTTTTTTTTTTGAGACGGAGTCTTGCTCTGCCACCCAGGCTGGAGTGCAGTGGCCGGATCTCAGCTCACTGCAAGCTCCGCCTCACGGGTTTACGCCATTCTCCTGTCTCAGCCTCCGGAGTAGCTGGGACTACAGGCGCCCGCCACCTCGCCCGGCTAGTTTTTTGTATTTTTAGTAGAGACGGGGTTTCACCGTGTTAGCCAGGATGGTCTCGATCTCCTGACCTCGTGATCCGCCCGTCTCGGCCTCCCAAAGTGCTGGGATTACAGGCTTGAGCCACCGCGCCCGGCCCCAATAATATAATTCTTAACAAATATTTTTAATACTAACATTTAATACTGATATAATTATTATTTCAACAATATTGTTTCCTTTACAGTACACAAGGGTATAGCTTGTCATTTGCTAAACTCAAAGGAAATCACGTAGACAAGAAAAGATGTTTATAAAGGAGTGCACTAAGTACCACAGTCACTGGGAGAATCTACCTTGAGCCTGTTATTCGAAGTAAGAAAATACCTTCTGAACCTGACCTGAATTAAGTCTTTTCTCATCGTTGTAATCTTTCTTTTTTGAAATTTAACATTTGTCCCAGTGCAGTGGCTCACACGTGTAATCCCAACACTGTGGGAAGCCGAGGTGGGAGAATAGCTTAAGCCCTGGATTTTGAGACCAGCCTAGGAAATAAAGTCAGATACCATCTCTGCAAAAAATTAGCCAGGCCTAGTAGTGCATTCCTGCGGTTCCAGCTACACGGAAGGTTGAGGCAGGAGGATCAATTGCCTGATCTCAGAAGGCTGAGGCTGCAATAAGCTACGCTGCATCTGCAGGCCAGGTGACATAGTGAGACTCTGCCTCAAAAAAAATTAAATAAATAAAATAAAAAAATTAACATCGTTTCTAGTCTGCATTCACCACCACAAAACAGGTTTCAAATTACAGTCTACTATTAGATGCCAATAGCCTTATGTAAGTTATTTTATTCAAATCGTATAATAATACATTTAAGAATATGATCTGTTAGTTTTACCTCCGTTTCATGATCAGTACCCACCCAAATTTCATTTTGAATGGTAATCCCCAGTTGTAGAGGAAGTAACCTGGTGGGAAGTGACTGAATCGTGGGGGCGGTTTCCCCCATGCTGTTCTTATGATAGTGAGTGAGTTCTCACGAGATCTGATGGTTTTATAAGTATTTGACGGTTCCTCCTTCACACGCACACACACACTCTGTCCTACTGCCTAAGAGCCCCTTCCGCCATGATTGAAGTTTCCCGAGGCCTCCTCAGCCATGCGGAACTGTGAGTCAGTTAAATCTTTTTCCTTTATAAATTACCCAGTCTTGGGTTGTATCTTTATAGCAGTCTGAGAATGGAGTAATACAATGCCCCTAGCATTAAAATCATTTTTTAAAACGTATACGGCCGTGTGCCGCGGCTTACGCATGTAATCCCAGCAGCTTGGGAAGCTGAGACGGGTGGATCACGAGGTCATAGAGTTCCAGACCAGCCTGACCAACTTGGTGAAACTACCTCTCTACTAAAAATACAAAATTAGCCAGGTATTGTGGCGCATGCCTGTAATCCCAGCTACTCAGGAGGCTGAGGCAGGAAAACCGCTTGAATCCGGTAGGTGGATTTTGCAGTGAGCCAAGATCGCGCCATTGCACTCCAGCCCGGACAACAACAGCAAAACTCCGTATCATAAATAAATGCATAAGTATACACAGAGTCTTTCATTGTACCCTCCGAAAAAACAAATATGCAAACAAAAAAATGTAAAAAGCTACATCAGAAGTAAAAATAGCATACTTTATTGTGTCAGGTTACAAAATCAAAACAAGAAATGTTTTGCTCTAAACCCCTAACATCTAGCTTAGAAATATAAAATAAAATATTAGCCACAAGTAGAAAACATATCTATGAATAAAATTAACAAAAAATAGATAAAATCCATTAGACATAATTTTAATGTCATCTGAAGGAAAAAATGATCTAGGAAAAAAAATAATTATGGAAAAAATAAAGCTCTACCTCTTTCTCATGCCTAACATAAGTATGTATCCTAATGGATTAAAAAACTTAAATGTAAAAAAGAAACCAACATTTGCTGGAAAATGCAAATATAAATATTTCAAAGTGGAGAGAGGGTTTCTAAGAAAACAAGATAAAATCTGTATAATCAAAGATTGGCAGAATGTATTGTAGGGAATATATCTTCATCAAAGTACTCATATACAATTTGATCTACTATGAATTCATAGAACAAACAGATCTTATAGGAAAATGCCCTTCTTATAAATTTAGTATCAAGTTTTTAGACAGGTGTTTTTCTCTGCTATCTTCTGGAAAACATTAATTCATTCCTGTTTTATTGTTAAAAGCGATAGTCCTTTGTGATCCAGCATTTGTTGGAGTATTCTGTTGGGACTTTGAGGACAGATACTGAGCTTTGTCTTTCAGCAAGAGTGGTAGTGAGTGCAGGGCTCTTCTCCCTCTCTTGATTCTCACTTTCACTTCGTTTTTGTCATCTAATGAATTCTTGTATTGTTGCAAACTCATCCCTACATTTACAAAGCTTTAAGCAAGGTTGTTGATCAGGGTATTTGTTTTGCCATATTGCAAGATAAACCCTTGGTATTTGTTCCCTTAAAAGCAGACAAACAAATAGTAAAAACCCTTATCAAGGAATGTAAAAAGTGAAATTACATTAGAAATCAAAACTTTTTGCAACATATATAAAAAGCAGAAAGTTGAAGTATTTAATATTTAAGAGATCTTGCAAATCAATAACAGACTTTTTCATTCATTAGACATAAACATCAGCATGTAACGTTTTCTCTTCCAACTATTGTATTAGATTTTTAATTGGATATAGAGTATATTTAAGATTTAGAAAATTGTATTACTCTGAGTTTCTTTTTTATTGTGAACATTAAGGGAGATGATGACTATGGGTACATTTCTTGCAAGGTAATATAATTACATAAGATATCTGTCCAACTTACCTAGTATTCTCAATAATATTGGTAAGCACAAATTGTTATGTGTTATGCAGGTTTATGTAATTATGTAAGTTTATTTTTAATTTTAATTTAATTATCTCACCATGTTTATGCAAAAATTATTTTCAGTATTTTAAAAATATGTATCATGATTTCTGTTTACATGTTATTTAAATGTATTTTCTAATGGTATGTCACTGTTTTTAGTTCACATTCATTACAACCTGAAAATTTAAAGCTTCTTGCTTCTTGCTACATTTTAATAAAATCTTCATCTATAAATGGGACACTGTTATGCAATTGTTTTTAATGCAAAAATCCATAATTATTATGAGGTTATACTCTATCTTGTATGACAGTGAGTGAAACATTATATAACTTCCATTTGCTTTAAGAAGAATGGTGGCTAGCTGACACAGCTGTTACAATAATGGTATTTTGGTGCTGAATGAGAAAGACGCTACCCTGGGAGAGAATTTCCATAACTATTGCATCTAATATCAGAAAAGAAGTAATTTCCTCCCGTACTGCATCCAAAATATTCTGTGAGTTCGGGGACAAGAAAATGGCATGTTTAAAATCTATATACCCACCATTAGCTTCTATCATTCCTTTGTTCATCTAGTGCATTTTTGACATATGTCAATGATAAAAAATTGAAGAAATGTATAGAAATGCAAATCCATACCTTTCTACTTCCATCTATTAGAAATAATTTACAACCAGTCTCTCTCTCTCTCTCTCTCTCACACACACACACGTACTATCATGGATACCTCAGAAAGTTTATTTGAGGATAGAATTTTCTATAGATTTAGTTAAAGACCCTTTGAATAATATATGGTTGTCTTATTGCCAAGTTTGTTTGGAAGAGTGTAAATGTACTACAGAGACATAATTATCTCAGTAGTTGTCATTTATTAAAGAACAATTTAGAAGAATATAAATCAGGTACTGAATTGACATTTGCGGAAAGTGTTTGTAAGCTCCTTGGAATCTGGGAGTACCTAGGTATATTCTCTTTTCTCTCTTTTTAACTAGTTATACAGCGCAAGTTTAGACAAGGTTAACATGCATAAGAAATAAAGATATGTATTAAGAAATATATATGTTTTGTAGCAATACAATATGTTGAAATCTAGTACAGAAACTTTTCTGTATTTTTGCTTTGGTTTTTAATTTTTGAAAATACATTTATTATTTATTTAATATATAAAAATGTATTGAAAGTTTGTTTCCCTCTGGTGTATTGTCCATGCAGTACTCTGTATATAAACTCAGTCACTGGGTTCTAGACTAATCTCCCCACAAATACCGTCTATGAGTTGGAAAAAATACAAAACAGTTTTGAATACACCAAGAGTATTCTAAGGCAGTGAAGACTTGAAGGACAATTATCTTGGAGATAAATGCTCACTGATGCAAGCCAAACTTCTCTGCACCTTTTTTTCTTGAGAGTATTTGCTGGTTCACACGAGAGCAATAAAGACTAAATAGAAAAAAGCATATATTATTTAATGCAGTTTCACTGAATTTAGAAGTGAAATATAAGGGAGTTTGGGTCTATAGAGGCAAAAAATGATTTTAAATGAAAGAATCCCAAAGAGCAAAAGGACATTAAGAAGCAATCCCAGCTTTCTGGAGGAATTTCTCCTTGGGGCATATAGTAAATAATATGCCAAACATAAATGGACCAACTGCAGAGAAAGCAAACAGAATACACCTGCTAACTAAAAATAACAAGTATAGATCTCAACATTCTTACAGTACTGAGAAGAAAACAATTTGAGTTCAAAGACTGTAAGTAGGAAGCAGCCCAGTAAACACTTCAAGTTTTCAACGGATATGTCTGAGGTAATTGGAGATGACCTAGAAATAAAGGAAAAATTATTAATCGCCTCAAAGTATTTTTTTATTATCTTGCAGTCTTCTGCCAAAAAATAAATAAATAAATATAAATAAATATGTCCTCTCTGATGGAAGACTACTTTATTCAGAGTCACTACAATTTGTCATATATAAACTCATACATTTAATGACAAAATAATTTGCTATGTTTACCAGGAAACAGAACATAGAAACAAATAATTAGAATTATATAAAAGTCAATAGAAAAAGATTTATAAGTAATAAAAATTATTAGAAAAAATATTAAAACAACATGACTAAGAGTTTTTAAAAAAGGGACAATCTTTTTTAAAATCACATTTTAGGTACCAGAGTAAATGTGCAGTTTCTTATATAGGTAAAATGCATGTCACAGGGTTTTGGCACACAGATTGTATTGTCTCCCAGGTAATAAGCATAGTACGCAAGTCGGTAGTTTTTTGATCCTCACACTCCTCTGAATCTCCATTCTCAAATAGGCCGCATTTTCTGTTGTTCCCTTCTTTGTGTTCATATGTACTCAGTATTTAGTTCCCATTTTTTAAGTGAGAACATGCAGTATTTTGTTTTCTATTCCTGTGTTCACTTAGGATGATGACCTCCAGTTCCATCCGTGTTACTACGAAGGACATGTTCTCATTCTTTTATGGCTCCATGGTATCCCAGGGTGTATATGAACCACACTTTCTTTATTCAGTTCACCATTGATGGGCATTTAGGTTAATTCCATGTGTTTGTTACTGTGAATAATGCTATGATGAACATACATTTACATGAGTTTTCATGACAGAATAATTTGTTTTCCTTTTGGTATATATCCAATAATGGAATTGTCAAATCGAGTGGCAATTCTGCTTTGAGATCTTTGAGGAATTACTAAACTGCTTTCCACAGTAGTTGAACATATTTGCATTCTCACCAGCAGCAGTATGTGTTTCCTTTTCTCTGCAACCTTGTCACCATCTATCATTTTTTGACTTTTTAGTAATAGCCATTCTGACTGATGTGGCATGGTATCTCATTGTGGTTTTGATTTGCATTTCCCTTTATTAGTGATGTTGAGCACTTTTTATATGCTTGTTGGAGGGCCGTATATATTCTTCTGAGAAGTGTCTGTTCATGTCCTTTGCCTGCTTTATAATTGGGTTATTTGTGTTTTGCTTGTGGATATATTTAAGTTCTAGATTCTAGATATTACTCATTGTTGGGTATATCTCTTACAGATTTTTTTTTTCATTCTGTAGGATGTCTGTTTATTGATAGTTTCTTTTGCTGTGCAGAAGCTCTTTAGTTAAATTAGGTCCCATTAGTCAAATTTTGTTTTTGTTTCCGTTGCAATTGCTTTTGGCATCTTCATCATGAAATCTTTGCCAGGGCCTGTGTAGAGAATGGTGCTTACTAGGTTATCTTCCAGAGTTTTTAGAAGTTTAGCTTTTACACTTAAGTCTTGAATCCATCTTCAGTTGATTCTAAGGAAGGGGTCCAGTTTCAGTCTTCTGTATATGGCTAGCCTATTATCCCTGTATACCATTTATTGAATAGTGAGTCCTTTCCTCATTGCTTATTTTTGTCAACTTTGTTGAAGATCAGATGGTTATAAGTTTATAGCATTATTTCTGGGTTCTCCATTCTGTTACATTGGCCTATGTGTCTGTCTTTGTTTGCTTACCATGCTATTTTGGTTACTGTGGCCTTGTATTAGGTTGGTGCAAACATAATTGTGGTTTTTGCCGTTAAAAGTAATTGCAGTTTTGCCATTATTTTAATGGTAAAACTGCAATTACATTTGCACCAAACTAATAGTATAGTTTGAAGTCAGGAACGTGATGCCTTCAGCTTTGTTCTTTATGGTTAGGATTTTCTTGTCTATTTGAACTCTTTTTTGGTTCTATATGAATTTAAAATTTTTTTTCTAATTCTGTGAAGAAGAATGTCATAGGTTGATAGGAATAGCATTAAATTTTTATGTCATGTTGGAAAATATGGCCATTTTAATAATATTTATTCTTCCTATTCATGAGTATGGAATGTTTTTCCACTTGTTTGTGTCATCTGATTTCACTGAACAGTGTTTTGTAATTTTTAAAGATTTTTCACCTACCTGGTTAGCAATATTCTGGAGTATTTTATTCTTTTTGTGACTATTGTGAATCAGATTGCATTTTTTAATGTGGCTTTGAGCTTGAATATTGTTGGTGTATAGGAATGCTATTAATTTTTATACATTGATTTTATAATCTGAGAATTTGCTGAAGTTGTTTATCAGATCAAGATGCTTTTGAACAGAGATATAGAATTTTCTAGGAATACAGTAATATCGTCTGCACACCGGGATAGTTTGACTTCCTCTCTTTGTATTTGGATGCCTTCTATGTCTTTCTCTTGCCTGATTGCTCTAGGTAGAACATCCAATACTATGTTGAATAAGAATGGTGAAAAAGAGCATCCTTGTCTTGTTCCAGTTTTCTCTGGAAGTACTTCCATCTTTTCCCCTTTAAGTATGATGTTGGCTGTGAGTTTGTTGTACACTGCTCTTACTATATTGAGGTGTGTTCCTTTAATGCCTAGTGTGTTAAGGGCTTTTAAAATGATGGAGTGTTGAAGTTTATTGAAAACCTTTTCTTCATCTATTGCAATGACCATGTGGTTTTGCTTTTGTTTATGTTTACGTGGTAAATCACATGAATTTAACTAGAGAAGTGGAATTTATAAGAATCAAATGAAAATGCTAAAATGAAAAAAAAAAAACTTCTACAAATTAGCAGCAGATTGAATACAATGAGACGAAGATTAGTGAATTGGAACATATAAGTATAAATTGTTCAGGTTGATACATAAAGCAAATGTATAAAAATATATTAATAAGCTTCAGACATGTGAAATGACACACTTTTCTTTTGTAATTGAAATTTCTATATGAGAAGAGAAAAAGGCTGGCAAACTTATATTTGATACATTACTAGCAAACAATTTTTCTAAAACCGATCTATACACAGTAAAAATAATCTCAAGAAAGGTAAAAGTTTTAATATACTTTTATTTAAAAGTGGAGAAATTTACACCAGTATATATGAATTATATGAAAATTATGAAAGTGGCTATTTGGGTAAAATTATTCCAAATGAAAGCATGAAAACTCAAAAAGAAATAAATAGCAATCCCTGTAACTCAAAATAATTATTGTCTTTGTCAACTAAAAATAATACAATGGTGAAGTTAAGAGTATCTGTAAATTTGAAAAACATGAAAATAATTTAACAGAAGTGAGATAAAAACGAGATAAATTGGAAATACTATTTTTCTTTGTTTAGGAAGTAGCACAAATGATAATGCAAAGTAGTGTAACTTTTACTGAAGACACAAGTAAAATGTCTAAGATAAACACTGGATGCATAATAAAGACATGTATAATCATGAGCTAATAAAATAAAAAGTAAAAGAAAACCCCACAAATTAATTGAAAAAGAAAAAGATAAAGGATGTTTAAAAAAAGACAAAAAGTTAGTAGTAAGATGGCACAATCAAACCCAAGTATATCAGTAATTCAGTAATTCCATTTAGTATATGTACAATAATGTTCCAATTACAATTAAAGGAACATCAGAATTGATGCTCTAAAACTATATGCTGTTCCCCCCCAAAATACTTTAAATCTATAGAACTTTTAACTTTCTTAGAAAAAGGATATAAAACAGTGTTCTGCTCAAATTTCAACCAAAAGAAAGTTGCTGATGCCATGTAAAAACTATACTTTAAGAATAGAAATATAGAGGAGATGAAGAGGGCTACTTCACAATTATGAATAATCCAATTTAACAGGAACATGTAATCATCCTAAAAGTTAATTACCATGTGGCATATTTGTAACATATGTAGTAAAACATAAGTGACATTTATGTACCTAGCATAAAACATACACTACCATGTATGTACCTAGTAACATAACCAACCTATTTGTATAGGTTGAGAAAACTAAAATAAAATATAGAAGAATTTACAGTTACAGCTAGAAATTTTAACAAACCATGTAAGTAATAGCTGGAATACACACACACACACACACACACACATACACACACAAACATATACACACATAAACTCACATGCAGAATTGGTAAGTATATAAGCATTTTGAATAATGCAACTTGGATTTAACCAAACTGAAACCCAAACCATGACAAATATTCATTTTAAATGAGCAAGGAGTTGTCACCAAAATTTACAAAATATCTAAGGGCAGGAAACAGACGGAGAAATCTTCCTAACTACAGACATAAAATATCTTTGATACAAAAGAGATTGACAGATGGCTTGAAACATGACTTAAAGCAGAAAGAAGGACTCAGGGAGCCAAACTGGGCCCTACTTAAGGACTATTCCCCATTTCTTGAGATCTGGAGATATATGTGTGACTGAATTCCAGAGTTGTTGTGGACCAGTAACTGCTATGCGCTCTCGTTCCTCTCTGTTTTGAATGAGAGTGAATCCTGCTGTTGTCTTGTCCCTGTTTCACACTTGTAGTTTGGGAATTCAGAGGTATTAGTTCATAGGTCTGAGTTAAGAGGCTTCCCTGAGAAGCTACAAATGAATGGGACTTGATCTACCTCATACAAATGTGGGAGTGATTTAGATAACAAGATACTAAAACCTAAGCATGATTCTGATGTAGTAATATGATAAGAATTTTGGAGTAGACAGTGAGTATATGGGTGTATGGGAAAAATATAAATATTTGTGTACAGGGTGCAAGTGTTTTTAGATTGAAAATTGTGTATAGTATTAATTCACAGGTGTGAGTGTTAATTTAAAAATATATATTGTAATACTAGAACAACAATTAAAAATTAAACATAAAGATGTTTAATGACATTAATGAGAAAAAAATAATTAACAACAACAACAACAAAAAACCAATTTACACCAAAAATTCAGGACATGAGAAAGACAAAAATAAACAACACATGACAAAATTAAAAAAAATATATTGAGGAGATGGAATCAAGCCCACCATTATCAATAACTACATTAAAAATAAGTTGTATAAGGTTATAAACAGACACTTTTCAAAAGAAGACATATATATGGCCAACAACTATATGAAAAAAAGCTCAATATCATCAATCATTAGAGAAATGCAAAGCAGAACCACAATGCAATATCATCACACAGTAGTCTGAATATTAATTACTGAAAAGTCTAAAAATAACAGATGCTGGTGAGGTTGCAGAAAAAGGGAACATTGTGTAAATCAGTATGGCAGTTCCTCAAAGAGCTAAAAGCAGAACTACTATTCAACCCAGCAGTCACATTACTGGGTATATACCCAGAGGAATATAAATCATTCTACCATAAAGACACATGTACATTAATTTTTATTGCAGTACTATTCACAACAGCAGAGACATACAATCAACCTAAATGCTCATCAATGACGGATTAGATAAAGAAAATGTGGTACATATATATCATGGAATACTGCAGCCATAAAGAAGAACAATATCATGTCTTTTGCAGGAACATGAATGGAGATGTAGGCTATTATCCTTAGCAAACTAACAGAGGAACAGAAAATTAAATACCACATGTTCTCACTTGTAAGTGCAAGCTAAATGATGAGAACTCATGAAAACAAAAAAGGTAACAACAGACACTGGTGTCTGCCTGAGGGTGGATGATAGGAGGAGGGAAAGGAGCAGAAAAATAAGTATTGGATATTAAATTTAATACCTGGGTGATGAAATCATCTGTACAACAAACCCACGTTACTTAAGTTTGCCTGTGTAACAGATCTTCACATGAACTCCTGAAGCTAAAATTAAAAATTTTTCAATTAAAAAAGGCAGAGATTGTCAGATTAGATGAAAAAAGCAGGAATCAAACATAGCTGTTTACAAAAGATACCCTTCAAGTATAAACTCATAGATAGGTTAAAAGAAAAAGGCTGAAAAAGAGATTTTAAACAAGCACTGACACAAACAAGCAAAAAGTAATATATTCAAATTTTTTAAAAATATAAATTCTTTAAGAAAAAAATTCTAAGCACCAAACCACTAGAATATTTTTTCAATAAAAAAGTTTCAATTTATCAGGAAACTGTAAAATCTTAAATGCAATTACACCACAAAATGGAGCTTCAAAATAGACAGAACTAAAGAATAAAATAGACAAGTCCATAATTATACTTGGTGATTTTAACATAACATCTTTCTGTAATTAATAGAAAATATAGACAGAAACTTGGTAAGGATGTGGAAGATTTAGTCAACACTTTTAATCCACTTAATGAAAATTCATAAAATATTTCAACTAACAACAACAGAATAGAAATTATTTACAATTTAATATCAAACAAAAACTTGGCCATTTCATAGAAAAAGAAACAAGAGTGACTATGATCATATGAAAAGATACTAAATATCTTTAGTCATCAGAAACATGCAAATTAAAAACCACTTGTTGCAGGAAGTCAGGGACCTCAGCAAAGGGACTGGCTGAAGCCATGGCAGAAGAACACAAATTGTGAAGATTTCATAGTCACTTACCACTTTCCCAGTTAATACTCTTGTGATTTCCTATGCCTTTCTTTACTTTAATCTCGTAATCCCGTCATCTTCATAAACTGAGAATGAATGTCACCTCAGGACCCTGTGATGATTGTGTTAACTGCACAAATTGTTTATAGACCATGTGTATTTGAATATGAGATCTGGCACCTTAAGAACAGGATAACAGCAATTATCAGGGAACAAGGGAGATAACCTTCAAGTCTGGCTGCCTGTGGGCTGGGCAGGACAGAGCCATATTTCTCTTATTACTGAAAACAGGTAAGAGAAGTATTCTTGAATTCTTTCTCCAGTAAGGAATATTAATAATTAACAGCCTGGGAAAAGAATGCATTCCCAGAGGAGGTCTCTGAAATGGCTGCTCTGGGGGTGTCTGCCTTATGCAAATGTAGATAGGGATGAAACATGCCCTAATCTCCTGCAGCTCCCCCATGCTTGCTAGGATTAGGAAATTCCAGCCTCACGATTTCTAGTCAGACCGGTTTTCTGCTCTTAAACCCTGACAATGCGTGCACAGAGGGACATGGAAATTCATTTGTGAGTCTATTTTTGCCCTGACCTTCTGCTGTGTGATCTTTTGTCACCCTGAAAGCATGTGATCTCTGTGACCCACACCGTATTCGTACACTCCCTCCCTTTTGAAAATTGCTAATAAAAACTTGCTGGTTTTATGACTCGGGGCATCACAGAACCTGCTGACATGTGACGTCTTTAAAATTTCTCTCTTTTGTACTCTGTCCCTTTATTTATCAGACCAGCTGACAGGTAAGAAAATAGAAAAGGACCCACGTTGAATATCGGGGGTGGGTTTCCCCCGATAACCACGCACCCATTAGAATTATTAACATTAAAAACTTTACAAGCAAGTATTCACGATGAGGTGGAGCAGTTGGGACTCTCGTGTCTTGCTGACAAGAGTGTAAAATGGTACAATTGCTTTGGTGATTATTTGGCAATTTCTTATAAAATTAAACATACAGTAAGCCTCACTTAACATTATTGGTAGGTTTTGTAACTTCAAGCGAACTGATGTAGAGCAGGTCCTCGAATAATGTAAACTTGTTTCCTTATAACATTGATGAGAAAAAAATTGGCTTTGTTATGAGTTTTGCTTAATGTTGCAGTTTTCAGGAATCTCTTGATGATCTTAAGTGAGGACATACTGTATACATATGCTGTGGTCCAACAATTCCATTCCTAAGTATTTACCAAGATAAACAAAACAAAATTTTAAAAAAATTACCCATATCCACAAAACACTAGTTTAAAAATATTCATAGCAACTTTATGATAGCACTAAAATATAAACAACTCAAATGTATATTAATTTTAACCAGAAATATTTCCCTTTTTTCTCACAAAAAAAAGGTATGTCATAGCAGCCTTATGCAATATTGTTGTGTATTGCTATACATGTGTATATACACATCTTGCTATGTAAATACATGTACACATATAGCAATATATGCATATGTGCCCATATAGCAATATAAATATATATATTTATATATTTACACATTGTACATATTGTATATATTGCATATACACATGTTGCAATATGCATATATGTATGTATGTATGTATGTATTTATTTATTTATTTTTGAGACGGAGTCTCGCTCTGTCGCCCAGACTGGAGTACAGTGGCTGGATCTCGGTTCACTGCAAGCTCTGCCTCCCGGGGTTTACGCCATTCTCCTGCCTCAGCCTCCTGGGTAGCTGGGACTACAGGCGCCGCCACGTCGCCCGGCTAGTGTTTTTGTATTTTTTAGTAGAGACGGGGTTTCACTGTGTTAGCCAGGATGGTCTCGATCTCCTGACCTCGTGATCCACCCGTCTCGGCCTCCCAAAGTACTGTAATTACAGGCTTGAGCCACCGCGCCCGGCCGCATATACGTTTTTATATAGCAATATATCCACATATGCAGGGAATGGATAAACAAAATTTTTTACATTCAAACAAAGGAATACCAGTCATCAACACAAGGACAGAATACACACACACACACACACACACACGTACCTTATAAAGTAATTTCACAGGCATTGTGTGGAAGGAATAAAAAAAGTTACAATAACATCATGTTCAGTATGGTTCTACTTCTAAGTAAAGGCAAAAGCTATCTAGGATTCTTAAAAAATCAGAAAATGGTTTCCTGTTGTGTGAATAGGGGGTGGCATGTGGACTAGAAAGGAACTTGAGGGAAGTTTCTGGGTAATGGAAATTTATATCTTGATTTGTATGATGGTTTCATGATACATATAGTCAAACTCATTGATTGGACACTTCAGATATTTGTGGTTTTTATTACATAATTTCTACCTCAAAATATTAATTTAAGAAAAATAAATCCCTCCACCTTCTTTACATTTGTCCCAGCTAAGATAACGCTATTGAAATACATTACGATTATGAGCACAAATAAAAAATTATCAGATGATAGTCTATTTTGTTGCTTATATCAAATGAAGAAAAATGCAACCTACATAAATATAATAAATTCTAATCTCCATCTTCCCTCAGGAATGATTTCTAAATAGCTATAATATGATAAATATTAGCTTGTCTAGAAAAAAATCAATTAGAGAACCCACACTTATGCCTCTACGTAATAAATAAGATCATGGAATTTCACATGATTAAGGTAAAATTGGTCTATTTGCATAAATATTTCTTGACTAGGACAGCTATCAGTACACAAAGTGATTTACACAGCTCATAAGTATAGTACACTAAACTGAAATTGAATGAATTCAGTGTTCTCCCAATTCAACTTCTTTTAGTGGTGTCACCTAAATTTTCATGTATATTCAAATAAGAATGATCAATTTTTATCATTTTACTGAGACTGAGTGACCTTGAAAAAAAAATTAATTCACAAATACATTGAGGAGAATTGTTTTGAGGATAAAGCAATGAAATCACAGATTGAAATGACAGTTTTAAAACATACTTAAAGCTGGACATTGTGGATCATATCTGTAATCCCAGCACTTTGGAAGGCCAAGGTGAAAGGATCACTTGAGCCCAGGAGTTTGAAGTCAACATGGGCAAAATAACAAGATCACATTACTACCAAAACAATAATAATTTAAAAAAAATTAGCCACGCATAGTGATGCCTGCCTATTGTTCCAGCTATTCATGAGGCTGAGGTGGGAGGATCGCTTGAGTCCAGGAATTTGAGGTACATATCACATTGGGAAATTATTATGAGTATTTTGAAAAAAATACAGAGTGTCAGAATTTTTGAAAGCAAAAAAAAGGAAGAGAAAATGATCAATCCAAAATTCTACAGACTTTACACCACATATACTAACTTGATGTGTATGTATTTGTTCTCTTCTAGTTGTTTTCAATATGTAAGTGTTTTTCTTGAAATTAACAAAGAAAAATAACATAGTCTCATATAACTTTTATAATGATATTTCCTAATAGATTTTAAATTCCCCATTTTTGAGACTAGGCATGTTTAGAGATAGTGTGTATATGAGATATATCTGTATCTTCCTCTCAGTCTTGCTGTGAACCTGAAGTTGCTCTAAAACAAAAAGTCCTTAAAAAAAAACCTCTGTTTTTAAAATACAATAATTTAATTTGTTATTAATGACCAATTAATGGCTAATAGTCATTAGCCTTTGCTAACTGAGTTACTGGGATCTTTATAGTTTATTATTTGCAATGTTAAAATAATTGATGTATTAAATCACAAATACATTTCCTTATATATTATTTTCCTTTTAAATTATTTTTTAGTAATATGGTCTTACTATGTTGCCTATGTTGGTATGAAACTCCTGGGCTCAGCTTATATTTTTAATTTAAAAAATGTAACAATTTTTTGTTTTGACACTTTTTTCTTTTCAGCAATGTCCTGATCTTTACACATTATATTTATCTCTCCTAAATAACTCAGAAATTGATACAACACCCCCCTCCAAAATAAATTATTTACAGGTTTAAAATAATCACTTCGGTCCCTGAAATGACTCCTGCTGTTTATTAACATATATACAGATGTAGATTCATTTCAGGTATCTTATAGGATCAACTTTTTAAAAATAAACATTTATTTAACTTCAAAAAATTAATTTATAGAGATTATTTTATTGGAAATCAAGAGGAATATTTCTGAAGTAATCTTTCTTAATTGTTCAACAGCAATATCAATCCTATATTCCAAATAACTATTACTTTCTCAATAATTGTTACTTTCTCCATTGACAAATAGTGCCTTTTTTTCTTTTTATTTTATGTTAGTTTTGAAATCAACTGTATAGTTTATTTTTGGTTATTATGTTAAATTTCTTCATAAACTTAATTTCTTCTGATGTAATTCAAAAATTACATCAGAAGTAAAAAATGGCATTTTCACCCGCCATTTTTGACAAAAGAAGGTCTCAAGATCAAGTGAGATGCCATTAACGTAGAAATGGAAAATACTGCAAGAAGATGAGATAGTGAACAGTTGGGGGAAAAAAAAAAAAAAATATATATATATATATATATATATATATATATATAGTTTATTACACTAACTTTTAAGGCTATAGCCCAAATCCTGATTCTGTAACTACATGGCCTGTGAAGGCTAATTTAGCCTCTCTGAGTTTCAGCTTCCTTATTATAGTAATGAGCAGATAATCAACAAAAATCAATCAAACAATATGGAGACTATATTTAAGTGCTAAATTAAAGAGATAGTTGATTTTCCTTTTCTGCTCATAGAAGACATCTACACTGATGATAATGAATACTTTTATATGTTTAATTTTTTATTCTTTCAATCTCATTTCCAAATCTTCTAAAACAATGGTAAAATTACTCTATACAAGGAGAACAGGAAGCAATTTAATCCTATCAATCTGAGAAAAGATTTGGTCCTTTTTGAATTGTTTATATTGCCCCTAAGATTCTTTCTTTTTCTTATAATTTTTTGACATGGAATGATAATTTGATTTAGGGCCTTTGTGCAATCTTTTAACGTATGTTTAGTATTCACTTTATAAATATAAAATTATTATAGCTAACAAATTTTTCATTCTGTGATTTATACTTATTTCTACTCAGTTCTTTATTAGTTGAGATTGAGAGGAGTTGGTCACTCTCCTGAATGCAAGAATCTTTTTTTGTTGAAGCTTTTCATTAGTCAGTTTCTTTAACATTATCCTGTAGCTCTTTTTTGACTCGTGAATAATCACTACCACTCTTCTCTGAACCTTATTTACATTTCCATATATTTTTATTTATTTTTATTTTTTAAATTTTTTTTTGAGACGGAGTCTCGCTCTGTCGCCCAGGCTGGAGTGCAATGGCCGGATCTCAGCTCACTGCAAGCTCCACCTCCCAGGTTTTTACGCCATTCTCCTGCCTCAGCCTCCCGAGTAGCTGGGACTACAGGCTCCCACCACCTCGCCCGGCTAGCTTTTTGTATTTTTTAGTAGAGACGGGGTTTCACCATGTTAGCCAGGATGGTCTCGATCTCCTGACCTCGTGATCCACCCGTCTCGGCCTCTCAAAGTGCTGGGATTACAGGCTTGAGCCACCGCGCCCGGCCTCCATATATTTTTAAAGTTCTGAGACAAAGCGAAGGAAAATACTCTAGTATTCATTTACCTTAAACTGTTTTTTGGAATTTAAATTTATTTGGTCATCATATAAATCTAAATCAATAACTTGTACAATTTTTTTAAAAAAATGGAAAAGTAAGTAAATAGAATATATTAATAACTAACAGTATAGTCTTCTAGGTACAGCTTATTAATTGAAGATATATGCAAATAGAAAAGAAGAGAAAATTCTATATGTAAAAAGAAGACTGTTAGCCATCACCATGATTACACCTCCTTCCAAATATAACATCAAAAATATGTTTGTCCTGTTGGTTAGGGAATATCATGATGACCTTTCTCTCGTATCTTCCGATAATTCACAGAAATACTAGAATATACAACTAATTGACAATATGAGTAAATGGCTTCCTTTCCACTGTTGTTTTACTTCATTGTTATTTACGTTTTGTGAATGGCAATTTTGAAAAATGATTAAAAACATGAACTTCAAATAGAATTGACTTGTCAGCATCCGAATTCTATAATCTCTAAATATTTTACCTTTGACAATTATTTTTTCTGTGAAAAATAGGGATAATAGTAATATTTTTCTCAGAATGCTAAAAGCAATAAATAAGACACATAAATAATTAAGGAGTATATTAGACACAGTGTTTAGCAATGTGTCATAGAGAGGAAATAATTTAATAAATGTTATCTGTGATTATCTAATGAACTCTATGAGAATTATCAAAATAAAAAAGTACCTGTTTCTTTTATACTTTCCATATTTCTTAAATCAGGGCTCTTCTTGAAGTAAATATATGTTGTCAGAATCAAATTTCTCCAGATCCTAAGGAATCTTAACTTCAGGGCCCTATGTTTGCATTCCAGATAGGCTGCTTGTAGTTTGTGTTTTTGTTTTTCATGGTAATTGGCATTGAGAGGCTGTGGAAATTTTATATTTTCAATTTTATAGATTTTTTTAAATCAAAAAAATAATCCTCCTACAACATGTAAAAGGAGTAGGAACAGGAAATCCTGAACCCAGAATGCCTGATAAATTGTTTGTATTATTTCTACTTCCTGATGAATTGATGTGAATGTTAGTATTGAAATGTTTCAAATGTTTCACAGTAAGTAACATTATTTATTTTAACATTTATGAAATAATTATTTGTATTCATTTATAATCATTTTTCTATTAATTCATATTATAGAATTGGATTAAATGACAATTTTATATCTACACTGAGTAAAAAAAATTTCTGAATATGCATAGATATGAAAATTCAGTACTGTTTTCTACCATTCATTTAGGATCAGTATTTCTATCCCTAATATAACAATTGCTAAAAATATTTATAAATTGCTACCAAACCAAGTAGTTGTTTAACCAAGCAATATACCACAATTTTATAAACTTCAAAGGATTAAAATCTCCCTTGTGTCTTCTCTGAATCATTTACCCACTAGAGCATGGACACATTCCACCGTTGTATTAATATAACTAGCAGTGGAATAAAAGCAAAATGAATTACCTCATTGATTTTAACTCAAATAATTCTTGAAAATGGTAATCTGAGTCAGTCATAACTAATCAAAATGTCATTTTTATAATTTTAGAAATGAATACTCTTTTTCATCTCAAGAAAATGTATTTTATATTTACACATCTATTTAAAAATCAGCAGTACTAAAATCTCAGATAATGTATTTTTATAAACACATAATTTTTCTCTTTGAATAGAAGACAATTATCTTTCCATCATTTCCTTACACTTGCTTATGACAGAGTTATACAGTGGCATTTCCTGAATACATAGTGCTGGGAATACAATGCCACCTATTCATCTGTTTCTCATCAATAACATTTGTTTTGTTTGTGGTGATTTAAGAATTCTCTAGGGCAATTTAGGTTTTCTCTACCATGCTCTTCACTTTTCTGAAAGTCCTTCCCAGCAGAGTTTTTAATGTCCATATTTCTGATAACAGTCTGTTAAAAATCATCTAGACATTTTCTATCATGGGCTCCTCAAAAGTATTCCAGTTTCTTCCCCTGTTCAATTCCAAAGCCACTTACACATATTTTAGGTGTATGTCACAGCAGAACCTCATTCCTGGTACCAAATCTGTAGTCTCCTATTGCCATAAAAAATTACTACTAATTAGTATTTAAAACAATGATTACTTGTTACTTAACCCTTTCTATGAGTCAGAAGTTCATGCTGCTGACACTCAGATGGCTTCTCTGCCTTGATTACCCAGGGTCAAAATCAGTAGATCCATTGGGCTGATCCATTTTCTGAAAGCTCTGAAGAGGAATATTCTTCTGGGCTCATTCAGGTTGTTGAAATTTCATTTTCTTGTTATACTTCTCGTGTTGTATAGGATCTCTTCAAGCCAGGAACAATGAGCATAATCATTGTGCTTCGAATTTATGACTTTTTTCTTCTCTTCTCCTCTTCTTATTTTTAAACAGTTTATAAAGAGATTATACTTAAGGCAAGTCCTGAAGTTTGGGCAGTATAAATGCTAGAAAAAAAAGTTTTGTGAATAACTATCACTCTGTGCAAACTTCTTGGAATAAAATATCTTGGATTTTTTTGGAGAAGCAGCATAAAATAAGGTTGGAATGAGAGTCAGGGGCAGATTATAAATAATTCCAAAGTACAGCAAATATATTTTGATTCTGATCACAAATAATATTGGAAATCATTCTAAGTTTTAAGTCTGTGTGTGTGTGTGTGTGTGTGCCTGTGCTTATAGTATGTGTTGATTGTGAGAAGCACAATCAAATTTGTTGTTGTATATGAATTTCTAGGAATTCCTTATATATTCTGTATTCAATACCTTTTCTAGTTTTTGTCAACAATCTAATCTTCTGGCTTTATTTTTTGTCAACTGTCTTCTGTCTGTGTGTCTTCATGTTTCACCTTCTCAATAGTGTCTTTAATTAACAGAAATTCCTACTTTTAACCATTTTCTTTATGCCAGTGATTTTTTGTCCTGTTGGAAGATTGATTTTCTTGCCACAAATTTGTTAAAGTATTTCCTTATGTAACTGTTATTGTGCTTCACATTTAGGTCTTCAGTTATCTAGAATTGATTCTTGTACTTAATGTACACTGAGTCGTTTCATTTTTTTTAATACAAATGATACAGTATCACCTTTTGCAAAGTAGTAGTATTTTGAAAATGTTTGCATCCAAATCAAAAGATACAGTGATCTCCAGTTGTTTTGTTTTGTTTCTTGTGAAGTCTTTGTCTTGATATAAAGATAAGCTTGGCTTCAAAAATGAGATAAAAATGTTCCCTCATCTTCCATTTTTACACAACAGTTTGTGAAGAACTATTGTTAAATTTTTAAAAAATATTTGATAAAATTCTCCAGTGAAGCTACTGGGCTGTTTATTTGGGGATTTTCAAATTATGATTTCATTCTTTTTGTTTGCTATGTGTCTAAGCTTTATTATATGGTCTTGAATCTTCGGTCTTGTTAACACATACCTTTCTAGAAAACTGTAGATTTCCTCTAGGCTATCTAATTTGTTAGTATACCATTGTTCATGGTATACTCTTGATTTTTCTTCTTTCCCAGTAATGTCAGAGTGATTCTGATTCTAATTTTTCTTTTCTTTTTTTTTTTTTTGAGATAGTGTCTCGCTCTGTTGCCCGGGCTGGAGTGCAGTGGCTGGATCTCAGCTCACTGCAAGCTCTGTCTCCTGTGTTTATGCCATTCTCCTGCCTCGGCCTCCCGAGTAGCTGGGTCTACAGGCGCCCGCCACCTCATCCGGCTAGTTTTTTTTTTTTTTGTATTTTTTAGTAGAGACGGGGTTTCACCGTGTTAGCCAGGATGGTCTCGATCTCCTGACCTCGTGATCCGCCCGTCTCGGCCTCCCAAAGTGCTGGGATTACAGGCTTGAGCCACTGCGCCCGGCCTCTAATTTTTCTAAGTTGTCATCTCTCTTGTCTTATTTGATCAGTTTAGACAAAGTTACGTCAATTTTGTTGATCTTTCAAAGAATCAACTTTTGATTTGATTGATTCCTTTATTTTTATGTTTTATAATTTCCAAATTTGTCTTTAAAATTTCATTCCTTCTGCTCGCTTTGAATCTGTACTGCTCATGTGTCACCTTAAAAAAGGTTTGCCAAATTTTATCTTCCCTCTCAATGTGCTAGATTCAGTTTAGTTTTCAATTTTCTCATAGTTGCTTTTTATATTTTATCCACAACTGTAGTAATAATAGCAGGAATGTTAGGTCGTGGTGATTATACTTTACTTTGACTAACAACAGAAGTCCTCTGTGTTTTTAACTTAACCTGGATAAATATTATTATTAGTCCTCCTTAGGAGAGAAATTCCATAGTTTCTTTTTTCTTAGCTCAGGATATGGACAGATGTATGACTTTATATAAGAAAGTCTCCGTTAAGCAGATATTTTTAAACCTACGTTTTAATGTAGTAGAAAATTACATATTTTAGTATTATAAATTCTGTGAGTGCTCTATTATCTTTAGATCTAGAGTTATTGATATTCATTGGTAGGATTCTTAAAATTTACCCTTCTGAAATTTCAGGAACTGTAGTTTTTAGTAATCCATAAAAGCCACTTAATTTAAGATATCAATTTGAGAGTTACATTTGAGAACAATTTATGAAAGAAAAGGAAGCTGTATAGTAGGCATTTTATATTGGAAAGCAATGCTCATTGTTTTATTAAAATATAAAAAATTCCAAGAGAATGGTTAACATAAAATAACATATAGCTGAAAATGTGCTAACGTTACAACTCCCACAGCCTATAATGAAAAAAAAACTTTTGGTTTCCATAGTTCCTCTAATCTACTGAATGTCACATTCTTTTGTCCACTTTAGCTAAACTTTTATAAAAATTAAAGGTGTCAGAAGCTAAGAAACAGTAGGCCAAAATGAAAATACTTATCAAATCTGAAGGATGATTATAGACAACCATAAAGCATAGGAAAGTTGTGATCTGACTAATATCAGCAATTAGAAGAAATAAGCAATAGTTTTAGATTTTACTTTAGACAAATACAAAGAATCATATTTTTATCACTACACACCAAAAAATGCAAAGTAAAAAGTCAAACCACAAATAGGGTGAAACTATTTGCAATGCATATGTCAGAAAATGTCACTATATCTAAAACACATAAAAACTCATTATATAAATAGCTTGATAAAAAAGGGAGAAATGACTGAAATCAGAAAAATAAAAAAATAAGCTATCCAAATGTCTTCTGAACATGTCAAGAGATCACCAACTTCATTAGTTGTTTGGAAAATGCAAATTAAAATAAAAATCAGATATAATACACATACACCAAAATAGTTAAAACTAAAAATACTGATAACAATAAAGGTTGGCAAGGATGTAGAACAACTGGAACCATAAAACCTCGTTAATAGGAATAAAAAGATTCTCAAATTTGAGAATTTATTGGTAATTTCTAATACATTTAAGTATACAGGCTGAGTATACTGTATCCAAAATTACTGAGACTAGAAGTTCTTTAGATTTCAGGTTTTTTATTATTTTGAAATATCTTGGAAATGGTACCCAGTCCAAACATAAAATTTATTTGTTTTACATATACATTTTTACACATAGCAAAAAGGTAATTTATACAATATTTTAAATAATTTTGTGCATGAAACAATGTGTGTATACACTGAACCACCAAAAAGCAAAAGGTGTTACTATCTCCTTTACCTCGTGGAAAATCTGTGGTTTTTTTGGTGTCATTCCTGACCCCAAATTTATATGTAACCCATAAGCAAACATTTAAAAAATTTTGACCATTTTTCATATTACTGTTTTTTTAAAAAAAGAAATCCCATCTCTACAAAAAAATACAAAAATTGGCTGGACATGGTGGTATACACCTGTAGTCCCAGCTACTTGAGAGGCTGAGGTGGGAGAATTGCTTGAACCTGGAAGGCAGAGGTTGCAGTGAACCAAGACCATGCCACTGTGTTCCAACCTGGATGATAGTGATACCCTGTCTTAAGAAAAAAAGCGAGAGACTCCTGTGCTTTCTTCAATATGTCATTGCATTTTCCAACTCCAGAATTTCTACTTGATTTTTTAAATTATTTCCAATTCCTTGTAAAATTTACCTGATAAAATTTGAATTTCTTCTCTGTGTTATTTGAACTTCTTCTGATATCCTCAAAATAGGTATTTTGAATTCTCTGAATGGTCACATATCTCTTGTTTCTCTGGGATTGGCACCTGGTGTCTGATTTAGTTCAATTGGTAGGGTTATGATTTCATGAACGGCATTGATACTTTTGGATGTTTGTTGGTGTCTGGGCATTTAAGAGTATTCACAGACTTTTCACAGTCGGAGTTTGTGCTCACACTTCTTGAGAATGCTTTATAGATGTTTTATGGGACTTAAGTGCTGTAATTCAAGTTTTGACCACTGCATTCATATCTGCCTTAGGGGCAAGCCAATCCCAGTGATGCTGTAGTTCTTGCAGAATCATAGAGGTACCACCTTGGTGTTCTTGGATAAAATCTAGAAGAATTATCTTGATTACCAGGCAAGGACTCTTGTTCTCCACTCTTATTTTCTTTCAGTCAGTCAGTTTCTCTCTCTCTTTGTGCTGAGCTGCCTGGAATCAGGGTGGGGTGACACAAGTGTCCTTGTAGCTACTACCACTGGGACTGCACTGAGTTGGACCCAAAGCCAGCATAGTATTGTATCTCACCCAAGACCTGCTGTAACCACTCCCTGCCTACTTCTGAAGGCCCTATAGCTGTACAATCAGCATGTGGTAAAGCGAGCCAACCTATTTCCTTTCTTTCAGTTCAGTAAGTTCTCCAGGACTCTGGGAATGTCCTTCTTTTGAGAAGCGGCTATTCATGTCCTTTGCCCACTTTCAAATGGGCTTGTTTGTTTGTTTGCTTGTAAGTTTATTTAATTTCCATTTAGATTCTGGATATTTGACCTTCGTTGGATGCATAGTTTGCAAATACTTTTTTCCGATCTGTAAGTTGTCTGTTTACTCTGTTGAGTAAAATTTGTTTCTTTTACTGTACAGATTTTTAATTTGTTGCAATTGCTTTTCACATCTTCCTCATAACATCTTTGCCAGAGCATATGTCCAGAATGGTACTTATTAGATTATATTATAGAATTTTTATAGTTTTAAGTTTTCAATTTAAGTCTTTAATCTATCATCAGTTGATGTTTATATGACATAAAAAGAGGTCCAGTTTCAGTCTTCTGCATATGGCTAGCCAATTATCTGAACACAATTTATTGAATAGGGAGTCTTTTCCCCATTGCTTGTTTTGGTCAACGTTGTTGAAGATGAAATGGTTTTAGGTATGTGGCATTATTTCTGGTATATCTATTCTGTTCCATTGGTCTATGTGTCTGTTTTTGTGGAGGTATCATGCTGTTTCAGTCACTGTAGCCTTGTAGTATAGTTTGAGGTTGGGTAAGAAGATGCTTCCAGCTTTGTTCTTTTTGTTTAGGATTGCCTTGACTATTTGGATTTATTTTTGGTACTATTTGAATTGTAAAATCGGTTCTTGGAAATCTGTGAAAAATGTCATTGGTTTTTTGCAGTAGTTTCAGAAGGGTGGTACCAGCTCTTCTTCATACATCTGACATGTTGTGGCTGTGAATCTGTCTAGTCCTGGGCTTTTTTTGGTTGGTAGGTTTTTGTTTTGTTTTTCTTTTTCTTTTTTTTTTTTTTCACTGATTCAATCTGGAACTTTTTATTGTTTTATCCAGGGATTCAATTTCTTCCCAGTTCATTCTGAGGAGGTTGTAGGTATCCAGGAATATTTCCATTACTTCTGTGTTTTCTAGTTTATGTGCATAGAGGTATTTATAATAGCCTATAGGGATTTAAAAAAAAATCTGTGGTGTTATTGGTAATTCCACTTTGTCATTTTTAATTGTGTCTATATGGATCTTCTGGGTTTTTTTCTTTATTACTGTAGCTAGTGGTCTATCTTATGAACTTTTTTTAAAGAACCAGTTTATGGATTATTTGATCTTTTGTATAGTTTTATGTCATAGTTTCCTTCAGTTCACTTCTGACTTTGGTTATTTCTTGTCTTCTGCTACTTTTGGGGGCATAATTTGCTCTTGTTTATTTAGTATCTCTATTTGTGATATTAAGGTGTTGATTTGAGATCTTCCTAACTTCTTGATTTGGGCATTTAGTGCTATAAAGTTCCCAGTTAACATTGCCTTAGCTGTGTCCTGAGAGATTCTGGCATGTTGTATATTTGATTTCACTACATGCAACGTTTCTGCCTTAATGTTCTTGAAATAGTTTGACTGTGTCCCCACCCAAATCTTACCTTGAATTCTCACCTTTTGTGGGAGGGACTTGGTGGGAGGTAATTGAATCATGGAGGTAGGTTTTCCCATGCTGTTCTCGTAATGGTGAATAAGTCTCGAGAGATCTGATGGTTCTATAAAGGCAAGTTTCCCTGCACAAAATCTCTCGCTTTGCTTGCTGCCATCCATGTAAGACATAACTTACTCCCCTTGCCTTCCACCATGATTGTGAGTCCTCCCCAACCACGTGGAATTGTAAGTCAATGAAACCTCTTTCTTTTGTAAATTGCTCATTCTTGGGTATGTCTTTATCAGCAGTGTGAAAACAGGCTAATACAGTGCTTATTTACCCAAAAGTCATTCAAGAGAAGATTGTTTAATTTTTAAGCAATGGTATGGTTTTAAGCAATTTTCTTAGTATTCATTTCTACTTTTGTTGCACCATGGTCTGAGAATGTCACTGGTATAATTTCGTTTTTTTGTTTCATTTTGTTTTTGTTTTTTTTAATTTCCTGAGGATTGTTGTGTGGCCAATTGTGTGGTCAATTTTAGAGTATGTGTCATGTGGCAGAGGGGATAATATATATTCTGTCGTTTTAGGGTGGAAATTTCTGTAGATTTTCATTTGGTCCATGTGATCAAGTATTGAGTTCAGCTCATGAATTTTTATTTTTATTTTTTTAAATTTTTTTGCCTGATGATTTATGTAATACTGTCAGTAGGGTGTTGAAACCTCCCACTATTTTTGTTTGGGAATCTAACTCTCTTCATAGGCCTTTCAGAAGTTTCTTTATAAATCTTGGTGCTCCTGTGTTTGGTGCATATATATTTATAATAGTTAGATCTTTTGTTGAATTGAACCCCATACTGTTATGTAATGCCTATCTTTGTCTCTTTTATATCTGCTAGTTTAAAGTCTGTGTTGTCTGAAATTAGGATAGCAAACATAGCTTTTTTCTCTTTTTCATTTGTTGGGTGATATGCTTTGGCTCTGTATCCCCAACCACATCTCATGTTGAATTGTTCCAAGTATTGAAGGAGAGGCCTGGTGGAAGGTGACTGAATCATGGGGGTGGACTTCCCCCTTTGCTGTTTTCATGATAGAGTTCTCACAAGACCTAATTATTTAAAAGTGTGCAAAACCTCCCCCTTCACTGTCTCTCTCCTGCTCCACCATGTGAATATTATACCTGGTTCCACTTCACCTTTCATCATGATTGTATGTTTCCTAAGGTCTCACCATCCATGCCTCTTATACAGCCTGCCAAACTTTGAGTTAATTCAATCTCTTTTCTCCATAAACTGCTCAGTCTCAGGTATTTCTTTATAGCAGTATGAGAACAGACTAATATACTTGGTAGATGTTTTTCCATCCTATTATTTTGAATCTATGTGTGTTATGGCATGTGAGATGGATCTCATGAAAACAACATACCACTGGGCCTTGCTTCTTTATCGAACTTGCCACTCTGTCTTATTTAATTGGGGTATTTAACCCATTTACATTCAAGGTTAGTATTGAAATGTGTGGCTTTAATTCTGTCATTGTCTTATTAGCTAGTTATTATACAGACTTGTTTGTGTGGTTGCTTTTTAATGTTACTGGTCTGTGAACCTAAGTGTGTTGTTGTAGTGCATGGTAAAAGTCTTTCCTTTCCTTATGTAGCACTTCCTTCAGGGCCTCTTGTAAGGCAGATCTAGTGGTAACAAATTCTCTCAGATTTGCATGTCTGAAAAGGATCTTACTATTCCTTATTGTATGAAGCTTAGTTTGGCAGTATATAAAATTCTTGGTTGGAAATTCTTATCTTTAAAAATGATGAATATAGGCCCCCAATATCTTCTGGTTGTAGGCTTTCTGTGGAAAGGTCCACTGTTATCCTGATGGGGTTCTCTTTGGTTGGGTGACTTACCCCTTTTCTTTAGCTGCTTTTGACATTTTTCCTTTCATTTTTACCTTGGAAAATCTGATGAATATTTGCTTTCGGATGGTCTTCTTGTGCTGTGTCTTACAGGGGTACTCTGCATTTCTCAAAAATAAATGTTAGCCTCTCTAGCAAGGTTGGGAAAGTTTTCATGAATAATAACCTGAGATACGTTTTTCATGTTGCTTGCTCTCTCCTTGTCTTTTTCAGGGATGCCCATGAGTTCTAGCTTTCGTCTCTCAATAAAATTCCATATTTCTACAGATTTTATTTGTTCTTTTTTCTTTATTTTTGTCTGTCTTAGACATCCAGTCTTCAAGGTCTGATATGCTTTTCTGAGCTTGATCTATTCTGCTGTTAATACTCATGATTGCATCATTAAATTCTTGTAATGTGTTTTTGAGCTATATATGATCATTTATACAGCTTTTTATTTTTTATTTTTTATTTTTATTTATTTATTTTTTTTTGAGACGGAGTCTTGCTCTGTTGCCCAGGCTGGAGTGCAGTGGCCGGATCTCAGCTCACTGCAAGGTCCGCCTCCTGGGTTCCCGCCATTCTCCTGCCTCAGCCTCCCGAGTAGCTGGGACTACAGGCGCCCGCCACCTCGCCCGGCTAGTTTTTTGTATTTTTTAGTAGAGACAGGGTTTCACCGTGTTAGCCAGGATGGTCTCGATCTCCCGACCTCGTGATCCGCCCGTCTCGGCCTCCCAAAGTGCTGAGATTACAGGCTTGAGCCACCGCACCCGGCCTACAGCTTTTTAATAATGACCATTTATCTGTTACCTCATTTTATTGTAAACGTTAGATTCCTTGCATTGGGTTTCAACTTTCTCCTGAATCTCAATGATCTTTGTTTCTCTCAGTGTTCTGAATTCTGTTTCTGTCATTTCACCCATTTCAGCCAGGTTAAGAATCATTGCTGGGAAACTACTGCAGTCATTTGGAGGAAAAAGATATTCTGGCTTTTTGTGTTGCCAAAGTTCTTATGCTGGTACTTTCTCATCTTTATGTACTAGTGTTCCTTTAAATGCAGTGTAAATTGAGCACAGTTATTAGACTTCTTTTATCAGTGTTTTCAGATTGTGAGGCTTTGTGCAGGATCTTTATTTGTAGCTACATTGTTGTCCTTGGTTTCACAGGCTGGGCTGGGGTTATATTAGCAATGTATTTTTGATGTTGAAGCTTCGGGCTGTGATCCAGTAGATGATGCTTAAGCATAATGGCACGTCTGATACACATCTGATATCCAAAACTCTGAATAAACTTATAAAATATTCTTTAACTTTGCAGACTTTTTCCATACAGTAGCTGTTAAGAGCATAACTTCTGGAGCCAGAATACCTGTGTGGAAATTCTGACTCTTCCTGTTCCAGTTTCTACTACTGTGTAACATATACTTTAAAATTTATCTGTTTAAGACAATTACAATTGACCCATGAACGACACCTGTTTCAACTGTCTTGGTCAAATTATATGCAGATATTTTAACCTAGCTATGGATCAAAAATACTGTATTAGAGGGATGTGAAAGCTGATTATGCAGAAGATCAACTTTTTAAATATTTTGTGTATTGGGTTGCACAGAGTCAACTGAGGGATTTGAGTATGCATGGATTATGGTATACAGCAGAGGTCCTGGGACCAATCCCCTACATTCACTGAGGGATGGCTGTACCTTATTATGCTCATGGGTGCAGTGGTCAGTAATTTGGACAAGACACAGTTAGGGAGACTTGTCTCTGCTCTATGAAATCTGAATTTTACGTGGGCAAACTCGAAGGCTGGGCATACAAGAGTTGGTGGGACCAGAAACATATAAAGACTCATTCACTCCTCTGTCTGGCATCTGGAATGGTAGAACTATTAGACTAGAGTTAATGCAGATCTAAATGCCTACATTCGGCCTCTTCTAAGCTATTACTCACAGCATGGTGTTAACTACTCACAGGCCTAATCAGGGCTCCAAGTGCCAGTGTTACAGGAAATACAGTGGCAGTTGCATCACTGTCTTAAACCTAACCTCCTCTGAAGGTATACAATATACCTTTTATCATTGTCTATTATTATGAGTCACCTAAGTTTCCCTTTGAATAAATGTTACTGAATTCTCAGTCATTCTTATGAAAATTGCTACAGTCTCCTAGAGTTCTCTAATTTTGAGCAAATTGCCTAACTTTATTACTTGAGTTTTTTAAACTATAGAAGAAATATAATAATAATAATTACCTCATCGGTTTTTGTATTCAGTGAATTAATATGTATAAACTATTTGGACAGTCTATGGCATATTGCAAATGTTCAATAAGAATTTAATAATTATTTCTATTATCACAATTATTTTAGGAGAGCAAGTAAACACAGTGGAACCCACCTCTGGGAGGTTTGCTTTCCTTAGTATTGTTAATTCATTAAAAAATCTATTAATATAATTAAATAATTAATAAATATAAACAATATTTATTTATATAAAAGGAATGTCTAAGAATAAAGGAAATGAATACTTCAGAAAAATATAAAAGATGTAGATTTACAATAACAATATATTAAACTACTAGTAAAGAAGTTTTATAAATGCACTATTCCAAGTAATCATTTTACAAATGATAAGAAGCATTCATGAGCAAGCTTAAATGATTTGCATTAAGTCAGGGGAGGCCTTAGGGAACCAAGGTCCCTAAGGTCACTGTAGAGTGGCTTATCCTTTACACTATAGTGCTGCAATTTTAATTAATATTTGTGAATTTTTTAACTTTGAATATCTGTGAATTAAATGAAGAGGAAAGAGCAAAAAGTAGAGATAAATTTACTAGTTTTAAATTCCTTTAGCACATGAATTCATCACTTGTTAATAACTTAGGAACTTTCTTCTAACAAAGAAAAGAAATATTTTTGTAACAGAAACTACCAGAAGTGGTTATTTTGACACGTTGTTTAGTATGTACTAAATATTTTTTAATATATTACATGTAAATAGTATCCTACTGCAATAATTCAAGATCCACTCTCGAAATATATTGCTTCATAATATCTGGACTTCAGCTAGGCAAACTCAATGGCTGGATATGCAGGAGTTGATGGGGCTGAATTTCTTATGGGAGAATATTTTTATTTACAAAAATAGAATATCATTGACAAAATTTAAACATTTTTCAAAGCAATAACTACAGTCTTTGGTCAGAAATATCCTTTCACTGGTATGAAATATCTTTAACACAAAGTAGTGATTTAAATATAATGAAAATTATTGGTCTGTATATTTACAGACATGAAAGTTTGTATTTGACTGAGAAATAGACAATTTAAGTTAACTTTATTTTAATTCAGTTATTGACTTAAATTGCCAAAGTTATAAAGTTACAAGCATTTTATATATTTTGTAGAAGTTGACACCTATTACACTAGACCTTTATGCTTGAATAAGCACAGATAAAGTGATACAACCACAGGAATATAAATATTTATTGCAAAATCTTATTTTGCTATAGAAAATAATAAACACTTTATTTCTACATTTGCTGAGTGTGCTAAGTTTTCATTGTATAAATCATATTTTTGCTTTAATCATATATATCAGCATGTCAAAATCATGACTGAACTTATTCATGGTAATTTAAATTAGACATACAATTTAAATATACTTATGAAAAAATATCATCTTTTAAATGGTCACTTATGACCAATAACTTAAGCAAAACTCTTAGGTAATCAAATACATCATTACTTTTTAATTCTTAAAGTATAAAATACAGAACTCTTTGTGATTATCTTATATAGCTTCAATGTTATAGATTGAAGATATTATAGATATTAGATAATCTAATAAACATAAGTATGCATCCCACTTATGACCTAGTATGTAACAGATGTGCTCTAATTATTTCTTTAAAATGCTAAGTAATCATAAACATATGTTGGAGTAACCAGAAAAGTTATCAGGTATATACTAGTTAAACATTTTTGTCTCATTTTTTATTTTCTAAGATGACTAAGATACATAAAGTCACTTCCCAATCATCAGATCATGCACGTTGTCTGCTGGGAGAGTGGTAAACCTAGGCAGAAAGGTAAGCAACATTCTAAGAGAGAAAGGACAGAGATCACCAAACATTTCCCTTTTGAGGTAAACATGGACCACGTGGGTGATAATTTTGTTAACCTAAATAACAAAAGGGACTCTCTAATATTTTTTAAAAGCTACTTATTTGGAAATAGGGTACTGTAATGGGGATACTCCTGCCATAACGAACTGTACACATATTCAGAAAGTAAAGAAGACAAAGGTTTTTTAAATAAAAAATGAGGAGGATTACATAATTGTTTTAAAATTGTTATCTTTGGATTCAAAGATGAATAATAAGGGTGACAACAGTCTGTGGTTGGACAGACAGTTGCTCAATAGATGTCCTTGCAGTAGTATTTTTTTAGTAAGGTTGCAATGCCCTTTGCATAAGATTGTGTTTTTTGCAGTTTTTTGGTGAGAGTTTTTGTTATCAATCATACAAGCATAAGAACATTCTCCTCATAGCCTTTCTGGCTCCACTTGCAAGGATAATTTTAACATTAATTGTTTGGATGAGCGGAGGCAAGATGGTGCACTTCCGGGTTCTTCATCCCCCCCCCCTCCAACTTTTCCCGCGCGCGCGAAAATGCAGCCGACGCCCGGGAAGGTGCAGACCAACTGGGCATGCGCCAGGTGACGTCAATCTGAAGAGACCAAGATTTACCTGGTCGCACCTGCGGAACGCCCCCGGACACGCCCGTGCCCCGCCTATCGCCCTCCCACTCCCAGAAAAGCCGCTGCGGACCAGTGCCACGCGCGGACTTCCCAGCTTCCCCACTGCGGTCGGGACTGCCGGAACTCCGTCCGAGGGCAGCATGGAGAACTCTGGGGCCTCAGTTGCCGGAGGCCAACAGACCTCTCCTTACCCACCTTCTTCCCCTGAAGCTAGGTGACCAAAATAAACTTGCAGTTTTGCTCCTACCCTTGCCTAGTCGCTGGTTCCTTTGCGCCCGCTCTGGTGGTCTTAGAAAAAAAAAGTCAGTTGGTGCCGAACCCGGGAGGAGACCCCTCCTCGGGGCCCCCAGGGCCTGTGGAGCCTCCTCCTCCTCCTCGCTCCACGCCGCAGACGGACCAGGACCTGAGACCGCTTCCCTCACTCTCACGGCCTCTCTGGGGTAAGTGCCCTTGTCTCCTCTTTACCTCCCTCAGCCAGAAATCCTGCGCAGGTCCGGGGTCCATTTGGAGCCACCACGTGGCTCGGGAGACCCGTTCAGGACGGAGACGTCCGCCTGAAGGTAATCTCCACTTAGGCTTCAAGAGCCTCTCGTCTGTCTCTGCTGGTTCCAAAGGACGCTTTGAAGCCAGGCAGGGATCCATTCCCATGTCCATTGGGTCCATTGTTGTCGGTAAAGAGGAAACAAATGGGAAACCCCCAGTCCAAATTTCCAAAGAGCACTCCCTTGGGGTGCCTCCTAGCCAATTTAAAAACCTTACAGCTTGAACAAGACCTTAGGAGGAAGCGGTTAATTTTCCTTTCCACTGTGGCGTGGCCCCGATACAAACTAGACAATCAGTCTCAGTGGCCACCGGAGGGCACCCTAGATCGCAATGTTCTGACCGACCTCAGCAATTTCTGCCAGCGGTTAGGCAAGTGGTCTGAAATTACGTACATACAAGGCTTTTGGGCCTTACGCTCTCGTCCCGACCTGTGTAGCCGGTGCTCTTCGGCCCAAGTTATGCTAGCCAAGGACGCCGGCTCACAGGAACCCGAAAAAGAGGAGTCTTCATTCCTTTCTGTTCAGCCGGAGGATCTAGGGTTTCCCTCACTTCCGCCCTATACTTCTCCTCCCTCCGCCCGGACTCCTCCTTCCTCTTCCTTACCTACTAGTAATCCACTCAGTCCCGTGCTTCCTTCGGGGCACCCAACTGGCTGTCTTGAGTCTCCTGTCTCTGCACACACCCGCTCTAAGTGCCCTGCTGATGCCTCCACTCCTGCCCCACACCCTCCTACAGTGTTAGCACCTTTGCGAGAGGTGGCTGGGGCGGAGGGGGTAGTCAGAGTACATGTCCCTTTTTCATTGGCCGATCTTTCCAAAATTGAAAAGCGTTTAGGGGATTTCTCAGCTAATCCCACCGTTTACATAAAGGAATTTAGGTATCTTTGTCAGGCTTATGACTTAACTTGGCATGACCTCCAGGTTATCCTAACCTCCACCCTAAACCCTGAGGAGCAAGAGCGCATCCTAGCGGCCGCCAGGCAGCACGCCAACCAACTACATTTAACTGATGCCACCATCCCACTAGGGGAGCAAGCAGTCCCCTCGGCAGACCCAGACTGGAACTACCAAGCAAACCAGCCTGGGCGCCGTAGGCGAGACATAATGGTTCAGTGTTTGTTGGCTGGTATGCAAACAGCCTCAAACAAAACTGTAAATTTTAACAAATTAAAAGAAATTATACAAAATCCAGAAGAAAATCCAGCCGCATTCTTAAATAGGCTGACTGAGGTTCTAACCCAATATACCCGGTTAGATCCGGCCTCCCCCACAGGGGCCACCATTTTGGCGTCTTATTTCATTTCTCAATCAGCTCCTGACATTCGTAAGAAACTTCAAAAGGTAGAGGATGGTCCTCAGGCACCAATACAAGATCTGGTTAAATTAGCCTTTAAGGTCTATAACTCCAGAGAGGAGACGGCTGAGGCAGTGCGACAGGCACGCCTCAAACAGAAGGCCCAGCTCCTAGCAGCGGCTTTACAGCCCAGTCGTAACCCCAGGCCAGAGAGTGCACACTCCGCAGACTCCAAGGCTACGAAAGGAGCCTGCTATAAGTGCGGCAAGGCAGGACACTATGCCAACAGGTGTCCGCAAGGTCCCCGAGCCCCAACGCAGCCTTGCTATAAGTGCAAGGCGTCAGGACATTGGGCCAATGAATGTCCTAAGCCTCGTCCACCAGCAACCCCCTGCCCTGCTTGCCAGCAGGGAGGACACTGGAAGTCTGATTGCCCCACCCTGAGAACAGGTGCTGCGTCTCCACGTGACCCCCTTTCCCAGGATCCTGGGAGCTCCTTCCAGCTCCTACATCTGGACGACAACGACGACTGAAGGTGCCGAGACTCGGGGACCCCCATCACCCTCGCCGAGCCGCGGGTAACTCTCCTGGTAGCGGGTAAGACAATTAATTTTTTAATAGATAGCGGGGCTACCTATTCTGTTTTGCCGTCCTTCTCTGGACCTAGCCTTCCATCCGATATCTCTGTAGTAGGAGTAGACGGAAAGCCATCCACCCCACGAAAAACTCCACTCCTTAGTTGCTGCCTGGCCAACAACTACTTTGCGCACTCGTTCCTCATTATACCCTCATGCCCTACCCCCTTACTAGGCCGAGACATCCTAAGCACCTTAAAGGCCTCCATATACATTCCCACCAACTCATCCACTCCCCTTCAACCCCCTCATGACCTGTTGCTCATGCTTTGTGCAAGTGCACAGGCTCCTCCTATGTCGCCCCCACCCCCCACCTTCCCTATTTCTGTACACCCTCAAGTGTGGGACACTTCCACCCCGGTCATAGCTGCCCACCACCCACCAGTTCTCGTCAAGCTCAAAGATCCCACTCGTTTCCCAAACCGCCCCCAATTCTCTCTCTCTCCGACACATCTACAAGGTTTAAAGCCAATTATCACGCGACTACTTAGCCAACATATTCTTGTCCGCACACATTCCCCCTGTAACACTCCAATACTTCCAGTTAAAAAGGCAGACGGAACGTATAGGTTAGTACAGGATCTTAGGCTAGTCAATGAAGCCACCCGTCCCACGCACCCTGTAGTTCCCAACCCTTACACCCTTCTGTCCCATATCCCCACCAATTCTACTTATTTTACTGTGCTAGACCTTAAGGATGCTTTCTTTACTATACCCCTACACACAGACTGCCAGTTCCTTTTTGCTTTCACATGGGAGGACCCAGACACACATACCTCCACTCAACTGACGTGGACAGTCCTCCCACAAGGGTTCCGGGACAGCCCCCATTTCTTTGGTCAGGCCTTAGCGAAAGACCTTGCCTCTTGCCCTCTCACAAAGAGCAAAGTTCTGCAGTATGTAGATGATCTCCTAATCTGTAGCCCTACCAAACAAGACTCTCTTCTAGACACTGCAACTCTCCTCAACCATTTAGGCTCATTAGGTTATAGAGTATCTGAACACAAGGCCCAAATTTCTTGCCAAACCGTCATATACTTAGGAATTGAAATCACCCCAACAACCGGTCACTAACTACTGACCGCATGGCCCTAATACGTAACCTTCTTCCCCCTCAAGATGCAAAAGAAATTCAATCCTTCCTAGGTCTAATAGGTTTCTTCAGACATTGGATCCCCAATTTTGGAATCCTAGCCAAACCTTTATACGCTGCAGTTAAAGAAACCCCACATGGGCCTTTGTCCAACCCCAAGTTAATCTCGACTCATTTCACCCGCTTAAAAGCTTGCCTTCTCTCACAACCCACTCTCTCACTGCCTGATTTCCAGCGTCCCTTCCAACTCTTTACAGATGAAAGGCAGAAAGTGGCAGTTGGTCTCTTAGCCCAGCCTGTCGGTAACACCCACCGTCCTGTGGCCTATCTATCCAAACAGCTAGACCCAACTGTACAAGGCTGGCAACCTTGTCTGCGTGCGCTAGCAGCAGCAGCCTGCCTGACCCAGGAAGCAAAAAAGCTCATTAGAGGCAGTAATCTGACAGTCTTCTCCACACACCGTCTTCAGGATCTCATCTCTCATAAAAGTATTAGCCACTTAACTCCATCCCGGCTCCAGCTTTTCCATGTCTTATTCATAGAAGACCCCACTGTTACTTTAGAAGTTTGCTCCTCTCTAAATCCAGCCACTTTACTGCCAGGCTCTCTTAAACCACTCCATACTAAACATTCTTGTCCTGAGGTTCTGGAGGCCCAGCCCCCCAGCCACCTACACTTGCATGACCAGCCCCTTCAGAATGCACAACTAACCCTATTTGTGGATGGCAGCTCCTTTATCAACCCTCAAGGAAACAGACAGGCAGGATATGCAGTAGTTACCTCTTCCACAGTTTTGGAGGCAAAACCCCTACCACAAGGGACCACATCACAGCAGGCAGAACTCACTGCACTAACCAAGGCACTCCTACTATCAAAAGGAAAAACAGTAAACATATACACAGATTCTAAATATGCTTTTCTAATCGCACACACTCATTCAGTTATCTGGAGAGAGAGAGGGTTTTTAACCACCGGCGGTACCCCTATTATTAACAAAAACCAAATACTCAAACTACTAGATGCACTGTCGGCACCTTCCAAGGTAGCCATTATACATTGTAAAGGGCACCAAACTTCATCTAACCTGGTAGCAGCCGGCAACAATTTCGCTGACATCACTGCCAAGTCAGCCGCCGGATTTTCCACCCCTAAGCCTCCTTCCGCCTGTTTTCTCTCCCCCCAGTATGCCCCTAATTACACTCAGGAAGAAAAGGCTAAGCTATTACAAAATCCAACAGCCAAACTAGCTACGGGTGACTGGATTATATTAATAACAAACTAGTTATTCCTGAAACACAACTCCATACCATTCTAACAGACATACATAATTCTTTACATATAGGACCCAAAGCCTTATATAATTTCCTAAATCCCCTCCTCCACTGTCCAACACTACAAAAACACTTACTTACAATCAACCAGCAGTGCTCTACCTGCCTAAAGGCAAATCCTCAAGGCGCATTGCGTAATCCCCATCCCAGCCATCAACTCAGAGGATACCAACCAGGTGAAGATTGGCAAATTGATTTCACACATATGCCAAAACATAAAAAATTCAAATACCTCTTAACCCTTGTGGACACCTTTTCCGGGTGGATCGAGGCCTACCCTACCACAGGAGAAACCGCTAACATTGTTGCCTCTATACTCACTGAACATATTATTCCTAGGTTTGGCCTCCCGGTCACTCTTCAATCTGATAATGGTCCAGCATTCATCTCTAAGGTAGTCCAACAGGTGGCAGCCCTCCTACACATCACCTGGAAACTCCACATCCCTTATAGGCCCCAGTCTTCTGGTAAGGTAGAAAAGGCTAACGGACTCATCAAACAGCAGCTCACCAAACTCTCAATCGAAACCCGGCAGTCGTGGGTAACTCTCCTTCCCTTAGCCCTGACCCAGCTGCGGGCAGCACCTCGAAGCCCAACAGGTCTCAGTCCATTCGAATTAGTCTACGGACGGCCCCTAACCCTCCAACAAATACCTTCCCTGCCAGCCCCTTTGGCGAACTACCTCCCATATCTCACTCTTCTCAGACAACTCCTAAGACAACACGCTGAGTTAGCACACCCTCCTCCAACAGACGCCTACAACCCACATCTCTCCCTCAGTCCTGGAGACCAAGTATACATAAAAGATATCCAAGCCAAAGACTTACAGCCCAGGTGGAAAGGCCCATACATTGTCCTCCTGTCTACACATACAGCCGCAAAACTCCTAGGACACACGCATTGGATTCATATCTCCCAGCTAAAGAGGGCCCCCACCGGGAACAATCAGTGGACATCAGTTCAACTTTCCCCCACTCGCCTCAAACTTACAAAACTTTCTTAACTAGTTCATGCTCCCTGACCCCTGGCGCTTAGCTCGCTTTCTCACCATCTTCTACATAAACCTATCAGACTTTCAATACATAACCCCAGACCCAGATCTACCTCCAGACAATAGTCCAGAGCAGTGGTTCTCCCATCTCCTAACCTTCATTGAACATCTCCAGTGGCAAGGGACACTCCGTGACTACACGGAAAATGAAGTCTCATTTTATACTTATATTGCTGTTTCACTCATTCACTCAGACCTTTGCTAGTCCGCCTACTGTATGGCAATTTTTTTCTCATCACTGAAACTTGGCCACAAGACAGCCGAACACACTCAGTAGTACATAGCTCTGCCAGTTGCCTTCCTTAAGGCTATCAAACTTCTCTCCACACAATAGAGACCCCTTTCTCATGGCTCGCACTTATCTGCCAAAGGCTAGACTTAACCTACACTGTGAATATAACCAATCTCTCCCACTGCTTCCTCTGTGAGGCTTTAGAAGGCCCCCACCTAGTGGCAGCCCCCTGCCCATGGCCTTCAACACAACTGGTCAAACATCCCACAATTCACTTACACTCCAGGCGCCACTATACCAGAAATCCAAACTGCCCAATCCTTCCTTTCCGTTATTCAACTCCAAATTCATCCTGAGGTAATCATGCTCAGGCACCCAATGGAGGCCACACAGCCCCCATTGAAGGCTATTTCTCATCCAAACTGCCCAATCCTTCCTTTCCGTTATTCAACTCCAAATTCATCCTGAGGTAATCATGCTCAGGCACCCAATGGAGGCCACACAGCCCCCATTGAAGGCTATTTCTCGTCCAAACTGCCCAATCCTTCCTTTCCGTTATTCAACTCCAAATTCATCCTGAGGTAATCATGCTCAGGCACCCAATGGAGGCCACACAGCCCCCATTGAAGGCTATATCTCGTGCAACTGATCTCTCTCTAAAACTCTTAACCATACAGCCATTAACTGATCCCTCTATGTCCCCGTGTCCTTGGTCCTCAGTCTAACTTTATACAGCCAGGCAGAAGTAGCAGAGCTTTTCCAGCAACTTTCCATGCCACTACGCCACCCCCGTAAAAAAAAAAACGGGCTGTTGTCCTCCCTCTAGTTATTGGAATCAGCTGAAAGCCTGGCCTCCCTGCAGCGCCGAACTACCTCAATAGCCTAAGTAGCTGCCCAAAACAGGCGAGCCCTAGACTTGCTTATAGCTGAAAAAGGAGGCACTTGTCTCTTCCTTGGAGAAGAGTGCTGCTATTATGTTAGCAAGTCAGGCCTAGTAGACACTAACATTCAAACCCTCAATAAAATAAAAAACTGAGATACAAAACCTTAACACCCCAACCTTGCCAGGACCTTCCTTCTGGGTTTTGCCCATATTCTGACAAATGCTTCCATACCTCGTTCCTATACTAATACTGTGTCTTATTTTATTTTTCATCCGTGCGTCCAAATGCCAACCATGGGCCCCGACCTTAACGACGCCCCTTAACAGCAGGAAGTAGCCAGACAGACCACGGCGCCCCTTTATCACTATTACCAATAAAAGGTTGGACTGTTTGGATGAGCGGAGGCAAGATGGTGCACTTCCGGGTTCTTCATCCCCCCCCCCCCAACTTTTCCCGCGCGCGCGCGAAAATGCAGCCGACGCCCGGGAAGGTGCAGACCAACTGGGCATGCGCCAGGTGACGTCAATCTGAAGAGACCAAGATTTACCTGGTCGCACCTGCGGAACGCCCCCGGACACGCCCGTGCCCCGCCTATCGCCCTCCCACTCCCAGAAAAGCCGCTGCGGACCAGTGCCACGCGCGGACTTCCCAGCTTCCCCACTGCGGTCGGGACTGCCGGAACTCCGTCCGAGGGCAGCATGGAGAACTCTGTGGGCCTCAGTTGCCGGAGGCCAACAGACCTCTCCTTACCCACCTTCTTCCCCTGAAGCTAGGTGACCAAAATAAACTTGCAGTTTTGCTCCTACCCTTGCCTAGTCGCTGGTTCCTTTGCGCCCGCTCTGGTGGTCTTAGAAAAAACAAGTCATTAATGACTCCATTTTAACTTTGACAACCTCCAAAATTTTCAATAATAGCTGTGATAAACCCAGCCTAAATTCTTTTTGATGCAAGTTTACTGCTCTGACACATGAAAAGTAGCTATAGAAAGACAAATGTCTCAAAAATAACTGTGAGTATAGCTCTGCAAATATTTCACCTAGAAATAGCTCAAAGTATTATTGAGGGAGGCTTACCAGCAAAAGCAGAACCATTCTAGGGTAAAGGAGGTTAAATGTTTCAAATTCCATAAACGTCTCTGGGTCCCCAACATTTTACAAGTAAAAGAGCTGGCTGAGAAAGCTATTCAATGGACTGGGCAGCTTCTTTTATAGAGCAGTATAGAAGAAATGCCCGAGGCTCCAATGGTATGGTATAACAAGGCCATGATTAAGGATTATTTACTACTTCTGGAGTAAATAGGTCTATTGCAGTCATCTTTTTCTATCCTTTGGCAGACTGCTTCCAGAACCCACCTCCCTCCCCCAGGTACCAAAATCCACGAAAGCTCTAGTACCTTATTTAAAATAGCATAGAATGTGCATATGATCCACATCCCCCCACATACTTCAAATCATCTCTAGATTACTTATGATATGTAATACAATGCACATATTAATTCATTGAATGGCGATGTAGTACTTGGCAAACGGCAAATGTAAGTTTTGTTTTTTTGAAATTTTGTGGATTTTTTTCTAAATATTTTTGATCCTTGGTTTGTTGAACTCATGAATGCAGAACACATGGATATGGGGGCCAAACTGTATATCTAGCAGGTTTTCAGAATTGTTTTGGAGGAGTGATTGCTGTATACCTTCCATTCTCCCTTCTTTTGAATAGGAGGATTGTGATAGCATCTCCCTTTCTCATTACATGTTGAGAATGTGTGGGAAGAGGGCTTGCATTTTGAATTCACAGATCTATGAATTAAGAGAGGAGCTACATTTTAGAAGTTTATCTCAACATGAAATAATACCAAGATTTTGCACTTTGAACATGATACCACACTTACATAAGACTTTCAGGGTTCTTAGGGTGGGCGAGTATATTTTGCATGTAGCAATGATATGATTAATTGCAGCAAACTGAGAGCTATCATGTATTGTTTGTACTAATGGCTGTACTTATTTCTCTTTCCACATGCATGCTACTTTCCAATATGATTTTGTAGCTCCTTGCATTAAAATTCTGGAATCACCTTCTCATTCACTTTGATCAGTAAAATTATGTGGAAGTGACAATGAGCTGGTTCTAAGCCAGAGCCTCAAAAACTATGACTATTTCCTCTCCATCTTTTTGAAATCTACACAATCATATAAGTTGAAGCCAACACTAACCTACTGGATTATAAGTGGTACATGGCTCAATCACCTCCATCATCTGAGCCATCAGTCATCTTAAGAGTTAGAAAACCTACTAATATGCTGTTGACTTCACACATACATGTGAAGAAGCCCTGCTGAGGCCAGTTTAAATTTTAAACCAACAGAATCATAGGCTAACGAAATGGATGTTTTAAATCACTAAATATTGTGATAGTTTTATTTTCAGCAATATTGACTGATACTGATAGTGACTGACAGATTGAAATAGTTTCAGATTAGGTGTGCTCTCAGGAAAGGGCACCGGAATGAATAAAGAAACTCATCTTGAGAATAAGTAATGACTTTGCTGGTGACCTGGGTACAATAACTGAGCCAATTATTTTAAAGTAAAGTTAGTTGCGGTGGCAGAATATGAATGAGTTGAGCATAGTTTTCCCTCTGGCTATCCTGGCATTACTGAGCATGCTATAGAAATGTGAATAAAAAGCTGAAAAATAAAATACGACATTATTTAAAGTATCATCTAATGACGGCACGAGGCTTAAATGTTACCATAAAGAGAAAGGCCTCCTCTTCTTCCCACTTCCCCATGAGGAAATATGCTAACCTCACTATCTTGGTCATTACTAGAATAAATAGTAAAGTAGGGACTTGTGAAAACTTTCTATTTATGGCAGCAATAGCATATGGCAACAATAGCATTAAAATGACAAATGTTAGGGGTAATTATTAGACCTCACTTCAGATGTTCTTTCCTTGTCCTATGGGCACTCTTCCCTGTTCCTCTCACTAAGTATAGTATAGTATAGTACTTCATGAGAGACACAGGCAAGAGTGCCCATAAGGCAAGTAAACAGAATTTTAAAACTTTAAAAGGAAAAAGTCAGACCACCTACTTGTATTTGTTCATTGCTAGTCTCACCTCAGCTCCTTGAACTGAATCTGGTTATTAGCATATATTCCAAAAATATTTGTTGAATGAATAAATACATGAGCATTAAAAAAGTGATATGCTCTTTCTTTGAGTTTTATATTGGTGAGATAGAAATATTATTTGTAATAACAATATGCATATGCAAGTTATGTAAGGCTATAAAAATACTCAATTGCTTTCCTAAAACAATAAAAATATACAGTTTTTTATACTTGGTACTTTGAAAAGTACCAAAATATACGTTGCTAATCCAATTATAAATGAAATTGTATTAAGTATCCAACAGTATGTCAAGAAGTGTATATTATTTTCGCTATTTTAAAAACAACACAAATTAGAAGAGATTAAGTAGTTTACTCAAGGGCAAGTAATTAGTCATGGATTTTGAACTCAGATCCCGATATGGTTTTGTTCTGTGTCCCCTCCTAAATCTCATCTCAAATTGTAATCCCCATGTATCAAGGGAGGAACCTGGTGGAAGGTGATGGAATTGTGGGAGTGGTTTCTCCTATGCTGTTCTCATGATAGTGAGTGAGTTCTCATGAGATGGGATGGTTTAAAAGTGTTTCGCAGATCCCCCACCCCCAATACTGCTGCCAAGTAAGATGAACCTTACTTCCCCTTTGCCTTCTCCCATCATTGTAAGTTTCTTGAGGCCATCCCAGCTATGCAGAACTCTGAGTCAATTAAACTTCTTTTTTGTAAAAATTAGCAAGTGCCAGGTAGTTCTTCACAGCAGTGTGAAAACAGACTAATACAGAAATTGGTACCAGGAGTAGGATACTGCTATAAAGATAAACTGAATATGTGGAAGCGATTTTGGAACTAGGTAACAGGCAGAGGTTGGAATAGTTTGGAGGGTTCAGAAGAAGACAGGAGTATGTGGAAAAGTTTAGAACTTCTTAGAGACTTGTTGAATGGTTTTGACCAACATGCTGCTATGATATTGACAATGAAGTCCGGGCTGAGGTGGTCTCAGATGGAGATGAGGAACTTATTGGGAACCAGAATAAAAAGTCACTCTTGCTATACTTTAGCAAAGAAACTGGTGACATTTTGACCCCACCCTAGAGATCTGTGGAACTTTGAACTTGAGAGATTATTTAGGATATCATTTAGAAGAAATTTCTAAGCAGCAAAGTGTTCAAGAGATAACCTGGCATTTTCTGAAAGTGTAGTCCCATATGAGTAAACAAAGAGATTATCTGAAACTGGAAATTTTGTTTAAAAGGAAAGCAGAGCATAAAAGTTTGAAATATTTGCAGCCCAACCATATAGTAGAAATGAAAAAACCATAGTCTGGGGAGAAATTCAAGTCAGATGCAGAAATCTGCATAAGTAATGAGGAGCTGAATGTTAAGATAATGGGAAAAATGTCTCCAGGTTATATGAAAGAAATCTGTGGCATCCCCACCCATCACAGGCCTGGAGGCCTAGGAGGGAAAAAAATGGTTTTGTGGGTCAGGCCCAGGGCCTGGCTGCTCTGTGCAGCCTCAGGACATGGTGCCCTGAATCCCTGCTGCTCCAGCTCCAGCCATGGCTAAAACAAGCAAAAGTACAGCTCAGGTTGTTGCTTCACAGGGTACAAGCCCCAAGCACTGGCAGCTTCCAAGTGGTGTTGGGCCTGTGGGCATGCAAAAGACAAGAGGTGATCTTTGGGAACCTCTGCCTAGATTTCAGAGGATGTATGGAAAGGCCTCAATAGCCAAGCAGAAGTCTGCTGCAGGGGCAGAGTCCTCATGGAGAAACTCTACTAGGGCAATACAGAGGGGAAATATGTGGTTGGAGCCCCGACACTGAGTGCCCATTGGGGCAGTGCCTAGTGGAGCTGTGAAAAGATGGCCACCATCCTCCATACATCAGAAAGGTAGATCCATTGACAGCTTGCACTGTGCACTTGGAAAGACAGCAGACACTCAATGCCAGCCTGTGAAAGCAGTCATGGGGTATGTACCCTGAAAAATCACAGGGGCGGAGCTGCCCAAGTCCCTAGGAGTCCACCCCTTGTATCTGCATGTCTAAGTGTGAGATATGGAATCAAAGGAGATCATTTTGGAGCTTTCAGATTTAATTGCTGCCCCACTGGATTTTGGACTTTCATCAAGCCAGTAGCTCCTTTGTATTGGCCAAATTCTCCCATTTGGAATGGGAGCATTTATCCAATACCTATACCTCCATAGTATCTTGGAAGTTACTAACTTGCTTTTGATTTTACAGGCTCCTAGGTGGAAGGAACTTGCCTTGTCTCACATGAGAGTTTGGATTGTGAACTTCTGAGTTAATGCTTAAAGAGTTTGGGGTACCAGTTGGGAAGGCATGATTGGTTTTGAAATGTAAGAGGACATGAGATTTGGTTGGGGCCGGGGTGGAATAACATGATTTGGCTCTGTGACTGTACCCAAATCTCATCTTGAATTGCAATTCTCATGTGGCAAGGGAGGGACCTGGTGGGGAGGTGATTGAATCATGAGGACAGTTTCCCTCATACTGTTCTCATGACAGCAAGTGAGTTCTCATGAGATCTGATGGTTTAAAAGTGTTTGACAGTTCACGCCTCAGCCTCTCCAGCAGCTGGGACTACAGGCAGATGCCACCACGTCCAGCTGACTTTTTGCATTTTTATAGAGACAGGGTTTCACTGTGTTAGCCAGGATGGTCTGGATCTCCTGACTTTGTGATCCGCCTGCCTTAACCTCCCACAGTGCTGAGATTACAGGCGTGAGCCACCTCGCCTGGCCTTACTAGTTTTAATAGTTTTTTTGGTGGAATCTATAGTGTTTTGAATATATTAAATCATGTATTCTGCAAACAGGGACAAGTTAATTTCCTCCTTCCCAATTTGGATGCACTTTGTTTCTTTCTCTTGCTTGGTTGCCCTGTCTAGGACTTCTAGTACTATGTTGACTGAAAGTAGTTTCTTGTTCCTGAACTTCAAAGAAAAGCTTTCAACTTTTGTCCACTCAGGATGTTGGCTGTGGGTTTGCCACATAGGGCCTGCATTACATAGATCTTTACAATAGATCTTTACTACACCTAGTTGGTTGAGAGTTTTTAATCATGAGAGGGTGTTGAATTTTATCAAATGATTTTTGTGCATTTATTAAAGTGATTATGTATTGCTGGTTCTTGACTCTGTTGATGTGATGTATCATATTTATTGATTTAAATATGTTGAATCACCCTTGCATCCCTGTAATAAATTCCAATTTATTATGGTGAATAATCAAAAAAAAAAGTGTTTGACAGTTCTTTTTCTTCTCCTCCTCCTCTCTCTCTCTCTCTGTCTCTCTCTGTCTCTCTGTCTCTCTCTCTCTCTCTCTCTCTTGCTCTCTCTCCTGCCACCATGTAAGATGTGCCTTGCTTCCCCTTTACCTTCTGCTGTAACTGTAAGTTTCCTGAGGCCTTTCCAGCCATGCAGAGCTATGAGTCAATTAAACCTCAACTGGACTAATACAGATCCCTTGCTGTTCTTATCACAGTAGCCCATAAATGATGAGAGAAAATAATTTCTTATTGAATATATCTAGTGCTTGCTGTTTAAAGTTGACAAATGATAGAGCACAACTTGATCATTTATACATAACATTTAAGAAAATGTGGTAATTTCAGTTTTATGTTGAACAAACATACTCTGGGTAAGCAATGAACCTGCATTTTGGATTCAGTTTTCCTAAATATAATTAAGTAATAACAATAAGTAAAACACTTAAAGTTTCTGGAATACCTCTTTCCTCATATTTAAAATGAACAGATTAAAGTTTTCAACTCTAGCTTTTTACACACAAGCTTATTTAAAATTACAATGTGTAAAACAAATAGAAATATATATGCTATGCTTGAAGGCAGCAAAGGAGAAGAAATTTCTAACATAATCCCCTTATTACAATTTTGTCAGGGATGACTACAGCATCTGCAATGAACCAGGGTTCAGTTGGACATATCCTAAAATAGTCATAACCAGGGATCTTCTAAAGTTTATTTTAGTCACAGGTGTGTTTTATATGGTAGTTAAATCACTGTGATATCTGTATTGGTCATGTATTGCATGTATTGCTGCATGACCAATTTAGTGGCTTAAAACAACAAAGACTTAGTATTTCACAAGCTACATGATTCAGGAATCCGGGAATGGCTTAGCTGGGTATATTTGGCTCAGGATATCTCAAAAAGCCATAGACAAGCTGTGGTCTTGGGCTAAATTTATTAATATCGCAGGGCTTGATTCAGGCTGGAGGATCTGCTTATAAGGTCATTCACATGGCTGTTAGAAGATCTTAGAATATACAATTCCAAACTTACATGGTTGTTACAGCCTTAATTCTTTGCCATGTAAGTTTTTCCATAGATTATTCAAGTGTTTTTATCACATGGCAGCTAATGATTTGAGAGTGTGCTGGAGAACACTTAAGATAGAAGTCAAAGTGATGGAAAAATCTAATTTCAGTAGTGAAATTGTATCATGTTCACTGTATTCTAGTCACCAAACACATGCCACTAAGTCCAGCCCATACTCACAGGGATGAAAACAAAATTTCACGTCTTGAAGGTAGATGCATCAACGAATTTGTGTACAACTGTTTAAAACCACTGAAAGACCTGATGGTGAGTTTTCTTGGAGGCAGCTACATTCCTAGCTGATATGATTATAAGCAAAAAAAGGTCAAGCTTTACGATATTGAATGTGAAAGTAAATAAATGTTACTTATATTGTTTCATGACGAGATGCCACTTTGACTAAGTCAAAAATGCAAAACCCCTATTCACTCTCATGCACAAACTTACCTGATCTCCAACGTATTATGTTTAAATGAATATCAGTTAAAATTAGATTAATTTATCGTTACTCAGTCCTACTCAAACTATTCAGAATCACCAAATTCCATATGGAAATATCTCAAGATCTGTGTATTATATTGATGCCACATTACCTTTGAATGCTAAATCACAAACTAATCTTTTCCTAAACATCGCTTAATACTTTGCAATATATCTGCTCTGCTATTCAGTAATCAATATTTTAAGTAATCCCTAGTATTTTTAAAAGTCACACAGCAATGGAAAAATTGTTTTCCTTAGGAATCTTAGAGGTGAACAAACTGAAAAAAAATGAATTCTATTAAAGTTTTGAATACGTTTCTCTTGATGTACATATGAGTCACTATCTTCTTTGATACATATAAATGGCAAATGCAACGTAATATGTATTCTGCAATTTCTGTACTACTTTTGTTTTTATTAAGTAGTATTCAAAGTGCAAAAATAGCAATTTCAAACATAATTTATAAAGTTATATATACAAAAAAAATCACAATTTAAGTAGTTGAAAGGGAACCATGAGCTCATATTTTATATTTATATAACAATAAAGTCTCTTAGGATTTATTAGTATTGATATCCTTGTCCTTCAAGTCCCAGTTAAAACGGTAAGTTCCTTATAAAATTTTCTTCCCAGTATAATTACTTTTTTTGTACTCTCTCTCATCTGACTTGTGCTTCTCATTGCAATCCAGCACTCACTAGACTACAAATTTTGTGAATGTTGAGAATGTGTTCTTATATCTCTTACTTTAATAACCATAATACAATTATTTATTTACGTATCTTCAGCTCTATCTCTGAAGTTTCTGTGCAAAACTAAGCTAATCACCCAATAAATTAAAGAATAAAATTACCAGATAAACTATCCATAGTTGTATTAGAATAAATTAAAATTCCTTGTTGTAACAAACAATCCCAAATTCTCAATGGCTTAAAGCAGTGAAGGTTCATTACCTCTTCATTCCACAAGTCCAGTATAGACCTAAAGGGAAGGTCAATTCATTGTCATCACTACGGGTGATGGAAGCTTCTGGCATTGCAGTACAAGGTTTCAGGATTCATCACAGAGGGGTAAGAGAGCATGAAAGATCGCTTATCAGGTATCAAGAGCTTCCACCCCCAAGTGACACTGCTGACACCAAGTGAGCAATATAATATTAGAGCTTATAAAATCTGGCCACAGTTTGTTCTCTAAGAGTCAGTTTTGATGTCATACCCTGTTTTCCATAGAATTGATAATGGCATGTTTTTTCAGTCAACAGGTTTTGATTTGCTGTAAGTTTCCAGGATATTAGGATAATTTCTGCTTTAGGAATAATTCTGGTAATTGAAGTAAAATTGTGAATAATTTTTAGTACGTTTTTAGTCCAGGATAAAACTTTAAAACTCTTTAAACTTCTCTTTGACTTTGGCAATTCTAACTTTTCAGAACACTATGTTGATTATTCTCTTTCAGACTGCAGATTGTTTCTAATTACATTCTCATCTTTTGCTCGTTTTTCTAATTCTTCATCATACCAAAGTTACTTCTTTATCCCGCAAAATTACCAAATGCAAATCTTAGGAATTTTATGGCTAATTATTGAGTAGATATGAATGAAAGAAGTAATCAAATGATTAGTTAATATATAAACACATTATAGAGAGAAGTAAAATCAATGCATTGGTTTCTGAATCAATTGAGAGTATACTAAATTTTCATTTAATTATTTTAATACTAATTCTTTATTATTGAGATGAAGCATATACCTGTAGAGCCTCCTTTGGATTTTTATTTCTAACATTCAACTTCTCGCTTTTCTTTCTTTTTTTCTTATTCTCTTCACATACATCATTTATATTCCTCTTCCTCTCTTCATATACCAACATATGTAATATTCTTGGGTAGAATGGTTAGAATGTGTCGGGGGACATAAACTTTGTGGATGATTCTGATTTCTGTTATAAAGCAAGACTCAGTTGAGACAAACAGAAAAAGCTAATTCATTGCAAAATCTACAACCTTCATATTTCCGACCACAGATACAAGAAAAAGGGGCTAATAATTCATCTAAAATTATTTCGGCGCATTCAAACTAATTCGGTCATATTTTCGTGTATTACCCAGGAGGCAGTGAAGTTATGCTCAGGCATATTGAAAGAGAATCTGTGGCTGACTTGTAGTATACCTGGTAGGAAAACCACTCCAATATCCCCTATATGTGGTGTAGGATCAATTGTAACCTCAGATTTCTTACAGCATTTCCTGCTGTGCTGTTAAAGTAACAGAAAATCTTTAATTCCAATCTTTTAAAAATACTGTGTTTTTCTCTTTTTAGAAAAGAGCAAATAACATGTAACTCAGTGCTATGTCCTGATAGTCCCAGTGTCCACTTTAAGCTCACTTTTTCAGTTGTTTATACCTGTAAATTGGTTAGTATGTTCATGATAGTTTTCGTTTTCAAAAAATAATTGAATTTCTATTCTCTGTGGAAACATTTGGCTTGCAAGCTACTTTCTTTATTTCTATATAATATTTCAACTAAAATATAACTCCTGGTAATTATGAAAGCACACAAAACAGAAACAGTACGTGAAAATATGTTTAGATTCTTTCAAAAATCTCCTGTTTTAAAAATCTAAGCAATACCCTTGCTGTTTTTCTTGATCCAAGTGACAATGAACATAAAGATAGCTATGTTAAATTTGATATCTAAGCACTTTTAATACATTTGCAGATAAACTATAGCAACATCTATTAAATATAAAAGGTACCTATAATAAAAATAAAAATGGCTCTTGTTAGCAGGATCAGTGGGTCAAGAAACTAAATGTAATCCATGGTGACAATTTGAGATTAAAAAATGATTCCACGTGAGATAATTATTTCATAATGATTATTGAGTATAATTATGGCTTACGTTTTGCAGATAATTGTCATTTAGTAGTTCCAGAGAATTTAGACTTTCAGAAAATTTAAGATGAAAATTCCATGTACTCAAAGTCATAACAGCCTTGACTCTCTAGATGTGCAACCTAATTTAATCAGGTTTATTAATGGCATACTGAAACTTTCATTATTTAGATATTTGTATAAAAACATTATTTAACTTTTCATTTATTAATGAATACAGGCATATACAAAACATCATTATGCTGTGATAAGAGTCTATTTTTTCAGTTCTCGTGAAACCAAGACTATTTTAAAGCACTCATATATTGCACTGCATAGTGACCACAGTTAATAATACTGTTGTATATTTTATATTGTTAAAAAATAGATTTTTAACATTCTCACCACACAAAAAAAATAAATTGGTAAGCAAATATGTGAATTTGCTTGACTGAATCATTCTGTGAAGCATACAGAGATCAAAACATCACACTGTACTCAGCAAGTATATTCAATTATAATTTTTGAACTAAAAACAAATTTTAAAAAATACACGTACTTGACATCTGCACCTAATTTTCCATGTAATATAAAATATTTAAGTAAACATTCTTAGAGTTTAATTTTAGTGTTATAAAGTAATTATTCTTGCCTTTCTCAGTATTTATCAAGTTAGTAGAAAACTATATTTGTTAGACTTTGATATATAGCTATAAGTTGAGACAGCTTGCTTGTGAGATATAGATTTTTTTAAAAAAAATATTTTATTCAGGCTCATAGTTTACTGGGTGATGGATTGTGTGCTGATAGGATGAGATTAAGTTGATATCATTTCAACATGTTATACTTCATCTTACATTTGCTCAAGGTGTCAAACCTACTGGTCCTTGAAAAATATGTGAGACATTTACTGAGAGACATTTATATTGGCCAAACATATCAATTCAGCCATAAAACATGAGCTTTCTGACCCTCATATCACATATGGAGAGATTAGTAACTTGTCTCAGACTGATTTTCATTACTTTGACTGATACACCAGAGTATTCACTGCATTTATACTTTTATCTGGTAAGATCCATGTCAATATTCCCAACATTCTAAATTTAACTAAAATAGCACAAATGATTCTCTGCATGTGTAAAATACGTGTTATGTGAGCTCTTTGGATTTGAAAAATTCATCTAGATTCCTCTGTCTTTGGGGGAAAATCTCTTAAATCATAACTTAAATGGAAGAATGGTAGTGTAGAGAAAGCTTCTTCAGCTGTTTAATTTCAGTTGTTTCAATCTGTGATCTCTGGGTTTGAAAAGTCTGGAGGGCAAACCAAGGAAAGCATACTTTGCTCCTCACAACCGGTTCAACCTAAGAGAACTGAATCTTAACTTTGGAAAAGCACGCATATATGATTGAGGGCCAAGTGCAGTGGCTCATGCCTGTAATCTCAGGCATGTAATCTCACTTTGAGAGGCCAAGGAGGGAGGATCACTTGAGCCTAGGAGTTTGAGACCAGCCTGAGGAACATGGTGAGACCCTGTCAATACAAAAAATAAAAAATTAGTTGGGTATGGTCAACACATTGTGGTCCCAGCTACTCAGGAAGCTGAGGAGGAAGGATCTCTTGAGCTCAGGAGGTTGAAGCTTCAGTAAGCCTTTGCTGCATCGCTGCACCCTAGCCTGGGTGACAGATTGAGACTCTGTCTCAAAAATTAATGAATTAATTCAATGTTTTTTTTTTTTTTTTTTTTTTTTTTTTTGTTTTTGTTTTTTTTTTTTTTTTGAGACGGAGTCTTGCTCTGCCACCCAGGCTGGAGTGCAGTGGCCGGATCTCAGCTCACTGCAAGCTCCGCCTCCCAGGTTTATGCCATTCTCCTGCCTCAGCCTCCCGAGTAGCTGGGACTACAGGCGCCCGCCTCATCGCCCGGCTAGTTTTTTGTATTTTTAAGTAGAGACAGGGTTTCACCGTATTAGCCAGGATGGTCTCGATCTCCTGACCTCGTGATCCGCCCGTCTCGGCCTCCCAAAGTGCTGGGATTACAGGCTTGAGCCACCGCGCCCGGCCAATTCAATGTTTAAAAGATATGATTGGAATCTGAGGTAAGGTGGCTTAAATCCTTAAACAAGTATAGCATTGCTTCCAAATGAAAAAAAAAAAAAAAAAGTGGAAGTCTTGGATGAAAAATGAGATGCTAAATATTAACACTTTTGTTAGAGTAAGAGCTATGAGAAAAATCACATTTCCTTGGCTATACGTATTACAAGCCACTGTATTGTAAATTCTAGAGGCCATCAGGTACTTTTACCTTTTTAAACAATCAGAAACAGTTATCTAGAAAAAATTATATTATTAAATTTAGATTTATTGTATTCAAAAACTATTATTTGGTTTGACACAAGCAAACCAAAATAAAAAAACATTTTTACACATTATTTGACTGTTCATATTATCAATATATTAGATAATACTTATTAACTGAATAATTAATCACTACATTTTTATTAATAATCTTTAGGTGCTAAGGAATTCCCTATGTCATAGGTTACAATGATGCATAAGACAGTCAAGACTTGGGTACCTCTAAAGGAGGTGAGAGGCTATAAATATATATAGAAAGGCACAAAACATGCAATATAAGAAAAGTGAAATTAAAAGGATTATACAATATAGAGAGTAACTGATGCGTAGAAAGTATTTTAGATAGTATTTAGATTTGGGCAGGATTCTAAAAGATGGAAAGAAACCAACTACTAAGTTCTTGAGGAAGTACATTGTTCGAGGCAAAAACTGCAAAAGTGATGGAGTAGAAATGAGCATGGTAAGCTTGAGCAACACTGTGGTTTGAGCATTGTAAGCATGAGAAGATGCATGCGAGATGGAGTTGAAAAGATAGGCAGTGTCCTAACACGCAGGGCCATGGTGACTTTAGCTTTTATTACAAACTCAATGAAAAGCTCTAAAATGCTTTTCCACAAAGTAGTTAATGCAATCTATTTTACATTTTAGAAAATTATAAGCTAAAAATGGTTATAACAAACCAGTACAGTTGATGGGGATGTGGAATAAAAGACCAGACAAATAAATGTGAACATAATTGAGCTTTTAGAGTTAGCACCAATAAGAATTGTTGATGGCTGTGTTTTGCAAATGTATGACACTTTAAATATACTCATTACATATGTTAACCTGTATATCACTTTACTACATAGGATATACTTTTAAAGCAAGTGCAAACTTCTTATCCAAGACTTTTGAGAGAGAACATCAAGCTGAAGTTGACTTGCCTATCCCCGACGTTAAGCATTGATTTTGATAAAATTATTTCAGCTCATGGATCATCTCATTTGTTTTGAAACTCAGGCCATTTACCTTTTTCTTTGTTGATTTTGACTTAAAATGAAGGAATTAAAAAAAAAAGTCCACTATAACTTATTTTTCAGTGAGTAGTTTTGAATATCCAGCAGACTTTATTAAGTTGGATAAATGAAGATGGTTTACATTAAATTATTATAAGCAGTTTAAAATGTCATAACAGCTCCAAATTTATTTTGACCACTAAGCTACCAGAGATCTTTGCATATTAAATTACACAGTGCATACCTTTCTCCATCTTTAAATCTAGTTGAAACGTTTTCTTCTTCTAACTCTCCTTTTCCCCACCCTGTTGTTTAAAATATAGTTACCCAGACAACTAATAATTTTTCTAATGTTATTATGCATACAAGTTTACTTACTTCAAATTCTTCCTCTCGATTCAGTTCCTGGCACACTTCACATATTCAAAGCCCATGGGAGAATTTAGATGAACAAAATGGCCATATATACCATGCCTTTCATGAAGAATAGGCAGAGACCCTGAAGTTGACTTTATGAAGGTTACATTTAACCCATAAAATTAAATAACAAAATATAAAATCATTAGAGATTGGAGTCTAAAACAAAAATTAATTTTGAAAAAATCAATTTTCTTTTTCTTTTAAAATTTAACATGTAAAATTAAGCAGCAAAATGAAATGCTAAAAAATACAAATTGTGTGTGTGCATCCTTTATTCCACAGACAAACTTGTGTGGAATATAGGGACGATAAAATGGAGACCACCCCACCATTTCCATGAAAGGAGATATTTACTGTCCTATAAATCAGTGGCTTCAGAAGGGATTTGTTTTAGATATTTTACAATTCAAGATCCAAAAGATTGGCCAGGGGCCCTGATTTTCCTCTATGGGTCCATTGTTAAACTCTTAATTTTCAGAAGGATTAAAAAGAAATAAAGAAAATAATATCTGCCTAACCCCTCATTGTAATAATACATGAGATCTCTACGTTTTATTCCAAAATAGATTACCTAGCTGCACACCAGTAATTTGTTAGTATAATATTGAACTTACCATTGCTAACACATTTTGAAAAGTAGTTGATAAGAATATGTAATTTATTTATATATTCAAAAATCTCCTGAAATAGATTATAAGAGAAATGGGTACATGGACAAGTAGTGCTTAATTGATCTGCTGTTGGACAGTCTTTTACTAAATTTTGTTTTACCAAGTTGTTGTATGTATGGTAGTAACATACATTTCGCTTTGCTTTTTTCTTACTCTTTGGGTCTATGGATCTGGGAATGGAGCTAGTAAAGTGTGGAAATTATATCATGAAGAATTAATATTGGCAAGAGAAAAGTCTGTTTCCTTAGCACATGCTTCCTCAGTGGGATGTGATATTGCCTACAATAGATGAAAAATTGGTTTTGGGGAATGGGGAGGCAAACAAAAGTACTCTTTTATGTATAAAGCAGAGATACACATGCAACACCTAAAGTGATATACAGTATATCTATGCTATTAAAATTTTCTTTATGGGAGGGACATTTAGGAAAAAATTAGAAAAAATATCTAATTCTCTCCCTAAATGGGCAGTAATGAAAAAAAAGTTGAGAAATACCAGTCTCTAATATATGTTCAACCTGAGAAATATACTCTTGAGAAGTATAGGGAACCACCACTCTAAGATTTCACTCTTGCATTCACCAGCAAGTGTGGTTCTAATTATTAGATTCTTTATTCTGTACAGATTTTCCAAGGCAAACTTGTAATTTGTGTTATAACAAGAAGTAGCCTTATGAGTCCCCCAGGCATTTTTACTAGGTGGATTATTTTGAGGAATTTAATTAGTTACATTACATAATGTTCTCATGTTGAAAATGTTTCAGTGAAACATTGACCTGGCCTCAATGCTTGTAATAATTGTCCTGAGTATCTGTTTGGTTGTCTTATGAAACTTGTGAAATCTATTTCCCTCTTCATATTGGCTAACAGAAAACATAATAAAAAATTTTTACCCAATATGAAGTATAGAAAAGATTGAAAATATGTATATATGTAACCTAATATTGGTTGTTATATCTTGCTTTCCTGCATTTTTTGTTTTATTGTTTTAACCTAGTTTTAAATGTATGTAATTTTACATGAATTGTCTTATGGCTTATGCTATCTGCAATTACATTTGTAACATAAAAGAGATAAATGTAGATAGCATGAAAGAAAGGAGAGTAGCTTTTACTTAAAAAAAAAAAAAAAAGTCAGAGTTTCAAATTTACTATGGACCCTTCCAGTACTAAAATTCCAAGTGAGTAAACTCATAAGTGAATCCAACCTTTTAACCCATGTTATTATTCAAATGTGAACATCACCCTGTGTGATTGTTGAGAATGCACTCTGAGTGTTGTGTGTGTGTGTGATGAATATGCTTGTGGCCATATTGTGAGGCATGGAGACCAACTGACATTCAGCAAAAAGAAACCTAAAGGAATGAAGAATTGTGTACTTCCAACCCCTTTTTATTTATGGAACACAAACAAACAAACAAACAAAATAACAAGTAGTCCTCATATAATGCAAACTCAAATGTATGGAGAACTGTGTTTTCAATTATATTAGGACAAACTTACTGGAGCACTGATGCATTATGACTGAGCGTAAGCTCAGCCTATGGAGATCAATATCTGTTCCTGAAGATATTTCTGTCTCCTAAATGTTTAAAGTTGAAATAAGACAGGTGTGAATAAGCAAGCCCTTAATAAAACCCCACAGAATCCAGCACATGGCTATTCTTGCTTGTACAATAAAGTGCCTATCTTTGGACCAAGAAATGTCATTTAAATTCTTATTGTCACAAGATCCTATCTCTCTAACTAGATTGCGTGAGAAGTGGAAGGCTCCAGGGGACATACAAGAAGGGGCAGACGTTATGAAGATCTTGAAGTATTAAAGGAAAAATAAAGCCTTTTCAGTGTCCCTATTACTATATTAGAATTAGCAAAGATACAAGTGATGTTGTAAGGACTAAGTTTATTATTTTTTTCACCCCCAATCAAACTGATATTTGGTTATATGTTTTTATGAATTGTAAACCCAATTGATTTTGTCTAAGGTTTTATTTAGTTTAGTTGACTGGCTGTTTTCTTATTCAAAAAGTCTAGAACCTTTAGGTAGGGCGCAGTGCCTCACCTCACACCTGTAATCCCAGCACTTTGGGAGGCCCAGGAGGGTGGATTAAGGCCGGGCGCAGTGGCTCAAGCCTGTAATCCCAGCACTTTGGGAGGCCGAGACGGGCGGATCACGAGGTCAGGAGATCGAGACCATCCTGGCGAACACTGTGAAACCCCGTCTCTACTAAAAAATACAAAAAACTAGCCGGGCGAGGTGGCGGGCATCTGTAGTCCCAGCTACTCGGGAGGCTGAGGCAGGAGAATGGCGTGAACCCGGGAGGCGGAGCTTGCAGTGAGCTGAGATCCGGCCACTGCACTCCAGCCCCGGCGACAGAGCAAGACTCCGTCTCAAAAAAAAAAAAAAGATGTCAAGAATTTGAGATCAGCCTGACCAGCATGGTGAAACCCTGTATCTACTAAAAATAGAAAAATTAGCCAGATGTAGTGGCGTGTGCCTATAATCTCAGCCACTCAGGAGGCTGAGGCAGGGGAATCGTTTGAACCCAGGAGGTGGAGGTTGCAGTGAGCCGAGATCATGCCACTGCACTCCAGCCTGGTCGACAGAGCGAGACTCTGTCCCAGTCGGGGGAAAAAAGTCTAGAACCTTTATACTTCCCTTATTTAATAGGAAAAATTTCAAGGAAAATGTAAGATTTCCAAGAGCCAAAGTTGCTAAATTATATAGATATTTTTAGATTACTGAATATTTAATTAATCAACATAGTGTTCTATGTAGCAATGAGTGATGTTCTCCAACTTAAGACACACGTTCCTTGCAATTCAGAAAGGATTGAAAGAAACAGATTTACTAGTTTCAATTTATATTAGGTGACTAATCACAAAAGTCCTCTATTAAAGTAGAAAATAGTAGCTGTGCTTATGGGAAGAATACACCAAAGTTCAGCTCAAATTGCACAATATGTATGATACGTGTGAAATTTGTTTCGAATCCAAATTTTGAATATCAGAGTAATATTTTAACAGCAGTTCCTAAATCCTACTTGGTAATCATGTTGCTGTTACCTTCAGAATAGATTTTTTATGTCTGTTGCCATTTTAAGTAAGATAGCTTACTGATGTGATTCTCCCCCGAGCTGGTAGAATAACGAGGACAACTTTGAATTTCTATTTCCAATTTAGTAACTGGTAGTAACTTTTACCTCAATTTTTGTAGAAAAATGTCATGTCTCCTTAAGCCTTAAAAATACCATTCTAAAAATTCTCTAATACTTTAATGTTTGAAGAAAATCTAAAGTTTTATTCATGGAATGGAGCTTTTATGTCATGAAAATATATAAAATGTTTTGATAGTACCTGTTCTCCCTATTTTATAACTGAAATAAACTCTGCTTTGCTGTAAAGCCACCTAAAATCGTAACTGGATAATAACTCTACTTCTAAATATCACAACCATGAAAAAGTAGTGATTTTGCCTTTATGGTTTAAAAAATAAGGAATTAAAATATCATATTTCTAACAATGCTTTATTTGAAGAAGAAAATTTAGGCATTACTATTTGAGGAACTTATACGTAGTAATGTATGAGAAATAAAGACACATAAAACTGAGAATGTTTGCTTCTGTGGTTCTACATATTTTCTCATATATATGTATATATATTTAGACGACTAGAATCTGAATTTTATAAAGATATAGTAAAATATTCTCAACCTGATTTCATTTTAGCTTCAGCAGATTTAGAAGAACCTATCACAGAAGTACAAAGTTTTCAGATAGTCTGAGATCTAATCCTTTATCCATTGGTAAGCCTCTGCCTTTGTTTTCAGTATTAAGATAACAGTGTCTTCAACAGTGTCTGCTCAATAACTACCAGTTTTCTCTCTCTTTCTATATTAGCAGTTTACTCAGGATGCAGCTGTTGGACTTCTGGTGTATAATTGGCACCCCAATAAAACCATGCATAGAATTTTCCTTTAGTCTTGAAAGAAAAAGAGAAAGGGAGTCCTTTACAATATGATTTAATTATTTTAACTAATCATTTTATTGAAAATTATATGTAGATAAGAGACATATGTAATATTATGTGTACATGTTCTAAATTCATAACAAAATTGTTTTGTTTACAATATACCTCTCCTGATAGCAGTGTCAGAGCCAAAGGAAGCTCCTCACATTGATATAATTTGGGGGGTCAGAATCAGATTCTAATTTAAGGGTTCCGTTCTAGTGATTCATGCAAAATGACCAAAAAATAAGTAGGTGAGGAACAATGATACAAGAAAGTAAAGGCAGCAATAACAGGTGGGCTATTAAGCCAACTGTGTGGTGGAATCTGGAGAATAATCCAAGGAGAAACTCTGAAAATGTAAAAACACAAGCCTCTGTAATAACAGACAAACTATTAGGAAGCTATTATACCATTGACTGGGTGGTCAGTGGTTAAATCTTTCCAATATGATAAACGTTAACTTCCAAACATATACAGCATCTTGAGAACAGATCAAGAGAAATCAGATCGATTCTGGCTCTTTGAGGTCAACCTGACATAACATAAAAGTATTTAGAACTTTTGGTACAACAATAATTGCAACTCTATAAATGTTATTTTATTAAAAAACCATTTATTTAAAAATATATATGTAGATAATTCCTACTCACAATAAATTTAATTTAATGTATTACACATTTTTTAAAAAAAAACTTAGCTAGATGAAACGTTTTATTATTCAACTATGAAGACATACATATTTTATTCAAATAACAGAATACAAATTATTTTTCTTACTACAGAACAAATGTATGCTTATTTCATAAGATTAGAAACTATAGATGAGAAAGGTAGGTAAATTAAAATTTCTGAATATAATAAATACTATGAAGACATAGGTACTGTTAACTTTTTGAAAACGTTAATTTTTTCCTGATGCATAACCTTATTGCTAATGATGTTAGGATAGATAATAATATCTAGGATAGAATTGGGATGGATAGATAATTCTTACCCTGCATTAATAATGAATATTTATTTTTATAAAATATTTGACAGAGAGTAAGAGAAAAACACTTCCACATTGAGAGAATATATTGGTCATGAACTAAGCATGGGTGTGCATGGATTTTAGAGTAACAAATAATAAGCCTTGTTTATGTGTGTGGGTGTGTGCACATGCATGTATATGCCTAAGTAGTGTCAGCTCGGGTATGCCTGCTTTTTTAATTGTTTGGTTCTCTTAGAGTACACAAATGTAGGACCATACTAAATTAATGCATACACTTACACTGAAGAGTGGCTTATAGAGGAGAATGATAATGCTTCTTCATTCTAATTATCTTTATGGTCAGGCTAACATATAATACACAACTCTATAACATTATTTGGATAAACATATATATTTCTAAAATTATGTCAAATTTTATCAAATCTGACCCTACCAGAAACTTAGATGAGAATATCGTATTTTTATGAGTTTCCTAACATAGCTTTGGTTCTATGTGAAGTGATTTATGTAAATTATGAGGTGTTTTCCTGTATAGCTTAATTCAGATCTCTCACTCCAATTTCAGCTGTAATTTATTATACAAAATTTATGTAATTAACTTGCTTGTTTATTCAGCAAAGTACTTAGACACTCACTATAAGCATTATGGTAGTGGCTAGAGATAGTCTATCAATTAGTTTTTAGTGCTTTCAAAAACCCCAAAACCTAGTGATTTAGCAAGAAAATATTCATTATTTCTTTCAGTTCTGTGGTAGAGTCATTATTTTGTTGAGAATAATCAGCTGAGACTGATTATTCTAGGATGGCCACACTATGTATCTGGCATTTGGCAGTCTATTTGATCTAGACTTTTTCTAGGTCTAGGCTATTTTTTCTAGGCTAGAACACTTTGCCTTTGTCCCATGAAGTTCTCTTTCCCACTTATTGACTAACCCATGCTCCTCCAGTTGGTAATATCAAGGGTCCAAAAAGCAGTAAGAGACATACTGCCAATGCACAAAGACTTTTCTCAAATTGCTAATGTTTTCTTGGACAAATCATAAAGCCAGCCCAACATCAGTTTGAGAAGCTACAACCAAAGAGACTGAATAGAGAGAAGGGAATACAATATTAATACTATAAAATACTATGCTGTGTAATTTAATGTAACATTTATTCTGAAGAAGCTCACAGTTTGGGGAAGGAGAAAGAAACATAAATATATTTTTAAAAGGTCAGTGAAAATACAATTATTGAAACTTATCAAGATGACCTTAATATTGCTTTTCACTGGGCTAAACTTTCATGAATTTATTTCTGACTGTGAGCTCCTGACCTCGCGTTTCTGAAAGCATTACTTTAGAAAACTTGCAATTATAAATTCTTTCTCTGCCCCTTTGAGATGTAAATATTCTTTCACTTTCTTGCCAGTTTTACAATCCAAGAATGTCTTTCTTAAGGACCTTGAAGCCATCCCTTTGGAATGCAATCATTCGGAAAGAGTTCTGTCTTAGCCCATTTTCTGCTGCTACAACAAAATACCTAAGAATGGGTAATTTACAAAAAGAAAAAAATATATATGTCTTACAATTCTGGAGGCTGGAAAGTTCATTATCAAGGTGCCAGCATCTGACAAAACATTTCTTGCTATGTCATCCTGTGGCAGAAGGTGAGAGAGTGAGAGAGAAAGAGAGAAAGAAAAGTAGGCCAAACCCATCCTTTTATAAGGAACTCCCCCCACCGTGATAATTACATTAATCAATTGATGAAGGCAGAGCCCTCAAGACCTAATCACCTCTCATTAGGCCTCACCTCAAAACACCATTGCAGTGGGGATTAAGTTTTCAGCACATGCCTTTTGGGGGAACGTCAAACAATGGCAAGCCCTTATCTTTCAGTTTATGTGTCATAGTGAAAGCCTAACTTCCATAGGCACCAGTTATTAATACCCAACACAAATGGCCTAATTACATTAGCCAAAATTTCCCTTAACTTCCTCTAACAGTTTTTCACTGCTCACCACAATGCTAAAAAAAACTCTCTTACCTTTTGTTTTAGGGGAGTCTTTCTCACCAATTGAAATAGTCTTGAACAAAATATTCCTTGACTGTTTAACATGTTCAATGCAATTTTTCTTTGACAGAAGCAAGAGGGAGATTTAACCTGTCTTGGGCAGAGGAGTAGAGTAGGAATCAGGGGACAGGTCTTATGTTGGTATTATCTGAGTTAACTGTCCTTATGATGAACTACTTTGTAAACAAAATATGATTTTTTCTTCAAGGGACTTTTAGGTAATTTCTGGTTTCACTATTATTCTGAAAGAAATAAAAGTGATCTGGAGTTTAAAGAAAATATTTCTTAATTCTATCTCAACATGTTTACTCAAATCTTCTGAATTTTTTTATTTTCAAGAGTTATTTTGACACAAGCACTGGTATATCTTCAAAAGAGTACATTTATTAATTTTCCCCAGCTTTTATTATAAAATTAGGCATTTATATTCTGGCATTTTCATTATGCTACTGTAACTTTTGATAGTAAGCATAAGTCAGAATAAATCTTTAATAATTCTAGAATAGTTGACTTCAGAGAATGGAACATTTCTTGAAAGAAAAAATCTATCATTTAATGTGAAGTTGAGTCTCATTTCCTTATAGACATTACTTTTGACGTTAAGAAAATCCTCAATACTCAAGCTGCTAAATGTGTTTTTTAGAAATATTAATAAACTTAAAAAGAGATGTGTATTTTTATTTTATCCACCACCCTTTAAACATATTATTTCTGCTTGCTATATTTATGTTATTTCTTAGTTTTGCCAAATTCCTGTATTCTGAAATTAAATTTTAATTTCTATGATCTATTATAATACAATTGGGGGGAGTTTGTTTTCTGTTGTTATAATGTGTAGATTTTATGTTCATAAGTATACATAATTGATTCATAAATTTTTATGCTAATTTTCATCTTTGAGTTTTAGTGTTAGATCAACATTGTAAAATACAATAAGTTTTCCATCACTAAATTTCAATAAGTAACAGTTCTTTTCAAATTTCAGTGTATCAGAAATTCATCTAAATGCGAGCACATTTATCTTAGTTATATTTCCAATTTCTCTTATAATTATTGTCCCATTATATTTGTCTTCTTTATATTCATTAAATCAATTCTATTAACCTATAGTTTTTGAAAAAATTGTACATTGATAGAATAAATTCTTTTTGTATAACTCAGTGTTTGTACACATCCTACTAATATCACCCATATTATGAAGAGCACATAATCCATTATCTTTCATACCTACATATTATAGAGAAGTTATAAATCACTGTTAGCTACAATTCATGTGTAATGAAGCATTCAAAACAGGCAGAGGCATCCACAGGGCATGATAGTTGAGAGAGCTGGGTGTAGAGTTTTATGGAAAAGAGGAGAGGAGCCTGGGACCAACAATGGTAGAACATACATAAAAATTACCTCAGAATTTCCCTAAGTGGAAAAATGTGGAAAATAATCTAAGATCTGGTACTTTTAAGACACTGGCTACTATGGAAATCAAAAGCCTTACCCTGAGAAGGCATTACTTCTAGGAATGGGGGAAATGACTTGGAAGGGATGACAGCCTCTGGAGGTTTCGGTTTGTTGATGGAAAAAAGACAATGAAGCGAAAAGTGAAAATTAAGAATCTTAGAAAAACTGAAGAAAATTAGAAAGTCAGAAAAGGCAAATTCCTCCCTTCCCTGAATACCACCAATGTATTACTTAAAATGCAGTTCACTTTATATGAACACTGTATATGATCATTTTCCTGAAGAAGAAAATTTTATGACATTTTAAAATGGAAAATTGTGGATAATACCTATAAAGAGATAGTAACTGAACAAAAGATCAAAATACTCTGGCTAATAAAAATATTCAATAAGAAAGCAATCCTAAAGAAGAAAAATAGTGTAACATATTATTTCACTTGCAGAATAAAAGAAAAAACATCAATATTTTAAATCCAGAATAGAAATAAGAAAAATATAAGAAGATGTGAAAACAAAAGTTTACTAAATTTGGGAAAGAAATTAAAGTAGGTGGGGGATAGAAATTCATCCCAGAATTGAGACTAAATCTAAAATACATAAGAAATACTACTTTTCACTAAAGACATAATAAAATACATCAAGGAAAAGAAAAGAATCAAAAAATTGTTTAAATAGTGGAATTAAGTATAAAGGATTAGAGAAGTGATATATTTAGATAATAAATAAACCAACTTCAACATACATACAGTTAACATCTCTGGGGGAAAAATAAGACAGAAATGATATTCTAAGTATAACATGAGTAAAATTTCCAGAAAAAAAAAAAAAAAAGAGACTCTTGAAGCTACCAATAAAACAGGCTCATCATGTAACTGAAAGTCCTGATCCTAATGACACACTATAGATCTATATCAATGATGTTACTTGAAGCCAGGGAAAAAGATTGAGAAAATGGAAAGACAGGTAGGTTGTTGAGAATACTCAACAACAGGATACAAATGAGATAGCAGTGAATAATATTTTCAAAAATCTCAAGAAAATAAATTCTAATCCATGAGTTTTATATGGAGCCAAGCTATTCTTCAAATATCAAAGCTATTGTACTAGGATTGTAAACACATGAGATTTCAGGAATAATCATATACCCAGGGTCTTCCAGGTCATCCTACTACAAAAAGTGCTTCACCCAAATAAGATATGACTGGGGATATCTTTCCAAAAGTTCTGATAATGAACATGAATATGTTTAATCATACAACTAAGACAAAAGAAAAGTAAAAATGAGTGAAAGAATAATATGTCAGTGTTCTATATTCTGACCAAGTAGACATAACATAGCTAAATAATTTGGAGAAGGGAGAAAGACTGAAGTAGAAGAAGCTCATTGATAACTTCTAAGGAAATAAATAGAAAAATAAATAGAAAAAAATGGAAAAAAATAAATGTTAGCATTTAATGCTAACAAAAGAAACTAAATGATAAAATAGGTCACTACAAAAAATATGAAAAGCATAATTATAAAGAAAATCACTAAAAAATGCAAGAGAAAATAATGAAAAATAGTAACAGAAAAACAATTTTGAAAAGTTTGCAAACCACATAGACAAGTCAATCATTATAAGCATCCACAGTAAATATGACAATGTCAACTACAAGTTTATCTTCACAGGTACAGAACAAGCCCAGAAATCATCCTTCTTCTTGCCCTGAGACTGATGCATAATTGACTTTTCCTCTACTTCTTCTTTCCATATGTTTACCTTAACTAATATAAAAGGTAGACTTACTGAGGGCTAATCAGAGCCTCGATGGAATGTAACCTTTTGCTTACCTGCCCACCTTCCGTCCCCTTTTCCCTTCTCCTTGCTTTTTCCCTTTATTTGTTTTTGTTTTTTAATTAAAAATTACCCAGTTAAAAAAATGTTCTTTTTTTTTCTTTAAATTCTGAGTTCCCAAAACCCTCTTTAGAAAGCACAAGTCACAGAAGTTCCTGTGACTTGTGATTTTCCCAAGAGCTATATCAAACTTTGGCTCAATAAAACTCCATTGATTGAGACTCTTGCGTCAGTCATTTTTCCATTAACATATGTATGAAATTTTAAAGCTACAATAATGAACAATGTATCTACTCAAGTTCTTATAGGATATTTAAGAAAATTGGCCACACACACACACACACACACACACACACACACGTATGTTTCATAAACTGGAAATACCATGACAAAGTTATCCGGTAATAAAGGAACAATACCAGAAATGTTTAATGAAAGCAAAGGCACATAAAAGCTGTTCTAGCTAGACTTGAAAAGCCTTTTATTAAAAGGGGTCTTTGGTGAAAGGAAATATAAAGACACATAATCATTCATTACATTAACTTTTCAAATCTCTCAAGGAATATTGTGTTATACAGTATTCTCTTAACATTCTTATTTTCTTATATAGACGTTTAATACATTTTTTCTAGTTCAAATTTGAGAAATGGATGTGTTCTTTTTGTGATCCTATTGAAAATATGAATAATGAATTTTTTTATAGATTGAAGTTGTCAGATTTATCAATTCCAGTATCTACATTTTCACATTAATTTATTACTTGGATTTAATATTTTTTTCTTCCGGCCTTCCAAGAAAGAATAAAAATTTCAATTACAAAATATTTTGGAATGCTGTAGTCAAAGAAAATGTATGCAATATATTTTTCTATTATTGAACAACGATATGCAATTTACAAGAGGAATATCTCAAGCACAATACTACGAGGGGTCAAATAAAAGAATAGATTACACTGCTGAAATAACAAATACAAAAAACTGATCTATTAATATGAGTAGATAGGTTTAATAAAAACAAATTATTAGAAATAAAAAGGTTACTTTGTAACCTAAACAGAAAGATATATAAATTAAAATTTAATAAATATACAAGATAAAATAACAAAGCCAAAATTGCCTTTCATCTTAGCTTTTCCTGCCTTTAAAAAAAAAAAATTCATTTTTGGTTTTCTGTCATAAAATGTATCTTTTGGTTTTTATAGTAAATTATCCTTAGGGGTATGTTCTTTATTTCAAAGATATATTTATCACTGTGTGTGCATTATATAGATACAGGCTATGGCATTGCTTTCTGTTTTTTATCTTTAGTGAAAGTAAATCTATTTTGATCTAGGAAAAAAGTGAATTTTTTAATGTTGATTTCCAATGTTCCATGCACCAGTTTTTGAAAATCGTACTTTTTCTCCAAGTAACTAAAATTTACCTGGATCTAAGATCTCCTACTATATTGTTGTTTTGGATGGCATACCATACAAAGGAAAATTATTTGGCATGAATGATGAAGTATGAATGTGTGCTGTAACTTGGATGAACCTTGAAAACATGATATCGAATGAAAGAAGGTAGTCACAAAAGGCCACATATTACATGATTCTATTCATAAGGATTTTCCAGAATAAGCGGAAGGTAGATTAGTGTTTGCTATGCAATGAGGCAGGGAGAAATGGGGTGACTGCTAATGGGTACAGAGTTTCTTTTGGAATGATGACAATTTTCTGAAATTAGATAGTGGTGATGGTTACATAACCTTGTAAATATACTGAAAACCAGTTAATTATACACATAAAAAGTGAATTTTATGTCAGTCAAATCAATTATATTTCAGTAACACTGTGTGTGTGTCTGTATGAGTGTGATTATACAATAGATGGAACAGCCAAATAGGAAGAGAAGTCTTATGTCAGTTTCTGCAATCCAAAATTATATGTCTTCACAATGCATATTTGGCTGAATCTCCTTGAGCAAGAATGTTGCAACACTACCTCGAATACATACAATAGATATTTCTTGAATTAGTTAAAAACAAAAATCAAAACAAAACAAAACAAAAAAACTTCTACCCATTTAACAAAATAACTGTACATTGGGGAAAGTTCAGTAGCCAGACATATTGAGAGCTATTACATACAGTATCTGTGCTGCCTCAGTTTTCCATACGACCCCTTTATTAGAGGTAAGTTTAGGGAAGTTAAATCCTGGCCCAAGTCTATTGTGCAGTGAGTCCACTAAGTGTGTGGTCCTCCCCTTGGTTATTATTGTCTTTAGCCTCTGCTGCAATGAAATATGTACCACGTAGCAAAGATCACACACAATGACTATGTGACCTACAGATAATTTGCTTTATGTAAAAGCTTGGCCAAGAGGAAACCACTAAAATTACCTCTTTGTCTGTACCAAGATTATAAATAAGAAATTATACTTTATGCCTGCCAGAATAAAATAGGTCATCACTTTTTTTTCTTTTTTTAACTTTAAGTTCTGGGATACATGTGCACAACGTGTAGGTTTGTTACATATGTATACATGTGCTGAGTTGGTTTGCTGCACCCATTAACTTGTCGTTTACATTAGATATTTCTCCTAATGCCATCCCTCCCTCATCCCCCACCCCACAACAGGTCCTGGTGTGTGATGTGCCCCTTTGTGTGTCCAAGTGTTCTTATTGTTCAATTCCCACCTATGAGTGAGAAAATGTGGTGTTTTGTTTTCTGTCCTTGGAATAGTTTGCTCAGAATGATGGTTTCCAGCTCCATCCATGTCGCTACAAAGGACACGAACTCATCCTTTTTTATGGCTGCATAGTATTCCATGGTGTATATGTGCCACATTTTCTTAATCCAGTCTATCATTGATGGCCATTTGGGTTGGTTCCAAGTCTTTGCTACTGTGAATAGTGCCACAATAAACATACGTGTGCATGTGTCTTTATAGTAGCATGATTCATAATCCTTTGGTTATATACCTAATAATAGGATCGTTGGGTCAAATGGTATTTCTAGTTATAGATTCTTGAGGAATCGCCACACTGTCTTCCACAATGGTTGAACTAGTTTACACTCCCACCAACGGTGTAAAAGTGTTCCTATTTCTCCACATTCTCTCCAGCGTCTGTTGTTTCCTGACTTTTGTTGTTGTTGTTGTTTGTTTGTTTTTTTGAGACAGAGTCTTGCTCTGTCGCCCAGGCTGGAGTGCAGTAGTGCAATCTGGGCTCACTGCAAGCTCCGCCTCCCAGCTTCACACCATTCTCCTGCCTCAGCCTCCCGAGTAGCTGGGATTACAGGTGCTTGCCACCACGGCTGGGTAATTTTTTTATATTTTTAATAGAGGCGAAACACAGTTTCACTGTGTTAACCAGGATGGTCTGGATCTCCTGACCTCGTGATCCACCCACCTTGGCCTCCCAAAGTGCTGGGATTACAGGTGTGAGCCACCGCACCTGGCCTGTTTCCTGACTTTTTAATGATTGACATTCTAATTGGTGTGAGATGGTATTTAATTGTGTTTTTGATTTGCATTTCTCTGATGACCGGTGACAATGAGCAATTTTTCATGTGCACAACATGCAAGTTTGTTACATATGTATACATATGCTGAGTTGGTTTGCTGCACCCACTAACTTGTCATTTACATTAGGTATTTCTCTTAATGCTATCCCTCCCCCATCCCCCCAACCCACGACAGACCCAGTGTCTGTTGGCTGTATAATGTCTTCTTTTAAAAAATGTCTGTTCATATCCTTTGTCCACTTTTTGATGAGGTTGTTTGATTTTTTCTTATAAACTTGTTTAAGTTCTTTGTAGACTCTGGATATTAGCTCTTTGTCAGATGTGTAGATTGCAAAATTTTTCTCCCATTCTTGTAGGTTGCCTGTTCACTCTGAAGGTGGTTTCTTTTGCTGTGCAGAAACTCTTTAGTTTAATTAGAAACTATTTGTCTGTTTTGGCTTTTGTTGCCATTGCTTTTGGTGTTTTAGTCATGAAGTCCTTGCCCATGCCTATGTGCTGAATGGTATTGCCTAGGTTATCTAGTGGAGTTTTTATGGTTTTGGGTCTAACATTTAAGTCTTTAATCCATATTGAATTAATTTTTGTATAAGGTATAAGGAAGGGATCCAGTTTCAGCTTTCTACATATGGCTAGCCAGTTTTCCCAGCACCATTTATTAAATAGGGAATCCCTTCCCCATTTCTTGTTTTTGTCAAGTTTGTCAAAGATCAGATTGTTGTAGATATGTGGTGTTATTTCTGGCCTCTGTTCTGTTCCGTTGGTCTATGTCTCTTATTTTGATTCCAGTATCATGCTGTTTTGGTTACTGTAGCCTTGTAATATAATTTGAAGTCAGGTAGCGTGATGCCTCCAGCTTTGTTCTTTTGGTTTAGGATTGTCTTGGCGATGCAGGCTCTTTTTTGGTTCCATATGAACCTTAAAGTAGTATTTTCCAATTCTGTGAAGAAAGTCACTGGTAGCTTGATGGGGATGGTATTGAATCTATACATTACCTTGGGCACTATGTCCATTTTCATGATGCTGATTCTTCCTATCCATGAGCATGGAATGTTCTTCCATTTGTTTGTGTCCTCTTTTATTTCGTTGAGCAGTGGTTTGTAGTTCTCCTTGAAGAGGTCCTTCACATCCCTTGTAAGTTGAATTCTTAGATATTTTATTCTCTTTGTAGCAGTTGTGAATTGGAGTTCACTCATGATTGGGCTCTGTGTTTGTTATTGGTGTATAAGAATGCTTGTGAGTTTTGCACATTGATTTTGTATGCTGAGACTTTGCTGAAGTTGCTTATCAGCTTAAGGAGATTTTGGGCTGAGATGCTGGGGTTTTCTAAATGCACAATCATGTCATCTGCAAACAGGGACAGTTTGACTCCCTCTTTTCCTAATTGAATACCCTTTATTTCTTTCTCCTGCCTGATTGCCCTGGCCAGAACTTCCAACACTATGTTGAATAGGAGTGTGAGAGAGGGCATCCCTGTCTTGTGCCAGTTTTCAAAGGGAATGCTTCTAGTTTTTGTCCATTCAGTATGATACTGGCTGTGAGTTTTTTATAAATAGCTCTTATTGTTTTGAGATATGTTCCATGAATACCTAATTTGTTGAGAGTTTTTAGCATGAAGGGCTGTTGAATTTTGTTGAAGGTCTTATCTGCATCTATTGAGATAATCATGTGGTTTTTGTCTTTGGTTCTGTTTATCTGATGGATTACGTTCATTGATTTGCGTATGTTGAACCAACCTTGCATCCCAGGGATGAAACCAACTTGATCTTGGTGGATAAGCTTTTTGATGTGCTGCTGGATTCGGTTTGCCAGTATTTTATTGAGGATTTTCTCATCAATGTTCATCAGAGACATTGGTCTAAAATTCTCATATGTGTGTGTGTGTGTGTGTGTGTGTCTGCCAGGCTTTGGTATCAGGATGATGCTGGCCTCATAAAGTGAGTTACAGAGGACTCCCCTCTTTTTCTATTGATTGGAATAGTTTCAGAAGGAATGGTATCAGCTCCCTTTTGTACCTCTGGTAGATAAAAACCACAAAGATGGGGAGAAACCACAGCAGAAAAGCTGGAAATTCTAAAAAAAACAGAGTACCTCTTCTCCTCCAAAGGATCGCAGCTCTTCGTCAGCACAGAACAAAGTTGGATGGAGAATTACTTTGACAAGTTAACAGAAGTAGGCTTCAGAAAGTCGGTAATAAAAACTTCTCTGAGCTAAAGGAGGATATTTGAACCCTTCTCAAGGAAACTACAAAACCTTGAAAAAAGATTAGACAAATGACTAACTAGAATAAATAGTGTAGAGAAGACCTTAAATGACTGGATGGAGCTAAAAACCGTGGCATGAAAACTACATGACACATGCACAAAAAGCCTCAGTATCCAATTTGATCACGTGGAAGAAAAGGTATCGGTGGTTGAAGATCAAATTAATGAAATGAAGTGAGAAGAGAAGATTAGAGAAAAAAGAGTAAAAAGAAATGAACAAAGCCTTCAAGAAATATGAGACTATGTGAAAAGACCAAATCTACATCGGATTGGTGTACCTGAAAGTGACGGGGAGAATTGAACCAAGTTGGAAAACATTCTTCAGGATATTATCCAGGAGAACTTCCCGAAACTAGCAAGGGAGACCAACATTCAAATTCAGGAAAAACAAAGAACATCACAACCATACTCCTCAAGAAGAGCAACCCCAAGACACAGAACTGTCAGATTCACCAAGGTTGAAATGAAGGAAAAAGTGTTAAGGGCAGCCAGAGAGAAAGGTCGGGTTACCCATAAAGGGAAGCTCATCAGACTAACTGGATCTCTCGGCACAAATTCTACAAGCCAGAAGAGAGTGGTGGCCAATATTTAACATTCTTAAAGAATTTTCAGCCCAGAATTTCATATCCAGCCAAACTAAGCTTCATAAGTGAAGGAGAAATAAAATCCTGTACAGAGAAGCAAATGTCAAGAGATTTTATCACCACCAGGCCTGTGTTACAAGAGCTTCTGAAGGAAGCAGTAAACATGGAAAGGAACAACCAGTACCAGCCACTGCCAAAACATGCCAAATTGTAAAGACCATCTATGCTGGGAAGAAACTGCATCAACTTATGAGCAAAATAACCAGCTAACATCATAATGACAGGGTCAAATTCACATGTAACAATATTGACCTTAAATGTAAATGCCCCAATTAAAAGACACAGACTGGCAAATTAGATAAAGAGTTAAGACCCATCAGTGTGCTGTATTCAGGAGACCCATCTCACGTGCAGAGACACGCATAGGCTCAAAATAAAGGGATGCAGGAAGATCTACCAAGCAAATGGAAAACAAAAAAAGGCAGGGGTTGCAATCCTAGTCTCTGATAAAACAGACTTTAAACCAACAAAGACCAAAAGAAACAAAGAAGGCCATTACATAATGGTAAAGGGATCAATTCAATAGGAAGTGCTAACTATCCTAAATATATATGCAGCTAACACAGGAGCACCCAAATTCGTAAAGCAAGTCCTTAGAGGCTTACAAAGGGACTTAGACTCCCATGCAATAATAATGGGAGACTTTAACACCCTACTGTCAATATTAGACAGATCAACGAGACAGAAAGTTACAAGGATATCCAGGACCTGAACTCATCTCTGCAGCAAGCAGACCTAATAGACATCTACAAAACTCTCCACCCCAAATCAACAGAGTATCCTTTCTTCTCAGCACCACATCACACTTATTCCAAAATTGACCACGTTGTTGGAAGTAAAGCACTCCTCATCAATTGTAAAAAAAAAAAAACAGAAATCACAACGAACTGTCTCTCAGACCACAGTGCAATCAAATTAGACCTCAGGATTAAGAAACTCACTCAAAATCACACAACTACATGGAAACTGAACAACTTGCTCCTGAATGACTACTGGGTAAATAATGAAATGAAGGCAGAAATAGAGACGTTCTTTGAAACCAATGAGAACAAAGACACAACATACCAGAATCTCTGAGACACATTTAAAGCAGTGTGTAGAGGGAAATTTATAACACTAAATGCACACAAGAGAAAGCAGGAGAGACCTAAAATAGACACCCTAACATCACAATTAAAAGAACTAGAGAAGAAAGAGCAAACAAATTCAAAAGCTAGCAGAAGACAAGAAATAACGAAGATCAGAGCAGAACTGAAGAAGACAGAAACACAGAAAACCCTTCAAAAAACCAATGAATCCAGGAGCTAGTTTTTTGAAAAGCTCAACAAAAATGGATAGACTGCTGGCAAGACTAATGAAGAAGAAAAGAGAGAAGAATCAAATAGACACAATAAAAAATGATATATGGGATATCACCACTGATCCCACAGAAATACAAACTACCATCAGAGAATACTATAAATACCTCTATGCAAATCTAGAAGAAATGGATAAATTCCTGGATGCATACACCCTCCCAAGACTAAACCAGGAAGAAGGTGAATCCCTGAATAGACCAATAACTGGCTCTGAAATTTAGGCAATAATTGATAGCCTACCATCCAAAAAAGTCCAGGACCAGATGTATTCACAGCTGAATTCTGCCAGAGGTAGGTCATCACTTTCTTCAAAGACAAAGGACACAGGAGAGATTGTCTCATTCTTTTAACAATTAATTGCAATGTGTATTCCTTGCACAAATCTAATTATTGTGGGTGAGATGCACTTCCTTAATCTTGTGCCCCTTTAGTTAAACAAATTAACAAATCTTCTAGCATTTGATATGCCGTTGCTGAATTGAAAAATGTATTATTTACAATTTCCATCATTAAAGAGGATCAAAAACCAATTCACTTTTAGAAAGAACTACAGTACCAATTCACCATCTTTGCTTTATGGCTATGGTGACTCTCCTATTCTCAGAAATAGCATAGTCCCAGGAGCCTTAGTTATGTTATGATTCCTTTGATTTTCACATTGTTCTTATATTATTAATATCATGCTAACCAATCCTGGAAAACAAGAAGTAGATTAGTATTCTGAATGCCCTTGGAAGTATGTGCCTTCTGTGGCATTGAAGATAAGCCTTTGATGCCAAACCACTGTGGATAGCCTTAATAATCAGCAAGCCTGCTCCCTAATTACTTTGAGCAATCTGATAACCAGTAAATACCATAATGAATAGAGTCTTTGATCCCAATTATTTTCAAGGGAAGTTTTCTGCAACAGAATGGAATAAAAGAGTAATGTGTATATATATATATATATATATGTCTTAAACTCAGAGGACTCATCTTTTGCTTCATGGCCTGTAATAAGCTTGTTTGGGTATTTTCAGCAACCATACCTGGCAGCAAGGACAATGAAACCAATAGCTCAAATATTTCAGGTATGGCAGTCTGGGTCACTCCACAAGGTTAGCATTCTAGATCAGCTGAACTATTCACTGGAAGTAAAGGAAAGCTAGTAAGGATAGTAAAAGAAGGAGATGATAAGACAGCTTCTGTAGAAGATTAATTTGTTACAACAGCCTTCTTGAATAAGTATTTTATTGAGATTGTACCTGACCACTATTTTGAAATTTTTTAAAGAGGAGATTTAATTTGGGGCACCAGAATATGTGAGTAATTAATGGGATGGATTTTGATTGATGTTTTGGGCTGCCCAATATCACATCCTTTTGACCACCAGTAAGTTTGACCTTTAATGCATTGAAAAGTTCCATGTTAACATGAACTGAAGTTGGTGGTATCTCACCTGCATTGTTCTGTACAGATTTCAGATTTCAGATTTCTGCCACAGGACTGTCTCTAAAGCAGTGGGAGTCCACTAAGCGTGAAGGCATGAGAATTCTGTCACATGTGGGAAAGTTGATTCTCCCTGGGGTAATCTTCAAAAAATGTGGATGAAAGCTGATGGATAAATGATCCATTCTATCTTTTCAACAGACAACTATAGGAACCATTCTTTATGTTTCTCTGAGTTCCTAATGGAGTAGAACTTGTACTTGCCACAGGAGTAATGTCAATAGAGTTTACTCATTTTGGCCTTTTTGCCTTTATCTCACTTCTTGCTCCTGGTCCCTGGCAGTTCCTTCCAAACATACTGCGTGCATCTAAGCGTTTTTCTTAAGCTTTTCCTAAGCTTGGTTAACCCCAAAACTAAGACAGCTGGTATTAATGTATAATTATTAGTTACATTATACATTTATATGTCGTACATTTCCCTGGAAATGAGTTTCATTTCATAATTTTAAAAAGATTTTTTATTATTGTGTAATAGAAATTCACTGAAATGACTTAATAAATGTCATGGAATGATTGATTTGTATTTGAAAACATACAGCTTGGCTGCTGTGTGAAGAATAAATTAAATGAAGAAAGAGTGGAATGCAGGAGACCAATGAGTGTTACTGAAGTTGTCAAGATGAGAAGTGAAGTTGATGCCCGCAAATATAGTGACTGTGGAGATAAAGAGGAATCAATGGATTTCTGATATAATTTGTAGTTAAATGTTTATGATATAGTGGTGAGTTTAATGTCACTATAAGTAAAATAGGTGGCTTTTTAAAATAGACCTAACACCCATCTTTCATTCAAAACCATTCTTTAAAATTACTCTAAAGTATTCATTATGGGATAAAAATGTTGTTACTTAATGGTTAAGAAGAAAAGAAAAACATTCAAGAAATAGTAACAGATCTATTCTAAAATAAAATCAGATAGACTTTTAAAGATTTTTATTTACTATGGAACTGAGAAAAAAAATGGTAAAAAAAATAGTAAAACCATGAAATTTTATCTTTTTTTTTTTGAACGAAGGAGAGAATGGTGTCCAAGAGCAATTATTTTCAATAACTGGTGCTTCCAAGTACAAGACAAGCCATAAACAGAAAAAAAAAATTAAAAAGTAGCAGACAAAGATAAAGATACTAAAAATGTTTTTAAATGTTCAAATTAAGTTCAAAGATGGGAAGTCTGACAAAAGTTCAAATTTGAAAGTTTCAACACATAAAAAAGGTATTTTCTGAAATAAAACACTTTTTAATTAAATTTAGAATATTGGACTAGCAAGAAACACTGCTTATAGTTAGTTAATTTTAATTAATGTATTTTAATTTACTCATTCATAAACACAGACATAGACATTGAACAACAGTTTATTTAAAATCATGATAAAGATAATAATGAGGGCTAGCATTTTTATTTATTTATTTATTTATTTATTTATTTATTTATTATACTGTAAGTTCTAGGGTACATGTGCATAACGTGCAGGTTTGTTACATATGTATACTTGTGCCATGTTGGTGTGCTGCACCCATCAACTCATCAGCACCCACCAACTCGTCAGCGCCCATCAACTCGTCATTTACATCAGGTATAACTCCCAATGCAATCCCTCCCCCTTCCCCCTCCCCGTGATAGGCCCCGGTGTGTGATGTTCCCCTTCCCGAGTCCAAGTGATCTCATTGTTCAGTTCCCACCTATGAGTGAGAACATGCTGTGTTTGGTTTTCTGTTCTTGTGATAGTTTGCTGAGAACGATGGTTTCCAGCTGCATCCATGTCCCTACAAAGGACACGAACTCATCCTTTTTTATGGCTGCATAGTATTCCATGGTGTATATGTGCCACAGTTTCTTAATCCAATATGTCACTGATGGACATTTGGGTTGATTCCAAGTCTTTGCTATTGTGAATAGTGCCGCAATAAACATACGTGTGCATGTGTCTTTACAGCAGCATGATTTGTAATCCTTTGGGTATATACCCAGTAATGGGATGGCTGGGTCATATGGTACATCTAGTTCTATATCCTTGAGGAATCGCCATACTGTTTTCCATAATGGTTGAACTAGTTTACAATCCCATCAACAGTGTAAAAGTGTTCGTATTTCTCCACATCCTATCTGGCACCTGTTGTTTCCTGACTTTTTAATGATTGCCATTCTAACTGGTGTGAGATGGTATCTCATTGTGGTTTTGATTTGCATTTCTCTGATGGCGAGTGATGATGAGCATTTTTTCATGTGTCTGTTGGCTGTATGAATGTCTTCTTTTGAGAAATGTCTGTTCATATCCTTTGCCCACTTTTTGATGGGGTTATTTGTTTTTTTCTTGTAAATTTGTTTGAGTTCTTTGTAGGTTCTGGATATTAGCCCTTTGTCAGATGAGTAGATTGCAAAAATTTTCTCCCATTCTGTAGGTTGCCTGTTCACTCTGATGGTAGTTTCTTTTGCTGTGCAGAAGCTCTTTAGTTTAATTAGATCCCATTTGTCAATTTTGGCTTTGTTGCCGTTACTTTTGGTGTTTTAGACATGAAGTCCTTGCCCATGCCTATGTCCTGAACGGTATTCCCTAGGTTTTCTTCTAGGTTTTTTATGGTTTTAGGTCTAACATTTAAGTCTCTAATCCATCTTGAATTAATTTTCGTATAAGGAGTAAGGAAAGGATCCAGTTTCAGCTTTCTACTTATGGCTAGCCAATTTTCCCAGCACCATTTATTAAATAGGGAATTGTTTCCCCATTTCTTGTTTTTCTCAGGTTTATCAAAGATCAGATGGCTGTAGATGTGTGGTATTATTTCTGAGGACTCTGATCTGTTCCACTGGTCTATATCTCTGTTTTGGTACCAGTACCATGCTGTTTTGGTTACTGTAGCCTTGTAGTATAGTTTGAAGTCAGGTAGCGTGATGCCTCCAGCTTTGTTCTTTTGACTTAGGATTGTCTTGGCAATGTGGGCCCTTTTTTGGTTGCATATGACGTTTAAAGCAGTTTTTTTTCCAATTCTGTGAAGAAACTTATTGGTAGCTTGATGGGGATGGCATTGAATCTATAAATTACCTTGGGCAGTATGGCCCTTTTCACGATATTGACTCTTCCTATCCATGAGCATGGTATGTTCTTCCATTTGTTTGTGTCCTCTTTGATTTCACTGAGCAGTGGTTTGTAGTTCTCCTTGAAGAGGTCCTTTACATCCCTTGTAAGTTGGATTCCTAGGTATTTTATTCTCTTTGAAGCAACTGTGAATGGAAGTTCATTCCTTATTTGGCTCTCTGTTTATTTGTTACTAGTGTATAAGAATGCTTGTGATTTTTGCACATTAATTTTGTATGCTGAGACTTTACTGAAGTTTCTTATCAGCTTAAGGAGATTTTGGGCTGAGAGAATGCAGTTTTCTAAATATACAATCATGTCATCTGCAAACAGGGACAATTTGACTTCTTCTTTTCCTAACTGGATACTCTTGATTTCTTTCTCTTGCCTGATTGCCCTAGCCAGAACTTCCAACAGTATGTTGAATAGGAGTGGTGAGAGAGGGCATCCCTGTCTTGTGCCAGTTTTCAAAGGGAATGCTTCCAGGTTTTGCCCATTCATTATGATATTGGCTGTGAGTTTGTCATAAATAGCCCTTATTATTTTGAGACACCTTCCATCAATACCGAATTTATTGAGCGTTTTTTGCATAAAGGGCTGTTGAATTTTGTCAAAGGCCTTTTCTGCATCTATTGAGATAATCATGTGGTTTTTGTCTTTGATTCTGCTTATATGCTGGATTACATTTATTGATTTGTGAATGTTGAACCAGCCTTGCATCCCAGGGATGAAGCCCACTTGATCATGGTGGATAAGCTTTTTGATGTGCTGCTGAATCCGGTTTGCCAGTATTTTATTGAGGATTTTTGCATCGATGTTCATCAGGGATATTGGTCTAAAATTCTCTTCTTTTGTTGTGTCTCTGCCAGGCTTTGGTATCAGGATGATGTTGGCCTCATAAAATGAGTTAGGGAGGATTCCCTCTTTTTCTATTGATTGAAATAGTTTCAGAAGAAATGGTAACAGCTCCTCCTTGTACCCCTGATAGAATTCAGCTGTGAATGCATCTGGTCCTGGACTTTTTTTGGTGGGTAGGCTATTAATTATTGCCTCAATTTCAGAGCCTGCTATTGGTCTATTCACGGATTCAGCTTCTTCCTGATTTAGTCTTGAGAGAGTGTAAGTGTCCAGGAAATTATCCATTTCTTCTAGATTTTCTAGTTGATTTGCGTAGAGGTGTTTGTAGTATTCTCTGATGGTAGCTTGTATTTCTGTGGGGTCGGTGGTGATATCCCCTTTATCATTTTTTATTGTGTCTATTTGATTCTTCTCTCTTTTCTTCTTCATTAGTCTTGCTGGCAGTCTGTCAATTTTGTTGATCTTTTCAAAAAACCAACTCCTGGATTCATTGATTTTTTGGAGGGTTTTTTGTGTCTCTATCTCCTTCAGTTCTGCTCTGATCTTAGTTATTTCTTGCCTTCTGCTAGCTTTTGAATGTGTTTGTTCTTGCTTCTCTAGTTCTTTTAATTGTGATGTTAGAGTGTCAATTTTAGATCTTTCCAGCTTTCTCTTGTGGGCATTCAATGCTATAAATTTCCCTCTACACACTGCTTTAATGTGTCCCAGAGATTCTGGTATGTTGTGTCTTTGTTCTCATTGGTTTCAAAGAACATCTTTATTTCTGCCTTCATTTTGTTATATACCCAGTAGTCATTCAGGAGCAGGTTATTCAGTTTCCATGTAGTTGTGCGGTTTGGATTGAGTTTCTTAGTCCTGAGTTCTAGTTTGATTGCACTGTGGTCTGAGAGACAGTTTGTTAAAATTTCTGTTCTTGTACATTTGCTGAGGAGTGCTTTACTTCCAATTATGTGGTCAGTTTTGGAATAAGTGTGCTGTGGTGCTGAGAAGAACGTATATTCTGTTGATTTGGGATGGAGAGTTCTGTAGATGTCTATTAGGTCTGTTTGCTGCAGAGATGAGTTCAATTCCTGGATATCCTTGTTAACTTTCTGTCTCGTTGATCTGTCTAATGTTGACAGTGGGGTGTTGAAGTCTCCCATTATTATTGTATGGGAGTCTAAGTCTCTTTGTAAGTCTCTAAGGACTTGCTTTATGAATCTGGGTGCTCCTGTATTGGGTGCATATATATTTAGGATAGTTAGCTCTTCCTGTTGAATTGATCCCTTTACCATTATGTAATGGCCTTCTTTGTCTCTTTTGATCTTTGATAGTTTAAAGTCTGTTTTATCAGAGACTACTATTGCAACTCCTGCTTTTTTTTGTTCTCCATTTGCTTGGTAGATCTTCCTCCATCCCTTTATTTTGAGCCTATGTATGTCTCTGCATGTGAAATGGATCTCCTGAATACAGCAGACTGATGGGTCTTAACTCTTTATCCAATTTTCCAGTCTGTGTCTTTTAATTGGAGCATTTAGTCCATTTACATTTAAGGTTGATATTGTTATTTGTGAACTTGATCCTGCCATTATGATATTAACTGGTTATTTTGCTCGTTAGTTGATGCAGTTTCTTCCTAGCCTTGATGGTCTTTACATTTTCGCATATTTTTGCGATGGCTGGTACCGGTTGTTTTTTTCCATGTTTAGTGCTTCCTTCAGGGTCTCTTATAAGGCAGGCCTGGTGGTGACAAAATCTCTAAGCATTTGCTTATCTGTAAAGGATTTTATTTCTCCTTCACTTATGAAACTTAGTTTGGCTGGATATGAAATTCTGGGTTGAAAATTCTTTTCTTTAAGAATGTTGAATATTGGCCCCCACTCTCTTCTGGCTTGTAGAGTTTCTGCCGAGAGGTCTGCTGTTAGTCTGATGGGCTTCCTTTTGTGGGTAACCCGACCTTTCTCTCTGGCTGCCCTTAAGATTTTTTCCTTCACTTAAACTTTGGTGAATCTGGCAATTATGTGTCTTGGAGTTGCTCTTCTGGAGGAGTATCTTTGTGGCGTTCTCTGTATTTCCTGAATTTGAATGTTGGCCTGCCCTACTAGGTTGAGGAAGTTCTCCTGGATGATATCCTGAAGAATGTTTTTCAACTTGGTTCCATTTTCTCCCTCACTTTCAGGCACCCCAATCAGATGTAGATTTGGTCTTTTTACATAATCCCATACTTCTTGCAGGCTTTATTCATTTCTTTTTCTTCTGTTTTCTTTAGACTTCTCTTCTTGCTTCCTTTCATTCATTTGATCCTCAATCGCTGATACTCTTTCTTCCAGTTGATGGAGTCGGTTACTGAAGCTTGTGCATTTGTCACGTATTTCTCGTGTCATGGTTTTCATATCTGTCAGTTCGTTTATGGCCTTCTCTGCATTAATTATTCTGGTTATCAATTCTTCCACTCTTTTTTCAAGATTTTTGGTTTCTTTGCCCTGGGTACATAATTCCTCCTTTAGCTCTGAGAAGTTTGATGGTCTGAAGCCTTCTTCTCTCATCTCATCAAAGTCATTCTCCGTCCAGATTTGATCCGTTGCTGGCGCTGAGCAGCGTTCCTTTGGAGGGTGAGATACGCTCTTATTCTTTGAATGTCCAGCTTTTCTGCCCTGCTTTTTCCCCATCTTTGTGGTTTTATCTGCCTCTGGTCTTTGATGATGGTGACGTACTGATGGGGTTTTGGTATGGGTGTCCTTCCTGTTTGTTAGTTTTCCTTATAACAGTCAGGACCCTCAGCTGTAGGTCTGTTGGAGATTGCTTGAGGTCCACTCCAGACCCTGTTTTCCTGGGTGTCAGCAGTAGAGGCTGCAGAAGATAGAATACTACTGAACAGCGAGTGTACCTGTCTGATTCTTGCTTTGGAAGCTTCCTCTCAGGGTGTACTCCACCGTGTGAGGTGTGGGGTGTCGGTCTGCCCCTAGTGGAGGATGTCTCCCAGTTAGGCTACTCAGGGGTCAGGGACCCACTTGAGTAGGCAGTCTGTCAGTTCTTAGATCTCAATCTCCATGTTGGGAGATCCACTGCTCTCTTCAAAGCTGTCAGACAGAGTCATTTGCATCTGCAGAGGTTTCTGCTGCTTTGTTGTTGTTGTTGCTGTCGTTGTTGTTGTTTAGCTGTGCCCTGTCCCCAGAGGTGGAGTCTACAGAGACTGGCAGGCCTCCTTGGGGTGCTGTGAGCTCCACCCAGTTCGATCTTCCCAGGTGTTTGTTTACCTACTTAAGCCTCAGCAATGGCGGGCGCCCCTCCCCCAGCCTTGCTGCTGCCTTGCAGTTAGATTGCAGACTGCTGTGCTAGCAATGAGGAAGGCTCCCTGGGCATGGGACCCTCCCGGCCAGGTGTGGGATATAATCTCCTGGTGTGCCCGTTTGCTTAAAGCACAGTATTGCGGTGGTAGTTACCCGATTTTCCAGGTGTTGTGTGTCTCAGTTCCCCTCGCTAGGAAAAGGGATTCCCTTCCCCCTTGCGCTTCCCAGGTGAGGTGATGCCTCACCCTTCTTCAGCTCTCGCTGGTCGGGCTGCAGCAGCTGACCAGCACCGATTGTCCGGCACTCCCTAGTGAGATGACCCCAGTACCTCAGTTGAAAATGCAGAAATCACCGGTCTTCTGTGTCGCTCGCACTGGGAGTTGGAGACTGGAGCTGTTCCTATTCGGCCATCTTGCTCCGCCCTTCGAGAGCTAGCATTCATTGAATACTTACTATATGCTAAGACTTTCCTTTTTTTTTTTTTTTTTTTTTTTGAGACAGAGTCTTGCTCTATCACCCAGGATGGAGTACAGTGGCACGCGATCTCAGCTCACTGCAACCACCGCCTCCTGAGTTCAGGCATTTCTCCTGCCTCTGCCTCCTGAGTAGCTTGGATTACAGGTGCATGCCGCCACACCTGGCTAATTTTTGTAGAGATGGGGTTTGAAAAATAGGTAGGTCTGGTCTTGAACTCCTGATGTGAAGTGATCCACCCCACTAGGCCTCCCAAAGTGCTAGGATTTCAGGCTGTGAGCTACTGCACCTGGTCGGTAAGCCTTTTCTTATCATTCAACATGTATTAGCTGAAATTTTCCCTCAACTATTCTTTTTTTTTTTTTTTTTTTTTTTTATTATACTTTAAGTTCTAGGGTACATGTGCATAACGTTTATATCATGTATAACTCCCCAATGCAATCCCTCCCTCCTCCCCCCTCCCCATGATACGCCCCAGTGTGTGATGTTCCCCTTCCCAAGTCCAAGTGATCTCATTGTTCAGTTCCCACCTATGAGTGAGAACATGCGGTGTTTGGTTTTCTCTTCTTGTGATAGTTTGCTAAGAATGATGGTTTCCAGCTGCATCCATGTCCCTACAAAGGACGCAAACTCATCCTTTTTGATGGCTGCATAGTATTCCATGGTGTATATGTGCCACATTTTCTTAATCCAGTCTGTCACAGATGGACATTTGGGTTGATTCCAAGTCTTTGCTATTGTGAATAGTGCCGCAATAAACATACGTGTGCATGTGTCTTTGTAGTAGAGTAATTTATAATCCTTTGGGTATATACCCAGTAGTGGGATGGCTGGGTCATATGGTACATCTAGTTCTAGATCCTTGAGGAATCGCCATACTGTTTTCCATAATGGTTGAACTAGTTTACAATCCCACCAACAGTGTAAAAGTGTTCCTATTTCTCCACATCCTCTCCAACATCTATTGTTTCCTGACTTCTTAATGATTGCCATTCTAACTGGTGTGAGATGGTATCTCATTGTGGTTTTGATTTGCATTTCTCTGATGGCGAGTGATGACGAGCATTTTTTCATGTGTCTGTTGGCTGTATGGATGTCTTCTTTTGAGAAATGTCTGTTCATATCCTTTCCCCACTTTTTGATGGGGTTGTTTGTTTTTTTCTTGTATATTTGTTTGAGTTCTTTGTAGATTCTGGATATTAGCCCTTTGTCAGATGAGTAGGTTGCAAAAATTTTCTCCCATTCTGTAGGTTGCCTGTTCACTCTGATGGTAGTTTCTTTTGCTGTGCAAAAGCTCTTTAGTTTAATTAGATCCCATTTGTCAATTTTGCTTTTGCTGCCGTTGCTTTTGGTGTTTTAGACATGAAGTCCTTGCCCATGCCTATGTCCTGAATGGTACTACCTAGATTTTCTTCTAGGGTTTTTATGGTATTAGGTCTAACATTTAAGTCTCTAATCCATCTTGAATTAATTTTCGTATACGGGGTAAGGAAAGGATCCAGTTTCAGCTTTCTACTTATGGCTAGCCAATTTTCCCAGCACCATTTATTAAATAGGGAATCCTTTCCCCATTTCTTGTTTTTGTCAGGTTTGTCAAAGATCAGATGGCTGTAGATGTGTGGTATTATTTCTGAGGACTCTGTTCTATTCCACTGGTCTATTTCTCTGTTGTGGTACCAGTACCATGCTGTTTTGGTTACTGTAGCCTTGTAGTATAGTTTGAAGTCAGGTAGCGTGACGCCTCCAGCTTTGTCCTTTTGACCTAGGATTGTCTTGGCAATGCGGGCTCTTTTTTGGTTCCATATGAACTTTAAAGCAGTTTTTTCCAATTCTGTGAAGAAAGTCATTGGTAGCTTGATGGGGATGGCATTGAATCTATAAATAACCTTGGGCAGTATGGCCATTTTCACGATATTGATTCTTCCTATCCATGAGCATGGTATGTTCTTCCATTTGTTTGTGTCCTCTTTGATTTCACTGAGCAGTGGTTTGTAGTTCTCCTTGAAGAGGTCCTTTACATCCCTTGTTAGCTGGATTCCTAGGTATTTTATTCTCTTTGAAGCAATTGTGAATGGAAGTTCATTCCTGACTTGGCTCTCTGCTTGTCTGTTACTGGTGTATAAGAATGCTTGTGATTTTTGCACATTAATTTTGTATCCTGAGACTTTGCTGAAGTTGCTTATCAGCTTAAGGAGATTTTGGGCTGAGACGATGGGTTTTTCTAAATATACAATCATGTCATCTGCAAACAGGGACAATTTGACTTCTTCTTTTCCTAACTGGATACCCTTGATTTCTTTCTCTTGCCTGATTGCCCTAGCCAGAACTTCCAACACTATGTTGAATAGGAGTGGTGAGAGAGGGCATCCCTGTCTTGTGCCAGTTTTCAAAGGGAATGTTTCCAGTTTTTGCCCATTCATTATGATATTAGCTGTGGGTTTGTCGTAAATAGCTCTTATTATTTTGAGGTACGTTCCATCAATACCGAATTTATTGAGCGTTTTTAGCATAAAGGGCTGTTGAATTTTGTCAAAAGCCTTTTCTGCATCTATTGAGATAATCATGTGGTTCTTGTCTTTGGTTCTGTTTATATGCTGGATTACGTTTATGATTTGCGAATGTTGAACCAGCCTTGCATCCCAGGGATGAAGCCCACTTGATCATGGTGGATAAGCTTTTTGATGTGCTGCTGAATCCGGTTTGCCAGTATTTTATTGAGAATTTTTGCATCGATGTTCATCAGGGATATTGGTCTAAAATTCTCTTTTTTTGTTGTGTCTCTGCCAGGCTTTGGTATCAGGATGATGTTGGCCTCATAAAATGAGTTAGGGAGGATTCCCTCTTTTTCTATTGATTGGAATAGTTTCAGAAGGAATGGTACCAGCTCCTCCTTGTACCTCTGGTAGAATTCAGCTGTGAATCCATCTGGTCCTGGACTTTTTTTCGTGGGTAGGCTATTAATTGTTGCCTCAATTTCAGAGCCTGTTATTGGTCTATTCAGGGATTCAACTTCTTCCTGGTTCAGTCTTGGGAGAGTGTAAGTGTCCAGGAAATTATCCATTTCTTCTAGATTTTCTAGTCGATTTGCGTAGAGGCATTTATAGTATTCTCTGATGGTTGTTTGTATTTCTGTGGGGTCGGTGGTGATATCCCCTTTATCATTTTTTATTGCGTCTATTTGATTCCTCTCTCTTTTCTTCTTTATTAGTCTTGCTAGCGGTCTGTCAATTTTGTTGATCTTTTCAAAAAACCAACTCCTGGATTCATTGATTTTTTGGAGGGTTTTTTGTGTCTCTATCTCCTTCAGTTCTGCTCTGATCTTAGTTATTTCTTGCCTTCTGCTAGCTTTTGAATGTGTTTGCTCTTGCCTCTCTAGTTCTTTTAATTGTGATGTTAAAGTGTCAATTTTAGATCTTCCTGCTTTCTCTTGTGGGCATTTAGTGCTATAAATTTCCCTCTACACACTGCTTTAAATGTGTCCCAGAGATTCTGGTATGTTGTATCTTTGTTCTCATTGGTTTCAAAGAACATCTTTATTTCTGCTTTCATTTCGTTATGTACCCAGTAGTCATTCAGGAGCAGGTTATTCAGTTTCCATGTAGTTGAGCAGTTTTGATTGAGTTTCTTAGTCCTGAGTTCTAGTTTGATTGCACTGTGGTCTGAGAGACAGTTTGTTATAATTTCTGTTCTTGTACATTTGCTGAGGAGTGCTTTACTTCCAATTATGTGGTCAATTTTGGAATAAGTGCGATGTGGTGCTGAGAAGAATGTATATTCTGTTGATTTGGGGTGGAGAGTTCTATAGATGTCTATTAGGTCCGCTTGGTGCAGAGATGAGTTCAATTCCTGGATATCCTTGTTAACTTTCTGTCTCGTTGATCTGTCTAATGTTGACAGTGGAGTGTTGAAATCTCCCATTATTATTGTATGGGAGTCTAAGTCTCTTTGTAGGTCTCTAAGGACTTGCTTTATGAATCTGGGTGCTCCTGTATTGGGTGCATATATATTTAGGAGAGTTAGCTCTTCCTGTTGAATTGATCCCTTTACCATTATGTAATGGCCTTCTTTGTCTCTTTTGATCTTGATGGTTTAAAGTCTGTTTTATCAGAGACTAGGATTGCAACCCCTGCTTTTTTTTGTTCTCCATTTGCTTGGTAGATCTTTCTCCATCCCTTTATTTTGAGCCTATGTATGTCTCTGCATGTGAGATGGGTCTCCTGAATACAGCAGACTGATGGGTCTTGACTCTTTATCCAGTTTGCCAGTCTGTGTCTTTTAATTGGAGCATTTAGTCCATTTACATTTAAGGTTAATATTGTTATGTGTGAACTTGATCCTGTCATTATGATATTAACTGGTTATTTTGCTCATTAGTTGATGCAGTTTCTTCCTAGCCTCGATGGTCTTTACATTTTGGCATGTTTTTGCAATGGCTGGTACCGGTTGTTCCTTTCCATGTTTAGGGCTTCCTTCAGGGTCTCTTGTAAGGCAGGCCTGGTGGTGACAAAATCTCTAAGCATTTGCTTATCTGTAAAGGATTTTATTTCTCCTTCACTTATGAAACTTAGTTTGGCTGGATATGAAATTCTGGGTTGAAAATTCTTTTCTTTAAGAACGTTGAATATTGGCCCCCACTCTCTTCTGGCTTGTAGAGTTTCTGCCGAGAAATCTGCTGTTAGTCTGATGGGCTTCCCTTTGTGGGTAACCGACCTTTCTCTCTGGCTGCCCTTAAGATTTTTTCCTTCATTTCAACTTTGGTGAATCTGGCAATTATGTGCCTTGGAGTTGCTCTTCTGGAGGAGTATCTTTGTGGCGTTCTCTGTATTTCCTGAATTTGAATGTTGGCCTGCCCTACTAGTTGGGGAAGTTCTCCTGGATGATATCCTGAAGAGTGTTTTCCAACTTGGTTCCATTTTCCCCCTCACTTTCAGGCACCCCAATCAGACGTAGATTTGGTCTTTTTACATAATCCCATACTTCTTGCAGGCTTTGTTCATTTCTTTTTCTTCTTTTTTCTTTTGGTTTCTCTTCTCGCTTCATTTCATTCATTTGATCCTCAATCGCTGATAGTCTTTCTTCCAGTTGATCGAGTCGGTTACTGAAGCTTGTGCATTTGTCACGTATTTCTCGTGTCATGGTTTTCATCTCTGTCATTTCGTTTATGATCTTCTCTGCATTAATTAGTCTAGCTGTCAATTCTTCCACTTTTTTTTCAAGATTTTTAGTTTCTTTGCGCTGGGTACGTAATTCCTCCTTTAGCTCTGAGAGGTTTGATGGACTGAAGCCTTCTTCTCTCATCTCGTCAAAGTCATTCTCTGACCAGCTTTGATCCGTTGCTGGCGATGGGCTGCGCTCCTTTGCAGGGGGAGATGCGCTTTTATTTTTTGAATTTCCAGCTTTTCTGCCCTGCTTTTTCCCCATCTTTGTGGTTTTATCTGTCTCTGGTCTTTGATGATGGTGACGTACTGATGGGGTTTTGGTATAGGTGTCCTTCCTGTTTGATAGTTTTCCGTCTGACAGTCAGAAGGACTGTCTGTTGGTCTGTTGGAGATTGCTTGAGGTCCACTCCAGACCCTGTTTGCCTGGGTATCAGCAGCAGAGGTTGCCAAAGATAGAATATTGCTGAGCAGCGAGTGTACCTGTCTGATTCTTCCTTTGGAAGTTTCCTCTCAGGGATGACTCCACCCTGTGAGGTGTGGGGTGTCAGACTGCCCCTAGTGGGGGATGTCTCCCAGCTAGGCTACTCAGGGGTCAGGGACCCACCTGAGCAGGCAGTCTGTCCGTTCTCGGATCTCAACCTCCGCGTTGGGAGATCCACGGCTCTCCCCAAAGCTGTCAGACAGAGTCGTTCGCCTCTGCACCGCCCCCGCTGCTTTCCCTATTGGACCTCAGCTGTGGGCTGTCCCCAGAGGTGGAGTCTACAGAGACAGGCAGGTTTCCTTGAGCTGCTGTGAGCTCCACCCAGTTGGAGCTTCCCAGCGGCTTTGTTTACCTACTTAAGCCTCAGCAATGGCGGGCGCCCCTCCCCCAGCCTCGCTGCTACCTTGCGGATAGATCCCGCAGACTGCTGTGTTAGCAGTGAGGGAGGCTCCGTGGGCGTGGGACCCTCCCGGCCAGGTGTGGGATATATTCTCCTGGTGTGCCTGTTTCCTTAAAGCGCAGTATTGGGGTGGGAGTTACGCGATTTTCCAGGTGTTATGTGTCTCAGTTCCCCTGGCTAGGAAAACGGATTTCCTTCCCCCTTGCGCTTCCAGGTGAGGCGATGCCTCGCCCTGCTTCAGCTCACGCTGGTCACGCTGCAGCAGCTGACCAGCACCGATTGTCCGGCACTCCCTAGAGAGATGACCCCAGTACCTCAGTTGAAAATGCAGAAATCACCCGTCTTCTGTGTTACTCGTGCTGGGAGTTGGAGACTGGAGCTGTTGCTATTCGGCCATCTTGCTCCGCCCCTTCCCTCAACTATTCTAATGAGATAAATATTATTATTATTGTTTTATAGAAGCAGAAACCAAATAGAGTAAGGTTAAGCCACTTCTGAGGGCTACAAAGCAAAAAGTGCCAGAGATGAGTATTAAAACCAAGAATCGTATTTTCACAGTTCACATTTTTAATAAAGTCAAAATAACCATGACTTGACTGTAATTTTGTTTTAATGATCTTATACTTATTATATAAAATTATTTTATTTTTTCAACTATCAGATTGATACTTATTCACATTTATATATAACTAAAATTATATATGTATTGGAATAGATGCATATATTTAATTTGGCCTTTCTTTTCTTGAAGACCTAAAATTAAATGTGTGGTAAATCTTACATTACATGACATTTTGTAATCATGACCAGAGGGAAATCTATATTTTCTTGTTTAATAATAAATGGAACTAGTATAGCTATATTGAAAAATTTTTTTCAGATAATTTTGTTTAGTACCAACTGTAATTTTAATACTAATTTTAAAATGAAGTATTCTATTAAAATTTAGAATTAAAAAATCTTTATGTAGATTTTCTGTTCATGTCGTTGTGAACACATTGCTTGAAATGCAAAGGTATTCTATCTTAAATTAAAATTCAATCAAAAGAGTAAGCCCTTTCATTACAATTGGTTAACCTCATTTCATTAACCAATAACTCCATCCTCTTTCTCCTCTAATTTATTTAATAAGACTGGTAAAAGATCCAAGCTGAGTTTCAGCAACTTTTACTTACTGAAAAACATTTACCTATAGGCTGGGCACTGTGGCTCACACCTGTAATCCTAGCGATTTGAGAGGCCATGGTGGGTGGATTGCTTGAGCCCAGGAGTTGGAGACCAGCCTGGCCAACATGGCAAAACCAATCTCTACTAAAAATAATGAAAATTAGCAGTATATGGTGTCTCATGCCTGTAGTCCCAGCTACTTCTGAGGCTGAGATAGGAGAATTTCTTGAGCCCAGGAGGCAGAGGTTGCAGTGAACCCAGATGGCACCACTGTACTCCTGCTTGTGTGACAGAGTGAGATCCTATCTCAAAATATAATATTAATAATCTATATAATAAAGCAGCTTCTGCTTTATTAATCTTTTGAAACCTTTTTCTCTCTGTAAGCTCTTCCAAAAGAGGTCTCAAGATATCAGTTTGCTTCTGACTCATTTCCTGGTAAAATGGCCCATAGGATGTAGTTAACATAATCAAAATTCCAATGAGTTTTCTAAATTGTTGCATCGGGTAAGTGAGGTGGCTGCTTAAAATTAATGTAATCATAAATAGTAAACATATTTACAGAGAGTGGATTGATGCAGGAGAAAGACTCCACACAGGAGTCCCAGGTATCAATATAGATGTCTTGGCTCTGCTCCCACAAGTTTCATCTGAAAAATAAGAATAATAATAACTCTTGTGTATATTATGTACTGATATGGTTTGGCTGTGTCCCCCCCCCTAAATCTCATCTTGAATTGTAGCTCCCATAATTCCCATGTATCATGGGAGGGACCTGGTGGGAGGTAACTGAATCATGAGAGTAGGTCTTTCCCATGTTATTCTAATGGTCGTGAATAATTTTCATGAGATCTGATGGTTTTATTCCTTTGCACAAGCTCTCCCTTTGCTCACTGCAATGTAAGAAGTCCCTTTGCTCTTCCTTTATCTTCCACTATGATTGTGAGGACTCCTCAGCCACATGGAACGGTGAGTCCATTAAACCTCTTTCCTTTATAAATTACCCAGTCTAAGGTATGTCTTTATTAGCAGTGTGAGAACAGACTAACATTAAAATAAATTGGTACAAGGTAGTGAGCCACTGCTATAAAGATACCTGAAAATGTGGAAGTGACTTTGGAAATGTGTAACAGGCAGAGTTTGAAACAGTTCTTAAGCCTCAGAAGAAAACAGGAAAATGTGGAAAAGTTTGGAACTTCCTACAGACTTGTTACATGGGTTTGACCAAGTGCTACTTGTCTCAGATGGAGATAAGGAACTTGTTGAGAACTGGAGTAAAGGTAACTCTTGGTATATTTTAGTAGAGAGACTGGTGGCACTTTGGCCCTGCCCTAGAGATCTGTGGAACTTTGAACTTCAGATAAATTATTTAGAATATCTGTTGGAAGAAATTTCTAAGCCACAGGTTGTTCAAGAGGAAGCAGAGCCTAAAAATTTTGGAAATTTTGGAGCCTGATGGTGCAATAGAAAAAAAAAATGTGGAAGCAAATTCAAGCTGGCTGCAGAAAATTGCATAAATAATGAGAAACCAAATGTTTATTGCCAAGACAATGCAGGAAGTATCTCCAGGGCATGTCAGAGACCTTTGTGGCAGCCCCTGCCATCACAGGCCAGGGGATCTAGGAAGAAAAATGGTCTCATGGGCCAGGCCCAGGGCTCCCTACTGTGTGCAGCCTAGGGACTTGGTGTCCTGAGTCCCAGCTGCTCTAGCCGTGACTAAAAGGGACCAACAACAACTTGGGCCATGGCTTCAGAGGGAGTAACTCCAAGCTTTGGCGGCTTCTATGTAGTGTTGAACTTGCAGGTGTATGGAAGTCAAGAATTCAGGTTTGGGAACCTCCACGTTGTGTTCAGAGGATGTATGAAAACACCTAGATGTCCAGGCAGAAGTTTGCTGTAGGCATGGGGACCTCATGGAGGGCCTCTGCTAGGGCAGAGTGGAAGGGATATGTGGGGTGGGTACCCCCCACACAGAGTCCCCACTGGGACACTGCCTAGTGGAGCTATGAGTAAAGGGCCACCATCCTTCAGACTTCAGAATGGTAGATCCACTGACAGCTTGCACCATGCACCTGGGGACAGCTTGCACCATGCGCCTGGAAAAGCCACAGACACTCAACATCAGCCTGAGAAAGCAATCAGGAAGTGGACTGTACCCTGCAAAGCCGCAGGGGCAGAGCTGCCCAAAACCATGGGAACTCACTCCTTATTGCAAGATGACCTGGATATGAGAAATTGAGTCAAAGGAGTTCATTTTGGAGTTTTAAGATTTGGGTGCCCTGCTGGATTTTGAACTTACATGGGACCTGTAGCCCCTTCATTGTGGCCAATTTCTCCCACTTGGAATGGGTGTATTTACCCAATATTTGTACCCCCATTGTATCTAGGAAGTAACTAACTTGCTTTTGATTTTACAGGCTCCTAAGCAGAAAGGACTTACCTATTCTCAGATGAGACTTTAGACTGGAACTTCTAAGTTAATGCTGAAATGAGTTAAGAACTTGGAGGACTGTTGGGAAGGCATGACTGGTTTTAAAATGTGAGAACATGAGATTTGGGATTGGCCAGGGTGGAATAATATGGTTTGACTGTGTCCCCATCCAAATCTCGAATTGTAGCTCTCATAATTCCCATGTGTAATGGGATGGACCTGGTGGGAGGTGATTGAATTTGGGGGTGGGTCTTTTCTGTGCCCTTCTTGTGGTAGTGAATAAGTCCCAGAAGATCTGATGGTTTTATAAACTGGAGTTCCCTTGCACAAGCTATCTTTGCCTACTGCCATATAAGAAGTCCCTTTTCTCTTCCTTTATCTTCCACCATGACTGTGAGGCCTCTCCAGTCTTATGAAACTGTGAGTTTATTAAACTTCATTTTTTTCTGAATTACCCAGTTTTGGGTATGTCTTTATTAGCCGCATGAGAACAGACTAATACATTTACTTTGAAAACTAATATATTGTGTCAATAATTTTAATATAATTTAGGGATCTGTAAATTAAAATTGTTGCATACTGTAAAAATGTAAGGTAACATGATTACTAATCTCGTCCTTCAACATAATCATCATTTCATATTGTATTTACTAAGTTAAATGCAAACAACAAACTACTGATATACTTTAGCTGCTTATATTTTATTTCTGCATTAACTTCAATTTCATATTTATCCAGAAAAAAAAAAAAAACGGGCATTAACAAGTGCTTCTTTGATTAGCTGTCCTCACTCAAATGATTATTTACATCATATATAACATATATAAATGAATATAATAAATATATATTTTAACATAATATAAACATATATATGTAAGTAAATATATATGTTTATATATAAAATATGATTTAGATATAATTTGAAAGCAAAATTTATGAATTTAATATAAATATTAAAATTTTTATATTTTACATAAATATAAAAATAAATATATAAATATAAAAATAAATATATAAATGTATAATACATTTTAAACAACATCAGATAAATATATCTAATTACTTATGAATTCAAATAGTCCAGAAGATTATACATGCATTCAATGTTTAGTTATCTCTTGTTAACTTTTTTTTTTAAATTTTTTTTATTATTATTATTATACTTTAAGTTCTAGGGTACATGTGCATAACATGCAGGTTTGTTACATATGTGTACTTGTGCCATGTTGGTGTGCTGCACCCATCAACTCGTCAGCACCCATCAACTCGTCATTTACATCAGGTATAACTCCCAATGCAATCCCTCCCCCCTCCCCCCTCCCCCCTCCCCGTGACAGGCCCTGGTGTGTGATGTTCCCCTTCCCGAGTCCAAGTGATCTCATTGTTCAGTTCCCACCTATGAGTGAGAACATGTGGTGTTTGGTTTTCTGTTCTTGTGATAGTTTGCTAAGAATGATGGTTTCCAGCTGCATCCATGTCCCTACAAAGGACGCAAACTCATCCTTTTTTATGGCTGCATAATATTCCATGGTGTATATGTGCCACATTTTCTGAATCCAGTCTGTCACAGATGGACATTTGGGTTGATTCCAAGTCTTTGCTATTGTGAATAGTGCCTCAATAAACATACGTGTGCATGTGTCTTTATAGCAGCATGATTTATGATCCTTTGGGTATATACCCAGTAATGGGATGGCTAGGTCATATGGTACTTCTAGTTCTAGATCCTTGAGGAATCGCCATACTGTTTTCCATAATGGTTGAACTAGTTTACAATCCCACCAACAGTGTAAAAGTGTTCCTAGTTCTCCACATCCTCTCCAGCACCTGTTGTTTCCTGACTTTTTAATGATTGCCATTCTAACTGGTGTGAGATGGTATCTCATTGTGGTTTTGATTTGCATTTCTCTGATGGTCAGTGATGATGAGCATTTTTTCATGTGTCTGTTGGCTGTATGAATGTCTTCTTTTGAGAAATGTCTGTTCATATCCTTTGCCCACTTTTTGATGGGGTTGTTTGTTTTTTTCTTGTAAATTTGTTTGAGTTCTTTGTAGGTTCCGGATATTAGCCTACTTGTTAACTTTTAACACATAACTCTGTTAACTGTTAAGTCAACTCTTAACTTGTGCATTATCTTATACTTATGCATTTCTAAAGAGAAATGCATCATATGCACGTTGAACTGCATTGCTGCTAATGCTGCTTGTACTGAACTCGCTCATACTGTATCACTGTTATTTTTCCTGACTTCACTGTCCTTCCCTTCATTGGATCCCACCTGTGTCCTAGCTTTGTTTACCGTGGCTATTACCTGCTGCTAGGAGCCTTCAAATCTCTTAGTCTTATCCCAGACTATAGCAAGGTAGTTCCCTAGCTTTACCATCATAACTCTCAATCTTTCCTTCTCTGCATAACAAAGGATTAAGAAACTCTACACCTGAAACTTTGCTAATGCCAATGCACATCTCTGGTTCCCTGACATAATACTACTGAAAGAATTGTTCTTTGTGTCATCTTCCTTACTCCAAGAACACAAATACACAAATGGTTGATTTTAATATACTTATTTCTTTACTTTCAATTTCTCCCAGCTAAAGCCACAGTTGACAGACATATATTTACCTCTACTCAGGAAATAACATATAATATTTGATAGCTCTTGTCTCAGGTACAGGGACCAAGAAATGAACAAATTAAAAGGTTGGGGTAGGGTTTAAGCAGTTAGTACTGAAAGCAGATTTCTTTTTAAAAGTTTAAAGAATGCAGTATATTCAAGTATTTGGATAATCTGACATTTACATGCTTAATGATTAAAGAAAAAGAACTAGTTGCTGATCTTTAAGACCTGTGATTACTGCTATTAAAAAAATAATTCATGGAGCCTCACATTAAAAGTTCTCCATGAAAAGGCCTCAAATTATTTTACCAGTGTTATAGTTTATTACTTTTCATTTCATGCTCCTGCCATAATGAGTTATTTTCTTTACAATTACCCTACACTTTACTGTTTGTCTTTGCCAATCTGTCCTTATTGAGAAAAATGCCCCTGTCTTCCTATGACTTCTGAGCATGCAAACCCTGTCTGCTTCTCAAGCGGTCTTCAATGCTCTCTCAAATGCAGAGTGTTTCTTAATCCCTGGGATGGAACTGAGCTCTCCTGTAACTCCCCAAGTCATTTTAGCTGTGTCTCAGTTTTGAGCTTATATTTTTGTGTCTATTGTGCATGCACTTAAAAAATATCTGGTCTTATGTGATCATTCCTACTTTACTCTTTATACACTCCTACTGTACTCTTTAAGAGAGTATCTTTACTCTCTATTGTGCCATGCCTGGTGCTTTACATGATAATTGACAGGGTGGACATATAAAAAAGGGATTCAATTAAATTTGCTGAATAATATCATATTTAACTGTACCAATATGATAAAATAATCATGGGTAAAATGTATAAGAAAGATTTCAAGTGAAATTTTCATTTCAAAATTGCAGTACTATTTCCTAATCTTAATAGTGAGCTTCTCACAACAAGGTTAAATATCCTTTACTTCATGTGGTATGACATAAATTGCTATGGTTCTACCATAGAAAATTTTTGCTCCTATCACTCATTAAAACTATGTTTTAAAAATTAAATGTTGGAGAAGCAGCATTTATACTACAGAATTTCTAAGTATGTTCAGTAAACATCAAAACAACATTTCAGAGTCATATTAAAATCTTCTTCATCATTTTCTTTTTGTATAACATTTTAAACATTTAATGTTAACATCACTTTAGTATGAAAGTTTAATATGAGAAGAATCATGTTATATGTACTGAACCTGGATCTTCAGGCTTAGATATGGAGCAAATTGGGATGAAGAAACACATAGATAGGAAAGAAAAAGGTGGTAATGGAACTCAGTTTGTAAAAATACTAAAACTTAGGTATGTATGTTGTGGGAGGGGATAACCAGCAGACCCAAAGTCGGTGGTGAAACACAACTATCATGTTTAATAGAAAACATCTTCAAGAATAAATTTCAGCACAATGGTAGGCTTTTGTTTCTCAAAGCTCACACATTGTACCATATTTATCCATGTGGAGCAGGACTAGTGAGTGAAAAAGAGGAATGCAAAGATTTAATCAGTGTATCAGCACTGTAATAAAATGAGTTGTAATTCAGAATTGCCACAGCTATGATTCAGATCTGGAATGCAGTTAGATTACTGAGGTGGAAGCCCAATTGTATTATCAAACTCAACTGGCTTTAGCTGGATGATGACATTTAGAAGACATGGAGCTATCTTTTCATCTCAAATAAGATATTTGGACAAAACCTTAACTCATTCTATCCTTTGATATCCTTTCAATGCAGGTTTAGCTTACACATTGTTCTGGATGTGTTAACACTGTATGCAGAGACTCGAGTTAAACTAGACTGAGAAAAATGGGCTCTTTCAATATACATCTACCAAGCTCTAGCATCATTCTGTGGAGATTTATGTATTCCTTTAGACCTCGTTTTTAAACATTGTATCATTAATTTATTAATTTTTAAGCCAATGAGGTGTCATTCTATTGCCCAGGCTGGAGTGTAGGGGAGTGATCATAGACCACTGTAGCCTTAAACTCTTGTACTCAAGTGATCACCTCAGCCTTCTCAGTAGCTAGACCTATAGGCAGGTGCCACCATGCCTGGCTAATTATTTTTGTTGTTGTTGTAGGGATGGGATCTCACTCTGTCACCCAGGCTAGCCTCAAATTCCCGGCTTTAAGCCACCTTCCAGTCTTAAAGGACTAGTCCTTTTTTTTTAATGCTGTACAAAAAAGAAATGCTATTTTATTTTACACATTAAAATTACCACTATGAGCTCTTTGTGAGAAATAATATATGGCAGTATATTATGTATTATATATAAAGTATACAATACATTATATGTAAAATATATAATGTATTAGATAAATATTACTATATTAATATGTAATATCAGATTATATTATTACATAATATATTGTAATATAACATATATTGCTCTGTCCTTCAGTAGTCATTTTATCTGTAAACTGTTTTTACATATGCGTATTCTTTGCTATTCACAACTTCATTAGTACCACCAAGGGGCTGGATCTCCCATAAGGCATCTAGCCAATGATTGATAAACATGGCTTCTACATTTCCATTATCTTTTCATGCTGATACATCACGAAGGAGGCTGACATGGAGTGTTGACAGCTTGAGGAAAAAAGTACATTTCCTAAGAAGGTATGGTGCTATGATTGAAAACAGAAATATCCTCACAATTCCTTCAGGTTTACCCTATCAACACTGTCACTCCAATGAGAAGCGAGGGAATGTGGCCACTCTGAGAAGCACAGAATAGATAGTATTTTAATTATGAGTAAACTAAAGCTTAAATGTTTAAATCATTTGGTCAAGACTTTGCATCATTTAGAGAGATAGTAAAATATTAAAAACCAAACCTTTTTAAGGCTTTTCTATCAATCATTAACTCAGAGAAGATGGAAGGCAGTATTAAAGTACAAGATAGCATGGAATAACAAGAAGTCAAAAATGAGACAAAGAGAATGCTGATGGCATAGGCACAATTAAAATTTGATGGAGACAAACACACTAAATTTAATTTCAGCATGTTACATATCTTTAGAACTCTAAGTAGTCTTGGAGATCAGCATGGTGCAGTAGAAAGCAATTTGATATGAATTTTAAAAACCTCAGTTTAAATCCAAGGTGTTTTATTGCATTCACAAACTATCTACATTTTACATGTGTTATTTTTATTTTCTTTACCTTGGAAATAATAACATCCACTTGCAGGTGGTTGGGAAGATTTCATGACTCAGTGTTTAACAAAGTACCTGTCTCAGTGCTGATTTCACAAGAAAAGTATAGTAAAATATTAGATGGTGATAGTGATGATGATGGCAATGACAAAATTGATGGCAGTGACAACAGTGAATAAAAATAAATAACAGAAATCCAAATAAGGTAGGAGACATCTCTAAATACATATGATTATTTGCTTTTGATAATTCTGTTTTTTTATTTATATTTCAATTTTTACGCAATGTTCAAATGACCCTTTATTTCTGATTCAGTTTTGTAGGTTATATTTGGAAAATAGGACCTCTTGAAGCTTTTAATTGGCTTAAATTGACCATAGTTTATAAATTTATGCCAATAGGGATTTTTTAAATTACATATTTTGTCTAAAGGTGTAATATATGTAGATTGGTAAGTGGGAAAGTGAATTACTCTTTGTCTGAAAAAGATGGTGTCCTTGGCTGTAGTAGAGAAGAAAAGCAATGGTGTGTTAGTGAGTTTTGTGACACAATAAAGGAATACCTGAGGCTGAGTAATTTGTAAATAACAGAGGTTTATTTTGGATCATGTCTTTGCAAACTGTACAGGAAACATAGTACTGGTATCTGCTTCTGGTGAAGCCTCTGGAAGCTTCCAATTATGTCGGAAGGCAAAGAAGGAGCCAGTATCTCACATGGTGAGAGAGGGAGCAAGAGAGGTGCCAGGCTCTTTGAAAGCATCTGCTCTCACGTGAACTAACTGAGTGGGAAATAACTTATTACTATCAGGAGGGCACCGAGTCATTTATGAGGAATCCATCCCTATGACCCAAACACATCCCACCAGGTCCCACCTCTAACACTGGGAATCACATTTCAACATGAAATTTGGAGGGGACAAACATCCTAAATATATCAAATGACAACTTCCCTTTCAATTAGATAATGAAATAATGTGACAAAAGTAAGATTCAAAATTCATGTAGTTATAAATGAAATTATCAGATAATTCATACCTATTTATTTAATTTTTGTCATTTGTCCTTGATGTATCATAAAAAGCTTTATAAAATTTAATATCTTATAAACTATTCTATGGGATAGAAATAACAACTTTTATTATGTATTTTTTTCTCTCTTTTTTTAAAGATCAGAGAATAGAAGTGCATATTCTGGATAAAACTGCCAATATAGGCACCTTAGAGTGGTATTTATATCTTCAACCACATAGTTAACAAATGCTGGTGCCTTTACATCCCTTAAGGCATAATTAACAATCAAAAACACTTTTCTATGGATCCTGCTTTACTAATAGTTCTTTGAAATCTTAAAATGTATTAAATCATTATCCATAACAATCAGGACAGCTACCAGAAAGAGTTGCTATACCTCTCAATAATAAGTTAGTAAGACTCCCCTAGATGTTCACAGGTGACACCATGTTTGCTTAGAAAGCTAATATGGTTCTGGTATAGAGAAAATGCTCCCATTCTGGATCTAAAGTCATCTAAAAATAGATAGAAAACCATTCTAGTTGAGAATAACATGCTTTCATCTATTTCTCCATGAACCCAACTTGGCATCAAGAAATATCCACCAAAATAGAAAATTTTCACTTCATGCTTTTTCTCTTTTCCTTTTTTTTTAATGTGGCCAAATGGAATGAAGAGTTGAGATCACTGACCAGATTATTTGGGGGAAAGTGTTACTGATTCAAGCTATAGCCTTAGTGATTATATGATATTAAATGAACTAGGCATTAATTAACAAGGCAATTATTTTAAACTTTCTTCACATTCTGTTTTAAGTTAGATAGAAAAACTAAACATATTTGCATAGATCACATAATTATTATTTCTAGTTTTATTGTTTATATTAATTACCTGTAATATTTTATATTAAAATTTCTTCTACCTGTAAACTTGGATGATTCTTATTTTATCTGGGAGATAACCAATTATATAGAAAAACTAGTTTCATATAAGTTACAAGAATTGCTTTCAATTTTTCTGAAGAACTACCTAAGTTTCACCCTTTGGGTGGGAGAGAATATAGATGAGAAAAAAAAAAGAAAAGTCCTTACTCTAACTCTTCAATGAGAGGCAAAAGCTGGATTTCTTTTTTTTTTTTTTTTTTTTTTTTGAGGCGGAGTCTCGCTCTGTTGCCCGGACTGGAGTGCAGTGGCCGGATCTCAGCTCACTGCAAGCTCCGCCTCCCGGGTTTACGCCATTCTCCTGCCTCAGCCTCCCGAGTAGCTGGGACTACAGGCGCCCACCATCTCGCCCGGCTAAAAGCTGGATTTCTATAGTGGTCATGGACTTCCAAGTGTTCTGTGAATGTATTCCTTGGTATTAACACTAAGAAGTGTTCTGTAAAATACACCTCTAATTCCTCTGCTTCTCTGTTCTTTGAGGAGACACATATCCTCTGACTTGCAGGAAAAGATACTGTTCAACACTTTAATAACACCAGAATCTAAGGTTTCAGAAGCTTAATTACAGGATGAATATTTAATCAAACTTTCAAAAAGTTTCCTTTTCATCTTTATGCATACCTTTTTATGGAAGTACTTTTCTGAAAAATTACTTATTTTAATTTTAATTTTGGTTCTATAGAGTACTACAGTACTAAGAGTCTGCCCTTTGCCAATGTTTATAGAGCTGGGAAAGCATTAGAGACTATGTAGTTAGTACTCCAGTTTTAAAAGGAGAAAATACAGGACTTAGAAGATTAAGTAAGGTTTGGTAGCCACACTATTAGAATCAATATGTTGCAATATTGCATGTATTTTGCAACCATTTGATGTTTCCAAAAGCAGAAAAATAATGAAAATTATAAGGGATATTTTGTAAATAAAGCAATGATTCTTTTTTCCTTTCACTGGAAATAATTCATTGGTGATGCCAGGGAAATGAAGAAATCATTTATACATTTTGCATATAGGAAATTACTAGTATGTAGTGAAAACAATTACAAAATTTAGGGTAAATGTCATAAAGCTATCAAGAAAATAACTTGCTTTGCTCACTTAAAAATATTCAGTAATTCACAATATGAATTGCATACAAAAGTATTTCCCATTAAGATTTACTTAGAAGTATACAAAGATCAATGCCTATTTTAGAAGAGCATTTTGTATGAATTCAGGACTGTTATGGACTAAATGTTTCTGTCTCCAAAATTCATATGTTGAAGCCCCAACCCCCAATGTGGCTGTATTTGTTGATGGACTTCCAAGAAAGTAATTATCTTCATAACGGTGGGCCTCTGATGTAATAGGATTGGTGTTTGTAAGACAGATGGGAGAGCCAGTGCCCTCCATTGCTTGTGCTTGCTTGCTTTCTCTCTCCATTTGCAAGTACCAAGGGAAGCTCATGTGAGCACACAGTGAGAATGCAGCTGTCTGCAAACCACAAAGAGAGCCCCCACCAAAAACCAAACTGGCCAGAACCTTGATCGTGGACTTAGAAGTGGGAGAACTTGAGTAAATAAACTTCTGCTGTTTGTTCCACCCAGTCTGTGATTATGGCAGACCAAGAACACTAAGACAACCACTTTTTGAGTTTTGAGTAAGTCATGGTCATACACAATGTTTCGTTAGAAAATGATACTCTAAATACACCGATTTTAAGATGATTAAAATGTATTTTGTAATAAGATTCCAAAAACAGAGTGGAACAAATTAGAGGAGTTGGTAGTTAAAATGATAGAGCACATCCACTCAAAAAAATATTCAATAAATTAAAACATTTTAGGTACTAAAAACAAATTTTCAGAGTCCTTGTTATATATTTAACTATTTCATAAGACTCAAAATATTTAATACATTATGGAAAAATAAATCTGTTTTAAATAGATTTTAAGAATGTTAAGAAAAGGCATCTAGCAGATCACCAAGACCATATATTGTTCCTATTTATAAATGCAAATATTTCCCAGCCACCTACAGTTAGATTTGGCCAATGATTAATTTCTAGTCAAATAAATGTGGATAACAAGGATGAGCTCACTTCAAGCTTGGCCCAGAGATATTCTCAAACATGTTTCTCCACTTCTTTACTTCTGTCTGACTCAGTGTGAATTCCTCTTCCCGTGGTGCTATTTGGAGACATGTTGAAGATTGTGGAGCCACAAGACGACAGAAACCTGGGTTCCTGTGTCACCATTTAGAGGAGATCCATCCAACCAGGAATACCCACAACTGAACTCTTACATGTGTAATACCTAAACTTTATTTAAGTAATTTATTGAGATTACAGAGTTTAGCATCTAGTGTTGTTTTCATTACATGAGATTGCAATAAAATTGCATTAGGTAGAGAAGATGGCAAAAATTTCTTGATGTTTTGTGGTTACTGATTTTTACTCAAAATAGATCTCTATAATATAGAATTTCACCACTTTAGGAAATTAATGTCTATTTTTAAAAAGGAAAGGAGAAAAAGGTTTATTTAAATTACATTTTACTACTAATTTGATAATGTTTCTAAGAACCTATGGAGAATTATTTCCCAACTGCAAGTTAACTTAAAACAATTACAGGTCACAGGTTGGGTTTCTTTCTTAAATTGAGTTTAAAAGGTGAAAACTAAAACTCTATAATTTGTAATCTTTCCCTGTATTTTATGTGTATTGTACTGACTACTCAGGGAGACTCCACTAAAGACCAAACCCTGCCTACATGCCTTCTATTTGATCTCTGTGTTAATACTTTCAGTTTGTTGTTCTTGAAACATATAAGCCATTCTTTTCCTGGTTGTTGAATGCCAGCTGGTACTGTCAGCAACCATTGTTTCCCAGCTGTCTGCCTTGATACCCCATTGCTTCAGGCTGCCTGAAAGAGTCTTCTTGAAGCACATTATTTGACCTCCTTATTCCATATTCTCAATTAGTTTATCACAGGTACTTGGAATACTTGGTTGTAAAATCAGTCTACTTTTTCATGGTATAAGAGTTGATATATAATATATATATAAATTTGCCTCCTGAAAATGTTTAGTTTACATATTAGTCCTGTGGTCTCCAAAGTTTTGGTTACTTACTCCTATCAACAAATTTTCTAGCACACAAACCAAATATATACATAATATGTGTATTTAATTATATAATATGTGTTTGCGTGTACACAAACCTAATATACGTTGTACAACTTGCATAAGCCTATTTCTAAAATATTTTTATTTTATAATTATAGTCCCTGTCTTTGCTCATATTAGAAATTATTTGTAAAAGACTTTTTAAATTCATTTTATTTAAATACATAGTTTCAATGAATGCTGTCGTTGAAAAGGCTATGTAGACCACATTTTTTAAATGGTATATTAACCATAAATTTTATGATAGGCATTTTACAATCAGATGTGCCAAATATGTAAAAGCTATGTTGTAATTTAGCTGGTAAGTTTCCATTCATTTTAAACCAGTGAGATATTTGTTTCCTTTTTCTTTTTCCTTTTCCTTTATCTTCCTTTCTTTTTCCTTTTGAGACTGAGACAGGGTCTCAGTCTGTTGCCAGGGCTGAGTGCAGTGGCGCAACCACTAGCTTACTGCAGCCTTGACCTCCTAAGCACAAGTGATCTTCCCACCTCAGCCTCCCAAGTAGCTGGGATTACAGGTGCTGGCCACCACACCCTGTTATTTTTTTTATTTTTCATAGAGACAGGGTCTTGCTTTGTTGCCAGGGCTTCTGAACTCCTGGACTCAGACAATTCTCCCTCCTTGGCCTCACAAAGTTCTAGAAATACAGGCATGAGCCACTTCACTGGGCCCAATGAGGTATTTTTGAAAACTAATCAGATCATATAGCATTTTTATATTTTTAACAAATGGTTCAAAAATGCAAAAAATATCAATTGGTATATTTTTGAAAAAAATCAGTAAAAACTTCTGTCTCCTATTGTATTCATTAGAGACACGTTTGAGTGTTTTTACAAAATCATATAACAATAAAGACATGGCCAAAATATCACTTTTTCACTGACTTCTCTTTACCCAGAGTTTCTTTTGAAAAATAATTTTACATTCATTATTAAAATGTCAAGTATACCTTGAAAATAAACATTGAGGGTGATGTTTTGAAGTTTGTAAGTAGCAACTTAACAAGTATTTGTGAAAAATGGAATGAAATCGATGCAATGATTTTTCTATTATGCCAATTACATGTTTTTATTCATTCATCCATTGACTTATTAAACTAATTTGTGCACTATTTGAGTCAATGTATTCTCTTATGTCTTTTATCAAACTATACTTGCAGAATCCTCAGATAGTAATAATTCTTGTTAAGTAATCATTCTGTGAAATGTTCCTTTTAGGTGTCCCATATTATATATATTTTTGCTTTGAAATATATATATACACACATATATGTGTATATATGTACATATACACATATATATGTGTGTGTATATATATCTCAAGAGGAAGTTTATTAAGAAAGTAAAGGAACAAAAGAATGGCTACTCCATAGACAGAGCAGCCCTGAGGGCTGCTGGTTGCCCATTTTTATGGTTATTTCTTGATGATATGCTAAACAATGGGTGGATTATTCATGTTTCCCATTTTTAGACCATCTAGGGTAACTTCCTGTTGTTCTGTTATTTCGATGGCATTTATAAACTGTCATGTCACTGGTGGGAGTGTAGCAGTGAGGACAACCAGAGGTCACTCTCATTGCCATCTTGATTTTGGCATTTCTTTTTGAGATGGAGTCTTGCTCTGTTGCCCAGGCTGAAGTGCAGTGGAGGGATCTCGGTTCGCTCTGAGTTCAGGTTTTGTGGGGTTTGGCCTGTTTCTTTACTGCAGCCTGTTTTATCAGCGAGGTCTTTATGATCTGTATCTTTTGCTGACCTCTAATCTCATTCTGTGACTTAGAATGCCTTAGCCATCTGGGAGTGCAGCCCAGTAGGTCTTAGTCTCATTTTACCCAGCTCCTATTCAAGATGGAGTTGCTCTGGTTGAAACACCTCTGACATTTCCCCACTCCCTTTTATAAGAGAACCCTTAATCCTAAGGATTGCAGAGGGCGAAGATGAATCTTCTGTAGCTTCTTCAAGCTGAATAGGGGTGATGATATTCCTGCCTAACGAATCTTAATTCATATAATATTTGAATTAAGTTTAGGCACACATTTTTTTCAAACTCGAATTTAAATATAAAATGTTAAGTGCTATTAAAGTGTTACTTTGAAAATACATAAAATACCCCCTGTGTATGACGGGCATGTAAGAATGTATGTATAAAATTGTAAATACTATACATTTAATGCAGCTATTTTCTTCCAGATTTTAGTAGCTAATTACGGATACCCTTGCCTAAAATTATTTAAATAAAAAATGTGGTGATTCTGGACATAATTCTTCCCTTTACATGCTTCATGTTTTATGCAGCCTGCACCATTATGGGTTAGTTGAATTTTGAATCTGTAGTTTCATACCTGTTGAAGAAAATGTTTAGTCTGTGCAAATCTTCTTCTTAATATACTAACATAAAGGTATATCCAAATCTGGAATATATTCATTCTTTTATTGTTTTTGTAGATATTCCTGATATAAGCCCATTCTATCCAGAATGACTTCCATTCTTCTGCACTTTACCTGTGTTAATCAATGGATTTCATCATTCAGTCCTTGATCTGTGCTTCTCTGCTGTGGAGCTGTGGAGAAGGGGTTTTACACATCTCTCTGCCTCTTTGTGAGAGACAGAAGTACCCATCTCTTCAGAAGTCACTGAATTTAGTTTGTTACGTGTTGATTTAGCAAATGTCACTTCCTGCCTACTGGCTATAACAACCATAGCTTCCTGTACTTTCTTAGTTCAGAGTAACTAGATTTAGGAAAATAGAATCATGTACTAAATACTGCTAATAATTACAAAGGAAGTTGAATATTTTCTAATGTAATTTCAAACATTTATTATTTAGTGAAGTCAGAAGAATAATTTTAAAAAAGAACCTACACAATGCATTACATGCTGTGTGCAGTAAAATGGCTGTTGATTTGTAAACAGGCATGCATTCCCCTCCATTCTCACTTAGAAAGAAATAGATCTAAGATATTCTTTTTTCAGAAATCTCTTGGGGTTTGTGTAGTTAAAACTAGAGAGTAGGCTGGGTGCGGTGGCTCATGCCTGTAATCCTAGCACTCTGGGAGGCCCAGGTGGGCGGATCACGAGGTCAGGAGATGGAGACCATCCTGGCTAACACAGTGAAACCCCGTCTCTACTAAAAAATACAAAAAATTAGCCAGGCATGGTGGCGGGCGCCTGTAGTCGCAGCTGCTCCGGAGGCTGAGGCAGGAGAAAGGCATGAACCCGGGAGGCGGAGCTTGCAGTGAGCCGAGATCACGCCGCTGCTCTCCAGCCTGGGCGACAGAGCAAGACTCAGTCTCAGAACAAAACAAAACAAAAAAGAACTACAGAGTAAATAAATACACATATATTAAACACTAATGTCTTATTTTATGCATCTAAGCTTTTTTATGTGATTAATATTGTGTATGAGGTACTATAGCTTTTAAAAACATTAGTTGATACATGGAAGTTTTTTTTATTTTTTTGCCTTCAAATGTTTTAAATCATAGGATATAAAAGTAATTCAGTATACATGGTTGGCAAGAAAAATATTTTGTCTTACAGGTTTCTATATTCAGATTTAATTTTAAAACTGTTGATGGTAAGTGGAGTCTTTTAAGACTCTTGAAAAATGCTAAGAGAGTGGTTATAAATGTTCTCACCACAAAAATGATAAATCTGTCAGATAATGCATATGTTGATTAGCTAGATTTAGTCATCCCATAATTTACACATACTTCAGAACATGTTGTATGTGGTAAATATACACAATTTTATTTATCAATTTTAAAATATAAAAACTAAAAATTATTTTTTAAAAGATGTTATATTGTTATTCCACGTCCCAAGTTTGTAAGGGGGAAAAAAAAAGAATTAGAAAGGCTACATGAAATACTGATAGTCTGAGAAGAAATAAAAATAAATGGATAAATGTTCACAAAAAGGAAAAGCAGAAGACAATACAGGAGCCATGTACTTTGAACTAACTTCAAATCTCAATGATAAAGGTGATTTTAATTTTGACATTTAGCTTAATTACTCCTTTATTATCTTTGAAGTATTTGCATACATATTTTATATATCTAATTTGATACAGTTTGCTTATTTGTCGCCTCCAGAGATCATGGTGAAATTTGGTCTCTGGTATTCCAGATGGGGACTAATGAGAGGGGTTTGGGTTATGGGAATGGATCCCTCATGAATGGCTTAGTGCCATTCTCATAGTAATAAGGGAGCTCTGACTCCATTAGCTCCCCAGAGATCTGATTGTTAAAAACATCCTGCAAATTAAAACTGCAATGAGATACCACCGTGTTATCCCAGTCAGAATGGCCATTATTAATAAGTAAAAAATATATATATTACTAGGTGTTGGCATAGTGAAGTAAAAATGGAATGTCTATACAACATTGGTGGGAATGTAAATTAGCACAATCTCTTTGGAAAACGGTATGGAGATTTCTCAGAGAATTAAAGTAAATCTAACCTTTGATCCAGCAATCTCACCACTGGGTATCTACCCAAAGGAAAAAAAGTCATTGTATCAAAAGGACATCTGCCCTTGTCCACCACTCAGCCATAAAAAAGAAGGAAATAGTGTATTTTGCAGCAACCTGGATGGAACTGGAGGCCATTTGCCTAAGTTAAGTCACTTACGAATGGAAATTCAAATACCAGACGTTCTCATTTATAAGTGGCAGCTAAGGTATGGGTACACAGGCGTCAGAGGCATGTGAACCAGAGCAACTCCATCTTAAATAGGACCTCGGTAAAAGGAGGCTGAAACCTATTGGGCCGCATTGTCAGATGCTTAAGGCATTCTAAGTCACAGGGTGAGATAAAAGGTCAGCACAAAATACAGGTCATAAAGTCCTTGCTGATAAAACAGGTTGCAGTAAAGGAGCTGGTCAAAACACATCAAAATGAAAATGGAAATGAGAGTCACCTCTGGTTGTCCTCACTGCCACACTCCCACCAGCGCCATGACAGTTTACAAATGCCATGGCAACATCAGGAAGTTACCCTATGTGGTCTAAAAAGAGAGGGCATGGATAATCCACCCCTTATTTAGCATATCATCAAGAAATAACCATAAAAATGGGCAACCAGCAGCCCTCAGGGCTGCTTTGGCTATGGAGTTGCCATTCTTTTTTTTAATTCCTTTACTTTCTTAATAAACTTGCTTTCACTTTGCACTGTGGACTTGCCCTGAATTCTTTCTTGCAAGAAAGCCAAGAACCCTCTCTTGGGTTCTGGATTCAGACCCTTTTCCTGTAACACAGGGGCATACAGATTGGTGTAATGGACATTGGAGACTCAGAAGAGGATATGAGAGTGGTAAGGGATGAAAAATTACCCATTGTGTATAATTTACACTATTAAGGTGATAGGTACACTAAAAGCCCAGACTTCACACTGTATAATTTACCCAGGTAACCAAAAACATCTGTGCCCATAAATCTATTTCAATTAAAATTTGTATTTAAAAAAGAGCCTGGTTTATCCCTTTCCTCTCTCTTCTTTCCTTCCCGTCTCACCATGTGTTGGCTCTCCTTCACTTTCCATCATGAGTAGAAGCAGTCTGAGGCTCTCACTGGAAGCAGATGCTGGCACCATGGTTCTGGTACAGCCTACAGAACCACGAGATAAATAAACTTCTTTTCTTTATAAATTGCCCAGTCTCAAGTATTATTTTATAGCAATACAAATGGACTCAGACACCATTTAAATCTGTCTTATGTTTCAGACAGATTTTAGTGTCTCTTTTCTAGACTAAATTGTGAATATCTTTTGTGAAATGACTTCTTTTAATGACTGAAATTCCAAAAGTTCCTTGCATTGTATCAAAAATGTGATTGTTTGTTTCATTTTTCTTCCTAGTCCTCAGATGCTCAAAACTGAGTTAAAAATCTTCCTTGGGATGCCTTATATATTAGTATCATTCTGTTTTGTTTTATCGTATGTATTTCTATTTATTTATTACTTTATTTTTCTTAACTTCAACACCAATCCATATTCCATTCCTTCTCCAATTATTCATTGATATGATAAGTTAATGGGACTTGGTATCTGAATGATATTGTTGAGGTGGCATACAGTAAATATTATGAGTGGCATATCAAGTTTTCTATAATATACTATATACATTTCTGTGTTTTCGAATCTAAAATATTTACATATGTCTTGCTAATTCAATATATTAATTTGAATATGTGTTCTAATGCTTTTGAAACTTTTTGGAAAATCATGATAGTGCAAACTTAATTATTAGGGACTACTGAACCTCTGAGAATTTGGGGTTTCATACAAAAATTTTCTAAGATCAGTTTTTAAAAAATGAACTATCACTAACCAAAAATGTAAAAAAAATAAAGTGAAAAAAAGAATACATTTAAATACAGTGTGACGCTCAAGGCCAGAATGCAAAAGAAGTATTTCAAAATCCTTGGTAGATAGTATTTGTCTATACTTTGTCAAAATTATCCAATTTAAAGTGCATTGGCTTCTATATAATATAATGTGTCTTCTATAATGCACTATCTGATATTCTCTTAGAGGAAAGTATTTTTGTCTATTTTAGAACAGTTTGAGTAAAGGTAAGAATTTAGTTGCAGAAGCTACATTCTAGTTCTTTTAAAGCAAAAAAATAAAAAATAAAAAATAAAAGAAAAAAGGAAAAGAGAGAGAAAAAGAGAGATATCTAACAGGCAAACCATAATTGGAGGCCTGATGGAGTACACTCTAGAATGGGCCTTCCATTTGGCTGCCCATCACATCATAATCAGGTACGTGGGAAAATACAAGGCTACCCAACAATACAAAATTCAGGAAGCTGATAAAACCATCACAATTTTATCTTGCTCTCCATAGAGGTGATACCAGGACACTAGAAACATTCCTTAAAGAAAAGAAGGACTGTAATTACCAGCAAGGGGGAAAAAACAAAAAGCAATTCCACTTTTGTCCCACTAAACTCCTAAAAGTAGAACAAATTGTCAGAACTTAACCGATATCCAGAACCTCGGCATCAAAGGATTCCAGGAAATGTACTTTTACAGAATTTGAAGAGTTAGAAGAAACAGTAGAAGTGTGTGTGTGTGTGTGTGTGTGTATGTGTGTGTGTGCATATTTGTGAGTAATGAAAAATTCTACTCATAAAAAAATGTAAAAATGCCATGGTTGACATAGGAATATAACAATTCATAAAACTGTGGTAAGATGTGAGACTGTTGGGTGATATGTACAACAAAGTCCTTTGACGTGTGTGCCTCACTTCTAAACTCTCAGATAAGAAGACCTCTACTAGAAAGAATAGAAGGGATATAACATCTGTGAAATTAAACAAGGGGTTAGGATATATTAGCAAAGTAGCATAGCGTTGTAAATAGAGAAACTAATGAATTACAGAATGTACATACCAAGAGTTGCTCCTGTTCCTAACACTTTAGAACATGCTAGTATTACTTTTTCTTATCAGACTTTTTCTGGGATAATCTTGTTTTAAGGAATTGTAATAGACACATGACAATTTTTCTTTAAAAAATCCACAGAGTAGAACTTTAAAGATGGTAGCTCAACAGTTAAAATGCATTAGAATTGCCCATACCCTTCAAAAAAGGAATTGCTGTCCTCCTTCAGGGATCATAATTAGCAGTTTTCACTGGCCAGCTCCTCCTGAATCTTCCTCGGCAGGAGAGAGATGTCCTTGTCCATTGTCACATAGACTTTCCCAGAGCAGCCTGCATGATATGCCTGGATGAGATGAGGGTATAGAAACCCAACCATTTTGTCATGATGTGGGACTACTTTGACAGGTAATATTTGCTTCAGAGCTTCCCACTGGGTTAAGCGATGTTCAATGGATCTGCAATGGAGATTACTTCTTCCTCCACACAATTCTGTTCTCTCTCACTTTCCTTGAGAGTTATTGATTGCTAAACAATATTTTGCATTTCAAACCCCGTTTCAGTATCTGCATCCAGAGCACCCTTCGAGAGAGGACTGTTAATAGGAATCATACTGCAATGTATTGAAATATATCACATCTTTATTAGTATATCCTGCCTTTCCTATATAAACTGTATCACTGGGTATGCAAGTATTTGATGAAAGAAAGTTCTTCTGTATAGAATAATCCTAGCCAAACAATTAAGAAGGAATAATAGAATTTTAATTCCATCATTTTGTAACTTCTAATGAATTCATGGATTCAGGTATTGTATTTCAAGGAGTGCTAACATCACAACAGAGATATCAGAATGATAATGTGCCTTTTGGTGGGAAAAATCAATACCTAGGAGGTAGTTTTTCTACCCTTTCATACTAAATAGAATCTGAATTTGATTAACTCTCCCTACATAAGTGCTAATTTCCAGGAAATGCAGGGGAAAGAAAAACAAGTGAACTTGACCATGGGATACTGTTTACAAAATTTAGACATTGGTGAACTCCATAGAAAGGGTAACTCAGTTTCTACAGTAAATAAGTTATAAAAAGTCAAAAAGTAAGAGATGAAGGAAAAATGTGTACATTTAAAATACTTTAATAATACTGTTCAACCAACTGTAATATGAACTTTATTTGGGTCATGATTTCTTTAACAAACTCTTATAAATGTAACATTTGTAAGATATTTATTAATTTGAACATTCATTTGGATATTCAATACTATGATATTTTTAATTTTCACAAGTTATAATGATATTAGGGTTATGTTTCAAGATGTTAGTGCTTTTGTCATTCAGAGTAGATACAATTTTTTTTTTTTTCACATGGAATTAGGATTTGCTCCAAAATAATAGGGAGGAAAGAATGGGATGGAGTATAAATATATCAGATTGTTTATGAGTTAATAATTGCTAAAACTAGCAAACAGGTACATAGGCTTTAATTATACTCTGCAGTCTGGTTTTGTATCTATCTTTTTGAGGTTTTTTTTTTTTTAATAATACATAAAAATTTATAAGTATGTACTGAAAAATAGCAAGAGAACCATGACATTAGCACAATCAGAGCAACTAAATGAATCAAGACACTGTCAAAAGAGATTTCTTTTGGATATTTCAGTGAGAACTTTATAGAAAGGAGTCACCTAGAGGAGAAGGGGTTGTATCCATAGACATGTTTTATGTAGTTTAACATAGAAAAGCGTAAAACATAAAATAGAGTGTATCATTATTTTTCTGTTAGTAATCTCTTGTATTAGCAAAATAATGATACCAGAAGAATGTGTGCCAGAGAGAAATGAAGCATATTTATCTATGCTTCATCAGGGAAATCCCTGTGGGCAACATCACTGATTGCCCAGAGTAGTTTCTAACATGGCTGACTTTGAACTCTTCTTCAGACATTTCTTCACTATAGGCTTTTAGTAGCTGCCTGGAATTTATTCAAGTTACTACTTAAGATGAAGTATAATCTACATCCATATTTAATGCACATTTTTTCTTCAATCAAAAGCATTAAGAAACACAGTGATATCATAATTTTGTTTTCAGTTATCAATTTGGAACACTATTATTGGAATTTCCATTAAGGGAATTCTAGTATTTCATGTAATTTGTATTTCGAAACATACTTAGAGACCAACCTATGTTACACCAAATTACAATTAATTTTTATGGTAGATTTTTTTCAAATCCAAATGTTAACTTAGAAGGCACTCTTCATCTCCAATACAAGAGAAGATGCACATTTGTAATAAAAAGTATAATTCTATGTTGACAGTTATTGCAAATTAATCAAGATATTTTTAAAGAAAAATGTATTTAGATATAAATATATAGGATATTATTTCAGAATTTGTTAATGCAGAATAGTAAAAATAATATATTTTATGTGATGATGTAAGAAATAGTTAAAGACCAGGTTTGTTCAGATTTAAACTTAATCATAGTGGTGGTTCCAATTATTCGTGTACATTATTTTTTATTTGAAATGGTATTAAAAATAAAAGTGAATACCATCTTTCAGGTAACTATTATTACTATTCCAGGTGGCCATTATTCGTGTCCTAGTGATATCTGATAAATATGGAAAACAATAGTTTTTCTAAAAGGAATGTGTTACCTTACTATATCATAAATTTCTCAGCAGATTTACCAGAGTCAACAATCATTTCTTATTCTTCCACAGTGTTAAGTGCAATATCTAATATGTTGTAGGAACCCCAGATATATTTTTGAAATTAATAAATTGATAAATGTTTAGAGATTAGGAATATTTTTAACTTGATTATTTTTGTTTGTTTTCTAATTTAGAAAGTAAAGGCTCTGAAATATTTTTAGATGTTTCTTCAAATAAATTGTAAAATCACTTGATGGCAAAAGGCATCACATTTTACTATGTGGACTAAAAAATCTGTGCTTTTAAACTATATTTATCATAAAAGTAGCATATTTTGAATTTGATATTTGCTAAGCTGGATGGTAAAATCTTTAATAAATTATTTATCTTAAATATAATAAACAAAATGGCATTACTGAGTCATTCTTAGACAAGGGGACTGTAATTTCTGGAAGTTAATTTGTCCATGATCAAATACTTAGAAATTGGAGGAGTTGATCTGAAACTATGTTAAAAATTATCTATAAGATTGTACTTTCCATTGTACACATAAAATATTGCGGCAAGTATTCAAATGTGAAATTACCAAGATTTTGTGTTATTTGTGTTATTTGAAGTTAGAAAAATCAGGTAAACCTATGATCAATAATTTTAATTAGATTTGCTTATGTCCTCCAACTCAGCACCTTAAATTAACAAGGACAAAGAGTAGTGCTATGATGTATAATCTATAATGGATACAGATCATTAACGTGCACTCCACGAAATAGCAACTGGACAGGAGGGTGAAGAAGAGATGAATGGATTGAGTAGACTAATTAGCAAGCTGAAGTGTAGGAGTTACTAGCAACAATAATGTGGTAGGAAAGACACTGCAAGCAATGTAGTATAAATAATGACTAAAATTGTAATAAAAATAACAAGTATTCTGGGAAACAAGTGCTACTGCAGTCTGATTTAAGTAAATTTCTTTGACCATTACTAGATGTACTTTTGAAGGTGCAAATCAGTAAATAAAATTAAGACAAAATTTGACTACATCACACAAAGTGGGAACCATTTATGAGAAAGACATTGTTGCAGTTCATTTGTATTTATTCTCATCACTGATTTTCTTATTTAAAAACTTCTGTTTAAATACTACCTAAAAAACATAGTAATGCTAAACACCTTACATAAAGAGCTAGATTTATGAAACCAGATGTTTTTGAAAATGTGTAGTGAAATGGAGTAATTAGATGCTGGTTGTTTTTATAATCTCACCATAAATTTAATGTACATATTTATGTACATAATTGTGTGCGCATAATATATTTGCAATTATATAAAGTTGAAATTACTATAGAGAGTAATTTGACCTACATAAATGGATATTCCATATTGCCTAAATTTCAATGCATTTCCAATTAAAATCAATTTCTATAAGAAAATGAAAGATTGTCAGTGAAAGACTAGACCGCGAAAATTAGTAATGTATATTTTGTCAAAATGTGACATAGTTCTTAAACATTTAAGACTATTGATATTTACAAATATTTGTTATTGGACATCAGTGTCTTATGTGATTGACACCAATAATAAATATTTGAAACTGTAACTTTGGTGACATTTAATGTTTTGTGTAGAATTTTAGTCACAGCTAAAAAATCAACTGAAAGAACTATAATAGAAATGGAGGTAAAAAACAGAGTTAAAGTTAAACAATATTTAAGTGAATCACAATAAAAATATATCACTTCATAACATGCATATTCATTGTTACATATTGCTAAATCTCAAAAGTCTTAAGTCATTTACAGAGGGAATCACATAAAATATACAAATACACATACCCCTTAGAAGTTTGTTCAGCTATAAAATGAGCAGCAGATTTCAATTTCCTCCACTGTCATCCCATGAAAAATGAGTTTTATTATGAAAAGTGTTGTAAACCTTAGCTTACCAATTTAAAACGCATGTTTATTTGGCTGTCTCAAAATATAAAGTACCCATACTTCAAAATCCCATTTAAAAATAATAATAAAGTAGTATGTCCAGATTCATTCCCAAGTTCAACAACTTGGAATACAGTATTTAATGAATCTATGAATTCCTAGCACTGTGCTGGTTTCTGATAATAACATTGTATTAGTTTCAATTTGTATTAGTTTCAGTATTTGAAACTCTATGCTCAAATGTTCATTTAAAAATGATATATTTAAAATTGTTATCATGCACAATAAGTACAATTTGATTACAATTTAACCGTAGCTCTTTAACTACTATTATAGTAAAAAAGACATTCTGTACTACTAATAAAAGTGTGTCAATAGACACAAGTTCATACATTTATTTTTGTATTAATACCTGTAGATATATATTACTATGTAATCCCTTATTTTTTGTATTTTAATGAAAACAGAAAACATTCATATTATTTATACTTAATTTTTCCAGAAAAAAGAGAATTTACATATTGAATATTCTAGGTAAATTTTGTATTAATAAAACAAATTTTTAAATATATCAATAAACATATTTGGGTAATATTGCCTCCTACTTATTTAAATATATATTTATATCATTTATATATTCAATTATGTTTTCATAACATTATGCATATATTAATGTTTTATTTTGTAATGTATTTCCACTGTTCTATATACAAAGTACTTTAACACTAATTTTTTCATTTGGTACTTAAAATAGTCTTGTGATTTCGACAGTACTGGTACAATTATCCCAGTTTATTACAACTAGTAGAGATAACTTGGCCATAAGAGTCAATTAGTTCAAATATCTATCAGGTGATTGAACTAAAATTAAAATTCACAGTTTTTATTTTCTAGTGAATATTATTTTAAATAAAGGACTCAGCCCCTCTAAAATAATGCATGGATTGATTCTGTACCATTGTATTAGAACAAAGAAAATACATCTCTGTATTTTCTGCAAAGATTCAACAAAACAGATTTTTCCTTTCCTTTGCTTTTCTTTGTAGGGAAGTGTAGTGGATTTATTGTTTTTGTTTGTTTGATTTTTATTCTATCAATAAACGAGCATCTAAAACTTGTATTGGAAGAGCCACATCATTAGTGGTTGAATTTCCCCAGTATCGGATCAATTAGACATGCACAGATTTGAAGCAAAACTTGGAACAGTGTTTGCATGTGACCCATATGTTTCTACACATTTACTAAAGAGGTTTGAAAATTGGTAAAAAAGATATTCTATTAATAAAAGTTATTATTTTTCAAACCGATATTAGCTAGGAATGCACTGATGGCTATGGAGCCATTGTTCTCAAACGTTTTGGTTCCAAAGAATTGAAAGACATTTTGATCAGGAGGGTTTTATCTAGTACTGTGATAAATATTTAACAACAGGTTCTCAGGAGAGGAAGCGGGTGAACAAACCCTTATTTGTTGTATTTACTGATTGTTGTGATGTCAATACTTCTACCATTTTCAAAGTCAGGCTACCAATGTGATATCACTGAATACACAACTGTAAAGACGTGTGCACAATTAGCTCTCACAAGCCCAGGCAAGCTAGTTCCAGTATACCACTGATTATATCTATGAATATTTATCATAAAATAAATTAAATCAGAATGTTTAAAAATAATTATAAATTAATTCATTTTAAAATAACAATATATCTCTTCTCTGTTAACATAAATAACATGATCTTGATAAAGAAAAATATTTTCCAAACAACAACAAAAAAAATGTTAGAGGGAGAACTGGCCTTGTTTTACATATTCTCAAATTACTTTAATATACAACTTAATAGAAGACTGCTGGGTCTTCATATCTGAGAAAGCATTCAATCTGGTGTAAAATCACATTAAGTATCCAGTGGAAAACTGCACTATATATCTGTGACAGAGACACAAATAAAGAGAACGTGTTAGTATTACGAAGATATCTGATCTCACAGACCCACATAATAGGTTTTGAGGACTCACTGCAATCCTTGAATCACACTTTGAAAAATGCTACTAAAGAGAAATAGTTGGAACCAAAAAATGGCCTATGTTGAAATTATCTAAATAAAAGGAAAGCAAGTCACCATGACTGTGATTTTTCTTCTCTGAGAAAAACAGGTGGTAGCGTTGCAGGACTTTTCCTTAGTTCAGCTAAAGATGGGGTCGTTGTCACACAGCCACGAGAAATTAGGCTTGCAGACAATTTGAAGGGTGAGTAAGGCAGGGTTTTATTGGGTGAAAAGGAAGAAAAGAGGAAACAGAGACTCTTAGTAAAGCGAGAGTATGTGTTTCTCTGCCAGTGGGTTTCCAGCCTCACAGATTGAAATTCAGGTTCCACCCAAGAAAAGGAGGGGCCAGGCTCCTCCCACTGCAAAAGATGTAAAGTTCTGTGGCTACACCCCAGTGTGAACTCTTCCCAGTGTGCAGGCTGGTTGGAGTTTCTCTGGGAACCCCTTCCCACCTGGCAGTCTCAGTGGGGGGGAGAGAGAGACAGAGAAATCGTGAGGCATTTTACTAATGTTATAGTTTATATATCATAGCTTATATAGCACAGATTCACCAGGCAATCTGTGATCTTCTGAACAAGGACCAGACAATGTGAGGAGCTGAACCAAACTGAGATTTTAAAATATCTGAATTTATTAATGTTGTCCTACTTTTCTGTGCTTCCTACATTTGTAGGAGGTATACTGATGATCATCTATATATGTAGAAAGTCCTATGGAATCTACAAAAAAGTTATTAAAATGATTATTTGCAGCTTGCAAAGTTGCAGTCAATTAAGTCAATGTAAAAATTCAATTGTATTTCTATATGTTAGAAATTAAGAATCAAATTGAAAATTTTAAATATATGGTATTATAAAGCATTCAAATAATTAGGGACAAATCTGACGAAAGATGTGCATTCTCTGTGCACTGAAACACTAGAATATTGCTGAAACAAATGTTAAATGATCTAAATATATGGTGATAGATACTGTGTTTATTGTTTGGGAGACTCAATAATGTTAAAAATTCAGTTCTCTGGCCGAGCGCGGTGGCTCAAGCCTGTAATCCCAGCACTTTGGGAGGCCGAGACGGCTGGATCACGAGGTGAGGAGATCGAGACCATCCTGGCTAACGGTGTTGGCCAGGACGGTGAAACCCCGTCTCTACTAAAAAATATTAAAAAAAACTAGCCGGGCGTGGTGGTGAGCGCCTGTAGTCCTAGCAGCTCGGGAGGCTGAGGCAGGAGAATGGCGTGAACCCGGGAAGCGGAGCTTGCAGTGAGCCGAGATCCGGCCACTGCACTCCAGCCTGGGCGACAGAGCGAGACTCTGTCTCAAAAAAAAAAAAAAAATTCAGTTCTCTGAATATTGGTCTCTGGATTCAACACAATCTGAAAATAAGTATCAGCATTTTTTTTTTTTTTTGTAGATGTTAACAAGCTGATTCAAATATAGATATGGAAATGCAAGGACTAAGAATGCTAACACAACTTTGAAATTGAACAGCAAATTTAAATGACTTATGCTTTCTAATCCCAAGAAAAATCAGTTTCAATGAAACTACACTGATTAAGACTGTGATATTTACATAAAGATTAGATTAATGACCAGCAGAGCAGAATTGAGAGTCCAGGAATAGACCCAAAAATGTATGGTCAGTTGCTTCCATGGGATTTATGAAGACTAGCATTCCTGACCTGGAATAATTTATTTTCACCTCATCAGGATTAGCAACTTATACCACAAAAACTCACACTCTGATGGCTGAAGAAATTTATACTGAGTACAGACCAGAAAAAGCCATTCATCTCTTCCCTATTTCTCGGAGCACTCTTCTTTGAAATGCAGTCTCCAGGTAACAAGTCTGATGGCTCTGAAATGTCCATACTGGAGAGGCCATACCTCGGTGCTTCCGTAAATGGTATCAGCTGAACTCTCAGCTGGCAGTCAATGTAAATAGTCAGACAAGTGTGAGAGCCATCTTGGATGCCCAAACCTGTTGAATTTTCACCATAACTAACATCTGACTTTAAATTGCATAAGAGACATTGAGAACTTCCAGTCAATCTCACTAAATCCTTGTCCCACAAAATGGTGAACAAAATAAGATGCTTGTTTTAAACAGCTAAGCTTTAATGTAATTTGCAGTGTAGCAAAAGGTAACTGGAACACAGCCTTACCATAACATGCTGCAGAATTATCCTAATATGTAATCATCATCTATGCCTTCTATTTTACTTATTTCCCCTTTAAAATTGGATTTTTTATAGCTCTATCCATTGTTTGTCTTTCTATTAACTGTCGTCTCTACTATTCATTTTTCTTTCTTCCAAATATCTTATGTCTATATGATTTTTAAGTACCATGTAGATAAGTTATTTTCAAGGTATGCCTTTCTCTTTTTTTTTTTTTTTTTTTTTTTTTTTGAGGCGGTGTCTCGCTCTGTCGCCCGGACTGGAGTGCAGTGGCCGGATCTCAGCTCACTGCAAGCTCCGCCTCCCGGGTTCACGCCATTCTCCTGCCTCAGCCTCCCGAGCAGCTGGGACTACAGGCGCCCGCCACCTCGCCCAGCTAGTTTTTCTTTTTTTTTTGTATTTTTAGTAGAGACGGGGTTTCACCGTGTTAGCCAGGATGGTCTCGATCTCCTGACCTCGTGATCCGCCCGTCTCGGCCTCCCAAAGTGCTGGGATTACAGGCTTGAGCCACCGCGCCCGGCCAGGTATGCCTTTCTCTAGTTTGATACATGTATCAGGTTACTATGGAACAGTCTTTAAAATTCCTGGAAGCTTTTTTGCCTAGTTTAGAAGGTCTACAAGTTAACCCCCAGTAAATCTTTCAAAAATATTTTTAAAGAACTTACAGCCACTCCCTTGATTTAATTTTATCTCATAATTTCTTACTTTAAGGATATTTGCTTTTGAAAGAATGGAGATGAAAAAGGTTTTAATCTACATGTGGGTAAACTCTGGAGCTTCTATATTTTCTCTAAATTCTGCTTGCAGACTGTTTTCTTTCACTCATATCTTTCTTCCCATACAATGTTACAATATTTTGCTGAGAAATAACCTTAACAAGGTCTACATGTCCATTAGAATTTTTCCATCTTCCATGTTACCAATAGGGTACAATTTTCTAATTGTTTCTCTATTTCATATGAGACACCATACTTTTAGCCTGTTTAGATGTTTCCTCACTACTTTTTCGCATTTACTAACGAAGTTCTCATCATTTTCCAGTCTTCTTAGAGTTTCCGCATTGCTTTTGCATCCTGTTCCAGACACCATGTCAAATCACATGCCATTATGTTTTAGAATTTTGTAGTATCCCACTTCCAATTTCTATATGCCATTATGTTTTAGAATTATGTAGTACCCCACTTCCGATTTCTATATCACTTAACTTATACTGCAAAACAAGATATTCTAACTTTAAGCAAGTTAAGGCATACAGATTTATTAAATATTATAATAATTTAATATTTTAATAAATGACAATATTAAAATAAATTTTAATATTATTAACAATAAAATTTAATGTTTAATATTAATAATACATTTTAATATTATAATAAAATTTAATAATAAATTTTAATATTACAATAGTAATATTTTCAGGCTGAAAAATATTCTGTATGACAGTACTCTAAAGATTAGAAAAACAGGATAGAGTCATGAATTTAAACTTTTTCATTACCAGAACTAATGCTAAAATTTTAATATTAATATTATATTAAATTTAATAAATTTAATATATGTCTTTAGGTACAAATATCTCAGTAATTTCTTCCAGAATTTTCTATGTTCTAATGACTATACTTCATGTATTGCTCTATCATTTGAATGTGTTTTTTCTGATATATATGTTGTTACTTGTAACAGAAATAGACATCCATGCAATGTAATGAATTGTTTATAAAAAGAAAATGCTTTATTTTAATTTGTGTAAAAAATAGAGGAAAGCATTTGTTAGAAGCAAAGTGATATTAAGTTTTCAGTACTTGTGAAACATAAGATTGTTGATAATATTAAAATTTATTATTAAATATTTGTAAAAACAAAACTCATACATTTTGGTATAAGTACAGTTTTTTTTGTGTGTGTGAATAATACAGAAATCTATGTGGAAATTTCCATATCTACTTCCTCAGATTCCCTGTGAGGCAAGAATGAGTACACTATTAAACAATTCATTCACTCAAACTAATGAACCTTCATTTCTCAGGACAATTGGAACGCTGTCAGGTAGCTTATTTTAAAATAATCATAAAAGTACTCAGTAGGTTTAGAAATAATTAAAATGACTGTATTATTCCTATGTTATAGTATAATGAGTTGTTAGAGGTGGCTAAAGGATTAGAGATTGATATTGAAAGACTTTAATTTTTTCAAATTGGAAAAATGAACATGTATAAAAATTTATTTTTCTGTTAAAATATTGTTTTTGATGTATAGCTTATAATATATTTCAATACAATTATTTGAGATTGTGAAAAATTAAAGATCTTACCTTATATTAAATTATAAAACTCCTTTTTCAAATTATTTTATGTATGAAATTCTATATACTGAATTACTTTGAATCAATTTAGTACACTAATGATGTCATTTTGATTTTGAAATAGTTTTCTTCTTATTCCTCTGAATCAAATAAATTCAATATTGAGTACACCATTAAATGTAATAAACCCAACATGAACTCCCTCTAAATATTTGGAAATTGATTTCAGGTAAATTTATTATATAAATGCTGAGACCTTTGTGAATCAGGAATTGTTCCCTACGCTATATACCACCATGCAGAAAACATGTAACAGATGATCACAGAAACATATAATGGAGGACACCAGGCGGGATATAGGAAAATATAGCAGGGATATCTTAGTTGTCAGGTGAGATAAGAATTGTAGTGATACTACAGAATTTAAATTTTTAAGAATGTTTAATAAAACAATGATTATGAATATTCTTTTTAAAACTTCTTTATTTTAAAATAATGTTAAAGTTACAGAATACTAGAAATGGCAACACAGAGTTTCAAATATGTTTCACTCAGCTTTCTTTAATTAATGTTAAGATTTTACATAACTATTATATATATATATATATATATATATGAAATAAACAAAGTGAAGAAGGTAACGTTGGTCCAACCCTGCCAACTGAACTACAGAGTTTATTCAGATTTACCAGTTTTTCACTAATGGACATTTCCAGGATTCAATCCAGGATTCTGCATTCCATTTAGTTGTCAGGTCTCCTTAGTTTCCTTCAATTGGTAAGAATTACTCAGTCTTACCTTACATTTCATGAGGAAACATTTTTTCAATACTGGTCATGTAGTTTTTAGATTGTTCCTTAAATTGAGTTTCTTTGAATTTCTCTTGATTCCACGGAAGATATGGATTTGGCGGAAAGATATCAGAGAGAGGTGATATGCCTTTCTCATCACATATTGAGGACACATGATGTCAATATGTGTTATTACAGGTGATGCTGATCTTGATCATTTGATTATGGCAGTATCTACCAATGTTCTGCAGTGTAAATTTACCACTTTCCCTTTTTCATACTCAATTCATTAGAGGTGAATTTCTATAGTCAACCCGCATTCAGGAAAGGACTTCTGCTCCATCTCTTGGAGGGAGAATAATCTGAGAAGGTTGTATGTATGTTAAAATCACCACAGTAATTACAGACTATATCCAAAAGTATGCTGTGGGTTATGCAAATATTTTGTTTCTCTTTAAAATTTTAGTCAGTAATTTTCATAGTCATCAGTGGATCTTGTCTATTGCAATTATTACTGCAATTCTGCAGTCTGATCTGTTTCTCTCCATATTTACACATTCATGTATTTGATTTTTTTCTGTAAAGAAGAGTTGTCCCTTCTCCACTGCTTATTTATTTTCTCATGGATATTTATTTTATTTCTTGGTTTATAATGAATACCATTTTTGAACATGATTTGATACACTTTTATATTATTTATATTTGCTTTCTTTGGCAGAATTGGTTATATTCCAGTACTATTTCTGAAGATACTTCTTATATGTACTTTTAATTAGCTTTTCTCTGCTGTTATCCAGTTAGTAACAAGTACTGAAAGAAAACTGTAATATTTCAAAGGAACTATAAATATATAATTGCTGTTTATTATACCCATTATGGTTAATACATATAAGTACATATATATGTGTGTGTGTGTATATATATATACACACACATTCTTAACCAAATAATCAAATATCAGTCTCACTATTTTCTTTAAAAATCAATCTTCAACTATTGGGGTATCTTTCTCCTTTAAAAACTTCAGCTAATATAATTTTAATGGAATATCTTATAATAGTCCTGATATTGATCATTTAAAAATCTAATAAAATGGAAAATTTTAAAATCTAGAATAAACTTTGGTATTTGTTACTTTGCATTGTAATTTCATTTTTAACTTGCTGTTTTGTCTAATATATTCATTCAATCCTGAGGCAATATTAGTTGTGTAATAAATGAAAGTTGGTAAAAGGTTAATCACTCAAAAATAAGTAAAATGTGTATTGAAATGCAGGATGGTATACAGCATGTTCTAGTGACATTTATTACTCTTGCAGCTAAAAGTGAGTTCTGGCTTATGTAATTCAAAAAATTTATGGCACATTCTTTCATTCCCCATTCTGCCACATCATATGCTCCTCTACTTCCTCCTAAAATTCTTCAGTGTCTATGGCCAATATTATAGTAGATATTGACAAACAAAAAGTGAATACATGGATAAATGACTATTCCTTCTCCTTTTCCATAATTATTTCAAAATATCATATCTAATAATTGAAAAGAAGATTTGGAACATATAAGGAGTAGGAACACAGCATTCTGAAAGAAAACAGCAAATATTTATTTCCCTTACAAGCTTGATAATGTCTTTGTGCTTACAAACTAAGGTAAGTTTGGGTAGAACAGCTCACTGAGGATCATATCTTACTCATTTCATAATATCAAGCATGGTGAAAATTTGAAATCAATGTGTATATCATTTATATACATTGCAGCCTTTAATGTTTTAAATTAGTGTCAAAATTACTGACAATGAACATGCATATTGTCTCTTCTAACAGGTTATCTCTTAAAAAAGCTTTCTAAAGCTTAAAATACTTCGGACTTGGAGTTTTTATATTAGAGTTTCATGACTTGGATTTTTTAGGGGCTTGGTTGTCATTCTATATGAAAGATACCTATTCTGAATCCAGCACTCACAGATAGGCTGTCTGTTACCCAGAGTTAGGAAGCCCTACTCCAGTGTGTGTTTAGAACGTATCAGTTTTATTATTATGTTCTATGGGAAAATGTACATTTTCTTATTTGTAGGAAAGACAGTAAGATGCACTTGATTTTAGATAAATCAGTTCTCATATAGATAAACGTACAGATAAGCTTCTCTCTCAGGCATAATTTGTCTAAAATAATAACCATAACATTTGTGTAATTTTTTTGTAACGGCTTTCATGAATAATTCAGTAATACTTTGTTTTGTGAACTCCCAGCTAAATTGGGGTTCTGGTATCAAAGCAGCTATCGACCCTTCCCTAAGGACAATGAAATGGGACTTGATGTGAGTGTTTACAGTGTGCCTTTCACAGGGTACTGCTTTTATCTGGCACCCAGCCTAACATGTAGTTATACAACCCATGACCAGGGGACCCCTCACATGGCAAACTTGTTTATCCTGGAAGATGCCCTTGTGGCTCTTGTCTGACCCCTGTTCAGCATATGTCTGCCTGACCATTGCTCTGAAGCTGAGAACCTGACGTTGTGTTACTCCTAGCATCCTGGGGATATCTCAGCCTGGGGCATCCCCTAGTTCTTTAGATGGATGCCACAAATTCAATGCACCAGCACAATAGGAAACACGTTCAAAGATTTTACTTTCAGATTCTGGGCAAGGAGGGTCCAGTGAGTCAGGAAGGCAGTTCTTGATATCCAGGCCATATGAGGCAGGAATGAGGAGTCAGCAGGGAGAGAGAACAGCATGTGGCAATTGGCAGTATAGAGAAGGGAAGAGTGTGTGGGTCACTTTAAGAGTCTGGGCAAATGCCTCAATGGTCAGCTTAAAGGAAGCTATGGGAAAACAAGGAGCCCAGTCAACTAGACTGGAGAGATACCTGTAAGTTCTTATGTCTGCCCACTGGCTTGAGATAGTTGGGTAAGGCAGAGAACTGAAAACTGTGTCAAGAGAGATTGACCTCTGTTTGTGGTACAACAAAGACAAACCTGTATTCAAAATGAATGCTGAAACAACATAAAATTATAAAAATCTACTACATACTTATATCAAATGCATATAAAATTCAAAAAGATATATATGAAACCAAGTTTACATGAAAGAACAATCAAATTCAAGGGGATGCCATTGATATTTGTCTGTGGATGATATTTGCTTGCATATACACATGACTAGTGGTAATTTATTTGGCTTGAGGTGTTTTTAAGTACTCTAAAACTTCAAGAAAGAAAGAAACCCCTTAAAATGGGAAAAATTAAAAGTTCAATTTCCATTACATTTTAGACAGTATGGTAAAATAACATTATTAAATTATTAAATTTTGAGGTAAATTATTTGAATATTTCTGAAATAATATTAAATCTATAGGGTTTTAATAATTGTCTTTGACTATGTACTCCTTGAAAACTAATAAAAGTTATAGGCTCCTTCTCCAAAAAATATACTGTTCATAACCAGATACTCACACACAATAACATGTACAATTTTAGACATTAGCTAATCCTTTGAACCCCACTCATGGAATCATAGCTTTTCGTATCTTCTAGGTTATACCATTTTGTTTTAAAGGAATGAAGATAACAAAATACTAGAGAAAGTGAACAGATAATGGGGAAGAAGAAAATAATAAAGGTTTTGACACTAGTGTTTGAAATACCATATTCACAGAAAATATGACTTTACTAGGGTTTTGAGACCTATAAAATCCTTTCTTTAATAAAGTTTATACCTAATATTATACCCTGGAAAGAAAAGAATGTGGAAAGAAATTGACAGGACACTATCATAGGGAGAGTGTCACATTCCCCAGGTAATTCACTGACATAATAACTTGAAACCAATATAAAGTCTTACAGTCAGATGAGAACTGTTGATTTCAAGGAAGGGATGAACTTGACTGAAAACTAAAAAAAAAAAAAAAGATAAACACTTCAGTCACAAAAGACAGGACAGGAGACAATGTGTTTCATTATTTTCTGAATTGACTCTGTCAGTGTTATTAATTCATATGTATCTCTTGATGATCCAAATTTTTGTATTAATAAAACTATGGATCCATGTATATGCTCTGTCTGATATTTAATAACAAGACATAACAAAAATACAAACAAATAATACCTCAATGAGATTTCTTCATTATCATTTTTTTAAAAAAAAATTAATCACATAATAATTCATTATCTTCAAAAATCCAAAGGAACACTAATACATGTAGAAACAAAACTAAGTCTGACTATAAAGAAAATAATTTATTTCCAGAAAAATAATAAATAAACAAAACCACAAAATATCAGTAACAGTAAAATAGTTACAAATAGGGTGCTAAAATATTCCTTTTGTATAACAATTCAGTTTCAGATGGCCTCAATATACATTTTAGTTTGACTCTTTCAGAATTATAGAGATGTATAAGAGATAAATATGAAAATGATTTACTGCTTTCTCATTCAGATAAGTATACAAACTAAAGCTTTAGCTCTATAATTTAAATAATTTTAGCTGTGCATTTCGTATTTTCATCTTCTTGAAGATTTAAAAATATGCTTCTCACACAGAATTTTTCTTTATAAATTGCCTAGAGAGACAATCTGTTGATCTCCACAGGCCTATTCCTAGCTACTCTTCCCAAAGTAAAACTGACTTTTAAAGAAAGTAATAGAGTAGCTGTTTAAATGACCTCTTTATTATTTATTTACATTTTATTTCTTCCTCATACATTTGAGTAACCTTTACATTTTTATTTTTTCTCCACTGATTGATAGAGCCAACTTGATCCCCTCTAGGGGCCACCAAAGCTAATTCCTGACTCAGCAGCACCCTAATTTTGTTTTAGTCCTAGCCAATTAGCAGAAAAATCACCAAATTATGATGTATTGAAATACAATTCAGAAAATGACCAATTCACTCAAAGCAGATTTGACAAAAGAAAATTCTTTGAATGAATGATTCTCCAAATAAACATTCACTGAATTATTGAGATATTTTCTAGAGCTTTTGGTTTGCCATAGCTGCAGCTGCTCTGCAATAGCCTTTGCAAGGATTACTAGTCCAGCTGGGTTGATTTTCACATTTGTGTGTTTTACATGTGGGAAAGCTCCAGGTTGATATGTGAACAGTAGATTTTCTCTAAGACACCTGTTTCCGCTCCCTTATTCTTTGTCCTCACACCTTCTCTGCACTAACTTTGCTTGTGCTATAGCATCTCTCCAGTGGCCAGGTTTTCCCCTGCTCCCATATGTCTGTATTATCAGGATTCTCCAGAGAAACAGAAATATATATATATATGTGTGTGTGTGTGTGTGTGTGTGTGTGTATGTGTGTTTGTGTGTGCACACATGCACACATATACATCTATAGCAATACTTTTTATATATTTATATAAATATATAATATATGTAAATGTATACATATATTATATATTATATATGAAGTCAAGGGGGCTGCATATGTATACATTATGTAATGTACATATACTGTATATGTACACATATGTAGGTATATACATATATATGCAAATATATAATTATATGTAAATGTATACACACATATATAATATATATATGAAGTCCCAAAATCTGCAGTTGGCAAACTGGAGACCAGGGAAGGAGTGTCAATAGTGTAAGTTCCGATTTGAATCTGAAGGCAAAAGAAAAGCATGGTCTTTTTTTTTTTTTTTTTTTTTTTTTGAGACGGAGTCTCACTCTGCCGCCCAGGCTGGAGTGCTGTGGCCAGATCTCAGCTCACTGCAAGCTCCGCCTCCCGGGTTCACGCCATTCTCCTGCCTCAGCCTCCCGAGTAGCTGGGACTACAGGCGCCCGCCACCTCGCCGGGCTAATTTTTTTGTATTTTTTAGTAGAGACGGGGTTTCACCGTGTTAGCCAGGATGGTCTCGATCTCCTGACCTCGTGATCCACCCGTCTCGGCCTCCCAAAGTGCTGGGATTACAGGCTTGAGCCACCGCACCCGGCCGAAAAGCATGGTCTTAACTGCAAGTTGGTCAAACAGAAAGAGTAAATTTCCCTTTCTGAACATTTTGTTCTATCAGGCCTTTACCAGCTTGAATGAGGCCCACTCACATAGGAAGGAATCCATCTTCTTTATTCAGCCTGCAATTTAAACATTAATCTCATCCAGAAACACCCTCATAGACACACTGAGAATGTTACCCCCAAAATCTGGGCACCTCCTGGTCCAATCACATAGACGCATAGAATTAACGTGCTCCTGCCTCCAAGCTTTAATAGACTGACCAAAAACTGAATGAGGATAGAAAAGTGTGTTGGGAGAGTGAGTAGCCTTGAAAAGTAGAGAATATTTAAAATGATATGAGCTTTTCTCTAAGATCCTTTCATTTTCTTTCCTCATAGCATCAGAGGTTACAAAAATCTGACAATTATCTATCTGAATCTAGAAATAAGTCATCATTAAAAAGAAGTGTCTCCCTACATCTGGGGACAAGGGTCTATTTCAGTCTACTTTGGAAGCAGCGAAGTTATTAAACATAATGAATGCTTAAGAAAGTTTTCTAGAACATTCTATAGAAGTAAAAGAATATAATGAAAAAGCCAAAAATCTAGAGCACCAGCATAATCCTGTTGCCTGCCAAGTAGCTTTTTAACCCACCTGACTACTTATTTCTGCAGTAATCCCTTCTTTAGCAAGGAGAGCATCTTCACCCCATCTTGTGTAGAAAAAAATAAAAATTGTATATGTCAACAGAGAGGTCACTGAAAATTTTCTATTTACTAGAAATTTAAATACCATAAGTATTCCCATATACATAATTTTTATTCATGGGTCATCCGTAAACCCTGACTCTAAGGATTGCTATATATAACCTAAGCTTAGAATAAAATGAATAAATGCCAGCAGAGTGTTCATCAAACATTTTCACCATCATTATCAAAATAATTATAGGTTACAACCAAAATATATTTAGAATTATTTGATATCTGACAGAGTAATGCCAATGACAAAAATTCAATATGAGCAGGAATTTATCAATTTTTTATTTTTTATTTTTATTATTTATTTTTGTGAGTACATAGTAGGTGTCTATACATATGGGACACATGAGATATTTTGATACAGGCATACAATGTGTAGTAATTACATCAGGATAAATGGAGTACCCATCACCTCAAGCATTTATCCTTTCTTTGTGTTAAAGACAATCCAATTATACTCTTAGTTATTTAAAAATGTACAATAAATTAGCCAGGTGTGGTGGTGGACACCTGTAATCCCAGCTACTTGGGAGGCTGAGGCAGGAGAATCACAGGAACTTGGGAGGCTGAGGTTGCAGTGAGCCAAGATCATACCATTGCACTCCAGACTGGGTGACAAGAGTGAAATTCCATCTCAAAAAGAAAAAAAAAAATACAATAAATTATTGTTGATTATAGTCACCCTCTTGTGTTATCAAATACTGTATGTTATTCATTCTATCTAAGTATGTTTTTGTATCCATTAACCATTTAACCATCCCTATTTCCCCCCACTCCCACTACACTTCCCAGCCTCTGGTAACCATCCTACTCTCTATCTCCATGAGTTCAATTGTTTAGCTTTCTAGCACTCACAAATAAGTGAGACTATGCGAAATTCATCTTTCTGTGCCTGGCTTATTTTACTTAACATAATGACCTCTAGCTCCATCCGTGTTTTTGCAAATGACTGAATCTCATCCTTTTTAATGGCTGGATAGTACTCCATTGGTAACGTATCACATTTTCCTTATCCATTTGTCTGTTGATGGACTCAGGTTGCTTCCAAATCTTGACTGTTGTTAACAGTGCTGCAGTAAACATGTGAGTTCAGATATCTCTTTAATATACTAGTTTTCTTTCTTTTGGGTATATCCCTAGTAGTAGGATTACTGGATCATATGTGATATGGTTTGGTCTGTGTGCTGTGCCCAAATCTCTTGTTGAATTTTAATCCCCAATGTTGGAATAGGGCCTGGTGGGTGGTGATTGGATCATGGGGGCAGTTTCTTATGATTTAACCTCTTGATGCTGTTGTGGTAATAGTGAGTTCTTGTGAGATCTGGTAGTTTAAATGTGTGTGGCACCTCCCCCTTCTCTCTCTTCCTCCTATTACAGTCATGTGAACTGTCTTGCTCCCCCTTTGCCCTCTGTCATGATTGGGAGCTTTCTGAGGCCTCCCCAGAAGAAGCTGCTATGCTTCCTGTACAGCCTACAGAATTGTGAACCAATTAAATCTCTTTTCTTTATAAATTTCCTAGGCTTAGGTATTTCTTATAGCAAGAATGAACTAATACAATAGGGTAGTTCTATTTTTAGTTTTTTGAGGAATCTCCAAACTGTTCTTTATAGTGGTTGTACTAATTGACATCCCCACCAACAGTGTAAGAGGGTTACTTTTTCTCCACACCCTCTCCAGCATTTGTTATTGCCTGTATTTTGGATAAAAGCCATTTTAACAGGAGTGAGATGATATCTCATTAGTTTTTAGTTATTTTTCCCTGATAGTCAATGATGTTGAGCACTTTTTTATACACTTGTTTGCCATTTGTATGTCTTCTTTTGAGAAGTGGCTATTCAGATCATTTACCCATTTTTAAAGCAGATTATTGGATACTTTCCTATAAAGTTGTTTGATCTCATATATTTTGAATATTAATCCCTTGCCAGATGTATAGTTTGAAAATATTTTCTCCCATTTTGTGGGTTGTTTCTTCTCTTTGCTGAATGATTTATTTGCTGTGCAGAAGCTTTTTAATTTGATATGATCCCATTTGTCCATTTTGCTTTGGTTGTCTGCACTTGTGGGGTATTATCAATAAATTGTTATCCAATGTCCTGAAGAGCTTCCCCAATGTTTTACTGTAGTACTTTCATAGTTTGAGGTCTTATACTTAAGTCTTTAATCCATTTTGATTTTATTTTTGTATATGGCGAGAGGTAGGGGACTAACTTCATTTTTCTGCATATGGATATCCAGCTTTCCCAGCACTGTTTATTGAAGAGACTGCATTTCCCCAGTGTATGTTGTGGAACCTTTCTTGAAAATATGTTCACTGTAGATGTATGGATTTGCTTCTGGGTTCTCTATTCTATTTCATTCGTCCATGTGTCTGTTTTTACGGCAGCACCCTGCTGTTTGGTGAAGAAAGTCATTGATACCAAGTTCTTAAATAGCAACAAGTCCTGACCTTTTTCTTCCTAACCCTGCCTCACTCATCGCATCGTAATGCTAGTCCTAAATTAAACTATTAAGCACTCTACAAATAAAATATAGATAATAATAGAGCATTCCTAATTATGCTGTTTTTAACAAATGACATAATCTATTTAAAGCCATCCAGTACACAATAGGTGTCAAAAATATTAGGTATTATTGCTGTTTTTGTTGTTGTTTTTGTATTATTCCCAATCATGCCTAACTTTGTCTATACTTAATCTTGCATATTTGAAATTTTCAAACTTTCTCCTATGACCTCATTGGTGAAAGTGATACACACTTTGGATAGGTAAATATGTATTAAAGGTCAAATCCTGTATTTATTCTATAAAAGTATCTTCCTCAATAGTTGTTGAATGAGTAAGTGAAAGGGTAAAATAATTTTTTGTGGAAAGCCATGGTCTGCCAATCCCTGTAAAAAGTGACATTTCTAAGCATCTCTTTTCTTAATTTCTGGGAGACAATTTTTGGTGAATGTCTTGTGAGTCTGTATGTTTTCCGTGCACAGGCATTTTAACCTGTGCATGAAAAATATACAGATTCAGGGCTATGTTTTCAAGTATGACTGTATAGCATGCAATCTTGGAACAGGGTACTGTATCCCTCCAGTGAAGAAGATACATTTGTTTGTTCACCAGGACAAGATTCAAGAAGGTTTGCCTGCAACCATTTAAAAGGATTAGGGTGTTACTAGCTCAAGTTTCCTCATTCTGATGGATATTCACCTCACCGCTTGGGCAGCATTTTTCTGAGTCCTGAGTCTCCTCTGTGCTCTGCATGACTCTGTGAGACTTGGGGGATAAGGAGAACTAAAGCAAACATAAAATGCATGCTGTCTGCTATGTCATGATGAGTGAGGTCCTTTGTCTCCGACCTGAGAGTCTCATATCTTCTGCCAGTGTTTATGAAACTGGCAGCCTAAGTCATTATATTGTAACCAGGGTAAAATTTCAGACCTAAGTTTTTGACATTGGTAAACATTTTGTATAGTAAATCATGAAGAAGATGAATTGTAAAGTGCATACTTTGATTTACAGGAGCTTTCAACATGAATGTTGACTTTCAAAGTTAGTGACATCTGGAGTTTCAGCTGAGGAGGAAAAATATTTCCATTTATTCAGTCATTCAATTCATATTTTTATACATATAGGCCAAGCATGTTACTAGTATCTTAGAACACTATGTTACTTAGAATAGCTAAAAATAAGCTGTGGTGAATAAATTTTAACCCCAAAATATCAGCGATTAACAAACAAAGGTAGTATTTCCCTCATTCTACATATTTACAAAGGAACCCAGATTAATAAACATTCTGTTATCTCACACACATGTACCCCATGATGGTCATTCCATGGTAAAAATCAGAGTATTTGCTGATTCAGCTCAGAAATTAAAAGTATTATTTAGATATTATAGTCCAGAAACAGTCACATGGCTATACTTTACCACATAAGATCTCTAATCCTGTATGTGTCCAGAAAGGAGGAATAGAAAATAAGCTTTGGTACACCCACAACACTGTACCATAGATTGAATGAAAAAAAGATGTGCTTCTTCTATTCACAATAGCAAAGACTTGGAATCAACCCAAGTGTCCATCAGTGACAGACTGGATTAAGAAAATGTGGCACATATACACCATGGAATACTATGCAGCCATAAAAAAGAATGACTTGTGTCCTTTGTAGGGACGTAGATGCAGCTGGAGACCATCATTCTCAGCAAACTATCGCAAGAACAGAAAACCAAACAGCACATGTTCTCCCTCATAGGTGGGAATTGAACAATGAGATCACTTGGACACAGGAAGGGGAACATCACACATTGTGGCCTTTTGTGGGGAGGGAGGATGGGGGAGGGATAGCATTAGGAGATATACCTAATGTAAATGATGAGTTAATGGGTGCAGCACACCAACATGGCACGTGCATACATATGTAACAAACCTGCATGTTGTCACATGTACCCTAGAACTTAAAGTATAATAAATAAAAAAAAAAAAAAAATCAGGAGACAGCCAAAAAAAAAAAAAAAAAAAAAAAGATGTGCTTCTTGCATTAAAATTATAATATATTTAACGAAGAACCCAAAGTAAAAACCAGGAAAACAAAAAGAGGTAATTATAATAAATAATAACAAATTTTGTAATAGCCATACTCCCTGAATATGTATAACCCAACTCAGTTTGGGGTTAGAGATATCTTCTCATTACAGGAGGCATCTAAGATGAGACACACAAGATCACCAAATATTAACCAGAAGAAAGAGAATGTGGTAGATTCTTAAAGCCTCATTAATAATACATTTCACTGTTCTAGCATCTCATGCAACTGATTAGGTATGCCTAGCCTTGATAACTTCTATCTCCATCCCCTAATAAAGAAGACATACATATCGAACAACACAAGTACAAGATTAAAGAACTTGTTATTTGTAAAATATATATGCTTAGAGACACCTGGAAATCACTGGACAAACTGAGTATTTTCAGACTGGCATAGTTTCGATCTGGAACAGGATATTTGTTATTATTCCTAAGAGGTACATCCCTCAAGCCTGAAGAACAATTTCCTTGTAGAATTTATGTCAGTATTTATTCATAGCAAGCTTAAATTCGCAACTAAAACCAGCATTTATGAAAGCAAATCATATCTCTACTTAGAGAGTGGTTGGGGTCCTAATCACAGCTGTGTAATAATGGTTAATGGGGATTGTCTCTGAACATGAATCTGCCAACTTAACCCTTCTGGAAGTATGAGAGGTGAAAACAGTAACATCAAAGTTCTTCCATTTAGCTTAGGTCTCAGTGACACAAACTTCTATCTTTTGTTTCTTTGAGTAGTTTTTAGCACAAAGAATCTGAGGATAAAGTACAAAACAATAAGTACAAGTTAAAGAATCTATCATTTAAAAAGTTAGCCATAAGTAAAAACAAATTGATCTGAAGTTAAAATCAATCTAAATATTAATGTTAAACCATTATTTTCAGTTTCTTATTTGAGCTTGTAAAAATATTAAAGTCATTTAAAATGAAAAGGCCACTTTTTAAGAACAATTTGCAAAGCAGCAGTTTTGTGTCAGTTTCTTTTATAAAAAAAGAGGTAATTTTAAAATAATCTGCTTTTAGTTAGTCTATCTTAGTTTCCATGGTGTCTACTGGGCCAAAGTGACATGCCAATTCAAAACTGACTTCTAAAGGGCTAAATAAAGAAGTCTTCCCAATGAACAGTGAGAATTGCTTCGTAAATGATAATTGCTAATGACATTGAACAAACAGGTTAATTGACATTGGGAATTTGAGACATTTTGTGTGTCATTTTCTGATAAAGGTGATAATATTTCTCATTTTTTCCTTAAGAGTATTCACTATCCTGCCATATGGGAGGCAATTTTCCTAGTCTGAATCTCTCCTTATGTGCACTGAGCTCATTTTCATATCAGTTAACTCTGAATGAAGACAGAGGTCCATGCCAAACAGTAATGAAAGGAAGATCTACTACTCCTATGGGCAGGGAAAAAAAGAGAGGGAACATTTATGGCTGTTGGATTTATTTCTAGTGTTCAACATAGGCTGCCTATTTGACACCGCAACACTCAGACTGATAGCAAAATTTCAAAACTTACACATACTTTGAGCTCTCCCTCTCCCGAAGTTGCTCCTCTTCTAGTGTTTTCTATTCTGATAACAGTTCATCTGCTTCTACCCAACTGCTCAAGCCACAAAACCAGGAGTCACTATTGAAGACACTTACTTCTATTTTAACACCCATCAACTTTCACCGAATTCTACTAATTTACCCCTCAATAAATTTCAAATCTAACTTTCTTAATCTCTCTGCACCCTAGTAAATCTCTTTTGTAGATTATCACCAAACAGTCATGCATGGTTTAACAATGTAGACATATTCTGAGAAATGTGTGGTGAAGTGGTTTCATCATTGTGTGAACATCATAGATTGGGTGTAACAAACCTAGATGGTATATCCTGCTACAAACCTAGGCTAGACAGTATAGGCTAGTTACTATAGCCTATTGCTCCTAGGCTACAAATCTGTATAGCATGTCACTGTCTTGAATACTGTTGACAAATGCAATGCAAAGGTAAGTATTTGCATATCTAAACATAGAAAATGTCCAGTAAAAATACAGGAGAAAAGATTAAATAAAATGGTCTGCTTTTATAGGAGAGGCTCCATCATAATCTTATACTTAACAACTGTCTTATATGCAGTTCCTCATTAACCGAAATGTTGTTATGTGGCACATGACTCTACGTTTTAAATAAAGCTGGGCTTCTCTTTGTGTCACTCAGAAGGATAGTTTAAAATGCATATACAGCAGTATCAGCTGGTTTCCAAAAATCTATTTGGGATTTCTTTTGCATTTAAGAAAATACAGAAAATCTATAACCTGTTTTCCAAGGTTTGCATCACTTGCTCTAAATCTTCATTTCTAAACTTGTTTCTTGCCTCTTTCATTGGTTATTGAACACTCTTTCCCCCTTTCTTTGCCTGCCTAAGTCTATGAAACCATATGCAACTTTTTGCAGTGAGATCTTCTCTAACCTTTCCTTTTTATTATATTTATCTGAAAATTCCATTTTTAATATAACATTTACTAAAGATGAATAATTATGAATTTAATTTTCTATTTTTAAAATTAAATATCATTTTCCCACTAGGTGATAAGCCATACATGGACAGGAACGATATTTAATTCATTGAACACCTTGTATCTGTACCCTATTCAGAAATTAGAAAAAAATATAGAATAAATGAGCAACAACTTTTAAGTTTTATTTTGTTTTTGTATTGTATAACTGCAATTAAGATAAAGAAAGCTGTCAGTCCAATCTATGACTTTATACCTACGTTGTCTTTTCTTTTTCTTTCTTTCTTTTTTTTTTTCTGAGATGGAGTCTCACTCTGTTGCCTAGGCTGGAGTGCAGTGGCGTGATCTGGACTCACTGCAACCTCTGCCTCCTGGGTTCAAGTGATTGTCATGCCTCAGCCTCCTGGGTAGCTGGGATTACAGGGATGTGCCACCACACCTGACTAATTTTTGTGTTTCTAGTGGAGATGGGATTTCACCATGTTGGCCAGGCTGGTCTCGAACTCCTGACCTCAGGTGATCTGCCTGCCTTGGCCTCCCAAAGTGCTGGGATTACAGGTGTGAGCCACCATGCTTGGCTATACCTGTGTTTTTTATTAGTATTTATCCTTCAGTTACAAATCTATTTAAGTTCAATATCCCCTTTAGTTAATGAACAGACTTTCATGGTCACTTTAATCAATCAAAGAAATCTCTATACTTGTTTTGTCAGAAACCATTGATTTATTTTTAATATTTTTAATAACTAATTCATTTACATAGCTTCAGAGTTTTTATTTTGCACAATGAAAAGTCTCCTTCTCATGCCTGGCTCCCAGACAGTTAGTTTTCTTCCAGTTGACAACTCATCTTACTGGTTCCTGGTAGTTGTATTGCAGATATTCTATATGGTTACATGAAAAATATGTTTATAATGCCTCCCCTTCTTTCTTTTTCAATATTAGCTCATGAATATTAATTCTATACCTTGACAATGTATCGTGGAGGTGGTTCTAACTAAACAAGATGGCTACTTTTATACATTGCCAAATCTAATGTGTAAAATATTATTTCCTAATAGCTGTATTAAATATACTATTCTGTGATTTTAAAACATATCCTGCTATTGTATTATCAGTAAAAGTGCTATAAGAAATAACTATAAGAAGCCCCTCTAGGAAAATGTTTAGAAAAATAAACTAGGAACAGAGAAATGAACTCCTATATCTAGATTAGGGTTCAAGACAGGTAATGGTAGTTGTAGACGAGGAAAGAAAATGGAGAAATAAAGAAAGCTGGATGTGAAAGGAGACTTGACCTAAGTTGAACAGGATTGAAAATATCAGGACATTTTAAAGGTGAGCCGGACTTCACCCTTCTGTATATGTGTCTATATGTGCATATGTGAATTTCTATATGTGTAAAGAAGATAGAATACACTATACCTGGGATATATGGTGCATAGATTAAAATTCAACTTACATTGAATATTGTTTCTTTTTATTAAAAATTAATCTTAAGTTAGTAGAAGCTCAAACAATAACTCCATGTGACATCTTAAATTAGCTAATTAATATTTTCTGAATATATTATTAAAATATATAAATTACTAGTTGGGGCAAAATGTGAAACCTCAGACACTAATTTAACCTTGGAATAAGAACAGTTAGGTGAAACTCGAATGCCTTCTGGTGCAGTGACTGAGCTGGTACAGTGATTTAACTTGATTGAACAAATTCATCTCTTACAGATGGCAGAACTGAAGCTGCTTGAAGTCATTTGGGCTGACAGTATTGAGATAGAAAAGATCCTTGAATTTCTATTGTGGAAAATGTGCTGTACACAGAAGTAGCTTTCAAAGCCATTCAATGAAAAGAAGTTGCTCAGTCAAATTCAGGCAGAGTCTATTCTTTTCAAAGTAACTATACAAAATTAAGGTCATGATCTACAGAATCAGCCTATGTCAGTACTGATTTGAGATAGCTAGACCTGCTCTAGAGAAGTGGTCTAACTTGATGATTTGAAACAGGGGAATGGAAGATGGCCATTCAGGGATCTTTGTCTCTATTGAGGACTTTTACCCTCAGTAGAGGCTTCTTTCAGAGCAATTCCTAGTTTAAAGTGACATAATATGGACCTTAATCACTCTTTCAAATGAAGGTGAATTTCCTTCGGTAATTCTGGTTTACCTCCAAGCTGAAACAGCATTCCTAAACCAAAGCACTAAACTTCTTTTTTTTTAATTTTTTTTTATTTTTTTTATTTTTTATTATACTTTAAGTTCTAGGGTACATGTGCATAACGTTTATATCATGTATAACTCCCCAATGCAATCCCTCCCTCCTCCCCCCTCCCCCTGATAGGCCCCAGTGTGTGATGTTCCCCTTCCCGAGTCCAAGTGATCTCATTGTTCAGTTCCCACCTATGAGTGAGAACATGCGGTGTTTGGTTTTCTCTTCTTGTGATAGTTTGCTAAGAATGATGGTTTCCAGCTGCATCCATGTCCCTACAAAGGACGCAAACTCATCCTTTTTGATGGCTGCATAGTATTCCATGGTGTATATGTGCCACATTTTCTTAATCCAGTCTGTCACAGATGGACATTTGGGTTGATTCCAAGTCTTTGCTATTGTGAATAGTGCCGCAATAAACATACGTGTGCATGTGTCTTTGTAGTAGAGTAATTTATAATCCTTTGGGTATATACCCAGTAGTGGGATGGCTGGGTCATATGGTACATCTAGTTCTAGATCCTTGAGGAATCGCCATACTGTTTTCCATAATGGTTGAACTAGTTTACAATCCCACCAACAGTGTAAAAGTGTTCCTATTTCTCCACATCCTCTTCAAATTCATAACTATGGTGTTTCTCTAGTGTATGTGAAATTACCATTTTGTTATCTACTTTTATTCTTTGTTACTTTGATATTCTTCTATGGAGTAATGTAGGCTTTACTTAATTAGCAATACTGAAAAAGGATTACCACTTTGAATCAAAGCATGAGTAGAAAGATTATTGAGATAATTTAGGCTTAGGGTAAGTAGCCACCGTAAACTAATAGCAATATCTGTTGATATCCTACTGCACAATCTAAAAGTTCTAACTCCATTTCTAGTGCTATATTCAGTGCCTTACAGCCAACATGTACATGTAAAATTACTATGTGAATTAGAAGTTATCATATATCTACCATTATTATCACCCTGAGATATCTCATATAAAATTATTACTCATTTACCACTTAAATCCTGGAGATCTTTAATTTACTATTTTCAGTTCATTCAGATCACTCCCTCGCACCCCAGTACCATAGAACACATATGATTAGCTGCCTACTGGGTGTTCCATAGGTAGTTTTATTAAACATATTTAATTTTGAGTATACGAAATTCCCCCCTAAATCTGGCCCTCCTACTTTATCCTCTCCCCAACCATTCAGTTGCCTAAGGCAGAGTGACACCCTTGTCTTCTCAACTTTTACTTATCACTAACACCCAAAACTATTGTCAGTAACTATGGATTCTACCTCTGAAGTATCTTTCATAATCATTTACTTGCCACCTTCAATCATCTTATTATTTCATCTCAGCACATCTTTTTTCATCTGGATTACTACAGTAGTGTTCTACTTGATGTCCGTTTCTACACATGTCTTCCAAACCTTTTTCCTAAATAGAAAGTGATTTTCTATTACCGAGCTGTGAATTTGTCATAACGTATCATTTCAGTAATGCTTCTTGTCTTATTAGGTTTTATCTCAAAAGCAAAACCTCAAATAAGGATTTACATTTGGGAGATGATCCCAGGAAACAAATACAGAAGACCAGGGAATAAAGGCAAGGAAGGGAGGTAAACTAAAAAAGAATCTGTTAACAAGTCTGTTGCCTTTGCATGCAACTGAAGCTTTCGTTCTCCTTGGAAACTGAAAGATAATGTAGAAAATGCCTTGGAGGTTTGTTCAAATGAGCAGTGAAAACACCTAGTGTTTTCATTATGAATGACTGTGTAATAACCCATTAAAAATGTGGAAGTACAGACTTAAAACAACTTTATTTTCTTCTGTGATCTTTTTCAGTTTACTGGACTCAATTGGATGATTCTTCTGCTTCAAGTCATTTCCCCTGTATTTTATTGGTTAGGGAAAATTTCAAAGCCAGCCTAGATATGAGAACAGGATCTCATAAATGTGAGTACCCTGGAAGATCTGCATCATTGGTGGTGGGGCCAGGGCCGGGGGGTGGGTGGCAAGGTATCAGTGTAGCACACCAGACAGTCTTGATAACAGATTGGATTATCTTTTAATCAAATTTCCATTCATCACATTTTGATAGCTGTTTCTGAGGAAATTAACCTCAGGAACTCAGATTTTCTGGGAGAATGGAATAACTTTGTCCTGAGATCAATAAAGAATAACAAATGCCCCTCAGAAAAGAGTTAAAGGTTTTTGCAGTATGCCCATTTAGTGTGTAGAGAAAAATGCTGGATGAATATGGGCAGCTTACTGATACAATCTATGATAAAGCTTAAAACATTTTTAACATGCCTTACAAACTCATTATGTTTTTACCTTTAGAGATTTTTCTCAATGTGTTGATGAATTGAACCATTGACTACTTCTATTTATTTTTACTTATTTTGAACTGCTTCTATTTATTTTTATTTTGCTTTTATAGTTATACAAGTTACAAGTCTACAAAAAATTCAACCCATCTTATAATGGAAAGCAGTAATCTCTGCCTCACTCCTTGTCACTCATATTTCTATTCACTACCAACAATTACTTTCAAATCATTTGGCTATTTGAATTTTTTTTCATTACAATTTAAAATAACTAAAGTTTACTGTTGTAAACTGTGTACTGTGATTTTAAAACATATCCTGCTATTGTATTATCAGTAAAAGTGCTATAAGAAATAACTATAAGAAGCCCCTCTAGGAAAATGTTTAGAAAAATAAACACATTTTCCTTTTGCTGCATTCTTTCTTCCCATGGGTTTATTTTTAACTTAACACTAGTAAAAGTTCAGTGTATGAGTATACATATTTCAATATATATATTCAATATGTATTTCAAATATATATATATATATATATTTCAAAATATTTCATTCTTAACTGCAACCACACTATTCATTCATAAAGTGTGTTACATGATCATTTATATGATGACCTTCAGGGTCACTCCCTTTATCTCCATGACTGGACTAGTAGGTGCCCTCCTACAGGATATCTTATTAGACTATAACAGCCACCTGATTACTTCTCTGTATCCTCGGCTTACTGCAAGCCCTTTGAGAAGGTAGATAATGTCTTCTTTCCCATTGTATCTTCAGATTATGGCACAGTGTCTATCATGACATAACACTCAATAAGTACTTGTTAATTACTGAGTGATTATACTATGATACATCGGCCATCCACATTCTTATCATTGCACTCTTGAGTCTGTTTATTAAGACCGGAGCTATTCTCATCTGAACTATCTTGAAATGCAATCAAACCATTTTTTTTCATTGTATTCCTTAATTTTTGCCCTTTATTGTCAAGAATCCAAATGTCAGCCGGGCGCGGTGGCTCATGCCTGTAATTCCAGCACTTTGGAAGGCCGAGGCGGGTGGATCACAAGGTCAGAAGTTCAATACCAGCCTGGCCAAGATAGAGAAAACCCCTCTCTACTAAAAACTACAAAAATTAGCCAGGCACGGTGACAGGCTCCTGTAATCCCAGCTACTCGGGAGGCTGAGGCAGGAGAATCACTTGAACCCAGGTGGCAGAGGTTGCAGTGAGAAGAGATCACGCCACTACACTCCAGACTAGGTGACAGAGTGAGACTCCATCTCAAAAAAACAAAGCTAAACAAAACAAAACAAAAAAAGAATTCAAATGTTAACAGACACAAATTAGTCACTGCTTGTTTAGTTAAAATAACTAAAAAATAAATTGCCCTATTGGAGTTAAATTTTAATAAGGAAAATTGGACATATACATAAATGGTGATAATACCATTCATTTGTTATTCCAATTTTTCATTTATTCAACAGACAAGACTGGGTGTGGTGGCTCACGCCTATAATCCCAGCACTTTGAGAGGCTGAGGTGGAAAGATGATTTGAGTCAATAGTTTGAGACCAACCTCAGCAACATAGTGAGACCCCATATAAGCAGAAAAAATTAAAAATTAGCCGATCATGGTGGCACATGCCTGTAGTTCTAGCTACTCAGGAGGCTGAGGTGGAAGGATCACTTGAATCCAGGAGTTCACAGCTGCAGTAGAGCTATGATTGTGCAGCTGCACACCAGCTCAGATGACAGATTGAGGTATTATTTCAAACAAAGAAACAAACCACATATAAATAAATATTGAAGAATTACTCTATGCCTAGCCTAGCCTAACATTGTTTTAAGCACTGGGCATGCAGGGGTAAACAAAACATACAAAAATTATCTTCATGCAATTTATGTGTGGCAGAGGTAAAGAGAAAATAAATAAATATATAGTTACTCAAATGGTGATAAGTCCTCTAGATAGTTGTATAGCACGTAAGGGTATAGCATATGCAGGGGATGGCTTACTATTTTATGTAGGGTGGTCTTCGAAGGTCTCATTCTTAGGAGACATTGAGCAGGAGCTGAAAGAAGAAAAGTAATGAGTTGTGTGGATGTGAGAGAGATGAGAATTGTCCTCACTGAGATTGCATGTGCAAAGGTGAGTTGGGAACTGTTCACCCTGTTTTATGAATAGTGAGAAGTCCTCTGGCTAGACAGCAGGAGCAATGGGGTGACTAAAGGATGAGCAGCTCGTAGGGAGAATGGAGCCTGATTATATAGGTCCTTACAGGTCATTTAAATTTTTACCTTTGTGTTAACTGAAATAAGAAGACTTTCGATAATTCTGAATAGAATTACAACAATATCTATTTGGTGCTATGAAAAAATGATTCCTCAGTGGTGGAAGCTTGAAAGAGGGGGGTGACATAGCTTTGGGAAAGGCACAGAGCCCTACTCAACACAAAGGGGAAAATGTTTTAAGCCACTTAGGGAAACAGCAAATGTTATCACATCCAGGATACAGGTAAATTTAGGTTTTAAATATGGGCAAATTTGCTAATGCAAGTTAATAACCATCATCTTTAAAATCCTGAGGTTTGGCCTCCATGGCATTATTTACCTATCTTAAATTCCCAGCTTTCTTGAGCCCAGTGCCTTATATTCATGGAAGCTTTGAGACAAAGTTTGCTGATTTCTATGATATGGGAAACATTTGAAATTTTAATGGTGATGGCAGAATATCTGTCACTTACCTTGCACATATGTGATTTATTAAGTTTTCCAGATACTCATTCTAGGGTAGAAAAAAAGATACTTATCAAAATTATCACAAGATAGTAGACAGCCTACAATCTTAAGGTTGTCATGGTCTATTAAGTACAGCAAACATGCATGGGAAATACTGCATTAGTTTCCCACAACTAAAATATTTTATTAACCCCCCTTTTCCTCTCCTGGCTAAAAAGCCAAAATTGTTCTTACTTACCTCCTTATTTATTCTTACACAAACTTCAAATCTTTTGGTTATTTTTGTAATGTCTCTCTTTACTCCTAGTTATTACACAGGTTGTAAAATCCAGAACCCAGTTCCAGACAGGTTTTAACAGTACTTGTAAGTGTGGTAAAATGATTATGTTATTATTAAGTTCCAGAACTTTGAATAATGTGAAGGAGACGGCATTTGTGTTTTACATTTTACATATTAACTAACTTTTAACTTGTGATATTTTATTGATACCCACTGTTTTCTCATTCTTACAATGAACTGAAGGAGTGAATATGACTACACCTAATAGTGACAGGGACCAAACCATATTGTCTAGTTCTTGTGATATTTTTGAGACAATAGGTATTTTTTTAATTCCTTGTTTTGCTATATTTACCAAGCTACCTATTGCTACAAATAGGCACATACAAAGTGAATGGTTAACTCTCTTTCACTTAATAGGTGTAATTTGTGTAATTAACTGAGGTTTGAAACACATAATAATCATCTCATCATTTTCTTAGTGCTATTGTCTCTGTGTGCACCCACTGATCTTAACAAGCCACAAGAATCACAGTATTATGCCCTCGGTACAGTTCTACATTACCCTGCCCATTATAGGCCTATTATCTTTGCAACATGAATAAAACTGTTCCACACAGAAAAGTACTCTCTAAAATAATAATAATTTTACATAGAAATGCCTGATGTAAAACAATGACATGGAGCAGCATTCATGTGTTTACTTTGAAGTCAGTAATGCATGAGACTGTGGTTTCCAAATGGATGCCCTTGTTTTATGACTTACCCACTATAGCCAACTTGGTATCCAGGCCAATTTAGCTACTCTGGGTTTAGCCTGATTCAAATAAAGTGAATGGTGTGTTCAGTTTCCATGTGGGATACTTAACAGTTTCAAGAAAAAGACTTCAACATCCTTAAGTGGCAATATAATTACGGCCAACCATTTCACAGATGTATGTATATGGTCACCAGAGAATGAGATAAAATGAAAGATTTACAACACAAAGTTACTGCATTATTTCGGTGTGGCAAGTTCCGTTCTAAATCACAGGGGAAACAAAGCTTATGTATTTGTTATAGTAACCATTGGAGGTAGATAATATCATTATTCCTTTTCCATAGATGAAGAACTGGAGGAACAGAGAAGTTAAATCAACTATTTCAAGTTATAAGACTGGTAAGGTATACAGCTGGGATTTTAACCCTGGAATTTTGGCTTAGCTAATGTAACATATGACATTAGCATATCCCCAAGTAGTGATGTCCATAAATCTTTTTTATGAGGACATGGATATAACTGGCCTTGAAGAACCTTGTCTTCACTCTCTTCCAAGCTGGTATTTTAATTACTCACTAATATCTCATTTAAAATATGTTAATAATTTTAAAAATATATATTTTTAATATTGTTCTTTGGAAATGCATGAGAGCTACTATGTGCTAAAATTATATGATCAGTTTTAATTTTATGTATTTAAATAAAATTGACTATAATTTGTAATTGCTAGTTCTATAGGACTGAGTCACCTAAAATATGATAAAAGCAGTAAGTAAGGCATACATTGAACAGATATCAAGACTTTTCTAAAAAGCCTGATGTTAGGCTGGTTGGCAAAGAATATGGATCAGTGAATATTTAATATACACTAGTGATAATTCACCTAATAGCACAATTGGATATTTTTAGAGTGATAGGAAGATGCCCATTGATACTTTATAAGGAAATAATGGATAGATAGATTGCTAGATAGATAGATAGATAGATAGATAGATAGATAGATAGATATGTGAGGGACAAATCATTTGAAATGTAAGTCAAACTGCTTCAGCTAATTTAAACAAAGGAGAAGATTGTGTAGTTTTGTATCTTAAAATCATCTGAAGTCAGGAATAGATCTGACCTTCTTGTGCATGTGTTACAGAGTGAAGCACTGATGACCCTTGGTTCTAAACACTTATTCTAGAATGTTTGTATAGTGAACAGCCTTGGAAAATGGAGATAGCGTCTCCCTCTAGAACAAGGATAAGGCATGCTTAGGACCATCATAAAATATTTGTTATTCCTAAACTCGGAGTTCCTGTTCCGTAATGCCACCTACTTGTTTACAGATATAATCTGGTATTCTTCCTATCACCATAGGGGAATTAGGACTTTGGGAAAACATGCAAAAATGATGATTCTGTGACCACTGCTATTGCTCTGAGTAATACACTGCCCTTTGTCTTTAATCCATGAGTCTTGTATATTATACCAGCATTCACAAAACTGTGGCAGGCTAATTCATTAGCTTGCAAATTTGGTAAAATATCAGACATCACAGTTGTTTGCACTGAATACTAAAGAGGTTTATTTCATCCAGATTCAAATATCCAAAATATTTCTTGTCCTTCTCTTCAAGGTTTTGTTCATATTTCACATTCTCAGTATGGCACACACTTCCTTTAAATTTGAAATTTTCTGTTTCTCTTCAGAATCTCCTACCTTGTTTCCTGATTATTTTTTTCATAACACTTCTCTCTGTCCATATATATACACATGTGTGTGTACATGCACACACAAACATATATGTACATATTTTAATTTGTATCTGCATCTTCTCACAAAAATATAAACTCCCTGAGGATAACAATTTTCTTCATCTTTATTAGCAACTGCTATGTTCCTAGTGTACCAAGAACATTATCTATAACATAGTGGGTACTAAAGTGTTTAGTGAATAAATGAGTGATTTCACTATATAAAATATCAGAGAGTTTGACATACATGTTATTCTCAGCCCAATCCTCTTGCTCAGATAATTTGAAAAATATAATTATACCAGTCTGGATTACCTATCCCCTGCTATGCTCAGGAAGACAGCTGCTATTACTGCAAGAAAGGTGGAGATGAAGCCTAGAGGTAAAACCTATAAAATCACATAAGAAATAAGCAAGCAAGCAAACAAACAAATAATAATAATAATAATAGAATGGCTCTCTGGTTGTCCCTTTGGAATTGAATTCCATAGCGTTTTATATATTTCCAAAACATATCCTGACATCTCACATAAAACAGCCCCACATAAAACTGCAAATAGTAGTCTTCCCTTCCCAAGGGACATACTCATGCGTAACTACTGTATACAGCTATGAATAGAGAACTTGTGAATAAAGAACCTCCTGTTTAATCAAACTTAGGTGTGCCACTTTGTGATACATCTAATTAATCCAAACACAGCTGCCTAATGTACAAATGAAAGTGCAAACTTTACTTTTTCTAAAAATGACAAACAGAGTTTTATAAACCTGTGTTGGTCATTTCATGTAAGCTGTAAAGATCATTTCTTGGAAATATTGCAAACAAATGTTCAGAATTTTGTCCAAATATTGTTAGCCAATCAGCATCACTCTGAGACTTTGTTTTATAAACATAGGACAGAGACTGTTTGTTTGTTTCTGCTTTTAAAGAACACACTCTCTTTCCATCCTTCACCCTCATCTCATATACCCTAACCTGGGTTTTCTACTTAACAGTAAAACTTTCCCCCAGCATTCCATCTTTGGACCCATAATTTTTATCTTCTCTTGACATGGCAAACTATTTAACAAATGACAAAATTTTCCACCACAGAACAAAATGCAATCATAATCATCATACAATTTTTATACAAAAAATAAGGAAATAGGAAGCAATATAATAGGCAGAAAAAATATTCCATACACTGGCAGATATGTGACAGTACATCCATTTTTTTAATCATATTCCTGGAGGTGGAGAGAGCTCTAGGCTGAAAAGTTTCTTTTAGCTGTGTTTTCTTAGCTTGGTTCTTTCATGTACTGTCCACATGACACTAAACAGAACAACAGATTCTTATTTCGAAAGTAATATCATGTAGATATCTATGTTCCCATGAAACAGTTTTAAGCACGAAGGTGATGTGTTATGTGTTGAGAAATATTGGACTTGTTTTGGCTGGAATTGAAGTTTCTCAATACCTGTCCCTTAACACTTAAATGACCATCTGTCATTTTCAATCTGGAGGGCTCCATTGCCAAACATTCAGTATTAGACTTCTTGCTGAGACAGCAATGCTTGTGTCTAGGTACTAAACTTGTGATTTTCTTCTTTCCAATCAACCATACATCTTTCTAATCAACAGTTTCCCTCTTGGTTTCTACCACAGACTAACATGAAACAACATATTCCGTTGGAAAAACAGTATTAATTGGCTTTACATCCCGCAGGATACTTCCAGGTGGATTTTATTTATTGGAAGAATAATTCACAAGGGAATAGCTTAAGAATAAGTCTGGAAGAAATAGGTTTCCTCATATCCCTCTGGCTTTCCCAAACATCACTATTTCTAGTCTCCCCACTTGTCAGCTATCTAGAAGCATTGACCAGTGGCAAAATAACCTTTATTAGAACAGTGATGTAATTCTCTCTCTCTCGTTTTTGCTTTCTAATAGCCTCCTTAAGTTGAAGCCTGTTGTATTATTGTACATTACTTCAGCTCACAAAGGGTAGCAGATAAAATTCAATCACCATTTTTCTACAAAGTTTTCCAAATATAATTCTTTTTAAGAAATAATGTGTAAGAGTGACATGAATAAATATATAAGACTACAAAAGAAAATAAAATAGAAACTAAAGGAATGGAGAGAATATGTTCCTGGTTGTGAAGATTTAATATTATAAAAGCGTCTATTGTCACCGTAGTAATTTATAAATTCAACACAGAAAGCCTTTTAAATAACTTGTCAAGCTGACTCTAAAATTTAGCCAAGAGAAAATATTAAGAATATTTTTTAAAGTGAAAAAGAAGAATGGTGGAGAAATGGTCATAACAAATATTTGTATAAATATGCATAAACATATCTATCAAGTACAAAAATACAGTAGTTAAAACAATTGGTACCAGCTGAAGGCATGGCAAAGATAAAGCAGACGATTGAAAAACAAAACAAACCTAAATATATATGATATTGAATATATAACAGGGTTGTCATTTTGAAGACATAGAACATTGTATTTAACAAACTGCATTAGACAATTGTCTATACACATGGACTAAATAAAATTTGAGTTCCATATTACATATAAATAATATACTTCTAGATATTCTAAAGACTTAAAAATAAAACATAATTAACATAGTGTAAATAAGAGGGGCAAAGTTTAAACCACCGTGCAGTGACTGGTTTGAATTCCTTGCAGAGGACAGAGAAAAGAAACTTATCTTTCTAGCTCAGGATCTGTCAACTCTCAGGGCCTTAACCCAAGCAGTTTCACATTCTGTGATGTGGGTCTTGCAATATTGCTCAGGCTTTTTCACCACTGAAAAAAAGAATGGAAATGATATTAAGAATAACAGACTCGAAGGACACAATTGTTGGAAATCTCTCTTTCTCTGTCTCTATCTCTACCTATCCCTTTTTGTCAACATCATTTTCCTCTACTATGGGTGCTTTTCTCTTTATTACAGGGACCATAAAAATATGCAGGATCCATACACTGTAGTGATCCTAGATGATGAAGGATTATTTTTCTATGTTTTGGTATATAAAATTCCAGGGAAGGACTCAGATTATCCTACTTCTGTTTCATTGTTCATATTTAACTTATCATCAAGACCAGATATATGAGATATATATCACTTAACTGTAAACCAAATAATGCTGCATAAAGAACCAACCATATCTCAATACACCAGCATTTATTAAGCTCACAAGTTCAAAGGACAGTTCATCTGGTCTAGTCAGCTCAGCTCTGCTCCCCACACATCTATCATCCTCCGTCTAGCTTAGACATGCTTTTCTCATGGTGATGGCAGAGTCACAAGATGGCAAGAAGAAACATACAAGGCTTCTTTGGGTCTAGGATTCTATCTAGCACACTGTCTATTCTACTTCATTTTATTGATCAAAGCAATTCACATGATCACATGACTAAATCCAAAGTTAAGGGAAATGATAGTAAATATACTGCACTTCTTTAAGATCCTTCTTGTAAAGGGACTAAAGGATCACATAGCAGAGTGTGAATCCAGAAGGAGTAAAGAATTCGAGCCAGTAATGGAATTGAATTCAAGAAATGGTGAATGGTTCCACTGAAATTTATGCTTACTCCCATGATCTTAAAATAAGAGCCTCTTTTCAGAAGACAGAAAAAAAGAGGAGTTTGATAGAGCTAATGCTAACTTGACCACACACAAAATCATATATGTAAACTAGTTTTACAGACAGGTTTAATGGCATAAATATGAAATCCTTTAAAGAAGAGAGATACTTTCATTGTTAAAGTGTATAGATGTCCACAAGTCCTTCATTCTCAGTAACCTCTTCTTTCTTCTAGACCTTTGTGTACTCTGCATATTAGAAATGAGTAAACAGCAAACCTATACTCTGCTGTTATCAGAGGGAATATTGAGCAGTATTACAGAGAAAGTGCCACAGAATTCATATTTCTATTCAACTAACTGAAACTGAAGTTACTTTTTCACCAAGTAGTATAAACTCTTTTGCTGCTACAGGGATTGCAGAGAACACAGATGAACAAAAGACAGAATCTGTGGAAAGTTATATTATCATAAAAGTGAAAAACAATGGGTTGTTCACCAATTATTATTAGTTTTAGACTTTTTTTTTTTTTACTGGATAGAAGCTCTAACAATACAGTGGAATAAATTTTAATAAACTGTGACCTGTTTCTATGTGTGGCAAATTATAGATAATTTTAATAAAATGTGTAAAGCAACATAGAAATAATATTATTTTAAAATATTAATGCAGGCCTAATACAAGGAAATGATCTCCAATACAGAACTATAAAAGGACAAAAATGTATCAATGTAACATAGGAAAAATACAGAAAAATAAATGTCATATGTCATTAGTGAAAATTAATATCACTTTAATTATAAGAATTTTAAGTTCTTACTAGCTTTAAACACATAGTTTTTTTTAACATCTAAAAATATTGAAATTAAGGAGAAGTTCTTTCATTTATTGTTACTGATGGATGTCTGGCCTGTTAGAAACAAAATACTGGTTAACAGTACAGACTTTTCATTCAGACATCTTGGTATATTAACCTAGTACTCAACTACATACTGTCTGTGTGCTGGAACTCTAAAAGGAGTCATCTTCCCCTGTGACCAGTGTTTGAATGAGGTCAGGAGGTTAGATACATAATTACTGGGGTTATATGGAGGTGGAGTAACAGAGTGGATGATGGATGGGCAATTCAAATATATTATCCAATTTATGTTAAACACTATCAACCCATTAGTTTCTGTTAAATTCCTTCATTTTAGGTCCTTCATGCCACTTACTAATATTGTTATTTATTTACTTATTCTATTTATTTTTAACCCCTACCAATTCTAAGCCTTATGACGACAGGAAATATATGCTATGTTTCCTGCTGTATCCCCAGAGTACAGAATAGTGTAGGATCACAGTACACAATCAGTGTACATTTGTTAAATCAATTTGTTATCTATTCTTCAATCAGGAAATGAACAAAGAAACTCGGTCAGAAGAGAACAGGAAATTTAAAACCTTGTTATCTTACATTCTCATTATGTCTGTGTGTGTATGTGTGTGTGCATGTGTGTGCATGTGTGTGTGTACAAATTTATACATGCTAATATGTCTGCATGAATTAAAGTCTCACTATTCTCTCTTTTTAACATTTCTTTTGTGGATATTATGTAAACTTGGCCTATGTCAACAACTAATCATGACCTGCAAACATTACTGTTGACTCAAAAATAATTCAATTCTCGCAGGAAGTAATTTACACATTAACAGAACTGACTATCTTAGGAAGTCATTTTCACAATTAATGTAAAACTGTCCTTGATCATACAGATCGATAAGTCCAATTTGCCTACATCTGTAGGCTTTACCACGTGTATTATTGCCTTTGATGCATTGATTGAAGAGGAAGGAGTTAATGTAGCTCCAAAAATGCACTATACATTCTGATCCAAGATATTAAGGATGTTTTAGATTCTACCAGGGAAAACACTAAAACATAAATAGAAATGAATTATGGTGTTATTTAATTAACTAGGAAGTTCAATGTGCACTAGAGACAATTTATTACAATAAATAGAGCATCCTATGCTTGCAGTGCATTGTAATGAACATAAATCAAGGATTTTTTTATGTTTTTCCTCAAAGAAAAACATTCACCAATTTCCTATAAACTGTACCTAAGGGCCTCATTAAATTAATACTTCACTAGAACGCTTCATTATTTTGTCAGACATTATGTTATGGGGCATCTCTGCCACATTCGACATCATTCATCACTCATTTCTCTGTGAAACACTCCTCTTTTAGCTCACATGAGATCTGTGCTCTCCTGCTTTTCCTCCTAACTTTCTATAACATTTCCTGTTCAGTTCTTCATAGCTTCTTCCAACAATCGTCTCTTAACTGTTGAGGGTTCCCAGAGTTTTCTTCATGCCACAATTTTCTCTAAGCACAGCATACTGAAAAAGTACTTATAATTTCTCCTAAAATTAATCTCAACTTCAATAATTAACATTTCATTTGGTGGCATGGTTATTCAGTCTGTTATTCAAGCTAGAATACTTGAGTTCACCTCTGACTCATTCCTCTCTTACCACATCCATTTAATTCAAACTTGTGTTCTCTTTGTCTCTACCATGTATTTCAAGTCTATCTTCTCCACTTCAATCTTACCATGGATCCAATGAACACACTCGTTTATCTCATTTGAATTGCCTCCACAGTCCTCTAGCCAATTTTGCTGTGTCCCAACACAGCCAATGGACTGAGAATTTAAATTCAAATTCATCTTTTGCAGTTGTTTTTAAAATATCTGGAAAAATACAGAGTAAAGATTATGAGATTAAGTAATCCTGTCATATTTGTACTGAATCTTTGCCTACTAGTTGCATATTCTCATGCCAAACTCACAGTATACAAAACCTACCAACATCTGGGATAGTAAATGATATTCAAATTAAATTGCTTTACCACATATCTAAAGAATAACAATCAACAGGATACATAATCCAGATAAATAATACATGACTATTACAATGCTCAGTTCTTCCTATGAAACTGATTCTTTTTAAATTGTCCTAACAAATATTTTTTCATCATGCCACTTAGTCAAAAAATTTTAATTATTGTTCATTGCTTTTAATGTCATGTGTAAACTAGTTAATTATTTAAAGCATTGTTATTTTATCTCACTGTATCTTTTAAATTGTGGCCTCTACTACTTCCTCAAAAAGACTCTGATTTAATCAATTTTTTTAAATGTTCAAAATATTGTGCACAAGTTTGACTTTGCACTTCTCTTTTAATAACATCTGTTATTAACACCACCATTCAACTTCATTGTCCAAACCTATAAATCTTTCAAGGCCTAATTGAAGTCCAACTACTTTCCCTGAAGTCATTCCAGAACTATTTAGTTCCTCGAGTTATTGCCATTCTCAGAGAATTATTGCCTGAAATTTAAATTAGTAAATTAATTGTATATGGTGCAATCTTTTTAACTCTTTGATATTTTTAATTTTAATATTTTATTTATACTTGATATTATTACATTTTATTTCTGAGAGCAAATACTCTGTTTCATAACTATTTATAACTTATTGAATGTCTTCCATGATCTATAATGGCCTTGAATTTTATTTTAAAGATAAATATTTAACTTAATCATCATATTATTATACTAATGTACTTGTCTCCTCAGATTTTATTTTTGCCCAATAATACAACAGATTAAAAATATTTATAGATCATTTAAAAAGTGCTTAAATAGAAATTATGAAAATAAAATTGGACAGCTTCTCTACATCTCGTATTTATTTTTAAAAATGTAACTTTTTTGAGGTAGAATACATCAAAATTATTTTACACAATCATGCTAATTTTTAATTTTTATTTTCTTTTACAGCTGGGCGACAGAGCGAGACTCTGTCTCAAAAAATAAATAAATAAATAAAAATAAAAATAAAATATAAATAATTATAAAATACTATTACGTTTATCCACCACTGCTGTAATAGTATAAAGTGTTCTTTATGAGATGCTGAAGCAAAATGTGTCAACTTGCTACATAAATACAACTTAAAATTTTTATTATAGAGGCAGGCACAGTCAACTGATCTGTATATCACAATACAACCAGTAAATGAAGTAAACAAAATGGAGTATCACAAATCAATTTTTCAAGCTTCTGCCAAAATAGCTGAAATGGCCTCCTCATAAATTAATTAAGAACTAAGGTAAGATGCTCAATAGAATGTAAAACCTTAGATATAATTTTAATTTCAGAGATTCAGAATGCACAGAATTTTTTTTCTTCATTTTTAATAGTCTTGGGTAGTTGGAGGATTGCAGAATGAAAACAGTAGGCAAATAGCAGTAGAAATATTCTTTTCCATTTTTATGGTTGTAATGAGTTATAACGTAGGCTTTTTTGAGCTTATTAAATGTCCCTGTAGGATCCTGGCAACTTTCATTGGGAATACAATAGAATGCTTGCACTTGAGCTACATATCTTTTGAAATTAGCAGGATACAAGGCAACCCTGATATTCAGACTGTCCTGTCAATAATTTCTATTAAGATTAGTGTCTAAGTATATTTAGGAATCTGGCTGACAAGAGGCATTTAACAAAACTTTTTATGACACACCATTCTTTTTTGTTAAATGAAAACAAAGAGATCTAGACATAGCACTGTTATAGAGAGTAATTTATAAATTTTTCAATTATTAAAATGCTTCTGTCTAAATGAGTTTCAGAACTATCAAACGTTGTACTTTCAAAACTACAAACATTATAAGTTAAGAAGTACCATTTTTCTTAGATTGGCAGGTCACTGATAATTTTTGAACCTAAATTTTGACCATACTTAAGAGTCTTTTAAAGTCAAGAAAATTGTTGAAACGACAATGTTATAAAAAGTATATAAATACACTCTAAAAAGCAATCCAAATATTCTGATACAAGATGGCATATATTACAGGGAAATACATGTAATAAAAGAAAAATAAAACTGAGTGGAGACTAAAAGCAGAGGTATTTGAATTAAAATATAATTCATTTCCTCAATAGGTTATTTGTTGATAATATGATATTAATAATTCTATATAATTAAATTCATAGATGAGAAATTCGTTCCAATTAAAGATGATGTTTTCTCATGTATTACAAACCAACCTGATACTTTCTTGCTTGTAACATTATTGCTCTCCATGAAGATAAGATCACCAGTGGTGAGAGTCAGAAGTCATTTTAGATAACTAGAATATAACCACTTTTTATTGCAATTCACCTTGACTTGAGAAAGGCAAAATATAACTAGAGTTTCTTATATAAACATATATAATGTATCAAACTTTGAAAAAAATGTAATTATCAAAGCAAATATAATGAAATCATGGGAAAGAAGAACAGTATGTATTTCTGAATCAATTTTGTGTCCTAGGTCCCTTTGAAAATTGATGAAAGATACGGACCCTCTATTTAGAAAAAGTAGATGTTCACTTAAACAAAAATATAATGATAAATTACAAAAGTTTAATGAATCCTGTAATACCTGGCCATGGACTCAAAGAGGTCCATGAAAACCAAAGTTATTATTCTGTGTTAATCTAATGCAAGTTTGAAATGCTAGATAGAATGCAGCAATTTGATGTAAGATAAAAACAAAAATAATAAACATAACTGCTTTAAATCATTTGAGTATGAGTTGAAAAGGGGAAAATAAGGAAGAAAGGAACAAACAAAGAGAAAGGAAAAGGATATTAAGTCATTCTCACTCGTCTGATAAAAATTCAACTTCTAACATCACCTCTGTTAGAAGTTGCAGGGGTCTCCAATCACTGAGCCATGGACCACCAGTACTGGTCCCTAGCTTGTTAGGAACTTGGATGCATACCAGAAGATGAGAGGCTGGTAAGCCAGCATTACTGCCTGAGCTCCACCTCCTGTCAGATCATCAGCAATGATGACAATAGGAATGTGAACCCAATTGTGAACTGTCCATGTGAAGGATCTAGGTTGCACACTTCTTATGAGAATATAACTAATACCCGATGATCCAAGGTGGAACAGTTTCATTCCAAAACTATCTCTTCATCCCCATTCATGGAAAGACTGTCTTCCATGAATTCAGTCCCAGTCCAAAAAGTTGGGCACCACTGTCCTAAAGTATAATTATAATAAAGAGAGACAGGTACAGTATACACAGTTGTGCCAACTGATCAAACGATCTGTGAAAATCATAATTCATTATAAAAGTTTTGCTTTGATCCCTTTAGTCATGCATACATTTGAATGGCATGTGCATCTAAAAAAAGTTGTGATTGAAGAAAAAAAAAAAAAAAAGAGTGCCTTTTCCTGACCTAATTTTTTTAATTGAGTTAACATTTAGAGTAGTTTTAGGTTCAAAGCAAAAGTGAACAGAAAGTTAGTACAGAGAATTTCCACATCTCCCTTCCTATCTTCCCTGCTCCAAAACCCACAGAGACAGCTTTCCCATTGAACATGTTGCACCAGTGTGGTATATTTGTTATAACAAATTAACCAACCCTCACACATCACTACTACCCAAAAGTCCAAAATTTACCTGATGGATCCTTCTTTGTGTTGTACATTCTTTGGGTCTTGACAAATGTATAATGCCATATATACTCCACTTTAGTATCATATAAAATAGTTTAACTGCCCTAAAAATCCTCTGTGCTCCACCTATGCACCCCTCCTTATCCTGAAATCCCTGTAAATCATTGATTTTTTTTTTTTTTCTGGTTTTTGTTTTTCACTGCCTTTATGGTTTTACCTTTTTAAGAATGTCATGTAGTTGAAATTATTCAGTAGGTAACCTTTTCAGATTGGCTTTTAAAGTTCCTTTTTCTTGCAGTATCACAGTTCATTTCCTTTTAGTGCTATAATATTCCTTTGTCTGGATGTACTACAATTTATTTGTTCATTCACCTACTGAAGGATATCTTGGTTGCTTCTAAGTTTTGGCAACTCTAAATAAAGCTATTATAAACATTTGTGTGCAGGTTTTTGTATGGACACAAGTTTCAAGAGTGTGATTGCTGGATCATACAGTAAGAGCATGTCAAGTTTTTTAAGAAAATGCCAGTGTGTTTTTAAAGTGACTATATATTTTGCATTTCCACCAACAATATAAGAGAGTTCCTGTTGCTTCACATCCTCACTAGCATTGAAGTTGTCAGTGTTTTGGATTTTAGCCATTCTAATAGGTGTGTAGTGGTATCTTATTGTTGTTTTAATTTGAAATTCTCTAAATACATATGATGTTTACATGCCCTAATGTTGAAAAATATGAGAAATAAATTGTATTTGCTTCACTTATTCTTCTGGGAAATCCTTCTGACACAGTGAGATGAATGATAAAAGTTCTCCAATTATATCCTCTCGTTATTTTTGATTTTTAACTCAACAAACAATCTTTGAATTGCCTTAATGAGCTTCTTGAGATAGTAAATTACTACAGTCTCCTGATGTGACCCCCATGGAAAATTCAAAAATTTTCAAATGAAGTCATGTGTTTGTAAGTTCAGATGTGGGCTCTATTTTTCACATAATATATTACCCATATCATTAGGTGCATCCAAAGTTGACCAGAGGAGAATATGATTTCCATAGATGAAACAATTATGTTGATAGTCTTTCAGTAATTGTCATCAGATTGAAGCAATTAATAAGTGTGCAGTGTTAAATTAATTACATTTATTTTTCACAGGTGACTTAAAAATTTTGTTGTGTCTTTTGTTTCTTTTTTTGGGTGGGTCTTAAAAAACAAACTTTATTCCAAATTTTCAAAAAAAAAAAAAAAAGGTGCTAACCCGGAAACATTTAACAGACTTCATTTAAACTTTTATGGTCATAAAACTCAAACTATCAAACAAAAATAGCATTTTGCGCCTAACCACTTTTAATAATGAACCTTTAAGAGGAAACATGTAGAGACTCTCACACAATCTGGGAGCCATTAGGTAACACATATTTAATATTAAGCAAAGATAGCATTAAAAACTAAAAATCCTCAAAGTTCAACAGAATGCCCGATTAAGTCTTTAACATGCATTTGCACATGAGAAAATAAATATTTTATTTAAAAGAAACCAAGTCTGAGTGCTTACCCTTTCTTCAAATGTAATCTCCTGTCCACCCTTCATTTTATGACTGCATACCCCTCATTCTACTTCATCTACACTGAACCAGTGTTAGTTCAACATGATTGGCTTCACTCAAAGCCCTCTAGATCTCATTTCATATATCCCATTGACCACTATTATTCCCTTACATGTTTGCACAGCCTTATACTGAGTATTACATGAGATTGAGAGTATTACTGAGTAACCGAGCTTGAGAATTTCAGGTATCCAAAGGTAATTATATACACACACAATTCTGTTTTATTGCACAGCTCACAATATAGCCGGTGATTATACAGCCAACCACATTAGGATGAATATTGACTATATAGATGAAAACATCAATTTTGTCCCCAAACACAAATGAAACAAGAAAGACAAACATATTCGCCACCATATAAAGATTTTGTTTACTCTGTGGTGCAGTCCTGAGGGCTCATACCAGTCTCAGTGTGCTTAAAAATACAGAATTCATAACATTTCTGATGGCATCAGACATGAAGTATAAGACACAAGACCATAAGTGTCCTGCACTCATGAGCCATTTGTGCCACATACATAACAGAAAGGCCACTTTTAAAGTTATTCAGATATTCAATCATGTTTGCCTTTTTAATTTTTTAATTTTTATTTATTTATTTATTTTATTTTTTTTGAGACAGAGTCTCACTCTATAGCCAAGGCTGCAGTGTAGTGGTGAGATCTTGGCTCACTGCAACCTCCACCTCCCGGTTCAAGCGATTCTCCTGCCTCAGCCTCCCAAGTAGCTGGGATTACAGGCATTTGCCACCATGCCTGGCTAATTTTTTGTATTTTTCGTACAGATGTGGTTTCACCATGTTGGCCAGGCTGGTCTCAAACTCCTGACCTCAAGTGATCTGCCCACCTCGGCCTCCCAAAGTGCTGTGATTACAGGCAGAAGCCATCGCGCTGGCCTGCCTTTTCAAAATTATAACCACACTAGTTCACATTGAAGGTAAAAACAATAGTCAGAATCTCTTACTAACAATACATTTTGACTTCAAGTTCAGACAAAGCTGTTGGTTAAAAGTTCTGTAAATTTTTTGTCAAACTTAAGAAGTCTATAGGACCTCACAAAACCATCCCTGGTAATGCATTTGCAGTTTGGTCTTCAAAGGCTGTAAAGAGTGACAAAGAAATTAAAATATATATATACTGAGTTAAAAATTATTAAAAGTATTTATTAATAATTACTTTTAAACGCTACTTATTTAAGATGGCAGAAACCAAAGCATTTTCCTTAGAATTCTCACTTAGCTTGTATTTCACAAAAGTGCTTTAGAACTCAGATTTCTACCATCTGTATGGAGTGTAAAGACAAAAGGAAGCCCAACAAAACCAAAGGCTCAATGGTATCTATTCCCAGGGCCAAAGTATTACCCCAGGCTAACCCACCTGCCCTGTGCTGAGTAACTGGACATGCCTGTCAGTGCTCGGAGTCACACACATGAATGGGTGGGTCAGGCACCAAGGTGCCTTTATTCATTCATTTCTCAAACTCAACTCCCTTCAAATCTTGACTCTATTTAATAGACCAAAGGATGTTACTCATATTTATTTGGTGCCAAATTATTTGTTTAAATCTTTACATCTACAACCTGAATGTAAACTGCAATATCCAGCACAGCATTGTCAGACAGAGTTGCTGTATGGTTATGTAGCTTCATTACTGCCTGGCTAATGCTTAACATGCTTCATCCTTCACAGCTGAAAGAAGGATGTTCACTGTATTTAACCAGCCATACTGCATTTAGAGGTAAACAGCTTTTATGGACTATTTGCCCAGACACTTTCAGTAAACTACCAACTTGAGGCCCTGATTTTATTTTGGTCAGTATGTGCAAATATTCACATGCAATTACCCAGAAAGAAGAAAAACTGGTTAACAAGAAACCTACCGTCATTTCAGATGCTGGAAATTAATCTTTACATATTTACAGAAAGGGTTTTAAGATTCATAATCCACTTTTTCAGTCTGTCTCTTATATTTCATTAATCAATTGGAAGTGGCATATGAATCATTTTGCTTTCTCTGGAAAAATATTTTCACATTTTCCAATTCCTTTGACAAAGAAGTTTTTGTCTATTAAGGGATGAAAATGCTATTTGGCTATTGCCTACTTTTAGAATTCAAACTAACTCTTCAAATGTTTTCATTTAGAGCATATGCTCTCAAACTATCTTATTGTTTTACTAACACAATGGTAAAATTGGGTTCCCAAAATGTCAAAACCCTCATGGAGTCTCTATTTCCAAGGGTAAAATAAAAAACAGCCAACACTGTGGGATGAAAACTATCCTGAGCCTTTTCCCCTCTCTGTAACATTTAGAAACTAAGAGGAAAAAAGTGGGATTGCATTAACAGACTTCCAAAACAAAATGTTACGGAAGTGTTTATTTTTTAAAAGGAGAGTTTTAAGAGAACAGGATGCTTGAATATGACCAACTCCTACTCAAGGGGAAAAATAACCACAGATCTATGCTGAGATGGCCCCAATAATTCAAAGAAACCACGCTCACCAGAATTTGATCTATACACAATTAATATGAAATTTTTTTAACAGGATGGAACACCTATAACAAAATTTAAGTCCCTTCATCTTTTGGCAATGAAATAAGTGAAATTTACATAAGGATATTTTGGAAGGGTTGAAAGTCACAGTCAGAATCAAATAGAAAACTTTCAAACCTAGAAAGCAAAATGGGAACTTTCATAGCTCCTTAATCTACCATATCTAAATACAAATAGCATAATGACTATCCAATAGGTACTTAGTTCCAAAACTAATACAAGCAATTTATCATGAAAAGCCTATACCTAATAAGCTGTTTTTCTTCTCTGTTCTGCCCCATTGTCATAGCTTGAGCTTAATGAGGACTATCCTCTGCAGCTGCTCCTGAGGGCAGAGAAGCAAGTAATGGAGTAACAAAGGAAGCCTGAGGAGCCCCTGGCCCCTGAGGACCTTCTCTCTGGCTGGTCACAGCCACTTAGGTTTCAATGCAGAAGATTTCAAGACTGGTTTGAGAAAAAGAATCTTATTTTGGGGATTAGGTTCCCTGTCAAAGGCCATCAGATGGACAGCTACTTACCAGGCAATTAGCCTAAAGCTCTTAGGTAATGATACAAAACAAAACAAATCCCTTATATTTTCCTGTTGAAACCTTTTATTCTGTTTTATTGAGGCTTAAGCAAAATAGCTTTGCCCATAACTCACTGTGGCCTGGAGTTATGACACCAACTTGTATTTGGCCAATTAAGAAAGAGATCAAACTGCATTCTTCTTAGAAGGTCTATTTAGTTGATAAATGACAATTAATTGTTGTTTTTTCATATAATCTTTACTCATAAGTTGCATTGATGATGCTACAAGAGATAAGGGACCAACGGTAATTCAAATGGGCACCTCTGAAAAGATTTACCAGTTTTCCATCCTGTTCCAGCCAGATTTTTTGGTAAACCTTGGGAAAGACTGAAATTCCCCACCAATCTGAGACTGTGTGCGAGTTTTTGCAACATTAATTGGAAAAAAACAAGAATCCCAACGTGGCACCCAATAGACCTTCACAGATAAAATCATTGACCAAATGAGCACTGTGAGTCGTTTCGGTAGGCAGATGCTCCTTAACAGGACCTCAAAGGCCTCAAACAAGACATTACTGAGTTCGTTCAGGAAAAGAATGGGCACCAGGCCTCGATAATACTCTCCAATTCCATTATATTTCAGTGCCTTGAAGGGCTGATAAGTGTTGGTGAATTTGTCATGATGCTTGTGGTCTTGAAGCAATGTCTGAACTATTTCCAGTGGAGTGAAAATTGCTTCTGCTGTCCCTGCAAGCACTGCTGCCACGCAACAGGTTGCAAACTCTGGAGCGCTGACATGCTTGCGGAGAAGGCAGGATAAATCCTCATAGAGACCAAACATAAGTGCAAGTGTAGTAGTCGTCTGCATTAATACGGGAAGGATTCCAGGATACAAGTTTCGAAATCCATGCCTTCTCAACTAAAGTATTGCATCCCGTGTTTTGATGCCATACAGCTGTTGTCGAAAGAGGACCTGCTGAATGGGAAATGTGATTGTGATGTTGAAGGCTGCGCAGCCGCCACACAAGTAATGCTTCATTTCATCAACATTTGCAATATGAGGTGATATATCTTGTTCTGAAGATGTTAGTACTGATGGCCTCTTTTCATAGGCTTCTGAATCCATCGTGTTGCTTAAGATCTTTCGTTTTCATGAAGGACTGACTTTTTTTTAACCTGTAACACAATCTGAGCCTGGAGTTTGGCATGATGATGCTTTCTGATAACGTTCTCAATTTATTCCATTGTTATTATTCTGTTAGTTTCTCTCTTCTGGAGTCAATTTTGATAACTGAATTTCCGTTCTCCAGGCGCCCATTTCCCCAACCTGTGAAAAGCGGGGAGGGGGTTGGACAAGAACACTAAGTCCTCCTCTGCCTCTGACACTCCACAGTCAGGGGTCCCGAGCTCAGGAGGCCGAAATCAGTCTCCCGTGGGGGGGTGGGGGGGGGTCTGCGCGGTGCCAGCCCTGCTCTCTCCCCTGTGCGCAGGCAGAGCTCCGCTCCTCCCCGCCCCTGCAGTTTCTGCGAACCAGGGAGGAGCCTCCCCAGCCCGGGGCGCTCCCGAATGAAGTCACAGCCTCCTTCGCGGGAAAGGTCGCCCAGCAGTTGTATAAACCCCCGTGGCAGGCTGGAGAGCCGGGAGCCGAGGAGGCTCAGAACTCATTCCGCGCGCGCCGCCTGGGTGGGGCCAGCAGCGACTGGGCCAGGGCAGCTAGAGCTCGCAGAGGACTGGGGTGGGACCCGAAAGCGGCCGGCTGCCCCGACGGGTCCTGTTGTGTTTTTTTCTAATCCTCTTGTAATGAACAAACAAGTTCGTTGTAGGATGAGGTAAGGTAAATTGCTTTTACCTTTCTCTCGTTGTGCATTGGATCACAAAATACTGGTGTTTGGTTTTTACTTTGTGTCAAATGCTAGGATAAACTTTCAACTTTGTTGGCTCAATGCTTCATTTGCTGCCTAAATTAGACAAGATCTCATTAAGATGGAAAATGTGTGCCCCTCTCCTCAAAAAAAAAAAAAAAAAAAAAAGTTATGAAGCTCTAACTCCCAGCATAAATATATTTGAAGATGGAGCCTCTAATTAAGTAATTATGGTTAAATCCGGTCATAATGGTAGGACTGTTTCGAGGAGATTAGTGTCTTGATAAGAAAAGACACCAGAGAGGTTGCTCACTCCCTTAGTGCACTGAGGAAAGGCCATGTGAGATTACGTAAAATGGAAGCCATGTACAACTGAGGAAGAGAGTCCTCGTCAGAAATCGAATAAACAAGCACCTTGATCGTAGACTTCTAGCCTCTACAATTGTGAGAAAATTGATTTCTTGTTGTTTAGTCCATCCAGTCTGTGGTATTTTGTTATGACTGCCCAAGAAGACTAATAGGATCAGATGGTCTTAAAATACTATCACAGGATCCTTGGGGTGTCACTGCGCCAGCCAGAAACCTTTGTGGGCTGCAGCACCTCTGTGTGAGAATTGCTTTCGTCCTCTGGGCTCCTTCTGCCCAGCCCACTAGGCCTAGCAGGCTGCGATCCACTCTTTCTACCCACCGGGATCCCACGCCTGCTATGGGAAAGCCAGGCACAGAGCGACAGGCGAGGGGTGAGTGGGTGAGCAAGTACGAGGTCCGGTCACTGCGCACAGTCAGGCATATTTTAGGAAAATAATAAGTTAATTTTAGTCAAATATTATACTCTTACCATGGAGTGACCATGCAAGACAAGAATAATATTATTGATAAAAGCCTTGTGGATATCACAGTTAATTGGTATCAGTATACATTATAAAAAGTTAATTTATCAAAGAGGAAATAACATATATAAGAAAATAACAAATAAAATAATAAATTAAAGTGTGACAGATTATTAATCTCTGAAATATGGAGACAAAGAAAGAGGTTTTCTATGTTACTCCTATAGACAGATAATAAAAAGAATTTCCTCATGGGAGTTTTCTCTTTTGTGTTCTAAATTGAAAAATCATCTTCAGATCAAAATATTCCTGAACTTGGCAGTGTATTTCCAAATTGTTCTTGGTGAAGTTATGTCAGTTAGAGAGATGTGTACATGAATTAAAACATGAAGAACACTGTTTGGCTGAGAGACTAATAAGACTTTAAGAGAACTGCAGCAGGTAAAAATGGTGTTTGTAAAATCAAATGTCTCCAGAATCTGGCCAAAGACCAACCATCACCAACTGTAGTGCAATGAAACCTCCAGCACTGAACAGAGGCAAACAAGTAAATTCATAGCCATACACATAAAAGAAAGATGTGACCCAAAGGCTATAATGTGGCAATTCCTGATCTAGACAAAGAGAAAACAAATAAACAAATACTCGACGTAGGATACTTTTGAGTTTGAAACATTAAGGAAGACAAAGTTTACCTAGTAAGGATTAACACATGATAAGACTTTTTTATCTTATGAGTACTGGGACCATCTTAAGGGACAGACTTCTTGGACCTACGCCCACTCTATGAACTCCCTCTTAAAAAGACTCAAAACAAAATGTGACAAGGACAAACAGAGAGAAAAGTTAGAGTGTTGCTACTGACATGTTTTTACCAAAGACAAGAGTTTTCAATTCATGAACACATAAATGAGTGATTTATAGAGGAGCGATTCCCCCATTCTCAGGAGATAAACTCAGCCATCAGGTTTGAAATAAGAGATCAGTAATGTCTCTAAAGGAGTAAATAGTAAATATTTTCCGTTGTGGGGATCATATTGTCTTTGTCCTGTCTGACTCTGCTGGTGTGGCAGCAAAGAAGACATAGACATAAATGAACAATTATAGCCTGTAGGCTATAACTTATCTAGACAATATAAATCATAGTTCAGGCTAAATATGGGGCATAATTTATGATTGTGGTCAGGAAGGTTCCCATATAGGATACTTATTAGATGACAGGAGAATGCACTGTTTCTGAATTGAGGGTCTTCAACCATGCCAAGAAGATCTTGAAGTGATTTCCAGAATGGATAATTATAGTCTCTTCCACAAACCATCAAAACATCTGTTGATTAAGGAAATCTTTGTTTATTAAATTTGTGCAACAACAAAACACACTACCTGGATACAGCCTCAATAGTGTCTCAAAGACAGGATGTTAACGAAGGGCATTTATGGGATTTTAAAATATCATCTCAAGTGGCTTAAAGTGGGTCTTTAGAGATGGGGAATGTTTTGGAACTGAATAAAGTTTTTACGCAATAGTATAGGATTGCTAGACAGAGAAGGATGAAGATTTTGAAGACTAGATGGAACTGTTGTCATAATAACTGAGCTGTTTCTTTAGGTGTGAAAAATGTTGTCTGACAGTTGTTTGCTCAGATGTGAGCAAATAGTTTTCTCAGATACTTTTGTTACAATAATTTCTTCAAGCCAACAGTAAAGTTATTTATTATTATTAGTTCACAATCCTGACTTCTTGGGTGAGGATTTCTTGGAGTAAACATTAAATTTTTATAGGCACAGGGGCTTTTATTTTTAAGGCAGACGGAGGCAGGGGCACTTTCCAGAAGAGAAAAGTTCCAGCTTAGTAATAATATAAATGTTCACACCGCAGTATTTTATTGCCTGCCTACTTCCACTTCTTGCCAACTAGTCAGTGGACTCTATAGAACCAGAATATGTATTTTAATTTGTAGATCCTTAATAATGGTAACTCTATTAATTTTAAGGATACTTTTACTTAAAAGGAAAATAAGTAAATATGGTGGAGACTATAATATGCCACCCAGATCTCTTTTCTCGAATGAAGATGTCATTCTAGCTACCTACTCAAATTTTGCCAATTAACAAGTCTTCACTGTAAACTCTCTTTCACATTGTCTTAGCTGTAGAAAACTGCTTTTCCCAATGTCATGACTCTTTCTGTGGGCAGACCCCTCCAATGACCTAACGACATAGAACTATGAAAGTCCTCTCAATTTAGGACAACTCTGAAGTGTATCCTAGTTTCAGAAATCCTTGTGGGGTCAGGTGAGGCATTTGTTGCAACTGAATAGCACTCAAATTTTCTATATTCGTAATCCTCATACTTTTTCCTCCATTTCAAGGACACTGATTCCAGTGACACTCCCTATAAATTTCCTGCATGCTTGTCTATGTGTCATATTCCATTTCCTTTGTAATTCAACTTGAATGTTGAAGTCAGAAATGATCGAACAAGCAAATTTAAAGTTAAATTTTGGAGTTGAATCACTTGCTGCCTTGACAGTGAGAAAACTGTCATTGCAGGTAGATGAAGTATAGACATTTCCTGAAAAAAGATAGCTATGTAATTTATAAAAGTTACTGGTGGTAAGCTTTATGAACTAGTGGTATGGTTTATTTGTGGAGAAAACATATTTGCCATGTTTAGATGAGAAGAATAGTAGAGTTGAAATAATGACTATAAGGACAGTGGGATTGGGCGGCTATAGCTGAGCTGTCTTAATAAACTGAAAAATGGGAATAATTACTAATTAAAATTAAGTATGCTTCCGCTTATAAATGTAGATAGCAGAAAAAGGTCACTTCATTATATAATTTAAAAAATCAGGTCAACTTTAAATTCAGATTTTATTTTTAGACTCCTTGCATAGCTAAGGAGGCAGAACAAGAAACTGGCCAAAATCTAAGGATAAAATACTTTTCTTGGGAAACAGTAGCTGTGAGCACTTGCTCATCTGGGTTACAAGCCACTGGAAATCCGTAAAAAGAGTTCAACTAGAATATTTGAAAAAGTTTTAAAAGCTGAATGTGAAGTGGTGAACAGTATAAACCTGTGGCCTGGGAGTCACAGAAACTGGGGAAGTTCATACCCTTTTGCAGGCGTACTTACACAAACTCTACTCACAGATGATATCAGAAAGATCCCTAAAAGTTTCATTGGAATGCAAGGTGGGATTGGGTAACAGAAGCTGTATAAAAGTGCAAGAAATTCTACCCAGATCTTTCTTGCATACCTTCACTGTGAAGCAAAAGCCTTAGTAGGTAGGTATAAGGACAAAAAGCATCGTTTTTAAGGCATTGGTAAGGACTAATTTCATCTGTGGGAAGGAAAAAGGGGAAAGTGGGGGTGGGGGGCTGTTCTTAGGAGAAGGGCAGGATAGGTACTCTGCCCACAACTACAGTCCTTGCTGGGTGAAAAAAGTCAGCCTGCATTCCTGAGACTTGGGAACATAGTCATACCTAAGACAGAAGTTTAATCCAGAGCCACAGAGGATGGACTCCTCCAACTGCCCTCCTCATGACCAATTTAACAAGTTTTGAGTAACAATCAAAGGTATTTTATTCCTGGAAAAAGAACAGAAGGATCAAGAGAATGCAAAGGACCCTTCATGAGGCAAATATAAACGGAAGACCTAAATTTTATACTCTAAACGACATTGCTCTAAAAACTCAATCTGTACCAGAAACACATGATGTAGCTATAGGAATTTGAAACCTATGGTTCACTGAGGGTACTCATAGCAACCAAAAACAAAACAAAACTAACATCTAACCCAACCCAACTCCTAATTAGATTACTTAACACCTTGCACTAAAGGCCCAGTAGAAGAAAAGTTGTGGCCATTTTCAGGAGTCAAGCTGTTTTACTCAGCACACACAGGCATGATACTAATATTCAGACTGTCTGATAGAGAATTTAAAATAACTGTGATTAAAATATGTTAATGATTCTAATGAAAAAGTTGCAAGATCAGATAGAAAGTATCATAAAATGAAAACTAAAAGAAAAGTTAAATGAAAATGCATAAAAATTGTAAGAAAAATATATTTGGAAAAACGCCACTGTCAGAACCTTCAACAGACCAAAATACTTAAGGAAATAATTAATGAATTTCAATATGAGGTCATTAAAAATTATCCATACTGAAACATAAAGAGAAAAAAGGAGAAAGAATAAAAGCGATATTTTTAAAGACCACCAAAAGCTATAATTCAATGTTAAACATTGTAATATATGCATAATTTTGTCTCAAAAAAATGAGAAAAAATATATCAACACATAATGGATGAGAATTTTGCAAAATTATAATAAAGAGCCACCACAGATTCAAGAATCTCATTGAAAACTAAACGGGATAAGTAAGGGCACCCCACCAAAAATGTCACCTAGATATATCATATTTAAACTTCTACAAACAAAAGATAAAGAAGAAAATCTTGAAGAAAGCTGTCAGGGGAAAGGGATTGTTATATAAAGGAGAAAATTGTGAGAAATACTAAAGACTCTTTTTCTGAGACTATGTAAGTCAGAGGACAATAGAATGATATCAGTAAACTGGCAAATGGAGTTGGGGTTACCCTGAAAACACATAATCCACAATTCTATTTCCATCAATATGAAAATAAATTGAAATGCTGAAGGAATTAAAGATGGCATGCTGTGCAAAAAGAAAGCATAAAGGAAATGAAGTGACTATATTAATTTTATCATAATAAGTTTTAAAAGTATGTTACTAAAGACAATTTATCATCACAATTAAAATGTTTATTATCAAGAGATAAAAACTATGAATATATAAGCATGTTAAAACAGACCCCAGGAATATAGTAAGCAAACACAAAGAATTAAAAGAAGAAATAGACAAATTTTGAGTGACTTCAGTATTCCATTCTCAATGATAGATACATTTACTAGGAAAAAAAAAAAAATCATCAAATATATAGAAAACATGAACAACAAGAATAAATAAAAGACTATAGCAACATATAACCAAATAGGGCATGCTAACCAAGTTCTCACAACCCTCTGGGATGATGTCTGGTTTGCAATACCAAATAAGCCCCCAGAAGGTAAGGGGAATTAAGAATATACAGCAGAAGATGGAAATGATTATTGTTTTGTTGTGGTCCTGAGAATAGCTGCAGAAGCAAGGACTGGAACTTATTCCATTAACCTTAATCTTCTAAGTACCTCAGCAAGAGAGGTTCCCTGTGACCCATGAGGAACTACACCCAGACCTCATTCAAGTAAGGGGACTATAACTGACGTTATGATACACTGATTAGATGTATTTTCATGCATGAACTCCCTGTCTTACCAACACACTAATTGTTAATTCTGCCCAAAGACATTTTTGCATTTAAGCCCTGTTTTTGAATTGTTCCTCCGAAGAAAATTACCATGACCCACACTATTACTCCTTCCAATAGTAGCCTCACCCATGGCTCACCAAAGGAAGGGTAAAATGTCCTGGTTATGTCACTTCAACTGGAAACAATTCTGATGGGCCATGATATCTCCAGAGTACTCCCAAAGGGTACCCTTTTGGTTGGGAGTGCATTAAAACTCATCTTTGCATTTGCTCAGTTCTTTATGTCTGTTCCTTCCACAGATGATAATCCCAAGAGAACTCCACAGCAAACATTCTTCAGGCTAATGTATGTCTCAGAATCTGTTTTCTAGCACCTGGGAACCCAACTGGACATGGTAAAGTGGAGAATTATTTTTCTCTTATTTTCAATGTAGAACAGTACACCATCATTTCTTATTAGTGGGAACGTTCTTTTTCTTTTTATTTTTTGATGGTTAATATTGTAACATACATTTCTTAGCCTTTATCACATGTCAAGTCTCAGCTAATGACCGAAAATGTTTCGCAATTTTCTGTACATAAGCTTTTAACATAACCAGTAACTTGAGAAACTACATATATGTTTTAGGTCTTATCTAAGAAAGAACATTTTTTTCCTCACTGACATTGCCTCATATTGTTTTATAAAAATTTACTTACCACATTTTTCCATTCGTTTTAAACTGTAGTCACACCTAAAGGCTTTTGAAATTTTGTTATATTTTTCATAATGTTTTTGAAATCTACGTTCTTAATATATTGTGTTCAAATCTGACAACTCTTTACATTACTTGTCTATTACAAACACTAAAATGAAGCAGCCTTTTTTCTAGACTCTTTCCACATCATAAATCCATTTTAAAAAAAATAAAATTTGTCACATTAAAAAAAGAATAGCAATATCCATTGTCACTTTTACTTTCAAATGGGTAAAGTACTCCTATTTTTCCTTCTGCCAGTGAATTATATCTGAAAATACAAAAATTAAATATATTACATATTTCTATAATATATTAAAAGTCATGAAATCATTCAACAATTCATTTTTATTTTTATTATGAATAATTGGCCACAATTTATAATGCCTTCCATAAAAAATTTTACATACTGCTTTATTTTTATTTTTTAAGTTCTCATGTACCTATTTTTAGTGAAACTGTAAACTGTCTTTTAAAAACATGATAGTGAAGAGAGTACATATATTGACAAAGTGATAAACACCTTGTTTAGTTTTCTATTCATCTATTCCTTTTTTTATCAATATTTTTTAAGTGCCTACAATGTGTCAAATGCTGTTAATAGGTAATTGGGATAGAAAAGTGATGCAAAGAACAAAAAAGACAAAACTTCATTTCCATGGAATTTATAATCTGCTGAGGTGAGACAGACAATGAACATCATAAATAAGTGAATTATTCAAAGTGTGGATTGGCAAACTTTTCTTCAAAGGACCAGATGTTATATACTTCTTTAGGCTTTGCTCGCCACTGGATCTCTCATACTTTTACAAACTGGTACTGTGGTGACAAAGCAATCCCAGACAATAGCTAAATATATGGGCATGGCTATGTGTCAATAAAATTTTATTCACAATAAGTGCTATAGAGAAATATTAAGTAGAATGAGGAAGATGGAAAGTATATGTGCCATTTTAAATAGGATGGTCAAAGAGTAGTCACTGTAAAGGTGATAGTTGTGCAAAGACAAAGAAGATAAGGGAGTAAAGTCACTTGGATATCAAAGGAAGAATGGTCCCAAGAGTAAGAATTATGTCAAAGATTTCTACTAATTACTAAATTGTAGTGTGACCTACAAGGGGTGATATTTTCTAAGTTTGCGCACAAATGATTGTCCTTTTCTGTTTGTCAAAGCTAGTATCTGTTCTGTGTCTGTACCATCCAAGTTATTAAATATTCAGATATCACCAAAACTTACCACATAAAAAGCATATACCTCTACTTTGGAGACTGAGGCAAGAAATTGCTTGAACTTGAGAGGTGGAAGTTGCAGTGAGCCTAGATCCTACCACTACACTCCTGCCTGGGCAAAAGAGCGAGACTGTATTTAAAAAAAAAAAATGCATATAAATATAAAACATGAGTTTGGAAATTTGGGAATTATAAGTTTAGTAAATAATTCATTATTATATAATTATGTCCCATTTACATATGGACTAATTCACATATATAATATTGACATGCTATTTACATACTTTTTAAATATTAAAAATATGAAACATTGCGTGAGGAATAAATTATATTCTTATTGACAACAGAATTTTGTAAGAAAGTAAGCTGATTACCAGAACTACTTCATTTTATTTATATATTTACTTTATTTTTATTTTATTTTCAATTTTTATTTTAGATTCGGGAGTACACATGCAGGTTTCTTACATGCATAAATTGTGTGCCATGGGGGTTTGGTGCACAGATTATTTCATTTCTAAAGTAATAAGCATAGTATTTGATGGGTAGATTTTTGATTTTTATCTTCCTCCCACCCTCGGCTCTCAAGGAGACCTTGGTGTCTATTGTTCATTTATTTGTGTCCCTGTGTACTTGATGTTCATCTCTCAAGCACAAGTGAGAATGTGCAGTATTTTCTTTTCTGTTTCTAAATTAATTCACTTAGCATAATGGCCTACAGCACTATCCATTTTGCTGCTTGATTTCATTCTCTTTTGTGGCTGTATAGAATTCCGTGGTGTATATGTATCACATTTTCTTTATTCAGTTTACCTTTGATGGACATTTAGGTATATTCCACATCTTTGCTATTGTGAGTAGTGCTGTGGTGAACACATGTGTGCATGTGTCTTTACAGTAGGATGAGTTATGTTCCTTTAGGTATATAACCAATAATGGGATTGCTAGGTTGAATGGTAGTTCTGTTTTAAGTTCTTTGAGAAATCTCCAAACTGCTTTCCACAGTGACTGAACTAATTCCTCTTCCCACTAACAGTGTATAAGTGTTTTCTTGTATCCACAACCTCACCAGAATCTCTTATTTTTTGACTTTTTCATGTTGGCTATTCTGATTGATTGGTGTGAGATAGTATCTGACAGTGGTTTTGACTTACATTTTTCTAATGATTAGAGATGTTGAGCATTTTTCCATATGCTTGTTGGTCATGTGTATAACTTCTTTTGAAAAATGTCTGTTTATATCTTTTTCTCAATTTGTAACGGGGTTGTTTGTTTTTTGCTTGTTCATTTGTTAAACTCCTTATAAATTCTGGTTATTAAGCCTTTGTTAGTTGCATAGTTTGCAAATATTTTCTCTCATTCTGTAGGTTGTGTGTTTACTCTGTTGATAGTTTATTTTGCTGTGCAGAAACTTTAGTTTAATTAGGTCCCTTTGGGCAATTTTGTTTTTGTTGTAATTGCATTTAACATCTTCAGCATGAAGTCTTTGCCAGGGCCTGTGTCTAGAATGGTGTTTTCTAGGTTTTCTTCAAGGTTTTCTATTGTTTTTGGTTTTACATTTAAGTCTTTAATCTATCTTGAGTTGATTTTTGTATATGGTGAAAGAAAAGGGTCCATTTTTAATCTTCTGCATGTGACTAGTCATTTATTTCACCATTAATTGCATAGGGTTCCCTTTCTTCATGGCTTGTTTTTCTTGGCTTTGTCGACGATCAAGTGATTGTAGGTGTGAAGCTTTATTTCTGGGTTCTGTAACTTGTTCCACTGGTTTGTGTGTCTACTTTTTAAGCAGTACTATGATGTTTTGTTTACTGTATCCTTGTAGTATAGTTTGAAGTCAGATAGTATGATGCCTTCATCTTGGTAATTTTGCTTTGGATTATCATGGATATCTGGGTTCTCTTTTGGTTCCATTGCAGCTTATAGCTTTCAGTGAATGCTAAGAATTAGTACTTAGACAATTATATTTGAGTGGGGTGAGGGGACGCTCTTTTGAGAGAGTGCCCCCCAGAATCCAGCCACCAAGTATTTATTGAAAGGGCTTGCTAAACTACAGACATCCACCAGATGGCATTTTGCTGTCAGGTCATGAGATATATATGGCCCTGTAAAAGCAGTTAAACGACATGCTGAAGAGACTGTTTTCAGCATTCTGTAACACACACTCAATTTAAAAAAAAAGTTTGCAAATCCACACTGTGCATAATTCACTTATTTATGATGTTCGTTGCTGTCTCACCTTAGCAGATTATAAATTTATGGAAACAGAAGTTTTGTCTTTTTTGTTCTTTGCATCACTTTTCTATCCCAATTACCTATTAAGAGCATTTGGCACATTGTAGGCACTTAAAAAATATTGATAAAAAAAGGAATGATGAATGGAAACCTAAACAAAATGTTTGTCACTTTTTCCATATATTTACTCTCTTCACTGGTTATGTTTTTAAAAGACAGTTTACAGTTTCATTAAAAATAGGTACATGAGAACTTAAAAAATAAAAATAAAGCAGTATGTAAAATTGTTTATGGCAGGCGTTATAAATTGCAGCTAATTATTCATAATAAAAATAAAATAAATTGTTGAATGATTTCATGACTTTTAATATATTATAGAAATATGTAATATATTTAATTTTTGTATTGTCCTGTTTTCAGGGTCAAGGAGTTATGGTCTCACGCACAAACAACATACACACAGTGCTTTAATATTTTTCTGTGTCCCAACCTCAAATGCTTTGTACATAAGCTTAAATATATTGCCATGCAATCCTCTACATCCATATAAATTTTAGAATATATTTTCCTAATTCTGTGAAAAATGACATTGGTAGTTTGATAAGAAGAGTGTTAAATCTGTACATTGTTTTGGACTTTACAGCCATTTTAACAATATTGACTGTTCCTATCTATGAGTATGAAATATTTTTCTACCATGAGTATGGAATATTTTTCCATTTGTTTGTGTTGTCTCTGATTTCTTAATTCAGGGTTTTAAAATTCTCATTCTAGAGGTTTTTCACCTCCCTTGTTAGCTGTATTCCTAGGTATTTTAATATTGTTGTGGCTATTGTAAATGATATTTTGTTCTTGACTTGACTTTCAGCTTGGATGTTGTTGGTGCATAGATATGCTAGTAAATTTTTCACATTGATTTTGTATCTTGAGATATTGCTGAAATTGTTTATCAGCTCTAGGAGCTTTTAGACAGAAACTCTATTTTTTTTTTTTTTTTTTTCTTTTAGGTATAAAATCATGTATGTGAAGAGAGAGGGCTTGATTTCATCTCTTCCTATTTGGACACCTTTTACTTCTTTCACTTGCCTGATTGCTCTGGCTAGGACAACCAGTACTATGTTGAATAAAGTAGTGAGAGTAATTCTCTTCTTCCAGTTCTCAAAGGGAATGCTTCCAGTTTTTGCCCATTCAGTATGATGTTGGCTGTGAGCTTGTCATTGATGGCTCTTGTCATATTATTTTGAAGTGTGTGTCTTCAATGCCTAGTTTATTGAGGATGTTTAATGTAAAGGATGTTGAATTTTATCAGATGCCTTTTCTGCATCTTTTAAGACAATCATGTGTTTTTTGTTTTTAGTTCTGTTTATGTGATGAACCACATACATTGATTCATGTATGTTGAACCAACTTTACATCCCAGGGATAAACCCTACTTGATTGTGGTGACTTCACTTTTTGATATGCTACCGTATTCAGTTTGCTGAATACAGTATTTTCTTGAGAATTTTTGTATTTGGGTTTATCAGGGAAATTGGTCTGAAGTTTTACTTTTTCTGCTGTCTTTCTGCCAGGATTTAATATCAGGATGAGTTAGGGAGGAATCCCTTCTCCTAAGTTTTTTGGAATAGTTTCAGTAGGTTTGTTACCACCTCTTCCTTATACATCTGGTAAAATTCATCTGTGAATCTGTCTGGTACAGGGCTTTTTCTGGCTGGTAGACTTTTATTATTGATTCAATTTCATAAGCCATTATTGGCCTGTTCTGGGTTTTAGTTTCTTTTTAGTTCAATCTTGTGAGGTTGAATGTTTTCAGAAATTTATCCACTTGTTGTAGGTTTTCTAGTTTATGTGTGTAGAGGTGTTTGTAATAACATCTTGTCTGAAGGTTTTTGTTTGTTTTTGTATTTCTATGATGTCAGTGGTTATATCACTTTTATCATTTCTGATTGTGTTTATTTGTATTTTCTCCTTTTTTATTAATCCAACTACCAGTCCATCAATCTTATTTATTCTTTCAAAGAACTAACTCTGGTTTCATTGATCCTTTGTATGGGTTCTCATGTCTCCATTTCATTCATTTCAGCTCTGATTTTGGTTATTTCTTTTCTTCTGCTAGTGTTGGAGTTGTTTATTTAGTTCTTCTAGGTGTGATGTTAGCTTGTTAATTTGAGATCTTTGTAATTTTGAGATGGGCATTTAGTGCTGAAACTTTTCTTATGTCTTTTCTTATAACACTGCTTTAGCTGTGTCCCAGAGATTCTTGTATGTTGTTTGTTTTCATTGGTTTCAAAGAATTTAATGATTTCTGCTTTGTTTACCCAAAACTCATTCAGAAGCAGGTTGTTTATTTTCCATGTTATTGCATGATTTTGAGAGATCTTCTTAGTACTTATTTCTTTGTTTACTGCACTGTGGTCCAAGATTGTGGTTGATATGTTTTTGGTTTTGTGAATTTGTTGATTTTTTTAATGGCTGATTTTGTGGTCAATTTTGGAGTATATATCATGTGCAGACAAGAATAATGTATATTCTGTTGTTGGGTGAAGTGTTCTGTAGACATGTGCTAGATTCATTAGGTCAAGTGCCAAGTTTAGCTCCCAGTTATCTTTGTTAGTGTTCAGCCCCAATGATTTGTCTGTTATGGTCAGCGGGGTGTTGAAGTCTCCCACTATTAGTGTATGGTTATTTAAATCTCACCATAGATCCCTATGAACTTGTTTTATGAATCTGGGTGCGCCAGTGTTGAGTGCATATATATTTGGGATAGTTAATTTTTCTTGTTCAATTGAACCCTTTATCATTATGTTATGCCCTTATTTGTCTTTTTGATCATTGTTTGTTTGAAGAAGTCTGTTTTGTCTCAAATTAGAATAGCAACACCTGCTCTTTTTTGTATTCTATTTCCTTGGTAGATTTTTCTCCATTCCTTTACTTTTAGCCAATGGGTGTTACTACATGTGAGATTGGTCCCTTAAAGATAGCATATAATTGGGTCTTGCTTTTTTATCCAACTTGTCACTCTGTGCCTTTTAATTGGGGCATTTATTCTGTTTACATTCAAGGTTAATATTGATATGTGTGGATTTGCTTCTGTCACCTTGTTTTTAGCTGCTTATTATGCAGATTTGACTGTGGTTCCTTTTTAGTGTTAATGGTCTATGTACTTAAGTGTGCTTTTGTGGTGGCTGGTAACAGTCTTTTACTTTCATGTATAGCACTTCCATAAAGATTTTTTGTAAGCAGGTCTGATGGTAACAAATTCCCTTCGCATTTGCATGTCTGAAAAGGATCTTATTTCTTCTTTGCTTATTAAGTTGACTGGATATGAAATTATTGCTTAGAATTGTGTTTCCTTAAGAATGCTGTATATAAGTCTTCAATCTCTTCTGGCATATAGGATTTCTATTGAAAGGTCTGCTGTTAGCCTGATGGAGTTCCCTTTGTTGGTAGCCTGTCTCTAAATACTTTTAATATTTTTTTATTTCACATTGACATTGGGAAATCTGATGATTATGTGTCTTGAGGAAGGACATCTTGTATAGTATCTCACAGGGGTTCTCTGCCTTTTCTGAAATAGAATGTTGACTTTTCTAACAACATAGAAGAAATGTTCATTGACAACATCATCAAATACTTTTTCCGAGTTGGTTCTTGTCTCTCCCTCTCTTTCAGGGATACAAATAAATCCTAGGTTTGGTTTCATGTATAACACTAATTTCACATTTACACATTACATAATCCCACATTTCTTGGAGGTTTTGTTCATTATTTAAATTATTTTTTCTTTATTTTTGTCTGACTGTGTTGATTTGAAGAATCAGTCTTTGATCTCTCAGATTATTTCCTCAGTTTGGTCTATTCTGCTGCTAATATTTCTAATTTTATCGAATTCCTTTAGTAACTTTTTCAGCTCTATCAGGTTTTTTTTTTTTTTTTTTTCTCTTAAAATGGCTATTTTGTTTTTCAGCTCATATATCATTTTATTGGATTCCTTAGATTGGGTTTCAACTTTCTCCTGAAGCTTGATTATCATCCTAATCCAGATTCTGGATTCTATGTGTCTCATTGCAGCCATTTCAGCCTGGTTGAGGACTATTGCTGGGGAACTGGTACATCATTTGGCAGTAAGAAGACACTCTGGCTTTTTTGAGTTGCCAGACTTCTTGTGTTGGTTCTTTCTCACCGATATGGACTGATGCTCTTTTAATCTTTGAAGTTGTTGTCATTTGGATGGGTTTTTTTGTTTGTTTGTTTGTTTGTTTGTTTGTTCTTATGTTATTTGATGTCCTTGAGAGTGGTATAAGGTGGGTTCAGTTGACTAGTTTCATTTCTGAAAGATTATACTGGGCCAAGGCTCAACTCAGCACTCCTGGGCTGTATGCCCTAACACTTGGGGGCTGGTATGTGGCCCATGGCTTTGTTCTGTAGCCTCTCGAGGTTGAGCACCTCCTGCCCTGGAGGGGCCAAGGTGTTCCTCATTCATTAACAATAACACTCAGGTCGGGAGTACCAGCCAAAGTGTTTTATCATGGTGCTGATGAAGTGGGATCCATGCTTGTACACAAGTGTTAGTGGTAGTGGTGGCAAAGTGGAATCAGCAGTGGGGTCCGTGCTTGTGCACGTGTTTGTGGCAGTGGTGGTGAAGTGGGGTATGTGTGTCAGCTGGGGTGGGGCAACAGCAGAAGTTGGGTGGCAGGTCTGTGTGTGCACATTCGCATTAGTAGTGGTGGTGAGGCAGAGTGCAACCATGCTAGTGGAGGCAGGGTGGCAGCCATGAGGTCTGCACATGCATGTGTGGGTGGCAATGGGGCAGTGAGTTCTGTGTACCTTCCTGCACCAGCAAAGTGGTACAGAAGTCCATGAGCAAATGCATGCTGTCAAAGCGATAGGAGGAGGCTGTGGATGGGTGGGTGCCTATCAGTAGGGTCTTGTCTTTTGAATCTTTTCAATGGTTGTGCTTGGTCTGCTGGCAAAGGAGCTATAAAGTCAGCTACCAAGAAACTGCCCCACACCCCCTCAGGCATCCAAGGCTGTGCTGCAAGTGGGCATGACCAGGCAATGACCGCAATGACCGTGTCAGAGACCAGCACACAGTGGGGCACTCAGATTAGACCTTCCCGTCCCACAGGTAATACCACCCTGCTGTGTCCAGGTTCAACAGTTAACAAAAGTCAATGTCCCCTAAAGGAGCATAGTGAGCGTTGAGGGATAGATGTCTTGGTCGTGTTCCATGGCAGCTGTTCCCATGCCAAACCCTCTTGGCTCTGCATAGGCTGGAGTCTTATCCCTATCACCTCTCCAAGCAACTCTCCCTGTTAGCTCAAATGTCCATGGGGGTCATAGGGTCCCCTGCAGCGAGGATTCTGGAGGTCTGTGATGAGAGTGGGTCACCCCTCATCTATTTAATTCACCTCTTCCCCGAAACCCTCTGGGGGCCAGGATCCAGAGTATACCATCCTTCTTGATCATCTGATCTCTGTGGGAGATGCTCTTCCTGGCTGCATCTAGTCATCCATCTTGGCTCCCAATCTATACATTTTATTTAAAATGCAATGAAAAAGGCTTCAAAGTTTCCTTTTCTAATTGAAATCCTTTATAATTCATTATATTCATTAATAATTTATAATTATGCAGTATGTTTAACATCATGAGAAATAAATAAACTAAACATCTCTTAGGATCTTTATCAGTTTTTTAGAAAATAAGAAATAGTTCGAATTAATATAATATAATTTGGACTGGTATGTTCTTATTTCTTCTCTGTGGATCAGGGAGGGATTTGAAGTCACTATTTGAGACCCAGGAGGGATTTGAAGTCACTAATTGAGACCTAGGTTTCATGATCAAATAATTATTTTTTATTTTATAGCCTTATGTAACATTGTCCAAATATTTCTTAACATTCTTGTTATCAGGTGTATGTCAAGCACTGTGTTGAGAAAAAAAAGAACACATATAAACGTTTGGAAAAGATAGTGGCTTGTTAGTAATTTTCATAAACTTGATATAATCAGAAGCAGCATCCAAATCTAGGTGAGACTTTTATTTTGTGTATTAATTTTAATTTTAAAATTACCAAAATGAGACTGGTTAAAATTCCATTGTACTTTAAAATTTAATTATAGAAATCAAAAGATACTTATGACATACAGTTAATAAGAAAACAATGCAGTATATCATAAAATGCTTACCTTAAAACTGTAAATATTTTAGTTGGCTTTGACAAAAAAGATAAATTACATGTCTTTGACTTATATTCAGAAAGTAAATTGTTGTAGAAAGATGTGAAATGTAATCTATGGTAGCAACACAGTATCTGTACTTGAGCATTGAAACTATCAAATTTATTAGTGATGCTACTTTACTAGAATGGCTTTTATACCAAATAAATTTTATTTAAATGTTGGATATATAAAAACGTGGAATAACGCATAATTTAAAATGTTAGCAGAATATTTTTAAAATTTAATATCATCTTGTCCCACCCCCAATTTTGTGCCATGTGTTATTAGGGAAAGATTAGCAGTTTATAAAGTTATTCTCATAAACATGTTGATTGATACCTTATAGTTGATTAATGTTTTTCATCTTTCCTCTCTGTCATATTCTCTCCTGCCAGAATTCTACCTTCTATGTATAAGCAAAAATGCCCAATTCCATTGTTGACATGACTAGCAAGAGAAAAACAAATAGGACATTCACAAATCACAACTTGCATTCAACACTAAATTCAGATATTAATTTTTGAAGAAAATTAAAATGGAATTTTGTCAAAGCAGCTACCAGGTGGCAAACTTGAAGGATATTTAATTTTTAGAGTTCAAAATGCCTTTCAAAATTTAAAATAAAATGACTATCAAATCAAAATTATTTTTACATAAAATATATGCATTCTTTGTATTGTTAGTGGCGAAGAATATATAATTTTTCGTCAGATTACCTGAATTATAATGTGGATTCCAGTACTTAATTGACATGTAAGTTTACACTTTTTAAGACTCTCTGTGATTTTGTTTCATCGTCTTTAAAATGAAGTAGTAATAGTATTTCTGTTTTTTTGTTTGTTAGATTTATGGAATTACTTTGTACTGATAAACAGGGTTTGGTACTAATTATGTGCTATGTACATGTTTAAGAGCTGTTTTCTGGAAATTAGGTACTATTTTAACATACTTCAGTAGTATCAATATAGAAGACTTCATTACTAATGGAGAATGGTAACAAATATATGTGATTCACTGTCACACCAAGTACAAATTTAAATATAAGTATAAATTAGGGGATGGTGTCATGTTCATAATTTATTTATCACTGTACATCTTAAATAACTAGCCAGAAACTGATGAATTTAGTGATCAGATTCTTTAAGCCTGAAGACATATATTTGTGAATACATGAATATCTGGACACATTAAATTTTCCCCACTTTAAAGAAATAACACTATCCCAATGTTTCATGTAAAATAATCACACACACATCATTCTATATTATTGTAATAACATTACCATGTCACAGAATTTGAAGGTATTATTAACTACACTTCACTGATAAATAAAATCTCTAAGAAGTTTGTAGCAAGTTAATGACAAATCTACACTAAAATTCCCGATTGTTCCCATTATATGTTCTTAATAATTTCATTTACAGATACTCCTAAAAATTTATGTGATTGCCATCTTCCAACATATTTCATGAAAATGAGAGATAAAAGGGGTTCGAATTGACATAATTTTATTATTAGAGAATAATAGAGGTTATATATCTTCCGTATTTTAAATCAATAGAGATAGAGACTTAAATGTAGAACAGATAAAATAGAGGAATAAATGGATATGTTCTTAAGGGAGAAATGTCTCAGATTCTTCTTGATCCAGCAGTTTTTCAATGGGGGTTGATAGAAGAGAAAGAAGTGTAAGAGGAGGGGCAGAGAGACAGTCTTTCCCCAGGAGGCATTTTTGACCCACACAGTAATGCAGAGAATACAGGGTTAGGTGGGTGGGATCCAGAATTGTCAAACTTTTGCAAGAAACAGGGCAACTCCTAACTCCAAATCATTGTTCCACTTAAAGTTCCAGTAATAGCTCAATACTGGTAAGGGTCTTTTTTCTAACATATTTTAAGGGATGTTAGTATTTCATCAGTTAGGAATTGTACAAAATATGTTTTACTGCACATGGTGTTTACTGTGTTCCTCAAACTATTTATCATAAGCAAGTGGAAAACTTATGAATTTAGATTAAATTTCTTATAATTTTTTTATAATTCAAATAACTGACAATACCTTCTGCCATAATTGCCCCCTCTTTAGTTGAAATAAAAGAAAAACAAAGTTTACATATAGGAAGGGGTTTTACTGAAAATTTGCCAGATTCTATGAAGCCGTTGTCAAAATCATTTTTATCTGAGTTTGCCTCTATCAGAGTAATGAATCAATGTGTTAGTCTATAAGTAACAGAAATCAGTAAATAATTCTTTATTATTATTGTTATACTTCAAGTTCTAAGGTATATGTGCAAAATGTGCAGGTTTGTTACATATGCACACATGTGCCATGTTGTTCTGCTGCACCCATTAACTCATCATTTACATTAGGTATGTCTCCTAATGCTATCCCTCCTCCCTCCCCCCACCCCACGACCATCCCCAGTGTGCGATTTTCCCCTTCCTGTATCCAAGTGTTCTCATTGTTCAATTCCCACCTGTGAGTGAGAACATGTGGTGTTTGGTTTTTTGTCCTTGCAATAGTTTGCTGAAAATGATGGTTTCCAGCTTCAGCCATGTCCCTACAAAGGACACAAACTCATCCATTTTTATGGATGAATAGTATTCCAAGGTGTATATGTGCCACATTTTCTTAATCCAGTCTATCACTGATGGACATTTGGGTTGGTTCCAAGTCTTTGCTATTGTGAATAGTGCCACAGTAAACATACGTGTGCATGTGTGTTTATAACAGCATGATTTATAATCCTTTGGGTATATATCCAGTAATGGGATGGCTGAGTCAAATGGTATTTCTAGTTCTAGATCCTTGAGGAATTGCCACACTGTCTTCCACAATGGTTGAACTAGTTTACAGTCCCACCAACAGTGTAAAAGTGTTCCTATTTCTCCACATCCTCTCCAGCACCTGTTGTTTCCTGACTTTTTAATGATCTCCATTCTAACTAGTGTGAGATGGTATCTCATTGTGGTTTTGATTTGCATTTCTTTAATGGCCAGTGATGATGAGCATTTTTTATGTGTCTACTGGCTGCATAAATGTCTTCTTTTGAGAAATGTCTGTTCATATCCTTTGCCCACTATTTGATGTGGTTTTTAGTTTTTTTCTTGTAAATTTGTTTGAGTTCTTTGTAGATTCTGGATATTAGCCTTTTGTCAGATGAGTAGGTTGCAAAAATATTCTCCCATTCTGTAGGTTGCCTGTTCACTCTGATGGTAATTTCTTTTGCTGTGCAGAAGCTCTTTAGTTTAATTAAATCCCATTTGTCAATTTTGACTTTCGTTGTCATTGCTTTTTGTGTTTTAAACATGAAGTCTTTGCCCATGCCTATGTCCTGAATGGTATTATCTAGGTTTTCTTCTAGGGTTTTTATGGTTTTAGGTCCAACATTTAAGTCTTTAATCCATCTTGAATTAATTTTTGTATAAGGTGTAAGGAAGGGATCCAGTTTCAGCTTTCTACTTATGGCTAGCCAGTTTTCCCAGCACCATTTATTAAATGGGAAATCCTTTCCCCAGTTCTTGTTTTTGTCATGTTATTCAAAGATCAGGTGGTTGTAGATGTGTGGTATTATTTCTGAGGGCTCTGTTCTGTTCCATTGGTCTATATCTCTGTTTTGGTACCAGTACCATGCTGTTTTGGTTACTGTAGCCTTGTAGTATAGTTTGAAGTCAGGTAGCGTGATGCCTCCAGCTTTGTTCTTTTGGCTTAGGATTGTCTTGGCAATGTGGGATCTTTTTTGGTTCCATATGAACTTTAAAGCAGTTTTCTCCAATTCTGTGAAGTAAGTCATTGGAAGCTTAATGGGGATGGCATTGAATCTATAAATTACCTTGGGCAGTATGGCCATTTTCACAATATTGATTCTTCCTATCCATGAGCATGGAATCTTCTTCCGTTCGCTTGTGTCCTCTTTTATTTCATTGAGCAGGGGTTTGTAGTTCTCCTTGAAGAGGTCCTTTACATCCCTTGGAAGCTGGATTCCTAGGTATTTTATTTCTTTGAAGCTATTGTGAATGGGAGTTCAAAATGATTGGACTCTCTGTTTGTCTGTTATTGGTGTATAAGAATGCTTATGATTTTTGCATATTGATTTTGTATCCTGAGACTTTGCTGAGGTTGCTTATCAGCATAAGGAGATTTTGGGCTGAGACAATGGGGTTTTCTAAATATACAATTGTGTCATCTGCTAACAGGGACAATTTGACTTCCTCTTTTCCTAATTGAATATCCTTTATTTCTTTTTCCTGACTGATTGCCCTGGCCAGAACTTCCAACACTATGTTGAATAAGAGTGGTGAGAGAGGGCATCCCTGTCTTGTACCAGTTTTCAAGGGAATGCTTCCAGTTTTTGCCCATTCAATATGATATTGGCTGTGGATTTGTCATAAATAACTCTTATTATTTTGAGATACATCCCATCAAAACTGAATTTATTGAGAGTTTTTATCATGAAGGGCTGTTGAATTTTGTCAAAGGCCTTTTCTGGATCTATTGAGATAATCATGTGGTTTTTGTATTTGATTCTGTTTGTATGCTGGATTATGTTGATTGATTTGCATATGTTGAACCAGCCTTGCATCTCAGGGATGAAGTCCGCTTGATCATGGTGGATAAGCTTTTTGATGCTGCTGGATTTGGTTTACCAGTATTTTATTGAGGATATTTGCATCCGTGTTCATCAGGGATATTGGTCTAAAATTATCTTTTTTCTGTTGTGTCTCTGCCAGGTTTTTGTATCAGAATGATGCTGGCCTCATACAATGAGTTAGGGAGGATTCCCTCTTTTTCTATTGATTGGAATAGTTTCAGAAAGAATGGTGCCAGCTCCTCCTTGTACCTCTGGTACAGTTCAGCTGTGAGTCCATCTGGTCCTGGACTTTTTTTGGTTGGTAGGCTATTAATTATTGCCTCAATTTCAGAGCCTGGTATTGGTCGATTTGGGGATTCAACTTCTTCCTGCTTTAGTCTTGGGAGGGTGTATGTGTCCAGGAATTTATTCATTTCTTCTAGATTTTCTAGTTTATTTGCGTAGAGGTGTTTGTAGTATTCTCTGATGGTAGTTTGTATTTCTGTGGGGTCAGTGGTGATATCCTCTTTATCATTTTTTATTGCATCTATTTGGTTCTCTCTTTTCTTCTTTTTTAGTCTTGCTAGCAGTCTATCAATTTTGTTGATGTTTTCAAAAAAAACAGCTCCCGGATTCCTTGATTTTTCGAAGGGTTTTTTGTGTCTCTATCTCCTTCAGTTCTGCTCTGATCTTTGTTATTTCTTGCCTTCTGCTAGCTTTTGAATGTGTTTGCTCTTGCTTCTCTAGTTCTTTTAATTGTGATGTTAGAGTGTCAATTTTAGATCTTTCCTGCTTTCTCTTGTGGGCATTTAGTGTTATAAATTTCTCTCTACACATTGCTTTAAATGTGTCTCAGAGATTCTTGTATCTTTGTGTCTTTGTTCTGGTTGGTTTCAAAGAACATCTTTATTTCTGCCTTCATTTCATTGTGTACCCAGTAGTCATTCAGGAGCAGGTTTAGTTTCCATGTAGTTGAGCGGTTTTGAGTGAGTTTCTTTTTTTTTTTTTTTTTTTTTTTTTTTGAGACGGAGTCTCACTCTGTCGCCCAGGCTGGAGTGCAGTGGCCGGATCTTGGATCACTGCAAGCTCTGCCTCCCGGGTTTGAGTGAGTTTCTTAATCCTGAGTTCTAGTTTGATTGCATTGTAGTCTGGGAGACAAGTTGTTATAATTTCTGTTCTTTTACATTTGCTGAGGAATGCTTTACTTCCAACTATGTGGTCAATTTAGGAATAAGTGTGATGTGTTGCTGAGAAGAATGTATACTCTGTTGATTTGGGGTGGAGAGTTCTGTAGATGTCTATTAGGTCTACTTGGTGCAGAGCTGAGTTCAATTACTGGATATCCTTGTTAACTTTCTGTCTCATTGATCTGTCTAATGTTGACAGTGGGATGTTAAAATCTTCCATTTTTATTGCATGGGAGTCTAAGGCTTTGTAGGTGTCTAAGGACTTGCTTTATGAATATGGATGCTCCTATATTGGGTGCATATGTATTTAGGATAGTTAGCTCTTCTTGCTGAATTGATCCCTTTACCATTATGAAATGGCCTTCTTTGTCTCTTTTGATCTTCATTGGTTTAAAGTCTGTTTTATCAGAGACTTGGATTGCAACCCCTGCCTTTTTTTGTTTTCCATTTGCTTGGTAGATCTTTCTCTATCCCTTGATTTTGAGCCTATGTGTGTCTCTGCATGTGAGATGGGTCTCCTGAATACGGCACACTGATGGGTCTTGACTATCCAATTTGCCAGTCTGTGTCTTTTAACTGGGGCATTAGGCCATTTACATTTAAGGTTAGTATTGTTATGTGTTAATTTGATCCTGTGATTACGATGTTAGCTGGTTATTTTGCCTGTTAGTTGATGCAGTTTCTTCCTAGCATCGACGATCTTTACAATTTGGCATGTTTTTGCAGTGGCTGGTACTGGTTGTTCCTTTCCATGTTTACTGCTTCCTTCAGGAATTCTTGTAAGGCAGGCCTGGTGGTAACAAAATCTCTCAGCATTTGCTTGGCTGTAAAGGATTTCATTTCTCCTTCACTTACAAAGCTTAGTTTGGCTGGATATGAAATTCTGGGTTTAAAATACTTTTATTTAAGAACGTTGAATATTGGCCCCCAGTCTCTTCTGGCTTGTAGAGTTTCTGCCAAAAGATCTGCTGTTAGTCTAATGGGATTCCCTTTGTGGGTAACCCGACCTTTCTCTCTGGCTACCCTTAACATTTTTTCCTTCATTTCAACCTTGGTGAATCTGACAATTATGTTTCTTGGGGTTGCTCTTTTTGAGGAGTATCGTTGTGGTCTTTGTTTTTCATTAATTTGAATGTTGGCCTGCTTTGCTAGGTTGGGGAAGTTCTCCTGGATAATATCCTGAAGAGTGTTTTCCAGCTTGGTTCCATTCTCCCCACCACTTTCAGGTACATCAATCAGATGTAGATTTGGTCTTTTCACATAATCCCATATTTCTTGGAGGCTTTGTTCATTTTTTTTTACTCTTTTTTCTCTAAACTTCTCGCTTCATTTCATTAATTTGATCTTCAATCACTGATACTCTTTCTTGTAGTTGATCAAATTGGCTACTGAAGTTTGTGCATTCATCACGTAGTTCTTGTGCCATGGTTTTCAGCTCCATCAGGTCATTTAAGGACTTCTCTACACTGTTTATTCTAGTTAGCCATTCATCTAATCTTTTTTCAAGGTTTTTAGCTTCTTTGCGATGGGTTCGAACTTCCTCCTTTAGCTTGGAGAAGTTTGATAGCCTGAAGCCTTCTTCTCTCAACCCGTCAAAGTCATTCTCCATCCAGCTTTGTTCCGTTGCTGGTGAGGAGCTGCATTCCTTTGGAGGGGGAGAGGCGCTCTCATTTTTAGAATTTTCAGCTTTTCTGCTCTGTTTTTCCCCATCTTTGTGGTTTTATCTACCTTTGGTCTTTGATGATGGTGACGTACAGATGGGGTTTTGGTGTGGATTTCCTTTCTGTTTCTTAGTTTTCCTTCTCACAGTCAGGACCGTCAGCTGTAGGTCTGTTCGAGTTTGTTGTAGGTCCACTCCAGACCCTGTTTGCTTGGGTATCGGCAGTGGAGGCTACAGAACAGCAAATATTTCTGAACAGCAAATGTTACTGCCTGATTGTTTCTTTGGAAGCTTCATCTCAGAGGGGTACCCGGCCATGTGAGGTGTCAGTCTGCCCCTACTGGGGAGTGCCTCCCAGTTAGGCTACTTGGGGGTCAGGGACCCACTTGAGGAGGCAGTCTGTCCTTTCTCAGATCTCAAACTCCATGCTGGGAGAACCACTACTCTCTTCAAAGCTGTCAGGTACATTTAAGTCTGCAGAGTTTTCTGCTGCCTTTCGTTTGACTATGCCCTGCCCCCAGAGGTGGAGTGGACAGAGGCAGGCAGGCCTCCTTGAGCTGCGGTGGGCTCCACCCAGTTCAAGCTTCCAGGCAGCTTTGTTTACCTACTCAAGCCTCAGCAATGGCGGGCGCTCCTCCCCAACCCTCGCTGCTGCATTGCAGTTCGATCTCAGACTGCTGTGCTAGCAATGAGCAGGCTCGGTGGGCATGGGATGCTCCCAGTCAGGAGCGGGACGTAATCTCCTGATGGCCGTTTGCTAAGACCATTGGAAAAGCACAGTATTAGGGTGGGAGTGACCCGATTTTTCTGGGTGCTGTCTGTCACCGCTTTCCTCCTCTACGAAAGGGAATTGCCTCACCCCTTGCACTTCCCGGGTGGGGCGATGCCTGCCCTGCTTCAACTCACACTGGGTGGGCTGCACCCACTGTCCTGCCCCCACTGTCCGACAAGCCCCAGTGAGATGAACCCGGTACCTCAGTTGGAAATGCAGAAATCACCCATCTTCTGAGTCGCTCACACTGGGAGCTGTAGATTGGAGTTGTTCCTATTTGGCCATCTTGGAACTGCCCCAATAATTCTTAAAATAAGTTAGGAACGCATACTTCTCTTAAATAATGAGATGTACATTGGACAGTCCAGACCTAAAGTAGCCACTCGATGACATTGATTTCCCGTTTGTTTTCATGTATGTGTTCTGCCATCCTTAGGCTACCATACTTTAGGTGACCTATGTTTATGAGATAGCCACTAGGATGCCCACCATCCCATTTGCCTTTCAGTAGAAAAAAAAAAAAGACAAAATGGCATATGCTAGTTGAGTCCTCACCCCCAGCTCCCTTTAAGATTCCAGTTGTCATGACCAAAAACTACTGTTAAAGGTCTTTAGCTGGGACTAACCAGTTACAAGGCTAGTCCCACTTGTCTAGGGGGCCAGAAATTGCAGTTTTCTTTGCCAGTGCATTTCATTTCCAGTAAAATCAGCTTTCTGTTGTTAAGAAAAAAGACAAGAATGGATAAAATATAGGCAAATAGCAGTATCTGCCACAAGGATTAGGGACAATAATTAGGTAAATCAGAATAAATGATAAAAGAAAAATGTTTGTGGAATGTGGTAAAGGAGATTAGCTTACTTGGCATGGAGTTCAAGGCCTCTGATGGCCAAAATATGTACAGACAGGCGAAAGCAGTAGCTGGGCAGGTCTGCCAATTTGTTGATATAATCCAAGCAAATAGGACATTTTGGCAGAGGAAATATTAGCTCTAGAAAAGACCATGTTTGCTGTGCTAATGTGAATAGTTCAGTTTGAGATGATAAGAATCTGGTCATGGAATTTTATTCCCTGTGCAGCTAGTAACCTACTTATCATAATTATATTTATATTTTATTTTTTATTTTAATTTTATGTCCAGGTCCAGAGGAAACTAAAACATAAAAACCAAATTTTTCATTCGAGTTATTAATAAATTTGCGATGAAATTTTGGCATGTTTTCTAAAAGTAAAATGAATTAAACACATTTCCTGAAAAATTATTTACCATCCATCCATATATAATAATGTTGCTCAATTTCAGATGTGTAAGTAACAAAGACAAAAGTAAGACCCATTTCTCTTTCAAGCCATGTCTATGTATTTACCCACTAAACTATACCAAAATCTCTTCACCACTTCACTGTACCATGACATTAATGGGTATGAAATGATTAGATGAGGAAAGTGGGTCAAACTAACTGCACATGACTAGAAGCACATGGAAAACCATGTTTAAACCTGGGCAGTCATCACCATGAACGTTATTAGCAAACTGCTAAGCAACTCAGATGGAAAAAGGTCTTAAGCTACAAATGTATATATATATGAAGACCACTTGTGAAAAAGTGATTAGAATTACTTGGACCTGTCTCAAATGACAACTGAGGTTAGCTACTGATACATTAGCTTGACACTGAAAATCATCAGTGGTACCCTGGGACATCATGAGTGTTTGGGGTTATGTAAGCAATCTAGACAGTTATCTTTATATTGAACTTTGTTTGCTTATTTATAACAAGAGTACATTTAAAGGAGTAAGTGTTAGGCCAACTCCTCACATTTTCACTACTTTTGACCTTATACCATTTCAATAAAATATGTAGGTGATTGGCACTTTCAGAGCTTTAGTGAGAACAGAAAGTATGCTGTAAAGAATGGTGCTTTCAAAGCAAGGTTATCATTCCACTGTTACCAGGCTCATATGGGTGCTTGAAACAAAAGCCAGTTAATAAACCCTAGTCTAAATATACTAAATAATAATATCTACAAGTGGACACTAGCAATTTGAATTTCTCACAGCTCACAAGATGATTCTTAGTACTCTAAAGGTTGAAAAATGTTGGTATTGAGGATGAAAATTCATCTGTTACTTGTTCATTGCCTTTACATGATGACAGATATGGGCATTCAAGCCCCTTTCTCAGTCTTGCACACCAATAGGCGTGTCACTAGTTAACATGGTACACTTGACTACTGAACTCAAGTTAAGCCTTAGAGTCCTTTTCAACGCTATACTCTACTCATCATCCCTTATATGTTGGTACACGAGTTGAATCATACCTGTCAACTCAAGGCTGATAGTTATTTAAAAAAAAAATTGATAGAACTTACCTAAATAAAATGTCTACTGTGCACTTACATTCCTTTGGTGAAGGGTACAATTGTGAAGCTCCTTAATAGTCTCCAAACTTAAAGAGATGAATAAAGGTCTAATTTGTATTTTATTTATTGGTAATAAATGAACATTTACCCCTAGCCTAAATGTTGAGACTAAGCTCATTGAAACAGCTGTAGCCAGTTGTCTACTAAATTCTCTTTACTATTAATCGGAAACATGCCCCTGAGTCTGTGGAAAGTAGACAGTGTTAGACAAAAGGAAAACTTCTATATTTATTGAAGTCAGATAAGCCTATATAAGTCTTTTGATTTTAATAGAGTAGGTAATTTCATTGCTACTGACATGTAAAATAAATATACACAATGGGATATATTTGTCGTGCTTTGAGAGATATGACTCTAAAAGTAAATTATGTGATTTTGATACCTACATATCAATTGTATTAATTTAAAGCACTTAAGAGCTTGAAATTAAATAATATAATTCTTCTCAACAGATTGTGAAGTAAGAAACATAAGCCAAGTCAAGGTCAACAATCAATATGAATTATTTATCATCCTCCATACTCATAATACTAAGAAAAATCGTATTGCTCAAGTTTACTTTATACCAACTGCATTTAGATTTTTAGGATTATTATTATTATTTTAACTGTGCAACTTAGGAAATGTCTAAGACATATGTACATTAAGAAAAGACTTATACGTACATTAATAAAAGAGATAAATAATATTATTTTGAAAGTGTTATTTTTTAATCTCTCAAAAATACATTAAAAAATGACAGATCTTGGATGTATGGTGGTTCTTTTATTTGTACCTTACTCCATTTCTATAACTGTGTACCTAGATAATAAGTTCTATGGAACTTTTAACAGCTTTCCAATAATATTTGCAGCAGAAATTATTAGGTTGGTGCAAACATTTTTGCCAAGGGCAAAAACTGCTATTATGTTTGCACCAACTTAATAGCAAAGTTGTTTTATGCGGTTCAGTATTAAGAATGCTAACTGCTACGTTTCCATCCCCATTCTTTTAGAACCCACACATTCTTAGTGATTGCCCTACTGTCGAATCCAGGAGTGGGCCTTGGCTTATGCTAATTACTAGGTCCCAGGGTACGTTATAGTGGTTGGTCACATAAGAGTGTGTGGTCCAATATGACCATTAAGAATAGCCATAGTTTTGTTTTTTTTAATAAATTATGTGTTTGCTCTGGATATAAAGATTTTTGTCATCTACTTCTATCACACTCTAGATAAAACTTGAGGAAATAAACCATCATTTAAGATAAGAAACATAATAATTTAAAATTTTATTTTGGAGTGAGAATATGTTAGAGTCTGTATTAGTTAATATTCTAGGTTCTACAACAAAGCAAAAAAAAGTATGTATTTTTTTTGTGTGTGTGTATGTATCTGTGTGAAGTATGCTTTGTTCCAAATAGTGACAGGTGATGGAAAAACTAGGCTAGAAATAAGTATAGGAAGTACAGGCAGAATTAATCTTTAAATGGGGGTATGAGTAAGATGGATTTCGTTTTGGCAGGCCCAAAATTTTACTACAGTAACTGGAAAAGAAAATAATAAATTGCAAATATATATATATATATTGTGTGTGTGTGTGTGTGTGTGTGTGTGTGTGTGTTTCTAAAGACAACAGAGACTGAAGGAAGCAATACGGACTTAATGAGTTAAAATTTCAGAGAAAGAAAAGTCCTTTGAAATGAGCTAATGATTGCCAGCTATTTTTTTCCTCCATTTTCTAGATCAGGTACAAGCTGTTTCTATTCACCTGAGTAGACAAACTGAAAGGAAATAACAAGATAGTAGATATTTGGCCATCTTGTGGGGCTACCTTCACACAGTGGAAACTCAAAATTCTGGTAATTCATTTCTTGGAAATGAATCACCCCAATATTTGGTTAAATTTAAACTTAAAATAGAAGCAATAATTTTATTTTCTTTTATACTTTCATTGGTACAAAAATTCTGGAAATTTTCAGCTTGGTGATTCTGGCCCAGAGTCCCTCAGTTGGCTGCAGTCAGCTGTGACTGGAGCTGCACCAGTGGAGAGATAGAATAATTGAGGACTAGATCTCTCTCTCTCTCTCTCTCTCTCTCTCGATCCATGGGTCTCAGAGCTTCCCCAGGTCATCTCTCTCTATGTGATCTCAGGGCCATCAGATTGCTAGCATGGCAGCTGAAGGGAGTAGGAATGAAAGTATACCAGGAAGAAAGGCAGACGTTGAGTCACTTTTTATGACCTAGCCTTGGAAGTCACTGCCTCACTTCCGTCACAGTCTATTGGTTGAAACAGAAGCTTACCCAGTTTCAAGGGAAGGGACATAAATCTTAGCTCTCAATGGAAATGATAAGAAAGGTTGAATGAAAGCCCCCAGGGAGTCACTGCAAAACCAGTGACTACACTCAAACATTTTAACTGAAATGGGAGTTGGGAGGTTGACCATCTGTTTGGAGAACCACACTGGAGGCATTGTTAACTTCCCCTGGTTATTTTAGGCCACGCTTGGTGCTCCTGCAAAATTGTCAATACCATTTTGTATATACCATATACAATCAGGGAACTGTATTTGCTATGTGTAACCAGACATTAACTTGCTTCCCTCCCCAAAACATAGTGATCTGAAACTTAGGGTGGTCATAAGAGACCACCCTAAGGGAACACTACCAGTAAATCATGCATTCCTCAAGACAACCTGAGAATCTCTCCAAAAGACAGCTGCCCTTGGTTCCTATAGTCCTAAAGGAAGACTCCTAGAAGAATGTGTGTGTGTTCATGTGTGTGATTGTATAAATATCAACCCCTTCTTCTCTCATTCTCCAAACAAAACTCTTAAAAATAATTGCTTGATTACTTGGAGCTTAAAACACATTCTCCTAGAAACATGCTATTAAAATGATAGTAACAAAATACAAGACATGTATCCATTGAAGTAAATCAGTCCTTGCCTAATACCAGGTAACTTGGTTTGTCGTGGTCAAGGAGCCCTATTGCATAAAACGATGGAAAAGGTTATTTTCAGCATCCTGAATGCAAGACGGGCCACTGAAAAGAATTCAAAATATATCCAAATCATCTTTGGCACTCAGGACCAGGAGAAGGGTGAGGCAAATAAGACACAAAATTTAGGAGCTCACCAGAAAACGTAGTAACCAAATAAATAATAGTTATTGTGATATTATTATTTTAAGGAATCATATTGGCAAACTAATCTGACACTTGTTTCACAAAGTGGGCTGGACAATTGTTTTCTTAAATAAAATTTATCCTAACAACATGCATGCATTTCTTTCTCATCTCCTGAAAGCCAAATATTCTATTTGTTTAGCATTTTATATTGTTCTAATAATTTTACTAGCACAACTGTTGTTGGAGGGTAATGACTAAGAAATATTATATTTATACACCCCTTTAATTACTTTAATATTTGGACTTTTCTGGATATCAAAGTGAAATATACATTTTAAGGCATTTTCAGAGGAAGATAGATTTCCCCTGGGCCTAACCAGTGGAATAGGAATATTTGGATTTAAGCACATAGAGAAGTCAGTCCTACCTTTGAATCTGTACATTACTCAATGGTTCAAATTATTTTTTCAGGTTCTAATACTTTCCAGCTGCTGTTTCTAAACTCACCTACTTTCTAAAAACAGGAGTTCATGTGTGAGTTGTTGCTTTGTTTTCAGCATTTATCATGACAAAGGCAGCAGCAACTGCTGCTTTTGTGAGGAGTGAGAAAAAGGGCATGGCATGAGTCGTACTTGGAGATGACTCTTCATAATTTAGGAGTTTATTTGGATAAGGCCTATATACAACATCCATTTCTACTGCAGTTCAATGTGACTGAAGGAGTGTGAATTATTGGATGGAAATCCATGTTGATGTTACTTATGTAGACCATCCAGTGAGTGCAGGTTTGCTGTACAGTATTTCCATTGTAAAACTAATATTTCCTCCATGGCTAATGACACAGGCAAGAAATCTCATGAAATGCTGCTTGGCAAACAAAAATGAGAGGCCTTATATTTCTCTATTACTAAAGATTTGTTACTTTCAATACTAAAAGAGTTACTACATTAATATTAGGGAAATGATATCCTATGAGTTCTTGTTTCTAAAATTGTGAGAGCCTCATACATTCTTACTCAGATTATTACATTTATATTGGATTGTAAAATAACCATCCTGGAGACAAGTGGTAAAATAATTTTTAAAGTGCAAAGACTTATATGTCAAGTGATTATTTTCAGGGAGCAAAAATCAAATTCTATATGCTGCGCAGCAGGATAGAATTTTATGATAATAGAAAATACTTGCAAACGAATCTTACTATAGTTTTAAAAAATTAGACAGTTCTCTGCCTCTGAACATAGCCTTTATAAATCATCCAGGAATGGCTGCTGCCAACATCCTCTCTACTGACTTCTCTCATCCTCTCATTTCCCTTTCTCATTTTCGCTTGATTTCAGCTGCTTATGATGCTTATAAGATGTATAGATGCTGTAGCTCTTGGAAGGTGACATATCTAGAGCACTGACTAGAACAGTGCACATCCTTGAATTACATTATTTTGCTCACCCTATTCCAGTGGCTGAAACTACAGATTGGAAAACAAACAAACAAAAATCCCCCAGTTCTAAAAAAATTTGCAGGGCATTTTGTGAGGAGACACAGCACTCCCGATTGAGGAAGTAGGGGTATTTCATGTTCCCAGAAATGAAAAACTTGTATCAGACCAAGAAAACAATATTAAATGTTTGTAGTTACTTCTTAAGATGAGTGAAAATGAAAAACTCCAGTTAGTCATAGAAAGCAAGACCAAGCAGCCAGGTAGGGACCAGCAACATTAGCCTCATTTAAGGATCTGGGGTTGATACAGATGTGACTCAGTCTATCACATCCCCACCCCCCTCTTGCTAGGAGTAATGCTTTTCCCTATCATCAGATTGCCCCTTGAATTAGTCCAGGGCTCTCGTATGTGTGTGTCTGTGCAGAGGGCCACAGGAACAGGGTGGATTTCATTAGAAGGAGTAGATAGAAACTCGTAATTACTTGGACACAAGAAAGGACCTTTCCTAGTTCACTTGGTCACAGTGAATATGAACATTATAAGGCAGTCTGCACCAGTGAGGATTCTTATCCTATGGAAGGAAAGTTAAGAAGGGGTCACTAAGTCAGGGAATTATGACCCCATATAAGAAAATACTCGATAAACGAGGCATTCTAATCATTCATTCAGCCAACAATTAATTGTTAAGAAATTACTGTATTCCAATCATTTTTCAGGCCCTGGGGTATTAACAAAAACAGCTAAAACAAGCAAAAATTCATGCCTGTTGAGAACTTTCATTCTCTCATGGGGAAAAGATAGTTCTTCAGAAATCCTTTTATACATGGAACTATCTGCATTTATAATAAATTTCTTGACAAATTCATTTACGGTAGAAGATATATTACAAAAATATCCAAGTTCTGTTAACTGAAAGAGAAGAAGGAAAGGGAAGTAAGGCAGCTTTTGCAAAAGATTGTCTGCTTTGCTATCCCAAAGACCTTTTAACATTTAATATAATCCAAATTTCACTAAATGTTTCTATATGTGTAGACTTTTATTATGAAAGCCATCAAAAGGCCCAAGCTTTGGATCTGGGTGACATAAAGAAAATCTGAGACAACCTATGGATACCAGGTTACCCATGAACAGGTGACTAAACTTCAAAATCGAAAAAGCACAACTGCTATAGTGGAGTCCATCCGCCCACACGGTAGTATCAGGACAATGCCTTTCCCTGATGAGTTGGATGACTCACCAATAAAACATCTTAGGGCAGACTAGGTCAACTCTGCTTTAGTCATCGTAACTACAGCACCATTGTCCCCATCCCATGATGTATTTTGTTTGGTAATTCTTCAAAGAGATTGAAGTATTGTGACCAAAACCTTTTCTCTATTTTAGGGTATATGTGTAATTACTGTTACAGAAATAAATTGTATTGAGTATATTGAAGATATTCAATATAATGTTATAAGATACCACCCCCTAACACATATATATAGTAAAATGAAATAGTGAAACAAACATTTCCAACATCTCACCTAGTTACCCATTTCTCCCCCTGTGGCTAGAGTAGCTGTAATCTACTAATGCAGCAAAAATCCTGATTACAGTATGTTATTATTAACAATAGTCCTCATGCTGTACAGTAGATCTTTTGGCTTCCTCATCCTACAAATATCTACCACTTCTTAACTTGTAAAAATATTATTTTCAAATATTAAGTTTTCCATAAGCTTCAGTGTAGTTTTCTTCATACAAATGATAGAAATTTAAAATTAGATTCTTTTGACTAAATAGCACAGGTGACAATTTAATCTTCTGAAAGAGATTAATCTTCCAAAAGAGATGAAGACCTTTTGGAAGTAAGGCAAGGTTTTAGGTTTTATACATAATATGATAGACCTACAAATTATTTAAATATTATTTGCTCATTTGTAAAAAGGTATATTTTTATTATATTGTTGTTATTCTATCAAGACTTGAATTTGTCTTTATTGTAAATACAGGTTCTCTGACTCTCTTCTCAGAAATCTGATTTTGAAAGCCTTGGATTTTTCCTATTAAGAAATTTCCCAATTAATTTCTGATGTAGGTAGCTTTAACACAGTTCAGGCATACACAATTTAGATATACAGAAATTCTAATGATTCACTTAAAATCATGGAAATGCATATTAGGCTGGGCATGGTGGCTCACACCTGTAATCCCAGCAATTTGGGAGGCTCAGGTGGGCGGATCACGAAGTCAGGCGTTCAAGACCACCCTGATCAATACAGTGAAACCTTGTCTCTACTAAAAATACAAATGTTAGGCAGGTGTGGTGTGGTGATGCATGCCTGTAATCCCAGTTACTTGGGAGGTTGAGGCAGGAGAATCGCTTGAACCCGGCAGACAGAGGTTGAAGTGAGATTGTGCCACTTCATTCCAGCCTGGGCGACAGAGCAAGACTCCAACTTAAAAAAAAAGAAAAAATCCTTCAAAAAAAGGAAATGAAAAAATAAAAACCTTAGAGCATCAGCAGATGGAGAAAGAACAGTGGAAACAGCAGAAATAAGGACAGCATAAACTTCTAATGAGTTATATAAATTATATTTGATGATTGAAATAAACTGTAACACCATCTGATGGTGTTAAGTAGGGAAGATAAAGTGACTAAATGTAAGTGATAGTTTCATATTTCACTTGAAATTGTAAAAATACCAGTAGAGTTTGATAAGCCACAAGTATGTAATATATTACTAAAATCAACAACTACAAAAACAATGCAAAGAGATAAACTCAAAGGCACCATAAATTCGTTAAGATCGGATTCTAGCAAATGTTTGAGTAGCCCAAAGAAAGACAAGAAAGAGAAACAAACATAAAGCAAATAATAAAATTGCAAAATTAAGATGCAGAAGATCAACAATTATCTTTAGTGTAAATGGTCTAAATACACTGATTAAAAGACAGGCATGCATAGTGTTGGCTAAAAAATACTCACCTATATGTTGTTTATAAGAAACTCTTCAAATTTAATGATATAGATAAGCCAAAAGTGAAAAGATGGAAAAAGGTGTATCATGCAAACATGAATGAAGAGGAAGGCACAATTGGCTATATTAATATTTGATAAAGTAGATTTCAGAGGAAATAAAATTACTAAAAAGGAGGGATATTATATAATTAATAAAGAATTAATATGGTGTGAAGATAAATAATCAGAAATGTGTGCAAAACACAGAGCTTCAAAATGTATGAAGGAAAAACTGACATAAAATAACCTTACTGTCAAAAGCAATCTATACATTCAATGCAATTCCCATTAAATACCATCACCATTCCTCACAGAGCTAGAAAAAGAAAATCCTAAAATTCATATACAGCTGAAAAAGACCACGCATAGTCAAAGCAAGATTAAGCAAAATAACAAATCTTGAGGCATCATATTGCCTGACTTCAAACTTTACTATAAGGCTATAGTTACCAAATCAGCATGGTACTGATATTACAAACAAGCACAGAGACCAATGAAACAGAATAGGGAACCTAGAAATAAAGCCAAATTATGACAGCCAACTAATCTTCAACAAAGCAAGCAAAAACATAAAGTGAGGAAAGAACACCCTATTCAATAAATGATGCTGTGATAATTGGCAAGACACATGTAGAAGAATGAAACTGAATCCTTGTATCTCACTTTATACAAAAATCAACTCATGATGGATCAAAGACATAAATCTAAGTCCTGAAATGATAACAATTCTAGAAGATAACATTGTAAAAGCTTTTCTAGACATTGGCTTAGGCAAAGAGTTCATGACCAAAAACCCAAAAGCAATTGCAACAAAGATAAATAGATGGGACTTAGTTAAACTAAAAAGCTTCTGTACAGCAAAAGACATAATCAGCAGAGTTAACAGACAACTTACAGAGTGTGAGAAAATCGATGCATCAAACAAAAGGCTAATATCCAAACTCTACAAAGAACTCAAATAAATTAGCAAGAAAAAAAATCCCATCAAAAAGTGAATAAGGACATGAATAGATAATTCTTAAAAGAAGATACACAAATGGTCAACAAGCATATGAAAAAATGTTCAATGTCACTAAATATTAGGAAAATGCCAGTCAAAACTACATTGTGATACCACTTTACTTCTGCAGGAATGACCATAATTTAAAGACGAAAAAATAATAGTTATTGGAGTACATGTGGTGAGAAGAGAGCACTTTTATGCTGTTGGTGGAAACTTAAACTAGTACAACCACTGTAGAAAACATTATGAAGATTCCTTAAAGAAATAAAAGTAGAAATACCATTTGACCCAGCAATCCCCACTACTGGATATCTGCCTAGGGGAAAATAAGTCATAAAATGAAAAAGGCACTTGCACATGCATGTTTATTTATAGCAGCATAATTCACACAATTGCAAATATATGGAACCAGCCCAAATTCCCATCAACCAGTGAGTGGATAAAGAAAATGTGAAATATACACACACACACATATCAACAATTACAAAATCACAATCAATAATATGTGATATATATCACATATATATCATATATACATGTGATATATAATATATAATTTATATATATAATATATATTACATAATCATATTTTCTTTATCCACTCCCTGGTTGATGGGAATTTGGGCTGGTTCCATATCTTTGCAATTGTGAATTGTGCTACTATAAACATGTGTGTACAAGTGTCTTTTTCATTTTATGACTTATTTTCCCCTAGGTAGATATCCAGTAGTGGGGATTACTGGGTCAAATGGTATTTCTACTTTTATTTCTTGTTGACTTTTTAGAAATAGCCATTCTGAATGGTGTGAAACAGTACCCCATTGTGGATTTGATTAACATTTCTGTAATGATCAGTGATGTTGAGCTTTGTTTCATGTGATTATTGGCTGCATGTATGTCTTTTAAAAATGTCTGTTCATGTCCTTTGCCCACTTTTTTATGTGATATTTTTGTTGTAAATTTGTTTAAGTTACGAATGCTGGTTATTAGACCTTCGTTGAATGTGCAGTTTGCAAAAGTTTTCTCCTATTCGGTAGGTTTTATGTTTACTCTATCAAAAGTTTCTTTTGCTGTGCAGAACCTCTTTAGTTTAATTACATTCCATTTGTCAATTTTTGCTTTTGTTGCAATTGCTTTTCACATTGTCTTCATGATACCTTGGCCTGTGTATGTCCTGAAATGTTATTCCAAAGGTTGTCTTTCAAGGCTTTTATAGTTTGGGGCTTTAAGATTAAGTCTGTAGGCCGGGCGCGGTGGCTCAAGCCTGTAATCCCAGCACTTTGGGAGGCCGAGACGGGTGGATCACGAGGTCAGGAGATCGAGACCATCCTGGCTAACACGGTGAAACCCCGTCTCTACTAAAAAAAAAATACAAAAAACTAGCCGGGCGATGTGGCGGGCGCCTGTAGTCCCAGTTTCTCGGGAGGCTGAGGCAGGAGAATGGCGTAAACCCGGGAGGCGGAGCTTGCAGTGAGCTGAGATCCGGCCACTGCACTCCAGCCCGGGCTACAGAGCGAGACTCTGTCTCAAAAAAAAAAAAAAAAAAAAAAAAAAAAGATTAAGTCTGTAATCCATCTTGAGTTAATTTTTGTATATTGAAGAAAGAAGGGTCCAGTTTTTATCTTCTGCATATGGCTAGCCAGTTATTCCAGCACCATTTATTGAATAGAGAATCCTTTCCCCATTGCTTGTTTTTGTCAGATTTGTTGAAGATCAGATCATTGTAGGTGTGCAGTCTTATTTCTGGGTTCTCTGTTCTGTTGCAGTGGTCTATATATCTGTTTTTATATCAGTAGCATGTTGTTTAGGTTACTGGAATCTGATAGTATAGTTTGAAGTCGGATAGCATGCTTCCTCTAGCTTTATTCATTTGACTTAGAACTGCCTTGGTTATTTGAACCCTATTTTGGTTCCATATGAATTTTAAAATACTTTTTTCTAGTTCCATGAACAATGTCAATGGCAGTTTAATAGGCATAGCATTGAATGTATTGATTCTTCATATCCATGAGCATGAAATATTTTCCACTTGTTTTTCTCATCTCTGATTTCTTTGAGTACTAGTTTATTGTTCTCCTTTGTAGAGATTTTTCACCTCCCTATTTAGCTGTATTCCTAAGTTTTTTTGTGTGTGTGTGTGTGTATATATATATATATATATATATACACACACACACATTGTAACAATATACATTGTTACATTGGTATACATGTGCCATGGTGGGTTACTGCACCCATCAACCTGTCATTTACATTAGGTATTACTCCTAATACTATCCCTCCCCTAGCCCCCCACCCCTGAGAGGTCCCAGTGTGTGATGGTCCCCTTACTGTAACCATGGGTTCTCCTCATTCAACTCCCACTTATGATTGAGAACATGCGGTGTTTGATTTTATGTTCTTGTGTTAGTTTGCTAAGAATGATGGTTTCCAGCTTCATCCATGTCTCCCCAAAGGACATGAACTCATCCTTTTTTATGGTTGTACAGTATTCCATGGTGTATATGTGCCACATTTTCTTTATTCAGTCTATTATTGATGGGCATTTCGGTTGATTCCAAGTCTTTGCTATTTTGAACAGTGCTGCAATAAACATACATGTGCTTGTGTCTTTATAGTAGAATGATTTATAATCCTTTGGATATATACCCAGTAATAAGATTGCTAGGTTGAATGGTATCTCTAGTTCTAGATCCATGAGGAATTGCCACATTGTCTTCCACAATGGTTGAACTAATTTACACTCCCACCAACAGTGTAAAAGCTTTCCTATTTCTCCACATCCTCTCCAGCATCTGTTGCTTCCTGACGTTTTAATGATTGCCATCTTAACTGGCATGAGATAGTATCTCATCGTGGTTTTGATCTGCATTTCTCTAATGACCAGGGATGATGAGATTTTTTTCATATGTTTATTGGCTGCATAAATATCTTCTTTTGAGAAGTATCTGTTCATATCCTTTGCCCATTTTTTTAATGGGATTGTTTGTTTTTTTTTCTTGTAAATTTGTTTAAGTTCTTTGTACATTCTGGATGTTAGCCCTTTTTCAGATAGATAGATTGCAAAAATATTCTCCCATTCTGTAGGTTGCCTGTTCACTGTGATGATACTTTCTTTTGCTGTGCAGAAGCTCTTTAGTTTAATTAGATCCCATTTGTCAATTTTGGCTTTTGTTGCCATTACTTTTGGTATTTTAGTTATGAAGACTTTGCCCATGTCCTGAATGGTGTTGCCTAGGTTTCCTTCTAGGGTTTTTATGCTTGTAGGTCTTACATTTAAGTCTTTAATCCATCTTTCATTAATTTTGTATAAGGTGTAAGGAAGGGATCCAGTTTCAGCTTTTTGCATATAGCTAGCCAATTTTCCCAGCACCATTTATTAAATAGGGAATCATTTCCCCATTGCTTGTTTTTGTCAGTTTTGTCAAAGATCAGATGGTTGTAGATGTGTGGTGTTGTTTCTGTGGCCTCTGTTCTATTCCATTGGTCTATATATCTGTTTTGGAACCAGTACCATGCTGTTTTTGTTACTGTAGCCTTGTAGTATAGTTTGAAGTCAGGTAGCGTGATGCCTCCAGCTTTGTTCTTTTGGCTTAGGACTGTCTTAACTATGCAGGCTCTTTTTTGGTTCCATATGAAATTTAAAGTAGTTTTTTTTTTTCCAATTCTATGAAGAAAGTCAATGGTAGATTGATGGAGATAGCATTGAATCTGTAAATTACTTTAGGCAGTATGGCCTTTTTCAGGATATTCATTTTTCCTATCCATGAGTATGGAATGTTTGTTTTTCCATTTGTTTCTGTTCTCTCCTTTTTCCTTGAGCAGTGGTTTGTATTTCTCCTTGAAGAGTTCCATCACATCCCTTATAAGTTGTGTTCCTAGGTATTTTATTTTCTTTGTAGCAATTGTGAGTGGACATTGACTCATGATTTGGCTCTCTGTTTGTCTATTACTGGTGTTTAGGAATGCTTGTGATTTTTGCACGTTGATTTTGTATCCTGAGACTTTGCTGAAGTTGTTTATCAGCTTAAGGAGATTTTTGGGCCGAGACAATGGGGTTTTCTAAATATACAATCATGTCATCTGCAAACAGAGAAAATTTGGCTTCCTCTTTTCCTAATTGAATACGCTTTATTGCTTTCTCTTGCCTTATTGCCCTGGCCAGAACTTCCAACACTATGTTGAATAAAAGTGGTGAGAGAGGGCATCCTTGTCTTGTGCCAGTTTTCAAAGGGAATGCTTCCAGTTTTGTTACATTCTGTATGATATTGGCTGTGGGTTTGTCATAAATAGCTCTAATTATTTTGAGATATGTTCCATCAATAACTAGTTTATTAAGACTTTTTAGCATGAAGTACTGTTGAATTTTGTCAAAGGTCTTTTTTGTAACTATTGAGATAATCATGTGGTTTTTGTCATTGGTTCTGTTTATGTGATAGGTTATGTCTATTGATTTGCCTATTTTGAACCAACCTTGCATCCCAGGGATGAAGCTGACTTGACCCTGTCGGATAAGCTGTTTGATGTGCTATTGGATTCGGTTTGCCAGTATTTTATTGAGGATTTTTCCATCGATGATCATCAGCGATATTGGCCTGAAATTTTGTTTTGTTTTGTTTTGTCTCTGCCAGGTTTCAGTACCAGAATGATGCTGGCCTCATAAAATGAGTTAGGGAGGAGTCCCTTTTTTTCAATTGTTTGGAATAGTTACAGAAGGAATGGTACCAGCTCCTCTTTGCACCTCTGGTAGAATTCAGCTGTGAATCTGTCTGGTCCTGGACTTGTTTTGGTTGGTAGGCTATTAATTAATGCCTCAATTTCAGAACTTATTATTGGTCTATTCCGGGATTTGACTTCTTCCTGGTTTAGTCTTGGGAGAGTGTGTGTGTCCAGAAATTCATCCATTTCTTCTAGGTTTTCTTGTTTATTTGTGTAGAGGTGTTTATGGTTTTCTCTGATGGTAGTTTGTATTTCTCTGGGATTGATGGTGATATCCCCTGTATCATTTTTTATTGTGTCTATCTGATTCTTCTCTCTTTTCTTCTTTATTAGTCTGGCTAGTGGTCTAGCTATTTTGTTGATCTTTTCAAAAAACCAGTTCCTGGAGTTTTTTGAAATGTTTTTCATGTCTCTATCTCCTTCAGTTCTGTTCTGATCTTAGTTATTTCTCATCTTCCGCTAGCTTTTGAATTTGTTTGCTCTTGCTTTTCTAGTTCTTTTACTTGTGATGTTAGCATGTCAATTTTAGATCCCTCTTGCTTTCTCTTGTGGCCATTTATTACTATAAATTTCCCTCTACACACTGCTTTAAATGTGTCCCCTGGTACATTGTATCTTTGTTCTTATTGGTTTCAAAGAACATCTTTATTTCTGCCTTCATTTCATTATTTACCATATAGTCATTCAGGAGCAGGTTGTTCAGTTTCCATGCAGTTGTGCCATTTTGAGTGAGTTTCTTAGTCCTGAGTTCTAATTTGATTGCACTTTGGCCTAAGATACTGTTTGTTATGATTTTTTTTTTATTCTTTTTGTGGCAATTGTGAATGAGAGTTTATTTCTGATTTGGCTCTCAGCTTGATTGGTGTTCATGTATAGAAATGCTAGTGATTTTTTCACATTAATTTTATATACTGAAACCTGCTGAAGTTGTTTATCAGCTTAAGAAGCTTTTGGGCTGAGACTATAGGTTTTTCTAGATATAGGACCATGTTGTCTGCAAACAGGGATAGTTTGACTTCCTATCTTCCTATTTCAATGCAGTTTATTTTTTTCTCTTGACTGATTGCCCTGGCCAGAACTTTCAATACTGTGTTAAATAGGAATGGTGAAAGAGGACATTCTTGTCTTGTGCTGGTTTTCAAGGGGAATGCTTCTGGCTTTTGCCAACTCAGTATAATGTTGTCTGATATGGTTTGTCATACATGACTCTTATTGTTTTAAAGTATGTTCCTTTAATACCTACTTTATTAAGAGTTTTTATTATGAGGGGATGTTGAATTTTATTGAAAGCTTTTTATGCGTCTATTGAGATAATTGTGTGATTTTGAACTTTAGATCTGTTTATGTGATGAATCACATTTATTTGCATGTATTGATCCAAACTTGCATCCCAGCATTAAAGCCTACTTGATCCTGATGGATAAGATTTTTGATGTGCTGCTGGAATTGGTTTGTCCATGTTTTGTTCATGATTTTTGCATTGATGTTCCTCAAAGATATTGGCTTGAAATTTTCTCTCTCTCTCTTTTTTTCTTATCTTTGCCAGGTTTTGGTATTAGAATGATGCTAGCCTCATAGAATGAGTTAGGGGACAGTCCTTCCTCCTTAAATTTTTGGATTAGTTTCAGTAGGAATGGTGCCAGCTCTTCTTTGTACATCTGGTAGAATTCAGCTGTAAATCCTTCTGCTTGTGAGCCTTGGTTGGTAGGATATTTATTACTGCCTCATTTTCAGAGCTCATTATTGGTCTTTCAGGGATTCAGTTTTTTCCTGGTTCAATCTTGAGAGGGTGTATGTGTCCAGAAATTTATCTGTTTTTTTTTTTTTTTCTTCTAGATTCTCTAGTTTATGTGAATAGAGGTGTTAATAATATTTTGTGATGGATGTTTGTATTTCTTTTGGGTCAGTGGTAATATGCCTCTTTCATTTGTGATTGTGTTTATTTGGATTTTCTCTCTTCTGTATTAGTATAGCTAACAGTCTATCTATTTTATCTTTTTTTTTTCAGGGGGGAAAAAAAAACAGCTCCTGGATTTGTTGATATTTTGAATGGGTTTTGGTGTCTCTATCTTTTTTAAGTTGAGCTCTGATTTTGGTTATTTCTTGTCTTCTGTTAGTGTTTGGATTTGTTTGCCCTTGGATCTCTAGTTATTTTAGTTGTGATGTTAGGTTGTTAACTTGAGATATTTGTAACTTGTTGATGTGAGCATTTAAATGTGGGCATTAACTTTTTTGCTATAAATTTCCCTCTTAACAATTCCTTAGCTATGTCTCAGAGATTCTGGTATGTTGTATCTCTGTTCTCATTAGTTTCAAGGAACTTCTTGATTTCTGCCTTAATTTCATTACATACCCAAAAGTCATTCAGGAGTAGTTTATTCAATTTCCATGTAATTGCATGGTTTTAAGTGAATTTCTTAGTCCTTGGTTTCTAATTTGATTGCACTGTGATCTGAGAGACTGTTATTTCAATTTTTTCACATTTGGTGAGGAGTGTTTTACTTTTGATATGTGAACAGTTTTAGAGTATGTGTCATGTGGTGATGAGAAGTGATGAGAAGGATGTATAGTGTGTCATTTTGCAGTGGATATATATATAGTTCCATTTGATCCAGTGCTGATTTTAGGTCCTAAGTATCTTTGTTAATTTTCTGTCTCAGTGATCTGTCTAATATTGTCTGTGGGGTGTTAAAGTTACCCACCATTATTGTTTGGGAGTCTAAATCTCTTTGAAGGTGTCTAAGAATTTGCTCTTTGAATATGGGTGCTCCTGTGTTGGGTGCATATATATTTACAATAGTTAGAGATTTTTCTTTGTTGAATTGAACCCTTTACGATTATGTAATGCCCTTCTTTGTCTTTTTCGATATTTGCCTGTTTCAAATCTGTTTTGTCAGAAATTAGAATTGCAATCCCTGCTTTTTTTCTGTTTTCTATATACTCGGTAGATTTTTCTCCATCCTTTTATTTTGAGCCTGTGTCTGCCATTGCCATGATTCGGGTCTCTTGAAGACAGCATGTTGATGGGTCTTGGTCCTTTAGCCAACTCACCACTTTGTGTCTTTTAATTGGTACATTAAGCCCATTTACATTTAAGGTTGATGTGATATGTGTGGATTTTATCCTGTCACCATAATGTTAGCTGGTTATTTTGCAGACTTGCTTATGTGGTTGCTTTATAGTGTCACCGACCTGTCTGTGTACTTCAGTCAGTTTTTGTGGTGGTTGGTAACGATCTTTCCTCTCCATATTTAGTGGTTCCTTCAGGAGCTCTTGTAAGGAATGTCTGGTGGTAATGAATTTCCTCAACATTTGCTTATCTGAAAAGGATGTTATTTTTCCTTTGCTTATGAAGTTTAGTTTGGCCAGATATGAAATTCTGGGTTGAAATTTCTTTTCTTTAATGATGTTAAATATTGACCCCCAATTATCTTCTGGTTTGTGTGATTTCAACTGAGAGATCTGCCGTTAGTCTGATGGGTTTCCCTATGCTGGTGACCTTGCCTTTCTCTCTAGCTGCCCTTAACATTTTTTGTTTCATTTGCCCTTGGAGAATCTGATGATTATGTGAACTGGGGATGATCTTCTCATAGAGTATCTCGTGCAGACACGTGCCAGTTCTCTTGATTTCCTGAACTTGAATGTCAGCCTCTCTAGCTAGGTTGGGGAAGTTCTCATGGATTATATCCTGAAATATGTCTCTTCTAAATCGATGCCAGTCTTCTCATTTTTTTTCAGGTATACCAATCAGTCACAGATTTAGTCTTTTTACATGATCCCATATTTATAGGTTTAGTTCATTCTTTTTCTTCCTTTTTTTCTCTATTCTTATCTACTTGTTATATTTTAGAAAGGTAGTCTTCAACTTCTGAGCTTTGTTACTCTAGTTGGTGTACTCTGTTATTAATACTTTTGATTGCATTATGAAATTCTTGTAGTATGTTTTTCAGCTCAATGGGTCAGTTGCATTCTTCTCTATACTTGCTATTCTGCCAGCTCCTGCAGCGTTTTATCATGACTTTTAGCTTCCTTGCATTGGGTTACAACATCCACCTTTAGCTCAGTGAACTTCATTTCTATCCATATTTTGAATTCTACTTCTGTCATTTCGGCCATCTCAGCTCAGCCTGCTTCTGAACTCTTGCTGAAGAAGCAATGCAGTCACTTAGAGGAAAGAAAGTACTCTGACTTTTTGAGTGTTCAGTGTTCTTGCACTGATTCTTTGTCATCTTTGTGGGTTTATCTATCTTCAATCTTTGAGGCTGCCAGCTGTTGGATTTTTTTTTTCTTTTATTCTATTTGATGACCTTGAGGGTTTGATTGTGATATAAGGTGGGTTCTGCCACCGGGCCTCATTTCTGGAAGATTTTAGTGGGCCAACATTCAGATCGCAACTCCTACACTGCATATTCTAACTCTGGGGAACTTGTTTCGGGCCTCTACTTTGTTCTCTGGCTCTTTGAGAGTGGGAGTCTACTGCACTGAGGGGACCAAGGTGCCGAAGTCTGCAGCTGAGTGCTAGAGGATGTTGGGGTGCCTGCCTCCCTGTAGGCATTCACCACAGTGTCAGAGGCAAAGCAGTTGATATGAGGGTTGGGAGTGGAGGACACCTGCTGGAGAACTTGTATACTGTTGCATTGGAGGTGGTATTGGTTTGGGGTGGGTGCTGGGCAGTACGGGTCTGGGTGCCTTCTCTGTGCCTTGCAACCAGGAGTGATCAGTCAGCATGTGGGAGGCTCCCCTGTTCTCTGTGCAGTGTTAGCACAAGCGTGGGGGTACTGGCAGGGTTGGAACTTCCTGGCTCTGTACCAATCAAGGCTTTGTCTGCAATGGCAGTCAACAAGGGTCAGGGGTTGTACTGCACTCATACTGGTGGGGCAAGTAAGGCAAAACCTGCTCGTGCAGACACGTGCCAGTAAAGTAATGTAGGGAGTTTCTGAGGGCTCAGGAGAAGGTGCAGTATGGGGTTGGAGTGTGCAGGTTGGTGTGCAGCTGTAGGGGTCAGTCTCCTGGAGTTCCCCACTGGTCAGACATGATCCAACAGCACAGAAGCAATGATGTGGACCCCCAGGGGACCCAAGACTGTTCTGTAAGCAAGCATGGCCAGGCTGAGGACCCAGGCTGAGGAGAGACCAGCAAACTAAGAGTTCTCAGGTCAAATCAGCCCTCTCTGATGTTCAAGACTACCCTGCAGAGATCAGGTCTGACAGTTCCCCTAGAGCTAAAGTCTCTTATGGGGGGAGCAAGTCAAACCTGGAGACTTGGCCATCCCTAGCCATGCTCAGCTGCAGAAGCTCCTGCACAGAACCCTGTGGGCTCCACATCAGCTGGCCTGCTGCTCCCCACCTTTGCTTGTCTCCTAAGGGCTCCACCCCGAAGAGATGTGGGTCAGCAATTGCTCAGTGCAATAAGCCCAGGATGCAGAGTCTGTGCTGTGAGCTCAAGACTGGGGTTCTCTGTCTGATGACAAGCAGTGAGGAGTGTTTGGAACCCATGGAAGTCAGACTGGCCTCCTATCCTTGTGTTGACTGCAGCTTGTTGGAGGTGTAGATAAGGCACTTAAGATCTTTGCTCCTTTGTTAGTTTAAGGGTAGCAAGTACAGTTCCACTGAATAGGCAGTGGCAGAGAGGCTTTCAGTTTCCCTGGGAGGCTCTGTCCATTGAGTTACTGATTTGCTACTGACTTGATAGGTCTGGCAGAAGGTTGCTAGAGGCCCAGGACCTGAGCATTGAGGAGATGTGGAAACAGGCAACCACAAAACAGTCTGGCCAATTTTCTGTAGGACTGCTACAGAATGCTGGGGGTCTGCTCCAGTCCCTAGTCACCTTGGATTTTCTGGTACCTAGAGGTATCATCAACGAAGGCTACAAAGCAGCAAAGATGGTGGCCTGCCACTCCCTCCGGGAGCTCTGCTCAGGGAGTATGGTCCTGTTGCCAGCATGAACTCACTTGTAGAAAGTGGCTGAAGACCCCAGTCAGGAGGAACAGGATTGGGGATCCACTTTAAAAAGTAGCTTGACCACGGCCGGGCGCGGTGGCTCAAGCCTGTAATCCCAGCACTTTGGGAGGCCGAGACGGGCGGATCACGAGGTCAGGAGATCGAGACCATCCTGGCTAATACGGTGAAACCCCGTCTCTACTAAGAAAAATACAAAAAACTAGCCGGGCGACGAGGCGGGCGCCTGTAGTCCCAGCTACTCGGGAGGCTGAGACAGGAGAATGGCGTGAACCCGGGAGGCGGAGCTTGCAGTGAGCTGAGAGCCGGCCACTGCACTCCAGCCTGGGCGGCAGAGCAAGACTCCGTCTCAAAAAAAAATAAAAAATAAAAAATAAAATAAAAATAAAATAAAAAAAAATAAAAGTAGCTTGACCACATTTTGGTAGAGCAGCTGTGCTGTGCTGAGGGTCCACTTCAGCCCTCAGTCACCTAGGGCACTCCAAAGCCTGAAGACTAAAAGGGCTAAGTTTCCCAAACAGCAAAGCTGGTGGTTTGCCCCTCTCCCTGGGCACTTCATCCCAGGGTGACAGGTTCTCTGTCAGCTGGAGAACACTGGCAAGGGTGTCTAGAGACCTTGGTTGGGAGGTCTTGCCCAGTGAGGAGCAACAGTATTGGGAACCCATTTAAAGAAGCAGTCTGGCCACGTTTTGATAGAGAAGTTGTGCTGTGCTGGAGGATGCCGTTCACCCTCAGTCAGTTTGGACTCTCCAAAACCTGAAGGCTAAAACAGCTAAATCACCCAAACAGCAAAGATGGCAGCCTGCCCCTCCCCCTGGGAGTTTCATCACAGGGAGGCACAAGGCTACTACAAGTTGCTGGCTGGAATTCCAAGCCAGTGGGTCTTATCCTGCGTGGCCCATGGAAGTGGGGCCTGAACATCATTGTTGGTTGAGGCCTTTGGACTCAGCCTCTTTCCTAGGAATATATACGGAGATCTTACATCCTTCTTTGCCAAAGTTGCAACTACTTTTGTTAAGACATCCAGATAGCTGGGGTATCTAAAGCTCTCGGGTCTCTGTGCATGCCTGAGTGGCTGCTGTGCAGAGATTCCACACAGCTCTGTTTGTCACACTGAAGGCCTGGGTTTAGTGGAGTGGGATTACAAGGAGATCTCCTGACCCAAAGATTGCTAAGATCCATGGGAGAAGCATGGGTTCCTAGAGTTGCACATTCACTCACCACTTTCCTAGGTTGGGGAGCTTCCCGAATGCTCCATGTCTCTCACAAGTGGGCCATTGTCCTGCCTTGCTTTTCTCCATTCTCCATGGATCAAATTGTTTCCTCAGTTTATTTCAGTGTGAGTAGCTGAACGTTTGAGTTGAAGGTGCTGTATTTATTTGCCCCTTCTGTTCCCCTCCATAAGAGCCACACACACTAGCTGCTTCTAGTCGGCTGTCTTGAAAAGTCATCTAAAATAATTCAAATCATACAAAAATGTGTTATCCACCCAAAATGGACTCTAACTATAAATCAATAGCAGAAAGACAACAGGAACATTTCTCAACACTTGGAAATTAAACACTTCTAGACAATCCATATGTCAAAGAGTAAGTCTCAACGAAAGCTTTTAACATTTACATAAAATAGAATGACAATGAAAATACAATATACCAAATATATATATATGGGATACAGCTAAAGTAATGCTAAGAGGGAAATATACAACATTAAATGCTTACATTAGAAATTAGGAAAACATCAAATGAATAGTGTATCTTGACAGATTACAAATTATAAACAAAAATAACCCAACACAGAGAAGGAGGAAAATAATAAGAGTAGACATTACTGAAATTGAAAATGAGAAAACAATAGAGAAAATGAGTGAAATATAAAGTTGGCTCTTTGAAAGGTTAATAAAATTGAGAAACTTGTAGCAAATCTTGAAACAGTATATATTTTAAATCCTCAGAAGCAATGCGCTTCAAAAATACTTTGGATTACGTTAATGAAATTCAGTCTAGAAAAGTTCTATAGTTAACTCAGAACATGAAAATGTATACCTTCTCTGGTTCTTTGGAAGAACATTGGACCAAACTTTTAAAACACTGTCTCTGCAGCAAAGTCTACTAAAATATTTGACTCAATTCAAATTATATATTATCCACATTGTAAACTGCAAGGATATGGTAAAATGTGTAGAAATTTATACTTTTTTTTCTGAAAGACTAGAACATAATCTATGAATAAAATGTTGAAGTGTAAGAAAATCAAAGGCATATATGCTGAAATGTTCAGAAAATTCAGGAAAAATTTTGGAGGACGTGTACTTGGTTAGTTTATTTTATTTATCTGCAATATTATGCACACTGCAGTCTTTTTGAGAACAGATTCTTACAATGTGTCTTTTCTCTTTGAATTTTAAAATATATAGGTTCATTTATCATGGCAATTATTATTAATATACACAAATTATTTTAAAAATTAAATTATGAAGGGAGCGCCCAAGATGGCCGAATAGAAGCAGCTCCACCCTCCAGCTCCCAGCCTGAGCGACACAAAAAACTGGTGATTTCTGCATTTTCAACTGAGGTACTGGGTTCGTCTCACTGGAGCATGACAGACAGTTGGTGCTGGTCAGCGAGTGCAGCCCAACCAGTGAGAGCTGAAGCAGCATGAGGCATTGCCTCACCTGGGAAGAGTGAGGGGGAAGGGAATTCCTTTTCCTAGCCAAGGGAAACTGAGACACACAACACCTGGAAAACTGGGTAACTCCCACCCTAATACTGAGCTTTACCAAGGCTCTTAGCAAACGGCACACCAGGAGATTGTATGCCACACCTGGCCCAGAGGGTCCCATGCCCACAGAGTCTCCCTCATTGCTAGCACAGCAGTCTGAGATCTAACTGCAAGGTGGCAGTGAGGCTGGGGGAGGGGTGCCCGCCATTGCTGAGGCTTAAGTAGGTAAACAAAGCCGCCAGGAAGCTCGAATTGGGTGGAGCCCACCATAGCTCAAGGAGGCTGGCCTGCCTCTACCTAGTAAGGCAGTAGATTCGTCCTTTGGGACAGGTCATAGCTAAACAAAAAGCAGCAGAAACCTCTGCAGATGTAAATGACCCTGTCTGACAGCTTTGAAGAGAGCAGTGGTTCTCCCAGCACGGAGGTTGAGATTGGAGAACGGACAGACTGCCTGCTCAAGTGGGCCCTGACCCCTGAGTAGCCTGGCTGGGAGACATCCTCCACTAGGTGCAGACCTACACTGCACAGCTCACACGGCTGGGTGTACCTCTGAGATGAAGCTTCCAGAGCAAGAATAAGACAGCAACACTCAATGTAGGGCAATATTCTATCTTCTGCAGTCACCGCTGCTGATACCCAGGCAAACAGGGTCTGGAGTGGACCTCAAGCAAACTCCAACAGACCTGCAGCTGAGGGTCCTGAGTGTTAGAAGGAAAACTAACAAACAGAAAGGACACTCACACCAAAACCCCATCAGTATGTCACTATCATCAAAGACCAAAGGCAGATAAAACCACAAAGATGGGGAAAAAGCAGTGCAGAAAAGCTGGAAATTCAAAATATCAGAGCACATCTCCCCCTCCAAAGGCAGGCAGTTCATTGCCAGCAATGGAACAAAGCTGGACGGAGAATGACTTTGACGAATTGGGAGAAGAAGGCTTCAGTTGATCAAACTTCTCAGAGCTAAAGGAGGAAGTACATACCCAGGGCAAAAAAGCTAAAAATCTTTAAAAAGAACGGAAGAATGGATAACTAGAATAATCAATGCAGAGAAGACTATACACGAACTGATAGAGATGAAAACCATGACACAAGAACTACATGACAAATGCACAAGCTTCAGTAACCGACTCGATCAACTGGAAGAAAGAGTATCAGTGATTGAATGTCAAATGAATGACATGAAGCGAGAAGAGAAGTGTAGAGGTAAAAGAGTAAAAAGAAATGAACAAAGCCTCCAAGAAATATGAGACTATGTGAAAAGAGCAAATCTACGTCTGATTGATGTGCCGGAAAGTGATGGGGAAAATGGAACCAAGTTGGAAAACACTCTGCAGGATATCATCCAGGAAAACTTCCCCAACCTAGTAAGGCAGGCCAACATTCAAATTCAGGAAATACAGAGAACACCACAAAGATACTCCTCGAGAAGAGCAACTCCAAGAAACATAATTGTCAGATTCACCAAAGTTGAAATGAAAGAAAAAATGTTAAGGGCAGCCAGAGAGAAAGGTCAGGTTACCCACAAAGGGAAGCCCATAGACTAAGAGCAGATCTCTGGGCAGAAACTCTCCAAGCCAGAAGAGAGTGGGAATCAATATTCAACATTCCTAAAGAAAAGAATTTTCAACCCAGAATTTCATGCCCAACCAAACTAAGTTTCATAAGTGAAGGAGAAATAAAATCCTTTACAGACAAGCAAATGCTGAGAGATTTTGTCACCACCAGGCCTGCCCTACGAGACAGCCTGAAGGAAGCACTAAACATGGAAAGGAACAACAGATACCAGCCATTGCAAAAACATGAAAATGTAAAGTCCATTGATGCTAGGAAGAAAGTGCATCAACTAGCGAGCAAAATAACCAGCTAATATCATAATGACAGGATCAAGTTCACACATAACAATATTAACCTTAACTGTAAATGGACTAAATGGTCCAATTAAAAGACACAGACTGGCAAATTGGATAAAGAGTCAAGACCCATCAGTTTGCTGTATTCAGGAGATCCATCTCATATGCAGAGACACTCATAGGCTCAAAATCAAGGGATGGAGGAAGATCTGCCTAGCAAATGGAAAACAAAAAAAAGCAGGGGTTGCAATCCTAGTCTCTGATAAAACAGACTTTAAACCATCAAAGATCAAAAGAGACAAAGAAGACCATTACATAATGGTAAAGCGATCAATTCATCAGGAAGAGTTAACTATCCTAAATATATATGCACCCAATACAGGAGCACCCAGATTCATAAAACAAGTCCTTAGAGACTTACAAAGAGATTTAGACTCTCATACAATAATAATAGGAGACTTTAACACCCCACTCTCAACATTAGACAGATCAACGAGACAGAAAGTTAACAAGGATATCCAGGAATTGAACTCAACTCTGCAGCAAGCGGACCTAATAAACATCTACAGAACTCTCCACCCCAAATCAACAGAATATACATTCTCAGCACACATCGCACTTATTCCAAAATCGACCACATAGTTGGAAGTAAAGCACTCCTCAGCAAATGTAAAAGAACAGAAATTATAACAAACTGTCTCTCAGACCACAGTGCAATCAAGCTAGAACTCAGGATTAAGAAACTCGATCAAAACCGCTCAACTACATGGAAACTGAACAACCTGCTCCTGAATGACAACTGGGTACATAACAAAATGAAGGCAGAAATAAAGATGTTCTTTGAAACCAATGAGAACAAAGATACAACATACCAGAGTCTCTGGGACACATTTAAAGCAGTGTGTAGAGGGAAATTTATAGCACTAAATGCCCACAAGAGAAAGCAGGAAAGATCTAAAATTGACACCCTAACATCACAATTAAAAGAACTAGAAAGGCAAGAGCAAACACATTCAAAAGCTAGCAGAAGGCAAGAAATAACTAAGATCAGAGCAGAATTGAAGGAGTTAGAGACACAAAGAACCCTCCAAAAAAAATCAATGAATCCAGGAGCTGTTTGTTTTGAAAACATCAACAAAATTGACAGACCGCTAGCAAGACTAATAAAGAAGAAAAGAGAGAAGAATCAAATAGATGCAATAAAAAATGATAAAGAGGATATCACCACCGACCCCACAGAAATACAAACTTCCATCAGAAAATACTATAAACACCTCTACGCAAATAAACTAGAAAACCTAGAAGAAACGGATAAATTCCTGGACACTTACACTCTCCCAAGACTAAACCAGGAAGAAGTGGAATCCCTGAATAGATCAATAGCAAGCTCTGAAATTGAGGCAATAATCAATAACCTACCAACCAAAAAAAGTCCCGACCAGACAGATTCACAGCCGAATTCTATCAGAGGTACAAGGAGGAGCTAATACCATTTCTTCTGAAACGATTGCAATCAGTAGAAAAAGAGGGAATCCTCCCTAACTCATCCTGATACCAACATCATCCTGATAGCAAAGCCTGGCAGAGACACAACAAACAAAGAGAATTTTAGACCAATATCCCTGATGAACATTGATGCAAAAATCCTCAATAAAATACTGGCAAACTGAATCCAGCAGCACATCAAAAAGCTTATCCACCATCATCAAATGGGCTTCATCCCTGGGATGCAACGCTGGTTCAACATACACAAATCAAAAAATGTAATCCAGCATATAAACAGAACCAAAGACAAAACCCATATGATTATCTCAAAAGATGCAGAGAAGGCCTTTGGCAAAATTCAACAGCCCTTCATGCTAAAATCTCTCAATAAATTCGGTATTGATGGAACATATCTCAAAATAATAAGAGCTATTTATGATAAACCCACAGCCAATATCATACTGAATGGGCAAAACCTGGAAGCATTCCCTTTGAAAACTGGCACAAGACAGGGATGCCCTCTCTCACCACTCCTATTCAACATAGTGTTGGAAGTTCTGGCTAGGGCAATCAGGCAAGAGAAAGACGTAAAGAGTATTCAGTTAGGAAAAGAAGAAGTCAAATTGTCCCTGTTTGCAGATGACATGTTTGTATATTTAGAAAACCCCATCGTCTCAGCCCAAAATCTCCTTAAGCTGATAAGCAACTTCAGCAAAGTCTCAGGATACAAAATCAATGTGCAAAAATCACAAGCATTCTTATACACCAGTAACAGACAAACAGAGAGTCAAATCATGAATGAATTCCCATTCACAATAGGTTCAAAGAGAATAAAATACTTAGGAATGCAACTTACAAGGGATGTAAAGGACCTCTTCAAGGAGAACTACAAACCACTGCTCAGTGAAATAAAAGAGGACACAAACAAATGGAAGAACATTCTGTGCTCATGGATAGGAAGAATCAATATTGTGAAAATGGCCATACTGTCCAAGGTAATTTATAGATTCAATGCCATCCCCATTAAGCTACCAATTACTTTCTTCACAGAATTGGAAAAAAAATACTTTAAAGTTCATATGGAACCAAAAAAGATCCCACATTGCCAAGACAATCCTAAACCAAAAGAATAAAGCTGGAGGCATCATACTACCTGGCTTCAAACTATACTACAAGGCTACAGTAATCAAAACAGCATGGTACTGGTACCAAAACAGAGATCTAGACCAATGGAACAGAACAGAGCCCTCAGAAATAATATCACACATCTACAACCATCTGATCTTTGACAAACCTGACAAAAACAAGAAATGGGGAAAGGATTCCCTGTTTAATAAATGGTGTTGGGAAAATTGGCTAGCCCTAAGGAGAAAGCTGAAACTGGATCCTTTCCTTATTCTTTATATGAAAATTAAATCAAGATGGATTAGAGACTTAAATGTTAGACCTAAAACCATAAAAACCCTAGAAGAAAACCTAGATAATACCATTCAGGACATACGCATGGGCAAGGACTTCATGTTTAAAACACAAAAAGCAACGGCAACAAAAGCCAAAATTGACAAATGGGATCTAATTAAACTAAAGAGCTTCTACAGAGCAAAAGAAACTACCATCAGAGTGAACAGGCAACCTACAGAATGGGAGAAAATTTTTTCAACCTACTCATCTGACAAAGGGCTAATATCCAGAATCTACAAAGAACTCAAACAAATTTACAAGAAAAAAACAACCTCATAGAAAAGTGGGCAAAGGATATGAACAGACACTTCTCAAAAGAAGACATTCATACAGCCCACAGACACATGAAAAAATGCTCATCATTACTGGCCATCAGAGAAATGCAAATCAAAACCACAATGAGATACCATCTCACACCAGTTAGAATGGCAATCATTAAGAAGTCAGGAAACAACAGGTGCTGGATAGGATGTGGAGAAATACGAACACTTTTACACTGTTGGTGGGAATGTAAACTAGTTCAGTCATTGTGGAAAATAGTGTGGCAATTCCTCAAGGATCTAGTACTAGAAATACCATATGACCCAGCCATCCCATTACTGGGTATGTACCCAAAGGATTATAAATCATGCTGCTATAAAGACACATGCACATATATGTTTATTGCAGCACTATTCACAATAGCAAAGACTTGGAATCAACCCAAATATCCATCAATGATAGACTGGATTAAGAAAATGTGACACATAAACACCATGGAATACTATGCAGCCATAAAAAAGGATGAGTTTGTGTCCTTTGTAGGGACATGGATGCAGCTGGAAACCATCATTCTCAGCAAACTATCACAAGAACAGAAAACCAAGCAGTGCATGTTCTCACTCATAGATGGGAACTGATCAATGAGATCACTTGGACACAGGAAGGGGAACATCACACACACCGGGGCCTATTGTGGGGAGTGGGGAGTGGGGAGGGATAGCATTGGGAGATATATCTAATGTAAATGACGAGTTAATGGGTGCAGCACACCAACATGGCACATGCATGCATATGTAACAAACCTGCACATTGTGCACATGTACCCTAGAACTTAAAGTATAAAAAAAATAAATAAATAAAATTGCTGTCCCTATGCTATCTGATTTAATAGAATGGTAAAATTAATTTTATACTCTTCATTACCTAATTTATATAAGAACCATATTTATTATCTCTCTCTTAGAGTTTTCATATATATAAAGGCTTTTAAAAATGTATTATATTTGTGCATCATCTAAAGCAAGCTAAATACAAGTATAAAAACAATTTAGTTGCAAACATTCAATTTTTGAAACATTTACTATTGAAAAAAAGTGCCATTTTATTCTGAGTAAACAAAAGTTATGTGCCAGTACAAACCATCTGTAATATAATCATATGAGGCCAGGAAGAGTATAATCTGAAACCTGAACAAGTTGCCCTCTAGTCAGAAAACATCACTTTTTTTTTTTTTTTTGATTTGAAAAGGAAGAATAACTTTTGAATCTCCACAATTAGGAGACTCCAGTTGAAATTCTACAAGGCCGCATAGCCTGTAGCTTTATTTTTCTCCTTCAGTTAACAAACTATAAGAAATAACTGACAGATTTTTGAAGCCAAACTTGTATTGTGAAATGTGTGCTTTCTCTCACCTGTGGATTGTATCATTTTCTATATCATATTTTTTATTTTTAGTCTGTTTTCTGATGACTGATTTATAATTTATGGAAGCTACACATATCTCCACTTACGTTCAGTGCTGTGCAACACTGTTTTCTGTAAGCAATAATGCTATAGAATGTTTCTGGTATTCTTGTAATATTTTTGTAACATAGAGTTAGAGGTCAATATACTTTATTCCACATTCAGCAATGGTTTATTCTACTTTAAAAAAGGGCTGGGTTTTTTGTCGTTTTTTTTTGTTTGTTTGTTTTTTTTGGTATTTGAAGTTAGAAAATGGTCTTTTTATTTATTTGTGTAATAGGAAATCAAAACCTAGTAGCTTAAATTGAAAAAAAAAAAAAAAGACAGAAACCTTCTTGGTATAATCAGTGATTTCTGCATCACAAGTTAACAATGAAGAGAAAGTCATGAATACAATTTTGTTATGAATTTTAAGTAGGTAATTATTTAGCTACTTATATGCCTATTTACTTTCCTGATTATTGTAGTCAATATAGAACATCTGCTTATTTTTAATGGTAAGATTTTAGCAATAATGGAAAATATTAAATATTAAGCTCAGGAAAAGAATTATGATTTGTATTTTATAGTTCAATATATTCGTTTTTAAATTTCATAAACAAAATTAAAAAATAGCAGCTGTCTGTTAAATGTATTTGAACATTAGATCATTTAAGTTTTAGAAAGGTGATCTTGGGAACTTAGGAAAGATGATAGGATATAGGAACTGGAACATGACGTATTATGTGTGGAAATTCTCCCACATTTGCTAGCATAATCTAACTAATGTGGTCAATTCAATGCTGCTTATGTATTTATTTTCTACTCCTACTTTAACACTCTTGTCACAGTGAGACCTTCCAGGCCAAAACATGTCTGAGACCAGGCTGAACAATTTAGCAGCTTATTGAATGTTAAAGAATAAAAAATTTATGAAAGATTTCAATATTTGGCAAGTAGTACATAACCTAATTTTAGGTCTTAGAATTTCCCTCCTATCCTTGTGAGAAACTAGAATGTGTGCAAATTGTGGTAGAGAAGAGTAGCTTTTCCTATAGTGTAGAGTTTTGCCAAGAAGTGGCTGTTGAAAATGAACTCTATTTCCAAGCTTTGCATCTAGTTGGGGCCATTTGGCTAAGGTTTGACCAATAGCGACTAAGAAGAAAATACACGTGCCACTTTTAGTCCTGGGCCTATAGACATCTCTCCAAATACTTTTGGTTAGTTTCCATCTAACACTGATCTCAATCCATCTATAGTCTCTTCTAGTTAGACTCCGAATGTTGCTCATTGGCATAACCTGCTCTTGCAGCCAGTGTTTCCTTGTGTGATTAGGTCATTACAATATGATGAGAGGTTTAGTGTCCTCATGTATCTTGTTCAGTCTGTCTTGAAGATCAATACAAAAACAAAACCAAGGGTACACAATGATATCAAGCTTTTGTGGGATAAAGAGTATACTAAGACCCAGATTTTCACCCCCTATTTTATTATAAAGTTCATTGACCCATATCTCCTTTTACTGCCCTTGTTCTTGTGATTCTGAGAATGTGTGTGTACGTGTGTATGAATACAATACACACAGGTCAACAGTTCTGTCATTTTCTCTCTCTCTATGTATCTATGTATATACATAGATACATATATTTGCATTATATACTAATTCAATATGACAATTCTAAGGAATTCCAAAATTCTGATAATTATAACAAATTCTATTGTAATTCTAATTCTAGTAAGACATATATGTGTATTATACTCTAATGTGAACATTTGAATAACATTTTTGTGAATTTTACCATCAATCATTTCACTCTTCCTACCACACACCAATTCCTTTTCTTTGCAGCCTTCCTCTAAGGTAAAGTAAACATTATTTCATCAGGTTTCATACAGATTTGAATAATAATTACTGAATTATTATTATATCTCTCTCTATCACACACATAGTATCTTCAGAGAAAATTATCTGTCTAAAAGTAATAGAAAATGATAGCAGACCACACACACAAAGAAATGTTCAAATGTTTAGCTTCTTAGATGTTAAACTATACCTATCATAATAAGGGAAACTTTTATAAAACAAGAGTAATCAGTCTGGATTCAGTGGCTCACGCCGTTAATCCCAGCACTTTGGGAGGTCTGCGTGGGTGGATCATGAGGTCAAGAGATCAAGACCATCCTGGCCTACACAGTGAAACCCCGTCCTTACTAAAACTACACAAAATTAGCCAGGCGTGGTGGCGGGCGCCTGTAGTCCCAGCTACTGGAGAGGCTGAGGCAGGAGGATGGCGTGAACCCGGGAGGCGGAGCTTGCAGTGAGCCGAGATTGCGCCACTGCACTCCAGCCTGGGCGAGATAGTGAGACTCCGTCTCAAAAAAAAAAAAAAAAAAAGAGTAATCAAGTCCTTATTGATTTTATCTATCAGAAAACATGTTACCCATATTGAAAATAGAAACAAAAGGTTGTTCCTGTTTTACCATTCCCATGAAGGCTTCAAGAATTTTTATATTTACTTGCTTTATGGTAGGAGGTTGTATTTCTGTGAAATTAAACATACAATAATACACAATTCACTATTTTCTGAACAATTTCTGCCATAATTAAGCAGTTCCTTATGTGTTACCTGAAAAAATGTTGTGGAATGTTATCCTCAAAGCTTTGAAGCAGCTTCATCTCTCCTTCCCTTCGTAAGCTAACCTTTTTCTTATTTCATTTGAATGTGTACATAACTTTTCATGAAGTAGTACCTGGCCCATGGTGAACAAATATACAACTGGCCTGGATTTTCTGGCACTTCTGTAACTCCTTAAAGGAGTATCATCAACTTACATTGGATCAATTTTGCAGCCATTTCCCAGTGCCAACTTTGGTACTGCCTAATCATACAGAACACATATGCTAGAAAAAATTTATTGTTAAAGGAATGTCACATGTCATGGCATTAGCTCAATGTTTTTTGGTGGATTATTGTACTGAATCATCAATAATAAGTCCTTAGGTCTGGGATTCTCTTTCTCCTCTTCAGGGTAACTTCCTACCAAATTGTGACTCTGCATTTACAATTCGATTACCTGTGGTTAAATGTATCAACATGGGGAAAGTTGTAGAAGGAAAAAGTTCATTATGCCGAGTACATCCTGAATGCTTTCATTTCCTGTTGCTGCTATAACAAATTACCATAAATTTAGTAGCTTAAACAATAGAAACTTCTTATATTACAGTATTGGAGGCCACAAGTTTTAAAAGGAAAGTTTCAGAAAGACTGTTTTCTGTAGGTTAGGGGAGAGTATATCCTTTGCCTCTTTTAACTTGTAGAGGCCACCTGCATTCCTTTGCTCATGATCCCCTTCTAGCAATGACATCCTCTGACCTCTGCTCCATCAAATCTCTATCTCTAATTTTGACCCCCTTGTCTCTCTCTCACAAAAAGACTTGTGGTTATATGAGATCCACCAAGATATCCTCAGAAAATCTCTCCACGTGAAGATCGTTATCTTTACCACATCTGTCAAATCTCTTTTGCCATGTAAGGTATATTAGTTCGTTCTTGTACTGCTATAAAGAAATAGTTGAGTTTGGGTAATTTATAAAGAAAAGAGGTTTCATTGGCTTTCAGTTCTGCAGGCTGTACAGGAAGCCCAGCAGCTTCTGCTTCTGGGGAGGCCTCAAGAAACTTACAATCATGATGGAAGGTGAATAGGAAGCAGGCATGTCCTAAATGATCAGAGCAGGAAGATGGGGCAAGGGAGGGGCAACACATTTTAAACAACCACATCTTGTGAGAACCTTATCATGAGAACAGCACCAAAGGGGGAAAATCTGCCTCCATGATCCAGTTGCCTCCCACCAGGCCCAGCATTCAGCATTGGGGATTACATTTCAACTTGAGATTTGGGTGAGGACACAGATCAAAACCATATCTTAAGGTAACATTCTCAGGCTTTATGTTAAAATTTGGATGTCTTTGGGTGATCATTATTCTCTCTACAACGTGAGTGAATAATGTTTTTGCAATATCTATTAGACATCCTGGTAGACATGTTAAGAACTACTTGGATGTACAAAACTGAAGTTTACTGATGGGATAGAGAGTGAAGTTACATGTGTGAAAAGTATAATTTCCTTCGTGATTTTCCTGTGATTCATTTTTTTTTCTTTCTAGGAGAGGGGGAAAATAGTATTACCAACCTTATAATATTCTAGTTAGAATGAAAACAAAAAATATAAATACTAGTTAAGGGCTTTTATTATAGTTAGAAATTATAGCTATAGATGCAGTGTATTAAAAATCTTAAAATTCCAGAATTTATTTGGAGGAAGGTAAGGATATATAGAATCAAGAAAGTAGAGCAAAGAAAGAGGAAAACCAAGACCAAAAAAAAAACAAAAAAACAAAAAAAAGTGGTCTCCTGGCAGAGTAGAAAGTATTTCAAGACTCAAGGAGGGAAAGACTGTATCAAATGTTATCATTAGAGAGTTCATTTTGCTTTGTTACGTAAAGATACTATTTTTTTTTTTTTTAAACAGTCTCACTCTGTTGCCCAGGCTGGAGTGCAGGGGTGCAATCTTGGCTCACTGCAATCTCTGTCTCCCAAGTGCAAACAATTCTCAATTCTCCTGTCTCAGCCTCCTGAGTAGCTGGGATTACAGGTGTGTGCCACAAAGCCCAGCTGATGTTTTTTTGTTTTGTTTTTTGCTAATTTGTTTTGTATTTTTAGTAAAGATAGAGTTTCTCCATGCTGGCCAAGTGGTCTTGAGCTCCTGACCTCAAGTGACCCACCTGCCTCAGTCTCCCAAAGTGCTGAGATTACAGGGATGAGCCACCATGCCCATCCATAAAGATACTCTTGAAGGGAATATTTCAATAGAAAGTTGGGAGCAAAGATTGTCTGAAGTGGGTTCTAGGGAAAACAGGAGGAGAGCAAGTGAAGACAGAAAATAGAACACTCTCATAAGGAGTTTTACTTTAAAGCAGAGTAAAGAAATATAGAAATATCCACAGGTGATGGGGATAAATTAAGATAGATAGATAGATAGATAGATAGATAGATAGATAGATATGGAATATATCAGGAAATATTTGCATACTGTTGAGAATTGTCTAATAGAGAATAAGTTTGTTGTAGGAAGGAAAAGTGAATGATTTCTAGGGCAATGGCTGTAAAAGGGCATTTGGTTCTAGTGTTCAAGTGGAAGTTCTGGTCGTAGGAATATAGACAGTTTTCACCATAATCCATAGAAAGACAAAGTATGAGCATCCAGATGTTATGCAGTGTGGCAGGCACAGTAGTGGGAGCATATAAAATTTCTTGTCTGATAGCTTTTATTTCACAATTATTTGAGAAGAGAGAAAAAAGCATGAAATGATATTTTCATAGTGATGGAGGCTAAATTGTCTATGGAAATATTATCTAATTATGAAGCATATCTGATAACTCATTTGAGGTTGTGGTCATAAATTTAAAGGTGAGCTATGTCGCAATACTGACTGTTTTATCAAACAAATTAAGTTGTAAAGAAGTTCAGTCATGGACTAAGCAGAAAATGGGATTTGCCATCATTGGGATATTTAAATGTAATAAAAATGGAAAGAGATTACGGATGGCTCTAGGAGAGCAATTGAAATGATGTACACTAGACCGTAAGATGAGTAAGGAGGGATGTGATATGAGGCAATGGAGTTAGTGAAAAGTGATAAGGTCAAGGTTTATATGTTTGATTTGTTTTGAAAAAACTGTTAGTCATTTTAGTCTTCAGTTTATAAGAAAGTTAGTAGAACTCGCACTTGAGTTACTATCTCACTGTTCCCTGATCCTGCTGTCCATCTGGTCACTATGATGCTGCTGACAGTCTCAGGGAGTCAACTCTGTGTGTGATTTTGTACAAAGCTTGCATGTTGCAGTTTCTTTCAATCTTTTGGTTATTTCAATGATCCTCACATTTTCTCAAACACAAAATAAAACCTGTTTCACAGACTTCTGGACAACTTCACAATTTTGATTGTTGTTTTTCTATTCTCCCAATTCATTCTGCTGTATTAAATTCTGATATTTTACTCTTGGTAATATCATCCTGTATGCTTTTTGTTGATGTAAATTTAAGGGGTACAAGTAGAGTGTTGTTGCATGTTATTGTGTGATGGTGAAGTCTGGGCTTTTAGTGTAGCCATCATCCAAAGAATGTACATTGTATTCATTAGGTAATTTCTTATTCCTCAACACCCTCACACTGCCACCCTTCTGGTTCTCCTTTGAACTATTATTCTAGACTCTATTTCCATGTGAATACATTATTTAGCTCCCACTTATGAATGAGAACATGGGGTGTTTGAAATTCTGGTTCGGAGTTGTTTCATTTAAGATAATACCCTTTAGTTCCATCCGTATTGCTGCAAAAGACATGATTTTATACTTTTTATGGCTGAATAGTGCTTTATTCTGTATATATACCACATTTTATTTATCCAGTCATTTGTTGATAGATGCTTAGATTGATTCTCTATATTTGCTATTGTGAATAGTGCTGCAATAAATGTATAAGTGCAGGTATCTATCTTTTTAATATGGTATCTTTTCCTTTCTGCTTTCCATGGATATTGCACTAATTTACATTCCCACCAACAGTGTATGTAAGTGTTCCCTTTCCTTGTTATCCTCACTAGTATCTTTTATTTTTTGACTTTTGACAATAACCATTCTGGCCAGTAGAAGATTACATCACATTGTGGTTTTGATTTGCATTTCTCTGATAATTAGTGATGTTGAGCATTATTTTTCATATGCTTGTTGGCAATCTGTATGTCTTCTTTTGAAAAATGTCTCTTTATGTCCTTTGACCACTTTTTAATGGGTTTATTTGTGTTTTGTATTGCTGTTGAGTTACCTGTAAATTCTGGATATTCTGTTGTTGAGTTACCTGTAAATTCGGGATATTAGTCCCATGTTGGATGCAGAGTTTGCAAATATTTTCTCCCATTCAGCAGGCTGTGCCTTTACTCTGTTTATAATAATAATGATTGATGATCATAATTATTATTATTATTTGTGGCACAAAACCTTTTTAGTTTAACTAAGTGCCATTTGTCTGTTTATATTTTTATTTTTCAGTGCAGAAGTTTTTTAGTTTAAATAAGTCTAATTTGTCTATTTTTAGTTTTGTTGTTGATGCCTTTTAGCTCTTAGCCATGAACTCATTTCCTAAACCAATGTCCAGAAGTGTTTGCCCTAAGTTTTCTTGTAGTACTTGTATTGTTTCAGGTCTCACATTTAAGTTTTTAACTTATCTTCTGTTGATTTTTTTATGTGGTGAGAGATAGTGTCCAGTTTTATTCTTCTGCATGTGACAATCCAATTTTCCAAAATTTCTCGACAAAATACTAGCAAACAAAATCTAAAATCACATTGAAAAGATAATACACCCTGATTGAGTGGGTTTTATTCCAATGATGCAAGAATGGTTTAGTATACACAAATCAATAAATGTGATTCATCACATAAGCTGACATTAAAAACAAAAACTGTGTGAATATCTCAATAGGTACAGAAAATATATTGGATAAAATACAGCATTTCCTTCATGATAGAAAACTCAATGAACTAGGCATTGAAGAAACATTATCAAGCTGAAAACAAAATCAAGAATACAGTACCATTTATAATAACTATAAAAATTAATAAAATACTCTGGAATGTGTTGAACAAAAAAAAAGATCTCTACAAAGATAATCACAAAACAAAGATGAAAGAAATTTTAGATGACACAAACAAATGGAAAAATATTTCATGCTAATGCATCAGAATAATTCATATCTGTTAAAATGACTATGTTGCCCAAATCAATATATAGATTCAATACAATCTCTATCAAAATACCAATGTCATTTTTCACAGAATTTGAGAGAACAATCCTAAAATTCGTATGGAACTGATAAAAGAGCCTGAATAGTCAAAGCAATCATAAGCAAAATTAACAACACTGAAGGAATCACATCACCTGACCTCAAATTATAATACGAAACTATGGTAACCAAAGTAGCATGGTACTGGTATAAAAGTAGACACATAGATAAATGGAGCACAATAGAGAACCAGAAATGAAGCCATACATCTATAATCAATTGATCTTTGACAAATTCAACAAAAATATGCAGTAGGGAAAGGACACATCTCCCTATATTTTTGCTTCTCTATTATTCCACCATATCATCTGTTTTATCCCATTGAGAAACACCCATTCTTTGATCCTTCATACTTTTCTAAATCTGTTATATTCTCATATCTCATAAAACAAACAACTTTTCCTTCTATCTGAGGAAAATCTTATTTCCTGTTTCTCCAAGAGCTTCTTCCATCAGTTATCTCATCTATTCTCTTACAATATCTTTCCGTGAACTTAACTGTTTGTCAATAAACATTATCAAGTCTTTCTCATTCCCCTTTCTGTCAAAATATTGTTACATATTCCTTCTCATTATTAGCCAAGTTTCATAAAAGCTCAGTTTTATATTATGAGTTTACTTGGCCTTCACCCATGTCTCCTTCTACATCAGTCCAGCACATGTCTTCTCCTGCCACTATTTATTAATTCTTCCTGGTCAACCTCACCAATTTCTTTCCCATTGCAAAATCTAATGGGTAAATTTCAGTCTCCTTATTTTGCTGAAGTTCTTTGATGTGTTGACTCTGTTCATACCTACTTTAAATTAATTTCTTTTCTATCTCTGATATTTATTCACCGGTTTTCTTTTTACTTTTCTGATCATCTGTTCTTATCAACCTTTGTGTAAATTAATATGTTTTTATTCGGACTTCATGGTTTTCTGTTTGATCCTGCCCCAGTGCTTTTCTCTCTGAATACTAATCTTGGTGATTGTTTCCACTGCATTTATTTTAACTCTTAAAGGTTTTCAAATGTCTCTATTTTTGACTTTGTCTTCAATTTTTGGACCCTTATACACCAATTTCTTTTGCATAGAACACATTGCAGAGTTCAGAATCCATAACTTTCTTAGATTGCTACTAATAATGTGTTATAGATCTTTTAGTGGTATAACTATTTATACAAAACATAAACGAGAATGCTAAACCATGAAATCTCATATTCTTTTTCCATATCCATAGCATAATACATTCTGACAGAAATGTTTTCTGAATATTTCTTTTAATGTTTAATGTTTTTCACTTCATTTCTATTTCTACTGCTTTTGTTCAGCTCTCATCATATTTCTTTCAGAACAATTTATTTGCCACTATGTAGAGTTAAGCCAAATTTTCACAAGAAGAAAGTTTGAGTTTATTTTTTTTAAACTGAAAATCAATCTTTGTTAAGGGTTACGTTTGTTTTCCCCAAAAGCACATATGTTAATATTTAACCCCTAATTACATGGCATTAGAAAGTCGAATATTTGAGAGATAACTGAGTCATGAGGGTGGGGTTATTGCCCTTATAAATAGAGATATAACCTTGCCTCTTGTTTTGCTCTCATAAAGAGATACATAAGAAGGTATTAGAGGGGTATATAAGCCAGAAAGAAAGCCCTCACCAAACACCAGACCTGTCATTGCCTTAATTTTTGATTTCCCAGCCTCCAAAACTCTGAGATAATGATAATTTTGTTATAACAGCCTAAACTGACTAATATAATGCATGTACAACCTGACCCCTGTTTCTCTTTATGTGTACATTTACCCTGATTTCTGCTCCAGTGATACTGAACTTTATGCTGTTCATTTACATACCACTTTTTATCCACTGTGTCTTTACTCATGACTTTCTCTTCCTGGAATGGTCTCCCTTACTTCATTTATCTTGCCAACTTTCATTCTTCTTTACTTATTTCAAGTAACATTCCCTTCATCAAACCTTCTGTGAAAGCTCAGATCATTGTAAGTGCTCTGTCAATCTCACTTAAAAATTTCTATTTATATATCTCCCACTCCTTCCTAGTAGTTGTCTCACCTTTCTGGCAAAACTGTGCCATTCCTACAATTAACTATCTCAGAATATAGCATAGCACCTGAAACTGTATGAACTAGAAATCATACTAAGTCAACTGAATAGGACTACTTTTGCAGGTCTTTCTGTTAGTAAAGCTGTACCTATCAATAGCCAATGATGTAATTTCTGTTTATGATAATAGTTTATATTTCTTGAATAACTACTGTGTGACAAACATGCCTCTGAGATTTTTTGTATTAATTGTCCCTTCAAAGTGATTATTATTTTTGTTTTTCTTATCCCTATTTTCTCAGGTGAGAGAACTAGGGCACAGAGAATTTGAGGTATTAATGATCACAAAATTAGTAAGAGGGGAAGATTGAGTTCAGCACTTGAAAGTCTTGATCAAATTCTGTTGCTCTGAATCTCTACTCCTGTGTGGTGAACTTTCAACTTCAGTTTTCTGAATGGAGATTAAAATAAAATATATTACTTTTATTTACTTAGAGGTCAAAGTTAGGTGAGTGGTGGGTCTACATTTAGCTATGTATACCTATATGTCAATATTAATCTTAAAAAAAACTATATCTCCACATATAGATAGAGTAATAGTGATCTTTAATTACCCATATTTGAAAAACATAATACCAATAAACGAGTCTCAAAGAACAAGCACTATGGCTGCAAAAGGTTATTCAGAGGCAACATCCCAGCAGAGACAGCAATCCAATAATGCTCTTACATTTTATTGTTGTTTAATGCATAAGCTATTATAAGATTGCACAAGGAGAAGCCAAGACAGTAGGATCCAAGAAAGAAAGGTTCAGTGACATAAAATGGATAAAAATGTAGGTCCAGGGAATTTAAAAGAAGGTAGTCTGAAAAGGCTCAGGCACAGAAGGTCAGGCTTATACTACACAGCACAGCATATGTGGGGATGCTTGTTGGAATACCCTAGATCCCGTATGATCTTTTCATTATGAGTGTTATTTATGGTTTTAAATCAATTTTATATGGGGTTTCCTCTTGAAGTTTTAGGAAATTTTGGCAGTTCAAACTGAATTTCCTACCGGGAAGTAAAAATCATTTTCCATTTTTAGACAGACATCCTCTGTTACCTGATATACATAATACTTCAAGTTCTTGGGGACCAAAAGAGAAGATACAGAGGTCACTCACACTCAGCTTAGAAGTTTTGTTTCATTAAATAAAGTAATACTCAAATATTTTTAGGTAACCTTTATGCTTGTTATTTTATTACAGTCACTGAGTCAAATATTGTCCATGAGTCCTATTCCCTAAATGGAACCCTGAAAAATTACCTATTGATAGAGAGGTCATAAAGCTCTACAAATAGCAAAAGTGGGCATTCTTTCAGGGGAGCTCTAAGCACATTGTAACCTCATTTGTCTGCCTTTGAACTAAAGATGTCGAGCAGAGGAGACCTGAGGAAGTGATATTGGAAACACTTAAGTGCCACTCTTCAGGCCATGCAGCTTCTGAGGTGCTTTCACTTGTCTCTCTTACACAGTACATTTGAAACCAAAAAACAACAGAAGCCCTTCCTCAGCAATGTTTGGATGTTGATGTTTAAGAAAAGCCAACTTTAGCTTATTTAGGTTTACTCTGTAAAATGTGAAGCTCATAAGGTCTTAATACTCATTTTCTTCATTTAAAAAATGTGCAGGTTCTCAATTTGTTTCTCAATTCAAAAGTTTCTTTTGCTGAAAATACTGAATAGAGTGAGACAACAATGCTACAGGTTTTTGGCTTTTTTGGACAATGCTTTAACCTTTTAACTGCTGAATATAGAAACAATAAGTAGCCAGGAATGACCATCTTCAGCCATATTTAAATTCTAATCCATCACTCATCTAGCAAGGAATTAGACAGAAAATGATATGAATGCCTGTTGCTATGTAGCTTAGCACAACATTCTGTGCATGCTTTTAAAATATTGTAGATCACATTACAGATGTTATCTTCTTATCAAAACTTTCCCCAAGTAGCTTACTCTACATGCTATAACTTTTGTTTCCTTGTTAAATGATTATTGAATATCTGCTATGTAATACATTGTAAAACTGGAGACTTTCTCATGAGTCCCCCTCCTATTTGGCTGAATATAGTTGTTTTTTTTTTTTTTTGATTAAATGACACTAATAATGGTAACAGTGGTGGCAAGCACAAACAGGCTGGTGCCTCTTTGTATACTTTGCCACTTATAATCCAATAAGTACTTTGCTGTATATTTATATCAATCTGAGGTATATATTATAACATTACTCATATAAAGGTTAAGTGTCTTGACAAAGTCACAAAGCTAATAAGCCATGGAATCAAAATCCAAACTGAAGCTGTCTGATTGCAAGGCTGGATTTTTTTTTTTTTTGAGATGGAGTTTCACTGCGTCACCCAGGCTGGAGTCAAGTGGTGTGATCTTGGCTCGCTGCAACCTCTGCCTCCTGTGTTCAAGCGATTCTCCTACGTCAGCCTCCCAAGTAGCTGAGATTACAGGCACCCACCACCATGCCCTGCTAATTTTTATACTTTTAGTAGAGACAGAGTTTCACCATGTTGGTCAGGGTGGTCTTGAACTCCTGACCTCAAGTGATCCACCTGCCTTGGCCTTCCGAAGTGCTGGGATTATAGGCATGAGCCACCACGCCCGGCTGTTTTTAACTCTTGTTAAAAATCCTTAATTCTTGTAAAACTGTATCCATAAATCTAAACTCCTTATGGAGTTTGGTAAATTATGGTAAAGTAAATGCACCCACTTCACTTGATCACATTATGTTTACCTCAGTTTTCTTCCACCTCTGCTCTAATGACATGAATATAACATGCACTCATTTTTTTTAATTTCAAAATTTGTCATTGTCTGTGCTCAGAATGACTTCCTCCCCTTTGGCTTTCCTTTTCTTAAGCCTCATCTCTTTCAGGAATCTTTAAATCTTCCAGGTTGTGATTAGTCTCAAAATCTCAGAACATTTAGTTTATGGTTGTGCAACAAAAGACTTTAAGAGAGAAAGAATATAGTTTAAACTTGCCAGACTGTGGGTTAAGGAGCCATTCAGACAAAGGAGTGGGAAGGCAGGCATCCAGCAGTGGGTATGCTATCCCCAGGCTGAACCTGCCTTTCTAGAACTCACTCAGCTCTACTCCATGAGGAAAAAGCAAGAGGATCAATTTGCTTTCTGTCAATCCCTCTGAAGAAGGATAACAAAAAGATCTACAAAAACAACCTTGGGCTACACTGAGATATTGTCTGGCTTGAATTATTTAACTGGTCAAGAATGTTTTTTATAGGGTCCAGAGTACAAAAGAGTAAAAGCAGCTGCTGTTTCACTGTCAAAGGAGAGGGAGCGGGAATATTAAAGCTGCAGGTAAACTGGGCCTGAAGTGTAGTGAATCCCTAAGACAGCAGTGCAGGCACTGATACATAAGACAGTAATAGTGAGTCTTTAGCATAAGTGAGAATAACAGCCCCGGAGAAGCTTTTCCTTGGTGGCATCAGGGTCATACCAATGTGGCATTTATCGTTGGTAGTGCCAGTATCAGTGGTAGGAGGTCTCCAGCTACTTTGAAGCTGCTGGACTCTATCTAAGTACAATGGAAACTAAGAGACCTCGAGGATGTGAAAATTCTGAGTTTACCTTTCTCGGCCCCACCATTTTGGAGGTAGAATTTGAACTAAGCTAGGTCTAACTGCCACTGTGAGATATTAGAAAATATTTATTGCTTTTTTTAAAACCTCAACTCTACCTTCAGACTGATGTAGTCTTATTGAAAACAAAATAAAACGTTCTACCATTGCTGATTAAGTTAATATGACTTTTGAATGTATTACTACACCTTGACAAATTTTCTTGTAATTGTAAACATATTTTATTTCTTTAATCAACAAATATTTATTGAAGTACTACAATGCTAAGAACCAGGCAGACGTTGTTGACGTGTCTTCTGTATTTATGAAGCTTAAAGTGTAGAGAAGAATCAGAGTAAATAAATAAATAAACAAGCAAATATATAATAACAAGTTGTGATAAGACAAATGAAGGATAGAAGAAGGGGTGAGCAGTAATGATACAAGGAGTTCAGGGGATATTTGGATAAGGAGATAAGGGAAGTGATATTTCAGCTGAGATTTGATGAATGAGAAGGCCACCAAAAACATAGGTGGGCTATGTATAGGGCTGAAGGGTGGTTGGAGAGCATTAAGCCATTTAGGTGGTAGGATGAGGAATCTGGAGTAGCTGGAGCACACTAGACAAGAAAAAGAACTGAATGGGATGCAGACAGAAACTTAGGCAGGGGCTAGGTCATGGGGAGCCGTGTAGGCCGAGATGGGGATATTACATTCGGCTTGAAGAGGGGTGAAGGTGATGGACTGAAACCAGACTTGGTGAATAGAACCCAGCTTGTAACACTTAGTAGATATTTGAACTTTAGAGTAGTTATTTATCTTTTCTGTACCTCAGATTTCTCACATGTAAATATGGGTATAATAAGCATCTACTTCATAGGTTTGCTTTGAGGAATATTTGAGTTAATGAATGTGAAGTGCTTAGATGAGTATCTTGCTGTGTGTGTGGGGGGCGGGGGGGACTCAAGGGTTTTAATCAGGGAGATGATATGGCCAGAGTTCAGTTTTAAAGATATAATCCTCCCTGCCTGGTGGGAAATAGGAAAAGGAAAATTTGAAATGGAGAAGACAAATAAGACTGTTTTAGGGTTCTGATAAAGTACTTTGACATTCAATACTATTCACTAATTCTGCAATACCCTCTGTTTGTCCTGTCACTCTTCTATTTTTGAATGTCTTTACTTTGCTTGACTATTTAGTATGAAAGTCGTGTGTTAGTGGCACAAATTATCTTGAGTGGCTATATCATCCCTCAGAGAACAGTTGCAAAGTCTGTTGTTTCTTTTACTTGTACAAATATTGGGAATCAAATTGCTTTTAGCCATAGGCAGAAAACTGAAACTGGACCCCTTCCTTACACCTTATACAAAAATTAACTCAAGATGGTATAAAGACTTAAAAGTAAGAACTACAACCATAAAAACTCTAGAAGAAAATCTAGGCAATACCATTCAGGACATAGGCATGGGAAGAGACTTCATAATCAAAATACGAAAAGCAATGGCAACTAAAGCCAAAATTGACAAACAGGATCTAATTAAAGTAAAGAGCTTCTGCACAGCAAAAGAAACTATCATCAAAGTGAACAGGCAGCCTACAGAATGGGAGAAAATGTTTGCAATCTATCCGTCTGACAGAGGGATAATATCCAGAATCTACAAGGAACTTAAACAAATTTACAAGAAAAGAAAAACAACCCCATCAAAAAGTGGGAGAAGGATATGAATAGACACTTCTCAAAAGAAGACATTTATGTGGCCAACAAACATATGAAAAAAAGTTTATCATCCCTGACCATTAGAGAAATGCAAATCAAAACCACAATGAGATACTATCTCATGCTATTTAGAATAGCGATCATTAAAAAGTTAGGAAACAACAATGCTAGAGAGAATATGGAGAAATAGGAATGCTTTTACACTGTTGGTGGGAGTATAAATTATTTCAACCATTGTGGAAGACAGTGTGGTGGCTCCTTAAGGATATAGAACCAGAAATACCATTTGACCCAGCAATCCTATTACTGGGAATATACCCAAATGATATACATCATTCTACTATAAAGACACATACACACATGTGTTTACTGCAGCACTATTCACAATAGCAAAGACTTGGAACCAACCCAAATGTCTATCAATGATAGACTGGATTAAGAAAATGTGGCACGTAAACACCATGGAATACTATGCGGTTATTAAAAAAAAGGATGGATTCATGCCCTTTGTAGGGATATGGATGAAGTTAGAAACCATCATTCTCAGCAAACACAGGGACAGAAAACCAAACACTGCATGTTCTCACTCAGAATTGGGAGTTGAACAAAGAGAACACATGGACAGAAGGAGGGGAAAATCATACGTCAGGGCCTGTCAGGGGGTGTGGGGCTAGGGAAGAAATAGCATTAGGAGAAATATCTAATATTGAGGCCAGGTGGATGGGTGCAGCAAACCACCATGGCACGTGTGTACCTAGGTAACATACCTGCACATTCTGCCCATGTACCCCAGAATTTAAAGTATAATAAACAATTGTTTCTAATTAAATGATTTATTCAACAGACATTTATTGAAAACTAATTATGTGTTAGAGATCGTCCTAGAGGTTTAAAATACATAATGAAGCAAATTAAATTCTGTTTTGTGAAATTTATGTTATTGGGTAAGGCAAAGTAGTTACATGACATAGTTGAAAATTCTATACCTGAGAAATAGTTACTCAAAAATATAAAATAAGGATGAATTCCATCACATTTTTTTTTATATCTGTCCAAGGCAACCTTAGGGTTCCTCTTAACTTGACTATGCTTCAAAAGCATTTATTTCTGACTCTAGGCCCTGACGTCCCTTTTCCTTGAGCATTTACTTTAGAAAACTTGTAGCTGCAAATTATTTATCTGCCTCTTTGAGAGTAAATCTTAAAAGCCTTTTGCCAGTTTTATGACCTAGGAATACAACCTGAAAGTCATCTCTTTGAAATCTTCAAGAAAGATTGTGCCCTATTTCCCAATTTCTGAAGGAGGGTGAGCATCTAATTTCTGGTGGCACCTATTAGCTGGCACAGATACCCTAATCACAGAGAAAAACATTTGCAAACTCAGGAATAACTCAACGCACTCCACACATTCCATTGGTCCCCCCTCCAAATTCTCTAGTCTTTCTCACTATTCACCCCAGAAATTAAAAACCTTTCTTCCTTTAATTTTAGGAGAACTGAGTTAAACTGTATTCTGGTGTCTCTCCTGTATTTAAATAGCCTAAAGTCTTCCTTAACACTTTAATTTTGCCTTCGTTAGCACTCTAATTTGGGGACAATTTTTGCTTTGGCATGGGTATATGAAGCTATAGCACAGTTTACAGATAGTTAATAAAATGCAATTTTTTGTGGAGTTTAACATAATCTAAAGAGAAGGAAAAAGTGAGTGTGTGTGAGCATGTGGGTGTGGGGGTGTGTAAAATATGTTTTCAAAAACAGCATCAATGTAATCAAAAATTAATGTCTAAAATTTCTGGAGAAACAGTCAAAGTTCGGAAGTCTTTATTGTTTTCAGTAAGATAAAAAATGTTCCAGGAATTATTAAAAACTAAATTTAAAATATCTGAAAAAATGAAAGCCAAGAGAGATTGATCTTAAAAGAGAAGTGCCTTGACAGTATATTCATACATGCAACTTATGAGTACAACTTTAAAATATTTATGTCTTTAAATGTCACTGTACACCAAAGCATATTGGAAGTGCAGTACATAAATTATGTTAGTCTGGGCATAAGGTATCTCTAAGGAATGAAGTAATTTTAAATCAATGCATTTGTCCAACAAGTAGTCAGTAGTCAATGGGGGAATTTAGCTGTGAAATTAATGCTTATTATTTTAACTTAACATGAATTCTATCAACTAGTTTGAGCCAAATTACCATATATATTAGACCTATTCAGGTGGTAGATAAAAATTACATTAATTTGGGTTTTGAGAGAGACTTGCAGGCTTTAACATTTTAAGTTCAAGAAATGAAGGAATGCATAGTTGTAACATATAGTCTAAGTGATAATGAGTTAATGAGCCTCAGTGCCTTACAAAAAAGGATCTAAGCCTTCAAATAGTATTCTTCACCTTGGACATACAAGCAGTTGGAATTTAGTTGGTACTAGCTAAAGAAACAAAAATATACACAAAAAAGTCAGGAGCCAGAGTTTTTCCTTTTAAATTAAGTGAGATGACTTGGCAGCTGACATCAGTGATTTAATATCTAACAAACATTTCAGTAGCCCTGATGATTTATCCTATATATCACTGAAGAGTAGAAAAATAAATATATATCACATCTGCATGACAGTGATAAACACAATTCAATTTCTGAATCTCTGACAAGAGCAGAAAAAGCTGCTTAAAAGTAAATTTAGGCATATATTTAGGCTATTCTGCCTGTAATATCACTTGTTAATTTACCTTTGTTCAGAGAACCTTTTTGAATTAAATTGTAATGGAAAAACTTGTGCAAATATTTCTACCTTAAATAATTTGTGTTCTGATGTTTAAACAGTATTTACTATACCATCAGATTATCCATTAAAGAAAAGAAAATATTCATGATATCATTAAAAATCACCAAAATGTACTAAAAACAAGTTTTAACTGAACTTTTCCTGATAAGATAAAATTAAATATAAATATACATACATTGATGGGAAAACCGAAAGAACTTAGCAATGGTATTCTGTTATCCCTATTACATTTTTCAAGGCTGTTATTTTGCAAGATTTTGGCAAATTCATTGCATGTTTCGTTAAAATTAAAATGTACTAAGAAGTCCAATAATAAAGATCTCCCATGCACATATATACATATCTGGCTACGAGAAGAACTTTTCTATAATTAGTTGTACACAAGTTAAGCTTTGTTAATCTAAGGTCTATTGTTGTTAGCTTTAATGTAGGCAAAGAAAGAAAGACAGATTTGGAGTATGAAGAATTGCTTGGGATGCATGTGCCTAAGTAGGAGAATGCAGAACTAGGAACAACCTAAAGGCCAACACAAGGACAACAGAGAGATGGCTTGGGATGTTAAAAATAATCCACAATGGTTGAATTAATTTACACTCCCACCAACAGTGCGTAAGTGTTCCTTTTTCACTGTCATCTTGCCAGTATCTGTGTTTTTTGACTTTGTAATAATAGCCATTCTATTTTCTTTTTATATTAATACATAAACACCCTTTTTTTTTTTTATATTTTTTTGCGACCGAGTCTCGCTCTGTCACCCAGGCTGGAGTGCAGTGGCACGATCTTAGCTCACTGCAACTTTCACCTCCCAGGTTCAAGTGATTCTCCTGCCTCAGCCTCCCCAGTAGCTTGGACTACAGGCATGCACCACCACACCCAGCTACTTTTTATGTTTTTAATAGAGCTGGGGTTTCACCATGTTGACCAGACTGGTCTTGAACTCCTGACCTCAGGTGGTCTACCCACCTTGACCTCCCAAAGTGCTGGGATTACAGGCATTAGCCACTGTGCCCAGTCTAAAAAATACTTATAATAGAGTAATTACTCCATTATTACTGGAGTAATGAGCCTTAACTGTTGACGGTGGTTATGAATACCAAGATGTCTGTGATTCAGTGCTTTACAGTATAATGCAACTGAATAAAACAAAATTTTTCAATGATTTTCAGAAATAAGGTATTTTTATGAATGAATATAATGTTTAATTTACCTTTATCATTTTTGTAGAAATATACTTTGATCAATATTTAATGCAGAGCATTTATTTTGTACATGCAGTCTTAGTATACTTATAGAAAGTGTTACACATAACATACATTAAAGTATTATTTCAGTGAAGTAAATTTTATTAAGTGCAACTTTCTCTTAGTCATCATTACCTGAATGAAAAACATATGATCTCCTCAGTGAAGTCATTCTCAATACTTGAAAATCTGGGCTAGTTAAGATCAAATATTTTACATAATTGACTTGAATACTCACTTTTCAAAATTTAGGTCTAGAATGACTACTTAACTTTTAGTGAATTAAATTTAATAAAGTTCAGAATGATTTTATTATATAAAAGGCAGTAAACTACTTAAGACAAACACAACTCACTGATATGATCTAGGAAATTGAAACAATTAGTTGAAATAGTAAGAAAAAGTGAGTAAGAAAAATGGAAAAAAAATTAACAAAAGTCCTGTTTGCCAATGAAAGTAGAAGATACTGAAAGGCTTAAGTTAGATGACACTAAATAAAATAAAATCATTTTTTTTCATAGAAATATAGGAAAATTTATAATCTATGAACAATTAAAAATGTGGTAAAAGGTAAAGCAGGAGACAGGAGCAGTTGCTTCAAGTACAGGCTACAGTAAGAGATATTTCATGGTAGCAAATGATTAATTAAATGTAGTTTAATAATGGCTAATACTCAGCTTTAAATTGCTGTTTATACAGTACAATACTCTCAGTTTTCATCATTTTCCTTAAATCACCAGTAAAACATTCCACAAATACCACAGTGTCATTTTAATGGTATTTTGAAAAGTCAGGAGTTGGGGTAACATCTATTACTGATCAATGTTGTCTGGAAATTAACACCAATAGGAGTCAAGAGCAGAGATGCAGAACTTGGTGGAAGTAAAAAACTGGAGATTACAGAAGAAAGGCATAAGGAATCATAGTAGCCTCACTATCAAGAGTCTGAGAATAAATTATGGAATATACTTGTTCTCTCAATATATGAGTGTTCATGTCTTAATAAACTATTAAAGAAGAGGGATACCATCTTATAACAGTCAGAATGGCTATTATTACAAAGTCAAAAAACACAGATACTGGCAAGATGACAGTGAAAAAGGAACACTTACGCACTGTTGGTGGGAGTGTAAATTAATTCAACCATTTTGGAAGACAATGTGGTGATTCCTTAAAGACATAAAGACAAAAATACCATTTGACCCAGCAATCCCATTACTGGGTATATACCCAAAGGAATGTAAATCATGCTATCATAAAGATACATAAACACATATGTTTTGTATCATTAATCATAATAGCAAAGACATGCAATCAACCTATATGTCCATCTCTATAAAGAAAATGTGGTACATACATACAATGGAATACTATTCAGCCATAAAAAAGAACAAGATCATGTCCTTTGCAGGGATAAGGATGATCTGGAGGCCATTATCCTTAGCAAACTAATGTAGCAACAGAAAACCAAATTCCACATGTTCTCATGCATAAGTGCAAGCTAAATGTTGAGAATATGTGGACATATAGAGGGGAACAACACACACTGGGGTTGATCAGTGGTTTGAGGGTGGGAGGAGGGTGAGGATTAAGAAAAATAACTAATGGGTACTAGGGTTAATATCTGGGTGATGAAATAATCTGTAAAGCAAACTCCATGACACAAGGTTACCTATGTAACAAACCTACATTTGTATGCCTGAACTTAATGTAAAAGTTAAATTTAAAATAATAATAATAAAACAAAAAGGAAGGTGGTTATAGCAATACTTTGAAGAAACTTAGTACCCAGAGGCAACTGACATTTTGTTTCCAATTACATATATGTAATATATTATACTAAGATTAGTGACTGTTAGATATCTAGTTCTAAAAATAATACAATTTTATCTTTGTTGAAGTTTAATCATTATGACTACTAGCTATAGCTATTCCTGTGTATAGGTAAAGAGTAATAGAAAACCAAGTATCTTTCAAAAGTTATCTTAACAAAAAGCATGAAAAGTATTAAACTTGGAAACTATTTCATAGAAGTGTGTGTGTATATGTGTGTGTGTCTAAATTCCAGTGAAATTTCACAGGGACCTTTCAAATATAGTGTATTTTTAAAAGCCTTTATCAAATGATTTCACTTGAAATGTTCATTCATCTGTCTGCTTAATACCCATTCTTATACAAATATCTGTATTGCATCCTGTGTGGAAATTTTCTTAACCTTTTTTTATTATTCTCATAGGTAAGCAATTGATTCACAATTTCAAGCAAAAAATGTAAATAACCCTGATTTTGGCATTTGTTTTTGAAATAAAAAGTTAAGTCCAAGTTTATACATGACAAAAACAGCAGTAAATTCTAAATCAGCAAAAAAAAAAAATATGATTTATATTATTTGTATGTACCCCCAAGTAATACGGAGGTTGTTAGAAAATTAGTTTTTGTTGTTGCAGTTGCCTAATACTTATTTTTGTGCCCAAAGCAAAATATTAATGTAACAATATTTAAATGAATAATTCTCATTTTCAATGTCAGAGTCACCTTAAGCACTGAACATCATGTGTTTTCAAAAATATGGATAATACTACATACTTTGCCTAAATACAATAAAATATATTCTTAATATTTTGTAGGACATGCATACAGTCAATCAACTTCTTTATAAAAATGATACTGGAATTTGAGTATGAAATTCTATCGTGGAATATACTAGTAATAAAAAAATAGGGTGCGATTTGCAATTACTAAAACTTGATCAATAAATTTTTTTAGACTATTTATTAAAACTTCAAATTTGACTCAATTTTAATTTAAATCATTGCAATAATTAGTAATCTCTAACTCTCTTTTAGTAAGTAAAATAGTTGCTTTTCTTGGGCAACGTGGAAACTTTAGTAAAGGTTTATTAGATATGTCTCTCTGACATTCAGTTTCTCTGAAAGGATGCTCAGGTTAAGATGTCACAACATTTTTACTGAAAATGCCAAAAGCGTACACTTATTAAAACAGCCTTCAATTTCCCACATGAAAATAATAAAACTTATGTTCTCTAAAGTTTACCCATTTATTTGACAGGCAATTAATTTTTAGATGAATTTTATTTACCTCTAAACCACAATGTAAATGCATATTTATTATTGGTGTATGTATTAGTCTGTTCTCACACTTCTGTAAAGAAATGCCCAAGACTGGTTATAAAGGAAAGAGGTTTAATTGACACACTTTCACATGGCTGGGAAGGCCTCAGGAAACGTACAATCATGGCAGAAGGGGAAGCAGGCATATCTTACATGGTCACAGGAGGGAGAGAGAGAAAAAAAGTGAGAGAGAAAGAGTGTTTGAAGGAGGAACTGTCAAACTCATGAAACCATCAGATCTGGTGAGAACTCACTATCACAAGAACAGCATGGGGGAAACTGCACCCATGATCCAATCACCTCCCACCAGGTTCCTCCCTCTACACTTGGGCATTTTGAGGATGACAATTCTAGATTAGATTGGTGTAGAGACACAGAACCAAACCGTATCAGTGTAACTAATCACAATTTTAATAGTGTGTATGTGAGTCTGATAAATACAGGCTATACAACTTATATAGCATGTTACTATAATGAATATTGTAGGCAATTTTAACATAATGATAAATTATTTGTCTACCTATACATATCTAAAAATGAAAAAGTACACTGAAAATATTGCATAAAAGATAAAATACAGTACACTTGTATAGGGCACTTACCATAAGCTGCACTCATAGGACTGGCAGTTGCTCTAGGCGAATCAGTGAATGAGTGGTGAGTGAATGTGAAGGCCTAGGACATTATTGTATGCTACTGTATACTTCATAAACACTGTATACTTATACTACAGTAAATTTAAAAGATTTTTTTAAATAATAAACTGAACTTACTGTAACATTTTTACTTTATAAACTTTTAAATTCTTTTTTAACTTTTTGACTCTGGTAACAACACTTAGCTTAAAACAAACACATCATACAGCTATACAAAAATGTTTTATTTCTCCATATACTTATTCTATATGTTTTTCTCTAATTTTAATTTTTAATATATTTTTACTTTTTAAAGTTTTGTTTAAAACTAAGACAGAAACACACACATTAGTCTAGGCTTACACAGAATCAAAATCACCAAGATGCCACTAGATAATTTAAATTTTTTAGCTCCATTATAAACTTATGAGATCACCATTGTATATGCAGTTTATTGATCAAAATTTTATTATGTGATGCATAATTGTACTTACTTTGTAAAGTTGCTATTGTCAAAATACAGTTGTATATTATGTGAAAATGCTAACATCAAGCATGACAAAAATCAGGTACTCAAAAATATTTATTTTATTTGTCTTCCTTCTCTTTCTTTTCTCTTGACCATTTTGATTATTGTTTTTCTTTTTAACACACTTAAAAATTTTCAAATATTTCTGATATTAATGAGTAGTTTAATTAGTCACAGCATTTTTATTGAAATTATTCTCCTTAATGCCATGATTATTAATATATGGATAATGAATCATTGTTGTCTTCAAATTTTGAAGTCAGTAATTCTAAATCTAGATCTTGAAAATGTAAAATTTAACTAATTAAAAAAGAGGGTGGCTTTACAGTTGTATTAGTTGTTTTCATGCTGCTGAGAAAGACATGCCTGAGACTGGGCAATTTACAAAAGAAAGAGTTTTAATTGGCTTATAGTTCTACATGGCTAGGGAAGCATCACAATCATGATGCAAGGTAAAAGACACGTCTCACATGGTGGCAGACAAGAGAAGAGAGCTTGTGCAGGAAGACTCCCCTTTTTAAAACCATCAAATCTTATGAGACTTACTCACTACTACAAGAACAGTATGAAAAAGACCTGCCCCCATGATTCAATTACCTCCCACCATGTCCCTCCCATAACATGGGAATTCAAGATTAGATTTGGGTGGGGACACAGCCAAACCATATCATTGCCCCTCAGGCTTGTCCCAAATGTCATGTCCTCACATTTCAAAACAAATAATTCCTTCCCAACAGTCCTCCAAAATCTTAACTCATTTCACCATTAACTCAAAAGTCCACAGTCCAAAGTTTCACCTGAGACAAGGCAAGTCCCTGCTGCCTATGAGCCTGAAAAATCAAAAGCAAGTTAGATACTTCCTAGATTCAGTGGTGGTACAGGCATTGGGTATGTACAGACATTCCAAATGGGAGAAATTTGCCAAAAAAGGGGCTGCAGGCCCCATGCAAGTCTGAAATCCAGCAGTGCAGTTAAATCCTAGAGCTCTAAAATGATCTCCTTTGACACCATGTCTCATGTCCAGGTCACACTCATGTCCAGGTCACTCCCACAGCCTTGGGCAGCTTCACCCTTGTGGCTTTTGCAGGGTATGTCTCCTCTCTCAGCTTCTTTCATGGGTTGGCATTGACTGACTTTTTCAGGCACACGGTGGAAGCTGTGAGTGGATCTACCATTCTGGGTTCTGGAGGATGGTGGCCCTCTTCTCACAACTCCACTAGGCAGTGCCCCAAAAGGGACTCTGTGTAGGGGCCTCATTTTCATCTGCCAAAGTCAGGACTGTAATCTTAAGGTATGTCAGAAGGCATCCTGCCCCATACCCTGGAAGAATGAATGCTGCACAGAGCGACGAAGAAGAATTTGAACAGACAGACCACGTGGTCTGTTAGTGTTACATCACACCTTTTTTTTCCAGTTACATTTGTGCGTGGTTGTCGATCATGCTTATGTGATGAAGCTTCCATAAAACTCTCAAACCTGGGTTTGGAGAGTTTCTGGACAGCTGAACATGTGGCAGTTTCTGGAGGGTGGTACACTGAGTGAGGGCATGAAAGATCTTCACTGATTTCCTGATACCTTACCCTATGCATTTCTTTATCTGTAACCTTTTAATATCATTCATAATAAACTGAAAAACAAATGTTTCCCTGAGTTCTGTCAGCCATTGTAGCAAATCAATTGAAGCTGAAGAGAGGGTTGTGGGAACCCCAACTTGAAGCTTATTGGTCAGAAGATCTAGAGGCCCAGACTTGTTACTGGTGTCTGAAGTGGGGAGGAGAGTGGGGGGCAGTTTTGTGAAACTGAACTCTCAACCTGTGGGATCTGTTGCTGTCTTTAGGTTTATAATGTCAGAATTGAATTGGAGGTCACCCAGTTGGTGTCCACCGCAGAATTGATTGCTTGGTGGTGAAGAGAAACCCCTATACATTTGGTCACAAAAGTCTTCTGTGTTGACTGTTACAATCAAGTGAGAGAACGGAATAAAACTCTCTTGAGTATATTCGTTATGCTCAGTGTGTGTGTGCGTGTGTGTGTGTATATATAGATCACATATATAAAACATATCTATCTATATGGTACCATAGTATATATTTACGTGTGTGTGTGTATATATATATCTTACATATATAAAACATATTATCTATCTGTATGGTACCGTACTATATATGTACGTGTATGTGTGTATATATATTTTATATACACACACACACACACACACACACACCACACACACACACACACACAGAGAGTGCGCTCCTACTATGAGTTCTGTTTCTCTAGAGAACCCTGGCTAATACAATGATGTTTTTGGCAGTTTTAAAAAGTATTTATCAAGTTATAATTTACATCCAGAAAATATATCATCTTTAGTGTATAGTACACTAGTTTTGATAAACGCATATAGTTGCATAAACACCACCCAATCTAGATATAGAGCATTTCTAAAACCTCAAAAAGTTTCCCTCATCTGTTGGTAGTTAACCCCTCTGTTTTCTGTTTCCACAGTTTTGTCTTTTCCAGAATGTGAAATAAATTGGTCAGTTTTACTTAAGAATAATATAGTATGTGAAGATGAGTAGAAAATAAAACTGAAACAAGATTTGAGGCCAGATAATGAAGTAGCTCCGTTAAGGAATATAGAAGTGGATTCCTACCTTGTCTTGGAAGTGATATAGTTCAATAGGAAGTGTACAGATTTTGAAGCCTACAGTTTCTGAGAATGAATCAAAAGTTTTGTGATCTTTACACATTCTGCTTAATTTTCCTGACATTCATTTGAGCAATGGGAGAAAATACCCACTTCATTAGGTTCCATTTGTATAAAAATATGATAGTATTTGCATATTATTTAATACAACAAAAGGTATTGCTAGGGTCTGAATATTTATGCCCAACCCCCCACCAAAAAAATGTATATTTTGAGATTCTAACCCCCAAGTTATTGGTGTTAAGAGATAGAGTCCTGGGGAGGTAATTAGATCATAGAACAGACTCCTCATGAATAGGGTTAGTGGCCTTATAAGAGGCTAAAGAGACTAGAGTTCTCCCCTTCCACCATGTATGGATATGACAAAAAAGCACTTTCTTTGAACCATGAAAGGAGCCATCAACAGATGCTATATCTGCTGGAGCCCTAGACACTGTATCTACTGGAGCCCTGATCTTGGACTTCTCTATCTGCAGAACTGCAAGAAATAAATTTCTGTTGTTTATAAGCTACCCAGTATATGGTACTTTGTTATAGCATCTTGAACAAACAAGTAGTGAGCATGTAATTAAGTTATACCACAACTAGTATTAGTTTGCACAGGCCAATAGAAGTTTTTGATGTGGGAAACTCTGACCTCATCAGAGGTTTTTTTTTTTTTTTTTTTTATGTGGAATTTATTTGAAGTTCAGGTACTGGAAAAATAACCAGTTCAGAAAAAGCTCCCCAATAGGTAGCATTGATCAACTGACCTGCTTGGTCATTTTTATGCCTACAGTCATGCAAGAAGAGGACTGAAATCAGGGACATGATGAGAGCCTGTGAGTAGGTACTTAGAAAACAAATGAAGAATTGATATTTTTAATAAAGATAAAAGTGTTCATTAGAGGCTGGATGTGCTGACTCATGCCTGTAGTCTCAACATTTGGATGGTCAGGGCAGGAGGATCACTTCAGCCCACGGATTTGAGACCACTCTGGGCAACATGGCAAAACCTTATCTCTACTAAAAATTAAGAAAAAAAATAGGTGTTCATTAGAGCCATGTAAAATTTGAAATTACAAGCCTAGATTTTCACAAACATAAAATAGGTTGATGAGAGAGAGAGAGACTGGGCAGAACTGAGGGCCAAGTCAGTACCATCCCTTGTCAGTCCACCACACTTTGGAGTCAGGAGCGCAGTGCTGGATCAGTGAAAGAAAGACAAAGGAGTAACAGAGTGTGGTATCATAGCAGCCACACAAACCAAAATTTTCAGGGAAGAGGCCAGAGTCAAAAGATTTAAACAGGCAAAAGGAAGACAGAATGAACAGAGTCAGAAAGAAAAATCCCATTTATTATATTGGGTGCTTTCAGGAATGTTTTAGAGTCTTCTCTTTACAACCAATCTGAGAAGTAAAAATCTGAGATTCATATAATTTTAATGGGTCGACAAAGGTCATACAACTAGTAAAAGATAGAATTGAAATTTAATCCTAGATGTTAGGAAAATAGTTATGAGGCCTTTTGAAGTAGTAATAAGGAGGTTACTGGTCACCATCAAGAGAGTTATTTTAGGGGGATTGTGGAAGCATAAGAGAAAATTGAAAGAGATTTAAAAGTAAGCAGATAATGAGAAAAAGGGGCACTAGTCTTTCAAGTTTTCAGAAAAAGGAGACAAAGATAACTAACTCAAGGGATTAACAGTGTCAAGGGGGAGATCCCCAGGGATGGAAGGAATTAAAATTGCTAGTAGGCAGGTTGCAGGGAATCAAGTTTCAAGAGCTATAAAACATTATAAATCTCTGCAATGAGTTGCTCTGAGAATTGAAATAGTTATACTTAAATATTTTTAGTACATGAAATGAGAGAATGGTCTATTGTTTTAGTTTTTTACAGTGCTTATTGTTATTTACAGTATTTTATTTATTTTGAGAATTTGAACTTTTTCTGATAACAAAAAGATTCTTTATTTTGGAGAATGTTTGTGGAAAGTTTAGGTAAAGGTTCCACTGAAGAATGGTGATGTTTGAAACACTCAAGAAATAAATGGGATTCCTTATATTTTAAATGGCTAATTTTGTTGTGTGTAGAGTCACATTCTTGAATTCCCTTTATGTGTATGTTTGGTAAATGTTTGTAAGTATTGTAAGAATGTTTAAGTGTTTAAGAATGTGTGTGTGTGTGTGTGTGTGTGTGTGTGCGTGTGTTTGCCTATAGGTCCATGCCTTTGATTTTGTTCAAGAAACAACTGCAAAATATCAAGAACAAAGAGTAAATGAAGACAGAATAAACATAGAGACATATTTTCATCTCATTCTGTCATGAAACCATAAGAGCATCTGGCATGGTGATGTGCAGTTCTGGCCATTAATTTGAAATAATACCAGTTAAAATATGTGGGACAGTAGCCATGTGCTAAATACTTTTCACGTGCTTGCTCTCTCTCTCTCTCTCTCATGTGTGTGTGTGTGTGTGTATCACATTCATTGATTTGTGATCCTCTTAGCAGTCCTCAAATATAGGCATTACTGTGATATTAGTTTTACAGATACCAAAATTTGTAATTTTCTCAAGGTCACATAACTGGTAACTGGAAGAGCCAGGTTTGATTCAAGGTCCTATAACTCTAGGGCCCAAGTTTTCAACTATACTCTATTGTCTCTGCAAAACCCAGATATTGGGATAATAACTTATTGTCTGATTATTGTTGTTGTCAGGAGCCATGAGATAAGAAAATTCCCTACAAATAAATGAGAAGGTTTTTCAGATATAAGTGACTCTTTTTAAAGATCTGAAAGGAGAACAACATTGGCATGAAAAATTAGGTTTGGTTGTCTAAATTCCCAGCCTCCACAGGATAGATCTGTGCAGCACATCAAATCTATGACAGGGTGGGCTAATTTTCCCAGAAGATACATTCACAAACTTTAATACTGTAACTTTTCCTTGACCATCTTGAATGGAATGTGTGGGACAATAAGAATTGTCTCATATAGTCTCTAATAATTATTCTCTCACTAATAATGTATCAAATGACACTTAAAGAAAACTCAATGGCAACTGGCAATTTTGGGTATGAGGGAGCTTATAGTTCCAAAAACTCAATCCATGAATAAAGGAGAGGGTAATTAGAGAGAATGGAGTTTGAGGAATAATTTTTTTCCCTTGCTTTCAGGCTGAGAGAGTTGGGGAAGAAAATAACTTCCTTTTTAAGTATAGGAAACTTAGACTAGGAAGGATCTGTGGTCTTACTCTCATCAAGAATTTTGAGAGATACCTTCCTCACCTCATAGGTATTGAGGTATAAAGTAGAGACAGTCACACTGGATGCCAGAAATAGAGAAGCCTGAGGTAGCCCACTGGATCACACTTCCTTGGACTATTGTGGCAGAATGATGATTCTCATTTCTTCAGCTACATATGCAAGTTATATACTTGAAAATGCCTGTAGTTCAGTGTTCTAAATATCTGTCTACAGTATATGGCACAGATTATCATTCCCTTCTTGAAATGTTTACTTCACCTGCCTCAGGGACTTCATTCTCTCTTGTTTTTCTTCCACTTCAGATATTATCCCTTTGCACTTTCATGTGCTGATTCTTCTTCATTTCCAACATCTCCAAATTTTCCCGAAATCTCCTCTAGTCCCATAGCTTTATGAATAATCTGTGTGTTAACAACTCCCAAATGTTTATCTCTAACTTGGATCCCTTGTCTGAACCACAAACATGGCTATTTACCTACTTTCATAATTTCTTCACTTGCATGTTTAATAGTTCTCTCAAACTTAAAGTGCCAAGTGCTAACTAATACTTGACCTCCTTTCCCACTCCACCCCAACCTACTTTTTTCATATTCTTCCCCTACTTGTAAAATAAAACTTGACTTCTGTATTATCACGGTCATAAGACTTATATGGTCATTATTCTTTCATTTGCTTATTCAGCAAAAAATTATTGAGCACTTACTAAGTGGAACACAGTATCCTATGCAATTGTACATGATGGAAAAAATAAAGATCCCTAGACTCTTAATGATTTCAATCAAGAGGAAGAATGACAACTATACAGTGCACATATTCATAAGCAGTTTAAATAGTATCTCAGTGGTGGCATATTCTGGGCAAACTAAAATGGAACTGGGTGGAGCAGATTGAAATGAGAATAGCAAGTTGTAATATTACGTGGAAAGGTTAAGGTATGTATATTCTGGAAGGTAAAGTTACTCATACACTTGAAGGTGAGACAGTTTACCTGAGTCAAGATAGTTGAGAGAAGAGTGTTCTGAGAAGGGGAACACTAAGAAAAGAAGCTAAAGCACTAACCTCCTTGGTGTCTTTGAGAAAAAGCATGAAAACTAATATGTTTGGAACAGGATAATCAATAAAAGAAAATCAAAGAGGTAACAGAAAAACAGATCCTGAAAGGTCTTTCAGGTCCTTGTAACTACTCGAGTCTGTTATTCTAAGTGAAATAGAAAATGATACAAAGTTTGGTTAAATATTTGCCACTATATATCTTAATTTTTAAAAGGATCACTGTGGCTATTCTCCCAAAAATAAACATGGGAAGAGGGAGGTGGGCAAGAGTGGAAACAAAAAGATCTATTAAAGGACGTTTGCATTAACTCTTGGGATAAATGGTGATGGTTTCAACCAGAATGACAGCAGAGAAAATAATGTACAGTGGTTAAATTTGTGATCTTTCTTTTTTTTTCAACTTTTATTTTAGATTTGGGAGCACATGTGCAGGCTTGTTACCTGGGCACATTGTGTGAAGTTGAAGTTGGGTGTAAGAATGATCCCATCACCCCGGCACTAAAAGAACCCAACAGTCTTTCAACCCTTGCCTCTCTCTCTCTCCCTCCTTCCTCTAGTAGTGTCCAGCGTCTATTGTTGCCATCTTTATGTCCATGAGTGTCCAATGTTGAGCTCCCACTTATAAATGAGAACATGAAGAATTTGGTTTTCTCTTTCTCATTAATTCACTTAGGATAATGGTCTCCAGATGCATCTATCCTGCTGCAAAGGACATGATTTTCTTCCTTTTTAAAAATAGATTCATAGTATTCCATGTTGAATAAGTGTTACATTTTGTTTATCCAATCCACCATTGATGGGCGCCTATGTTGAGTTTATATCTTTGCTTTTGTGAATAGTGCTGAAATGAACATGTAAGTGCTTATGTCTTTTCAGTGAAACAATTTATGTGTTTTGATATATACACAGTAATGGGATTGCTGGTTCAAATGGTAGTTCTAAGTTCTTTGAGAAATCTCCACGCTGCTTTCCACAGGGGCTGAACTAATTTGCATTCCCACCAGGAGTGTGTAAGCATTCTTTTTCTTCTCAGCAGCCTCACCAACATCTGTTATTTTTTGACTTTTTAGTAATAGCCATTCGTACTGGTATGGGAGGATATCTCATTGTTTTGATGTGCATTTCTCTGATGATCAATTTTTCTCTGATGTTGGGCATTTTTTCATGTTTCTTGGCCTTTGGGATGTCTTCTTTTGAGAAGTGTTTGTTTATGTCTTTTGTGTTATTTTTTTCTTGCAAATATTTTCTCCCATTCTGTAGGGTATTTGTTTACAATGTTGATAGTTTCTTTTGCTATACAGAAGCTCTTTAGTTTAATTAAGTCCCACTTGTCAATTTTTTATTTTATTGCAATTGCTTTTGAGGTTCTAGTCATAAATTCTTTCCCAAGGCTAATGTCCAGAATGGTGTTCCCTAGATTATTTTCTAAGATTCTTGTAGTTTGAGGTCTTAAATTTAAATTTTTACAGATTTGGGATATATTTCTTTCATACGTCACAACAAATTCATCATCTCTTCTCTAAATTCTGTTCAAAACTATATCCAGAATCCAACATTACCTTCATTACTGCCAACTTGATCCAACCCACTGCTAGCCTGTGTCTGAATGAATATAGTAACCTGTAATCTGGTTTAGCATCTTCCCATTTCCACACACCTCTCACTCTAGTCACCATAAAATTAAAGTAATTCTTTAATTGTCAATCAAGTCGTGTAAATTCTCTTCTCAACACCTCCATGAACTTTCCATGAGATTTAAAGTAAAAGCCAAAGTTCATAAAATGACCAACAGGGAGACGTCCACATTCTGATTTATCCTTTATTGCTTTAGCCTCTTGTCCTATCATGCTCCCAATTGTAGTTTCTACTCCAGTCATCTCTGGCCTACTTTAAGATATTTGTAATCAGTGTTTTCTCTACCTAAATATCTCTTCCACAGATGTCTGCATAGTTAAATTTCTGTCTTGTTTCTTTTTGCTCTTCTATCAAATGTCATTTGAAAGTAAGAAGGAAAGGGACCAGGCATGGTGGCTCACACCTATAATCCTAGCACTTTGGGTAGGTGATCACTTGAGGGCAGGGTTTGAGACCAGCCTGGCCAACATGGCAAAAACTCATCTCTACTAAAAATACAAAAATTGGCCAGGCATGGTGGAGGGGGCACCTGTAATTCCTGCTACTATGGGAACTAAGGCAGGAAAATCGCTTGAACCCAGAGGGCAGAGGTTGCAGTGAGCTGAGATCCTTCCATTGCACTCCAGTCTGGGTGACAGAGTGAGACTTGGCTTCAAAAAAAAAAAAAAAGACAGCAGTAATTAAAGGGATAGAAAAGGGAGGAGAGAGGGAGAGGGAGAAGAGGGGAGGGGTGGGAAGGGGGAAGGGAGAGGGAGGAAAGGGGGAAGATTAGTGGCGGAGGGGAAGAGGAGAGGGGAGGATGATGGAAGAGAGGAGGAGAGATGGAAGGGAAGGGGGATGAAAGGGGGAGGGGAGTGGAGGGGAGGGAGGAGGGAAGGAGAGGGGAGGAGGAGAGGAGCAGGGAGGGAAGTGGGAGAGAAAGGAATGGGGAGGGGAGAGGAGGAAAAGGGGAGTGTTAGCGGGGAGGGGAAGGGAAGGGAAGAGAAGGGAGAGGGGAGGTGCAAGCGAAGGGAATGGGGAGGGAAGGAGGAAGGAAAAGGAGGAGGGGAGAAGGAAAGGGGAGGGGAAGGTGATGGCAAGAGGGGAGGGGGAAGAGGAGAAGGGAAAAGAGGGGGAAGGGAAGGAAATGGATAAAAGGAGGGGGAAGGGAAAGGGGAGGGGAGCAGAGGGGGAAGGGAAGGCAATAGGGAAAAGGAGGGGGAAGGGAAGGGGGAGAGGGAGCAAAGGGGGAAGGGAGGGGAATGGGGGAGTGGAGGAGGGGAGAAGAGGGTGAGGAGAGGGTGAGGGGGGAGAGGAAAGGAGGGGGAGGGGAAAGGGGAGGGAAGGTGAGGGGAAGAGAAGGTACACAGGGAGGGGGAGGAAAGGGAAGGAGTAGGGGAGAGGGGGAAGGTAGGGGAAAGATACAAGAAAGAATGAAAGAAATAATGGGAGATGCAAGAGAAAGAAAAGTGAAGAAAGGAAGGAAGAAGGAAGAGAAAGTAACAGAGGAAGAAAGATAATGTAAAGAAGGGAGAGAAAGAAGAGAGGGAGAAAGGGAGGAAACTTCTACATCTTACAGAAGCAAAATATAGTAGATGAACTGTTTTCCAGATATAAATGGATATGTGCATCATGATACTATGTTATGTTCAGCGTAAATTGTCTTGGGAGGCCACAATGTATAATCATGAATAACTCATTTCCATGAGTCAACAGGTAAAAGTTCTTCACTTTAGATAAAAAATGTTAGTAGCATTTTGATTCATGAAAAATGTGTAAATATTATATAAATTATATTAAGAATAAATCATATTAAAATATATACACATATGTATAATTTTATTGCTACAAATAGAAATAGTTTTTCTATGGTGTGATTTTAATATTTTAAAATATTTTCTTTCATTAGGAGATTGATTAAATATATGTTTCACACACTGCAGGATCAAGTATAATACAAATGATTTATGTTTAATTTAGTAATTTGAAAATATAAAGATACTATTAAAGCCAATGTGGGTTCAGGATATACTAATAGAATCTTAATTTGACAAAATTCTAATGCACTCAGTAACTGTTCTTTCTATAAACTCACAGATAGAGGTGAGATTTCATTTATTCTACCTTTCAATGGTATAAATTTCTTGAGGCTTTCTTTGTTATGGTCCCATAATTCTTCTTTAGAAAAAGATAGATTTTGTGTTACTTCTTTTATAAAGATCATCATAGAATCAATAAGCAACATACTAAAATCATTCTTCGCATCAGCAGGCCCCCTTTCTGTTCTCTTATCCTGACAGCCTTTGCTGTACAACACCATCTGAGGTTGTTACTAAACCTTCAGCATCAGGTTTCCCTAGCAACAGAAAGCCTTTTTCTTTCTCCTACTGTCTGTATCTGAGTTTTTTACAAAAAAATTTTTTTAAAAATGTAGTAATTTCTCAAAACACTAGAAAGCATTCAGACTGAGACATATGAAGTTAGCAATGAAAATGGTGAGTTACAAATAAAATGGGGAATAGTTAAATTGTAGAGAAGTATTTTGCTTTTGGATTTACACAAAGCTCCAGATGGTGATTTGCTATATTCATCTCCAGATTAGCTAAATAAAGGCCAGGCCTTATGTCAGCCTGCACATGGCTTTAATGACTTTACCTTTATACTGCAAAAGGTTAAGGCTTTTAGTGCTGTGTTTCAGAAGCCACATATAAAGGAAGCTTTATTGGATTAGGCTTCTGAGAAACAAAGTGATACACGCTAGGCAAGTCCAGACATTAACTGTAATCAGAAGCCTCCTAGGGTTGCAAGCTTCCTTGGCTAATGGTTGGGGTAAGTTATACTTGATTCCACCTAGAAATTATTTTTCTGTTACTAGATAAAAACACTGCCTAGCTGAACACAACTACAAAGATCTCTCAATCATAAGCATTTCTTTAACCAGTTATTTTTACTTATTCTCTACAAAACATTTTCACTAAATTTTCAGTCATTTTCCTAAGGATATTCACTCTGTTTGAATTAAGAACAACCTGTGCTTATACCTTATACTTCCTTGGATCTACAAAGAATATAATTTTCACCTCCTTTGAGAAACAGGATCTGGGGGGTTGCTAGAGAATCTTTATTAAGTCATGAAGTACTTATGATTGCTTTTGATTTTTAAGATTTTCCCCCATTGTCTGCCAGCATACACATAGAGCCATGAAATGTCAATTGCATATGAAATTATATGATTTTTCAGTTTGTTTAGAAAAGTTTTGGCCATAAATCTAGAGATACTCATACTAGTTTTGTTGGAGGTGATGTTTATTCTCATGTTAATGATCAACATTTTTTTCCTCCTCAATGGCACTCTGAGGATAGTGTTTCCTTTGTACATGGTTGTTTATTTAAGATTTCTTACAACTGATCAGATATGATGACTTTTAACAGCTTTATTGTGATTTTTTATTTTTAAAGAGAAAACATAAAGGTGTTTCACAGATACAACACTCTTACCTTATTAATACACTACCAATCTTATTTTATTATTTAGGAGATGCATGGTTCAATTAGATTTATTAGTTCTGTTTAATTCTTATGATTTTAATGAACTTAAAAATCTTTAAATATTTCAGAAATCATGTATGTTGAACTATTTGTAATTACTTAGTATGCAATATTAAAATAAGGGACTATTGCTTACCTTAAAGGTTAATGTTATTTTCAAAGTTAATTACATAACATTAGAACTATCAATATATATATACTAGTATATGCATATATACTCATATATATACTTATATCATCTATATGATATGAGTATATGTCTATCAATCATTCTGCCTAAAATTATTAAATGTGATTTCATAAAATACATATGAAATGAATATTGAAGCATGCAACATATTGATATATATATTTTGTCATTAATTTTCATGTATATTATGTTGCAGTTAATTTTCATACTATATTTATATTATTAATTCTAACAAGTTTTTATTTAAAACTTAATATTTAGGTAATAATGATGCATTTTATGTTATTAGCAGGATTAAGAAAATACAATATTGCTAGTGGATAAAGTGTGTTTTCATTATCAACAACAATTGCAATTGTTAATAATTCAGATTTTAAAAAAGTAATTCTCAGTTTTTACCTTAACAATTTTAATTGGCCTAAAAATGACCCTTTTAAACAAAAGTGTTTGCAACGCTTTACTATTTAGAAAGGAAAAGGGCATAGATATTGATTTAATCCTAACTATACTCAATATTCAAGAACTCAAATGCCAAACCATGAAGAGACTTCCATGTTTGCAGTTGCCATAAATAAATGACACACACAGTTTGTATAATTTTCTGCATTTTAACCAACTAGAGAATAACTTGTGAGCATAGGGAATAAGCACAATGCCCCTTTTTCCATTAAATTACCAAAACCTAATACCAAGCCGTGATTTGGAGGCGTTCAACAAATATTGAGTTAATACGTTAAAAAACAAAACAAAACTGCATTGACTGACTTGGTTCCATTTTCCCCTTCGGTAGCATCCTTAAAACAATAACAAAAAAACTTAGGGAAAACAAAAAAGAGGAAAGGAACAAAATAAAGAAAACATTTCTGGTGAAGAGTGGCCAAAAAGTCCTGAGTACATTAAGCTATGCTTAGCTGTTCCCTGAATACATTTTCCTCTTACACAGCCCAGATTCTTTGACTCTGGCCAAGCTCCTGCCCTAAATGGCAGTAGCCAAAGAGTTAATTGCTCCCCATGAGTGCCCTAAGTTGTCAGGAGGCTAACCACTTAATAATCTTAATGAAAATCATGTATGCTTGCAGAGGCGCATAATAACTTTTATGGTGCCCATATAACACTGGAGAAGGTGGTCTAATCATACAAGTTTTTGCTACCCCAACTGATATAAATGAATGCCTATTACACTTCTCTATTATTGAAATAAAAAAGTGAAAAAAAAATACCATTTTACCAAAGCCGTGTGTTCCCAGAGGAAATTCTATTTTTAAATATAATAAAACTAACACTTCAGAAGATAACCCTGGAAAATAATGCTGAAGAAACAATTTTCATCTTTGAATGAACTGGAAGAAACAAAGATTAGAAAATGTGCCTTAGGTCATATTCTGGGTTTTGCTCCAGGAGAACTCAGAGAGTGAGTGCATCACTGCTGTGTGAGATTTGGTGCATTTTACTTTTAGAGTTATGCTTATTTTCACCAAGTGCATTTTCTAATGATCAAAATAGTGTTTAATAAATTCATGGTACTAACTAAATTTTCTGATGAAATGGACAGTGTCTATTCATGAGTTATTATATTTTATCTATTTTGGAAAGCTACTGAGAAATCAAATATAACCGAATATTAAGTTATAAATGTATAACAGTCTATTATTTTGTGACAAGAAATAGAACCACATCAAAGTCTGAAGAGGTTTCTTCTTCATCAAGCACACATTCTTTCTTTGAACAAGTAAATGTAAACCTGAATTATAATTGTAACTGAACTTGTTGAATTTAGAATCTGAATCTGGGCCGGGCGCGGTGGCTCAAGCCTGTAATCCCAGCACTTTGGGAGGCCGAGGCGGGCGGATCACGAGGTCAGGAGATCGAGACCATCCTGGCTAACATGGTGAAACCCCGTCTCTACTAAAAAAATACAAAAAACTAGCCGGGTGAGGTGGCGGGCGCCTGTAGTCCCAGCTACTCGGGAGCTGAGGCAGGAGAATGGCATAAACCCAGGAGACGGAGCTTGCAGTGAGCTGAGATTTGGCCACTGCACTCCAGCCTGGGCGACAGAGCGAGACTCCATCTCAAAAAAAAAAAAAAAAAAAAAAAAAAAAGAATCTGAATCTGGAAAAGATTAGCTTAGCAGAGTAATCTAGCATAGGCTCGGAAGTCAGACACACTGGTTTAAGACTATTAGTTTGTCACTCATATAGCTTTGCAATTTTTAGCAAATTGATTTCATAAAATGGAGATAATTTTTATGAAATGGAAACAATAGTACACATCTCATCTAGTTGAGCTGAGTCTTACATAAAATATTGTATGTAATGTGCTATGAATGGGATCTGTGAGCTGAGAACTCAATACATATTAAGAATTATGAGTTATGTGATTTGCAAAGCACCCACATGCACAATGGTGGCATATTTAATATTGGGCTTGTTCCAGTGGAGTTTTTTATATCAGTGTTTACTCCTCCTTAGAATCTGCTTGAAGACTTTGCCTAATATTACTTCCATGGCTCTTCTTTTCACCTTCCTTTTCAGGGACCCTCACTTTCAATTCACTCAATCGTTCTCCAGACATGTTAATACTGCGTTTATCAGATTACAGCCAGATCTGACAGTCTTGGACAGCATCTTTGAAGTGAATTTGTAGTACCATGCCAATCCATTACATAATGATTTTACAGTTAAGTTTCAGAAACAATTCATTTTTCTCTCCTCAAGGTCTTGGGGAGAAGGTCATTAGATGTTCCAAATATCAGTAAAATACTTTGAGATAATGTAAATTTCTCACAGTGTTAGTTCAAAATATTAATCAGATTTCTTCTAAGAGCTTTCATTACTTCTAAAGTATTAATTTATCATTCATAGAGTTGTAACTTCCATGTAAATATAGATAACAAATAATTTTAATATTTTTAAATATAAATATAAATTCAATTTTTATATGTAGAAAATAAACACACATGGAACCAATGCACTTTGCTCATTCAAATTTTTGACAGGAATATATTCTCAATAAAAATGTAACATTAGCATAAAATCTATTTTATAAGTTAATATGCAACTATTAAAATGGTTTATTCAATGTATTATTCACATTTTAGGATATAAGTTTGGAAATTAGCAACTAACATAATTAAATTTATAAAAAAAGAATTATTGTTCACATATTTTCTTATTATATATCTATCCATGTATCTTTCTATGTATCTGTTTATGGTATATATATCTATCTGCCTGTATATGTGCATGCATTAGTCAGAATTCTCCAGAGTAACAGTACCAATAGGATGTGTGTGTGTGTAGGTGTGTGTGTGTTTTATGTACTCACACTCTACTGGTACTGTGTGTGTGTGTGTATATATATATAGAGAGAGAGAGAGAGAGGAGAGAAAGAGGAAAGATAGAGAGAGAGAGGTACTTTAAGGAATTAGTTCATGGGATTGTGCAGGTTGGCATGTCTGACATTTGCATGGCTAGCTGCTGAAGATCTAGGGAAGGGTTAATGCTGCAGTTCTAATTGGAAGGCAGTCTAGAGGCTAAATACTTTTCTTTTTAGGGGACCTCAGTCTTTTCTCTAAAAGCCTTGAAGTTATTGGATGAAGCTCACTCACATTGTGGAAGGCACTTTTCTTTACTATACGTCTCCTGATTTAAATGTTAATAACATCTAAAAAATTACCTTCATAGCAACATCTAAACTGATGTTTGACCATAAAGTGGATACTATGGCACCATGGCCTAGCCAAGTTAACACATAAAATTAATCATCATTACACACACACATACACACACACGCGCGCACACACGTACACACACACACACACGTATCTATGTATTTATACATTGCCTTATATATTTTATTTTATTATTTATTTATTTATTTATTTATTTATTGACATGGAGTCTCACTTGGTCACTCAGGCAGGAATGCCCTGGCGCCGTCTCTTCTCATTGCAACCGCCACCTCTCAGGCTCAAGTGATTCTGCTGCCTCAGCATCCCAATTAGCTGGGAATACAGCAAAGTGCTACCACGCCTGGCTAATTTTTGTATTTTTAGTAGAGACAAGCATTCACCATGTTTGCTAGGCTGGTCTCAAACTCTTGACCTCAAGTGATTTGCTCGCCTGGGTCCCCCAAAGTGCTGGAATTACAATGCATGAGCCACCGCACCTGTTCACCTTATATGCTTTATAAGATAATCTGTTTTCTTGGTTATTACAGAAAATAAGTAAGCCAGTCTTATCAAATTAGTATAAATACTGTCAGTAAGCTTAATGAGCTTTTTTGTCGTTCATAAACTACAACTTATTTTGAACCATTGAAAATTAACATAAAATTAAGTAGCTTCAGCAATTAAAAATAAAATGTAATGAGAAAAAAAGATTCTTTTATTTTTGAAAGAAAATAGTCAAAAAAACAAAGTAGAGAAATATTCTCTCCAAAATATGGAAGAAATAACTGAGAGCCAATGAGGGTAGGGCAAAAAACTGATCCTAATCATCTCCCTACCCCGTGGTGATGATGACTTGTTAAGCACATGTCAGTCATTACCCCATAGGGCACAACATGTGGAGATTAGCTCGTTAAATATAAGTTTGGCTTCAGCTTGATGGTTAAATGTCCAATACTACCTTTGTGGGTTTGCACTGAAGTCAGAGAAATATGTTCAAGTATTAGAAGAATGTAACTCAACACCTTATGAAATATTTCTAAACTGTGATATTACAAAGCATATATATGCCCTTTTATTTACTTATTTATGCAACAAATGCACTGTTATATTCCCTGCACATTCTAGGTCCTGAGAAAACAGTGACAAATTATACAACAAAGTTTGTGACTTTTGTTAACCTTTTATTTCTGGAGAGATGTGAGAATAAAATCAGCAAACAAGTAAGCAAGAAAATAATAAATAATAGAAGCTATCCAGATAATTCAAATAGAGTGAGAAGATATTGCCTGGGAGGGTATTTTAGACTGGGAGGTCAGGAAGCATTGCAGTTCAAGTTAATGTTTAAACTGAGATTTTTATAACAGTGCAGGAATATTATTGGTCAATTGTTTTGAAATAATCATCTGGCAGTTGTGTGAGGAGACTTGACTGCAGAGAGATGAGCAAGCATGAAGGAGGATGGTAATAGGGAAGCTAGAAAAATGGACAGATTTATTTTCAATTTTCCCATGTTCTTTCTCCCAGTATTAATATGACTTCATTTCTTCTCAGTGTTTGAATATTTATCCATCTGTGATTTATTCTGGCATAAGGAGTAAAATAGACATTTGTCTTATGCACATATGTAGCCTGTTGCTACCCCATTTATTCAATAATGGGAGAATAATTTTAAATATTTTTATATTCATAGTCAAATAAATTTTCCAATACTCTTTGAGGAAGAAATATATTTAAAAAGTACGGACAAGGATTCCTCTCCTGGATACATACTCCTGAGAAATTATTGCAAAGATCTATACAAAGATGGCAATGGGGAGTTGAAAGCAACCTGTGTATCCATCTCCAGAAGAATGGATAAATAAAATACAGTAAATCCCACTATGAGATGCTGTATAGCAATATGAAACAATAAACCAGTTATGTGACATGGATTGGTCCCCAAACAAACTTGAATGAGTAAAGTAGGACAGAGATGGGATTTACAAAACCCTTAATGGAACTGAAAATACAAAAACCCACACTATGTTTTACAAGACTGTATCTATCCTGAAGAACATACGGCAAGCACATTACAAATGGTTTCCTTTGAAAGGAAGCAGATGGGATGGGGATTAAGAAATAAGGGACGACCCAGACATGAAATGGGCTTTGTGTTGATGATGATATGTTAACAGTAAGAAATGTAAGGTGCATTCCAATTTCAGACACAACAAATGTAAGAAAGTGTGCCTGAGGCTTAATGAATATAGTAGATATTATAGCTCAATTTATGCTTCAGAAGTTTAATTTAAAATATGAAAGAAGACCGGGGGCAGTGGCTCACGCCTGTAATCCCAGCACTTTGGGAGGCCAAGGCGGGCGAATCACGAGGTCAGGAGATCGAGACCATCCTGGCGAACACGGTGAAATCCTGTCTTTACTAAAAATACCAAAAAAATTAGCCGGGCGTGGTGGTGGGAGTCTGTAGTCCCAGCTGCTCGGGAGGCTGAGGCAGGAGAATGGCGTGAGCCCAGGAGGCTGAGGTTACAGTGAGCCGAGATTGCCTCACTGCACTCCAGCCTGGGCGACAAAGCAAGACTCCGTCTCAAAAAAAAAAAAAAAAAAAAAAAAAAAAAAAAAAAAAGAAGTAGGATAAAGAAAAACATTAGATCAATGCTACCATACAAATTAAGTATGTTTTAAAAGTTAAAATAATTGGCCAGGTGCGGTGACTCAAGCCTGTAATCCCAGCACTTTGGGAGGCCGAGACGGGCGGATCATGAGGTCAGGAAATTGAGACCATCCTGGCTAACACAGTGAAACCCCGTCTCTACTAAAAATACAAAAAATTAGCCGGGCGAGGTGGCGGGTGCCTGTAGTCCCAGCTACTCGGGAGGCTGAGGCAGGAGAATGGCGTAAACCTGGGAGGCGGAGCTGGCAGTGAGCTGAGATCCGGCCACTGCACTCCAGCCTGGGCGACAGAGTGAGACTCCGTCTCTCTCCAAAAGTGAAAATGTGATTATTTAGCTCCCTTTCATAAATCCTTGTGATGTTTTTATATAGTTTTAAGGGAATAATCCAAACTGAGCTTGTTTGGTTCATGGCCTTCATTAATAAGACTTTGATTAGGACTATCCCTTTCCATATTTCACCATTCACCTCCTTCGTCCAGTCATTCCAGCTCTTGGGCTTCCTGTCATTTTACAGAAGAAAGTTCATGTCTTCCCTCTTGACTCTTCACTGATGAGTACCCAATCAGTTAAAAATCTCCATGCCCTTAAGATGAATAGATTATACACACCAGGTTATTTTGCAGATACTATACATGCTCATGTCAGACTTTTTCTGTGAAATTGGGTACATGACTACTACTTACATCTGTTGGCTTATTTGTTTCCCTACCTCATTGTGAACTTGTTCAAAGCAAAGTCTGCATCTTTCTTTTTTTGTTTTTCTTTTTTTTTTGTAATTACCATTGTCCAGCATGAACCATAATATTGAGTGAAATTTGACTAATATTTATTCAGCAAGGGAAATTAATAATTAGTTTCAATTTTCAATTATAAGTAAAATAAGGTTTCATAATTTTGATAAAAATACTTGTAAAGAGGAATAAAATTATGTGAAACTTCAACTTCATTATAAGCACAAATAAGCACCCAAAATATCATATCCAACCATAGTAAAAATAATAAAACAAAAATATAGACATGATCTAAAACTAATAAGTATGCAAGTAGAAGATAATAAAATTATTTTCACTTGGCAAGAATCAAGTGCCGTTGTTAACATTGACAAAATGGTAAGAAAAATTGGGAGAAATATTTATATAGGAAGTAAATTTAATTCATGAATAACAAATAAAGCTCGTGCCGAATCAAATGTGAAAACTCTGGTGATTTTGTTTTACTTATTGAGTAGTTTGAAGAAATACACATTATGTTGTATCAGTTTAGAAAAGTAATTTGTAGGAAAAGTGATCTGTTTTGAATAATATTAGGAAGGCTGATTCTTTAGTTTTTCTTATGGTGAAACAATCCATGTTTAATGGTTTCTGTGGAGAATTTTAGAAAAAATAAACTTCTACAATTAACTAGCAAACACTGTGCTGATGCAAAGTCATAGAATTTTAGTAAGGAAAGGTGTATGAGGAAGTCAAAGGATAACATGTATAGACACCTGCAGCATGGTAAATGTTTTAGCAATTCATGTAATAGGAACCAGAGGTGCCGTGAAATTCACAAAAAACAGTAGTGCACACCACAGTTGTGGGAGAACACTCAGAGGAAGATATGGTATAAACATCTGAGTTAGATAGAATACAATTTCTAGAATGCATTCTTCATTTTTTAGCATCCTAAAAGTAAATGTGGATAGTTTTCATCAGCTCATATCTCTTGTCGATATATAATTCAAGAAATATTCATATATTGTTGATATAACCTATAGTTCATATTTAATCTATGCATTAATTATATAGAACCCACCAGTATTTTGAATTAGCTACAAAAACTTTTATTAGAGAATGTTGAGAAATGTACTGCATTATGACAAAAGCTTCATTAAATCTCCATGCTGTCTATTGATATTCAGAGATTATGCTTTCTCAGTTAAGCAATACAAAATTTATAAATTTTAATGCAAGTCATCTATTTACTTACAGAAGATAAATATTTATTTGTGTCAGTGCTTAGGAAGGCAACTATTCTTTATGTATAATGGTGCACCTTTGTCAGGCAAATAAGTATTTCCCAGATATCGTATTTGAAATAATACATGCCTTCCCCCAGAGTCTGACCTAAACCATATCCCTCTCCCTCCCACTCTGACACACGTAAATATTACCTGACAATGTTTCATAGGAAGCTCATGAACTAAGCAAGTCTTTAAGCCACTCTTTGTGAAATAAATGTTATATTTGTTACTTTGTATATTTTCCACAAATTGCGGTAGTACAGCAGTTTTGAAATGTCACATACTATCTTCATTTATTGATTCTGAAAATGTCTTCTTGTGCCTTATAAACTGTGACTAGGGATACAATGTACTAGGCAATCAGCATACTGACAGGCTGTGACTAAGATAGATGAAATGCCATGATGATTTCATGTCTTCATTAACATATGCTTGTTACTGGTTCCATAGTCTAATTTTATAACTTCACAAGCCAGGCTCTTTCTACATTTAGGTTAGTTGTTTTTAAATTCTAAATGCCTCGGACCCAATCATTTGGTAAGAATTCATAAAATGAAAAAATACTGTTGTTATTTTCTTCTATTTTTAAGCTTGATTGAAAAGAATGCTCCTGTCAGAAATAAAATGGAGAGCTGTTGTGTTTTCTCTGTGGGCCTGCAAACATTTAGTTATTTTGTTTACAATGAGTCTCATAAGATTAGAAAGTCAAACTGACAGATGATCAATGTCAGATCTACTGAAAGACTACCTGCACAAATGGAATACAAGGTCAAACCTCAAATGGTCACTCAAGCCTTGATGATCATGTGCACATTGTAAAGCATGCCTGCAGTAAACACTTAATGTAAAAGTCACTTTGGTGTGAATATGCCCTTAACATGAATTTCACATTAGCTTGTGAAGAATAGTTTTAAAACATCTGAAGTATGCATGATGAAGTAGCTATACATCATGATAAATATACACTGAGAATTGACTTTTTAATCTATGTCATTTTAATTATTAGAGACTGTTAATTATAATAATTTTAAAACTAAGAGAGAAAACATACCTTTTTATCCAAAGTGAATTTATCATTACATGTATAAGTATACACACACACAAACACACAAAGTCATATATGTCAGAATATATGTGAGATATTAATGCCTCAGAATATGTGTAATCTGGCTGCTCTTTGAATTTTTTAACTGTCGAATCTTTTCATGCCTTTGGTATCCTAACAAAAACCCGACTAAGCTTATAAAATTCAATGTGGTGTATTTTAAAACTAAAGACATATACTGTTTGATAGCTCTTACCTTTATCAGGAGAAACTATAGATTAAGAATTCTATATTCTAAGTACTCTGGATGATTTTTAATGCTCTTAGAAACATTTTTGTCAATTTATTTAAGGAGTGCATAAAATAAATTTCAAAGTTTAATATTTTATTTACAATGGCTTAAGTTATCTTTGAATTATTTATCATTATTAAAATAGCATTTCATTTTTAGGATGTGCAACACTCAAGTACTGCCTTACCTTACCAGTGAGATAACTTACATGATACTTTTATGTATGCTATATAATTGAGGATTTGAAGAGGTTTCCATATTCTTAGCTCCCCCTATATTTTCCATAAATTTTCCTTCATTTAATAATCTAGCTTATCAAAAACAGAGAAAAAGGTTTGTAATATTGATAGCAACTAAGAAAATCAAGACTACCATTAAGAACAACCACACAAAATGAGTAAATGTATAAATAGTTTACTCTCAAAATAAATGATTAAAATCAGCTCACAGTTACTAACTTTAAAAATTGTCTAATATGCTTATAGCATATTTATGTAATACAGTTTGAAATCAACGAATCATATTTTAGAATCAATTTGCATTTTTAACCAACTATGGTAAAATAAATAAAGATGTTTAAATAAATAATATAGCATTTTTTAAACCAGGAGTATGACATTTTAAAATATATCTCTGAGAATTTGCCAGAAAATGTTTAATCAGAACAGGCATATTGGCTCAGGAACCAGTCAGTCGTTTTGAAGAATACAACAGAATCTTTAACTTTCATCTCAGTATTCGCTACTGCAGGCAGAGGAACTTTTGTTTTGTATTACAGAATTGCTGAGTAGGAAAGAGACCTATTAGATTAACTTTTATAAATTCTCCTGCTAAAACAAGATAGATCATTCCCTCTAATCCCAGCTGAATTCTGGGATTTCATATGACTTTAGAATAATTATTTTAGACCAAATTTGAGTAAAATGCCCAAGTTGCAGTTAGCTTGTCATTTAGCACTATAAATACAGAACCATGTGTGTTTCTTATGTGTTTGAATATTCACAGGATATAGAATAGCCAAATGGCTACTTTGTAATTATGTAACTATGTTTATATAGCTTCATACTTGACTACAAAGATAGTTTTCTATAAAAGTCAACAGAAAATCAACTTTTTGACAGAACTATATTACCTGTATGTGCAAGTATTTACAAAATGATATTGTAGAAATAGTTACATATAGATATAACATTGCTAAGGCAGGCAAAGTAAAAAGAATACCAATTATTGACTCCTTGATCTTTAGTACCCATCAACTTAATATGGCTGTCACCTGACTTCCTCTCCCTTTTTCCTTCACTGACTTCTACCATTCTCCTATTTTCCCACTGAAAACTTTGTATTACATGATATATGAAGAAAAATCAAAAGATTCCATTGGATCTGAGGTATATATCAAATTAAAATCCAATAAATGTAGTAGAATTTCTGAGAACACCTGCAGTTTAATAACAGAATTATGTTTTAATTCTACTCTTTACTAGCCTTATACCTTCTGAGAGTTTCAGGAAATATTATTAATCCCAATGTAATATTATTTGTCATAATCTCTCCAAACAAGGGTGATAAATACCATGAGTTGTCTCTTCTAATATTGCAATCTATATTTAACTTTTCCCAGAGGTTGGTATTTTTAAAATATTGCACACATAACTCTCTGTTGAAAATTTCTCAGTGGCGCCTAATCATTTAAGAAACAAAGTAGACACTTATTTCTATATACATGGACACCTATTTGCCCTTGCATATTATATTTCAATATTACTGAATTATAGGTAGTTTTCTTGTAAAATTTATATTTTTTTTGCAAATGATTGCCTCTGCTCTCTTTCAACTCTTCCTAAGCTTTCAGGTCTCACCTTAAATTCTCCTTCATTTTGAAAATTTTTATGACTTTATCAGGGAGATTAAGGAATTTTTCTCTCTTATTTAGTCATTATATCAAATTCTATATTTTTAGTAATGATTTTTCTTATGCAATGCTGTCTTTTCTTGAGATTATTAAACACTTTGAAGGAAGAAAATGAACATTTTTCCTTTGTCTTCCCAATCTAACATAGCAGAGCAAACTATTGGTAAATATAAATGGCTAAAGGTTTTACAAAGTTTTCTTTAACAAAAAAAAATAAATTCCACAACAAGCCAGTGGTTTGCCTTGTTGCTAGTTAACATCATTTTGCACAAGTTCATCAATTTGCAGAAGGTGAAATAACCAGTCAGTGTTAGGTCTGGGATTCCAAGTGAGGCAGGCTGACCCCAGAAAATACATTGTTAACTATATTTATAGTTTTAGTTTCCTGAGCCTCTTCTATACTACTGATTACACAAGGGCAATCTCTGCTTAGAAATTATAATCAAGAAGGAATAATTTAGTTTAAGTGCAAATATTTGTCATTTTAAAAATACATCTGAAGACGTTTCTTTTAACAATCACCGAAAACATTAAATTGCATCACAACTTTGAGACAAAATATATATATATATGAAGAATCAAATAGCAATATGATTAAACTCCGTAAGTTACTAAATTTAAAAATATTTACATACTAATGTATGCAGAGTGCATATGTATGTGTGTGTGTGTGTGTGTGCGTGTGTGTGTGTATTTTTAAGATAGAGTTTTGCTCTTCTTGCCCAGACTGGAGTGTAATGGCACAGTCTTGGCTCATTGCAACCTCTGCCTCCCGGGTTCAAGCAATTCTCCTGCCTCAACCTCCTGGGTAGCTGAGATTACAGGCATGAACCACCATGCCCGGCTAATTTTGTTATTATACATAATTTTTCAACAATCATGTTCAGTTATAGAACAAAAATTTCAGTCTTTTTATTGATCATTGATATTGTCTACTTTCTTCATTCCCCTTGTGGGGGTTCTGTATTCATCAGGTGACTATAGCATCAAAATCAGGGTGTTCTTAAAAGTAGTAAACACTAAAGTAATTGAAATGAAAATAAAGTTCTAGGACAACACATAGAAACCAGCAATGTACTGTGCAAACTGAAGTGGGTGCTTAGATTATTATTAGATTGATTATTATTATAGATTATTATTAGATTGATTATTATTAGATTGACTATTATTATTGACCATTTCCTCAGTGTCTTATGAGCCATTATTACACAAGACACATAGGATCTTCCATATCTGAATGCATTTTCTTCATGTCCTTTTTAAAAAATTCAAATGGATTTTCTAAACTCAGATGCATAAAAGCAAGTTCTTACTCCTCCTGTTATCCTTCCCTAATTTTCTCCATCGTTATCTTTATACTTAAAATTTTGTAATTTTCCAAATCTTAATACTTCTCTAATATTAAATATCAAACTAGTGACCTCTGCAGGTTTTATTGTAAAAGGTTTTTTTTAATAACCTCATGTTAAAAATCAGGATGGTACTAGCAAATGTGTCAAGACGAAAGAAAGAAAGAAAGAAAGAAAGAAAGAAAGAAAGAAAGAAAGAAAGAGAGAGAGAGAGAGAAAGAAAGAAAGAAAGAAAGAAAGAGAAGAAAAGAAAGAAAGAAAGAAGAAAGAAGAAAGAAAGAGAGAGAAAGAAAGAAAGAAAGAAAGAAAGAAAGAAAGAAAGAAAGAAAGAAAAAGAAAGAAAGAAAGAAAGAAAGAAAGAAAGGAGGGAGGGAGGGAGGGAAGAACGTTTGCTTTTGAGGGCTGTGTCTCTATCAGAGCTCTCCTACATGTTTTCTTCATTTTTACAAAGTTACAAGCTATATAAACTGTAACTCAAAATTATACAACATAAATTCATTGTAGAATACATATGGAGAAAAATGGAAAAGAAGAGAGAGGAAAAAGGGAGGAAAGAGGGAAAAAAAACAGAAGTAAGGCTGGAGAGAGAAGAAAAGAAAGAGAAGGAAGGAAAATAGGAAGAAAGGAAGGAACCAATAAAATCTATTTGACTTCTTGTTATTATTGAGAAATTCGATAGAATGCTTTATATTATTTTCTTGCATAGTGCTACTTATGAAGACCATTTTACGAAGCTATGTCTCACCTTGTAGTGTATGGTATTTATTTATTTACTTACTTACTTACTTACTTACTTACTTACTTACTTAACAGATGTCTGAGCATCTAGATATCTCAGGAGCCAAGACCATATGAAAGAAGGGATGAAAAACTTACAATGTAATGGTGCGATTATTATTTCCAAAATTCTAAAAAGTAAAATATAAAGCTTCTCTATGAGTTAAAAATTAGCCTAGACTCTATATCTTTCAAACAAAATATAATGCAAAGCACTGGAAATTGTCTTTCCACCTTTTTTTAAACGTGTAGCAATTTGAAAACATATTTTAAAGAATGACTTTCTTTCTCCAGAACTGGATAGTTCTACATGTTTATAAATATTACGTGTTGTGTTAGAACCAAAAAATTATATTTTTTAGTCTGTTTGTAGTTCCTTATGGAAAATGATTCTTAAAAATGATTAATTGGAAAATTATATTTTTCATTTATATTTATCAATGTAGTGACATCTTTTACAAGTATAATATCACAAGGAAAAATGTATATCCACTTTTTTCAATACCAGGAAACAAGTATGAAAGGATCTTCTTTTAATAAACTAAATACCTCAAATTAATATTTAGTGTTTTCTATGAATTATTTCAATTTTTTCATATTCTGTTTCTTTTAAATTTTAATTTATTTTTATAGTTTTAGAGAGTACAAGTGTGTTATTATTATATGGCTATATTGCATAGTGGTGAAGTTCACTCCTTCAGTGTAAACATCACCCAAATACTGTACTTTGTACCCATTGATAATTTCTCATCCATCACCTCCCCGCTTTCAAAGTCTTCTATGCCTATTATTCCACTCTCTATGTTCATGTGTTAGCATTATTTAGCTCTTACTTACAAGTGAAAATATGCACTATTTGACTTTCTGTCTCTGACTTTGTCACTTGGTATAATGGCCTCCAGTTCCACCTAAAAGACATAATTTTATTATTTTTTTATTCCTGAGTAGTATTGCATGGTCTGTGTTTATGTGTACACATTTTCTTTATCCAATAATCCATCGATGGACCTTTAAGTTTATTTCATGTCTGCTATTGTGAGAAGTGCTGTAATAAACATACAAGTGAGGTATATTGTACTGGTGCCAAAACAGAGATATAGACCAATGGAACAGAACAGAGGCCTCAGAAACAACACCACACATTGATAACCATCTGATCTTTGACAAACCTGACAAAAGCAAGAAATGGGAAAAACATTCCCTGTTTAATAAATGGTGTTGGGAAAACTGGCTAGTCATATGCAGAAAGCTGAAACTGGACCCTTTCCTTACACCTTATACAAAAAAATAACTCAAGATGGATTAAAGATTTAAATGGAAGACCTAAAACCATAAATCCCTAGAAGAAAACCTAGGCAATACCATTCAGGACACAGGCATAGGCAAAGACTTCATGACTAAAACACTAAAAGCAATGGCAACAAAAGCCAAAAATGACACATGGGATCAAGTTAAACTAAAGAGCTTCTGCACGGCTAAAGAAACTATCATCAGAGTGAACAGGCAACCTACAGAATGGGAGAGTATTTTTGTAATCTATCCATCTGACAAAGGGCTAATATCAAGAATATATAAAGAACTTAAACAAATTTACAATTAAAAAAAAAAACCTGTCAAAAAGTGGGCAAAGGATATGAACAGACATTTCTCAAAAGAAGACATTTATGTGGCCAACAATCATGTGAAAAAAAGCTCATCATCACTGGTCGTTAGTTAAAGGCAAATCAAAACCGTGATGAGATACCATCTACATCAGTTAGAATGGCGATCATTAAAAAGTCAGGAAACAACAGATGCTGGAGAGGATCTGGAGAAATAGGACCACTTTTACACTGTTGGTGGGAGTGTAAATTAGTTCAACCATTGTGGAAGGCAGTATAGTGATTCCTCAAGGATCTAGATCCAGAAGTACCATTTGACCCAGCAATCGCATTACTGGTTATATACCAAAGGATTATAAATCATTCTACTATAAAGACACATGCACATATATGTTTATTGCAGCACTATTCACAATAGCAAAGACTTGGAGCCAACCCAAATGCCCATCAATTATAGATTGAATTTTAAGAAATGTGGCACATATACACCATGGAATACTGTGCAACCATAAAAAAAGGATGAGTTCATGTCCTTTTCGGAGATATGGATGAAGCTGGAAAGCGTCAAACTAACATCAAACTAACACAAGAACAGAAAACCAAACACCGGCCGGGCGCGGTGGCTCAAGCCTGTAATCCCAGCACTTTGGGAGGCTGAGACGGGCGGATCACGAGGTCAGGAGATCGAGACCATCCTGGCTAACGATGAAACCCCGTCTCTACTAAAAAATACAAAAAACTAGCCGGGCGAGGTGGCGGGCGCCTGTAGTCCCAGCTACTCCGGAGGCTGAGGCAGGAGAATGGCGTGAACCCGGGAGGCGGAGCTTGCAGTGAGCTGAGATCCGGCCACTGCACTGGAGCCTGGGCGACAGAGCGAGACTCTGTCTCAAAAAAAAAAAAAAAAAAAAAGAAAACCAAACACCGCAAGTTCTCACTCATAAGTGGGAGTTGAACAATGAGAACACATGGACACAGGGAGGGGAACCTCACACATTGAGGGGCCAGTTGAGGGGTGCGGGGCTAGGGGAAGGATAGCATTAGGAGAAATACCTAATGTCGATGATGGGTTTATAGGTGCAGCAAACCACCATTGCACGTGTATACCTATGTAACAAATCTGCACATTCTGCACATGTATCCCAGAACTTAAAGTATATATAAAAAAGTTGATTTTCTAAAGAAAGATCATATAAAGTTGAAAACAGGATGAAGTAGTAAAATACTTATGTTATTATTAAACATATCTATATTCATATATATCACAGCAACTCAAAATAAAATAGGATAACTTTTTCTACTTTTCAATTTATCTTAATTTTTACACATAATCTTTATCTGTTTATGTTTAGAATCTTTCTACTTAGAGGTTTATTTACTGCTGGAAAAGTGAGGTGGTAATTTATTGCAAAAGGCGGAAAAGTAGGGAGTTATTTGACCTTGATATGTCCCTAGATTATTCAGATTTTTTCTATTGTCATTCACTTCAGCATATGTCATATTTAAAGCTGGAAATTTCCAACTGGACTGTTATGTTTATAGACCCTGAAATATTATCTTGAGTTTATCTTTTTTTCTTGCATATATAACCTTGCATTTTTAGTATGTAATTTTTCAGATAGTGCTGTATTCTTTTTAAGTAGTCTCAGTGGTACTGCTCATAAATTATTCAGTTGCATTTTTTATGCTTTAAAGATGTATAAATTTAAATCTGAATATTTCTTGGTTTCAAAAACAAAAGAACAACAATGATATGGCTAATGCATCATTTTTCACTCATGTGTGAAACTAGTCTAGGTATAAATGTGTGACTAAAGAGTATATTATCCCTTTTATTTCTATAGAATAATTATACTTCTAATACTTTAAATTAAAAATAACATATTATATTCTAATAAAATCTATTTAAATAGCTAATAACATTTAAAAAAAATCTCCCTTTCAATTTTTCATGTTATCACCAAGCCCCATCAATTCTAGCTTCCAATGAGTACCTCTTAACTTTTATCATTATCAATACCCAGCTTCAGGTATTCATCATCTCTCACTCATATGTTATAATAACCTTTGCATTGGTCCTCTTTGTGTATACAGCACATGGCTACTATTTGCCTATTAGGAAAAAAAATCAAATGATAGTACTTTCTTGCTTTAAAAACAACAAAGGATAAATAAGAATTCCTTAGAATGATATTTTAAAAGTTCATTTGTATTTATCTTTCGTTCTGTGGTTTAACAAACATATGAATCCTCCTATCCTCCCCATTTATGTGTGTGCATATGTTGTATATGTGTGTTTATGTATTTGTGTGTGTATGTGTGTGTGCTAGCACAAACACAGTAGCATACACATGCATAACCACATAATCACATCGACTCCACTCTGTAGGCGTCCTTACTGTATGATCAAGGAGCCATCAGAACACCACAAAGAAAATAATAATTACTAAAAAATGACATTGTAATAGATGGCTTTTGACCTTGGTGGAGGACTTAATTTCAGTCTTTTCTGTCCCATATTAGATTTTTCAAGATGCAGAAGTAGACATTAGTATCAGTTAAGGGCTCTTAGCATCGTCCTCTGTGGAAGAGCCAGGAAGAACACCAGAGAAAATGTGCTTTGATACAGTCTGAATAAAGACCTCTAGAGATGTCCCTTCAGGTTATTTTAAGTAGAAAAGAAAGGACTCGGTTTTCAGTCTGTTTGTTTTATACCTGCATCTGGCTATCATTAGATGTAGGGTGACACTGGGAAGAACATGATCTTTGTCAAGGCAACATTCTTCAGGTACAACAATTCCTGAAGTTGAGGAAGAGCTGGAAATAATCTCGTAATGCACTTCCAGTAGATAGGGGAATGAGTTTTCCAGTCTTGAAACAGGGTCTGGGAAGCACACCATATGGTCTTCTGTACTTACCTTAGAACAGTGACCAAATATATTTGATATGAATTTAATGTTTAGAATATTAATTTGAGGATTAAAGGCATTAGAATTTTAAAGAGAATATATTGCAACATTGTTGTACCTTCTAGAATGTGAATGACTCATTCATTACATAAAAGATATAGATTACAAAGGAAAATATGAAATTTGGACGTATTAACTGTCTTCTCTCACATATGCATGGAGACACACATTTCGCTGTAACTGAAATAAAAAGAGGTTAAAACATAATAAAAAGAGAATATTAAGGCAAATATGTCAGATGATTAATACTCTTGCAACTGGTATATTGAACAGGGAGTGAAGGTTGAACTCTATGTGATATAAATAGGAAAATACTTTAGTTTTCTCCAGACCCTGCCTTCAGTTATACTCTAGTAGATTCTTTTTGCTAAACCCTAAGTCTGTCTATTGGCTTTCCAATCAATTTCAATTAAAAGAAAAATTTTATTATGGTAATTCTGACACATTCAGTCATTAAAATGTCTAGTTTATATAAACAAAACTTCAGTTTGACATCATAGTCATAGCTTCTTTCTTCCCAGCACAGACTTGATTCTTGATTCTATGTTTAAGAAACAATAGAGGAAGTGAGCAAAGGGATTAGAGAAAAAATGCTGCTGAAATATGGCCATTGATATCTCTATGTGTCCATCATTCAAACTGAGGTTCTTCTTCAGGTATCAGGCTTGCTGTTTTTTGGAAGTGCTACAGGGACTTTGTCCCTACTCACCTGTCTAGTTAGCCCTTATAGAGTGACCCATGTGAAAATATTGCTTCCATATCTTATTACCCTCACTCTAACCCTATTACGGGTTGGACTACATAGAAATAACAGGAGCCAACCCATTATCCGTATTGTCTCCTCGGGTCATAGAAGTCCTATACATCCTTAGGCTGCCAAGTGATGTACGAAAACCAAATACTGTCTGTTTTCTTTCATAAGTTGGAGCTAAACATTGAGTACACATGGACACAAAGAGGAGGACAACAGACACCGGGGACTATTTGAGGGTGGAGGTTGGGAGGTGGGAAGTGGGTGAAGATTAAAAACAAAAAACAACAACAACAAAAAAAACAAAAGCCAAAAAACAAAACTACTTATCAGATACTATGCTTATTACCTGAGTGATTAATCTGTACCCCAAAACCCCATGACACACAATGTGCCCATATAACAAACCTACCTATGTACCCCTTAACCTAAAATAAAAGTTGGGTTAAAAAAAAAAAAAAGACACATGTTTAACTTCTGACCCTTGTCTCCTCACCTTACCGTGGGAAGTATCTCAAAACAGACTGTTGGTTTTATACTTCTCCAGTGGAAAACAGCCGCTAGGTTCATATATATTACCACATTCTCTAGAACACACACAAAAGTGTATCAAAAACTCTCACACTACACTCCATTTCTGTACCATATAGTGTCTATACATTTCTGCAGCTCAACAAACATTGTTTGAAAAACAAGGTGCTGGCGGGTGTCCTCTCTGCATTCTTTTGAACATACTCCCATATTTAGCTTTAGGAAAAGCACCCCCTTCCCACCATCTGACGGAGGAAGTGCCAGAACTTTCTTTATAGCCTATTAATTCCCTTCAAATAATCCATTAAAATGTTATTATTTTCTTGTAGAGCTTGGGGAGATAAGAGGATTTGCTATTTTTAACTAAATCCTTCATGACTGTGTCTTGCACCATTCTTTAACATAGCAGAATGTTTGTCTCCTATTGTTTTCAATCCTGGTTTTATTAGAATTTGAAGACAATAAATCAGTCCTTATTGTTATCATATTACCTATCCAGCAAACAAATTGCTTGTACAAAAATTGGTTGGCAAGTATCATGAATTTAATAATTCTGAGGCAATGAATATTAATCTATAGTCCACTAAAGAATAAACAGAAACCAAAAGGGAAACCAGCTTTTTCCCCTTTTAACAGTGATGATACCCTTTGCCAAAAACTATGGTCTGAAATTCGCATTATTGCAAAGAAAATGAAGTAAAAACATAGTATAGTTCATTTGCACTGGATCTATTTAAATTGCTTGGCTTCAACGATACGTGGTTGAGAGAGAGAGTGGATACATTCAGATAGGGTTGGAAACGTTGCCTGCCGTTCTGCTGAGTATACGTCCTAGACCCAGTGGATTGTGGAAGAAAATATGAATCTGCTGCTCTCTCAATCCTTGTCAGTTCCAGCTCATGTCCCTGATACTGTGGGCTTCAGTAAGCACTGAATGTGCTGCTAGTTTTTAAAAACACAGTACTTACCTTAATAAAACATGGACCCTAAATATAAGCCACTACTTCATCTGATATTTCCATCAGGGAATTGTAAACTGTTTCACCATGGAGAAAAAAGTAGTTTTGTTATTTTGAAAGTCAGATTGTGGATCTTCAAAATGGCACCTTTATCAGAAACTGACAAGGATAATTTGCACCTAAGAGTTAAATAGGCAAGCAAACTTTATTCAATATTATTGCAGTAGTAGTTAAGACTATTGCAATAGGGGAGAGACTGAACTCGACACCACTGAAACAAAAGGCAGGAGAGTTTTTAATTGCTGGAGTAACCTAGTACTTTGAAAGACAGATTGCGGATCTTCAGAATGGTACCTTTATCAGAAACTGACAAGGATAATTTTGACTTTAGACTATTTTTCATCAGATGTGCTAACTTTAAAACTAAATTCTAATTAAGATATAATGCTTCTATAAAATATTTTTAAGAAACAATTTGGCAATTTTTATCATGAGTGATAAAAACACATCAAATATATTTTTGAAATGAATACACCATGGGTAAAGAAGGTTTGGGAATTTATATTCCCTGTAGTTAATTCAAGACTATGACAGTTTCTAATAACAGTCTCTGTGTAGAGTATTGCCTCTCTTTTATTCAAATCTGAACATAGTACTCTTCTGCATAAAATGCTTAAATGGCATCACATCATTTACAAATATAGCCCAACTTATTGATAGTGGCCTAAACTTTTCTTTCTGACGTGACCTCATTTATTTTTCCAGGTAATCCTAGCCACTCTCATATGGCATTTACTCTTCCCTCAAATACTCCATATTAAAGCCATTTTACCTTCTTTTCTTTCTTTTTACTATGTACATGGCCTTTCCTTCTCCTTGTCTGATCAATTTAGCATCACCTCCTGAAACTCTGTATTTGTCTCTGTGCTCTGTCTCTGTTTTATTTGAATGTGGTACACAACTAGAAAATTATTTAGCTGCTATTTGGAGCTCCTGGAGAGCATGAATTTACTGTATCTTATAGCTCTTGATCAGAGCATGTGATATATATTAGGCAGTCTAGAAAAATGTTTGTGGAGCACTGTATTAAATAAATTAATATGTGATTGAATAATAAAAATATTGGTATTTCAAGAAATAAGTATATTTTAATATTTTCAAATTATAATATACCAAATGAACAAACATTTATTATGTAAGTATTAACTCATATATAAAATTATTTATGACATATGTTAGGATAGCTAAAAGCCTTGGAAGATACAGAAAAGGTTTCCTTTTGAGTCAGAGACAAGATTTGTCTCCTTCCTAATCAGGATAATAAATATTATGTTTTCTTCCCACTCCATGGCAAAGATTGGGCAGACTTGCTAGGAACCCTCTGATGAAACTGGAGTTTCTTATGCTTATATTTCTCAACAGCGACATAAATAAACTATTACTGCAGCTTCTACCTGGACCACGCTTCACTGCTCCCAAGGGACTTCAGAATTTCAAAGAAAAATTGCACCTGACAGTTAAACAAGGAAACAAACTTTATTTAACATTATCGCAATTGTAGTTAAGACTATTGCAATAGGGGAAAGATTGAACTCAACACCACCGAAACAAAAGGCAGTTTTTATTTGCTGGAATAGCCTACTGGAAAAGTATTGAAGACTATTTGTTATGTAGGGGTCAACGTGATGAGGCTAACTGTGTTTGCTGATTGGCACTTACCAAAGTCAGGATCCTACTCTCTTGCGAAGCCTGACAGGTAGAGGCACTATATTTCTTAATGATTACATTTTTAGAAGGATGGCTCTCAAGTTCTTAAGACAAATATACATGAGCTATAAAAACTAGCAAGAGGCTCAGAGATTATTTACATTTCAAAGGGCAAAGAAAGAAATCTGTAATTGCAAGTTATCAAAAGTAAATGCTGAGGAAGTCAGGGGCCTAAAATAAAAATAAAAAATAAAAAAATAAAAAACATCTGTTTAACATTTACTCAAGCTGAGGGGAACATTAAAATTGTCTTGATCAAAAGACAGGAGAATGATATTTATACTGCCTCTTATGCCATAAGTAATAAGGTCTTTTGTCTCTGGCCCAGGAGTCTCATGTCTTCTGCTAGCATAAAACACATTGTTCATGTCTAAGGGGAAAATTTAAATAAAGGCTTGTAGCCTACCATTGTAATTCAGCTCTGCTATATCATGAAGATCATTAACGTAAAGTAAAAAGCTAATTCCTTTGTTAAATTATCTTCCTCACTCAAGCTTTCCACCGAAATATTAATATTGATTTAATTTCACTTGCATTTTTCTTCAAAGTGTGGTATTATGAAATATATATTTGGTCTTTGGCCCCATTTCCTGGAATACAACTCCTAAAATCCTTAGACTCTCCAAAGTCTTTTAATATGCTAATGAGTTGGGTGATGGCTGGTAGCCCCCACAGATGATGACAGTTGGTCGCCAGATAGACCAAGGCTCTATGGACGAATTGGGGCTGAAGGTCAAAATGATCACCGATGGCCAATGGGAGGCAATCTCATGAAACTGAGCCTTCAACCTGTGGCTCAGTTGCTACATCGAGGTAGAGTGTGAGAACTGAATTGAGTTAGAGGACGCCCTGCTGGTGTTTCTGGAGAATTGATCACTTCTTTGCTAATGGTGAAAAATCCCCACATATCTCCTATCGGAAAAGAATTGTGAGAATATTTGTTATTAGATCATTTATAATAGAAAGCTGAAAATGAACTCAGCATATATGTTAGAGTCAATCATAGGGCTAACCTAAACAAATGGCAGTATTTAAACCGTATTTATATTTTTAGTTCTATAATAAAAGAATTTCAAAATATTAGTTTAGCCATATAAAGGATCTATTTTTCTTGAATCTTAGAAAACAAAATAAACTAGTTTACTGTCATTAACAGACTTTCAAGTTCTTATGTTATTTTCTTTACTGTAGAATGAATAAAATACCTATGATGCTTTTAATAAAATTCAAAACCACCAATTCTTTGCTTTTTAAAATTTTTTTTTTTGCTATTTTTGAGGTTGAAAACAAATATTATCAGGATCTTATGTAATGTTGAAAGTGGTTGGAACTTTCAAATCTAGTTCATATTGTTAAGGAACTTTGAATAATTTTACTTAATTTTCTAGATCTGAAATTAGTATAGATTATCAAGTGTGATCAGTAAGATTAGAAGAGTTTAGTGAAGATATGTGACCCTCCTCTTTGAGTCAAAGTCAAACAATGAATTTAACTTCAATGTAACTTATCTTGATTAAGAACATTTGCTCTGTGTGTGTGTGTGTGTGTGTGTGTGTGTGTGTGTGTATGTGAAAATTTCGGTGCTTAAAATATATGTGAATATAAGCTTTCATATAAAGCAATGTCACAAGTTTTATGTACATAATTTTCACCTGGAAAGAATACTTAAAATACAGATTCATGTGTACCATCCAGCATAGCTCTGATTCAGTAGATCTGGAGATGTTCTTAGATACCAGAGTTTTTATTCTGACTGAAGGCTACTGCAGACCACACTTTGTGAGAAATTGGTAGAAGAAACAAATTACTATTGTACAACTTGAGATTAATGACATATTACAACGTGATCACAGATAATTCATAAATATTTCAGGATGCAGTTTCCATTACTATACTGTAGTGATTTTCTTGCTTTTAATTTGTCATAACAAGGAATACTTTTTATCATGGTGAAAACATCTCACACAACATGAAATATATCTTATTAGCAATGTTTTAGTTATACCATACAGTGTTGTTCACTATATGTACTTTATTGTAGAAAAGGTTTCTAAAACATTTTCATCTTGTATGACTGAAACTTTGTACTTATTAGACAATAACTCCTCGTTTCTCCATTTCTTCAGACTCAGGCAACCAACATTCTACTTTCTGCTTCTATGAGTTTGACTGTATTTTGGTGACTCATAAAAGTGGAATCATGCAGTATCTGGCCTGGTGATTGGCTTTTTCCACTTAGCATGATGTCCTCAAGTGTCACTGATGTTGTTATAGATGATAGAACTTCCTTCTTTTTTAAAGCTGAATAATATTCTATTTTATACGTATACTTACACACACACATGCACACATATACACATATATGTAACTTTTTAAACATTCATCTGCCAATAGACATTTATGTTTTCATTTCTTGGATTTTGTGAATAATGATGCAGTGAGCATGAAAGTGCAAGTATCTCTCCAAGATCCTGCTTTCAGTTACTTTAGATAAGTATGTAGAAGTAGAATTTCTAGATCATAAAGTAGTTCTAGTTTTAATTTTTGAGATACCTTCACACTATTTTTTATAGCCCCAACACCACTTTACATTAACACCAAGAGGGGATATGGGTTTCAATGTATTTACATCCTCTCCAATACTGAATTATTTTGTGTTTTGTTTTGTTTTGATATCGGCCATCTATAAGAGGGATGAGTTGATATTTCATTGTGGTTTTGATCTGTCTTTTCCTGTTGATTATTGACATTTAGCATTTTTTCATGAACATGTGGGTCATTTGTATTTTTTTTGTTTTGTGTGTGGTTTGTTTTTGTTTTTGTTTTTTGTTTTTTGTTTTTTTTTTGTTTTTTGGAGAAATATCTTTCCATGTCCTTTGCCCATTTATAATTGGATAATTTCTTTTTATTTTATCAAGTTTTAGAAGTTCCTCATATATTTGGATATTACTCCTTATTAGACATATGGTTTGTAAATATTGTTTTCTATTCTACAGACTGCCTTTTTACTCTGTTGATTTTTTGCTTTGCTGTGTTGAAGTATTTTAATCTGACACAGTCTTACTTGTCTGTTTTTGCTTTTGTTTCCTGTGCTTTTTGTGTCATATTCATAAAATCATTACCTGCACCAACATTATAAAGCTTTCCACTATGTTTTCCTCTGGGAATTTTATAGTTTCATGTCTTATATTTAAGTCTTTACTCATTTTGAGTTAATTTATGTTTAAGCTGTTATATAAGAATACAGTTTTTTTCTATTGCATCTGAATATCTTTGGCATGTGAAAAAAATTCAGTTTCTCCCAACACCATTTATTGAAGATACTGATATAATTTTAATGTTTGTCCCCTCCAAATCTCATGTTGAAATGTAATCCCCAGTGTTGGAGATAGGGCTTGGTGGGGAATGTTTGTCTCATGGGGGCAGATCCCTCATTAATGGCCATTACTGTAATAATGAGTGACTTCTCACTCTGAGTTCACATGAGATCTGGTTGTTTGAAAGAGCATGGTACCCCGCATCCCCTTGCTCATGCTCTCATCATGTGACAGGCTGGCTCGCTTCCCTTCACAATGATTATAGCTTCCTGAATCCCTCACCAGAGGCAAATGCTGGAGACATGTTTGTACAGCCTGCAGAACCATGAGCCAACTAACTCTTTGCTTTATAATTACCCAGTCTCCACTATTCCTTTATAGCAACACAAATAGACTAACACAGATACTATCCTTTCAACATTGTGTATTGTTGAAGGTCAATTGACTATATGTGCATGGGCTTCTTTCTGGACCCTCAAATTTGTTTCATTGGTTTATATGTCTTCCTTTATACCTGTACCGTGTTATTTTGCTTACTGTAGCTTCATAGTATGTTTTTAAGTTAGCCCTCTAGCTTTGTTCTTTCATGAAATTGTCTGGCTACTGGGGGTCCTTTGTGGTTCTTTATGAATTTTAGGATTATTTTGTCTATTTCTGAAAAATAAAATGGCATTGGGATTTTCATGGGATTGCCTCGACCCTATAGATTGCTTTGGGTGATACTGACATTTTAACAATATTAAGGCTTCCAATATTAATACAGGATGTCTTTTCATTTATTTGTGTCTCTTTCAATTTCTTTCATCAATGTTTTATAGTCATTCATTCCCTTGGTTAAGATAATTCCCAAGTATTTTTTTTTCTTCTTTTTGATGTCATTTTTCTTCTTTTGATGTCATTGTAATTGGTATTGTTTTTAACTTATTTTTCAAAATTGTTCTTCGTTAATGTGTAGAAACACAACTGATTGTTGATTTTTTTATACTGGAAATTTTCTGAATTCATCTACTAGTTATAACAGTTTTTATATGGAATCTATTGTGTTTTCTACATATAAGGTCATATCCTATGTGAATATAATTGATTCTAGCTCTTCCTTTCTGAGTTGTTTGCCGTTTATTTCTTTCTCTTGCCTAATTTCTCTAGCTAGGACTTCCAGTACTATATTGAATAGAAGTGGTAAGAGTGCACATTCTTCCTTATCCCTTATCTTGCCAGAAAAGCTTTCATTTTTTTTTTCACCAATGACTATGATAAAGCTATGAGTTTTACATATTTTACCTTCATCATGTTGATTTTTTTTCAATTTCTAGGTTTTTTTTTTTTTTGAGACGGAGTCTTGCTCTGTCGCCCAGGCTGGAGTGCAGTGGCCAGATCTCGGCTCACTGCAAGCTCCGCCTCCCAGGTTTACGTCATTCTCCTGCCTCAGCCTCCCGAATAGCTGGGACTACAGGCGCCCGCCACCTCGCCCGGCTAGTTTTTTGTATTTTTTAGTAGAGACGGGGTTTCACCATGTTAGCCAGGATGGTCTCGATCTCCTGACCTCGTGATCCGCCCGTCTGGGCCTCCCAAAGTGCTGGGATTACAGGCTTGAGCCACCGCGCCCGGCCAATTTCTAGGTTTTTAAATTTTTTTAATCATAAACTTTGCTGAGTTTTGTCAAATTTTTTTCTACATCTATGAAGGTGATCACGTGGTTTTCACTCTTAATTCTGTAAATGTGCTGTATCATGTTAATAGATTTTCATATGTTGAACAGTTCCTTCATCACTGAGAGAAACCCCACTTGGTCATGGAATATGATTCTATTAAGATACTATTGAATTTGGTTTGCTAGGAAATTTCAGAGGATTTTTGTGTCTGTGTTCATCTGGAATATTGGTCAGCAATTTTTTTCTAGTATTTTTAATCTAGTTTTAATCTCAGAACAAGGCTCACCTCATAAAATGATGTTGGAAGTATTATCTCCTCTTCAATATTTCAGCAAGTGGAGAAAGATTGACATTAATTCCTCTCTATATATTTGGTAGAATTCACCAGTTAAGCATCTAGTCCTAGACTTTATTTCTGTTGAGAGGTTTTGCATATTGATTCAATTTTCTTACTAGATATATGCTTGTTAACTCTTTCTATTTCTTCATGATTTAGTCTAAGTAGGTTGTATGTGTCTAGGAATTGATTCATTTATTTGATGTTATTCAATGTGTAGATGTATAATTTGTGTAATACTCTTTTATAATCTTAATTTATGTGGGATCATTTGTAATGTCTCAATTTATAATTTTATTTCAATACTCTCACTTTTTGTCTTAGTCTAGCTGAGGTTTTGTATCAGACAAAATAAAATTTAAGTCAAAATCTTTTTAAAAGGCCACTGAGGCCATTTCTTCCCTTCTGTAAGACATAATTCCTCAGTTTGGCATTCCCACTTCTATACAGTCCAATAACAGACTGGCCTTTCTTAGTCAAATCACCCAAGCAGTTTCTCAGTCTCTTGGTATTCAGTGAAACCTTCATACCCCTTACCATCCTCAATCTTCAGGAAAGGTAGAACAGACTAATGGTCTTTTAAAAACACACCTCACCAAGCTCAGCCTCCAGCTTAAAAAGGAGGACTCTGTCAAGGATAGAGCCCCAAAACTCACCAATCAAGCAAGTAATTATGCTGGACTCCCTTGGACACTCTCTAATTGGATGTCCTGGGTCCTCCCAATTCTTAGTCCTTTAATATCTGTTTTTCTCCTTCTCTTATTCAGACCTTGTGTCTTCCGTTTAGTTTCTGAATTCATACAAAACTGCATCCAGGCTATCACCAATCATTCTATATGACAAATGCTCCTTTTAACAACCCCACAATATTGCCTCTTACCACAAAATCTTCCTTCAGCTTGATCTCTTCCACTCCAGGTTCCCACACCACCCCTAATCCTGCTCGAAGCAACCCTGAGAAACATCGCCCATTATCTCTCCATAACACCCCCCAAAATTTTCACCGCCCCAACACTTCAACACCATTTTGTTTTATTTTTCTTATTAATATAAGAAGACAGGAGTGTCAGACCTCTGAATCCAAGCTAAGCCATCGTATCCCCTGTGACCTGCAGGTATACATCCATATGGCCTGAAGCAACTGAAGAATCACAAAAGAAGTGAAAATGGCTGGTTACTGCCTTAACTGATGACATTGCCTTGTGAAATTCCTTCTCCTGTCTCAGAAGCTCCCCCACTGAGCACCTTGTGACCCCTGCCCCTGCCGGCCAGAGAACAACCCCCTTTGACTGTAATTTTCCACTACCTACCCAAATCCTATAAAACAGCCCCACCCCTATCTCCCTTAGTTGACTCTCTTTTCAGACTCATCCTGCCTGCACTCAGGTGATTAAAAACTTTATTGCTCACCCAAAGCCTGTTTGGCAGTCTCTTCAAACAGACACACGTGACAATTTTCTGTGTCTATGTTGATATGCTCATTTTATGTATTTATTTTCTGTATTCATTGAGCATTCTTTACAATGGTAATTTTGAATTTTTTGTTGAGTAATTCATATATCTCCATTTCTTTAGGACTTATTTCTGGAGATCTTTATTTTTATTTTTATTTTTTTATTTTTTATTTTTATTTTTTGATTCTCTGCTTGGTTCATATGCCCAACTGTTGGTCACAACAGTTTCCTCATGTACCTTGTTACTTTTTGTTGGGATCCATGCATTTGAAAAGTAGCCCCCTCTCCCAGTATTTATGGACTGGCTCCAAACAGGAAAAGTTTTTCATGAAATGACCCAGCTACATATTTTGGAGGCCTCTCAAACATTTTCTGTGAATTTATAAATTCTTAATTAGGGAGATTTTACTGGCTTCCTTTTTTAGAAGCTGAAATTTCCTCCTTCTTGTGGTGTCTGTCTCCACTAATGAAGATTGTGGTGTCTGTCTCCACTAATGAAGATCCTTTGATGTTACTGTAAGCCACCCATTTCTTTTTCTCTTCATTGGCCTCAGGCATTTACAGTATGCCAGCTCCTGTTTGTGCCCTGAGACGAGCAAGAAAACAACCAGTTTTTCAGGCAACTCCCACCCCCATCCCCCTACCCCCCACCCCCCCACCCCCGCAAAGTAAGACTATTTGACACACCTTTTATTCTTCCCTTTTCCCCTGAGGGACAAACTGTCAAGTTGAATCAACCTTTGTCTGCTATACTGTAGGTCCTCTGGAGCTCTTATGTTTCTTTTCAGTATCCTCAAACATCTAGAGTATTCAGATATCCTGTCAGTGCCCCAAGTTAGGTAAAACTGTTATGCTGAGCTGGGGAGAAAGATGATGGTAACTGAGTGTGTGCTAGTTCAGAGGTCTGCCTCTGTTTCCATTGGTTTCCTGTCTGACACCCTTTCCTGTCAACACTTAGATTCAAATAAGGAAGAAATCAGTCTCTTAGATAGTGCCCTCCAAATCTGAACATTAGACATATGTTCCAGTCTTCTGTTTCCTCCCCAGGGAGAAGTGAGGAGTTGGGATCTTCTTTCCAATTGCACATTGCTGAGCTAAGGGCAGGGCTTTGGTAAGTGGGTGTCACCAATTTTCCCATCAACTTCAGTGTGGCTGGCATGATACTTAGGTTGTAGGAGTCTCTTGGCTGGTCTCTGGGTTGCTCACAAAGGAGAATGTTTTGCATATTGTTGAACTGGTGTCCCTTTTGGAGGAGGGTTTGGTACTTATTCAGCTATCTTCCTAACTTCATCCCCCAACAACTAACAAAATTTATTCCTAGTATTATTGTGTCAAGAAAGCCTGTCAGAATTTTTTTTTCAATTAGTTATGTGAAATATGACAGTATTTTATATTTGTTTTCTTTTGTTCAAAGTTTAATATTATTTATTCCTCTTTTTATGTAAACTAATTTGCAGAACACAAGTGTTAGTCAACCAAATTTTAGAACCTTACAAAATAAGATTAGTAGAGAAAAAATTACTGTAATTTACCAATGTAGTGTTTTTAAAATACAACTCTTTGTTTTCATGTAAAATAAAATAATATCCAAAATAGAAACATTTACAAATTTGATCATTCTGTTTCATGACTGAAACAAGAGTGGAACTGATTTTGATTTAATGATCATACTACCATCTGGCATTTTCAATTTTGTTATCTCCACAGATGCCCTAGGATGTGGGAGGCTGGAACAGGAGAAACAGAAAGTAGATGCATAAAATTAACATATCACATAGCATAAAATCTTAAATTTTAAGTATGCAATTACTACAATAAGGACTATCTGAAGTTATAATAATCAGACAAATCAATGTTTAACAATATTTGAAAAGACATATTTCTGAAGGCTTTCTACTTTCTTTGTGCTTTAAAAGATGGATTTTTAAATATGTCTCCATGAAAATAAATATAGGTGCCATTTATATAAAATGTGTTTTCTCCTCTGTGAGATAGCTATAACTGTGGCCAAGGAAATAAGGATAGTAATTAACTTGCTCTTTTTATGTTAAATAAGTGTTTTTAAATATGGAATTATGAAGAGAAAATATTCTAATGTTGAGGATAAACTGATCATTTGAAATGGCATTTATTTTGGAAAAGAAGAGAAATTAGTTCCTAAGGTAAGTATCGGGGCTTTTTTCTTGAAATAGGGACTTATTGTTTGCTTTGATTAGTCTTAAGTTAGCATTCATTATCAATTGTTCAAATTTCTCAGTATCTGGCATGTAATAAGCTATTAACAGAGTTTGGATGATTAACCCTGAAACTGTTAGACTAACATTTCTACTGACTCCATAAAGATGATAGGCATCTGTATCAGTCATGGTCCTGACACAGAACAGTAGCACACAGAGTTTAATATGATATTTCAATGAAATAACTGTTTATAGAAGTGTGAGCAGTGTGAGGAAACCTAAACAGAATGGTAAAATACCTCTTGCCTAGCAACAATGGGAAACCCTTACCACCCCAAACCCAAAGAGATAAGGGAAACCAAAAGGTCGATCCATGCAAAAGGAGATATGCAACAGAAGTTCTTTGGTTCAATAATCGACTTATAATGAGAGATTGTTTACATTACAAGGAAAGATTAAGAACATAACAAGTAGTTGAACAATAAATAGCATTGAATTAGAAGGCATTGAAACCAGAGGACAGAGAGAAATGGTCATTAGATAGAAAGAAGCCAAGTCCTCCATTGAAAGATGATAAAAGGAGAAACAGAAAGATGCAGGGTTAATCTTGTTGTATTTGTTCTAATTTATCAGGTGAAAGAGTAGCATGTGGGTTACATGTTGGAAAATGATGATGAGGAGGAGGAGGAGTCAGAGAGTCATCATAGAGACAATAAATCATTTTTATTAGGACTAACTATATGCTATCACAAGTATATGTTATAAACATTATTGTCATCATTTTACAGGAGAAAAAAACTAAGAGATGGAGAGTTTAACCCATTTTTTCCAGATCATGCCATTCCTGTGTGACAAAGCCATAGTTGACTCGCATACATCCAACTGTGCAGGTGTTAATAACTGTTTGACACACAATTTGTACATAATGCTAGTAATGAGGGAAACAGCAGTTTACAAAAAAAAAAGAAACGAGGTGGTCTTGCTGTATTAAGGACTCATTTAATGATGATGACCTTGGATTTAATGTGGCACTGATATGCTTAGATCTTACATTTCTGGCCTGCAAATCATAGTTGTCTGTGTATAGGTGAAGAGAAGCTGACAGAAAGCTTTAAGAAGAGATCAGAGCAACCAGTGAGGGACAGTTGTTGACATCAGGAAGGACAAAGCATTCTCTGGTGATTGGTATTATTTTTCTCTGATTCTAAGCTATACCTAATATTTCTGGAGGGCCAAAGAGGCCAGAAACCCTACTACAGAAGGGAAATTTCAGTGCTTTATAACCCCTACTGTACAGAAAGTCTGATGCCTTTGCATTGATTTAAGTGTTTTTATATGAATAAATCTTAGGCCTTTAGAAAAGGCAGAACTCCAAGTCAGATTCATTTTAGTGTGACTGTATCATCTACTTTGTTTATGTATAAGGATTCACCAATGAGTCCACACACACATTCATTGTCTGTAGTTCAGAAGCAGGTACCTCAAGAGCGTCTCTTTACCTTGCATGGGTCAAAACAAGTTTTACTGCAAAATGAGAAATCCTCCTATCTGCATGAATGATTATATACCAAGACATTTATAATAAATGTACTTTAGATAAACATCATAACCATACATACTTAAATAAACATCATACATTTAAATTTTCTTAGAATTCATAGTTTATAACTGTGTAGGTACTACGTCAACAGTCTGTGTGCTATAACTATGGGCAACAAATTGCAAATCTTTATTTCTAGGTACAAAATTAGTTAGCAATGGCAGTAATTGCCTACCCCTTTAGTGAAACTAATCATTTTTTCAAAAGCTTAAAGCAGCATAATCTACTGATTTACACTGTGGTTTATTGGCTTCCTGCTAAATAAGGTAACTTGTCAATTAACAGTTGTATTAAGAAACTAGTGAAAATGAAGTAATATCTGTTTGCCAATGTCTTCAATGTTTAAAGAGATCTTGAAAGGTAAAGTTTATATTGTATGGAAAGGGAGAGAGACAGATATGACTCAATAAAGCTGATGGAAGAAAATGATTTGAATTTTATATAGTTTTTAATCTCTATAAAACAGTGGTTTAAAGTAGGGACAAGGAAACTTTCTGATAAAGGGCAGATAATACATATTTTTTGGCTTTGTTGGCTGTACAGTCTCTGTTGCAGTGATCCTGTCATTGTAGAGTGAAAGCAATCATAGACACTAAATAAACAAATAGGTGTGGCTGTGATTTAATAAAATCCTGTTTACAAAAACAGTTGGCCAGCTGGATTTAGTCCAGGAACCACAGTTAGGCAAGGTCCAATATAAAATAATAAGGTGCTAGGTTATTGCCTATTTAATGTGATAATGAAGTACTATTGAAAGATATTTTAGAAAACAGGCTTTCACTTTAAATGAGTTGATTTTAGGGTACTTTTAAATACATATGTGAAGAAGCATGTTAATTACAACAGTGATTTCTACTAATCATTGATTCAAGTAAGACTAAGATTCACATTATAAAGACAACACCTAATTAGAAGACAGGAAGGAATATGATAGCCCAAAATAAAGTGGCCAAAGGGGATCGAAAGAAAGAGCCAAATACGAAACTTATGGAAGAGTTAGAGTGTAAACTATTTGGTGATGAATTGGCTATGTATATTACTTATACTTCTTCAATGGTGCATTTCCTGATATTTCCATTCACACTTAATGTTTTTAAATTGCTGTTGTACAATACATATCAACCACTCACCCCATTACCATTGAATATCTTTTCCAACACTTTTTATTCCAAATTTATTGATAAAATTCTGTTTGAACATCAGCATCTTCATATTAGCATATCAGCAAGCTTCTCTTTTGATTTATATCCTTTTATTCATTGATTACATGAATATGTATTGTGATACTGAAATTTAGGAAATATTTTTCTGGGTGGGAGAAATATACCAGTGGAAAAAGCCAGCAAAATCCTTGGTCCCGAGGAGCTTGCAATCAAGAGATAGATGAATGAACAGATAATTTCACAGAACAATCATGTTAATATGCTACAAGAGTAATGTGATTGACAATTAACAAAGGTATTGGTGATAAGGATGGAGTTTAAACAACAATTGATTTGGTAGTTGGGAAAGGCCTCTGAAAAGAGGCATCACTAAGTTAAGATCCGAATTATAAGAATATGGCAATGGTGCTAAAATCTAGATCCGAAGCTTTCCAGTCATAGGAAATGGCAAATACAAAGTGTTTCTGCTGGAAATAAACATAAATGTGATCATGGTATCTCCCCTGCCAGGTAAGTTCCAGAAATAGAAAGTTATAGGTGAAGCTGAATAAGTGAGAAAGATAATGGTGTGAATTTAAGTCAGAGCATTAGGCAAGGAACAGATTACATGAGTTTTGTAAACAAAGGTGAGGAATTTAGTTGTATTTTAAGCACAGTGGAAGAATATGAAGAGTTTTAGCAAAACAGTCACATAATCAGTTTCATGTTTTACGAAAATTGCTCTGGCTACTGTAGAAAAAATAGAATAAATAAGAGCAAGAACAGACGTAGAACAACAAATTAGGAGATAAGGCAGTAGTCAAAGCAAAAGATTAATTCTGTGTTTGCATTTTTAAAATCACTTTCAACAAATCTCTTAACAGGAAATTCTGATTTGTCAGTACGTAGAACTTATCATTTCCAGGCATACATCATACGTATTGATGGAATTTAACAATTCAATTTTTTTTTTTATTTTTTACATTGGGTGGCAATTTAGATTTATGTTTCTATTTTTTATATATTTTTATTTTTTATGTATTTTTTACTTATTTTTAATTTTTATTATTTTTATGCATTTTCAAGGGTATTTATCCTTAATATTTCTTAGCTTAATAAAATAAAACAAAAATAACAGATAAAGAACCTTTTTTATTCTATGATTCTAGAAGAAGATGTCTATAGGATGTCTATAGGATTCACATATGGTTTCTGTAGTCTCATGAACCCAGCAATTCTATATTTTAGAATTTTTTAATATGTCAGAGAAAAGTCACAATTTAAATTCTCAAATATTATATTTAATCAATATCTGTAGAACACAATGAAGAATATTAATTTCTATTAAGAATATTCTTAATATTCTATTAAAAGTATTAGTATTGACAACCACAACTTACTATTTAGTACAACCACATAATATTATTACCCAACAGGTACAAACTTTAGTTATGCTAACATTTAATTACTACAGTAATTAGCAATTTAAATATGCTATGTAAAGCATATGTATAATTATATCCATTTTAAAATTGAGAAAACTGAGACGAGATTTTTAGACTTGTTGGAGAACACAGCAAATAAGAAATGGAGATGGGAGTCAATACAGATTATTCTGGTTCCAAAGTCCCCGTTTGTAACTACTATTGCTTCTACATTACTATAAAATAATAAGTAAATATTGGCCAATGTGTCTATGGATATTTTATGAGAATAATGTTTGACAACCTATTACATAGCTTGGAGTAGTGATTTCTTACATTTTTACACACACATACTATTCCTTTTTGACTTGATATGATGGAATCTTAGCTATAGGGAAATGAAAATGACAACAATGACTTAGTTTTAAAGAAACATAAATCTAAATTACCACCCCATGTTAAAAAGAAAAAAAAAAAAAAGGATTTGAATTGTTAACTTAAATTCCATCAATATGTATGCCTGGAGATGGTAAGTTCTATGTACTGGCAAATCAGAACTTCCTTTGAAAACTGGAAAAAATATTACCATGTTTTGAATTGGAAACCATCAAGCACAAGAGAGAAGTTTGACACAAATAACTGGAGTGTACATGATTTATGAAGAAATAACCCACACTATTATTGTTATTTGTATCTTAAAAAGAGAAAATTTACAAAGTTTATCCATACTTATCTTATTTAGAGATTTATTTATCATGGTTATGTAAATTTAGATCTGGTGGTTAATTGTTTCAGTTAAAAAGTACAGATCCCAAAGTTTTGTTTGATTCTCTAAATCTTTTATACAAATCATAAAGATAACAATGGAATATTATTAAAAAATATATTAATTGCTCACTGGACACCTTTACACGTTTTTACAACTATGTATTAGGAGACAGCATATTTACAAATATACACAATTTCATAATATAACATCAAGGATAGCTAAGTAGCATAGACTGAATATTTAGTACATACCATGCATGATGTTAAGCAATGTTTCTGCTATAATTCTCATAAAACCTTGTGCTATTTTTAAGAAAATAATCTAATTTTACTGTGTAGGAATTCATAGTTTCCCACAGTTTACTGGCCATTTCTTGAGGGGTCATAGCTATTATGAAACAAAGATAAATTGAAACTCAGGCCTTTAGCTCCTTCATCTTAAGACTGAGGTTTAAGAGACAAATGGGGAGGCCGAGACGGGTGGATCACGAGGTCAGGAGATCGAGACCATCCTGGTCTACACAGTGAAACCCCGTCTCAACTAAAAAAAAAAAAATACAAAAAACTAGCCGGGCGAGATGGCGGGCGCCTGTAGTCCCAGCTACTCGGGAGGCTGAGGCAGGAGAATGGCGTAAACCCGGGAGGCGGAGCTTGCAGTGAGCCGAGATCGCGCCACTGCACTCCAGCCTGGGCGACAGAGCGAGACTCTGTCTCAAAAAAAAAAAAAAAAAAAGAGACAAATGAAGAAATACTTCCTGGTGCAATTATGTGAGGGATTTAAGAACATCTTATAGCACAAATAAGACTGCCTTTTCTATCCTTCAGTTCTCATACCTTAACTTCTTATGGATTTTTGATATTTGAAGTTAAGACATTATGACTTGTATGTCCCTAGTTAAAACCGAACTATAACCACAGACCTATTCCATTAATTTTATATTGTAAAAATTTCTCTCAATGTCTCTATGAAGATTTCCCTCAAAGAAAGCTGATATCTAAGATCACACCACTGAAGGAGGAAACTGGGTATATTTGACTGCAGAAAAGGTTAGCCTGGATTATTAAGAGCTGTTTTCCTGATGGGCAGATCACAGAGACAGAATTGCCATGTCTCATCTTGTCACAGACCTTTTGCCATCGACTGGGATGAGAATATTGAAAACTGAAGGGACAAAACAGAAAGCACAAATTCTTTTAACCTCAATATTTTGCCTATTAAATAGGTGATCAGATATCTTAGTTTGTCTAAGTTTTGCACCTGTTGTCACATCATAATTATTAAAAGGATCTCTGTTTACTCCCTCTTAAAGAAATCATATGAAAACAAATTATTATCATACCTGTTTAATTGTGAGCATATTAAAAATGAGTAACTTCCCTAGGGTGAAATAATTCATAAGTGGAGAAATTTCATATTGAACCCAGAGAATCCTTCTCCTCTGCCCACTATCCTCTCTAGTAACTTTCTCATATATAATAAGTGCTTATTAATGCCATTGTCTTCTTTTCTCTATCAAATTACATTTCCCTCTGACCCCTCTCAGACAATACTTCTTTTGTAATTCCTCTCTTCAACTTTCTTTAATATGTTTGCTTTACTTAGCTATCATATTAAAATATTCACAGCAGTAAAAATGCATTGTCTGAAGTTATCCATGGGTTTTGTATGCTGGATTGATGTTCTTCTTTCCTTTACTCCCTTCATTTCCATAGCACTCCTTGAACCCCAATAACGCACATTCATCTCAGTCTGCCCTTTCTTCTGTGTGCATGATGTACTTTTGCCCATACCATTTGAGACTGAAACTTTGGTGAAGATTGCCACTTTCTGGTTCTTTAATTACTAGTAGTCTGTTTTTCAAATTTTGGTTGAAATATATACAAATGTATGGACTGGACGGTGGCTCATGCCCGTATTCCCAGCACTTTGGGAGGTCGAGGTGGGCGGATCATGAGGTCAGGAGATCGAGACCATGCTAACACGGTGAAACCCTGTCTCTACTAAAAATACAAAAAATCAGCTGGGTGTGCTGGCGGGCGCCTGTAGTCCCAGCTACCTGGGAGGCTGAGGAAGGGGAATGGAGTGAACCCGGGAGGCGGAGCTTGCAGTGAGCTGAGATTGCGCCACTTCACTCCAGCCTGGGTGAGAGAGTGAGACTCTGTCTCAAAATAAATAAATAAATAAATAAATAAATAAATAAATAAATAAATAAATAAAAATAAAAATAAAAATAATAATAAGAAAGAAAGAAAGAAAGATCTTATCTACTAATGATGTATCTACATAAGTTTAACTTGCTTTTGTACTGTGATCCAAACCATGACAGATGCATTTCAAAGCTATCTTTCTGCCCACTTTGACCAATCAACCCATTTGGTTTCCCTGATGCCTCCAGTAAGGATAAGTCCAAGATGGCATATTCTCATTATATTTGCTAGTGACAATTCCTTTCTTTAAGTTTATTTTCCTATCTCTCGACTATATTTAGTTTTGCTAATTACCTCCCCCCCCCCCCCCCCCCCCGCCACACACACACACCTTTTGGAAATGGGACTACAGCCTGATGAAACTCTACTCTTACTTTTCTGTGGTGTCTCCTGTGGTCCTATTCAAATTCATGGCTCTAACAATCATTCTAAGGGTTTGACTCCTGAGCCATATACTCTTAGAACTGGTTTCTCTGCTGAGCAACATTTCCAAATCTCTTCCTATTCTCTAGATACCTAAACATAAAGACACTTCTAAACTAGCATGAATTTTTAGAGTATCTAATCGCTGGAAAGAATATGCCTTCCTAACGTGAAATTGATAAACAATGGCAACTATAGAGTGCATAAAAGAGCATAAGAAACATTGTGATTATCCCCGTATGATTACTTTGCTGCTTCAAGAAAGAAGCTGCTGCTGCTTTGAGTTATCAAAAATAGTTTTAAAGTATTATTTTCAAATATGTTTCTGATATTTTAGGAACCCTCCCTCTAAACCCTAACACATGCTTAGCCTAACCATCATTACATTTGAGAGTAGATTCATTTTTTTTCTTATGTATCCCATTTTGGGTATTATAGTGCCAATATCTAGTTTACCAGAAGTAAAATGTTATTGAGTTGATGTAAATCATCACATTTTATAACAACCTTGACCAACTTTTTATTTTTCTTCCGCCTTCCCTTTTATTTTTTCCCTATAATATTGTTTCACATTCCAGATAATGCTAGCAGATATTAAAGATAAACCTTAAAATTGTAGTGTTTATAACAGAGCATGTAGCCATTTCAGCACTGAGGTTCTTGACATGCTGCCTTCTTCAATGCAAGGTTTCCATATCCACCCTGATCATGGATTATTGAGCTGAAAGATGGGGCAAAAGATGTGGAGCACTCATTTATTGGGAGAAATTCCTTTTACAAACAATTTTATGGTAGATTAAAATAAAGCAAATACTAATTCCAACTGTATAAGTATGTAACAATACAAAATAGATTGTTCTAATTTTTTTTTTTTTTTTTAACAATGATGTCTCCCTTGCCTTTGAGAGAAAATATTGCATTGCAAAGCTGATGGGTGTTTGAGTGAAAAAATATATATCAAGCTCATCCTTAATGTAACCTGGTGATCATACTTTGGCTGATATGAGATTGGACATTAGCTTGGAGATGAGCCATTTTATTAAGCCACAGTGACCTCCTCTCTTCACTAAATTTGAATGGAAGATAAACTTCTTCCAGAAATTAAGTGGTAAATTTTGGGAATGTTCAGAATCGGTATCTTTTATCTTTTTATTCTGTTGTTAGATGTGTATGATGGGTTGCAAATAATTTATTTACTTTTGTCTTTTTTTATCCTTAACCTTTACTTCAAGGAAGTCTAGAAATCTGGTCCAACACTGTGACCAGGAAAAAAGTAAAATAAGTGTGGTGAATTTGCATCCAGTTTCTTCCCTACTGTCTCATCTCTGGTAATTATTAACTTTTCGTTAGCTGTAGCCTTTTAAGTAGCCTCCTTCTTGCCTTTCCATCCTTTCATTATGCTTCCATTCAAAATTAACACAGAAAGATCCTGTACACATAACTAGGAATTCAGAGTTTTATAAATCAGTCTAATATGCATTTTACAAGAGTAGCTGCCATTTCGTATTCTATTCTCTAACCAAACCAGACTGTGTATTGTTCCTTGTGCAGGCAAAGACTTTTCCATCTTCATAAATTTGCTCATAGAATTCCAAAACTACTTGGAAGAAGTGGTACAAATGACCACTCATAAAATCATCCCAAAGTTCCAGGTAGGATTTGCCTTATCCTCCTCTCTGTTCACATAGAAATACGTCTGCAACTAAATTATAGAAATAGTGTATAATGCAATTCCTTTCTCTTCCATGGAAGTGAAAGCCAAGAATATCTTATTCATTCAAAATTGTATTATTATTGGAGCCTAAGTGACTTTATTTATATGTTTATTATCGTGAGCTAAATAGGAAAATACTTTGTAAGTTATAAAGTTCTGTGAAAATATTTTAACATTGTAGCATAGCCTTGTACAAATTTACTCTGTTTAAATTTATATAATCTTTTTAAGTCTCAGTTCCCTCAAGATGTATATAATAATGGTCACTACCTGGAAGGGGTATAGAACAAAGCAAAAACAAAACAAAAACAAACACCAAACAAAAACTTTCTTGCTTCTGATACAGCCTAGAAAAAGTTCTCAAAAGATGCTTATTGTTGTAATTAATATTTTGCTGTCTCATATATGGTGGTTATATCAACCTAAGTATCATTCTCTGGAGGTGAGATATATTCCCTAGGTCTCAGAAAGGATCTAAACATTCCTTTGGTAGGGAAGATCATCTTTCCACTAATATCACTTTCTGAATACATTCTGGAAAGTGTTTAGGAGCTGCAGAAAAACAAATAAAAGACTACCTACTTATAGACCGAGTTATTTTGAGAATTTAGCGTTTAAGCTCTGTAGACTGTATTTACAGCTATTTCAAGGTACAATTTGTATTATTAGATATCACTTTTATTATCGTCATTATCATAATAATGGTCACACTAGTGCTACGTAGTAGAGTATTAAAGCAATTACATAAGAGTAGTGTGTTACAAAGCAATACAAGAAAGACACTATGAGTCCTAAGGTGCTTTCTAATTGACTCTTTCAATTTTGAAATATAATTACAGGTTTACAAAGCTTCACATGCAAATAAAATGAATTATCAAGAAATTAAGGTGATCATAGTACCAGAAACTTAATATATCAATTTTCCATAAACATTGCATATATCTGTTATTTCATGTTATATTCAAACATAATAGGATACTAAAAATATATAAATGTGTGCGAGTGTGTTTGTGTGAGTATACATATATTTCCCTTACCATAGAAGAACATCTTTTTTTCCCAAAAATGTGGAATTCAGGAAATTACAGTACATATGGATATCTGTCTTTACATGTTCAATTGTTTGTCCTTACAGGTTTCAAAAAGGCATATAGTTATATAAATTTAAGATTAAAATAAAGAGCCATGAAACACTTTTCCACTCCTCACCTATGACTAAGTGCTACATGAGAAACTGTCCCCTCATCATATTTCATTTATTTTAAGGTTTATCAATTAAATAAATACAAGAGAAAAGCAGAAGCTTAAAAGGAGAGATAGTACATGCAATGGTATACCTAAGAAGAGATAATAGTTTAAGATTATGGATTCATACTTAAAACAAGGGATCATTAAATTTCCAAAAGGAAAATAGTATTTATTCCCTAATTCTCACTCACCCTATGCAGGACCAGCTTCATGATATTTTACATTTGCACAGGACTCAATGCTTAGAAGGTTCTTGCTGTTGGTTTCATGCTCTTTTGGTACCATTTTAAAATTCTGAATAATTTTTTAATAAGCAGTCCTTTATCTTCATTTTGCAGTATACCCTGCCATTTATATAGCCAGTCCTGTCCCCAACTATAGTAGAAACCAGTTTATGTACTAGTCAGTTCACAAAAGTTTCTCTAAACTCATGAACACCCTCCATACTTAGGGGTGGACTTTCAAGAGCTGTTATCTGCAATTCTGACTTCTTGACTACAATAATTTGATTAGTCATAATCTTGTGTGAATTATTTTATTAACCACTTAAAAATGAAATAAAATATACTCTGCATTGTATAGTAATGGAATTCTGTATATAGAATAATAAATAAATAAAATATTAATTAGTAAGTCCATAAAATTAGTAAATTTGAAAATTCTACTCTGTCTAAAAAAAAAAAAAAAGAAATAGGAAGCATAGCAGCTAAGAAGACAGCAAAACATTTTTTCATAGTACATGAATTTAAGGATATTTATTATCTCCTATAAGTCAGTATTTCCAGTTCTCCTAGTGATTCTTTTAACTTTTATCAGCTCAGGTGTTTCTAAAAATTGACCAGGAACAGTATATATACACCAGTAGTGAATTCAACAATGTCATAAGTTTTATGAATCTTGATGGAAATCTGAGTTTGGTCTCAATCATTGAAATCACAAAAGGCAGAGATTTAGCACAGGATTCCTTATTTTATATTCCAATATTTTACTTTCTAGTATATTTTCTTATAGTTTTCCTTCATAAAGTGCTTAATATGTGAGTGGCATGTAGTTGTATTTCAAATAAACTTGTATTGCCAGATAGTACTCCTGCACAATAAAAATTGTTGAAAACAAAGTTTCCTTTTGTTAATCCTGGAAAAAAAATACTGAATATAATATATGTTGTATGTGGCAGAGCAAATAATAAAGGAAGTTAAAAAAGTTATCTGCAATACTTTATTTTCTCCTTAAAAATAAAAATCTAAAGGAACATTTTCAAGTTGTTCCAGTATATTGATATGTAAGGCTATAAATTAAAGAAATCAAGAGAGATTTAAATTAACTACAAAAACAATAGGATCTAGATAAACTAAGAGTGAAATAAAGCTGCACCCATGTGATCTTCAAAAAGAGGAAAAGAAAAAGATTCTGGGGAGTGTGAGAATAAAGCTAAACAAACTTCTAGACCTTTCATTAAAAAAAAAAAAAAAGAAAAGAAAAGATTTAAAGAATTTTTATAATGCTTGCTATATGAGATACAATGTATTCTTTCCTTTATCCCTATCCCAAGACAATATCTGTAAACACAATATGATTTGCCAATGTGCTTAGAGTTGGGTTAGTGTTGGAATTGTCAAGTAGGTAGGTGGAGATGCTCCATATTAAGTTAGGAAAGGCTGCAGTTCAATTCCATATATATTTCATATGTATCATAATTTAAAATTTAACTTTACTCATTTCCTTCTGGGCAATGTTTTACTTTTAAGTATGTTTCCATTAAGGAAACATTAAATTCTAAATATATTGAATATCTGTGTAGACTGATCACTCAAAATATAATCAAGTTAGTCATAGTTATCATTATTCATAGTTCTTAGGGAGTTTATTATTTTAACTATATTTTACTAATCTAAGTTTTTAAAAAATAAACTTTTCATTTTATAATAGTTTTAAGTTTATGGAAGAGTTGCAGGAATATTAGTCTTCTCTTAAATTTCACACCTAGTTTGCCCATGATACATCTGTTCCAACTAATGAACTGATATTGATACATTATTATTAACAAAAATCCATACATTTTTCAGATTTTATAGCTTTTATGTCATTTCATTTTTCCGTTATAGGGTCCTATATAGGACGTTATTTTGCATTTGGTGGTCATATCTCCTTGAGCTCACATATACTGTGATAGTTTCTCAGACTTTCCTTGGTTTTGATAATACAGGCGTATCTCATAGGTATTGTGAGTTCAGTTCCAGACAATCTCAATAAAGTGAATCACACAAGCTATTTGGTTTCCTAGCACGTATAAAGATTATGCTTACACTATACTGTAATCTATTAAGTGTGCAATACCATTATGCCTAAAAATCAATGTGTATATCTTAAATTAAAAATGTTTATTGCTAAAAAATTCTAATGATCATCTGACTCTCCAGCAAGTTATGATGTTTGTGCTGGTGGAGGATCTTGCCTCAATATTGGCTTTTGCTGACTGATGAAAGAAGGTTGGGATATCTTTGACAATTTCTTAAAATAAGACATCAACAAAGTTTGATACATCAATTAACTTCCTTTCATGAAAGATTTTTCTGGAGCACGGAATGCTATTTGATAACATTTTACCCATGTAGAACTTCTTTCCAAATTAGAGTCAGTCCTCTCAAACCCTGCCACTGCTTTCTCAACTAAGTTTATGTAATATGCTAAATCCCTGTTATTTCAATGCTGTTCACAGCATCTTCACCAGGAATAGATTACATCTCAAGAAACCACGTTATTTGCTCGTCCATAAAAAGCAATTCTCATCTCTTCAAGTTTGATCATGAGACTGCAGCAATTCAGTCACATCTTTCAGCTCCACTCCCACTTCTAGTTCTCTTGCTATTTCTACCACATCTGCAGTTACTCCCTGCATTCAAGTCTTGGATCCTCAATGTCATTTATGAAACTTGGAATCAACTTTTTCCAAACTCCTATTATTGTTGATATGTTGACCTCCTACCATGAAACACTAATGTTCTTAGTGGAATTTAGAATGGTGAATCTTTTCCAGAAGATTTTAAATTTACTTTGCCCAGATCCCTCAAAGAAATCGCAATCTACTGCATCTGTAGCCTTATGAAATTTATTTCTTAAACAATAAGATTTGAAAGTAAAAATTACTCCTCAATTCATGGACTACAGAAGGATATTTTGTTAGCAGACATGAAAGCAACATGAATCTCCATTGTATACCTCTATTAGAACCCTTGATTGACCAGGTGCATTATCTATAAGTAGTAATATTTTGAAACAAATCTTTTCCTGAGCAGTATGTCTCAAGAGTGGGCTTAACATAGTCAGTAAATCATGCTGTAAACAGATGTGCTATCATTGAGGCTTTGTTCTTCCATTTCTAGAGGTCAGGCAGGGTAGATTGAACATTATTCTTACAGGGCCTAGAATGTTCAAAATAGTAAATGAGATTTGGTTTCAACTTCAAAGTCATCAGCTACATTAGCCTCTAACAAGAAAGTCAGCCTGTCCTTTGAAGCTGTGAAACCAAACATTGACTTCTGTTCTCTAGCTATGAAATTCCTATCTGGATCTTCTCATACATATAAAACTGTTTAGTTTCCATTGAAAATCCATTGTTCATCTTAGTCATCTTCATCAATTATCTTAGCTAGATCTTCTGAATAACTTGCTACAGCTTCTACATTAGCACTTGCTGCTCTACTTTGCAGTTTTATATTATAGGGATGACTCCTTTCCTTAAACCTCATGAACAAACATCTGCTAGTTTCAAACTTTTCTTCTGTGACTTCCTCGTCTCTCTGTCTTCACGGAATTGAAGAGAGTTAGGACCTTGCTGTGGATTAAACTTTGGCTTGGGCAAATGTTTTTGTTGGTTTTATCTTCTATCCAGGTCACTCAAAGTTTCCGCGTATCAGCCATAAGCCTGTTTTTATCATTCGTATGTTCACTGAAATAGCACTTGTAATTTCCCTCACAAACTTCCCCTTTGCATTCATAACTTGGTTAACTGTTTGGTGCAAGAGGCCTGGCTTTCAACCTGTCTCAGCTTTCAACCTGCTTTCCTCACTAAGCATAATCATTTGTAGCTTTTGATTTTAAATGAGAGATGTGCTACTCTTCCTTTCACTTGAAGATTTAAAGGCTATTGTAGAGTTTCTAATTGGCATAATTTCAATATTGTTGTTTCTCAAAGAATAGAGGGACTGAGGAGACGAGGAGGAAAGAGGTAATCACCAGGGTGTGGAGCAGTCAGAACACATACATTTGTTGATTAAGTTTGCGATCTTAAATGGGCACAGTTTGTGGTGCCCCAAAACAATTACAATGGTAACACTACAGATCACTAATCATCTTAACAGATATAGTAATAAAACAGTCTGAAATATGGTGAGAATTACGAAAATGTGACCCAGAGACACGAAGTGAGCACATGGTGTTGGAAAAACGACACCAATGAACTTCTTTCAAAATTAGAGTCAATCTTCTCAAACCCTGTGACTGCTTTCTTAACTAAGTTTATGTAATATGCTAAATCCCTGTTATTTCAAAGCTGTTCACAGCATCTTCGCCAGGAACAGATTACGTCTCAAGAAACCACGTTATTTGTTCATCCATAAAAAGCAACTCTCATCTCTCTAAGTTTGATCATGAGATTGCAGCAATTCAGTCACATCTTGCTGGACACAGTTACCACAACCCTTCAATTTGTTAAAAAACAAACAGACACACACACACACACACACACACAACACAGCAATCAGCAAAGCACAATAAAACAAAGTAGGCCTATTTTAAAAGTGTTGAGGAACATGATGAGATATTTTATGAAAAATCCTTAAGTCTGGGTTTTTCTGATGTTTTTCTCACGGCTAGACAGGGTTTATCTATTTCAAGGAAAATAAAGAGGTAAAGTGCCGTTTTCATTGTACTATTTCAAGGGGATACACTATCAACATATATTTATATACTATAAACAACAACTTATTAATGATGTTAACCATGATTAACTCACTAAAGCAGTATTTTCCAGGTATCTTGATTGTACAGATGTTATTTTTCCCCTCATTTTCATACTATATTCTTTAGAAAGAAGTCACTATATGCATCTCATACTTAAGTGGTGAGCAGTTATGCTGTATCTACTTGATGGGGGAGTATTTAAATAAGTTATTGAGAATTCTCTATAAATTATTTGGAATTTTTCTAATAATGAGTTTTCAACATCATGCAGAAACTTATCTCCAAATCCAATTTCATTTGTATTACACAAAATTAATAATACATTTTAATTATAAAAAATACATTGAATTACTACAAATTCCTGTTATGAATAGAAAACTAATTCTTATGAAGATACTTTATTCCTGCTCTAAAATCTTGGACACTTTTTCTTTTTTTTTTTTTTAATGAATGGCCCAGACTCTTCAGGAAGACAAACACATTGTAAATTGGACATATTTCCATATGTGAAACTTTGACTTACCCGTTTTAGAATATCTTTGAAAAACAAATAACCATAGTTCCATATAGTAAAATTAATGAGCTGGTCTCTGGTGCTACTTTGTGTCTCTCTGTGATATGGTCCTAAATCATTTCTTTCGGCGATCTCATTTTTGTCAGGTAATTCTCAGGAAAAAATTTAGTTCTTTTTCCCTTTTATTGAGCATTTCTTGACTCAATTCAGTGAACAATACTTGTGAGAACAGAGCTGAGTGACCTTTTTAATGGACTCTCACCTCGTATAGAGATGTCTCTATAACCCTTTGACACGCAGTACTATGTAGCTCAGAATCTTTAACACTTTTGATATAATTTCTAATATCTATCAGTTTTGAGGAAAACCAAATTTAAACCTCACAGTGGCAGGTCAAAAACTGGGAAGTCATTACCTCAGATGCTGGAAAAGAAGTTTCCTCAAGAGTAAATAAGATAATGGTCCATTTACTAACCATTTGGAAAAATCTTTGGGTTTTCAAAGAATAACATCCAAGCCCAAGAGTTGTGTTTTCCTCTCCTACAGGATTTCTTATATACAATACTATTTATTCCAAGTAATAAAATAAGCCAATTACAGAAGCTCAGGTCTATGAGTAACTATTACAGAAAGGCAAAGGAAAGTGACACATATACTGTGAATTTATAGGCTATCTCTGGCTGAAATAGTTTCATGCTACCTTTTTTAACAGAAACTTTCATACTTTGAGAAAATTGTTTTGAGAACTAATAAATAATGAAAGGAGTAAAGTCGAGGGGTTGTCTTGTTAATTTATGACTAACTCTGAAGTATTTAGTGGGCATGCTAAAAACAAAAATAAGTATAAATACTTCTAATAATTCTATAATTTTTTATATCAATGAAACTTAATTGTCTTCAATATGAAGGACTGTCAGATATCCATGGCAAGAAATGAAAATGGCAGCTCAGGTTGTGGTGGCTGTGTTGACCTAAAAAGTGAGAGCAGAAGGTACAGACATATTTTTGTTTCTGGAAGTTGCCCTCCTATGTCCTTATAGACGACACAAAGGATGTGAGCTGTAGAGGACACTTGGACTTTGCCAATGCAGTAAACCTGCTAGTAACTGGTTATTTCCTAAAAAGCTCTTATAAGAGGAAATAAGGTTCTCTAAAGTCACCACTCTTCAGCTGTGTCAAAAATCTGATTCTATTTGCCTGTCCTTGAGATACAATGCTGAACATAAACAGATCCTGGAATGGGAGAGATGACAAACCAGTGCCGTACAACATGGTGTCGCTGTAAATCTAGAAGCCTTATATAAGTCAGAATTAGGCCCCCAAATCAGTTTAAATGTTGCGAATATGGCAGTGATATGATATCTGACCTGAAGTGGGTGCCTGTATAAAATTAAATGGGTTCTGAAATTTAACTGTCTCAGTGTCACCAGTATCCTAATGGGGCTCTGTAATCAGTGTATATCAAAGCTAGTTCTAGGCAAAATTGTTTGGTGGCAATTTTATCTTAATTGTTAGTTTATATCTCTAGATTCATTCTTTTTATCAAGTTATTTAATAATTTGGTCCCCTTTACATATAAAGCATGTCCATCCTGGGTGTGTTTGACCAATTATTTGTTCTTTTCTTGCTGTGCTCTGTGTAACAGGAGTGATAATCTTGTATTTTCTGGGCAACTCTGTCATCTACTTCTAGGTAGTTTAGGACAAAGGTAGGCACAGATAAAAATTAATTGAAGAAATAGAAAACACAGGGTATTTCTCTCTCCCTCTCCCTTTTTCTCTGAATTGGGTAGTGTCCAGAATCTGTGTATCCTTTGTGGCTCCCACTTTTTCAGGACATGTCCACAAGATTGTAGCTTCTGCCTGTTAATGCTATCTTCTGGCTTAGGTTAAACCTCCTCTTCGTTTATCCCTCCTAATTAGTGTTGGTAGTGGCTTCCTACTGTGAGATATTTGGCTTCTCCATCTGTGTAACCAAACCTCTGCATTACAGTCCTGTTATGGAAAATACTTGAAATGATTTCTACATCCTGGCTAACACGGTGAAACCCCGTCTCTACTAAAAAATACAAAAATCTAGCCGGGCGTGGCGGGTGTCTGTAGTCCCAGCTACTCCGGAGGCTGAGGCAGGAGAATGGCGTGAACCCGGGAGGCGGAGCTTGCAGTGAGCTGAGATCTGGCCACTGCACTCCAGTCCGGGCGACAGAGCGAGACTCCCCCTCAAAAAAAAAAAAAAAAAAAAAAGAAATGATTTCTTATATCCTGAATAGTTATGACTGATGCAAAATGTAGTTATTTAACATAAATACAATCTCATGATTCATTAAACTAAGCTCATGTTGATATAGATAACTCATATTTCGTCTGCACCCTTCCTGCTTTAAAGATTTAGACAACATCAGCTCAAAATTTTACTGTACTTTCAGGGGAAAGTTCAATATTCTCCCTAATATATCTTTAGATTCCTGCGGTTCTCTCTCTCTCTCTTTTTTTTTTTTTTTTTTTTTTGTAGTGACATCTAGCTCAGAGTTCCATCTTCTTCTAAATTATTTAACCTTATTAATTTTCTTTTCACTGAGTAGGTACTCTCTGTATTTACACTAACCACGCAGAAGTAGAATCAGTCCTTTCTGTGATTTGTACATACATTAAAAAAATTTTCGGCTGGGCGCGGTGGTTCAAGCCTGTAATCTCAGCACTTTGGGAGGCCAAGACGGGCGGATCACGAGGTCAGGAGACCATTTTGGCTAACACGGTGAAACCCCGTCTCTACTAAAAAATACAAAAAACTAGCCGGGCGAGGTGGCGGGCGCCTGTAGTCCCAGCTACTCAAGAGGCTGAGGCAGGAGAATGGCCTGAACCCGGGAGGCGGAGCTTGCAGTGAGCTGAGATCTGGCCACTGCACTCCAGCCTGGGCGACAGAGCAAGACTCCGTCTCAAAAAACAAAACAAAACAAAACAAAACAAAACAAAAAAGATTTCAAAATATGTAAAAAGTGATACAAACAAGCCATCCAATGCCACTACCATTATACTTCTCTGGGATATTTTCTTTCTCTTTCTTTTTCTATCTTCTCCTCCCTATCCTTCTTAACTTCAGCACATTTTTTCCTCCCATTGCCTCAGTAAATATCTAACTCTTTTCTTCTACTTTTCAAAACAATTTTCAAAGTCAACTACAAAGTTACTTCTGCATCTATAACTCCATCATACTGTTCAGTTAGCAAAAATATAAATTATTTCATAAGATGTATACCCTTTAGTAAGCAGTCTTGTTTGCAAAAAAACATTTCTCTTTTATTTCACATGAATCAATTCTTTGATTTCATTTCCCATTTTCCTTCCTCAAGCCATTCCAGCTTCTTTCTAGTTTGAGCTACACATTTTTATAGTTGTTTTAATAATAGATGTTTTGTTTTTATTTATTTTAATTCTACATACATCAGAAAAATGGAGTTTCTATTTTGTCTAATACCATCAAAGTGAGGTGGAGTCTAGGGATTTAGTGTAAAACAAGGTATCTTTTATATATTTTTCTCTCTTTCCGAGAGTTTTCAATTTAGTGTATTAGTTATTTATTGCTGCATAACAAATTATCCTAGATAACAATGGTTAGTTTATTTTTGCAGTTTGACTGCTAATATAGCACTGAAAATATACCTTGGATTAAAGAGATTGGTTACACAACTACAGCAAAAATTTTGACTGGATAATAGGACACTTAGGATTTTTTACAGAAAAAGAGAGAGAAAACTTAATAGCTTCAAAAGTAAATATGAAAATCAGGACATAATGAGATAAGAGAAGAAATAAAGTAAGACTTCCCAGATTCTATCTTGCATCCTCTAGTTGTTGCTGTATTATTCATTCATTTACAAAGAAGGAAGAGCTTTGCAACTGGAGAGGGGAAATAATATCTTATGCTTTTAAAAGTTTAAGTTTGAAATATTTATAGGAGATATACATGAAGATATCATAAGATTAAATATAAACTTGGGACTCAAAGAAAGTTATAGAAGAGATAATGGCAGTCAATATCAGATATATATGTACAGAAACACTATTGTATTAATGTAAACATTGTCTCTAAAGAAATTGAAGTTTCTTTCTAAAATTGAAATTCAAGCTCTCTTACAAGCCTATATTTTCTGACAGTAACATTAAATATATATACACACACACACATATATATATACACACATATATATATGCACACACACACATATTAGACCATTCTTCTGTTTTTTCATTTATTTTTCTGATCTAAAAAGTTAAACAGTTCCTTTAGGTAAAAGCATGCAAAGTCATTCCCTGGAAAATGATTCCACCCATTTGGAGTAGCTTTCTCTAGTACAATTTGTAATTGATAATATTAACATGTCCCTGAATTTTCTAAGACTTTTGTCACTATATAATTTAATAGATAGTAGACATTTTATTATATTAATAAAGGTTTTCATATTTAAATTTGTTGGAAACTGCTACCTTGTTATCCAGCACTTTCATTTTCAAAATATAACTGAATTCAGTCCCATTTTCTTGCAGCTCAACTCTCTGAAGCAAACTAATGTGGTAAAATAATCCCTGTTATGGTGTTGACGAATGATAATGAAGTCAGTGGCACTCCCATTTAGTTATTTTATTTGCATTTTAAAAGGAACCTTCTAGATATATAGGATCTGTAAAAACAAGATAAAACATTAATAGAGATTAGTAGAGGGGCAAATGTGAGAGTATAAGCAGGACACTCAGCAGCTAGAGCTGTTTTTTGCTCTCTATGTACCCTCAGTCTGGACTGCTGTGAACGTTGTTTCCTCAGAAGAAAACATCCTCACCAAACTCTTGTAAATTTGGACTTCAACAAAAATTGTCTCAAAATGCAAGGTAGAGGAACAATAATTTATCATTCATCTTTGCCTTCGATGTCAATGATCGAACAGAGAATCCTGTTTACCTTTAACAAAAATGGCAGTAAAGCCACAGAAAATAATCATTACAATATTTCCAACTCACTTGCATCTGGCAATACACTGCAGGTTTAAAATCAAAATGAAATAAAATATATATGTGGCTATTGTGCTATAACCCAGACTGGTATGCTAAATAGTATTAATCTCTTCAAGTCTAGACTTTAGCTTAATTGTGAGACTGAGAATCCGTTATTAATATAGCCTTATAACCCTCATGCCTCAAAGATAGCATTGACTGCTGAGTTGGAAGAGCTGTATTTGAGTCCTTATTCAGCCTATAGATATGTAACAAAGGGCTAATGTTTTCTATTTAAAGTGTTATATGATATCGACTCTCAGTCTTTTTTCTGTATTTTGCCTGCCTTCATTCAGAAAAGGTTATATAGGCAATGAGAATGCTCAGATAACCCTGCAAATACTCAGATAAAAAACTGCTTTCCCTTCATTGACAGAAAGTTATGTAAACCATTACATAATTCAGATAAAACACTGAAAACAGAACATCCTATTCCTGTAAAATATATCCATTTTAATATATTTAGTGCTAGTTTTAGATCATTCTTAAGTAGTGTATATTTAATATTTTAGAATTCATTTTTAATGAAATTTTATTCATGAATTTTAACCTTTTTGATATTCTCTATGTTTCTATGTAAATTAAATGTGTTTTCTTTCACCCGTTGTCATCTATGGGTGATTTTTGGTTCATCCTTTGTGTCATTTTACCACTCTAGTGACAGAAATGTGGGGCTCAATGAAACATCATTACATCAATGCTATTCACACCTATAAAAAAAAAAAAAAAAACAATTCCTTCATACTGAATTTGTAAAAAAGCAATCTAAATAGTTCTGACCTGGAGAAAGGAGAGAACTCATCAATGGTCTAATAAAAAAGAATGAGATACTACTTTAAAGAAATTACAAATGGAGTTCAATTTGCATGTATCAGCATTTCATGGATCAAACCAGTTTTGCCAAATACTGGTAAACAATCCTGTTTTCTGGCTTCAAACTTATCTTATGAAATTATTTATTTTATTTATAATTTAAATGGATATTTGATGATTACTATATGTTTGATGAAGAGGAAACAGTAAGGTTCATTAGATTCTTAGTACAACTTCTTTTAGTTTCAGTTGTTACAAATGCACATGGGTGTGTGTGTGTTTATACGTGTGTGTGTGTGTGTTTTAAGATTGGACACACTTTCAGAAAAGAACCTATACACATTATGCAGAAACACATAGGTTAAGGTCTTTGAAAAGGTGTCCAATCTTAAAAACAAAACAAACCCAACAAAACTCATACAAAACTCTTGCTAGAATAAAGGAAATCATAGAAAATACTTGGATCTTGCAAGTAATGTCAATTTTTATTAAGTTTCTCCCCTCCCTCCTTCCCTCCCTCCCTCGCTCCTTCCCTCCTTCCCTCCTTCCATCTCGCTCTGTTGCCCAGACTGGAGTGCAGTGGTGTGATCTCGGCTCACTGCAACCTCCACCTCCTGGGTTCAAGTGGTTCTCCTGCCTCAGCCTCCCGAATAGCTGGGACTACAGGCACGTGCCACCAGGCTGGCTAGTTTTTTTGTATTTTTAGTAGAGATGGAGTGTCACCGTTTTAGCCAGGTTGGTCTTTATCTCCTGACATCGTGATCTGCCCCCTCCTCAGCCTCCCAAAGTGCTGGGATTACAGGCATGAGCCACCATGCCCAGCCTTTTTAAAAATCTTTTGTTCCCTTTCTTACATGTGTAAAAGCCTAGGTGGAATAGTGCATTGTTCAACCACCAATTTCAGTTAAATGTGAATGAGGGTTGTTTTACTTTTTCTTCCCTTTTCTCTATTTGTTTTATAAATTGATTTTTTTTTTTTTAATTTCAATAGGTGTTTGGGGAACAAGTGGTGCTTGGATATATGAATAAGTACTCTAATGGTGATTTCTGAGATTTTGGTGCACCCGTTACCCACGCAGTGTACAATGTACCCAATGTGTACTCTTATACTCCTCACCAACCTCCCACCATTTCTCCCAAGTCCCCAAAGTCTATTGTATCATTCTTATGACTTTGTGTCCTCATAGCTTTGTTACCACATATGAATGAGAACATACGATGTTTGGTTTTCCATTGCTGAGTTACTTCACATAGAATAATAGTCTCCAATACCATCCAGGTTGTTGCAAATAGTATTATTTCATTCCTTTCTATGGCTGTGTAGTATTCCATGGTGTGTGTGTGTGTATTCATAGCAGCAAATTGTGCTGCTATAAACATACACACACGCACACATACACACATATTTTATATATATATATAAAATTTTGTTTTTCTTTATCCACTCATTGATTGATGGATGATGGACATTTGGTGGTTTTTTTTTTTTGGCAATTGCAAATTGTGCTGCTATAAATATACGCATTCAAGTATCTTTTTGGTATAATGACTTATTTTCCTCTGGATAGATACCTGGTAGTGGGATTGCTTGATCAAATGGTAGATCTACTTTTAGTTATTTAAGGAATCTCCACATTGTTTTCCTTAGTGGTTGTATTAGTTTACATTCTTACCAAGAGTGTAAAAGTGTTTCCTTTTCACCACATCCATGCCAACATCTATTATTTTTTATTTTTAATTTTATTTTTTTTTTTGACCATTCTTTCAGGAGTAAGATGGTAGCACACTGTGGTTTTGTTTTGTATTTTCCTGATAATTAGTGATGTTGAGCATTTTTCTATGTTTGCTGGCCATTTGTATATCTTATTTTGAGGATTGTCTATTCATGTCCTAGCCCACGTTTTAATGAGTTTTTCTTTTTTTTTTTTCTCACTGATTTGTTTGAATTATTTGTAGATTCTGCATACTAGTCCTTTGCTGTTAATCTGATAGGTTTTTCTTTACAGGTTACCTGATGCTTTTGCCTCAATGCTCTTAAGGTTCTTTCCTTTGTCTTGACTTCAGATAACTTACTGACTATGTGCCTAGGCAATGATCTTTTTGTGATGAATTTCCCAGGTGTTCTTTGAGTGTTTTGTATTTGGATGTCTAGATCTCTAGCAAGGCTGGGGATGTTGTCTTTGATTATTCCCTCAAGTATGTTTTCCAGACTTTTTGATTTATCTTCTTCCACTGAAACACCAATTATTCTTAGGTTTGGATGCTTAACATAGTCCCAAACTTTTGCAAGCTTTGTTTATTTATTTATTACTTTTTTGTCTTTGATGGTATGGGTAATTCAAAAGCCTTGTGTTCAAGCTCTGAAGTTCTTTCTTTTGCTTGTTCTATTCTATTGCTGAGGCTTTCCAGCACACTTGGGATTTCTCTAAGTGTATCCTTCATTTCTATAAGTTGTGATTGTTTTTATTTATGCTATCTGTTTCACTGAAGATTTTTTCTTTAATAATCTGTATCATGTTTTTGATTTCAAGTTGGATTTCACTTTACTCTGATGCCTCATTGGTTAGTTTAATAATCAACCTTCTGAATTTTTTTTTACGGCAATTCAGAGATTTCATCTTGGTTTGGATCCATTGCTAGTGAGCTAGTGTGATCTTTTAAGGGTGTTAAAAAACCTTGTTTTGTCATGTTACCAGAATTGTTTTTCTGTTTTCTTCTCATTGGGTAGATTATGTCAGAGGGAATATCTGGGACTCAAGAGCTGTTGTTCAGATTTTTTTGTCCCACCAGGTGCTCCCTTGTTGTGGTATTCTTCCCCTCCCCCTAGAGAAGGGCTTCTTGAGAGCTGAACTTCTTGTTTTTGCTCTTTTGGATCTAGCCACCAAGCAGAAGTACTGAGCTCTGGGCCGGTACTGGGGTGTGCTCTGATGTGATTCATCTTCACGTCTTTCAGCTGTGGATACCAGTACCTGCTCTGGTGAAGATAGTAGTGGAGTGAGGTGAACTCTGTGAGGGTCTTTGGTTGTATTTTTGCTCAGTGCGCTGGTTTTGTGTTGGTTGCCCTCCAGGAAGGAGGTGGCACTTTCAAGAGTGCATCAGCTGTGGTACTATAGGGAGGATGCAGACTTGCCCTAGGAATGTCTGGTTAAATATTCAGGTTTCTCAAAGTCAGTGGACAGGGCCATAGAGCTCCCAAGAGATTATGTCCTTTATCTTTGGCAACTACACTGATTAGGGAAAGATCACCAGGTGGTAGCAGGGATAGGCATGTCTTGGTTCAGGCTCTCCTTGGGTGGGGCTTGCTGCGGCTGCTGTGTGTGGAATGGGAATTTGGTTCCCAGGCCAATGGAGTTATATTCCCGGGTGTATTAGGTTGCCTCTGCTGAGTCATACAGGTCACCAGAGAAGTGGGGGAAAGTCAGCAGTCACAGGACTCACACTGCTCCCACACAGCCCACAGTCTTAAAGGCCAGTCTTACTCCCACTGTGTCCCCCCAGCAGCACTGATTCTATTTTTAGGCATTTGGTGACCAGGGCTGAGAACTTGCCCCAGACCACCAGCCTCCCTGCTGAGAAAGCAAATACACTCACAATTTTTTGGCATCTCAGGGAGCCTGCGGTAGCAATCCAATTCCTTCAAAAGGTCAGAGAATTCTCTCAGCTTTCCTGGTATTTTCCTGTGGTATTTCTTGGAGCAAAATTGTATGATGTGAGTCTCCACACACTGCTCTGTCTGTCCAAGCAGGAGCTGCAAGCTAGTCCTGCCTCCTATCTGCATTCTTAATCAAAACTCTCTAAATTATCCTGAAAGTTATTTTCTGGAGGCTGTTTCCCATAATGGCAGGATTGTTTGTACAAACACTTCTATTTACAAACTTCTAAAAATCTGCATAACATATATTTAAAAATATCTTCTTAATATCACTGCAGGCCTTGTAAGAAAAGAAATAATTATTAGACTGAAATCAAAGGGAAAGCTAGAACCAGTAGAAGTATTTGTTAGTTACATAAATGTGAATATTTATATTGACATATGTATAGTTAAAAAATGTAGAACAAAATGAAGAGTCTAACAGGTAAATGTCCCACAATATGTTGCTACCTAATACACCTTTGGGACAAAGGTGAATAAAAAAAATAAAATGATTGGCTTTCTTGAAGAAGTGTAGCCTAATTTTAAAAGTCTGGAGCCTTCAGTAATCTAAGGTATTCAAACTGTTGAATGTGACCGAGGACAAGTAATGCCCTCAATGACTGAAACAAACAGAAATCCTCTCTGGATGAAGGCTTTCCTTCATCTCAGTCCTCTAATTATTCCTACAAATAATTATGCAATGCTTATTTATGCTTAATTATGCTTAATTATACAACTAATTATGTATAATGCTTAGCTCAAAGATAGCCAGGTACATAAAGTAAAAACACACCAAAAGCATGTACGCACCGAAACACAAACAACAAAAGAAATAGACCCAGAAGTACATCCTATTGAAATCATCGGAAAGAGCACAAAGCAATTCTATCCTTTTTTGACTATGCTTTTATTCAACAAATATGTATTGAGTAGAGCTCAGATACTCAGAGCTCCTCTAGGCCCTATATATTCAGTTATGGATACAATAAGCAAATCTATTTTTTATAAGGACTTTACAATCGAGTGTGATGTTAAACAAAGAGAACTTATTTATTACTTAGGAACTGGTGTAAGCTGTGGTTTGAGCTCGATTGTTTCTAAATCTTTTCATGGATTACTCTGTGAGATGACTAATTCCAGACCAGAAAGACCACTAGAGCCCAGGAGTTCAGGGCAGAAGAAACCCTTACACTTTTTAAGTTAAAGAAATCAAAGACAAAAGTAAAGGATATCAGCAGAAACAGGGAAATAAAATGTGATGTTACAGGTGTAAGAAAGGATACAAAGAACATAAAGGACTCCAAGATTTAATAAATTAAAAATTCACTGCATAGACCTCATAGCTAATTATATACAAGAATGTAAAGTTAGTGTTCTAAAAGGAGTGCAGTGAAACAGTACACAGTACAAAGTTCAACCACATGAGCACTACCACTGTAAGTAACGCAGAATAGGACATTGATTAGAGCACTAACATTTTAGACAACTGCACAAGACACTGGGTAAGAATGGGTGAGTTAGAGATCAGAAAAATTTGCTTCCCTCCTCTCTGAAGAACCAGTAAGGGTGGACAAATTAGAACTTGCCAGAGATATCAGAAACCAGGCATGGCTGACTTGCAGAATGGGACCATTAAGGAAAGCTGGTGGAGACATCTGTGTCAAAGTATTGCCTTTCTGTCTGAGATGGAGTAGGCCTGAGGTCACTCTTGGTCAACAGGGCTAGCAGATCAATACTACAAATGCAGAGTTGGGGAGAGTATGGTTAATTTTGAATTTGCTTATCTGAGAGTGGCTGCTTCTGGTTCTCACAGCCTAACACCAAAACAGCCAACAGAGGTTATGGTTGTTGCTTCCTCTCCACTTTCCAGATCATGTACAAACTTCTATTTCAGTCCATTATAACCTGGAAGCATATAGGGAAGCACATATGGAAAACATATTTCTAGCTAAGCTAAGTTTATGCTGTAAAAAAAAAAAAAAAAAAAAAAAAAAACACTACAAGCATGGGAGATAAAGAAATAAAAGGAAAATACAGCAAGAGAATAAAGTATATACAGGACAGGGTGAGAAAATGTAACATTATTTCAACCGAAGTCCTAAGAGGAGAAAAAAAAAGAAATAGGGCACAAATAATAAATGTTACCAGCCAAGGGTAAAGAAAAAAAATTGTGGCTGATAATTTTTCAGAAATGGTCAATAACAGAAATCCGTAGAGTCAAGGATCCTAAGTAATTTCAGGAAAAAAAGAAATAAAAATAAATCCACAACTAGAAACATAATGAAACTGTACCTCATCAAATACACCATAAAAAAAAATCTTGAAAATGGCCCAAGGGAAAATATTAAGTTGAAAGGTGACTTATCAATAGCAGCAATAAAAGTCAGAAAACAGTAAAATGATATTCTCAACATGCTGAATAAAAACCCAAAACAACACAAAAAGAACAATAACAGCAACACTCCCAACCTTGAATTCTATATGCCTCAAAAATATCCTTCAAGAATGAAGATGAAGTAAAATACTTTTCAGAAAGAGGAGTAGCTGATCTTGCTTTCAACAGCAACTGAAGACATATACATATTTCATGAATAGCCTATGTATTAAAAAGTTGCCTAACGGAAAAAAAAAAAAAACTCTTTTTAATGCAAGAATTATTTTTGAAATTCATTTAGAGATACTCTTATGAAAACTATCACTATGAAAATACAAATATGATCCTGCATATAATTTGAGAGGTATCCTGCCAAGTTGAAGCCCTTTCATGGACCCGCTGAATTACTGCTGACATTTCCCTAACATTTCTTTCCAGTATGGCATTTGGGTTCATAGTTTTAAAATACAGTGGAATGGGAAATGCATTATTCTATAAATAATGTACTGTTTTATTATTTGAACTTACTTTTATTTGTAGAATTTTTGTATGTCAATTGCTTTCAAAGACTTTGTTACAGCTATACTCCCCATTTTGAAAGTTAATTACCATCTTATTTCTCTCATTAATTACATAGACAGTAAATGTAGGACCATAGCTAAAGGTAGGATACTGGCTAATTTGAAAAGAGGGGATTATGTCCCTTCATGAGATGTGGGAGAGCTTAGGGATGATGAGAAGAAACTGAAAGATAAAATAACTTTTCTTATTTCTTTTTTTCCAGCTTTGTGTCTCACTCCTCTCTTACACCTGGGGAGTCAAGTCTGGATCCTCTGCTCCGTATTTATTTAGCAAATAAAATACTGATCTCAAATCTCAAACAGAAAGGGAACCTGTGTACTTCAGGTAAGGATAAGAGTCCTGAGGAAAAAATGAGGTTCTCTGTTTTTATAATCTTGCCTCATTCCCTGCTCTCCATGGCAATTTTTGCTTCCTTATTCAGAATCTTTCACCATTCATTAACATCCTACTCTAGAGAATTTCAGGTTTTATCGTTCTTGACTCTACTAAATGGTTCCTACCTCTTAAACTCACTTTAGATCCACTAAAAGTGGGCTGAAATATCTCAATTTTTGTAGTTACAATTCTACGGGTTTTCACATTCTTGGTGTTACTTTGTCAGAACATTATTGGGGCCTTGGGAAGAGAAAGAGATGCATTTAATAATGGATTATTTAAATGAATCTCTTTCTCTTTCAAGATGAAAGGGTTGAATTTTTTTTTTTTTTAGTTAATAGATAGACATGCATAGGTTTTTATATCTTCTAGAAATGACCCTTTATTACTTCCCTAATACTTTTCTTATTTTTTTCACACTGGAAAATTCTTCCTGAAACTTTATAAGTTGTATTCTCTTCCTTTCTCGACTCCTGCTTCTACTGACAACTAGTTTTAAATGTAGTATTTTCTCAAATTGATATTATATTAATCATACATTCTCAGCTTTTTTGTTATCTGTATTTTATTATGAGCTTATTTACTTTTTCTCTTAGATATGACAAGTAAGAGGATATTGTTCTGAAGTAGCTTGATATCTGCTTGTTCTAGTATCCTGCCAATCTCCATTTCAATCATGTTACTATTTGTTTTGTCTGAACTTTGTGCTACAGAGTAGCTAGGAGGGTATAGAGCATGGTAATTAAGAGGGTATTCTGTGATTTCGCAAAGTTAAAGTTAAAATCTTGGCGATACTACTGCCTTGAGTTCCTTAGGGTGTTGCTTTTCCAGCTGGAAACCTCTGTGACCAGTGGCATGTTTGCCTGAGTTTTGCTTGGGCCCACTGGGCTCATTTTGCCCAGTCAGCCTGGCAGGCTGTGCTTGGCTTGCACTACTGGCTAAGATCCCACGCTGGCCAAGGGTAAGCCAGGCACAGTGTGGCAAGGGGTATGTGAGAAAGTGAGCGTGGGGTCCACACACTGCGCACAACCAGGCATGCTGGCTGCTGCAGCAGGGTGTACTGCTCCAGGCACCGGCACAAGTGCCGGATCTGTGTAAGGCTGTGGCTGGATCATATGTACCACAATCAGCTTCCACTGTGGGCACCTGTGCCCGGATGAGGGGAATGTGGTGGCACCCAGAAGCTTCCAGACACGAGGAACCACAGAGCCCCAAAGAGGGTATCAAAACCCTGGCTTGGGGAGCCTCTAGGTCTGGCATCCCCAAAGGACCTCTTTAGCTCTTCTCTCCTTTCATTGCCCACAGCATGGCGATCGGGGGGAGTTTCAGCCCTGTTTGTGTTACAGCTCCTTCATTCCCACCATTCAGTTGGTCCTGACTTCTTGTCCTGCCTCTTAAAACAATGAGGTATGCGGACAACTGGAGGGTGAGCAAGGTGGAGAAGAGCTTTATTGAGCAACAGAACAGCTCAGAGGAGTCCCCTAGTGGGTTGCTCCTTTCTGCAGACAGGTCATCCTTATGACTCCAGGAGACCTGAAGTAGGTAGTTCCTTCCCATAGCTGGTAGTCCCGACATGTGTCCGAGTCTGGCTGAGTGCAGGGTTTTAATGGGCTCAGAAGGGAGGAAATATGCTCTCATTTGTCCATGAACTATCATTGACAGGCCCGAAAAAAGCACCATAAGTTCTCACTCTGGAAAGTGGACTCCAGCTAGAACTGACGACTGATGGCTTCAGGCCATCCCTGCCTTGAAGGTAGGGTTTCACCTGGGATGCACCCCTTCCACCCAAGGGCCTGCCTGCCACCTGCCCCCTGCCACCATCAACATACTGTTCACAGTGCCCACGCTGTTTGTGCTGAGGGGTGCCACAGGCCCATGCTGAGCCACTCTCACCACCCACCCCTGGCCAGCCTCCCTCCTGTGCTTGTTGGTGCCCGAAATCTGGAGGAGGCTGAGGCAGCAGGAAGCTGGTATGTCAGCGCTGCCCTAAGTGCCCGCACACTTGGTCGAGCTACAACAGCACCCAAGCTTGGTCACAACTTTGTCCCATGATAGAGCGGGTGCTAGAAGTGGGGAGAGGCCAGGGAGCAGGAGCAGGTACCTTCAAGCCTACAATGGTGAGGAGCTTCCTGGGTCCCTGAAAGTGCAGCGATGCTGGAGTCCAGAGCCAAAGCTGGGTGGCTGCAGCTGTGCTAGGGAGCACGGGCTTCTGCCCCATCAACTAAGTAGGGGTCTTGGCTCTAGCCTGCTCCTAGCTCCTACCAGCTCTGCGGAGCACACAATCCTGTCCGTGTCTCAAGCTCTGCAGCCAGTGTCCTTGCAGCAGCTGCTCCACACTGGTCATCACTATCATCACTACTCACTGGCAATATGATTAATGCCTATTATTTTAAATATAGTAAGTTTGAGTTTTTCCTTTTTTCTGTGGAGGAAATAACTCATTAACATGAAGATTAAATGAGAAAATGCATGTTAAATTCTTCACCCGAAACTTACTAAAAAAACCGTGGGTTCTCTACAAATAAAACAAACAAAATGTCTGCCCTTGTCATTTTTAAATTGAATTTAGGAAGACATATAGTAAATAAGTAAATAAACAAATGTGACCAGGTGTGGTGGCTCATGCCTTTAATCTTAGCACTTCGGGAGGCAGTGGTGGAGGATCGTTTGAGCCCAGGACTTAAAGATCAGCCTGCACAACATAGAGGGATGCCATCTCTACAATTTTTTTTTTTTAAACAACATATCCAACTGTGGTGATGTAAACTGGTAGTCCCATCTATTCAGGAGGCTGAGGTGGGAGGACTGCTTGAGCCTGGGAGGTTGAGACTGCAGTGAGCTGTGATTAAACCACTGCACTGCAGCCTAGGGGACAGAATTGAGATCCTGCCTCAAAAAATAAATCACTAACTAAATAGAAGTAAAGTATATAGTATTATAGAAGACATAAGAGCTAAGGAGAAAAAGCAAATAATTAAGAGTAGTGTATATTATAGTATGTAAATTATATATCATAATAAAAAGTTAATGATAGAAATAAAGCATGGAAGATTAGAGAATATAGGAAGTAGTAATGGGAAAGGAAAGTGGATAATCTTTTATGCTTTTATTTATTTTTCTTTTTCCTTTCCTTATTCTTGCTGTCATCTTAAGGGAAGTGGTTAATAGTTGGCTGTTTTATACAGAATAGTTGAGGAAGAGCTCACTGAGGTAATCAAGTTTGAACAGAAATTTGCAGGAAAAGAGATATCCATGTAGCTATTTGGATAGCAATGTGAACAAAGAGAACAACCAGAGTAGACTTCCAGGCAGGAGAATGCTTGGCATGTTCAGGAAGACAAGCAAGCAAGAAAATGTAGCCAGAGGACAATGAATGAAAGAGGCTATAATATGAGATGAAGTCATGAAAATAACAAGGTAGGGTTGGGGTGGAAGTGGGACTGACTGCAAAGCATTTTGTAGGTTGCTGTCAAATATTTTGGCTTCTATTTAAGAAAAATAGCAAATCATTGAAAAATTTTGAGCAGAGAAATGACTTTGTCGTCTTTTCAGTTTTACTGGGTTATTCTGAATGAGGTATAGAGAATAGACCAAATAAGACAAGAGTAGAATTATAATTGCTTGATCAGTTCTTCCTGCCCACTGCATAAAGACCATAGCATTGCACAAAGAAAAGTTTAATTGACACAAGGCGTGCCATACTACACAGAAGATAGGGTTGTTACTCAAATCAATCCCTTCTCAGGCTTTTAGGTTAGCATTTTTTCAAAGACAGTTTGAGGGAAGGGATGGGGTGGCCAGGTAATGGCTACTTGCTGCTGATTGGTTCAGGCAGAGATAAAATTGTAGGAGGGCAAAGCTATCCTCTTAAGCTGAGTCCTCCCGTGTGGAACCACAGCAGCAACCAGGTCCAGGTGTTGGACAGACAAAAAACCTGAACAAATATCTCAAAAGGGCAATCTATAGTAGTGATGTTGTGATCAGACCACACCTTAGCTCCTCCCCCTAGCCTAATAATGTTTCATTAGATTTACAAAGGTGGTTGAGTCTTTGGGGAGGCCTATTATCATTTAAAACTAAATGTCATATAGACTGGGTACATTCTCATTTCTGTAATCCTTGAGGTTTGGGAGGCCAAGGTGGGAGGATTGCTTGAATCCAGGAGTTTGATACAAACCTGGGAAATTTACAGATACCTCATCTCTATGAAAATAACAAAATAAAATAAGATAAAAGTCATATAAACTAAGTGTCTCTCAACGTTAGCTTAGCCTAAGCTCAGGAATGTTGAACGGAAAGGCAAGATGGGTGGGGCGGGGGGGGAGGGGGGTAAATCAGATCTCTTTTACTGTCATAATTTTCTCCCTGATATAATTTGCAAAGGTAGTTTTAAACCCTGCTTTGGGTTCCATAGCACCTTACTCTTAAGGTGTTGGCTACAGAGATGGGAAAAGGCTGATGATCACTCTAGTTTCTTCCTGTTGACAAGAGGCATAGTTGGGGGTTGAGGTGAGTTATTCACAAGGGAAATAAAAATAAAACCACTTTGCAGCTGTCTGCATGTACTCATGGGGTTCCCAGTTAGCATTCCTAGGCTTATGTGACAAAGATGTTAATATCCTTATCAACAATTTTAGCACAGCACTTAAATGAACTACAGACTAGTCCTGAAACTAGATCAGCTCACTTAAACAGCTGTTTCCCATATCAGGAGACAGCATCTCAGATGGTCTTGACTTCTGTCTGTGATGAAGGCAAATTGATTTTTGATAAGAGGCATTTCTATAGAGACACAAGAAAAATGAAGTTTAATGTTTTGCACAATTTATCCAGATGTTAGACTCAAGGAACCTTTAGTTATAGAGAAGGAAGGCACTGGCGATCTGACATATTCTTCTCACCTGTATAACAAGGAATAAGCTCAGCTTGCAGGGCCTCAGGAAACAGGTAGTAGCAGTTTCATCGAATCTAAGTCATAAAAAATGGAAGAAAAATTTGAAAGCAATAATTTGGGACTTGTAGCCCAGAAAGATTCAGAATTCAGTTCAAATTTCAGAAAATTATGTAAACTCAGGAATGATGAACAAGACTAGAATCTAACAACAGGTGTATTATAGTTTTTTTCTGAAACCTAATTTTTCTCCTTCCAGTCACTAGTTTTACTAAACACAAATCATAGTAGGACAAAATTACTTGCAAAATAAGTGTTAGTCTTATTATACTTGACCTGAATATTTCCTTAAAGTCATAAACGCAAGTATTTGCCATGTAAGCTCTTTTTTAAAAATGGCTTTGCTGGAGCTTTATTACATAAAGAATCTCAGATTAGACTCTCTAAAGTCATGAGCCTAGCCATGAATTTAACTGTGCTCACAAATATCTGTACAAATTGGGAGTATTCTTCACGTCTAGGTCTCAAGATAGCTTAAGGCTCACGGGCCTGTCAGAAAGTTACATTCCTTACTTACCACAGGTCAGGAACCCTCTACAGGAATTGCATGGACAAGGTATGATGTCAGTTTTTCCAGGGGCATTTTATTGGCTCCATAAATCAACTTTTATTCCTTAAAGCAGTCTGATAGTATGCCATTCCAGTCAAAGCCTTGGTAAAATTAACCAGTGTCTCCAATGGTGTCCTATTACGAAAGAAAACAGATTCTTAATGAAGTTATGCAAATACCTATACTGTCATAAATTAGGTATATTTACAAATAGTTTTCAAATTCTGGAGAAATCAGAAAGAAATATGCTCCATATTTTGATCACAGAAATGTATTTGACCCAATTTTTTATATTTACATATAACTCAAAAGAGAAAAGATTTTCTGGACTTTGAAAAACAAACAAAAAAATTAGCAATGTTTCAAACAAAAGGTTATGAAGGGATTATGTTGGTTTTCCATTAGTTCAATCCAGATAATTAACTCCTGTTCTGCTTAATATTTATAAACATTTCAGCTCCCATGAGAGTCCTGGGAGTTTTTTTTTTAATTATATTCTAATGTTGCAATCTCTAAAGTCATCAGAAACCTGCCTGCAAGAGCACCTATCAGAGTCCTATAGCTGATTAGAAAAGTGCCTTTTGGAAAGGACAAATGTAAAACAATTACGGATGATGAAAATCTGAGAACAGCCACAGTTAAGGTCTGGACATCTATGTGGCACACAGTAATTTAACATAACACTCTTAATTATTACTGTTAACATGTACTGAGACCTATCAGAATTATAGGAATCTTATACAATTTGGGAACACACACCAATAACATATTTATACAAATATAGCCCAAAGAAAGTCAAACATTATTTTATACTGTACGTTGCTTCCTGTGTATTTTTATATACCAAATAAGCCAAATACATCTCTTTTCAACTTTAGGATATCTAATATATAAAAGGCTAACCAGAACATTTTTTAAAGCTTAATTTAGAATTTGACTTTGGAAAGTTTGTCAAATATCAAAGTTTTAAACACATTATATTACAAAATAAAATCCCAGGTCACTTTACTCACTGATAGAGGGGAGACTCAGCTTTTCAAACAGGACCAATAAAGACAGCAGAAGGCAAACTGAAACTTCCTCCTCTCTCTGCTCTCCTTTATTTCCTGTCATTTATTCAAAAGGTAAACAGAAGTCTTTTATTATCTTTTAGTATTACACAAAGATCTTGTTCAAAAGAGAAAGTCAAAATTTACCTTGACATTAGTGGTACTATTAATGTTAAACAAAATTCTTAATAAAACTTCATAAACAAATATATCATATCTTAGTTTGAATATGAGGTAGAATTTCCATAAACCTTTTTATAATATTTTATAATTTTCTGTTAAACAGCAGATCAACTATCTAAGAACACCTTGTTAATCAGACACATGAGCCCATATTTGAGGCTTGCATCAGTGTGCTTTTATTTCAATGTTCAACCTAGGGTAAAACTAGATCATTCCCTTTAAATCTTAGGCAACTAGCTCATACTCACAGAACTTCCTTTATGAGATCCTCTTTCACAAATCATTTACAACTTGCCTAAACCTTCAGGTTTGTCCCATTACTTTTTTTGGGGGGGGGACAGGACAATCCTTAAAATCCTCAGAACTAAACAAAGTTATGTTCTCTTCAACAATATTTTTGCGCTTTCTTATTTCCTTTTACCAAAAACATTCAACTTTCCTTACACACCTTGCATGTAAAACTGTTTCTTCAGTAGTCTCAAGTACATGTTACAATGCCAACTTTCAGCAACTTTTATTTTGGTTGAGGAACCTTGTAAATAAGCAATTTTTAACCACATATCAGCTTGCAGAGCCCAGTACAAGAACAGAGTTGTAATGTCTGACTCTTCCCAATGTAGTTTAGCAAACCTGGCTAACTCTGCATGTCCCCAGACCTTACCTAGAATATATGACTTTACAACAGACAAGTCAAACAATTAGAAAAAAGTGATAGAAGTACTTTATGGCCTTAAAATTCTAACAAAGACAGTATTCAACCTGCCTAATTTGGACCAAATGTCTAAATGTTGAAGACATTTTTATTTTACTTTACCAATAGTCTTTAAACTGTCTTTATTTTCTAAAGATTATTAGAGTCACATGACCTAAAGGCATGAAAGTTTATATTTTTTCTGGCAATATATTTGTTTTAAGTTCTTATTTTTCTTTAAGCCAATTAATTACAGTTGTTTCATATAAACATCACACACGCAACACATAAACATACACAGAAACACATCTGGTAGTGTGATAAAAAATATATTAGTTATAAGAGAAAAGAGGAATAGACAGGAGAAAACTGAGAATCAAGGTAGAATTTCATCAAATGGGAAGTTTGCAGAGGGAGAGAAGGGGCTTTAAAACAATAGCTGTAAAGGCAACCTCCTATGTGAAATAAGTAAGCCTTAACTAATGGTATTGAGAGGTGACAATGTGCTGGCGGCCCTCACTCACTCTCAGCACCTCCATGGCCTAGGCGTCAACTCTGGCCATGCTTGAGGAGTCTTTCAGCCCGCCACGGCACTGTCGGAGCCCCTCTCTGGGCACTGTGGGAGCCCCTCTCTGGGTTGGCCGAGGCTGGAGCTGGCTCCCTCTGCTTGTGGAGAGGTGTGGAGGGAGAGGCATGGGCAGGAATCAGGGCTGCCGCGGGGCTCATGAACCAGCACAAGTTCTGGGTGGGCGCAGGCTCGGCAGGTCCTGCACTGGGAGTGGCCAGCAGGCGCTGCTGGCCCTGGGCAGTGAGGGGCTTAGCATGAGCCAGCAGCTGCAGAGGGTGCGCAGGGTCCCCCAGCACTGCCAGCCCGCCAGTGCTGCACTTGAATTCTCAGGGGGCCTCAGTAGCCTCCCCACGGGGCAGGGCTTGGGACCTGCAGCCCACCATGCCTGACCCTCCTCCCACCCCTGCTGTGGGCTCCTGCATGGCCTGAGCCTCCCTGAGGAGCACTGCCCCCTGTGCCTTGGCGCCAGGTCCCATCCACCACCCAAGGGCTGAGGAGTAAGGGTGCACAGCACAGTACTGGTGGGCACCTCCGCCTGTGGCCCTGGTGCAGGATCCACTAGGTGAAGCCAACTGGGCTCCTGGGTCTAGTGGGGACTTGGAGAACCTTTATGTCTAGCTAAGGGATTGTAAATACACCAATCAGTACCCTGTGTCTAGCTCAAGGTTTGTAAATACACCAATCAGTACTCTGTATCTAGCTAACCTAGTGGGGACTTGGAGAACTTTTCTGTCTAGCACTCTATCTAGCGAAAGGATTGCAAATGCACCAATCAGCACTGTGTCTAGCTCAGGGTTTGTAAATACACCAATCAGTACTCTGTATCTAGCTAACCTAGTGGGGACTTGGAGAACTTTTCTGTCTAGCACTCTGTGTCTAGCTAAAGGATTGTAAAGCACCAATCAGCACTCTGTGTCTAGCTTAGGGATTATAAATGCACCAATCAGCTCTCTGTAAAATGGACCAATCAGCAGGATGTGGGTGGGGTCAGATAAGGGAATAAAAGCAGGCTGTCCCAGCCAGCTGCAACCCGGGTGGCCTTTCACACAGTGGAAGATTTGTTCTTAGCTCTTTAAGGTAAATCTTGCTGCTGTTCACTCTTTGGGTCCACCTCACCTTAAGAGCTGTAACACTCACCCCTAAGGTCTGCAGCTTCACTCCTGAAGCCAGGGAGACCATGAACCCACTGGGAAGAATGAAGAACTCCAGATGCGCCGCCTTTAAGAGCTGTAACACTCACTGCAAATGTCTGCAACTTCACTCCTGAAGTAAGCGAGACCGCAAACTCACCAGAAGGAAGAAACTGTGGACACATGTGAACATCTGAAGAAAGAAAATTCCGGACACACCAACTTTAAGAACTGTAACACTCACCGTGAGGGTCCCTGACTTCATTCTAGAAGTCAGCTGGACCAAGAACCCACCAATTCTGGATACAGAATCACTTAACCACAGATGCATAAGATATTTCAAAAGGATTATAAGCAATTTTTACAAGATCTAGAATCTCCGCAAATGTTGCAAACTCAGAAGCTATTCATGAAAGGGAAAATAATCAAGAAATGACAAAAGTCCTGAAAGTATCAATCCACAAAGGATTGCTTCCAAAGCCAAAAATTGAGTTCAGGCCACCATTGTGGATGGGCAAAGCCTTAGCAACTGATCTATAGCATACGGTGACTGCAATTCCCTTTCCTAGAAGCAGTCTAGAACATTTTCAAGCTTGCAAAGGATCTACCCTGCTCAAGAGAACTTTCTAAGTCCAGCCATGTTATTATTATGCATCCCTCTTTTAATTTAAACTTTTCTATTTGTTAAGAATTAGAGATCTCTAAAATCCCTTTTCTTTCACTGATGTACTTAGTCCAATAGCGACTCAGTCCAAAAGCCTGTAAAAGTCTAGATAGCAATTTCTCAGGTTTTTAGCGTATAATCATATAAGGTATTTCTAGAAAGGTGACAGAAGAGGCATCTCTATGATCTCCAGGAATTCACTCTCGGAAATGGGCTTAAGATAGCAAAAGATGACAAAGGCCCTATGGGGCAATAGTTACCCAATATCTTAATATGTTTGAGATGAAGAGTGTGCTGACTCCTCTCAGACTGCCAGTCCTCTCAGACTGGCTTCCTGAAATGAACCCCCAAATCTCTGCCTTCTGAATGATGGAGACCAAAAGATCGTACCCCCATGTTGTCACAAAGTAATGCTCTCAAGAGCATAAAGGAAGAGAGGGGAACCCTCATTTGGTTTTCATTTTAGGGATGCACACCAAAGTTTGTAACCAGTCTGCCAGAGTGGCTTGAATAGCCAGCTTATAGGGGTCCTAAGCCCACATTTTATACTGTGTTAACCCTCTTTATGACAGAACAACACAAAAAGACAAATTTATAGTGCAAAGTACACCAAATTTGCTACAACCTAAGACTAGCCTCACAAATCCTTTTTTCTATTAATCAAAACCCTGCAGAGGAGACAGCAAATTTTATCATTTATTCAACTGGTTTGTACAGAGAGAAAGAGAGACCAGAAGCCTGACTGATAAAAAGAAAGTTCTTACTCTTTTGCCAGCATGCCAGGTTTATGGTTTCCCTTTCCCTGCACGGCCCTGGGGATCCTGTTTGCCTTAACATAGCTTTAGGGGCAAAGCTGCAATACAAAGGAAAATCACCTTATTCTATCTCATGAAACCATATGCAAAAGCCTTTTAATTTTGCGAGATACCACCCAATGGGCTGCTTATGGGAACTGAATTAATATTATCCATTCCAGCTGAAGAACATAATGTAACAAAACAGACACAAAAGTTCTCTGAGTTAGTCCTGCTGAACTTAATCAACAATTCTTTCAGAGATCCCCTCCACATATAAAAACACACACAACAAAGATAAAACAAAAAAGGCAGAGGGGACTTCCAAAGCTAGTTCCCTAACCAAGAATTTCCAAGAGTATCCCTCCAAACTAACTTCCTGTTCTCCATCTGAGTAATCTTCTCAAGGTCTCCCCAGATGAGGAGAAATCTCCTGAAGCAAGGCACCTCCTACTATTCAGGGAGAGCTAATCAAGACCCCCAAAGGAGTTGAATGCATCAGGAGAAAGAAAATGTTAGCAGCTCCTAGAATACCCGCCAGACCAGTCTAAAGTTGTCTTAGATGGCCTTTAGTTAAATGTGCAGCTGTGAGAGCTCATCTCCAGGTCTGTCACACTGGCAGGGGACTGAAAAACCACAAGCAACTGTGATGGTGGGTCCCTGACAAGACTCCAAATTTAAATGCTTACTTTTCACTTATAAATAGTGAAAATTTTACTTTCACTTTTAAATGGTGGTTTCAGGAAGAACCACCCGCCAGGTTCTTTCTGACTGCTGCATAAATAAAGACCATAGCCTTGCAGTAAAGAAAGATTTTCATTGATGCAAGGCCAGCCATACCACATGGACAATAGAGTTATTACTCAAATCAGTCTTATCTCAGGCTCATAGGTTAAGGGTTTTTCAAAGGCAGTTGTGGGAAAGGGATGGGTGATGGATGCTTAGTTTCGATAAGGACTCAATTCAAAAGCCAGATAATGGGTGGTTACTGCTAACTGGTGGGGATAGAAATGAAATCATAGGGGATGGAAGCTGTCCTCTTGAGCTAAGTCCCTCCCAGTTAGAGTCATAGGAACAATCGATCCAGGTGGATCCATGGGGGTCAGGCTTGCAAAAAACCTGAAAAGATACCTCAAAAGGCCAATCTATAGTAGTGAAGTTGCACAGGTGGTGACCAGTCTACATGTTAGCTCCTGCTAGCCTGATGACCTTTCATTAGCTTTCCAAAGGTGACTGAGTTTTGGGGAAGATCTATTGTCATTTAAACTATAAACTAAATGTCTTCCAAAGTTAGCTTTGCCTAAGCTCCGGAATGATTAAGGGAAAGGCAAGATGGAGGGTGGGTTAAATCATATCTCTTTTACTGTCATAATTTTCTCACTGATATAATTTGCAAACGCAGTTTTAGGAGCAAAGGGAAGAGTTAAGAGGCTGTTGCAATAATCTGTGCAAGAAATGGTGGTGGCTCGGATAAGGGTGGTAGAGTAGGAGGTGCTGAGAAGTGCTGAGATTTTTGGATATATTTTGATAGAGTTACGACTAGATTTGCTAAAATATAGAATGTAGGTGGCGGACAGAAATCAAGGATGACTCCACAGTTGTTGGCTTAAGCCTTGAAACATTAAATTACTACTAACTGGAATGGGGAAATCTTCACGAGGACCAAGTTTTGCAGATGTCAAGTTTGAAATGCAGATAAACTTCCATGTAGAGTTGCTGAGTAGCTAGCTGAATAAATGACTGGCCTTGTGATAGAATTAAGATTAATCATCGCATAAACACAGTGTATATTCATGAGATTATATAAGATCACTAAGGGAGTGGGTGTAGATAAAGAAGTAAAATGCTGAATCCTAAACTGATTCAATATTTAGTGGCCTTAACATGGAAGCTAACACGATTGTTATGACTCAGTAAATGACAGGATTTTGAATGCTTCCATTATATATATATATATATATATATTTTTTTTTTTTTTTTTTTTTTTTTGACAGAGTATCCCTGTCACCCAGGCTGGAGTGCAGTGGCGCAATCTCTGCTCACTGCAAGCTCCACCTCACGGGTTCACGCCATTCTCCTGCCTCAGCCTCCCCAGTAACTGGGACTACAGGTGCCCGCCACCATGCCTAGCTAATTTTTTTGTTGTTGTTTGTTTGTTTTAGTATAGACGGGGTTTCACCATGTTAGCCAGGATGGTCTCGATCTCCTGACTTCGTGATCTGCCCGCCTTGGCCTCCCAAAGTGCTGGAATTACAAGTGTGAGCCAGCCACACCCAGACAATTTTTAAAAAATTATAACCAAGTAACACTACTATCAGTGTGTTTAATAAGTAGAGAATTCTTTATAGATCCACAAAGTCCAGGGCTGAAGAGGTTGCTCAGAAATGTAATTTGGCACCCTGACTCTTTTTTCCTTCTGTTCATCATCATTTGTTCATATGTTTGTCTCTTCATTGATACAAAGTAACGACTGCAATCCCAGGTATTGTTCACAATACAGGTTAGAAGAAGCAAATATAGAAAAAGGACAAAGAAAAGAAGAGCCAAGCCGGTCAAGTCTGTTTATTTTAAAAACATTTCCTGGAAACATTACTCGGAGATTTCTGTAGTTTCTGAAAGAATAGCTGCAAGAGTCTGGAAATGTATGTTAGCTTTTCATATTCTATAGCAGGGGTCAGCACACATTCAAGGCAAAGGCCAAAGAGTACTGAAGACTTTGGGACCATATGACCTTTCTCCCAACTACTTACCTTTGCCATTGTAGTGGGGAAACAGCCATAGACAATATGTAAATGAATGACTATGGTTTTGTTTTAATAAACTTTATCTACAAAAATAGGGAAGACTCCAATTTGATCTGTGGGTTTTGGTTTGCTGACCCCTGCTCTATGGAAGTGTGATAAATGGGAAAAGGGCCAGTGTGTGGCTTTGAGGGTAGGTATTTTATAATTATAGTAGGTATGTTCTAGGCAGCATATTAAGTAACACTGATTATCTCAGAAAACTGTAGAGGGAGAAGCATAATGGACAGCTTCACCATTTAATACCACTGTGAACTCGGCAAGTCACTTATTCTTCCGATGTCAAGTTTTCTCATGTATAAAACAGAGACATTAAAACCTACCTCACCTACCTCTATAGATGAGTGGGAGAATTAAATGAAATAATGTGAAATACAATGAAAATGCTTTGAAAACTCTCTGATATTCGCAAGTAATATGGTACTTCAGACTTGGCACAAAATGCATTCTATAAAATACATTGAGCTTTTCTTTCCTCTTTTTTAAAGTGTCTTTTGATATAATTACAAAATGAAATATAGCACACTGCAAGAAGCAAGAAGGTAAAGTGTTACCTTTGTAGCCTAACCCTGCTGAGACAAGTGATGAGAGGAAAATGAACTCCCAGATATGAATTACTAGAAGATCTAAGTGAGATAGGATTAGTTATACAAAAGTTAGAAAAATAAATCTCATGATGGATAGTTCAGAGAAAACACAACTCTAACAATGCAATGATTACATTGTGGTAGCAAGAAAAATGCTTTATATAGTGTCTTTATGTAAGCCAACCTTTTTGACTCCTCATTTGCTATTAAAAATACTATTTAATAAATTTCTGTAGATAGACATATTTGCTGTGTAACATTGAGACTTTTATTTTATTAATTACATAAGCTATGTGGAACATAGATCCAAGGGCCCTCAGTTAAGGTCCTCAATTTATCCCTATATACTAGTATACTCTGAAATTCAGGGCAAGTTATTTAACTTACCTGGGACTCAATTTCTCATCTATGGAACATGGAAATTAAGCTAGGTATCATAAGATAATCTAGTTTTTCAATTATTTGTTTCTACTTGAGAAAATATAACTTACCTAGTGGTATATATTTGCATTCTTATATTCATCCAAGTAGCATAATAAGTTATTAAGGAATAACTAATAGATTTATAACACTGTTCGGAGTGCATATTTCTTCTGCTCAAACACCACACAAACAGCAACACTGACCTTTCAATGGAAAATGAGTATGGCAGTTGATACGCTAACCTGTAGTTAAAATGAAATTGGAATATGATAGAGCATGAATAATAACATACTCAGCTACACTAAGGGACCCCTTTGTATTACAGGAAAAAAAGAAAATTTAATATATATTTTATCTTTATAGAGTTAGTGAGTACAAGTGTAACTTTCTTTCTTTCTTTCTTTCTTTCTTTCTTTCTTTGTTTCTTTCTTTTTTTTTTTTTTTTTTTTTGTCTTTTTTTTAGACAGAGTCTTGCTCTGTTGCCCAGGCTGGAGTGCAGTGTGGTGATCTCGGCTCACTGCAAGCTCCGCCTCTCTGGTTCGCGCCATTCTCCTGCCTCAGCCTCCCGAGTAGCTGGGACTATAGGCGCCCACCACCACACCCGGCTATTTTTTTTTTTTTTTGTATTTTTTGTAGAGATGGGATTTCACCGTGTTAGCCAGGATGGTCTCCATCTCCTGACCTCATGATCCGCCCACCTCAGCCTCCCAAAGTGCTGGGATTACAGGCATGAACCACCACTCCTGGTCCTAAGTGCAGATTTCTTACGTGCATGTGTTGTCTAGTGGTGGAGTACAGGCTCAGAAAAAAAATTGTTAGACATTGATTTTGAATTTTATTCTAGTATTTACACTTCCAAAATGCACTCACTTGTCAAGTGGAAATCAGGAACATTTATCTGCCTACTGATGAATGAGCACAGAAAATCTGGTACCTATAAAGCATCCAGATAAGAAAATAGGTAGAAAGCATGCAGTTGCTTTGCATCCAGAATTGTAACAGGCACTTTCATAAACTTCTCATGAGCTCATTTAGCCTGCTTTTTATTGGTTCTGTTCATACAACTTTCAGGACTGTATTTTTTTATTTTTATTATTATTATTTTTTTGGTAGTTAAAAGTGTTGGGCTCTGTGGCAAGTTTGAATCCAACCTCTATTACATTGACAGTTGTGTTACCTAAGACATATTGTTTACCATAATCTTTCTGTAACTGAATTGCCTCATATATAAAGTAGGGAGAAGTTGTAAGAGAATAATGGGTGATGTGAGACGTAAAGAGTGTCTTCCACATTGTAAATATTCAGTGATTTTAGTCACTAACTTAATTATAACCTTCCTTTCCATTAATTATCTTCTTTCATGCTTGGGAACTCTAACATCCACAATGATGGACTTTCGAAAATTTGGCCTCACAGTTCCTTGAACACCTACTAGTAAATTTTACTTATACTCTACTCAAATTATCCATAGGCACATTAGAACTGCTGACACAATCTTATTTGCATGTTAAAAAATTTATTCTCCCTCGATGGAAAGAAGACTTGCAGATTATGGACATGAAAGAGAAAAAATCAATTATAAGTCTGTTATAGTAAATCAGAGATGACAGTTTTTACGCTTGTTCAGTCATAATGAAGTTGTAGAGAAATAGTAGAGATCAGACTAGATTTTTCAAGTAAAACTCACCTCCCACTTGCCCCAAAGAGGGAAAACGACACAGGATTTTTTTTTTTTTTTTTTTTTCCATTCATGTTAGGTGTCCATTATAGCCCAGTAGTTCTGGTGTATAGGCCATCCTTATTCGAGGACCAAAGCTAATATTACTTTTCACAGTAGCTGGAGGATATCATAGTGTATTAAGTACTTTGGTCCAGAAATGATGTGCATTCTTCCACCTACACCTCACAGGCTGAAACTCATCACCCAGCCCCATTCTCCAGACAGAATTCAGGAAGTACAGCTACCTTGTGTCCAGAAGTTGGGCTGGAGAATGAGGATATTTTTCAACAGCACAAATAATGGTCACATCTGTCTTCATTGTCACCAAAAACTTGGTTGATCCTCTTTTTTACAGGGATCTCCCATTAATCACAGTAATTTATTCCTGCAAATTAGAGGTTTATGTGTGAAAATACTAACAGGTAGCCTATTTCTTAATAATTTAAATGAAAACAATTCCTAATGAGTTATACATCAGTCAAATATTTACAACCAATATATTACTCTTAAAAATGCAATAAAGAATACACATTATGAAATATTGCCTCAGTATGTAAATTGCTTACGTTTTTGGTTCTTAACTACCAAACAATTAATATGGTTGTTAACAAGCAGTTCTTTTGCATTCAGTAAGTTTTCTTCCATTAATATAGCTTTTCTCAATAATTTTATAACCTTTTATACAAATTTCTTTATTGTTTGGAGGACTTATTTTACTATTTTAGACAAGTACTGTGGAAATATAAAAAGTAATGTGGCAAGATGTTCAACACAAGTACAAAGTCACAGAATATTTTAATCGACAATGACACTGTGATATGCTTCATATAAGAATGGTATTTCTTTTGTTGATACTCTACAAGTTTTCAAAATATCTACATATGATTTAGAAGTTCTGTCAAATGTATTTGTTATGTAACCTGAGACTTTCACATATACCATTTTTGCTAAAATATTGCTATTGAGTTTTTGAATTTTTTTAGATAAATATTGGTCAAAAACTTACGTTAAGAAATATATAAGTTCTACTAAGTTTAGATATAAAAAGCAGAAAAATGCTCTATCAAGAAAATATTAATGGAGAAGATGTTCCATAAGGTGTAACTGTTTACTTCTTCTGTTTCCCTGGGAGGGGGAACACAAAGTCCCAAGCAATCTTAGTATCTAACTAAAATCCAGGAATCTAGGTAATGTGATAGTCTCTAAATGAAGTTTGGATGTGATTCCTATTGACGTAAGTGTCATGATCCCCTTCCCCTACCAAATATTCCATAGTGAAGCAGACACAAGACAACCACAATGACCATTTTGATATGGGAAGAACAGGAAATATAATGGTCATTGTTCAGCAGCAATTCTGAAATCCAGCTGTGTGGCATTTATGAGGTGCTTTTAAACTGGATGTGTATTCCTTGATTAGACCCTAATTTCACTTCCTGGGATTAGCAATCCAGTACTGTATCTTGTTCTCCCTCATCCATGGGATTGACCTTTGGGAGTTCTTTAACTTTCTATTATCCTTCTTCTTTTCACTTAAAGAGGGAATTTGAGAATTTGTCTTCTCTGGAGGCTGTGCAGGATTTTTTTTTATAGCCTTGTTTTACATCTTTAGAATATTGAGGTCATTTTATGTTTTTTAGTCCAGAGAGATGGATTACTTAGTGGCACTATAGCCTCAAAAGGTTCATTGCCCATTGCCCTACGTACAAGATAAATCAATACACCAAGACATCAGGTTGCAGCAGAGAAAGAGGTTTAATTGTAAGGCTGCCAAACAAAGAGACAGGAGGAAACGTGAAGGCTGTCTTCTCCAGGAGTTTGGGGTAGGATTTTTAAAGGTTTTGGAGTGGGCTGATGTGTGGAGATTGTTGATTGGTTGAAGAGTGCAGGATGCAGTCATGAGACATGGAGAAGAAGAAACTGACTTCTCATGCTGATTTGATTCTCATGTGGGGTTTTTCGGTTGGCATCAGCTGTTCTACTGGAATTCAGGATTCTTAAAAGTCTTAGGATTCTAACTTCAGAGATCCTACCTATAAGAACAATGGACATGCAAATGGTCGATATCTAGTGACTTTGACTTTGGTTTCAAGGAAGTGGGTCAAATTGCAGCCTGATTAATGTGTACTTGTGCCTATATTTCTGTGCAGAATTCTTGTTTACCCTGCAATGACAGTTTCAGAACAACCCCTTAAAGATTCAAGTCTTTTGTGTGTGTGTGTGTGTGTGTGTGTGTGTGTGTGTGTGAGAGAGATAACTTCTGGTTATCAAACCTACTCTTTTTAATGGTAAGACTCTCCCTTTAGATTTAATTTTGGGTACCTTAATCCTGCCAGATTTCTGTAGAACAGCCTCACCTTCAGTCTCATTTCCTTACACTATTTGTTCAACTGAAAGGATTGACTGAGTTTCATCTTAAACTACCATATAGTATTAACAGGGAGTGTAATAGTCACACCCTTGACTTTACTGTGAATCTGAGTTTTGATTGACCTTTGCTGATCAAATCATTTCTCAATTTTGTTTTTTAATGTTTGTGGTTAAAAATGTGTTTCAACCCTACACACCCCTAAAATTCTAAACAATGCCATCATATTGTTGCATGAAAACCATTGAATTATTTTCCAAGCTCATCTCTTTCCTATAGTACCATTACAAATGTAACCATCACACATTCTCTTTGTTAAACTTGCTCAACTTTTGACCTAAAGCTACAGGTTCACTGGGATATTTTCTCTCTTTCGTGGTATCACAAGTGACAGTTTTATGTTTCACTGTTGTATAATACAAATTGCCATTCTTACAGCCTCCAGTAAGAGTTCCCTTGCTGTTTACTGCCCAGACTTAAAGTAAATACTATGCATTTTATTGTCATTGTTATAGTAGTACCAATTTCAGGTAATCAATATTTATATTGAAGATAAACTAGGAAAGGAAAGAGAAAGAAAGAGAGAGAGAGGAAGGAAGGAAGGAAGGATGGAAGGAAGGAAGGAAGAAAGGAAGGGAGGAAAGAAGGAAGGAAGGAAGGAAAACCTGAAATATATTGGTTTTTAACAAGAAGGGGTTTTTTTGTTTGTTTTGTTTTGTTTTGTTTACATAATATGCCCATTTCCATTGAGCCAGGGGCTCTCTGTTTTCATGAGTACATACAATACATAAAACACTGCCTGGCACACACATTGTCAATATGTATCTATTATTATTATTATTATTATTAATTACAACTTTGAGGCTGGGATATTTGTTACTATGTTTATATTTGTTATTTTGTAAATTAGTCATTCCTTACTTTTGACTTCCTTACTCCATCTCTATTCTGTATTGTAATCTACTCCTTACTAGAGTCCATGGCTTATTTTAGGTGTACAAATACAAATGATTTCAATGGTCAGAGGAGTTTTAATTTAACAATTAGAGTTTGTTTGACAGAGATTAAATTATACAAGGAGTGGATTAAGGTTTAGTTTATTCATTGTATCTATCCCTATATACACTCTCAGCCTTATCAAAGGGATCATGTGAGTTCCACAGTACATCACCTAGGCTTTTGAACATTCTAGACTTCCTAGTGATATGAGATTACTAAATGCATATAGAAGATAACAACAGCAACAGGAAAGCAAAGACTATGATCGTGGCCTTAGAATTCAGTCAAACTCCGCCGGGCGCGGTGGCTCAAGTCTGTAATCCCAGCACTTTGGGAGGCTGAGACTGGCGGATCACGAGGTCAGGAGATCGAAACCATCCTGGCTAACCCGGTGAAACCCCGTCTCTACTAAAAAATACAAAAAACTATCCGGGCGAGGTGGCGGGCGCCTGTAGTCCCAGCTACTCGGGAACCTGAGGCAGGAGAATGGCGTGAACCCGGGAGGCGGAGCTTGCAGTGAGCTGAGATCGCGCCACTGCACTCCAGCCTGGGTGACAGAGTGAGACTCCATCTCAAAATTCAGTCAAACTCTAGGTAGTGGCTCTGTTTCAGCCCCTAAATATGGCAAAGTCTGAGCCAGAAATGAATTTGATGAACTGTGTGACTTGATGAACAACAAATACAAGAACCAAATAATCACTGTGAGACTTTAGACCTCAAACATCTCCCAGGACAGAATAGTCTGACTATCAGTGCTTTGTGTCATGGTCTAGGAGGCTCAAAACATGTACAGGAGATGATATTTATGGAACATCTTAGGGACTAATAGACTATACATCACTACACAGGCTCCAGTGATTTAGATCATGATTGCTACCTGGAAGCTGCTATCTGGAAGCTACATTTGAAAAATCTGCAATTAAAGGAAGAGAAGGAATAATTTCAGTACATCCACAGGAAAGTTCAATAAATGTAAAATAGTTTTGGTAACTGAAAAATATTACATTTGCAAATGATTATTGCAATGTAGAATTCTAAGAGCAATTTTAGATAGACAATTGTTACATTTAACTTCAGGGACTACATTAAGAACCTTTTCTTGAGGAATTTATCTTGCTTAATGGCTTTAGAGCTAAATGGAAATTATTGTCAATGTAATTTCAAATTTAAAACAAAACAAAATAGTTAGATTTCAACTAATGATGCAAGTTCTCAATTTGCATATAAGCAATTGTGTTTAATTTTCAGAAACTTAACTCAAACTCTTTAAATTTCATTTATTCAGTAAACATAAAAATAGAAAATATGTATGTTATAATTATATGAGAATATTTCACAACCTCTTTTTGCCTAAAATATGTGGTATTATATTAACATTTTCACATCAGAGCTTTCCTTTTGTTAACTGAGGAAAGTCACAAAATTAGCATGTTTTTGTTGTTCATATTGGAAAGATCTAAAAGGAAGCAAATGAAAGCTGGATAAATTTGTGATTGTCTGAATCCCCCATTATGCCTGCATTAGTTTTCTATTGATATAACAAATTGCCATAACCTTAGTGAAATAAAACAACACAAATAGATTGTCTCACAGTTTCAAGAGGTCAGAAATTTGTGATTTCAGCTAGTTTCTCTGCTCCAAGTCTCCCCAGGAAGAAGTTGAGGTGTTGACAGAGTACCATGGCTTTTCGGGTAATATAAGATAATCTGTTTCCTTGCTCACTCAGATTGCTGGCAGAATTCAGTGCATTCTGATTTTGAGATTGAGATCTCTATTGCAAATTGCCTTGAGGTCTTCTCAGCCTCTAGAGGTGGCCCACTTTCTTTGTCTAATACCCCACTTCCTCTAGGTTGAAATTTCCTCAGGCTTTGAATTTCTCCTCTCCCTCCCTTTTCCAGATTATCTATGTTATTCAGGGCTCAATAGAGGAACAACACTAATAGGATAGATGTATATATAAAGGGGAGTTTATTAAGGGGAATTGACTCACGTGATCACAAGGTGAAGTCCCACAATAGGCTGTCTACAAGCCGAGGAGCAAGGAAGCCAGTTCAAGTCCCAAAACTTGAAAAGTAGGGAAGCCAACAGTGCAATCTTTAGTCTGTGGCCAAAGGCCCAAGAGCCCCTGACATACCACTAGTGTAAGTCCAAGCGGTCAAAAGCTGAAGAACTTGCAGTTCAATGTTAGAAAGCAGGAACCATCCAGCACAGAAAAAAGATGAAGGCGGAAAGACTCAAAAAGTCTGTTCTTCCACCTTCTCCTCCCTGCTTTATTCTAGCCACACTGGCAGCTGATTAGATGATGCCCACCTAGATTGAGGGTGGGTCTGCCTCTCCCTATACACACTGACTCAAATGTTAATCTCCTTTGGCAACACCCTCACAAACACACCCAGGAACAGTACTTTACATCCTTCACTGCAATCAAGCTGACACTCAATATTAACCATCACAGCGCCTTTCTTAATTCAGCTGAAAAAGGCTCTCCTCTTTTAAGGGCTAGAGTGATTAGACTGAAACTGTGGAGATAAGCCAGGATCATCTCTTCATCATACCTTTCATCACCTTTGCCAAGATTCTTTTAGCATGTAAGCTGACATATTCATAGGTGCAATATCAAGGGTTTGAAGATTAAAGAGACAAAACTGCCAACCACAATACTAAGTCATTTTAAAATACAGAATTTAATGTAAACATAACATTCCCATACTGACAACTATCAGGAGAACTTTCATTGCTTTTGTATAAGTTTCAGATTTCTATATAGCCACTATATGTGTCTCTTCTATGCCTAATATCATTATTTTAGAAAAGATTTTCTCAAATTTTTGAACTGTAATATGAGATATTGAATTAAATTGTAATGTTTAATTAAATTGCTGTTTGAGAATATCTGCCTTCTGCTTATCTATCTATCCATCTATCTATCATATACTTACCTGTAGTTAATTATTTAGGAATAGGATACGTTAATTCCTGAAAGCAGAAATTCTTCCATGTGATTACTCCCTTGCTTCCCACTCAACATGAGCATATGTTCGAGGAAGGTGAGTTATGCTAGGTTATATGAGAGAGAGAGAGAGAGAAAATACCAATTCTCTTCTGTCTCACTTTGTTCCAAAAGTAAACATTATGCACCATTTATGACTCATTGGATGTCTACTGCATGTTAGACAATCATCTAAGAAATGTACATACAGGGGGCGGAGCAAGATGGCCGAATAGGAACAGCTCCAGTCTCCAACTCCCAGCGCGAGTAACACAGAAGACCGGTGATTTCTGCATTTTCAACTGAGGTACTGGGGTCATCTCTCTAGGGAGTGCCGGACAATCGGTGCTGGTCAGCTGCTGCAGCCTGACCAGCGTGAGCTGAAGCAGGGCGAGGCATCGCCTCACCTGGAAGCGCAAGGGGGAAGGAAATCCGTTTCATAGCCAGGGGAACTGAGACACATAACACCTGGAAAATCGCGTAACTCCCACCCCAATACTGCGCTTTAAGGAAACAGGCACACCAGGAGAATATATCCCACACCTGGCCGGGAGGGTCCCACGCCCACGGAGCCTCCCTGACTGCTAACACAGCCGTCTGCGGCGATCTATCCGCAAGGCAGCAGCGAGGCTGGGGGAGGGGCGCCCGCCATTGCTGAGGCTTAAGTAGGTAAACAAAGCCTCTGGGAAGCTCGAACTGGGTGGAGCTCACAGCAGCTCAAGGAAACCTGCCTGTCTCTGTAGACTCCACCTCTGGGGACAGCCCACAGCTGAGGTCCAATAGGGAAAGCAGCGGGGGCGGTGCAGAGGCGAACGACTCTGTCTGACAGCTTTGGGGAGAGCGTGGATCTCCCAACGCGGAGTTGAGATCCGAGAACAGACAGACTGCCTGCTCAGGTGGTCCCTGACCCCTGAGTAGCCTAGCTGGGAGACATCCCCCACTAGGGGCAGTCTGACACCCCACACCACACAGGGTGGAGTCATCCCTGAGAGGAAACTTCCAAAGGAAGAATCAGACAGGTACACTCGCTGCTCAGCAATATTCTATCTTTGGCAATCTCTGCTGCTGATACCCAGGCAAACAGGGTCTGGAGTGGACCTCAAGCAATCTCCAACAGACCAACAACAGTCCTTCTGACTGTCAGACAGAAAACTATCAAACAGGAAGGACACCTATACCAAAACCCCATCAGTACGTCACCATCATCAAAGACCAGAGACAGATAAAACCACAAAGATGGGGAAAAAGCAGGGCAGAAAAGCTGGAAATTCAAAAAATAAGAGCGCATCTCCCCCTGCAAAGGAGCGCAGCCCATTGCCAGCAACGGATCAAAGCTGGTCAGAGAATGACTTTGATGAGATGAGAGAAGAAGGCTTCAGTCCATCAAACTTCTCAGAGCTAAAGGAGGAATTACGTACCCAGCGCAAAGAAACTAAAAATCTTGAAAAAAAAGTGGAAGAATTGACAGCTAGACTAATTAATGCAGAGAAGATCATAAACGAAATGACAGAGATGAAAACCATGACACGAGAAATACGTGACAAATGCACAAGCTTCGGTAACCGACTCGATCAACTGGAAGAAAGAGTATCAGCGATTGAGGATCAAATGAATGAAATGAAGCGAGAAGAGAAACCAAAAGAAAAAAGAAGAAAAAGAAATGAACAAAGCCTGCAAGAAGTATGGATTATGTAAAAAGACCAAATCTACGTCTGATTGGGGTGCCTGAAAGTGAGGGGGAAAATGGAACCAAGTTGGAAAACACTCTTCAGGATATCATCCAGGAGAACTTCCCCAACCTAGTAGGGCAGGCCAACATTCAAATTCAGGAAATACAGAGAACGCCACAAAGATACTCCTCCAGAAGAGCAACTCCAAGACACATAATTGCCAGATTCACCAAAGTTGAAATGAAGGAAAAAATCTTAAGGGCAGCCAGAGACAAAGGTCGGGTTACCCACAAAGGGAAGCCCATCAGACTAACAGCAGATCTCTCGGCAGAAACTCTACAAGCCAGAAGAGAGTGGGGGCCAATATTCAACGTTCTTAAAGAAAAGAATTTTCAACCCAGAATTTCATATCCAGCCAAACTAAGTTTCATCAGTGAAGGAGAAATAAAATCCTTTACAGATAAGCAAATGCTTAGAGATTTTGTCACCACCAGGCCTGCCTTACAAGAGACCCTGAAGGAAGCCCTAAACATGGAAAGGAACAACCGGTACCAGCCATTGCAAAAACATGCCAAAATGTAAAGACCATCGAGGCTAGGAAGAACTGCATCAACTAATGAGCAAAATAACCAGTTAATATCATAATGACAGGATCAAGTTCACACATAACAATATTAACCTTAAATGTAAATGGACTAAATGCTCCAATTAAAAGACACAGACTGGCAAACTGGATAAAGAGTCAAGACCCATCAGTCTGCTGTATTCAGGAGACCCATCTCACATGCAGAGACATACATAGGCTCAAAATAAAGGGATGGAGAAAGATCTACCAAGCAAATGGAGAACAAAAAAAAGCAGGGGTTGCAATCCTAGTCTCTGATAAAACAGACTTTAAACCATCAAAGATCAAAAGAGACAAAGAAGGCCATTACATAATGGTAAAGGGATCAATTCAACAGGAAGAGCTAACTCTCCTAAATATATATGCACCCAATACAGGAGCACCCAGATTCATAAAGCAAGTCCTTAGAGACCTACAAAGAGACTTAGACTCCCATACAATAATAATGGGAGATTTCAACACTCCGCTGTCAACATTAGACAGATCAACAAGACAGAAAGTTAACAAGGATATCCAGGAATTGAACTCATCTCTGCACCAAGCGGACCTAATAGACATCTATAGAACTCTCCACCCCAAATCAACAGAATATACATTCTTCTCAGCACCACATCACACTTATTCCAAAATTGACCACATAATTGGAAGTAAAGCACTCCTCAACAAATGTAAAGAACAGAAATTTAACAAACTGTCTCTCAGACCACAGTGCAATCAAACTAGAACTCAGGACTAAGAAACTCAATCAAAACCGCTCAACTACATGGAACCGAATAACCTGCTCCTGAATGACTACTGGGTACATAACGAAATGAAAGCAGAAATAAAGATGTTCTTTGAAACCAATGAGAACAAAGATACAACATACCAGAATCTCTGGGACACATTTAAAGCAGTGTGTAGAGGGAAATTTATAGCACTAAATGCCCACAAGAGAAGCAGGAAAGATCTAAAATTGACACTTTAACATCACAATTAAAAGAACTAGAGAGGCAAGAGCAAACACATTCAAAAGCTAGCAGAAGGCAAGAAATAACTAAGATCAGAGCAGAACTGAAGGAGATAGAGTCACAAAAAACCCTCCAAAAAATCAATGAATCCAGGAGTTGGTTTTTTGAAAAGATCAACAAAATTGACAGACCGCTAGCAAGACTAATAAAGAAGAAAAGAGAGAGGAATCAAATAGACGCAATAAAAAATGATAAAGGGGATATCACCACCGACCCCACAGAAATACAAACAACCATCAGAGAATACTATAAATGCCTCTACGCAAATCGACTAGAAAATCTAGAAGAAATGGATAATTTCCTGGACAATTACACGCTCCCAAGACTGAACCAGGAGAAGTTGAATCCCTGAATAGACCAATAACAGCTCTGAAATTGAGGCAACAATTAATAGCCTACCCACGAAAAAAAGTCCAGGACCGATGGATTCACAGCTGAATTCTACCAGAGGTACAAGGAGGAGCTGGTACCATTCCTTCTGAAACTATTCCAATCAATAGAAAAAGAGGGAATCCTCCCTAACTCATTTTATGAGGCCAACATCATCCTGATACCAAAGCCTGGCAGAGACACAACAAAAAAAGAGAATTTTAGACCAATATCCCTGATGAACATCGATGCAAAAATTCTCAATAAAATACTGGCAAACCGGATTCAGCAGCACATCATCAAAAGCTTATCCACCATGATCAAGTGGGCTTCATCCCTGGGATGCAAGGCTGGTTCAACATTCGCAAATCAATAAATGTAATCCAGCATATAAACAGAACCAAAGACAAGAACCACATGATTATCTCAATAGATGCAGAAAAGGCTTTTGACAAAATTCAACAGCCCTTTATGCTAAAAACGCTCAATAAATTCGGTATTGATGGAACGTACCTCAAAATAATAAGAGCTATTTACGACAAACCCACAGCTAATATCATACTGAATGGGCAAAACTGGAAAAATTCCCTTTGAAAACTGGCACAAGACAGGATGCCCTCTCTCACACTCCTATTCAACATAGTGTTGGAAGTTCTGGCTAGGGCAATCAGGCAAGAGAAAGAAATCAAGGGTATCCAGTTAGGAAAAGAAGAAGTCAAATTGTCCCTGTTTGCAGATGACATGATTGTATATTTAGAAAAACCATCGTCTCAGCCCAAAATCTCCTTAAGCTGATAAGCAACTTCAGCAAAGTCTCAGGATACAAAATTAATGTGCAAAAATCACAAGCATTCTTATACACCAGTAACAGACAAGCAGAGAGCCAAGTCAGGAATGAACTTCCATTCACAATTGCTTCAAAGAGAATAAAATACCTAGGAATCCAGCTTACAAGGGATGTAAAGGACCTCTTCAAGGAGAACTACAAACCACTGCTCAGTGAAATCAAAGAGGACACAAACAAATGGAAGAACATACCATGCTCATGGATAGGAAGAATCAATATCGTGAAAATGGCCATACTGCCCAAGGTTATTTATAGATTCAATGCCATCCCCATCAAGCTACCAATGAGTTTCTTCACAGAATTGGAAAAAACTGCTTTAAAGTTCATATGGAACCAAAAAAGAGCCCGCATTGCCAAGACAATCCTAGGTCAAAAGGACAAAGCTGGAGGCATCACGCTACCTGACTTCAAACTATACTACAAGGCTACAGTAACCAAAACAGCATGGTACTGGTACCACAACAGAGAAATAGACCAGTGGAACAGAACAGAGTCCTCAGAAATAATACCACACATCTACAGCCATCTGATCTTTGACAAACCTGACAAAAACAAGAAATGGGGAAAGGATTCCCTATTTAATAAATGGTGCTGGGAAAATTGGCTAGCCACAAGTAGAAAGCTGAAACTGGATCCTTTCCTTACCCCTTATACGAAAATTAATTCAAGATGGATTAGAGACTTAAATGTTAGACCTAATACCATAAAAACCCTAGAAGAAAATCTAGGTAATACCATTCAGGACATAGGCATGGGCAAGGACTTCATGTCTAAAACACCAAAAGCAACGGCAGCAAAAGCCAAAATTGACAAATGGGATCTCATTAAACTAAAGAGCTTTTGCACAGCAAAAGAAACTACCATCAGAGTGAACAGGCAACCTACAGAATGGGAGAAAATTTTTGCAACCTACTCATCTGACAAAGGGCTAATATCCAGAATCTACAAAGAACTCAAACAAATATACAAGAAAAAAACAAACAACCCCATCAAAAAGTGGGGAAAGGATATGAACAGACATTTCTCAAAAGAAGACATCCATACAGCCAACAGACACATGAAAAAATGCTCGTCATCACTCGCCATCAGAGAAATGCAAATCAAAACCACAATGAGATACCATCTCACACCAGTTAGAATGGCAATCATTAAGAAGTCAGGAAACAATAGATGTTGGAGAGGATGTGGAGAAATAGGAACACTTTTACACTGTTGGTGGGATTGTAAACTAGTTCAACCATTATGGAAAACAGTATGGCGATTCCTCAAGGATCTAGAACTAGATGTACCATATGACCCAGCCATCCCACTACTGGGTATATACCCAAAGGATTATAAATTACTCTACTACAAAGACACATGCACACGTATGTTTATTGCGGCACTATTCACAATAGCAAAGACTTGGAATCAACCCAAATGTCCATCTGTGACAGACTGGATTAAGAAAATGTGGCACATATACACCATGGAATACTATGCAGCCATCAAAAAGGATGAGTTTGCGTCCTTTGTAGGGACATGGATGCAGCTGGAAACCATCATTCTTAGCAAACTATCACAAGAAGAGAAACCAAACACCGCATGTTCTCACTCATAGGTGGGAACTGAACAATGAGATCACTTGGACTCGGGAAGGGGAACATCACACACTGGGGCCTATCATGGGGAGGGGGGAGGAGGGAGGGATTGCATTGGGGAGTTATACATGATATAAACGTTATGCACATGTACCCTAGAACTTAAAGTATAATAAAAAATAAAAAATAAATAAAAATAAAAAAAAAAAAAGAAATGTACATACATTACTTTTAATTCACAAAATAATTACATGTTTATTTAACAATGATTCAAATTTATATACTCAAACCCTGAACTGAACTGATTAAATGGCATATCCAGGCTAACCTATTATCTCTTCAATTATTTTTTTTTTTTAAGTTTTTACTGAATACCTATTATGTATTAAACTTTCTCCTAGGCACACCAATACTATACTAAAAATTTGCAAGTGTAAATTCATAAAAATTATGCCACTCAGCTGTCCTTTAAAGATAAATTGATTTATTATAAACAATTGTTAAAAATTACCCAAATTATGTTGAGCTGAAGGCACCTGAAATATCTGCATTAAATTTTAATGTAGTTCATTTCAAGGCATAAACATTCATTTTATATAAGCGGTTTAAAAATTAAGGCAACTGATTTTAAAATAATAGTATATCTGCAACGTGTTTTTCATGTTAGTTCCTCCTGGATGATGACTTTGCTGTCCCTTGCTTTCTACCAAGTTCCTACGAAAAAGAGAGATTGAGAAAATTACAACCATGTCTTTGGAGGTTATCCAACAGGACGTTGTACCTCAACTGCATCAGCTTGTGTGCCTAGAGCTCGGACTCTTTCTTCCCTCCCAATTCTGTAATTAGCAGTAAGGTCTACTGCTTTCCTGGCCACATCTCAAATGAGGTATTTAAAAAGGAGAATGGCCAAGCACAGTGACTCAGGCCTACAATTTTAGTACTTTGGGAGTCTGAGGTGGGAGAATCACATGAGCCCAGGATTTTGAGACCAGCCTGGGCAACATAGACAGATCTCACCTGTATGAATAATTTGAAAATTAGTCGGGTAGTGTTGTGCATGCTTATAGTTCCAGCTACTTGGGAGGGTGATATGGGAGGACCACTGGACCTGGGAGGTTGAGGCTACAGTGAGCTGTGCTGCCCCACTGCACTCCTGCCTGGGTGACAGAGAGATACTGTTTCAAAACCAGAAAAAAAGAAAAAGAAAGAAAGAAAGAAAGAGAAAGAAAGAAAGAAAGAAAGAAAGAAAGAAAGAAAGAGAGAGAGAGAGAAAGGGAAAGAAAGAAAGAAAGAGAGAGAGAGAGAAAGAAAGGAAGGAAGGAAGGAAGGAAGGAAGGAAGGAAGGAAGGAAGGAAGGAAGGAAGATTATTCCTATATAGTAAGAGGTATTCATTAAAAATATAGTCTTACGCTTGATTAACTCAAGAAATACAACGATCTTAATAATGATAGTCTGCTTTGAAGTACATTTCTCTCCAATGCAATAATCCAAACCAGGTGTCCTAAATACTTATTATTCCAAGGAAAAATAATTTTAACATCACCATTCCTTAAACTGTTATATAGATCTTAAACCAGAAAAAATATGCAAAGTACTTACCATAATTAAATAATGTGTAAAGGAATGTAGCTACTACTATTATTTTACTACTACTAATATTATAATAATAATGGAAAATATATCTAAGGAAAATTTGATTAATAACAGAAGTAATTTTGAAATCTCTAAACCAGAAAAGTTATAAAAAGTTGATGCATTTCAAGGTAATTTAAGTTGGTGCTCTGACTTATGGGTAACCTGATACAGAGCAAGTGTTCAGTGTAGCCTGTAGAAATAAGAAGAAAAATATAAAAGTTCAAATTTCTCATCTCCAGTGGTTCTCCTCTGTTTCTAACCTGTATGAAGAAAACAATGGATTAACTAACTGGGGAGAAGAGTGAGCCCCAGAGAGAGTCAGCTGAGAAGGACAAACGATTCTGCCTCATTCTGGTCTCAGTTTAGATATTCTTTTATTGCTGATATAAACTATAAAAGTTGTTCAGTTAAATTTATAGGCATCTCTCTCGTGCTTGGAGACTTGGGAACTGCTTGTTTTTAGTTTTGTTTAGTTTTATTATTTTTTCTATAATGTGCCACAATGTTTGCCACAAGGAAAGATTAGTGACAGCATAACACCACAGTTTTATAAACATCTGTTGATTACTCACTTAACTTCTCTTCATTGAATGCTGTGATTATCTGTATTTGGTGATTCATCATATTAGAACTCAGTAAAAGAGACACATCAAGGAAACATTTAAAATAAAAATTATAAATAATACCATATGATCTTATTTTGGTAATTTTATATAATTTTAATTCAGGTATCATTAAACATTTACCAATAGATACATGATAGGATAGTTTTTAAAGTAATAACAAGTGAATTTCTTTTTCTCTGTTAATTTGCATTCTGAATGTCACTAGTAAACTAGATATTTTAAGTCCCTCATAAGTAAATTCATAGCTTCATTCACAAGCTCTTGTTATATTATCAACCTGCTCAATTAATATCAAATATAGATCAGAGGTGAAACAATCTTTTTTTCTCCAAATCAACATTTCTTAGTTGTACATAGGTTTCTAACACTCTTTATGTTTAATGAATATCTGCAGAAACAAGCACATTAAAGTTATTTAAAATCACCTGAACTGAAGATCAAAGAATGTATGAAAATATTTCTCCTTTTCCATAAAAATCCATATCCTAGTGTTAGAAATAATTTGTTGTAACAGCATATGATGTTTAATTTTTATTTGTTTTAATGTTTATACACATGTTCAATACTTACTTAGTATAAATAAGCCAGGGAAATAATAACATTTTTGGAAGCTTCAATGCATTAATTAGTCATAGTGATCAGTCACCAATTGAATTAAAAATATTGAACAAAGATATATACATATTTATTTTTTCTTAGTTTTCTTAGAAAATAAAGGTGTCCTCTTTTTTTTTTTTTTTTTTTTTTTTTTTCTTTTTTTTGAGACAGAGTCTCATTCTGTCTCCAGGCTGGAGTGCAGTGGCGTGATCTCGGCTCACTTCACCTCCTGGGTTAAAGCGATTCTCCTGCCTCAGCCTTTCGAGTAGCTGGGAGTACAGGTGTGCGCCACCACGTCCAGCTAATTTTTGTATTTTTAGTAGGCACGGAGGTTTCACCATTTTGGCCAGGATGGTCTCAATCTCTTGACCTCATGTTCCACCCATCTTGGCCTCCCAAAGTGCTGGGATTACAAGCATGATGCACTGCGCCTGGCCTAAAGATTTACTTCTTAAAACATATAGGAAAATAATGCCATATTAAATTCGCTGGTTCAATAAAATTAGTCTTAAACTTGGTCTAACTTATAGGTTTACTATTTGAAGCAAACAAGGTTCATTAACACATCAGTTGTCTTAAACAGTGATTTGATTATTTGCAAGAGTAATGAATTTCTAGAGAGTGCACAAATAATTCTGAGTGAATTAAACTCAGAGAAGACTTAAACACAAGAATTAGTGAAGAAACTCACAGAGCAGAAACATTTTATATGACTATTAACACCAGAAATATGTCATTACATCAGAAAAAAATGAGTAAAACATGTAGAATAAACTCTGGCTTTAAAAAGTGGATATCAGCCTTCCATTATCCTAAAATATATAATTTAATAAAACTACTTAAAGCTGAAAAACTGTAAATGTTTAATACTTGGCGCTACTGCATTAGCATGTTCTTCTCTTGATACAATTTTGTGTCAAGAAGTTCACATCAAATTAATTTGTGTTCATACTATTTGAGAATTTTTTTCTTTTTTTTTTTTTCCTTTTTTTCTTTTTTTCTTTTTTGAGACAGAGCCTCGCTCTGTCACCCAGGCTGGAGTGCAGTGGTGCAATCTCGGCTCACTGCTACCTCCACCTCATGGATTCACGCCATTCTCCTGCCTCAGCCTCCGAGTAGCTGGAACTACAGGCGCCCGCCACCACGCCCGGCTAATTTTTTGTATTATTAGTAGAGAGGGGATTTCACCGTGTTAGCCAGGTTGGTCTGGTTCTCCTGACCTCATGATCCGCCCGCCTTGGCCTTCCAGAGTGCTGGGATTACAGGTGTGAGCCACCGCGCCTGGCCTAGAACTTTTTTTTTTTTTCTAAGTAACCATATCTGAGAAGTATTTGTATAGATGCCTTGGGGATAAATATAGTTTAAAAATAAAATAGATATATCTGATCTCAAGAAAACATAATATTTGAAAAATTAAAAATCATATTATCCAAAAGACAGTAAAAATGTGGCAGAGTAAACATCACTTAGCTTTATGTTTACATAGATAATATATAGTTTACATATATATGTACTAAATACACACACACACACACACACACACACACATATATATATATATATATATATATATATATATATCTCAGATTTGAACGCTGGGATAACTGAGATGAATTATTTTCCTCAGATTATTCATTTAAATCGACCAGTGTTCATTTAATACCCACTACTTGCCAGTCTTGTTCAAAAGATGAAAACGGCAAAGTATTCTAGACTTTGTCTCAAGCAAGGTATTGATCAATAGTAATATAGATATACAATTAAAAAATGAAAGGACAAAGTAATTTGCAAAGTATTTAAAAATAATTATTCGAATTAAATTAAGCAACCTACTTGCAGACAAGTCACTAAGCAACATTTTTCAGATTTTTGAAATAGCAAATAAGATGATTGAATTTCACCTTTTGGTATATTCTAGAAAGTTTTGTTTGATTGTGCACAGTGTAGCGGTAAGCTAGTGGTTTTGAATAGATAATGAGCAATGAGAACATACCTCTCATCTTTTGCAAGGACTAGCCTTTGTAGTGTGTGTACATGCACACACAAACATGCATGTATAAGTTTATATCTACAGTCTTTATTGATAATCTTTAAAGATTACTACAGAGTATGCATAATTGTATTTGAATATTTACAGATTTTATTTAAAAGGCTGGCATATAAATTCAGGCTGAGAAGTATTTCATTAACCATTTTGCCACTAAAGGATTTAAGAATAATGACAACTAAAAAACAAATACTGTCATTTATTTGCTGTAATTGGTGCAACACCTTTCTCTATCTAATAATGTAAATGTTTTTCTTGCCAAGTATAGTAAAGCTCATGTAGATCCATTTTAAGTACACCTAGTTCATTTTTATGCATTTCATAACAAATGTACATTTTTTGGAGACAACTGGTCATCTATGGGGAACATGGTTTATTGTACTTTCTTTGGAGTCATAACACTCATTGGACTACATCCAACATATATATGTTATTAATACAAGATATTCTGGATCATTTCACAGGCATAGATATTGCTAGGTGGCTAACTTTTCTGGAGATATCCATAGATATTACCATTTTTACCAAATATACAGACATTAAGTGAATTAAAGCTTTGACCCCAGACAACAAGATTCTATCATTAGAGTGTAATCATTAGCTAGTCCTGTGTATTTTGGTGAAGCACAGTGTAGCAGGAGTAATTTTTATATTGTAGTCTAAATTTTCAGCATCTCACCATCTGTTTGGGGGTCCATATCTCCAAAAATACTCATCATGTGCATTTATATGGGATTTCAGATTTAGTTATGAAATGTGTAGTTATTATCTGTAAAATAACATAAACCTAAAGTTAATGGAAAATGAAATAAGTAAAATTTGAAGACATGTCCTACTGTATATCCCATGTGCCTGGCACTTTCTGAATAATTAAATTTTGTATTAATGATGGACACCATGTTGCTTGTAGTTACTAAATTGTTTTTTTTTTTTTCAGTTGTTTAAGAAAAGTATGCAAACGTTTCCAACTTTATTAATTTAGGCTCCTTTATTTTATAATCTAAATAAATATTTTTGCCTAATAACCATAAACCATCCATATTGAAGTTATCAAAGTAGGAAATCATATTACAAGTGAAAACATATATTATGTGAAGACTGAGGTAGTGTGTTTTTAATCAGTTTATCATAATTCATCATAATTGATAAAGGTCAATACTCAGTTAAATGAATTGCCTGGACACTTATATTCTGTTGTACACATGCCTTACAGTCAAGACAAAGTTATCTGCTAACTTTTAGTACCTGTAAAATACTACCCTAAATCATATAAACCCAATCAGATCGTGTATTTGAATTCCTACTAATACTCACACACAGTATATTTCAGGGTTCATTTATTTCTTTCTTTTCTACCTAAAAATGATCTTACCCAGTGTACCAGACTTAAAATTGTACTTCAAATTCAGGTTTCCCACACTCCAGATATTTTTCCTTTTTATGTTTATAATTACTATGATGAACATTGAATTATTGACAAGATTGCTTGAAGAATATTCATAGAAAGGGTTCAACTAGGTCTCTCACCTTATCCATAGAGAAGTCACCACCATATTAAATACTAAAATTAATTTAGTCAACAAATATACCAATATTCTGAACATCTATTGTATTCCAGACACAGCTAATTTAATATGTTGATTTCTCCAATACTAAATAATGTGATTTTGCATGTACTGTTATATTCATAAGAAAGACAAGAAAATTAAAGTTATAAGACAGATGTATATATCTGTGCAGTAGAAATAGTTGAAGCAAAAACCATCTATAAACTGAGATGCCTCTGTAGATGTTTCGTTTACAGAGACTTCTGGGGTGGTTAGAAAAAAGTTAATTTAACTTTTAAGATTGTTATTTTCTTTATATCTTTATCTTGTTTACACAATAATGCTCAAGAAAAATTCATACCTAAACAGCTTTGATATTTTTGATAAAACTGATGAAATTCTAATATGAAAAAGTAAAATAAGTAAAGAAAAAATACTTAAAAGGAAGGAAAATATGATGAGGAATTCTATGTTTCCCCTAATCAACTGACATCAACTATCTTAATTTATATTAAATCTCTTGCTTTTCTAAGTTATAATAAATTATACACCAGAATAAAGATTAATAATATTCTATAAAATATATGAAAATAAAACTTCTGTGATTAGTACTATGGAATGAGTGATTATGTAATACCAATATCCACAATATATTTTAATTAAATATTAATATTTCATATTGTAGAATGTTAATTGTTGCTTAGTTAACTCAGAAACATAAATATTTAAAATAAAGTATTATTTTTCCAGAGGGTTAGGTATTTGTTTATGAGAATATTTTTATTCAATAACACAGTTAATAAATACAATTTAGTTTATAGCTAGCAAGAATTATTTTAGTCAGTGCATAATAAATTTAGTATTACCTAATTTAGTCAGTTCATAGTAAATTTAGTGTCTGTGTTTTTCTTTAAGCAATAATCAGATAGATGCACCAAACAACAATCTGAATCAGTATCAAGGAAGTTCAATTGATCATATTTCATGAACTCTGGATTATATTTTGATTAAAGTAGTAATGAACCTGAATTATGTGTCATGCACAATAAATATATATGACATATACATACACACATATATATCATATGTATGCATATATATATACATGGTTTACGTTCAAAGATGCATGCCAGTACAAGCAGTTATATTATTTTAACATCCTGTTAGCAGTTTAAAATGCTGGCTATGTCTCAATAATTTAATATATTTTTATACCATTATGAATGTTCCTTTTGGAGTTTGCTAGTGAAATTGTTAAGATAATAAGTATTGTCAGAGCCATTTTAAATGGTTTATATATGCAAATAATGTTTTCTGTATTACTAGATAAATTTTGAGAAATGTGACAAGTTTAAAGGGAATGCCTAGTTCACACTTTAGACTTTATTCTTCTGTTGATATACCTTTTCAGGAATGTTTCCTAAGCTTGGCTCAAAATGAAAGTTCTTGGGGAACTTTTTTTTTTTTTTTTAATCATACTTTAAGTTCTAGGGTACATGTGCATAATGTGCAGGTTTGTTACATATGTATACTTGTGCCATGTTGGTGTGCTGCACCCATCAACTCGTCAGCACCCATCAATTCGTCATTTATATCAGGTATAACTCCCAATGCAATCCCTCCCCCCTCCCCCCTCCCCATGATAGGCCCGGTGTGTGATGTTCCCCTTCCCGAGTCCAAGTGATCTTATTGTTCAGTTCCCACCTATGAGTGAGAATATGCGGTGTTTGTTTTTCTGTTCTTGTGATAGTTTGCTAAGAATGATGGTTTCCAGCTGCATCCATGTCCCTACAAAGGATGCAAACTCATCCTTTTTTATGGCTGCATAGTAGTCCATGGTGTATATGTGCCACATTTTCTTAATCCAGTCTGTCACGGATGGACATTTGGGTTGATTCCAAGTCTTTGTGAATAGTGCCGCAATAAACATACGTGTGCATGTGTCTTTATAGCAGCATGATTTATAATCCTTTGGGTATATACCCAGTAGTGGGATGGCTGGGTCATATGGTACATCTAGTTCTAGATCCTTGAGGAATTGCTATACTCTTTTCCATAATGGTTGAACTAGTTTACAATCCCACCAACAGTGTAAAAATGTTCCTATTTCTCCACATCCTCTCCAGCACCTGTTGTTTCCTGACTTTTTAATGATTGCCATTCTAACTGGTGTGAGATGGTATCTCATGTGGTTTTGATTTGCATTTCTCTGATGGCGAGTGATGATGAGCATTTTTTCATGTGTCTGTTGGCTGTATGAATGTCTTCTTTTGAGAAATGTCTGTTCATATCCTTTGCCCACTTTTTGATGGGGTTGTTTGTTTTTTTCTTGTAAATTTGTTTGAGTTCCTTGTAGGTTCTGGATATCAGCCCTTGTCAGATGGGTAGATTGCAAAAATTTTCTCCCATTCTGTAGGTTGCCTGTTCACTCTGATGGTAGTTTCTTTTGCCGTGCAGAAACTCTTTAGTTTAATTAGATCCCCTTTGTCAATTTTGACTTTTGCTGCCGTTGCTTTTGGTGTTTTAGACATGAAGTCCTTGCCCGTGCCTATGTCCTGAATGGTACTACCTAGGTTTTCTTCTAGGTTTTTTATGGTTTTAGGTCTAACATTTAAGTCTCTAATCCATCTTGAATTAATTTTCGTATAAGGAGTAAGGAAAGGATCCAGTTTCAGCTTTCTACTTATGGCTAGCCAATTTTCCCAGCACCATTTATTAAATAGAGAATCCTTTCCCCATTTCTTGTTTCTCTCAGGTTTGTCAAAGATCAGATGGCTGTAGATGTGTGGTATTATTTCTGAGGACTCTATTCTGTTCTATTGGTCTATATCTCTGTTTTGGTACCAGTACCATGCTGTTTTGGTTACTGGAGCCTTGTAGTATAGTTTGAAGTCAGGTAGCGTGATGCCTCCAGCTTTGTTCTTTTGACTTAGGATTGTCTTGGCAATGCGGGCTTTTTTTGGTTACATATGAACTTTAAAGCAGTTTTTTTTCCAATTCTGTGAAGAAACTCATTGGTAGCTTGATGGGGATGGCATTGAATCTATACATAACCTTGGGCAGTATGGCCATTTTCACGAAATTGATTCTTCCTATCCATGAGCATGGTATGTTCTTCCATTTGTTTGTGTCCTCTTTGATTTCACTGAGCAGTGGTTTGTAGTTCTCCTTGAAGAGGTCCTTGACATCCCTTGTAAGTTGGATTCCTAGGTATTTTATCTCTTTGAAGCAATTGTGAATGGAAGTTCATTCCTGATTTGGCTCTCTGTTTGTCTGTTATTGGTGTATAAGAATGCTTGTGATTTTTGCACATTATTTTGTATCCTGAGACTTTGCTGAAGTTGCTTATCAGCTTAAGAGATTTTGGGCTGAGACAATGGGGTTTTCTAAATATACAATCATGTCATCTGCAAACAGGGACAATTGACTTCTTCTTTTCCTAACTGGATACCCTTTATTTCTTTTTCTTGCCTGATTGCCCTAGCCAGAACTTCCAACACTATGTTGAATAGGAGGGGTGAGAGAGGGCATCCCTGTCTTGTGCCAGTTTCCAAAGGGAATTTGTCCAGTTTTTGCCCATTCAGTATGATATTGGCTGTGGGTTTGTCATAAATAGTTCTTATTATTTTGAGGTACGTTCCATCAATACCGAATTTATTGAGAGTTTTTAGCATGAAGGGCTGTTGAATTTTGTCAAAAGCCTTTTCTGCATCTATTGAGATATCATGTGGTTCTTGTCTTTGGTTCTGTTTATATGCTGGATTACGTTTATTGATTTGCGAATGTTGAACCAGCCTTGCATCCCAGGGATGAAGCCCACTTGATCATGGTGGATAAGCTTTTTGATGTGCTGCTGAATCCGGTTTGCCAGTATTTTATTGAGGATTTTTTGCATCGATGTTCATCAGGGATATTGGTCTAAAATTCTCTTTTTTTGTTGTGTCTCTGCCAGGCTTTGGTATCAGGATGATGTTGGCCTCATAAAATGAGTTAGGGAGAATTCCCTCTTTTTCTACTGATTGGAATAGTTTCAGAAGGAATGGTACCAGCTCCTCCTTGTACCTCTGGTAGAATTCAGCTGTGAATCCATCTGGTTCTGGACTTTTTTTGGTTGGTAGGCTATTAATTATTACCTCAATTTCAGAGCCTGCTATTGGTCTGTTCAGGGATTCAACTTCTTCCTGGTTTAGTCTTGGAAGAGTGTAAGTGTCCAGGAAATTATCCATTTCTTCTAGATTTTCTAGTTGATTTGAGTAGAGGTGTTTATAGTATTCTCTGATGGTAGTTTGTATTTCTGTGGGGTCGGTGGTGATATCCCCTTTATCATTTTTATTGCGTCTATTTGATTCTTCTCTCTTTTCTTCTTTATTAGTCTTGCTAGCGGTCTGTCAATTTTGTTGATCTTTTCAAAAAACCAACTCCTGAATTCATTGTTTTTTTTTGAGGGTTTTTGTGTCTCTATCTCCTTCAGTTCTGCTCTGATCTTAGTTATTTCTTGCCTTCTGCTAGCTTTTGAATATGTTTGCTCTTGCCTCTCTAGTTCTTTTAATTGTGATGTTAGAGTGTCCATTTTAGATCTTTCCAGCTTTCTCTTGTGGGCATTTAGTGCTATAAATTTCCCTCTACACACCGCTTTAAATGTGTCCCAGAGATTCTGGTATGTTGTATCTTTGTTCTCATTGGTTTCAAAGAACATCTTTATTTCTGCCTTCATTTCGTTATGTACCCAGTAGTCATTCAGGAGCAGGTTGTTCAGTTTCCATGTAGTTGATCGGTTTTGATTGAGTTTCTTAGTCCTGAGTTCTAGTTTGATTGCACTGTGTTCTGAGAGACAGTTTGTTATAATTTCTGTTCTTGTACATTTGCTGAGGAGTGCTTTACTTCCAATTATGTGGTCAATTTTGGAATAAGTGCGATGTGGTGCTGAGACAATCCTGTTGATTGGGCAGCATCCTAGGCCAATTAAGCCAGAAGTAGTGGGTTTGAATCCCGTTTATTAGTATTTTTTTAAAGCTCTATGGGAAATTGCCGTGTTTAGTCAATGTCAGAGAACCATACTGTAAAGGTCTAGAAATCTTGAGATAAATCACAAATGCCATACTATTACAACTTTATGTATATGAATAGTACATTTAAACAGATTGGAATTTGTAAATATAATATTTAACTGTCTCTGATCAATCAATATACTTTTTACAATAAAATAATTTTAATTCTGGATCTTTTCAGTCTTTCTGCTGATCATGACTTACGGCTTTAAGGAATTTATCTATAAAAAGAAAACTAAACATAAAACTAAGAAAATTAAGATTTCATGAGAAAATAAGAAATAGTCTTTCTTACTCTTATTATATTCAAACTGAATGTATGCTTTATACTGATTTTCAAATAATTTACTTATGTTATCTTAGAGTTTCACCAAATGAAACTCTAACGTGTTATCTTAGAGTTTCACCAAAACCAGTTGGAAGCATGCTGCTTAAAGTTTTAAATTGCAATTATACAGAAAATGAACTTATGTAGGCTGATTTCTCTCAATTCTTCATCGTAATCAGTGAAGAAGACATGTATATACCAAGAAAGGGTAGCCAAGAAGAAAGGAAGCTTTCTTTTTTTCTTCAATATTCTGATTGTACCCACATGACTATTTGACTCAAAAAATAAAAGAGAAAAGTCCGCAATAAAAAGTATGCATTATTTCCTAGGCATTAATATATTAAATTATCAAGCCAGAGACTAATAGTGCCATTTGGGTCAACAAGCCATTTAAGCGTTTAGTTAAATTTATATGAGTACATTGCTTGAAAGATAATTGTAATCACATAAAATGATTCAGTTCAATGATTCCAGTGTGGCATAAAGATAATGAATCTTTTGTATCATTCATCCTGGGAATATTAACATTATTGAGTCCTATGACTACTAATGAGCTTTTTGCTAGGAAAAAGAATAAGTTACACAGAAGGATATTTTGATTATTATAAACATGATATTTTAAAAAGTAATTAGTATGCTTGTGAGTAAATAGAATTGGCTTTGATCATAAGGAAGCTGAATATTGCAAGCATCATAATCATCCTGTGAAAATTAATCCCTTAATAAAACTAGAAAAGTTATAGAAGTTTTAAATAAAGTACAGTTAGGAAGACTTACAAATATTGCCAGAAACAAAGGACATATGTCAAATTTGAATAATTTGCTTTATATATAGGATACCCCCCTGTAGTTATGGCATGTAGTTTAGAACATTTACAATGAAAAAATGGACCTCTTGACAAAGAGAAGTGGAAAGTCTGGAATTTACGGCTCCAGAAACTTAAAAGTATCATAATAGGAAAATGTAAACAATGAAATCTAAATGATTGAACAAATTTTATCTACATATGCTTCTCTGCTCTCAGCAATTTAGATTTCATTGTTAGCAATCAATGACTAATGAAGGTAAATAATCCCTATACATCTATGAGTTTGGAAAAATGAAGTCATGCAAATCTGAGTAGACAAACTCTGATATGCTAAGAATAGTTGAAAAAGAAAAGAGAAAAAGAACAACACAACACAAAGAAACAAACAAAAAACACCAACAAAAATGGAATAGTTTAACAGGCCGGGCATGGCAGCTTATATTTGTAATCCCAGTGTTTTGGGAGTCTAAGGGGAAAGGTTCACTTGTGACCTGAGTTTGCTTCAAGTCTGGACAACTTAGTGAGATACTGTCTCTACAGAAAATAAAAATAATAAATAAAAATAAAAATAAAAACAAACAAACAAACAAACAAAACAAAAAATCTAGCCAGGTGTGGTGGCATGGACATGCAGTCCCAACGGCTAGGGAGGCTGATTTGAAAGGATACTTGAGCCCAGGAGTTCAAAGCTGCATTGACCTCGAATTGCACCATTGCACTCCAGCCTAGGCTGGATATTTTTATATCCAGATGTATGAACTATATCTCAAAAGGTGAAACACAATGCATTCAAAAAGATAAATTTAGATACATGAAATATGGCTTATATATATTTTTAGTAGCATAACAATTTAGTTTTATATAACTTGTTTATGAACATGATACATATTCATATTATGCATTTGATTCAGAGGATTAAATGTATTTAGAATACCTTTAGAGAAACGGATTGCTTAAAGAACTTTTTGTCATTGGTTTTGCCTGCAAATAAATATGAACTTGAATTTCCGTGTTAGATATCTGATAAAGAGTGAATGTAAAATATGATATTATAATACACTGCCAGGTGGCAATTTAAAGCTCTCCAAGTGTGTGAGATAATGCAATAAATGAAATAAAAAGTGATATTTAGTATAAGTGAAATTATATTATACTGAGTGAGAATGTCCTTTTAAGATGATTTGAAATTGTGATTATATTTTTCTCATCTAGAAAAAAGAGAGTCAGCTAAGTGTTAAGAGTAACAAGTGTATATTCTCTATTTTAAAAGACTCATATAATTTTAAAATTAAATTTTATACAGTTCTTATGATGTTAATGCTAGATTTTTTTTTTTTTTGCTATCTTGGATACATACAGTTGTACACCAGATAAAGTTGTTTCAGTCAAGGATGGGACACATATGCTAAGGTGTTCTCATAAGATAATAATAGAGCTGAAAAATTCCTATCTCTTAGTGATGGTAGTCATGGTAATGTAGTAGTGCAATGAGTTACTCGCGTGCTTGTGGTGATGATGGTGTAAACAAAACTACTGCTCTGCCAGTCATACAAAAATATAAGGAAATACAATTATGTGCTACTTTATAATAAAAGATTACATTATCAATTTATGTATTTACTATACTATGTTTTTAATCATTATTTTAGAGTGTATTCTTCTAATTATTAAAAAAGACTTAACTGTGAAACAGCCTGAGGTAGGCCCTTCAGGAGGTATTCCAGAAGAAGGCATTATTATCATAGGAGATAACAGCTCATGTGTGTTATTTACTCTGAAGACCTTTCAGTGGGACAAAACGTGGAGGTGAAAGTCAGTGATATTGACGATCTTAAACTGTGTAAGCATAGACTAATATGTGTGTTTGTATCTTAGTTTTTAACAAAAAAAGTTTAGAAACTACAAACTAAAATAATTTTTTAAAAAATTTTATTAAAAACCTGTATAGTAAGGATATATAATATCCTTACTATATCTATAAAAAGAAATATATATATATAAAGGAAATATATATATAAAGGAAAAAGCTTCTACAGTAAGGATATAAAGCAAGAAAATATTTTTGTATAGTTGTGGAATATTTTTGTATTCTAACCTAAGTGTTACTATAGAAAAGTGAAAGAGTTGGCCGTGTACAGTGGCTCATGCCTGTAATCCCAGTGTGTCCAGAATTGGTGGGTTCTTGGTCTCACTGACTTCAAGAGTGAAGCCGCGGCACTTGCGGTGAGTGTTACAGTTCTTAAAGATGATATGTCTGGAGTTTGTTCCTTCTGATGTTCAGACACGTTCGGAGTTTCTTCCTTCTGGTGGGTTCATGGTCTTGCTGGCTTCAAGAGTGAAGCTGCAGACCTTTGCGGTTAGTGTTACAGCTCATGAAGGCGACATGAACCCAAAGAGTGAGCAGCAGCAAGATTTATTGTAAAGAGCCAAAGAACAAACCTTCCACAGTGTGGTAGGGGACCCCAGCTTGTTGCCACTGCTGGCTTGGGCAGCATGCTTTTATTCCCTTTTATGACCCCACCCACATCCTGCTGATTGGCCCATTTTACAGAGAGCTGATTCGTCTATTTTACAGAGTGCTGATTGGTGTATTTACAATCCCTTAGCTAGACATAAAGGTCCTCCAAGTCCCCACTAAACTCAGGAGCCCAGCTGACTTCCCTAATGGATCCTGCATGGGGAGGCAGGCAGAGCTGCCCACAAGTCCTGTGCCTGCAGTCATCAGCCAGTGGGTGGTTGATGGGACTGGGCACCGCAGAGCAGGGGGTGGCACCTGTAGGGAGGCTCCCGCGGCACAGGAGCCCATGGGGGGGGTGGGGCTTGGGCATGGTGGGCTGCAGGTCCTGAGCCCTGCCCCGCCTGGAGGCAGCTGAGGCCCCGTGAGAATTTGAGTGTGGCGGGGGTGGTCGGTCAGTGCTGGGGGACCCGGTGCACCCTCTGCAGCTGCTGGCCTGGGTGCTAAGCCCCTCGTGGCCTGGGGCTGTCACGTGGGCCAGAGGCTCTGAGTGTGGGGCCGGCAGAGCCGGCACTGGCCCGGAACTCAGGCTGGCCTGTGAGCGCCCTGTGCAGCCCCTGTTCCTGCCCGCGCCTTTTCCTCCACACCTCCCCACAAGCAGAGGGAGCTGGCTCAGGCCTTGGCGTGCCCAGGGAGGGGAATCCCACAATGCAGTGGCAGTCTGAAGGGCTCCTCAAGCGCCACCGGAGTGGGTGCTGAGGCCGAGGAGGTGCTAAGAGTGAGGGCTGCTAGCATGTTGTCACCTCTCAATCCCCCCTCTAAACAGAACACCAAACTGCTGTTGGGAATATGGCCAATGACTGCTCTATCTAACTACTTCCTGCTGGATCAGAGCAATGAAGGGGCCCTACAGCTGTAGTGTCCTCCAGAGGGAAGATCTCTAGGCCAGTGAAAGTGCCAGCAGGTCGGTCCAAGGGTCCTCAGTAGAAGTTGTTAGTTGAGCTCATTTGGGGTTCCATTTAGAAGACCATCTATAGCTTGACGGCCTTGCTTCTAGAGGAAACAAATTTGACAAGAAGGTTAAAGATACAGGGCCCAAAGGCAAGTAACAGCAAGATGGCTGCTGCAGGACCTAGAAAGAAGAGAAGTCATGTTGCACAGCTACAGAGGTTAGTATAAGAGTTTGAAAGGTGTTGTCTGATTTCAGAAGCCTTTTCCTGTAAACACCGGGTGGCATCTCGTACTGTCCCTGACTGGTTAGTGTAAAAACTAAGAAGTTGCAGAGTCCTCCTTTCTCAGCAGTGAGGAGATCTAGGCCTTGGCGGTTTTGGAGAGTCACTGCTGCCAAAGAGTCTATTTGGGATTGTAGAGTAAGGATCAATTTTGTTATTTCTTGCAAACTGTCTGAAAGGCAAATATTGGTTGAAGTTCCACATAAGAAGAATGTGCCTTGGCTGGGTAGACTGAAATTTATCCTAGCTTTTAAAGGAATAGGGTACACTGTTACTTTACTACTTCCATCTCTCTTTCTTTTTGACTTCTTCATCTTTCTCTTCCTGACTCTCTCTCTGTCTCTCTCTTCTTCTCTTTCTTTCTGACTCCCTCTTTGTCTCTCTCTGTTTCCTTCTTTGACTTTCTGTCTGTCTCTTCCTCTCTCTCTTTGACTCCTTCTCTTTGTCTAGCTCTGTTTCTTCCTCCCTCTGTCTCTCTCTTTGACTCTCTGTTGCTTCCTCTTTCTCTTTCTCTGACTTACCATCTGTTTCTCTCTGTCCTTTCTGCTGTGCTGGTGTTTCCCTGCCTCTGCCAGCTGCTTATGCTGTTCTCCTTTCTCCTTCCCCTTTTTGATGGCTCTGGCAGTGTAAGACTGCCACCTCCTTGGGTTTTTGCATTGCATGCAGTAACTCCATAATTTCCTTGTGGCATTTAATGGGGTTTTCCCCAGAGAGTAGGAATGCCCTTTCTTTCCATATTGCAGCATGGGCATGTAGGATTAGATAACCATATTTGCTATCTGTATGCACATTTATTATTTTTCCCTTTCCCAGTTCTAAGGCTCGGGTAAGTGCCACTAGTTCTGCTAACTGGGCACTGGTCCCTGGGGAAAGAAGTTTACTTTCAAGTACGGTTACATCACTAACTATGGCATAAACTGCCTTTCATATCCTGATATCCACAAATGAACTTCCATCAGTATATAAGTAAAGGTCAAGATTAGTTAAGGGGACTTCTAAGAGATCATCTCAGGCGACATAAATCTGGACTATAATTTGTTGGCAGTCATGGTCGATTGGTTCCCCATCCTCTGGGAGAAAAGTGGCAGGGTTGAGGGCCACACATGTGCATATTTGGAGCACCGGTCCCTCAAAGAGTAGTGCCTGGTATCTAAGTAGGCAGTTGTCTGATAACTATAAACTTCCTTTGGCACCTAGTATGCCATTTACATCATGAGTAGTCCAGTGAGATCCTTTCTTTGTATTATTTTGATAGCCTCTGGTGCTAAGATGGCCACCGCTGCAACTACCCATAAATAGTGAGGCCACCCTTTTGCTACTACATCAGTTTCCTTACTTGGGTATGCCACTGGTTGTGGGGTTGTCCCACGAGTCTGAGTAAGGACTCCAAGATCTATCCCTGCTCTCTCTGTGACATATAAAAAGAATTTTTGTCCTGTTGGAAGGCTTAAAGCTGGAGCTTGTACTAGGGCCTGCTTTAAGGTTTTGAAGGTTGTTTCTGCCTCTGGTTCCCATTCTACTAGATGAGTATTTGCTCTCTTGGTTTCCTTGGTTAGAGTATAGAGGGTCCTTGCTATCTCACTGTATCCGGGGATCCATAGTTGGCAAAAACTGGTCATTCCAAGGAACCCCTACAACTGTTTTAATGTCTTAGGGTGAGGATAAGCCAATATAGGCTGTATTTATTCCTTACTGAGAGCCCTGGTCCCTCTGGCTAAGATTAGGCCTAGATATTTGACCTGCTGTAGGCAAAACTGGGTCTTCGACCTAGACACCTTGTACCCTTTATTAGCTAGAAAGTTCAAGAGATCTAGAGTAGCCTGCTGGCGTGAGGTTTCCGAACTGTAATTTCCAAAAGTAAATCATCCACATACTGAAGGACCAGAGTGCCTGGACTTGAGAAGTGGCCTAGATCTTGGGCCAGTTCCCGACCAAACAGATGAGGGCTATCCCTAAACCCATGGGGCAACACCGTCCACATAAGTTGGGACGTGTGGTCTGTGGGATCCTCAAAGGCAAAGAGAAACTGGGAGTCAGAGTGCAGGAGAATACAGAAGAAGGCATCCTCGAGGTCCAGAACCATGAACCATTCTGCTTCCTCTGGTATTTGAGAGAGCAGGACATAGGGATTGGATACAACTGGATATAGAGGAATTACTGCCTCATCGATGAGTCTAAGATCTTGCACTCGTCTCCACTGACCATTCGGTTTTTGTACTCCTAGAATTGGGGTGTTGCAGGGACTGCTGCATTTCCTTACTAAGCCTTGAGCTTTTAAATGTTTAATAATATTATGTAATCTTTTATGAGCTTCAGGCCTTAAGGGTTATTGCCTTTGATAAGGAAAAGTGGTTGGGTCTTTTAACCTGATTTTGACTGGGTGGGCATTTTTTGCCCTTCCAAATTGTCTTTCCAATGTCCAGAATTCAGGGTTCATTCCCTCCTCAAGTAGGGGACAACGCATAGGTAACTTGTTCCCCATATTCTTGTAGATAATAGCTCCAGCCTTGGCTAATATATCCCTCCCTTATAAGGGTGAAGGACTTTCAGGCATAACAAGAAAGGCATGTGAAAACAGCAAATTCTCACAATTACAGGTGAGGAGGTGGGATAAATACCTGGTTACAGGCTGTCCCAGGATTCCTCAGATGGCAACGGACCTTGAGGACAATCATCCAAGACAGGAGATTAACATTGAGAAGGCTGTGCTGGTGTCCAAGAGGAAGTCAATTTCCTGGCCCTTAGTGGTTAAACATACCCAGGGCTCAGTGAGGGTGATGACATGAGCTGGTGCTTGCCCCAGGAACCCTCAGTCCCGTGGTTGGATCATCTGGTTGGGGGCTTTTGACCCAGAGAACCTTTGCCCTCTGGGACATTGTGCCTTCCAGCGATTGCCTTGGCATAGCAGACATGGACGAGGGGACAGCTTATTTCTCATTGGACAATCTTTTTTAAAGTGTCCTCATAAACCACACTGATAACAAGCCCTACTGGGTGATTGACCTACTCCATTTTCTGTCCTCTCTGAACCATCAAGGTTTGTTTGTCTGAGTGCCATGACTAAGGTTGCGGCCCTTCTCTGATCTCACTTTTCCCTTTGGACCTGTTCCTTTTGGTCCCTATTATAGAACACCGAGGCTGCCACGTTTAATAATGCCTCCAAATTTTGTTCAGGGCCCAGGTTTGCTTTTGGAGCTTTCTCCTTATATCTATGCCTGTTTGGGTAATAAACTTATCTTTCAGAATCAATTAACCCTTGAGTGATTTGGGTGATAGGGGAGTATATTTTCTTAAGGCCTCCCATAGCTGCTGGAGGAAGGCAGAAGGATTTTCTTCCTTTCCCTGAGTTATGGTGGACATCAATGAATAATTCATGGGCTTTTTCCTAATTCTCCTTAGTCCTTCTAGAACACAGGTCAACAGATATTTATGACTCCAGTCCCCGTGATCTGAGTCAAGGTCCCAGTGGGGATCTATACTGGGGATGGCTTGCTGACCAGTAGGGAATTTGTCCCTTTCTTTGACTGTCATTCTATCGTTTACTTGACTAAGATACCAAGTATCTCCAAACTCTCAGGCTGCAGCTAAAGCCACATTATTTTCATTAAAGGTCAGAGTTTGATCTAACAGTAGCATGACGTCTCTCCAAGTGAGGTTGAAGGTTTGCTCTAGACCCTGTAGGACATCTATGTAGCTATCAGGATCATCTGAAAACTTCCACAGGTCTGCCTTGATCTGTTTTAAATCAGAGAGAGAGAAGGGGATATGTACCTGGGTTGGGCCACATTCCCCTCCCACTACAGCTTGAAGGGGACATAACCAATAGCTTGGGGGTTTTTGTGGTCCTTTGGAGATTTCTTTGCTTATTTCCTTCTGGACAGGGGAGATTGGAGGAGGATCATCATTACTAGGAAGGGGAGCTATAGGGAGTCTAGGATATGGGGGTAAGCTGAGAGGTCTTCCTGTGGGATGTAAATTGTAAGCTTTGAATAGTTGTCTATTCTCCCTCAGTGAAAGGAAAGCTTGGGCATAAGGTGTTTCACTCCATTTGCCTTCCCTCTTACAGAAAAGGTCAAGCTGCAGCATAGTATTGTAACTTGTACTTCCCTTAGGTGGCCATTTTTCCCCATCAGAGAGAGAATATTGGGGCCAAGCCATAGTGCAGAAAAAAATGAGCCACCTTTTTTTCAGGGGTTGTGGGTCAAATTGGTCCCAATGGCTTAGGATGCATTTCAAGGGTGAGCCTGTTGATGCCTGAGTGTTTCCTATCTGAAAGACAAAACTGCCTGCGATTTTGGTTTATTTTGTTTCTCCCCCTGCCTAAGAACTCACAATGGTCCCTGGACCCTGCTGATTGGAATTGTTGCACTCACTGGCACAGCTGCAGAAACACTAGTTTTTCTCCCAGACCACAAGGATGACCGAGGAAGGTCAGATTTAGCAGCTCTCAAAAACCTGCACCCTTGCCTGTCCTCCTAGACCGCAAGGAGAACCGAGAAAAATCACATTTAATGGCCCTTACTGACTCATTCTCAAAAATCTGTTAGAGTCCTAAGCATTCTCCTGTTAGTATTGGGACTTTAGCCCTGTCCTATAAAGATGTTATGCCCCCAAAATGAAGTGGAGGGCCATACCCTGAGGGAGGGAAGGGATCCCCAGAGTTGGAAGAGTGACACCTTTTGTCCACACTTATATGAATAGGAAGGATACAATTTCTGAGGCTCCCCATATCCTAGCTTCAGAAATAGCTTTTCTTAGGCATGCTAGTCTGAGGAGAGATCCTAAAATTCCAGATAGTACCCCCTACAACAGGGCTTTGGGCAAAAATTATGTCTTTCTGACTGGTGAGCCTGGGTGCCTAAAGAAGGTAACAGAGTCCTGGAGTTTATACTAGAAGTCATTCTTATAGGAGAAACTAGAAAAGCACCAGAGACAGGGAGTGATTTTTAGAAGTGAGACTAACCTCGTAGAAGAGAGGCATGAGGAAGTTTGTCTGATAGGCATTAGGACCCAGAGGGCAAGGGTCAGGTTAGACAGGATAGATGGGTGAGTGTCGCTTAGGCGACATGCCTTTGAGAGTTCCACTCATGGCCGCAGGGTCAACCAACTTGTTGTCAGGACCCCAGAGCTCGATGGCTTTCCTCCCTATTGATCCTCAGCTCAGCCAAGAAGTACAGGAAAAGTGGAAGCTGGTTCAGGCCAACCAATGCTCCCAACTCCAATGAATTGAGGGTTGTTAGAGAGCCCTTTGCCAGAAAGCCTGACACCCGTGTCTTTAGTCCAGTGGCCACGCTGGTCACTTTTAACTGGTCGACAGGTGCCCGATATTTAGCCCCCAAATTCTAAGGAAAAATAGGATAGAATAGCAAGCAAAAGGGGTCCGTTGGTGCTCACTGCTCGGTGATAGTCAATGTCCCACCACTTGGCAAAAGGTAAAAGTCTCACCGCCTGGTGATAGGTGAAAGTCCCATCTGCGTCGCCAAAATGTGTCTGGAATTGGTAGGTTCTTGTTCTCGCAGACTTAAAGAATGAAGCCATGGACATTTGCAGTGAGTGTTAGTTCTTAGAGATGGTGTGCCCGGAGTTTGTTCCTTCTGATGTTCAGACGTATTCGTAGTTTATTCTTTCTGGTGGGTTCGCGGTCTCATTGGCTTCAGGAGTGAAGCTGCAGACCTTCGTGGTGAGTGTCACAGCTGTTAAAGGTGGCGCGTCTGGAGTTGTTCGTTCCTTCCATCCGGAGTTGTTTATCCCTCCAGGTGGGTTCATGGTCTTGTTAGCTTCAGGAGTGAAGCTCCATATTTTCACAGTGAATGTTACAGCTCATGAAGGCAGTGTGGACCCAAAGAGTGAACAGCAGCAATATTTCTTGTAAAGAGTGAAAGAACAAACCTTCCACAGTGTGGAAGGGGACCTGAGCAGGTTGCCACTGCTGACTTGGGCAGCCTGCTTTTATTCCCTTATCTGACCCCACCCACATCCTTCTGATTGGTCCATTTTACAGAGAGTTGATTGGTCTATTTTACAGATAGCTGATTGGTGCATTTACAATCCCTGAGCTAGACACAGAGTGCTGATTGGTGTGTTTACAATCCTTTAGCTAGACACAGTGCTAGACAGAAAAGTTCTCCAAGTCCCCACTAGGTTAGTTAGATACAGAACACTGACTGGTGCATTTACAAACCTTGAGCTAGACATAGGATGCTGATTGGTGTGTTTACAAACCTTGAGCTAGACACAGAGTGCTGATTGGTGTATTTATAATCCCTTAGCTGGACATAAAGGTTCTCCAAGCCCCTACTAGACTCAGGGACCCAGCTGGCTTCCCCTGGTGGATCCAACTCCCTGGCCGGCAGGTGGAGCTGCCCTCCAGTCCCACGCCATGTGCCTGCACTCCTCGGCCCTTGGGTGGTCAATGGGACTGGGCACCTGGGAGCAGGGAGTGGCGCCTGTGGGGAGTCTTGGGTCACGTGGGAGTCCATGCAGGGGGAGGGGACCTAGGACATGGAGGGCTGCAGGTCCGGAGCCCTGCCCTGCTGGGAGGTGGCTGAGACCCAGCAAGAATTCAAGTGTGGCACGGGTGAGCTGGAAGTGCTGGGGGAACTGGTGCACCCTCCGCAGCTGCTGGCCTGGGTGCTAAGCCCCTTGATGCCTGAGGCCTACTGTGCAGGCCAGCGGCTCCTACTGCTGGGCCAGCAGAGCCCGCTCCTGCCAGGAACTCACCCTGGCCAGTGAGCCCACGCGCAGCCGCCGTTGCCGCCTGCACCTCTCCCTCCACACCTCCCCACAAGCAGAGGGAGCCAGCTCCGGCCTCGGCCAGCCCAGGGAGGGGCTCCCACAGTGCTGTGGTGGGCTGAAGGGCTCCTCATGCGCTGCTGGAGTGGACACCGAGGCCGAGGAGGCTGTAAGAGGAAGGGCTGCTAGCATGTTGTCACCTCTCACCAGCACTTTGGGAGGCCGAGGCAGGTGGATTACGAGGTCAGGAGATCGAGACCATCCTTGCTAAGGTGAAACACCATCTCTAATAAAAAAGACAAAAAAATATATATATTAACCAGGCATGATGGCAGGCACCTGTAGTTCCAGCTATTTGGGAGGCTAAGGCAGAAGAATGATGTGAACCCGAGAGGCAGAGCTTGCAGTGAGCCGAGTTGGCACTACTACACTACATCCAGACAGAGCGAGGTTCCATCTCAAAAAAAAAAAGAAAAAAAGTTAAAAACCTTAAAAAGTGAATAAACCTAATACGTTATGATGAGTTAATTTATCATTGAAGAAATAAAATGTATTTTTAATGAATGCAGTGTAGCCTAAGTGTACAGTGTTTATAAAGTGTAAAGTGTTTATGAAGTATAAGTGTCACGTCCTAGGCCTCCACATTCACTCAGCACTCACTCATTGACTCACCCAGAGCAACTTCCAGTCTTGCAAACTCTATTTGTGTCAAGTGCCCTATACAGTGTACCATTTAAGATCTTTTAAACTGTATTTTTACTGTACCTTTTCCTGTTTAAATATATTAAAATACTTACCTTGTGATACACTTATCTCCAGTATTCAGTATAGTAGTATCCCATACAGGTTTGTAGCCTAGGAGCAATAGGCTATAGCATATAGTCTAGGTGTGTAGGAGGCTATCCCATTTAGGTTTGTGCAAGTACACTCTGATGTTTACACAATAACAAAATTGCCTAATGATACATTTCTCTGAATGTATCCTCATAATTAAGTGACACTTAACTATATCATCCTAAAACTTGCTGAATGTGCTTCCTCCACAAAATCAAGAATTTTTAAGAAGATTGGAATATATTCTTATTCTTTAGCAAGGTAAAGATAAAAATATAAAATATGAATTTGAAATTACAATTTTAAAGTGTTTTGCTTTTGCTGATTTCTCACATTCCAGAGAAAGCTAATTTGCTTCTCTGTGCAGAGATTGACCCATAAGATGAAATATAATTTTCTAACAGCTGCATTTTCCAACTAAACAGTAAGAATGACATTTTATTTCTGTGAATATCAATTCTGAAAGAAAATTCTGCATAATGTATGTGTGTGGTTTTACATATAATTGGTTTTCACTCCATTCTTTTCACTGAGATAATGAACTTTAAAGCACAATTTTTTTGTACATATTCAAACAGATTAATTATCTCAGATAACAATGCATATTTGAAGGTATGTAAAGTAAATGTTAAGAAGAGTTTGATTGGCCGGGCGCGGTGGCTCAAGCCTGTAATCCCAGCACTTTGGGAGGCCGAGACGGGCGGATCACGAGGTCAGGAGATCGAGACCATCCTGATTACACGGTGAAACCCCGTCTCTACTAAAATACAAAAACTAGCCGGGCGAGGTGGCGGGCGCCTGTAGTCCCAGCTACTCGGGAGGCTGAGGCAGGAGAATGGCGTAAACCCGGAGGTGGAGCTTGCAGTGAGCTGAGATCTGGCCACTGCACTCCAGTCCGGGCGACAGAGCGAGACTCCGCCTCAAAAAAAAAAAAAAAAAAAAAAAAAAAAAAAAAAAGAAGAGTTTGATTAAACATACCTCTTAAAAATAAAATTATTTATTTTTCAAAAAGCAATTAAAAGAAGCAGTAATATCATAAGGTGACTCTATTATAAAAAGTACTATTTTAATAAACAGACAAAAACTAATAGAAGGCGTGAGGAAAGTTACAGCAGGAGTCTTATTAGTTGTATTGGTTCTGTTACAGTGAAATTTGCAGAACAGTTGTCAAGAACACAAAGGGTAAAAAAGTTGAGAAAGAAATAACTTTAGAGAGAAGTTACTGTGGTTTCTGTCAGATGTGACAGTATTTTATTTTAAAAGTGAATACAGAGGAAAATAAATGTAAAGCAACTGTTTTGCCTTGCCAATTTTGTGCAGAGTGCCAACTTTTATGACAAACTATAAATGTGATCCAGGGTGAAATCTCATAAATGAGATTCTGGAAGGAAGTTTGAATATCACTGATGCCTGATAGCTAATTAATTAAATTGCAAGTGGTGGAGAAAGAATTTAAAGTTCCCTCAAAACATTAATTTCAAAAGTTTCACAAGAAATTGTGTCACAATATCTAAATTAAGCATATCTGCTGAAATCATTTTTATTATTCAATTTTCATAAATAAATATCTGATATCTCATTCCTGTTCTTAGAGTGTTATATACTCTCCTTATTCCTGCTTAAAACATTATATCCCATTATTATTTCTTCGTTCATTAAAATAACAAGTAAATTCAAAATTGCAAAAAAAAAATACTTTGGAAGAGACTAATTTAACTCAGATATTAGAAAAAAGTAAACTGGTAAACTTCTCTTTTTTACTTATATGCGTCTATGGTCAGATTTCTAACTTTAAGCTTGTTTAATTCATATTTAGATACAGAAGGATAGTCAAGCTGATTAAAATTTTGAGTCAATACCTTTAACTTTTACTTTTCATTTAAGCAATTTTAAATGTATTAAACGGTTCAGATGTGGTAAAGCCAGTTGTCTCTGTTTTAGAATTTCAGTTTTCCATATTTTGAGTTGTGCATCATCTTGAAGGGTAAGAGTAATTAATCATGATGGTCAATGTCCAAAATTGATCTAATTGGGGCAGAATGGTGCTACATCCAAAGGAGATTTCATTTCTTCTTCAAACTCATAAATGATAATGCAATCTAAATGTTATTTACAATCCTTTTCAAAAAAACAAAATTCAGCAAATGTATCTTAGAATTTCATTTTATGAAAATGGTATTTTATTTATACAAACTCATATGCTTTAGGCAATTAGAATTATATTTTAAATACATTTTAATATAGCTTAGACTATGTAGTAAGTAAACATAAAGCAATAAATAGTTTTACTTTTCTCTGATCATTTCACACTTGTGTGTATAGAATATTAATGTACATTTAGAGTGGTTAAACATATTTTTAAAACTATTTTTGAATACTAGTTCTAAATATGTGGAAGGTAAGAAATACTTATTCTCTATATTTCTTATTCTCTGTATTTCCTAGAGCCTAATATTGTTTTTAAAAATTTGCTGATGTTGGTAGTTTTTTAACTGTAAGAACTCAGCACATTAAGAATATTAATTATTTGTTATATCTGATGTGAGATATTTCCTCAAGTTTTGATCTGTAAATGTTTATTTTTACTTTTCAAAATACTGAAATGTGTAAAATCAAATTTATAAAAGGAAAGTACACATTGACCACAATACAACATTTCCAGAGATAGCAAATTTTATTTTATTCTATATTTTCAGACATTTATTCTTTTATGCATACAAACATATATACACACACACACACACATATATATTCAACATAGTTTCTCATAGCTTGCCTTTTTCACTCAAAAAAGTGTGGCTATATTTTTGTGTCCATAAATATAAATGTATATCAGTGCTTGCAATACAATAAAAATTTTTAATCATATTATTTATGCCAAATGTATTTAATCAAGTAATTTTGCTAAATATGTAGGTTATATACTTTCAATTTGATAAATATAAACTTTTGGATATATATCTTTGCATTCAATATTTCAATGTTTTATGCAAATACATTCCTAAAATTTGAGTTGCTGAATCAAAGGTAATGTCATTAAATTTATTAGACACATATTCAAAAGGAGTATTTCTAAAAGGCTGTACAAATTTACATTGTATATAATTCTCAACACCCTCACCCTCAAAAACCTTGTGTATTATAATTTATTTTATTATTTAAAGACATAAGATAATAAATATCAATTTAATTTTACTTATGTGATTGACAATGAAGTTATGCATTTTTTCATATATGTTTTGTTCACTTGTGTGATTCTTTTAAATTTTTTGTTGATACCATTCATGTCAATGCAAATTTTAATTGGTATTCAGTTGCATTATATTATTTATTAGAGATCATCATGTGGAAGTTTTTCAACATTTTATTATGAAAATTTCAAATGTGCAGTGAAAGCCTGTGTGGTGACCCATGCCTGTAATCTCAGCAATTTGGGAGGCCAAGGCAGGAGGATTGCTTGAGTTCAGGATATCAAGACCAGCCTGGGAAAAATAGTGAGACCCCCGTCTCTCTAAAAAAATAAAAAAGCTGGGCATGGTGTGGCACACGTTTAATCCCAGCTACTCAGGAAACTAAGATGGAAGAATAGCTTAATCCTGGGAAATTGAGGCTGCAGTGAGTCATGATTGTGTCACTGCACTCCAGCCTGTGTGACAGAGCAAGACCCTCAATGAAAAACAAAAAAAAGTGCAGTGAAGTTAAAGGTCTTTTACAGTGAACATCATTGATCAATCATCTGCATTCTAACACTAATATTTATTTAAATTTGTGGCATAAATCAATCCATGTTTCCTTCATCCTATCCATACATTATTCTACCTTATTTTTGGATGCAATTTAATATACTTTGCAGGGATCAGTATACTTTCCCTTAAATACCTTATTATTAATATCATTAACTAGAGTTCAAATTTACTGATTTTAACGTAAAATTTACACATAATAAAATGCACAAACCTTGAGTGTACATTCCAAATTTTGACAAGTATATACACATGGATAACTCAAACCTTGATATTTTAGCACTCATATGGATAGTTTGTATTTCATGGCTTTACTTTTCCCTTTTCTCTTTTGAACTCTTTAATGTGTTTCCATATGACTTTTTAAATGTAATTAATTGACTGAATTTTCCCTTTTATGTTTTCTGTGTTTTGAGTCTTCCCTTGAATGGCCCATACATCAACATTTTAAAGTTACTTATTATTAGTCTTCTGGTATCTAATCCAACTGTGATCGGAAGCTGAATGAAATTATTTCTGTTTTATAGCAAAGCTGAGAGAAATAATAAATAATTACCAACATTTACTGATAATAAATGATTACCAACATTAACTCCCTCCCATATTTAAAAAAGAGGGGAGAGCAAACACTTTGTTCATGGCTATTAATCGAAACAGAACTAATTCCAACCAAACTATGTAAGAGAAAACTGGAAATCTCCTGGTATTTGTTGAGAGGAGACTTTGAGGACATAATAAGTCAGTAATCCTATTTTTTTTCCACTTCTGTTGCTTAAAAAATACAATTTGAAAATAATTCACCTATAAGTACTTCAAAAGAAAAAAAAAAAAAGGTCATTCAAATCAAGGAAAAAAATCTAAAACCTGAACAAAGATAAAGTTTGCAGGTAACATTCTGTATGAAAATTTTTCAACTTGCTGTTTGAAACAAACAAACAAACAAACAAAAACCATAAGCAGTTTTATTTTTAAATGTGAAAAATCAAGAAAGTACCCCAAACAATCATAACCTGCTAGTATAATTTTATACAACAGGTTATGCTCAGAAATTTTTTTGAAAGCACTGAGGGAAATAAAAGGAATAGAAACCTAAAATGTATTTGTCTCATTTAAAAGATTTTTCATAATGCTCATTAAGAAAGCTCTGGGGTTTACAAAAAACAGATAATAAAGCTCAAGTTTAAAATGAACAGAAGAGTATTTAAGAACTCTTTAATGTGATATGTATTATTAAGTGTTTCCAGGTTAACATATTAAACCTCTATTATTTTCATTTCAAAATAGATTGCCTTCTCAGGTAACAGGGGGTTCAAAGAAATATTAATAGATGGAATTATAAAAATATATTTCTATAGAAAAAATGTAAGCAATTTTTGAAGGAAAATTATAGTTTTCATTCACCAAAGTTAGGACCTCATAAACCTCCAGAGATATTATCCCAACTGAGAAATGACCATCATTCACTTCTAAGTCTCAAGTCCAGAGTCCTTTGCTCTGTGAATCTTTTTTGTTTTTGTATATAGTTGAAATTCACCTCTCTTTCCTTGGTAATCCACTTACCCATTGCCAATTACACTAGGATTCCTGTAGCCCTAAGTTATATGCATGTGTTTATTTGTCTGTCTCTTTCAAATGGGCTGTGAGCGTCTAAAGCAGGAAGTGGTATATCATTCTGTTATTTGAACTTCTGAGTCTTGAATGCCACTTATTCTTTGAATAGATAAGTGACTTAAATACATGAATGGAAAAGATTATTTGGATTATTTTTATCAAATATATCCACATTTCTGGATCTCAGTTACTATCTTACCAAACCTGTTTCAATGCTTACAATCAGTCTCCTACTTTACCTTAGTCATTCTCCTAAAGAATTTGAGTGGAGCAAAGCCTACTCTGACAGACTGTTAGGACAACTGTAAATTAAAACTGTCTTAGGCAAACTTAAAAGTGTGTCACGCCATGGAGTTATCACTTCAAAAAAGCTTCCCTGTCTCTTCCCTACAATGGGCCTTCACACATTATTCTGTATCACATCACTTTCATTCAGATCTTTACAACCTGTTCTTCCCCTGCTGACTTGTGTGAATAGTTTCCTGCCTGCTTAACCACAAACTGCAAATGTCACAAAAATAGTTTTTGTCTTTCTTATTTAATATATAAAACATGAGCATAAGTACCACAAAGGCCAACATTTAGAATGTTTTTATTTATTCATGTGTTCTTGCTTCCAAGAACAGTGTCTGGCATATTTCAAAGCTCAATAAATATTTCTGGAGATAATGGATAAATATTTTTCCATAGCATAAGGTGCATGTGGAGAAAACATTTATTGAATTATACATTATTTGATTCATTAATGTTTATTTAAAAACTTCAACTAATCAAATTTAGTAAAAAAATAAATTTCATGAGCAAAACATGTTTTTATAACTCAACTTGAGCTTGTGTTATACATTTTTACATGTATTACATGTGTTTCTATTATAACCCAATAACTGTAATGTAGAGAGTTCTAAACTATAGTTTCACATTTATAATTTATACTAGTAGACATATTTTGTGTACATCTTGTTGAATCAGTGACTCACTACTTAATTTTAAGTTTTGGAGGAATGGAAAAAATAAAACATTGACAAGATATTTTAAATTGTTGAACTTCCCCAAGAAACATGTAATTATATCCTTAAAAATATCCATTCAATTTAATAACAAAATTATGCATCCACACTGCAAAAGACCCAGACCAATGAGAGATTAGATATCTGGATGTTTTTGTCATGCTTTGTTACATAGGCTGTAACAACAAAGCTATTTTTATTTTCTTCACATCAACATTATAAGTCCACTATGAAAGCAAAATACAACAGAAAAATAGATAGTTGTGTTTAATTAACCAAAAATTTGAAATTAATTATACGTTTTGATATTTCTATTTAGAAAGTTTAAAAACTGCCACTATTTCCCACACTATTATTCTCAAAGTTGACATGTTATTACTTTTAATTGGTTGAGAAAGAAAAATATCTCACACTTGACATTTTCCCACATATTCACTTCTTGAAACAGCTGCAGTTTTACTAATCTGTGTTTCAAGAAAGATTAACAATCAGTTCTATTTTTATTTCATGGAGAAATTCATTTCAAGCTATTATTCCATCTTAGATCTCTAGTATTTGATAGGCTCACAGTGAAAATGGTTAATATTGTCTCCTGGATAGAATTAGCATCCTTCAGATACATTGACTGGACCCATTTCTTATTATCAGTATTTTGAGATATTCATAAAAATCACTGCAAGAGACAGAATAAACTGTTCTCTTATTGGTGCTGGTATCTGTGGGGTGGAGCAGGGGAGGGAAGCAGCATAATAGACTGTAGCCATGGGGATTCAGACAATTGTATGGGGACTGATAAGAGAGATTTATACAAGGTTTCATATTTCTAATCTCATATGGTTTCTTTGTAGATATTATCAGACTTATTGTTTAGCTATTGTTACCTTTTTTTTTTTTCCAAATGAAAAGATATGGCTAATGTATGTACCAACAGAATTAAAACTACTCTCAAATTAACCTTAATGTGTTTAATCTTGATGTATTTAGTCTATGCTTGAAAGGAAAGCACTAATAAACTTTCTTCCATGAAACAATATAAATGCCCCTATATAAGCTACCTAATTTTAAACTGGAGTATTAATCTATAAATTCTGCATTACTTAACTTTAGTATTCATAATAAACAACTTGTATTTAGATATATTTTTATTTATTTATTTATTTATTTATTTTTGAGACGGAGTCTTACTCTGTCGCTCAGGCTCGAGTGCAGTGGCGCGATCTCAGCCCACTGCAAGCTCTGCCTCCTGGGTTCAGGCCATTCTCCTGCCTCAGCCTCAGGCTTAGCTGGGACTACAGGCGCCCGCCACCACGCCCACCCGGGTAATTTTTTTGTATTTTTTGTAGAGACGGGGTTTCACCATGTTAGACAGGATGGTCTCGATCTCCTGACCTCGTGATCCGCCCATCTCGGCCTCCCAAAGTGCTGGGATTATGGGCGTGAGCCACCGCGCCCGGCATATTTAGATATGTTTTTAATCTATCATTATACATAAATAATAGTTTTAAAGGGAAATAATAATTCACATATACAAATAGACATGGAAACTAAGTGACATGAGTTGTATTAAAATCCCAGTATCATTGTTTTCTTTGCAAAACAGATAACCTGATGGATTACCTAAAAAAAATAGGGAAAGAAATTCCACAGAATTATTTCTGCCCATGAAGGTAGATAGTACTACTGATAAAATTGCCACTGTTGTTTTGATTACTACATGTCCTATATTTATCTTGGTCAAAGTCATATTTTAGAAACAAATTTCATACAACATAATTATATAACTACTAAAAATTTTTATGTTTTAATTTTGAAATCAGAGGTATAATTTCAATGCACAGTATTTATTCTCCTGACTGGGATTTGGCTTTACCACAAAACACATGTAAATTACCACGAGCTTGTTTTCATGTACATGAGGGAACAATATGCTTTCATCATTTGCATTTCTAAGTACCTCCCTATGTTATTGTATAGCTTTCATTTGCTTGAGAATAAGGATGGAGAAGATGTCAGAGATAATACTTAATAGTTGACATTTAATTTAAGATTATATAAGAATATGAGAGCTATCCTTACCCATGAGGTATGTTACATCTTATATTGAAGGAATAACAATGAGGAGAAAACTCTTGCCCGTAGTCCAGGAGTCTGGGATGAGGTTCTTCTTGAAGGTTTACTTGAACGACTAGGGGATCAGCTATAATTACTTAGTAATGCAACAGGTCAGGGAGAAAAGGCCCTATGTTGTAGCCTTTTGGAACCACCCTTGGTTCCAGAGTTAAACAGGATTCAGAATTTACCAAGAGGCTGATGGGAACACTGTATGAAGTCAGAGGTCTTTGCACAAAGAGTTAGGAATCACTACTTGCTATCCCCCAGATGAAGGAAAATGAAATTTTAGCGAGACCTCATAAGTGACAGGTGCAGTAGAAGCTGAGATGAAGCTTCCACTTGATCAAGATCACTTGATCACATGATCACTTTTACATTCTTTCTAAGCTGAGAGACTCACACTTGATAACAGAATCAGCAGTGATCACTAGCAGATGTCAACAGCACATAACCAATTGTATGTCAACAGCACATAATGAATTCGTTTGAAACCATAGAAGTCTGAGGATATAGCACTCAAGGTCTTTGTTTGTTTCCCCTACCACCATGAAACCTTATACAATAAGTTCCATTTATCCCCCCAACCCCTTCCCTATGAATAGGCACTATCTTAAAGAGACAAAAACTGAGAAGGAAAGGTATCTGAGAGACTAAACATTTTTACCCAGAAGATACTGAAAACCTACATTGGACTACATTTTTATCTGAATAAACATTTCATATTTTTTAATGCTAAAAAATGGGTAGGATCCTCTAAATTTAATAGAAACAAAAAATATTTTTCTGAACATCTAGTAATAAGAGCTGTTCTTTTAAAACTGCTATAAACAAGAGAGTTTGAATCATTAAATTCACAAAGATGGATCAAGGACCAGGAACATCTACAAGTCAGTGAAGTAAGAGACAAAGATAATACAAAGCCTTGAACCTGACGGTTGGGATAGCAAGATGAAGAACGTAACCTCTGTGAATCTTCTGGATCAGCCAATAGAGATAAATGTGGGCCCACATTCACATAAAAATAAACAAGCAAAGGAAGAAATCCTCTGCGTCCATGTGTTTCCAAATGGAGAGTCCAAAAGAGATATACAGTTTACCCTTGAACAACATGGTTTGAACTGGGCAGATCTATTTATATGCAGAATTTTTTTCAATAATTACAGTAGGCCATCATTATTGCTGGATTTCTCATTCACATTCATCTGCCAAAAGCAGATAGAAAAATAGTATTTGTGGGAAGCTAAATCTTCATATACGGAGAGCCAACATTTTGTATCCATGATTTCCATAAGGCTGACTGCGGGACTTGAGTATGCATGGATTTTGGTATTTGTGGTCAGTCCTGAACCTAATCTCCTAAGGATACTGAGGGATGATTGTATTGATATGGATATATAAATATAGATATAGATATATACACCACACACCTGTTCTAAGAGATGCATATATTAACACATTCAATTTAATTGATAACACATGCTATTACGACCCCCTTTGATGACAGCTGTGGAAAATGAGGCAAAGAGGGTAAATGATGCATTCAAGGATAAAGAGTTAGTAAATGACAGAGCGAAAATTTGAACCTAGATAGTTTGGCTCCAGCTACTGTGTCCTAACTGCCATAACACTATTTCTCTTGCTCCAGATTTTGGTCAATGGACATTGTACTGGAAAGCCTATAGTTTACTCAAGTATGGAACAGAAACTAGGATGTAATTTCCACAAAGGAGCTCTAAGAAACAGCTGAGATATAATTTAAAATTTCTCTGAAATAAAGTATGTTGGCAAATGGAGTAAACAAGATATATGTGAATTATGTTTTTGATGAGTTATTCAGATCAGTCTGCTTCATGTAGGCAACACATCAATGCAGATATTGTGTGATTACTTGGTTCATACACTTTATTTGATTGACTATAATCCAGGTGATGCTGGATAGTATAAATATTGGTTAAAATAGTTGAATTATATCTTCAAGAAGCAGTCTAAAGTTATTATCTCTGTGTGTGTCCTTTGAAAATCCAAAACTCATTGAAAATAGTATATCAGTTTTCCTGATAAAAGAGAAAGAAAGAAGGGATTACTAAATACCTGGAGAGAAAAGAATTTTTGTTTTTGCTTTTTTTTGGGGGGGGGTGGGTGGGGAGGAGAATATTCTCAATAGCAGGAATCTATTACTACTACCCCGTGGTAGAAAAATTTGTATTTAGCAGTGAGGACTTAAAAATAGGGTGTTTTTTGTTTGTTCGTTTGTTTGTTTTGTTTTGTTTTTGTTTTTGTTTTGACAAGGTTTCATTCTGTTGCCAGGTTTAGAGTACAGTGGCCAGATCACGGCTCACTGAAGCCTTGAATTCCCAGAGTCAAGCGATCCTCCCACCTCAACTTCCTGAGTAGCTGGGACTACAGGTGCATGCAGCCATGCCCAGTTAACTTTTTTATTTCAGTTGATACAGTGTTTTCCCATGTTGCCCATGCTGGTCTCGAACTACTGAGCTCAAGTGATCTGCCTGCCTTGACCTCCCAAAGTATTGGGATTACAGGTGTGAACCACTGCACTTTGCCATTTTGCCAGTCTATGATGATTTCAGTACCTTCCATCTAAATAGAAGCTGCACAGATACCAGCTTTCAAGGAACCTAAATAATGTCTTGGATAATGTTGATATTTGCTGCAATCATGACAGATTATTCTTGAGTGGAGGGTCCTTCCTTTGATCCTGTGTGCTGTTACACAAGCCTCCAGATTTCTGAAGTGACCTTGGATTGAGATGCTGGTAGAAAAAATAAGAGAAATAAATCATTATTTGATGCAAGACTACAATTGAAAATAATATATGCATATAGCTAATACTTTCAAACTTACAGTTTGGGGGTATCTATCCATTCATTCATCAGTAATTTCTTAGTAAAAGCCTGCAATGTCAGTACTGTACTTAGTACTGGGAATACACTGAGAGTGGCTAAAGGTGGTTCCTGCTTTCTTGTACCTTACTGTGAACTCTTTGAATTATGATACTTAAGAGTGTTCCTCATTTATTGTTCCATAGAACATTACTCTGGGCAAGGCTAATTGTTTAGCCTTCACAAAAATTCTCAATGCTCAAATGAAGGTAGGAAATGCTGTTTCTTGCCTCACTCTTAAAGATTAATCGTGCATATTAGTAATTTAAAGCACAGGAGAGCCCTACAATTAACAAGCCTGTCTAACCAGCATTTTTTTCTCAAACATATTTGAGCATGAATCATTTTTTTAAATATTATAACTGCTTATATATTATTAGGTAAAATACCAGTTTGGGATGCAATGGTCTCTAATATAATGTTCATATGCATTACTATGTTTTGAACTTCTGATCCTTGGTGAATCTGTATCAAATTTGAGTTACTTCAGTTCTCTGGCTTCTCTCTTTGTTGAAAGCAGAAGTGCATCATTCTAATGATGTTCTTGAAGGACTACCATTTCCCTAATTAATGACTTTGTTCTATTAGAACTGCTGAAACAAAAATTTTATCATCCCACTAAGTAGTTAGAATAAGATATTAACAATGCTTTTTCATCCATATCAATTTTAAATGCTTTGTTATCCAAATGAATTTTTATAATTGTAATGAATATTTCTAGTTTTATAAATAAAAAGTTTGAAAATGATGTACCATTCCTTATTTTTTATGGAAAACCTACTGACATATTTGGCATTAATAAGGAGAATTATCAAGCACCTTTATTTAAAAAAAATTCTTCCTACATTTAACCTAGAATATGCTGTGGAGAATTGGTCTGTGTGAGAAGCATCACTGTACATGAAAACATGTAATTCATAGTGCCTGCTACTGTCTTTCATTTCAGGATTCATATTGCTCACATTTTTGTTATCTGTACATATGGTGCATTTACATAAAAATCACATCTTTCCCAATATTCAGTAATGTAGGCTTTTGTTTTTATTTGGTTCTATCTGCATACATTTCTGTTTGAAGTTTATGTGAGGATTCCAAAATGAATTTTACATATATGACATAAACAAAATATAAATTATTAGTTATCTATTGCTGCATAAAAATATATCCCCAAATGAAGTGCCTTAACAAAAAACCTATCTCACAGTTGTGAATGTAGTTCAGTTGTGTTCCTCTGGCTCAAGGTCTCTAAAGAGACTGAAGTGAATCAGCTGGCCATAGTGATCTTAAAGCTGAAGTGGGAGATAATCCACCTCTAAACTTGTCAAAGGGATTGACAGCAGGCCTCAAAAGACACTCTTTCACACTCACTCAGTTACCTACAGGGAGGCCTCAGAATTTTACTGGCTGTTGATGAGAGATATCAGTTCCTCTTCAGATGGACCGCTCTCCTCATAGGGCTGCTCGCAATAGACTGCTTTTTCCACTGAGATAGGGGGTTGGAGAGAGAAATAGCAACACTCAGAGCTCAAGGCTAAAGATACTTTATTTTTATAACTTAATCTCAAAAGTGATATCCCATTATTTGATATTTTCCATTCATTAAAAACAAATCTTTAAATCCAACCCAGACTCAACAGTAGGAATACCAAGAGGCAGAGATCATTGGCCGTCACCTTAGAAGCTGCCTACCACACCCATATTCTGTATTTGGTGAAAAGATAGTCATGTTGCAATTCTGGACTGTTTTCTCCCTTACATTTCCCAAAGAGATAAACTGTTATTTAACTAAACTGATATTTTTTAAGAATGTCAGCCTAAGAGATATTAAATAAGACAGACACAAACATATATATATATATATATATAGTGTTTCTAAGTACTGTATAAATTCAATTCCATTCAATTAAATAAATAATAGTTTACTACTGTTTGAGAAAACTATTATTAAATCCTGTACAAGATACAAAATGAAAAAGAAAAAGGCCATGGTTTTAACTATGGGGTTTAGTTCAGGCTCATCTGCTTATTGACTGGGTGATTGAAACAAGTTGCTTACAACAATAAGTGTTCTCACCTCACAGGGATATTGTGCGGTGAACATGAAATAAAGCATATACAACCATGTAACTATGTAAAGTTCTTAGCATTATGCCTAGTACATGGTAATCGCACAGTCAATAATAATACAAACGATCGTAATGATAATAGTAAGGTAAGCAATTGCTTGACACTTGCCAGAGCTGTTCTAATTGCTATATGACTATTAACTCATTATTTTGTTATTATTAGTCAAGCACCATGCTGCTCTGGGGTTGTATCATGTCTATGCTACCTAATAGCTGACTGATTTTTAGTCAAGTTATTTCACCTTCTCTATGCTCCAAGTTCCTTGTTCGTAAAATGAAGATAGCAATAGTGCTGTAGACGTAGTATTGGAAAAGTTTTTTGGAACACTACCTGGTACATTCTAAGTGTTTATTAATTTTTAATGCAAAATGTTATTGTATTATAATTAGAAAGTAAAATAATTACAATACCTGACAGAAACAGTTTCCAAAGAGAAGGACAAAATATAATTAGAGTACTAATGGCCTCTTTGTAATGTACATGTATGGGGAGAATCAAGAATTAGTATCATGGGAAATACATGAAATTTGCTATGGGAGAGTACGTAGAAAAATGGGATTTTAAAAATAGACTATTTGTTTAGGTTTCTTACCTCTTAAGAGTAGTTTTCAATAGCATATGCATATGAGAAACACCTTGAAACTTTTCAAACTCTAAACATTTTGGCCCCATCCAATTATAACTTAAATGTTCTGAGGTGTGCTGTCAGCTTTCATGTATTTACTATTTCCAAGGTGATTATAATATGTAGCAGTATTAAAAACCCATGCCCCAAGGTATTGATTTTCAACTCTTAGCTTGCACCAGATTCACCTGAAGTGTCAGAAAGAAGAAAAACAGAGAAGTAATAAAATATTATGGAGAAGCAAAAAGTCTCGATTTGATCTTCTATTATGAATAATATTTTGTTTCTGAAGAATATGGGTTTTTTTTTTCCATTTATGTTTAATAAATATCCTATACTACTCAACTATGTAAAGATAGCTGAATAGGAGTTTGTTTAAAAGACAGTTTTTGGAAAGATAGATGACATTTATGTCTAGAAATGTTACCTAAGTATTTCTTAATAATGTACATCTTTAATGGTTACGCATCAGAGACCAAAAACAAACAAAGGATTTACTGGACTGTATGTTAGAATAATTTATGCTCTTTCCTAGCTGACTTAGGGATAATTTTGAATTATTAGTGATTTATTTACATATTATCTTCAACATTGACTCCTATTGCTGGAGTTACTGGAAACAGGAGGCAGAATTTAGATGGTTCTCATGCTGTTGTCCATAATGTTGTGCTATGTGGTAGAGAAGGATGCTACCTGCAGGAATCATAGAAGGATAAAGCCAATGTTAAGTTTCATTAATTTTAATTATAAACCTGTCGTACTGCTCAGTGGCATTAGGAAAGGGATTTTAATAAAACCAACCATTCTTCTTAGTTTTATTTCTCCTGCTTCCACAGATAAATTTTAAGGATATATGTAGTTTAACTTTAAACTGTGTTTAATGCAATGAAGTCATGGTGCATCATGGTAGGGCCTCAAGCATTTTTAGAAATGGATACCTAGGTATGACTATTGTTTCCTCATGTCTAAATGAGAATAGTAGCGTTTACCCCTCTGGGTAATTGTGAGGGTTACATAAGATAGCATATGTCAATCACTTATCTTATACCTGCTCATGGTAAATGTTAGCTGTGAGTTTTGTTGTTATTATCTTCATCCTATATTTCACTTATTTATTTATTTAAACTAAATAAAATGCAATAAAATAGGAAACTTTGAAATATAGCAACAAAATATCTGTTTTGTAAAAGTTACCAGATGTTAAATATTAAAACTTGAATTCAATGCATAATTTGTAAATATCTAACATACATAAAATTCAGTTATATACTATAATTTGGCAATTTCTAACTTAACTAAATCCAAAATTAATCAATCAAATTAAGTTGCCTTTTATGCTGAATGCTGTTAGAATAATTGATAGTGATTTTTTTTAAGTTATGAAAATGTTCATCTTTTAGAAAACTTTAATTCAGAAAAGTGAAAGCTATAGAATAGCAGTGTGTTTTGAAAAATGATCAAAATTAGCTAATACTAAGATGAACATATGAATTTGTACAATGATGCTAAGTATGATTAGCCTAGAAATACCACTTTCAAAATATTTGATTATGAGGTACTGCAGTTATCCATCACATGCTTTTGTATATCTAGTATGTTCTCATCATAGCACTATGCTTTCCTGTGACAAGATATGTCGGAGACAATGACACATGGTGCTTGTTTTTAGATAGCATATGGCTTAATGGTGGATACAGAAATGCCTTATTAAATATAAAATAATACTTTCATTTTCAATTTTGTTAAGAATGAAAAGAGTTAAGAATGCAAATTATGAGAGACTATTTAAGTCCAGGACCCAACTCAGATGGGATACAAAGAGATTTTCCAATGCAAAGTCATGTCAGTTGATAGCTGAAAAATCAGTAGTACATAACCAGGCAAAAATCAGGGGAAGGATTATTCCAGACAGAAGGAATGGTGACCTCCATATAATGTGTGGGTGAATATAACAAAAGAAGTTAAATTTGTAAATTCAGAAGGAATTTTTGCATTATTTGGAGCTTAAAAAAGTGAGTCAAAGATTTAGTCTAAAAAAGCAAGAAAATGAAACAAGAACTAGAAAGTCAGAGAAAGAAAAAAGATAATTTCTAGGACTATGAAATGGGTTGTTTTCTTTTAAATGTATTGTGTTTACTGTAATTCCAGGGACCTTTCCAATATTGTTCCTCACATTATGGAAAGGCATTATGAGAAACACACACAGGCACATACATACACACACACACACACACACACACAGAGAGATTAAGTATACAGTAAGTAGCTACTTGGGAGGCTGAGATGGGAGGATTGATTGAGATGGAGGGGTCAGGGCTGCAATAAGCTGTGATGGCACCACTGTATTCTAGCCTGGGTGACAGAGTGAGACCCTGTCTCAAAACAAACAAACCAACCACTGTAAAATATCATCTCACCTCACCTGCAATGGCTATTATCAAAAGACAAAAATTAACAAATGTTGGAGAGGCCGTGTGGCGAGAAGGGGGATCCTTCACACACTGTTGGTGGGAATGTAAATTAGTGCAGCCATTATGAAAAAAAAGTATGGAGATCCCGCAAATAATTAAAAAATGAACTTTAGTATGATACAGCAATCCCAGTACTGGGTATATATTCATAGGAAATGAAATAAATATGATGGAGAAATATCTGAACTCTTATGTTTATTGTAGCTCTATTCACAATAGCCAAGTTGTGGAATCTAAGTGTCCATCAACTGAAGAATAGGTTAAAAAATGTGGTATATTTACCCAATGTAATATTCAGCCATTAAAAAAAAAAAAAAAAACATAAAATTCTGTGTTTTGAGGAAACACGACATTGCCTGAAGGACAATATGTTAAGTGAAACGAGCCAGGCACAGAAAGACAAATACCATATGATCTCATAAGTGGAATCTTAAAAAGTTGATCTCCTAGAATTAAAGAGTAGAATAGCTGCTAGCAGAGGCCTAGAGGGATTTGGAAGTGGAGGAATAAGAAGAGGTTGTCCAGTGGCTACAAAGTTACAGTGAGATAGCAAGAATAATGTTTAGTGTTCTGTTGTACAGTTGGGTGACTTTAGTTAACAATAATATATTGTATATTTTTAAATAGGTAGAAAAGAAAATTTGGAATGTTTTACCATAAAGAAATGATAAATGTTTGAGGTTATAGATATGCTAATTACCCTAATCATTACATATTTTACACTTGTATTGAAACATCACACTGTATCCCATAAATATGTATAAATATTATGTGTCAGTTAAAAATTAAAAAAGGAAAAATTTTGTGTTGATATGTTTATGTGTATTGTAGGCAGCAGGATATTCTGCTTCAGGTTGATGGAGGCTCTACTATCTGTAGCACATTGTTTCATTGGTTACTATGATAGTGGAAGAAATAACTAGAAGATTCCATGCTACCTCTTCCTTGCTTTTGCCTAGAATTGACATTCATCTTGCTACATCTTCAGAATCATTTTACAATTGCACTTAATATTAAAGTGGAATTGTGGGAAAACACATAGAATTTTATTAAGCACTAAGGTCTCTACTATGGTGCTATAATCCTTTCTTTCTTATATGTTTTAAAAATGTCCAACATGTTCATTTTACCAATGGTTTTGCTTTCAGCATATGACTTTTTTAAATTATACAGATATATTTAACAATTGTAAACATTATAAAGACATATTTAATAATTATGGAAATAATTGATTTCAGAAGTAACACATATTAATAAACGTTAAGACAAAGTTAAAACATAGGCCATTATTACCCCCCAAAACCTTTAACATTTATTTCTAATGCATTAGAAAATTGAAATGTTGGCTAATGGTAAAATGCTACATTTATAGAAAGTGTTTTTTCTTAGTTTTGAATTATTGGAAATATTCACATATACTTTTAAGATATAATTTAATTTTTTTAAGTATACAATCTAATTCAGTTTTCTAGGCATTCTAGAATGTAACCAATTTCTTAAAAAAATAATAATAATCTGGGCCTTCAATACAGCGATAAGTCCAATTGCAATTTATATATTGGCTGTTTGAAAAAATTTGCTACATAAGAGTACAAGCAGAATTCAAGACAAGAATCAACCATTTCTACCTAGAGAGTGAGTGTGTGTACAAGTGTGTGTACTTAAGTGTGTGTGAGTGTAATCATTAAAAGGAGAGAGTATTTAAAATAGATATTGAAATAGAAGTAAAATTTCAACTGGAGGTAAAGAAGAAAGAGATAATTGCAGACTGATGAAAGAGGCTGAAGTAGGGCACTGAATAAGGATGGTCAAAGAGTCACATGAGAGGAATTAAAAGCAGTGTACTCTGGCCAGAATGCAACATGGAGAGTGCCTGGTGCTTTAAAGAGTTGGTTAGAAGTAGAGTACAACGTGTGTACAATGCTCTACTTAGGGTCTTGGGATCAGACAAAAATAGTTTCCACTCAGGGATAGTGACTGTAAGCAAATCCTGGTAGGAAGTCATAGGGCATGAGGAACACACCATTATTCCTTTTGGAAGTTAAGAGGTTACTAGAAATTTGAGTGGTGTGATACAGGAGAAAATAAACTTAATCAGGAAGCGAAGAAATGGAAGTAAAAACTTTTAAAAAATGATAACTGTTATATAATAGTCTCATTTGGTTTGAAAAGTTAATTTAGAGATTTCAAAAATATAAAAGTCATTGATTTGCCTCTAAGATCATATATGTTTATTTCACTTTTTAAAAAGCCTGATGTATATATCCTATTAATATATCAAAACTATCAAAATTATATATGATCCCTCTTGAATACATTGACATGCCATCTGCAGAATGTTAGTTTAAGGGTTATAGAATCCTGCAAGAGACACATAATTTTGATGAATACCATTTCATTTATTTTTATACAAATGTGTCAATGTAGCTCTCTGAAAGGCTTCTTGGAGGAGCCCTTCCCTTTGCCAAAAATATAGGAGTGATCTTTCTTTGAGAAAGTCTCATTATTTTCCTGTGAGTAGGTATTTTTAAGTAAAATTCTGTGTCTAATAATATTATATTTTTAATACAGAGGCATGATATGGGCAGGGGGAAGGTTTAGAAATAGCTTAAAAGAGATCAGTGAAGGAAACAGACAGGTAGATGTGACTGATGCCAATTCGCTAAGACCTCAGAGGCATAAAACTGCTTCTGCCATCTCCACAGTCTTAAGAGGCTCAGCAGATACTCTCCCTGTCACATGAGAGACCCCATCTGGAGATACCTCAAAGGATAAAGTGGCATCTCTTTCTTTATGTTAGCCTGTTAGATTTTGTATTAATAGTATTTGGCACAATAAGAATAATGATGTGTGGGAGAAAAAAAAATCAGTAAAAATGTTAAATGAAGTGGATAGATGTTTATGACATAGAGGAAAAGAAAATAAACATAAAAATATGTGGCAAGAGAATTTATTCAGTCATGGCATGTAATACACAGCAGGAAATTTCATTATCTAATTTCATACACTTAATTCCCTTTGGATCAAGGATTTCAGAATTTAATCATTGTCACAAAATTATTCTTCTAAACATCTTTCTAATAGTAAATCTTAACACTATTTTCTCAGTCTTTTCTAAGGGGAAAAGTAAACAGCCAGCTGGGCACCACTCTCTGAATGATGTATTGTTCAAACTTAAGATAATTATTATTACTCTGCCATCTTTAACTTTGATAATAAAAGCTGAGTAATTTCAAATCTTGGAACTTCATCCACATGTTTTAATTTATAAAACTACAACTATAAGAAGTTGGTTATATCTCACACAAACTTATGCTTACAGTGAACTTTTAAAAATATTATTGTATATGAAAGTGTAATATAATATGCTGTTTTATTTTTGAATGAAGATTTACAGTTCATCTTTTTATGTTTTCTTTTTAACTCTTAACTCCAAACACTGTTGTCTCAATAGAAAGGGATTTGTATTGACCTTTAATTTTAGTCCATTCTGACACTGCTAATAAAGAAATATCTGAGACTGAGTATTTATCAAGGAAAGAGGTTTAATTGACTCACAGATCTGCAGGGCTGAAGAGGTCTCAGGAAATTTACAATCACAGCAGAAGGGGAAGCAATCACCTCTTTCTTCACATGGCAGCAGGAAGGAGAAAAATGAGAGCTGAGGGAAGGGGGAAGCCCCTTAAAAAACTGTCAGATCTCATGAGAACTTTCTCACTATCATGAGAATAGCATGGGGGACATGGCCCCCATGATTCAATTATCTCCCCTGGGGTCCTCCCATGACACCTGAGGATTATGGGAACTACAATTGAAGATGAGATTTGGGTAGGGACACAACTGAACCATGTCACCTTTTAGCACCATCACATTAAAACTTTGTTAGTACTCTTCAGCTATGTCCAATAAGTAGTACGTTGATCCGAAGGATTATAAAACCAATGATGATAATAGTGTTATACATGGCAGCAAGGATTGTACTATAATCTAAACAGCTAGCTGTTTAGAATAGTTTGATGATGAGTCTTATCAAATGTTGCTTAGAGAAATATCCTCTCAATGGTAGCCTAAAATGTGGAACATTTAATGCATAGACTTCAAGATATTTTATATTTGAACACCCAGATTTTAATAATCTTTGTCTTCTAAACTTTCAAAATAAAATAAAAATATGTATTTAGAATTAAGTGATCCAGAACTTGAATTTTAAAAGATGTTTGACATCTAAGAAAAAACATCGTACTGAAATTACTAAGGCATTTTAGTTGAAAAGAAAAAATACATCTAGTTAAAGATAAATTGTCTATCGTAGAAATTATAGTGATCCTAGATTTAGACTTGCCTATAATAGAATGTACACGCTACTACTCAATATATCAATGGGTTTATTTTTTACTTTAAAAAATTTCTTTATTCCCTGTAATAACAAACATTTTCCTATCAAAATTATATTTCCTTAAATTTTTAAGTGCAATTCTTATTCTGTGGTGGGAATGAACACACTTCTTCATGCATTTCATTCTTAAGTTGTTTCAACCTAATTGTCAGTATAAAAAGTATGTTGCTACTCAAATGTTCCACAGTTCTGACAAATCAGTTTTGCCTCTAATGAAGAACTTGACAAGAAACAAATGCAAGTATGTTCTATGTTTAAAAGTGTTGTCCTAATTCCACAATGACTACATCCCTTAAGATTGGATACCCTTAATCTTCAGCATCTCAATAGTTGCCTCTTTTGGTTATAAAATTATTCATAGAATTTAATTACCTAAATTTCAATGTTAGTTTTTAAATCTTGTTTTAAATTACTTTAACAAGAGATCAATGTAACAGCAGTGCATGTTACCATGTTAATTTGAAATTATCTACCTTTGTTGTTGTTCTATAAATCCTTTTGTTCAGTTAAAAACCTCTTCTGAAATTCTCTATGTATATAGTTACAAGATAAACTACTTTGATTAAAGTAAAATGAATAAATTACATCCAACAAAACAGCCTCTCTCCCAACCTCTCCTAATGCAGACATTCCTGAAACCATAAAGAAACTCTAGAATTCCCTAAAATAGAACCTGAAACCACCAAATAATGGAGTGGCCACATAACATGGAATGTTAAATTAAATATTGATTTTCCTCCTTGTATGAATAGCTGGGTGCACAAGCAATTGCTGTTTTTGCCTTTAAAAGTAATGGTAAAAGCCACAATAACTTTTGCAACAACCTAATAATAAAATACTTTAGTAACAGGCAAATTCAAATTGAGTAGTTATTAAACCTTTTAGTATTTTTTTTTCTGTAAGTGAAGCTTTTATTTTAGCTCTTAAAACAATAACTGTAAGGCTTTCATATAGTTTACTTTTATTAAAATCTTCTATTAATAAGTATTTTCTAGGTAAAACTCATTCTTCATTGAAATATAATATACAGTCACATAAATGTAGTCTCATATGCCAGACAACTTTAATATTTGGAAAAGATGTTTAAAATTGTCTTCTTATTATGATAAATGATGTTATAGTATTTCTGCTTCAAAGAGTACAGTAAAAACTGTTATTGAAATAATATACTGAATTGCATTGTGTTATTTAAACAATTTTATATCACTTCAAATTCTTTATGTGAATAATAATTGAACTTATTTTTAAAATATTTTAATGTACATTTTTGATTATTTTAGTTTCAAAATTATCAATTTTTGTTCATACCATCTAGATTCATGAATTGAGGATTATTGAAGCAAGTCTTAAATTCCTTCAGTCAGTCGCCCATGAAAATGAGCCAGTCTGTTTATTTCTTTTCTTCATTCATTTAAATAAATACCTGTGCTTTGTCAGAGATGAATACATTAGCAATAATCATTCAAAAGAGCTATAACTTTGGTAAATACAGAAAATTATGACATGAAATGGTTTATGTGACTGTTCATGCATTTATTTTTTACTGTGTTCCATTTCATGTACTCATATTGGCATTCTTGAATTATCAAATTAATGCTTAAATGTAAGTATTTTCTAATAAATTAGAAAGTATTTTCCTGGTGGTCTTAGTACTATTTAAAATTTAGAACTTTAGTAAGGCAAATAGCAATGGACCACACTTTTATTTCGTAAAATATCCTGCAGAAGCATGAACAGAAATATAAGATACAAATACAGTTTGAACAAAATTGTACTTTTATTGAAGATTATAAAATCACAAAGTTTGGGGACAGAGAGATTAAAAATATAATATATATAATATGTATAATATTTCTACAGTGCTAACTTCTTAATATGTTTGTAAGTGAATTGTATTTGTGTGTGTACATGCATATGTAAAAGACATATATATTATTCATGCTTTAGAAGTGATTTAAATGGATTATAAAGATACATATATCATTCATAATATTCATATTATAGTCATATAGCAATGCAAGATATTATTGTAAGACTGGATAAATAAATGCCATTAACTTTCGGTGGGGACCTCCACATTGAAAAGTGAAAGGTTAGTCTTAACGTAGTATTAAGAAAAATGATTCTTTTGAAGCTATTTTATAGAACATTCTGGATAATACAATTTGAACTCTAAGTTACTAATTCTTCAAATTTTTGTTTGAGGGAAAAAAAAACCTAATTGGTAAAAAGGCATCTCAGCCCCTCACTCTACCTCATCTTCACCAATTAACTCTAAAAAACTCATCCTAAAATCCCAGATATAGAAATCATAAATACTACCTGTTTTAGGGTCTCCTAATGGTGACATTACTGACCTTTTAAATTGGATAATTTTCTGTTGTGTGGAGCTCTCCTGTTCCATTTTACCTAGTAGATGCCAGTATTGCCAGCCCTAACACCCTTCCCACATTGTGATATCAACAATGTCTTCAACCGTTGCCACATGTCCCATGGGGATGCAAAATCATCCCAGCAAAGAACTATTGATCTAATACAACCTACCTGTTTCCAGGTAATAGGACTATGATGCAGAGATATTCCGTGAGTTATTAAATTCATGTAGCTAACTAGAGACATAGTATTAAAGAGAGATGGTTGGGGTTCTTTTTCAGTTGTGTTTTTCTCTATTTGTCATAGTTGGCTGAAATATATTTCCTATTCACCTTTAGAATTAATCCAGTCAGCAAAAGTTTCTGCTTTAACTTTCTGTAATCTGAAATTATTTTTTTTTATTTTAAGTAATATGTTCATAAGATATGTTAGGTCATAAGATATATTAAGTAATATGTTCATAAGATATGTTAGGTAATATGTTAATATGAACATATTAACATTCTGTCAATATCCCTATTTTGTGTAAAACATAAAACCAAATATGATATTGTCCACTCATATCAACTGTGAACAGAAATGCACTTGTATTTTAAAAATAAATAACTTGATTATTTAAAGAAAACAATAGGAAGGTCCAATTGCATCAATTGATTTCTTAAACAGAGCAGCCACTTTAGATCATTACAGGAGCAGATTCATTTATGCATGTATTAGTTGTTGATTTGTTAGAAGTTGAAGCTTTCTATTTTCCACTTTAAAAAGTGAAGATATTAATGCAAATGGGAACCCAAACTTTCTTTTTCCTCCTATCAGTGACCAGATGGAGTTCAAAGCTATTCAAATGAAATGACAGTCATAGAATTAAAGATTATTTGTAGTCGAATATTGGCTCAGACTTGCCATTTTGTTTTACTTTTGGCATCCTTAAGGTGTATACAACACTACAAGCAAACTTCTACCACTTACATAAAGTAAATCATACTTAAGGAAAAGCATAGTCATTGCCTTACTGAAAATGTGACATAAATATACCATTAAAGTAAATTACCGCCTGCATTTTTATATTTAATATTCATTTATAAAATTCCTTTTATGGCAAATTAGTTTAAGAGAAAATAATATTAAATTAATTAAACTTGAGCCTCCATTTTAAATCTGGGTTGTTATAATCTAGATTTTCTTCCAGAGCAGAAGGGAATGAAAAAGATTGTACAGCAGTATTACATAACAATTATACCAGTACCTTTGAGTTATAAACTTGGAATTCAAATTTCTTTTTTGTCACTTATGTAACTTAAATTTAAAAATAACCTTTAAAATTGTGTTATAGGGATCAATATTACAATCTGCTTGCCATTACTGTGATGAAATGAAGTAGTAGTATACAACTGTCAGTGATTAGTAACATGAGTATTAGCTACTATTGTTATAGAGTCACTGCTAGAGTTTCCAAGTAAGATACTAGGCATAAACATTTTAATGTGGTTACATCTTTCAAAAAACAAAACAAAAAAAGGACTATAAAATAGAGAGAATTGTAACATTTCTTAAGTGTATTTCTCTGTCACTTATTACACATGTAATCTGTCTTGTTTGTACAGGAGTATTCCAAACGACTTTGCTATGGCGTTCTAAATTTGTGAAATCCCTCTGTTTGGATAGGCTAAATGAATTTATTTATTTCTGTAGAGTCATGATGGTGTGTGGATAGTGACGGGGGAGTTGTGTGTGTGTTTGTTGAAAGTAAAGAAAGTTCATTTTATTCTGTTTTCCAGTGATAGCAAAATATCATTTAATTCTCTCAGTCAAAAGCAGAGATGAGTTTTGTCCATTTATTTGGTTCAGAATGACATGCAGAAATGAATACAGTTGTCATGAGAGCTAGCCTTTGTTCTTTGAAAGCTAATCTGCCCAAGCCTCTATAAACAGGACGGAGGGGAAATTTATAAATTGATTAGACAGTCTTAAAACTGAATTTCTCTTTATTAAGTTCCCTGGTCATGACTGTGGGTGATATCTTAATACATAACTCCAGAAATCTGTGAGGTAATATAAAGTATTCCCTATAAATGAAATAACTTCACACCTGCTTTTCCAACAAAATTTTGGCAAAAGATAAAATATTCTCAGAAAGCTTTTATTTATTTATTTACTTATTTATTTATTTATTGAGATGGAGTCTCACTCTGTCGACCAGGCTGGAGTGCAGTGGCACAATTTTGGCTCATTGCAACCTCCACCTTCCAGGTTCAAGTGACTCTCCTGCCTCAGCCTCCCAAGTAGCTGGGATTACAGGTGCGCCCCACCATGCCTGTTTTTATTTTTTATTTTTTATTTTTTTAGTAGAGACAGGCTTTCACCATGCTATCCAGGATGATCTCAAACTCCTAACCTCATCATCTGCTGGCCTCAGCTGCCCAAAGTGCTGGGATGACAGGTGTGAGCCACCATGCCCGGCCAAGCTTTTAGATTTTAAAATTATTTTGGAAAAAATCACCAATAGTAATCACACTGCACTAAAGGCTTGGATGTATATATAATAGAGGTATAATTAATTTATCTTGCTACTTTTTAAAAATTTTTATAGATATTTATTTGTCATTTTTATAAATGATTTTCATTATTTACTAATGGTACTAATAAAAGTATGATGTATATCCACATTTTTGGTTAGGTGAATATAGGTATGTATTTAAATATTATAATAGCTTTGATTAATAGGAGCATTGCTAAGGGACCAAGATCATAGAGTTTACATAAAGCAATTAGGAACATTAAACATTAGAAGGGATTGTTATAAAGCAACATTTTTGTTTCCCTCATTGACTGGCACACCAAATATTGAACATTGGCAGTTACTGTGTTTCCCTGGCAAAAATTTTACTTTGACATTCCTGATGCCTACTAAGAATAATTCTGGCCATTATAGATGAAAGATATATATTTATTAATGCTTTCTGATTGTATAGAAATAGAACAAATATAGCCTTAATTTTTGTAAAGTGGCTTGTAAAACATTTGCTGTACAATAAATCAGTTTTTCTTTTGTATCTTTCCTCCATATCACTTTATAAATCACATATTTGTAAAATTCTTCAGTCCTCGTCTGCATGAGCCACTTTTTTCCCCTCTATATTTAATAAAGGATGGAGTGAGTGAAAACAATGAGTAAATGAAATATTACTGATTAGACCCACAGCAAAGCTGCAAAGAAGTCCCACATCAATTTACAATTTCTTTGATTAAGCCATTAATAACATGTATTACTTTCTAATTATGTTAATAGATAATTCCTTAAGAGATTCATTATGAGAAATTCACTTTTTAAAAAGTTGAAACAAAGTGCCAAAATTACTCATTGCAATTGAATAGATTAAAATATGTCAAATTATATTTAGCCACAAAATTCATTAGATGACATTTTAATGCTTACAATTTGAAATATTGGAATACTAATATATTATCTATATTTCAGGCTTACCTTGAGATAAAAAATGGCCTTTAATATCTCTGTCTGGGGGAGACATGACACTTGAAGTTTTAGGATGAAGTATTTAACATTATAAATTTCTGGTTAGAACATTAGCTGTGTTAAATTGAAATAGTAGTTTTATATAGAACAATGGAATCGAGGTTAAAATTGTATCCAATTATGCATTATGCCATTTTGAATGGACTGTGTCTCATTTAGTTTTAATTTTTATACAGAACTATGACATTTAAATAACAGCACGGAGTAAAGTATTAATCATTAATAATTGCTTCAAAGAATGCAATGTGTAGAGTACTTACAAATGCAATTTTTTTCTATGACTGATCAGTTACATTTTAAACATTCTACAGAATTAGGTTTTCAATTAAAAGAGAATTTGTTACATTCATCATCCTAAATCTTCTTAGTCTCTTAATTACTTTTGTAATTTGTTGTCTACAAATCTTACTAATTTCAGACTGGTAGTTACTAGACCCAGTGAGTTCTGTTTGGATTCTAAATCTTGAGTAAGCACAGCCATATTTTTAGTAACTTTATTGATCGTATCCTTAATATTTATAGTTGTTTTCTCTTTGAGTTGAATTAGGCTTTATTTCAGAGCAATCTTTTCTTCAAATAGAACATTTGCAGTTTTATAAAATACATTCCAATTTTGCTGGATTAATCTTGGAATATACTCGTTGATTTTGAATAATATTTTAATGGACTGTTCCTTCCTGAGGATACAGATATTTTTCTGTGACATTTTCCAAACCTAACAAAGTACTGATGCATATGTCTTAGGTCTGTAAAACAAAATTATTGAATTAATTGTATGCTGATATATTATTTAGTAAAATGCCATGGTAATGGAGATACTTAATATTTACATGACCATATAGATACAGTAGCCCTATTATTTAAATTTGTGTAACTTACCTTTCTGAGTAAATTTCACATTCACATGGAAAAGATGGAAATTACAAAAGAGCAGAGTGAGAAATGTCTCCTTCCCTTTTTTGTCTCCTGACAATGCAAATTATCTCCCTGGAGACATGGTTCTACAAACTGAATTTTGTCTTCTCAAAATTTGTATGTTGCAACCTTTACCCTTAGTGTGATTGTATTTGGAGACAGGGCTCTTAGGAGGTAATTAACGTTACGTGAGCTTAAACTGTAGGTTTCTAACTCAATAGAATGGGTGACCTTATAAAAAGAAAAAGAGACAGATTTCTGTCTCTCTATCTCCATAGCACACACATAGGTAAGGCTATGTGAGGACTCATGGAGAAGGTGGTCATCTGCAAGGAAGAAAGAGAGGTCTTACTGGAACCTCACCATGCTGGCACCCTGATCTCAAACTTTCAGCTTCCTGAACTGTGAGAAAATGGATTTCTGTTGTATAAACCACCCAGTCTATGATATTTTCTTTTGGCAGCCGAGCTGGCTAATACACAAAGACCTTTACCATCTCTGATATGTATTTCCAGAAATATATTGTAAATATATGTATTTTCTGTGCAAATATCAGCATACTGTTTATATCCCCCCCTTTCTCCACTAAAATTCTACTTTGGAAATCTTTGTATTTCAATGTCTATAAAGCTGCCTCATATTTCCAGCTACTAAATCTAATATGTTATATCTTCCAGATTCTTGTAACTGGCCTATGTTTTTTAAGTACTTGCTATGTTCAAGTATGCTTAAGTTCCCTAAGAAAGAAACCAAAAAACACATGTACACAGGAAAATGAGTAATGGTCAAAAGTTTCTCATTAGTCAAAATTGAGTTGGTCATTAGGTCACTGCCATATTTGAAGAAAACTTAATCCAGTCAGAGCAAAAGTGGCTAGACAAAATGTGTGTGTGTGTGTGTGTGTGGTGTGTGTGTGTGTGCTGGATTTATTCTTACATGGCTTTGGAAAAAATTTAAATTAGAAACGTACATAAACAGAGTTTTAATTATCTAATTAAATGCTGTGACCAAAAGAGAAAGGGTATGTTGTCAACTTTGTGCTTCTTTAATGCCTCAGTCAATATGCAAGAACATTTTATAAAAGAATTAGTAAATTGATTATAGTCCTTAATTTATGATGAGGTTATTTTGTTGGAAGATTAAATTAAATGTGTGGAAGATGGGTCCAATTTCTTTTCTGTTTTTGTAAATTTAAATTTTAGTTAAGTAAAAGTTATACATATATTATATATATATTTGTGGTGTGTATTGATATATGTATGGATATATGTACAAATTGTGAAATCACTGAACCAAGCTATTTTACCTATGCATTATCTCACATACTTATCATTTTTTTATACCGAGAACACTTCAAAATCTATTGCTTTGCAATTATTTATTTATTTATTTATTTATTATTTATTTTTATTATACTTTAAGTTCTAGGGTACACGTGCACAATGTGCAGGTTTATTACATATGTATACATGTGCCATGTTGGTGTGCTGCACCCATTAACTCGTCATTTACATTAGGTATATCTCCTAATGCTATCCCTCCCCCCTGCCCCACCCCACAGTAGACCCTAGTGTGTGATGTTCCCCTTCCTGTGTCCAAGTGATCTCATTGTTCAGTTCCCCCCTATGAGGGAGAATATGCGGTGTTTGGTTTTCTGTTCTTGCGATAGTTTGCTGAGAATGATGGTTTCCAGCTGCATCCATGTCCCTACAAAGGACACAAACTCATCCTTTCTTATGGCTGCATAGTATTCCATGGTGTATATGTGCCACATTTTCTTAATCCACTCTGTCACGGATGGACATTTGGGTTGCTTCCAAATCTTTGCTATTGTGAATAGTGCCGCAGTAAACATATGTGTGCATGTGTCTTTATAGCAGCACGACTCATAATCCTTTAGGTATATCCCCAGTAATGGGATGGCTGGGTCAAATGGTATTTCTAGATCTAGATCCTTGAGGAATTGCCACACTGTCTTCCACAATGGTTGAACTAGTTTACAGTCCCACCAACAGTGTAAAAGTGTTCCTATTTCTCCACATCCTCTCCAGCACCTGTTGTTTCCTGATTTTTTTAATGATTGCCATTCTAACTGGTGTGAGATGGTATCTCATTGTGGTTTTGATTTGCATTTCTCTGATGGCCAGTGATGATGAGCATTTTTCATGTGTCTGTTGGCTGTATGAATATATTCTTTTGAGAAGTGTCTGTTCATATCCTTTGCCCACTGTTTGATGGGGTTGTTTGTTTTTTTCTTATAAATTTGATTGAGTTATTTGTAGGTTCTGGATATTAGCCCTTTGTCAGATAAGTAGATTGCAAAAATATTCTCCCAATCTGTAGGTGGCCTGTTCACTCTGATGGTAGTTTCTTTTGCTGTGCAGAAGCTCTTTAGTTTAATTAGATCCTATTTGTCATTTTTGGCTTTTGTTGCCGTTGCTTTTGATGTTTTAGACATGAAGTCCTTACCTATGCCTATGTCCTGAATGGTATTCCCTCGGATTTCTTCTAGGGTTTTTATGGTTTTAGGTCTAACATTTAAGTCTCTAATCCATCTTGAATTAATTTTCGTATAAGGAGTAAGGAAAGGATCCAGTTTCAGCTTTCTACTTATGGCTAGCCAATTTTCTCAGCATCATTTATTAAATAGGGAATCCTTTCCCCATTTCTTGTTTTTGTCAGGTTTGTCAAAGATCTGATGGCTGTAGATGGTATTATTTCTGAGGGCACTGTTCTGTTCCATTGGTCTATATCTCTGTTTTGGTAGCAGTACCATGCTGTTTTCACTAATGTAGCCTTGTAGTATAGTTTGGAATCAAGTAGCGTGATGCCTCTAGCTTTGTTCTTTTGGTTTAGGATTGTCTTGACAATACGGCCTCTTTTTTGCTTCCATAAGAACTTTAAAATAGTTTTTTCCAATTCTGTGAAGAAGGTCATTGGTAGCTTAATGGGAATGGTGCTGAATCTATAAATTGCCTTGCACAGTATGGCCATTTTCACAATATTGATTCTTCCTATCCATGAACATGGTACATTCTTCCATTTGTTTGTGTCCTCTTTTATTTCACTGAGTAGTGGTTTGTAGTTCTCCTTGAAGAGGTCCTTTACATCCCTTTAAGTTGTATTTCTAGGTATTTTATTCTCTTTGAAGCTATTGTGAATGGAAGTTCATTCATGATTTGACTTTGTGTGTCTGCTACTGGTGTATAAGAATGCTTGTGATTTTTGTACATTGATTTTGTATGCTGAGACTTTGCTGAAGTTTCTTATCAGCTTAAGGAGATTTTGGGCTGAGATGATGGGGTTTTCTAAATATACAATGATGTCATCTGCAAACAGGAATAATTTGACTTCATCTTTTCCTAATTGAATACCATTTATTTCTTTCTCTTGCCTGATTGCCCTAGCCAGAATTTCCAACACTATGTTGAATAGGAGTGGTGAGAGATGTCATCCCTGTCTTGTGCCAGTTTTCAAAGGGAAAGTTTCCAGTTTTTGCCCATTCAGTATGTTATTGGCTGTGAGTTGTCATAAATAGCTCTTATTATTTTGAGATGTGTTCCATCAATACCGAATTTATTGAGAGTTTTTATCATGAAGGGCTATTGAATTTTGTCAAAAGCCTTTTCTGCATCTATTGAGATAATCATGTGGTTTTTGTCTTTGGTTCTGTTTATATGCTGGATTACATTTCTTGATTTTCCTATGTTGAACCAGCCTTGTATCCCATGGATGAAGCCCACTTTTTCATGGTGGATAAGCTTTTTGATGTGCTGGTGGATTCAGTTTGCTAGTATTTTATTTAGGATTTTTGCACTGATGTTCATCAGGAATATTGGTCTAAAATTCTCTTTTTTTGTTGTGTCTCTTTCAGGCTTCGTTATCAGGATGATGTTGGCCTCATAAAATGAGTTAGGGAGAATTCCCTCTTTTTCTATTAATTGGAATAATTTCAGAAGGAATGGTACCAACTCGTCATTGTACCTCTGGTTGAATTCGGCTGTGAATCTGTCTGGCCCTGGACTTTTTTTGGTTGGTAGGGTATTAATTATTGCCTCAATTTCAGAGCCTATTATTGGTCTATTCAGGGATTCAACTTCTTCCTGGTTTAGTCTTGGGAGAGTGTAAGTGTCCAGGAATTTATCCGTTTCTTCTAGATTTTCTAGTTTATTTGCATAGAGGTGTTTATAGTATTATCTGATGGTGGTTTGTATTTCTCTGGGATTGGTGGTGATATCCCCTTTATCATTTTTTATTGCGTCTATTTGATCTTCTCTCTTTTCTTCTTTCTTAATCTTGCTAGTGGTCTATCAATTTTGTTGATATTTTCAGAAAACAAGCTCCTGGATTGATTGATTTTTTAGAGGGATTTTTGTGTCTCTATCTCCTTCAGTTCTGCTCTGATCTTATTTATTTCTTGCCTTCTGCTAGCTTTTGAATGTGTTTGCTCTTGCTTCTCTAGTTCTTTTAATTGTGATGTTAGGGTGTCAATTTTAGATCTTTCCAGCTTTCTCTTGTGGGCATTTAGTGCTATAAATTTCCCTCTACACACTGCTTTAAATGTATCCCAGAGATTCTGGTATGTTGTATCTTTCTTCTCTGAACAAAGAACATCTTTCAATAAAGATGTTTCAAAGAACATCCTTGAACATCTTTGAATATTCAAAGAATGTTCTTTGAAACATCTTTATTGCTGCCTTCATTTCATTATGTACCCAGTAGTCATTCAGGAGCAGGTTGTTCAGTTTCCATGTAGTTGAGTGATTTTGATTGAATTCCTTAGTCCTGAGTTCTACTTTGATTGCACTGTGGTCTGAGAGACAGTTTGTTATAATTTCTGTTCTTGCACATTTGCTGAGGAATGCTTTACTTCCAAGTATGTGGTCAATTTTGGAATAAGTGTGATGTGGTGCTGAGAAAAATGTATATTCTGTTGATTTTGTGTAGAGAGTTCTGTAGATGTCTATTAGGTCCGCTTGGTGCAGAATTGAGTTCAATTCTTGGATATCCTTGTTAACTTTCTGTCTCATTGATTTGTCTAATGTTGACAGTGGGGTGTTAAAGTCATCCATTATTATTGTACGGGAGTCTAAGTCTCTTTGTAAGTCTCTAAGGACTTGTTTTATGAATCTGGGTGCTCCTGTATTGGGTGCATATATATTTAGGATAGTTAGCTCTTCCTGTTGAATTGATCCCTTTACCATTGTGTAATGGCCTGCTTTGTCTTTTTTTATCTTTGATGGTTTAAAGTCTGTTTTATCAGAGACTAGGATTGCAACCCCTGCCTTTTTTTTTTTGTTTTCCATTTGCTTGGTAGATTTTCCTCCATCTCTTTTTTTTGAGCCTATGTGTTTCTCTGCATGTGAGATGGGTCTCCTGAATACAGCAAACTGATGGGTCTTGACTCTTTATCCAATTTGCCAGTCTGTGTCTTTTAATTGGACCATTTAGTCCATTTACGTTTAAGGTTAATATTGTTATGTGTGAATTGATCCTGTCATTATGATACTAACTGGTTATTTTGCTCGTTAGTTGATGCAATTTCTTCCGAGCATCGATGGTGTTTACATTTTGGCATGTTTTTGCAATGGCTGGTACTGGTTGTTCCTTTCCATGTTTAGTGCTTCCTTTAAGATCTCTTGTAGGGCAGGCCTGGTGGTGACAAAATCTCTAAATGCTTGTCTGTAAAGGATTTTATTTCTTCTTCACTTGTGAAACTTAGTTTGGCTGGATATGAAATTCTGAGTTGAAAATTCTTTTATTTAAGAATGTTGAATATTGGCCCCCATTCTCTTCTGACTTGTAGAATTTCTGCTGAGAGATCTGCTGTTAGTCTGATGGGTTTCCCTTTGTGGGTAACCTGACCTTTCTCCCTGGCTGCCCTTAACATTTTTTCCTTCATTTTAACTTTGGTGAATCTGACAATTATGTGTCTTGCAGTTGCTCTTCTTGAGGCATATCTTTGTGGCGTTCTCTGTATTTCCTGAATTTGAATGTTAGCCTCCATTTTCCCCATCACTTTCAGGCACACCAGTCAGATGTAGCTTCAGTCTTTCCACAGAATCTCACATTTCTTGGAGGCGTTGTTCATTTCCTTTTACTTTTTTTTTCTCTACACTTCTCTTCTCACTTCATTTCATTCATTTGATCTTCAATCACTGATACTCTTTCTTCCAGTTGATCGAGTCAGTTACTGAAGCTTGTGCATTTGTCACGTAGTTCTCGTGTCATGGTTTTCATCTCTGTCAGTTCATTTATGGACTTCTCTGAATTGATTGTCCTAGTTATCCATTCTTCCTTTCCTTTTTCAAGATTTTTAGTTTTTTTCAAGATTTTTAGTTTCTTTGTGCTGAGTACGTAGTTCCTCCTTTAGCTCTGAGAATTTTTATCGACTGAGACCTTCTTCTCTCAACTCGTCAAAGTCTTTCTCCGTCCAGCTTTCTTTCATTGCTGGCGATGAGCTGCGTTCTTTTGGAGCAGGAGATGTGCTCTGAATTTTTGAATTTCCAGCTTTTCTGCACTGCTTTTTCCACATCTTTGTGGTTTTATCTGCCTTTGGTCTTAGATGATGGTGATATACTGATTGGGTTTTGGTGTGAGTGTCCTTTCTGTTTGTTAGTTTTCCTTCTAACAGTCAGGACCCTCAACTGCAGATCTGTTGGAATTTGCTTGAGGTCCACTCCAGACCCTGTTTGCCCGGGTTATCAGCAGCAGAGGCTGCAGAAGATAGAATATTGCTGAACAGCGAGTGTTGCTGTCTGATTCTTGCTCTGAAAGCTTTGTCTCAGAGGTGTACCCAGCCGTGTGAGGTGTGAGGTGTAGGTCTGCACCCCGTGGGGTATGTCTCCCAGTTAGGCTACTCAGGGGTCAGGGACTGACTTCAGCAGCCAGTCTGTCCTTTTTCAGATCTCAACCTCCGTGCTGGGAGAACCACTGCTCTCTTCACAGCTGTCAGACTGGGACATTTACATCTGCAGAGGTTTCTGCTGCTTTTTGTTTAGCTATGCCCTGTCCCCAGAGGTGGAGTGTACACAAGCAGACAAGTCTCCTTAAGCTGCGGTGGGCTCCACCCAATTCCAGCTTCCTGGTGGCTCTGTTTACCTACTTAAGCCTCAGCAAGGGCGGGCACCCCTCCCCCAGCCTCGCTGCCACCTTGCAGTTAGATCTCAGACTGCTGTACTAGCAATGAGGGAGGCTCCATGGGCATGGGACCCTCCAGGCCAGGTGTGGGATATCATCTCCTGGTGTGCCGTTTGCTAAGACCCTTGGGAAAGCACAGTGTTAGGGTGGGAGTTACCCAATTTTCCAGGTGTTGTGTGTCTCAGCTTCTCTTGGCTAGAAAAAGGAAATCCCTTCCCCCTTGCACTTCCCAGGTGAGGCAATGCCTCGCCCTGCTTCAGCTCTTGCTGTTCGGGCTGTACCTACTGATCAGCACCAACTGTCCGACATGCCCCAGTGAGATGAACCTGGTACCTCAGTTGAAAATGTAGAAATCACCCGTCTTCTGTGTCACTTATGCTGGGAGCTGGAGGCTGGAGCTGTTCCTATTCAGCCATCTTGGGCGCTCCACCCTGTAATTATGCCTGCTTTGCAATTTTTAAGGATACCGTATATTGTTATTTACAGTGGTCACCATGATGTATAATAGATCTATTAAATTTATTTTTTCTAACGGAAATTTTGTGTCCTTTTACCAACATTCTCCCGAGAATTCCACCCCAACGCCTCTGGTAACAACCGTTTTACTCTGTTTCTATGAATTTGACTTTTTTAGTTTTCATATGTAAGTGGGATTATGCAGTGTTTCTCTTTCTGTGCCTGGCTTATTTCGTTTAACATAATGTACTCTAGGTTTATCCATGTTGTCACAAATGATAGAATTTCCTTCTTTTTAAAGGCTAAATAATATTCTATTGTGTATGTGTGTGTGTGTCACATTTTCATTGTCTGTTCATCTGTAGATCTACACTCTTGTTTAATACATACCTTAGCTATTGTGAATAGTGTTGCAAAAATTATAGTGTAGATATATCTCTTTGACATAATGATTTCATATTCTTTGGATATATCCCTCCTAGTGAGATTGCTGGATCATTCAGTGCTCCTATTTTCAGTTCTTTGAGAAACTTCCACACTATTTTTCATAATGTCTTTACTAATTTATATTCCAACAAGTGTACAGTTGTTCCCTTTTCTCAATATTCTCTCCAACAGTTATCTTTCCTCTCTGATAATAGCTATTCTAACAGGCATGAGGTGATATCTCATTGTGGATAGATTTACATTTCTCTGATGATTAATAATTTGAGCATTTTTTTTGTATACCAATAAGCCGTTTGTATGCCTTCTTTTAGAAAATATTTATTCAGTTTTTTTTTTTTTTTTTGGTCCAGGTTTTTTTAAACAGGCTTTTATTATTATTAATATTATTGAGTTGAATTATTTATATAGTTTGGATATAAACTTCTTATCAGATGTCTGGTTTACTGATATATTCTACAATTTGGTAGATTGCCTTTTCACTCTGTTGATTGTTTCCTAGTGCAGAAACTTTTTAGTTTAATGTAATCGACTTTGTCTATTTTTGATTTGTTGTCTGTGTGTTTGGGGTTATATCCAAAAACAGAATTTTCCTGACCTGTGTCATGGATCTTTACCTGTTTGTTTTTTTCTAGTAGTTTTATAGTTTCATGTCTTATGTTAAAGACTTTGATCTATTTTGAGTTGATTTTAGATAGAGATGGGAGTCTGGCTTCATCATTCTGCATATGGACATCCAGTTTTCTCAGTGCCATTCATTAAGGACTGTCCTTCCCTCATTCTGTGTTCTTTGAATTTTTGTCAAAAATAAATTTACCATAAATGTATGGATTTTATTTTTGGGATTTCTATTCTGTTCCATTGGACTATGATTTTTGTTTGTTTGTTTGTTTTGCCAGTACCATGCTCTTTTGATTACTATAGCTTCGTAATAGATTTAGAAATCAGGTAGTGTGATATATGTGGCTTTGTTATTTTCACTCAAGATTGCTTTGGCTATTGGGTTTTTTGTGTGTGTTTTCATTTAAGTTTTAAAAATATTTTTTTTTTATTTTTGTGAAAAATGTCATTGAAATTTTGATATAAAGTGCATAAAATATGTAGATTGCTTTGGGTAGTATGGACATTTTAACAACATTAATTATTCTAATTCATGAAGAGGAGATATTTTTTCATTTATTTATGTTTTTTCTTTAATATCTTTCATCAGTGTTTAGAGCTTTCAGTATACAAAGTCTTTCACTTCTTTGTTTAAATTTATTCCTAAGTGTTTTGTAGCTGTTGTGAATAATACTGTTTTTTGACTTTTTAAAAATAGTTTGTTGTTAGTGTATAGAAACACTAATCAATTTTGTATGTTGATTTTGTATCCTGAAGCTTTACTGAATGTATTAGTTTCAACAGTTTTTGGATGGAGTTTTTAGGGTTTTCTATATATAAGATTATGTCATCTGAAAACCAAAGCAGTTTCACTTCTTGTTTTCTAAAGAGGATGTGTTTTATTTCTTTCTCTTAACTAATTTCTCTGGTTAGGATACCCAACTCTAGTTTGAATAGAAATGGGGAGAGTGGGCATCCTTGTCTCATTCCTGATCTTACAGGAAAATCTTCCAATTTTTTACCATTTAGTATAATGTTAGCTATGGGCTTTTCATATGTGGTCTTTGTCTTGTTAAGGTGCATTCTTTCCATATTTAATTTATTGAGAGTTTTTATCATGAAAGAATGTTGATTTTTTTCAAACTTATTTGATGTATGTATTGAAATAATCATATGGCTTTTGTCTTTTATTTTGTTAATGTAGTGAATAACATTTACTGGTTTGCATATATTAAATTATCCTTGTATCCAAGGATAAATCCTCCACTTGATCATAGCAAGTGATCCTTTTAGTATGCCATTGAAATCTTTTTGCTATTATTTTGTTGAGGAGTTTTGCACCTATGTTCATCAAGATTATTCACCCGTAATTTTCTTTTGTGGTAGTGTGCTGTCTGAATTTGGTAGTCCCCATAATTTTCTTTTGTGGTAGTGTGCTGTCTGAATTTGGTAGTCCCCATAATTTTCTTTTGTGGTAGTGTGCTGTCTGAATTTGGTAGTTAGGTGATACTGACTTCATAAAATCCATTTGAAAGTATTATCTCCTCTTTAATTCTTTGGAGGAGTTTGAGAAGAATTGGTATTCTTTAAGTGTTTGCTAGAATTCAGCACTGAAACCATCAAGTCTTGGACTCTTCTTTGATGAAAGATATTCATTACTGACTTAATCTCTTTACTTGTTATTGTTTTGATCAAATTTTCTTTTTCTTTGGAAAATGGTCTTGGTATTTTGTATGTATCTAGGAATTCATCCATTTTATCTAGGTTATGCAATTTGTTGGCATATAATTGTTTAAAGTGGTCTTGAGATCCTTTGTATTTCTGTGTTATCAATTGTAATAGCTCCTCTTTAATTTCTAGTTTCATGTATTTAAGTCTTTCTCTTTTTTTCCTAGTTGGTCTAGCTAAAGGTTAGTCAATTTTGTTTAGTTTAAAAGAACATTAATTTTAGTTTTGTTGATTTTTTCTGTTGTTTATCTCATCTCTATATTATTTGCTTCTACTATAGTCTCTATTATATTATTCCTGCTACTAACTTTGGGTTTATTTTGTTCTTTTTCTAGTTCCTTGATATGTCTGTCACATTAGGTTGTTTATTTGGGATCTTTTTCTTTGACTTTGCAGGCATTTATTACTAAACTTCCTTCTTAGTAATACTTTTGCTAAATGTTTTAATTTTGAATATGTTGTGTTTCCATTTTTGTTTCTCTGAAAATAATGTTAAATATTTTTTATTTTAATTATTTTTATTATTTATCATTATTTATTGTTATTATTATTATTATTATTATTGAGAGGAAGTCTCACTCTGTCACCCAGGCTTCAGTACAGGGGCATGATCTCAGCTCACTGCAATTTCCACCTCCCAGATTCAAGCGATTCTCCTGCCTCAGTCTTCGGAGTAGCTGGGATTACAGGTGTGCTGTATACACTTACAACACACACACACAAAAATTGTATTTTTAGTAGAGATGAGGTTTCACTATGTTGACCAGGCTGTTCTCGACTTTCTGCCCTCAAGTGATCTGCCCGCCTTGGCCTTCCATGTGCTACAATTGTAGGCCTAAGCCGCCACGCCCAGCCATAATTTATTCTTGACCAGTTGGTTGCTAAGGACCATGCTGTTTACTTTTCAAATAGTCCTATTCTTTTTTGAAATTTCTCTCATCATATAGTTTTAGTTTCATAACACTGTGGTCAGAAAATATATTTAATATGATTTCAATCTTCTTAAATTTGTTAAGACTTCTTTTGTGAAATAACATATAATCTATTCTGGAGAATGTGTCATGTGCACTTGAGAGAAATTTGTTTTCTGTAGCTGTGGGATAGAATGTTCTGTATATGTCTGTTAGACCATTTGATCTAAAGAATATAGTTCAAGTCCAGTGTTTCCTTACTGATTTTCTGTCTGGATGATCTGCCCTTTTCTGGGAGTGGAATATTGAAGACTCCTACTATTGTTGTATTACAATTTATTTCTCTCTTCAGATATATTACTATTTGTTTTACAATCTTAGGTGTTCCAATGTTGGGTATATATGTACCCAACAATTGTAAAATTGTTACATCTTGATTAGTTAGTACATTTATCATTATATACTGCTCTTCTTTGTCTTGTTTTAAAGTTTTTCACTTAAAATTTATTTTACTTGATACAGGCATAGCTAGCTATGACTATTCTCTTTTGGTATCCACTTGCATGGAATATCTTTTCCATTCTTTCACTCTTCGTGTATGTATGTCCTTATGTGTTATGCTTTTTTTCTGTTGCTACTTGCAGGATTATCTCTTTGTCTTTGATTTTGGACAGTATTATTTGATCATGTCTTTGTATAGTCTTGTTTGGGATGAATTTGATTGGAGACCTTTGACTTTCCTGTTCCTAGATATTTGTTGTAGCTAGTGACTTGCTTTTGGCACTGGGAATGGCTTAGGGTCCCACCAGAGGTGCCAGTGGCTCTGATGTCTGGGTGGCACACGTAGAACAGTCACAAAGCTGAGGACTAAAGAATGAGAATGTGTGGAGAAACTACAGTTCTGGGAACTGAGGCAGTAATAGGACTAGTGCCTAGGGTGCAGGGACTCCCACTGCCGTGTTGGTTACTGTAGGTGGGGCATGGATGATTGTGAACTAGCCAGAGTGCCAAAAATGACAGAATAGACATGCACAGTGCTAGAGCAGCTCCAGGGCTAGGACACTGCTTAACTCTCTAGGCAGCTGAGCTAGTGCCTGGGTCACAGAGGCTTACACTGCCACATTAGTAACAGTATGCAAGGTGATCGTAAAGCAGTATACTTGTGAAATAGTTGAGAAGATGAGAATGGGAATGCAGGTGTGTGCAGGTTTAGAGCAGCTTCAGAAACAGGGCAGGGCCTAGCTATTTATCAGAGCTGGGCTGATATTCAAAGCATGGGCATATACTGCAAGAACTTAGTCCTGGAGCCTATGTGTGCAAACTAACATCTTATGGCTGTGGTTCCAGTATCTGAAAGGTAGATTGTACCAGTACAGCCACAGAGTCTGGAGTTGAAACATGGGCACTTACAGGGAGGCTGGACTTCAGGGTCAGAGTTTGCACAGAATACCTGAATGAACATATGCACACATCTGTGGCAGTTCTTTTCCAGAAGAAGCTTCTTTCCTGAGGTGACTGAACAGCAGCCAATTCTTGTATGGGATAAGAGTATACAGTGGCATCTCTCTCTCTGGGTTCCTCAGCCAGGATAACTGTTGATTACTTCAGTGGCAAAAGATGCTGGTCTCCTTTGTAGAGCAGACTTGTAGGGATCACAGTGGTTCCAACCATGTAGCTGATATCGATAGCTTTTATGTTTCTTCTTTGCTTGTACTGACACCTTGGGTATTCTGATATCATCAGTGATCCTTTCCATGTACATGGTTTCCATTTTTGTTTCAACATGTTATAGTAGATTCATTAATGAGTTCTTGAGCCCTCTCTGGCCTATTTTTGATTTTGAATAGCTGTCTGTGGTTTTTTTGCAGGGAAGATGAGAGCTGCTATGCCCTCTCCACAGTCTTTGTGACATCACTCCCAAGTTGAATTTCCTGATCCTCATTGCCTATATTAACATAACCATAAAGGCTAAATTATAGATGTTTCAGAAGCACACATATTAGCTCTTTAAGAGCTCCCACGGAATTCTCTCCTCAGCCTATTGAAGTAAATCATCAATAGACTTGATAACATCTATAAAAAAGCAGATATAAACTGCTTGGAGAAAAATGTAGTTTTGTTTAATGGAAAGCATGCAAATAGATTTTTCAAATGTTTGATCATTTTTTTGCAATTTTTAAAATAGATGTTCCTGTATAAAACATAAAACAAATGGGGGAATACATATATAAATATATTAATGTTTTGCTTAGCAAAAGGTATACATTCTGAGAAATGCATTATTGGACAATTTTGCTATTGTATGAACATCCAAGAGTATACTTACACAACCTGAGATAGTATTGAGTACTACATACTTTGACTACACGGTATAGCCTATTGCTCTGATCACCAATTTGTATATGGTTCATTATTGACTGAAATACTGTCATGTGGCACATGATTGTATATTTTCATTTCATTTCCCCTGTATATGATAAAACTAGTAGAAAGAAATATAATTTATCCTTCTCCACACCCATTTTTCATATATGACAAAAATATCTTCTTCTAATTTGTGGCTTATCATTTAATTTTCTTTACTTATGATTTTTATTTACTGAGATTTAACATTGTTTATTATTATTTTTGACTTCTGTGCCTTTTTAAAGAACAATTTCTCTATCTAGAGCCAAGACATATCTTTTTAAAGTTTTTAACATTATGTTTCACATGTATGTATTTAATTTACAAGAAATTGATTTTTGAATATGAAAGACTGCTACATAATTTTGTATCTCTGTGTGGATATACAGTCGTTCCAACATGATTTATTGAATGATCTATAATTTTCCAGCTTGTCTACACTGTCATATTTATTCAATAATTAAGCTCTATATTCTGTTTCATGAGTTGATTTAAAAGGAATTAATGGAGTAAAATTATGGTATCTTACAAACATAGCTTTTCAGGTTTTGATATTCACCAGAGAAGATTTTCCTTTCTCATTTTAGGTAATGTTCCTAAAAAATATATTATTTAGTGTTTGTAACTTTGAGCTTTTGCCTTATGCATCTCATTACATTCTTTTCCAGTTTTACAAATGATCTGCTGAAAATTTGATTGGGATTCCTTATAATCTATAAATAAATGTAGGCATAATTGACATCTTGAATATATTAAACCCTATATCCATAAACATATGTATTCATTGATTTGGATCTTCTTTACTGTTTCTCAAAGTGTTTTTTTTAAAAAAAAAATAATAAAAGTTTTCTATATAGACTGAACTTGTGCATTATACATTTTTATCAAGGGCATTTGAAAAATTTCATTATCGAACTATTGTTGTTTAGAAATGCAACTGATCATAGTACATGGAATTTATATTATAGTGGATCTGAATATGTTACCCAGGACTATGGCTATAGGAGACCAGATTATGTCATCCCAAAATAAAAAATACACTTTTTTTGGCCTATAAGATTATTTTGAGAAAGAGCAGATATAATAGAAACTCTAAAACCAGAGTAGAAATTATACTTTTATTAGGGAAATTTACATTTATAAAGGAAATTTCTATTTTCAAAAGTCTATCCTTCTCTGAACCTGAAAGAGTACATGACTCTAAATCACAAGATCATTTTATCTATGGAGAAGGCAGTGACGTAAATCTGCAAAACAACTTTTCCTCTTGTTCACCTTGCTTTTCATGGTCACCTTGCCATAACATACCTCCCAGATATCCTTCTTTCTTTTTTATTTTGTTTTAGCTGAAGATGGTATTTAAGGTTAAATGCTGAGCTACCCCTTTGAGAGTTGATTGTCTTGTCTTTTTTCTCAAAAATATACATGTTTGTTTTTCTCTTGTTAATCTGTCTTTTGTTACAAATGCCCCAGCTGAAAACCTAGAAGGATAGAATGAAAACGATTGTTTTTCTAAAGTGTAATATGTGTAATATATATTCTCCTGCCCCATCAAAGCAATTATTCAGTACTTATGGCAACCTTATAGAACATAACTGATGTAAATAACAAGAAACAAATGTACATGTGTAATGGAGTTTGTAAAACATATTGCCTCCAAGTAAATTTCTTTTAGAATATAAACAAAGGAACAAGTAAAAAATACATTGAAAACAATCTTCAGTTACTTTCAGTCTACTGAAGACATTCATTTTAAAAGATATTCATTTCTATTTATTTCTAAGGCTGAAGTTTCCAGAAGCAGTCCAAACAATAATGCAAAAGGAAAGGAAAGAAAATAAACAAACCCTTCTTTTTATTGAGACTTTATTCAGTTTTCACTTCTAGATATATTGCAGGAAAGTGTCCATCTCTGTTTATTTTAAAAGTTATTGGCTATTTCTTGTTGACAGTTTTAACAAATTCACTTAGAGGAACCTAACTAGACTGCTCTGTGACAGTATTAGCAGACGTTCTCACCCCCAGTTCAAGCAATCTATAAACTCAGCATGAGAGATCATGATAAAAATCAGTTGTGAAACTCATATAGTGGGTGAAGTAGATAGTAACTCTGCATTTTTCATGAATTTTGAGGGGGAAAATGGCACAGCAGTTAATCACAGCATGATAACTTCAAAATGACTTGCTGATGAGTTCCCTAAAAAGGTCCTAGTAAATCATTGAAGAATATGGAGAACCTATTTGCTAAGCATAATTTAGCATGTTTTCTGCATATGCTATTTATAAGTATGATGCTAATTCATTACCATTCTTGAGAAAGGTCTAGGCTCTTCTTTCTTTACAAGCTCCATTTATTTGGTAGGGAAATTGTTCAGTAATCTCAAGTATACTGGCAGAATTGGAGGAGGAAAACTATCCTCTTGAATATCTTTTACTTTTTCCCTAGAAGAAAATAACTTTTTAAAAAATTTCCACCTGTCCCCACACACCTAAAGCTGAAAACCTGCCAGGCATTGAGGTTGGAATGAGTCCATACTTAGAATAATTGAATCTTTCTTTTGTGGCTGACTCCTCTTTCCCTCACTCCAACTCTCTTGTCCTCCCACACCAATGTAACCACTCAACAGGTTCATTTTGCCTGCTGCCTAGATTGAGCTGATTTATCAAGACAAAGGAATTAAAATAGAGAAAGAGCTTAATTCACACAGAGCAGTCTGAAAGGAAGACCTGAGTTTTATTATTACTCAAATTAGTCTCGCCCCAAATTCACAGACTGGATATTTTTGAGGATAATTTGGCAGGTAGGAGGCCAGGGAGCAAGCATTGCTGATTGGTCGGGTTGGAGATAAAATCAGAGAGAATCAAAGCTGTCCTTTGTGTTGAGTCAGATCCTGGGTCCAGGCCACAAAACCAGATGAGCCAGTTTATTGATTTGAGTGGGGGCAGCTGATTCATTGAATGCAGAGTCTGAAGAATATCTTGAGCACCAATCTTAGTTTTTAAGAGAGTGGTGTTAACCCTAGGAACAATTGAGGAGGTTCAGAATCTTGTGGCCACCAGCTGCATGATTCATAAGCCATGATTTATAATCATGTGGCTAATTTATTAGTCCTACAATGGCAGTCTGGTCCCCAGTCAAGAAGAAAATTTGTTTTTGGAAAACTCTTATTTTCACTCCTGTCCGTGTGAAGAGACCACCACACAGGCTTTGTGTGAGCAACAAGGCTGTTTATTTCACTGGAGTTCAGGCAGGCTGAGTCCGAAAACAGAGTCAGAGAAGGGAGATAGGGGTGAGGCCATTTCATAGGATTTAGGTAGGTAAAGAAAAATTACAGTCAAAGGGGGTAGTTCTCTGGCGGGCGGGAGCAAGGGTCCCAAAGTGCTCAGTGGGGGAGCTTTTGAGCCAAGATGAGCCAGGAGAAGGAATTTCACAAGGTAATTGTCATCAGTTAAGGCAGGAACAGGTCATTTTCACTTCTTTTGTCATTCTTCAGTTACTTCAGGCCATCTGGATGTATACTTGCTGGTCACAGGGGATATGATGGCTTAGTTTGAGCTCAGAGGCCTGACAATTATCATCTTTGTCTCAAAGTTAAACTATAAACTAAGTTCCTCACAAAGTAAGTTTGGCTTACGCCCAGGGATGAACAAGGACAGTTTGGAAGTTAGAAGCAAGATGGACTCAGGTCAGATCACTTTCACCGTCATAATATTCTCACTGTGATATTTTTTGCAAATGTGGTTTCATCAGTGTTTTCTATATGTACATTTGTCTCTAATTCTTCAATTTTGTATTCTTGAGATAAGTCACGAGTAACTTTTGTCAATTAGAAAAGACAGGCTGACATACACAGCACTATTTCTCAACTGCTTCTCCTGAGAAAATCAAATAAGTGAGCCACTTTAGAAACAAAAGCAGCTTGGAGGACGTGACCACATAGAAATTACCTAGTCTAATTTTGTCATTGAAAAGTCATGCTCAACTCTTTTGCTATTATTTTCTGTTTTTAATTTAAAGTATAATTTTCACTTATATAAAACATAAACATGTGTTAAAAAGTTTATTTAATTCTTTAAATAGCCAGTGAGGGGGCCATGGGCTCTTGGTCCCTTAAAGAGTCACTGAAAAATCCCTGACATGAGGCAGATAGACTAATAAGAAAAATGACATATAGATGTATTTAATGTATATACACAGAAGCCTCTAAAATGAAGACCCGACTTTCCAATGAGTTATGAGAAAGCTTATATACCATCTTGAAGTTAAAAAAAAAAAGGTGGGAGCTCAGATTCTGGTAAAACAGGTTATGGGAGGGGGAGAAGAGGAATTCTATTGAGGCACAATAAATGGTTTCTAGGGAGGAATGAATGGATATGGATCAGGAACAGAGATTAACTTATAAATAGTTCTGCTGGGGATTTAAATGGTCCTCAGAGACAGTCATCATAATTGTAAAAAGGGATTGCTCAGGTGTGGTTACTCTTGGTCTTCTTTTCTGCAATAATGAGATAATAGGGAGGGGGAAGAAAAGACAATTGTTCTTATAGGTGAGAAAACAGAAACATCAACATCTGTGGGAGAGACAAGGAGAGGTGGGAAAAAATCAGATAACTTTGATTTGTTTTTCTAAGACCACCAGAGCGGGCATGAAAGAACCAGCGACTAGGCAAGTGTAGGAGCAAAACTGCAAGTTTATTTTGGTCACCTAAGGTGTGGGGAAGAGGTCTGTCGGCCTCTGGCAAAGAAGGCCGACAGAGTCCCCCGTTGGGGCTCTCGGACAGAGTTCCCACAGTCCCGACATCCCGACAGGAGTGGGGCTATGAGAAGGCCGCGCGTGGCATCCCGCCGGAGTGGCTTTTCTAGGAGTGGGAGGGCAATAGGCGGGGCACGGGCGTGTCGGGGGCGTTCCACAGGTGCGACCAGGTAAATCTTGGTCTCTTCGGATTGACATCACCTGGCGCATGCCTAGTTGGTCTACATCTTCCCGGGTCACCGGCTGCATTTTCACGCGCGTGGGAAAAGTTGGGGGGGGGGGGATGAAGAACCCGGAAGTGCACCATCTTGCCTCCGTTCATCCAAACATTCCAACCTTGTATTGGTAATAGTGATAAGGGGCGCCGTGGTCTGTCTGGCTACTTCCTGCTGTTAAGGGGCGTCGTTAAGGTCGGGGCCCATGGTTGGCATTTGGACGCACGAATGAAAAATAAAATAAGGCACAGTATTAGTATAGGAATGAGGAATGGAAGCATTTGTTGGAATAGGGGCAAAACCCAGAAGGAAGGTCCCAGCAAGGTTGAGGAGTATGAGATAGCTAAGAAAATTTAGTAAGTTTGAGGCGAGTGGGGGAAAGCCAAACTGATTTCCACTGATTGCTTTCGGTAGGGGCCCTTTTTAGCTGGGAATGAGGAACGAGTGCGCAGAGTAGTTGTTGGCCAGGCAGCAATTAAGGAGTGGAGTTTTTGTGGAGTGGATGGCTTTCCGCTTACTCCTACTACAGAGATATTGGGTGGAAGGCTAGGTCCAGAGAAGGACGGCAAAACAGAATAGGTAGCCTCACTGTTGATTTAAAAATTGTCTTACCTGCTACCAGGAGAGTTACCCGCGGCTCTGCGAGGGTGATGGGGGTCCCCGAGTCTCGGCACCTTCAGTTGTCGTCGTCGTCCAGATGTAGGAGCTGGAAGGAGCTCCCAGGATCCTGGGAAAGGGGGTCACGTGGAGACGCAGCACCTGTTCTCAGGGTGGGGCAATCAGACTTCCAGTGTCCTCCCTGCTAGCAAGCAGGGCAGGAGGTTGCTGGTGGACGAGGGTTAGGACATTCACTGGCCCAATGTCCTGATGCCTTGCACTTATAGCAAGGCTGCGTTGGGGCTCAGGGACCTTGCGGACACCTGTTGGCATAGTGTCCTGCCTTGCCGCACTTATAGCAGGCTCCTTTCGTAGCCTTGGAGTCTGCGGAGTGTGTACTCTCTGGCCTGGGGTTACGACTGGGCTGTAAAGCCGCTGCTAGGAGCTGTAACTTCTGTTTGAGGCGAGCCTGCCGTCTCCTCTCTGGAGTTATAGACCTTAAAGGCTAATTTAACCAGGTCTTGTATTGGTGTCTGAGGACCATACTCTACCTTTTGAAGTTTTTTACAAATATCAGGAGCTGATTGAGAAATGAAATAAGACGCCAAAATGGTGGCCCCTGTGGGGGAGGCCGGATCTAACCGGGTATACTGGGTTAGAACCTCAGTCAGTTTAGGGTAGAGGTTAGGATAACCTGGAGGTTATGCCAAGTTAAGTCATAGGCCTGACAAAGGTATCTAAATTCCTTTATGTATATGGTAGGATTAGCTGATAAATCACCTAAATGCTTCTCAATTTTGGAAAGATCGGCCAATGAAAAAGGGACATGTACTCTGACTACCCCCTCCACCCCAGCTACCTCTCGCAAAGGTGCTAACACTGTAGGAGGGTGTGGGCAGAGATAGGGGACTTAAGACAGCCAGTTGGGGTCCCCGAAGGAGGCACAGGACCGAGTGGATTACTAGTAGATAAGGAGGAGGAAGGAGGAGTATAGGGCAAGTCGGGACGAGAGCGTAAGGCCCAAAAGCCTTGTATGTAATTAATTTCAGACCACTTGCCTAGCCACTGGCAGAAATTGCTGAGGTCGATCACGCCACAGTGGAAAGGAAAATTAACCGCTTCCTCCTAAGGTCTTGTTCAAGCTGTAAGGTTTTTAAATTGGCTAGGAGGCACCCTAAGGGGGGTGCTCTTTGGAAATTTGGACTGGCGGGTTTCCCATTTGTTTCCTCTTTACTTACACAATGGACACAATGGAAATGGAAGTGGATCTCTGCCTGGCTTCAAAGCGTCCTTTGGAACCAGCAGAGACAGACTGGAGGCTCATGGAGCCAAAGTGGAGATTACCTTCAGGAGGACGTCTCCATCCTGAAGGGGTCTCCCGAGCCACATGGTGGCTCCAAATGGACCTCGGACCTGCACAGGATTTCTGGCCGAGGGAGGTAAAGAGGAGACAAGGGCACTTACCCCAGAGAGGCCGTGAGAGTGAGGGAAGCGGGTCTCAGGTCCTGGTCCGTCTGCCGTGTGGGAGCAGGAGGAGGTTCCTCAACCCTTAGAGGCCTGAGGAGGGGTCTCCTCCCGGGTCTTCCGCACCAACTGATTTGTTTTTCTAAGACCACCAGAGCGGGCACGAAAGAACCAGCGACTAGGCAAGTGTAGGAGCAAAACTGCAAGTTTATTTTGGTCACCTAAGATGTGGGGAAGAGGTCTGTCGGCCTCTGGCAAAGAAGGCCTACAGAGTCCCCCAGTGGGGCTCTCGGACGGAGTTCCCACAGTCCCAACATCCCAACAGGAGTGGGGCTATGAGAAGGCCGCGTGTGGCATCCCTCCGGAGTGGCTTTTCTAGGAGTGGGAGGGCAATAGGCGGGGCACAGGCGTGTCGGGGGGCGTTCCACAGGTGCGACCAGGTAAATCTTGGTCTCTTCGGATTGACATCACCTGGTGCATGCCTAGTTGGTCTGCACCTTCCCGGGTCACCGGCTGCATTTTCGTGCACGCGGGAAAAGTTGGGGGGGGATGAAGAACCCGGAAGTGCACCATCTTGCCTCCGTTCATCCAAACATTCAGCATCTCAAAATGCCATATTTTGGGGTATTGTTTTCTGAGCCACAACACTAGCAAGCCAGTTAGGCAATTACGAGTTCACTTAAGGACCCAGAAACTTGGGGGAAATATTCAAAGATGATATTTGAATAAGATACCTAGCTTAGAAAAGAAACTGGTTAAAGTGCTGCATAACTATAAATCCACTGGGGTTATCTTATGTACTAGCAAAATTTATTTTAATTGGTCTGAAAACTAGAGGTTAACATATAACTTCACCAAGTATAAGACATTCATTAATAGCAAATATCAAAAATAAAATAATAATACATTTCCTAGAAACCTAAATAATACTTACTGGACTTGAATTTTTTAAACAATCCTTCAGTGGAATATTAGAAGACATTCAGCCATCATCTGGTCTTATTTAAAAAGCTGCATCATTTCTATTGCCTCATCTTTTCAGACTAATTCGACAGCCTAGATAGAATGTTGACTAATATACATTTAATAAACATCAATTTATAACTTAAAATATTTTACTTCTCTTTTATTACTATACAAATATAAATACTTTATCATTTCATTTGGGTCACCATTTTAGAAAACGTATCTGTTAGAACAGAATACCACAGACAGGTAACTTATATTTAATATATGTATATATTATATATATATGTGTGTGTGTATATATATTTTTTATTCATATGCATATATATTTCTGACAGTTCTAAAGAGTGGGCCTTCCAAGGTTGAAGTGCCTGGATCTGGTGACAGCCTTCTTGCAATGTTTTCTCATAGCAGAAGGTGGGAGGGCAAGAGAGGGCAAAAACAAGAAGGGACTGAGCTAGTTTTTATAACAACCCATTCACACAATAACAACATTAATCCATTCATGAGGGCAGAGCCCTCATGATCTGAGCACCTTTATTTGGCCCCACCTACCAACACTTGAATTGGGGAGTAAGCTTCCAACACATGAATTTTGGAGGGACACATTAAAATCATGATGACGTGCTAAGTAATTTAACTGCTGTTTTTCTGGTAAACTCATTTTCTTTGATTTTTAAAAATGCAATCATATTGTTATTTTGAACTTTCTGTTAATTTCTGAACAAACTCTTTGGATATGATTTTTTAAACTACTAAATCGTGTAAACCTAGAGAAGAAGGAAACTCTGAAGTCATTGTGTATAATTTTCTTACTTTTTAGATGATGAAATTTAGGCTCTAACAAGTTAATTTAGCTTCTTAAGGTCATAGAGCTAGACTGATAACACTATGATAAAATATAGAAGTTTTTGGTTGTTTGTTTTTGTTTTTTAACTTATATTACTGCTGGCAAGTCTGGATAGACTGCAGTCGTCAATTCTTGTCTTGTTGAGAGAAAGAATTCAGCCAAGACACAAAAGTAGATTTAAGACAGAAATGAGAGTTTATTGATGCAAAGAAAAATACACTTGCAAGAAACCAAGTGGGCAACTCAAAAGATTGAGTGCCCTGCCTGATTGTTGGTTCAAGGCTCTTAAAGAATTGCTATTTCCTGTTCTTTTTTTATTCCAAGTCTTATCCCCTCATCCTTTCCCTTGTGTGGGCTGTTGGCTAATCACCGCATGCTCAGTGACTTGCCAGTATACTGGAGGAGCTGCCTGTGCCATTTGGTGGTTGAAGTTACAGGCATACTCTCTTGGGGAAATTTTTCCCTTACCAGTCTAATGCACCTGGTGGAAGGTCAAACTCCACCATTTTGACCCTTACTGTACACACCTATAAATGTCCCCAAGGAAAGTCAAACTCCACCATTTTACCATTTATTGCACATGCCTGAACATCTTTGCTCAATTCTTCCTTTACTTTTCTTCTTCTTTTGTTTTTTTAATACTTTAAGTTCTGGGATACATGTGCAGAACGTACAGGTTTGTTACATAAGTATACATGTGCCATGGTGGTTTGCTGCACCCATCAACCCGTCATCTACATTAGGTATTTCTCTGAATGCTATCACTCCCCTTGACCCCCACCCCACAACAGGCCCTGGTATGTGCTGTTCCCCTCCCTGTGTCCATGTGTTCTCATTGTTCAACTCCCACTTATGAGTGAGAACATGCAGTGTTTGGTTTTCTGTTCCTGTGTTAGTTTGCTGAGAATGATGGTTTCCAGCTTCACCCATTTCCCTACAAAGGACATGAACTTGTCTTTTTTTATGACTGCATAGTGTTCCATAGTGTATTTTCTTTATCCAGTCTATCACTGATAGGCATTTGGGTTGGTTCCAAGTCTTTGCTATTGTGAACAGTGCCACAATAAACATACATGTATATGTGTCTTTATAGTAGCATGATATATAATCCTTTGGGTACATAAACAGTAATGGGATTGCTGAGTCAAATGGTATTTCTGGTTCTATATCCTTGAGGAATTGCCACACTGTCTTCCACAATGGTTCCACTAATTTATACTCCCACCAGCAGTGTAAAAGCTTTCCTATTCCTCCACATCCTTTCCAGATATTTTTAATGATCACCATTCTAACTGGTGTAAGATGGTATCTCATTGTGGTTTTGATTTGCCTTTATCTAATGACCAGTGATGGTGAGCTTTTTTTCATATATTTTTGGGCGCATCAATGTCTTTTTTTTGAGAAATGTCTGTTCATATCCTTTGCCCACTTTTTAATGGGGTTGTTTGTTTGTTTTAAATTTGTTTAAGTTCATTGCAGATTCTGGATATTATCCCTTTGTCAGATGGATAGATTGAGAACAGTTTCTTCCATTCTATAGGTGGCTTGTTCACTGTGATGACAGTTTCTTTTGTTGTGCAGAAGCTCTTTAGTTTAATTAGATACCATTTGTCAATTTTGGCTTTTATTGCCATTGCTTTTCGTGTTTTAGTCATGAAGTCTTTGCCCATACCTATGTCCTGATTAGTATTGCCTGGTTTTCTTCTAGGGCTTTTATGGTTTTAGGTTTTATATTAATATCTTTAATCCATCTTGAGTTAATTTTTGTATAAGGTGTAAGTAAGGGGTCCAGTTTCAGTTTTCTGCATATGGCTAGCCAGTTTTCCCAACACCATTTATAAAATAGGGAATCCTTTCCCCATGGCTTGTTTTTGTCAGTTTTGTCAAAGATCAGATGGCTTTAGATATGTGGCATTATTTCTGAGGCCTCTGTTCTGTTCCGTTGGTCTGTATGTCTGTTTTGGTACCCGTACCATGTTGTTTTTGTTACTGTAGCCTTGTAGGATAGTTTGATGTCAGGTAGTGTGATGCCTCCCACTACATTCTTTTTGCTTAGGATTGTCTTAGCTATATGGGCTCTTTTTTGGCTCCATATGAAATTTAATGTAGTTTTGTTTGTTTGTTTGTTTGTTTGTTTTTCTAATTCTGTGAAGAAAGTCAATGATAAATTGATGAGAATAACATTGAATCTATAAATTACTTTGGGCAGTATGGCCATTTTTTTCTATATTGGTTATTCCTATCCTTGAGCATGGAATGTTTTTCCATTTGTTTGTGTCCTCTCTCATTTCCTTGAACAGTGGTTTATAGTTCTCTTTGAAGAGGTCCTTCACATCCCTTGTAAGTTGTGTTCCTAGGTATATTATTCTCTTCATAGCAATTGTAAATGGGGGTTCACTCATGATTTGGCTCTCTATTATTAATGTATAGGAATGCTTGTGATTTTTGCACATTGATTTTGTACCTTGACATTTTGCTGAAGTTGCTCATAAGCTTAAGGAGATTTTGGGCTGAGACAGTGGGATTTTCTAAATATACAATCATGTCATTTGCAACATGTTTGCTCAATTCTTAGGATTTTATTGGGAGTTGTGGCCCACAATTAAAGGGCCACCTGACAATTACAAGACAGTCACCTGACATTACTTGGGGCCCTATCCTGCCCTACTATTGTCTGCCTATCTACCTACTCTAACTTCATAGCAAACTTGAATCTGATTCCTGGTGTTAAGTGTCATAATTTAGGTAACTAAATTTTTATATCCTCTGTGTACAATGTCATAAAGGTTGTCAACTGGAAAGTGGGGTTTTCTTTCAAAAAAAAAATAACTGCATAATTAACTTTTGGAGATTGTTAGTCTTAATTTTGTTACATATTTCAAAAGAGATACTATGCTTTATAAAATATTGCTGAAATTGAATGATTTTCTATAACAAATTTTGATCATAAATGAAAACGTAGCTGAATATTAAATTAGCAAAAATAAAAATATAATATAATTTTATATTATTTTTATCCTGCAAATACTCTGTAATGTGACTACATATTTATTGAATGAACTTGAAATAATTATTGAATATTCTACTGAGTTTCTGAGATATTTGGATTTAATTTTGCAACTGGTATAATTGATAATGAATTACTGTATCCTTTTCACTAAAACTTTGGCAACGTTTGGTGTTGAAATGAGTATGTACTAAACTAGGAAGCTGGAGACATAAATTCAAGTTCTTCTTACAAGCCAGGGCTTGTTATATAATTGTTTGAACAATTTATTCAAATTCTGTCACCTGTAATTTCTTTATCAGTAAAATGAAGCAGTTGGATGAAAGGATACTTAATTCTTTCTAGAACTAACATTGTATGAATTCTGTAAATGTTGATGAAAAAGTGGTACTACAGGGCTCCCTGGCTTAGAATTTATTCAGGCAAAAAAAGTATCATTTTATTAAACTTGATGAAGCATCAATGATCAGTATCAGCTTCAAACCACCTACAGATATTATAATTGTTTTGGAAGTCTTAGCCAATTAATATCACATTCTTACAAAATTATTTAAACTGTACTTCATGCAGAGGACTTTTTTTAAAATCACAGCACATTTTTAACAGTTACCAAATGAAACTTTTACAACTGGCTATTGAAATAAAATTAACTTAATTAGCACAGTATTTATTTCATTTCATTCAGTCAGGCAAATTATATATAAGTCATATCTACTGAAGGCATTCTGTCCCTGTGAAATTTAAAATAAAATTGGCTCAAACTTTATATATTTTGGGAAATTGAGCACCCTGACCAACTATCTCCAGAGTCTTGCTATGTGGAGGTCCAGAGAACATGGTATACCTACTTCAGGATTCCTTTGTTTATTAAATTTGGAAGATTTCTGATATTTCAGGATTTTTTTTTTCACTTATTTCATTCTTTCCATTCTGTCCTTATATTAACTACAAATTTTGGATAACAGTATGGGAATACACTACAATAAGTTATAGGTGACTATTAAAATATATTAACTATTCCTCTTAAAATTGTTTGGCTATGACCCCACGGGTGATATGTACTCTGCTATGTTTTATTATTAAGCTGCCTCATTCGAATTTGATGTTTTCTTGTCTTTTGCTAGCTCACATCTGATTTTTGTTCCTGATATTTGTTGATAACTTTTTGCAAATGTAAAATGTCAAATTATCTCTTGAACAAACATAGCTTCTTCCAGAACAAACATAGTAGTCAGATAGTAGACTAATTTTTTTTTTGTCTTTACTAAACATGCATGCTATATGTGTATATGGTGTGTATGGTAATTTTCTATAATTATTATATACAAAAATTATTATATACACACACAACATGTTTATATAATATACAAAAATTTATGAGAAAGTTGGTGCAGAAATTAGGATATTGTAAAATATTTACATTAAAATACTGTATTTTTATAACCATTTAACTAATTTAGAAAATTACTTTCTGGTAAAAAATATTAAATGTTATATAAAATTCTGCTTATTAATGCTAACTACGTAATATTCATAGTATGAATCAGCACTTTCAAGATTATAATAACATGTATTTTAAAAGATTTGTAATAGAAGTAGTGGTTTTCATTGTTTTTGCATTTCTAAGCCCAAAAAGTATTTTGAAAAACTATTGACAGCCCTACATATTTTTAAGATGTCACCTAAAATTTATTAGTTTAAATATTTTGAAGGTGATAATTTCTTAAACATCGTACATATTGACACTTAAAAATAAAACTGTTGCATTACCTTTTGAATATATCTAAAAGATACCGTTGAATACAGACCATTACCCATTTAAAAAAGCAAAATAAGACACAAAAACATGACATACCTGGGAGTTAACAATTAGGTCAATAAAAAAAGTAAGAGATAATGAAGATCTGAATTCAATGACAAATGAAATAGAAAGGGGGGACTGCACTATAAATATTTGAGAAATAGAACTAATAAAGGGAGTCTTGAGAGAGAAGTAAATGGTGACTCAGGAAGTCTCTTCAGCTAATTGGGACCGTTAAAGGTTTAGGTTTGGTTAATGGAAAGATTCATTTGCCTAAGCAAATTTTGTGTTATAAACTATAATGTTAATAGTAGAGCTTACATAAAAATATCCAACATGAAGTTTTAAATTATCTCTGCCTATGGATGGCAATCTACGATGTGGGTTCCAACTTTCCTATAGAAAAATAAATACCACTGTAGGCAAAGTTAATTGTCAGCCTTAGCAGGAGATAACATTGACGCCCTGGGTCTTTCCAATCACATTTTCATTAATATTGTCCGCAAGATAAAGAGTAAATTCAAGAGCAAACAACTTTTAATCTGAGAATATCTGTGAATTATCCAAGGTAGCAACAACCAAAATAAGAGATAATGAAAAAACAACAAAGTACCAACAGGTCTTTAAAAAAAAATTCTTCAGGCTTGAAGATTATGGCTAGACCATTGGTTGTCAAATCTCTCTGCAACTTAGAACCACCTGAAAGCTTTAAAAAATATAATGACATGGATGTACCCATAGAAAAAGAAGATACTGTGTATGGGCCAGTATATATAATATACATACTCATTTTATACTCTTTAATGTAAATGTTGTGCTTTGTATATTCATTATATTACACATATTCATTATATATATTCATTTAATACACTTTAACTTAAAGGTTGTGTGCTTTTGGATGCTTCAGAAAGAATAAAAAATGTGAAAGACATTCAGAATTATGTCTGCCTATGAATGGCAGAGATGCTTGCCATCATTTCAGTGCACGTTGAACAATATTTTCTATACAATGAGTAAAAGTCTTGATTAAATACACACACATACATCACATATACACACGTACTTCTGAAGTGAAATTTACAAAATCATAGACACCAAGAACAGTCTAACACCTTTTTTGTGTCCTGCAATATATACAAGTTTTGAATATTGTTATTATATAATTATATATAATTATATTATATATAATATACAATATATAATGTATTATTATATGTTATATGTGATATATAATAATACATTATTATATGCTATATTAATAATATATTATTTATTATTACATGTTATATTAATAATACATATTATGTCATATAATTGTATATAATTATAATTATATTTTATAAAACAATATAAGTATAAATATTATTACAAGTGTTATAGTGATTGATATTATCTTAGTATGAATGAATGATTATTAGCATCTTAGAATATTAGTAAATGCAGATTATAGTTTGTCAATGTTTTGAGTAATAGATATAATGTAGGATATGATCATTATAAATATTTGACAAAATATAAACTACAAAACAGAAATACACTGTTTAATATCATTTTAAAAAGTCATCAAAGTGAAATATTTTAAGGAAACTGGAAAGTATTTTAACTAACACTGCAATAAAAATCTTTGAACTAAGTTTTAAAATTCAAAGGACTGTATATTCCAAATTAATGCTGTTTGAAGGTACAAGTTAAAATATACATCAAAAATTAGATATAAAGTAATTTTCAGTACCACAAATTCAAAAATTGGACAACATTATTGGAAAAGTTTTATAGCTATATTATTTGTGTATCAAAATATCTAGAAATATAGTTAATGAAATAATTAAACATGGTATTTAAATGATAATTATTTAGAAAATTGCTCAACTGTATACTTTATTTGATGATGTAAACTATAGTAAAAACATAGTATTTCATCTTGTTTTATTAATAGTTGACTGAGATTGAGTTCTTCCTGTTTGGGTGTGGATATTAAGATGCAAAGATGAAAAATTATATTTACGTCCATGAAAAACCTTACAGCCTAATCTTCGGGAGTGAATACATAGCAATCATTTCTGTACCTGCAGAAAAACAACCCAATAGTTGCATGGAAAATCTATTGGGAGTGATGAAAAAAAACATTTTTCTTTCCTTTCTTTTCTTTTATTCTCTTTTTGAGATAGTGCTTACTCTTGTACAGGCTGAAGTGCAGTGACGTGATCTCAACTCACTGCAACCTTGGCCTCCCAGATTTAAGCAGTTCTTGTGCCTCAGCCTACAGAGTATCTGGGATTACAGGCATAAGCCACCATGCCAAGCTAATTTTTATGTTTTTAGTAGAAATGGGGTTTTACCATGTGGGCCAGAAAAAATCTAAAGACTGATCTCAAATTCCTGGCCTCAACTTATCTGCCCATATCAGCCTCTCAAAGTGTTGGGATTACAGGGATGAGCCATTGCACCCAGCCTGCTTTTATTTATTATGCTTAGGTTTTTATTTATTATCCTTCTCTCTTGATTCTATTTCATTTATTATGGATTTTGTATAATATTAACTTTGATGTTTCTAAACATATTTTAAAGAACTGTGATATTATTAAAAGTGAGAAATTATTTCAAATCTTCCATTTCATCAAACTCTCTCTTATTATAACTAAGGAAACTAGGGTATGGTGATGTTGTGACTTTTCTGGAGTTATGGAGCAAAAGTGTTGGACTAACCTAGATTTGCCGTTGTCAGAATTATCCTCTGTGTGTTCTTCAGACATAGTCCAGGCTGATGCATTTGCAGAATGAATGACACGGCAGTACATCTTGGGGTCAAGTAGAAAGGTAATTTCGTTCAGTCCCATTTTTCTTTTTGCTATATCCGAAGTTGTGTTTCTTGCTATCTTCTTGTTATTCGTCTTGTTGGTGGCAGTGGCAGCTCATCTGGAACAGCTACTACGCAGAAGCCAGATGCATCGGAGGAGGCTTAACTGGGGGTGTGCAATCTATGGAGCTGGTAGGGGCTGGAACAAGCAGGAGCCCAGTATTCCCAGGTGCAGCGACAGCCACGCAGCTGTGACTCCTGACCCAGATATCCCTGTGCTCTTGAGGGTCTGGGAAACCCCTTACCCCTGCAGGTTCATAAGTGCCTGCTCCTGCTCTCTGGCCTCTCCCCACTCCCAGCGTTTGCTTCAGCGTAGAGTAAAGTTGTGGCCAAGCCCGGGCACCGTCGTAAGCCAGCCTGGTGTGCACACACTCAAGGCTGTGCTGACATACCACCCTCCCTGCCGCCTTGACCCCTTCCAGGCTTTGGGCGCTGGTGAGCTTAGGAGAGAGGCCAGGTGTCGGAGACCAACTGGGTGCTGGCCTTCATTCGCCCCTTGACACTGACAGCCTGGGTGCCCTGGATGGCATGTTGATGGCAGCAGTAGGCAGACGGGTTCCTAGACAGGAAAAAAGGCCCCAGTGAAACCCCACCTTCAAGCAAGAGCAATGGACAGCCTGAAGTCTGGGGGCTCGGATGCAGGTTCTGGATGGAGTCTGTGACCAGAGTGAGAACTTACGGTACTTTTCCCAGGCCCTCCCACGGCCATCCATGAACCAATCAGCATGGATTTCCTCGCTGGTGAGCTCATAAAAACCCCGGGTCTCAGCCAGACTCAGACACTCTTCCTGATGACCTCCCTGCAGATAGGAGCTACACACTTCAAGTCTCCTCTACACAAAGACCTGTCTGTAGAGAGGAGTTACCCATTTTGGGTCTCCTGAGAGCTATTCTGTCACTCAATAAAGCTCCTCTCTGCCTTACTCTCCCTCCAGTTGCCAGCGTAACCTCATTCTTCTTGGATTCAGGAAAAGAACTCAGGACCCATCAAACCTCAGGAGTGAAAGGAGCTGTAACATGTTCCTGGCTGGCTTGCTGAGCTGCAGGTGGTTATGCACTCCCAGACTGTAAGAGTGAAGAGTGGCATTTCTTCTGAGAGCCCAGACCTCAGAGCTCCACGAGCCAGGGCTGTGACATGTTGTTACACCCTCTTTGGGGCCCCACAACTCCTGGCATCTCTGAGCTCTCAGCTGCCACTGTGTTCTTCTCCTCTGGATACTGGTGCCTGCAGCAGAGACTGTTTGTGACTTGTACGTCTGATCCAGATGTAGCCTCACACAAACTCGCACCTGTGCCTGTGCCTGGAGCTGCCTGCCCCACTGCAGTAGCTGGCGTGACTGCCTGTACGCAGTGGCTGGACCCTGCACTCGCTCACGCACATATCTCTCACCACTCTGCACCTGGCTCAGCCTTGGCAGGTGTGGGATCTGGGCTGGCAGTGTGAGATGAGTGATGCCTGCTGGGCTGGGTGGGCAGAATAAGCCTAGCAGGTGCCAGCAAATTTCAAGCAGAGGCTTCACCAGTAACAGAGGTGTCTGGCTGGTGAAGTGACACCCGAAGGATCTTGTGACATTGTTTTAATTCTTATTATAATTTACTTTGGAATATCAACAATTTATCATAACTATATCATCTGTACACTTTTAATGACTAAAATCTCTTTATATTGATTTCAAAACAGTTCTTAATATACTGAAACCAGATATATGACATATATTATTACCATATACAGTTACAATACAAATAATAGTATTTGTTTTCTGCTTTTGTTATCCAAATTTTCCTAAGAATTAAATATATGTGATATTAGAGACAATTTTAAAACACACTAAAATTTATATTCATTAAGTTATATAGAATTCATATGAAAAGATAATAACAATGGACAAGATAAAAGTAGCAGCAGCCTTAAATGAATTGTTGCAAAATTAAGTCAAGATACACCTGAAAAAACTAGAGATATCACAATAAAATTTTGAGGATATTAAAATTTATAATGCCCATGGAGCTAATATTGCTGATTTTTTTTTCTGAAAATAGCTACATTATTGTTATATGGTATTTTAAAGATTTTATCGATTAAGATAATGTTTTCTTTAGAGAAGCGCATACTGGACAAGTTACTCAATCTTCCTCAAGATTCTTTCTCTTTCTGTAAAATAGAAATGATATCTCTCTTACATGGACTTTATTTAATTAAAATGGGACATCTCATGTAATATCACTAAAAGAGGATCTGACACGTGAAACCTTCAAAATTCTCTCTTAGTCACACACACACACACACACACCCATCATTTAACACTCCACATATTAAATAGTAAAGCTGAAAGGGAAATTTTATGAATTCAAGTATGCATATTTTAAAAAATAAATAAATGGGGTCTTTCTGCATTGCCTAGGCTGTCCTCAAACTCCTGGTCTCAAGCAATCCTTCTGCCTCAGCCTCCTGAACAGCTGGGACTACAGGTGTGTGCACTGCACCCAACTTAATATTTTAAGTATTATAGGTTGGTACCAATAATGTGAAAATGACTCCCTAATAACGTATTTTTTTCAGATGGAAAAAGGAAATAGTTAAAGATATAAAGAAAAATGTGGCAACAATATGCAGAAGGACCATTGAGCAAAGCTAGAATAGCATAGACCAAAGGGAATATAATGTGAGCCACAAAGGCAAGCTGTTGATGCAATTTTAAGATTTCTAATAGCCATGTTAAAAAAAGTAAAAATAAAGGTAAAATTAATTTTAATTGTATATTTGATTGGTTCCAATATATTTTAAAAGTTTCAATTGCCTTATTAAGATATTTTACAGTATTTACCTTTTTACTGTTTTTGAAAATCTGTATTTTTAATACTTACAGCACACCTGAATTTGAACTATTCAAATTTTACATGTCTAATAGTGACTATTCATTATTGTTGCAGACAGTTCAGTTCTAAAATGTAAATTAGAGTCTCAAAAACTAATTACAAAAGTAATAAACAGTCATTAATTTGCCAACAAAATTTGGCTAGACAACAATGAAGTGTGAGTGTTTTAAGACTAACAAACATTTGAACCAGCTTCTGTGAGTAATCACAAGTTCAAAATAAAATTAAATTACAATATAAGTGCTTTCAATAAAAGTATCAAATGCAGTTTTATGCAAAGTGAAAATTAAATATATAAACATTATTTTTCTTGAATAAATATATAATAATAAAAATATATTGCTAAGTAATATGAACTAACATATTGTGAAAAAATGAAGGGCTAAATAGATCATTTAAGCAGTCGTATGCATTATAAAAGATGAGAAGAAATAAAACTCTAGGTGGTAAATTTATTTCTTACTACACCTTCAGGAATGTTATTTGGCAATTTATAAATCTATTAAAGTAGAATTGCTAGTAATGGTGTGAAGTAAATTCAGTTTATTTCACAAAGTAGAATGAATTAGTGTATTTCATGGTCGTTTTAGGTGTACCACAAAGATAATGAAAACATAAATTTTATTATTTGGTCAGAAATCAGTTTTATTACTTTTGATTGATAGTGACTATAACTATCAAATTCTATAGCCTGATGATCATCTTGGGTTTATGCTCTGAAACTTGCTTTGAAACAGTCTTTGGAATATAATTATACCAGGTACAATTTGAATTGTTTCTTTTTTTTTCTTGTGAAAAGTTACAGTACAAAATCAATATTTTTATGACCAAGAAGAAATTGAAAACAATATATGAATGCATAATTGTGCAAATTAAGAGTTTTGTTGTGAAATATATGTTGAGGTCCTGGGATATTTCTAACTTTAATTGTGGTGCACTGTTTGCACTGACTTAAAGCCTTCTACTCCTTCTTGGCTAGACATTGCTTTCTGTAATTAGCCTTTGTGACATTTGATGAATCAGGAAACAGAAGGCCATTATTCACTTAGTAATCTTTCTGATAGGGCATTGCTATTTTTAACTGAGAACTTTATCTATTCAACAAATAATTGAGTATCTGCAAAATGTGAAGTACTCAGTCTTGTATCTGGGGAAAATGGTGAAGAGGACAGAAAGCAAAAGTGGTATATAGTAATTACTATGGAAGGCAGATAGATAAGTAGGCAAATATGGCATAGCATGACAAAGTCATGGAAACTGTAATAGAGTGAACATACAGGAAAAGCATCTACCAAAGCAAGATGGGTTAGGGAAGGATTCTTAAAAGAAAAGGGAATATTTTCTTGACTGATATCAGTATAAAAGCAAGCCAAAAAATAAAAAAGGAGGTTGAGAGAAAGTTCAGGAAAGGGATTGTTGAATTAATTTCTTGTTCAAATACAATAATAAAAATGTAGTCAAATAATTTCTTGGTAGGTGTTAGAAAATACCATGTGGATACTAAGTCTTTGAAAAACCCTTACAGGAAAGGGAAAGTGTCTTTGTATCTTTGGGCTGCTATAACAAGTACCATAGCCTGGGTGGCTTATAAACAACAAAAATGTATCACAGTTCCAGAGGCTAGAAGACAGAGATCATCGGATGACAGGATGATTAGAACCTGGTGATGAAGTGCTTCAGATTGCCAATTGCCGTCTTCTCACATCCTTACACGGCAAAAAGAGAACTAGTGAACTTTCTGGTGTTTCTTCCATAAAGGCAGAGACCTCATGACCCAATTACCTCTCAAAGGTACCATTTCCTAATATCACATGGGTGATTGGAATTTCATCCTGTGATTTTTGGAAGGACACATATTTGAAGTCCATAACAGAAAGGTATCTTTCCACTGACATATTTTTTAAAGATTTTATGTATTTTGATTAATGTATATGAGCATGTAATAATAAATAACTTCCTTTATTTAAATGTAAAAGTCAACTTGAGATTTGGACATTATCAATTGCTTAAAAAGCAGTACAGAACACCACATGTTCTAATACATTGGCAAAAATTAACTACATATAACTCATTATTTTATAAAAATTATTGTGGTGTTTAAGTTTTTGTTTGTTTTGTTTTAATTTGTTTTTAGAAGCAAGATTTCTAAGTGTTAATCATAATAAAGGAACTGGTAAATTTTCATCAAATTAACAATAAAAAAAGTCTCATGGTAAACCTTTTTTTTCCTATTAATATAATTTGCCCCACTAGTACAATATCACTCTAAGATATAAATCATTGAATTCTCTGTGCTTGTTTTAGACAAAAGTACTGATACGAGCATAATCCAGATTTTTGTTTTAGATGCTGGACATACCCTCCTATTTATCACTTTACTTTCGTGTTTCTACACAGTTTTACATTTTCCTTTTATTGAACAAAACATTATGATGTATCCTATATCCCATGAAAGGAACCTCAGTAATATATTGCTGTGATCTTCTGTTGCCTACAGTGACATTTCTAAACTGTTTCTGATTACTGGATCCTTTTCACATTACAATATGCTGTTTTAGATGAAGCTGCTTGGCAAAAATAAAACATTTCAGGTTATCATTTTAGGAGGATATCACTATAGAGGTGAATTTATATTTTTCTAATGATTTTTGTCAGAATGACTTCAGTAGAGCTGTGGACATAGAAACTTAAAAACAATGAATTAATCTGCCATCACCTGCATCATATAAATTCAGGTGAGATTCTAATTCCAATACCTTGTTCCCAAAACCAAAGTGCTGATTTGAATAAATACTTCATTTAAAAGACACAAAAAATAGTGAATATATTTTTCATTAATGCAATTTCCTCAGTATTTGGCTTCATTTTTTAAAATAAGTACCTTAGAATTGAAAGGATTTTGCTTCTGATCACAAATTTGCATCTCATAATTTCTGGCAATTTTGGTTACTCCTTTTATTTTGAATCTTAGGTATAATATGAAAGATAATTAGTAATATCACAGTTTGAGAGTAAATTAAATTTAAAAATGGTTTGAACCCCTTGTGAGAAAGATGCCACGTTCCCATTAATATGACACATAAACATCTTATCCATTTGTTTCTGGGCATTAAATAAATTAAATTGCCAGACAGAATGCATCTGCACGTGATTAATAAATTGAAAATTTCTTCAGCTTCTGCTATGTGTATAGTGTCATTCTGGATATATGAGAAATTCAGCAGGTCTTCAAATGTTACCTACTGAATTGGCAGCTTGTGCAGTATTTGAAAAGAAAATTACAGTTTAAAGTAAAATTATTTAAAATAATTTGAATCATCAAGTCAATTTCCTTTTCGTGTTAAGTATAACTATTACAAGATTTTTTAAAATAAACTCCTGTTAAAATATCTTGAACCACTTGAGAGAACAATGTTCATTTCTTAGTTAGTGGATTTTTACTTCTAATAAAGATGGATCACTTTTGCTTAGGGTCACTGAAAAAGTTCCAAATAAGTGTAAAAGCAATCTTTAAAGACAACATAAAACTAGCAAAGTAGTCAAGACAACAAGTTTGAGATGCCATGAAAGATAAAGGATAAGAGGTAAATCTGGAATCTGAATCCATTTTGCCTTGAGGTTTTTCCCTGCTCAGAAAGATGTAGTAGAGTCAGATGTTAACTTTTGACAGGCTTAGGGGAAAAACAGGTTCAGCTACAAAAGGGCTCAGTGAAAAATGATGGATGGGAGTGGACAGAAAGCTTCTGCCTAGTCATTTGGGGAATTCACTGTACCACTGCTAGTGCTGGGAGGACAGTTGCCACCTTGCCCCTCCCTGAGACATTTCTGGCCAACTCCAGAGCCCAATCCTCCCTCCATTCCAGACCAGGACATCTGCATGGTGGAACATGGATCTCCCTGACTAATGTAATCTGTAGCTGTTCTGGCCAATGGGCAGCAGCCATTGAAGCACCAGATCAGGAAGGACAAGGATAGGCAGACAGGATGACTGGGAGCAGCTGTCAGAAAAATTCTTCCGGAGGAGAAAGGGAGGTTGGGAAAAGATATGAGCTGAGGCATTAAGCCCCCAGTATATCATATGTTGCCCCAGCAGACTTTATGAACACTAATTCAAAAATAAATGTTTTAAGAATTTCAACAATGTAATTGAAGAAAATTAAACCTTAAAGATAAGCCCTTCACTATGTGGTACCCTGTGGGACTGCACTGGGCACATGTTCATAAAGACAGCCCTGGGAATACAACAGAGAAGGTCTTTATAGCAACTACACAGCTACAAGCACAAAGGCAGAGACACGCAGCAGTAATGAGCAGGGGTGTGATCTCATAAAATTTTATTTACCAAACAGGAAAGCAGGCATATATGGATTCAAGCTACAGTTTACCACATTCTACCATAGAGCATAACAAAGTAGAGCCAAAGTATTTTAAAATAGTTTATAAAGGAAACATACTGCATCTCCAACTCTCCCCATGGGCATTTTGTGATGTAGCTTTAAGTCTCTGCATTAGATTTAGTTAATACATTGCCTGCTATAAAATTAGTTATGGATTACTGTAGTAAGATCTATTAGTCCAGGAATATCTGCTACAGCAAGCATCCTCAGCCCCCAGAACAGGGACAAGTACCTGTTTTCATCCATTTAGGAACCAGGCCTCACAGCAGGAGGTGAGGGGAGGGTGAGAGAGCATTACTGCCTGAGCTTTGCCTCCTGTCAGATCAGGGGTACATTCGAGCCTCACTGGTGTGCAAACCCTATTGTGAAGTGCACGTGTGAGGGATCTAATGCCTGATGATCTGAGGTGGAACACTTTCATACTGAAACCACCCTCCTCTCCCGTCTAGTGGAAAAATTGTCTTCCAGGAAACTGGTCCCAGGTGCCAAAAAGGTTGAGAACCACTCTGTTACAGAACATCAATAGCACAACTCCTTCCTCGGGCATAAAACTGAATTAGTCTTTGAGCAAGTTTGAGTTGAAGTCCGTGTATTTGTATCCAGAGAATGCTGAAGCAGGGCTTCACAGGGTGGGTTTAATACTCAGCAAATCTTATACTGTGGAACAGTTGCAGAAAATTGAAGTGAGTTCATAAGGAGAGGCATGAATTTAGATTATTGGGTTGAAATTGGAAAGAGTACAATCATAGACAAGAGGTGGAGCTAAGAGCCAGAAATCACACAGATACGGAATTTCTTGGAAGTGGATTGGGACAAAGGAACAGATTGAATCGCTGTGGAAACTTCCATTGGATAGTTCCTTTGCAGTACAACTTAAAAATAAAAATGTACATTTACTTTTCAAGAGGTACTACTGTGCTGGGTCTATAGCAGTCTGCAGTTCTTATGAAATGACTTAATTAATTCAGCTATTAAAAGCTTTGACAAGTTGCAATTTTTTAATGTCCTATAAAAATAATAATGAGAAAAAATATTGCCATAATTGATAACCTAACTGATTCAGTGAATACAGGTTTATGGAATTTACCTTCAATTTAGCAAACTAAAATTCAAATAATCGCAAATAATGAAAATATATTTCATTTCCTTATGTAAGTATCTTTCTTTATCAGTAAATTCTGCATTAAGTATGATGATGTCACATTACTTATTTGTAGAATAGTTCTTTGGACATTTTCACTTTTGTAGTTTGTTAATAGCAGATAGCACCACTATTTTTATAATTTAAGAATAAAATATCTACCAAAGTGTGGGTCAAAGTTCAGGGGCCTGCGTGAAGGAAAGAAGTCTGACTAAACTTTAAGTTGTATCTAAATTTTTCAGTGGGGAAAACAGTTCAACCAACCATTTATGAGATAAACAATGGGAATTTGGAGAGTCTGTCTAGCCTTGTCAAGGTAAATAAGGAGGCCTCTGTATCTGTTTAAATCATATTGGGAAGAGTGTTTCAGAAGCTGTTGCCCAAATCACAAAACGATTAGGAAGATTTCTTGACCTTCTCTGTTTCAAGGAGTCATAGGGCTTAGGCAAATTGCAACATTGTCACTATAACCAATTACATTTGATTCCCTCAACCTGAAAAGAACAACAACAAAATTCCAAAAGATACAGACAATTTTCAAAGTAGAAAGTTCTAATGGCACATAAATATATAAAATATTTTCCATTTTGGTTATTGCATAAATACAACTTTTACAAGTGTTGTATTTTGTCTATCATATTAGATAATACAAAATCCAATAATCCCAATACAGACACTATATACACTAATATTAAAAGTAAGCATGCAAACATACACATACATACACACATACAAGTAATCAGGAACATATTTTATCTACATAGATCTAATTCTAAAAGCAGTATAAAACATTCATTACTGTAATATTATTTATTAAAATTTATTTTGTGATTTAATATGGTATGCATAGTGCTGTTCTCAGATCCATTTAAGATAGCAAACACTTGAATACCTTCTATGACCAACATTAGAAGAGGGCTTAGGCCGGGCGCGGTGGCTCACGCCTGTAATCCCAGCATTTTGGGAGGCCAAGACAAGCAGATCACAAGGTCAGGAGATCGAGACCATCTTGGCTAACACAGTGAAACCCCGTCTCTACTAAAAATACAATAAATTAGCTGGGCATGGTGACTGGCACCTGTAGTCCCAGCTGCTGGGGACGCTGAGGCAGGAGAATGGCGTGAACCCGGGAGGCAGATCTTGCAGTGAGTGGTGGAGATTGTGCCACTGCACTCCAGTCTGGGTGACAGAGCGAGACTCAGTCTCAAAAAAAAAAAAAAAAAAAAAGAAGAGGGCTTAAATAGTTTTTAGTAGATTCATATCATGCAGCCATTTAAATATTTCTAAGGATTTCCTGATGATATGAAAATATCTGTGGAAATAGTGAAATTTAAAATTGTCTATACTAGATGAGCTCAACTCTATAAAGAACATGTTGCATAAGATTATGCATACGGTAACAGGAAGTAGATAAGACCTATAAAGAGGAATGGGAGTTACTGTCAGCAAAATTTGTCAGACTTGAAACAGCCATAAGAGATGACTGGCAGTTTTTTTGTAGTGGCATTCTGGACACTGTCTAGTGAACCTTCTGATTCTATAGAAGTGTGTACCTTTAGTTGTTTTAGATTGATTAAACTATTTATAACTCTGAAGGAGTAGTAGAGTTGTAGAAAACTTAATGGCAAATGCTGCCTGCTCGTAGCCATGAAGATACTTTTTCTTCATTAAAGTGCAAATGGATGGCCGAGTGCATGGCTCATGCCTGTGCCTGTAGTCCTAGCACTTTGGGAGGCCAATATGGGTGGATCACTTGAGGTCAGTTGTTCAAGAGCAGCCTGGCCAACACGGTGAAACTCCATCTCTACTAAAAACACAAAAGTAGCTGGGCATGGTGCCGGGCACCTATAATTCCACTTACTTGGGAGGCTGAGGCATGAGAATCTCTTGAACCCAGTAGGCAGAAGTTGCAGTGAGCCAAGATCTTGCCAGTCTGGACAACAGAGCAAGGGTCTGTCTCAAAAAAAAAAAAAAAAGGAAAGAGCGAGTTGCATTAAAAAAAATAAAACAAAATAAAAATAAAAATTAATGCTGTCTAGTGGAGAATAAAACTCTTTGTAAGTCAAATTCTCATTTGAATTGACTTATTCATATTCCCATTAATCAGTGAATTAAATAAAATGAGTGACATATGTTTATTTAATATTTACAGAGTCACAGTTTTACCATTTTGAAAATTATACCTTTTCAATGTAATTAATGATCAGAGAAAAAACTTAGAATAAAAAAAAAAAAGTCTAGGCTGAACTTTGGGAGAATCCCAGAATTTTGGGAGGCTGAGGTAGGCAGACAGCTTGAGTTCAGGAATTTAACAACAACCTGGGCAATATGGCAAAACCTTGTCCCTATTTAAAAAAAACAAAAATAAAAACAAAACAACAACAACCACAACAAGTCACGTGCTGCTGTGGTCCCAGTTACTCAAGAGACTGAAGTGGAGGATTGCTTGAGCCTAAAAGGTAGAGGCTGCAGTGAATCATGATCATGCCACTACACTCCAGCCTGGTTGACAGATTCAGACTCTATCTCAAAAAAAAAAAGTTAAAATAATTTTAAATTAATTTTTTTACAAATAGAAAAAGGATTTCCAAGATGCTTATAAGTTTACTAAATAATATAAATGCTAAAATGGTTCAATACCAATGCCAGTGTATACAAGTTTAACTATTTCATCAATCAGCATCAAACCTTGTATAAACTTACATAATTATCTAATCTTGTATTCAGCACTGGATCTTCCATAATAGTCATGAAATTATTGGTCTTTGTAAATTTAATTTGATGGTCTTTCTTAACTATTAAATTTGAAGATATTCCATATTTGTTCATTGCTTTTAATCCTTTAATCCCTCCATAAATACATAGCTTATTTTGATTTAGCCATTTGTATTGAAAATTGATTAGATACTTCTTTATCAGTTTATATTATGTACATATACAACACACATATTGAAATTTAAAACAGCAAGTTGTAATTCTGTCTCTTGTAATTATAACATAACCCAGATAATATACTCTTTGATCCCACTTTCTTCATTGACATTTATGGGTTGAAAGATTATTTACATTGACATGATATTCTTAAAACAAAATTCAATTTTGAGATCATTAACATGTGATTTTGTTACTCATATCAAACTCCATAAAATCACTTTAAAAAGTGTACAAGAATGTTGATTAATATCTAAATACTAATTTAAAATCTGTAGCACTAAACCAAGCACCTATTCACAACCAGGCATATATTCTATCTAAACATTTTATTTTAATATTTAGAAGCAACAATGATCAGAGAAAAAAATAGAATTAAAAAAAGTCTAGGCTGGGCATAGTGACTCGCACCTGTAATTCCAGAACTTTGGGAAGCTGAGGCAATTTTTTAGTTTAGAGTCAACTTTTTTCTTTTTAACATCTTCTTTCCTTAAGCTGATGAATATTAGAGTACTGAGAAGTCTCTTTCCCAATGTATTTTCCAGTAAAATGTATTTTTTCATCATTTTTAAAGCAAAATTAGATTCAATGCCTAAGTAACCTCCTTAATATTTTGAATAAAATAACTTTTTTCCATAAAAGTTTAAAAACTATTAGTAATCTGTCTTGTGATTATCAGTTCTTTAAATTGTTTTATAAAGAAGATTTTTGTAAACATGTACTTTGGTTAGAATGAATTATGTCAAAATAATCTATTAAAATACTCACATTAGTTATTCTTTTGCCTCAATGAGACACCAAGACAGAATTTTCTCAAACTGGCATGGTATTCACACTTAAAAGTTTTGATGGCTTTTATTTTTACTTTTCTATATATAAAAAATTTTATTTAGTACATATTAGTCCATTCTCACACTGCTGTAAGGACATACCTGAGACTGAGTAATTTATAAAGGAAAGAGGTTTAATTGGCTCACACTTCTTCAGGGCTGGGAAGCTTCAGGAAACTTATAATCATGGCAGAAGGTGAAGTGAACACATTCTTCTTCACATGGTGACAGCAAGGAGATGTGCAGAGCAAAAGGGGGACAATACTCTTTGATCCCACTTTCTTCATTGACATTTATGGGTTGAAAGATTATTTACATTGACATGATATTCTTAAAACAAAATTCAATTTTGAATTCGTAAAATTCAAAATTGCACCAGAGTTGATTTAAAATTTTGAAATCGTAAAAGAGTTGATTTGAATCAACTCTGGTGCAATCAGTGCTGACTATGGTTTTAAATCATAGGGAAAAGATTAATGAATAACAAAGATTGAAGTGATTAAAAGGCAAAACAACAAAATCTTGAAAACACCTGGCCTGAGAGTTTCCCTTTTCTCTGAAGAGAGAAACATTTTATCAATTCCCATATGGCAAAACTATTGGAACTATAATGTAATTGTATATACAAACACACACACACACACAATTATGTAATATGTAAATAGTATACATAATATATAATATATTATGTCTTTACACATAATATGCATTTATATATTATATATTTACATATATAATTATATAATATATATAAATATTTAGCAAAACATAATTAGTTATGTAGGAAAATACCAATGTAAAATAATGTAAAAAATAAAACAGCAGGCTGTGCGCAGTGGCTCACATCTGTAATCCTGGCACTTTGGGAGGTCGAGGCATGTTGTACATCTGAGGTCAGGAGTTCGAGACTAGCCTGGCCAACATGGTGAAATCCTGTCTCCACGAAAAATATGAAAATTAGCCTAGCATGGTGACAGGTGCCTATAATCCCAGCTACACTGGAGGCTGAAGCAGGAGAATCACTTGAACCTGAAGGGCGGATGTTGCAGTGAGCCGAGATCACGCCACTTCTCTCCAGCCTGAGTGAAAGACTGAAACTCTGTCTCTAAATAAATAAATAAAAGTAAATAAAATAGCGAACTGTGGTCACATTCTAATTATATAATTGACTGTCCAATTTAATTTTTCATGTGGTTTGTGCAATTCGTTCATAGAAGAGAGATGTTAGTATAAACGTTGGTGCTTTTATTCATGTTATCAAAGTAACAGTGGAGATAAACATTTTGTGTAGAAATATATTTGAATGCTTAAAATATGTATGTTTTTACAAAAATTCAAGTCATTGGTAGATTTGCTCATAATGGTATTTACCAATGTCATTTTTAATGTTGCCAATATCAAGGTTTATCAAGTAGCAGGTGTTTATGTCATTGAAATAGAGTTGAGTTTATAAATCATCTTTGAGCCATCCCTTAAGTAACTTAAAATCTAATTAATCAGTTTGTAATTTTCAAATGTAATAAAAATGGAATTTAGAATATGACCAAGGTTGCTGTCAAGAACAAATATTCTAATTTTTTAATACAGCCAACATATGATTGGTGTTGACACATATACCTAGTGTTTCCAAACGTAATGAACACACACACAGACACAGACACACACACACACACACACACACACACTACATTCTATTATGCATAGCCACAGTTTTTTTTTTTTTTTTTAAATCTCAATATGAAATACTATTTGGAAAAGAATATTAGGTATTTTAAAATTGGATAGACTAATAGTTATACAATGTTTACTCAAATACAAATTTAATGATATATTGTAAAATACTTTGTAAACTATCACGTCTGAGTCAAATCTAGTTATTATTAGATGATAGATGCCTCCTATACCTAGTTGATTTTATGAAATATTTTTTGGAATGCATCTAAAACCAGTTAGGAATAAAGAAGTGACTGGAAATAATCCCGTAGTTGGATATAATCTTAGAATTCATAACCTATTCATTCAAAACTACTAAAAAGTCAAATTTATCTATATATTTAGAATAAATGAAGTTAAATATTTGCAAAGTGTGCAGTACAATTCCTTGCACATTAATGTATTTATGTCAAGGATAGTTATATCAATTTAAATATTATTAATTTGATTTGTATAAGCTCTGTTTAAGCTTTCCAACCATGCTGGAAGTTTTATACTTTCCTAGCCTTCTAGCTTATTAGAAAATCAAATCTTCTATCATTCCAGGTTCCCAGGTAATTGCATTCCATCCTCCATGATGGTGAGAACTTGGCTAATATACAATCACTTGTTTCTTAAATGTTCTGTAGGTATTCATTAAAGGAATCTTATTGGAACACGTCTTCATATTGAGCAAAGAGATAGCTGATGTATCTATTTAAAGCAGTATTGTTGGGCAGCATACAAGATCTGACTATAGTTTCTAATAAATGCACTATTATCCGCATGGGACAAGGGTAGGCTAATTTGTAAGACAGCTTGTATCAACCCTTGGGGAAAAAATGTTATGCAGCTAGTAATTAAATCTTGGCAAGGCAGATAAAGTTTTTTGATGGGAAAGTTAACATTTAAAATTCAAATTAAATTAGCAATTAAGTTGCAAGATGTGTTAAAATATAGTCTGGATTATAACAAAATAATGGGTAACGTTGTGATTTTGAAACACAAGAGATTCAGAATTAACCTCCAAATTCAGTTTAAACAAGATTGCTTAATCAGCTCAATGAATCTTCTAAAAAAATACAACTGCATAATGGCCAAATATTGATTCATGAACAAATGTTCATAAACTTCAATAATCTCTGAAATCAAACTTGTTTACTCAGGAAAGAGTCTTACTCATCAGTGGTTATACACTATTATTGGCAATGTTTAAATTAATTCAAAGTCTCTTACAATCAGTATACAATTTGTATATTAAAGGAACATAGTTTTGAACTATTTAATGTACGTGTGTGTGATAAAGTGGCACCACCTAACTTTAAGGGCTATATTTCCAGATTTTGCTGTAAGAAAATTTGCAGAAAAGGAATATGAGGGCAACAGAAAAAAAAAAAGTGTCAGCAAGATTGAAGATGTGAATAAATTTATGCAAACTATATAGGCAATTTTATTTGCTAAAATGAAGAAATAAATATAAGTACTAAATAAAAATAAAAAATTGTGATACTTATGTCAATTTTATAGTAGCGATTTTTAATTCTCTTTCTTTAAGTTTTTTTGTTTGTTTGTTTTTTGTTTTTGTTTTTGTTTTTGAGACAGAGTCTCACTCTGTTGCCCAGGTTGGAGTGCAATGGTGTGATCACGGCTCACTGCAACCTCTGCCTCCTGGGTTCAGGCGAACTCTTGCCTCAGCCTCCCAAGTAGCTGGGATTATAGGCGCCCACCACTACACTCGGCTAATTTGTTTTTGTATTTTTAGTAGAGACGGGGTTTCACCATATTAGTCAGGCTGGTCTCCAACTCCTGACCTCAGGTGATCCACCCGCCTTGGCCTCCCACAGTGCTGAAATTACAGGCATGAGTCACCGCGCCCGGCCACCTTTCTCTACGTTTTGAAAGAATATTGCTCCCTACTATATAAAAATATGTGCTCACATTAATTTTGCTTTAATATTGGTACTTAAAAGTATGCTAAGAATTTTATGTATATTTGGCATCAGCTAAAATAATTAATGCCCTTCTAACATTACCTCATTCTGATCAATAGACTTTATAATTCTTGTCTCTAGAGGCACAAATTGGCTTTAAAATGTGACATGTTTTTATCTACTTGCATTTAACAAATACAGCATCGCTGAAGAAGTTCTAAAGCATCAGCTCTGAATTTTGATACGTCTCCTTTCTCCTCACCCTCTTTATTTAATTTCCTTTGTTGCCCACAAAGTATTTATGCCACTGAAACTAGATAGTGGGGCAGGTTAGAGAGTTTGTTCCATTTTCTTAGAATACAGTGTGCTTGTATCATTCAAATAATGGCTTAATGGAGAAAGCATTGAACTGGGGACAGAAAACTTCCATCCAAACCCAGCTCTTCTCTTATGTTCTTTCTGGATTTATGATTCTGTTAATAAGACTGATTAAAAACTAAAATAAGATTCCACTTTACTACAAATGTAAGTGTTTAGTGTGTGCAAAGACATGGGAATATATCAATCTAAAATTTTTTATGCAAAGACAAACACGCACTGAAGCAGTAATGTTAAAACAAGGCTTCACAGATGGCTGCGTGCTGTAGTGGCAGCAAAGCGTTATGAGCTTTCCCCGTTTGCTTTTCACGGTCTTGAGCTTACACATCTGGTTTGATGAAATGCATGACGGAAGATGTTTGAAGGACTATACTTCAGAGAGAATTTGATCAATAGACAGTTCATGAATATTTTTCATACTTTCAATATTTAAATTTTCATTCATCAATTTTACTTCAAAGAACATAGTTTTCATCTTAATTTTTTACAGCAAACTGCTATAATATTTATTTATATTGAAAAGGAAGTTTTATCTGACCATGATATACTTTCAAACTTTTGTTTTATGTCATTCTTAGTAGCTAGAAATACAACACATATTTGATATATATAAGAATCATTTGGCCGGGCGCGGTGGCTCAAGCCTGTAATCCCAGCACTTTGGGAGGCCGAGATGGGCGGATCACGAGGTCAGGAGATCGAGACCATCCTGGCTAACACGGTGAAACCCCATCTCTACTAAAAATATAAAAACTAGCCGGGCGAGGTGGCGGGCGCCTGTAGTCCCAGCTACTCAGGAGGCTGAGGCAGGAGAATGGCGTAAACCCGGGAGGCGGAGCTTGCAGTGAGCTGAGATCTGGCCACTGCACTCCAGTCCGGGCGACAGAGCGAGACTCCGCCTCAAAAAAAAAAAAAAAAAAAAAAAGAATCATTTTAATGATATATGCCTACCTATATAAATTAACATGGTGATTCAAAGTATCATTATAATGCCATGATTTGCAAATGTGATTCATTATAAACTATGTTGAGTGTTATCATTCTGTTTACTTCTAATCATTCTCAATGAATCAGTCCAATGTATTTATATTGTATATCATAGCTTTCTCAGAAATTTCTATCCGATTAGTCTTCTGTAAGTTTGTTTTCTTAGGAAATTTTGCTGAATGAGAACTATGTCTTTAGCTTACGTAGTGTTAAAATTTAAATCAAAGTAAGGAACAAAGATGGCAGAAGAACTTTGTCTCCTACTGTATTTCCAAAAATGTTTCTGAGAAATATTAATCTATGAGATGTATTCTGAGGTCAAATAATTTTGGAAATTATTGAATCTCTTTAGTGATGCAGTGATGCATATTTTTGTGCACCAGCAACAAGACTGGAGAAGCGGAATTAATGCAATTTCCATTTAGATATTCTCTAATCTTCAGAGTTTATATATTTTTCAGTGCAATAAAATAATAAACACTTTAAATACAAAGGAGAATAATTTACCTTAAGGACATAATTATTAATAAGCTCTCTATTTCTCTTTATTAATTTCCATTTAGTTCACTTATATTTTAACTACATTAAACTTGTTGCCAGAGTATTAACAGAAACTGTTTTCAGCCCGTGAGGTTGGCATATATCTTTGCAATATTCAAGGTAGAAACACTAGTGTGAATGGAATGCAGTGTGTGAAGGCAGAGGGGTGAGGTCAGAGACTTAGCAGGATGCCAGATCACGTTGAGTTTGTAAGGCTTATTATGGCATGGAAATTTGAATACTAGGAGGAGTCATGGAAGGGTTTCAAACAAAAAAGTCTCCTTAAACTTTGAAAGAATTGTTGCGACTATATTTTAGTGTTTGAATGGATAATGGATCATTATCCATTCAAACACTAAAATATAGCAGTGATCTATTCATGACATTCTTTGCTTAACTACCTACTTTTTTGGGAGATACTAAATATATGTTATATTTGTTAAGAAGGTGAACGTGGAAGTATTTGTTTTGTAAATAGAAATTTTTAAGGGTTAAATGAGGTAATATTTGTGAGACACTTAACAGCACGATCTGGTACAAAGGGAATGCTAAATATAAGTATGGCCTGGATACTTGTAAATCATCTTTTTCTGTGTGTAAGTATGATAATGTAATGCCAAGACAGTTTGTTAAAACATAGATTCTCAGTTGCCAACCCTTATTGGACCCTTGGAACTGTCCAACAATCAAATTATATTTCCTTATTATTATTCCTTATTATTTCCTTCAACAACTCTTCTTGCTTTCTTAATTCTCCTAAAAACATTTACCTTTTCTTTCAACTTATATCCTTACCATTTATTGTGGCAAACAAAGGTTTGTAGTAATTGTTGACCAATACTAAACGCTTATTTTGCTAGGGAGTCCTTAAAGTACATTTTATTAGTCTTCTTAACAACTCACCTGATCAGGTTATATTTTTTAATGCTATTTAATAAAATGAGGAAATCGACCCACAGAAATGTGTAAGTAACTTTCTCACGGTTACACAGCTACTAAGAGGCAAAGCAGGAAATTCAGATTCAGACTCAGCCTGACCAAAGGGTTTGACTCTTAATCATTCTCAATACCAATTTGAAAATCCTCTCAGCATCAGCACTTACTGCAGGGATCCTGCTTTCAGCAAAGTCCAATCTGTCTTCATATTTCCTGGATTTTGATTCTTCTATTATTCATCTTCTGTTTCTCCAGCTCTCCCATGCTAATGGCTCATCTTGTGAATATTTAAGCATGTTCTAGTATTTTGCATATCTGCAAGTCTTTTCTGGTAGCAATTATTATCAGAGATAATAATTTCTGTTTTCTTTTGAAATGAATTTTTGATTTTCCAATTAATAGGAAATACATTCATAATTTAATGTTTATCCTCCCAGATCTCTCTGTCTTCCTTTCTCTCTCTCTCTCTCTATATATATATATATGTGTGTGTGTGTGTTTGTGTGTGTGTGTGCATGTTATATATAAATATAACAAGTGTGTTATGTATACATAAACAGGTCTTATTTAATTATTGTTTATATATAAATGTGTGTAAATGTTAGGAAATATTTAATGTTTAGGGTTTAATTTACAAATACACACACCTGAAGGGTATGATATTCCACATAGCATGGTTTTTTATAATTATACTTTAAGTTATTAGATACATGTGCAGAATTTGGAGGTTTGTTTCATAGGTATACATGTGCCATGGTGGTTTGCTGCACCCATCAACCCGTCATCTACATTAGATATTTCTCCTAATGCTATTCATCCCCTTGCTTCCTATTCCCTGACAGGCCCCAGTGTGTGATGTTCCCCTCCCTGTGTCCATGTGTTCTCATTGTTCAACTCCCACTTATGAGTGAGAACATGAGGTGTTTGTTTTTCTCTTCCTGAGTTAGTTTGCTGAGAATGGTGGTTTCCAGCTTCATCTTCGTCCCTGCAAAGGACACAAATTCATTCTATGTCTATGTGTTCATATGTGGCTATATAAATCCATACATATCTGTTTAGTTATAAAACTTGTTTTGGTAATTCTTAGTTACTAGCCTTGCCATATGAGTTTAAGAATAAGATTCTCAGTTTTTATGAAAATAATCCAATTTTGATTTTTATTTTGGGTGCCTTGGATTGAAATTTGTAGGTTAATTTAGAGACATTTAACAACCTGACAATATTGAGTCTTTCTGCTCACAAGCATATTATATCTCCCCAAGGGGTTGTATGTGCTTTATGTCTTTTATAAGGGTTTATTATCATTTTCTTTGTTGAGGCCTTATATAATTTTTTTGATTTCTGGCCTTCACTACTTTCTTCTATTTTATACCATCTCAGAGAAGCATGTAAAAAATATTACTACCACATTTTTCTAGCACTTTTAGATATTATCCAAATAGATAGTGCACTATAGCATTAAAACCAGAAGTTTGAAGGCTCTGCAAACCACATCAGCCTGGCTTTTGCTTGAACTACTCTATAGAAACTGCCCTTGATAACTCCAATAATGACCTCCATGTTGTGAACATAGTTGTTAATATTCATTCAACTTACTAGTCTCTCCAGTACCATTTAATAAAGATATCACCTAGATTTTATAAACACTTCCGCCATTTGTTTTTCAAGACACTTTATTCCCTGTCTACCTGAAAAAATATATGTATATCTCTACTACTCCTTCTCAACCACTTGCCCTATATTATCTTCCTATCTGGTCTCTAAATATTAGAATTTCTGAGAACTCAGGTCTCAGTGCTGTTTTTTTTTTTTTTTTTTATTTAACTATAGTCTTTACCAAGTTCTCTCTCCTATCACCATGCTTTGCTTGTCTTCTACAGTCCTATGATCCTCAAATTTATCTCTTTAGTGTCATTATCTTCTTCTTCTCCATATTTACTTGAATATATCACTCTATCTCAAATCAAATGTATCTGAAGTAAATTCATCATCACATCACCACATTTAAATTTCTTCCACAATTTCCTCTTTTTCCTTATCTCAGATAATTTGACTTCATGCTTTATATTGTCTGTTGATAGCACTGTTTCCACTCTTTTCTGTGTGGTAGGGGCTAGAAACCTGTATATTACAGCGATGGTTGATTTTGCATGTCAACTTAACCATGCCCTGGGCTGCTCAGATACTTGGACAAACATTATTCTGGGTGTTTCTGTGAGGGTATTTTTAAGTGAAATTAACATTTAAAGTGGTAGACTGAGTAAAACAAATGGCTTTTCCTAATGTGGGTGGGCATCATTTAATCAGTTGAAGGCATGAATAGAACAAAAAGTTTGACATCCCTGAGTAAGGAACAGTAACCCCTGGCTAACAGCCTTCAGACTGGAATATTGGCCTTTCTTCTGCCTTTAGACTTAAACTAAATTATCAGCTCTATGTTAGTCTGCTCTCTAGATGTTAATAAAAACATACCCGAGACTGGGTAATTTATAAAGGAAGAAAGATTAATGGACTCACACTTCCACATGGCTGGAGAGACCTTATAATCATGTCTGAAGGCAAAGGAAAAGCAAAATCACATCTTCCATGGTGGCAGGCAAGAGGGCTTGTGTAGGGGAACTCCTATCTATAAAACCATCAGATCTCATGAGACTTATTCACTCTCATGAGAATAGCACAGGAAAGACCTGCCCCCGTGATTCAATTACCCCCCACTGGGTCCCTCCAAAGACAAAATGGGAATTATGGGAGCTACAATTCAATTTGAAATTTGGGTGGGGATACAGCCAAACCATATCAAGATCTTTCTGGGTCCCAAGGCCACTGACCTTTAGACTGGAACTACATCAGCATTCCTGGTTCTCAGGTCTTCAGACTCAGACTGAGACTAAACCATCAGCTATCTTGGGTCTCCAGTTTGCTTACTCACCCTACAGATCTTGAGATTTGCGGGCCTCCATAACTGGAGGAGCCAATTCCTTATAGTAACTAGCGAAGTATTTTCTATTGCTTTTGTTTTCCTGGAGAACCCTGACTAACACAAGCATATTTTCCAGACTGTCTTTCATCAGGATGATTTTTGATTAAATGAGATGCATGTGAAAGAATATTTGAAATGTGAAAACAGAAACATCATGTTTTCCAGCATCAGCTAAATCAGGTAAGTGAGTGTAGAAATAAACAGAAACCACCCAATAAGAAGCAAAAGTTGTTTATGGAGTCAGAAATTACCACTTTTATCTGGCCGAGACTTAAAGACAGGCAGTGGAGTGTGAAACTTTAGGGTGGAAAAGGGGGAAGGCTTCAGTTATGCCCTGATTGGAGGCTGTTGGCATGGAGAAGATGTAGATAAGCTAACTAGAACCAGGACATCCAATGTGATTGGTTATGTGTGCGTATTTGACTTTCTTCATTTGGTCCTAAGTTGCAAGCAGACGCAAATTAAGGAAGCTGTCAGTCAATGAAGTCCTGGCTGTTTTTCAGCTGGTTGCTATGGGGTTGTTTTTTGGCTTTCTGGACTGGTTGCTATAGAGGTGGGTCAGAGCTCTACTTTCTTGTATGGTCTGGCTATTGTGTTTGTATATTCTGCCTCTTAGTCACCCCTTTTGGTCATTCTCTTACTTTCAAGAGGTTAGCCAATTCAAGGAAAGGTGGAAATCCAGCTGTTTACCACTCAGAGATTATTCAGTAAACTTCGTATAAAACTGTATCACAAAATCTTCTTGACCTTTTTGTTGTATTATCATAGTGATTCTCTGTCTAGAGAGCAGATGTGCAGAAGCTTTTAAAAATCTACATAGCATGCAGCATCATGCCACTCTTACGAAGCCAGAATAATTAATAGTTCTATAGTACTAGCTGGGTTACATATTTGGATCTCTGTCAGTCTCTTTTAGGGTTTTGGTCAATTGCCGCATAAAGGTTGTTGAATTCAACTTTAGAATTATCTAGGGTCTAATGAATACAACAAAATACTACCTAATGGGTGGATTGAACAACAGAAATTTATGTTGTCATAATCCTGGAGGCTAGGAGTTTAAGATCGAGATGTTGGCAAGGTTGGTTTCTTCTGAGAGCCTCTCTCCTTGGCTTGTAAGTAGTCCTCTTTTCTCTGGGTCTCCACATGATCTTTCCTCTGTGTTTCTGTGTCTTGATCCCCTCTTCTCATAATGACATTGGTTATATTGGACTAGGGCTCACCCTAATGACCTCATTAAACCTTAATTACGCGTTTAAAAGCCCTATCTACAAATACAATCAAATTTTGGCATACTGGGGATTAGGACCTAAATATTTGAAGGGATGGAGGGAGCACAGTTAAGTCATTACTACCCAAGTGAGAACAAATAAAAGCTATTTATTCAGAATACGCTATACAGCAAGGGAGTTGGGAACAAGCACTTGTGTTTGGCCTAGACTCAAAAGCAGACGGAGGAGTGGGAAAGCTTTATAGTGAAAGAAAAGGGAAGATCCTAATTGGAGGCTGTTGGAATGAAAAAGTCATAGTCTTATTTGGAACTCTGAAGTTTTATAGTTTTTTTTTTGTTTTTTTTTTTTTTTTATCCTTTAAGTTCTAGGGTACATATGCACAATGTGCAGGTTTGTTACATAGGTATAATGTGCCATATTGGTTTGCTGCACCCATTAACTCATCACTTACAATAGGTATTTCTCCTGGCACTATCCTTTCCCCATCCCCCCAACCCACGACAGGCCCCAGGGTGCAATGTTCCCCATCCTGTGTCCAAGTGTTCTCATTGTTCAGTTACCACCTATGAGTGAGAACATATGATGTTTGATTTTCTGTCCTTGTGACAGTTTGCTCAGAAAGATGGTTTCCGGTTGCAGCAATGTCTCTACAAAGGACATGAACTAATCCTTTTTTATGGCTACATAGTATTCCGTGGTGTATATGTGCCACATGTTCTTAATCCAGTCTATCATTGATGGACATTTGGGTTGGTTCCAAATCTTTGCTATTGTGAATAGTGCTGCAATAAACATATGTGTTCATGTGTCTTTATAGTAGCATGATTTATAATCCTTTGGATATATACCCAGTAATGGGATGGCTGGGTCAAATGGCACTTCTAATTCTAGATCCTTGGGGAATCACCACACTGTCTTCCACAATGGTTGAACTAGTTTATGCTCCTACCAACAGTGTACAAGTGTTCCTATTTCTCCACATCCTCTCCAGCATCTGTTGTTTCCTGACTTTTTAATGATCGCCATTCTAACTGGTGTGAGATGGTATCTCATTGTGGTTTTGATTTGCATTTTTCTGATGACAAGTGATGATGAGCATTTTTTCATATGTCTGTTGGCTGCATGAATGTCTTCTTTTGAGAAATGTCTATTCATATCTTTTGCCCACTTTTTAATTTTTTTTCTTGTAAATTTGTTTAGGTTCTTTATAGATTCTGAACATTAACCCTTTGTTAGATTAGTAGATTGCAAAATTTTTCTCCCATTCTGTAGGTTGCCCATTCACTTTGATAGTAGTTTCTTTTGCTGTGCAGAAGCTCTTTAGCTTAATTAGATCCCATTTGTCTATTTTGGCTTTTGTTGCCATTGCTTTTGGTGTTTTAGTCATGAAGTCCTTGCCCATGCCTATGTCCTGAATGGTATTGCCTAGGTTTTCTTCTAGGGTTTTTATAATTTTTGGTCTAACATTTAAGTCTTTAATCCATCTTGAATTGATTTTTGTGTAAGGTGTTAGGAAAGGATCCAGTTTCAGCTTTCTACATATGGCTAGCCAGTTTTCCCAGCACCATTTATTAAATAGGGAATCCTTTTCCCATTTCTTGTTTTTGTCGGGTTTGTCAATGATCAGATGGTTGTAGATGTGTGATGTTATTTCTGAGGCCCCTGTTCTGTTCCATTGGTCTGTATCTCTATTTTGGTACCAGTACCATGCTGCTTTGCTTACTGTAGCCTTGTAGTATAGTTTGAAGTCAGGTAGCCTGATGCTTCCAGCTTTGTTCTTTTTGCTTAGGATTTTCTTGGAAATACGGGCTCATTTTTGGTTCCATACAAACTTTAAAGTTTTTTTTTTTTTTTTTTTTTCAATTCTGTGAAGAAAGTCATTAGTAGCTTGATGGGGATGGCATTAAATCTATAAATTACCTTGGGCAGTATGGCCATTTTCATGATATTGATTATTCCTATCTATGAGCATGGAGTGTTCTTTCATTTCTTTGTGTCCTCTTTTATTTAGTTGAGCAGTGGTTTGTAGGTCTCCTTGAAGATATCCTTCACATCACTTGTAAGTTGGATTCCTAGGTATTTTATTCTCTTTGTAGTAATTGTGAATGGGAGTTCACTCATGATTTAGCTCTCTGTTTGTCTGTTTTTGGTGTAGAGGAAGGCTTGTGATTTTTGCACATTGATTTTATTTTTGCTGAACTTGCTTATCAGCTTCAGGAGATTTGGGGCTGAGACGATGGGGTTTTCTAAATATACAATCATGTCATCTGCAAACACAGACAATTTGACTTCCTTTCTTCCTATTTGAATACCCTTTATTTCTTGCTCTTGCCTGATTGCCCTAGCCAGGACTTCCAACACTGTGTTGAATAAGAGTGGTGAGAGAGGGCATCCTTGTCCTGTGCCAGTTTTCAAAGGGAATGCTTCCAGTTTTTGCCCATTCAGTATGATATTGGCTGTGGGTTTGTCATACATAGCTCTGATTATTTTGAGATATGTTCCATCAATACCGAATTTATTGAGAGTTTTTAGCATGAAGGGCTGTTGAATTTTGTTGAAGGTCTTTTCTGCATCTGTTGAGATAATCATGTGGTTTTTGTCGTTGGTTCTGTTTTTGTGATGGATTACGTTTATTGATTTGCATATGTTGAACTAGCCTTGCATCCCAGGGATGAAGCCCACTTGATTGTGGTAGGTAAGCTTTTTGATGTGCTGCTGGATTCAGTTTGCTAGTATTTTATTGAGGATTTTCGCATCAATGTTCATCAGGAATATTGATCTAAAATTCTCTTTTTTTGTTGTGTCTCTGCCAGACGTTGGTATCAGGATGATGCTGGCCTCGTAAACATGAGTTTGGGAGGATTCTCTCTTTTTCTATTGATTGGAATAGTTTCAGAAGGAATGGTATCAGCTCCTCTTGGTACCTCTGGTAGAATTTGGCTGTGAGTCCATCTGGTCCTGGATTTTTTTTGGTTGAATGGCTATTAATTATTGCCTCAATTTCAGAGCCTGTTTTTGGTCTATTCAGAGATTCAACTTCTTCCTGGTTTAGTCTTGAGAGGGTGTATGTGTCCAGGAATTTATTCATTCCTTCTATATTTTCTAGTTTATTTGCATAGAGGTGTTTATAGTATTCTCTGATGGTAGTTTGTATTTCTGTGGGATCAGTGTTGTTCATTATGATAATAAATACTTATTTTCTATTGAATACTGGCAAGAAATTACACACAAATAGAGCTTAGCAATCTTTTAAAGCAGCTAATATTAGTAACTTTTATATTTTTTAATTAAAAACAAAATTTATCCATTTTTATTTTTTCATTATTAGCAAATCTATAAAATTGACAACTGTAAAGTTAAAATTAAGGAAGCAATTTCAATTAATATATTGTAGAGAAATTTTTAAAGACCCCAAATCAAACTTCATTAAAAAAGAAGATATTTGGAAACTTCAGAAAACAGAAGTAGGGATTATACCCTTTAGTTTATCTAAAAACATACTTGCCATATATATATTATTTTGTTGTTGGTAATGTTTACTCTGAAACTTTTTAGTATATATCCATCTAGGGAATGTGGGAAAGGGAAACATTAGAATCATTTCTAATCTCTCTTATCTGTCAGACCTGTGCTCCAGGACAGCAAAAGTGAGAAAATATTCCTGATTGTCCTGCTGTGAAATCTAGGCTGCTTTGCTGGAATTTTTACCTTTTCCCCTTTAAATGTAAAGCAATATTTATACATAGAGTGATAAAACAGTGACAAACGTGATATTACATTGCTTCTTGAACTAATAATGCGTCAGGGACTGTAGCTGTAATACTTAATGTTTTGATCTAATCTTGAAGAAAGGCTAAGTCAGAACAAGAAGAATTAGACATAATTAATTCACCAGACCATGGCAGAACAAAGCAAGTATTCTAACATCATGTACCATAATATGGATTTCAAACAATTTTGGATCAAAGAAAAATATTATGACTTGAGATCATTCAGATTGAACAGAAATATGAAGGCTTTAAAATATGTCCCAGAGTAAGTATAGACTCTCTTGTGTGTAGAGTTATAATACTGGTTATAATCTTGAGATCTTTATTTTAATTTTTTAAAATGTGTTAACCATATGATTATATATAATTTAGCAAGTAGTTGAGTTCATTAGTTGTTTTAAATTAAAATAAAAAACACCAGCTTTTAAAGTATTTAAAACATTCATATTTCATTTTTATACATTTTCTATAATAACAGCAATAGAAATAATAACAAGAATTTACATATGTAGAGTATTTAATAAATGCCTAGTATAATTATAAGCATTTTAATATATATTGTCCACATCACATAGTAAGTTACACAGAGTTAACAAATTCCCTTCTAGGTTCAAAGAATTTACATCACCAAACAGATCTTATGAATTACGTTAATGAAAGATGTTTTAAAAATCAAGATGTTCTATATATTACTGATGAAACAAAAGGTTAGTGCGTCAATTGCTTCTTATACTGGCTCCTAATTAAATAGTTCTGTCTTTCAATCAGCATTTGTGGGCACCTCTTGGTTACTGCTCCCAGATCTGGCACCCAGCCCACAAATTCATACCAACATTGTTTGCCCACACTGAGCAGTGTGCATAAAATGAAGAAGAAATGGATTCTGCCTTTACTTTACTATTTATGCTGCTCATAGCGATCTCCCTATCCACTTAAAACTCTGAACAAAGGGTCCTATGTGCATATTAGAACTTGAATGTTTCATTTCATGTAGTCTGACTTTGGGGATTGGGCTTTCTGTTAGTTATACCTCTCTGGTTTTGTCAGATTCTAATGAGGCCACACTGTATCTTCTTTCTTGCCTAGTGTTCCAATTAATCCCAGAATCCCGAATGCTGGACATAACACAGACCTTTGTATTTCACTCATTTATTCATTCAGTTATTGAGAAACATTTATGAAGCATTTTCTATAGAACTCATGTCATGATAAATGTGGCAAATACAATGATGATAACATAGGCATTGCCTCTTAAAGCCATTTCCTTTAAGAAATAAATGCCTGTTTATTTCCCTCTTGCCTGGAGAACATTAATTTCTGTTAAATTTACTATCCTGAACTCTGTGGCATTCCTTGTTTGTTTCCTGATCAGAGATCATAAGGTATCATGGATCAAAGAGTTTTAAAAGAACTGAATAAGTAAATTTCAGTAAGGTCATCCACACTTTCCGTTGTGCCATAAAAAACACAGATTATTCATTTTTATTTCTACTGTAAAGGAGAGCTAAATAAAACAAATTATTTAATTTATTACTGTTTTTCTTAAAGGAGACAGTGATTGTATTAACTATCATATTAAAAATTTGTAAGCAATCTAGATTCTTTATTTTTCTAGAAAAGTATGTTTATTGGAGCTATTTAAAGAGAAAAATGTGGGGCTTCACATTTTTAAATGCAAGCACAAGGAGCAAAAACTATGCAGACCAAATGGCCCTAAAAACTTTTGACTGTACCCAAACACTGTACATACATGATGTCCTTTAAAATTCAGTGGAAATGTATGTTGTCTTTCCACATTCCTGTTCATATATGAACTGAGGTGTAAAGCAGTTAAGTAACTTGACTGAGGTTAACTAAATGATTTTGTCAAGATGGCAAGTATATTTTATTACATGAAAAAAATGAAACATGAGAACAGAGAGTATGAATCCAGTTTAATTATTGGAATGATAAAAAAATTATGTTTTTATAAGCTTCTTTAATAATAATAACTGTTGACATTTAAGCCAGGGGTTCACCAGCATTTCTGTTAAGGTCTAGATAGATATTTTAGACTCGTTGAGCCATGCAATCTTTGACACAATCCTGATCTTGTAGCTTGGAAGTCATAGACAATATTTGAACTAATGTGCATTATTATGTTCTGAAAAACTGTTATGTACAAAGACAGGTGATGGGCTGAATTTGGAGGCCCATGGGCCGTAGTTTGCTGACTCCTACTTTGGAGTTGGGTCAAATAGTATGTGAATTTAGAGTTTGATAGACACGGAGAAATTGCTCTCTCTAGAAATTTCACCAAGTAGGCTACCAAGCAAAATAATTGGCAATATCTTCCCATTTAAAATACTGACAAATGGTCAGCTCATTGTTGATGATCTCATTATATTAACCTTAATTTCTTTATAAAAACAAAATCCTGACATGGATTTTAATGACTTTTTTATTTTATTTTACTTTTTATTTATTATTATTATTTTTTGAAACGGAGTCTCACTCTGTCGCCCAGGCTGGAGTGCAGTAGCACTTGCCTCACTGCAACATCTGCCTCCTGGGTTCATGCCATTCTCCTGCCTCAGCCTCCCGAGTAGCTGGGACTACAGGCGCCCGCCATCCCCGCTAATTTTTTGTATTTTTAGTAGAGACAGGGTTTCACTGTGTTAGCCAGGATGGTCTCCATCCCCTGACCATGATTCGCCCGCTTCCGCCTCCCAAAGTGCTGGGATTCCAACCATGAGCCACCGCGCCCGGCCGGATTTTAGTGATTTATTGTAGGATACAATCCCAAGGTTGAGACAAAAATAAATACATAAATAAATAATAACAAAAATATGAGACAGGTAGGGAAATGTAAAAAGCAAACAAAAGATAATATTTTCTTCATCACTTTGAGCTGATATAACTAACATAAACTGCATGGCTTCTAAACAACAGAAAATTATTTCTCCTTGTTCTAGAGGTTGGACGTCCAAGATCAAAATGCCAGCATTGTTGGGTTATAGTGAGGGTCTGCTTCCTAATTCATAGACAGCATTCTCACTGTGTCCTCCCATGATGGGAAGATCAAGGCAGCTCTCTGGGATCTCTTTTATAAAGGCATTAATCCCATTCATGAGGGCTGTAATGATTATTACATCATGATTTAATCATGAAGGCCCAACACTTAATACCTTCATCTTGGGGATTATGATATCAACACGTTAATTTTGGGTGGACACAAACATTCAGCCTATAATAATGTGTTATCAGGCTGGTTGATATTTCATAAAGAACATGTGTTTCATGCTTAGAAGACAACTCTGAGGGGAATGTATATAAGAAATTATTGCTTCAGGGGGACTAATGGAAAGATAATTTATCAATCAACTTCCTCTAGTGTCTTGTATTTCATCTGTCAAAGTTTGTTCCAGGAGATTTTAGTCCTTCTGTAATTCTGAATTGTATCACCTAGTATCTGAAGCAGAATTATGAGGAAGTAAGCATCCAAAAGGCAGGGCGTCATGAGGTTGAGATAATTTTAGGTAAAGCATAAAATGTGTCACTCCTTGCAACATTCACAATTGCTTGAAATGTCCTTTCGTTACACCAAGATCCATACTTTTTTATTTATTTTTATTTTTTTAAGACTAGCAAGCCCCCAAGAGGAAATCTAAAGCCTAATCAGTCATAATATCCCCTTCAAGATGGTGGCTAATTTTGATCTTCTAGAGAACGTAAACCGGTTAAAGAAGTCATCTATAATCCTTGCTTCTGCATCTCCTCTTGAGTAATTAATTGATATTTCTTATCTTTCTCCTGAATCAACCATTCTAGATTTCTGAAAACTTGCAAAAGACTTTAGCTTGTCTCAGAGCTTGCCAAGAAAAGAAACCTAGAACTTTATTTCTTAAGAGTCTGAAACTTTAATTAACTTGCTCTTATTGGTTTGTTATTATTGAAATTTCTATAAAGAATTTTCAAGGAACATGGACTAATGAGTGAATTCTCTCTACTTTATATGTAAATAAAATTCCCCAATTGATTGGTTAGTGTCTTATTATGTTTTGTGCTGCTATAACAGAATAGTCGAGACTAGGTAATTTATAATGAATGGAAATATATTCGCTCATAGTTCAGGAGACTGTGAAGTTCAATATCAAGACAGTGGAATCTATCAAGGGCCTTCTTGCTGGGCCATAACATGGCAGAAGGCAAGAGGATGAGAGATGGCAGGAGGGGGTCAAAGTTACTTTTTTACAATGGAACCCATTCCTCTCAGGAGGGTAGAGCCCTCATAGCCTAATCAACTCTTAAAACTCCTACCTCTTAATGCTGTTACAACAGCAATTAAATTTCAACACAACAAACATTCAAACCATAGTAGATAACATCAATCATAGATCCTCATTATAAGCAGGATACCCAGCCTTCACAGTAAATACATTTTGTCTGATTATCAATAGCATTTGAAACTAGTTGGTCAGATTATAGTTATAAATTCTATTTCAGAGAATTTTTTTTCTATGTTCCCCTTGGAGAAATGTTGCGCCTAACAATCAGAAACAGAGACCGAGTTTATGAGGGAAAATTCCACAATATGACCATTTTGAAATATAAATTAATTCTACTATCACCCTTATTTTCTTAATTCATATTAAGTCACAATCCCATTATGTTGGCCATTGTTTCAACATATGTGCTGTTAGCGGAAGGACAGTGTCTCAACCCTGAAAGTATAGTGCTTGAGCTGATGCCTCAGTAACATTTTCAGCCATTAAGTTTTTAAAAACTGATCCTAGGTTATTGCATATGGCACAACCAGCAAATCCAATAGTTGTGAGCTTGTTGAACCAACTCCTTTGCCATAAAATGAGCTTCTTAATTTCAGACAATGTTGTATAGATTATCATGTTGATGGATGTGTTATTTTGTAACCCTTAACTAAAGCTGTTTAGGGAGGTCCCATGTATAGAAAATCAAACCCATATCTATGCAGTTTATCAAGTCTGCTATGGATGAATGACTTTCATTTTGTGTCAATGCATTTAATTGTAATAGGTGTTTGCCTGGTCTCCCTGAGTAAAAGTGTGATAGCAAAGACATCATCCAATTATACTGGCAAGTCAGACATAGACTAGTGGAAATAACTAGATCAGTCTGGATGAGAAGTCATCTGTATTATTGGGCCTGTGCATAACCTCCTTATCTGCCACCATGACATTTATGGATTTTCTGTGCTAACACTGGAGTGACCTGAAGAGAAACTGTATGACCTTTAAAAGGTATATCATCTGTTCTGTTGCAAGGTGTGATCAATTTAGCACTCAGAGATCTATCCCCTGAGAGGATTTCTGTTTTCCATCATGCTACTGGGCTGTCCTGTGTGGGCCTCATAGCCATGAAGAAGATGTGCCATTCTGAATAGTGCTATCATAAACCAACTCATATGTGAGTCGTACTCCAGTATATTTCTCTACCATTAGTTAGTCATAAGGAAACTCCTTTTGTGAGTATAATGTGAATTAGGGAGGTGACACATGTGTCTGTAATTTATAATGCATTCTGGAGTTCCTTGAAGTTGACCAGAATATACTCCTCCTAGGCCACAATAGGGTGTTGCTGAGATTGACCAACTTTTAGGTACCTAAGGACAGGCACCTCATTGAAAGTCATTCTGTCCCATGGACTCACACTTAGTTTTTAGTATGGTCCAGTAACAGACATGGAAATTGTTTAAGTGTTGAGAAAGAGGAAATGGCTTAACCTTTCTCCAGAAACCACGGGACTCATCTCTCTGGACTACCAAAAGCTCCATACACTCCTGTTCCAACACAAATTCCTGTAGCTTTATAAAACATACTGAATTATTTGGGCTGAGTGTTAGAAAAGCTTAAACCGCCACCTGGACTTTATGTAGTACCCTCTCTTTATTTGGATTCCACTCAAGATTAGCAGCCTTTTGAATTAAAAAAACAAACAAACTAATAAATAAAAAACAGGTTGGACCAGTGTTTCCAAATGTTTGCTAGCTACAAATCTAAAGAGACTTATCAAGTGTTGTGCATTATACCTGGTGATGAGAGGAGAGAGGAGTGATGGCATCTTTTTAACATAAAAGAAATATTCTAAGATATTTAAGACCAAAGGACCTCAAAATTTTACTTACAATTGGCCTCTGAATCTTCATGTTTTACACCTGCTGTGGTTTGAAATTTTTCCATAAATATCATGTATTGAAAACTTAATTCCCCAAATCATATGTTAATGGGATTCAGATTTGGTGTCATTGGAAGATAACTAGGATTAGATAAGGTCAGTAGAATGGGGCTGATAATGGAACTGGTGGCTTTATAAGAAGCGGAAGAAAACCCTGAATTGACATGCTATTGCTCTTTCGCCATGTGATATCCTTCACCATGTTATGACACGGTAAGAGGACTCTCACCAGATACAACTCCCTGAGCTTGGACTTCTCAGTCTCTAGGAACCAGAACTAAATAATTTATTTTCTTTATAAGTTACCCAGTCTCAGAGTAATTTATAATTATAGCAAAATAAAATGGACTGAAACACCCCAGATTCACTGTCATGTATGTAATTACTAGAACATTTAAGACGTTTCTTATTTTGTTATCAGTAGTCTAATTAAGAGAATATAGTCTGTAAATGGGCAAGAGTGCTATTTTGTGAAATTCCAAAATAATCAAGACTTCTGAACTACTCTGTTAGACAAAGTAGGAGCACTCATTGCCATGAGGCAAGACTGTAAAGATATACTATTGTTCATTTCATCTAAAAGTAACCTGCTTTTGATACTTCCTGTTTATGGATATGGAAAACAGAAGATTCAATAATTAATTACTTCATGTCAAATACCATACTCTGTGTTGCTCATCTCCACTTACAATACCTTTGTTAGATTAAGTTCTTTAAGAAACAAACAATAAGACAGGATTTGTCAAATATTTTATTAGAGAGATGCCTGTGAGAGTAATTAGTGGTGGGCAAGGGGAATCAGAAAGGCTGGGAAAATTGGGAGATCATGAGTTAAGTTGAATTTTCAGATTTGAAAGGATGGCCAGGAACTTGGAAGTGACTTGATTGGAAAATCAGTGTTAAGGTGGTCAGGCAAGACATGTGTATAATGACCTTTCTGAATGGGCATATAATGTGAAGATATTTGTTTTTCATCTGGATGCTTGCTAAACAGTGACCTCTACAGAAGATGATTACAATAATCCAGTTGATAGGATGACTTCTTCTGTGGATACCAGTCATGTTTCCCCAGTTTTTTCAGTGAGTTCTCAATGGTTTTATTGAGCCCAATCTTCAAATGCTACGAATATATGAATTTAAAATGCATTTAGAAACCATCATGGCACATGTATACTTAAGTAACAAACCTGCACATTCAACGTTCAGCACATGTATCCCAGAACTTACAGTAAAAAAAAAAAAAAAAATGGATTTAGAAACAGTGAACATGGTGGCAAGGATGGAGATTATGCATGGGCCCAGCAATGTGAACTTCCAGTCACCATGGTTGACCTGGCTAAAGCCATTACTCGATGCTCAACCTGCCAGCAGCAAAGATCCACACTGAGTCCCTAACATGACACTCAAAGGTGATCAGCCAGCTTTCTGGTGGCAAGTTTATAACATGAGACACTTCCGTCATAAAAGAGGCAGCATTTGCTATATCAGATACTTTGGATATAGATTTGCATTCCCTACATATGATGCTTCTTCCAGAACTACCATCCATGGGCTTGCAGAATACATTTCTATCATCATGGTATTTTGTACAACATTGATTCTGACTAAGGAATTTACTTCATGGCAAATGAAGTGTGGCAGTGAATCCACGCTCATAGATTTCACCAGTGTTTGCATGTCTCCCATCATCCTGAAGTAACTGGTTTGATAAAACAGTGAAATTGTGTTTTGAAGAGCTGGTTACCGTACCAGCTAGGTGGCAACATCTTGAAGGGCTGGGAAAAGGTTCTCTAGAATGCTGTATATGCTATGTATATATGACGTTTTCTCCCATTGTTAGGATTCATGGTCCAACATGTAAGGAATCGAAATGAAATTGGCACCACTCACTGTTACTCCTAATGACCCACTAGCAAAATGCTTACTTCCTGTTCCTGTGACCTTGTGCTCTGCTGGCCTAAATCCGTTAGTTCCAAAAGGCAGAATGCTTCCACCTGGAGACCCAACAATGATTCCACTGAAATGGAAGTTAAGACCACCATATGGCTACTTTGAATTCCTCATGCCTCTGAATAAACAGGCAAAGAAGAGAGTTACTGTGCAGGCTAGGGTGATTAATTCTGACTGCTATGGGAAAGTTGGACTTCTGGCTGGGTGTGGTGGCTCAAACCTTTAATCCCAACACTTTGGGAGGCCAAGGCAGGCAGATCACCTGAGGTTAGGAGTTCGAGACCAGCCTGGCCAACATGGCGAAAACCCGTCTCTTCTAAAAGTACAAAAATTAGCAGGGCATGGTGGTGCGTGTCTCTGTAATCCCAGCTACTTGGGAGGCTGAGGCAGAAGAATCACTTGAACCCAGGAGGCGGAGGATCTGCAGTGAGCTGGGATCACGCCATTTCACTTCAGACTGGGCGGCAAAAGCAAGACTCAGACTCAAAAAAAAAAAAAAAAACAAAGAAAGAAAGAAAAAAGAAGTTGGACTTCTATTCCACACTGGCTGTAAGGAAAAGTATGTCTGGAATATATCCTTGAGAAACACTAATTCAGCAAACCATCCATATGGAGAACTTGCCCTCTCATAATGTAGACTACCCCAACGTAGCTATATAATTTCCCGTATATAATTATATACTGCCATCTAGCAGTATACAAACATTTAAACTTGTGTTTTAAAAAGTTATTTTTTAATAAAATTGGGCATATTTAGGGTGTACAACACAATTTTTTATATACATATACATAGTGAAATGATCACTTTACATTCGACATCTAGACTTATTCATCGTACGTAGCTGCAACTTTGTACTCTTTGCCCCAAATTTCCCTATTTCCCCACCTCCTTATTCTTCGTAACAACTGTTTGCTCTCTGCTTCTAAGAGATGTGCTGTTTTAGATTCCACGTATAAGTGAGATCATGCCCTATTTTTCTCTCTGTGTCGGGCTTATTTCACTTAGCCTAATGTCCTCCAGATTTGCCTATGTTGTTTCAAATGGCAGGACTACAGGCGACCGCCACCATGCCTAGTTTTTTTTTTTTTTTTTTTGTATGTTTTTAGTAGAGACGGGTTTTCACTGTGTTAGCCAGGATGGTCTCGATCACCTGATCTCGTGATCCAGCCGCATGGGCCTCCCAAAGTGCTGGGATTACAGGCGTGAGCCACCATGCCCTGCCAAACCCAGACCTTCTTTGTAACAAAGGCCTACTCTCCAGTGGGGAGAGTTTGGCCAGAGTCATGCCAGGATTGTGAGCAAGGGCATTTGTCATACTCCAGCCGCCCGTATATTTCCTATCTCAATTAAAATGGAAAATTCATATAAGAAGAAACATTTCTTAAGGCTACAGGCTAGAGACACAGACCCAAGAAAAGACTGAGATTTAATTGGAAGATCATAGACCGTAGATCATAGATTATATCATTTTCCTCTCTTATACATTACCATCAAACCAACAGAGCATCAGTACTATAAAAGACAATAGTTGAAAGCTGCAAATCATAGACATTCTCTGTAGAGGAGTACTTAGGAAAGTCCAAAGCAAAAGGGACAACAAAACCAGACACTAAAGGAATTTGAAATCAAGTCTTAGACAGCTTTAGGTACAGCAAACTCTAAATAAAGCCAAAGCCCAGCCACATTAACAGAGATCCTCACTTTAGAGGCCTATTCATATCAGTTCCTATTACCCGATACAGTATGCTTGAATTTCAACAAAAATTTGCAAGGCATACCTAAAGGAAAAAAAAATAATAAGCTGAAGAGACCAAGTAATCATCAGAACCAAATTCATACATCACAAGGATGTTGTAATTACCATACAGATAATTTAAAATAACTGAATAATATGTTAAGATATCTAATAAAAAAGGATGACAGAATGCAAGAACAAATGAGAGAAGTAAACAGGGAGATGGAGACTCTAAGAAATAACTGAAATAAAATGCTAGAAATTAAAAAAAAATACCATAATAGAAATAAATGTCATTGATAGGTTCATTAGAGAATGGACATAGGTAGAACACTAAGGAAAGATCATTGGGCTTGAAAATATATTAACAGAAATTTCCCAAACTAAAACTCAAAGAGGAAAAATAAAATAAAATAAAATCACAGCAGAATATCTAAGTACTGTGGGACAGTTTCAAAAAGTGTAATATGTGTTATTGTAATATTAGAAGGAGAAGAAAGAGAACAGAGTTGAAAAAATATTTGAAAAAATAATTGCTGAAAACTTTCCAAAATGAGTGACAGATGATTCTCATGTCCTGGAAGTTGAGAGAACACTAAGCAAAATAAATTATAAAGATAAAAACAAAACAAACAAAAATTTCTCTAGGCATGTCATATGCAAACTGCAGAAAATGAAAGACAAAGGAAAAATCTTAAATAAAGCCAGAGGGATAAAAAACACTTTTTCTATACAAAAACAAGGGTCAGAATGACAGCCCACCTCTTATCAGAAACTACACAAATGAGAAGAGTACAATGATATACCTTCCAAGAGAAAAAAAAAAAAAAAAAAAAACACTAACCTAGAATTCTATATCTAGTAAAATGATACTTTAAAAGTGAAGAAGTAAAGACTTCTCAGACTAACAAAATCTGAGAGATTTTAATGTAGGCAGACATGTCATGCAAACGTTACTGAAAAAAGGAGAGTGAAATAATACAGGTGAGAAACTCAGATCCACATGAGGAAAGGAAGACAACAGTCAGAGAAGGAATAAATAAAGGTAAAATAAAATGCCTTATTTTCCTTATTATTAACAGTTATAGAAGTAACTTCAAAGTAACAATGATAACCATATATTGGGTGATTGTAGCGTATGGATAGGTGAAATATCAGTCATGTCAGAAAGATCAGGAGGGATAAATTAGGAATACTCTGTTACAAGGTACAGGTGCTACACATGAAGCAGGATACTGTTATTTAAAAATCAAATTACATTAGTTAAAAAAGGATATTGTGGCTGGATGTGATGGCTCATGCCTGTAATCCCAGCACTTTGTGAAGGCAAGGTAAGAGAATCACTTGAAGCCAGGAGTTCAATACCTGGGCAACATAACAAGATTTTGTCCAAAAAAGGAAAACACTTTAAATATAAAGACTCAGGTAGGTTAAAAGAGATGCAAAAAGATATATTACACTCCCACTAATCAAAAGAAATCTTCAGTAGCTCAAGTAATTTCAGATAAAGCAGACTTCATGGAATCAATTCCGCAAGCAGACATAACAATCCTAAATGTGCATGTACCCTAGCAACATCATGCCAAAATGTATTAGACAAGTGATAAAACAGACAGGAATAAGAGAAAACCCACCATTATAGTTGGATACATTAAATACCCCTATGTGTAACTGATAAGCCAAGCAGGCAGAAACCTCATAAAGATATGATTGACCAATCAGCACTATAAAAGAGCTTGATATAATTGGCATTTATAGAGTCCTCTACCCAACAGTAGGAGGAATTCTTTTGAGACTGTGTGGAACATTTAAGACGACAGACCACATTCTAGACCATAAAACATACCTGAACACATGAAGACAAAATGAAATCATAAAACATATATCCCCAGGCCACAGTGGAATAAAAGTAGGATTCAGTAAAAGAATGATACTTGAAGAAATGTCAAATTATTTGAAATTTAACAGTGTACTTTGAATAGCACATTGGTCAGAGAAGTCTGAAGATAAACTTAAAAAAGTATTTTGTACTAAATGAAAATGAAACTGTAACTGGTCAAACCATTGAGATCCAGAAAAAGCAGTGCACAGAGACAATGCATAACATTAAATGCATATATTAGAAAATAAAATCTATAATCAATAACTTAAGCTTTCACTTTAAAGAGTTAGAGAAATGACAGTAACTTCAGCCAAACTAAGCAAAAGAAGAGAAAGAGTTAAAATTAGACCTCAGTAAGATTAAAAATAGAAAACCAATAAAGAAAATAAACAAAAACAAAAGTTATTATTTGGAAATATTAATAAAATTTATAAAGACTCTAGTCAGGCTAATCAAGGGAAAAAAGAAAGAAGGGACATAAGTTATTAATATAATACATCAAACAGGGATTTCCATTATTGTTCCTATGGGCATTAAGAAGACATATAAAAGGATACTAAAAACAACTTTCTGTCTCAATATTTGGAAATGTTGATAAAATAGACCAATTTCTTGAATGACACAAACTATCAATACTCGCAGACAAAAAGATCATCTCAATAGGCCTATATGTATGTAAGAAATTGAATGAATAACTAATGCTCTTCCATAAAATAAATTACCTCTCTCAGATTAATTCCCTGGTAAATTCTACCAACTAGGAAAGAAAGAAATGATACCAATTCTTCATAACCCCTTCCAGTAAAATAGAAGCAGCTGGAACACTTCCTAAGTCATTTCCTGTGGCTAGCATTACCCTAATTCCAAAAGTAGACAAATATATTAAAATAAAGGAAAACTATAGACTAATAACTCTCATGAACATAGACACAACATTCTCAACAAATATTTAAGCTTGAATCTAACAATAAGTAAAAAGAATAATAAATCATGAAAAACAGTATTTATACCACAGTGCAAAGTTAGCTCTCCATTTTAAAATTAATCATTGTAATCTACCATATCAATTCTCTAAAGGAAAAGTATTTTATAATTATATAAACTGACACAGAAAAAAATATTTTACAAAATTTAACAACTAATCTGGATGAAAACTCTCAGAAAGCCAAAAAAATAGAGAAGAAAAGCATCAATTTAGTAAAGAACATCAGTAAAATCCTACAGTTATGCTAATTAGTGTAGAAAAATGGATACTTTCCTCCAAAGGTCTGGAACAAGGCAAGAGTGTCCTCTCATCACTCCTATTCAACAGTAGGAAATTCTCGCTAGCACAATTAGAAAAGAAAAGCAAGAAAATGTATGCAGACTAATAAGAAAGAGATAAAATGGTCTCTATTCCCAAATATTAAACAATGCCTTAAATAAGTCAGTATAGCATGTGTCCAGGATAAAATTTAATACTGTATACAAAAGTCAACTGCTTTCCCATGTAATAGCAATGAACAACTAATATTTAAATGAAAAATAATACCATTTGTAATAGTACCCAAAATAAATAAATAATTGGGTATATACCTATAATATTATGTACCAAACTATACATGGAAAACTAAACTCAGATAAAAATCTAAATAAATATTACACATAAATGGAAAAGAGATTCCATGTTCATTAACTGAGAGCCTCAATATAATTAAGATTTCACTTCTTACCTGTGTGATCCACAGATTCAGTACAATCCCAATCAAAATTACATCAAGCTATTTTGCCAATATTGACACCCTGGTTATAGAGTTTTTATGCAAGGCAAAAGACTAGAATAAACCACCACGATACTGAAGAAAATAAGGTTGGAGAATACACTCTGCCTGATTTCAACATGTAACCATTAAGCAACAATAATCAAGGTAGCCTGGTATCGACAAAAGAACAAGCATGTATATCAATGGAACAGAATAGAGAATTCAAACATAGAACCACACAAATGTAATCAACTAATTTGTGATGAACAATCAAATGCAGTTCAAAGCCAAAAGTATAGTCTTCTTATTAATTGGTTTTGGAAGAATTTGATACTCATATGAAAATAAAATGAACATAGGCTTTGAATTTACAACTTACACTCTCCACAAAAATTAGATCAAAATGAATTACATACCTAAATGCAAAACACTTAACTATAAAATTTCTAGGAGAAAACATAATATAAATAAAAAATATGGGGGCAGAGCAAGATGGCCGAATAGGAACAGCTCCAGTCTCCAACTCCCAGCGCGAGCGACACAGAAGACCGGTGATTTCTGCATTTTCAACTGAGGTACTGGGGTCATCTCTCTAGGGAGTGCCGGACAATCGGTGCTGGTCAGCTGCTGCAGCCTGACCAGCGTGAGCTGAAGCAGGGCGAGGCATCGCCTCACCTGGAAGCGCAAGGGGGAAGGGAATCCCTTTTCCTAGCCAGGGGAACTGAGACACACAACACCTGGAAAATCGGGTAACTCCCACCCCAATACTGCGCTTTAAGGAAACAGGCACACCAGGAGAATATATCCCACACCTGGCGGGAGGGTCCCACGCCCACGGAGCCTCCCTCACTGCTAACACAGCCGTCTGCGGCGATCTATCGGCAAGGCAGCAGCGAGGCTGGAGGAGGGGCGCCCGCCATTGCTGAGGCTTAAGTAGGTAAACAAAGCCGCTGGGAAGCTCGAACTGGGTGGAGCTCACAGCAGCTCAAGGAAGCCTGCCTGTCTCTGTAGACTCTACCTCTGCGGACAGCGCACAGCTGCAGTCCATTAGGGGAAAGAGCGGGGGCCGCTGCAGACGCGAACGACTCTGTCTGACAGCTTTGGGGAGAGCCGTGGATCTCCTAACGCGGAGGTTGAGATCTGAGAACGGACAGACTGCCTGCTCAGGTGGGTCCCTGACCCCTGAGTAGCCTAGCTGGGAGACATCCCCCACTAAGGGCAGTCTGATACCCCACACCTCACAGGGTGGCGTCACCCCTGAGAGGAAACTTCCAAAGAAAGAATCAGGCAGGTACACTCGCTGTTCAGCAATATTCTATCTTCGGCAACCTCTGCTGCTGATACCCAGGCAAACAGGGTCTGGAGTGGACCTCAAGCAATCTCAAACAGACCAACAGACAGTCCTTCTGACTGTCAGACGGAAAACTATCAAACAGGAAGGACACCTATACCAAAACCCCATCAGTACGTCACCATCATCAAAGTCCAGAGACAGATAAAACCACAAAGATGGGGAAGAAGCAGGGCAGAAAAGCTGGAAATTCAAAAAATAAGAGCGCTTCTCCCCCTGCAAAGGAGTGCAGCCCATCGCCAGCAACGGATCAAAGCTGGTCAGAGAATGACTTTGACGAGATGAGAGAAGAAGGCTTCAGTCCATCAAACCTCTCAGAGCTAAAGGAGGAATTACGTACCCAGCGCAAAGAAACTAAAAATCTTGAAAAAAAAGTGGAAGAATTGACAGCTAGACTAATTAATGCAGAGAAGATCATAAACGAAATGACAGAGATGAAAACCATGACACGAGAAATACGTGACAAATGCACAAGCTTCGGTAACCGACTCGATCAACTGGAAGAAAGAGTATCAGCGATTGAGGATCAAATGAATGAAATGAAGCGAGAAGAGAAACCAAAAGAAAAAAGAAGAAAAAGAAATGAACAAAGCCTGCAAGAAGTATGGGATTATGTAAAAAGACCAAATCTACGTCTGATTGGGGTGCCTGAAAGTGAGGGGGAAAATGGAACCAAGTTGGAAAACACTCTTCAGGATATCATCCAGGAGAACTTCCCCAACCTAGTAGGGCAGGCCAACATTCAAATTCAGGAAATACAGAGAACGCCACAAAGATACTCCTCCAGAAGAGCAACTCCAAGACACATAATTGCCAGATTCACCAAAGTTGAAATGAAGGAAAAAATCTTAAGGGCAGCCAGAGAGAAAGGTCGGGTTACCCACAAAGGGAAGCCCATCAGAATAACAGCAGACCTCTCGGCAGAACCTCTACAAGCCAGAAGAGAGTGGGGGCCAATATTCAACGTTCTTAAAGAAAAGAATTTTCAACCGAGAATTTCATATCCAGCCAAACTAAGCTTCATCAGTGAAGGAGAAATAAAATCCTTTACAGATAAGCAAATGCTTAGAGATTTTGTCACCACCAGGCCTGCCTTACAAGAGACCCTGAAGGAAGCCCTAAACATGGAAAGGAACAACCGGTACCAGCCATTGCAAAAACATGCCAAAATGTAAAGACCATCGAGGCTAGGAAGAAACTGCATCAACTAACGAGCAAAATAACCAGTTAATATCATAATGACAGGATCAAGTTCACATATAACAATATTAACCTTAAATGTCAATGGACTAAATGCTCCAATTAAAAGACACAGACTGGCAAACTGGATAAAGAGTCAAGACCCATCAGTCTGCTGTATTCAGGAGACCCATCTCACATGCAGAGACATACATAGGCTCAAAATAAAGGGATGGAGGAAGATCTACCAAGCAAATGGAGAACAAAAAAAAGCAGGGGTTGCAATCCTAGTCTCTGATAAAACAGACTTTAAACCATCAAAGATCAAAAGAGACAAAGAAGGCCATTACATAATGGTAAAGGGATCAATTCAACAGGAAGAGCTAACTCTCCTAAATATCTATGCACCCAATACAGGAGCACCCAGATTCATAAAGCAAGTCCTTAGAGACCTACAAAGAGACTTAGACTCCCATACAATAATAATGGGAGACTTCAACACTCCACTGTCAACATTAGACAGATCAACGAGACAGAAAGTTAACAAGGATATCCAGGAATTGAACTCATCTCTGCACCAAGCGGACCTAATAGACATCTATAGAACTCTCCACCCCAAATCAACAGAATATACATTCTTCTCAGCACCACATCGCACTTATTCCAAAATTGACCACATAATTGGAAGTAAAGCACTCCTCAGCAAATGTCAAAGAACAGAAATTATAACAAACTGTCTCTCAGACCACAGTGCAATCAAACTAGAACTCAGGACTAAGAAACTCAATCAAAACCGCTCAACTACATGGAAACTGAACAACCTGCTCCTGAATGACTACTGGGTACATAACGAAATGAAAGCAGAAATAAAGATGTTCTTTGAAACCAATGAGAACAAAGATACAACATACCAGAATCTCTGGGACACATTTAAAGCAGTGTGTAGAGGGAAATTTATAGCACTAAATGCCCACAAGAGAAAGCAGGAGAGATCTAAAATTGACACTCTAACATCACAATTAAAAGAACTAGAGAGGCAAGAGCAAACACATTCAAAAGCTAGCAGAAGGCAAGAAATAACTAAGATCAGAGCAGAACTGAAGGAGATAGAGACACAAAAAACCCTCCAAAAAATCAATGAATCCAGGAGTTGGTTTTTTGAAAAGATAAACAAAATTGACAGACCGCTAGCTAGACTAATAAAGAAGAAAAGAGAGAGGAATCAAATAGACGCAATAAAAAATGATAAAGGGGATATCACCACCGACCCCACAGAAATACAAACACCATCAGAGAATACTATAAATGCCTCTACGCAAATCAACTAGAAAATCTAGAAGAAATGGATAATTTCCTGGACACTTACACTCTCCCAAGACTAAACCAGGAAGAAGTTGAATCCCTGAATAGACCAATAGCAGGCTCTGAAATTGAGGCAACAATTAATAGCCTACCCACCAAAAAAAGTCCAGGACCAGATGGATTCACAGCTGAATTCTACCAGAGGTACAAGGAGGAGCTGGTACCATTCCTTCTGAAACTATTTCAATCAATAGAAAAAGAGGGAATCCTCCCTAACTCTTTTTATGAGGCCAACATCATCCTGATACCAAAGCCTGGCAGAGACACAACAAAAAAAGAGAATTTTAGACCAATATCCCTGATGAACATCGATGCAAAAATCCTCAATAAAATACTGGCAAACCGGATTCAGCAGCACATCAAAAAGCTTATCCACCATGATCAAGTGGGCTTCATCCCTGGGATGCAAGGCTGGTTCAACATTCGCAAATCAATAAACGTAATCCAGCATATAAATAGAACCAAAGACAAGAACCACATGATTATCTCAATAGATGCAGAAAAGGCTTTTGACAAAATTCAACAGCCCTTTATGCTAAAAACGCTCAATAAATTCGGTATTGATGGAACGTACCTCAAAATAATAAGAGCTATTTATGACAAACCCACAGCTAATATCATACTGAATGGGCAAAAACTGGAAAAATTCCCTTTGAAAACTGGCACAAGACAGGGATGCCCTCTCTCACCACTCCTATTCAACATAGTGTTGGAAGTTCTGGCTAGGGCAATCAGGCAAGAGAAAGAAATCAAGGGTATCCAGTTAGGAAAAGAAGAAGTCAAATTGTCCCTGTTTGCAGATGACATGATTGTATATTTAGAAAACCCAATTGTCTCAGCCCCAAATCTCCTTAAGCTGATAAGCAACTTCAGCAAAGTCTCAGGATACAAAATTAATGTGCAAAAATCACAAGCATTCTTATACACCAGTAACAGACAAGCAGAGAGCCAAATCAGGAATGAACTTCCATTCACAATAGCTTCAAAGAGAATAAAATACCTAGGAATCCAGCTTACAAGGGATGTAAAGGACCTCTTCAAGGAGAACTACAAACCACTGCTCAGTGAAATCAAAGAGGACACAAACAAATGGAAGAACATACCATGCTCATGGATAGGAAGAATCAATATCGTGAAAATGGCCATACTGCCCAAGGTGATTTATAGATTCAATTCCATCCCCATCAAGCTACCAATGACTTTCTTCACAGAATTTGAAAAAACGGCTTTAAAGTTCATATGGAACCAAAAAAGAGCCCGCATTGCCAAGACAATCCTAAGTCAAAAGGACAAAGCTGGAGGCATCACGCTACCTGACTTCAAACTATACTACGAGGCTACAGTAACCAAAACAGTATGGTACTGGTACCACAACAGAGATATAGACCAATGGAACAGAACAGAGTCCTCAGAAATAATACCACACATCTACAGCCATCTGATCTTTGACAAACCTGAGAGAAACAAGAAATGGGGAAAGGATTCCCTATTTAATAAATGGTGCTGGGAAAATTGGCTAGCCATAAGTAGAAAGCTGAAACTGGATCCTTTCCTTACCCCTTATACGAAAATTAATTCAAGATGGATTAGAGACTTAAATGTTAGACCTAATACCATAAAAACCCTAGAAGAAAATCTAGGTAGTACCATTCAGGACATAGGCATGGGCAAGGACTTCATGTCTAAAACACCAAAAGCAATGGCAGCAAAAGCCAAAATTGACACATGGGATCTAATTAAACTAAAGAGCTTTTGCACAGCAAAAGAAACTACCATCAGAGTGAACAGGCAACCTACAGAATGGGAAAAAATTTTTGCAACCTACTCATCTGACAAAGGGCTAATATCCAGAATCTACAAAGAACTCAAACAAATATACAAGAAAAAAACAAACAACCCCATCAAAAAGTGGGGAAAGGATATGAACAGACATTTCTCAAAAGAAGACATCCATACAGCCAACAGACACATGAAAAAATGCTCATCATCACTCGCCATCAGAGAAATGCAAATCAAAACCACAATGAGATACCATCTCACACCAGTTAGAATGGCAATCATTAAGAAGTCAGGAAACAACAGGTATTGGAGAGGATGTGGAGAAATAGGAACACTTTTACACTGTTGGTGGGATTGTAAACTAGTTCAACCATTATGGAAAACAGTATGGCGATTCCTCAAGGATCTAGAACTAGATGTACCATATGACCCAGCCATCCCACTACTGGGTATATACCCAAAGGATTATAAATTACTCTACTACAAAGACACATGCACATGTATGTTTATTGCGGCACTATTCACGATAGCAAAGACTTGGAATCAACCCAAATGTCCATCTGTGACAGACTGGATTAAGAAAATGTGACACATATACACCATGGAATACTATGCAGCCATCAAAAAGGATGAGTTTGCGTCCTTTGTAGGGACATGGATGCAGCTGGAAACCATCATTCTTAGCAAACTATCACAAGAACAGAAAACCAAACACCGCATGTTCTCACTCATAGGTGGGAACTGAACAATGAGATCACTTGGACTCGGGAAGGGGAACATCACACACTGGGGCCTATCATGGGGAGGGGGGAGGAGGGAGGGATTGCATTGGGGAGTTATACATGATATAAACGTCATGCACATGTACCCTAGAACTTAAAGTATAATAAAAATAAAATAAAATAAAATACGCTGTTATAACGTTAAAAATAAATAAATAAATAAATAAATAAAAATATATAATATATAATAAATATAAACATAAAATAAGTATAAAATGTAGATGACCCTGGACTTGGCAATACATTTTTTGATACAACACCGTAAGCATAATTCCATGATAGAAAATGGAAATTTGGACTTTATTAAAATTAAAATCTGCCTTGAAGTGACACTGTTTAGATAATAAAAACAACTGCTTGGAGAAATATTGGCAAAACACTTATCTGATAAAGGATTTTTATCCAAATGTAAAAGGATTCTTAAAACTCAATAGCAATAATAGAACAATGAGCTTATTTAACATGCATAACATCTGAATAGACAATTCAACCCTCAAAATATATAGATGGTAAATAAGCATATAAAAATGTGTTTAGCATCATTTATCATTAGAAATTTAAGCAAGCAACAATGAGGTATCAGTAAATACCTATTTAAATGGCTAAAATCCAAAGAACTCACACTACTACCCCTGGCAAAGATGCAAAGTAATGATAACTCTTGATTAACTGCTGGTAAAAATTTTAAAAAATCATGGTACCACCACTTTGGAAAACAGTTTAATAGTTTCTTCCAAAACTAAATATAGTTTATTACATTCCAAAGCATCCATATGACAATAGAGGCAGGGTTAAAAGGGTGATAGTGAAACTTGACAAATACTACCTCAAGACAGGTGATCAAGGTTAACATTAATGGTGACTACTTATATTCCATATGATGTGATGAAAATGAAACTTTACTGCTTCACCTTTTAAAGATTTTACTTCTGTGGTCTTTCTCCCCAATACGTACTACTTTTATACAGCAATGGAAACGAAATCAGATGAATCATAATTGCAGGGTGTTCCTCTACAAATACTTAACCAATAGTTCTAAAAAATGTAAAGGTCGTCAAAACAAGGCAAGTAACAACCAGAAAGAGCCTAAGAAGATATGACTACTATATGTAATGTAGTAGCCTGAATAGGATCCTAGAAAAGAAAAAGGGACATAATGTAAAAACTGAAAAAGTCTGAGGAAAGCATTGACATTAAGTAAAATTAGTTAATATACTATTAACTCATTAATTATGACAAATGTATTATACTAATATGAAACATTAAAAAATCATAGAAACTGGACAATATGGTATACATGAGAACATTCAGCACTCTCTTCCTAATAACTTTGTAAATTTAAAACTCTACTTTTTAAAATATGCATTTAAAAGTTAATATAATAAAGATCTGTGCAGTATTTTCTGGGATGTAATTTTTCAACTTATTTGAGTTAATACCAAAAGTATGATTTGCGTGAATTGAGTATGATTATTGGATCACATGGTAAGAGTATGGTTAGTTTTGTAAGACATCCTTATGCTCTTTATAGTAGCTTTATTCATAATTGTCAAAACATGGAAGCAAAACATTTTTGTCTATAAGTCACATATAGCCTTTGACTTTGTACATGCTTAAGCTATCTTAATTTCAATGAAAGGTCAATGTTTAAACAAAGAACCTTTTTTTTTGTTTGTTTTTTACGAAAGCTAAAATATATAGCCAATGGAAAAGAAGTTATACTTAATTTTTAAAAAAATCAATAATCTATAAGACCATATGTGGAGAAAGGAAAAGGAAGTACAAAATAAGGCATAATTTATTTAACATTTTCTTTTATAAATCCAGCTCTGTTTTTTAAAAGCAAATAAGCATGTTGGTAAAGGTATGATGCTATTATCTCATCCATTTCTGTTTAATGATAGTATTTTCACCCTCTAGTTAATGGCAAAGTTGTCTAGATAATATTTTTTAAGGCAAGCTTAAAGTGTTTCAAAAAAAAAAAAACTAATTTCTTGCAGCATATTTTAATATGTCAAAAATAATCTATATGCTTTTTTATAATGTCACATATGGAAATATATTTTGATAAAAATTTAACTACAAACTAAAGAAAAGTTAATACAAAATTTATAATTGCAATTGAAATGATATCTTGAATGGCAAATCATTTATACTCTGTGAATCAGTGAGTTACTAAGCATCATCCATTCTTCACTCCAATTACAATATATTGATGTTTCTTTCCATTTCTTTACCACTTTTAATCCATATACTGTAGACCAATTGGATTATGGTAACCATAATTTAGGTGTTTTTCTTAAATGTAGTTTTTCCTCATTAAAATGAAAATATTCTAGAAAAAAATTATCTCTGTTAAGAGATAAGAAATATGATCTTACAAGAGTTGAATAATGAAACCTCAATGCAATCATTTAAATTCTCATTTTAATCATCTACAAAAGGCAAATAACTAACAATACCAATATGCTGTGATGACTCAGATTGAGATGAGGCTGCATACATCTCCCTTCTCCCACACACACACAAACGCACATGTATGCATGGACATTTACAGATATAGTGATACTATTATCAATTATTTTCTATTCTAGATTACTTACAGAAAACCAATTTCACTTCACAGAAGACAAACTCTGTTTCTAATAAGTACTCTTTAATACAGCTATTTAAAATTTCTGAGGCCTACTCATACAGCGTGTGAATTAAAAAGGAAAATATTGGCCGGGCGCGGTGGCTCAAGCCTGTAATCCCAGCACTTTGGGAGGCCGAGACGGGCGGATCACGAGGTCAGGAGTTCGAGACCATCCTGGCTAACACGGTGAAACCCTGTCTCTACTAAAAAAAAAAAAAAAAAGCTAGCCGGGCGAGGTGGCTGGAGCCTGTAGTCCCAGCTACTTGGGAGGCTGAGGCAGGAGAATGGCGTAAACCCGGGAGGCGGAGCTTGCAGTGAGCTGAGATCCGGCCACTGCATTCCAGCCCGGGCGACAGAGCGAGACTCCGTCTCAAAAAAAAAAAAAAAAAAAGGAAATATTTTTTTAAAAATGACATTAAATTTAGTCTCTAAACATTTAAGCATGTTAAAAAGCATTATAAAATTATACATTTGTAAGTAGCTGAGTAATGAGCAAAACAGAAAGTTCTGACCTTTCCCCACCCCCAGGCGTAATCTACAATGCACTTCATTCCTTAGTTCATCTGTGACACTCACAGTCTTGTGGCTCTTTGTAACTCCTGACATCACTGACCCCAGCACATTCCCTACAATCACTTTATTCCTGACTGTTTATTCCATTTAGGATTATATGAACCTGGGAGACAGAAATAAGAGGGAACTGATGAAGGTACATTTCTGCCTATTATTTCTTCTTCAAAAAGGATACTATAATGTGAAGGCACTTGTAGAATGGTGCTCAACCTAGAGATCTGAGTTTAAACACCGCTTTATGAAGAAGTTGATGTAGTAAATGAGATTTTTAACTCTATTTTGGCAACTTGTTTGCTTAATTCTCTTCTTCTATACACAATTTTTTCAAAGATTTTTCTAAATTTGATTTTTCTCTTGCTTAATCACACCATATCACTCAAATCTACCTGCTCTCATAGCATCAACTGACCAGTTACTGAGTTTACCACCATTATGATCATCAAATATAGAAAACTCACTTCATAATTTATAAAAGTGCCAACTCTAAAAATTCTGAAAACCTTTTTCTTTATCTTTCTTAACAAAATCCAAGGATAATTTGAGATACCTTCTTTCACTTCTCTCTTGAATATTATTGTTCCTCAAGATTCTCGGTCATCTTTTGCCTGAGCCACTTTGTTTAATCCTATGCCTTATTGGCAATCATGTTGTGAATATTCTTTCTCTTAAATTAGCTGCCTCCTTTGCCTCAGAAACCTAACTAAGTGTGCGCATTTGTGTATGAGATGGTAAATGTGACTGAGAACATGTGTTTTAGAGTGAGGTCAATCCATGCACCACTGCTTATTGATTGTGTGAGCTTGGGCAAGTCCTCAGTCTTTCTGTGCTTCAGTTTTCTCATTTTATTTTTTTATTTTTTACTCTTTTTATTTTTATTTCTTCAGACACTATGGTGACTTAAGTTTTCTCATTTTTAAAATGGGGCTATGACTATTTACCTCACAGGATCATTGTCATAACCAAGACAGTGGACTAAAGAAGGATTGGTGTCTCCCACATAGTAGGTGCATAATCAATAAAGTCAGCCACTACTCCCTTCAAAAATAATGAATAAATCAGCTGTCTCTTCTCCATTACTCTATCTCAGTTTTATTTTAAAATTTACCATTTTTTCCCTTTTCTAGTCTCCTTGCTAAAATGTTCATCATTCATACTGCTGGTAGCTATATTAGCATTTCTGAAACACACATTTTCACTCCCTTCCTATAATTTTAGTCCAATCTGTGGTAGGTAAAATTTGTTGCTTACTTTCTAGAGAACAAGCATAAATTATGACAACTTTTGTATCTGTTAATTTTATCTCTTCTAATTTTCCTCTTTGTATATGTTTTGAAAGTACAATATATAATTCATACAAATAAAAAGCTGCTTATTGTGCAGGTCATAGTCCTTAAAGAAGTGAAACATTAAAAATATCAGGTATATAGAATCAACTACAACCTTATTAAAGGCTTCCACAGTTCATAATATTGTCTATTGAGTGCAAATAAAAATAAATTACATCTGTCATCTCCAATATTTACTCAGCTATCTTTAATTGAATGCCTGTTATATGCCAACTATTATAATGAGCATGTTATATTCAAATTATTTTTTGGCTTATATAAAATTTATTTGTTTAAAACTATTCCTTTATTTTTTAAAAGATGTCATTTAAGATGACAGCTATTTGTGAAAGGAAGAAATATTGTTCATGTTTTCTTAACTACTGAATTTAAGTTGGGCTTTATTTGTTAGAATAACCTAACTACAAAGGTACTATAAAAGTGATACGGTTCATATTCATCTGAAATTACACATATTTTCCTGTGAAATATTTTTCTGCTAATGTAACCTGTCAAGGGATGTTATGGTTGTAATTATGTGCAATGCTGTCAATGTCTCCATCATAGTTCTGGCTTTCTGGACTTCTTGGTTCAAGAATTTATAAGATGTTAATGGTAATATCACCTGGGATAAAATTACTTCCTCGTTTTAACTCTTAAATACATTATAATCAATATGTGTGTTTAGAATTGAGGAGAATGTCATTTGGCTTGCCATTTTGACAGGGTTTGAAGAATGTCTTTATAAATGAAAAGCTGAGACACATAACATCATACCTTTTGGGTCAAAATTATATCGCCTTTTTCAAATTTATAATGTTTATATTGCTCTAGTTCCCAATAAAATCCAAAGCATTCTGTATTCAGCATGTATAGATACACAGTGACTTCACAAATGTTTTTCTGTTAGTGTTTTTTTTTTCCTTTGCTGCTATTTTCATTTATTTAAATTTTTACCAGGCGGAAATGCAATGCATCAAGCCACTTTCTCTTTGAAAACATAAATGCACAATAATTAGAGACCTAGCGTGCTCTAAGAAGCATGGGATTAGCCCCACAATAATGCGAGCTCACATCTGCAGTCAGTCTAAAAATGTCACACAGGCCTAATTTTGCTTCAATGCAAATGTAATTTGTTTCTTCTCATTTACATGTGGAAATAAATTTGTGACTGTGTTTAACTCATTTTCTATTTAATCTTTAGTGTATCCTTTTGAACTAAGCTACTGGGAAAATAATACACCTGTGCAGGTTGCTACTACTGTAAATTTGTGATTTACAGGTACAAAAGTATTTCAGTATTGCCTAGTGATTTGTATCTTTCTCTAAAACCTCAGTTTCTATCTTGTGATTTCTGAACACTTGTGCTAGAAAATCACTCAGATAGACCTTAAATTGAGTGTATGCTTAAGTGAATCAGACTTCTCCCCTCTTCCTTGCCGTCTTATTGCTCCAACTGGTCTTCCTGGATTTTATTCTCTTTCTTTAGGTCAACAGCGTTGGAGATGTAGTAATTCTACTATTTCAATATTTATGGACTCCCACCAGTGTTATATTTGTATTGCCTCTGTACTAATCAGTCTTCGTTATTATTTCACTACTTTAATGTTGTCTCCTGCACAAGTGTCTCAATTCTTTTAATTGCACTCACCAATTGTTCCTCACCTTGAAACTAGACTAATACTATTAAATTATAATGAGTTCTCAATGTAGTTGACAGGTTCTTCAAAATTGTGACTTTAAGCAAAACCACACACAACATGTCGATCCTCAAATAACATCTTTTCCTCCTCTGTTTTTCATTATAACACTGAAGAGAGAACAAAATTGATTTGTCATATGTTGTTTTGCTTGAAGTCGCAGTTTCCCAGAACCTATGGACAAAGTTAAGTGAGGATTTATTTTATTTTTTTGTTAATCAGCTATATGAAATCTTCAGGAGGCTCTTCATTGCTCTCAGATAAACTGTGAGCTCCTTTACTGAGAATGGCTGCTACTTCTTGATATAATCTCTTCCTAAATCGAGTGCTTATCTTTAATTGTAATTCCTTTTCCCTCTTTGATGAGAAAGCTCCACTTCTCTTACATCCTTAAAGGCATCCAGTGTCACATTCGCCTCAAAATCTTTAGACAGATGCTCTCTCCTGGAACATTTTTCCTTTGGCAATTTTCCCAGGTGATTCAATTTCATCATTTTAGCTTAGATTTTGTTTCCTAGCTTGGATTAAATGTCCTTGCTACATGTCTCATAGACCATTAGACTATTTTGTTGATAGCAATTTGATGATGTTGCTTGTCTAATGATCTGTCTCCTTCACTGAGTTCTTAATTCCTTCCATTGATACCTTATTCCAACTGATTATTGATGAATCCTGGTACTGAGCATATTGCTTTGTACATAGATTGAGCTCAAATATACTTGTTTGAATTATTTTTTAAAACTTTTAGCACAATTAATAATTTAAATCTATAAAATTAACAAGGTGATTAATATATTTGAAATTAAGATGATTATGTAGAACGTTTAATCATGTAGAAGTTGTATTTTATCTTTCTATATGCATCTTTGTGTTATATGTCACATATGAATTTATATTTCATAGATTTCTAAAATGTAGAACTGAAATTGCGAAGAGGTTATTTATAATTAAAATTTGATTTCTGCCTGATCTAGACTACCCATTAAGATATTAGACTTACCATAAAGATTTGATGTGAATTAACAAATAAATTATATAATGGCATAACATAATTTAACAGCATTTAATTGATCTTTACGGTACAGTCGAAAATGCTGACATTTTGAATCTCACAAACCTGAATTTTAATCCAACATATACCACTTACCTGCTGGATGAAATTGTACAATAACAAAAATAAAAGTTACTATTTATTGAGTGACTCATATATGTTTACATAGTCATTCAATCTTCAATCTTACCTTGTTAATTAGCTGTACTTCTCCCCAGTGTACCTATTTGAAAGTGGAAATAATTAAATCTCAGGTTGCCTAAGGACATTAAATGAAGAACATAACTGACATCCAAAGAACACGTTTTTTTCACTGAACTTATTTACTTTTCTTCTTAAAATTTGAGTTTTATTGTGAGGATTGCAGTTTATTTGTTAATCAAGTAGTAGAGTGATTTGTACAGAGAAAACTTTCAATAATTGGTAGTTACCTTTAAAGAAAATAGGTCAATATATTAAACTCAGAAATCCTTTATGTTTTCTTTTTTTTTTTTTTTTTTTTTTTTTTTGAGACGGAGTCTCGCTCTGCCCCGCCCAGGCTGGAGTGCAGTGGCCGGGTCTCAGCTCACTGCAAGCTCCGCCTCCTGGGTTTACGCCATTCTCCTGCCTCAGCCTCCCAAGCAGCTGGGACTACAGGCGCCCGCCACGTCGCCCGGCTAGTTTTTTGTATTTTTTAGTAGAGACGGGGTTTCACCATGTTAGCCAGGATGGTCTCGATCTCCTGACCTCGTGATCCGCCCGTCTCGGCCTCCCAAAGTGCTGGGATTACAGGCTTGAGCCACCGCGCCCGGCCTCCTTTATGTTTTCTTGCCCTCTGGAACAACAGAATTGATGGACTGACCCCTCCTTTCAGTTACTAGGGTTTTACTTATAATATCTTCATTACTGCTTTTTGACCTCCTTTTCCCTCTTTATCTGACCACTTCCACCATTCCTACAGAAGTTGATGAAGACTCATTCCAGGTTTGGTCATTTGCACAACAGAATTTTATATATATATATATATATATATATGGGAGCTCCCATCTTCTGGATAAAAGGAACATGATTGTCACTGTCAGGCATTTTAAGGCTTATTTTTATATAAAAATATTACATGAAAAATATATTTAAATGATTTTTACTCGTCTATGTTTTAAAGGTGTTTTTTGAAAACTAATCAGAAGAGGAATGCTTAGATCCCAGGAAAATTGAAACCATCTGTAAACGAATCTTGGCTGTGCTGTGTTTCAATTAGATTGAAGCTTGGTGTAAAGAGAAAATACAAAAGACCGCAGTAAGTTGCTGACTTAATTATGTCATGAAACCAGAACTTTTCAAAATCAGGTGACTACATAAAGCTTGACCAGATCAACATATCTTGATCATGTTTTTCTTGGCCTTCTTTCCCAAAGAAGGTCCCCAGCTGCTGGTGACATCTCTGCAGTGTAGGCTCTTATTAAATCTACAGAAAGAGCTAGCATTTTCTATACTATTAAGTAATTTAGGGAAAACTTCACTAACAATGTATGTTTTTTTTTTTCTGTTTAAAGGAATATTTACAACATTCAAATTCCTCCGTTTCTCCATCAAAGCACATTGTCATCAAAGCTACTTTGGGGACAGAAAAAAAGCCAATTCCATTTCCCAGGAATCCCTAACAACAATTTTGCTTGGAAATTTCCAGCAATACTTAAAACACTATTTTGCAGCAATTCTTTACGATAAACTGTAAAATACAGTTGCCCAAAAATGACTGACAAATCAATTGTCATTCTGAGCCTCATGGTTTTTCACAGTTCTTTTATAAATGGAAAAACATGTAGACGGAAATTGGTGGAAGAATGGCATCCACAACCCTCATCACATGTGGTAAATTGGACACTAACAGAAAACATCTGCTTGGACTTCTACAGAGATTGCTGGTTTTTGGGTGTAAACACTAAAATAGATACTTCAGGCAATCAAGTTGTTCCCCAGATTTGCCCTTTGCAAATTCAATTAGGAGATATCCTTGTAATTTCTTCTGAACCATCTCTTCAATTTCCAGAAATAAATTTGATGAATGTTTCTGAAACATCTTTCATTGGCTGTGTGCAAAATACCACAACGGAAGATCAGTTACTTTTTGGTTGCAGACTAAAAGGAATGCACACTGTTAATTCTAAGTGGCTGAGTGTTGGAACACATTATTTTATCACAGTTATGGCAAGTGGTCCATCACCTTGTCCACTGGGACTTCGACTAAATGTGACAGTGAAACAGCAGTTCTGCCAGGAATCTCTGAGTTTAGAATTTTGCTCTGGTCATGGTAAATGTCTTAGTGAAGCTTGGAGCAAGACATATAGCTGCCATTGCCAGCCTCCATTTTCTGGAAAATACTGCCAGGAACTTGATGCATGTTCTTTTAAACCATGTAAAAATGATGGCAGTTGCATTAATAAAAGAGGAAATTGGGATGAGCAAGGATATGAATGTGTCTGTCACCCACCATTTACAGGTAAGATTGTTTAAAATATATAATTTTATTAAAATAAACACAACAAATTTATAAATGGTTACTTTACAGAAATCAAACTGCATTTTAAAAAATTTAATAGATTCCTTAGATTTGGCTAAACATAGATTCTGGACATATACAAATCCTATCAGGGATCCTCCAAAATAAGCTTTTCGCTTGACTGAAAGAAGGTTCTTAGAAACATGTTTAATAGTGAAATATCTATATTTATATCTTCCCCAACATCCATTCTTAATGTCTCATACATTAAAACATAAGATTATCAGAATAATATAAAAGCTTTTAGTCACTGAATGAATTCCCAAGATTATGGTATTTAGATAAGTGATAACTTGAAAATGATGTATGCATCTGAGTAGAGAGAGTTAAGGAACTATGGTTGAAGGGAAGTCATTGAAGTCGTTTGGCAGAATTGGAGAGGAACAGATAATTGTGATCCAAGAGCAATGTTTTAAATGGATGTTGGTATGGCATCCAAACCTTGATTTATAGCTGGTAGTGACAAGGATGAAAATAAGATGTTATAATTAATAACCAGTTGTGATAAGCTCAATAAGAGGCAATAATCAGGAAAGGTTGTAAAAAGACGTTTGGCGAGTAATTAAGCCAGAGGAAAGACAATCTAAAAAAAATGTAAATGATGCTGCCTGAGGCTAAAGCGAGGTTTGAAGGGAATAAAACTCTGTCTACTTGAGAATATACTAGAGGAATCTGGGGTCATCGGAGGAAAGTGAAGAGAAAGATTGAAAAAAATGTAGAGAACATTTAAACCTTGGAAACTTGTGAAATAATTTAGAGAGTTTGACAGACCTGGCGTGGAGAGTTACAAGTGAAATAAGACCACGATGACCTAACAAACAGAAGTATTTGACACGGCTGATAATAATAGTATAGGAAAAGAGCAGATTGGTATGTATTTTGGTCATAAGAAGAAGGAAGGTTAGAGCAGAGATAGGTCTAGAGCAGATCACCTGCAGGGATTTCACTGTAATTGTGTTAGGCAGGCTTTAGGGGGATTTCTCCTCCCATGTGCCTGAGGGTGACTCCACAGGAGCCAAAGGGGCTGTGTGGTAAGATGTAATGGGGTCCGGCACCGAGGCGGCGCACACCTGTAATCCCAGCATTTTGGGAGGCCGTGGTGGGTGGATCACCTGAGGTAAGGAGTTCAAGACCAGCCTGGCCAACATGGTGAAACCCCGTCTCTACAAAAATACAAAAATTTGCTGGGCATAATGGCGGGTGCCTGTAATCCCAGCTACTCGGGAGGCTGAGGCGGAAGAATACCTTGAACAGGGAGGTGAAGTTTGTAGTTAGCTGAGATCGCGCCATTGCGCTCCAGCGTGGGCAATGAAGCAAGACTCCGTCTAAAAAAAAAAAAAAAAAAAAAAAAAAAAAAAAAAAAAAAAAAAAAAAGATGTAATAGAAGACCTCACTAAGCCATTGTAGGCTGTAAAATTCACCTAATCCAATCTTTCAAATACTCATTTTGAACTTAATAGCTCAGTACCAAGAGCATTATAGAAATTAATACCAATAATAGCCACTGAATATATTGTCTCTATAACGTGGATCAGATTATCATTTGACTGTACTGGCATTGGTGATAGAAGATGTAAGTTATACCTCTGATTTACGCTGGGGTATATCAGGTGATTAAAGTTAAGGCAGACTAGAGAAAATGTGAAAACACTGAAACTGCTGGTTTGGAGTGAATGACAAAGCAATTTAATAGACAGTCTTTAAAGCATCCATTTTCACCCGTCCAAAGAGTTTTAAAGAATATTTGGTTAGAAAATTTCTACCATGTGTCAGAATATTAATTTGTATGTATGCATTCATAGTTCATGGGATATTATTTTAGTGCTTTTATTATAACTGCATAGAATGGTTTGCTTCTTACTCAAGATTTCCTTCCTTCCTTCCTTCCTTCCCTCCCTCCCTCCCTCCTCCCTCCCTCCCTCCCTCCCTCCCTCCCTCCCTTCTTCTTTCTTTCTTTCTTTCTTTCTTTCTTTCTTTCTTCTTTCTTTCTTTCTTTCTTTTTTCTTTCTTTCTTTCTTTCTTTCTTTCTCTTTCTTTCTTTCTTTCTCTTTCTCTTTCTGCCATAGGTGCTTTAAATCATTAAACTTTGAGCACTATAAAATATCAAAATAATGCTTACTTATTTTTGTAACATTAAGAATACTCCACTTGCCACTTTAGTTATAAATAATTACTTCAATTTTAAAATCAAAGAAGATAATGAATTATGTAGAATTGTGAAAACAATTGAGAATATTCACTGCATTATTTTGTTAGAGCGGTCATAACAAAGTACCATAGACTGGATAGCTAAACTTATTTTCTCACAATTTTAGATGCCAAAAGTCAAAGATTGGCAGGCATGTTTTCTTCTGAGATCGATTTGATTTGGCCACAGACTGCTATCTTCTTCCTGTGTCTTTACATTGTCATTGCTCTGTATGTATCTGTGTGTAAATGTTCTCCTCTTGAAAGCAGACCAGTCACGTTGGATTAGGACGCATCCTACTGACCTTATTTAACCTTAATTGTGTACTTCTCTAAATATATTGTCTTCAAATATAGATACTCTGTGATACTGAGGGTTAGGACTTCAACATATGAATGTGGTGGGGTTGGGTGGGCACAATTCAGCTCGTAAAACTCCCTAAGTTTTAATTACGGCATGGCCTATTGAGCATTATACTGTTAATTTAGTTTTTATGTTTGGAAAACTTTTTGAAACATGATTTTTATTTATATTTTCATTATTTATATTTTCATTATGTTTAGGGTTGCTTGGAGGCAAATGAAGAAAAAAGAGTTCTGCATTAGTCAGGCAAGGATGTCAGTATATAAGGAATTTGAAAGACATCAATGATAATGGCAAAAACTGCTCATAAATTAAATTAAGAGCTTAATTAAACTGAGAAAAAACATACTGCCAAATTACATGCTGTTGTTTTGTAACAACATTTGTCCACTTGCTATGCCTGGGATTTCCAAAGCACATTCCTCTACTAAGGGTATTATAAGATGATTAAATATGCATAGAATGAGCATGTTATGGAAGGCTGTGTTAACCGATGTAGTGGGACCACAATAGTATGTGTAAGTGAGATTTTGAAAATTTACTATGGCAGCAAGTGCAAAGAAGTGTTGAATTTGCAAGTTTGTGCACATATTCTGAGAATCCAGGCAGCCATTTCTCCTTTTGAATTGTTCCCTTGGCTAGGGTATAAGGCTGAGACACAATACACATTTGAATGTGTCACTTTGTAAATTATCATTGCAATACTAACAGTGTATGTTGAAAAACTGGTACTTTTGTGTATTAATATTATCTACCATGAAAACACAATTAAAATTTTAAAATATTACATAAATAAAATAAAGCTCAAATACCACTAGCCAGAAAAAAAAATTTGGATATTATAGTCTGGGGTCAGAAGATAAAAAACTTATGTAAAGTGCCAAAATTAATTTTTATTTCAATTTAAATGCATCATCGTAACATGGTTTCATAACTGAAATTGCATTTGTCAGAATTTGATATTTTCATTATTAAAGAATTGAGGGAAAATTGATGGTTATGATATTGATATGCAATGTAAAAAAACTTTTTTTAATTGTTATAGGAAAGAATTGCTCAGAAATAATTGGCCAGTGTCAACCACATGTCTGTTTCCATGGAAAATGCAGCAATATTACTTCAAATAGTTTCATTTGTGAATGTGATGAACAATTTTCAGGTAAAAAATGCATATATATACATACATATACACAAATAACTTTAATTTTGTCTATGTATTTCAAATTAAATGTGAAATATTTCCTTTATTTTTGAAAAATACAATTTTAGAAGTTATATATACTGAATACTTTTATGGTAAAGTTTAATAAGTCAATTTGGCTAATACAATTAAATCATACTGCTGCTAAATTTTTTATAGCATAAGAAGAATTTGACCAACAGTTCATATGCTTTTCACCATAAAATCACTTACATCTTTCTTCAAACTTGCATTTATGACCAATGAATTTGAAATTGTTCATGTCCTTATTTGGCACTTCTTAACCATGAAATTTTAGATTATGGCCATTTTCACTGAACACATGTTGAGGTTTCTGTTAATTTCTAAAAAAAAGTGTGCTAAAGGAAGATATTATTAAATTTCTTTTTGATATACAATATGCAGATAAAATATATATATTTTTAAATTATACTTTAAGTTCTGGGTTACATGTGAAGGATGTGCAATTTTGTTACATAGGTATGCATGTGCCATGGTGGTTTGCTCATCCATCAACCCATCACCTACCTATATTAGGTATTTCTCCTAATGTAATCCCTCCCCTAACCCCCGACCCCTGACAGGCCCCAGTGTGTGATGTTCCCCTTCCTGTGTCCATGTGTTCTCATTGTTCACCTCTCACTTATGACTGAGAACATCCAGCATTTGGTTTTCTGATCTTGAGATAGTTTGCTGAGATTGATGGTTTCCAGCTTCATCCATGTCCCTGCAAAGGACATAAAATCGTCCTTTTTTTTTTTTTTATGACTGAATAGCATTCCATGGTGTATATGTGCCACATTTTCTTAATCCAGTCTATCATTGATGGACATTTGGGTTGGTTCCAAGTCTTTGCTATTATGAATTGTACTGCAATAAACGTTCATGTGCATGTATCTTTATCATGGGATAATTTATAATCATGTGGGTATATGCCCAGTAATGGGATTGCTGGATCAAATGGTATTTCTAGTTCTGCATCCTTGAGGAATCACCACACTGTCTTCCACAATGGTTGAACTAATTTACACTCCCACAAACAGTGTAAAAGCATTCCTATTTTTCCACAACCTCTCTAGCATCTGTTGTTTCCTGACTTTTTAATGATCACCATTCTAAATGGCATAAGATGGTATCTCGTTGTGGTTTTGATTTACATTTATCTAATGACCAGTGATGATGAGCATGTTTTCATATGTCTGTTGGCTGCATAAATGTATTCTTTTGAGAAGTGTCTATTCATATCCTTTGCTCATTTCTTGATGGGGTTGCTTGCTTTTTTCTTGTAAATTTGTAAGTTATTTATAGATTTTGGATATTAGCCCTTTGTGAGATGAATACATTGCAAAATTTTTCTCCCATTCTCTAGGTTGCCTGTTCACTCTGATGACAATTTTGTTTGCTGTGCAGAAGCTCTTTAGTTTAGTTAGTTTCCATTTGTCAATTTTGGCTTTTTTGTCATTGCTTTTGGTGTTTTAGACATGAGGTCTTTGCCTGTGCCTATGCCTGAATGGTATTCTTCTAGGTTTTTGCCCAGGTTTTCTTCTAGGATTTTTATGATCCTAGGTCTTATGTTTAAGTCTTTGATCCATCTTGAGTTGATTTTTGTGTAAGAAGTAAGGAAGGGGTTCAGTTTCAGTTTTCAGCATGTGGCTAGCCAATTTTTCCAATACCATTTATAAAATAGGGAATCTTTTCCCCATTGCTTGTTTGCGTCAGGTTTGATGAAGATCAGATGGTGATAGATGTGCAGTGTTATTTCTGAGGACTCTGTTCTGTTCCATTGGTGTGTATATCTGTCTTGGTACTAGTACTATACTGTTCTGGTTACTGGAGACTTGTAGTACAATTTGAAGTTAGGTAGCTTGATGCCTCCAGCTTTATTCTTCTTGCCCAGGATTGTCCTGGCTATGTGGGCTCTTTTTTGGTTCCATATGAAGTTTATAGTAGATTTTTCTAATTCTGTGAAGAAAGTCAGTGGTAGCTCAATGGGGATAACATTGAATCTATACTTTGGGCAGTAAGGCCATTTTCATGATATTGATTCTTCCTATCCATGAGCATAGAATGTTTCTCCATTTGTTTGTGTCCTCTCTTATTTCCTTGAGCAGTGGTTTGTAGTTCTCCTTGAGGTGTTCCTTCACAAAATGAAGGCAGAAATAAAGATATTCTTTGAAACCAGTAAGAACAAAGACAAGCGTACCAGAATCGCTGGGACACATTTAAAGCAGTGTGTAGAGGGAAATTTATAGCACTAAATGGCCACAAGAGAAACCAGAAAAGATCTAAAATCGACACCCTAACATCACAGTTAAAAGAACTAGAGGAGCAAGAGCAAACACGTTCAAAAGCTAGCAGAAGGCAAAAAATAACTAAGATCAGAGCAGAACTGAAGGAGATAGAGACACAAAAATCCCTTCAAAAAATCAATGAATCCAGGAGCTGTTTTTTTTTTTTTTGAGAAGATCAACAATATTGATAGAACGCTAAACAGATTACTAAAGAAGAAAAGAGAGAAGAATTAAATAGATGAAATAAAAAATGATAAAGGGGATATCACCACCGATCTCACAGAAATGCAAACTACTGTCAGAGAATACTATAAACATCTCCATGCAAATAAACTGGAAAATATAGAAGAAATGGATAATTTCCTGGACACATACACTCTCCCAAGACTAAACCAGGAAGAAGTTGAATCTCTGAATAGACCAATAACAGGTTCTGAAATTGAGGCAATAATTAACAGTCTACCAACCAAAAAAAGTCCAGGACCAGATGGGTTCACAGCCGAATTCTACCAGAGATACAAAGAGGAGCTGGTACCACTCCTTCTGAAACTATTCCAATCAATACAAAAAGAGGGAGTCTTCCCTAACTCATTTTATGAGGCCAGCATCATCCTGATACCAAAGTCTGACAGAGACACAACATCAGTATCCCTGATGAACATTAATGTGAAAATCTTCAATAAAATATTGGCAAAGCGAACATCAAAAAGCTTATCTACCACGATCAAGTCAGCTTCATACCTGATATGCAAGGCTGATTCAACATATGCAAATCAATAAACGTCATCCATCACATAAACAGAACCAACGACAAAAACCACATGATTATCTCAATAGATGCAGAAAAGGCCTTTGACAAAATTCAACAGCCTTTCATGGTAAAAACTTGCAATAATCTAGGTATCGATGGAACATCTCAAAATAATAAGAGCTATTTATGACAAACCCACAGTCAATATCATACTGAGTGGGCAAAAACTAGAAGCATTCCCTTTGAAAACTGGCACAAGACAGGGATATCCTCTCTCACCACTCCTATTCAACATAGTGTTGGAAGTCCTGGCCAGGGCAGTCAGGCAAGAAAAAGAAATAAAGGATATACAAACAGGAATAAAGGAAGTCAAATTATCTCAGTTTGCAGATGACATGATTGTATATTTAGAAAACCCCATCAACTTAGCCCAAAATCTCCTTAAGCTGATAAGCAACTTCAGCAAAATCTCAGAAAACAAAATCCATTTGCAAAAATCACAAGCATTCCTATACACCAATAACAGACAAACAGATAGCCAAATCATGAGTGAACTCTCATTCACATTTACTACTAAGAGAAAAAAATATCTAGGAATCCAACTTACAAGGGATGCGAAGGACCTCCTCAAGGATGAAATATTTTTATAGGAGTTCTATATTTTACTTATTCAAAATCAGTTTGTTGGATAACATTTTCCAAGATTATCATGAAGTAAATGATTTCTATTTATTATTCTTTAGAATGTTTGGCTAAATTTAGATGCTGCAAAGTTGTCAACCCTCTCAATGTACTTCCATTATGCTCTAGTATGTAAGTTTATCCTTGAAATTTAGGAGCCCCCCTCAAATGCTTCCCACAAATCCACCTATTCCAAAGCACTGTTATAATATTTAAAATCTTGTATACTTTTGAAATCTTATTAAATTTGCTAAATGTCTTTCTTGAGTCATGGAGAAATAAACTTCAGTGTTTTATTTAAAAAGTGCAATTTACTGTAATGTTCAAAAACTGATTTCTTTGGTACTTAAATTATTTTAACTATTTAAATTTTTGAAACTGATTTGAGCAAGATGCAGCTAAATGTAGAGCATTCTGTTACTAAAATGTCAAAGCTTCTCTGCACCCTTAGATTCATTTTCAAAGTCATTCTTTGGAGACTTAAACATTTCTAAAATTTGAATGTTGATGAAAAGAAGCAATAAAAAAGCACATTATGCCATGTTACACTTTTTCAATAGTAGTTTTGTCATGACAAATTAGTTCTGTTACTCTATGAGTATTTAAAATTATTTGTGAATTTTGCAATTACAGTTTTTATTTTAGTTGTGTGAATATCATGACCGATTTGTAACAAAATATGAACTATGTGTGAACTACAATACATTTCCTATATTTTCTGCTCCATACTTTTCTATATTTGATCAAAAAATATATTATGCCACATACTTAACAAAATGTGTATTTAAAATATCACCACAGGAACCAATATCTTTAGTTTAGAATATGTCTTGCAGAATTCACAAATTCCCAGTAGCACTACCAATGCTGTCAGATGTCTTGCCTTTGACAGAATAAACTTGCAAAACTTTATTTTAATGTAATGAATTGGAGGGAAAAAGCAAACCGTTATTGGAATTAACTGATTATCAATTTGAAGTTTCTGCTTTTATTAATATAGTTCTCTTTAAAAAAAAAAAAAATGTTTATTTATTTATTTATTTATTTATTTTCAGACAGAGTCTCACTGTTTCACCGAGGTTGGAGTTCAGTGGTGAATCTCGGCTCACTGCAACCTCCGCCTCCCAAGCTCCAGTGAGTCTCCTGCCTTAGGCTCCCAAGTAGCTGGAATTATAGGCACATGCCACCACAGCCGGCTAATTTTGTATTTTTAGTAGTGACAGGATTTTGCCATGTTGGCCAGGCTGATCTTGAACTTTTGGCCTCAAGTTATCCACTTGCCTTGGCCTCCCAAAGTGGTGAAATTAGAGGATGAGCCACCACGCCCACCTCAAGCTGGCATTTTTTAACTGTAAATGAAATTGTCTACTAGCTAAGCTGATACTTTGATAACTATCACTTTACTTTTTGCATGCACACAGGAACTTGCAATAAAAAATGAGAAAAATAATTTTGGGACAGTCATTTGATCTAAATGAAAAGACGTGCTTCACAGAGTGATCTGTAAGAAGACCTTCTGCTTATGCACCTAAATCATCATCAGAAGACAGTCTTCTAAAATATTTACTAACATTTTAAAAAGTAGATGCTTATGATTACTCAACTAATGTATACATTCTGGTTCCTGTACAGTCAGTAATGTCACTAATAACCTACAGTGGATCATTAATAGTGACACAATCTAGGGGCAACTACATATTCATCATCAATTTTCTAGGGAAACAAATTTGAAGCTTAATTTTATTAAAAAGTAAGTATTAATTGTAGAATAAGAAATGCTCATCAGTGCATAGTAAAATATGTAAATAGTTGTAGATTTATAACAAGGGCTGGCAAATTTTTCTGTAAAGGGTTAGATAGTAAATATTTTAGACTTCTTGAGCCATATGGTCTCTATCATAGTGATTCAACTCTGCTATTGAAGCATGAAAGCAGCCACAGACAAACATAACTGTGAATTTCACTATATCAATAAAACTTTATTTACAAAAGTAGGTGGAAGGTCTTATTCATCTTACAGCTATAGTTACCACTGTTTTTACCATACAATAATTGACCAAACCTCTATAGCAATAAAATACAGGCAATTATCTATAAACCCTATGACAAAACTAGTATCCTCAATTTTCCTCTCATATATAACATAAACATAACTCATAATTTCCTGTGGTTCCTACTGACCAAGCTCACTGGCAGTCCAGAAGCATTGTGCTGGAAGAGTAGCATTATTAGTAACCTTCTCAGCATACCAACTGAAATAAGGAGGAATTACCTACTTTTGTCTGCTTGGGTCTTCAGAGTCCTACAAGCTGTCGTTGAATGACTGATACAATAAAATTTGCGTCTGGAAAGCATTGCAAAAGAGAGGTGGGATATCACTGGTTATATTACCATATTATCCTCATGTGAAAAATAATTTTCTGCTTTTGTATAACTCTATATCTCACACTCTTGGAAAAGAAGATGGCAGAATATAAAATACCAAGTGGTGATTTATCAAACCCATCCCTATTTGTTTTAATGCAACCATAAATAATAGCACTTGGTTAAAACATCCAGGACAAATGGCATTTTAATATTTGTAGAGATCCGAGATACTTCAGCAATATGCTATCTTCTACCCCATGAGCATAAACTGGTGCTATCCTGTGCAAACTAGAATGATTACCCTGTGAAGGTTTGGTAACTATAGTAGGTTTTTTTGTTTTTGTTTTTGTTTTTGTTTTGTTTTTTGCAACATTTTGAGATCTACACACTGTGCCAAAAGTGTATAGGAAGCATCACATTTAAAAGATATATAAAATATGTCTATGTCTATCCATTAGTTATGGCTTAACTGTGTCCCCATCTTGAATTCCCACGTGTTATGGGAGGAATCTGGTAGAAGTAATTGAATCATGGGGGCATGTCTTTCCCGTGCTGTTCTCATGATAGTGAATAAGTCTCATGAGATCTGATGGTTTTAAAAAAACGAGTTCCCCTGCGCAAGCTCTCCTTCTTTGCTTGCTGTAATCCATGTAAGATGTGACTTGCTTCTCCTTGCCTTCCACCACAATTGTGAGGCTTCCACAGCCACGTGGAACTGTAGGTCCATTAAACCTCTTTCTTTTGCAAATTGCCGGTTCTCAAGTATGTCTTCATCAACAGCATGAAAATGAACTAATACATCATCTATCTCTATATTTCATACATATTTTCTTATATTTTATTATTGGTTTCTTAAAAACTTCAGAAACCAATATATGTATATTTTTCCACCATGATCAACTGTGCATATTAATATATATTACTGGATATATGAATCTAGATTCATAATCAATATCATGTTCCAATGAGCCATAGTAAAATTACAGAAAATTAATATTTTTAATGCCTTATCAACCAGTGATTATTATAAAATTAGCCTTTATGTCAAGTTCTCATTTCTCTTGAATTTCATTCCAAACAGAATTTTGGAATTCATATCATTTGGAATATTATAGTTGTCATACCTACAGCAGTTTAATAACCCACATCTAATGCATCCAGACTGCAAATAAGTATGGTGTAGAGTATTCCAATCCTATTTCAAAACTAAAGAGCCCTTATAAAACCAAATTCTTGATTTTTCAGATATCTCCAATATTGTGAAATAGAATATAAATAAGAATCATTAGCCATAAGGTCAAACTTCAATTTCAAACATTACAAAAGTAAAATTAAGAATTAAAATCTAATAGAAAATCACATGAAAATGTATTCTTAATTGTAATCCCAAATTTGAAACATTATGTAAGATTTATGCATCCATTAGAAAGTGATTTATTCAAATTTTATAACTGTAAGATTTATTGCTAAATTTTTAAATGTATGTTTTTGATCAATGCAAGGACATTTCAAAATTATTATGCTATACATTATTAGATAATGACACATTTTCAGATGTGAATTTGATGTAGAAACAGGTGATTGTCAGAAAATAAACTGTTTTTAGTTTGACTAAATTAAAGCTACTATAAACAAATTTAGTTTCAAGATAGGAATGTTTATTTGTAAGGATGTTGGGATGTTTGAACCCAAGATGAGTGATGTTAAAAAGGTTTTGCAATGGCATTCAGTGATGGTAACTTCAGCTACCATTTTGGGCATATAACAAGAGATCCAATCTGACTAGTAGAGAATAGTGTTAGACATTCAGTTAGCAGTTTAAATCAGAGGGTAGACAGAACATTTTCCAATGTAAAGTACATATTTCTCCGTTTGCATAATCCTCACCAGTGGGTAGAATTTATGAAGAATAGAATTTTATTCATTTAAAGAAAAGCAGGCAGGAGCTAAATCAGATATAACTTTTTTCATTATTAATAATTGAACTTTAATCCTATTTTGAAACTCAATTCTGATAGAGGTTGGAAAATTAATCTCTGTCAATTTAACCCTATCTCTAACATAACCCCCTGCCATGTAGAGAATTGAACTAGTCCTTGCTCTCATAAGTGGAATTTTAAAAAATGATGGAGTTACATGAGCTGGTAAGCATACATGTGTAGTCAATGTTAAGGCTTAGTATTTATACAATTTGGAATGATAATTTATGTCAAATGTTTAACACATTTAATAATGTAAATAATTTTTTAGGCATTGAATAGGTGGGAGTTTATATAAGTTTGTTCTGGGTTGCTATTAGTTTTACATTGTCATACTTCATTTTGTAGCATTTTTCTTCTTGATTCTCTAGTCACTATGATAATTACTAGCATTGATAGTGACTGTTCTTTCCAAACACAGTATAATCCACAATAACACAACATTTAAAAGCAGAGGCTCTGTATCGATTACTAACATGAACAATTTCCTTTGCTACCATATTCCATCCAGATAAAGAACTGAATCTTCCTCTGAACCTTCCAATTAATTTCTTCCATTGTGATGAATCCTCCATAGATTTATTGGCAAAACATTATTTCCAAGTGTTCTCCACCCTACTATAAATTTTCTCAAAATAGTTTATGTGTCTACCAACAAGGTTGTGTATACTAAGAACTTAATAAATAGTAATTACTGATAATTATGAGATCTCAAGATGCTAATGAAACTTTAATGCTTGTATTGAGAAATGAGAGTGTAAATTGATTATAAAATGAAAAGACCTGAATGCTCAATAAAGCATATAATTTAGCTAAAGTTATTAAACAGATATATGTATCTACCAATTTGAATTACTTTTTATTGTTCAATGTATAGAACACTTATTTTTTCCTTTTGACTTTTTTTGGTTGACACTTAATAATTACATTTATAGGGTACAGAGTGATATTTTGATATATCTATACAATATGTAAGGATCAAATCAGAGTAATTAATATATCCATCACTTCAAACATTTATCATTTCTTTGTGTTGTGAACATTCAGAATACTCCCTTCTAGCTTTTTGAAAATATATAGTAAATTACGGTTAACCACATTCACCTTACAGTGTTGTAGAACACCATGAATCATTCCTTCTATCTAACTATAATTTTGTATCCATTAACCAAACTGTCCCCATCCTCCTTTTCTCTACCCTTTCCAGCATCTAATACTCACAATTGTACTCACTACTTCCATGAGCTCAAATTTTATTTAGTTCGCCCTTATGAGTGAGAACATGCAGTGTTTCTCTTTCTGAGCCTGACTTATTTCGCTAAATATAATATCCTATAGGTTTATCCATGTTGCCAGGAATGACAGGATTCCATTCTTTTTATGACCGAATAGCATATCATTGTGTATATAGACCACATTTTCTTTATCCAAGCATCTCTCGATGGACATCTAGATTGATTCCACATATTGACTATTATGAATAATGCTATAATAAATATGCGGGTTCAGCTATCCCTTCAGTATACTAATTTCATGTCCTTTGGTTATTTTTAACTACTATTTAATATGCACCTTTCTTTTTATCAGAAAGTCCATAAAGTAGTAAATAAAATAGTTAATCTCATCTCTATTTTACCATTTGAGGAAATGGCAGAAATATAATTTGGAATTATTTGAGTCCAATGATTTGATCTTAAACCAATATAATATTTTGCTTCTCTGGTTTATTCATGAAAATGTCAACGAGATATTTAATAATGTGGTATTATCTGTGTATATTCATTATAAGGCCCATAATATCCTGTAGTCATTGAAAGCCAGTATGGTTCATTCACTCTGCCATTTTTAAGTTGTCTTTTTATTAGTGATATGTAGAAAAGCTGTATATGTCCTGGATAGAAGTCACTTGTCATGTATGCATATCATACAAATAATTTTTTTCTGACTCTGACTTACCTTTTAATCAATTAATTAATTAATTAGAAATGAAGTCTTGCTCTGTCACCAGGCTGGAGTGCAGTGGCATGATCTCAGCTCACTTCAACCTGTGCCTCCTGTTTCAAGCGATTCTCCTGCCTCAGCCTCCCAAGTAGTTGGGACTACAGGCATGTGCCACCAGGCCCAACTAATTTTTGTTGTTGTTGTTGTTGTTGTTGTTGTTGTATTTTTAGTAGAGACAGGATTTCACCATGCTGGCTAGGATGTTCTCAATCTCCTGACCTCGTGATCCACCCGCCTTGGACTCCCCAAGTGCTAGGATTACAGGCGGGAGCCACCACCGCATCCAGCCTACTTAAAATTTTTTTTCCATGTACTTTGATGAGCAAAAGTTTTCAACGTTAATAAAATAAATTCATCATTTAAAAACACATTTTGTATGTTTTTTGCCTTCTTTAGGAAACATTTGCATGTTCCAGAATCCCAAAGAATTTCTCCAATGTGTTCTTCTAGAAGACTTACAGTTTTAGCCTTCTGTTTAGATTTATAATCCACTCAGTTAATTTTTGCATTTCATAGAAGGTTGGTTCGATTTTTTAATATATAGAAATACAGTTCAGCACCATGTGGCACTTTTCTTTTACCCATAGATTTGCTTGGCATCTTATCATAAATAAATTAAACATATATGTGTATATGTCTAGTTCTGTAATCTCTATTCTATTCTATTGGTCTATTTTTCTTTCCTTAGCCAATACTACTGTTTCTTGATTAGTGTGTATTTATATCAAAACTTGAGGTTCTATAAAACAAATCCTCCAGTTTCTTAGTCTTTATTGAGATTGTTCTGACTATTCTAGATCCTTTGCATATACATATAAGTCTTAGAATCCACTTGTCAATTTATTTTAAAACTTCTACCAGAATTTTAATTCAACCTTTTTGATATTTGCCAAATATATGCCAAGGAGTTATTTGCCAAAATGTCTCTTTCCTTTCCTTGTACAGTTACATGTATGGTAGACTCAGAATTCTCCTACTGGTCACTGAGGCTCTGTTCATTTTAGTTCAGCCATTTGTGGTCCTCTCACTGTTCTTCAGATTAGGTGATTTCTTTGGATAAATGTTTGAGTTTACTCATGCATTCTGCTTTTGCCTGGTTTTGTTCATTCTTAAAGGACTTTGTGCAGATTTCCGTGTGTTTTTGTACATAATTTTTGTAGTTTTCAGTGACAGAGTTCATCTGAAAAAAGCTATGCCACCAACAGAATAGCAAATTTCCATGTGGCCTTCTCTCTCTCTTTTTCTTTTTAATTTTCAGAACTTTTCTGTGTTTTCAGTGAAACAAGCAATTCTTCAGTGATTCTAAACAGGGCCCTTTCAAGTAGAAACAGTAATTTGGGACATTTAACTAAAATCAATTATGTAAAATTAGTCATAAAGATCAATTTCTTGTAAAGTGGTCCTGACTTCACTATAATTTGGTAATTGTTTAAAAATGAAATTCACTAATATAAATAAGGAAACCAGTAAATGGAGCACTGTCAAGAGGGTGAATTTAAGGGGAAAGAGAATTAAGTAGCATTTTTCATGTGCTTTTCTTAAGACTAAATGAACCAATTCATGTAAAATACTTGGTAAGCATTTAAATAACTTTAGCTTTTGCTACTTTTGTTATTGTTTGGCATAACAACTTCTCAGTCAATTTTTTTCCACCATTTTGTGAATACAGTCGAATTCAGTATCCTTTTTATGGCATTCAGGTGTTTATGTAATTTATGTCTATCTACTTTTATAAGCATTTTTCAATATTTTCTTAACCAATCATTTGCTCTAATCAACTAGTCTTAGTGATTGTATTATGAACAAGCCATATACACTCATGTTTTCTCTGCTGTCACTCATATTTTGTATCTTCTCTAGAATAAAGTCTCTCTTCTTCTCCTTCACTTCTGCAAATATCCACTTCCTTTACTCCTCCTACTGATTTGCAAAGTTCTTGACAGCAAAGCATGTGATCGATTCAAATTTACGGCCCTCTTTTCTAGCACATATAAGGTATTGAATAAATGTTTGAAAATGAGGAGAGTACAAGATGTGGGGATGTTCTTAATCTTAAAAGAAGTTCAAAGTATTATCATTCTCTTATGACAGACATATTTGAAAATAGGTATGACATAATTTTTTTAGTCTGAAATCACAGAGTTATATTTGAGTATTGTACATTCTTATTGCCATGTGTAGAACAAAAAGAATCACAGCTTTCTCTCCATGTTTTATTAACACAGAGAAAAAAGATTGAAAAATATATCGTTTCTCAAAAATGAAATGTATGATTTGCTACAAATCGCCATATGGAAAATGTGATACCTGCTTATTTTTGACTCAGAGTGTATTTAATTTTTATACTAACTGAAAATTACATGATTGCTTTCTTTGTTTTAAAAGTGAAAAAAAATGTAATAACTGCTTTTAGTCTTGTAGTATTGAATGCATCAATTGGCTCCCCTTGTAGAATGTTGAATTGGCTATCACTGGTGACAGATGTTCTATACATCGCAGTAATACTGCTTATATAATTGTGATAATTTTCCACTTCTAATTTGTCATTTTTAGTGATTTAAAAATCACTTGATGGCTGCCTGAAAAATGACTGACGTTTTTCCTATATTAAGTAATTTCTGCTGGTAAAGTGCAAGTCTTTTAATGAGTTCTTGAATTCTGTTAAAGTCTGCATATTTTCAATCTTTGTTCAACTAAACAGGTGTGACAATTTATAGAACTCCATGTAGAAACATCTCTCTAATTATTCCATCTTGGGACTTAGAAATGTGTTTTATGAGGAAATGCCATAAGCTTATTTTTTAGATACAGGAACATTTCTGAACATATGGCTTCAACTTTTATTTAGTACAAAAACTTGAAAATGAAAATCTAGAAAGTTAAATTTACAAGGCATTTTACCTTTTCTCTGTGGGTAACCTTATTATTGTATCTTGTCTGTGATAGTGATATTACAGTTTCAGAAGCTGGCTATAAAAGCACAATACCGTAATTATTAAAGTGTCATCATCTTTTCAATAGATATCGTACTGGATTTCTTAGAATGTTGATTTGATTTGTGTGAATAAAAATTCTAAATTTTTACAACCTACTTCATCATGTTCAGGCTTACTTTAATAACCCAATCAAATTCTTATTGTATAGGTTTAAAAGCAATTTTAGGTTGGGCACTGTGGCTCATATTTTCTCCCTGACAAAATGTTATTTAAATAATTGCTCTTAAGAGGTGTTATACTTGTATAATGAAGAATATCATTGAGATAGTGAGAAATACAGAGTGAACATCACTTTTGGCTTACTGAAATCATGTAATCGGTTCTGTAATATTCCTTATTTATTATTTTCTGAGTCTAAGATTTTAAAAATGGAATAAATTTAATTACTCCATGAAGAGAAAGCTGGGAAAAGTTCTATGTCTCTCTTTCTCTCTCTCTCTCTCTCTCTCTCTCTCTCTGTCTCTGTCTGTCAGGGGGTATAAAAATTAATAAAATGAGTATATACTTTAGGTAAGGTAAAAAAGTATGTCAGATGATTTTTATTTCAGTTAATTTAAAATAGTTATTGACCAACGACTTTCTGATTAAATCTCAGATGTTAATTTTAAAATGGTGCCTTCTTATACTTTTTAGAATATTTTCATAGAAAAGTAATTATCTGGCTACTTATCATTAACTAAATATAAAATTATTTTCAAATAGATATCCTTGACCACACAGAATTTCATTAGTATAGCATTATGTGTAAATTTATCCTATAATTTTGAATTTTCAGTTTATTTTAAAATTTTGAAATATTGTTAATAAACTCATTGTTCCACTGGGTATATATAAAGACCAGTGCTAGAAAGATTCAATAAAACTATTATTGAATAAATGAAAAGCAGTAGTTCTTTTATCTCACCTAATATAGTTTGTTTTTATGACCCAAAACCAAGAACTACTTGTATATTTTTAGTGTTTTGAACTCTATACAATGTTTTCATACAAAGATGGTGTTCAATAATTTTAACTATGAGAAAATAAATACAATAACCATTAAGTACTATATATATGTGTGTGTGTGTGTGTGTATGTGTGTGTGTGTGTATAGACAGTTGGACTAGGAAGTGGTTACTTTTCCCAAAAGAGACACTATAATTTTCTCAGTAAATTTATTTTGAATGCTGATAAAACACTTTTGTCTGAAAAAAATCTGACTTTTATCAAGAGCTGAAATTCTAGGATTTTAGTCTATATTGCACAAGCATATTTTTTCTCTATGTCTTTGATCTATGTTCTTCTTATCCTCAGCCAAAATGCAAGTCTCTCTGGTTTTGACATTCTCAGCAGCTCTCATTTCTTTCTTAACTTTTCCCCCTCTGTTGTTCACATCTAGTTCTTTCAGCACTTTTAGTTCTTAGTGCTCTTTCATCTTCACTACTCAAAGTTTTTACTGGTCATCTATTTCTGTGTAATAAACTAACCCTAAATTAAGTAGTTTAAATCAATAACAACACTTATTTTTGTAAATCAGCAATTTTATTTTGATTTTGCTCTGATCATTGTCATTGGGGTGGGTATTGCAAAGACTGGGTACTAGAATTATCTAAAGATTGCTTCCTCACAAATCTGGAAGTTGATGCCAGCCATTGGCTTAGATGTTAGCTGATGCCATCTGTTAGAAGACTTATATACCGACTTTCTACATGGCATTGGCTTCCTTATACATGGTACTAAATTCCACAATAAGCTTCAATAGAAACAGTGAGCTGTATTAACTCTTATGACTTATCCTCAGAAATCATACACTGTCATTCTCTGTATATTATATTTTCTGAGGATTTTATAGAAGCCCATTTAGGATAAAGGGGTGGAGAAAGGTCTGGAAGATCAATTTTGGTTGGAAATTTTGCTGAAGCAATTTTTGATAGTCTACCACATGGCACATTCTTTTTTCCTCTTTCTGCAGCTTGCTATAGAATGATAGAAAGCTATGAATTTTACCATGTACCATTCCCCATGGGGGTCATTATTACTTCCTCTAAGTTAACAATTGCATTTATTAAACTATTGCTTTAGACATGTTATTCAAAATCTGCTCCTTCTTTGAGCTTCATGTCACCTTATATCAGCTTCACTACTGCTTTTAGCTTTGTCTTTTACTGTCTTCTTGGTTTCTCCTCATTAATTGATGGATACACCTACTTGATAGCCTTTCTTTTCACATACAAAGCTTGTCATCTGTATTTTAAAATCTTACTTCAAAATTTTTGATCTCCTAAACTGCAAGGAAAATCACAACCACTTTAATGTAACAACTCATCCACAAAAATGCCAAGAACCCCATCATTACTCTAAAAAACACCGGGCCTTGGACCTTGTTATCCTTCCAGTTCTCTCACTTTCTGAATTATTCTACATTTCCTTTTTTTTTTTTTCTTGAGACACAAATCCCATAACCAACAGTGTTATTTTTCCTGTGGAGGAAATTTTATTTTCTGGAAAAATATTTCATTTTAAGTTCAAGGACTTCAATGTCACCCCATGCCTGCTGTTTATTAATCTTGTCCAAAGCATTTAACTTTTCTGAAGCTAATTTTTTTTCATGTGCAGTAGTTGGGTAAAAAACAAGAGCATTATTCTGAAGTTTAGTTAGATCTTGTATCTAAAATATAAATATTGTGCTTAGCCTCTAGATAGTACTAAATTATTAATTATTGGTTTTCTCTTGCATGTTTGTACTTTCATAACTAACCAAAATCCAGGTATCACAGTTACTGACCACAGTTGTTGGAAATCCCAACATTTTTTAAAGCTTTAAAAATACAGTGACCTATAATCTCAGAACTACTGCCGATACATTATTTCCATCTTTTCTTAGGTATTGACACAGTAACCTCTTTAATTGTTTATTGCTTCTTTTTCAAATTCTGCAAGATTTTTGGGTTTGTTTGCTTTTGGTTTAATTTATCTTTCCTAAAGTTTCCCTTACTCCATCCTCATCAAGGAGATTGTTTTTATCTCCTACACAGAAATGACATATCAACTTTATTATTTATCAATTTATTCTTAACCATACAGTTGCTTACCTTTTTTCTCTAGTTTCATTTGCTTGGATCTGTCTACATACAGTAATAACATTCTGACCTGAATTTCTCTCCTTACCGATAGCCTAATGTAATATATTCACATGAATTTAGCACCATTGGATTCATTGTTTGCTATATATTTTTTAATGTCTAAGAACCAGGGACTTAATTCCATTAGATTACTTGATAGAAGTAGACTACCTATGAGGGTAAATTATTTCATTTCATTAAACCAGTGCCATTGCTTATGAAAGCATAACCTAGGGACCCTAGGAGTTTGGACCCAGGGAAAATTATTTAGATTGTTAGCACACAAGAGAGGATATACCAAATAAGAGCACATTCTTTAAAAAAAAAAAAAAAAAAAAAAACTGTAAGTCTTTGGAGAGAAACAATTTTATAAAGTCAATATTTACAAGAACGAACCTAGGAATTAGGTAAGAAAAATAGTGAGTTTTAAATAAAATATACCTAAATACATAAACCAGTTAATGAGATGGAGTGATGGCTCTCAAATACAGAAATATAAATTGTTTAGTGTTTGACTTCCTCTCATTTGAACTTTATCTCATCTGTAAATTTTTCCTGTCAGTAAAATCACATTTTTGTACAAATAAGACACTTTATATTTCTGTTTGTGTGCTATATGACTGAATCCTATACTCTAGTGAATTCCAAATAATTTGTAAGTCATAATGAAGAGTTGTTCAAGAAATTCAAGGCATATTATTCAAAAGCTCATCAAATTTGTAACTGTTTACATTACAAAATTTTTAAGTTAAATTTGTTCCACAAACTTTTCCATAAGAATATGTATCTGACATTTTAATGATAGTGTAGATATGGAAAATATAATTCGCAAAATAATTATAAAACATCTCCCACTTTGTTATCATCCTAACATACTGCCTTCTAAGAGAAAACATGAATCTGCCAAACATATCCATATTCTTCCATGATGGTTATGTTTACTAGACATAAATGGCATTCAGACTTACAAAATATTTTGTTTTCATTACATTTCATCTTCAACATTGGTACACACTTCTTTATATGGATCTTCCAACTCTATGATTTTCTTTTTGAGAAATAATTAAACAAATACATATTCCAGTGCATCACATGATCCCCTTCAAAGTGCGTGGAAACTGACAATATGATGTTAGTTTGTGTCCAAAATATATGTATTGTTTATTCAGGCACTGAGTAATGTGAATTAAAGTGAGATGAACAAATGCAATCATCTTCATATAGACTATATATAGAAGAGTTTAACAGCATAAGACATAACATAATCTAACCAAATTTCTTCTCCCATTTAGGTTCTATATTTAGTTTTTAAATATGTCTCATTTAAAGCTATAATGCCATGAAAATGTTATTTAATATAGTTTAACATGACAATACCATGTTATCTTAAGGTTAAAATATCTTAAATATTTTATTAGAAATAGAATAGTAATGGTAATTTACATAATCACATGATTTCTATTGTGACCAAGAATACAAATAATTATGTTTCATATAAGAGAAAATATTAGTCAACTAATATTATTTACCATAACATTTATTTTACAGTAAGGAATATTTCTCTTTCTAATGGCTCTGGATACAGAGGTAATGAGATCATATTCTGAATTTTCAATTACATCAACATAAATTACAATGATATCAAAGTAAGAGCTAGTGAAAAGCTGGTTGTGATATGCTAAGCAAGTTGTCCAAGATCTGAAAATCACTGATTTTACTCTCTTGTACTAGTATAATATACAATCCCAGCATTCATTGTCATTTATCTTTGTGTTATTAGTTGATTTTATAAACTTGTTTTTGTTTTTGTTTGTTTGTTTGTTTGTCTTTGTTTTTGTTTTTGAAACAGGGTCTCACTTTGTTGCCCAGGCTAGAGTGCAGTGGCGTGATCTCAGCTCACGGCAGCCTCAACCTCCTGGGCTCAAGTAATCCTCCCACTTCAGCCACTGAGTAGCTGGGACCACAGGCACAATTTTTTTTTTGTAAAGAATTTTTTTTTTTTTTTTTTTTTGTAAAGATGAGGTCTCACTATGTTGCCCAGGCTGGTGCTTTTGTAAACATTCTATGGCATCTTTTTTTGGTTTTTGTTTTTGTTTGTTTATTTGTTTGTTTGTTTTTTGAGACGGAGTCACGCTCTGTCACCCAGGCTGAAGTGCAGTGGCACAATCTCAGCTCACTGCAACCTCTGCCTCCTGGGTTCAAGTGATTCTCCTGCCTCGGCCTCCAAAGTAGTTGGGATTACAGGTACGTGCCACCATGCCCAGCTAATTTTTGTACTGTTAGTAGAGACAGGGTTTCACTATATTGAACAGGCTGGCCTGGAACTCCTGACCTGATGATCTGCCCTCCTCACCTCCCAAGACATCCTTTTTTTTATAGCTTCACCTCTGATTTTAGAACTAAACAGTATATCCACATCCATCTTCTTAAGTGGATTTGGCATGTAGGTAACAACTTCTCTTCTTGGTATTACACTTAACAACTTACAAATTAATGTGAATGACATGTCAAATTCGAGAGATTTACAGTTAGCTCTCTTTGATTTGATTATAGTACTAACATAAATATCAGTTTTATACCAGCTTGGTTACTTAAATATTACAAATTATTTTCATGTCTTTGGACTAGCTAACACAGTGCTTGCCATATGTAATAATTTAAAGTTTAAATGTGATATCTATTATATAGCATGGTTAGTGACAATATATTGTATTCTTGATTAATGAATATTACTTTTAATGCAAAAATATTAGAATGTTTATTTAGATTGGTCAGGCTATATCAAGGACATCTAGCTTCATAAATTTTAAAACCAATCTAATATATTAAATTAAAATTGAAATTAATTAAAAATAATAACAAGTTCTATTTATTGAGTACTTGCTACATATTAGGCAATGTGTTCATTGTATTTTATGCACTATTTACATTTACTCTTCAGAATGATACCAAATAGTATTTGCCACCTTACTTCCCATTGCACCCATTGATTAGAGAAAAGAAAGCTCAGAAGGCTCTCAAGAGTTTTAAAATTTCTAAAGTCTATACCTTATTAGTGATAAAAGGAAGGTTTTTAAACATTAATGACATCAGCAGGTTTTTCTCCTTCATTCTCAGTCGGAGACAGTATTTTAATTGCTGGCATATACTCTTGCTTGCTATCGGCTCTTTAAAGTAAGCACATTTTAAGGAAGATGGTATTACCATAAAGTCTTCGAGAAACATCCTTTTCCTGAGAAAGTATTATTTTGTATCTAATCTCTAATATACACAATTTTAAAAAGCCATACATAAAATTTAAAATGCCATGTGGAGGAAGCTTGTGCATTTTTCTTTGATGTGATTTTAAGTCACAGTGCAATCTGGCAATTGCTATACTTAGGCTAAAGCTAGGGACTTAAAATCTTTGGAAATTTACTTACATCATTTCCTCAGCAGATGCTTGGCAGAATAGATGCCTATGTATAGCTGAGGAAGAAAGTTTTTTGAGGATAGTGAGAGATTTGTTGAAGTTTGAATTCCTCTGGCTTTTTGTGACTAAAAAAAAAAAAAAAAAAAAAAAAAGAGCTGAATGGTATTCACCAGTATTAATGGCAAAATGTCCCCTTTTCTTGAAAAATATAAATTTTAAAGAAAATTCAAGAAATAAAAAATACAGAGAAGAATAATTTTAAAAGAAAAACAACATTTGATTTTCATGAAGTTCATGTGACTCATAGATGTGAAGGTGTATATATTTTCTTTCATACTTTGAGTTTTGATCCTATTTTTAGATTCACTGACTTAAAATATTTGATAAAAGAATATATGAAAACATTATGTCCTTGAAATTTTTAATGGAAAAGAAATACATATCTATGTATATTTGCTAGATGGAAAATGCAATCTAGTAATTTTTATGAAGATTTTTAATGAAGATTCAAAAGTATAACTGAAAGAATTTCACTGAAATTTTTTTTTTGAAAACTCACTCTGTTTGAACTACTCATGACATTATATGTCAAAAAAATTGGTTGTTACCTTACTTCTTCCAATTTAATGATTAACAAAGTTTATGAACTCATAAAATTTGATGTATTATATAATGTCGCTAGAATTGGCAAATACAAATGGGAAAAGTCCAGTTAAATTTGAATTTCAGAAAAGGAATGGATATATTATTATATCTCATATCTTGAATGGGAAATACTTATACTAGAAAATATTATTCTATCAGAAATTCAAATTTAATAGTGTATGATATGTATTATCTGCCAACCCTAGAAGCAAAATTGAACTTTGATTTTATTTCTTCTTTGCTTCAGAGAAAATTTAATTAGATCAAAGAAGTAAAGAAAAGTATTTAAGTAGAGAACACATAAAATGTTAAAAAGAGTGAAATATTCCTGATACCATATCTCATAGAATCTTAAAGTTTTAACATCTGCGAAAGACATTAAAGATATCCTTCACAGAAGTGAATAAGACATTTCTTTGGAAGAGAATAGAGTTTCAGTTTTGGTTTGTTTTTCTTGAAATGTAATAATCACCAGAACTGAAATTGCTCTCTCAGAATTCTTCTTCTATTGGGCTTCCATAGAACTTAACACTACTTTGCAATCATAGGTATATCAAAGTATAGGTTTGGCCGGGCACAGTGGCTCAAGCCTGTAATCCCAGCACTTTGGGAGGCCGAGACGGGCGGATCACGAGGTCAGGCGTTTGAGACCATCCTGGCTAACACGGTGAAACCCCGTCTCTACTGAAAAATACAAAAAAGCTAGCCGGGTGAGGTGGCGGGCGCCTGTAGTCCCAGCTACTCGGGAGGCTGAGGCAGGAGAATGGCGTAAACCCGGGAGGCGGAGCTTGCAGTGAGCTGAGATCCGGCCACTGCACTCCAGCCCAGGCGACAGAGCAAGACTCCGTCTCAAAAAAAAAAAAAAGTTTAGGTTTTTTATTTGTGATTTCCTTAATAGGTAACCTTTGTCCGAATTAACCAAAGGCACCCAAATACTTCAAAGGACTCTGGAATACAGAAGGGTCATAATGAAAAAGGAGGTTATATTCAGCTCCTGACATGCAAAATAGGGCCATGCATCAAAAATAAATAAATAAATAGATAGATAAATAAATAAGTTTAAAAGACTGGCTATTACGTTGTAAGTCCATTCTGAAGCACTTAGGTCATAGACTTCTCCCTCACTGTCCATAATATTCTTTAACTAAATCTAATGTAGCTAATCTAGCTTAGTGGGAATAATAGCAAAGTCCTGGAGGAATTAAGAATAAAATTTCCTCTATTGTTGCCCCAAAAAGCATGAGAAGAAGGCTTTGAAAAAAGAAAACAGCAAAAAGAAGTTAGATATGTGTCACTGTCGCTTCTTCTAGCTTTTCCTCTGAGTAGGAAGAAGCATCAGAACATTTCTTGCCGTGATTCTCTATTTAAGGTTATGGAAACAGAGCCTTTTGTTACTTTCCCTTTAAGGACAAAGTGTCATAGGAATGCTCAGGAGGTTAATTTTCCTGAGCTGCCCTTAGTTCTTCTCTGGTATAAACCCAAGAGAGAAACCACTGAGAGTCTGGCTGGAGACTCTGGGGAAAGGAGCAAACAGGGCATTGAAGTTCCCACAGTCAGCGATGTGACTTCTTTATTTTCAAGAGTAATGTTTACATGATAGTAATTAATCCCTTCTAGCTTGGAGACATTTTAGGTATATCTCTCAATATATTATCTTTGTCTGTGGCTTTTTTTTTTTTTTCCAAAAGAAGAGCTATATAATCAAAATCTATACATTCTTCTTAATATAATTCTGTCATGGATTTTGATTCTGTCTGAACAATGACCCCACACCATTATTTTCTAGTGTTAACCTATATTTGTGGCTCTTTTTTACCTATGTATTTTTAAGTAATGTTATTAAGCATTATTAAATATGTAATTTAATTCGGCTTAAATTAATAGGATAATTTGGAGAGGACAGTATACTGTTAATTCATGAAATCTCATAAAGTGGCATGTCTCTTCACTTATTCAGATTTTTAAATCTTCATTATGATAGTTTCTGTCATATGGGTCTTGTATGATGTCTGTGTGTGTGTGTGTGTGTGTGTGTGTGTGTGTGTTTAAATAGTCACGTGTATCAGATAGCTTTGTCATTCTAGAGAATAATATATTATTTCTGATTTTTTTTAAATAACTGTTAGTCTTTTGGTAAGGAAATGGCATTAAATGTTGGGCATCAATCTTGTATTCTGCAACTTTGTGGAACTCTTGTATTCATTCAGTGTTTTACCTATTCGTTCTATGCATTTACTTGCTAGATAATCCAGTTTCTCTGCATATGGTTAGAATAACTAATCTTCCAATTTTTAAATTTTGTTATATGAGTGAGGTAAAAAGGCCTCTGTGTTTTGACTCCTACATTGGTATTTCTTCATTACTAGATGATATCTGTAAGCTCAAATGCCAGCTGGTACCACACTAACATTTTTATATATATAGTTATTTTAAAAATAGTCCAGACAAGATTTTTAGCTATTAGATTGGTGCAAAAGTAATTGTGCTTTTGGCCTTTACTTTCAATGGCAAAAACCTCAATTACTTTTGTACCGACCTAATATTTAGAGCCTGCCTACTTTATATAACCTGTAAAACTACATATAGCATCTGCTGGGCATTGATGAGCTAGAGCTTTGTAGTGATAAAGCCTAAGCTGCTACTGCCCTTAAGAGGTCTCTGACCCAGAAACTTTCGATGGTGCTGCTTAGTTATCACTTGGACAAGTAAGTCTCTCTCTGATTCCCTTTAACCTCAGGAGTTTCCTTGTGTTCCTTCTCTTCTGGATGGTGGCCTCCTCACAACTAGTGTCTGAAGGTCTTAAGTTAGAGAGATGTCACCTCTCATGCGACCTTGTCCAAATGCTACTCAATGAAGTTTGTGTGTGTTCCTGTCTTTTTTGATCACATCATTTTTCCTTGATCAACCCCCGAATCTTTCCAATCTCCACATATCTCTTATTTCCATTTTGTTTTTCTTTTTGATTTGACTAAGACCTCTAGGACAGTAGTAAATAGTTGTACCAGTGAGAATTATAACAAATTCTCATATTAAAGGGAATTAATTTATTTTTTTCCATTTCATATGAAATATACATTGTCCAACATATTCTCCCATGGTTTTATTTGTAACTATCCTAAAGGAATTTGTTTCTGCTAAATGGTACATATTATATTTTATTTATTTTGAGGATTTATTTCTTTCAACTCATTTGCTTAATGTCATATTTTATATTCTAGGTCTAAGTGTCAACAAGGAAATATCTTTTTTTTTTTTTTTTTTTTTTTTTTTACTGAATCCCTTAATAAAAATGTTAAATACAAAATTATTCAACAAAATATTATCTTATATTTACTGCTTCCATTACCTCAATACCTTTCCTAGTTCCAATCCTTAGTTTTAGTAGTATTTTTTGAAATCATATATACATTATAATATAATGATCCAGAACAATTATTAAAATTTGTTACACTATTATACATTTTATATTGCTGAGGGCAATGTAATTTCTAAATTGTTTTGCTAATTCTCTGTCCCATTAACATTTCTTTCTCAAAATTGTAGAATTTTTTTTCTCTTATTGATTGATTGATTAATTGATTGACACAGGGTCTTACTCTGTCATCCAGACTGTAGGGCAGTGGCACAATCACTGCTCACTGCAGCCTCAATTTCTCAGCTTCAAGGGATCCTCCCGCCTCCCTCATGAGTAACTGGGACCAGCCAACACGCCCAGCTAATTTAAAAAATGTTGTAGAGATGGAGTCTTGTGATGTTACCCAGGCTGGTTGTGAACTCTTGGGCTCAAGTGATCCTCCTGCCTCGGCCACCCAAAGTGCTGCGATTACAAGAGTGGGAGTAAGCAATCATGCCTGGCCCGATTTTGTTTTGGTATTAGAAAGTTCCTCCAATTTGTATTTTAAAAATATATGTATTTATTTCAATGTTAATTGTGGTTTTCTCTGACTCTGATATAAATTTCATTCCAATTTTTATTTGTCTATAAATTCCAACTTATGTTACCCTTCTCCTTTTCCATTTCATTCTATTATCTATCTTTTTTTGTTTGGTTAGTTGGTGTTTGTTTGTTTGTGGCAGAGCCTCACTCTGTCACCCAGGCTGGAATACAGTGGCACAATAATGGCTTACTGCCACCTGGAACCCCTGGACTCAAGTGATTTTCCCACCTCAGGTTCTGAAGTAGCTAGCACGGCAGGTGTACATCACCACACCTGGCTAATTAAAAAAAAAAAAAATTGAGGGGAGATGAGGTCCCATTATGTTGCTCAGGCTGTTCTCAAACTCCTGGACTCATGTGATCCTCCCTCTTCAGCCTCCCAAAATGCTGGAATTACAGACGTGAATCACCACAACTGGTTTCTGCTATCTCTTTATCTCATTTTTTTTTTCCTCTTCGTGTTCTTCTCTTTTCATTTTATAGGAATTGTATGTTCTTGAATATGGCAAAAGTTTTTTCTTACTAATGTAGTATACTATAATGTAAATTGTATTTTATTTTGGTATTCAGGACAATGGTTCTATTCTCTATTTTTGTAGAATTTATCTATAAATATTGCTATTTGTTTTTTCAACATTACTTAAAGAAGTGAAAGCTACCCCAATTCAGAAATTTTTAGTAATTAGGTCATGTGGATCCCTTTAATCCTCCTCTCTATTCATTGAGTAATGGCAAAATAAATGTCTCAGTCCCACACGTGGAACACAAGGTAAGTTTCCAATCCAGTCAATGGTTCTTGTTGGACATCTACAGATTCTCTAGTCTACTACAGTGGATTCTGCTTCTATGCTCTGAATCAACGGAAGCATGAAAAACTGAAGTTTCCAGACTCTCTCCTGTATGCTCACTTGGAGTATTATATGGAGTTGCTGTTTCAGAATAGATGCAAAATGAATGAGGAGAGATGGTTTAGAGGAGATAGGGCTCCAATTTATTAAAAGGTGGCATGTAACTTGGGTTTTTAAGGGGGCAGATATTGGGAGATGGATGATGAAACTTTGTACTTTCTTTTAGATGATGAGAAGACAAAATATTTGTATGTTGATCACATTAACTTTGATGTTCGTAGAGATTCAACTTTGGCATTTAGTTGTGTTACAAACTTTAATCTTACTTTCAGTTTTCACAGATATATTTGACATACTTTGGGAGATATTTTATCACGCACTACAACTCAGACATGCTTCAAGCCAGACAGTATAATTTGCTATTCTGTAGTTAGCAAAATTTAACTACCTTCATGGTACAGCCAAGAGAAATATTAGACATTTCTACCCAATGTAGTTGTATATCTGATCTTACAAACTATATCCAAAAAGTCTTCTTTGCTTCTTATCTCCTGTGTCGCCTGTGATCTTGGTTGTATGTATGAAATAGCAATTAAAATACATGAATGTATATACTTTTGAATGATCTCTGCATTAACTGGGGCCTGAGTAATTGTGTAAGATTAGATTACATGACAGTTTACATCCATTTATCAGAATCCAATATATAGAAGAAAATTGAAAATGTAACTGAAATTTGAAAAAAGAAAATAGGTAGATTTTTGTTTAGGCTAAAGATGAAAGAATCAAATCATGCATTTTTATGAAATTAAATATATTAAAAGTAGATAATATCACAATATATTGAAATAATATACCATCACAATTAACCCATTTATGCCTGAGATTGCAATTTTTTGAATTTTTGCAATCAGACCTTGGTGATGACCTTGAGCAGTAGGATATAAATAAATCTCACATGCTTAACACTCCAATAATGGAACACTAGGCATAAATGGGTCAAGAGGGAACTTGAAGTATATCTCAGTGTTTATGACTGAGTGGTCATTTACATAATTGTATTTTATTTTAAACTCAGGGTTTATTTTTCTGACAAATATTTTAAGGAGACAAACTATACTTTTTAAAATAAATACATCAAGCAATATTTGATCATGAATTATTATTTTTATATGCATACAGAAAATATTTCTTGCACAAATTAATTTATAAATTATTCTTCATCACTGAACAAATATGTATTGATCACCTTCTATATGTCAGGCACTGTATTAGGTACTTGGAAAACATAAATAATTTTATGTTAATATATGATAGGTTAATAAAAATAGAAAACAGTAAAACAATGTGAGAAAGTCAGCAAATGCTAAGCGAATAGGTTTACCAATTTTATACCAATTGTTTACAAGGTGATTAGAAAAAATCTCATCGAGAAAGTGATATTTCATCTAATATTTGAGGGTGTAAGGCAATTAGCAATGACAATTATTTGGAGAAGAAAGTTCTAGACAAAAGAAACAGCTAGTGCACAACCAGGAGTGTGTCTTGGATGCAATTAAAAGAGTAGTAATAACAGGGAATTACGTCAGATAAGCAAGTAAGAGTCAGAACCTCAGATACCATCTGAAAGACTTTAATTTTGATGCTGAAATGGGGAGCTAGTGCAGAGTTTTGAGCAAAGGGGTAATACGGTCTGATACATTTGGAAACAGTCATTCTGACTGCTGTGGTGAGAGGGAAATACAGCAGAGATGAGGGCAGGAGTAGAAGCAGGAAAACCAGTTAAATGTCTTCTCCAGTCATTCATGTAAGAAAAGAAGTTTTGCATGAAGTAATATTATTTTGAATACCTTGGAAATCAAGAGAAAAAGCTTGATTATTGAAGTATAGAAAAAAAATTCAGCTAAATAAAATGTAAATATAATTAGATTGAAATGCATACATGTTAAAAATTTGACACATTCACAACACATATTAAGAACCGTAAAAAGTATACATATTTAAAATGCAAGTCATATAACTAACAATTTTACATATATATTGTGAGAGAATTAATAGTTTTAAATTTAATGACTCTATGAAATTATACACATTAAAGTTCCTGTAAAATTTAAGAGTAATGGTGTGGGCCGGGCGCGGTGGCTCAAGCCTGTAATCCCAGCACTTTGGGAGGCCGAGACGGGCGAATCACAATGTCATCCTCGTGAAACCATCCTGGCTAACACGGTGAAACTCTGTCTCTACTAAAAAAATACAAAAAACTAGCAGGGCGAGGTGGTGGGCACCTGTAGTCCCAGCTATTCGGGAGGCTGAGGCAGGAGAATGGCGTAAACCCGGGAGGCGGAGCTTGCAGTGAGCCGAGATCCCACCACTGCACTCCAGCCTGGGTGACAGAGCGAGACTCCGTCTCAAAAAAAAAAAAAAAAAAGAGTAATGGTGTGATATCAAAATACAGTGAAAATAATAATGGAATATTTCAACAGTTGCTTGTATGTTGTAGTAAAGACATACACAATTCTAAGAGAAAATATATTATAAATAATACACTAAATAATAAATAAAATATACTATAAATAATAAATATAATTCTAATATTTCTACTTCCAGTTATTGTTCAATGCAAAGACTTAAATGTAACTTGTTAAAGGAGCATACCCAAAATTGATTTTGTGTGTGTGCACAGTTCTGTGAATCTTTACACATATAGATTTGTGTAATCACCATTATAATTAGGATATGAAATATTTTCATTCACACCAAAACTTCCTTCACACTGTCCCTGTGCAGCCACACCCTCCCTCACTTCAAACACTGCCAATTACTCATCTGTTCTTTGTCATTGTAGTTTGACTTTTCAAGAACATTATATAAAAGTATCATACATAACATGAGTTCTTTAGGTTGACTTCTTTCACTCAGCATGTATTTGAAATTGATCCAAGTATTGTTTGTTTTTATAGCTCACTTATTTTATTTCTCAGTAGTATCCTATTATACAAATGTCCCAAAATTTGTTATGCAATGGCCAATATAAGATATTCACTCATTTAAAGACATTTGAGTTATTTCCATTTTTAATGATTATGAATAAAACTGCTATAAGCATTCATGAATAGGATTAATGTTTCATTCCTTAGAGTAATAGGTTTTCATTCTCTATGGTAAATACCCAAGAGTGGCATTGCTAAGTCATATGAAAGTATATGTTTAATTTTATAAGAGACTGATAAATCATTTTTCAGAATGGCAATACTGTAATGCTACTTCCTATCAGTAAAGTATGAGAGTCCCTGTTAATTGGCATTTTCATTAATAATGGTTGTTTTTACTGTTCTATTGTTTTAGTTATTCTAATACCCTTAAAACTTGAAAAGGTACCCTTAAAACTTGAGAGTTTCAGGCTGATCAAGGAAGAAGACATGATCATGAAGTGGCAATAGCATTTAATTGTGTAGGTTTATGATTATGTGGGAGGGGCATACACTTCTGTTTCAGGAACAGAAGCAGAAGTCCAGAACCCACATAACAGAGAGGGCAAAGGAACTCCAGGAAGAAGGGAATGTGAGAGTGAGCTTATACATCTGGGTGATGTATCTCAGCACTATAACTGGAAGTCGATGAGTTGGAGAACTCCAAAGATCAACAGTCGCTTGGTGTCATCTGTAGCCTCAGAATGTGTCTTATCTATGACTAACAAATGTTGAGTAAAGTTTTCCTAGATATGTAATGGAGCTAGGCTCTAAATGCTTATCAGGAGTATGTTTAAAACAATTGCATCTGTGAAAATTAGTGTTTGGCATCATTGGGCTTTTGAGATAATGGTCTTAGCCTTCTGTGAAGAAGTAAACAATGGTAGAGTTAATTTACCAAAGCCATTGTTGCCTCATTTATATGACAGAAGAAAGTACAACTATATATGGCGTTTGATCCAATCAATCACATCAATTAAGTAATACAATTTCTCAATAGAGAATCATAATATTTTATCAATATCTGGATAAACCAAACTTGGAAAATACATCTTTGGCAATTTATATTTTAATGCTTGATATAAAAACAGTATTTGACCTTCATGTATGAAGAGTATTATGGATCATTTAGTAAACTTCCTTATTTAGAAGTAGAGTTGGGAACATGTTAAGAAATTCATATGTGCCAAATCTTTTATAGTAATGAATCATGTTAATGGAATAGTTTTTCAATTTAATAATGTAGTGTAAAGTAGTCAGTGTGTGTTTGTATGTGAGCTAATCGATCTATATTTTAAGTTTATTTGGCAACTGTTGTGTTGTTTGTAGTAATCCATTGATTTGTTCAGGCCAAAACGTCACTAGATATTACTGGAAAAAATGTTCATATACTTGACTGAAAAATTGCCAAAGGAAGACTGAATAAACTAAAGCTGACTTTTGGCTCTAGGTCAGCATGAATCTGAGCTAAATAGAACTAATTTTGCTTTAATCTCATTTTTTTCCATCATTAACACTATAATTATTTTCAACTGGCCTGGTCATAATGTGCAAATTATCAGGTCTGATGAGATGAGCTAAACAGTTTCACAACTATGGAAAGTTCTTCCTTACTGTACCATATGTTCTCAAAAGAGAAAATAATTAATCAAGATGGAAGAACAAGGGAACTTTATCTTCTTAGATATTTGACAGAAGTTACATTTTTATCTGCATATTAACAATGCAAACATAGTATAGCTAGTGTAAATTTTTATTTTATATATAATAGAGATTGTTGCCTATTTCTTACCTTGTGGATTTATTAATTTATATGTAAGTTTAGAAAGATGTGATTATCTCTAGGGAGGAAACAGCAGATACCGTAACTCATGGTGTCTCTCTGGATAATTTCTTCTTTCCTTTTATTTTTTCTTTCTCCATTCTTTCCTTTCTTTTAGAGGAGATTTTATGTATATGTGTGTATGTGTGTGTGTGTGTGTGTACATACATACATATACACATAAACACACATATATACATATATACACACATGTATCAGTGATGTATATATTAAAATATATACAATAAAATTATATAAAATACACAAACACACACACACACACATACCAGAAAAAGTATAGACAAAGAAGAAAAGAAGATACAGTAGTAATCCTTTTAGATAATTTCTATTTAGGAAAAACAACCAAAATACAGTGATTACTTTGTGGGAATGAACAATTTATCATACTATGACTGTAAACATATTTTCAAATATTTTAGTTTGTTTTAAATATTTATGGGTTTAAAAATAGTCATTTCTCCATATAAACAGGTATTTGAGATCTCTTGAACAGTCTTCTGTTCAAGACTCTCTGTGAAACTTTTTTATCCATTCATTCACTTAACAAATATTTATGAAACATTTACTAGGTGTTAGGCACTTCTTGCCTTAGCATCTTTGGTATAAAGTTGTATAATAATATTTTATTTTTTCTTTTTCATTCATTAAATTGTCAGATTTAAAATATCATATACTCTTCATTATAGGTACATTTATATTAATTACTTGCATATTCTGAATACTGATTTTGAAAGTTATAGTAGGTTCTTTAGTCATTTTGTTTCACACTTAAACTGTAATGTTCTCTAAATTTACTCTGCTTACCTGTGCAAAATAATGTACAGATAATGACAGCAATTATTTTGAATTAATATCACTGGCATTTAAAATATCACTATGAACATCAATTGCTTCATCTTTTCTAATAAGTGTAAATATTAATTGAATATCCCCAGTCTCTGTGACATATTCACACAGCATATCCTCTTTCTCATTTTTTCATATACTGTTACAGCTGGCCTTTCAAATCAGCAGGTGCATCTTGCTCAATTAATTTTAGCAAAGTTCACTTAGCAGGAGCCATCTTATCAGATTTTAATGACTATGTGTATAATTCTATCATAGCAAAAGTGTTTCTCTCTGATTTTCATGTTTTCAATGTTTAGAACAAATCCTATTAAACATCAACAATTTTAAAATTATATAAATTTTAATTAAATTTTTTGTAAGATCATTTTGCAAGTACATTACAAAGTTGTGAAAATAAGTCTCTCTATTACTTCTCTCTCTCTCTCTAAATATATATATGCTATTAGGATTGCAATAGTATTGGCAATGATGTTTTATTTGAAACATTGCAATTTCTCCTCACTGTCTGGCAAAATTCAATATTTTTAGTAGGCAACCAAAAAATGTCTTTGTTTACCCAAACTGTTTTCACAATTATATAAGATAAATGTGTATGTGCCTTGCAGGCAAATATAAACAGGTAGCTTAGATTGGGTATACCCTAAATTCCAAACTTTTAATGCATTATATGCACTTGATTAAATTATGTAAATCCTGAACTTAACAACAGAAACTTTATTTCTGAGCAATTCTATTAACAGAAATAATTGACATTACTTCAGCTTTAAAGTGATAAATAGGAATTGGAAAATTAGTCATGAAGTTCTGGAAACATTTCCGAGAGCACCTTATTTGAGTCAGCATAAATTATGCTGTTTTTAGGTATTCACATTTTGTCTTCATTTGACAAGTAGGATTCCCATGGGATATTCCCTGAGGTTAGGCTGGGAACAAGTATAAGATGGGTGAGGGAGGATTGAGAACTGAGACTACAAAGATGAATCCATAGTTTCTGTCCTCAAGCAAGTCACAGGTTGGTGGAGAATGAAGACAGAAATGTATACAAATAAATTATGATGGAAGATGTGAAGTGCCATGGTAGAGAATATATGGTTGCTATAACAAACATTCAGTAAAGTACTTTATGCATGATCAGATTTGAATTTTACAGTGATATCTTGAATGACAAGTGTAGGGGATAATTCAGAGTTTGGGAGGTTGCAACTAACCTCGTTATATTCCAAAGATGCTGGTCCAAACTTAGTAGTGCCATCAAGGAAACAGACAATGACAGATACATGTTCAAAATCCACATGGAAAAACTTTCCATATAGGATTTTATGAGTGGTGAGGGATGAGAAGTTAAGAAAGAGGATTGCTTCCTGGTTCTCCCTGGATAAAATTAGGAAGACAATATAGCTTTGAGGGTAGGCAGAAATAATGGTGTAATTTTGTATTTGCTGAGCTTGAGCTACTACTGTGGGCCATTTAAAAAGATGAGATGACTGATATTTGAAAATTTTTACCAAACTTGTACACATCTAATTGTGTCTAGGAACATATGTAAGAATGTTTAAGCTTGATTTGTAAGTGAAAATATTAATTATCTTTAGCTTTGTAACTTTCAGCTTGATTCTGTGACAATGTAGCATATTGGGGTAAGCTTGATTTTGTTTTTGTTTTTGTTTTTTATTCACCAGAGTGTGGTAGATTATTTTAGGATAACAAAACAAACAATAGCATTTATTTAGAACAACAAAGATTTATTTCTTACTCATACAAGGAAACTGCAATTTCAGATGATATTCCAAGGAAACCATCAAGCAAAGGATAGTTCAACTTTGCAATTCCAACATCAATTCCAATCAAGGATTGTTGCTGCACTGAAAGAGAACCTTAGGCCAGGCACAGTGCCTCACACCTATAATTCTAGCACTTAGGAAGGCTGAGGTGGGAGGGTTGCTTGAGGCCACAAATGTGAGACCAGCTTGGGCAACAAAGTGGGACCCCATCTCTACAGGAAAAAAAAAATTAGCTGAGCATGGTGGTACATGCCTGTGGTCCCAGAAACATAGGAGCCTGAGACAGGAGGATCACTTAAGCCCAAGAGGCTTCAAGAGCCGTATTTGTGCCTCTGCACTCCAGTCTGTGTGACAGAGGGAGACCTCGTCTCAAAAATAAAAATAAAAAAAACAAGAAACAAAAAAACAAGAAAAGAGAGAGAGAAAGAACCTTGGAGAGGCATCAGCAATTAATTGTTTCCATCTTTAAGTGACATATGACATATGTTCCATCTGCATAGATTTATTTAGCTAAAATCACTCATAAAACCATGCCTAAACTCAAGGGGGTAAAGAAGTTCTATACTGACCTTCATGTTCTCAGGATTTAATGGTAATCAGCACTAATGTCTTCAACAGTTTTGAAGTCAGAAACACTTGGATTTCTCTATATAAGATCATATTGTCTACAAACAGGGACAGTTTGACTTCTTCCTTTCTAATATGGATATGTTTTATTACTTTCTCATGCCTAGTAACTGGTTAGAACTTTCAGTACCATGCTGAATAGAAATTGTGAAATTAGGCATAAAGGTACATACTTCAAATTTGCTGTGAGTTTTGTTTTTTTAAATCATGAAGGGATGTTGAATATTGTCAAATGCTTTTTATGCATTTATTAAAATTATCATATGCTTTTGTCTTTCTGTTAATGTGGTATGTATCATATGTATTTATTTTATGCATAATTTATTTTGTACATGTATTTGCATAAATTAAACCCTCGTTGCATGCCTGGGATGATTTCCACTTGACCATAGTGAATGTTCTTTTTTTATAATTATAAATTAATTATACAAGAACAATGGTAATGAATCTTAAAATTAAATCTGAATTGTATTAAGTTATTAAGTATAATTTTTTTTTTTTTTTTGAGACACAGTCTCATTCTGTCTCCAGGCTAGAGTGCAATGGCATGATCTCGGCTCACTGCAACCTCCACCTCCCAGGTTCAAGCAGTCCTCCCACCTCAGCCTCCTGAGTAGCTGGGACTACAGGCGCACGCCACCATGCCCAGCTAATTTTTGTATTTTTTAGTGGAGACGGGGTTTCACCATGTTGACCAGGATGGTCTCGATCTCCTGACTTGGTGATTAGGCTGCCTCGGCTTCCCAAAGTGCTAGGATTACGGGCGTGAGCTACCTCCCCTGGCCTGTTCTTTTTAATGTACTGTGGGATTGAATTTTTTAGGATATTGCTGAAAATTTTTGTATCTGTGTCCCTCAGAAATATGGCCTGTAGCTTGCATCTCTCTCTCTCTCTTTTCTTTTTCTTTCTTCTTTTCTCTTTCTTTCTTTCTTCCTTTCTTTCTTTCTTTCTTTCTTTCTTTCTTTCTTTCTTTCTTTCTTTCTCTTTCTTTCTTTCTCTTTCTTTCTCTTTCTTTCTTTCTTTCTTCCTTCCTTCCTTCCTTCTTCCTTCCTTCCTTCCTCCCTCCCTCCCTCCCTCCCTCCCTCCCTCCCTCCCTCCTTCCCTCCTTCCCTCCTTCCCTCCTTCCCTCCTTCCCTCCTTCCCTCCTTCCTTCCTTCCTTCCTTCCTTCCTTCCTTCCTTCCTTCTTTTCTGCATCCTTGTCTGGTATTAAAATCAAAGTAATGCTACCCTTGTAAAATTAATCTGGAATTATTTCATTCTGTTCAATTATTTGGAATAAGTCGAGGACAATTGCTATTAATTATTCTTTAAATTTTTGGTGGAATTCAGCAGAGAACCCATTAGGCCATGAGCTTCTCTTTGATGGAAGACTTTTTGTTACTGATTCAGTTTTCTTACTAATTTTTGGTATGTTAAATTTTGTTTTTTGACAAAATTTAATCTTAGCAGAGTGTATGTATCCAGAAACATATCAATTTCTCCTATGTTATCTAATTTGTTGGCATATAGTTGTTCTTAATAGTCTCTCATCTGCTTTTGTATTTCTGTGGTGTCAGTTGTAATGACACATTTTTCACCTAATTTTATTTATTTGAGTCTTCTCTCATTTTTTTCTTAAAGATTTGTGAATTTTATCTTTTCAATAATCCCATTCTTTATTTTGTTGACCTTTTAAATTGGCTTTAGTTTCTATATTAAATTTCTTTATAGAAAACCTTAACGATTATATCAAGAAAAACTGTTAGAACCAATAATTTTCAGTAAAGTTTCAGGATGTAAAATCAACATACAAAAATCAGTAGTATGTGTATGCACTAATAGTGAACTATCTAAAAAAGAATTCAAGAAAGCAATTTCATTTATAATATATATAAAAAAATAAGATACATGGGAATCAATTTAACCAAGAAGGTGAAAGATGTATAAACTGAAAAGTATACAACCTTGATAAAAGAAATTGAAGAGGACAGAAATAAACGGACATATATCCCATATTTACAAATTGGAAGAATTGGTATGTGGCTTGTACTACCCAAAGCAAGCTATGCATTTAATACCATCCCTATCAAAATACCAGTGACATTCTTCACAAAAGAAAAAAAAATTCTAAAATTTATATGGAACCACAAAAAGACACTGAATAGCCAAAGCAACCCTAAGCAAATATAACAAAGCTTGAGGCATCTCATTTCCTTACTTCAACATACACTACAAAACTAAAGTAACCAAAAGATCATGGTACTAGCATAAAAACAGATACATGATTCAATGGAACACAATAGAGATTCCAGAAATAAATTCACACATCTACAGTGAATTGATTTTCAACAATGGTAAGAAGAACACACATTGAGAAAAAGACAATCCCTTTAACAAATGGTGCTGGGAAAATTGGATATTTGCATGAAGAAGAATGATACTAGACCCCAACCTCTCACCATATACAAAATCAACTCAATATGAATCAAATATTTATATGTAAAATCTGAAAATATGAAACTATTAGAAAACACAGGAGAAATGCTTTACAACATTGGGCTGGGCAAGGATTTTTTTTTTTTAATTAAATAAAACCTCTAAAGCACAGGCAACAAAAGCAAGAATAGGCTAATTTGATTACGTGAAACTAATTAGCCAAGTTGAAGAAACAACCTACAAATGAGAGAAAATATGTGCAAATTCTACATCTAACAAAGGATTTATATTCAGAATATATAAGAAATTTAACAGCAAAAGAACAAATAATCTGATTTAGCAATGGGCAAAAAAACATAATATACATTTCTCAAAAGAAGACAAGTGATCAACAGGTATATAAGATATACACAACATCACTAGTCATCAGGGAAATACAAATCAAAACCACAATGAGATATCACTTTACTCTAGTTAGAATGGCTATTATCAAAAAGACTAAAGAAAACAAGTTGTTGGCAAGGATATGGGGAAAAGGGAACACTTACACACATTGTAATCTAGTGGAGACATTATGGAAAGAAGTATAGAAGTTCCTCATTAAATGAAAAATAGAACTACCATGTGATCCAGCAATCCCCCACTGGTTATATATCCAAAGAAAATGATATCAGTATGTCAAAGAGATATCTGCACTTTCATACTTATTACAGAACTATTTATAATATCCAAGGTATAGAATCAACCTAAAAGTACAAAAAAGGATGAATAGATAAAGAAAATATGGTATTTATACTCAATTGAATACTATCTGGCCATCAAAAAGAATGAAATGCTGTTATTTGTGGGAACATGAATGAAACTGCAAGATATCATGTTAAGTGAAAGAAGCCAGACACAGACAGGCAACTATTGCTCATACATGGTATATAAATAAAAGAAGTTGATATCATAGAAGCTGAGAGAACAATGGTTACAAAGACTGTAGAGGGGAGGGGAGAGGAGAGGTTGGGGAGAGGTTGGTCAATAGATACAATTAGATAGAAAGAATAAATTTTGGTCTTCTATTTCACAATAGAGTGACTATAGTTTACAGTTTAATATTGTATGTTACAAAATAGCTACCAGATAGACTTTTGAATGTTCCTATCACAAAAAAAGGATAAAGACACAGAAGTGATAGATACACTAACTACCCTGATTGGGTCATTACGCAGCATAGATATGTCTTGAAACATCAAATTGTGCTTCATAAATATGTATAATTACAATATGTCAATTAAGAAAACAAATAAAATATTTTTAAAATAATTTTGAGTTTTAAAATCAGTTCTAATTTTTAAATACAAAAGCTGAGAATATTGGTGTTCCTCCTAGAATTTGGAATAAAATGCCAAAACTATCTAAATGTCCTCGCCTATTCCTCTATACATGGTGCAATTAGAAAGTACAGTTTGCTTGAAAACAGTATAGAAGTTAAATACATAAACAGTATAGAAGTTAAATAGTTAAATACATTCTATGTGTACATATGGACTTCGAACAATAAAGCTGCTCATACACACCAACCACACATATGTCCATGAAAATTTGTTCTTTTAGGGTATATTAGAACATCTATCTTGAAAAATATGAACAAACAAGTAATCAACTTAGGCTGTGAACTTATAAAGGCTTCCCTGTGCTTTGTAGTTAAATTTGTTTTTTGAGAACCTTATGGAGCTTGTCTGTGATCTAATGCCCTTCATATCTTTCTTTAAAAGGAAGTCCCCTTTTGGATTTCTCATTATCAGATCGATTGTCTGTTACAGTTTATTGGTTAATGGATGTTTGTTCATATTTGTAGTCAACAAATTTACATCTTCTCTGATTGTTGATATGGGCCAACTACATGACATGTGCAAGTACAATGATTTATTACTTGCCCATATATAAGAAGACCAATATCTTAGACTGTATGATACTTGCTAACATAGTTCCCTCAGGCTGGAATAATGCACACAAAGCTCTTCACTACAACACTTTCTTGAGAACTTCCTTAGGGACAATGTCCATTGACTTTAGCAGTAGTCTGCAAATCTTCTAAATGACACTTTGATTTTAGGCAGATGTTGGTTTCAATTACATAATATTTTTATTAGGAATATAAATTGAAAATTCCCAGTGAAGTCAACTAATTACATATTATTATCTTGAATGAGGTAATATATTGCAAACTATAATTTAATTAATCCTACCTTAGTGGCTTCTATACATATGTCAGATACACACTAAAAAACTTAATTATTTTAAGCAGGTAAATATGGCCCAATATTAGAACATCTTATTTAGTTTAGAAAATATTTAGTTTTGTAAAAAAAAAAAAAAAAGTTTCCATGTTCTTACTTCTGTCTTTAAAATGTTTTTCATGTTTTATTAAAATTAAAATACATGGTTTTCTATAAAAATGATAAAAATATTCCTTAAATTTTAGACTGAAAATCTTATTATTCGAAAGTTTTATTCCACCCTAGTTGTTTACTTATTTGCTGTTAATAAGAGCTGACCTCCATTTCACACTAAGTGTGAGATCATAAGGTACTATTAAAAGTACTATTGCAAGTATATGACATATATTAACTCATTTAATTATTAAATTCTACTAATAGTTGCATGTAAACATATTAAAAATTAAGATTAGTAAAACTCAAAGTTTCTGTGAATAATTTTCAAATTAAAAATTAATTTTCCATTAAAACATTTAACAAGGCAAAAGATATAAAATTATTTATTTTAAATGAATTGTTCCAATAACAGTTGTTCATTGATAACATATCATTGAACACTTTCTTTTTAAATTAGACACTTTAATTTGGAATCAATGTATATAAAGATAAAATGTTAGAATATGCATTTAATAAAAAGAAATAAAAAGTATAGATCAGTGCTTATATTTAAGAAGAAGTGCTCATTATAATTAGAAGTTTTCACTGTGGAAGTAGCAATTGAAAAAACAGTGTGTTTCATACTCAAAAGACTATATGTTTGCTAACTTTATTTTTTATTGTATTTGAGCAAACTCTTTAAGCTAATGACAAATCCAAGTTATGTGAGTTTAAAATGTGACAATACTAGATATCTCTAAACTACTATATATCCCTAAAGTATTTGACAGTACTGTATATCCCTAAAGAACTCTTAAAGATCTGTGATTATGTATCTTTCAGATATTCATTTATTGAGCATTTACAGTGAAAGAAGAATTATTAGATGCTAAAGAGGCATCTGAGTCATTACTAGAGTGTCAAATAATACATTTTGATTGAGTTAGTAAGTACATTAATTCTTTGAATTAAACAAATGAAAGCATGGTCAAAATTGTGTGTGTGGGAGAGGTGTAAATAAACAAATTAATGGTCTTTTCTCATTTATTCTCAAATGTGCTACTAGTAAACACTACAAACATGAGTCTTTATTATCTGTCTCTACTTTGTGTCACAATTAAAGGCTCTATTATTCCTCCAACTTAGAATTGACTACACCACTTATCTGCATGCATTTTTTTTCTATCAATCTAGAAAATAACAAAGACAAGTCAAGAATAAATGATAACAACATTAATACCAATAGTTTATAATTATAAGTGCACCAAAGGAAAAATAAAGCAAAAATTAAAAGAACTATGTGAGTACAAAGCAGGTATATACAGCAGTATTTCTGACCCATGAATAAAAATTAAAAGGATGATGAATTATATTTGAATAAAATGAATAATACCAAACAACTGTGAGTTTTGAGTTTGTCAGAAATTTTCACATTAATGATGAGCTAAGAAGGCATCATATTTTAAAACAAAATTCTTCAGCAAAAGTCTAGGTTGTTAAATGTTTCTTAGGTGTTGGATGTTGAGATGGGTCACCCACATTTCTCAGGGAGTATCCTATTGCCACTGGTCTTAGGAATGTAGATGGCAGGAAAGCTTCAGGCGCTTAAGGGATTGTCTGAGTTGAGGAGCTGCCTTGCCCAAGGTCACACCCATTTCCAGGGCAAGGCATATCTGCATATCTGTGACTGACAGAGGGAGGGATATAAAGGCCTAGACACTTCCACTTCAAGCAAAATAACTCTGATTGGTCATTTTTAGCTTCATAAATCACGGGTCACCTAAGTTTCTGGTCACTGTGTGGAAATCCACTTCTACCTCTGTCTGGACTACTTTTTTTCCCCCTTGGTTCCACACACTAAACTCTGTCTCAACATCTGATTCCCAGAGAATTCAATATGTAACATCCAATTCCCAGAGAATCCAATCTGTAACATCTGATAAATACAATGTACCTTGAAAAAAATAATGATATATAACATTGCACTTCATTAGAATGACTGCTTTTCCCCCATACCTAGGATTAAGTTACATGTATTCGTAGCTGATTTTCTGTAGAAAGCATGGAACAGACATGGCAGAATCTAGAAGAAAATGCTCTAAAATCCGTGATAACTGTGTTGTATTTGAAGAAATGAATAGGCCAGGATTCTGATGACAGTAATCACACAAGCCAGAACCCAACAAAAACCTGGTTTGTTTTCAAACTGTGTAAGAATGTCAGAATTAGACATGCACTGTTAAAATAAGTGTAAAATTTAGACACATATCTTGTTTTTCACACTTTCTTTAAAAGGCAGCGGAGTCTCTAGTATCTTCTGTTTTACACACTAAACTATTTTGAAATCTGCCTATGATCACAGAATTTTTGATGTGCTAAAGTGTTTAAAATACTCAGCTTTTAAAATTTCAATTAGTAAGTGCTAATTAGCATCTAAAATGAGGAAGAGGTCCCAGAGAGGCTGTAATAAAAACCAGGAAGATAAAAAGTTGAGGAGACCAGTTAAGGAAGAAATTAATTTAAAACAGAGAAGGGTAGAATTGAAGAACAGAAGGTGAGAAATTACAGAAAATAAAGGAAATAAAATATTCTGAAGAAAGGAAGGAAATGAACAAGGTCCTTTCTTCGCAAGGCTTACTTTTCTTGCTTTTGCTTTAAAATTAGATTCCAAAAATCATCTTTGTGTACTTGAATGGTTTGATTTTGTTTGATTTTATCTCACAATTGAATCTGACCAAAATGAAATTCCATTCAGCTACTAGTAACTTTCTATTTCCAATAGTTAATAATTATAGGCAACAATGTATACTAACCTTACTCTCAGTGTTGTTCTTTTGTTTTTAATTGTACATATTTCAGTAGAAACTTATAAGGTTTGAGAAAGATAACAATCCACTGCATTTTTTAATAATGGAAATTTCAGAAAAATCCCCTAAGAAATTATTTTATTCTATGAATTGACAACTCAAATATTTCAATTAGAAAGTTCTTCGTGTGTCTTATATGCCTTCCAATAAGGCAAATGTCAAATGATTGGCCATCTATGCTACAGGCAGCTGGAGACAATTCTTGAAATTCTTACAGGAGGGAGCCAAGATAAACATCAGTAAAACAATAGGTCATTGACAACATCAACAAAACTATTCTTTAGTAAAGGAAAACAACAGAAACCTCAGAAGGCAAAAATAGAGCAGATGAACCCAAGAATCTTTTGGACTAGGTTATTTTTGTGCTCAGGCCATAGCTTATGAAAGACAGTGAATAAAGTGGGAACAAATTAAGCATTGCATATGGATGTGGGTGTTAGTTTCTTAAGGTGAAAACCAAATTCACAAACCTAACATTAAATCAGAACTGTTGTTTCTAACTAGAATGGTATGCTGTATTGCTTACAGATAAGATTATGTAATCATGTTGAAATAATCATATGTTGTGGACACAGCCTTCTTGAATGAAATAATTTGGCTGAAACATAAACTGTTTATTTGCTTTGAGCACTATTTTCATCAAGTCTTAAGTTGCTTTTTGTTTTCATAATTTAATTGCTAAAAACATTGCATTTGAAATTGCCAAATTGTTAAAAAAATAGAAAAAAATTTCAAAGAAGTCAAAAACTTACTCTTCAAAAATACGTTCGTAAGAGCTTTATAAAGCAGTGTATACAAGTGTATGTGACTGTGTATGCATATGAATATGTGTGCCAATGAACAAAATATCCTATTGTGTTTATCTTTGAAGGCCATAAAACAGTGTTAATAGGATAAGGACATGTTCTAATGCAGTTTTGTGTCAATAAAGCAGTAATGGACAAGTGAAGTGGTAAGTTATCATAATGCGAAAACTAGCACATTTCATAACTGCAATCTTAATGAATTTTCATAAAACTTTTCACAGTTTTAAGAATAATTTCAGGCTGGACGCGGTGGCTCAAGCCTGTAATCCCAGCACTTTGGGAGGCCGAGACGGGCGGATCACGAGGTCAGGAGATCAAGACCATCCTGGCTAACACAGTGAAACCCCGTCTCTACTAAAAAATACAAAAAAACTAGCCGGGCGAGGTGGCGGGCGCCTGTAGTCCCAGCTACTCGGGAGGCTGAGGCAGGAGAATGTCATGAACCCAGGAGGCAGAGCTTGCAGTGAGCTGAGATCCGGCCACTGCACTCCAGCCTGGGCGACAGAGCAAGACTCCGTCTCAAAAAAAAAAAAGAATAATTTCAGCTTTCCTCTTACAGTTTGGACTAATCATATTAAGGAATTAAAATTTGAAAATTATAAAGCATAGTACAATCATGTTAGTCATCTAGCATCTTCTTTATCTTCATTTGTCATTGAATATTGTCCAAATTCCTCAGTACTCCACATTGGCCCTTATTGCCATGCAGTGTGTATATGTGTGGGATTACAATTCCTGATGGAGGCACTTGGAAAAGAGATGGGAGAAATGGGTGAGTTGGGTTTATATCAGCTCGTTACAAAGACTAGGGAGTACTTGGAATTTAGTGGACAGGACAAGTGATGTTTAACATCCCTCAAGTAATATGTCTGAAAAAAGAAAAATTTGTCCAAATTGCCAGTAGTACTTCTGCTGAACAGCACTTCATCATAATCTGACTTGACCATATTTCTGCTAGCTTAGATTCATTTCATTCTAATTCACACACTATATCACAGGCAAACTGAGCATCCTATCTTCTATAACCTGGGTCTTTGTGCATTGTTTCCTTTTCCTGAAATGCTTTTCCTTTCTTCCACTCCCTGCCAACATGAAGCTAGACAACAAACTACTTTTCCCTGTTTCAGCCCACAGGTGGCTTCCTTAGCAAAGTGTTCCCTAGCTCCCTCATGATTCATTAGTTATTTCTCTCTCTGCATCCGCAAAACACAAACCATTCCACTAATACTATGTGTGCACCTGTTTGCTTCAATGTTATTTGCATGCCGCTGCCTTCAGACAATGAATCACTTCTTATTCATCTTTGCATATGGAGACTAGCACACTGAAATCTATGTGTTCATTAAATGCCCAATTAATGTCAAATGAAAAATATATATGTACAAAGAGCATATGAAAAAGTGAATAAATCTATGCAAAAAGTAAATACATGCAAAGACATGTTACAATATTTGATCTAGGAAAGTGCTCTTGTTTTGAAAGAAATATCGCACACATACACTCAAAAATTATGAAAGATTTATGATACAGTACACTAAATTTATAATTCTAATTATAATTATATACATATATTTATATACATATATACATATATATACACAGAGAGAGAGAGAGGGAGAGAGAGAAAGAGACAGAGAGAGTCAAGTTCTGTGAAAATTGCTGGAAATTAGAAGTAGAAAGGCCAATATTAGTAGGTACCCTCACAAATATTGCAACATTGGGAAAGATAGATGATTAAGCAAATGAATAAAACAAAGTTTAGTTACTGATCTGAATCGTATTTAAATTCTTACTTCTGTGTAACCTTTAAAAACGTACTGAATCTTTTTGAATTTTAGCTTACAAAATACATGAAATTTAAAAGGAGACATTTGCTCTCACTTACAGGTGATTATGTTATGCGGATTAAGATAGATTATATAATGATCTAAGACAATGTCTGGAATGTGAGAAGTCTTTGATAATTGATAACTAATATATGAAAACTACATAAATTATTAGAATGGCTTTTTTTCTGTGCCTTCTCTTTTTCTCATAAAATTTTAAGAATTAATATTTCATACTACATTTTGTATTCAAAAACATAAAATTTACTTACAGTAATTTATGTTTTCTCAGTTTTTATGTAATAATATATTAGTTATTTATTTCATAGGCCAGTTTAGATTTAGATCCCATGAACACTCTTTAACATGTCTTTTGACAATTCAGCATGAATTCAGGAATATATCAAAGTACAATCAAGAACAATGTTTTACTTTTTCTTTGCTTTTTGTTAGTGTGACTTATTTCCCTCTAGCTTTTTCAGCTTTCTCTCAAGTTAATACTTTCTCAACTCTTAGATGCCTGATATCTTGTCTTGCCATTAATCACTGTGAAGGTAACAGCTAGCACAACTCTCAGTATTATCTTGAGTTTAATTCTGTCTACACAGCAATGAATCAAAGTCATGAAAACAGAGGATTGTACCTCTTCAAATCAAAGCATTTAAAAACATTTATATCATTTAAACTTTCAGGCTTAAAAATACTTTTAGTTCTGACGATTTTTCTCTTTGAAGTTAATATACTTTAAACACACTATCTGGTAAAATTTTACTTGAGGAAAAATTATTAATTAGGTATAATTATTGAAAGTGATTTTGCCAAAAAAATTCATGGCTTCATTAAAAGTATTAACATTTTATCATTTTTTTCTAAAACTAATGTTTCTGTGTTTATTTCTCAATATTGGTGTATTATCTCTTGTGTCTTAACACCCTTTGAACAAATGATAAACTGTAAATTTGCTACATATATGATAAAACAAGTGATCAATTGGGTCCACTAACTGACATTAGACAAAGTGACTGAGTTTTTGAAAATATTTTTCTATGATTGATTAAAAAACCTCTGGGTTATAACCATATTATTTATACTATGAGAATTTTCAAACTCTACTACTTTTAGTTCAAATTTTATTTCTCCTAAATTATGAGTAGTAAACATGAATCTTATTGCTATTATAAGCTAATTGGGAAATTTTTATGTGGAAAATTATATATCATAAAATTATGGAAACAGTTTAGACATTTAAACATTCAGTACATATTAACTTGTTTCTAAAATATTATCTCTTAAAAATGGAAGTTCAGAGAACATCAATAAAGTAGAATTGAATTCAAGATTTTCCATTCTGGTTAAATATGAAAACACTATATATTATTTCTATATAAAGGCAAATATTTTAAAAGAATACCTTTTTGGTTTATTTCTGCACTGTTGAGACTATGTCTTAGCACACATCTCATCAATCAGTCATACCCATGATTTTGCTATATGTTCGAATATATGCTTTGGCTGTGAGGTAGTTTTTTTCCTAATCAAAAGTAACTTTGAATAAACCTAAAATCACATGAAGAAGGAAATCATTAGATACAAAAAGGGCTATAAGTTTAGCAAGTTAAAATATAAATTAGCAGGCAAATTTAATTTTATGCTTTTCTTTTTGAAAAAAATGGTAAAATTTTATTCAAAATAATTATCACTCTGATTTTTATATACTTAGGAGAATTTTAGAGTTCAGTTGTTAAAGATGAATACTATTATACTTCCCTAATAAATTAACTTAAACTATAGGCCTGAGCAAAGCAAGCCTTAGCTATTTTTATGTGATCAGTACACAGGATTAATAAAAGCAATCATTTTCCACCTAGTACAAAAAGTTATAAGAAATATTCAATCATGGTGGATTGCTGAACCCAGACCTTTGGCTTGTCATATTAAGAACAGTTAAATAAGTATAAAAGTAATTACCAAAATGTTAACAACCCGAACTATCCAAGGAGTTTAAACGACATTTTTTTTTTTCCAGGTACTAACTTGGCAGGCATTAAATTCACTTTCATTTGTTAATGCAGCATTTATTCTAGAGATCTTTTATCAGATTAATTGAGAAATAAATACTATGCATAGCATATTTGGATGTTCAAACTAAAACAAGATAAGGTCTTAGGTGTAGACAGGTAACAAGCTAGTGAAGACTTAAAAAGTGTGAATTAATTGAATACATCAATGAGAAATGGAAGAGCAATATATTGATCTTGCTTCCAGCATCTAAGTATAGATATAATCAAAGAGTTGATATAGTTCATTACTTTTCTAGGAAATAAAGGAATTTGTAAAGATGGCCTATTAGGATCTGTAGCAGAAAATGTCATAATTGCAACTAATAATATTTATACTAAATGTTAATCTTGGCTAGAATAGAAGTTCCTAATATAGAAGACCTAAGGTAGACTGCCTAACAGAATGTTTACCTGGCATCAAAAAAACCCAATATTTAAAAGGAGGATCAGAAATACTTTATAATTGGCCTAAAGTCACATAGCTTGTAGGTGCCTTAAAAGTTTACAATCCAACCCTCTCCAAAGACTGACCTTTCCACTAAGCTACCCAGCATCCTGGTCTCCTCGTATTAGTAAGCCTCGTGGCAAAATAAACACCACTTGTTTATGTTCTTTTTATATATCCTTCCTTGTGAAGGAGGGGAGAATAAATCAATTAAATCATCTTTAAACTAGATGACTTTGAGTCCCATTCCATACTTGTTTAAAGTCAAAAGTTAACACTGTGTTGTTGTATTTTAAATCCATAAAGTCAAAATTTAGTCCGGGAAGATTTATTGAATATAAGATTTTGAAAAATAGTGACTGAAGTTAGTAAAAATATGTATTTTGAGACTATATTGAAGAATAGTGACTCTAGTGTACAATGGGAATATGTGGGTTAAGGAAATTGATCACTCTGGTTCCTTGACAGCAATTCTCAGTAATATGCATATAATTAATATCCTAATAAAACTGCAGTCTTTAAATTTCAGACACAGAAACAGGGACCTTATTTTTAACCATTAGAACCATGCTTTGATAATTATTATTAAAGTCTATTATTACTCTTATTATTACTTGTTCCATCCAGCTTAGGTTAACTAAAGTGTTCTTCTGATCTTATGTATATAAGGAAAAAGGTATAGGGACTAACATGAGGATTAGCTTAGACTTTTTCATTTAATTTAGACTTATGTTTGATTAATATTCTTAACAGTAAGGGAATATTACTACATCTATATGTGTATATACATATATGTACATATGTATATGTATGTATATATGTACATATACATATATGTGGTATATACACACACACTTTTTTTATTTTTATTTTTATTTTCTTTCTTTTTTTTTTTTTTATGACATGGAGTCTCGCTGTGTCGCCCGGGTTGGAGTGCGGTGGCGCTATCTCGACTCACTGCAACTTCCACCTCCTGGGTTCAGGTATTTCTCCTGCCTCAGGCTCCCAGGTACCTGGGACTACATGCACGCACCACCATGCCCTGCTAATTTTTTGTATTTTTAGTAGAGACAGGGTTTCACTGTATTGACCAGGATGGTCTCATCTCAATCTCCTGACCTCATGATCCGCCCCGCTGGGACTCCCAAAGTGCTAGGATTACAAGCATGAACCAATGTGCCTGACCTATTCATTTTTTTTAAATTTATGAAAAACAGTAGTTTATAGCAGTATGAAGTAATAAAATTGCCCTACCATAAAGCGAATAATAAAATTTCTAAGTTCTTAAACTTTAGAATGTGTAAGAATATTCAAAATTTAGAATTCTAAGCTCATGTAATTCAAACCCTATAATCTAAATCAATAGTCCTGAGGTGAGACTAAGTACTTAATATCAACTATAAGGTATAGATATTTAGATAGGAAGTAAAGCATCAGGTGTTTCAGGAGTCACTGAGCTAGAAATTTTCATGTATAAGGAACTCTAATTATTAGAAAAATTATAGTCACATATTTTTTAAAGAAGAAAACACAAATAACTACATCGTCTAAATAAAATTACTATAAATTCTAACAGGGTGTATGAAGTAAATAAACCAGGCTTTCAGTCACAGAACAGTCATATTTGGGAATAAATCATGTCACAAAAAAGAAAAAGATCTCAAGAAGGCCTTTATGAGGAAATGACATTTAATTCTTCAAGAAAAGCAAATTTAATGGCTTCACATATGACTTTGGTCTTGAACTTGCTATGTCATTCCTTGACATATCTGAGCAGGATTTAGAAAACAGTACTTCTGAATGTCCTTGCAAAGATCAATTCATTTCTCTGGTTCTCAGTGTCCTCCTCTGAAAGCAGTAGAATTTGAAGTAGATATGTTTAGTCCCTTCGAGTTCTACAGTCCTATGTTTTTAGGTTGACTTTGCTTATTTTACCTATTTCATAGACCCCACATTTAAATGGTGCTAAGGAAAAGTTCCTGGGTTCCTCAGAATATTTTCCACTGTAATTATATTAACATAATCTTTTTGATCACACAGTTTTGATCTGCAACTGTCTGTCAACACATAGAACAGTTGGAAGACCTAACTGTCGAATGAATTTTTAATAAGTCCTGGAAAGGTTTTGTCATTCCATCTCAGAGGATTCATGATTCCTAAAATACAATTCTTTCATAATGTATTTTCAAATAAGAATTTTAGAAAATGGAAAAAATTGTTCATGGACATTTTTAAATAGAACAGTCTAAAACTAACACAGATAGTGTCAAAATATAGTGTGAAAATATTAAAACATAAAAGTTCCTTAATAATATAAATATTGAAGTGATACAAAATATAAAAAATATAAATCCTGTAGAGAAATAATAAACAATTAATGAATTTCATAAAACTCAGTATTATGCCATGTGGATATTAAACAATGGAACTAAATACTAATAAAAATGGTTTGTAGTGAAAAATATTATCAGCAAAGTACACACATTTCTTATTGCTCCATGGTTCACAAAACATGAGAAATGAAGTCATTAATGAGTTTAATTAATTAATTTTATTTTTTTCAGAAGCATATTAGTTCCTATGATATGCCAAACACACACACACACACAGTTTAATATGTATACACATATATACACTGTTTAAATATACATATTTTTATATATACAGACACTATTTTATATATATATATTATATATACTGTGTATATATATATACACACTCTGTGTGTGTGTGTACATATATATATGTTTTTTTTTTCCTACACAAAGGAATTAAGTCAGGTTCCTAAAACAGTACTCCTCATGAAGCAGACATTAATATAAATAATGTCATTAGCTCTATCAAAAAAATTTCTCAAAGATACTTTATGCTACATCCCAAACACCTTCCAGTGTAGAAGTATATGATATGAGTACAAAAAAAATTAGCTTTACACGGTCAGCTTTATGAGGATGCTTATGGAGGAAATGTGGGGAAGACTCATTGAAGATAAGCAAAAATTACTTGTGAGCTGTAAAGTAAAAGATATCACAAGCTTGCACATCTTATTAATATGTTTCTCAAACTCTGTTCTCTGGGATTTTTTCTTGATATTATAATGCATCTTCCAAATGAGGGAAATTTTCATTTTCATAAAATTTAGAAAATGTATTAAATTAAAGTCAAGGGAGTTTTTGGTTTTGTTTTTGGGGTTTTAATTTTTTTATTGAAGGTTGTTTATACACTAACGTGCATTGTAAATTTTCAAGACAGGTTCAAGTAGACACATGGTATGGAATCTATCAAATGTTTCTCACTCCTATTTCATCTTGGAACTATTTATGCGTAGAAGGCCTTGTCCAGTGAGCATTGTTTAGGTATCATTGTTTATCTATCACTATAGCGTAAAATGTATGCTTGAACAATTGCTTAAAAAGCCACTGCAACTTTAACTTCACCTTTATTTTAAGCTCATCTGTGTTTATCCATTCGTCCCATTGACTTTCACAATTATGTGATTTATCCTTATTGAATAACTTGGTTTTTTTTCTGAAAACTCTATGCACTAAAACAGCTCTTTAACCTTCCCAATGCTGTTTTATTTGCCTGAAATATCTGCTTCTCCTTGTCTGCTTGACAAGCACTTATTTGCCCTCCACTGTCACCTTTTCTCTTTGTGTTCAACTGGCCATTATGAACTGTTCACTCATTTGTCTTTTATCAGCTGTTTAAAGATAGATTCACTATAGTACTTTTAATATTATAGTTCTATGTCTATGAATGTTTGCTGAGTTTCATTAAATTGAAATATAGGAATGAGAACTGGGCACGATTGGGGTAGAAATTGTGAGGACACACATAAGAGCCAAGAAAAACTGAAATATAACCAAAAAGATGAATGTTTAAATTTGGAGGCGCATTTGAAATCGACAAAAAGCATAATGCCAGAGACTGTTTTATCAAATGTCTGCACAAAGGAGATATCAAAAACACTAAGTTATTACAATAAGAATAAAAATGAATCTTCCCCACTTGAAAATATTTTCGTAACAGTTTTTTATGCCAAGTTTCTTAAAGAAGATTCTTCTATACAGTTCTTAAAGAAGCATACATGAAGTGCTCTTTAAAATGTTAAGTTACATTAACATGTCCACATGTTATTCTGTGGGTAAAGTAAATTCTGTACTTAAATATCATATGGTAACCAATCTAAATTACTATCTTTATTTTCTCAATTTCCCATTATAATTGTGGTGATAATGATGAAAGAGATTTCCGTGAAAAAACTGCATACTGAAGAAATCCTAAAATTCCAAAATCCCTTTTTGCTTCCTGTATTTTCAGCTATCATCTAAGAGTTAATCTTTATGCATGAATTTGCAAATGTCCTAACAGCATACAGCTTTAAACTCATATTACCATTAAAAAACACTAACGTATGTTTTTCTCTCTTTATCCTTGTAATTAATTTTTGACACTGAGCACACTCATAATTGCAGTTGTTAGGATATTGCTTTATTATTTTGAAATGAATTTTACATTGTGAGCCATTTTAGTAAAACAGCAGGGTTGCATAAATTCAGTGGAATCATCTGCAAAAATTTCTGTAGTATAAAGAAAAAGAGAAACATAATAAGTTTTCCCTTTATATACAGACTTTCTATTCTGCTACCAATCAGCCAGCTTACACAAAAATACTATACTTTATTACTTACTGTAGATATCTAGTTTTTACTTTGCATACCTGTTAAAACCTGCTTTTCCTTTGTGCTTGTTACAGAATTGTCTTGGACATTCTTGACTCTGTTTTTGAGTATTAAGTTGTAGGTTTTGATCAGAAATTTCCTGAATTTGTAAATTAATTTTGGGAGAATGGTTTCTTTAAATAAAATGTTAAAATTTCAACCATTCTTTATATCTATTTAAATTTTTTAAATTTTCAATAAATATTTATAATTATCTTCATATATATCTTGAACATCTTGTCTAAGTATTTATTGAAGGTATATAGGACATTTATCTATTTTGTGTATTGACATTTGCTCTGGCAATCTAGATGAATACTTTTTCTGAAAGATTGTCTTTCACTTTGCTGATTTACAATATAGAACAGGGTTCTTAACCATTTGCACCAGAATACTACTATGTCACAAATGGTTTACAATTGAGGAAAGATATTGATCTGGTTCCTTTAGCAATTTCTGTGTTTCCCCTGAAATGAAAAATGCTGGGAAGCACTGAAGCGACAATCAAAACATCATTTTTTTCTTCTTCTTTTTTCTGCTTGTCACATTGCTCTGGCTGAGTCCTTTCATGTAGCTTTGAATAGATGTGGTGATTTCAGTCTACCTTCTCTTGCTCCTGATTTTCAAATAAAACATTTATAATGTTTCACCATTAAAAATGATGAAAAAAATAATGTCTGCTGTTGGTTGTTAGTAAGTAGCAATTGTCAGATTTAGAAATTTCCCTTTCATTCCAAATGCCCTGGCATTTAATCTTCAAAAGTATGTGGAATTTTATTAAATATTTATTCCAGCATCCAAAAAGATGATCCATGATTTTGTTTCATTCCATCTGCTAATATGGCCAATTTCATTGATCGTTTTCTTTGCTGTTAGACTTTTCTTCTACTCTTGGTTATATGTATTTTAAAATTAAATGCTCTGTTTAGTGTTATATTGATTTGTTAGGGCTATCGTTAAAGAAAAAACAAAATCATGTACTGGGTGGCTTAAAAACTAAAAATTAATATTTTCACATTTCTGGAGACTAGAAGTTAGAGATTAAAGTGTCAGCAGGATTGTTTCTTTTTAGGCCTCTCGCTTTTGGGGTTTTAAATGGCTGTCTTATGTCCTCACATGGTCTTCCCTCTGTGCCTCTATGTCCTAATCTCCTGTACTTATAAGGACACTAATCATACTAGATTAGGACCCACCCACATGTCCTCATTTACTTTAATTATATCTTTAAAAGCCCTATGTACAAATATAGTTACTTTCTGAATTATTGGGGTGGGGGCTAGGACTTCACCAAATGAATTTTGACGAGGATACAATTCAGTCCATAGTAAGTGTGAAAATATTTCTATTAAGGTTTTTTTTCATTTAGAGATAATTGTAGATCCACATGCACTTGTAGGAAATAATAAAGATTCCATGGGCCCTTCACCCAGTTTCACTGTAAAGTTAACAATTTAATCTCTCCATTTTTACTTAGGAATTCCATAAGAGACCATAAACATGCTTACGTAATTCTTTCCTTTTAAGTTTTCCTGATAATAAGCCCATAAAAAGACATCTATTGTTAAATAATATGTATTTGTATTCATATATATAAAACACAATTATATTAGAAAATTAGTGAAAATAGAGCTACTAAATAGCAAATCATAATTGGAACTGTTATAATCTTTGACTTACAGAAATCCCTTGAAGTCTCATAAAGGCTTTACCATCGTAAACAATTAATATTACATGGATACTTTCATTTACTGTCCCACAAGGGCAACATTTACTTATACAGATAAAAATTTAAACATGCTGTTTTTTGAGGTTATTTTATAACGCTGTAACCAATTAATGAAACACAATAGGTATAATAATTTGTCTTTCAATTTTTTTCTTAAATCAGATAGAAAATATTTAACATAAAATCTGGCGACTTAAGATGTGATGTTAATTTATTCATCTATTAATTATTTAAGGTACTAACCTGGTTGGCCAGGCGCGTTGGCTCACGCCTGTAATCCCAGCACTTCGGGAGGCCGAGGTGGGTGGATCAGGAGGTCAGGAGATCGAGACCACCCTGGCTAGCACAGTGAAACCCCGTCTCTACTAAAAATACAAAAATTCAGCAGGGCGTGGTGGCGGGCGCCTGTAGTTCCAGCTACTAAGGAGGCTGAAGCAGGAGAATGGCGTCAATCCGGGAGGCGGAGCTTGCAGTGAGCCGAGATCGCGACACTGTACTCCAGCCTGGGTGACAGAGTGAGACTCTGTCTCAAAAAAATAAAAAAATAAAAAAATAAAAAAAAGATACTAACCCAGCAATAATGCAAAATACAAGTCATGCAGAATACTAGTCACTCTGTCCCCAAGAGCCTATGTGTAATAAATATTAAGTATACTAGGAATAGTAGAGATAATAAGGTAACAAAAGTACAGAAAATACGGAGATATTTAATTGAAATGAGGCAAACAGGTCTTCACAGGGAAGTATCGATATAAATTAAGCCTGAAAATATTAATATATTTTCATATTAAAGGAACATTTTAGATGTAAAGAGTAGAATATGTCAATGTTTCTAGCATTAAATGCATCTTTCAGGAGAAGAAGGATGATGAGAAGAGATTTTGGGCTCCATGCAGCCTCTCATAGATGAAACATTTAAGTTTAAGTGACAATTTAAAAATAAATAATAAAAATAAATTTATTTAAAAATTTATGCAAACCTAGGAAAATGTCACTGATAAAACCCTTTGTTGTTGTTGTTATTGTTGTTTTAATATTGCCCCTTCCTTCTGCAAAATTTTATGTGACAGTATTTGGTGCTTCTCTTCATCTCTGCATAATGACTCATGTCTTCAACAAGGTCCACATTCTTAGCAAAGTTTAGTTCTTGAGGGCTCTCAGCACTATGCTGCACTATTTACTTCTCCACATTGTTCTCCAGCCACTCTGCCTTTTTAAAATTTTCACTGAAGATCAGGGAAAATAAAAAAATGGTTTATGTGAGATGATTATGAGGTCAGCTGTATTTCTGTTGAAAGTGTGATGCTTAGGAAGAACTGTGACTGATGTGGTAGGAAATAGAGGTCCTTGACTGTCATTCTCTAAACCACAGAAGTGATTTGAAGAAGAGATATATTTCATATTTCAAATCTCATTCTCAAATTAAACCCAAACATGGCATTTCAACTCATTAATTTTTCCTCTGGGCCAAAACAAAGATTAAAAGTAAGTGAAATTAATTAAAGAGCCAAATCCTGATCAAGTAAAATAAAAGGAAGTGCATATTCAAATGTTAAAGTCATTACTTGGTTCATTCTAGTACCATTTTTATTAACAAATATAAAGCTATCAAATTATTAACAACTCCTGAAATATTTCTATTTTGCCTTCTGAAAAATGTAATAAGTCTGTCCCTAAGAGTCTGTAGGCTGACCCCAAATTTTAGATGTTTCACAGTCACTAAACTTGGCTGGGTGTTATTATTTTCATCTCTCATTTTATGAGTTTAGACATGATTTAATTATTTCCATCATTTATCCAAACTCAAACATTCTCTTAATCACAAATTTGTAGCACTGAAAAGAGATGACCATGAAAATATAATCTTGTTGAAGCATTCTGGTTGTTTTGAATCATGTACCCTGGTGAGTCCCACAAAATGTTAAGACCGGGAATGATTAAGGTCCATTAGGTCATGTTTCAATGCCTTCAACTGCAGATGAAGTGACTAACACTCTAGAAGAGCTAGTGATTGTCATAAAATTGATCCTTCCTTGCCCTTTAAAATACCATCTTCACTTGGACTCCTGGACACTACATATTGGCTTTCATGTCTTTGCTATCTTCATTTCCTTTGTATTTTTGTCTAGTTTTATATATTTAAAAACGATCTATAACCTGAAAGGGCTCAATAGACTTTCCCCATGGACTCCACAGTTTTGTATCTAACTGACCACTTGATGTGTTTCTTTAATGGTACTTATTATGTGCTGATGTATCTTAAATTCAACAATGTAACTCAATTTCACAAAGCAAATACATGATATCTACCCCCTCCCATTCCTCCCTTAATTATCAATCTATCTTCTAAGTTGGCCAAGGTTAAAAAACAAACAAAACCTTGCAGTTTTTCTTCTTGACTTCTCCTTTCTCTTACATTCATATTTAATCTCACAGAAAAGTTTGTTGCTCCTACCTACAAAATGCATTTAAAATCTAACCACTTCTTACCCATTTCATTGCTGCCATGTCAGTGGCAGCTTCTGCTTTTACCTCCAACATCAGTGAGAACAATGCTGCTCAAATATGGATCAGAGCACATCAATTTGCTAAATTCCCTTCTATGTAGAATCTCCTATATCACTAAGAAGAGGAGTCGTCAAAATGCCCTATAAGGACCTAAACTGTCTGACCTCTTTTCCTTTTGGACTTGGTCTCCCACTTCTGTACTCCTCTCATTCTTTCGCAGTCATCTTGAAGTCGTCGTCTTCTGCACAGTTAGGCATTTCCTTACCACATTATTTAAAAATGAACCCTATACCCATAGCTGAGCAACCCCACCCTCTGTTTTTCATAATACTTGTCTGTATCTAAATTATTATAAATTATAATGGTTATTACATAATCATAGATTTTGTGTGTATGTATGTACCTATATATGTACTTATTTTTCTGTGTTCTCCCACCAGAATGTAAGTTCAAGGAGGTGACATATGGTTATCTGTTTTGTTCGTTATTTTATCTCCAGTCCCTAGGAAAGCATCTGACACAATGATTTTATGTTTCATATAAATAATTAACTTCAAAAAAACCCTATTTATAAAACTGCTATTGCATTCCTGTCTTATGAAAAACTTAATCTTTACCTTTACTCTGAAAATACAGCAACAATCCTCTAATGTTCTATCTACAAATATGAGCAATATTTGTCTTATGTTTATGGATCAGAAGATTTTAATTAACTGGGTTTAAAGAATGCCGTTATTATTGGATATTTTCTTGGTTTCCAGAAGGAATCTAGTGAGGAATTGTTTTGGGTATTCTAAATTATTTTTAAAATATACAATAACAACCTCCCAGCAGAGATAGTTGCCCAACATTGCTAAATGCAAGCATTGTGAAATATTTATATTTGATCTTTGAAAATTCAGACATGTTCAAAGAATGAGGAATTGCATTTAATTTTGTTATTTATGCATGAGTTGAATAATGTTAAATAAACATTATATTTTAATGTTAAAATAAACATTATAACTAAAATTACTATCTCACATTTTAAAACTTAGTTTGACTTTATTCTTCATTTTCATTATGACAATTACAGGCATTTAGAGATAATGTGACACAGATATTACCTAATAAAATTGATTTTAGAACAGCCAGTGATCATAAATATAATCTGAGCAATTTTTTCCAACACATAATATTTCCACCTGATAACATTACTGTCATATATAATGAACAAATATTGATGATCGATAATGTAGTGTTTTCAACATATTTAAAGAAGGAAAGCTCCCCAGAAGAGAGAATTGTAAATTACAAATAATATATTATTTATATTATTGTCATAAATATCATATACATATTAGTTGACTTCCTGGGATCTGGTAGTATCCATCAAAGGAAAAAGGGTGAATAGCAGACAGCTATCTTCAGAACAGAGTAAGGAAGAATACCAGCAATGAAAGAAAGTGAAGTATGAAGTATGAGACAAAGAGACACTGACACAAAGGCCATTATGACAAAGAGACATTGACACAAGGAAGTAACAACCCAAGATACAGGATGGTGATACTAAGGAGCAAAGGAAAAGGTGTTTCTGAAAAGGAGGTCATGATCCACACTTTAAATGCTGCTTTGCTGACAGGTCAATTAACAAAAATGGTGAAAGAGTTCACAATGGATTCTGAAGTAAGATGGTTGTTAGTGATCTTGTCCACAATCTGGAGTGACGGTAGAAAAGGCAAATTGAAAGTAGTAGTGTAGAAGATTCTTAAGTGCCCACTTGGTGCTCTACCCCACTGTGGCAGTATTTGTATCTAAAATGTTAGACATAGTTCCCTCTTCTTTTTCCTCTGCTTTTCTCAAGAAGGACTTTTTCACCACAGCCGTGTGCTACATCTCACCTGAAGACAGCAAGTCTTAGAGGCTCACTCAAGGCCCTCCACCTAGTATCTGGGTAATACTGCTGGTTATTCAGGGCACAAGGACTCTTCAGGTAGCAGATAATGAATGCTGCCAGGACTGGATCCTTTCCTTCAAGTCAGCAGATTCCTTTCTGGCCCAGGATGTGCCTAGAAATGCCATCTGGCAGCTAGGGCCTGGAACAGGGGCCTCATGACTCTGACCGGTGTCCTATCCTGTGGCTGATCAAGATCAAAGATGCAAGATAAAGTCCTCCCCACTCTTTTCTCTCTTTTGCTCAAGCAGAAGGAAAGGGTTAGGGTTAGCCTGGGTCTAGGGAGGGTTAATGCCAGCATTCCCTTAGCTGCCCCAGCTGGTGTCCTTGTATGTCACATGCCCCACAAATCAACTGTATCAGCTTACTTCAGTGCTAGGACTTGCCTATGAGTGGCAGTCCTTATGGCCAAGATTGCCTTTCAAGTTTACTTAGAGACTGAGAACATTTTGGACCTCAGTGGCAAGGTTTGTGGGCACTCAAGTCAGGGCTTCTGGTATTAGTGGTTCACCTCTGGACAGGGTTGTTTAAATGCTCCATTTGTGGGTGGGTATCACATGAGTTTGGTCTGTTTTTTTCTTTCTCCTCTAACAGAACAGCACTGACTTCAGTACCTCCTTCACTAATATGAAGTTAAAACAGGATACTATGAATGCTCACCTCATTTTGGTTATTGTGATGTGTTTTTCCCTTGTAGATAGTTGTTAACTTTGTGTCCTTGAAGAGGGGGGATGATTGATGGAGCCTTCTATTCTGCCATCTTGCTCTACCTCTCAACCCCTGGTTCAGACACAAGAGTTTATCATTTATGAAAATATGCAAATTGCTCATATTTCCTATGCTTCACTTATCTATAATGGTAATAATAATACTACTATCTGATAGGATATTTTGAGGATTAAAACAACTATCCATGTAAAGGTATTAGAACACTGCTTGGCATAGTAAACTAAAAATATTACTAAAAGTATTATTATAAAACATTAACTATTATTGTCCTTACAATAATTAAAAGCATCTGTCTATCAAGTGTTATTTTCTTCATTTGTTTTCCAAGCCATTTTCATTAGCCTGAAATTATTTGTATATCTATTTTTGGAAACTCATCATAAATAAGAAAAAAATCATTCTCAATGTTTCTCCATAGACAATACATTTTATTCTCTTTTGCTTGTTTTATTGTACAGTGAAGTCCCCATATCATTTGTTTATAGTGTGTAATCTGGACGGTTGGTGTTACCAACATAAATTAGCAAATTAAGTTTGGAACCAATGAAGTAAGGGTATTAGAGTGTGCTTGATACTGCTGTATATGGACAATGAAGCCACTATGACAGGGCTTAGATATTAGTATTTAGCTTTCCCTTTGGCTGTAAGGCTATAAGAAATGAAATTGTTAGTATTTAGCTTCATTTCTTTGCCTGCTGGAAAATGAATTGAATAACTCTGCCTCACTGTTTTGTTTTTTGTTCTGGTTTCAATGTTTTATATCCAAGTGGAAGAATCCCAGAGGCTGGAAGAGTAAGCTGCTTTATAATACTTTTGAGGATTAGTGGTTATTAAAGGGAGATTCCACATAGTTTATTTCTAGTTGCACACCATGCACTGGCCCCTAGTAATTTCTCTTCCAGTTAATTGTTGCTACAAGTGTTGTGCTAGAGCATCTTTTCTTTTTTTATTTTTTTCTGTGACGGAGTTTTGCTCTTGTTGCCCAGGCAGGAGTGCAATGGCGCAATCTCCGCTCACCACAACCCCTGCCTCCTGGGTTCAAGTGATTCTTCTGCCTCAGCCTCCCGAGTAGCTGGGATTTCAGGCATGTGCCACCATGCTGAGCTAATTTGGTATTTTTAGTAGAGACGGTGTTTCTCCATGTTGGTAAGGCTGGTCTTGAACTCCCAACCTCAGGTGATCCACCAACCTTGGCCTCCCAAAGTGCTAGGATTACAGGCATGAGCCACCGCACCTGGCTCAGAACATCTTTTATTTATACACCACAATTTATATTGGTGCCTCACATGGGGGGTTTATTAGCAATGAAGCACAGTGTTTCTTTGATGCATTTGACAGTTTTTGATATCTTTAGTGTAATTTGATCCAACTTACATTACATTTAACAAAAATTCTTCAGTGATTTTTGGTTCCCAATATGATGTAAGACTATCTATATTTTATATTATTTTGTTTATTTTATTGAAGACCTGAAGGCATGGGTGGAGTTTAAGGGAAAGGAGAATTTTATGCCTCTGATGTGGTCAGTCCATTATCTTGTCTGTTAATGGCTTGAGAAGAAGGAGAATGAAAAAACAGCATAGATTTGGCCTACAGTTCCAGCTTGGATAGTTACTTAACCTCAATATTGCTAAAAAAAAAAAAAAAAAAAAATATGAGTTTAATGACTGACTACCTCATAGAAAAATATGTGATATTTAAATGAGTTAATATATGAATATATGTAAGCCTGAATAGCAATGATTGACACATAATTAGCACAATGCAAGTGTCTGATGTAATTATTTTGAAATTTAATGACTACTTAGCATTTTATCATTTCAATGTATTTATTTAACCATTCTATTTATACATCCACTTTTTAACATTGCTTTTATAAAAAAAAAAGCTGTCATATAAATCTAGATCTTTGAGTATATATTTGTATTTTAGAATAAAATTTTAGAGAAAGGATCACTGGGTCAATGTTCAAAATAATGAACATAAGCATACTGAGAAATTCCCTTTGAGAATTGATGAGCAAGTTTGTAATCTTATTACTGCTGTATAAAAGAGGCCATTGTACATCACTCTCACCAGCAGTAATTGATATCATTCCAAAACTTTAAAAAAACATTTGCTAAGTTGAACATCAAATTTCACTTATTATGTATAACATGTTAATATTTTAAATTTACATTTTATTACTAATAAAATGAAATTTTCTTTATGTGTACTTTCATATCATAGAATGTATCATGTATACTTTTATAATTATATAGCATGTTCTTGATATCATCTGTATATGGAAACATCCTAAATATATAATTTTGAATCTCATGCTTTCTCTCATTAGTATGTCATGGATTATATCCTGAATATAATAAGTCATATATTGCATTTTATACTATTTTAATTATTTCAAATCTATATGAATTTTTTTTTGCAATTTGTATTACAGATGGTGAGTTAATACTGAATGATATAATTTGGCATTTGGCAGGGTACTGCTACACCATAATATTTCCCCTTTTACTGTTGCATGTCTGCAATTGATGAGAACATATTTTATGTTGACTCAAATATGCTGCCTATCTATGAAGTAATTCTTATTCTACCCTGTAATGAAACAAAATAATTATATTTTTGTGTATATTTATTTTTTATTTATTTATTTTTTTTTTTTTGAGACGGAGTCTCGCTCTGTCGCCCAGGCTGGAGTGCAGTGGCCGGATCTCAGCTCACTGCAAGCTCCGCCTCCTGGGTTTACGCCATTCTCCTGCCTCAGCCTCCCAAGTAGCTGGGACTACAGGCGCCCGCCAACTCGCCCGGCTAGTTTTTTGTATATTTTAGTAGAGACGGGGTTTCGCCGTGTTAGCCAGGATGGTCTCGATCTCCTGACCTCGCTATCCACCCGTCTCGGCCTCCCAAAGTGCTGGGATTACAGGCTTGAGCCACCGCGCCCGGCCGTGTATATTTATTTTTAAAATATATATTTATAATTACTTTAATAGGCTATTGAAAACACAATTTAAAGAGAAATGTTTTATAGTATTACCCAAAAATACATGTTAACTATGAAACAAATCTAACATGAGATAGTCAACGCATATTTGTATTTTGAAAAATTTAAATGTATAAATGTATTGAGGGAAATAGCATGTTCATGCACAAGGAGACTCTTCATCATCTCAATTAATTTTCAACTTGATCTCTAATTTTAATTAATATTCCAAAAGAATTTTCCAAGAAATGTGATAAAATGTTTACAAAATTTGGATGGAAGGCCAAAGAATAGCTATGATGCTCCTGAAGAAAAAGTGAAGTGAAATGCCTTGGCAGATATCAAGACTACTTGTGAAGGTGTAACTAGAGTAAGGGTTACCCTACACCATTTAAAGAAAAAGCTTCAGGGAGCCAAACTTTACTAATTTTATCTAAGGTATAATAGAGAAGATTATGGCTTCATTACGGGAAATATTTTCTTAAAAACACACAGACATACAACACACACATTCAAAAATTAAACGTAAAAGAAAATATTTATGTATTTAACTACATTAATATTAAGAACTTCTAATAATTAAAAAGCCATAAAGTTTAAATAAAGCCACAAAGTAGAACAACAACAACTTTAAAAAGTGGAGGTGATTCAGCAGGCAACTTTATTTAGGAAAACATGCTCCAAAGAATATAGTCCCAGATACTTGGGAGGATGAGGCTGTGAGATCACTTAGCCCAGGAGTTTGAGGCTGCAGTGAGCTATGATTGTGCTACTACACTCTAACTTAGGGGACAGAGTGAGACCATTTCTAAAACTAAACATGAAATTTTTCTGTTTGACTTGTTAAGAAGTCTTTGTTCTCTAGTCTTCAGTTTGGTTACATGCACTTGAGTTTGGTGGATAAATACAGCTGCAAAACATCTAACATTTCTGCCCTCACTTCTAGAAAGAAAATTTATCATCATAAAGCCATAAAGTGTTCTAATACCTGCTGAGATGACCAGTAAAATTCAGTAAAAGGCTTTGGCAAAGATGAAATTGCTTTAAAAGACTGGTCCCTCACCATGAACTATAAACACTTGCCCATTAAAGCCAAACTTTTATGAGTAATAAAAAGATTCTTAGCCTCTGCTCACTGTTTAAATTTCTTATGGAAGGACAACCTCATAAGAATAAATCACGCCCAACCAAGTTTAGCATAAATGCTTTAGACATTATTTTCACCTCTAAAATACATAGACTATTATTGAAGCTAATCTTGTTTTATAAAGCAAGATAGTCTCCCCAACAATGATACAAAGCAAAAACAATTGAATTACCTACTCAGCCTCTTTGTACTCTGGGTCTATGTATTTTTTAGCTTTCCTCAATATATGAGTAAATTAATGGTACCATTTTAATGTGCTCTAAAAAACATAAAGAAAACAAGCGTATATGGAGGTCACAGGCTTGAACCAGGAAATACATTTCAGAATTTTACTTGTTTTGCACGTTTACTAAATCTATTTAAAATTGACTATATTAATTCTCCTCACGATCATAGAGAACACATCTAGAGACAGATTAATGTGTAATTCAAGTATTTTAATGTACCCTTTACAGTCATTATTCATATATAAAAATAATATTTTCCTTTCCTGTTGAAAGCATGACTAACCACAATATTCAACATTACCTTTGTAATCAAATATACATTTGTACAGCTAAAGGCTTTTCAGCTGACCAAGACAGTCGGTCAAAGGAGTGCTTTGGTACTGAATTGCACATATAATTACATTAGCCATTCAATTTTTATTCATTATAAATGTCTGCAAATAGCATCCTTAGACACAGAGACACCAAACAAGAAAAACAATCTCTAGTTTCATTTAGTATTCGCCTTCCTGGAGTAAATTTCATTTGGGCAGAAAATGTAGAGTAATAGTTTATATGCACTTGAGATTGGGATGCAAATAAAATCTCCCTGCTCCTTATTAATAATAGTTTCTAGGTTTGAGGGTTATTGAAGGCATACTATTTCTTCCATCTTCATTCAGAGGTGAGAGATCCATTAACCTGTACATGCCTCAGTTAATAGAAGACACATCGTCTAGATATTAGAATATTTAAATATTTCTGAAATATCAGCAAAATACCAAAGCATTTATAAACTTAAGATACCTACTCCCAAAACCTCACTTCTTAAAACTATAATTGTGTACTAATTGGTAAAATGAGATAGATTTGATGTAATATAAAACAGATGCCTTTCATTAAACATGGACAATTTGTAATATATTTTCAAGCACAGGAGGATGAATGCATTTATGTAATACTGTGTATTAAAAATAGGTTTTGATGGCCCTGAAAGGAAGAGAGAAAGGAAGTAACAAAGAAAGATTATTTCCAAAGGCACGAAATGAAGAATATAGGATAAATATTCATTTTCCATAAAAGTATTTTTGTGGAGAGTAAGACAAAAGAAAATAATAATTCACAGACCATCAGAAAAATCTTAAAAGCAAGGTTATATGAGGAAAAGAAAGACACATGCACACGTATGTTTATTGCGGCACTATTCACAATAGCAAAGACTTGGAATCAACCCAAATGTCCATCTGTGACAGACTGGATTAAGAAAACGTGGCACATATACACCATGGAATATTATGCGGCCATAAAAAAGGATAAGTTTGCGTCCTTTGTAGGGACATGGATGCAGCTGGAAACCATCATTCTTAGCAAACTATCACAAGAACAGAAAACCAAACACCGCATGTTCTCACTCATAGGTAGGAACTGAACAATGAGATCACTTGGACTCGGGAAGGGGAACATCACACACCGGGGCCTATCATGGAGAGGGGGGAGGGGGGAGGGATTGCATTGGGAGTTATACCTGATATAAATGATGAATTGAGGGGTGCTGACGAGTTGATGGGTGCAGCACACCAACATGGCACAAGTATACATATGTAACAAACCTACACGTTATGCACATGTATCCTAGAACTTAAAGTATAATAAAAAGAAAAAGAAAAAAAAAAAAGAAAAGAAAGAAAAAAATAGAAATAAAATTCCTAGGGAACATTATGAAAGGGAGGTAATGGATTGTTAATCTTCTGGCAACTTAGTAAGAAGGATAGTGCACCCTACCAAGAAAGAAGCAAGTTAAACTTCGAATGTATAGAAAAATGTTGGCAGTCTTTGGCTGAGTTAATGAAGAAGGAGGCTGCCAGGACACAAATTTCACGGTGAATTCATTACACCTTAGAAACCTGGAAGGAAGGTGGTCCCAAGAAAGCTGGGGTTAAATTTAGACTTTGAAATAGGGGGCTAAAGGTAAGACACATAGGAACCTAAAAGAGAAATTTACAACTCCAGGGAATTGAAAATTCAATGGATGGGATTTATTTATTCAAAAGATGTAATTAAATAAACACTCTCAGTGATAAAGTAAACCCTAGAGAATGTCACTTATAGTGGGGAAATTAGAAGACTAGACAGAGAGATAAAATATCTTAAGTAAGTTTCCCAGGAAAATATTATGAAAGAATAGAAGCCGACTCCCTGAAGATAATAGTAGGTTTGGGAGGAGAGGGTAACCTAATTACATGGCCTTGCTGGAGTTGGACCTAGGGTGAGTGTAAAAGTGAGTTAGCAAGGTGACAGTGAGGATGGAGGGAAGTATATTTAAAAGGGAATAGCAAAAGCCAGAGATTTATAATGGGTGGTCCTATATCAGCAGCATCAGAATCACCTGGGAACATGGCAATAAAAATTCTCAATTTATGGTACCTAATGTAGACCCACTGAATCAGAAGCTTTTGAAGCTAGGTCCTGGGATCTGTTCTAACAAGCTGTCCCTGTGATTCTGACGCTGGCTAACATTTGACTTCCAGTGACACAAGCAAACACTTAAAAACACTGAAGAACATCTGCCTGTCACACCATTACTTTTTAACAAATTACTTGCCTTTTAATTTTGTGCATGGTTTAATTACATGTATTTTTAAATTGAATTTAACTTTTTGAATACAAAATTCTCACAAAGCAAAATCCCACATACATGTGACATAAGAAATAAAATGTTGCCAGTATTCTTAGATCTTTACTCCTCCCCCTTCTCAGTAAATATGCCCCAACGATGACAACCAATCTGAATTTTTAAATTTTAGTTTTATTTCCCCTCATTTAATTTTTATGTGGTTGGGGGTTATGCAGTATATTCTCTATTCTCGTTATGCTTTTTTTCTATGTATAGGATGTTTGTGTGATTCCTGTTGTGTTCAGTTTTAGCAATTATTTCTATGGTCATGTGCTTTTTGACTGAATGATCATATCAAAATTATATATCTGTTATAATGATGGACAGAATTTAGGTAATTTTAAGTTTGGAGTTATTATGAATGATGCTACCATAAGCTTTCTTGCACTTCTCTTGTTCCTTTTTTAGGATGTACACATAAACATACATATATACATATGTGTGTATGTGTGTGTGTATATATGTGTGTGTGTGTGTGTGTGTATATATATATATATGTCTCTCTATATAGAGAGAGGCTTTGTGGTCACGATTTGTGTATTTGTTAAATGTTATTAAATGATAACACATTGTTTCCAAAGTGATTTTTCCAACTTACCCTCCCGTTAGAAGTGTACGATATTTCCTATTGCACCACATGGACACATTACTCTGTGGGTCACAGATGTTTATTTTAGCCACTCTGGCAGTTAGGTAGCAGCATTTTTTGTTTGATTTTATGTTTATTAATGATATAAAAGCTTTGCATGTTTATTGGGCATTTGCATTTTTTCTATGTGAAAGGTCTATTTTTCTTATTAAATTTCTTTCCTATTGAATATAAATCAGACTTATTATATTTAGATATTCTAACATTTTCAGTCTTAAAATGGATCCAATTTGGTTGTGTTTATTGCTACATGTCAATACTATTACAATGTAATTGCTCATATTTCATTTAAGATTCTTCCCACTTTAGTCAGTCAAGAGACTAGAATTAAATATGGTGCATTATAAGGTATTTGTATCACGTTATAATAACTTCTTGAGATTAGATTGGAAGTTTTATTTATTTCCCATGCTCTACAAATGTGCTACTCAGTATAGAACTACAAGCCATGTGGCCACTGAGCACTTGGAATTTAGCTATTTCAAAGTTGAATATGCTATAAGCATAAAATACAGACACACATTGTTTTCTTGTGCTTTGCTGTAATGTGCTTCACAGATACTTCAGTTTCTACAAATTGAAAGTTTGTGGCAATCCTGAGTCAAGCCAATCCATCAGCACCAGTTTTTCTAACACCATGTGCTCACTTTGTGTCTCTGTCACCTTTTGGTAATTCTCACAATATTTCAAACTTTTTTATTATTATATCTACATGGGGCTCTGTGATCACAGATCTTTGATGTTACTATTGTAATCTTTTTGAACATCATTGCATCAATATAATAATATGGCAATCTTAATAGAGAAATGTCGTGTGTGTTCTGAATGCTGACAACTGACCGTTCTGCTTTCTCCCCAGCGTCTTCTCATGTCTCCACATTCCCTGAAACACAACAATATTGAAATTAGACCAATTAATAGCTCTGCAATGGCCTCTAAGTGTTTCAGTAAAAGGAAAAGTCACACATTTCTCGATTTAAATGAGACAATGTGTATTTGTAGAAAGAAGCTTAGTAAGGAAATCATGTGGAAAGCTCAGAGAGCCCAGAAGCTAGACCTCATGCTCCTAACAGCCAAGTTGTGAATGCAAAGGAACAATGCCCGAAGGAAATTAAAAGTGCTGCTATAGTAAATACGTGAAAGTTAAGAAACCTAAAGAGACTTATTGTTGATATGAAGAAAATTTTAGTGGTCTGAATAGAAGACCAAACCAGCCACAACATTTCCTCAAGCCAAAACCTAATCCAGAGCAAGACTCTAGCACTCTTCAATCTGTAAAAGCTGAGAGAGGTGAGGAAGGTGTAGATGAAAAGTTTGAAGCTAACAGAGATAGATTCATGAAGTTTATGGAAAAAAGCTGCTTCCATAACATAATAGCGCAATGTGAAGCAATAATTCCTGGTGTAGAAGTTGTGGTGAGTTATCCAGAAGATCTAGCTAAGGTCATTGATGAAGGTGGTTATACCAAACAACGTATTTTCAATGTGAAGAAAACAGCCTAGTATCAGAAGATGGTGCCACCTAGGACTTTCACAGCTAGAGAGGAAAAGTCAATGCTGGCTTCAAACTTTCAAAGAACAGACTGCTTCTCTTGCTAGGGGTTAATGCAGCTGGTGAGTTTTAGTTTAAGCCAGTGTTCATCTTCCATTCCAAAAATCCTAGGTTCCTTAAGAAAGATGCTAAATTTATTCTGCCTGTCCTCCAGAAATGAATGAACACAGTGTGAATGACCACACACCTGTTTACAGCATAGTTTAGTGAATATTTTAAGCCCACTATTGTGACCTACTGCTCAGGAAAAAAATATATATTTATTTCAAGGTATTACTGCTCAGTGACAATGCAACTGATCACCCAAGAGATCTGATAGGGTTGTACAAGGAGATAAATATTGTCTTCATGACTGCTAACATGGCATTCATTTTGTAGCCCACTAATAAAGGAGTATTTTTACTTTCAAGTCTTTTTATTTAAGAAATACTTTTTGTAAGACTATAACTGCCATAGACAGTGATTCCTCTGATGGATCTAAGCAAAGTCAATTGAAAACTTTCTGAAAAGAATTCACCATTCTAGATGCCATTAAGAATATTTATGATTCATAAGAGATCAAAATGTCAACAACAACAGGAATTTGGAGGTGGTTGATTCCAGCCTTCATGTGTGACTTTGAGTGGTTTAAAACATCATAGGAGTAACTGCAAATGTAGTGGAAATAGCAAGAACACTAGAATGAAAAGTGGTGTCTAAAGAGGTGAATGAATTGCTGCCATTTCTTGATAAAACTTTAATGGATGAAGATTGCTTCTCATGGATTAGCAAAGAAAGTGGTTTCTTAAAATATAATCTACTCCTGGTGAGGATGCTGTGAACTTTGTTGAAGTGACAACAAAATATATAGAACATTACATGAATTTAGTTGCTAAACCCAAGTGCAGGGTTTGAGAGGATCAGCTGTAATTTTGAAACAAGTTCTGTTGTGGACAAAATGCTCTCAAATGGCATTGCATGCTACAAAGAAATATTTCATGAAATGAAAGCTTGTCTTATTTTAAGAAATTATTACAGCTTCTCCAGTCTTTAACAACCACTACCCTGATCCATCAGTGACCATGAACATTGAGGAAAGAACTTCCATCAGCAAAAATATTAGGATTTGCTGAAAGCATGGATGATTGTTAGCATTTTCTGTCAATAGAGTATTTGCAAATTAAGACATGTACATTGTTTTCCTCAGATATGAAGTTATTGCACCCTTAATAGATTATAGTATAGTGTAAACATAACTTCCATATGTATCGGGAAGCCAAAACATTTGTGTGACTTGCTTCAGAATGATATTGACTTTATTGCAGTGATCTAGAAACCTACCTGCAATAACTCCAGGATATGCCTGTACGCACTTTACCACTTTGGTTTTCTAAAACTTGGTATAAACAAAATTTAAAATATAATATTAATAATGTTTTATATTGATAATGTGTTATGATAATTTTATTTTTGATATATTGAGGTACATTAAATATTATTAAAATGAATATTACATGCTTTATTTTTTAAATGTGATGACTAGAAAATTTTAAATCACATGTGAAATATCATATTTCTCTTGAATGGAGCTGTTCTAGAACATAATGAACAAAATTGTACAGATTTCACAAGTTTTAAAGAATCAAAATTTAGGCTCAATGTGTTTTTGGAGGTTAATTATTTGTTTTTTTGACAAATTATATTTTATGTTATTGGTATTTTCAACCATTAGAAATTTATTTGTGTGAATTTTTGTACATGTTTAGATTGCAATTTTACTAGCACAGAATTGTTAATCATTCTCTTATATTTTCAGTCTTTTAAACACATACAATCAAATTATAAAATTTCTATTTTAATATTCTTAATGATGTGTAGATATGTTCTCTCACTTTTTAAATAAGAACTACTAAAGGACTGATTATTTTATTTGTTTTTTAAAGCCTCATGTTTGGGTTTATACATCCGTAAGTTATACATTTATATTTTATTCACCTTCCAATGGCTCTGCTCCAGAAAAAAAATGACTGCCTTATTTTATTTTTTAACTTTTCTTTTGAATATTAACTCTTCATAGGTCTGGTTTATTTTCTCTTTTTTCTCATTCTCCCAGAGAAATAACTAAATTTGCATGCTATTAGGGGTTGAGGTGCTTTCAGCCAGAGAGTAGGCAAGCCCCTGATCAAAGCTTTAAGGTTTTGATGAAACAGGAAAATAAAATTAGATGTAGAGAGGCTTCACCGTCCAACCACAATTGGAGGTTTGCTAATTGTGGCTTGAGGCCATACTTTTAGTATTAATGACAGATTTTTTTCTTTATTTCTTCTAAAAAAAAATGAGATACATGTGCAGAACATGCAGGTTTGTTACATAGGTATACGTGTGCCGTGGTGGTTTGCTGCACCTATTGACCCATCCTCTACGTTCCCTCCCCTCACCTCCCAACCCCCAACAGGTCCTGTTGTGTGTTGCTCCCCTCTTTGTTTCCATGCATTCTCAATGTTCAACTACTACTTAGGAGTGAACATGTGGTGTTTGGTTTCCTGTTCCTGTGTTAGTTGCTGAGGATGATGGCTTTCAGCTTTACCCATGTCCCTGCAAAGGACATGATCTCATTCCTTTTTATGGCTGCATAGTATTTCATGGTGTTTATGTACCACGTTTTCTTTATCCAGCCTATCATTGATGGGCATTTGGTTTGGTTCCATGTCTTTGCTATTGTAAATAGTGCTGAAAAAACTTACATGTGCATGTGTCTTTATAGCAGAATAATAGGAATGCTTTTACAGTGTTATTGGGAATGTAAATTAGTTCAACCATTGTGAAAGACAGTATGACGATTTCTCAAGGATCTAGAACCAGAAGTACCATTTGACAGGTCTTCTCTGTATTACTTTTTGTTTACATCATTTTGTTTGTGTTGCTCAAAATTACTTTTCTAACTGGAAATGTAGTTTCTCTGCTAGGAATACTTGAATTTATTAAATAGGAACTTAGGCTGGTATGTATAACATAGTCCCATGTAACCTAACCTAAAATTGCACTCTGGGATATGTAACATATGCATATTTTTTTCAAAAATTATACCTCACAGTCTGTTTTGAATTCTACCACACCATTCTCATATCATAACTCAGTACTCTGGGAGCCTTCATTATTTCAGTGTCCTGCTTTTTGTTGTTGGTATTCCATGCACGATTTACATGTTTTTAGGAACTTTCTTAAATCCAGTATTGCATTTTGGGCTTCTGGCAACCATTCCTCAAAATTTCTGATGAATAATATAGAGGTGGAATATTTCTAGACTATCCTTCTTGTGCCTCAGTCACCTCACCTATAATAGGCATAATGACAATATCTGATTTATAAAAAATGCTGCATTATTACATATAAAGGGCTTAAAGCACTGTGTGGTTTATTAAAGACATAGATGAAAAGCAATATAACAATCATTCTTTTGCATTTATGTGTAATCTTTGCTTTCATGCTACAATAGCAGAGTTGAATAATCCAAGAGATCTGATGGCCCACAAAGTCCAAAATAATTATTATCTGCTTCTTTAGAGAGAGAGAAAAAAATGCAGATCCATACAATGGAGGAATATATTGGGTTTTAATTTCCTTGTAATAGGTTGTGTGTTCAATCCTGATAATTTAAGTGGAAGAGCTGAGTGGTGAGAGCCACACATTAGAAACTTAGTAAAGTCAGTACTTTTAACTGCTAAACTTTCATATCCCGCATGGCCAAAACTGAATTAAAAACAAGATAATAACTTTACTTAAATGGTATTTGTTAAGTATGTTTACAATAAATAACTTACAGTAATGTTTTTTTTTTATCTGAAATGCTAAAAGAGCAACTTTTTACATAACTACTTTTACCATGGATGGCTAGTAACTGAGTATTTCCATTAAATGTTCTTTCTTGTTTTGGAGCAATTCTTTGTCTTGGCAAACTCTTAAAAATGTAATCAAACATGGGTAAACAAGTTAGTTGTCTTTCTTCAATTTTCTTGTATTTACTTCTTCTGTCAATTTTCAAATTCTTGAACAGAGCTCCTAGCAACCATTTCTTTCTCTCCCCACATAGAAATGAAAGGCAAATTATCATCCTACTTGGTGATGTCTTTGTGTTGCCTATCCTTTGAGTATAATAGCTTCATTCTCATAGGAATGTAGACTAAAACGAACTTGAGTGAATGAAATACTCAACTAACTGCAGTGCATTATTTTACACAGAATTGCTTCGAAAATTTTTGACACTTCATCAGAGGATTGACCAAAAGAATTTACTGAAATTGTAATAAAACATAATGGTCTAAAATAATCTTTTATTCATCGTGATTTTTTTACGGATATATGCACACCGTTAGGATAGCAGAGCTAGTTTGTTTTATAGAGGCCCCATTGTGATTTCTGCTAAAATAAAAACTACTTAGGTAATTTTAATAGGATTGCTGCTTAAATATCTTACTTCAAATTATTTGGGTTATGTGTATATGTTTGTACATGTATGTGTATGAGAGAGATATATATACTTTTTTGAGATAAAAATGATATTAACTTATACCTGGATAATTATTTCTTTATCATGAACATCTTTTAATAAATGGCTACTTATTTATTTATGCCACACTTACTATTACTATGAAAAAAGTACTGAACTCTTATAGCAAACCCACAGTATGTACTTTTCTGTATTTAGATAAGCTTTTAAGCATTGTACTCCAAGAATATAACCACCTCATTTTTCAAATTTGTTCCTTCTAGGATTCCAAATTATGTTGGCTTTGCATTCCCTCAAACAACAAAGTCTACTGAGCCTTTACCATACTTTCATTATTTCCTAACTCCTTGTGATGCTTTTCTCTTGTTGTGCAATTAAATTATATGGTTTGTTGTTACTACCACTTCTTCATATTCTCAATTTGCTTTTCCTCTCTTCTCGTACTGTAACCCCCTGCAAAACTACAAACCTGTTAAATTTATTTCTACTTATTAATTTGTTTGCAGTAAAATACACATGGAACCATCATGCTACCTGGTCTCATATATTCACCAGTTTCAAGGAGTGCATAGACACTGCCCATAAATTTTGATAGGCTTTTCTAATGTGTACATTTTTTCTCTCACTATGCTAGGCAACCATTTCTTACGTCTCTTCCTTACTCAAACTTCACCCCCTTCATTACACTTCATTTTTGTCTTTGCTTCATATTTTAGTAAACAGCAGAAACAATCAGAACAAGAGATCTCCAGGCTCTGCCTGGTTGCCACCAGTTGACTTGATTCTTTGCCCATCTATTTTTGTCTTTTCTCCTGTTATATTGATGTCTCTTACCTGATGTTAATCCCTCTACTGGTGGGCAGATTTCTATGTGTCTCTCTACCCTACTTATAGACATTAATCTAGAATCTGCCCCCTTTATTGCCCTCATTATCAATTTTCTTTCTCTAGTTAATCATCCCATCTGTTCACATATATGACCTGACAATCTCTAAGACCTCCTTAGTTGCTACTTCATACCGCTGTACTTCATACAACTCAAAAGAGATATTTGGATCAATACTTCACAAATTTTTATTTACATATGAATCATGTGGGAATCTTGGTTAAATCGGATTCTCCTTCTGTGGGTCTGGAGTGCATTTCTAATGAGATACCAGGTGAAATCTTGATTCTTCTGGTTCAGGGACCATCCTTTGAACAGCCAGGAATTATATACTACCTCTTTCCATTTTTATTCTTCTAATTTCTTCTTGAACCTATGCAACTAATGTTTATCTCCACTATACCATAGAAACAGTTCTACTAATGTTTATTAAATCCCAATTGCTAAATTTAATCTTTAATTAATTCAGTCTAATTCTTCATCTTTTATTAGCCATTTGCAGTATTTGACACATTTTGTATTTTTAAAACATCACACTCTTGTTTCTCCTACATTCCCCCTTCCTTGGTTGTTTTTTCTAAATAACTTTTCAGGTACCTTCCTATCTTTATATTTTCTATATATTGAAGTGCACTTTCTATACATTGATAGCACAACTCTGCTATTGTAACTTTAAATATCAATGTTGTCATCTCTCTCTCCATTTTTTCCCTAGAGGATCATACGTGCTCTCTTGGCTTTAAATACTTTCTTCATACAGGCAGATCTCAAATATTTATCTTCACTTCTGACCTCACCCTGAAAACTGCAGATCACTCTATTTACTGCCTATAAACCAACCTCACTTGGATGTGTAATAAATATCTTGAAATTAACATATCTAAAAGTGATTCTGATTTATTCCCTTAAATTATTTTTCCCTATCTTACAAAAGATTAATCCTTTCTTTCTGGTTACTTACATTAAAAGAAAAGAAAAAAAAAAAAAGATTAAATCTTCCTTTTCCTTCACTTTAAATCCATCAGCAAATCTAGCTGACTGTACTTTCAAAATATATTTAGAGCACAATTTTTTTCTCACTGTCTTCTTCACTAGCATCCTAATCCAGTCTCTATAATTCCATTACTGAAATATTGCAATTGTCTAAAATCTTGTCCCTCTGCTTTCCTTCTTGGACATCTACAGGCTACTTGTAAAGAAATCTTTTGCAAATATGAAATCATCCCACTATTTAGAACAAAATGCTCCATAATCTTTCCATAGAATCTAAAAGCAGTAAATGCCAGAATTCCTGAAATAGTTTATTACATCCTCCTCTGAGCTCATCTCCATACCCATACACTTGTTGACTCAGTCTCTTAGCTTTCATTCTGTTTCTTGAATACCCAAGCATGCTCTCAACTCAAAGTTTTTGCATTTGCTGTTCTTTTTTCTTTTTCTTTTTTTTTCTTTTTATTTTTTATTATACTTTAAGTTCTAGGGTACATGTGCATAATGGGCAGGTTTGTTACATATGTATACTTGTGCCATGTTGGTGTGCTGCACCCATCAACTCGTCAGCACCCATCAATTCATCATTATATCAGGTATAACTCCCAATGCAGTCCATCCCCCCTCCCCCCTCCCCATGATAGGTCCCGGTGTGTGATGTTCCCCTTCTTGAGTCCAAGTGATCTCATTGTTCAGTTCCCACCTATGAGTGAGAACATGCGGTGTTTGGTTTTCTGTTCTTGTGATAGTTTGCTAAGAATGATGGTTTCCAGCTGCATCCATGTCCCTACAAAGGACGCAAACTCATCCTTTTTTGTGGCTGCATAGTATTCCATGGTGTATATGTGCCACATTTTCTGAATCCAGTCTGTCACAGATGGACATTTGGGTTGCTTCCAAGTCTTTGCTATTGTGAATAGTGCCACAATAAACATACGTGTGCACGTGTCTTTATAGCAGCATGATTTATAGTCCTTTGGGTATATACCCAGTAGTGGGATGGCTGGGTCATATGGTACATCTAGTTCTAGATCCTTGAGGAATTGCCATACTGTTTTCCATAATGGTTGAACTAGTTTACAATCCCACCAACAGTGTAAAAGTGTTCCTATTTCTCCACATCCTATCCAGCACCTGTTGTTTCCTGACTTTTTAATGATTGCCATTCTAACTGGTGTGAGATGGTATCTCATTGTGGTTTTGATTTGCATTTCTCTGATGGCGAGTGATGATGAGCATTTTTTCATGTGTCTGTTGGCTGTATGAATGTTTTCTTTTGAGAAATGTCTGTTCATGTCCTTTGCCCACTTTTTGATGGGGTTGTTTGATTTTTTCTTGTATATTTGTTTGAGTTCTTTGTAGATTCTGGATATTAGCCCTTTGGCAGATGAGTAGATTGCAAAAATGTTCTCCCATTCTGTAGGTTGCCTGTTCACTCTGATGGTAGTTTCTTTTGCTGTGCAGAAGCTCTTTAGTTTAATTAGATCCCATTTGTCAATTTTAGCTTTTGCTGCCGTTGCTTTTTGTGTTTTAGACATGAAGTCCTTGCCCATGCCTATGTCCTGAATGGTACTACCTAGGTTTTCTTCTAGGGTTTTTATGGTATTAGGTCTAACATTTAAGTCTCTAATCCATCTTGAATTAATCTTCGTATAAAGAGTAAGGAAAGGATCCAGTTTCAGCTTTCTACTTATGGCTAGCCAATTTTCCCAGCACCATTTATTAAATAGGGAATCCTTTCCCCATTTCTTGTTTCTCTCAGGTTTGTCAAAGATCAGATGGCTGTAGATGTGTGGTATTATTTCAGAGGACTCTGTTCTGTTCCATTGGTCTATATCTCTGTTTTGGTACCAGTACCATGCTGTTTTGGTTACTGTAGCCTTGTAGTATAGTTTGAAGTCAGGTAGCATGACGCCTCCAGCTTTGTCCTTTTGACTTAGGATTGTCTTGGCAATGCGGGCTCTTTTTTGGTTCCATATGAACTTTAAGGCAGTTTTTTCCAATTCTGTGAAGAAAGTCATTGGTAGCTTGATGGGGATGGCATTGAATCTACAAATAACCTTGGGCAATATGGCCATTTTCACGATATTGATTCTTCCTATCCATGAGCATGGTATGTTCTTCCATTTGTTTGTGTCCTCTTTTATTTCACTGAGCAGTGGTTTGTAGTTCTCCTTGAAGAGGCTGTTTTCTATGTTGATATGCTCTTTGTTTATTCATTTTCTTGTTTTTACACCAAATATTTATTGAGAATCTATTGTGGAGTAGCAGCATTCTATTTGCTTGTAATAAATCAGCCAACAAAACAAACAGAATTACCTGCCCAAGTAGAGCTTATATTTAAATGAAGGTAACATATTATAGACAGAAATCCTTATGTAATATATCATTTTAGAACATTATCTGAACTGAAAAATGTAAATACGGCAAGATGAGGGAAGTTGGTGTTCACATTCTTCTTCTTTTTTTTTTTTTTTTTGATGAAGTCTCCTTCTGTCGCCCAGGCTGGAGTACAGTGGCACAATCTCGGCTCACTGCAACCTCTGCCTCTCGGATTCAAGCAAAATTGAATCTCCTGCCTCAGCCTTCTGAGTAGCTGGGGTTACAGGTGCCTGCCAACATGCCCGGCTAATTTTTGTATTTTTACTAGAGACTGGGTTTCACCATCTTGGCCAGACTTGTCTCGAACTCCTGACCTCATGATCGGTCTGCCACGGCCTTCCAAAGTGCTGGGATTACAGATGTGAGCCACAGCACCCGGCCTACTTTAGGTTTAAACAACCTATCCACAGGACTCATTGCTTTATTTCTGTAAATCTTAGATATTCCTTGCATCTTTGAGGCTACACAATGTGCCCCCTCTCTTAAGAACTCTGCTTAGAAATCCTTCTACTGATTTATTTTTCTTAATGTCATTTATTAATAGTAAACATATCATATAATTAATTGATTATGTATATTTTAAATGTATTCTATTTCCTTGTAAATTCATGACTTCATGAGGTCAAAATCTATTTGGTACATTGCTAGAATCCAAGTATATAGAATATTTCTTGACATATAATCAGTGTCAATAGACACATTACTCTAAATTAATTAAAGTATTACTTTAATTGCTTCATAGCTGTAATGAAGAATATTTTACATAAGAAAAAGTCTGATATCTTAATTTGGGGGTCTAAGCATATATGATTGTTTTCTTTTCATCAAACATTCCATTAAAGTAAACAAATGTGGTGTTTCTGAAACATAACATGGAGACCATTATCAGACTTTTTATTCAGGAATTCTGGGGAAATTGAGAAGTGATGGGATCAGGTAAATTAAAAAGCCAGGGCACAGAAAATCACATTTTAAAATGTGCACAACAAAATGCTTTCACCTCAGAAAAGCAGTTCTTCCCATTTTGAAATCTTGGGCTCAAGCTTATGAGAATGGATCACTGCTTTTAGATATGGCAGTAAAAGCACAATTCATAAAAGAAAAACTAACTAGATAAATCAGAGTTCATAAAAATACAATATTTTTCAAACCAGACCAGACCAGATCAAACCAGACCAGATCAAACCAGACGAAACCAGACCAGATCAAACCAGACCAGACCAGATCAAACCACATCGGATCAGACTAGACCAGATCAAACCAGACGAGACCAGAACAGACCAGAACAGACCAGACTAGACAGGATCAAACCAGACGAAACCAGACCAGACCAGATCAAACCAGACCAGACAAGATCAAAACAGACCAGATCAAACCAGAGGAAACGAGACCAGACCGGATCAAACCAGACCAAACCGGATCAAACCAGACCAGACCGGATCAAACCAGAGGGAACCAGACCAGACCGGATCAAACCAGACCAGACCGATAAACCAGAGGGAACCAGACCAGACCGGATCAAACCAGACCAGACCAGATCAAACCGATCAAACCAGAACAGACCAGATCAAACCGGATCAAATTAAACCAGACCAGACCGGATCAAACCAGAATAGACCGGATCAAACCAGATCAAACCAGACGAGACCGGATCAAACCAGACGAAACCAGACCAGACTGGATCAAACCAAATCAGATCGGACCCAAACAGATAAGACCAGATCAAACCAGAAAAAACCAGACCAGACCGGATCAAACCAGACAAAACCAGACCAAACCGGATCAATCCAGACCAGACCGGATCAAACCAGACCAGAGTGGATCAGACCGGATCACAGCAGACAAAACGAGAACAAACCAGATCAGACCAGACGAAACCAGAACAGACCGGATCAAACCACATGAAACCAGACCAGACCGGATCAAACCAGACCAGACCGGATCAAACCAGACCAGACTGGATCCAACAAGACAAAACGAGACCAGACCGGATCAAACCAAATCAGATCGGATACAACCAGATCAGACCGGATCAAACCAGACAAAACCAGACCAGACCGGATCAAACCAGACCAGACCGGATCAAACCAGACCAGAGCGGATCAGACCGGATCAAAACAGATGAAACCAGACCAGACCGGATCAAACCAGACCAGACCGATCAAACCAGATCAGACCGGATCAAACCAGACGAAACCAGACAAAACCAGACCAGACCGGATCGCACAAGACGAAACCAGAGGAAACCAGACGAGACCGGATCAAACCAGATCAGACCGGATTAAACCAGACCAGACCAGATCAGACCGGATCCAACAAGACGAAACCAGACCAGACCGGATCAAACCAGATCAGACCGGATCAAACCAGATCAGACCGGATCAAACCCAGACGAAACCAGACCAGACCGGATCAAACCAGATCAGACCAGATCAAACCAGACTACATGAAACCAGACCAGATCAAACCAGACCAGACCAGATCAAACCAGACCAGATCAAACCAGACGAAACCCGACCAGACCAGATCAACCAGACCAGACCAGATCAAACCACATCGGATCAGACTAGACCAGATCAAACCAGACGAGACCAGAACAGACCAGAACAGACCAGACTAGACAGGATCAAACCAGACGAAACCAGACCAGACCAGATCAAACCAGACCAGACAAGATCAAAACAGACCAGATCAAACCAGAGGAAACGAGACCAGACCGGATCAAACCAGACCAAACCGGATCAAACCAGACCAGACCGGATCAAACCAGAGGGAACCAGACCAGACCGGATCAAACCAGACCAGACCGGATAAACCAGAGGGAACCAGACCAGACCGGATCAAACCAGACCAGACCAGATCAAACCGGATCAAACCAGAACAGACCAGATCAAACCGGATCAAATTAAACCAGACCAGACCGGATCAAACCAGAATAGACCGGATCAAACCAGATCAAACCAGACGAGACCGGATCAAACCAGACGAAACCAGACCAGACTGGATCAAACCAAATCAGATCGGACCCAAACAGATAAGACCAGATCAAACCAGAAAAAACCAGACCAGACCGGATCAAACCAGACAAAACCAGACCAAACCGGATCAATCCAGACCAGACCGGATCAAACCAGACCAGAGTGGATCAGACCGGATCACAGCAGACAAAACGAGAACAAACCAGATCAGACCAGACGAAACCAGAACAGACCGGATCAAACCACATGAAACCAGACCAGACCGGATCAAACCAGACCAGACCGGATCAAACCAGACCAGACCGGATCAAACCAGACCAGACCGGATCCAACAAGACAAAACGAGACCAGACCGGATCAAACCAAATCAGATCGGATACAACCAGATCAGACCGGATCAAACCAGACAAAACCAGACCAGACCGGATCAAACCAGACCAGACCGGATCAAACCAGACCAGAGCGGATCAGACCGGATCAAAACAGATGAAACCAGACCAGACCGGATCAAACCAGACCAGACCGGATCAAACCAGATCAGACCGGATCAAACCAGACGAAACCAGACAAAACCAGACCAGACCGGATCGCACAAGACGAAACCAGAGGAAACCAGACGAGACCGGATCAAACCAGATCAGACCGGATTAAACCAGACCAGACCAGATCAGACCGGATCCAACAAGACGAAACCAGACCAGACCGGATCAAACCAGATCAGACCGGATCAAACCAGACAAGACAGGATCAAACCAGACGAAACGAGACCAGACCGGATCAAACCGGATCAAACCAGACTAGAGCGGAAACCAGAACAGACTGGAACAAACGAGACGAAACCAGACCAGACCGAATCAAACCACATGAAACCAGACCAGACTGGATCAAACCAGACCAGACCGGATCAAAGCAGACAAAACCGGACCAGACCGGATCAAACCAGACCAGACTGGAACAAACCAGACAAAACCAGACTAGACGGATCAAACCAGACGATACCAGATCATACCAGATCAGACCGGATCAAACGAGACCAGACCGGATCAAACCAGACGAAACCAGACCAGACTGGATCAAACCAGACGAAACCAGTCCAGACCGGATCAAACCAGATCAGACCCGATCAACCCAGATCAGACCAGATCAAATCAGATCACACCGGATCAAATCAGATGAAACCGGACCAGACTGGATCAAACCAGACGAAGCCAGAGCAGACCGGATCAAACCAGACCGGATCAAACCAGACGAAACCAGACCAGACCAGATCAAACCAGATCAGACCGGATCAAACCAGACGAAACCAGACCAGACTGGATCAAACCAGACGAAACCAGACTAGACCAGATCAAAGCAGACCAGACGAAACTAGACCAGACCAGATAAAACCAGACCGGATCAAACCAGATGAAACCAGACCAGACCGGATCAAACCAGATCAGACCGGATCAAACCAGATCAGACCGGATCAAACCCAGACAAAACCAGACCAGACCGGATCAAACCAGATCAGACCAGATCAAACCAGACTACATGAAACCAGACCAGATCAAACCAGACCAGACCAGATCAAACCAGACCAGATCAAACCAGATGAAACCCGACCAGACCAGATCAAACCAGACCAGACCAAATCAAACCAGACCAGACCAGACTAGACCAGATCAAACCAGACCAGACTAGACCAGATCAAACCAGACCAGACTAGACCAGATCAAACCAGACCAGACCAGAGCAGAACAGACCAGACTAGACAGGATCAAACCAGACCAAACCAGACCAGACCAGACCAAACCAGATCAGACCAGATCAAACCAGACCAGATCAAACCAGACCAGACCAGATCAAACCAGAGCAGATCAAACCAGACGAAACCAGACCAGACCAGATCAAACCAGACCAGAACAGACCACATCGGAACCGACTAGACCAGATCAAACCAGACGAGACCAGACCAGAACAGACCAGACCAGACCAGATCAAACCAGACAAAACCAGATGCGACCAGATCAAACCAGACTAGACCAGATCAAACCAGACCAGACCAGATCAAACCAGACCGGACAAGATCAAACCACATCGGACCAGACTAGACCAGATCAAACCACACCAGACCAGACTAGAGCAGATCAAACCAGACCAGACCAGACCAGAAAAGACCAGAGTAGACAGGATCAAACCAGACGAAACCTACCAGAGCAGATCAAACCAGACCAGACCAGATCAAACCAGACCAGACCACATCAAACCAGACCAGATCAAACCAGATGAAACCAGACCAGACCAGATCAAACCAGATGAGACCAGGTCAAACCAGACCAGACCAGATCAAACCAGACCAGATCAAACCAGACCAGACCAGACTAGACCAGATCAAATCAGACGAGACCAGAACAGACCAGAACAGACCAGACTAGACAGGATCAAACCAGAAAAAAACAGACCAGACCAGATCAAACCAGACCAGACCAGATCAAACCAGACCAGACCAGACTAGACCAGATCAAACCAGACGAGACCAGACCAGACCAGAACAGACCAGACTAGACAGGATCAAACCAGACGAAACCAGACTAGACCACAGCAGTTGGGTGCAGTATTCTATATATGCTGATCAAGTCAATGCTCTTAATTGTGTTGTTTAAATATTCCATATGCTTACTTAGCTTACTTACTAATTGCTTTTCTTCTTATTCTATCAGACACTGAAGGAAGTATGTTAGAAAGGCCCACTACATTGTAAGTGTGCATATTCTTCATTGTGATTCTGTCGATTCTTGATTTATATATTTTATACCTATATTATTAGGTGCACACAGATTTATAATTAGTATATCAACCTGTGGGTGAATATTTATCACTATAAAGTGATCATCTTTATTTCTAGATGCTTTTTGCATTAAAATATGCTTTGTATGAAATCATTAATTAGACCAAGTTTTTTTGGTTAGTGTATTTGTCTGGTGTGTAATTTTCTATCTTTTTACTTTCAATCTTTCTAAATCTTTGTATTTTAGAGATGCCTCTTATAAGCAGCATGCTCTTTTGTTTAAAATCCAGTCTGACAATCTTTATCTTCCAATTACAGCTCTTTGTCCATTTACGTTTAATGTAATTATTGGTGTATGTTTCAATCTACTGTCTTACTTATTTGCTTCATCTGTTATATATTTTTTCTCTTTCTCTCTCTCTGTCCTTTCTTTCCTTCTTTTGACTTGATTTTTTTTTATTATTCCACTTCCCCCACTACCCTCAACTTCATTAACTTGGGAGTTAAACACTTTTTTAATTTTTTTACTATTTACTTAGTGATTACCTTAGACTAGCACTGTCCAATAGCAATATAACGCATGCTGCAAATATAATAATATAATCTGTGAGCCATGTATGTAATTTTAAATTTTCTAATAGCCAAGTAAATAAAGAAAAGAAAAAAAGTGAACTTAATTTTAATAATACAATTAATTTAAGATATCAAAATATAATCATTTCAACATGTAATCAATATAACATTAATAATGGTATCATTTTCCTTTCTTTTATTCTTCTTTTTTTCTTTTCTTGCCCTAAGTCTTTGAAATCTGGTGTATATTTTACATTTACAGTATATCTGAAGTAGGACTGATCACATTTCTAAGTACCAATAGCCACATGTGGCTAAGGGCTACCATAGTTAACAAAACAACCTTGTAATACAATATGCATCCTCAACTTATCAAAGTCTAATATAAATGTAGTACTTTTACCTTACCTCTTCTCAGACATTCAAGGAGCTCAGAATATTTTTATTTTATTTAATTGTCTCCCCAAATTATATAATTATTGCTTAATGTAGCATATTCATTTGAATTTTTCCAAATATTTACTATTTTCATTGATTCTGAATCTGTCTGCCATTTAGCCTTATTTTCTTTGCACCTGAAAAATACCTTTTCACATTTCTTTAAGTATGATTAATTTTCTCAACTTTTGTTAAAAGTTCTGTATTTCACCCTAATTATTAAAGAATGGTTTCAACAGGTAGGTCAGTAGTTATTATTTATTGCTTTCAGTACTTTAACAAAGTAATTTCACTGTCTTCTTGCTTTCATTGCTTCTGTTAAAAAGTCAGCTATTAGTCTAATTATTCTATATATTTTCTCCTAACCTATCTTCCAGTTCAATAATTCTCTCTTTGTCTAATCTGCTGAAACTTACCCACTGAATTTTTAATTGAGTTATTGTGTTTTTCTGTTCTAAAATTCCCATATGATACTTTCTGAAAGATTGCAATTTCCTGCTGAATTCTCATTTTGCCTTCTATTTTCTTTAACACATTAAGGTATAGAGTGCTCACAAATTTTAAAATGTGTATAACTTCATGACCTGGTTCCTCTGTGAGTCTGTTTTTGTTGTCAATTATTTCTCGTGTTTTGGGTGGGGTTTTTCTGTTTTGTTTTGAAGTTTGGGTTTTTTTTTTTTTATGGAGTGCTGGGTGGTTGTATAAAAAACATTTTCAGAACAAGTTGAGGTCTGAGATTATGCTACCTTCCTTCAGAGGCGATTTACATTTGCTTCTGGTAGGTGACTGGAGCATTAACAATCCTGGATCACTTTAACCTAATTTCAGAGATTAAGATGTGAAACAGGGCTTCCACCATGGGAAATGGGGGCATATTTTAAATCCACCTTTCTTCTGGTATGGTATAGCCTTGTTGGCTTCCACTGCTAAATATTGGGGATTTACTAGTGTGCCCCCATCCTTAGCAGGCCTGGTCTCTAACTTCAGAGCCTCCTTACACAGAAACTGTCAAAAATTCTGCCCAAAATTTCCGCTCCTTGGCTTTCCAGCTGTCTTCTCACCACCCCTCCCACTCCCTCTACCACTACCCAGGAAGATGAGGAACGAGATGCCAATGTTTACTGATCAGGGTGACCCTTTTTATTTTGGGGTTCTGGATCCACACAGGAGGCACAGTTCAGCATCCTCAGGACACTTAAGTTTCTGATAGTAATAATCTGGGTTTCTCTTTTTTTTATATGGAATACCTACTTACCTTCTGCTTCACTTAAAATATTTCTTCAACTTTCTAGGTCTCAATTATAGTTGCCTATGCATTTTTGTAGAGTTGATTTTATAGAGAAAGAGATAGATTTGCATAAGATATGATTCTTTCTCCTTTTGGCTTATAACAATGAAATCCACAACCCTAGCTTCCTAATCAGTCTCAGAGTCTATGAATTTCCAGGGTGTGACAGCTAGCATCAGGTGGAGGGACAAGTCCCACTAGGACTTCCTGGCAGACCAGGTTCTCCTGGACTTCACCTACCTATCTATGTGTCCACCATGGCACTGTGTCATAGCCGTGGCAAGACATTCAAAAGGAGATTTTAGTTTATTTCCCTTTATTACAAGAAGGATGACTTTTCTTTGGCTAGCTCACATGATGGACGGCCAATACAAGATCAATACAACAAAGAAGGTGTTCTGGAGATGCAGGTTTAAAAAGTCATAAAATGGGCCAGGAGCAGTGGCTCGCACCTGTAATCCCGGCACTTTGGGAGGCCAAGGCAGGTGGATAATTTGAAGTCAGGAGTTTGAGAACAGCCTGGCCAACATGGCAAAAGTAAAAATACAAAAATTAGCTGGGCATGGTGGCACACACCTGTAATCCCAGCTACTCAGGAGGCTAAGGCAGGAGAATTGCTTGAACCAGGAGGCAGAGGCTGCAGTGAGCTGAGATTGCGAGATTGTGAGATTGCTGCGCCCACTGCACTTCAGCCTGGGTGACAGAGTGATACTCTGATACTCCGATACTCCATCTCAAACAAACAAACAAACAAGTCATAAAAAGGAGCATCTGAAAGACTTGAACAGAATGCAAGGTAGCTCTGGACTCCTCAGAACTTTAGTGACATTCACTCTGGGCTGGTCTCTCCAGTTTGGCTAACTTTTTTATGCTCTAATTGTTCTTGTTACTACCATTTTTTCGTGATTTCTATTGTCTTTGCTTTCTCTGCCTAGTAACATTAATGGCTTCATAATTTTGGCTGGTCATGACCACTATGACCCCTCACGCATCTATGCATATGATCCTCAGCTCTGCCACTCTCTGTTCAATCGTCTCCATTTACCACAATTCAAACCTGAATTGTTTATGTGTATGGACTGGATTTTTCAAATATCCTATTGTCATTTTTCTGTCTCCTTGATCCATGAGTGTCTGAAATAGGTGTAAATGTAGAATTATCTACTTTGTAATTCTATCAGCCTTTTTATTTTTATATTTTGAAGTTTTGTTGCATACATACAAATTCCCAAGTATTATAGCATCTTAAAGTAGTGTTCCTTTCATTGGTTTATAACTAGAGTTGGCAAAGTTTTTCTATAAAGAGCCAGGTAGTAAATGGTTTAGGCTTTGACAACCATTCAGTGTCTGTCACAACTACTCAACCCTGTCATTGTAGCTCAAAAGCAACCACAGACTATATGTAAACAAAGGGGAGTGATTGTGTTCCAATAAGACGTTATTTCTAAAAACAGCTGGTGGGTTCAGCTGGCCTGCAGGCCATAGTTTGCTGATTCCTTCATTCCTTTTAAGGTTTAAATTATATTTTGTTGTGATAGTTTTCTTTGGTTGGAAATTTGCCTGATATATCTTTTTTCTATCCTTTTGTTTTCAAACTTTCTGTGTTACTTTGTTTTAGATATACACCTTATGAACATTATATAGATCTATTAAATGTAATCTATCAAACTGCTTTTTAATTATCAAGTTTAACTCATTGAACTTATTGTGATTACTGATCTATTTGGACTTATTTTCATCCTCAGTCTGAAGATTCAGGTCTGTCCCACCACTGGGAGGGTAGGCTAGACTTCAAATTCAAGACACAACAGAATTTAATCTAGCACTAAGTTTCCTTAGCCCTGTAGAAGATACAGGTCAGGAAATCAGCTTCTCTCTCCTCAGGAGTCCCAGCAACTACTCAGAATGCAGATTCTGATTCCTCCCTAATGCTACTTCCACCCACAAGGGGCAAGGAGGGGTGCAAACATCCACCAGGAATGAGGTCCAAGTGTGTGCAGTTCCCCTTGCCACAGGGAACCACTGCCTCATTTTTCCACTGGTCTTTTCTATCATGCTAGTCACACAGGCACATCATCAGCATTACAACTTACAGCTCTCCCAGTTCAGAGGCTTCACAGTAACTGTGACAGAAAACTGACCCCCAGGACGTGGCCTTTCTGTCAAGCACACACAAGGCACACAAGAGAAAACCAAGGCCAAGGTCTAACCGATCCAATCAAGCCACTCCAGACTGATTGTTTATTACTCACATAGACAGAGAAAGGAAGATTAGTCAAAAGTGCCAGCTCCCTGTGGTTCTTTTCTCACATAGCAAAAGGAACAACACAAAAGGGGATCGATGACTACAAGGCAAGTCGTGGAATACCCTGCGGCTGTTGAGCCAATTCTAAACTGTGGCTATGTAGTTTTATATTCTGTAGCTCTATTCTGAGGGGCACGAGGCAGAAAGCCCCACACCTCATCAGGACTAGGGAGGAGATAGAAAACTGTCTCATGACAGCCTCCCAAAGGAGACAAGGGCCTCAGAGCATGCCTTACAAGCCTCTCATCCTCTTCTATTCCAGGGTGGATCAAGAAGTGTTCTGCCAAGACTCAGATTAGCTGTGGTTCAAGCCTTCGCCTTTGCAGTGGGTGTAGATATATGCAAGGTTGCTTTGGCAAAGTCATTCCCCTACAACTCCATCCTTTGACATTCATGTATCCTACTAAGAATTCTCAGGAGCCTGGGTCACCCTATCAGATACCCCAATTCATTGTACAGATTAGGGCTTGAATAAGTGCATTTTGTTTGTTATAGACAACGAGGTGTGTGACCATAGCAATGATTCTTAATACAGTGATCAGGCCGACTTAGAGTACTGACTGCAGCCAGGCTTTCCATCTGGAGCCAGGCTAGCTAAATATGTCATGAATCCAGATGCAGCAAGAGGTGTTGGCACACCCCCCCACCTCAACTGGCCAGCAGGAAGCCCAGGACAACACCATTGCCCATCTATACTACAAAGTTTAGAACAACCGTAGACTTAAAAAAAAATACAAAAGAATCTGCTAATAACAAAATGAGGCTAAAGGGAATCATATCAGTGTCCAAAAAGGTTAATCTTGTTTTGTCATCTCCAGTGGAGGCTGTTTCTTTCTGGTTGTTGGAAGGTTTCGAGAGTTTTTATATGTTTTATTTATTTTTTATTTTTTTGAGACGGAGTCTCGCTCTGTCGCCCAGGCTGGAGTGCAGTGGCCGGATCTCAGTTCACTGCAAGCTCCGCTTCCCGGGTTTATGCCATTCTCCTGCCTCAGCCTCCTGAGTAGCTGGGACTACAGGCGCCTGCCACCTCGGCCGGCTAGTTTTTTGTATTTTTTAGTAGAGATGGAGTTTCACTGTGTTAGCCAGGATGGTCTCGATCTCCTGACCTCGTGATCCGCCCGTCTCAGCCTCCCAAAGTGCTGGGATTACAGGCTTGAGCCACCGCGCCCGGCGAGAGTTTTTAGATTAAGATTCTTCAATGAGAGTGGTGGTTGCAGTTAAGTGGGGCACGATGCCCTACAGACAGCAGCTGGGAGAGATCTATGGTCCCTTCCTCCACCTCTGACGTCCAGGGCCTAAAGTGCTCTCTCGTTCAGCTTAGTTCAGCCAGAATCCAATTCAGCATGTTCTTCCCTCTGTACTCCATACTATCCTACAACATCTTCCACCTCATGACAGGTGGGCTGCAGCAGAACCACCTTAGGCATTGTTACCTCATATTGATGATCTGTCTCTTTCCAAGAAAATGGTCTCAGAGAAAACCTGAAAATCACCTTTAGAAGCAGGGAAGGATGCAGGAAAGGCCTAGGCCTGCTTTTGCCCTTGACTCACAGGGTCCTTCCTCACTGCTGGAAAATCTTCAAACATTCTCTCTAGGAATTTCACACCTGTAGGCCACATCTTTCTGACTACAGTCCCAATCCCTCTCCCTCTCCCTTACTCTGCTCTGCTGTACCAGCCTCCTCCACATTCTTCAAACATGCTGGGCATGTTCCTGCTTCGGAGCCTTGACGACTGTCTCCCAGATGGCTGCTCAACCTTCTCTCTCTCTCCTTCACCTCTCAGTGAAGCTTTCTCTCACTACAGATAAAATCAAGACCTCCTCTCCATGCCAGAATACTCTATCTCCCTTCCCTGTTTGATTTTTCCCCGTAATAAGGATTATCATCTCAACATTCTCTGTATCACTGCTCCTTAAGTTCAGGAATCTTGCCTGTCCTTTTCACTGTTGGGAGCCCCACCCCATAACAGTGTCTGGCACACAGTGGGTGCTCAATAAATAAGCATTGAGTGAATACATTTGGCCTAAGCCAGTTAAATAAACCTCACCCACACCCTCAGCATAGACTACTCAGCCTTAGGTCACAGACAAATGCCTGCCCTTGGCCACAGGGCCTAGTCATGGATTTCAAGCTACACTACGCTCAAAACTTTTGTTCAAAGATTTGTTCATTGATTCAAAAATTATTGAACCGTGCTATGTGTCAGGTACTGTTATTGGTATTTATTAAAGAAAAGAAAACAGGCAAAGCCCTCCTCACATAAAGGTCACATTCTGGTAAAAGAGACAGGCCAATATATGTGCTTTCCATGCATTGGGAGAGATGATCATTTGTGACTGTGTTGCACTGACAAAGTATTTATGGATTGCGTTGTTTAATTATAACAATGCTAAGCCTTACCAGCATAGGCAAGGGGACTAAAAAGATTTCCACAAAAACCCCTAGGCGAAACGCACAAGAAATCCTGGTGCTGATATTTTTCTCTCCCCTAGAGGGAGCTCATCATCAGTCAAATTAAGATGCCGTAGAAATGCTTTTAGAAAACAGATGTTTTGAAATGTTTCCTTCTTTATGTGATTCTGTTGCCAAAAGGCACGTGGCTCACTCATAACAACTCTCTCAGCCGAACACTTAAAACTTTGGAGATAGAATTTCCTCACCTACTTATTACTTACAAAATCATTGTATTGGTTTTGGACCCATTTGTTAAAAATGTAAAAATGCAACAACTTCTGACTGATTTATAGAACAACTGATTATCATTAGGGAATATGAAATTTTTTTCACCAGACTTCAATAAAAACCTTTGCTTAATTGGTGGATGCAACTGGAAAGTGAATGTCTTGAGTTGGAAGGCAGAACCAATCACGCCATCTTCCCTCTGCATTGCAGGTCTTTGTGAGGGTCTTTTCCAGTTTCGACAGCCATTACAACCAATACCCAGGAACTGAGTTTAAACTTCAGACCAACAGGTCACTTTAGGACAAAAGGTTAAACCCTGACTCTCCCAGGCCTCCTCCCTCCCCAACAAAAAACATAAGAAGAAAAACTAACCACCTAGTCAAAAAACATCAACAGACGGTTCATAGAAAACAAAACACCTGGAGAAAGAAAGACTCTGAACATATGCAAGCATGCTCAACTTACCCATAAAAAAAAAAAAATAAAGAAGCAGATTGATAACAGGTCCTTTGTGTTGGCAAGGATAGAGAGAAACAGGCAGTATTATATGTTGCTGGTCAAAATGTAAACTGGCAAAATTTCTTTGGATAGCAATTTGACAATAGTCATCAAAACTGAAAATGCACAGACCCCTTGATCCAGCAATTCTGCTGTAGGAATTTTTCTAACAAAAAATTCCCAAAAGTTGGCACCCTCTTAATACTGAAATAAGATTAGAACAGTGCAAGAAGAGAAAACTATCAGCCAATCTGATTTAGGAACACAGGTATAAATATCAACAAACTGAATCCAATGGTGATTTCAAATAATGCTTGAATGAGTAGGATTTATTCCACAAATGCAAATATATTAGTCAATGATCTTAACTACAAACATAAACAGATTCATATTTATTTAAGCAAAATAGAAGTGTATTGAAACAATATTTAGTAGCTCACCAAATTGTCAGAAAGCCCAGGGACCAGGCTTAGAAAATAGGAAGATCAAAGAGAAGTTATGCACCCAGAACCACAGAAAGCATCATACCACAGAACCAGTCTGCTGAGGATTCCAGCACCAATACAGGGGGTGCTATCCTCATTCTCTGGATCCCAAACTGCAGACTGAAAATTCTCAGCACACAAATTTGATTGGCCAAACCTGGTCACATGTCTGTCCCAGCAGCCAGGGGAGCTGGGAAAGTGAGAAACTAGCATTTTCAGCTCTATAATTAGAGGCAGGCTGTTTCCCACCCAGATAGATAAGAAGGAGAGTCCCCAGACATGGGGAAGGGAATCAGGTGTGTTTGGGCTCAGAAAACAACACCCCAAAGTATAACTCTTTGGCATACTAAGCACGTTGAATGAAAGGCCTCCCAAGCTGCCTCAGCATCAAGATCTCTGATCTTCCCTTGTTTCTCCCCTCCAAGTGCAGGAAGGGACTCTTCTCTGAAGTTCTTTTATCTGACTGAGTGAAGTTCTGTTAAAGAAACACAATTGCCTTCAATCCACTGTTTGAAATCAAATTAAAAAGGGATAATTACTCACTGAAGAAGAAATTAAAGATCATCTGCATGAGCAGACTTTTCATCTGTTCTGAGGGCTGTCACCAAGAGACTTCATCTGCATAATAAGACAACCTTTGGCCGGTCACGGTGGCTCACTTCCTGTAATCCCAGCACTTTGGGAGGCCAAGGCAGGAAGATCACAAGGTCAGGAGTTCAAGATCAGATTGACCAACATGGTGAAACCCCATCTCTACTAAAAATACAAAAATTAGCCAGGCGTGGTGGCACGTGCCTGTAATCCCAGCTACTCAGGAAGCTGAGGCAGGAGAATCACTTGAACCTGGGAGGCGGAGGTTGCAGTGAGCTGAGATAGCACCACTGCACTCCAGCCTGGGCGACAGAGCAAGACTGTGTCTCAAAAACAAAAACAAAAAAAAAAAAACCCACAACCTTTGTTTGCAATGCAGTTCCATCCCGCACCTTCCTACAACTTATCACTACCCCTATCAGAGCCTAGAAGAACTTTGCCTTCAGCTATTGTTTGTGCTTCAGGCTCATTTATCCTCCTAGTCTGAAATGATATAGAACTGTACCCAAATATTATGCTAATGCCAATTTTCTAGTTTGATGTAGTGTTATGTAAGATGTAAACATACCCAGGACTTCCTGGTATTAACTTTGTAATTTTTTATGAATCTATTACTATTTCAAAATGAAATGTGAAAAATCACACATTTCACTGTTTACCGTGTTACCCAATGGATTGCTTTGGAAACTGCCATGACAAATATATACATAGGATATATTTATACATTGGGGAAATTTTGTTTATTTGTAGAAGAAGGCAAATAATTAATATTTGTTTTGTATATTTTTATATTCAACACATGATGTTGAACAACATAATGTTTTATATGAGAAATATTGGTCTAGTACTAACAATCAAATGGTATTTGAGTCTTCTTTTTTTTTGTACAGAATTAATATGGGCATGTGTTGCTGTGAAAAGAGCATAGAATTATTATGGTATTCAGTGGTACACACATTTTAAAATTATCAATCTTCCATTAATTAACCATATGTGTGACTTGTGGCAAATTGCTTAACATCTAGAAAAATTAGTTTCTTTTAAACAAAATAAAATGAAAATATAAAACTCATTTATTTTACTTAACATAATATCTACCATGTCTATCCTTCTCACAAATAGCACAATTGAATTATTTTATATGGCTGAATAGTATACTATTGTATATATAGCTCACATTTTCTTTATCCATTCTTCCATTGTTGAACACCTAGATTGATTCCATTTTTTGGCTATTAGAAATCATGCTGCAATAAACAGGGGTTACAAATATCTCTCTTTGGTATACTGACTTGAATTCCTTTTGGAAATATGCCTCATGTTAATTGAAATAGGCCAGACACAGAAACACATGAACTGCGTGATCTTACTCATAAGTGAAATCTGGAAAAAAAAAAAAAAAAAAGAGCTAGTATCATAGAAGTAGATAGTAGAAGAGTGTTTACTAGAGACTGGGGAGGGGAGACAAGAGGGAAAATGGGTAGAGGTTGGTCAACAGGTACAAAGTTACAATGAGATAAGAAGAACTTTTGCTATTTTATTGCAGAGTGACTATGCTTAACAAGTAAGGTGCTAAATATTACAAAAGGGCTAGAAGATATGGTTTTGAATGTTCTTGCCACAAAGAAATGATAAAGGCATGAAGTGATAGATATACTAACTATCCCAATTGTATCATTATACCACATGGATATGTTTCAAAATGTCAAATTATACTCAATAAATATATACCATCACAATGTGTCAACTAAAATAAAACTGGGTAAGAATAGATCTCTATAAATTTCAGGTTTTGTTTTAAGAATTTTCTCAAGATTTTATGGATGTAAGTATTATGAAAAGACCAAGAATTACATACCTACAAGGTAGTATCATTCAAGCAATGTTTTAGCGTAATTTCTTTCTTTCTTTTTTTTTATTATTATACTTTAAGTCCTAGGGTACACGTGCTCAATGTGCAGGTTTGTTTTATATATATATATATACACACACACACACATGTGCCATGTTCGTGTGCTGCACCCATTAACTCATCATTTACATTAGGTATATCTCCTAATGCTATCCCTCCCCATTACCCCCTCCCCACAATAGGAGCTGGTGTGTGATGGTACCCTTTATGTGTCCAAGTGATCTCATTGTTCAATTCCCACCTATGAGTGAGAACATGTAGTATTTGTTTTTTTTTTTCTGTTCTTGCGATAGTTTGCTGAGAATGATGGTTTCCAGCTGCATCCATGTCCCTACAAAAGACACAGACTCATCCTTTTTTATGGCTGCATAGTATTCCATGGTGTATATGTGCCACATTTTCTTAATCCAGCCTGTCACTGATGGACATTTGGGTTGCTTCCAAGTCTTTGCTATTGTGAATAGTGCCACAATAAACATACGTGTGCATGTGTCTTTATAGCAGCATGACTTATAATCCTTGGGGTATATACCCAGAAATGGGATGGCTAGGTCAAATGGTATTTCTAGTTCTAGATCCTTAAGGAATCGCCACACTGTCTTCCACAATGGTTGAACTAGTTTACTACAGTCCCACCAACAGTGTAAAAGTGTTCCTATTTCTCCACATCCTCTCCAGCACCTGTTGTTTCCTGATTTTTTAATGATTGCCATTCTAATTGGTGTGAGATGGTATCTCATTGTGGTTTTGATTTGCATGTATTTTTTTTTTTTTTTTTTTTTTTTTTCAGACGGAGTCTGGCTCTGTCTCCCAGGCTGGAGTGCAGTGGCCGGATCTCAGCTCACTGCAAGCTCCACCTCCCGGGTTTACGCCATTCTCCTGCCTCAGCCTCCTAAGTAGCTGGGACTACAGGCGCCCGCCACCTCGCCCGGCTAGTTTTTGTATTTTTAGTAGAGATGGGGTTTCACCGTGTTAGCCAGGATGGTCTCGATCTCCTGACCTTGTGATCCGCCCGTCTCGGCCTCCCAAAGTGCTGGGATTACAGGCTTGAGCCACCGCGCCCGGCCGATTTGCATGTATTTGATGGCGAGTGATGATGAGCATTTTTTCATGTGTCTGTTGGCTGTATGAATGTCTTCTTTTGAGAAATGTCTGTTCATATCCTTTGCCCACTTTTCTATGGGATTGTTTTCTTCTTGTAAAATTGATTGAGTTCTTTATAGGTTCTGGAAATTAGCTGTTTGTTAGATGAGTAGATTGCAAAAATTTTCTCCCATTCTGTAGGTTGCCTTTTCACTCTGATGGTAGTTTCTTTTGCTGTGCAGAAGCTCTTTAGTTTAATTAGATCCCATTTCTCCATTTTGGCTTTTGCTGCCGTCGCTTTTGGTGTTTTAGACATGAAGTCCTTGCACATGCCTATGTCCTGAATGGTATTACTAGGTTTTCCTCTAGGGCTTTTATGGTTCTAGGTCTAACATTTAAGTCTCTAATCCACTTTGAATTAATTTTTGTGTAAGGAGTAAGGAAAGAATCCAGTTTCAGCTTTCTAGTTATGGCTAGCCAATTTTCCCAGCATCATTTATTAAATAGGGAATCCTTCCCAGTTTCTTGTTTTTGTCAGGTTTGTAAAAGATCAGATGGCTGTAGATGTGTGGTATTATTTCTGAGGGTTCTGTTCTGTTCCATTGGTCGATATCTCTGTTTTGGTACCAGTACCATGCTGTTTTGGTTAGTGTAGCCTTGTAGTATAGTTTGAAGTCAGGTAGTGTGATGCCTCCAGCTTTGTCCCTTTGGCTTAGGATTGTCTTGGCAATGTGGGGTCTTTTTTGGTTCCATATGAACTTTAAAGTAGTTTTTTTCTTCCAATTCTGTGAAGAAAGTCATTGGTAGCTTAATGGGGATGGCATTGAATCTATAAATTACCTTGGGCAGTATGGCCATTTTCAAAATATTGATTCTTCCTATCCATGAGCATGGTATGTTTTTCCATTTGTTTGTGTCCTCCTTTATTTTGCTGAGCAGTGGTTTGTAGTTCTCCTTGAAGAGGTCCTTTACATCCCTTGTAAGTTGGATTCCTAGGTATTTGATTCTCTTTGAAGCTATTGTGAATGGGAGTTCATTCATCACTTGGCTCTCTGTATGTCTGTTTCCGGTGTATAAGAATGCTTGTGATTTTTGCATATTAATTTTGTGTCCTGAGACTTTGCTGAAGTTGCTTATCAGTTTAAGGAGATTTGGGGCTGAGACGATGGGGTTCTCTAAATATACAATCATGTCATCTGCAAACACAGACAATTTGACTTCTTCTTTTCCTAATTGAATACCCTTGATTTCTTTCTCTTGCCTGATTGCCCTAGCCAGAACTTCCAACACTACGTTTAATAGGAGTGGTGGGAGAGGGCATAACTGTCTTGTGCCAGTTTTCAAGGGGAATGATTCCAATTTTTGTCCATTCAGTATGATATTGGCTGTGGGTTTGTTATAAATAGCTCTTATTATTTTGAGATATGTTCCATCAATACCAAATTTATTGAAGGTTTTTATCATGAAGGGCTGTTGAATTTTGTCAAAGGCCTTTTCTGCATCTATTGAAATAATCATGGGTTTTTGTCTTTGGTTCTATTATATGCTGGATTACGTTTATTGATTTGCATATGTTGAACCAGCTTTGCATCCAAGGGATAAAGCCCATTTGATCATGGTGGATAAGCTTTTTGATGTGCTGCTGGATTCAGTTTGCCAGTATTTTATTGAGGAATTTTGCATCGATGTTCATCAGGGATATTGGTCTAAAATTCTCTTTTGTTGTTGTATCTCTGTCAGCCTTCGGTATCAGGATGATGTTGGCCTCATAAAATGAGTTAGGGAGGATTCCCTCTTTTTCTACTGATAGAAATAGTTTCAGAAGGAACGGTACCAACTCCTCCTTGTACTTCTGGAAGAATTCGGCTGTGAATCCGTCTGGTCCTGGACTTTTTTTGGTTGGTAGGCTATTAATTATTGCCTCAATTTCAGAGCCTACTATTAGTCTATTCAGGGATCCAACTTCTTCCTGGTTTAGCCTTGGGAGAGTGTAAGTGTCCAGGAAATTATCCATTTCTTCTAGGTTTTCTAGCTTATTTGCATAGAGGCGTTTATAGAATTCTCTGATGGTAGTTTGCATTTCTGTGGGGTCGGTGGTGATATCCTCTTTATCATTTTTTATTGTGTCTATTTGATTTTTCTCTCTTTTCTTCTTTATTAGTCTTGCTAGCAGTCTGTCAATTTTGTTGATCTTTTCAGAAAACCAACTCCTGGATTCATTGATTTTTTGGAGGGTTTTTGTGTCTCTATCTCCTTCAGTTCTGCTCTGATCTTAGTTATTTCTTGCCTTCTGCTAGCTTTTGAATGTGTTTGCTCTTGCTTCTCTAGTTCTTTTAATTGTGATGTTAGGGTGTCAATTTTAGATCTTTCCTGTTTTCTCTTGTGGGCATTTAGTGCTGTAAATTTTCTTCTACACACTGCTTTAAATGTGTCCCAGAGATTCTGGTATGTTGTATCTTTGTTGCCATTGGTTTCAAAGAACATCATTATTTCTGCCTTCATTTTGTTATGTACCCAGTAGTGATTCAGGAGCAGGTTGTTCAGTTTCCATGTAGTTGAGCAGTTTTGCTTGAGTTTCTTAGTCCTGAGTTCTACTTTGATTGCACTGTGGTCTGAGAGACAGTTTGTTATAATTTCTGTTCTTTTTCATTTACTAAGGAGTGCTTTACTTCCAACTATGTGGTCAATTTTGGAATAAGTGCGATGTGGTGCTGAGAAGAATGTATATTCTGTTGATTTGGGGTGGAGAGTTCTGTAGATGTATATTAGGTCCACTTGGTGAAGAGTTGAGCTCAAATCCTGAATATCCTTGTTAACTTTCTGTCTCGTTGATCTGTCTAATGTTGACAGTGGTGTGTTAAAGTCTCTCATTTTTATTGTATAGGAGTTTAAGTCTCTTTGTAAGTCTCTAAGGACTTGCTTTATGAATCTGGGTGCTCCTGTATTGGGTGCATATATATTTAGGATAATCAGCTCTTCCTGATGAATTGATCTATTTACCATTATATAATGGCATTCTTTGTCTCTTTTGATCTTTGATGGTGTAAAGTCTGTTTTATCAGAGACTAGGATTACAACCCCTGTTTTTTTTTTGTTTTCCATTTGCTTAGTAGATCTTCCTCCATCCCTTTATTTTGAACCTATGTGTGTCTCTGCATGTGAGATGGGTCTCCTGAATGCAGCAAACTGATGGGTCTTGACTCTTTATCCAGTTTGCCAGTCTGTATCTTTTAATTGGACCATTTAGTCCATTTACATTTAAGGTTAATATTGTTATGTGTGAACTTGATCCTGTCATTATGATATTAGCTGGATATTTTGCTCGCTAGTTAATGCAGTTTCTTCCTAGCATCGATGAATTTTACATTTTGACATGTTTTTGCAATGGCTGGTAACTGTTCTTCCTTTCCATGTTTAGTGCTTCCTTCAGGATCTCTTGTAGGACAGGCCTGGTGGTGACACAATCTCTCAGCATTTGATTGTCTGTAAAGGATTTTATTTCTCCTTCACTGATGAAACTTACTTTAGCTGGATATGAAATTCTGGTTTGAAAATTCTTTAAGAATGTTGAATATTGGCCCCCACTCTCTTCTGGCTTGGAGAGTTTCTGCTGAGAGATCTGCTGTTAGTCTGATGGGCTTCCCTTTGTGTGTAACCTAACCTTTCTCTCTGGCTGCCCTTAGCATTTTTTCCTTCATTTCAACTTTGGTGAATCTGACAATTATGTGTCTTGGAGTTGCTCATCTTGAGGAATATCTTTGTGGTGGTCTCTGTATTTCCTGAATTTGAATGTTGGCCTACCTTACTAGGATGGGGAAGTTCTCCTGGATGATATCCTGCAGAGTGTTTCCCAGCTTGGTTCCATTTTCCCCGTCACTTTCAGGCACACCAATCAGACATAGATTTGGTCTTTTCACATAATCCCATATTTCTTGGAAGCTCTGTTCATTTATTTTTACTCTTTTTTCTCCACACTTCTATTCTCACTTCATTTCATTCATTTGATCTTCAATCAAATGATACTCTTTCTTCCAGTTGATTGAGTTGGCTACTGAAGCTTGTGCACTTGTCATGTAGTTCTCATGTTATGGTTTTCATCTCTATCAGTTTTTTTTAAGGTCTTCTCTGCATTGATTATTCTAGTTATCCTTTCATCCATTCTTTTTTCAAGGTTCTGAGTTTCTTTGCGCTGGTTACATAGTTCCTCCTTTAGCTCTGAGAAGTTTGATCGACTGAAGCCTTCTTCTCTCAACTCGTCAAAGTCATTCTCCGTCCAGCTTTGTTCCATTGCTGGCGATGAGCTGTGTTCCCTTGGAGGGGAGATGCGCTCTGATTTTTTGAATTTCCAGTTTTTCTGCACTGCTTTTTCCCCATCTTTGTGGTTTTATCTACCTTTGGTCTTTGATGATGGTGATGTACTGATGGGTTTTTGGTGTGGGTGTCCTTTCTGTTTATTAGCTTTCCTTCTAACAGTCAGGACCCTCAGCTGTATATCTTTTAGAGTTTGCTTGAGGTCCACTCCAGACCCTGTTTGCCTGGGTATCAGCAGTGGAGGCTGCAGAATATAGAATATTGCTGAGCAGCCAATGTTGCTGTCTGATTCTGGCTCTGGAAGCTTCATCTCAGAGGTGTACCCTGCCGTGTGAGGTGTCAGTCTCCACCTAGTGGGTGATGTCTCCCAGTGAGGCTACTCAGGATTCAGGGACCTGCTTGAGCATGAAGTCTGTCCATTCTCAGATTTCAACCTCCATGCTGGGAGATCCACTGCTCTCTTCAAAGCTGTCAGACAGAGGCATTTACCTCTGCCAAGGTTTCTGCTGCTTTTTGTTTAGCTATGCCCTGTCCCCAGAGGAGGAGTCTACAGAGGCAGGCCAGCCTCCTTGAGCTGTGGCGGGCTCCACCCAGTTCGAGCTTCCTGGAGGCTTTATTTACCTACTTAAGCCCAGCAATGGTGGGCACCCCTCCCCCAGCCTCACTGCTGCCTTGCAGTCAGATCTCAGACTGCTGTGCTAGCAATGAGGGAGGCTCCTTGGGCATGGGACCCTCTGGTCCAGGTGTGGGATATAATCTCCTGGTTTGCCGTTTGCTAAGACTCTTGGTAAAGTGCAGTATTACGGTGAGAGTTACCCGATTTTCCAGGTGTTTTGTGTCTCAATTTCCTTTGGCTAGGAAAAGGAATTCCCTTCCCCCTGTGCTTCTCAGGTGAGGTGATGCCTCACCCTACTTCACCTCTCACTGGACGGCTGCACCCGCGGACCAGCGCCAACTGTCCGACACGCCCCAGTGAGATGAACCCAGTACCTCAGTTGAAAATGCAGAAATCACTCATCTTCTGTGTCGCTCTTGCTGGGAGCTGGAGGCCTGAGCTGTTCCTATTTGGCCATCTTGAGTGCGCCCCCCCCCCGTGTAATTTCCAGTAATATTTTTGTCTAATTAAGTACCACTAAATATCTAATCAAATATCATCAATATTTGATTATTTAAAAGGAATACATTATGGCAGTGTATCATAACATGGAGAAATACATATTTACTCTTTGTATGATCAAAATAAATATTTGTATATTAATAAATATCCCCAAATTAAAGGTTGAGTTGTTTTCAAATAATAATGTCTATGTTGTGGTGGCTGAACATTTTATACAGCCTTTATGCCTGTCTGTTTTAGAAACTGACACACAATCCAAAATCCAAATGGATTAATATTATGTAATCTAAGCAGTGTTTTCTGGCTAGTAATTTGTCATAAATAACTTAATATTTTGTAGATAAGTATTTCTTTATGCTCCTGTTCACATAGTAATAAATGAGTTGGGTGTAAGAAATTTTTCCAACAAATATGTTGTTTACTAAAAAGTCTTGCATTATATAGTAATTTGGATGAAAATGATTATAAACTTGAATTACAAATACCTTAATTTTTGAAGTCCACTTACGTCTTTTTTAGCTGAGAGTCAGATGTCTCCCTTTTCAGATTTTTCTAACACGTATCAATTGTCCAAAGCCTTACTTAAACTAAGAGGAGTAAAATAAGAAATTTTGTCTTCAAAATCTAGGAGTTCACAGAGATAGCAAGGCCTGTCAGTCTACTACTGCAGTTACATTTTAATGCCACTGTGGTGTGCCTAATGACAGTACATTGAACAGATTGACAAGTGTATTTTAACTGTGAAGTGAAACACATGCTGATCTGAGTTCTATAAAAGCTGCAGTGGGTACTCCAGGCTTGGGCCTTAATAGTACTAGTTTATTAACTCTATTCACATGATCTTAGTAGAGAAGGAACTGGGGAGAGGCAAGTGACTTGCCTAGGAAATAAAGTTTGAAGAGGCACCTGCTTTCACATCCCTTCGAGTGCCAGACCTCACTATACAAGTGTGCTTTTGATAGTGTATCAGCAAATAGGCATGGCAAGAAAATTATTCTTAATAAATCTTAAAGAATACAAATAATATCATATATGTTCCTCAACCCTCACAAAACTAAATAGAAATCAACAACAGAATTTTTTCTAGAAATCTTAACATATCTGGAAATTATTATAAACAACAAATTTCTGAAATAACCTGAGAGTAAAGAAGAAAGAGAATAATATGGAACCATATAAAAAGTTATGAAATGTAGCTAAAACAGTGCTTAGCTAAAACAGTGCTTATACTGTGACTAAGCACTTATAACAGTGCTTATAGTCCCAAGTTTCTGCACCAGAAAAAGAACTCTCAAATCAATATTTTAAGCTTCAGCCTTAAATAAATGGAAAAAAGAACACATTAAATGAAAAGCATACAAAAAAAAGAGAACAGTCAGATTTGTACAGAAATCATTAAAACTTCTTAGAGAAAATCAATGAAACAAAAAATTGATTTTTGAGGAAAACAAAATGGGCAAATCTTTAGTCAGAATGAACAAGGAAAATATACAAGGAAAGATACAAGTAAATAAAATAAGCATTGAAAGTGAGGACTCATTAGTGACCACTCAAAATTTAAAAGATTGTAAGGAGATAACGTGAAAAACATTAGGCCAACACATGTGATGACGTATATGAAATAAATAAATTCTTAAATATATGTAAATTACTAACAATGCATCAAGGAGAAATGGAAAATTCATATAGGCCTGCCAGATATTTAAGAGATTAGTACCAATCCTCACCAACTGGCACTAATCTCTTAAAAGAAGAGAAAAGGAAAAAGAGAAGAGAAAGGAACACTTCTGAAGTCTTGCTATCAGGCCAGTATTACCCTCATACCAAAACCAAAGACAAAGCTGCCACAAGAAAACTAAAGACCAATATTGCTTATGAATAAAGATAGAAAATCTCAGCCAAAATATAAGAAAATTGAATCCAATCGCATATAAAAATATTTTTCTATCCTGATAAAGTACAATTTTTTCCCAGGATTCAAGATAATTTTGATATCTGAAAGTCAATTAATGTAATATACCATATTAATATAATAAAGGACAAAGCCTACATAATCATCACAATAGTTGCAGGAAAAGCATATCACAAAATCTAACACCTGTTCATTATAAAAACTCTCAACAAATTAGAAATAGAAAAACAATCTTTCAGCCTGATGAAAAGCATCTATGACAAATGTCCAGGGAACCTCATCCTAAAGGTGTCAGGATGACACCTTTTCTCTTTCTCCGAAGAATTAGGAAACAAGACAATGATATCTATTTTCACCATTTCTATTTAACACTGGAACATAGGAGTTTCCAGGCTATTTGTTAGACACACAAATACACACACACACACACACACACACGGACATATTGGTTGAAAGGAAAGCAGTAAAACTGTCTTTATTCACAAATTACATAATCTAATATGTAGAAAATCCTAAGGAATCCCCCAAAGAACTACTAGCACTAGTAACCGGGTTTATAAAGTTTTCAGATTACAAGCTAATATACACAAGTCATTTACCTTTCTCTATATATTAAAAACAATATTTCAAGGCTGGGTGTGGTGGCTCACACCTGTAATCCCAGCACTTTGGGAGGCCGAGGCGGGCAGATCACAAGGTCAGGAGTTCAAGACCAGCCTGCCAACATAGTGAAACCCCATCTCTACTAAAAATACAAAAATTAGCCAGGCATGGTGGTGCATGCCTGTGGTCCCAGCTACTTGGAAGGCTGAGGCAGGAGAATCACTTGAATGCAGTAGGCTGAGGTTGTGGTGAGCTGAGATCGCGCCACTGCACTCCAGCCTGCGTAACACAGTGAGACTCTGACTGAAAAAAATAAATGAATAAAAATAAAATTCAAAAATAAAATTAAGAAAACAATTCTAGTTACAAGACCATCAAAATGCTTAGACATGAATTTAACAAATAAATGCAAGACTTTAACTTAAAGCTATGCAACAATGCTGAGAGAAATGTAAGAATAGTAAAAAAAATGGAGATACATTGCACATTCATTGATTGAAATTCAGTCTTGTCAGGATGGAAATTTTTCCCAATTTTATCTATTGATTTAATAAAATTTCTGATAATATTCCAGCAGGCTTTTGTGTAGAAATTGAGAAGCTCATAGAAAAATTTATAGGAAGCTACAAAAAGAATCCATAGCATAGCTAAAATGATTTTTGGAAAAAAAGAAGGAAAGGTTGAATGACTACCCAATTTCAAAACCTACCATATAGCTATATGCATTATGTATTTTTCTGGTCAGTGGGTTATTGCACATAAAAAGGCATATAAATCAGGAAAAAATAATTGATATGCCAGAAATCAACTTTCATATTTATCATAGGTCAGTTTTAACAGTCACTAAACAAACAAATGAGGAAAGGACAGTCTTAAAAGAAAAAAGTGTCATAACAATTGTATGTGTATACATGAACCACATAATCTAAATAATTATCCCACACCATATAAAAAATAAATCAAATGGATTAGGAATCTAAACATAGGAGCCAAAATTATAAAATATATTAAAATGTCTTCATGACCTTGGGTTAGGCAAAATATTATTAGATACCAATTATATGACACCAAAAGATATGATATAAAAATGACAAAAGGGACAATTAAATAAAGGAAATGTTAATAAATTGGATTTCATTCAATAAAAACTTTTGCTATCCAAATGTCAACAAGTGAGAAAATTGAAAGCCAAGGCAAGGAGAAAATATTTTCAAGTTACGTATATCATAAAGGACTTTTATTCAGTATATACAAAGAACCCACTCAAAGAATGTTCTCAATCATAAGAAAGCTGATAGCACAATTTAAAAATAGTTAATAGATTTAAATAGATATTTCATTTTTGAAGATCCACACATGATGAATACACATACCAGAAGATGCTCAAAATAATTAGTCATTAGTGAATGAAAATTGAAGCCACAGTGAGATACAATTGTACATTCACTAGAATGACTATAATAAAGAAAACGGACAATATCAAATGTTGGCAAGAATGTGGAGAAACATAAATCTGACACATTGCTGGTGAGAATGTTAGCATGGCACAGCTAATTTGGAAAACAGGTTAGCAGTTTCCTAAAATGTTAAACATGAATATTCCATAAAATCCAGCAATTCCACTCCTGGGAATCTTTTCAAGAAATATGAAAATATCTATTCCCTCAAATAATTGTCTATGAATTCATTATTCATAAGAACCAAAAATTGAAAACAGATGTTCACTGAAGGATGAATGGATTAACAAAATGTTGTGTATATTGTGAATTACTGTTTAGCAATATAAAGTACCAACTACTAATACATGATACAACATGAAAATTCTTTTTAAAAGATGCTATGCAAAAGAAGTCAATCACAAAAGACCACATACTCCATCATACCTTTCTAATGAAATGCCTGGAAGTGGGTTTGGGTACAAAGATTGACGGCAACAGAGCTCTTCTTTGGGTAATGGAATTGTGCTAAAACTGCATTCTGATGATGCTTGAGTAGCTCTATACATTTGCAAAAGTTATTGAATTGTACAATTGCAGTGAATGAATGTTATAATATATAACTTACACTGCAATAAATTTGTTAAAGAAAAATATTTCATGAACTCTAGAGAAATTTTCTAGACTGTTTTACTACATACCTATGTTCATTTCTTCTTTCCTTCCTTCCTTTTCTTTTTTGTCTTTCTTGTGTGTGATTTTTTAAGGTCCATTCTGTGAGGTGTCAACAAAAGCTTGTGTTTCTCTGCTTTGTTGGAAAAGAGGAATTTGCCCAAATAGCAGCTCTGCTTACACTTATGAATGCCCAAAAGGATCTTCCAGCCAAAATGGTGAAATTGATGTCAATGAGTGTTCATTAATACTGTGTGAGAATGGTACCGACAGCATCAAAATATCAAATGTAAGTCTCAATCTAACATACAAGTGAGTGGTTTCATTTTTTTTTACTATTACCAGCAATTTGAAAAGAATAAATAATTAGAATTCTCAATAAGGTAGTTTAATAGTTAAACTCAGAAAAACAAGAATAATCTACTTATTTTAGTTTTTCCTATTTATATAGGAGAAATTTTGCTCCTCCGTCGGTATTCTGCCTTTTAAAAGAATATAAATTTGTATACTCTTCATTTTTACTTACTGCTTTTTGTTAATCTTTTAGTTATTCAATATTGTTATACTTTAACTTTTCAATTTAACATGTGAATAAATAAATGAATAAATAAGAGTAGGAAATATTTTGTTAGCTGTTGCCACAAATTACTGTCTTTCAATTTAGACTCATATTTATCATTAACTCTTTAAAGAACTTTAAGAGTTTATTTTTCCAACCTCCTGAACTTTTTGTTACTAACGCTCTGAAAAGAATTTTTTTTCAGGGCCGGGCGCGGTGGCTACAGTCTGTAATCCCAGCACTTTGGGAGGCCGAGACGGGCGGATTACGAGGTCAGGAGATCGAGATCATCCTGGCTAACACGGTGAAGCCCCGTCTCCACTACAAAATACAAAAAATTAGCCTGGCGAGGTGGCGGGCACCTGTAGTCCCAGCTACTCCGGACGCTAAGGCAGGAGAATAGCATAAACCCGGGAGGCGGAGCTTGTGGTGAGCTGAGATTCCGCCACTGCACTCCAGCCCGGGTGACAGAGCAAGACTCTGTCTCAAAACAACAACAACAACAACAACAACAACAACAACAACAACAACAAAAAAAAGAATTTTTTTTTTTTTCCCCTGGAGAACTGTCCATTTTGTCAAAAAAAATTGCTGAACTTTTGCTGAGAAGAATTAGTTAAATTATATAGTACATGATATACAGATAAAAGCTTATAGAAGAACATTTTTTTACTCCACCTGAAATTACTTCTACCATGCGCAAAGATTTGTTACCAATGTACAATATACTAGACCCAAATATTTGGAGATACAGAGGCAAAGAACAATAATACATGTTTCTTCTAAAAATCAAGGAAACTATTATTGCAGTAGGCAGACTATCCTCCTCATCCTGCACCAAAAAATAAAATAAAAATAAAATAAATAAGCATGTCCATGCACTAATCCTGGGAATATATGCATGTGTTATGTTACCCAGCAAGAGGAAATTAAGATTGCGGATGGAATAAAGAAGTTAATCAGCTGATGTTATCCTGGATTATTTGGGTGGATCCAGTGTAATCACATGGGTCCTTTAAAATAGAGGAGAGAGATGGAAGAATCAGAGTCAAAGGGAGATTCGATGATGTAACGAGGCTGGTTTTAAACATGGAGGAAGGGACCATAAACGAAAAAAAAAAAAAATGAATGCAGCCTCTAGAATAAGCTGGAAAAGTGAGGGGAACATTTTCCTGTAGAGCCTACAGAAGGGATACAGCAGACATCTTGGATTTAGCCTTCTGAAACTTTTCAGACTTATGACTTCTGGAAATCTTAATATAAGACGAGACTTTTAATGGATGTGTGCTTAACTATTAATTCATAGAAGTACTTTAATTCTATTTTCCTTCTCTATTATTCATTATTACATTTAGAAGAATTATTTTGTAGATAAATTACTTAGAATATTGTACATTTTATCATTTGTATTGCTACCATGTATGAGCTTGGGCAAGCTATATACCTCTTTCAACGTTAGTTTTGAGTTGAATTAAATAAATGTTTATTGGATTCCATGAGAAAAAAACAAAATCATCAGTTTCAAGTATCTGGGCTTTTCACCTTGGAATCACTTAATAAATCTTGTTGTTCAGATAAATATGATAATGAAAATGATGGTAATGATGATGATATTGATGATAATGATAATAAAGAAAAAAGAGAGGAAAAATAAGGAGGGCAGCAAGAGGAAGAAATATGATGACTAGAGTGTATTTTGAATGCAGGTGAAATTAACTTTTGCCCAGCAAATTTAATTTTGTTTTATTTTACCTGCCCATGGATGCATGGACTTGTTTCAGGTGCCAATGGTTTATTTTCTATGCATAGTCAACCCAAAACTTGGTGGCTTAAAATAATTATTTTATTATCTCTTATGGTACTGTGAACTGACTTGTCCCAGCTAAGATGTTTTTTAGAGTCCCTCTGAGGTTGCCATCAGAAAGTGTCTAGACTTGGACTTCATCTTGAAAGTTTTCTTATTCACATGTTTGGTAGTTAATGTTGGCTGTTAGCTTGGCCCACAACTGGACCTATTAGCCACAATCCTAAACATGATTTCTTCATGTGGCCTGCACTTCCTGAGAGCAAGGTGGCTGGGTTCAAAGAGCAAGAACCCTAAGATAATTAGATAGAATCTATATGGCCTTTAAAGCATCATTTTATCCATGGTCACAATCTTGCTTACATTCAAGAGGAAGGGAATGTAGACCCTAACTCATAATAGAGGAGTTTTGATTTCATATAGCAGGAAGACTGTGTGAGATGGGAGAAGGTGTTGTGACATTTTGGAAAATAGAATCTGCCACATTGCTGACAGATAATTTCTACTCCAAGTTCATGAAAATAATTTTAGCCCTTCTCCAGGTAAGAACCCATTCATTACCTTTAAAATATCCAAACTACTTTGTAAAAATGTTTTTTAATCTTTCGTAGGATGTTATGTGCATCTGTTCACCAATATTTACAGATTTGCTTTGTAAGAGCATTCAAACATCATTTGAGTCATTTCCTTTGGAGAATAATGCTACGTGTAAGAAATGTGAGAGAGATTATCATTGCAGGTATAATTAATTAATTTTCTGTTTATTTTTAATACAAAATATATGGATTTTTAAATCATGTGAATAAAAAATAACGATGTTCTGGTTTTAACCCTAACTTTTACTTAATGGTATATAATATTCTATTTTAACTTAATGTAAAATTTTGTTCCATGTTTTGGTTTAATTATTATGGTATTAATTTAAAAAAATATTTGAGAAATTATCAAGCATAATTTAGGTGTACAGTTATAAAACAAATACTTTGTTTCATAATGGAAGTTTTAATATAACCAAATAATAATTGAAGGTCTAGAAAGAAAACAGAGATATATGTCTCCATAGTATTATTTCTATTATACACATATAGTGTTGAAATATTTTAAAATAATAGAATAACTATTTCTTCCTGTATTTCACAGACCTCAGCAGATAGATATTAGTTAGGGTCTTTAGGCAGACTTTTAGGAATTCATTATTTCTTTAAGTAATAATTTGCCACAGATTACTCATTTATAAATGGCAGAAGTGACCTAAGTATCTGGGCATATAATTTAGTCCATTTTAAATAGGTTTATAGACATTTTCTCACATCATTAAGAAATACAATTTGTACTCTTCACACTTGCTTGACTTTTATCTGGCTGCTTAAAGTAAATTCTGTTGGGCATTATTGAAAAGCAGTAAGTAGTCTCAAAATTTTAGAATAATTCATAAAAGCAGAAAATTAACATGTGGGGTACAGAATAGCCTTGGAACACACTGAAAAGAAACTTAGAATGTGCATCCACTTCACACTGTACAATACTTTAATCTATTTCAAAGGAATCCAAATTTAACTTTTTTTTTTTTTGTAACCTTTTGAAATGTGACTTTTTCAAAAGAAGTGACTATAAACCTCATCATTATATCAAGATATTGAAAACTCTAACCCATTCGGTCAAATTTTTGCATACCTTCAATCGTGTATTAATTCATCAGTAAACCTAAATGCTATCTCTTTAAAAATATTTACTTTTACTTTACAATTCTATTTCTATGCCTTAATATGCTAGTATATTAGTGAATGTACTTAGAAAAGTGATCAATTTAAAAAAAAAAACAGACACATCTCCTCCCCAAACATAAAACTGACTGATTAAAAAGAAAATTGCTAACTCTGGCTCAGGTGAAATAATTGAGATATAATAAATATTAATTAAGTGCGAAGTTGAAAAATAATGACAAGAAATTAATCTTGAAATCTATTTTTCTGTTCTCATATGAGTCAAAGAATATTAGTGAATATAATAATAAATAAAAACGACTTGACTTCAATGCTTTTATGTTAAGGATTTATCTGTGTGTTACTAACTTATGAGGTATGTTTTCTGAGGTCAGTGACTCTAACACTTTGAAATTAGAACTTCTTGAAGAGCTAAAGTACCAGTGGTAGTTCCTTGTCTCTAGTGTTTGTAATTTAATAATTCTGGGATGAGGATTGCAAATGTACCTTTCCAACCAAGTCGTAAGTGATGCTGATGCTCCTGATCTGGAGACACTATACTTTGAGAACTGTTAGTTAAGATGAGCTTGGCCTTAAACAGCATCGATGTGGTAAATTGTCTTATACCTTCCACCTAGTTTAACTACTCTTTTCTACTGAAGTTTTGCTCTTCTGAATTTGGGAGAAAAAAATGTGTTAAGGTGAAAAGGAGTCAAATGTGGAAAGGAGAAGAATAGAGTGATTATGATGATACTAGTTTCCTACCTGAACATATGCTATTGATCTAAATTTATATGGGTAGATGAGAGAGAAACTAAAGTGGAATTACCTCCTTGAGAAAGACAGTGAAACATTGGTTATGGAAATTTTTATTTGGTACCTAGTTACTTAAAGCAATACAGTTAGAAAGAAATTAATTTTCTCCTGTAGTGAAAAATCAGAAAATTCCTTACCACCTAGAAGACTGAAAGCTTTAGGTGTCTATGGGAAGTTAGCATAAAAATGTTATTATTATGAGCAGAAAGAGTTGTAAAGTATCAAAAGTGGCAAAGCCGGGAGCAGGTAGCACACAAGTAGAGTCTGATAGGAAAGGAAAAGGAATAATTGATGTCTTGGAAGTATCAGACAGATTGAATACAATTTTGGCGACTCTCTTAAATTATAGAAGAATGATTTGATTGTTTATGTAATACTTTGGATAATAATTTGAAAACAATATGGAGTTTGTGAAATACAACAATTGCAAAAAATGCAACAAATATTTTAAAAAGGATGCTTGACCAGTATTTGGTTGGTGGTTTAGCCATCCAAATACTAGGAATTCCTAGATAATTCCTGTAACTCTTCCCTAGCATTACGGCTCTCCGTCTACAAAAGTGAGATAACTTTTTCACCCCCTACTTGCTTGTTTGGCCCTAGAAGGTAAATTTTTTCAAGGTCTATTTGGTACTTTTGCAAGTTGATACTTTAACCATTTGGAAGAAAGTCTGCACTTAAGATTAACAATGAAACGCCTACTAGAGGTTTTAAAGGGAAATGAAAGTCACACTCTACAGTGGCACTAAGAAACTGTATTTATTGTGCAACTGGAGGTCATTTTGCAACCATGAAGTTCAGCAAGCAGACAAAACCAAAACAGATATACATCTGAAAGGATTAAAAAGAGAGCCAGAACAATGATCAATTTCTTTATGAAGAAAGAACTGCCTATAGACAGTTTAACAATATGAGCCAATAATTCCCTGCATTGGTTTAGTATGTTTGAGTTAGGATTATGTTATTTGCAACTGAAAACTTTCCATGTAAATATGCTGAAATTCTTTACAAACCACTAAGTTAGATTACTCACATATTTTAAATGGTTAATCTTTAGCCATACAAGTAGTTTTATTGCTCACTCAATTATTAGTTATCTATTAAAAGAAAATCAAATATTTTGGCAATATTGCTGACTACTTTATGAAAATGATTTTGAATTACTAGAAAAACGTACTCTACTGTAAGATATTCAAGAAGAATGTGTTTTATTCATTTTTATATTTCTTTTTACTCTTTTTTCTCCACACTTCTCTTCTCTCTTCATTTCATTCTTTTGATCTTAAATCGCTGATACTCTTTCTTCCAGTTGATCGAGTTGGTTACTGAAGCTTGTGCATTTGTCACATAGTTCTCGTGTTAGTGTTACGGTTTTCATCTCTATCAGTTATTTTAAGGTCTTCTCTGCATTGATTATTCTAGTTATCCTTTCATCCATTCTTTTTTCAAGATTCTTAGTTTCTTTGCGCTGGTTACATAGTTCCTCCTTTAGCTCTGAGAAGTTTGATCGACTGAAGCCTTCTTCTCTCAACTCGTCAAAGTCATTCTCCGTCCAGCTTTGTTCCATTGCTGGCGATGAGCTGTGTTCCCTTGGAGGGGGAGATGCGCTCTGATTTTTTGAATTTCCAGTTTTTCTGCACTGCTTTTTCCCCATCTTTGTGGTTTTATCTACCTTTGGTCTTTGATGATGGTGATGTACTGATGGGGTTTTGGTGTGGGTGTCCTTTCTGTTTGTTAGCTTTCCTTCTAACAGTCAGGACCCTCAGCTGTATATCTTTTAGAGTTTGCTTGAGGTCCACTCCAGACCCTGTTTGCCTGGGTATCAGCAGCGGAGGCTGCAGAAGATAGAGTATTGCTGAGCAGCCAATGTTGCTGCCTGATTCTTGCTCTGGAAGCTTCATCTCAGGGGTGTACCCCACCATGTGAGGTGTCAGTCTCCACCTAGTGGGTGATGTCTCCCAGTCAGGCTACTCAGGGGTCAGGGACCTGCTTGAGCATGAAGTCTGTCCGTTCTCAGATCTCAACCTCAGTGCTGGGAAATCCGCTGCTCTCTTCAAAGCTGTCAGACAGGGGCATTTACCTCTGCCAAGATTTCTGTTGCTTTTTGTTTAGCTATGCCCTATCCCTAGAGGTGGAGTCTACAGAGGCAGGCCGGCCTCCTTGAGCTGTGGTGGGCTCCACCCAGTTCGAGCTTCCTGGAGGCTTTGTTTACCTACTTAAGCCCAGCAATGGTGGGCACCCCTCCCCCAGCCTCACTGCTGCCTTGCAGTCAGATCTCAGACTGCTGTGCTAGCAATGAGGGAAGCTCCTTGGGCATGGGACACCGGGCCAGGTGTGGGATATAATCTCCTGGTGTGCCATTTGCTAAGACTCTTGGTAAAGCGCAGAATTAGGGTGGGAGTTACCCGATTTTCCAGGTGTTGTGTGTCTCAATTTCCTTTGGCTAGGAAAAGGAATTCCCTTCCCCCTTGCACTTCCCAGGTGAGCTGATGCCTCACCCTGCTTCAGCTCTCACTGGACGGGCTGCACCCACGGACCAGCGCCAACTGTCCGACATGCCCCAGTGAGATGTACCCGGTACCTCACTTGAAAATGCAGAAATCGCCCGTCTTCCATGTTGCTCACGCTGGGAATTGGAGGCCTGAGCTATTCCTATTCGGCCATCTAGGGTGTGCCCCCCAGTATAATTTCAAGTAATATTTATGTCTAATTAAGTACCACTAAATATCTAATCAAATATCATCAATATTTGATTATTTAAAAGGAATACATTATGGCAGTGTATCATAACATGGAGAAATACATATTTACTCTTTGTATGATCAAAATAAATATTTGTATATTAATAAATATCCCCAAATTAAAGGTTGAGTTGTTTTTAAATAATAATGTCTATGTTGTGGTGGCTGAACATTTTATACTGCCTTTATGCCTGTCTGTTTTAGAAACTGACACACAATCCAAAATCCAAATGAATTAATATTATGTACTCTAAGCAGTGTTTTCTGGCTAGTAATTTGTCATAAATAACTTAATATTTTGTAGATAAGTATTTCTTTATGCTCCTGTTCACATAGTAATGAGTTGAGTATAAAAAATTTTTCCAACAAATATGTTGTTTACTAAAAAGTCTTGCATTATATAGTAATTTGGATGAAAATGATTATAAACTTGAATTACAAATACCTTAAATTTCGAAGTCCATGTATGTCCTTTTTAGCTGAGAGTCAGATATCTCACTTTTCAGATTTTTCTAACATGTATCAATTGTCCAAAGCCTTACTTAAGCTAAGAGGAGTAAAAGAATAAACTTTGTCTTCAAAATCTAGGAGTTCACAGAGATGGCAAGGCCTGTCAGCTGCGTTCCTTTGGATGGCAGCTTTGTTTACCTACTTAAGCCTCAGCAATGGCGGGCGCCCATCCCCCAGCCTCGCTGCTGCCTTGCAGTTAGATCTCAGACTGCTGTGCTAGCAATGAGGGAGGCTCTATAGGCGTGGGACCCTCCAGGCCAGGTGTGGGATATAATCTCCTGGTGTGCCCTTTGCTAAGACCCTTGGTAAAGTGCAGTATTAGGGTGGGAGTTACCCGATTTTCCAGGTGTTGTGTGTCTCAGTTTCCCTTGGCTAGGAAAAGGGATTCCCTTCCCCCTTGCGCTTCCCAGGTGAGGTGATGCCTTGCCCTGCTTCAGCTCTCGCTGGTTGGGCTACACCAGCTGACCGGCACCGATTGTCCGGCACTCCCCAGTGAGATGAACCTGGTAACTCAGTTGAAAATGCAGAAATCACCTATCTTCTGTGTCACTCACACTGGGAGCTAGAGGCTGGAGCTGTTCCTATTTGGCCATCTTGGGCATGCCACTTCATTTTTGTATTTCTAAATTATTTTACTATGCTATGTATAGAATATTTTCTAACTAATTTATTTGATGCATTATGTAATTTATTTATAATAATTATTTTGTATCTTAATGATTGAAATAGAAGGTCTTGACTTGGGCTGTGACATGAAATGACTAGTTTATTTAATTTAAAGAGTATTTATGTATTTTTCAGAAACTTTCCTACTCTAAGTAAAACTCTTCTGCAACCATTAAAAAGACAAAAAAAATTTAAAGAGACAAAAAGCTATTTTCATAAGAAACTTACATTCTAGTAGGCAGATACTGCTTTAAATGATCACTCTGATTCAATTTTATTGAATAGAGTGTTGGTGTATATTCTCAAGGGAAGGGAGCCAGCTAGAAAACTACTGTGACTATGTAGCCCAGAGCTAGTGATGACTGACACTGCCATCAAGATGACTTGTGATTATGGTAATTAAGGATCAGATATGGAATATATTTCTAAGAATAATTCAATCTTTTGCTGAAGGATTAGATGTGAAGTAACATAAATAAGTCAAGGGTAAGTCCAAGGTTGTTTGCTCAATTGAAAGGTTGGGAAATAAACCTAAACAGTTTTCTAATGCCATTTCCAAAATGGAAAAATCTGTAGAAAGAAGGGCCTGGTTGGCAGGAGAGGAAAACAAGATGTCAGTTTTGAAAGTGTTAGACAAGACACCTATAAGAGCCAAGTAGAGACACTGAAGTAGATATCAAGTATGTTTCCATTTTAGAGAAGCTATCAGGGCTAAATATATACATTTGGAAGCAAGTGCCAGAGACATGACATTTAAAACCAGGAAACTTGCTGTGCAGAAACCTTTATTTTAATTATATTCAATTTTGGTCTATTTTTGTTTTTGTTGCATTTCCTTTTGATAACTTAGTCATTAATTATTTGCCTAGGCCAGTGTCTGGAAGAATTTCTCCTGGGTTTTTTTTTTTTTTTTCCCCAGGATTTTTGTAATAACAGGTCTTATGTTTAAGTTTGTAATCTAACTTGAGTTAATTTTTGAATATGGTAAGAGATAGGGGTCTAGTTTTATTCTTCTGCATGTAATTCTTTATTTTTCCTGGCACTATTTATTGAATAGGATGTTCTTTCCCCAGTGTATATTTTTGTTGACTTTGTCAAAGATCAATTTGTTGTAGGTATGTGGTTCTCTATTCTGTTTCATTATTTTAAGTGTCTATTTTTTATATCAATACCATGCTGTTTTGGTTACTATAACCTTGTAGTATACTTTTAAGTCAACAGAGTAAACAGACAACCTATAGAATAGGAAAAACCTTTTCAAGGAAAACATCCATCGAAAGTCTAGTATCCAGAATCTACAAGAAATTCAAACACCTCAGGAAGGAAAAAAATCAAATAACCCCACTAAAAGTCAGCAAAAGTCATGAAGAAATTTTTTTTTTTATTATTTAAAGAGGACATACAAGCAGCCAACAAATATATTAAAAAAATGCTCAACATCTTTAATTATCAGATAAATACATTAAAACCACAGTGAGATGCCATTTTACACCAATCAGAATGGTTATTACTAAAAAGTCAAGAAACAACAGATGATGACAAGGATGCAGAGAGAAGTGTATGCTTACACACTATTGATAGAAAAATAAATTAGCACATCTCTATGGAAAACAGTATGAAGATTTCTCAAAGAGCTAAAAATAGAACTACCATTTGATCCAGCAATCCTGCTACAGGATATCTACCCAAAAGAAAAGAAATCATTATATCAAAATAGCATCTGCACTCATATGTTTATCACAGTACCATCCACAATAGCAAAGTCATGGAATCAGCCTAAGTGTCCATCAATGTATGACTGAATTAAAAACAAGACACACACACACACACACATACACACACACACCACACACACACACACCATGAAATACAACTTAGGCACCCAAAATAATAAAATCATGTCTTTGTTAGCATGGATAGAACTGGAAACCATTATCATAAATGAAATGACTCAGAACCAGAAAGTAAAAAGCATAACTTTTCACTTATAAGTGGGAACCTGACAATGGGTATACATTGACATACAGGGTAGAATAATAGATATTGGAGACTCTAAAAGATGGGATGGTAGGAGAGGGTGTAAGAATGAAATATGTACTATGGGGTAAAATGTTCACTATTTGGGTTATGGGTACACTAAAAGCCCAGACTTCACCACGATGTAATATATCCATGTTAAAATAACAAAAAACAAGCAAACAAACACTACACTTGTAGTCCTTAAATGTAAAATAAATAAATAAATAAATAAGTTAGCTTAGAAAAAATAGAAATCAAAACAGGTAACTCAATGAAATTACTTCACATTGAACCAAGATAGGAACATAAGAAGGTTTTAGACTGAGACTTGGGACACTCATATTTGAGGGAGTTAATGGATTAGAATATGAGATTTAAAAGGACTTCATGAGTTAAGATGAGAAAAATACAGACAATTATTAGACAAGGTAATAAACTGGCAACTAAGTAAAGTTCAAAATAGTGTATTTTTAGGTCATAGTAGAAGTGGGTTGGGATATAGGGCACAAGCAGAGGAGTTAGCTTAGATAGGAAGGCAGATGTTAAATGAATTGTAATGGAAGGAAAAATAGAATAGGTTGCTTTAAATGTGTGGTTGTTGAATCATTTGGAAAGTGTCTTCTGATGGCTCTGTTACTCAGGTGAAATAAGCAGCAATGTCTGATGAAATAGCAATCCAAGTGAGTATGAGGAAAATAGAGTGTTACTGACATGCTACAGCATCTTCTTGAAGTAAGTGAACATGAATTTAAAGTAAGTTCAGTCTGCAATCATGTGTGTCAATCTCTAATCAAGTGTAGTTTACTCATATGCTCATCAGAAATAGTTAGGGTGTTGAATTAAAGTAGGGTTGAGCCTTGACCAAGTTATGACAATGGAGGGGAAAGAGAGTGATTTAAGGGTGTATGCAATAAGTGATTATAGAAGTAAAAGGTGTACTCTAATTCACACAAGGAGGCAGTAGAGAATATGTTGGGGATGACAGACACTGAAATGTTGGTAGGGTCAATGGATTGTGGGATGGAATAAGCGCTGGGGGAGAAAAGAGCTACAAGGAGTAAATTAGAAAGAGAAATGAGGCTGTGCATAGAATATACAATACTTAACATCAAGATATGTAAGTTAACATTGTGAAGATAATGTAGTTATATATTAGGGTAGTATATAGCATATTGGAGTGGGAGTAGGTTGTAGAGTTAGAGGGAAGATTCAGATCTTTGGGTTGAGACAATATACTCCTAGGAGATGCCAATGTTGCGAATAAATAAACTTTGCAGATATTGAAATAATGAAGACACTTAGGTGTTCTCCTTGCCTTGGCTATTGTGATAAAGAGAATGTGATGTGTTTGCATGTGTATGTATGTAATATTGCACAGCCACATAAAGAAGGAAATTCTGTCATCTGTGACAGCATGGATGAATGTTGAGTGCATTATGCTAAGTGAAATAAATTAGACAGAGAAAGACAAACATTGTATCATCTAACTAATTTGTAAAATTTTTTAAAGTCAAAGTCATAGAAACAGAATACTGGTTTTCAGGCAATTGGGGCTGAGAGAAATGGGGGAGGGTGTTCCAAGGGTTATAATATTGCATATTTCAGTACAGTTAGAAGAAAGAACTTGAAATGTTTCCAAGACATAGAAATGGTAAATACTAGAAGTGATGGATGCCCTAAATCTGACTTGATCATCACATATTCTAAGCATGAAACAAAATATCACATGTATCTCATAAATATGTACAAACAGTATGTATCAATTTAAAAAAAGACAAAAAAGATTAATAACCTCTGGGGAATTAATGTTCAAGGTAATGACTATGGCTAAAAATGTTGCATTGCATACTTCAAATTTGTTAAGAGACTAGATCTTACCTGCTATCCCCCCACACATACAAATGATAACTGTGCAAGGTGACAGATATGCCAGCTAAGGATAATCATTTCACAATATATGGTATACCAAGTCATTATCACGTTTTACACTTTAAATTTATACAACTTTGTCAATTATGCTTCAATAAAGTTGGAAAAAATAACAAAGTAAGGTTGGGATTGCCAGGCCTGGTGGCTCACGCCTGTAATCCCAGCACTTTTGGAGGCTGAGGTGGGAGGATCACCTGAGGTCAGGAGTTCAAGACCGGCTTGACCAACGTGGAGAAACACTGTCTCTACTAAAACTACAAAATTAGCCAGGCATGGTGGCACATGCCTGTAATCCCAGCTACTCGGGAGGCTGAGGCAGGATAATCCATAGAACCCAGGAGGTGGAGGTTGTGATGAGCCTAAAGCACACCATTGCACTCCAGCCTGGGCAACAAGAGTGAAACTCTGTCTCAAAACACACAAACAAACAAAGAAAGTAAGTTTGGGATTACATTAGAGAACGATATAACAAGTCAGATGTTAAATGTTAAAGAATTAGAGGGAATGCTCAGGAATGTTAGCTATGACTATGACAAGGAGAAGATATGGGTAGCATGGTTTGATGGCATCATCTTCAAATAAGTAAGGCTTTTAAGGAGGAGGACAGGACATGAGGAAAAGATAAAGACAACTATACAACATGTAGACATGGAGCTGTGAGAGAAGAGGGAGAGAGAATAGCCACCACTTGAGAGTTTACAGTCAAAGGAAGAAGAATATGAAAGAAGTGTACAGAGCTGCTTGGGGGAAAAGAATCACACATTGAGGGATGACTTGGAAACCACTGACTTCCTGGGGATCTGAGGTAATGGTAATAAGGGATTAATTTTAATGGCCTCAAAGGTAGACCAGAGTGGGTTGACTGTGAGTGTTGGCATGAAGTTAGTAGTGCTGAGTTTTGTTAGGAGCTCACAGAACTCAATAGACATTTGGAAATTCCTCCAAAGGCAGTGCTAAAGCTACAGGACTCTGTGCTCCACTTCACTTACACAGGTGGCAGTGTCCATGGCGCTGCAGGACACAGCTCCAGTGATGCTTCCTAGAGTCCTTGATCACCTCTTGGATGGAGGTTCAGAAGGGAAAGTCATTGTGACCTGACATGTAGGTTTCTGAATTCTCCACCATACTTCCCACTTGTGTAGAGTGGAAAGTGTTTACTCACCAAAATCACGTACGGGCTTTGAAGACTATCATGAACTACATTATTAATATTGCCATTTTACACACACATACAAACACTCTCTCTCTCTCTCTCTCTCTCTCTCTAATTTTTACTGAATGCAATGACTCCAATATTCTCAACATATCAGGAGGATCAAACTTTTACTGCTTAGAGTAAAATGAGGAAATGAACCAGGAAATGAAGTTTAATTAAGCCACCTGGTGTCTTTCTAATATAACAATTTTTCAAGTCTGAAAATCAACTATTTAACCAAATTAATTGGGAGAAAACTTTGTAAAATATGCCACTGAATAAATATTAGAAAAATATGAATACTATGTTTTTAAAAATCAGAAATGTTGTGGTACTGAGAATTTTGCTTTCTAAGCCTTTTATTTTCTCCTCCCAGATTCTGAGATATTTCAAGGGATAATGATGTTCTCTTTTATAGTCTCAGCTTATTGTATTTTTTGTTTCTGTTTTCTACTCACTGAATTTAGATTATTATAACTTACACTACTTAAATTTCAATTTGATGTATTAACATACCTTCCCCCACCCCCACCCTCAAGTCAGTTTCAGCATTTATTTAATTTGGCTTGTGATAAATCTCACCATGTCAGTCATGGGTAAAGTTAAGGTTTTCAGTTTATGTCACAAATACAACTAATTAAGTATATATGCACTGTGACTTTGAAATAGAACACTGAATTTGCAGAAATGCATAGGTATACATATTTCAACATATAATAAAATTGTATTTTCTTGTTAATTTTAAAAAAGTGATTTTTAAAATAGCAATCACATATTTGCATGAGGAATTTATTAATTAATGGAATGCTTCCACTTAGTCACTCAATAATATTCAACAGGAAAGCTTAATCTTTTGGAGTTAATTATCTCTAAAGCTGAGCTGCTACATTTTTCTTTGCTTGAAATCAATAGTCCCATTTATAAGGCTAACTTTTGAATCAATCACTCTGAAATTTAACATAGGAAAAAGTTTTTTAAAGTTTAAATATAGTTTTTAACTTCAGATTCTGGTCATAAACTATATAACTATTAAAAATATCTAGGACATTGTTGCCATTTTCTCATCAAGAGGAGCTTTTGATACTATTAATATGACTTTACATACTGGGGTACTGTTATAGGTGACAGGAGGTATCCCGTAATCTGGCCTCTTAAGCGCCTCGTTTAAGAACATACGTTCTCATAAGTATAAACTTTTTTCCTTCCTTGGATGTATTAATTTCCATATAAAATATAATAAGTTAGTACAGACATATGCACATAAAATTTGAATTAACATCATGAAATCTTTAAGTCTTCCTGGCCTACCTGATTAAAGGAACCTTAGCCCCATAATGCTCTGCACAACCTCCAATATTTCTTAATATCCAATATTCTTCCACTGTGCCTTTTGTGTCTCATTTTGTCCACAGAATATTTTCCAAGTATCCACAATATATTTTCTTTTTCTTTAATTTTTTATGTTAATTTTTTAGTTTTTAGAGACTGAGTCTCACATTTTCACCCAGGCTGGCATGTAGTGTTGCGAACCAAGCTCATGTCAGTCTCAACCTCCTGGGCTCAAGCAATCTTCTCACCTCAGCCTCCCGAGTAACTGAGTAGCTGGGATTATTCACCTGGGTAATTTAAAAAAAAAAAAAATTGTGGACATGGGGTCTTACTATATTGCCCAGGCTGGTCTGGAACTCTGGGAGTCAAGCAATCCTCCTGCCTCATCCTCCCAAAGAGCTGGGATTGCAGATATAAACCACACGCCCAGTCCACAATATATTTTCTATACCTTCCTCTCTTTTTCTCACTGAAACCTGAGGACAATTTTTCTTGTAGCCTTCTTAGTTGGTCACTATTCATTCTTCTACAGTTGTGTACCATAGACAATGAAGTATACAGACAGCGTTGCCCTTGTTGCCATATTCAGGCCATTTTTTTCCCTTCTCTTTCTGAAAACCCTAGCCAGCAGCTGTATCTTGTCTCTCTCTCTGACTCTCTCCCCTTTACCCTCTTCCTGGCTCCTTTTCTAGTAGCTTTACTCTCAGTTTCTGCTTATCCTTTACTAAATGTTTTAGCATCTAGCTTGCTGACCTTTTCTTTATCACCACTGTGGTGATATTTTTTGATAACTTTGGCATCCCTCTTGGAAATCCACTCACTTTTGTTGTTTACATTTTTTGATAATTATTTTGCTAATTTTCCCTTCTCCTTCACCTCAGTCCATCTCCCATGGTCTTATCGTATAAGCTATCATGCCTGTAACTGCACACCTTGCAATACCTTTAATTTAAATTCTTTCACTGTCTAATCCCCACTTCCTGTATTTCAAGTTCATTCACTCATACACTGTAAAGACAAAATTTCATAAACTTTTTAAAAAAGCAACAGGCACCTCCAATTATATGACTGCACTGACACTCCTGTGTCTAGTACCCACTGCAGGTCCCCATTTTCTTTTTAAAAACATACTTACACATCCACTTTCAAATTCCTTGACTCTTTTTCTATGTTCCATTGACCTGAAAACACTAAACCTGTTTAATTCTCATCCTACCATTAAACTCTTGTCCATTTTATGTATAACTAATATAGCAGCTCAGACTTAATGTATTCCAAATTCATAATTGATTATTGAGTCCTGGACAAACCTTCTTTTCTGCCAGTATTTGTTTATATTACTCTTTGATTTCTTCATTTCTCTCTTTTGACACATCTTGTCCATCAACAAATCCTTTAAACTCTCCCATAACTACATATCATGGATATGAACACTTTTATCATTATGAAGGTTAACACCCTTGTTCAAGTCAAATTCTCAGCTGGAACATTTCAATAGCCTCCCTCTTGGCCTCATTGTTTCGAACCTTCATTCAGGTACATGTCAAATAGTGAATGGATATCTCATCAAAAAAGCTAATATTTTGGTGGAGATTTGAATGATGTGAGGGAATGTACAGCTGTATAAGGGAAGACGGTTCATGGCAGATGAATTACCTATTGCAAAATCCTTAGCCTATTCAGCCTACCCATGCATGAGTCCAGACTAACTGCTCTGGAGAAAGCAAGGGAAGTAGCAGAAATGAATATAGAAGAGAAATCAGAATCTGGGGCAGTTTTAGATCATGAGTGCCTTTTTAAAGTCTTTCATTTTCACTCTAAGTATAATGGCAGGCATTGCAGTGTTGCTGGCAAATGAGTTATATTATTTGGCTTATATTTTTAAATTGTCGTGTGACTGTTGTTTTGAAAGGAAACTGTACAGACACATAGGCAGATGCAAAGAGACCTGTTAGTAAGCTATTATAGTAATTATAGTATAGAAATCTGGGTAGGACAGTGACTTAGATTAGAATTGGAGAGAGGGCATAGTAAGAAGGGGTTGGATTGTGGATGTATATTTAAGATGGAGTCAATACAATGTTTCTTTAGAGTGAATTGAATGAGAAAGAAAAAGAACAAATATAGTGGCTCTATAGTTTTTGACCTGAGTAACTAGAAAACAGATTGTCATTATTTTAGATGCTGAAAGTTACAGGTAAAGCAAGTGTAAAATAGTTTGCTTGTTTATCATTTTTTATCCACAAAAAAATCCACATAAAATATGTTTTAAAATCATGTTATTCCTCTGCCGATATGATTCGGGGGTTCCCGTGCATTAATAAAACATAAAGTATTTAAAATGCTTACAAGGTGAGCCATATTTTCCTCCTGCCTCTCTCTCTGCCACCATCTCCTACTAAGTCACCACTTTGGTCTTTGAGATGTTTCCTGAATATCTCAAGGACCTCCTGCTTCAATCCTCAGTATTTGCCATTCCCTTTTCTGAAGTGCATGCTTCCCAGAAAGCATAGCAGCAATTTGTACACTCCTTCAGCTATTCACTCAACTATTATCTCCTCAAAGATGCCTTTCCTGTTGATCCTGACACAGCCTTGAAATACCTCTTCTCAATTTCTCCCTCCACTTTATCTGAATTAAATTAATTAATTATATGGCACCTCTCTCTATCTGTCATTATACTCATGTATTTTTAATTTTCCCTCACTTCCCCATAAACTAATGTATAATAAGGCAGAGGAGTTGCTGTTTTAATAGGTTTTATACTAGCTTTCTATATTCTAGGATAGAGGCATAGCATATTAATTTTAATTATCAAATACAGATGGTTTTGTCTAAGATTCTTATTTTCATCTTTAAATAACTTTTACATCTGAATTATTTGCTTCCTGAGATCCAGGAAGTGACCTTGTTGCTCAGTTTATGGTTAAAAGATAAATTCATCATATGAAGTAGTCCGTAAGTCTAGACATTTTTCTGTGCTCATACAAGTTACAGTATGTAAGCATGTAATAGTATTGCAAAGATTCTATTATAAAAATAAATCTTAATTTCCTTCAAAGTCTTTTTTGCCCAAGTAGTGGAATAGGTACATGACAGCACTGAAACTGATACAAGTAACTTTCCCTCAGAATCTCCATGTATGCATGATGAAACCAGAGAGACAAATGTGAACTACAATGCTTTAAGGCAAAAATTACAACTTAAACATTATAAAAATTATAAATATAATTTTGTTCATGTCCTGGAAAAAAATGTATCAAAAACTGATTCCAAGTTTTCAAACAAGTGATGAGAGTATTTCAAGACAGCACAGGAAGAGAAAACTATCTGAAGTTAGTTTATAGCTATCTCCTTTCCATTTACTAGACTAGTATAGAGTTTGAAAAAGTTGTTTCGCCTGCTGGAAAACTTTAAGCAAAAGTATACTTCTAATTTGAATTTAACGCTTTAAAAAATATTTTTTCTAATTTTTTGTTTTATGAAATTACTTTATTATTTTAGTACAGTAATAATTTTTACTAATAGTAAAATATTGAACATTTTATTTTTAATTTTATTAAATTTATGGGCTTTTCATAATATTAAAAAAATACATTTTGAAACCTATTTAAGATGTAGTAAATATTGTTTCACTGATTTTTATTTTAATTTATAAATTATTCTAACTTTAAAACTAAATAGCAGTTATAAATACTAATAGTTCTGTATTACATGAAACATTTATCAAAATGCTGGTGATGGAATTTTGTTCTGATATTGCCGTCCCTACTCTATTAATACTGTGTTCCCAACAGTGCCTGACACTTCTCATTAAAATCAGTAGTATGCATTCCACAGGTCACTGGACAAAGTTTGGAATACTATGTCCAAGAAATAGAGTAAAGCTAATTAACTAATGAATATTGGCTTTATTGGAAAAAGAAAACCTAATAATAGAAAGATATTGAGTCAGAAAGATAATGATTTCTTATCTTATGAAGATAAGAAATCATTTTAGGAAGTAAGCAAGTAAAAGAGGATTAGAGTATGCTTTTTTTTTTTTGGTCTCCTCTTTTCTACTATTGCATTTTATTTTCATTGTTTTTTTCTTCCCTTTCATGTATCTTCACAGATCCTCGCTGCTTTCCTATCTATCATCTCCCATTTTACCACTAAAATGACACCTTAAATATTTCCATCACAATCATGAGGTTACCCTTACCCTAAAGTCTCAAAATAGTTTTATACAAAACACAACTATAAATTGGATGTTTTAGAAACATGGTGATCTGAAAAGTCTTTCTTTTTTCTCCCCCCATATTTACAACAATTGGCCTCTGATGAAAATGGCTGCTGGACACCTAGAGTAGCTCAAATTAGTTATCTGTAAGCCTCTCTGACCATTTCAACAGGAGTTAATGCACTTTTGTAAACACATTTCTTAAAAAGGTCTGTGTTGTTCAAGAGTTTGCTTTTGTTTTATTTGCTTTTGTTTTGTCTGTTTTGCATTCTTAAATGTCAAAGCTACTATTGAAACTTTCTTTTTCCTTATGAGCAGGCTGAGTTGATAGGATGTAATTTTTCTTACGAGTAAGACTTGGAAGCTCCTTTTAGATTTCAAGCCATCACTGCGAGTGGCGGATTGGAGATTATTGCCTGAAACTCAGTAGGAACATTTTCCAAGTAAGGAAGGAAGGAAGGAAGGAAGGAAGAAAGGGAGGGAGGGAAGGAAGGAAGAAGGAAGGAAGGAAGGAAGGAAGGAAGGAAGGAAGGAAGGAAGGAAGGAAGGAAGGAGGAAAGGAAAGGAGGGAGGAAGGGAGGAAGGAAGGAAGGAAGGAAGGAAGGAAGGAAGGGAAAGGAAAGGACTTTTAAGTTTAGGATACAAGTGCAAGTTTCTTACATAGATAAACTTGGTTCATGGGGATTTGTTATACAGATTATTTTATCATCCAGGTATTAAGCCTAGTACACATTAGTCCTCCACCTTTGGGTTAAACCTCTCTGGGCCACACATTGCAGATAGTCTTTGGGGGCCTCTTACATAGTGTATAGTGAGTAGAAAATCTTTGGCCTTTTTTTTTTTTTTTTTTAAATTGGATCAATAAAACCTTCTGTGTTTAGAAACACTTTCTCAGAGTTGCTGCTGCCCAGTGCTCGTCCAACACCCTTTGGATCTGATTCTTCTTAATGGCTGAATATTCATTCTTCAAGTCATAGACCTGATCCTGTTCTTTGGAAACTGCAAAACAAAATAAGTCCAAATATCACATGCGTCTTTAACTGTTCTTGGCCAATTCAGTCCATTCCAACTCAAAAGGAAAATTGAAACTCATCAACTTTTAGGATATGCTAAAGCTCTTCTCTTCTTCTGTATGCTACTACATGCTCATCCTCAATAGGAAGGGATGCTACCTTTCATTAAGTTGGTATTTGGAGTGATTTCTGGATATCTAGCTAGCCCCTCAGAATGAGAGATGTAAAGTAAATATATCTTACTGTCTGTGGAGTAGTAGAGTAAAATACATAAAGATCTTCATCTATGAAATAGCAGAGTATAATACACTTAAAGTTAGGACAAATTTAATTTTATTAACCACTCTAAAATTTTTAAGTAATATGGCCAAAGCAACTAATGTAATTTCTATGGGTATGTTTCCTCATTTATAAAAGTGATAAATAATAATAATATATTTCACAACTTACAAGAATTGAATGGGAACATAAGAAAATTATGTAAAAGTAATTAGCCTAGTGGCTGGCATGTGGTGGGTGCGGAAAAAAAAAAAGGATGATTATTTCTGATATGAATGGAGAAATAATTTAATTCTGCAAGATGAAAATGCAAAGCTGTGTGACTCAAACTACAGGAAAGGTAAATTACTAAGGCATTTTATTGATGCTATTTCAGTGAAATTGTGCCAACAAGGCCTTTGATCCCTTTTATGAAATTATTTTTTGTTCTTATAACAGATTTAAAACAATAAATACATAGTTAAATTCCATTCATTAATAAATAGCTTCTACCAACTTAAAGTCATGAGAAGTGATATTTTTGGTCTTAAAATATTTGGTGTTTACATTAGAAAAAACAGTATTTCATTTGGGGCTCCATTTATTTTATAATAGAAAGTTTACTAAATATGATCTAAGGCACAGTACTATTTTCTGCAAATTAATGAGAAGTGAGGGCAGTGGAAGCCGGAACACTACTGTGTGTTCTTTAGCAACTTGTAGATTTCAGTTAATGAAGTATAGTAGACTGCAATATAGATTGCTTGAAAAACAATTGTAAAAATGACAACTAACAAACAGAAGTCCTCTAAGTAGCCCAACTATAACTAGACCATTATCATCCACCGGCACTCTATCCTGTCTCAAATTCATGTAGTCATGATTAAATCCTGCTAGCACATCATCGCTGTATAATGGCTCTACTAAACATTAAAAAATCACATTTACCATCTTTTTTCTTCACATTTCAGTACTTTTCCAAAACATATATTGTATTATTAATTATCAGTTTAGGCCAAAATTGATTTTATTCTTAAATTCCCAAAAGAGATTATTAAGAGCATACATTGAAAATGTAGTTTACTGTAATTCTTTCCAAATACATGAATATGAGGTTTTTGGCTAAGATCACAGGTATGTAGGAAAAAAATGATTAATAATACCATATAATTTAAACAAAGCCTTGTTCCTTTGGGATAATGTTAATAGGCTTTTCTGAAAATATTTAAATTGTATTTTTTCTAATTTATACTCATGTATTTACAGCTGTATGTCAGGATTTACTGGAAAAAACTGTGAGAAAGTAATTGACCACTGTAGACTGCTCAGCATCAACTGTCTGAATGAAGAATGGTGTTTCAATATAATTGGAAGATTCAAAGTAAGTAATTTAATACATGGCAACAGAATTTAGCACTTCAAGATACAATAGATTCAGTCAGTCTATATTTCAAATCTTCTTATTAATCTTAGCCAGAGAAATACATCCTTATATGTATATTTAAATGTGACTTCTGTAAAGCTTAGCAATAGGGGTTTTAATTTATAAGAATCATGTTGGGAGGGAATTAATAAATGTTCTAGGAGGTGTTTTATTATAAAGTAAGCATAAAGCTAATTGAGTCCTGGTGATATAACTCTTAGTATATAAAACTCCAGTTACTAATACTTTAAGCTCTTTAACTAGATGAGAAATAAAATCAGTCTAGTGGTTGATTGTTAGGGTCCACAAAATATGCTTTTTTAGTGAATAGGTTTTGAAATTAATTTACAAATACAAAATGTCTGTGCTACACATGGTAAGGGATATTTTACAACCTAGCCATGTTACTTATAGGTGTGTCTGTTGGAGAAATTACCAGGTATTTACTGAGAGAGACATACACAGGAATTTTCACTTCAAATCTGAAACAAAACCTTGTACATAAGAGAATGGACAAATTCATCATGGTGTAGTCTTACAATGGAATTATAAAAACTAGTTATAATGAATAGACAATAGCTATAGGCATTAATTCTTACAAATATAAAAATATTGAATTTGAAAATGTTATTCATGTACAGTGTGACAATGTTACTCAAAGTTGTAAAACAAATGTATACATACTTCTGTAATTACATAAATATATAGCAAAAATATAAACACAAACTTGAGGATGACACACACCAGCTTTATTTGAGAGGCAACCTATAGGGAGGTAGATGGGAGAATGAAATCAGGGAGAGTACAAAGGGGACTTCCAATGTTTCTGCAAAGTTTTGTTTTTCAAAAAATATTTTTTTTGAGAAATAAGGCAAGAAAAATAACTACAACATGACGATAGAATAAATAAAAGTAGTATGGTTGTGATAAGCATACCTCATTACTATTCATTAGAAAGCTATAAAAATTAAAAAGTAGAACTAACAAGTTAAATATGGCAAAATTCCAGGATTCAATATAATTTTTTAGAAACCAGTAGTGCTTCTGTAATATAACAACAAGGAATTAAGACATGAAACTAAAAATTAATACTATAAAAGTGAAAAAGTATGATATAAGTATATCAAAACACTTCAGAAAATGTTTAACAAAATGTGGCCAAGACCTCTATGCTAAAAACTAAAAAAAAAGATTACATAGGGAAATTAAATATGCCCTATAAATAAAGTTATAACATATTTATGAATTAGAAAAATTAATATTTTATGATGTCCTCTCTTCTTACTGATATTAACAAGTGTTTTGTAGAAATGGGCAAGCTGATTATGAAACTGATATGAAACATCAAAGGACCTCAAATAGCTAAGTAATCAAAAATAACAGCAAATTTGAAGGATTTTACGAACCTGATTTCAAGAGTTGGTTTCAAGCTAGAGTATCAAAGCAGTGTGGTTCTGGCATGTGATGCTTAATACTGAGTGTCAATTTGATTGGATTCAAGGATGCTAAGTATTGACCCTGGGTGTGTCTGTGAGGATGTCAGCAAAGGAGATTGACTTTTGAGTCCGTGGGCTGGGGAAGGCAGACCCACCCTTAATCTCAGTGGGCACCATCTAATCATCTGTCAGCACGGCCAAAATATAAAGCAGGCAGAGAAACATAAATAGGTTAGACTGGCTTAGCCTCCTAGCCTACATCTTTCTTCTGTGCTGGATGCTTCCTGCTGTTGAACATTGGATTCCAAGTTCTTCACCTTTGGGACTCAGACTGGCTTACTTGCTCCTCAGCTTGCTGACAACCTGTTGTGGGACCCTGTGATCATGTGAGTTAATACTCCTTAATAAACTCCTCTTTTATATGAATCTATCTTCTTAGTTCTGTCCCTCTAGAGAACCCTGAATAATACATAGCATAAGGATGAACTGGAAGATGTCTCACACACACACACACAAACACACATGCGCACGCACACAAAAGGAGAGTTCAAAGATAGATCCACAGGGAAATTTCGTTTTATCTCAAAAACACCAAGATAATTTAATGAACAAAGGAACATCTTCTTATCAAAACACACATGAAAAAAAGTGACTCCATACCCCCTACCTCAAACCACACAATAATTAATTTTACATGAAGCATAAACCTGAGAGTAAAAGAGAAATTTATAAAACTTCTAGAGAATAAAATGGAACAAAAAAAAAAAAAAAAAAAAGATGATGTTCTTTATGACCATGCGTTAGACTAAACTTTGTTAGGGCACAAAATTAAATGGTTTATTGAACTTAATTAAGTTTAGAAACTTCTGTGCATCAAAATATTTTTTAAAAAGACAATAACCAGGGATTATTCATCTAAATTTACATTAGAAGTAAACTTAATCATAATAGAGGTATGTACTGTTCACATGAGATAATATGAAATAAAATGTCTTTATTGAAACAAAATGATGTCTTCATTGAAAAAAAATGATGGAAAAAATTGAGAGAAGTACTAATCAAAAACTGGTTGATGCCTACCTTACTTTTATGTAAAATAGACTTTAAAACTTAAAAATCAGAAATCGTAAAATTCTGATTCTTAAAATTCTTAAAATTAAGAAATTAATAAATCCTCTTTCATGGTGGGGTGTATTTGTTTCTTCATGCAAAACTGTATCTGAGTTATATTGTCAATTTTTAAAGGGAAAGAAATAAAATTAGAAAATATATATTGTAGGCCGGGCGCGGTGGCTCAAGCCTGTAATCCCAGCACTTTGGGAGGCCGAGACGGGCGGATCACAAGGTCAGGAGATCGAGACCATCCTGGCGAACACGGTGAAACCCCGTCTCTACTAAAAAAATACAAAAAACTAGCCGGGCGAGGTGGCGGGCGCCTGTAGTCCCAGCTACTCGGGAGGCTGAGGCAGGAGAATGGCGGGGACCCGGGAGGCGGAGCTTGCAGTGAGCTGAGATCCGGCCACTGCACTCCAGCCTGGGCGACAGAGCGAGACTCCGTCTCAAAAAAAAAAAAAAAAAAAAAAAAAATATATATATATATTGTATAGACAATCTTTAGATATCAATGAAAACAAAAAGTAATACACATTTTAAGTGTTCAAACTGTCTCAAATTTTTAAATTTAATTTTATTTTATTTTACTTTAAGTTCTGGGATACATGTGCTGAATGTAAAACTTTGTTACATAGGTATACATGTACTATGATGGTTTGTTTCACCTATCAATCCCTCATCTATGTTTTAAGCCCCGTATGCATTAGGTATTTGTCCTAATACACTCCCTCCCCTTCGTGTCATCCCACCTGACATGCCTCAGTGTGTGATGTTTCCCTCCCTGTCTCCATTTGTTCCCATTGTTCAACTCCCACTTATGAGTGAGAACATGCAATGTTTGCTTTTCTGTTCCTATGTTGCTTTGCTGAGGATGATGGTTTCCAGCTTCATCCATGTCTCTGCAAAGTACATGAACAGATTCTTTTTTTATGACTGCATAGTATTCCATGGTGTATATGTGCCACATTTTCTTTATCCAGTCTATCATTGATGGGCATTTGGCTTGGTTCCAAGTCTTTACTATTGTAAATAGTGCTGCAATAAGCATATATACGTGTGTGTCTTTATAGTAGAATGATTCATAATCTTTTGGGTATATACTCAGTAATGGAATTGCAGGGTCAAATGGTATTTCTAGTTCTAGATCCTTGAAGAATCACCACGTTGTCTTCCACAATGGTTGAACAAATTTACACTCCCATCAGCAGTGTAAAAGCGTTCCTATTTCTCCATATCATCGCCAGCATCTATTATTTCCACGTTTTAATGATCATCATTCTAACTGGTGTGAGATGGTATCTCATTGTGGTTTTGATTTGCATTTCTCCAATGACCAGTGATGACGAGCTTTTTTTCATATGTTTGTTGGCTGCATAAATAACTTCTTTTGATGGGTGTCTGTTGATAAACTTTGCCCATTTTTTTATGAGGTTGTGTTTTTCTTGTAAATGTGTTTAACTTCCTTGTAGATTCTGGATATTAGCCTTTTGTCAGATGGCTAGATTGCAAAATTTTTTCTCCCATTCTGTTGGTTGCCTGTTCACTTTAAGGATAGTTTCTTTTGCTGAGCAGAAGCTCTTCAGTTGGATTAGATCCCATTTGTCGATTTTGGCTTTTGTTGCAATTGCTTTTGGTGTTTTAGTGATGAAGTCCTTGCCCATGCCTTTGTCCTCAATGGTATTGTCTAGGTTTTCTTCTAGGGTTTTTATGGTTTTAAGTTTTACATTTAAGTCTTTAATCTATCTTCAGTTAATTTTTCTGTAAGGTGTAAGGAATAGGTCCAGTTTCTGTTTTCTGCATATGGCTAGCTAGCTTTCCCAACACCATTTATTAAACAGGAAATTCTTTCCCCATTGCTTGTTTTTGCCATGTTTGTAAAAAAAAAAACAGATGCTTGTAGATGTGTGGTGTTACTTCTGAAGCCTCTGTTCTGTTTCATTGGTCTATATATCTATTTTGGTACCAGTACCATGCTGTTTTGGTTACTGTGTAGCCTTGCAGTATAGTTTGAAGTTAGGTAGCATGATGCCTCAAGCTTTGTTCTTTTGCTTAGGATTGTCTTGGAAATATGGCCTTTTTTTCGGTTCCATATGAAATTTAAAGTATTTTTTTTTCTAGTTCTGTGAAGAAAGTCAGTGGCAGATTGAAGGGAATATCATTGAATCTATAAATTTCTTTGGGCAATATGGCCATTTTCACAATCTTGATTCTTCCTACCCATGAGCATGGAAGGTTTTTTCCATTTGTTTGCATCATCTCTTATTTCCTTGAGCAGTGGTTTGTAGCTCTCCTTGAGGAGGTCCTTCACATCTCTTGTAAGTTGTATTCCTAGGTATTTTATTCTCTTTGTAGCAATTCTCAACGGGAGTTCACTCATAATTTGCCTCTCTGCTTGTCTATTAGTGGTGTATAGGAATGCTTGTGATTTTTGCACATTGATTTTGTATCCTGAGACTTTGCTAAAGTTGCTTATCAGCTTAAGGAGTTGTTGGACTGAGATGATGGGGTTTTCTAAATATACAATAATGTCTTCTGCAAACAGACACAATTTGATTTCCTTGCTTCCTATTTGAATGCCCTTCATTTCTTTCTCTTGCCCAATTGCCCTGGCCAGAACTTCCAACACTATGTTGAATAGGAGTGGTGAGAGAGGGCATCCTTGTCTTGTGTCAGTTTTCAAAGGGAATGCTTTCAACTTTTGCCCATTCAGTATGGTATTGGATATGGGCTTGTCATAAATAGTTATTATTATTTTGAGATATGTTTCATCAACACCTAGTTTATTGAGAGGTTTTTGTATGAAGCAGTGTTGAATTTTATCAAAGGCCTTTTCTGCATCTATTGAGATAATCATGTGTTTTTTGTCATTGGTTCTGTTTATGTGATGGATTATGTTTATTGATTTGCATATGTTGAACTAGCTTTGCATCCCAGGGATGAAGCCAAATTGGTCGTGGTGGAAAAGCTTTTTGATGTGCTGCTGGATTCCATTTGCCATTATTTTGTTGAGGATTTTCACATCGAAGTTCATCAGGGATATTGGCCTGAAATTTTCTTCTCTTATTGTGTCTCTTCCAGGTTTTGGAATCAGGATGATGCTGGCCTCATAAATGAGTTAGGGAGGAGTCCCTCATTTTCTTTTTCTTTTTTTTTCTCTTTTATTTTATTTGTTTAATTTTTATTTATTTTTTTATTATACATTGAATTTTGGGGTACATGTGCAGAGCATGCAGGTTTGTTACATAGTTATACATGTGACATGGTGGTTTGCTGCGCTCATCAACCTGTCTTCTACATTAGGTATTTCTCCTAATGCTATCCCTCAACTAGCCCCCACCCCCTGACAGGCCCTGGTGTGTGACGTTCCCCTCCCTGTCTCCATGTGTTCTCACTGTTCAACTCCCATTTATGAGTGAGAACATGAGGTGTTTGCTATTATGTTTTTGTGATAGTTTGCTGAGAATGATGGTTTCCTTTTTCATCCATGTCCCTGCAAAGAACATTAACTCATCTTTTTTTATGACTGCATAGTATTACATGGTATATATGTGCCACCTTTGCTTTATGCAGTCTATCATTGATGAACATTTGGGTTGGTTCCAAGTCTTTGCTATTGTGAACAGTGCCACAATAAACTTACGTGTGCATGTGTCTTTATAGTAGAATGATTTATAATCATTTGGATATATACCCAGTAATAGGATTACTGGGTCAAATGATATTTCTAGTTCTAGATCCTTGAGGAATTGCCACACTGTCTTCCACAATGGTTGAAGTAATTTACACTCCCACCAACAGTGTAAAAGCATTCCTGTTTCTCCACATCCTCTCCAGCATCTGTTGATTCCTGACTTTTTAGTGATTGCCATTCTAATTGCCATGAGATGGTATCTCATTGTGGTTTTGATTTGCATTTCTCTAGTGACCAGTGATGATGAACTTTTTTTCATATGTTTGTTCGTTGCATAAATTTCTTTTGAGAAGTGTTTATTCATATCCTTCATCCATTTTTTGATGAGTTTGTTTTTGCCTTGTAAATTTGTTTAAATTCTTTGTAGATTCTGGATATTAGCCCTTTGTCAAGTGGATAGATTGCAGAATTTTTCTCCCATTCTGCGGGTTGCCTGTTCACTCTGCTGATAGTTTCTTTTGCTGTGCAGAAGCTCTTTAGTTTAATTAGATTACATTTGTTTGTCTGTTGTTTAGAATAGTTTCAGAAGGAATGCTCTCAGCTCCTCTTTGTACCTCTGGTACAATTCAACTGTGAATCCGTCTGGTCCTGGGCTTTTATTGGTTGATAGGCTATTAAGTAATGCCTCAATTTCAGAACTCTGTATTGGTCTATTCATGATTCAACTTCTTCCTGCTTTAGTTATGGATTGTCTTCCTCCTGGGAGGGCATATGTGCCCAGGAATTTATCCATTTCTTCTAGATTTTCTAGTTTTGTTGCATAGAGGTGTTTATAGTATTCTCTGTTGGTAGTTTTTATTTCTGTGGGATCAGTGTTGATATCCCCTTTATCATTTTTTATTGTGTCTATTTGATTTTTCTCACTTTTCTCCTTATTTAGTCTGGCAAGTGGTCTATTTATTTTGTTAATCTTTCCAAAAGAACAGTTCTTTGATTCAAAGATTTTTTGAAGGGTTTTTTGTGTCTCTGTCTCCTTAAATACTGTTCTGATCTTACTTATTTCTTGTCTTCTGCTAGCTTTTGAGTTTGTTTGCTCTTGCTTCTCTGTTTCTTTTAATTATGATGTTAGGGTGTTGATTTCAGATCTTTCCTGTTTTCTGATATGGGCATTTGGTGCTATAAATTTGCCTCTAAACACTGCTTTAGCTGTGTCCCAGAGATTCTGGTATATTGTCTCTTTGTTTTCATCACTTTCAAAGAACTTTGTTTTCATCACTTTCAAAGAAATTTGTTATTTCTGCCGTATTTTTGTTACTTACCCAGGAGTCATTAAGGAGCAAGTTGTTCAGTTTCCACGAAATTGTGTGGTTTTGAGTAACTTTCTTAATCTTGAGTTCTTATTTGATTGCACTATGGTCTAAGAGGCTGGTTTTTTTTGTTTGTTTGTTTTGTTTTGTTTTATTTTTCCTACATTTGTATCTTTTTTTTGCATTTGTTGAGAAGTGTTTTACTTCCAATTATGTGGTCGATTTTAGAGTAAGTGCTATGTGGTGCTGATAAAAATGTATATTCTGTTGATTTGGGGTGGAGAGTTCTGCAGATATCTATTAGGTCTGCTTGGTCCAGAGGTGAGTTAAAGTCCTGAATATCCTTGTTAAATATCTGTCTCATTAATCTGTCTAATATTGACAATGGGGTGTTAAAGTCTCTCACTATTATTGTGAGGGAGTCTAAGTCTCTTTGTAGGCCTCTAAAAACATTTTTTTTTTTTTGTATGACTGGGTACTTTTGTATTCAGTGCATATATATTTAGGATAGTTAGCCCTTCTTGTTGCATTGATCACTTTATCATTATGTAATGCCCTTCTTTGTCTTTTTTGATATTTCTTAGTTTAACGTCTGTTTTATCAGAGACTAGGATTGCAATCCCTGCTTTTCTTTTTTTTCTTTCTTTCCATTTGTTGGTAAATAGTCCTCCATCCCTTTATTTTGAGCCTATATGTGTTTACACATAAGATAGGTCTTCTGAATACAGCACACCAATGGGTCTTGACGCTATCCAACTTGTCATTTTGTGTCTTTGAATTGAGGCATTCAGCCCATTTACATTTAAGGTTAATATTGGTATGTGTGAATTTGATCCTGTAATTATGATGCTAGCTAGTTATTTTGCCCATTAGTTAATGCAGTTTCTTCTTAGTGTAGTTGGTCTTTATATTTTGGTATGTTTTTGCCATGGCTGGTATCAGTTTTTCCTTTCTATATTTAGTACTTCCTTCAGGAGTTCTTGTGAGGCAAGCCTGCTGGTCACAAAATCCTTCAGCGTTTGCTTGTCTGTAAAGGATTTTATTTGTTTTTCACTTATGAAACTTAGTTTTGCTGGATATGAAATTCTGGTTTGCAAATTATTTCCTTTAAGAATGTTCAGTATTGGGCACCACCCTTTTCTGGCTTGTAGGGTTTCTGCAGAGAGATCCACTGTTAGTCTGATGGGCTACCCTTTGTAGGTAACCTGAACTTTCTCACTGACTGCCCTTAACATTTTTTCCTTTATTTCAACCTTGGAGAATCTGAGAATTATGTGTCTTGGGGTTGCTCTTCTCAAGGAGTATCTTGGTGGCATTCTCTGTATTTCTGAATTTGAATGCTGGCCTGTCTTGCTAGGTTGGGGAAGTTCTCCTGGATAATATCCTGAAGTGTTTTCCACCTTGTTTCTATTCTCCCTATGACTTTAAGGGACTCTAGTCAATCATACCTTTGGTCTTTCCATATGGTCCCATATTTCTTTGAGGCTTTGTTCGTTGTTTTTCATTCTTTTTGCTGTAATCTTGTCTTCATGCTTTATTTTATTAAGTTGCTCTTCAATCTCTGATATCCTTTCTTCTGCTTGAGCGACTCAGCTATTGATACTTATGTATGCTTCACGAAGTTCTCATGCTATGTTTTTCAGCTCCATCAGGTCGTTTATGTTCTTCTCTAAACTGGTTATTCTAGTTAGCAGTTCCGTTCCTGTACCCTTTGGTTAAGGTTCTTAGCTCCCTTGCATTGTGTTAGAACATGATCCTTTAGCTCAGAGGAGTTTGTTATTACCCACTTTCAGAAGCCTACTTCTGTCAACTCATCAAACTCATTCTCTGTCCAGTTTTGTGCCCTTGCTGGAGAGGAGTTGTGATCATTTGGAGGAGAAAAAGCTTCTGGTTTTTGGAATTTTCAGCATTTTTTTGTTGGTTTGTCCTCATCTTTATGGATTTATCTACCTTTGATCTTTGAGGCTGATGACCTTTGGATGGGGTTCTGTGCATGGGAGTCCTTTTGGTTGACGTTGATGTTATTGCTTTCTGTTCATTGGTATTTCTTCTAACAGTCAGGCCCCTCTTCTGCAGGTCTGCTGCAGTTTGCTGGAGGTCCACTCCAGACCCTATTTGCCTGGGTATCACCAGTGGAGGCTGCAGAACAGCAAAGATTGCTGGCTATTCCCTCTCCCTCTGGGAAGCTTCGTCCCAGAGGGTAACACGCCAGATGCCAGCCAGAGCTCTCCTGTATGAGGTGTCTGTCGACCCCTGTTGGGAGGTCTCTCACAGTCAGGAGGCACAGGGGTCAGGGAACTCACTTGAGGAGGCAGTCTATCCTTTAGCAGATCTGGAGTGCTGTGCTGGGAGAGCCACTGCTTTTTTCAGAGCTGATAGGCAGGAATGTTTAAGTCCACGGAAACTGCGCCCACAGCCGTCTGTTCCCCCAGGTGCTCTGTCCCAGGAAGGTGGGAGTTTTACTTATAATCCCCTGACTGGGGCAGCTGCCTTTCTTTCAGAGATGCCCTACCCAGTGAAGAGGAATCTAGCAAGGCAGTCTGGCTAGCGCAGCTTTGCTGTGCTGTGATGGGTTCCGCCCAGTCCTTAGAAGGGTCAGCTGAAAGCCTCCTACTCAAGCCTCAGTAATGGCGGATGCCCCACCCCCCACCAAATTTGTTGTTCCCAGGTCGACTTCAGACTGCTGTGATGACAGTGAGCTTTCCTTTCCCTCCCCCTTCCTCTTCCTTCCCTCCCCTCCCCCTCTCCCTCCCTCCCTCCCTCCCTTCCTTCCTTCCTTCCTTCCTTCCTTCCTTCCTTCCTTCTTTCCTTCCTTCCTTCCTTCCTCCCTTCCTTCCTTCCTTCCCTCCTTTATTTTAGACAGAGTCTTGCTCTGTCCCCCAGGCTGGAGCAGTGAGAATTTCACAGTGGTTCTTAGCTTGCTGGACTTCATGGGAGTGGGATGCGCTTAGTGAGACTACTTTGCTCCCTGGCTTTAGCCCCCTTTCCAGGGGAGTGAATGGTTCTGTCTCACTGGAGTTCCAGGTTTCAGTGGGGTACAGAAAAAAAAAAAAAAAAAAAAAAATCTCAGCAGCTAGCTCAGTGTCTGCCTGAACAGCTTCCTAAATTTGTGCTTGAAACCCAGGGCCCGGGTAATGTAGACACATGAGAGAATCTCCTGGTCTGCAGATTGCAAAAACCATGGGAAAAGTGTAGTATCTGGGCCGGATAGCCCAGTCCCTCATGGTGAGAGGTGACAACTTGCTAGCGGCCCTTGCTCTCACTGCCACCTCTGCCTTGGTGTCCACTCTGGCAGCGCTTGAGGAGCCCTTCAGCCCACCACTGCACTGTGGGAGTCCCTCTCTGGTCTGGCCGAGGCTGGAGTCGGCTCCCTCTGCTTGCAAGGAGGTGTGAAGGGAGAGGCGCAGGCGGGAGCCAGGGCTGCGCGCGGTGCTCACAGGCCAGCGTGAGCTCTGGGTGGGCACCCACTCCGTGGGCCCCGCACTGGGAGTGGCCAGCCGGTGCGGCCGTCCGGGGGCACTGAGGGGCTTAACACCCAGGCAAGCAGCTGTGGAGGGTGCATCAGATCCCCAAGCACTGCCGGCCTGCCTGGCTTGAATTCTCACAGGTCAGCCACCTCCCCATAGGGCAGGGCTCAGGACCTGCAGCCCACCATGCCCGAAACCCACTTCCCCTGTGGGCTTCCGGGAGGCCGGACCCTCCCTACGAGCGACGGCCCCCTGCTCTGCGGCGCCAGGTCCCATCTACCACCCAAGGGCTGAGGAATGCAGGCACATGGCACGGGACTGACAGGCAGCTCTGCCCGTGGCATCCACTAGGCAAAGCCAGCTGGGTTCCTGAGTCCAGCAGGGACTTTGAGAACTTTTCGCTCTAGCACTCTGTGTCTAGCTAAAGGATCGTAAATGCACCAATCAGCACTGTGTGTATAGCTCAAGGTTTGTGCCCAGTCTTTAGAATGGTCAGGTGAAAGCCTCCTACTCAAGCCTCAGTAACGGCAGATGCCCCACCCCCCACCAAGTTTGATGTTCCGAGTTCGACTTCAGACTGCTGTGATGGCAGTGAGCTTCCCTTCTCCTTCCCCTTCCCCTTCTCCTTCCCCTTCTCCTTCCCCTTCCCCTTCTCCTTCCCCTTCCCCTTCTCCTTCCCCTTCCCCTTCTCCTTCCCCTTCCCCTTCTCCTTCCCCTTCCCCTTCCTTCCCTCCCTCCCTCCCTTCCTCCCCTTCCTTCCTTCCTCCCCTTCCTTGTGGCATCAATCAGCATTCTGTGTCTAACTAATCAAGTGGGGACTTGGAGAACTTTCCTGTCTGGCACTCTGTGTCTAGCTAAAGGATTGTAAATGCACCAATGAGCACCCTGTCAAAACGGACCCAGCAGCTTTCTGTAAAATGGGCCAATCAGCAGGATGGGGATGGGGTCAGATAAGGAAATAAAAGCAGGCTGCCCAAACCAGCAGTTGCAACCCACTCCAGGTTCCGTTCCACACTGTGAAATCTTTATTCTGTCGCTGTTTCCAATAAATCTTGCTGCTGCTCACTGTTTGGGTCCCCACCACCTTTATGAGCTGTAACACTCACCACAAAGGTCTGCAGCTTTACTCCTGAATCCAGGAAGACCACAAACCCACCGGAAGGAAGAAACTCCAGACACATCTGAACATCAGAAGGAACAAACTCCAGATACACCATCTTTAAGAACTGTAACACTCACCGCGAAGGTCCGCAGCTTCGTTCTTGAAGTCAGTGAAACCAAGAACCCACCAATTCCAGACACAATGGCACAGTCCGTCATGGCTTCTCTTGGCTAGGGTAGGGATGTCCCTGACCCCTTATACTTTCCATGCAAGGCAATGCCCCACCCTGTTTCTGCTCGCCTTCCATGGGCTGCACCCACTGCCTAACCAGTCCCAATGAGATGAACAGGGTACCTCAGTTGGAAATACAGAAATCAGAAATCACCCGCCTTCTGCATTAGTCTTGCTGGGAGCTGCAGACCTGAGCTTTTCCTATTCAGCCATCTTACCACAGTTGGTAATCCAAACCGTCAAAAAGTTAATGAAATATTGTTTAAGGCAATATGAAGCTATTATTTTATATATCCGTATCACAGAACATTAAAGTATACACAGTTTATATTTCTGTATCACAAAGGAAAATTGAGACAGCATGTTCACATGTATCCAGGAAAAATATGACTTGTAATAAGCTCACTGAATGGTGGTATAGCAGTATGTGCCTGAAATTTTTCAACCTGTAATAATTCAGAAGTATCTAAAGTAAATTTAAAAGATTATATAAAACATGCATACAAAATAGTCATTATAATATTTATTGTAAAGGAAAATCAAATTAAACAACAAAAATAGTAAAAATTATAGTGTATCCATATAAGGGAAGATGAATCCGTTTGGTCTTGTTTTTCAAGCTTATTAATCACATTGAAAATGCTCAAGTTAAAATGTTTCGTGAAAAGCCGCTGTATCATTCTATTATTTTGTTTTAGATATTTGCATGTATTTATCTGCTTTTTAAAAAATATAGTTTTTATGTATTTTCTGAGGTGCTGAAAAGGGCAGAAGTCATTCTAGGACTGCTCCCTCAGAAATTGATTTTACTTTCCAGAGTGTTACAGACACTAGAAAATATATATCAGGAGTGGAGGCTTTCCCAAGTAGCAGAAAGCATAAGAGAGGGGAGCCATTTAGACGGCAAAAGGTGATGTGGGATTTGATGTCATCCATCCCCATTCTCATCTAGCATTTAACATGAAAATTTATTAGCATATTTGATTTGGTTTGATGGAAACATTAAAATATCCAAAACCTGTGACCTACCTGGCCCAGGGACAAATTGAAACAGACAGGGACACCGAAGCAAGGATCCAAAGAGAAACATGGAGGAAAATGGATTTGGAATTCACAGAGTGGTTCCGTTAGTCTGAGGATTTAACATAAGACCAAGTTTAATCAGAGTTTTGATGGCCAGTGGGGCCAGGATGAAATTTGCATTTATTCGGATGTGTATTAAATAAACTAGAAGAAAATAAACCAACAAATTTGACGGTGGTTTACTCTGGTTAATGGGATTAGACTAAAATTAAAATGAGAACAGAAATACGTTTCTTTTTTAGTATGCATTTAATGAAAGTTCTATGAAGAATAAAGCATTCCTCATAGTAACATTAAGATTAGGAAATTGATATTAATAAAATAGGCTGGAAAATATGAGGAGAGGAAAAAACCCTGTAGGTCAGAACCTTATTAATTCTAAGCCATGCTCTTCATTATGAGTTAAATTTCTCTATTTTCAATTCATTTTCTTTATAATTGAAGTGGCATAAGGATGGCAAACTTTCTCATTGAAACTGTGATGAGGAATATCTAATCAAGCACATTCACAATGTCAAATGCATTCTCAATATTAATAATATAAATGGCCTCAGTGATAAAACAATTGTTGCTTTACAATTGAGAGTGTTAGGTTTCTTTTTTTTTTTTTCAAGAGAATTAAATTGTTTATTGATTACACATGATAATGGATGATACACAAGCTTCATTCCCATCTGTAATTTTATCTGGTGCCATTATTCAATTTAGATATATTGCATAGGATGTGCCAACAATCACTTTTATAACCAGTAATTCCATGATTTTGCTTGGGTAATCCCTTTTAATGATGAACTTCAGGTCACAACAGTAACTATCAGTTCAACTACACCAAGGTTTCCGAAGACAATGGCTTCTCCACCCAAGCAGGTTGTATATAAATTCCAAATAGAACCTGGCATCACCCTGAAGGAATTCTAACTTCACACTGTTGGGGAAATTTACCAAGATGGCTTCAGAGTAGACTAACTTTACACAGCACATTAAAAAAAAAGACATTTATTCAGCGTCACGATCAGACTATTACATTTAAAAATCAACAGCATGGGTGCAAAAAAAAAAAAAATCTACATTAAAACCCTTTGTTGGAATGCTTTACACTTTCCACAGAACAGAAACCAAAATAACCTGTTATACAATTAGTCACAAATACAGTCCTCGAGTTTTTTGCCCATACACATGAATATTTGTCTAAAACATGTCTTCTTTGTAGCAGCTAGGCCCTGCCACCACTGTGCTTGGCTGAGTTCACAAATCTGTTGTAACCTGTAGCTTCCCTGTCACTTCTCTGGCTCTCCTCTCCTGCTAAGCTTTGTTTCCTAATTAAAATCTTCTGCCACTGCCATAGCTACTGCTGCTGCTGGAACCACCATAGCCACCTTGGTTTCGTGGTTTTGCAAAGTATTGGCCTCCATCGCCATAGGGGCCAGAGCTTCTGCCTCCAAAATTTCCTCCCTTCATGGGTCCAAAATTTGAAGACTGATTGTTGTAATTGCCAAAATCATTGTAGCTTCCACCACCTCCAAAATTGCTTCCACTACCACCGTCAAAGCCGCCTCGGCCTCCGTTGTTATAGCTGTCATAGCTGCCACTCCCGCCATAGCCACTGCCCCGGTTTCCATAACCCTGTCCACCACTTCCATAGCCTCTGCTTCCTCCAGAGTAACCAGGGCCGCCTCCTCCATAACCACCATCGTTACCAAATCCATTATAGCCATCCCCACTGCCACCATATCCACCACCACCACGGCTGCCACCAAAGCCACCATGACCACTGAAGTTTCCTCCACGACCGAAACCAAAGTTTCCCACCGAAACCACCTCCACGACCAACACCAAAGTTTCCGGAACCACTTCGACCTCTTTGGCTGGATGAAGCACTAGGCATCTCTTGCTTTGACAGGGCTTTCCTAACTTCACAGCTGTGGCCATTCACAGTATGGTATTTCTGAATGACAGTCTTATCCGCGGAGTCATGGTCGTCAAAGGTTACAAAGGCAAAGCCCCTTTTCTTGCCACGGCCTCGGTCAGTCATGATTTCAATCACTTCCATTTTCCCATACTGCTCAAAATAATCTCTTAGGTGATGTTCTTCAGTGTCTTCTTTAATGCCACCAACAAATATCTTTTTCACAGTTAAGTGGGCACCTGGTCTTTGAGAATCTTCTCTTGAGACAGCTCTCTTTGGTTCCACAACTCTTCCGTCCACCTTGTGTGGCCTTGCATTCATAGCTGCATCCACCTCCTCCACAGTGGCATATGTGACAAACCCAAAGCCCCTGGAACGCTTGGTGTTTGGATCTCTCATGACCACACAGTCCGTGAGCGTTCCCCATTGCTCAAAATGGCTCCTCAGGCTCTCATCGGTTGTTTCAAAGCTCAACCCTCCAATGAAGAGCTTCCTCAGCTGTTCCGGCTCTTTTAGGAGACTCTGACTTTGACATGACGGCAGGGAGAAGAGAGACTTTAATGATGCTTCTTCGGCGGCGTCCACGGGCAGAGAGGCAGAGTGTTAGGTTTCTAATCACCATCATATAAGTATGAACTATTGAACAGATTAAGAGCTCATGGCAGAAAAAAAAAACAAAAAACTGTAGTTATTTTCATGTTTATATAAATAAATGACATCCAATACATTTTAAAATGTTTGATATTATGCACATTGTAATTGTAAAATACAGGTACTATGCAATTAAATACTATTGATTATGCCTTACAGCAATGATTCAGGCATTCTTTTCCTTATAGTTTCAGTAATTTACTGACACATTTATTTTCATTTTAACAGATAATATATATAGTTAGAAATGCAATTTCTGGTTTGTGTCTATTCAAATATTGTTTAGCTTCCTAATGTTATGACTTTAAATTATTGATTGTTGTTTGTTATACCATCAAATAAAATAGCACTGGAGCTTTATACAAATCTCCTTTGGTTCTCTTCTTTTGCAATTGGCTCAGGAGTGCATATATAAGGATTCAGTTTATGTTTCATCTTATTTTTTTAAATGTCTTATAAGGCTTCATTAGAGAACTGACAAAAACCATAAAATTTAAAACTAATCTACTTTAACTTCACCATCTGCTTTATTTCTGTCTTCTATTTCTATCCTCCAGTTAAATCATTTTTTTTTTTTTTTTACAATTATCTTCAACAAGAGTGACTTATGTAAACTCAACGCTGAAAGAAGTAAAGCTCGAATTAGAATTCCATATGAGTACAATTTGCATTCGGGTAGGATTAAAAGTTTTAAATTTCAGTTGCAACAATTGAAAAATCTAAAGAAAATCTCTCTCTCTCTCTCTCTCTCTCTGTCTCTCACTCTCTCACTCTCTCATTATGTCTGTTTGTCCCTCTCTCCTTGCCTCCCGTCCCCCATTACACACACACACACACACACACACACACCACACACACACACAGAGAGAGAGAGAGAGAGAGAGAGAGAGAGAGGAATTTGAAGGCTCACATAATTAAACTTCGCAGAGAGGAAACCAGGTAAACTTTTAACCAGAGGCTCAATATTATCATACTTCTCCTTGTTTGCTCTACAATAACAACGATATCATCCTGGAAGTTCCCATAAGAACTCAGACATATTCCTGCTTGAGGCCTTTGTTGTGAGCATTTATACCTAAATTTTCACCCACATTTATTATTCATCAGTTTCTTCATTCTGCATAGGTATTTTCTCAAATGTTACATTCTCAATTTGTCCTTCTGTAGAAACCCAATCTAAAATGTTAAATACAGTCCTCCCTAGGTATCTGTGGAGTGTTGGTACTAGGGACCCCCACCTACTTGGATACTTCATGGATGCTCCAGTCTCTTATATAAAAGGATACAGTGTTTGCATATAACCTGTCTACATCCTCCCATATACTTTACATTATCTATAGATTACTTGTAATACCTAACACAAAGTAAATGCTATGTTGTTGTACTCTATTTTTAAAGAAATAATGACAAGAAAAAGGAGTCTATATGTGTTTCATACAGAGGCCACCATCAATTGTCTTAAAAAATGTTTTCAGCCACAGTTGGTTGAATCCATGGATGCAGAACTCATGGAGAAGGAGGGCCAACCACACTCCCATACTCTCATCCAGCCGATAGGCGCCGTCTCCACTTTCTTTGTTTTTTTTTTTTTTCTTAACAACTAATTGCCATCTGGCTTCCCAGTTTACAACATAATTCTTCATACATTCTTTTTATTGACTAGATTAGGCTGAAATGTAATCTCTACGAAGAAAGATATATTTGTTTCTTTGTATGATACTAACTGTCTTCCAGGGAAGGAAGAAATATTGCCCTAAAGGCGAATTATGCCACACATAGTTGGTAGAACTGTATTTGGAGGGCCTCCCTTATAGGAAGTGCGCAGACTACATAAACTGACCAGGAGAACTCTTTCTTAGTAATGAGATAGTCAGAGCTAATTTGACCAAGACTGGAAAGCCAGATTCCATTTTATAGCAATACATAGAATATGGGAAACGATGCATTTGTTGAAAGGTGTGAACAATTAAGTGATACATTAAAAAAAAAAATACATTATGGTTTTATGTAAAAAAAAAAAAAAAAAAAAAAACTATATAAAAGTCAGTCAAAGAAAGAAGCATTACAGCCAGGCCTGTAATCCAAACTACCAAGGAGTCTGAGATGGAAGGATGGCTTGAGGTCAGGAGTTCAAGACCAACCTGGAATACATTGTGAGATGCAATTTCTATTTTTTTTTTTCAATCTGTATGGTTTGGTGGCACATATTCATAGTCCCAGCTACTTGGGAAGCTGGAGTGTGATAATCACTTTGAGCCCGGGAGTTAAGGCTGCAGTGAGCTATGGTTGTGTCACTGCACTTCATCCTGGGGAAACAGAGTGAGATCCTGTCTCAAAAAGAAAAAAAAAAAAAAAAGAAAAAAAGAAAAAAAGGAAAAGAGAAACGGAGAGAAAAAGAAAGAAAGAGAGAAAGAGAGAAAGAAAGAAAGAGAGGGAGGGAGGGAGAGAGGGAGGGAGGGAGGAAGGAAGGAAGGAAGGAAGGAAAAGAGAGAAAGAGAGAGAGAGAAAGAAAGGAAAGATGAAGGAAGGAAGGAAAGAAAGAAGGAGGGAAGGAGGGAGGGAAGGAAGGAAGAGAAAGAAGAGGCATTGGGTAAGCTAAGTATGTTATGACACTCAAAATATTAGTATACAAAGGTACACAAAATTGCAAAATCTGAAATTCATGCTATGCTGATCTACTAAAGCCTGAATTAAACAAATACTGAGACCATCACCTCACCAATTACATTTTAATCTGCCAAAGATAGTTTCTGATCGTACCCCAAACCAAATAAACACACTAATATATTCATTCTTTATCAGTCTTCAGAGACAGTTTATTCAGGCTTAGGGACTGAGTTGCCAGTGCCGTAATATGTGCCGAGAGTCACAGACATCTTTGAAAAGGAATAGTTAGAGTCAAAAACAGGAAGATCCCTGGAGGAACCAAGTGTGATTTTTGCCCTGTAGGTAATATGTGGCAATGTCTAGAGATATTTTTGGTTGTCACAAGTAGAGATCAGGGCTGTTACTAGCGTTTGGCTACAGAGGCCAAGTTTGCTGCTAAGGATCCTACAATGCACAGGAGAGCTTCCTACAGTAAAGCAATATTGAATCCAAAATGCCAGTATTGTTGTGGTTGAAAAATTCTTCCTTAGAGGAAGTTTAGGTTGTAGAAAGTGGAAAATAGTAAGACAAAAGGAAAGATCAAATGCATACAACTTTATGAAAGTTAGAGAACCCAGACTTACAGAAGAAAAACTTCTGTTTCAGACTAGCAGACCATAATAACATGAGATAGATTCCAGATTAGGAAATCTTTTTCTGGTTCATGTGGGCATTGCGTCGGAGAGTTAGGTGCACATATTTGGTTAAGACAAATTGTTTTCTTGTTATTTTTCTTGCTTTGTTGGAACAGACTAAGCACTTTTGGTTCAGAATGGTATATATATATATATATATATATATATATATATTGCTTGGTCACAAACTTTCTTTTCAGTTCTTCCCTTTAAAATGCTAACTTACATTAAATTTGCTTGATTTTTTTCCTCTATGTATATTATTAGACATGTAGGTGAAAAGTTTGAATGAGTTTTGTTAAGTAGAATGAACTTGTGTGATAATAACAGAGAGCTTGCTCTACTTCATTTTTAAGAAAAGGGGCAGGGGGAAAGGTAGGATCCCAGATGTATTAAGCATAAAATAACAAAATCAAATAGCCACTGAATTGTTCTGATATAGCTTCAACAATGCCACATGATCATGATCCATTTCATTCATGTCCTGGTCTATGCCTTACATCTCCTCTCTTCTCTTTCTTTCATAGACGTATTTTTCTTTTTTTTTTTAATTTTTATTTATTTTTATTTTTTTATTTTTATTATACTTCAAGTTCTAGGGTACATGTGCATAACGTGCAGGTTTGTTACATATGTATACTTGTGCCATGTTGGTGTGCTGCACTCAATGGCTCTCTGAAACAACTTCATAAATTGAGTAGTTTACCCTGCTCTTGTACAGACTCTTGGGAGGGAAGTTGGCTTATGCTTAAAGTACTACTTGAAAGATAGCAGCATCCTCAAACTAGCTGTTCACTTCTAAATATTTTTCATGTGCACGTGTTACTGTTTTTCTAGTTCTATGATATATTTTAATAATTTGAATTACTATCATATTTTAAATAATCAAACAACAATGTGTTTTTACTTGGAAGAACTATTTCAAATAACATAAGAAGCATCTGTCACAGGATTCGTGTTTAAGTCATTCTCAAATGGTGTTATTGCCATAAAATTGTTAGTCATTCAAAGTGGTAGAAACTTTGTTTTTGGTTAACCTTAAATAGTATTCTCTGGGCCTTTTTGGTTTGTCCTTTCCTAGGCAGCAAACAATAATAATGCTTCAGATGTGTTCAACTGAGAAAGATTAATAGAAATCAAAGTTACCACATAACTTCCATTATGTGTGAAGGATTTGATGTACAGGAAATTTACCAGTATCTTAATAGATCTAGGATAAAAATAGAAATTAACATGGTTATTCTGTGTCCCTACCCAAATATCATCTTGAATTATAGTTCCCATAATCCCCATGTGTTATGGGAGGGACCCAGTAGGTGGCAATTGGATCATGGGGGTGGTTACCCTCATGTTGCTGTTCTTGTGATAGTGAGTGAGTTCTCACAAGATCTGATCTTTTTTTAGGGGCTTTTTTTCCCTTTTGCTCAGCACTTCTCTTTCCTGCTGCCATGTGAAAAAGGACGTATCTGCTTCCCCTTTTGCCATGACTGTAAGTTTCCTGAGGCTTTCCCACCCATGCTGAAGTGTGAGGTAATTAAACCTCTATCCTTTACAAATTACCCAATCTCAGGTATGTCTTTATTAGCAGCATGAGAATGGACTAGTACAGAAATGCTCAGGAATTAGTGCTATGCCAAAGTTACCTCTACATACATGATATGTAAATTAACAGATTTCCAATGAGAAGTACTTTATAATTTCACAAGTTTTCTGTTGATTGGCTACAATGATTGATATTGGCTATAGAGTAGGAGATATTTAAGGGAGACCTCTAATAATGAATTCATAAACTACTTCTCTCACACTTTTAAACTTGATTTTTATGCTAGTATCCACTTACAAGAGTAAGCACCAAAGGAGTTACAACTTTATCTTTTATCTTGCTTGTTTTCAGCAGAACTTTTATAGGTGATAAAGTAAATTAAAATAGCTAAAATATAAGCAGTGACAGATCGAGATTGATTCATTCAAATTACTGCAATGCTTGTGAATAGTTAAAACATTCATATTTAAAGGAAGCATATAAACATTTTAAATGTCTTAGAGAAACTGAGGATGTCACTATGTCTTTACCAGTGCTGGAACAGGAAAAATAATTGGAAAAATAATAAAACAAGTTTTATTATTTAAAAATTTGCCTGCTATGGTTAAGAATAAATCATTTGTGAAAGAAAAGCAAAATAAAATAGGGTTATTTATGTGAACCTATTTCATATTTTGTTTTGGATCCTTATGAAGCAGCTATTCTACCAATATGTTTATTAACAGGATTTAGAGCCATACTATCTGTACGTATGCTAAGACTCAGTTCTTTAGAAGAAGTTTCACAACTATTTGGGAAAGAAACCAGAACATAAACTTTCTTCAACGGTTTCTGAGCATCCAGAGTATGCTGGGCTGAATAATGGTACCCAAATTTTCCTCTTTGTCCTAATTCCCATAACCTATGGATGTTATCTAACACGGCAAAAGGGACTTTGCAGATACGTTAGAGATAAGTATCTTGAGATAAAGAGATTATCCTGATTATCAGATGGGGCCTGATATAATCACGAAGGTCCATATTAAAAAGTTGCATACAGAGTCAGAGACAGAGAACTTGATACGATAGCAAAGCAGAGATTTGGAGTGTTATCTTTTAAAGTTAAAGGAAGGAAAGAAGGTGCAAGCCAAATAAGATAGGCTACCAATAGAAGCTGAAAAAAACATAAAGAAACAGATTTCCTACTCAGAACCTGCATAAGAAGCCAGTTTGCTGACGTCTTGACTTTACATCAGTAAGACTGATTCCAGATTTCTGACTTCCAGAAATGTTAGAGAATAAATGTTGTTTTATGCCACTACATTTGCAGTGTTTCATTACTGTAGCAATAGAAAGCAAATTCACAAAGGCTTCAAGAAAATTTATTTGTAACACCAAAGCAAACTTGTTAGCTGAAAATCATTAAAGAAGCTCTCTAACTGAACACATAATTTTGAATCTAAATATGGTGACAGATCCTCTCTAAAAAACGTGTATAAAATACACAAAACAAGTCAATCTAGATTTATTCTTAGCAGTCATTTTTAGTCTTAGCTGAGTTTTAGATCCATCGGAAAAAACTGATACAAGTGGATTGAGTGTAGATTGAGAAAAACCAAAAACAGCAAGATGATTGGTTAGTTAAGTATCTCAGAACAAATGGATTTAACTTTCATTAGTTAAAATTCTGCATTTACCTTGACATGGTTGGCACATTTAGGAGATCCATTTGTCAACTGCTTAGGGAAACAGCAGACTTTCACAAATGAGATATTGGCTTGTAACATTTTGCTGTCCCATTTCTAACTCAGGAATAGCCCGTGCTAATGGCATATCCTATATGTGTACATATTTCACTAATTTATTATCCTCATTAAGATACATTTGAGAATGAAAAAGGATCTTAACAGTTGTTTGGTTGGAGTAACAGGCATTAAACTAGGTTTGGTTTATACAAAAGGCACTAACTGGTGTTCTTCCCAATATGAACATCTAATGTTTAGAAATTGGTGTCTACATGATTCTTATGTTATCTTTAACAATTGAAAAGCCATGTTTTCACCTTGTACTCAAAAGTCAACAGAAACACTGATTTAAAAAATAAGGCAATCCATGTTACAAAGTGAGAATCATACATAATTTACTAGACAGCCAACATTCTGATTGCAGATATAATCACAGGTATTACAAGAGGCCCATGGACTAAGTAATTTAATTAGCCTCAGTAAGTTTTGGCAAAATCTTTAGTCACTTGTCTTTAGGGAAAACATCTCTCTAATTCTTTTATAATCTTTTAGTGCTATGTAACTAGTACATCTCATTGAAAGAATATTGAAAACATTACATTATGGAACCTCTCAACTCCAGGCACACAATGTTGAATAAGACAGACCATCATCTTACCTTATGCTTTGTAATAGTCATTCACTGAGATATATATATATATCTTAACTTTAATTGCAAACAAAATAAAAGATAAAAGAGAAACCTAACATCAATTGCTGAAAGTTTAGATTTGAAAATAATGTCCACCTATTACTGAGGAGGGACTGACCACACATACACACTCCCACAGGGGGAGATACAGGGCACAGAGGCAGAGACCCACAGGTTAATATTGTCTATCTTTTGCTCAGTTCTTCATAATTATTTCCTATCTAAATCTGGGATCAGGCAGAAAATTATTTCAGGCATGAGAAGTGCAGGCAGATGGAGGGCCAAAACAGGAATCTTCCTAGATCTTGGAAAAAATATGAGTGAGATTTTTGTTGGTTGTTTTGGATAAGCTTACTATTAGCAAATATAGGTCAGTCCTTGAGTATTCTTACTTCTGTTATGAGAACAGAGGAAGGAATTTATTCATTCTTTGTTGGCTACCAAGTTTCCCTAGATTGATAGTTGCCTGAAGTTCTGACTGTTTATTTTTCCAGCTGCTCTTCAGAGTTAGGAAGACTTTTTTAAGCAATCTATCTCAACTCACAAAAAATCCTTTGACAGTATGCAGATGACCAGAACTCCTTAAAATGAAGTGGAGAGTTTAATTATGCGATTATACCAAAAATGCTTGATACACGCTATCACTCAGATTTTCATCAAAAGAAAAAGTTAATTTTTGCATTTGAATAGTGAATATAGAAATCAGAAGAAACATATTTCATTTTTTAAAAAATTTAGCTGCCCCTCCTCTAACTCCATAATATTCTAATTGGCCAAGTACTTGTTTTAATACATGTATCCTATCTCTTTAAGTAAAGATGTTGAGAGCTCCATGGTGTCATCTGGGGTAAAGGAGCTGAACTTTAAAAGTACCCAAATTAACCCAGAAGAGAACATTGTCTGTGAACTATCTTGTTAAAATGCCTGATATAAAAGGTAGATGTAAGCAATATCTGAAATAATTATAAAATTACCTAGAATCAAACCCAAAGAGAAGGATATCATAATAAGTCTTAATATTTTTAGTATAGTCCAACTTGATCTCTTTTATGAGGGCCATGGATTAAAATATATCTGAAGCACATATTTGTAATGAGTGGACTATCTGAAAAAAAAATTTTCAACTCATGCAGGATTATCATATTTTGAAGTTTTATTCATTATGTATTTCTGTATTATTACTCTAGTGTATCTGTAAATGTTTCCTATGTAATGACTAATATAATTCTGAGGTTGATTGTTTACTACTCCTTATGGAAGGAAATGATCTAATCAATGTTCTACATGAATTGAAAAAAAAAAGACATTTAGTTGATTATATTTTTAGTCAAAGCCTGAGAAAAATCATATTACCCTACAGTTTCAAAACTTCGCACAGACAAAATCAAACGATGTAATGTATCAGACATTATTTAATAATTTACATATGAGAGATATTTAAGAAAAAATATCCAAGAGTTTATTTGGAAAAACAAATTTAAAAATATATAAGGAAACTTTGAAAAACTACCGGCCGGGCGCGGTGGCTCAAGCCTGTAATCCCAGCACTTTGGGAGGCCGAGACGGGCGGATCACGAGGTCAGGAGATCGAGACCATCCTGGCTAATACGGCGAAACCCCGTCTCTACTAAAAAATACAAAAAACTAGCCGGCGACGAGGCGGGCGCCTGTAGTCCCAGCTACTCGGGAGGCTGAGACAGGAGAATGGCGTGAACCCGGGAGGCGGAGCTTGCAGTGAGCTGAGAGCCGGCCACTGCACTCCAGCCTGGGCGGCAGAGCAAGACTCCGTCTCAAAAAAAAAAAAAAAAAAAAAAAAAAGAAAAACTACCAAAGAAGTACTTGGAATGCCAGGTGAAAAAATTAATTATAAAGCCCCAATAATTAAGATATTATGATAGCACAATAAAAAAGAGAATTACATTAAAATAGAGAAAATCAATGCAATAATATATTTAAAGTCATTTTCTGAATTTATAAACTGAAATCAGTGAAGTTTGATTATACAAAAATGATATTGAAAAAATTATAATAAGGTATTTTGAGGGAAAATTTAGTTCACATACACATCTACAATTGGAAAAAATATGTGACACATATATTTAATTGAAGTTTTTAGTTGAATAACAAAATGCAAACTACTGATAGATTGAAGTAATCTAAATAAATGCTACTAAATAAACTTGACTTGTTTTAAAAGAGTTAAATTATCAATTATCAATCTAATTTTTTAACTAATTATGAAAATTAAAAAGAACATTAAAGTCACTTTTAGTCTGTTAAAGATGTACTCGTCCTGAGATGGCAACGTTATCAAATATATCTGTCTATGCCATGAAAAACATCAATCAGAATATTTACAATGTTGTGGAAACAAAACGAGGTACATTTAAAGGAGTTGAGATGTTTTTCTATCTTCTGAAATTATTAAATATAACTGTAACAAAAAATGGGTAGAGTCAATGTAGGTTATCTTGAACCTAAAGTTTAATTGCTTAATTAATTGTTTATTTAATATTATGCCACTATTATAAGAAGTTTGCATTAGCAATTAGCTGGGAAGGGAAAATAGGGATTTTGGTTTTCTACAGTCATTTGTTTGATAGAAGAATGAAACAAATAGATGTTATGTAGCCTATAAGAGCAAAAGGAAGATGTAACTGCAAAAGAGAGAAAAAAAAGAGTTTTAATATTATTTTAAATCATTAAGGTCATCATTTATCTTCTTTTGCAGCCCATGTTGATCACATTCATTCCTGAAGTTGAATGACATTTGGCATGCAAGTCTATATAATATGTGAGAGACAACTACAAAGGTTTAATGTCATGGCAAAGGCATTTTTAGCCCAGCAGCTGAAAGTTGATTTAGGACTAAACACAATCAGATCCTTTTCATGGTTCTTTGAGACTGCTTGCTTTCCTGTTGAAAAGGGTGACTTCACTCTCTAAAGATTTCCCATAGCTTTTCTTTTTTTGAATTTAAAGTAATGATAAGAGTTTAATAGACACTGTATTTATAAAGTTTAAAAATGAAAGCCCTTGAGAAAAAATAAATACATCAGAACCAGAGAACAATATAGCACTAGAGAATATTACACTTTGTCTACAGTGATATAAAATACTAATATAGAAATTTTTAAATAAAATTTATATATTTAAGAGGGGGAAGAAACTGTCTCCTAAGAAGAAAATACTTTAAGCACTTGTAGAAAAAACATTACATATAAACACATACACACACATTACATATATAGGCATACATGTAAGTGTATACATACATATGTGTGTGTATATATAATAATGTATAATGTGTATACATGCATATATGTATATATGTAATGTATATGCCTGTGTATATACATTTATGCAAACACACATACACATATATACACATGCACATAAATACATATATGTCAATTTTACTTTAGTACCAAATAGTAAAATATATCTAGATGTGTTTAAATGACATACTCAACTTTCAGCATCTTGGATTAATGATGTCCTAGAATGTGTTGCCTTTAGAAATTGTGAGATTTTCGTTTGTTTGTGTTCATTTTAAAGTTATATCTAAGAGAACTGGGATAATTTTATTCTTTTACTTTCTTTGTGCCATATGTGATTAATAACTCCCCAGAACATATTCACAATAAATACATTTTGAATAAAGAAGTGATCTTGAATAATAGTGATTACCATGTCTTAAAACAAGAAAATTAAATACTTGGTGATGAATTAGCCACATTTTTGTTCTTGTAGTAATACTTTTGAAAATCAAAGAAATCTTTAAAAGGAAATAAATGAAAATAGGGGAAGAGCAGGTTCTCTGGCCATTAGCTATTGTGCATTTTGATGGGATACTACAGATTGTGAATAATAAATTAGTTACTAATATATGTTTTATAATAGTGTACATTTCTTCACAGTCATGAAATATTCCAATATTTGCTCAATTTCTTGAGTCATTTTCTTATAATTAGAAAATAAGAGTCTTGAGCCCAGGAGACAGAGGTTGCTGCAGTGGGCAGATATAGCACTACTGCATTCCAGCCTGGGCGATGGAAAGAGAGACAGACCTTGTCTAAAAAAATAAAAAAAAGAAAAGAAAAAAAAAAATAGAATGAACGAACAAAGGAAAGAAAAAAGAAAGAAAGAAATTCCTGTCAGTCACCTCACAAGTCATTAAATTACATTGATCATTCACATATCCATATATTAATATTTCTAAAGGAAATTAGAAATTAATTATAGTATCTTTGGTAAAAGGACACATATTCAATAATTTATGGTCACCTACCATTCCTTGAACTCCAGTCACAATTCTATATGTAGAAATATAGATGGAAATATGGAAAAGAATGCCTTTCCTATTTCATGTATAGCCCAATACATGCCTTCATCCAGAATGAAACTACCTCATAACATTTGTGATTATGTCGACTGCTTCTTCCTTTCGATTCCCATTGTTTGCAATACTGTCTTTTACACAGCACTGACTACACGCTAAATGGGATTTCTTGGAATGACTGTAAACACACATTAGACTGTGAGCTCAGTGAGATCAAGGATGCTATCATTACATGTTGTGTTTCTTTTTTAGCATAACAGCTAGAGAAGAGTTGTATTTCAGAAAATATTTGTTGGATTTTCACATTTCTCTAGGATATGGTATGGTCATGGAATTGTCAGCAACTACTGTGATTTATGGAAAAATATTAAAATAATAACAGGAGACCAGAAAATGATCTCATATAATTTCCCAAACTGCTTGAGAATTCTCTGTTAAAATCAGATTTCCCTTGATCCCCAGAAAGCCAAAATAGGCCAGCTTTGTATTTTATTTTGTATTATTTTACATTTTTTGGTACAATTCCTAAATTTAGGTGCTACCCAGAAGAGTTAGAGGAAAAATAATGCTAATGTTATTAATTTAAATAATATATTTGCTATTGATTTTACTTTAATTTTCCGTAGAAATGTTTGACTATGAGTGGAAATTGAACATTAATTTATGTAAATTTATCATTGCTTTTTGAAAGATCATTACATTTCTTTCAACTGGGTAGAATACAATATTTTAGAAATAAGTTGTTAATAATTTATTAGTGCTTAAACTTCAGAAGGATAAGTGAATAAGTGATGTCAAAGCAAGAAGGTGGTGTCATTAAAACAATAAAACCTCAGAATTGTAAGGTTATATACTTCAAATTTTTAATGATAATAGTTTCTATGTGTCAATTAAAACTTCCATTGAAAATATTTTTATTGGAGAATAAATTTATTCTCCAATAAATTTAAAAATAAAGTAATAATTCATGATATTTGAAACCTGAGTATAAAGGTTTTATGTCTTAGACCTGTGAGAATTGAGGTGTGTGAGCTGAAAAGAAATCTATACTTTTTATTTCCTTTTCTGAAGTATAGAAATGAATATACAAATATTCTTTCCAGGCTATTAAAAAAATGACAAAATGAATAGAATGAGATAATGCTTTCGAACCCATTTGAACAACAGTGAGTTCACATACATGGTAAAATGGCCACACATACAAATACTAAGAAAAAAAAGAAAGAGAGAGAGGTGAGATTTTCCCACTACTAATATCTGAGTATATACAGGAATTTATTTTCATTTTTCTGTATAGTTTCTAAAAACTAACAAATGCTTTAAATAAATATAAATAGAATCACCAGGGAATCTAGATGCTGTAATAATAGGTATATGCCATAATTTCATGATACAGTTTCTTTAAGAAAGAGAAGTTTACAATGCTTAATACATAATGAAAAGTAGGATTTCTAATGGAAATCATTATCTTTCCTAAGAAAGGTTGCTGCTGAAATAAGAAATCAGCATCTAGAGCTGTTTTAAAATCCTCTTCATACTAGCAATCAAAATCAGTTTTCCTTTGTAAAAGAGAAAAGCTTTAAGGAAAGCAACATTGAATATATTTGGCATATAAAATGATAAATCAGTTGGTTAAGGTTATAAAATTATTATGAATATGTATTTTGTGTCAATCAAATAAAAAGCACAAAACTTTGATACTGCAAAATTTGCTTATTTCTGATGTGACCTGAGATATAAGAAATAGATTACTTTTTATAAACAATTTTCTTGATTCTCTTGTTTCTTTTTACTGTCATTGTGAAACTATTTTATCTTTGTCTTAATTTCACTGTTTGCTTACCAAAATTACTCCTATCACAAGCTTATTGAGGTTCAAAGTCAGTTCAAGTTTAGTTGTCTAATATGTACCAGTTAATTAGTTCACTGTCAACAGTAAGATAGATGTTTGCTTCCAAAGGCATGTTTGTGTATTCCCAATGCTTGTCACCCTACTCAGTAGCAGAAGAAATAGAGGAAATGCTGAATTGATTCATCTTTTTAGTTTTTATACATCGAGTGGGCTGTCAAGTACAAGATAGATTAACACATTGCTATTTTTCATGTATATTTTTATTAGCAACTTATAAACACCTATTGTTTACTGTAATTAATATAATTTTTATTTTCTTATAGAAATATTTTCTTATAGAAATAAATATACTACATTTTGCAGTATACGGACTAAACTCATTTGATAATGAGTTTAGTCTCACCTATAGGTGGAGGAAACTTCTGATAAGCGTGTTAGGTTGGGTTATGCTATGGTAACTAAATCCCCCCTCTCCCAACACACACACACACACACACACATACACCCACACACACACACAGTTTAGAAACCTACAGCAACAGAGGATCATTTCTCTCTCTCGTGGCATGTCAAATACAGCTCTGCTCCTCATCCTCCTTAATTTCAGAAATAAAGCTTTGAGTGTATAATCTACACTTAGGAAATGTAACCATCCCAATTTCCCTAGGACTGAGTAATTTAGTAGACACAAGACTTTTCGCTTTTAAAAAAGGAAAGTCCCCGGCAAACAGTTAAGTTGATCACCTTAAATTTACCATACCATTATAAGTGAAATTATTTAAATGAAGATAATCCTACTTTTCAGAGGTAAAGTTTGAAATGTATAAATTTTGAGATATATTCCCAGACCACAGAAAATTTTCTGTTAAATAATTTTCACCTAATCCATGAATTAAATTGAAGATAGTATTTAAAATAAGGATTATTTTAAAGCATCAATTCCAAATATTAATTGAAATAAATTAAAAAATCAAACTAAGTGAATACTTCCATGTAAACTAAATTCTTTTTAATCTCTTTGGTTCTAAATAAGATTGATGGAGAAAAGTTAATATTACCGTTACCTGAGGTCACTGTGAAACTTAAGATATCTTAACAACAGAGAAGGCCATCATTCTACTGAAAATTAACTTTATTCTGAAAGAGAGGTCACATTAAAATAACTGAATTCAATGAAGACACCTATCTGGTCACACAAATAACTTTTGCCTCACTTAATTGTCTTTTTATTTAAGTTTACAAAAACTAAAAAAAAAAAATAGTGTTTTAGCAGGCAATGAGCATTTCACTGTGGATTTGAAATAATTTCTTTTATTAGCAGCATTTTTGAAATTCATACTCAAAAAAAGAAGTTGATTTACTTAAAAATCATCTTACTTGTGTAACGTAGAACTTAAGAAAATACTTTGTAGACTCCTGGTCAATATAATAAACATTTTTTCATAACAGTATTACCAAAGTATTGTCATTTGTTTAATATTCTCCACCATACAACAGTTGTCCCTTAGGAATATCAACTGGAAATCTGGTTCATCCAGTAAACCAAAATGGATCTACCAGTATAAAATTAATCAATAAAAACAGCTGTGGTGTATTTTAATGTTTCCCCTTTTCCCTTGGCTTCTAGAAAGGTCAGAGCAGTTTAAAGACAAACATTTAGTTTATTCACTAAACAGATGGCATCACTTGAAGCTTAAGAAGCTGCACATGCGTATTATAGACAATGGACAAGAACAGATTAAGAGGGCAAAGGCCAGGAATGTATTTCACATAGGAAGCCAAAAAACACTTTAAGACTAAAAACAAAGCAACACCAGTTACCGCTAACCTTAAGAAGATAAACATTATGCATGATTAAGAAGTTAAGAAAGTGAATAAAGCTTTTGTAAATATACAAAAAGAACTTGTACACTGCTAAAAAGGCCTTTCTCTCGAACCTCTGCAGAAATGATGAGCCTCTCAGCAACATGATGAAAGTGAACAAAGTTAATACTGATAAAGCTTCAAGATCAATGGCTCAGTTGTAATACAGCAGTGATGCATCTAATTCCTCCAAAAGACCGTTAAGTTAAATGTTTTACACAAAAAGTGCCTCCACTCTTCCATCTCACCATCATACTTTACTTATATTAACTTGCTTTAAAAGTTATATTCTACATCTATTTTCATGTTGGTGCTGTGAAATATGTATGTGTGTGTGTGTGTGTATCTGCATCCTCACATGAACACACAAGGTATAAATGAGAGATCGGAATCAGAGATAGACCTATATGAAAATACTCCTCACCTCTACATATGGCTTAAATAAATTGCTCTTTTAAATTAACTGCTCTTAACATTCAGGTTGTTGTGTTAGAGGATAATGTCCTGGTGTTGCAATAATTTTTAAAAGGTATTAAGAGCTGCAATCACAAATAACTCCCTCTAAATCCAAACTTTATCTAAAGTTATAATATCTTCATAGTGTCCTTATTCAGTATAGAAGGGTATAAGGACAGTTACATTGTTCAGACACCCCTTGAAATATATACTCAGTGACTTTGTTTTTTCATTAAGCAAAACCAGAAGTCAAATTTGGTCTTCAGGTTAAAGTAGTAGGAAGAATACCACAGCACCCCTGGGAGCAGGGATTCATAATTATTTTTGTCGTTTTTCCCGGCATCTGTCATTGCTCCTTAACGGCCCTTCTCTCTCAAGGTTATTACAGAATATTTAATGTCTCATTTTTTAATGGTTCCTTAACTCCTGACTGGCAGAAACAGGGATTCGTATCTTTGATCCAGCTTCCTCTGGTATTCTTAGTTTAAAAAACAAACAAACAAGAACAAAAGCAACTGCAGACAAAACATAACGACTTAGACAGGACTTAATTCAAATTTAGTTTTTGTGTTGCTGTTTGTTAATTTTTTTGCCATAGAAGACATGATTTTATTCCTTGTTATTGCTAAATAGTATTCCATTGTGTGTATGTATATGTATGTGTATGTGTGTATGAATAATTTTCTTTATCCAGTCATCAATTGGTGGACACTTAAGTTGATTCCACATTTTTGTTATCATGAGTAATGAATCAATAAACATAGTTGTGCTGGTATCTTTTTTATATAATGATTTATTTTCCTTTGGGTAGATATCCAGCAGTGCGATTGCTGGATCAAATCACAGTTCTGTTTTTAGTTCTCTGAAAAATTTCCATACTATTTTCCATAGCAGTTGTACTAATTTACATTACCATCAACAGTGCATAAGCATTCCATTTCTCTGAATCTTCACCAATATCTATTTTTTTTTGACTTTTTAATAATGGCCATTCTGACTGGTATAAGATGATGTCCCATTGTGGTTTTAATTTGCATGTCTCTGATAATTGGTGATGTTGAACATTTTTTCATATGTCGGCTGGCTATTTGTATGTCTTCTTTTGAAAAATGCCTATTCATGTCGTTTGTCCACTTTTTAATTGGGTTATTTGGCTGTATTTTGAAGTTGTTGAGTTGCTTGAATTCCTTGTAAATTCTGGATTTTAGTCTGCTGTTGGATGCATAATTTGCAAATATTTTCTCCCAATCTGAAGGTTGTCTGTTCATTTTATTGATTATTTATTTTACTGTGCAGAAGCATTTTAGGTTAATCAAGTCCTATTTGTCTATTTTTGTTTTAGTTGCTTGTACTTTGAGATCTCAGTCATGAGTTGTCTTCCTAGGCCAATGTCCAGAAGAGGATATTCTTAAATTATTTCTTAATTTTTATTTCAATACTCTTTGGGGTACAGGTAGCATTAATAAGTTCTTTAGTGGTGATTTCTTAGATTTTGGTAGACCAGTCACCCAAGCAGTGTACACTGTACTCAATATGCAGTCTTTGAGGACTCAGAGGGAAGGGTAAGAGGGGGATGAGAGATAAAGCTGTCTATTGTTTTGTTAAGTTTTAAGTGAAGAAATGACTCTACAGGATCTTATCAATATGAATAATGTACTATTCTGCTAAATTTATTTTGTACAGTCATATATTCAAAATTCGTTAGGCCTTCATATTTTCTATCACAGTGAGGACCCAAATCCAATAAAGGCAATCTCCACTGACAGTGAAGATTGGTTAATACCATTTGTAGAGTTCAACATTTGATGTATGTCTCAGCATAAAAGTCATGGGTTAAAGCTTTTGATCATCTCACAGCTTGGAAATATATTATACAATTGTATTATTTTTGTAATCATTTAATATAACTAAATGATAATTATTTTTTAAATTATTATTATTATTATTATTATTATTATTTGAGACAAAGTCTTATTCTGTAGCCCAGGCTGGAGTGAAGTGGTGTGATCTCAGCTCAACGCAATCTCTGCCTCCCAGGTTCAAGCGACTATCCTGCCTCAGACTTCAGAGCAGGTGGGATTACAGGCACGTGCCACTGCACCTGGCTAATTTTTGGTATTTTTGGTAGAGACAGGGTTTCAGCATGTTGGCCAGGCTGGTCTTGAACTCCTGACCTCAGGTAATCCACCTGCCTCGGCCTCCCAAAGTGCTAGGATTACAGGCATGAGGCACCGCGCCTGGCTTTTTTTTTTTTTTTTTTTTACCTCACCTTTAGTGTTGACTCATTCTTTAGGGTTTTTGTGCAATTAGGAAGTTGTGATTGCAAATCCAGGTAGACCACCATGACTTGAAACAGAACAATGCTTACTTAGTGTAGTAATTTCATTAATGGAACTGTTAGATTCCTTGTACTGCATGTCTCAGCTGTGGTTTTCTCTGCCAAATTCAAGGGAGATTTGTTAATCAAAAATATGGAGAAGTAGAAATAATTGAGGGGTATGCTCTAAAGAGAATGCATAGCCCTAGTTTGTCTCTAGGGCTTAAATTTCATGCTGGTTGATGTCTTCCTAATATCTAAGTAGTGTAGCATGTACTAAAACTTAGTGATGACCTCAATGTGACCTAAAATGGTTTACATTTAGTTCAATTGTGGATATAACTATATATGATTTTTGTGTTTGAAGATGCTGGAGATTGCCATAAACAAATCATATTATTAGAAAATGTGCCCTGATTATCTTAAACTATTTTCAAATGATATCAAAAGTCTAATTTGAACACTACCATGACATTTTATTGTGCTAATTCTACTGTTATAAGTGTTTTAAATGGTGTATCTCTTAATTTATATCATAGGTATTTTTAATTTCTGAGGGGAAAGATGTATTATAGCCTATCAAACAGAAGATTAGGGACTGTTGTATATTGAGAGTGAGTCAAAGCTAAAAGATTATCATATAGGCTTTTGAACATAAATGACAAAAGATGGTACAGAAAGAAAAGATAAAGAAATAGAATAAATAAAGAGAAGTAAAAAAAGTGTGTCCCAAAAAGCTTTCTATAATCACTGGTTTTGAAAATTAGCTGTTTATGTTATATGTACATATTAAAAAATATTTCAAAAAGGTGTTTACCATTTTTCCTTGTTTCCTTTTTGTAGTATGTATACATTCCAGGGTGCACAAAAAATCCGTTTTGGTTTTTGAAGAATGTTTACCTGATTCAACTACACCCCTGCTACTATGGAATCACCTTCCATGGTATTTGCCAAGATAAAGGTCTTGTTCAATTTGAATATATGTGGCAATTGGGATTTACAGGTAACAAATTTATGTAATTTTTTAAAAATCTGCTTGAATTATTTCAAAATCTACTAGTCAAGTATTTGTTTTCTAAACACACAAAGTATTTTATATCTCAAAACACAATATAAAGTAAAAATAAAATAAATACTCTTATTTTCTGATGTATTCCTTTAACTGACGTGTTTAACACCAACTACATCCTAGGAAATCTACTTGGTGCAAGATCCATAATAGTGAAGTAAACTAGAGCTATTTCCTGCTTTCATAAATCCATTTGTTGGAAGGGAGTGGTTAGTGGACAAATACAGTGATAAGTATGTAATTTTATTTAAAATCAAAATGCTCTTATGAAAACAAGTAGCATTCCATGAATGCTTATAAGCAATAAGCCTGTTTAGAAAAAAAAAAAAAAAAAAACTGGGCAATTGAGAGATTGAGTTGGATTGTCAGAAAAGGTTTCCCTAAGAAAATGACCCCTGAAGAGAGATAAAGAGAATAATGTCATGGCAGAGAAGCTGGAAAAGAGAGGATTCTAGGTTGAGGGAATTGTATTTGTAAAGACATTGTATTAGAAGAAATGGCTTCTTTGAAGCCCCGTCTGGGGCTGTGAGAAAAGACCAACAACAATTCCATGGAGGGGATAAAGCCAGAACTAAAATGCTGGGATAAATATTTTGATTTCTATTCTAAAAGGAATAGAAAATTACTATAGCTTTTGATGCATTCGATAATTTCATAGCAAGTAGAGAAGTACATGGAAGAGAAGAAAAAAAGCTAGGGAGTTGGTTGGAGTAATAATGTGAGTCATAATGCTGGAAGCTTGAAATAAATGGAAGATCTTGTTTATGAATTGGAAATAGCAAGTGATGAAGGTGTCAACAGGACGCCTAGTTTTCTGTCTTACACACTTGAAATGAAATCATTTCAATACTTATATTCACATATATGTTTTTGTTTTATAGAATTTCAATTTCTATCTCAATTTTTTTGATGAACATAATTTTCATTCTTTGATTACATGTTTAATATTATTTAACTTAGGAGGTGCAAATTAGATTTACATTCTTACGACTATATGATATTTTCATTCTTTTAAAGAATATTTCCTCTGACAATGATATTTTGGCACTTCAATTTACAAACAACCAGCAAATTAATAGTTTGATGTTTCAAGTAACAGCTAACCGACAGCAGCTGAATTTCTAACATTGCATTACATCACAACAGTGTTAAAGTAAACTAACAATTAGCCTTTTAAAGAGAAAACATGATAATTTATTTCACCATGCTCATAAAAGAGTACACTGTAGCGTTAACAACCTTTAGTGACAGAAATAGTTATCAGTTAATTAATCAGATCACACTGAAGACCAAAAGTGGTAGAAGAGAGCAAAGTATTGTTGATAATACTATGTTGATGCTAAAAGGAAATTTCAGAGACTCTGTTATGAATACTTACTATTTTATAAATGACACAATCAGACAAAAGAAAGAAATAAGAATAGTTGAGGTTAGAGGAATTAACTTCAGGACTATTTAGGGATTGTGTCAGTTCAGTTGTTTTTAAACCCTGACCACATATTAGAATCATCTGAGGAGCTCTTGAAACATACTAATGGTGAACTCCCACTACGGAACAATCAAACTGGAATTGTAGTGAGATGGACACAGAATATTTTTTGAGGATCCCTAAATGCTTTTCATGTGCGCATTGAGAAATGCTATCTACTGTTACAACCAAATTTGTTCACATACTTCAGTGCCTGCACCATTTTTGAACTTGATTTTCCTTTGTCTCATATAGGAATAATGCTTTCATCTGTTTGGTTATTTTTAAATATTAAACTTCTTTTGAGAACTAAAAAATGAGACAGGGAACATATTCACAATGATGAAATAGCAGAAGTATTTTTGAGGGAAAATGGAATGAATAATAGCAAGTCAAATTGCTCATGGATAAATCAGCTTTGAGCAAATATAGTCAACTTTATTAATGGCAGTACAATAACAAATGTATGTTTTAGAAAATGGGTGGTGTAATGCGAAGTTAAATTACTCATGGATAACTTAGCAAAAAGCAATTATCTTCAAAACAATGTATGCATATTTCATCATTATTTCTTCCTGAATTATGGGGCAGAACTTACTGAATATAGCTAATTATAACAAAAATAAAAATGTTGCGACCCTTACATGTGAGAATCTAAATGACTTGGGCTGTCCAATGGAAAAGAAGCAGTGTGATAATGCACAGCCTGAATGAATGTTTAAGTAAAACACTTAAACTCATTTTGAATTTCAATATGAAGATTCAGCAGTGAAACTTCTCAAGTTTTCAAAACAAAATAGAAGTTAAAATAAATGAAAATAAATATGTAAATAGAATTATACATTTTATGTATTGCAAAATTCCTTCTTATTTATTTTGGTAATTGCCATTAAGATCATCTTTTACTTTTTTCCTCTTAAAATATAAAATGTAATTGAAGAGGAACTTTAAAATTATGCTGGTGAGTTTGCATGGGGTGCAATTTTACCAGCAGGAAAATTATTTTAATTAAGGGATTTTTCTAACAACTAAAAGAAGTGTCTTACACGCCCAATCAATTCTTGCCAACATGATTGCTCTACAGAGAAGGGGTGGTAATTAATTAGAAGAAGCTCCTTCAAGGACAATTGGTCGACAGTGCACATCTTGAGAAAGAGCTGACATGCACCGTTTCTTTTCGAAGTCATCATCTATGTTCATTATGTGTATTATTAGGTTTGAGGAAAGGAGCTACTGACAGAGTAGATAAAGAGTTGTGAAGTGAAGTAAGGCAATATGAATAATGCTTAAGAAAAGATACAATTCTAGCTAAAAAAAGAAAATAAGACAGAAATACTTTTAAATCTCTTTCTTCTTGAAGCATGTCACTATTTCAGTTTGCTTATCTAAGATAAACATACAGAGTCAAAACACTTAACATGTACTAGTAAACTTTTTTCTAAACAAATAGTAATTGTTGCATTTGTGAGTTGATATTGCAAAAAATATTTACTTTGAAAGTTTTCTATTTCCTTTATAAAATAATGGATCTTCTTGTAGAAGACCTTCCAGGATATTAATTATAATCTATGCATTATACATTACTTTTTAAATTTTAAGCAATTTTTGTGAAAATAGGAAATGCTATATCAACAAAGCAATCTTCATCAAAATCTATTTTTCTTTTTATATTGTTCTACCTTCAAGTCTTCTTTTGTCAAATGTCTGCTATTTATATATAGATATATATATATATATATATATATATATATATATATATAAAGTATTTTAGGGACTTTAGTTTTAATTTTTAGTTTTAATCTTTAATTGAAGATTTTTTAAAAACCTGAGTATTAAAAAAAGTGATTTAGTGCTTTTCATTCATATCACTTATAGAAAGTTTTTAAAGCATTTTTACATGCTTTGAAAGAGAATTTTCTTAATTGAATCACTAATTAGAAATAAGTAACTTTCATAAACAGATCAAAGCTAATTAAATCATAAGGAAGAAAATATTTCTTACAAAGAAGAATTAAAATGTTTAAATGCATAGGACTAAAATTAACAAAAACTTGCAAACTCTACATGGAGAAAATTTTAAAGATTGCTGTAGTATAGGTGCATGCATACATAATCTGAAAGAAAATCCTAAAGTACATTATGCTGTAGCTACTATTATTCTTAATAGTTTTTTCTTTTAACCTTCATACTAATTATATTAGTGATATACACACTACCATACCGTATTTGAATTTTCTGAATTTTACAATGTGTTCACTTTTGCCAGTGAGTTTTATAATTTCAAAAGTGTTCTTATCACAAACATGATAACTATATGAAGTAATGCATATGTTAATTAGCTAGATTTGGTCATTCTGCAATGTATATATACTTCAAAATATTATGTTGTATATGGTAAATACATACAATTTCATCTGTAAATTTAAAATAATAACCTTCCCCCTAAAAAACTTTTATTATACTGGAGATACAACTTTTAAAGATTTCAACTCTTCATATTATGTTATAGGTTTATTGAGATTTTAACAAAATAATGATGTTATCTTTGTTTTCTATGAAATTGACATCTTATTTCTTAATATTCACATGGAAATAAAGATGAATAAAGCCAAGTGTACTCTGCAAAAGCACATCATGTGGACAAGTGGGGTAGAGAATGAGCTCTCCCATGTATTAAAGTAGATTATATAGCTTCATTAATGGAAAGCATAGCACCACTGCATTGGTAGTCAACAAATACGACAAAATACAAAGTCTCAAAATGAATCCAAGACATTAAAAAATATATAACATATAATAAAACTGCCACCTCAGATTATTAGAATAAGTAGGCACTATTTAATAATTAACATGGAACAGATGGATAGCCGTCTGAAAAAAAAAAATCAACTTGAGTATAACTTTAAACATTCTCTGAATTACACTGAAATAGATGAAAGTTTTAATATATAAAACAGAAAGTATAAAAATATTAGAGAATGTTGGAGAAATGCTTTGTAAATTTGGATGGGGGAAGAATGAAACTAAACCCGTATCTCCCATGGTACACAAAAAGCAAATCAAAATGGATTAAAGACTTACACCTAAGACCTCAAACTATGAAACCACTAAAAGAAAGCATTGGGGAAACTCTCCAGCATATTGGACTAGGCAAAGATTTCTTGAGTAAAACCCCAGAAGCACCAGTAATCAAACCAAAAATAGACAAATGAGCTCACGCCAAGTTAAAATGCTTCTGTAGAGGAAACAATCAACAAAGACAAAACTCACAGAATGGGAGATCATATTTGCAGACTATCTATCTGACAAGGGATTAATAATGATGATACAAAAGGAGCTCAAATAACTTTACAGGAATAAAATAATAATATGAATTTTAGAAACGGGAAAAAGATCTAAATAGATGTTTCTCAAAAGAACACATGCAAATAGCAAACAGGCATATGAAAATGTACTCAATGTTATTGATCATCAGAGAAATGCAAACCAAAACTAAAATGAGATTTCATCTCACCCCAGTGCAAAGAACAAGCAATAAAAAATGCTAGCAAGAATGTATAGAAAAGGGAACCCTTGTACACTGTTGATGGGAATGTAAATTAGTAAAATCACTGTGGAAAACAGTTTGGAGGTTCCCAAAAATATTAAAAATAGAACTGCCATATGATCCTGCAATCTCACTGCTAGGTATATACTCAAATGAAAGGGGATAAGTATATTAAAGAGATGTCTGCACTCCCATGTTTACTTCAGCACTATTCACAATAGCCAAGATTTTGAAGCAACCTGAGTGTCCATCAACAGATGAATGGGTAAAGGAAAAGTGGTATATTTACTCAATGGAATACTCTCTCTCTCTCTCTCTCTCTCTATATATATATATGTGTGTGTGTGTGTGTGTGTGTATGTATATATTGAGATCCTGTCATTTGCAACAACATGGATGGAACCAGAGGTCCTTATGTTAAGTGAAAGAAGCCAGGCACAGAAAGATAAATTCACATGTTCTCACATGTTTGTAAGAGCTTAGAATTAAAAAAATGGAACTCATAGAGATAGAGAGTAGAATGATGGTTACCAGAGGTTTGGAAGGATAGTGAGGTGGATGGAAGTGAGGATAGTTAATGGGTACAAAAATATAATTAGATAGAATTAATAAGATCTAGTATCTGATAGAACCACAGGGTGACTACAGTCAACAATAATTTACCATACATTTTTAAGTAATTAAAAGAATATAATTGAGTTATCTGTAACACAAAGAAAGAATAAATGCTCGAAGTGATGGATACACTATTTTCCCTGAGGTGATTGCTACGCATTGTATGCCTGTAGCAAAATATCCCAGGTAACCTATAAATGTGTACACTTAATATTTACCCACAAAAACTAAAAGAGAAAAACGAAAAATAAAATGGATGGGGAAGATGTTTATAGCTAATACTAAAAATGTTGATGTCCGAAAGAAAAGACTGGTGAATTTTACTACAAGACAAGTAAAAATATCTGCTTATGAAAGACATAAAAATCAAAATGCAAAAGAAACACCACACAGAGATTTTACTCACAAAAGATAGATTAGGATCAATAATATATCAATAACTTAGAAATTAAGAAGCAAAAACTGAAAAACCTGATAGGTAAGTCAGTAATATAAACATACAGTTTACATATGAAGACATAGAGAGTATCCCTAAATATGTGGGGAAAATGCTAAACTCTATTCATAATACCATCAAAGCTATTTATTTATTTATTTATTTATTATACTTTAAATCCTAGGGTACATATGCACAACGTGCAGGTTTGTTACGTATTTATACATGTGCCGTGTTGGTGTGCTGCACCCATTAACTCGTCATTTACATTAGGTATATCTCCTAATGCTATCCCTCCCCCGTCACCCCACCCCACAGCAGGCCCCAGTGTGTGATGTTTCCCTTCCTGTGTCCAAGTGTTCTCATTGTTCAATTCCCACCTGTGAGTGAGAACATGCGGTGTTTGGTTTTCTGTTCCTGCTATAGTTTGCTGAGAATGATGGTTTCCAGCTGCATCCATGTCACTACAAAGGACATGAACTCATCCTTTTCTATGGCTGCATAATATTCCATGGTGTATATGTGGCACATTTTCTTAATCCAGTCTGTCATTGATGGACATTTGGGTTGGTTTCAAGTCTTTGCTATTGTGAGTAGTGCCACAACAAACATACGTTGCATGTGTCTTTATAGCAGCATGACTTATAATCCTTGGGGTACATACCCAGTAATGGGATGGCTGGGTCATATGGGATTTCTAGTTCTAGATCCTTGAGGAATCGCCATACTCTCTTCCACAATGGTTGAACTAGTTTACCACAGTCCCACCAACAGTGTAAAAGTGTTCCTATTTCTCCACATCCTCTGCAGCATCTGTTGTTTCCTGACTTTTTAATGATCGCCATTCTAACTGGTGTGAGATTATATCTCATTGTGGTTTTGATTTGCGTTTCTCTGATGGTGAGTGTTGATGAACATTTTTTCATGTGTCTGTTGGCTGCATAAATATCTTCTTTTGAGAAGTGTCTGTTCATATCCTTTGCCCACTTTTTGATGGGGTTGTTTGTTTTTTTCTTGTAAATTTGTTTGAGTTCTTTGTAGGCTCTGGATATTAGCCCTTTGTCAGATAAGTAGATCGCAAAAATGTTCTCCCATTCTCCAGGTTGCCTATTCACTCTGATGGTAGTTTCTTTTGCTGTGCAGAAGCTCTTTAATTTAGTTAGATCCCATTTGTCGATTTTGACTTTTGTTGCCATTGTTTTTGGTGTTTTAAACATGAAGTCCTTGCCCATGCCTATGTCCTGAAGAGTTTTGCCTAGGTTTTCTTCTAGGGTTTTTATGGTCTTAGGTCTAACATTTAAGTCTCTAATCCATCTTGAATTAATTTTTGTGTAAGGTATAAGGAATGGATCTAGTTTCAGCTTTCTACATATGGCTAGCAAGTTTTCCCAGCACCATTTATTAAATAGGAAATCCTTTCCCCATTTCTTGATGCCTCCAGCTTTGTTCTTTTGGCTTAGGACTGTCTTGGCAATGCGGGCTCCTTTTTGTTTCCCTAAGAACATTAAAGTAGTTTTTTCCAATTCTGTGAAGAAAGTCATTGGTAACTTAATGGGGATGGCATTGAATCTATAAATTACCTTGGGCAGTATGGCCATTTTCATGATATTGATTCTTCCTATCCATGAGCATGAAATGTTCTTCCATTTGTTTGTGTCCTCTTTTATTTCATTGAGCAGTGGTTTGTAGTTCTCCTTGAAGAGGTCCAATTTTAAAAACACTTTAAGTGTATAAATTTTTCTTCTCTTAGCCTGGCAAAAATTTTAGAGTTGGACAAGTTAATGACTATCCATCACTGGCAATACTGTAAAATCACTATAATATCTAAGTGGGATAATTTTGCAATATCTGTCAGTATTACAAATTCTATGCCATTTGACCTAACCTTCTGATCATTGGGAATACATCCATATGCTAAATAATTTAGGTCTAATTTTATACCTGGTATCATTGGTTATTAAGAAAAAGAATAAACATAGATATGGAAATGAATGTAGAACTCATCTAGGACTGAGATACATAGGTGAAAGAAGACATGCAACTGTGTAGAATCATGTGTGTAATAGACAACCTTGTGATTATTTATATATAATTTGTGTTTATTTCTGTGGAACACTTTTCTATGTTTGTTGCTCAGTGTTCTGAAAACTCACAATGTTGAGACTTTTACATAGTATGTTCTTGTTGTCTCTTGTTAAACTCTTCTATTTGGAAGCATGGGTCTTTCCATTTTTAGATAGTTTCTGTATTTTTTCCCCTAAAAAGTCCTTTTTCCTGCTTTTTTTTTTTTCCTGTAGCCCCAATTTCACAAATTGAATGTCACATCTCCTAAATCGATCCTCTCATTTTCTCATAATTTCTTTTCTCTTTCCTATTTGTTTTTGTATTGCTTTATTTTCTACTTCATTCCCCCACTTGAATATCTCAAAATGAGTTTGAATTTTTAATTTGCTTTATATATTTTTATAATCTAGGGCATTTTTCCAACCTTTAAATTGTACACATTTGTGACATCATTTGTGATATTCTGTTTTTTTGTTTTTTTTTTTTTTAATAAGGGTAAAATGGCTTTCCTTCTCTCTCTAAAAATGTTATAGTTTCGTTTGTTTTAATTTTCTTCTGTTTTGCCTAGGGTCTCAGTTTTCTGTAAATACTGTTTATGAGGATTTGTTCTCTCTCATTTGGAATCTTTCTAACAAATGTGGAGTGATCATATTTAATGGCGAGGAACTAAGAAGGCTGACTGGAAACTGACCATACAGGGATGGGCCGTGATGACTGGAGCTCTATGAGAGGGTTGCAGGTTGGCAACTAGGCTTTCATTAGGGGACCCTCAAGGAGCTTGGTATCCTTAAGACAGGAGCCCCTGAGATTTTTTAACTCCTGAAAATAAACCTCAGAAATTGTTTGTAAAACTGAGTGAGGGGTTAGAATAATAATCTGGATCACTGAGTTGGGAGAGAGGCTCTGAGTGTCAGCTAATCTTGTTTCCAGAGCCCACCTTAGTATCAGATTCTCAGATGCTTTTTAAACCCTGAGCATCTCAGTATTTCTGCTAAGCCAATTTTTTTTCATAATTATGTCCTCTCACTTGTGTTTTGGCTATAGTCTTTCTGCTAATTTAGTCGGTGTGTCATTTTTTCATCTTCTCGCTCTTTTTCGTGGGTTAAAACGTTCATTTTATTTTGTTGTTGTTGTTGTTTTCATTATCTCTTTTTTGAGGCTTTAGGAGGCAGAGGGAAAAATTTAAGAGTTAAATCCAAATGTTTAGTCAGATATATCATTATGAAATCTTTATGCTAATAAATTGGACAGTTTAAATGAAATGGATAAATTTCTAAAGAAATACTAATTGGAAAAACTGAACAAATCATAAATTTCAATTCTAAATAATCCTACAATTTTTAATTAACTGAATAAAATAGTTTTAAAAATCTTTCCACAAAAAACATGCTTGAAATATATGGCCTTCTATTAAAGTTCTCCAAATTTTCGATGAAGTATTCATTCTAATCTATATAGATTTGCACAAAAACACAGAGGGAGGGACACATATCAATTAATTATATGGAGCTAGCATAATCGCGTTTGAGTTAATTACTCTCAGAATGTTGCAGGTAGATTTTTTATTGACCTATCATTAAATTTATTGATCTTTTCTTCTCTTGTGTCCGATCTTCTTATAATCTCATCCATTTATTGTTTTATTAATATAGCATAATTGTCTGAAATCTCAAAATTATAAACAGTCAAATTATATATGTATGATTGAAGAGCTTTGGGATATTGTGCTTGGTTACTAGTTCCTTGTTTTTTTCCAGTAATATGTGAGATTTCTTGGTGAGATATTCACATGATAGGGAGAATCATCTCTATTGAATCATCTCTAATTTGTAACTCAGTTGTAAAATGCACAGTTTACGTGATATTTTCTAAGAAATGATGCCTCGCAAGTCCCTAGAGTTTAGATTTGTTTACTATAAGTGATGCAAAGCCAGAGATATTTTGCTAAAAGATTCCTTAGATAAATACTCTCCTCTAACAAATATTTTGTGTTTGTTTATTAGGAGATGTAGTCATGATTACAAAAAAAAATGGATCAGGTCTCCTATGTTCTTTTATTACCTCTACTAATGACCAATAACAGGTTATCAACCCAGCTTAATTAACTCCTTTTTCCCTACAATTCTGATATTTACAATTTTTTTTGTTTGGTTTTTCCCACAATTTCAAAATCTATCATTCCCTAATTCCTTATCTAATTATCTATTTTATTCTTCTTTTCCTGCGGACTTTTCAGCAAATTTAGTATAATCATTTTAAAGTCCTTGTCTGTTAATTCTAGTCTGGGCCTTAAAATGTTAGTTTTCGTCTTGAATATAGGTCACATTATCTTGAATACAGGTCACTTCTTTCTTCTGCTCTTTTACAATCTCTGCTTTTATTTTTGTTACAGGACATTGTTCTTTTTATGGTTCTACTATCCTTTCTTATAATTATTAATTACAGTTTAGTCAACATTCGATTATTTTAAAAAGTGAATTGGCCTGGGGTGAATTGGCCTGGGAGCTGTGTCTTCTTGTGATGCTGTATTTCTCAGTCCATGTTTCAAATGAGTGTGTTGGGCTTTGAGGTCTCCTTCAAATTCAATATCATGTACATATAGGAACTTATTTTGTGACAGATGTTGTCAAATTTATCTTTCCAAGCAATTTGACCACAGTCCTTAATAATTCATTGTGAATTGAAGTATGTAAGAGTTTATTTAATTTTTTATCTCTTTCTGTCTCTCTCTTTTTTTTTTTTTTTAAAGGATCTGAAGGTGAAAACTGCCAAGGGGTTATTGATGCCTATTTCTTTCTGACTGCAAACTGCACTGAAGATGCAATCTATGTGAACGATCCTGAAGATAATAATTCTTCATGTTCGTTTCCATGTGAAGGCACAAAAGAGGTAAGGTAAATTTATATAGTTGCTTTTCATTTTTCTCTTTAGCTCATAATTGTCTGATTTTTTAAAAAGTTAGAAATGTTTAGGTTACAGATTCTTCAATATTCAAAATACGTAGTTTGCATAGTTTAATTATAACTTCTTAAACAAATTCCCAGCAGTCTACTTGGAAATTTATATTTATTTCTTACATTTATAATATGGGAAGGTAAAAAAAAAATTGAAAAATCGTTTTGTTCCTAGTCTTCTTATGTTTTATTAATGTTATAATTTACAGGCTGACTAAAGCCTCTCAAATACAGTTGTGATTATGCCACTTTTTTTGTTTACAGATCATAATGAAATGCCATTGTCTTTTGGGTATGTTTAAATCTCTGAGAGATTTCTAATGTCTTACACAAGCAAACTACTTAAAAATAAAATAAATAAAAATAAATGAAAATAATTTCAAATCTCTAGGAGGTTCCATCACTAAAAACTGTGAGGCCTATGGCAAGAATAAAAGAGAGGCCCTCCTTTTATCCCCTGATTTTTGTCTTATACTAATTAAGATTATATTTTTAATATGTAACAATAATTGAGAAAAATTTAAGGATCTTCAGTTTAAACAAATTAGGAATAGGAACTTTTTGTTAAAATGATTCAGAAGTTTTCCAAAAAGTTAGAGAATTAACAAAGTATTTGTAACCTACCTTGTCTTGATATAACCTAATTTGGTCATTTTAAGAAAGCCATATTTTAATTCTGTGTATTGTATAAATTTCAATAAAGACTCATAAGCCCTTTTCTTTGTTAATATATCAGTTTACATTGAGTCCAACCTTGTAAAAACTGATACAAATCACTATTTCCTTCAAATTCACCATCTAGAGGCATTTCAATTACAGGCAAAAATACTTCAAATACCACAGAACATCTAAAAGTATGCCCTCAGATATATTTTGATATATGTTTACAAGTCATAAATATATGAAATAAGCTTAATACATTATTATATATGTATATATTTAGCCAATCACATATACATCAATATACACATAGATGACTACATTACAACTTTATCTTTAAGACTTTTAGCTTTATCAGTATATTAAAAATAATTACATATTATAATACACTTAATAATTCAGTAACTATAAACCTTTGTTAGAAACAAGAAAATCATATTTGTTGTTTTGTTTATGTATTTTTAGTTCTCAGTATTCTTTTATAATAATCACCAACTTCAAGTAAATTAGCCATTAATTTCTTTAGATTCAAGAAAATACACAAAGATAACAATCTAAGATCATTTTAGCTATTTTATTACTTTATGATTACATATTTTATATAACATTAACAACTTTTATCATAGTCAAAATGAATATAAATACACATCCCTCAACTGTATTTGCACACCTTATTTCCATTCTATAAGGACAGGGGTAATTTAAATCTATGTTTAGAGACTATAATTTTATATTGTTCTTAATCAGGAATTGTTTAGGCAACCAAAATAATTTGATTAATTTGATTAAATATCTGTATAAGTTCTTAATGTTGGTTAAATATTTAGAAATTGCAAACTTACACAATCATGTTAAGTTCTTATGATTTGTAGTATCAATAAAACATTCTAGTACATCAATGTAGTAAAATTAGTAAGCATTCACAAGATTCAACCCTTTTAAATTATATCTGTTATTAAAATTTCAATTATATCAATTTTAGATTTGTGTAATCATAGACAATTTGAGGACATAATTATAGAATATTTCTCTTAAAGTTAAATTAAATCAGACTAATTTATCTACAGTGTCATTTAAAATTACATGAGTCCGTTTTAAATAAATAAACCTCTTTAGAGTAAATAAATACATGTATACTAATATAAATAAGCAAAACTCAGTATTTATGTATTTTGAAAAATCAAAACTTTAGGATTATGCCAGAGCTCTATGGAGCCCAGGTTTCTTCTCAACTAAAAGACTAACAATATTACCCATACATATGAATGCTTTTCCTGATTTGTTAAAATTTTAGCAAGAGAAAACATGTGAATAAAGCACAGTTAATCATTTCCTTTCATTGTAAAATATGGACTATCTGAAAAATAATCTTAGAATGCCAATATAGAATGTTAGAAAAAATATTTATGGTCAATTAATTTCAATTTTTTCCTAAGCAAAACAGAAAAGGAGAAAAAGTGAAAAATGAATAAGTTATCTAGATTCCGGTAGATATAAAATTATGATTGCAAAGATTATCTCCCTTCTGCACAGCGTCGGAGATGCTTAAATGCAGAAAAATCTGTTTTCACACACGCAAGAACAAATTATTATAGACAGTTTAAACAACTCACATACTTGACAATTCCCCAGAGCCATATAATTAAAAATCTAGTGCATCTTAATCCCAGAAGCATGAAAATACAAGAGGAGATTTTGTATAATACACAGTAGTTTCTCTATTAGACATACAGGACAGAGAATCTCCTCATGAGGATTTTTCCCTTTTTGGTCTATTGGATCTGTCAAATAAACAATCTTGTTCATGTCAAAATTTCCCCAGAGTGGTCACTGCAATTTCACATTGTCCTTTGAGAAATTATGCCAATTAGAGAGATACATATATGGCTTACAATATGAGGGGAGGAATGTGAGATGTCCAGGCATAAAAGACTGAGAGGAACCCATGAAAACTTATGTCAGAAAGCATTTGTACAATATCATGTCTCCAGAACATTCCAAATATCAGTCCATTTCAAATCAACTAAGAGTGTTTAGAAGATTTTTTAAAAGATGACAATAAAAATGTTGTCCAAAGGAACACCAGAGTGATGTGACCATCTGAACTCATCACTTATTTAGAACACTTGAATCATGTAGTTTTAGAACCCACACTTTCCTCTCCCAGCTGACTTCCTCTTATAGTCTCACCTGAAAAAGTGATGAAGATGGAGAGTTTTTCTTATTTACATATATTTGAATCGTATAATTAAAAGATTACTAAAAATGTTTTCTTATTCTTAAGAAACAAAAGAAACATAACATTTGTGAAGTTGATGAAAAAAATTGGAGTTTAGACTTGATGCTGTACCTATGTCACTTTTACAGTTGGAGAATATCCAGTGGTCTCAGGGTAGTGCATTGGTTGCTATCCAGCATTGAGAGTGAGTGCATTTTAATGAGATTTTGTGAAACTTTCGATTTGTTCACTTTTTACCCTCCAAAAGATCACAAGACAATTCTGCTAATCAAGAAAAACTAATTATTTTAGACTTCTTTCAATAAGGGAAAACAACCCCTTACTAGAGTCTTAGTAGTGCCTCAGATGGGAGAAGTTGTGGAAAGTTATTTATTTGGGATAGTGCCTTGGGTCAGTTGTAGAGAGTATCTAGTGGAGATTGGTTAGAGTTTATAAATGAAAGTTTTGTATAGGTGGCACAATATACTGAGAATCTTTAAAGTGAGTCTTGATTTGCAAACTGTTAGTCTTTGTAAATAACTTATTTTAGTTGGTTCACAGTCTTATGTTCCAGAAGCAAATATTTCATGGAGTAAATAGTTATTCTTGCTTTTTCTCAGTATTTTAAAACATATGATGGAAAATAAGGTTTATTTTAGTTTTCATCATCAAAGATAGAAATTCCAAAATTTTCTTTTATTTCTCTGTGGTAAAATCTGTCCCTTCCCTGAGTGAGGTCCTTTTAAATGCAAATACTTCTGGAATGGAAACACATAAATATAAATAAGTTTATCTTGTTTTCTACACCCCTACTATAAAACCCTTATAAAATTTTATATTATTATGAGTTACTGGGAAGGGAAGTTGAATTTCAAGCAAATTAGAAGAGTCCATTGAGCACTAAAATTTGGGATATGAAAGGTTTTAATCAAGTTTATTTTATTTCAGAACTTATGACTAGGTCGTAATCCAGTATAAATTTGAACTTTAGTTCATCTAGCTATGATTTTTAAAATCTGTTCCTTTTTAGTTACCTAAATATAAAGCTAAACAGCCTTTTTCTTTCCCTCACCTTGACTAAACTTAAGACAGGTTTCTGATTGCCTAGAGGCCCCTGCACTCTTTTTTTCTTATGGGATGCACTTTAAAAATTTTGCAGTTGTAAATTATCTGCCTTTTTGAAATGTATGTAAATCTTCTTCCAACCTCTTGCCAGTTTAAGGATGCATAGGATGTCTTTATCAAGGACCTTGGAACCATGTCTCTGAAATGTAAACATCAAATATGATAGTACTCTTACTTCCCAGTGTACTCTACAGAAGGCCTACTCACAGAGCAAAATCTTTGCAAATTCAATAATAACTCAATCTGCTTGACACATTCCATTGATCAAACTCTTCTCTAGTGACATCAAATATAACAGTCTTCCTCCTTAACTGCAGGGATACTTTCCAAGACTCCAGTGTATGCCTGAAACTGTGAATAGTACCAAACCCTGTATTTACTGTATTTTTTTCCTATACATACACACCTATGATGAAGTTTAATTTATAAATTAGGCACAAAAAGAGATTAACAACAATTACTAATAAAAACAGAACAATTATAACAGCATACTATCATACAAGTTTTGTGACTATCGTCTCTCTTTTTCAAGATATCTTACTAAACTATACGAATATATTTATTATTATTATTATGATACTTTAAGTTCTAGGGTACATGTGCACAACGTGCAGGTTTGTTACATATGTATACATGTGCCATGTTGGTGTGCTGCACCCATTAACTTGTCATTTACATTAGGTATATATCCTAATGCTATCCCTCCCACCTCCTCCCACCCCCAAACCAAACACGGCATGTTCTCTCTCATAGGTGGGAATTGAACAATGAGATCACTTGGACACAGGAAGGGGAACATCACTAACATGTTTTTGAAGTGTGGTAACTGAAAGCATAGAAAGTGAAACCAATAAAAGGGAGGACTGCTGTCATTTTGTATTAGTTCAAGTTCGCAATTAAAATCCCTCCTGTTTTCTATTTTTGGAGAATTGAGTTTAGTTTCTCTCCCCTATTTCAATAGTCTTTAATAAAATTTAATTACTTATTTAACTTTCGTGCAATTTTTACCTTGACAGATATTATTTTAAGGATCCAGCTTTCTACATATCATGATTACAAAAAGTCACTTTCACCTCTGAAGTCACTTTATTTATCTATTTAATATCAAGGGTCAAAAATGGCAAAATAAAGGGCGTATATTAGATCTTACATTTTTTTTTTTCCCCACAGAGTCCTTTGCCAAGTGACCCTATGTATTAATATATTGTGGATATGACAAAATAATTTATAGAAAATTACACTATATTCCCTGAAATGATAGCTGGCATTATTTAACTAGAGTTGTTTACTTACCTATGCAGAACATTTTCTGTAAGTATGTTATAAATATTCTTCAGGTAGGTTAATTTCTCTACAAAAGAGGTGACTTTGGGGTAATATATTGTCTTATGTATATACATTAATAGGAATGAATTCTCAAAAAGGTAATTTCCAGCTGTTTGTTTTACTTCTATTTCCTTTGGGAAGAAAAGATCTTCCACTGCCCAGAATCATGATTTTATTACATTCCTTCCTCAAATAAACATTTTTAAATATCTAGAATAAAACTTCTAATTTAACTTTTGTGTATTTTGTAATATTGAGGTTTTTGTGCAATCAAGGTTTAATAATTAATCATATATTTTATGTACATGGTATATGTACAGTTGACCTGTGAATAATATAGGAGTTAGGGGTGCCGACCACTATGCAGTCCAAAATTGCCTAACACATTTGATTTAATGTTTTGATAGAATGTTTTACATAAATTTTTTTAAAGATTAATGGACTCCTTTAAGCAGATCTTTGATTCTCTATGTACACAAAGTTGAGAAATACAAGGTAGATTCCTCCGATATACAAGGTAGATTCAAGTTTCTATATGTCTACTGATATAATTTACTGTCTTACTAATTTTTTGAGAGATTACTTCTTATTTGTAAATTTAATTATGGAAAACCAAAATTCTAGTAGAAGTCTAGACTGTCTGAACAGATGAGAAATAATGTTGAAATCTAAAATTATTTTTTAGTCCCAGAAATTACTTGCAATAGTTTTTAGATATAGTAAATAACTGCAGCATAAAATAATGCACCACCGTTCCCATTTAATAAAAGTGTCTCAACCAGAGCATTGAATTTAATTTAGGTGTTCATATCACACTCCTTAGATAAAATGTGTGGTTTTTGAGGTGTAGTCAAAAGAAAAACCTCATTATTCAACTTTTAGTTCTTTCGGATTTTTTTAATCCCCGTAATAATTATTTTGAAAATAAAAGGGAAAGCACATAGTTATGTGAAATAAGTCTGTCCTATGCTAATTTCTATACTAATATTTATTGCTAATATATTGCTCTTTTTCAAGATTTTATTGTGTATTATTTTTTAACGTAGATATATAATAATTAAAAATACAGTGAATACTTTGAAATTTTGATGTTTCATATTTTCTAATTATATTTAAGGTGCAGAAATAATATGTTAGACATTTTTCCATAAAGAATATTTTAAAAATTAACAAATTTTGAATAAGGCTTTTAAGCTAGAAAATATAGTTTTATAGCCAAATCAACTTTCTGACTCTGGTAATTTTTCTGAGGTAGCAAAATAAAATATTTTCATTTTTAAAAGAAATACACAGTAAGTTATAATGTTCAATATAGTCTCAAATCTCAGGAAGCTAAACTACCTATATACATAGATATAGAGATAGATAAAATAATCAAGTGGTGTCATAAAATGCTAATATTTGTTACTTCTTCTATGAGTGCTTGTCAAATTTGTAAGCCAATTATAATAGTGCTCCTTTAATTGAAAAAAAAATTACAACTAATATCCTCTGAATGTAGAAAATCATTACATACTCAAAGAGAAATGAAGACCTTTATGAATTACAAACACATAGACATATAGACACAGATAAAACTTATAGCTTCAATTGTAATATTTTAGACTTGGGGCAAGTGTAAATAACATGTCACTGTCATGTCAAAGAACTAGTCTCCTTCCTACTAGATTCGACTTTCTTACTTGTTTTGATCTCTATGTAGAAAGTGAAAAGACAGATTCTCATTTGATTCTAATTCAACAGAGAGTAAATCTCTATGAACCATTTATCTACTTAGATATCAATAAAGGATCAGACCATGAAACCAAATTCCTAATCTGTGTTGCAGCAGATGGAAAATAACTTGTTGGCTATGAACCAAAACCAAAAAGAAAATATGAAAATATGCAGAGAAATGTTTTTAAAGATAGTAAAGTTCTATTGCCATTTGAATTTACTTGTAGGAATTAGGAATATAGTTATATGTAAATATACAAATATATACCTGTGTTTAAGCACTCCATAAGAAGTGCACTTCTCTTCTGACAGTTTACCTAACCATCAGGTAAATCCATTGAGCATATCTGTGGGAGAGTTTTAAAGCTGTTAAAAATATAAATATAATTTTCAATAAAACATACCATCATGACTTTATGAAAATACTAAACGTGTGAAAGATATTATTTAATTTACTTTTAATAAGGAATCAAGTAAAGCTTTACAATGAGTTCAAAGGAGAAAATGGGTAAACCACTGAAGGATAGAAACTATTTAGCAAAACCACAAATAGATTTTTCATGGATCTATCAATACAATGCTATTTCCATCACATCAGTTAACAATGTCTATAAAATTTGGTTAAAATGGAATTTTTTTAAAAATTGTGTAATAAATGTATATATATTCAGTACATATATATATACATACATATATACACATATATATACATATACATATGTATTTCTGTCACAATTTGAGTATAAACAATTTGACTATTAAAAATGATTTTGACATAAATCAAAACTGATTTTTTCAACCTTTGCTAAAGGAACACATTATTTCAACAAATAAATGAAAGCTTGAAATTCAAACTTTGAAATGATTGTGTCATCCAAAAGACTACCAAGAAGACTAAATAGTAGAATGAAGAGTTTATTTGTGATATCAGTTTGCTAACTGGGTGCAGTAATCCATTCTCACACTGCTATAAAGAACTACCTGACTCTGAGTGATTTATAAAGAAAAGAGGTTTAATTGACACAGAGTTCCACAGGCTGTACAGGAGGCATGGCTGGGAGGCCTGGGAAAACTTTCAATCATGGCAGAAATCAAAGGGAAAGAAAGCATGGTCTTCACATGGCAGCAGGAGAGACAGTAAAGGAAGAGGTGTTACATACTTTTACACCACCAGATCTCAGGAAAACTCACTTGGTATCAGGAGAACAGCAAGGGGGAAACTGCACCCATGATTTAATCATATCCCACCAGGTCCCACCTCTAACACTCAGGATCACAATTCAACATGAGATTTGGGTAAGGAAACAGAGCCAAACAATATAACTGGGAAAACGTCATCTCTGATATCGACCCAAGGTGCTCTCTTAGAAGTGGTAAAGGGCAGGATGATTTTTGTGCCTCACAGGGTCTGTGTTCAAAATAGACTCAGAGGCCGGGCGCGGTGGCTCAAGCCTGTAATCCCAGCACTTTGGGAGGCCGAGACGGGCGGATCACGAGGTCAGGAGATCGAGACCATCCTGGCTAACACGGTGAAACCCCGTCTCTACTAAAAATACAAAAAACTAGCCGGGCGAGGTGGCGGGCGCCTGTAGTCCCAGCTACTCCGGAGGCTGAGGCAGGAGAATGGCGTAAACCCGGGAGGCGGAGCTTCCAGTGAGCTGAGATCCAGCCACTGCACTCCAGCCCGGGCGAAAGAGCAAGACTCCGTCTCAAAAAAAAAAAAAAAAAAAAAAAAAAAAAAAAAAAAATAGACTCAGACATATTCAGCAGGTTTGCGGGGAAAGCAATACATATTTATGAGGAGGAATCAAGCACATGTTCAGTGAGTAAACATGTATGTAACATGCATCCCATGTTCTCTTTGAAGCAGGGCTTTAGTGTTAAAATGAGGTGGAATTTGGCAGTTTGCATCAAAAAGTGAACTATAGGACACAAAGACAGTTTGTGTCCTGTTTGTATAAACTGGCTGAAACTGATTTGAGGCCTACAATTGCTTATCAGAAGAGTGTTTGTAAGGCAGTTCTGTCTGATAAGGGTTATGGTGGCCTTGGCTGTAAATCAGAGTTAGGAATGAAATGACAATTTGACTGATAGCTCCTATTAGGGAGTTTAGCAAGGGTGTGGTTTTTCTTGTAGCTCTAGAAATTTAGGGAATTGTTGTGCCAACCAAGTTCTGAACCCTTGTCCCATAGTTATCTTCTGTTTCCTTAACACTAGGTTTCATCTTAGTAGACAGAGAGGCATCTATTGTGGTCTCTCAGATCACAATTGTAATATTATAGTAAGTGATGGGAATTTACAACATTTTTATTTCTTTTTGTTATAGATTTGTGCAAATGGATACATTTGTTTGAGTGAAGAAGACAGTCAGAAATGCCGGTATCTATGTTTTCTCAGATGGACTAGCAACATGGATCTGGAAAATATAACTGACGATCAAGAAAATAAGTGTCAACATGAAGCTATTTGTGAAGATGAAATTAATAGACCCAGGTATTTATGTATCATTTGAGCAGATAATATCACCCATCAAAAAGTTATAATTACATTGATGAGTCATAATCGAATTATTTCATGGTAACAATCTTTTTTTTTTGATTAAAATGATTGGAATTTTCACACCAAACACTTATATATACATATATACTTATTATATATTATGTTACATAATACATGTTATTTATAACAATTCTAGCACAATAAAAGAGAAGAAGGAATATATATGTATAGAAATAACTATTCTATATCATTGTAGAATTCAGTTAGCATAAATCTGTGATAAATTCTACTAAGTTAAGATGAGTACGATTAGTTCCAAAGCAACTACAAAAAAAAAACAAAAAACAAAAAACAAACAAACAAACAAAAAAAACGAGTGGTGAGAGAGGGCATTCCTGTCTTGTGCCAGTTTTCAAGGGGAATGCTTCCGGTTTTGCCCATTCAGTATGATATTGGCTGTGGGTTTGTCATAAATAACTCTTATTATTTCGAGATATGTTCCATCAATACCAAATTTATTGAAGGTTTTTATCATGAAGGGCTGTTGAATTTTGTCAAAGGCCTTTTCTGCATCTATTGAGATAATCATGGGTTTTTGTCTTTGGTTCTGTTTATATGCTGGATTATGTTTATTGATTTGCATATGTTGAACCATCCTTGCATCCCTGGGATGAAGTCCACTTGATCATGGTGAATAAGCATTTTTATGTGCTGCTAGATTCGTTTTTTCAGTATTTTACTGAGGATTGTTGCATTGATGTTCATCAGGATATTGGTCTAAAATTCCCTTTTTTTGTTGTCTCTGCCAGGCTTCGGTATCAGGATGATGTTGGCCTCATAAAATGAGTTAGGGAGGATTCCCTCTTTTTCTATTGATTGGAATAGTTTCAGAAGGAATGGCAACAGCTCCTCCTTGTACCTCTGGTAGAATTCGGCTGTGAATTCGTCTTGTCCTGGACTTTTTTTGTTTGGTAGGCTATTAATTATTGCCTCAATTTCAGAGTCTGTTATTGATCTATTCAGGGATTCAACTTCTTCCTGGTTTAGTCTTGGGAGAGTGTATGCGTCCAGGAATTTATCCATTTCTTCTAGGTTTTCTAGTTTGTTTGTGTAGAGGTGTTTATAGTATTCTCTGATGGTAGTTTGTATTTCTGTGGGGTTGGTGGTGATATCCCCTTTATCATTTTTTATGGCATCTATTTAATTCTTCTCTCTTTTATTCTTTATTAGTCTTGCTAGTGGTCTATCAATGTTGTTGATCCTTTCAAAAAACCAGCTCCTGGATTCATTGATTTTTTGAAGGATTTTTTGTGTCTCTATCTCCTTCAGTTCTACTCTGATCTTAGCTATTTCTTGCCTTCTGCTAGCTTTTGAATGTGTTTGCTCTTGCTTCTCTAGTTCTTTTAATTGTGATGTTAGGGTGTCAATTTTAGATCTTTTCTGTTTTTTCTTGTGGGCATTTAGTGCTATAAATTTCCCTCTACACATGCTTTAAATGTGTCCCAGCGATTCTGGTATGCTGTGTCTTTGTTCTTACTGGTTTCAAAGAACATCTTTATTTCTGCCTTCATTTCGTTATGTATCCAGTAGTCATTCAGTAGCAGGTTGTTCAGTTTCCATGTAGATGAGTGGTTTTGATTGAGTTTCTTTGTCCTGAGTTCTAGTTTGATTGCACTGTGGTCTGAGAGGCAGTTTGTTATAATTTCTGTTCTTTACATTTGTTGAGGAGTGCTTTACTTCCAACTATGTGGTCAATTTTGGAATAATTGTGATGTGGTGCTGAGAAAAATGTATATTCTATTGATTTGGGGTGGAGAGTTCTGTAGATGTCTCTTAGGTCTGCTTGATGCAGAATTGAGTTCAATTCCTGGATATCCTTATTAACTTTCTGTCTCATTGATCTGTCTAATGTTGACAGTGAGGTCTTAAAGTCTCCCATTATTATTGTGTGGGAGTCTAAGTCTCTTTGTAAGTCTCTAAGGACTTGCTTTATTAATCTAGGTGCTCCTGTTTTGAGTGCATATATATTTAGGATGGTTAGCTCTTCTTGTTGAATTGATCCCTTTACCATTATGTAATGGCCTTTCTTTCTTTTGATCTTTGTTGGTTTAAAGTCTGTTTTATCAGAGACTAGGATTGCAACCCCTGCTTTTTTTTGTTTTCCATTTGCTTGGTAGATCTTCCTCCATCCCTTTATTTTGAGCCTATGTGTGTCTCTGCATAGTGTTGGAAGTTCTGGCCAGGACAATCAGGCAAGAGAAAGAAATAAAGGATATTCAATTAGGAAAAGAGGAAGTCAAATTGTCCCTGTTTGCAGATGACATGATTTTGTATTTAGAAAACCCCATCGTCTCAGCCCAAAATCTCCTCAAGCTGATAAGTAACTTCAGCAATGTCTCAGGATACAAAATCAATGTGCAAAAGTCACTAGCATTCTTATACACCAATAACAGACAGAGAGCCAAATCATGAGTGAACTCCCATTCACAATAGCTTCAAAGAGAATAAAATACCTAGGAATCCAACTTACAAGGGATGTGATGGACCTCTTCAATAAGAACTACAAACTACTGCTCAATGAAATAAAAGAGGACACAAACAAATGGAAGAACATTCCATGCTCATGGATAGGAAGAATCAATATCATGAAAATGGTCATACTGCCCAAGGTAATTTATAGATTCAATGCCATCCCCATTAAGCTACCAATGACTTTCTTCACAGAATTGGACAAGACTTCTTTAAAGTTCATATGGAACCAAAAAAGAGCCCACATTGCCAAGACAGTCCTAAGCCAAAAGAACAAATCTGGAGGCATCATGTTACCTGACTTCAAGCTATACTACAAGGCTACAGTAACCAAAACAGCATGGTACTGGTACCAAAACAAAGATATAAAGCAATGGAACAGAACAGAGCCCTCAGAAATAATACTACACATCTACAACCATCTGATCTTTGACAAACCTGACAAAAACAAGAAATGGGGAAAGGATTCCCTATTCAATAAATGGTACTGGGAAAACTTGCTAGCAATATGCAGAAAGCTGAAACTGGATCCATTCCTTACACCTTATACAAAAATTAATTCAAGATGGATTAGAGACTTAAATGTTAGGCCTAAAACCATAAAACCCTAGAAGTAAACCTAGGCAGTAATCTTCAGGACATAGGCATGGACAGGGACTTCATGTCTAAACACCAAAAGCAATGGCAACAAAAGCCAAAATGGAGAAATGGGATCTAATTAAACTAAAGAGCTTCTGCACAGAAAAAGAAACTACCATCAGAGTGAACAGGCAACCTACAGAATGGGAAAAATTTTTTTCAATCTACTCATCTGACAAAGGGCTAATATCCAGAACCTACAAAGAACTCAGACAAATTTACAAGAAAACACAAACAACCCCATCAAAAAATGGGCAAAGGATATGAACAGACACTTCTCAGAAGAAGACACTTATGCAGCCAACAGACACATGAAAAAATGCTCATCATCCCTAGCCATCAAAGAAATGCAAATCAAAACCATAATGAGAATACCATCTCACACCAGCTAGAATGGAGATTCATTTAAAAAATCAGGAAACAACAGGTGCTGGAGAGGATGCGGAGAAATAGGAACACTTTCAAACTGTTGGTGGGAATGTAAACTAGTTCAACCATTGCAGATGACAGTGTGGTGATTCCTCAAGGATCTAGAACTAGAAATCCATTTCACCCAGCCATCCCATTACTGGGTATATGCCCAAAGGATTATAAATCATGCTGTTATAAAGACATATGCACACGTATGTTTATTGTGGCTCTATTCACAATAGCAAAGACTGGAACCAACCCAAATGTCCATCAGTGACAGACTGGAGAAAGAAATGTGGCACATATACACCATGGAATACTATGCAGCCATAAAAAAGGACAAGTTTGTATCCTTTGTAGGGACATGGATGCAGCTGGAAACCATCATTCTCAGCAAACTATCGCAAGAACAGAAAACCAAACACCGCACATTCTCACTCATAGATGGGAATTGAAAAATGAGAACACTTGGACACAGGAAGGGGAACATCACACACTGGGGCCTATTGTGGGGTGGGGGAAGGGGGGAGGGATAGCGTTAGGAGAAATATCTAATGTAAGTGACAAGTTAATGGGTTCAGCACTCCAACGAGGCTGAGGCAGGAGAATGGCATAAACCCGGGAGGTGGAGCTTGCAGTGAGCTGAGATCCGGCCACTGCAGTCCAGCCTGGGCGACAGAGCGAGACTCCGTCTCAAAAAAAAAAAGAAAGAAAAAGAAAAAAAAAAGAAAAAAGAAAAATACCAACTACTGAAATTGATTCAAGAAGAAATAGGAAATCTAACCTGTAACAAGCACAAAGATGGAATCAGTAGTTAAACAAACCAACATAAATTAACACTATGAAATGCCCACGCTGAGATGACTTCATTTGACATTGTAACAAATATTTAAAGCAAAATTAAGAGTAGTTATTCACCATCTCCTCCAAAAATAAAAGAGCAGGAAACATTTCCCAACTCATTTTATGAGGCCGATATTACAATAGCACAACCTGACAAATCACAAGAAAACTATAAGCAAATCTATGTTTTATATTTTCAATCCCTCTACATACCATTAAACTTAATGAAAAAGAGACAATTATATAAACTCTGAATAAATGGAAGTATAATGCATAGACTTAAATATTAGCCCTTAAATTAGCTAAAATATTAATTCTTCCCAAATTAATTCACACAAGAACACTCAACACAGTATCACAACAAATTCAGCAACATGTAGAAAGATTTATACAGCATGACCAGATGGGATTTATCATAAGAATATAAGGTTGGTTTAATTTTTTAAAAATCAACTAATGTAATTTACTTTATCAATAGAATAAATAAAAAAGAAAATGCATGATAATATAAATAGATGTAGAAAAAAAAGCATGTTACAGAATCTCACAACTATTTATGAAACAAACACTCAACAAATGAAGAATAAAAGAGAACTTCCACAATCTGATAAGGGAAGTCTAAAATAAACAAGAAGAACAAAGAAACATAACTAACATTATACTTAATGGTGAAAGGCTGAAAGACTGGAATTTTAAATCAAAACTGTGAGATAACACTTTACACCCACTTGTATAGTCTAATCATAGAATTTCCATGTGACCCAGCAATTCTACTTCTAGTGTAGACTCAAAAAAATGAACATACATGTTCTTACAAAAATTTGTATGTGAGTGTTTGCAGTTTTGTTTAAAAGAGTCAAAAAGTTGAAACAACCCAAATGACCATCAACCGATGAATGTATATATATAAAATTTGTTATATTCATACAATGAAATGTTATTCAGCAATAGAAAAAATGAATTACCAATACATGCTTTAATATGGATGAACATTGAAAACATTTTGATAAGGAAAAGCAGTAAGCAAAAAGACACACAGAGTAGTGCTCAACAAATACTTGTTTAATGAAACAATGATTTTCAGAAGCTTTTTATTTATTAGGAAAATTATCCTTAATTTTGTGATAAAATTTCCTTTTTTTCTGATGTTGTGATTCTCTTTTGTTTGCCATTATTTTTTGACATCCAGAAAATCTTGGGATTTTTGCAATTGAAATTATCAACACTTTAATGAGTTCTTGATATTGTCTCATAATACTAACAATGGAGCCCAGCAAATTTTGCAGATACAAGTATTTTATGTAAAATTAAGTTTTTCCATATCAGTTGCAATATCTAGAAATTATATATGTGATACCACCTGTTATAATGTCAAAAGATATGCAAAATATTTAGAATTAAAAAAAAAAAGTTCTAATTCTCTGTTAAAGAGACCCTCTATGTACCACTAAGCTCAATGAAAAAGAGAAAATTATATATACTCTGAATAAATGGAAACATAGTGCATGGACTTAAATATTAGGCCTTAAATTAGTTAAAATATTGATTCTTCCCAAATTAATTCACACATTTAATGCAACAACAAAAATATTGCAAGTTATTTTAGACACTAATTATCATGTTATATATATTTATGAATAACGTTTTCCAAATTATAAAGTTATCTTTGAAAAGGGACTAATGGTGTGGGTGCCTTTAAAGGAAAATAATAATAATAATAATAATGGGTCAACAGAGAGCTCTGACAACAATCCAAGTATATATGGGATCTTGATATATGAGAAATTCGGCTATAATTTCGTTTGAACATGCAGGGTTCTTTAGTAAATGGTATTGAGGAAATGGCTTATTATAAGACCTTAAATGAAACTGGATTACAACTTTATACCTTATGTAGAAGGAGATTCTAAATATGTATAGGGATCTAAATGTAAAAGGTAAAATTATGATATAAATGAAAGAAATGTAGAAAAATATCTTTGTGATTTGGGGATGGAGAAATTTTTCAATTAAACTCAATGTATAAGGCAAAGTAATGACAGTATTATAATAATAGACACGAATAATGGTGATGATGATAACAGACACAAAATTAATGAATAATGTATAAACATTTTCTTTTAAAATGTATTTTAAATGGGTACAGATTAAAATTCATAATATTAATGACGTGTTTCAAACAGGTCTGCATATTACCACATTTTTTGCCCTGAAATGTTCAAAAATTTTTTCTGGGAATTTATAAAATGTTTAATGAGCCAAAGAAAAAATCATACCAGCCATATTGTTAGTTAAGACCAGGAAAGATTTGCTAAGTATGGGATGATAATTTCTTAATACCATGCCCCGACTGTGAAGTGTTCATGACTCCCACTTCTTTTTGAAGCCTCAAATTTATGTCTAAGTCACCAATCCCCACTTGCTACCAGAAATACTATAACAGAATGAAATATCTTCATTTGTACATTTATTATTTATTGAATATCCTCTAATTGGAATATACTGTTCAAAACGTTATGACAGTGAGACATGATATCTGTTCCCAGGTAGTGTACTATACATAGGTAAGATTATATACTCTTCAGAACACATCTCATGGTTGTTCTATTTTATTTAAAAAGTGAACATATTTTTTAAAGTACTAAAATAATTATTTTTTTTTCACTTTCTGAACATACAAGTTGCTTGATTATAGCAACGTGTCTTCTGGCTTTCTTTCTGGAAGTTTTAAATTAAACCTGTTTCCTTTACAGCCTATTTTAGGAGATTCACATTTTCTATGTAATGTTAAATATATCCAAAACATAATTTTCAGTTATAAGCAAGAGTTCTGTTTCCAAGTGCAAAATCTAAAAGTCCATAAGAAAATCAGGTATAGTTTCAAAAACTATTTCTGTAGAGTCAGGAGGCTTGTCAAAATAGAGCTTTATGTGAATTTGGCACAAAAATATAGTATAATTTGACCAGGATTTTCTTAAATTATTTCTGATCCAAAAAGTCTGATAATTATTTATTCCAAGACTATTGTAATTTCTGCCATGATGTCAGTGATTTTATTAACAAATTGAATAGTTGTTTTAGGTTTATTTATTTAATTTGGCTATACTATGCAAACTTTTCTGCCATCAAGTAAAAGTTTTATATGCTTGTATTTTTACCTTCAAAACAAAAAAGATATTGAACTACATATGAAAGTATCATGCGGGGCGCGGTGGCTCAAGCCTGTAATCCCAGCAGTTTGGGAGGCCGAGACGGGTGGATCACGAGGTCAGGAGGTCAGGAGATCGAGACTATCCTGGCTAACACAGTGAAACCCCGTCTCTACTAAAAAATACAAAAAACTAGCCGGGCAAGGTGGCGGGCGCCTGTAGTTCCAGCTACTCGGGAGGCTGAGGCAGGAGAATGGCATAAACCCGGGAGGCGGAGCTTGCAGTGAGCTGAGATCCGGCCACTGCACTCCAGACTGGGCAACAGAGCGAGACTCTGTCTCAAAAAAAAAAAAAAAAGAAAGAAAGTATCATATTGAATGTATTTTTGGGTTTGGGCCAGTCTTGATACCACTTGATCAAGTGTGTAAATCTTTTTGTCTAAAGCACTTACATACACGGATATATTTTCTCTCTTTATTATGCTCTGGAAAACCAAATAATCTTGGTTCTTAAATCTTTGTAGTAAAATGATATAGAAATCATTCATTTAAGCAATTCTAGAGTGCATATCATTGTATTTCCCATCACATACCAAAATTATTATGACAAACTTCATTAAATGAAGCATTTTTCAATAATAAAGTTTCAAGGGTCATATGGGTTGAAACTTAACTCATCTATACACAATTATCTCTCATATATTTTCCCCAAATACATACGTTATATATTTAAAATAAAAGTTTGACTATATTATAGCTTCAGGTTTTATGATTTTTCATCCTTTAATTTCATATCTCAAACAATAAAATGATTTATGCATGTTACATAATTTTATACTACCTGAGTCAGATTTTTATTTAAATTTATATTTAAATAGTTTTTATAGATATAACTCTTTTGCATTGCTTTTCAAATTATATTCTAAGACTTGGAATTTCATGCACCCTTTTATGGAGAATCTCTAAAAGGTGATCTTTGTCTTGAGCATAGCTTATTCAAGTTTAAAATGCATTTGTGGACAATATTAACACATTAATTGAGCATCCACAGTTTATAAGGTATTTGGGTCATAACTTTAGGACTCAGGATAGTAAGTAAAGGAATATATTTTATTTTTTCTATTCCTAGAATTTTTTTCATTAAAAATATAAATGATAAAAACTAATAATTATAATATTTTCACATTAGATCATATTTTTAACTTATAGAATTTTACCTAGTAGGCTTCTGCTTTTTACTTTTTATATTATTCACTATTTTCCCATTTAACTGTATTTTAAAATTTATATATTTAATAATACAGTTAGCAATACATCCATAAATTATTTTACTCCAATTTGATATCTCAAAGAAAATTTCTTTAAATTTACATAATTTCAAGATATCAATAACATTTGTAGGTTACTATAATTTTCATCAAAATTGATATTTTATCAAAATTGATGTATTTCTCCCTGAAAAGCTTTCAATCTGATAGCCATTTTCTTAGTACTCAATGCCAGTGTACACATATATATTACAATTTATTTGAATTTATTAATTATGATGACAAAATGCTTGATATACTAGTACATGGTTGGGTGACAAGTGATGAGTGCTTTTGTAAATTGGAGAAATTTATTTTAGCTCAGTGATTTTCAGGGAGAGTATTTTGTCTTCTAGAGGCATCTTGGGAATTTCTAGAGTCATTGTCAATATTCAGAATAATTGACTGGAACAGCTGACATTTAGCATGTGGGTAGTGAATGATGAATGCTATAAATCTTTCAATACACAGAACAATTCAGGCAAAGAAAACGTTTTCCATGGATTGCACAGTTTCTAAAAGTCACAGCATAAGTTAATGTGTATATAAAACCTACATATAAATATCTAAGGCTAGATCTGAATTTCAGGTCAGATATTGGCACAAAATATTTTTACACAATTTTAATAATCATTGAATATATCAGGAATAAATATTTTATGTTAAATCAATAAATACCATTTTTCACTCAGAAATTTCTTAGAATTTGTTAACCATATTGAAAAAAATACATCATCCTACTTGAGTGTCTAATAGGAAATGACTATTAACAGTCTTTATTTATGGCTACCAAACCCAAGATAATTCTGTGTATGAGTACAAACAGCCAACCACTTCAGTGTGTCTTCTAGTTTAGTCATTCCTTAGTATCTTTGTGTAGAAACAGTGGTCTTATAAATTAGTGGTCTCTTATACTTTTTATATTAGAATTAGGGAATTATCTTGGTTAATTTTTAATATTAAGTGTGTAGGTAGGATACATGATGAATTCCATTTAATGAAGTAAAGTGTGTACTACAAAAACCAGAAATGTACAATTAACAGAAAATATTGGTCTAATTGATTTTAGTTTATCTGTTTCAAGAAGTACAAAGCTAAGTAGATTATACACCTTTAAAAATATAACTAATAGAAGATCAAAGCCAGGCAAATATTTCAAAATTATAACAAATAAATCACATTACAAACCAATTCACCAAATAAAGAAATAAAACACAATTCACATTTCAAAATAAAAAAAAAATTATAAACACATAAAAGATATATTGGTTATTAACATCCATTAAATTACCTCAAAAATCAAACTAAAACAGACCAATTCTAGGTTGTTTAACAGGTTCATTATAACAATTTGACTTAGAAGGATTAAAAAACATGTAATAGAAAAAATTACTGGAGAGATCCTAACAAGAACAAGGCTGGAACTACAGACTTGATATATCAAGGTGGAATTTCAGACAGAAAGTGTTAAACCAGATACAAAGTAGTTTTTATTTAGCTTTATGTTGACGTACTGAAAGCAGTTTGCATTACAATCAATAATACCTGCTATTAATTTAGGCTCCTAAAAGTATTTAAGTATATGAAAAAATCAAAAAATGAGGTAGTATAAATTGGTAGGAAGACACACAATTATTGTGGTTTATAGATATGACTATGAATATAGTAAAATAAAAGAATTGATTTACAAAACTTATTGGAAATAAGATAATTTTATACTGTGGTCTACTGACAAATCTTCATAAGAAATGTATAGATTTACAATAAGAAATAAATGTCATTTAGAAAATAAAATGAAGACAAATATTTTATTTATAATAGTAATCCAAAACATAGAACACATAAGAATAAACTGTTATAAATGCATAACAAAAGAAAATCTTAAAATTATAAAGACGATTTATGAAAGATTATTAAATGCTTTCAGTTGCATAGCGTGTTCTTGGGTAGAAAGGCTCAACGTTTTAAATATGGTAACTCTAAATTCATATATAAATTCTACATGGTCTCATATAAAATAAAAATGAAACTTTTGTTTTGCTATATATATAAAGAGGATAAAAGTTGAAAGAAAAAAACTATAAGAGTATGAGAAAAGATATAAAGCAAGGTATTAAAATATGTTCTTGGGTGTTAAATCAAACACCTTCTACTGAGGCAGACTGTGACTCACATATATGAGTCATATGCGTATATATCATATATAAATATATGTACTTATCTATATGATTTTATTTTATTATAAATAGCATTTCTAATCAGTGGTAGAAAAGAAATTACACCATTTAAAAATTTATCAGATAATTTGAAGGGGTGGCCTGCCCCTCCACACCTGTGGGTGTTTCTCGTTAGGTGGAAGAGAGACTTGAGAAAAGAAATAAGACACAGAGACAAAGTATAGAGGAAGAAAAAGTGGGCCCAGGGAACCGGCGCTCACCATACAGAAGACCCGCACCAGCACCGGCCTCTGAGTTCCCTCAGTATTTATTGATCATTATCTTTACCATCTAGGAAAAGGGGAAGTGGCAGGATAATAGGATCATAGTAGGGAGGTCAGCAGAAAGACATATGAATGAAGATCTCTGTGACAAGAATAAGTTTAAGGAAAAGTGCTGTGCCTTGATATGCATGTGAAAAAATCTCCATAAACCTTTTTAGTGCATAAAGAGCAGCATTGCCACTAGCAAGTCCCACCTTCAGCCCTAAGGCAGTTTTCTCCCATCTCAATAAATGGAACATACAATGGGGTTTTACACCAAGATGTTCCATTGCCCAGGGACGGGCAGGGGACAGATGCCTTTCTCTATCTCAACTGCCAAGAGGCCTTCTTTCCTCTTTTACTAATCCTCAACACAGACCCTTCACAGGTGTCAGGCTGGGGGAAGATCAAGTCTTTCCCTTCCCACGAGACCATATTTCAGACTATCTCATGGGGAGAAACCTTGGACAATACCTAGCTTTCCTAGACAGAGTTCCCTGCGACCTTCCACAGTGTATGTGTCCCTGGGTACTTGAGATTAAGAGAATGGTGATGACTTTTAACAAGCATGCTGCCTTCAGGCACTTGTTTAACAAAGCACATCCTGTACAGCTCCAAATCCATTAAACCTTGAGTCACCACAGCACTTGTCTCTTGCAAGCACAGGGTTGGGTGTAGGGTTACAGATTAACAGCATCTCAAATACAGAACAAAACGTAGTCTCTTATGTCTGCTTTCTATATAGACACAGTAACAGTCTGGTCTCTCTTTCTTTTCCCCACAATAATTCATTTATGAAATAAAACTATTGCTTTCTAAAAGACAATGAGAGTGAATATTTGTATATCTTAAATTGGGGAGGCTTTTCTAAACATGACACAAGAGTGAGAAGCTATTAAAGGAAAAACAGATACAGGTGTTATATTAAAATGCATAATTTATAAAAGTCATGAACTCCAAAAACATTCAAGCATCTGGAAAAAAACAGCCTGTTCCATTCTTGAGCAATACACAGAGCCCAGGGATGTGGTGCAATACTACAGAGGAGAAATTAAGTAAAAGGCTACTCCCAAAACAAAGGTAACAAGGTATTTTTCCCTATGCTACTCTAAAAATATAGGTGGCCAGGTCACTTCTCCTGACTGTCACTGACTGGATCTAGGTAAAAAATACAGACTGAGAGAGTTAGAGAGTTCTTAAACAAATCAGCCAGGTCTCTACTTGATTACAGTGCAATAAAGTTAGTCACTTGGAAACCATTCACAATGAATATGTGGAATTTCAAACCATATTTGAAATGGTGATTTATTTTTCAATATAAGTGGAGAGTCAAGCATAACCATATATGTTAAGAAATTCTCTTAACTTCACAGCCAGAGACCAAAGTCAGTTGGGGGTTAGAAGGTGGAGAGAGAATTCAGAGGAAATACAAAGACGAGAAGCATGTTAAACTTTTGAAAAAACTCCAAAACTGAAGATCACTGCCCTCAAAGTAATAAGGAAAAGGTAGAAAAAATAGTTTTCAGATCTACAATATGTGAACATTTTTAGTTCTCAAGAGGTCTAACCTAAAAATAATATACTTCACTTAAAATAGGAAGTCAAGTAAGGAAAAAGATGAGGAATTTAGGAAACTGAGGATGCAAACCAGAAGACAGGAGGTACAGCTTTCCAGGATGAAGGTGAAGAGTCATCCCAGAAGACACTGTGCAGTGAGTCTACGGATCTACCCATTCACAAGACCCATTTCTAAGGACAAAAACACTGAGGCTGAGAGAATATTCAATGTATTTTGCATATTGAGGGATTTGGGGAAGTAATGATGACTGGGTGCCTAGAATAAGTAAACAAAACTAAAAATAAAGTGATTAATAACTGCCAGGAAAACAAAAATGTTCTGTAAAAGTAAATATATACCACCTCTTTCAGCTGTATATGATATCACTAAAGACAAAATTATGTACAATGCATGTTAATTTATCACAAAATTAACCTAATTTTATATTGGGAGAATGAAATAAGGGCTTAGTGTGATTATCTGTGTGTGTGTTTGTGTGCGTGTGTGTGTGCGCGTGTGCGTGCACGTGCACGCGTGTGTGTGTGTTCTGGGGTAAGGAGCAGTGTAAGAAATGTAAATACTTCTCTTCCATAGGATGACATCAATGAATAATGTTTAAATGTGCTTTTTTATTAAGTAATAAATGTAAAATATTTTATTTGGAAACATTGAGATAAATGAAAACACAAAAATAGTTAAACATCTTAAAGTAGTTATATATAGGTGTCATGATGAGTTAGAAATGGAAATGCACTGTAATATTTTACCCTCAGAAGACACTATAGTTATTCTATAAGAAATATTTGCATGTATTATAGGAATATTTACATAGTATTTTATGAAAATATAAATTAAAATAAACCAGAATATTAAAACTTGGAAATAAATTTAAAACCAAAATGCTTGGCATTTCAGAAATTTTGGACTAGTTCCCATGCATCAGAAGCGACACTTTCCTAAGAACATCTCAATGAGCTTTCAAACAATGGCCATTAGAAAGCAACAGATTGCCGAGTTGCTTTTTGGGGGGTCAGGGGAAGTTTGTGGTGCAAAGGAGAAGGAAGTGTTGATATCTTATTTTCTTTTGTGCTAATTATAAAATTAGTGTTAAAAATATAAATTATTTATTGTAGAAAAATTACCAAAAATAGATTGCTAATAAGAAACAAAAAGGTAAATGACCAGTAACTTTGCAAAAAAAGTGCAGATATTCATAAACACATAAAAATCATAGCAAAATAGGATAGGTTTTCTAATCAACCTGGTAAATACTAAAACGTTTTATGACATGCAGAACTCTCCAGTGTTTGGAAAGCCCAGCATTCTGAACGTCAGCCTTTTAGAGAGGGCTTTGATAAGAACTATTAAAATTAAACATGTGATTTCCTTTTGATTAAGGTCAATTTTGCAAAGGATTTATCCTATGGATCCTCTTTACAGAATCCACTAATATATTTGTATGAAGACTTCCATTTCTGTATAAATATTAGCACAACAAATTAAAACACATAGTAACTACAGTGTCTTCTGAGGGTAAAATATTATAGTATATTCATATAGTAGAATATTTGCAACCTTTGAAAACAAAATGTGCTAATTTGGATTGGTATCTCAGACATATCATTAAATGGAAAGATAAAATTTCACAGTATTATATATTACTAAGATATAATCATTTTTGAGAATTTAAATATATATATATAAATATATATGTGTAGGTAGGTTTATATTGCAGGTAGGTTGATATAGAAATGGTAATTCTAAACAATAAGGGAATGTGCCTATGTTGTGTCAAAATAAAATTTGAAAAATTCCAAAATTAGGAACAAGTAGGTTGCTGCTCTAACTGCAACTTGTCAAATTTTAAAAAGACTAGTACAAAAGAAAAAGTATTCTCTTGAGAATGTTAAAGCTCAATATAAAAAAATCAGGTCAATATAAAAATACATGAAATATTATGAAGTAAAAAAAGCAAGTCAATTATCATTTCAAATTTGCTATGGTCAAATGCAGATTCCTAGTTTCTACCCCAAATTTTCTCCTATTAAATTTTCCTCTTAATAAAAGGTGTCACTATCCCCACACAGCTCAGACTTAAAAAGGAATCATTCTTCATAGGCTATGTAGGTTTTAGAGACTTAAGCAAGATCCTAATAGAAAACTGGCAAACTCTATTTCAGTTATTACAGTTTTTGTTTGTTATAGTATCTGATTGAGCTGGTACCTCCATATTACTCTTAATCTTCAAAAACACTCTCAATGCCATAAGCTTCCCATATAGAATTTAGAGTCTACCTCTTGATACCTTTGTTGAGATTTAATAAATTAGAGATTAGCTCAGAAAGAATCATAAAGATATGCTTTCATATTCTTGTAGATGATGTCCATTTAGGAAGGAATTCTCTAAAATTTTCTTTTCATTTTCATGGAATAACAAATAGCATTATGACTAAAACTTGTACAGTGGAGGCACAAAACTGTATAATAATCTTGGCATTATATATAGGGCCCCATGTAATCTACCACCCCAATCATCAGAACACTGTTGAAAGTGAAATAGCACTATTAACGCACTATTAACAATTTACAAAAATATGGTTAAACAGGCCTAACACAGGCTATTTTTTTTTTTTTTTTTTTTTTTTTCAGACGGAGTCTGGCTCTGTCGCCAGGGCTGGAGTGCAGTGGCCGGTTCTCAGCTCACTGCAGGCTCCGCCTCCCGGGTTTATGCCATTCTCCTGCCTCAGCCTCTGAGTAGCTGGGACTACAGGCGCCTGCCACCTCTCCTGGCTAGTTTTTTGTATTTTTTAGTAGAGACAGGGTTTCACCGTGTTAGCCAGGATGGTCTCGATCTCCTGACCTCGTGATCCGCCCGTCTCGGCCTCCCAAAGTGCTGGGATTACAGGCTTGAGCCACCGCGCCGGCCTTTTTTTTTTTTTTTTTTTTTTTTTTTTTTTTTCCGTATGTGGAGGGAGAAGAGGAAAGGTATTGAGAGGAAGTAACTGTGTTCTATGATTTTATTTCAGGCAACTTTGTTGTAAGAGTGTTTGATATAGTAGGTAACAGTTACTTGCCCGTTAAAACATGCATTCAATACTCTTCTGTGAAATAGATGTGCATCTGGGAATTTTGTAGATGAGGAAAGCAGGCATAAATATACTTATTTAACAAATGTTTGAAAATGATTAAAACAAAAGTTTTCTCTCCAAGACCAGTGATTTGAACACATCAAGGCATCCACTATATTCCTACCATTAATAATCTCAGTGATCCTTGACAAATTGCATTAAATGGCTAAGCTCTTTACAACTACGAGAAGAAAGGCTTGAACTAATTCACCTTTAACATTTTTGCTGGCTCCAAACACTTCCCGTCATTTAGAGTTATGAGTGTAATGACTTAGGTTCAATAGGTCAATTTTTATTAATAATAACAAGCAAAGTGATTTGACATTGCTCTTCTCAGCCCATTGGTATGTTTATATGATAATGTTAAGTGCCCTTTGAATGCTTGATAAAGAATACTTGAAAATCGTGATACTTTACTCATCACTATGATTTACATGTTTTTTTCATCTTATGCTTTCTTTTTCACTTTATGTGTGTATATAAAATATTCAAAGAAATGCATATGGATATGTCATGTAATGTATAATTATATTGAAATGATCTCATAGTTTATTTTACCAACCTATAACTATGCCTAGATATAAGGAGGACCCCAGAAAACTTATTCAATGTACAATGATTAAATACATTAGGTCTTGAACAGATGTGTGTGTGCTCCTGTGTACATCTGTATTTGAAAGGAAGAAAAAAGTGAAAAATCCTTGTCTCTCTACCTCCAGAAAAATATCCCCACTTTTGTTGATAGTTAACATGGTTCTCAACATTAAACCTAAAAATATTTAAAATACATCTACATAAATTGCAGACTATTTCACAATTATCTTCACATACAAGAAAACTACGTAAAAAACTACTAGAAAAATATATTGGATAAATTGAAATTACTATGGAAAAATCTCCTCACAATTTGCAAATTAATTAAAAATGTATTTAAAAAATAAAAATAATGAATGCATAAATTATGTTCATGTATTCAAGATACAGATCTTTTAAAATTCCAAATATTATAGATTTAAAGAATAATACAAGAATAACTGGCATTGCCTCATAGCTACATCTTAAATAATTGCATTGAGTGACAAACTGAGTTTGAATAATCTCATATATATATATGTATATATACATATGATTGTTGCAAAAGTAATTGTGAACTTTTCCATCATTTTCAATGACAAAAACCACAATTACTTTTTCACCAACCTAAAAATATTTGAATACACACACACACACACACACACATTAACATAGGCAGAGTTCATGATGTTATCCCAGCTAACTTAGCAATTAAGTGGCAGAATGTTTTTGAGACTAGATATATTCAGCACCAAAGTTATTTTCACTCATAATTCTGCACAATAATCAGAAGTAATTTTGCCAAGAATTGACACTCTATGAAAATATTTTTAAAATGTACCCCACAACTATCTTCATTAAATAATTCTTTGTGTTTTTAAATAAATATGTGATTTAAATACTTAAATATATCAATATAAAGTATATGACTAATTGGGTTTTTCATTTTTCTGTGTTTCAGATGCAGCTGTTCTCTTAGTTACATTGGCAGATTGTGTGTTGTCAATGTTGACTATTGCTTAGGGAACCAGAGTATATCAGTGCATGGCCTCTGCCTGGCCCTTTCGCACAATTGTAACTGTAGCGATCTGCAAAAATATGAAGGGAACATCTGTGAGATAGATACTGAAGACTGCAAATCTGTGTCCTGCAAAAATGGAACAACTAGTATACATTTAAGGGGATATTTCTTCTGCAAGTGTGTCCCAGGATTTAAAGGCAAGTCTTTTTTTCCTGATAAATTAAATTTTCTAGTAAATAATGTTGTTAATGTATTTATTTGATATATTTCAAATGTGTCTATTGATTGGTATTGTAGTGTGATTTCTTATTTGGCAAAGTAAAAAAAAAAATGCATTCACTTGAATAATAGGATTGCTTCTTTGGGCAATTTAATCTGACTACACAGCCTTGCTCATGCAAATAAGACTAATAAGGTCAGACTGAAGCATTGGGAATATGATGGTGTATGTCAAAGGTCTGAAGGGAAAAACAGGCAGCCATAAGCTCCAAATAATTTTGCCTAAACAGCTTAGCACTGCATTTCAACTTTCTGTTTGGCTGCATAAGCACGTGGAGTGAGCACATGGACAGTGTTTTCTAGTTTACGAATAAAATTTGGTTCAGTATTGTGTAGGTCAGTTTGATGCCCTGACATTTATAGCATTTAAGAAAAGCTAAAGTCACAAACGTACTATATTCTCTGTATGGTCATAGAAAACAAGATTCACAGTGTAGTAATAAGACAGCTTTTAACATTAAATATCAGAAATCAAGCATTCAAATTTAATTACTTGATATTTTTATGATTGGTCTTACATTGATATGACTATTTGTAATAATTTCAAACTTATCATTACCTTATAAAAATCAGAACAGTGACCATATGGAAAAACAATTACATTATCACTTATAAAACTTTTTTTTTAAGTTTTGTCCAATTGGCTATTCCATTTTATTAAGCAGACCCAATTCAAAAAGTTATTTGGATTTTCATCTTAACATGAAAAATATTTTCCCTGCTTGGTATTTAAAGTAATATGTTGAAGGTTTTGGAAGCAATTTAAAGATAAGTTCCAAAAATGGAAATTATGATATCATTGGAATAAATGTATAGCCATCCAGATTAGCTTTTTTAAGGCAAAAATAAATTTGAGGGCAAAAATTCTGGTAAGCTTGCTAAAAAGTTGGTCATGTTACTTCACATTCAAACATGTTCTAAGTAAAAATAAAATTGCATAAATGTGCTAGCATTGTTAAAATATAGGTGTCTGTCTTAGAAAATATATATATCATTTCTTTAACAATCTTCCAAATATCAGTAAATATATAAGTAAGTAGTAATTTTACATAAAATAAAGAATGAATTTCAGTCTGCATAATGTCATTACTAATAGAAAATGTAATTTGCCATAATCCTTTTGTATGGCTAAATACATGTATTTGCAAACATGATCAATGAGTCATCTATTATTTTATATATCAACTCTATATTGGTTGTACATTATATGATCATTAAATATATATTGTGTATAAACTATATAGTTTTACCACATATATACCTAATACTTATTATTGGAATAGAATATAAAATTGGTATGGCCTAGTTCTCTAGGTGGGGTTAAACCCTATTATGTTTCTATCACTTTTCAAATTAAACCCAACACAAGCTTCACAGGTCCATCTTATCAGCAAGGCCTGTATTTTCTATTGTGTCTTTTTTCTTTCCACTGAATTATAAAAAATCCTCTGACTTTCCTCAGTTCAAAATGTTCAGTCTTACTTCTAAACTCTTCACATAGTGAGAAGTAAAGGAACTGATCTGCCCAAACTTTCCCAGGGATGCAGAGTTAATCCCACTGAAAGCAGAATATTTTGGGGGAAGTTTAAAGCAGATGCCCCTCTTTCTCTCCAGCCCCCTTCTCCTCCTCTATCTGGTTCCTTCTATTAGTTGTGTCTCCCTTAACTTGAATTCTTCCCATCTGATTTCTCCCTTTCCACCTGGTTTTTCTCCCCATCATATATATGATCCTCCTCCTTCCCTTTTTCCTTTTCCTTTTGATTTCTCCTTGCTCTCTCCTTTCCCCCCTCCATTTGGTTTCTCTCCCTCCATCTCCACACTCATGTGCTTTCTGAAGGCATTCGTTAACATTTTAAAAACAATGTTACCATGGCTTTTATATCAAGTATAATCACCTTTTATTTCCTTGATCCCCATCACATTTTTGGAAATTTTAGGTTTATACTCAAATTTCCAGATTAAATGTCAGTCTCTGTATCTCTAGCCCAGAGGATCACAAACTTTATGTAAATAGAATCACCTGGAGGTCTTGTTGCAACACCAATTATTGGCCCCACGTTAGGAGTTTCTCATTTGGTAGCTCTAGCATCCAGTATGTCTGGGGTGATCCTTACACTGCTGGTCTGCAAACCACTTTAAGAAAACTGTTCTAAACCCAGTAAATTATATTAATTGAGAGAAGTTGTATGGATCCTAAGATGTAAAATTCACTTTTGAGTGTGAACTACCATGAAACAGAGCATGAGGAAAGCAGCTAGTCCAATCTTCTCTTCAGAAAACCGCTAATCTCTGGAGTTCTTGAAGACGCTGATGCATTCATTTGGTAAGGCCATATGCTTGAGTGAATCCTACAGGGTTTAAAACTGATTCCAATCAATTTTCTGAAACTCCCCAAAGGTTTTTAACTCTGGGAATAATTTCAAATAATGTGTTTTTTTCAGGTTATAACCTTTTTGCAATTCCAATGTTATTTATATCTATAGTATTTTAGTAATGAATTCAAAATTGATTTTTTTTTTTTTTTAGTTAATATTCTTCCCTTGTCCTTTTGACACTTTCAGCACCACTGTTCTCTAAAATTTTTTCATGGTCAAAATAAGACCATGTAAGTTTCTCATCCTTCTTGATTTGAGTAACCATCTTCTCATCTTACGTTTCTTATAATTGCCTTTATTACCAGAGAAGTCTAGGAAGTTCTCCTTTAACCAATAGGAGGATTCAAGTTCTTAGACAACATCAAGCCCAGCCGTTTCCTATTTGAGATAAGACTGAGATAAGTCTTATTGGTAGATTTGCTTGTTTTCATCTAATTTCCATGAGGCTGCTATCCTAAAGCAAACTCCTTTTCTGCTACAGTCTTATATATTATAAATTTGACTTGCAAATCTTTGTGATTCTATTCTCTAAAATGCCAGCCAGTCAATTTTATTCTATTTTTAGGTCTAAGTTACCTGGGCAACACAAAAACGTTTAAATTCCAGGATTTTTTTTTTTTTTTCCCCATGGGCCCTTTCCTTTCCTTGTCTGCTAACTTTTATTTCTGTAGAAGTGTAGTAGTATGTTTCAACCACGTTTGCATTTCAGCTGGAACCCAGCTTCCACTATACAGTGCCAATTATTGATGCCTAATTTTCACTGTTCTACTATATTCCTTCAGGTTATAGTTTCATTTTCCCCAAAGCAGTCTATAAGTACCTAGAGGGGGTGGCGGGAAAGGAATTATATACAAAGAGAGAAACTTCTAAGTGACTTCGAACTTCTAGAGCACTCACTGGAGTGATTATACTGCCCAAGACTATCTTGTCCGCATTAGAGTTGAACTACTTTATAGTGGATATTCAAAACTGACTCAGTTGGTAAGATTTTTACCCTTGATTGCTTCCTTCTGCATTCCAGTCTCTATACTTTGAACAGACATTGAATTAACCTAGACGTTATAATCACCAATGCTGTTAAGACCTCATGGATAGTTTTACAGAAAATAAATTTATAGTGTAGCCTATTTTGTGTTGTGATCTTTTAAAAACAACAATGCACAAACACCATTGCTTTTATATCTTATATAATTGCTTTTATTTTGTATATAATGTTTTCTTTTGTAATTTATGCCTAAGAGGGGAAAGTAGGAGATATTATATAAGCCTGTTGCTTGTATTCATGGTTTTCCCCAAAATTTGATGTGATATAGTCGTCTTCCTTCAGAAAAATATGTTGTTTTTAGTAACTGGGGTTGTGCCTTAAAGTCACTGTTTTTTTGTTGGTATCACTTATCCAAGCATATTCTGTCTCTCATGGAGCTGCATGTACATCCCTCTCTTCATAAAATATTCCATTAACCTTTTGTGTCTGCTCAGGGCTTTCAAGATGTATTGTAGGATCACATCAAGCTCAATTTCATCACTCTGCACTATGTTCAGCCATACTGGCTCTTAAACCACTCATCCAGTGGCTTAAGATCTCTAATGTAGGTAGAAGCAGTATCCCACTCTTTCGATGTACTGAGAATTCAGCTTCTCATGAAAATGAGCCTTATCTTCGAAGCAACATAACTCTTTTCGTAGAGTCCAAGATGAGTCACCACAGAGCTGATCTGTCTCTAGGAGTATGCATCCCTAAATTCCCAGAGATGAGCTCCTGGAGCATTTTCCTTTAGTTTTTGTCAACTTCCTAACCATTCATGTCATGGAAAGAACAACCTCCCTTACAAAATGTTAACAATGGATTTCATGTACATATGTTTATAACCTTCCTTTTTAAAATAACACGTGAATGTTGGCCATTAGTATATATAAATAAGATAAATATACAACCTCACTTTTTATGGCTTCAAAGTATTTATTTAAATGAATGCACCTAACTTGAAGAAAATTGCTAAATCAAAAAAAACGTGAGGGGTTGTTGATTTGGTACAACCAAATTATCTGTGCTCATTTACACTCCAACCAACAGTGTGTAGGAGGACCATTTGGTTTGTACCTTCACTATGCCAATTATTAATCATTATGGTTTTGACTTTCCTCCACTCTTATGTATCAGATTATATCTCATTTTGATTTTCACTTCTTGCAGCAGCAAAAACAAGGTCGAGTGCCTACAATGTGAAATTTTTACAGGCTCTTTACCATTTTTTCCTGAGAAGTGTATCTTACTTAGTTGCTATTGTTCTTTATAAATTTAAAGATATAACTTTTCTTACTATTTCTAGAGAGAATTATATCTACACATAAAGGTAGTTTTTATTTTCTTTTTATTATTTACTTAATCGGTATTATGTTGCTGTTTAATACCATTTGATCAAGTTTCTAAGACAACGTACAATATTAATGGTGAGAGTAAACATCCATTTTTTGTTCCTGAATTTCAAAGGACTTTAGTTTTTGTTACCATTAAACATGGTGTTGGCTTGGTATTAAGGATATTATAAATAAGGTATCATTTCTAACTTAAAACACCTTAAATAAGAGTAGAAGGGGAATTAATAATTTAGCACAACAGCTGTTTAATAAACTGACACTTTACTTTCATAATTTTTAAAGATTTTGCAAATTACACACAGTCATGCACTAACAATTTTGGTCTTTTAGAGGTGTTTATTAGAAGTTTTGTTTATGGCCTTACAATCTTGTGGTGACTTTATACAAAGACATGGAAAGTACTTCTGACTCTAAACTCTAAAATATTTTAAATGAAGTGGGTTAAATCATAATGGTTACACAAATTATGAAAAATCCTTAGGATTTGCTAAGAATCTGCTAACGTATAATACTGGAGTTACTTATAATACTCACATTTAAAAGTATAATTGTCATAGAATAACAGTTCAATGATATGTAAAATTCTAGCTATTCCAATAAAAAACTAATAAAACAGGAGAAAAACATATAGACATGAGATAAAGATAAAAAAATCAAATTTTTTTATCTTTTGTATTTTCTCTTATAATAGCTAGACTTTTCTTCATATCATTGTTATTTTCAAGAACTTATTTTCGTAGATTTATTCTCAAGGTTTTCTCTGCTTTTTGTTTAATACTTTATATGTTTAATGATAGAATCCTTTATCTTTACTAAACTTTACAATGCATTGTTCTTTGTGTTCTTTAACTTTTTTTTATTTTTTGTTAACCCTTAGTCAATTTATTATTGTCTTTGTTGTTTAATAATAACAAGTTTGGAGCTACAAATACTTTGGGTGATGTTTTGCCTATTTTCTAAAAATATTAAATTAAAGTTTCTTATTTGTACTATTTTCTAAAGAGATTGTTATTTCAGACTTGATTTTCATTTCCACTTATGAGTTAATATGGCATTTGAAAGAAAAGGCTTCTAAATTTACTTGGCAATACTTTTTACTCTTTTGATACTTTTTTTTCAGTGTTATTGTATCATTAATAAAGAATAGGATTACTAATCATTGCTTTTTGGTATATTTTTGCTCTTCCTTTTTTTGAAAAATACAGAAATGTAAAATTTCTTATTATTCTTCCAGTTGTAGAGAATTTCTAGCAACTACCAAGAGGACTGAAACGAAGGGTGCTGAGAAAAATTCCTAAAGTTTGGCAGAAATACTGCTATGATTTGTTAGTAATGTGTGAATTTAGGAAGGAGTTAGGAACGTTGGATTCCTATAACTCATCTGTTATGCTTGGCTTAGCATGTGATAATTTTTGAATAGTGCTTGGATATTTGGAAGAAATTTACCTCATGCATATACTTTAAAATGTCTTTTTTCTGTGATATATATACCAGGCTGGGGGTAAGAATTACCTGAATAAATTTTTCTGAAAGCAGTATTTTGATGCTACCTCAAATATAACATATCCACATATTTGGGAGTAGTCCTCAAGAAAAAAAGGCAGTGTTTCAGTCTATATACCATACTGCCATGTGGTTTTAAAGTATAGCAAAATGTTGGAAATTTGAGTATACAACATTTACATATATTTATAATAAACATAAATGTATATACATACACATAAACCCAATATAAATGAGTTAGAGGTCCTCATGCCAGTTGGTTTTAAGAAGTTTCCAATAGTTCTAAAATTGTGTCTTTTAAATTTTGAGCTGTGTTATTTAGCATATTCTTAAAAGTTTCTTATCTTGTTTATTTTAATCCATTTTCATATAAAATAAGCATAGTTTCTTATTTAACAACTATTTATAGGATAATACTTCTGCCTTTATCTTTTATTTGGAGACCTCACCTACTTTCCTTTTATGTAGTTAGTTTATATTAAGGTTTAAATATATGCCTATACTATTTGTTTTTTTATTTGTTTCATCCATTCTATGTTGTTTTTTTTTTTTATGTATTCTTTTTGACTGATTGTCAATCCAATTTCCTCTTTATTGATATTTACACTTATTTTTACTACTCTTTAAGTGCTTAACCTAGGGAATGCAATACTTTTAATTAGCTTGCCATATTTCAATAGAAATTGGTACTTGTTAAACATTCCACACAAGGTAAGGGTCATAAATATTTAACTGCATTTAATCCCCTTCACATATATATACATACGTATTATTCCATATATCTTTAAAAGAGCAGGAGACATTGTTATTTTATACATCCAATATTAGATTTACCCACATTGTATTATTTTATTGCCCTTATTTATCTCCTACATTTGTGAAATTCCAACTAGTGTCTTTTGCCATATGTATGGTAACTTTTTAAGCAGTGTTCGTGTGTTGAATTCTCCACTCTCTAATTACCTCTTTCTTTCACCTTCATACTTAAAAGATGTTTGATGGTAGGAGGTCAATATTAAGTAAAATGAAAAAACTGTACCAAAACATATACACACACACACGTGCGCGCGCACATATATGTGTGTTTGTATCTATGAACATATATATACATATGGGTTTGTTTGTACCTATCTTGTATTCTTAGTCCTATAATAACTTTGACTCCTCTTTGTCCATTCCTATATATGTTTTAAAGCACACGCTGGTACAAAGACTTTAGTGGAAGACTCAGACAACTATAATACAAAATATTTCCCATATTTTTTGTCAGAACTTGAGCTATTCACTCCATCTCTGTATTTATAGGATTCCCTCAGACATAAGTTTGTCATTTCCTACAGGTCATTTATATTCCTTACGTTCTGAAAAACAGGAAATCGAAAGAGGGCTAGAGATATTTAACAAATTTAAAACATCCAATATTTCAAGACAATTATTCTGCTATATAATTTTCATTTTATTTAACAACTAATACATATTTAGTCCTATTAATAGAATACTGTTCTAAACAATGTCTGATGAAATTATTGATGAAACCAAGGAAATAAAGTTGGGCATTATATTTTTGCCTACTTTGATCTCAGAACTTTGAGTGTACTGAAGGCTAATCTAACCAAATAGAATATGGGAACACTAGAAACGTTTTTGAAAGGTAATATTAAAGAAAAGGTTTTGGGAGAGAGAACAGTTTTTCTTCACTTTGGAAGATTCTTATGTGTCCTTTGTGAATTTAAATATTTAAACATCTTCCCATAAAAAGGCAAAAAAACGAAAATTAAGCAGAAAATTTGTGACTTTTTAAATGGCAAAGGAATTACAGACTCATGGAAAGTAGAGTGTGTTATTACAATTAGATGGCAGCTCTTTAGTAAGACACATGTTTTTTTTTTTCATAATCTGATTTAATTCTAAATTGGTTTCCCCCAAACTCATTAAAATGCAAAAGCTATACAAAACATTGTTTGCATAATTATAAAATAATTTCCTAAATGTTGCATTTCAGGAAGAAAAAGGTTATGTGCAGGAATTTAATTAGTGATCTGGCAACACAAAATATTTGATGTTGGTTCTAATTGTATGCACATCTGGGATTTTCTCCAAAAGAACCACATTTTCAAAGGTTAAGCATTTATATTAAAGTGTTATAAAATAACCATCTTGGGAAGTGACCCCAAGGGAAATGACCGAATATATTCATCATAACATGAAGTATTTGTAATGATATGTTTAGCATTTATGCTGAGCCCATTTCTATACTGTAGAGTATTCCAAAGTAAATGGTAGTAAAATTATAAGTGTGAGCACCATTCATTCTGTACCAAAGTAGCTAAAGGAGACTTGGTTTCTGATTCTGCTTCATCTAAATATAAAATATTTTTTTTCAATTTTCCCATTATTTGTGTGTAGACATTCTATTTCCCCTCTGTATACCTGCCCTATTTTACTATTAGGAGAAATACTGCAAGGATCTTGAGCTTCCTGGGGGAAATCCAGTATATTAGTATAAGGTGATAACATTACTGAGCCCAAGACTTTTTAAAGCTGCTCCAGGCTTTACGTAATTTCATTTTCTTACACATTCCCATTGAATTTAAAAGAATCCCATTAAGAAATCAATCAACAATACAGCACCCATACAAATGAACAAAGGCAAAACTAAAACCCCATTCACTACTTTTAAAATTAGTTTTTCAATTACCTGCTTTTAAATCAAATATCCAGCAGCCCAAGACCACAGATAATTTTTAAATATGGGGTTTTAATTTTAATATGAATTTACACAGCATAACTAAGTAGCATATCACTGAGACTTTATTTTGATAGCTTGTTTTTCTTCCCTTTTTATTGAGAACATTTTTATACTCTCAAGGAAAGAATTACTGTTCTTTGGGTAGAATCTTTGGTATTCATTTCTGTGACTCTTATGTACATAGATAATATAATTTCATCAACATTAAAGACATCACATGTTAAGTTTTGAAGATATATGTATATTTCTATGGGTTACTGGTCCTGATTTTTAATCCAACACATGTAGAAATGTATTTTTAAAATTTTAATCAAGAATCTGTCTTGGTGGATCATCAATGTCTTTTGCCTGTGGTATTAGAAAATGCAATATTTGAGCTGATTCTTGAAAGTTGAAAGTGATGAAACTGAGTCTTCCAATAATCCATGAAGTTCAAGGTAACTGTAAACAAGAAAGAAGTTAGAAAAAGACAAGTCTACATTTGGCAGAGATTGAGATAATGTACAAGAGACCAGCTTGTTAATTTGGAAGTGTGATCTATGTATACTGTATAATTATTTTAATTATCAAGCAACTGAGAAATAACTACATGAGAGCAAATGAGAATAGACACTAAAATGAACAAGTCTAAGTATGAAAGTGATACATTTCCAATCAGACTTAATTTTCTGGCGGCAAATTCTAACATAATTTTTGTGTTTAGATTTTTTAAGGCATAATATGGAAGTGATTGGTTAGAATTTCCCTTCTGTGACCTGGTAGCTTTGCTAACCCAGGAAAATGTTGGTGTTAACCTAGGCAACCTCACAATGGGTGAAGGCCAAAATAATCAGTGAACTCCCAATTTGGTCACCCTCCAGAGTACTGATACATGTTGTGTAAGTTCCTACAATACCTGGGGAACTTTTTCTCCTGATTTTTCACACCATTATAAGTTAAATGATGTAGTTGTCAAATTTCATTCTCTTTTTAACAGATACCAGGTTAGCTCTGCATTTATAAAATTCAATGTGATACGACAGTAATATTTCTGAATGTGTACACTTAGGACATTTTCTATCATTTAATACAGTCCTATTTGTTAACACTATACAATTTATATTTTTGTAGTTTTTAAAATTTATCTGAAAATGTTAATTTGCAGCTGCATTATATAAACAGCCTCCAAAAGCTACTGAAGGAAAGTACCTTTCCAAAATGATCATTTTTATGAATAGAAGATAACATGGCTTTTCTTGCTTTTAGGGCACTTCTTAAAAGATTTCTAATCTGTACAATTTTCAAAAATGCTGACTAAATGTAAAAAGCATTATAAAACAGCATCTAAAAATGCAAGAGAGGAAAGATACATTTTTGCATTCCTCAGAAAACTATGTGATTTCTCTATCTTTTATTATTTTTGCTACAATGTAAAGGTGATACTGCCCAGCTCTCATAAATGAGAAATTGTCTTTAATTTAAATTCCATGGAAAAGAGAAAACAATGGCAAATTATTCATAGTAAAATAGCTGGAAAATACAATTGCAGAGTAAAATTTCACATAATTAAGCCACAAAATGTAGCAGAAAATAACACAAACACAATCCTCAAAGGGTTTATTTGATGTTTTAATTTTTAACATATATTTCTCAATTGTGTAAAAGATCCCGCATATCAACAATAAGTTTGAAAGCTTCCATTACATGTCATTCTTTTTTTCATTTTTCCAGGGAGGACCTTTAATAGAAAACCGTAGCCAGAAAACATCAAACACTATAAATATGCACGTGCTTAAAAAAGAAGGAAAATAGATTTATTTGCTTTTAAAGATATTTTATTGTTTTTATTTAGTTAAAAATAGAATACCTCTTGTTATATGAACACTATGTAAAAATGCAAATTAATCAGATGTTATAAGTTACAGGATAATCTAAGCTTATTGCTCCAAACAGTCTTTCAATAGTTGGATATTTTTAAATATGCTTTAACAAAATTATGTATTATACATTCATCCTTCCATTCATCTGTTAATAACCTGTTTATTCTTCAATACTTGTATTTACTTACCTTGGAACAAGGTATCCAGTATAATGAGGCCATAGGGATGAATTATACATTTAAAACCATTTAGCTATGTTGTGCCTTTTCTTATTTATACCCCAAAAATGAATGATGATTGGAGTTATATTAGTTAAGTTCAAGCTGAATAGATCTGTAAGCCAGGATATTTTCAGAGAAGCATAGATGGATTCTCATTATATAGTATTAGATAATATTTATTATAATAGATATTAACTTTTCAATTTTAATAGTTATAAGCATACATGGTAAAAATAATTTTTAAAATGATATTTTTTCTTATGGTCTACTTAACAGCTTCTGACTTTTTAAAAATCATCTGCAAAAAAAAAAATGCAGTAGCTTTTTTCATATGGTAACTGAGACAGGTAAAACAAATGGCAGAAGCAGGATTTTCACCTAAGTTATTTTTAGCCAAATAAAAAGCACAAAATTTGGCCAGACTTCTTTTTGAGAACTTGGATTTTCTGTTATCTGGTAGCCATTAGTTTTCTCAAAGTGTGTAATGGCTAGGGCGCAGCCTACAACACGAACCTAGCAAGAGAACAGAGGCTAAATGGAGCTCACAGTCACACAGGAAATGTTCCATTTCAGTTCTTGGCAGGTGAGAAAGCAATGGCTCCAGATATCTTTCAACTCTTCCAGGAGTACTGGTGCATTGTATTGATGGAAAACATTGATAACATTCAGTCTATCGAGTCTAGATCACGTAAGATTTTAATAGTGGCCACAGAAATGGCAAGAAAATTAAAATAAAAATAACCTGCTATTTTGTAAACAATTATTTAGATTGTTCAGATTTCTGCTCATACAAATTAATTCGCTTAATATAAAAAGCTGAAATGCGGCCCATAAAAATTTGCGGCATAAACCAAAATAGAAACTAATATTGACACTGAAAAGTATAATTCTTTATGAGATCTGCTAGAGATGAGAGAAGCTAGCTTGACACAAATATTTTCTTAAAAAGGCAAAGATACTGTGAAAAAAAGGTTATTAAATGAGACCAAAGTAAAAATAAATAGCCACTCAAATAAAATTGGAGAAAAGTAGCGTTAATATAGTAACTCTATTTTACTATTGACATAGTAAAATAATCTCCATTAAAATCAGTAAAGAATGGGATTAGTATTACAAATGTCAGGTCTATAATATAAGAAGGGAATTTAGAATCTTTTAAATGTAAAGAAAATAGAAAAAGTAAAATATGTTATTAACAAATAGTCATGACTGTGAACTGCCAACATATTGATAAATGTTGCTACTAAATGCTAACAAGTAAAAATCAAAAGTAAGACATAAAACTAATTTCTAATCCATATAAACAACTGATATTATCATTTGGAATTGTAAAATAAATATCAGTGTATCTGGTTTAACATCATGAGCTGAAATATTTTTTACAATAAAAATAAAATTATTGCAGAATGAGACTTGTTCTTTTTAAAGTTCAGTGCCAAAAAGATCAAGTAGAACATTAGTTATGGAGTTCTGATAGGAAAAACATTAACTAACAAATAATATTGAGGCATATTATTTTAATTTTGTGGGCAAAAAGAAAAATTAGTATTGCTTTGGATAGTTGAAAGTGTGATACATTAACAAATATCACATTTTTAAAATAATGCATTTTGTAAGTAAAATGATAGACCATGTCTAATAACATATAAACAGTCATTAAAATGACAAATTTTAGGGTGTGGATGTATATATACTTAATTTTGCCTACCTGAAAAATGAATGGCATTTGGGGAAAATGTGCTAAATTACATGAAACTCTTTGAGAAATGCAACAATTTGAGAAACTCTGCAGACTGAACCATTTAACTGTACAAATAAGACCAATAGTCAACAGTATACAAATGCTACTATATTTAGTAATGGAAAATATTATAGGTATACAGCAATGAAGTAATACTAAGAAAAACATTGTACCTAGAACATAAAATGTGCATGTCTTTACGGAAAGCCATTATTAGTGAGCTATTTTGTTAATACCTGTAACGTCAATTATTGATACTAAAAATGTATTATCTCATTTACCCCAGAAAGTATGAAATGTTTACAGTGTTTATGAAAAATTGGCTATATTTTCCAAGTTAAGTTTTCTGTTCTCTAATCATTTAGTATAATTTGAAAATTAACATTGCACATAACAGCATACTTAAAAATTTGCTCGTGTTAACAACTTATTTTTGTTTTACTTTCAAAACTGTTACTATTTTTTCTACTTTTAGACATTTTAAGAGCCAATGTTATGTTTTTATTTAATTTTAGTTCATTTTGCTATTCAGTATATTGTTAGAAATTTGTTGAATTGTAAATTGATACTTTATATAAATGTATGATGTACAAAGCAGTGTTTTGAGTTATAAATAGAATGTGGAGTAATTAAATCAAACTAGTTAACATATCCATCACCTTAAATATTTAATACGTTTGTGATGAGAACATTTGAAATGCACTTTCCTAGCAATTTTGAAATGCATTTAATACTCTATTATTAACCTATATGCACCATACTGTGCCACAGAACTATATATATATAATTTTTCCCTCCTGTCTGAAATTATGTATTCATTAATCATCACCCACCCCTGCTCAAATCCTCCATCCTCTGTAACAGCCACTCTACTGTTTCTGTGACTTGAATCATTTTAAATTCCACATATTAAGTGTTCATTTCAGTACTATTCACAATAGCAAATATATGGAATCAACCTATTATTCATCAATAGATGAATGTATAAAAAATTGTAACATAGACACACAGTTTAAATATGTGTAAATTACCCAAATACTATATAAAATTAGAAATACAAAGCTATAGGTAAAAACTAGGAGACATATTTATCTAGAAATTGAGTTTTTCTAGAGAAAAACTTATAGAACCCGGTTGATCTGTTATTAGCTTTCAAAAGAAGTCTCCAATGCCATTAGCATTCAATCCACACCTATTCTCTTTATGATATGATGCCTAGTAGAAATATATGGTTTTCTCTCTCATGCTATGTGTGATTATCAAGGCTTTATCCTTTCTTGGTTGAGATTTCAAGTAAAATACTGACATATGCAAGAATGATTACACATTGAAATGTACATTTATGTGATCTTTCAAAAGTGTGCAGCTGCAAACATTCACAGAGTTATATTGAGAGTGATCTTTCTGAAATACAAGAAAATAACATAATGCACAAGCTCAGGACACTATTTGCAATGTTCAAAACTGTATTTCAAAGTCTAATTTTCAGTGACTAGGCAGAGACTTTAATTATTCCACAATAAGAACTACATACATTGTGAGTTATAGAAGGAAATTAGTATTATAGTGAAAATGCTTCTGAAATATTCTGTTGAATATTAACATTTATCTTTAATTTTGCTAGTTTTACTTACAAGTACTACTTCTAATAAGAGTAGTTGAATATCAAATTAATATACTTGAAATAGAAAACAAAATGTAAGTGATTGTTAATATTGTTACTTAATGAGAGGTGGTATAGATAATATTCCAGATTTTCCAACAATCACTTTATTAATGATATATATGTACATATACATGTATATGACCAAAAAAAAAAAAAAAGCTTACCTCAATAGTTGTTATTATTTCTTTTTTTTTTCGAGACAACATCTCACTCTGTTGCCCAGGCTGAATTGCAATGGCAGGGTCCTGGCTCGCTGCAACCTCCATCTCCTGGGTTCAAGCAATTCTCCTACCTCAGCTTCCTGAGTAGCTGGGATTACAGACATGCACCATCATACTCAGCTATTTTTTTAAAATATATTTTTAGTAGAGACAGGGTTTCACTTTGCTGGTCAGGCTGGTCTCGAACTCCGCTGGTCTCCAGATCAGGTGATCCGCCCACCTCGGCCTCCCAAAGTGTTGGGATTACAGGTGTGAGCCACCGCACCCAGCCAGGTGTTGTTATTTCTATGTATCAGATGAAGTAATATCATAAAATAGCACTAGGAATTGTAATTTTACATTACAGGTATGTGAAAATCACATCCCCCACAGACCAAATTAAAAAACTGAAATCATGTAAAAATGACTTAGAAATATTTATTAAACCTAAATTCATAAGAAAAAATTACAGGTACAGATATTTATGATATAAATTGTACAGCATTAATTTGTTAGTATAGCTTGAAACTAGCATTCTGTGTGAAATGTCCGGGTGCTCAAATAGGTAACTTCACTATTAATAATTTCCAAGTGCCTCTAATTAGCTATCATATCTTGAAAATGTATATACTACATAAAAACTAAAGTTATAATTCACCCAACACGTCTGATACAGACATTTGTTTTTGAGAATAAACACATTTCCTAGTGAGAACACTTAGTAGTTGTGCAGTGCTGGAGGTGGTGTGGATGGCAGAATGGAAGGAGGGGCTGAGTGAAGGGATGTTAGGTTGACTAATGAGTCATTGTGGATTGGAAGAGTGGCTAACAAAATGGAAATTAGTAACATTCTTTTAGAGATGATGTTTAGTAGGTAGGGGAAGTCAGTTAAGTCTAAAATAAAGCTCCTCTGAGAAGAGAAGAAATAATACAAATCTACTTCTTTTATCCAGTAATTTAATAAATGACTTTATAAGAGGATACTACAAAAAAAAAAAATAACTGGTTGCTACCCTGGGTCTATTACCAAGTGATACTGAAAACGCTCTAGGAAAGCCTCCTTTCCTCACGTATTCATTATTTCAGAGATTGTCTTCTAGGAAAATTAAATAATCTGAGGAACTCCTGTATTTTCTGGGCTGGTGAATGTCAAAATTATAGAATTGAAATCATATTATGAAAAGAATGAACACGTTATATTTTTATAAAATCTTTAGCAAGATGTAAACAATCAAGATGTCACATAAGAAAGGTTTATGTAAGTCTACATTTAAAAAAAATGGGAAGGATTTATGTTGATTTTAACATGATGCCAGAATTATTTAAAGGATGCTTGATGAGTACTGAAAATAAAAAAGTTTATTCACTCACTTATTCATATATTCACCCAACCAAATATTATCAGTTGTAATACTACTTGTCAGACATGTAACTATTTTGGGGGAATGGTTAAGAAAAACAAAAACAAAAACAAAAAACAGATCAACAAAGAAAAAACCTGTCTTCTTTTAGGAAGCCAACATTTTACTAGAGAAAACAGAAATATGTAAGTTAGGGAAAGTATAGTGTGATACCTAATGTTATCACTTGCTACAAAGGAAAATAAAGTGGGACAATAGAAGATATGGTGAGTAGAAAGCTATTTTAGATTGATAGCAAAGGGAGAATTCTAGGGAAATGACATTTAAGCAGAGATCTAGATAAGATAAATAACTATGAGAAAGTCAGGGGGAAAGTAAGTTGCAGGGAGAGCTAGCCCTAAGCAAAGACATCTTGAGGTACACTGGTACCATATTTGTTTTTTTTTTTTTTTTTTTTTCTCCCATGTTTTAGAGCCAGAGCCTTGCTCTGTTGCCCAGGCTGAAATGCAGTGGTGTGATCTTGGCTCATTGTCAACCTCAACCACCCAGGTTCAAGCAATTCTCTCGCCTCAGCCTCCCAATTAGGTAGGACTACAGACGCATGCCACCATGTCCAGCTAATTTTTTTGTATTTTCAATAGAGACAGGGTTTAGCTGTGGTGGCCAGGCTCTTCTCAAACTCCTGACATTAGGTGATCCACCTACCTTGGCCTCCCAAAGTGCTGGGATTACAATCATGAGCCACCGCGCTGGGGCACAAGTACTGTGGCCAGAATTCATGGGTTCTTGGTCTCACTGACTTTGAGAATGAAGCCACAAACCCTGGCCATGAGTGTTACAGTTCTTGCAGATAATGTGTCGGGAGCCTGTTCCTTTTCATGTTTCGACATGGTTCGAGTTTTTTCCCTCTGGTGTGTTCGTTGTCTCGCTGGCTTCAAGAGTAAAGCCGCAGACCTTCACCATGAGCGTTACAGCTCTTAAGGTGGCGCATCGGCAGTTGTTCATACTTCCCATCCAGAGTTCTTCATTCTTTCCAGTCCGTTCATAGTTTTCCCTGGCCTCAGGAGTGAAGCTGTAGACCTTCCCAATGAATGTTATGGCCTCAGGAGTAAAGCTGCAGACCTTCGCAGTGAGTGTTACAGCTCATAAAGGCAGCATGGACCTAAACAGTGAGCAGCAGCAAGATTTATTATAAAGAGTGAAAGAACACAGCTTCCACAGTGTGAAAGGCAACCCAAGTGGCTTTGCAAGCTAGAGCAGCCTGCTTTTATTCCCTTATGTGTCCCCACCCACATCATGCTGATTGGTCCATTTTACAGAGAACTGATTGGTCTGTTTTACAGAGAGCTGATTGGTCTGTTTTGATGGGGTGCTGATTAGTGTGTTTACAATCCCTGAGCTAGACACAGAGTGCTGATTGGTGCATTTACAATCCTTTAGCTAGACACAGAGTGCTAGACATAAAAGTTCTCCCAGTCCCCACTAGGTTAGCTAGATACAGAATACTGATTGGTGTATTTACAAACTCTGAGTTAGATACAGAGTGCTGATTGGTACCTTTACAATCTTTTAGCTAGACAAGGGGTGGTAGACAGAAAAGTTCTCCAAGTCCCCACTAGGTTGGCTAGATACAGATTACTGATGGGTGTATTTACAAACCTTGAGGTAGACACAGGGTGCTGATTGGTGTATTTACAATCCCTTAGCTAGACATAAACGTTCTCCAAGTCCCCACTAGACTAAGGAACCCAGCTGGATTCACCCAGTGGATCCCACACGGGGACTGCAGGCACAGCTGCCTGCCAGTCCTGTGCCCTGCGCCTGCACTCCTCAGCTCTTGGGCAGTTGATGGGACCTGGCGGTCATGGGACTGGGTGCTGTGGCGCAGGGAGCGGTGCTCGTCAGGGAGGCTGGGGCAGTGAGCAGAGCAGGAGCCCACGGCGGGGGTGGCGGTGGGGAGAGGCTTGGGCATGGCAGGCTGCATGTCCTGAGCCCTGCCCCGCAGGGAGGCAACTGAGGCCTGGCGAGAATTCGAGTGCAACGCTGGTGGGCCGGCACTGCTGAGGTACCCGTCACACCCTCTGCAGCTGCTGGGCCTGGGTGCTAAGCCCCTCACTGCCCAAGGCTGGTGGTGCCGGCCAGCAGCTCTGAGTGGGGGCTGCTGAGCCCATGCCCACACTGAACTTGTGTTGGCTCACTAGCGCCACAAGCAGCCCTGGTTCCTACCCGCGCCTCTCCCTCCACACCTCCCGGCAAGCAGAGGGGGCCAGCTCCAGCCTCAGCCAGCCCAGAGAGGGGATCCCACAGTGCCGTGGCGGGCTGAAGGGTCCTCAAGCGCCACCAGAGTGTATGCCAAGGCAGAGGAGGTGCTGAGAGTGAGGGCTGCTAGCACATTGTCACCTCTCCGTATCATATCATGCAACATCTTATAGGACCCTCTTAGAGCCATGACTGACCAAGAGTAAATCATGACATCAGATACTATTTGAATAAAACTCAATGACTCAATGACTGAGTGGTAGTAAATTTAGTATATTTCACAGAAATGTTGTACAATCTCATGTCATCTGGCACAATAGAAACAATTATGAATTGACTAGAAGAGTCAGCAACAAATGATGAATTATATACAATAGTGAGTATGACAAAGTAAACTCCTCTGACTTGGGCCTTGTGTTTAATCCAAAGAAAAAACAAAACCCTATCAGTAACTGGGGTGAATACATTTATGCCACACTAGATAACCTTAAAATTGATCCTCAGAAATAAAAAGTAGAGTCAATATCCAAAAATATTACAGCAAAAAAATGGCATTATTAGAAAAAATTTTTGAATAATGTAATATATTGGTATGAGCTGCAGCATTATGCTTCGCCAGAGAAGCAGAACCAATAGGATATACATATATGTGTGTGTGTGTATATATATATTATATATATATATATATATATATATGATTATGAAGGTTAACAAGCAGCCAAATCTGCAGTCTACACCGGAAGAGCCAATGCCATAACACTCCCAGTCCAAAGGCCTAAGATCCAAGAGATGCAAAGCTATAATTCCAGTCTACAGGCCAATAAGCTCCAGACCCAGGAAGAGCCAATTTTCAGTTTAAGATGGAAAGCAGGAAAAAAAAAAAAAAAGAAAGAAAACAACCTGGTGTCCCAACTAAAAGGTAGTTGGACAGAAGGAACCCCCTTATCCAGGGAGGGTAAGCCTTTAGGTATTTTCTGACATCTAACTGATTGGATGAGGCCTGCCCACATTAAGGAGGGCAATGTGCTTTACTGGGTCTACCAATTTAAATGTAAAGTCATGCAAAAGCAGCTTTACAGAAACACCCACAATGTTTAAGCAAATATCTGAGTACCATGGGGCCCAGTAAAATTGACAAACATTATAAGTCCACCCCTTGTTAACTACCCATATGCATCTCTTTAAACCGTACTCAATCTCTAAATGAAGACAATAGCAAGGTCTGAATCTCCTAACTTGATACATCTATCTTGTGTACAGTGGAAAATGTATCACCACCTGCTTCTAACAAGGAGGTAAAGTCATTGAGTGACATTTACTTTTCTTCATATCCCATAACTTAATTACTATAATGGATTAGTCAGTTTCATTTCATATTACAAAGTACCACAGACTGGGTGGTTTATAAAGAGCAGAAATTTATTTCTCACTGTTCTTAAGTATAGATGTTCAAGATGAGGGTGCCAGCATGATTGAGTTCAGGTAAGGGTTCTTTCCCAGAATGCAGACTGCTGACTCCTTGTATCCTCACATAGTAGAAGAGGAAAAAGACTTTTCTGGCTCCCTTTTGTTAAATTAATTAATTATAATTATTATTTTTTTTTGGACGGCCCCTTTCTCTGTTGCCAGGCTGGATTGCAGTGGCATCATCTCAACTCACTGCAACCTCTGGCGCCTGGGTTCAAGTGATTCTTCTGCCTCAGCCTCCTGAGTAGCTGGGACTACAGGTTCGTGCCACCACGCCAAGCTAATTTGTGTATTTTTAGTAGAGATGGTGCTTCATCATATTGGCCAGGATGGTCTCAATCTCCTGACCTCGTGATTTACTCGCCTTGGCCTCCCAAAGTGCTGGGATTACAGGCATGAGCCACCGCACCCAGCCCTGGGGCCCCTTTTGTAAGGGCACTAATCCCGTTGGTGAGGACTCCACCTTCTTATGTCTGGTAGTTACCTCCCAGTGGCCTCATCTTCTGATGGCATCACCCTAGGAGCAAGAATTTCAACACATGAATTTTGGGGCAACATAAACATGTAGTTTGTTGTCATGCTGTAAAATTAACAATAAATACTATGTTATAAAGTCAACATACCTTACATTACATGACCAGGAAATGAGAGAGAAAACAAAATATTTTATACAAACATGCACATATTTATAACAAAATAGAAAGGAAATGCTCATGTCAATTACAGTTCTCTTTTCTGTAACTGGACACATGGTCACAGCTGGCTATGACCTAGGATAAATCCCTGCTTCTTCTACTATCTAATCTGTATTTCTTTTGTCTTCATTAAGTACCTCAGCTGATCTTGGGTGACCTAGACGTTTACTGTTGAGGGGCTTTGGCCATTAGTAGTCCTGACTGGATTCAGTTGTTTCCTGTTTTCCTTTGACCTTCATCAAAGAGCATTGCAACACCAAGAAATGCTTTCAATGATCTTTATTCCAGATATAGCCTTTCTTACCTCTGTTGTAGGACAGCAGACCAATTTACTCTTGTAGTCAGAGTCAATAACTCCAGCCAGTGTAGTAACTCTTGTTTGCCTGTTGATCCTGAGGCATGAAGAATTCTAAGTGTTCCAGTGGCAGTCTTAACTAAGAGTCAGGAATCGTTTTTTTGTTGTTGTTGTTGTTTGATTTTTTTTTTTTTTCAATTGGTGAAAGCACTTCCCCCTTTGAAACTAAGGACTGTAGGTTAGCAGAGCATAAGGTTTTGAAACAAAAAGCAAAAATTTTTTAGTGGGTCACTAGGAGTAATGGTGCTACTTCTATTTCTACCTTTTCTATCCTGGACCATGAGTCCTGGCAATGGGAGAAATAACTCATCTATGGACACTGATTTAGAGCATATACAGCCTTCTAGAGAACCTTGCTCCATCTTGTGAGATATTATCACCTTGCTGGCACTACAACTGAGCTTTCAGAAAACTCTTCCACTGTTTTATCAAACCAGCCACTTCAGAATAGTGGGAAACATGATAAGACGAGGGAAATCTATGAGCCTGGGCCCAATGCATCACATCATTTGCCACAAAGTGAGTTGTTGTTTTTTGTTGTTATTTTTTGTTTTTATTAGAAGTAATGCTATGTGGAATACCGTGATGGTGATAAGGTATCGGTAAGTGCATGGATAGTAGTTTTGATGGAAGTAGTGCATGCAGAGAAGGCAAATCATATCCAGAGTAATTTTCTATTTTATTAAGAACAAAATGATGCCCCTTCTGTGATGAAAATGTTTCAGGTAACTAATCTGCCACAAAGTAGCTAGCTGGCTGATCCTCCTGGGGAATGGTGCCATATTTGGGGCGAGGTCTATCTACAGACTTCTTTCCAAAATTTCCAATTTATGTTCTTTTCATCTGTGATCATCCAGCCAAACCATTGGCTCCAGATACAGTCCATAAATCCATATTTTATTGTCCTTTTGGGCATTTCTTCTTCCAAGCACAGGGAACAACCTGGCCTAAGTCTTTTTTCTTGTCAAATCATCCTAGGGAACTCCTTATAAAGCCATAAACATGGGCTAAAAGAGAGAAAGCAGTGTGGCAGAAGTGGCGACCATGGGCATTTGGACCACTTCATGTAACTTACTTGTGCTTTCAGGGCCTTCTCAAGCCCAGTGACATATATAAAAGTTTCATTTGATAATGAAGTGCTGCTATAATGTTGTGACTTGGTGGATTAATAACATCTAGCTCATTATGGACAACTCAGGTCACATGGTTGAATTATCACCCATGTGATAATTCAGTCCGTACTAAGATCCAGTAACATACCAACAACTGTTTCTCAAAAAGAGTATAGGTAGCCACAGCGAATGGCAAGGGTTTTTTTCCTAAAGGCCTGCACTATGATTTACCTATCGGAACCTATCAAAGGCTCCAAACAGAATGCCTGTCACTGCCTTTTTGAGCACCATTAGATCTACTGGATCATACAACCCAAGAGACAGAGTAGCTTGTGCAGCAATCTGGACCTCCTGTAAAGCCCTCCCTTATTCTGGGCCCTACTCAAACTAGCAGCTTTTCAGATCACTAGGTAAATGGAAACACCCACATAAAGAATATTTCACCTCTAAAATCTAAAGAGGCCACTAGGTATTCTCTCTCTCTCTCTCTTTTATTTTTTGTATTATCATTATTATTATTATTTTTGCCTGTAGGAGGAACCAGATGCAGCAACTTATCCTTCAGCTCAGAAATGATATCTTGACAGGCCCTATGGACCCCTAGAAATGTTAGTGAGTTAGAAGGACCCTGATTTCCTGTTGGATTTATTTCCCACCCTCTGATATGTAAATGTCTTAACAATTGGTCCAGAGTAGTTACTACTTCTTGCTCACTTGGTCTAATTAACATAATGTTATCACTGTAATGAACCATCATGATATCTTATAGAAAGTAAAGATGATAAAGATCCCTGTAAACCAAATTATGACAATGGCCTGAAGAACTTTTATAACCCTGAGGTAAGACAGAAAAAGTATACTTCTGTTAGTGCCAGCTGAAAACAAACTACTTCTGGTGGTCCTTATTAACAAAAATGAAGAAAACAGTCTGCTAGATCAATAGCTGTATACTAGGGACAAGGAGATGTGTTAATTTACTCAAGCAATAAAGCTACATCTGGTACAGCAGCTGCAATTGGGGTTACCACCTGGTTAAGATTTTGATAATCCCCTGTCATTCTCCAAGATCCATCTGTCTTCTGCACAGATCAAATAGAGGAGTGGAACTGGGATAAGATGGAAATCACCACCCCAACATTTTTCAATTCTTCATGATGGAACTAATCTCTGCAATCTTTTCATAAATACTGTATTGCTCTTAGTTTACAGTTTTCCTGGTTAGAGATAGTTCTAGTGGCTTCCACTTGTCCTTTTCTACCATAACAATTTTCACTCCACAAGTCAGCTGCTGAATGTATATATTCCTACCGTGCATTCCAGAACTGGGAAAGTAACCACAGGGTGTGTTTGGGGACTCACTTGGACCATTGTGATTTGAACCTGTGTGAAAACTCCACTGCTCACCCGACCTCCATAAGCCCCAGTTCTGACTGGTAGACACTAGTGATGTTTTATGTCTCCTGAAATTAGTATGGGTTCAGGCACAGTGTCCGGTAGTCCCTAAAAGGTCTGATTGTTGTGGGAAACTGAGGACAGGAGAGACCAATATGGAGAATCGGAGGATTGTTTATTTTAGGTACTCCTGGCTCCGTGGATTCACATCCAAAAAGCTGAGCCTTGAACAAAGACAGAGTGGGGTTTTTATAAGAGGACCAACAGAAGCAAAACAAAAGCAGTTAATCATAGAGTGATAGATCATGGAATGTAGAGGATAGCATAACTGTGGCCTTGCATAGCTGGTGACCTTGTGGCTGCATTGAAAGGAAAACAAGAACTGGCTTAAATAGATAAATTTGTACAACATAATCATGCTTAAGAAACCAGGGAAAGGAGTAACAGTAAAATAATTTGTCTTTCTGGGGGGCGGAGCAAGATGGCCGAATAGGAACAGCTCCAGTCTCCAACTCCCAGCGCGAGTAACACAGAAGACCGGTGATTTCTGCATTTTCAACTGAGGTACTGGGGTCATCTCTCTAGGGAGTGCCGGACAATCGGTGCTGGTCAGCTGCTGCAGCCTGACCAGCGTGAGCTGAAGCAGGGCGAGGCATCGCCTCACCTGGAAGCGCAAGGGGGAAGGAATCCGTTTTCCTAGCCAGGGGAACTGAGACACATAACACCTGGAAAATCGCGTAACTCCCACCCCAATACTGCGCTTTAAGGAAACAGGCACACCAGGAGAATATATCCCACACCTGGCCGGGAGGGTCCCACGCCCACGGAGCCTCCCTCATTGCTAACACAGCCGTCTGCGGCGATCTATCCGCAAGGCAGCAGCGAGGCTGGGGGAGGGGCGCCCGCCATTGCTGAGGCTTAAGTAGGTAAACAAAGCCGCTGGGAAGCTCCAACTGGGTGGAGCTCACAGCAGCTCAAGGAAACCTGCCTGTCTCTGTAGACTCCACCTCTGGGGACAGCCCACAGCTGAGGTCCAATAGGGAAGCAGCGGGGCGGTGCAGAGGCGAACGACTCTGTCTGACAGCTTTGGGGAGAGCCGTGGATCTCCCAACGCGGAGGTTGAGATCCGAGAACGGACAGACTGCCTGCTCAGGTGGGTCCCTGACCCCTGAGTAGCCTAGCTGGGAGACATCCCCCACTAGGGGCAGTCTGACACCCCACACCTCACAGGGTGGAGTCATCCCTGAGAGGAAACTTCCAAAGGAAGAATCAGACAGGTACACTCGCTGCTCAGCAATATTCTATCTTTGGCAACCTCTGCTGCTGATACCCAGGCAAACAGGGTCTGGAGTGGACCTCAAGCAATCTCCAACAGACCAACAGACAGTCCTTCTGACTGTCAGACGGAAAACTATCAAACAGGAAGGACACCTATACCAAAACCCCATCAGTACGTCACCATCATCAAAGACCAGAGACAGATAAAACCACAAAGATGGGGAAAAAGCAGGGCAGAAAAGCTGGAAATTCAAAAATAAGAGCGCATCTCCCCCTGCAAAGGAGCGCAGCCCATCGCCAGCAACGGATCAAAGCTGGTCAGAGAATGACTTTGACGAGATGAGAGAAGAAGGCTTCAGTCCATCAAACTTCTCAGAGCTAAAGGAGGAATTACGTACCCAGCGCAAAGAAACTAAAAATCTTGAAAAAAAGTGGAAGAATTGACAGCTAGACTAATTAATGCAGAGAAGATCATAAACGAAATGACAGAGATGAAAACCATGACACGAGAAATACGTGACAAATGCACAAGCTTCAGTAACCGACTCGATCAACTGGAAGAAAGAGTATCAGCGATTGAGGATCAAATGAATGAAATGAAGCGAGAAGAGAAACCAAAAGAAAAAAGAAGAAAAAGAAATGAACAAAGCCTGCAAGAAGTATGGGATTATGTAAAAAGACCAAATCTACGTCTGATTGGGGTGCCTGAAAGTGAGGGGGAAAATGGAACCAAGTTGGAAAACACTCTTCAGGATATCATCCAGGAGAACTTCCCCAACCTAGTAGGGCAGGCCAACATTCAAATTCAGGAAATACAGAGAACGCCACAAAGATACTCCTCCAGAAGAGCAACTCCAAGACACATAATTGCCAGATTCACCAAAGTTGAAATGAAGGAAAAAATCTTAAGGGCAGCCAGAGAGAAAGGTCGGGTTACCCACAAAGGGAAGCCCATCAGACTAACAGCAGATCTCTCGGCAGAAACTCTACAAGCCAGAAGAGAGTGGGGGCCAATATTCAACGTTCTTAAAGAAAAGAATTTTCAACCCAGAATTTCATATCCAGCCAAACTAAGTTCATCAGTGAAGGAGAAATAAAATCCTTTACAGATAAGCAAATGCTTAGAGATTTTGTCACCACCAGGCCTGCCTTACAAGAGACCCTGAAGGAAGCCCTAAACATGGAAAGGAACAACCGGTACCAGCCATTGCAAAAACATGCCAAAATGTAAAGACCATCGAGGCTAGGAAGAAACTGCATCAACTAATGAGCAAAATAACCAGTTAATATCATAATGACAGGATCAAGTTCACACATAACAATATTAACCTTAAATGTAAATGGACTAAATGCTCCAATTAAAAGACACAGACTGGCAAACTGGATAAAGAGTCAAGACCCATCAGTCTGCTGTATTCAGGAGACCCATCTCACATGCAGAGACATACATAGGCTCAAAATAAAGGGATGGAGAAAGATCTACCAAGCAAATGGAGAACAAAAAAAAGCAGGGGTTGCAATCCTAGTCTCTGATAAAACAGACTTTAAACCATCAAAGATCAAAAGAGACAAAGAAGGCCATTACATAATGGTAAAGGGATCAATTCAACAGGAAGAGCTAACTCTCCTAAATATATATGCACCCAATACAGGAGCACCCAGATTCATAAAGCAAGTCCTTAGAGACCTACAAAGAGACTTAGACTCCCATACAATAATAATGGGAGATTTCAACACTCCACTGTCAACATTAGACAGATCAACGAGACAGAAAGTTAACAAGGATATCCAGGAATTGAACTCATCTCTGCACCAAGCGGACCTAATAGACATCTATAGAACTCTCCACCCCAAATCAACAGAATATACATTCTTCTCAGCACCACATCGCACTTATTCCAAAATTGACCACATAATTGGAAGTAAAGCACTCCTCAGCAAATGTACAAGAACAGAAATTATAACAAACTGTCTCTCAGACCACAGTGCAATCAAACTAGAACTCAGGACTAAGAAACTCAATCAAAACCGCTCAACTACATGGAAACTGAACAACCTGCTCCTGAATGACTACTGGGTACATAACGAAATGAAAGCAGAAATAAAGATGTTCTTTGAAACCAATGAGAACAAAGATACAACATACCAGAATCTCTGGGACACATTTAAAGCAGTGTGTAGAGGGAAATTTATAGCACTAAATGCCCACAAGAGAAAGCAGGAAAGATCTAAAATTGACACTTTAACATCACAATTAAAAGAACTAGAGAGGCAAGAGCAAACACATTCAAAAGCTAGCAGAAGGCAAGAAATAACTAAGATCAGAGCAGAACTGAAGGAGATAGAGTCACAAAAAACCCTCCAAAAAATCAATGAATCCAGGAGTTGGTTTTTTGAAAAGATCAACAAAATTGACAGACCGCTAGCAAGACTAATAAAGAAGAAAAGAGAGAGGAATCAAATAGACGCAATAAAAAATGATAAAGGGGATATCACCACCGACCCCACAGAAATACAAACAACCATCAGAGAATACTATAAATGCCTCTACGCAAATCGACTAGAAAATCTAGAAGAAATGGATAATTCCTGGACACTTACACTCTCCCAAGACTGAACCAGGAAGAAGTTGAATCCCTGAATAGACCAATAACAGGCTCTGAAATTGAGGCAACAATTAATAGCCTACCCACGAAAAAAAGTCCAGGACCAGATGGATTCACAGCTGAATTCTACCAGAGGTACAAGGAGGAGCTGGTACCATTCCTTCTGAAACTATTCCAATCAATAGAAAAAGAGGGAATCCTCCCTAACTCATTTTATGAGGCCAACATCATCCTGATACCAAAGCCTGGCAGAGACACAACAAAAAAAGAGAATTTTAGACCAATATCCCTGATGAACATCGATGCAAAAATTCTCAATAAAATACTGGCAAACCGGATTCAGCAGCACATCAAAAAGCTTATCCACCATGATCAAGTGGGCTTCATCCCTGGGATGCAAGGCTGGTTCAACATTCGCAAATCAATAAACGTAATCCAGCATATAAACAGAACCAAAGACAAGAACCACATGATTATCTCAATAGATGCAGAAAAGGCTTTTGACAAAATTCAACAGCCCTTTATGCTAAAAACGCTCAATAAATTCGGTATTGATGGAACGTACCTCAAAATAATAAGAGCTATTTATGACAAACCCACAGCTAATATCATACTGAATGGGCAAAAACTGGAAAAATTCCCTTTGAAAACTGGCACAAGACAGGGATGCCCTCTCTCACCACTCCTATTCAACATAGTGTTGGAAGTTCTGGCTAGGGCAATCAGGCAAGAGAAAGAAATCAAGGGTATCCAGTTAGGAAAAGAAGAAGTCAAATTGTCCCTGTTTGCAGATGACATGATTGTATATTTAGAAAAACCCATCGTCTCAGCCCAAAATCTCCTTAAGCTGATAAGCAACTTCAGCAAAGTCTCAGGATACAAAATTAATGTGCAAAAATCACAAGCATTCTTATACACCAGTAACAGACAAGCAGAGAGCCAAGTCAGGAATGAACTTCCATTCACAATTGCTTCAAAGAGAATAAAATACCTAGGAATCCAGCTTACAAGGGATGTAAAGGACCTCTTCAAGGAGAACTACAAACCACTGCTCAGTGAAATCAAAGAGGACACAAACAAATGGAAGAACATACCATGCTCATGGATAGGAAGAATCAATATCGTGAAAATGGCCATACTGCCCAAGGTGATTTATAGATTCAATGCCATCCCCATCAAGCTACCAATGAGTTTCTTCACAGAATTGGAAAAAACTGCTTTAAAGTTCATATGGAACCAAAAAAGAGCCCGCATTGCCAAGACAATCCTAGGTCAAAAGGACAAAGCTGGAGGCGTCACGCTACCTGACTTCAAACTATACTACAAGGCTACAGTAACCAAAACAGCATGGTACTGGTACCACAACAGAGAAATAGACCATGGAACAGAACAGAGTCCTCAGAAATAATACCACACATCTACAGCCATCTGATCTTTGACAAACCTGAGAGAAACAAGAAATGGGGAAAGGATTCCCTATTTAATAAATGGTGCTGGGAAAATTGGCTAGCCACAAGTAGAAAGCTGAAACTGGATCCTTTCCTTACCCCTTATACGAAAATTAATTCAAGATGGATTAGAGACTTAAATGTTAGACCTAATACCATAAAAACCCTAGAAGAAAATCTAGGTAGTACCATTCAGGACATAGGCATGGGCAAGGACTTCATGTCTAAAACACCAAAAGCAACGGCAGCAAAAGCCAAAATTGACAAATGGGATCTCATTAAACTAAAGAGCTTTTGCACAGCAAAAGAAACTACCATCAGAGTGAACAGGCAACCTACAGAATGGGAGAAAATTTTTGCAACCTACTCATCTGACAAAGGGCTAATATCCAGAATCTACAAAGAACTCAAACAAATATACAAGAAAAAAACAAACAACCCCATCAAAAAGTGGGGAAAGGATATGAACAGACATTTCTCAAAAGAAGACATCCATACAGCCAACAGACACATGAAAAAATGCTCGTCATCACTCGCCATCAGAGAAATGCAAATCAAAACCACAATGAGATACCATCTCACACCAGTTAGAATGGCAATCATTAAGAAGTCAGGAAACAATAGATGTTGGAGAGGATGTGGAGAAATAGGAACACTTTTACACTGTTGGTGGGATTGTAAACTAGTTCAACCATTATGGAAAACAGTATGGCGATTCCTCAAGGATCTAGAACTAGATGTACCATATGACCCAGCCATCCCACTACTGGGTATATACCCAAAGGATTATAAATTACTCTACTACAAAGACACATGCACACGTATGTTTATTGCGGCACTATTCACAATAGCAAAGACTTGGAATCAACCCAAATGTCCATCTGTGACAGACTGGATTAAGAAAATGTGGCACATATACACCATGGAATACTATGCAGCCATCAAAAAGGATGAGTTTGCGTCCTTTGTAGGGACATGGATGCAGCTGGAAACCATCATTCTTAGCAAACTATCACAAGAAGAGAAACCAAACACCGCATGTTCTCACTCATAGGTGGGAACTGAACAATGAGATCACTTGGACTCGGGAGGGGGAACATCACACACTGGGGCCTATCATGGGGAGGGGGAGGAGGGAGGGATTGCATTGGGGAGTTATACATGATATAAACGTTATGCACATGTACCCTAGAACTTAAGTATAATAAAATAAATAAATAAATTAAAAAAAAAAAAAAAAAAAATAATTTGTCTTTCTTTCTTTTTTTTTTTCCCCTCTTCAACTTTGCTCTGGATTGGGGGGTGTCTGGAGCCCATTCCTTTGGCCTTGCCTTTCCGGACATTGTTGTCTTATGATCGTCCTTGAAGCAAGCTTGCTAGGTAGGGTAAAGCTTGTTCTTTTCTTTTTTTTTTTTTTTTTTTGAGGCGGAGTCTTGCTCTGTCGCCGGACTGGAGTGCAGTGGCCGGATCTCAGCTCACTGCAAGCTCCACCTCCTGGGTTTACGCCATTCTCCTGCCTCAGCCTCCCGAGTAGCTGGGACTATAGGCGCCCGCCACCTCGCCCGGCTAGTTTTTGTATTTTTAGTAGAGACGGGGTTTCACCGTGTTAGCCAGGATGGTCTCGATCTCCTGACCTCGTGATCCGCCCGTCTCGGCCTCCCAAAGTGCTGGGATTACAGGCTTGAGCCACCGCGCCCGGCCTGTTCTTTTCTTTTTAACCCTTGCCTGCCTATTACTTTCCTTAAGAATAAATACATATTTATTTTTAAGTTTCTACCTCATGATTGTTTCCCTTTCCTTAATGTAGAGCTACACTGGTAAAAGGCTGTGAAGTCACTTGTGGAATTCTGGCAGAAAGAGTAACGGTCCAGTAGTCCCCACTTATCTGTAGTTTCACTTTCCATGGTTTCAGTTACCTGTAGTAACTGTGTAGTCAACATAGTTGACTACTGTCCAAAATACTAAATGGAAAATTCCAGAAATAAACAGTTCATATATTTTAAATTATGTGCCATTTTGAGTAGCATGATGAAATCTCACATCATCTTGCTCCCTCCCTCTTAGGACATGAATCATTTTTTTTATGCAGTATATCCATGCTGCATGTAGCACCCACATATTATTCACTTAGTAGCCATCCTGATTATTGAATTGACTATTATGGTTATTGCAATGTTTGTGTTCAAGTAATCCTTACATTACTTAGTAAAGGCCCCAAAATGCAAGAGTACTGTGACTAATTTATAAATTAAACTTGATCACACATTAGGATGGTAGGCCCTATCATCCTAATCTTAATCTTATGCATCTGTGGGAGATTTAAGTCACTCATGCCAATATATTTATGCATAAAGTTATTTTTAGATATGTTATACTTTTTAATGTCAAGATATTTTGAATGCTGATTCTACTTATCTGTGAAGATGAATTTTAAATTTGTTCAGTATAACATTAATGTATTCATTACTGTGCTTAGTATGAAATTTATATATATATATAAATAATTATAATATATGAATGGATTAATGTATCTCCTAATTGTTCTGTTTCCATAACTAATATAGATTTTGGTACCAAGAATGGTTCAAAAGGAAGGGATTTATAAAGATGAGTTTGTTCAGAAATGGTTCTGGGATTTCTGGAATTGACTCTGGAACATGATTAGATTTAGATTCTGATTGATGCAGAATGGCTGGGGTCCTGGCTAAACTCTACCCTCAAACCTGGAATCTTGGCCCTAAGTCACCCTTTAGTGAGCTGTTAATTCTTAGCCATCCATGGACTGCAGGCTGAGTGAAATAAGCCCATTCGGTTCCTGCTCGTGAAGGGACAAGGTCAAGGTCAAGGGGGTCAAAGTCAAAGGAACAGTCTTCTCTCGTGATGTCACTATTTTCAGCAGTTCAAAGAGCACTGATTGCCCATGGTATGATCTGGCAATAGATATAAATAAATAATCACCATTGGGTACTCCTAACCAACCACTTATAAGAAGCAAAGATCTCGGTGACTGAATATATGATACTTTTGAATATTTGTCCCAAATTTAGAAATATAATGTAATTGGCTGATTTTTCCTAATGTTGCCAGACAGAGTGGGAAAAGAAAAGGATGATCTCAGGAATTTGAATTACCAGTTTAAGCAGCATATACACAATCTGAAATCTTTATGTATGCTGAGAACTTTACCTCCTATAGACATAGGACTAAGAATGCTAAAAGTCAAATTCAGGATTTTATACTTCAACTGGCTAAAGGTAGAGCTCATGGTCTCTGTGATGGTTAATTTTATGTTTTGACTGGGGTTGGGTGCAGTGCCTCACGACTGCAATTCCAGCACTTTGGGAGGCCGAGGCAGATGGATCACTTGACATCAGGAGTTCAAGACCAGCCTGGCCAACGTGGTAAAATGCAGTCTCTACTAAAAATACAAAAAAATTAGCTGGACGTGGTAGTGAACACCTGTAATCCCAGCTACTAAGGAGACTGAGGCAGGAAAATTGCTTGAATCCCGGGGGGGGAGGATGTAGTGAGCCGAGATCATACCACTGTACTACAGCCTGAATGACCAAGCAAGACTCCATCTAAATAAATAAATAAATAAATAAATAAAATTAAAAACTTGACTGGGCCACTGGATTCCCAGATAGCTGGTTAAACATTACTGGATATGTCTTTAAGGATGTTTCTGGAAGAGATTAGTATTTGAATTGGTGGGCTGAGTAAAACATGTGGCCCTCCCCAGTGTGGGTGGGCACCATCCAATTTGTTGAGGGCTTGAATAGAATCAAAAGTTGGAGGAAGGTTGAATTTGTCCTCTGTGCTATTGTGTGAGCTGAGACATTGATCTTTTGCCATGAGTGCTTCTGGTTCTCATGACTTCATACCCAGACTGGAGCCATCATTGACTCTCTGACTCTCAGAACTTCAAACTATGCCACCAACTTTTCTGGGTCTCCAATTGGCAGACAGCAGATTGTGGAATTTCTCAACTTCCAGCTTTCTGTGAGCCAATTTCTTATAATAAATCTTTATATTATATATATATATATATATATAATCTATTGATTCTGTTTCTCTGGAGAATCCTAAAACAGATTTTGGTATTGAGAGTATGGGATGTTGTTATGATAAGTACCTAAAAATGTAAAAGCAATTTTAGAACTGGATAATGGATAGAAGCTGAAAGAATTATATGCTAGAAGAAGCTGAGACTCTTCTGAAGAGACTTTTAAAGACAATTCTGTTGAGGGCTCAGAAAGAGAAGAGAGGTAGAGAAAGTTTCAGTTTTCCTAAATAATACGTAAATCATATATAGAACACTGCATTATGGCTGCCATTATGGTCTCAGGCAAAAACAAGAAACATGCTATTGGACAATGGAGAAGATGTGATCTGTGTTACAAACTAGCAAAGAACTTTGCTGAATTTTATTTATGTTCTAGTTGTTTTGTGGAAGGTAGAGGTTGCAATCATTAAAATTAATATTTAATTGAAGAAACTTCTCAGCAAAATGTTGAAGTGCATGGTTCTTTCTGACTTTTCATAGTAAAATGTGTGATGAGATAAGTCACTTGAAGACCAAATTATTATGAAAAAAAACTAGAGATTAAATATTTATAAAATTCTCAGTCTATCCATATCACACAAAAAATGAGAAAGTGTGTTAAGCAAGAACAGTTAGGATGTATTTTGTGTTGGTGTTGGGGACATCACGTTGCTTTCAACAGTACAGATGGCCTTCACTCAAAACCATGAGCAGAGGGGCTGCCCGAACTGTGAGGGTAGGGCCACCCTAAGCAATAAAGGTGTAACTCCTGCTCCAATAATTCTGGAAGGCAGGACACCTACCCCAGTGGGATCAGAAGGAAGAACATCTAGCAAAAGAGAATTATTCTTGAGCCTTAAGATCACCTGGAGTTTCCTTGCTAGGTTTTGAACTTGCTTGAGACCCATCACCGCTTCCTTCTTTCCTATTTCTCCATTTTGGAATGAGAATGTTTATCTTATGCCTGTCCTACTATTCTAGCTTGGATGCACACAATTTGTTTGGTTTCAAAAATTCACACAGGGAGAGGAATTTTGCCTCAGGACGAATTGGCTTTCAAGTTGCACCTATATCTAATTTAGATGATATATAGGTAAGACTTTGCATTTTAAACTTTAGAGGTGATGCTAGTATAAGTTATAACTTTTGGGGCTGTTGAGTTGAATATATTTTGCACGTGAGAATGACATGAATTTGGGGGGAAGAATGGAAAGTTATGAATTGAATGTTTCTGTCCCTCTAACCCACAATGTAAGGATACTTGGAGGTAGGGTCTTTGAGAGGTAATTAGGTCATGAAGACTCCCCTCTCATGATTAGGATTAGTGCCCGTATAAGAAGAGGTCAGAGACTAACTTGCCCTCGGTCTGCCATGTGAAGATGCATGAGAAGTGAGCAGTCTGAAACTTGGAAGAGGACCCTCACCAGATCCCCACCATTCTGGCACCCTCATCTCAATTTTCCAGTGTCTAGAACTGTGAGAAATAATTTCTGTTGTGTATAGGCCACCTAGTATATGGTACTTTGTTATAGCAGGCTGAATTAAGACAGTCTCCATGAGTGCCATAAGTCAGATTCCGTAGCTTTACAGATAGGAATCACATCTAACCCACATGTCACAGCAGCTGCTGAAGCAGAAACTCAGAACTACCAAGTCTTATAAGACTCAGGGCTGGATATCACAATTCTTTACTGCTTGTTTCAGGAAATACCTATGCATGGCACTTGTCTGGAGATGACATCCCCCTTATAAAAGTGCCTCCACAGCTTGCTCCCTTTTAAATCCAATTCTCTCACTGTGATATCTCGAATATGAGTCACACACATATACCTAAACTCCAAGATAATCTAGATATGCTTGTTTGTTTGTTTGAACTTACGCTTTAGGAAGTGGGACACACAATGTGAGTGATTATAAAATATAGGGAATACGTTCAAAGACACGAAGGACAAAGATTGACTAGAAACTGAATTTGACTTATTGAGCAGGATTTGGTTGTCATTTTAAGAGCTGATACTGACAAACAGAGCCTAGAGTCAAGAAAAAATGATTAGGATGATGACAAGGCTGAATAATGACTATTATTAGGCTTAGGTTGGAGATAATATTTGCCTTCAATTTTTTTTTATTTCTTTAAATATTTGTAATATCATAAATTAAGGTATCAATTATAAATTTTGAAGAGAAAATTATAATAAAATTTACTGATTTGATTGCATTTTTAAAAGTTTTACAATTATTAAAGCTAACCATTAGTAGGATATTAGAAATGTAAAATAAGGCCGGGCGCGGTGGCTCAAGCCTGTAATCCCAGCACTTTGGGAGGCCGAGTCGGGTGGATCACGAGGTCAGGAGATCGAGACCATCCTGGCTAACACGGTGAAACCCCGTCTCTACTAAAAAATACAAAAAACTAGCCGGGCGAGGTGGTGGGCGCCTGTAGTCCCAGCTGCTCGGGAGGCTGAGGCAGGAGAATGGCGTGAACCGGGAGGCGGAGCTTGCAGTGAGCCGAGATCCGGCCACAGCACTCCAGCCTGGGCGACAGAGCGAGACTCCGTCTCAAAAAAAAAAAAAAAAGAAATGTAAAATAAAATTATATTAAGAGATCTTAACATCTTTAAAAAAAAAAATCTTATGTCGAAAATACCACGTTATGTTACAAAAAAAATTCCTCTTGCATTTAGTTCTAGTAATTTTTCTTTCCAGATAAAATAATGATGTTCATTCTAGAGAATGAGAATGATACAGTCCCTCACATTTCCAATTTCGATATAGTTGCCAAAAAGTTCAAAGTTAAATGTTTCTTTCCAGTCTCAGTAACTGTCCTAACTTGGTTGTTATGCTTTCATAGCCATTTCTATTATTCTCCCTATCTTCAGGGAATTGCTCTTGTGACCTCTATTTTTATTAGTAACTTTATTTGTATTAATGTTTGATTGTATGTTTTCCCAAATATATTTTATGGAGTAGGGAAAAAGGGAGGATGTAAATTATGTATAAACATCATAACTATTGTTTACATATATTACTTATCGAACTAAGTATGATATTGAAATACATAATATTCATGATCTTTTCAAATCTATAATTTATCATTTTTATCATACGATCTACAACCAAAACCATGGGTTACCTAGTAAAGTTTATCTCTTTAATAATTTTGTAGGTAGAAATCAAATCTTAAATTGCAGAATCAATTTTAATGATATATTTGTAATCTATTTCATATACATATTTGCAATGATTCTATCATGATTATTGGTAAACACCAGTGTGTGTTTCATAAGTATTGTTTCAAGAATTATAACTTATTAATTATTCATTGCACATCCACTACATGGCAAAATTTTTACATTGTGAATATGTAAGTCATTTCTGAATATAATTGTCTATTACATTAGCAAATATCCTGTGCATAATAAGACACAATTGTGTTTTCTTTATATGCTTTGTGTGTATATGTGTGTGTGTGTGTGTGTGTGTGTCTGTGTGTGTGTGTATAGAGGGGAGCGAGAGAGAAACACACGTTTTCTAAGTTAGGTTAATTTCAATATGGCCAATTGTTGAAGAGGTATGGGTTTAAGAAGAGATCCATCTTGGTTTTTTGAAGAAATTGGATAGAAAATTTTAAAATATTTCATACTTTGTTTATTCCAGAAACAGATTTCCATTTGTTTGTTTGTTTGTTTGTTTGAATTTTAAAGTTTAAATTTTAAAGTTTGGGAATCAATTCTCATACACTTACCTGGAATTTAGCTGGTTGCATGATAATTACCAATCAGAATTGTTCGAAACCTGTGTTCTCGCTTATACACTGCTGGGGGTAACATTTGTACAAGTATCCCCTAAATCTAAGGACAGAAAAATATGTACTAAATAAAAATAAGAGAAGTATTAAAAAGGGCATGTAAAAATATGTTATTGTGCTTCTCCTGATAAATTATGATTCATCAGGCCGGGCGTGAAACCCCATGGAAAACACTGATTGGACTTCTGTGTAACACTCCTGCAGGCAATGTACTATGACTAATTAAATATCTTGTAAAGACTGTGCCTCTCAAGTTGAGGCAGACTGTGATTGATTTTTTTTTTTTTTTTTTTGAGACAGAGTCCTGCTCTGTTGCCCAGGCTGGAGTGCAGTGGCCGGATCTCAGCTCACTGCAAGCTCCACCTTCCAGGTTTACGCCATTCTCCTGCCTCAGCCTCCCGAACAGCTGGGACCACAGGTGGCGGACACCTCGCCCAGGCTACTTTTTTGTATTTTTTAGTAGAGACGGGGTTTCACCGTGTTAGCCAGGATGGTCTCGATCTCCTGACCTCGTGATCCACCCGTGTCGGCCTCCCAAAGTGCTGGGATTACAGGCTTGAGCCACCGCACCCGGCCTAATATTTTTGTCAAGTGATGTTCTCATAGTACCCTTTCTTTTTCATGTGATTAGTCATTTTCCCAACTATAGAATTATTATATTTCAGTGGAACGTTACTACAGTCTAGAAAATCTGAAAAGAAAATTGCAGAATTAATGTCAAGAGAAATATAACATAACTGATAAATATTTTATCCAATAATAATTGAAAATTGGAGCTTTTTTACAGCCTTGCATAAAGCACCAGGAGTCCATATTTTCAAATCTCTTCAGGATCGCACGTGCTTCTGAAAAGCCAAGGTACTTATCTGCTTGACAGACATGTACAGAAAAATTCTGGAAGAAGCAAGACTTGTAAACCAAAAATAGGGCTTAATTCAAATTTTTTACATGTATGATCTCTCTCTCTCTGTCTCCCTAAATATATGTCAAGGTAGGTGTGTGTGTGTGTATATTTATAAATGTTTGTATATATATGTCTGAAGATGTGTGTGTATATATATATGCACACACATTAAGATGTGTATTTATAACAATTATAAATGTTAATTTAAAATTGTCAGTGTTTTTTTATTCAACAGATATTGTAGAGTAGCTTAAGTAGAAATTACCTTACTGGAAATGTTTTATAGGTTCTTTCTTGCTTTGAGCTCATGATACAATGAACTAGTTTTTAATATTTTAACACAGTATTGTAAAACACCTGGCAGAGATCCAAAAAGAAAATGAAATTTCAGGCCAATATCCCTGATGAACATTGATGCGAAAATCCTCAATAAAATACTGGCAGACCGAATCCAGCAGCACATCAAAAGGCTTATGCACCACGAGCAATTTACAAGAAGCATTTTTGTAGATTTAACATTTTATTTTTTAATTTCTTTCATTCATTCTTTCATGCACACATGCAACAAATCTTTGTAAAGTAGCTTTTAGATGCCATGCATCAAAGTGAAAGAAAATAATGGTGAACAATGTATATGGAGTTCCTCCCTTCATAGATTTATGGTCTTATATGTAGGAGTCAAACCTCTTTCACAGTTTCACAATCAATTTCTATTTTATCAATATTATCATTCTCTAACCAGTCCTTAAAGTCTGTATGGTCTCCCAGTTGACTGACAGGAAAGTCAGTCTCCCAGTTGACTGATGGGAAAGATATAGATTCTATAGGTGTTGCAATAACTAGAGTAAATAGCAAAGAATGTCATAATCTTAAGTTGACTGAACAGTTATACCAATTGTCTGAAGGATTATCTGGTATGTGCAAAATAAAATATAAAAATTATCTCTACGTTAACAACTTGGATATAGTAAAATCAAGATTGAGATATGGAAGGATAATACTGTGTTTCTTATTTATGAGACAAACTTTTTTTTTTCTTAAATGTTAATTTTTGATCTTCTGATGGCATAGATAGATGAAAAAATTTTAAATAACTTGGGTGTGTACTCAAAATTAGAAACTACAAAATATTATCAAATTCTGTATTTCATTTAAACCTCAAAACACCCAGTGCTATTATTTTCATTCTGTAGATTCAAAAATAGAATCCTAGGTTAAATGGCTTAAATGTGCATAGCTAAAAAAAAAAAAGAGCGTTTTCTGAAATCCACAGCCTATGTTCTTTCCATATATCCTTACTCTCTAAGTTACATTTGATACATTCTTCAAAAGCAGGATGAAAATTCACTTCCTCATGAAGTCATCCTCTTTTCTGACTAGTTCTATATCATTTAATCTTCATTTATTCCACCTAACTTTCAAACACGTAATTTCTTTTGCACTTTAAACAATTGGAAGTGGGGTATTTAAAACAATACTCTATACACATTGTTATTTTGTTTAACTCACTACATTAAGCATACCATATTAAGAAAATATAATAATAGACATATGCACAAGTTCCAGGTTCAGTCAGCAAACATCTACTCACTTCTCTTAGGAACCATAATCAGAGTTGTAGAAGAGGCACAGAATAGCAAACCATAGCCCCTGCTTTAAATACCTTATCCCCTAATAGTGACACAATCCATAAATACAAATAATAATTCAAGACCAAATGAAGTAAGAAAACTACAGATACAGTTCTATGAGATAACAAAGGGACAATAAATTACTTTCCTTAGAGATTTATTTTTCCAACTTTTATTTTTGATCCTGGGGGTACATGTGTAGGTTTGTTACTTAGGGTATATGGCATGATACTGATGTTTGGGTACAAAAGATCTCATTACCCAGGTATTGAGCATCGCACCCAATAATTAGTTTTTTAACCCTTGCCTCTCTCCCTCTGCCCTGCAACTAGTAGTTCCCAATTTCTATTGTTGCCATGTGTATTTAAATTTTATATGGAGTAGGCTACTTATCTTTTAAAATCTTTCAGAACTTTTCTAGAGGGTAAAAATCAATGCAATCTGTATTTCTTTGTATACTAATGCAGTAGAATATAGTTCATAAATAATATCAATAAAATAATTTTAGATAAAATAAATAGAATAAGATATATTTACACAGATATGTCTATGATAATGTGGTAAGTTAAAATCGTTCCAAATATTTTTATTTTAGAATGCTACTGTGAGAATTTTTTTTTTTTTTTGTATTTAGTAATGGGCAAAATTACATCAATAAGTTCAGTAAATAGTCTTTCATTGTTATCAGTATGATGCCTTTAAGCAGTGAAACAGAGTCATGATACATGAGACAAGAGAAAAATACACAACCAATAACCTAAAGGAAACCAGCAAAGCATACTGATAATAATTATTAGATAAATAACTACAGCGTCTGAACCAATTACAGACTAGACGTTTCTAAAAATTAAACCACTTTTATTTATTTTCTATTTTTCTATTGACCTAACTAACAACAACGAAACAGTCTTATCAAAATAAAATGGCCTAAAGCACCCAAATTTGCAATACAATTTCGATTATTTAAGGAGCGACAACGAAGTACTTCTATTCTGAGGTGTACTTATTTTCTAAACTTTTGGTGTTTTAAGTGAATGTCTGACGTGCACCAAAATTCTGACTATTTTTAAAAACCCAGTCTCATTCTCTGCATGTTTTAAAGTATAAAAACAATTTTCAATGAAGTGTAGTTATGGTTTTGAAAACAAAGAATAACTTGAAGAAGAAATATTAATTAGCACTTATTAGTACACTTCCCTACAAAGGAGAAATAAATATTTGAATGTTAGAATTTTTGTTAATATTTTCCTTTATTAGCTGGTAAATAAGTTTAAATTGGTTGAAAAAGTGCCTTGCTAGGTGTAACAACTAGAAAGATATTTTATTAGTTATCTCAGATCTATCACCTACAGTCACATGTCAGAAATTCAGATTTTTTTAAATAGAACATTCCAAATAATTTACTGCAGAGATATTATTTCAAAAGAAAGAAATAAAATTTAAATGTGTAATTTGCCTAACTCCTCTCCTTTTTTTCAGTACTGTCTTCCTCCACTATTAACCAGCCTGACTGGCTTTTTTACTCTTCTCTTGACTTCTTTTTAAATATTTTTTTCTACTTATTTTTTACTGGGAGACAGGGTCTTACTATGTTGCCCAGGCTGGAGTTCAGTGACTATTTCCAGGTGCAATCATAGCATCTTACAGCTTTGAACTCCTGGGCTCAAGTGATCGTCCTGCCTCTGCCTCTCAAGTAGCTGACAAGCTATTATTTTCATTTTACAGATTTGAAAATAGAATCCTAGGTTAAATGGCTTAAATCTACTTCATTAGTATACAATGCAATCTAGATTGCATTGATTTTTACCCTCTAGAAAAGTTCAGAAAGATTTTAAAAGATAAGTAGCCTACTCCATATACCACAATTGTTTTTTATTTAATTTTAAATCACACATACACACACACTCACACACACACACACACACACACACAGAGTTTTGCCTTGTTTTTGCTTTTTAGGTGGAAGTTCTATGCCTTATTTGTAAATCAGTTACTTGCTACCCTTATAGAAAGCGTATTTTTATTGTTCCAATATTCAAGAAAATAATAAATTACTTTTGATTCCTCAAACATTAATTATAGTACAAATTCATCAGCTTGTTTTCAAACTGACTTTTAATTTTTAGTTTTTATTAATTTTTCTGCAATGTTGAAAGAGCTATTTATGTAAAGGGTATTAACACTTTATCATATTACTTTATTGAATTTTGGTGAGGATTTTAGGTATTTTACATTTATATGACCAACACTCTCCATATTTGACTTCTGATTTCTTACATTCCTTATTTATTTTTGAGAAAGGGTCTCGCTCTGTCACCCAGGCTGGAGTGCACTGACACGATCATAGCTCACTCCAGCCTCAACCTCCTGGGCTCAGGTGATCATCCCACCTCAGCCTTCTGAGTAGCTGGGAATACAAGTGCATCCCACCATGACCAGCTAATTTTTTTATTTTTTGTAGAGATGGGTTTTGCCATGTTGCTCAGGCTGGTCTGGAACTCCTGGGTTCATGTAATTCACCTACCTCAGCCTCCCGAAGTGCTGGGATTATAGGTGTTTGCCACTGTAACTGGCTTCCTGCATTGTTTAAAATTTGCTATCATCCAAAACTAAGTTATCTCCTTTTCATGTTTTGATTGTTTACATTAATAACTATTTCTGCTTCATAATAGACCTGAGTTATACAATGGACTTAGAGCAATATAATATCAATGACAAATTCAGTGGCTTTATGATTATAAGCAAGATGATCTATATGATGGACAGTTACTGAATAGAGTCCACTGACTAATTATCCTCTTAATATGGTTGTCCCATTAAACTCTTTTAAAGGTATTCTTTAAATATAGAGATAGCTACATGGGCTTTAAATGAACCTAACAAGTGCATCTCAAACCACAATGTGTACCTTTAAATAAATTGGATGTCTGGTGTTTTGTCCATGGTTGAAAAACTAACACATAAATGTGTTATTGTTGTTCTTATTGTATCATATCATAGTATATATCATTTCATATCATATTATATCATTAAAGAAATTATATCTTCCATCATATGTATCATGAAATATATAAATTTAACCCTGAAACTTATGGGAATGCAAAAATCACTCTTGTAATTACCCAATGATAATTACATCTCATGCATTCTAGCTCTCAAGTAACAAAATGTCATTTTCTAAGTGAATGAGTTAATGTGTTTCTGGGCTTGGTAGGTAACTGAATGCTATTCTCAGTAGATGATACATTATATTGAATAATACATTCCTTATTCAATTATATATTAAGTCACTTGTTTTCTAATACTCACATTTGATTAAGTAAGTGCTTAGCCCTGTATGGCATGTAATGTATTGAGAAAAATATTTATGATTAAATTGATTATGAACAATAACACAAAGATTTTTTGGTAAGAAGTAACACAAATATCCCTGGCTAATTGAATCAAAGGTATGTTACTGGAAAGATATAATGAGCTCTCAGAATTAACAGAAGGCTAGCTAGGAAAAAGCACCTGGGAGCTATTCAGAACTAAATCAGGTGCAGAGATTTAGGGATGGAGTACAGGATAAATCTTTACATTATCAGTGTACTTTTCTCTTTTGATCTCTGATAAGAATTATATTGTCAGGAGGGAAGATTTGATTGAGTATTTTGATCCACTGGCCATAAGAGGAAAGTATCCATAAATATAATGTCAGTAGGCCCTCTTCAATTGGAAAAGCAAATTATTCAAATATATCATGGTGCTTTCAGAACAGCTGTAGACTCTTTCATAGATAGAAAACAGTAAAAATTTTTATATGCTGGTAAAACTCTATTTAATGAGCAAATAAAGTTAACTATTGAAAGGATTAAAGGAAAAATACATTAAAATTTTCCAAGTGGAAAAATTTTGACATGCCACTTATAATTGAAGAAATAAAGCAGTATAGATTTAGAATAAGAAAACTTAGGCTCAAGCCATGACCTTAAAATTTTTAACAATTTGATCATAGACAAATGACAATCTTCAGTTTTTTTTATTTATTTATACATAGTTGTTTTATCTGTTTTATATTATTAAATTAATACCAAATAAATCCATGTGTGAGAATAACTGTTAATCATTATGCAAACCATAATTGATTTTACTATTGCTTGGAAGATGTCAGCCTTTTATTAAACACAAGCAACTTTAAGAGTTTTCTTGATATTTGCTACTTAAGCATTCAGTAATGGAGGAGTGGTAAACACATGCACACCAGACAGGGATTTTTCCTTATTTTCTGCTCATTTTGTATATATTTGGATGTCATGTAAAAATTATACATATATATGTTTGTGTGTATGTATATTATATGCTCATGTGTATGCAAATATATGTATAATTACACATATGTATATATGTCCTTTCAAAATGCAGACAGTTTAAAAAATAACCATTGATTAAACTCTTTTTTCTTGATTCCACACTGTGCCAATCAGTGTTGTGTGAAATAATCCAACAGAACCTGAGTGATATAGATAACATTTTCTGCTCTTAAAATGTTCCTAATACATTCTGAAATGTTATTCTCCATTCTTTGGAGATCAGTGAAATGCAAAGTTCCCCCAAGTAAAGTCACTCCAAACAATGATTATAGTACTCAGTAACTCTGAGACCTAGATTAAGTGAAAGCTTTTAGGATTTAGACAAGAAAATAGTAAATATAAGTGTAATATTTGGAAAATGGATTAATATAGTCGAAGAACAAATAATTCATCTTGATAGAATAAAGGTAGTGATCTCTTTCTAATAAGTTCTTATAGGAAAATCATTCTGTACAAGCCATGTTTCAGTTTTCTCTTTTATTACCTTTGTCCTAGTGTTCTTTTGTGCTTTTTTACCCATTGTTCTTAAAAGTGTATTTAGAGCACATACAACTTAAAAAGGCCATATTGGATATTGTGTGACATATAAGTAATCTTAAACATGTATTTCACAGTTTATGAATTTATAACATACTGAATAGGCAAAATATGAAAATAATTGATGGATTAAAAAAACACTGCAAGAGGCAGTGATAATGTAATATATTTCAAACAAAGACAATTTTAATGAGAGAGGAAAAAAAGCTTTATGGAAGAAGTGGCATTGTGGCGGGTACTTGAAATATTGATAAGCCATAGAAACAATAAAATGTTTCTAGGAAATAATAAGAAGAAAAAGGTCAGAGAAATGAAACAACAGAAACAAAAGCTATTGTGTGGTAAAGTAGAGCAGGAAGCTGCAGGCAGGTCTTTGAAAGTGAGCGATATGGTTAAGCTTTGTCTCCCTACCCAAATCTCATCTTGAATTATAATTCTTATAATTCCCACGTGTCAAGGGAGAGACCAGGTGGAGGTAATTGCATCATGAAAGACCGTTTCCCCCACGCTGTTCTGATAGTGAGTGAGTTCTCACGAGATGTGATGGTTTTATAAAGGGCTCTTCCTCCTTCGCGCGGCACTTCTCCTTTCGGCGGCCTTGTGAAGAAGCTTTCTTGCTTCCTCTTCGCCTTTCACCATGATTTTAATTTCCTGAGGCCTTCTCAGCCATGCTGAACTGTGAGTCAGTTAAACCTCTTTACTCTACAAATTATCCGGTCTCAGGCCGTTCTTTATAGCAGTATGAAAATGGATTAATATATTGAGTAAATGAAAGAGATTTTACCCTCCACCCACTTCATTTTATAGAAGCGAAGTTGAGAGAGATTGCATAAGCTGTCTAAAGACCGTTTCTACTCCAGGCAGAACTGGAGTGTCACTATGTATCCTGGGTCTTAGTCGTTTTTCATTTTTCTGTACTTTTGGTTGAATTTTCAAGCACATGAAAATTAGGAGTACATTCCCACTAGTATCAGTTAGAAATTGAAAGATATGTTGAGCTACGTCTTAAATTCCATATGAAGATTTATCATTTTTACTGATCAGTCCTATGGAGCCAAAGGAGAGTTTGAAAACAAAATAAAACAAAAAACAATAATCTTGGCTTTGTGTATGGTTTTCTAAACATTAAAGATACATTTTTCATCTGTTCATAGTACTATTTGATGTTGTAATTCTTAAGTGGCTATTTTACTATCTAAATTTGCCTTCAAGTATAAAAACACATTAACCCTTTTTTTTTTTTTTTTTTTTCCCCCATTTATTGAATGCCTCTCTCAGGATAGGATATGTTATACTGTGGTGCACAAAGACAAAATCTCAGAAGATTAACACCGAAGACATTTGGTTCTGGGTTATAGAAAATTTGCTGCAAACCTGCAGTAATCTCTGAGGCAGTTTTTTCCCTACCTAATGACTCACTGTATTTCCAGCTGTTTCAGTTTATTGCACCTTCACTTGTTACCACCAGGAGGGAAGAGGAAGACACAGGTGGAGCAATGACTCATGCTTCTGTCCTGAAATGACAGACACCAATTCCTTTCACTTTTCATTGACCAAAGTCTCAACTTACTTCAATAGGTATACGTATAAAGGACGAGGCACAAGACATCAGTAATGTCTACCATCTATATGATTTGTCATTTAAACTCTTCATTTGTGAAAATATTTAAATTTCTGTAATCATTCTTAACCATCTTGCATAGGTGTGGAAATTAAGAGATATTCAGAAGTAACAAGTTTTTGTTGTTGTTGTTGTTGAATTTAATTTAATTTTATTTTTTTCTGTGTTCCCCTCCAGCTTGCATTTCCACATGCAGGGTTTTCCTACTTCTATCAATTTTTCTTTTTCCCCAAAATTTTAAAAATATTTTTATAGGAGATTTCACAATTATGTCATTTCACAAATGCTTTACCAGTTTTAGTTAATTTCAAATGGTAAAAAAAAACAGAAAATGTTACTTTAACTTTCAGTCTTAAGCATATGGTAGATTCATGTTTTGAGAAACTCTCAGTATACATTTCATTGTATCTTCTGCAATGACATACCTATTAGGATTCGTTTATATTCCACCACAAAATTTCTTTGTAGGTACTAGAACCAGACAATGTTGCTCTTAAAATATCTGATAGGAGTTTTATTAGTTTTTAACCAATGAAAGAAAGACATTTTCCCAACCTTTGAAATTATTTGTTGGTCGAACTACATAGCTCTCCCTCTCCCCTGCACCTTGTGACATATACTACATCAACTTTCAAAGGGAAACAGTTTTTCTCTTTTGAGATTAAACTATCATGCATGATACAATATACAAATGTAATTATGTTAATAATCAAAACTTCACAGGAATCCTGTATCCCACAATGTACAATGCAGATTTTCTCAGAAGATTACTTATATATCACAGGGAAATTGTGGAAATTTTGGATCAAATTACTTTGAATTGAAAGTGTTGCTTTCTCCTCTAATTTAACTCTTCTTCCCTTGCTTTGTCTATTGTCAATGGGTTTTCCCCCCAGTTTTAAATTCCAACACTTTTTTTTTCTGTCACTAACTTGAAAATGATATCCATGTTAATATCCTTGCATTTTCAACTTAAAAGTTATTTAAAACTTTATAACATTTAAATTTTTATAGGTACATATTAGATGTACATATTTATAGGGTACATGTAATGTTTTGATATAGGTATACAATGAGCTGTCTAAAGACAGTTTCTACTCCAGGCAGAACTGGAGTGTCACTATGTATCCTGGGTCTTAGTCGTTTTTCATTATTCTGTACTTTTGGTTGAATTTTCAAGCAGATGAAAATTAGGAGTACATTCCCACCCGTAACTCACATCAGAGTAAACAGAGTGACCATTATCTAAAACATTTATCATTTCTTTGTGTTAGGTACATTCCAAGTCCACTCTTTCAGTTTTTATAAAATGTACAATAATTTCTTGTTGACTGTAGTCACCTGATCATGCTATCAATACTAGATCTTTTTCATTTTAACTATGTGTTTGAAATCATTAACCGTCCTTACTTTTCTCCTTCCCTGCAACCCTTTCCAGCCTCTAGTTAACCATCATTCTACTCACTATCTCCATGAATTCCATTGTTTTCATTTTTACCTCATACAAGTAAGTGAGAACATGTGAAGTTTGTCTTTCTGTTCCTGGCTTCTTTCATTTAACATAATAACCTCTAGTTTCATTCATGTTATTGGAAATGACAGGACCATATTCTTTTTTATGACTGAATAGTACCTCAGTGTGTATATATGCCACCTTTTCTCTATCCACTCATCTGTTGATGGACATGCAGGTTGCTTCCAAATCTTGGTTATTGTCATTAGTGCTGCAAGCAGCATGGGAATGCAGACGTCACTCTGATATATTGATTTATTTTTTGATATTTATCCAGCAGCAAGATTGCTAGATCATCTGGTAGATTTATTTTTACTTTCTTGAGGAACTTGCAAATTGTTATCCACAGTGGCTATGCTAATTCATATTCCTACCAATAGTGCATGTGGGTTACCCTTTCCTCACATCCTCGTCAGCATTTGTTATTGACTGTCTTTTGGATAAAAGCAATTTTAACTGAGGTGAGATAATATCTCATTGTAGTTTTGATTTGCATTTTTCTGATGATTGATGATACTGAACATTTTTTATATAACTGTTGGCCATTTATATGTCTTGTTTTTAGAAATGTCTGTTCAGATCATCTGCCTAATTTTTAATTTGATTATTTGATTTTTTCCTATTATTTGAGCTCCTTATATATTCTAGATATTAATCCCTTATCAGATGGGTAGTTTGTAAGTACCTTTTTTTCCATTCTGTGGATTGCTTCTTCACTTAGTTGATTATTTCCTTTGCTGTACAGAAGCTTTTAGCTTGATATTATCCCAGTTTTACACTTTTACTTTGGTTGCCTGGGCTTATGGGATAATACTCAAGAAATCTTTGCTCAGACAGTGTCCTGGAGTGTTTCCCCAATGTTTTCTTTTAGTAGTTGCATGACTTATATTAAATTATTAATTCATTTTGATTTGATTTTTGATTATGGTGAGAGATGGGGGTCTAGTTTCATTCTTCTGAATATGGATGTCCAATTTCCTAGCACCAGTTATTGAAGATACTGTTCTTTCCCCAGTGTGTATTTTTGGCATCTTTATTGAAAAGGAGTTTACTATAGATGTACGGATTTCTGTGTTCTCTCTTCTTTTCCTTGGGTCAATGTGTTTGTTTTTACGCTGGTACCATGCTATTTTGGTTACAATGGCTCTGTAGTATAATTCAAAGTCAGGTAATGAGATGTCTCCAGTTTTATTCTTTTTGCTCAGGATGACTTTGGCTATTCTGGGTCTTTTGTGGTTCCCTATAAATTTTAGGATTATTTCACTTTCTGTGAAAAATATCATTGGTATTTGCATAGGGATTTCATTGGCAGTTATTTTGCTTGAACTAATTCAAGTGATATGCCCATACCATTATGGGCATGGTTTGTTTAAAAATGTATAAATTCATGTTTACTTTTTCAAAAGTGGAAATGGAGCCATATTAATAATTTTATCAAAATGTTACTTTATGCTGTAAAAATGTGCTGTTTCCTTTTGTGTATCATTTTAAATTACCAGTGTCTTTGATTTCAGAAGAAAATAAATATTAGAACATTATTCCACATGGCACCAGAAATCCATTTATATCAACAACCCTACATAACTTTGCACTGTTTCGAATGGTAATAAATTGGGAAGCACCTTAGAATATGAAAATTCTATACTGAATTCTGTATTTTACTATGGTCTTGTTTTAAAAGATGTGTAACCAAATTAATAATCTTTCTGCAATAACTTTGAAATCTAACATTTGTTGTTCTGTGTCTATCAATTTTTTATTGTACTGAACTTTAGAAAATAGTTCATTCAAAATGCAGTAATTTTTCTTTTCATAATTAACATTCTATTCCATTCAAGTACAATTACCTCTTCCACTCCATCCTGCATAAATTGAATTTCCTGCTTGTTCTTACACTTTAGGATCTTCTTCACTTTATTCAAAAAGAAATAGTATATTAGTGGTCTGAGTAGATGTGTTTAACCATACCTGTTTTATCCCCCAAAATATCTCATCATGAAATCAGTACACAAGCCAGTTGTTTTCTATGTGTGCACTGGTCTGTATATGCATCAGGGTGTGTGGGTGTGGGAAGGGATTAGTTATAAAAGAGCAATATTCAACTGCTCAGGTGATTTGAAAATGTTCAAAGAGATAAAAGTAAATCTGTGTATCAAAATAAACGCTATGCTATCTCTGCATATGTTTTAAAGACTTCTTTTTAGCAAGTCTTCTTAGAAACTTTGAAGTTCTTAGGTGACTTTATAGATATAAAGCACTTTTAAGCTTCCTACCTTAAGATTTATTTTAAATCCTCTTAATCTTTTCAATGAGATTAAGCTTTACTAAGAATTGAGTCTGATACAGTAGCATTTATATTGTATTGGAGGAAATGCCTGAAAAATCAGAAAAAGTTAGAATATTAGAAGTTTGACTAAGTCATTACGTAATAAAAAGAAAAAAGTTTCAATTTACAATGTATACTCATATCCATTAACTTTAACTTTTGATTGCTTGTATTTTTATGAATCTAGCTCAAATATAGCAATGGTCCACAGTGACTTCTATTCTGAAGACCTTTCTGAATCAATGCAAACTACTTTTAGAGTAATTTTGTTAAAATACTGTTTTTAGAATAATTTCAGTGATGGATGTCATTCACAATAATGTGTATATGACTTATAAAATATGTCAGTCTTATGTGTTACATCAGAACACTGCATTTATGAATAATTCAAATGTATAAAAATTATAATATGTTAATATTTTTCTGGTAGGCCATAAAACAGTTACAGGAAAATCACCTTGGATAAGTAGAGTATGATGATCTCAGTGGGCATTTCATTTTATTTTCACATATTTCAATTTAACAGAAAGGCAGAAGCTACAACACAACCTTCTTTGTAAAACAAAAACCAGGATAACTCATCTGGAATTAATGGAGAGGAATAAGAAAATTATTTCAAAGCCTTTCTGGCAGATTGGAATAGAATAGAGCCTAGATATATTATGCGGGAGTCCAACAGCAAGAGCTCCAGTATAAATATGTCTCAAGTTATATTATCCTTCTTGTCTTTAGCTTTCAGCAATTTTCTTCTGATGTGTCTGAAAGGTTTTGTTTTTAATGTATAGAGTTCACTGTATTTATTGAATCTATCGATTTATGTGTTTTAGCACAGTGGGGACATATTCAGCCACAATTTCTTCAAGGTTTTCGTTTGTTTTAGTACTGCATTCTTTCATCTCTTTTCTTGGTACACGGATGTCTCAAATGCTAGAAGTTTCATTGTCTAACAGGTCTGAGGCTCTATTCATTTGTTTTCACCAATTCTTTTCTCTGTGTAGATGGATAATCTTTATTGATCTGCTGTCAAGTTCACTGACTCTTCTTTTCTGTCATCTTCATTCTGAATTGAACCCACCCAATGAAAACTTTCACTTCAATTACTTCAGTTTTCAATTGTAAATTTTTCATTTCATTCTTTATATATTTTATCTATTTGCTGAGACTTCGTATTTTTCCACTGATTTCAATAGTGTTCTCAATTATTTACAAGGGCATTTAAAAATAGCTACTTTAAAGTGTTTGTCAGATAAATTTGACATTTAAACACGGGCATCTGTTGACTGGCTTTTCCCATGTCAGTTGATATTTTTCTGGTTCTTCATATGTTGAATAATTTTAGTCTATACCCTAGGCATTTTAAATAATAAATATGAGATGCTGGATCTTATTTAAATCCTATTGAGGATATATGCATTTTATTTTAGCTAGCAGTTGATTTGTTTAGTTTCACGTCACAAATTCCAACGCTTCCCTGAGCCTTGTCTCCAATGTACATTCTATTTTCAAACCTTTGTTCTGTTTGTATTTGTATTTATCCTAAGTGTTTGCCATCAGTGGTCAATCTGTGATATGGTTGGTCTATTACTCCATTCTCTTTATCTTTGGTATGCTGAGTAAAATCAGAGAGATCCACATCTATGCAACACGGGGTGATCTAGGAGTTTATTAAAAATGTGATGAGGTCACTTTGCTTAGCTACTCCCTCTGCCATCTCCCCTGTGCACTCCAGCTCCTTTCCACTTAGACCTCTTGCCAGGAAGTTAGGGTTTAACACTCTGCTCTTCACTTCCATGACTGCACCCCCATCTGATACAAGAAGCAAAAGAACAGATAATAAAAAACAAAAACAATAGGAGTTGCCCCTACCCCCTGGAAAAATTACTCTAGCAAACAGAAAGGAAAGTTCCCCTCCCTCATAATTTTGACTACTATTGTAGGCTGTTGTCACCATCAGCTGTCACCACCAGCATGATGGAATTGCTTAAGGCTAGGACAAAGAATAAGAGAGAAAAACAGAAACAACAACAAAAAAGGGATGTAGCACAGGGAGGTTGGGATTGGGAAGGAATTTGGTATTCTCTTTAGGCATTGGGAGTCTACCTTTCCCACTTTTTGAGTCAGAACCAGAGTTCTTCCATAACTCTCTAACTCCATCTATGGCCAGTTCTGAAGCATTGCGTTCAGGCTATGGATATTCGAGGGGAAAAATTGATAAATTCACTGGCATTTGGGTCTTTTACCCATTTTATCTGATACTGTTTGCTTGAGTCAGTCCTCAAACAGCAGCTGCAGGCTTTCTATAGCTATATTCAGTGGGAAATAGTAGAGTGGAATGTCATTATTCCATCTTCCCTGGAATCAGAGCTGGTCTATTGTTACCTTGACAACAGCATCTCTATCTTGATTATGTATTTCCCACAAATAATTAAATTTCTTTCTTTTTTTTGTTTGTTTGGAAATCCTAGGAACTTATAACATCTTCAAAAATATTGAAAGTAAGTTTTTCTCTATAATTACAATTTTTATAGTTTGTAATAGACTGCTCAAAATATACTACTGTTTTATAGTTTATTTTGCATATAGTGATCAAACATCAGTAAGATTTTTCTAGTGTAGTTTACTTTTGATATATCTTGTAATTTTATAAGATTGGCGCTATTTATTTACTCATTAATTTTTATTTTTTGTTGGAAGGTCAATTTGGTCTTTTTTTATTTAAATATTCCTAATGATTTCCACTTAATAACACTACGTGTATCTGGATTCTCAATGCTATAAAAGTGTACATTTGTCTAATCATATAAAATTTTTGTCTGTTTAGATATATGTTAAGGTCAGTGCTCTCCTGTTTTTTTTCTTTTTTTCTCCCCCGTTATTTATATTTTTCTTATCTATTTTCTGGATTTTTTTTTCATATCATTTAAAATCATATTAGCCAATCCCCTTTTAAAAAGAATAAACTCAGGCCAGGCGGTGGCTCACGTCTGTAATCCCAGCACTCTGGGAGGCCGAAGTCGGCAGATCACAAGGTCAGGAGATTGAGATCATCCTGTGAATGGTGAAACCCCGTCTCTACTAAAGATAAAAAAAGTTAGCTGGGCATCGTGGCGGGCGCCTGTAGTCCCAGCTACTCGGGAGGCTGAGGTGGGAGAATGGAGTGAACCCGGGAGGTGGAGCTTGCAGTGAGCCAAGATCGCACCACCGCACTCCAGCCTGGGCAACACAGTGAGACTCTGTCTCAAAAACAATAATAATAATAAAATAAAATAAAAATAAAAATAAAAAAGAATAAACTCATTGGGATTATAATTTGAATTGCACTAAATTTTACATTAAGGTATGAGGACTAGCATTATTGTAGAATTAAGTCTTTCCATAGAGAAGCAAATTCTAATTTATGGTAGATTAAGTTTTTTGGTTGTTACTGTTTTGGTTTGTTAACTTGCAAAGGGATTTATCTCTTGGACTTAAAATATCTGTTATTTTGATAATATACATGGGTTTATATTCAAATTTGATCGTTTATATTGTTGATGTTCTTCATTATGAGAATATTTTTATTATGTCGTTTTATCTCCTTGAGAATTTTTTTTTTTTTTTTAAGGCCAGGTTCTGAATGTCTTTGGAAGTAAGTTGGGATGAAAATAGAACAGAGAGTTAACTTTTAGACTTGATTTAGTGGTGTCCTTGGATGTCAACTTTATTAAGGTACCGTTAGATTTCTTCTCAGAATTTTTGGTGAACAAAATCTACTCTGCTCACTAGTAACCCCAAGAAGATCCATAAAAGATCAGTGGTTTGTTTTACAGGAGCTGCCTCATAAATGTGGGAGAATATCAACTGATGGTGTCTCTTCCCCTCAGCTAATAAGGGCAGCCACTTAATAGGTATAACCTAGGCTTTTTTTTTTAGCCAAATTTACTTAAATAGAAAAATGTATACAGTATGAAAGAATATTTATTTCAACTTAGCTGGAGTTTCCAGAACACCTTCCAGACTTCATCATGCGTATAATAGAGCATAGATTTAGTATGTTTGATGCTCTTAACTTAAAGTGACTATGGCATCATCATCCATTCAGTTGCACTGGACAAAATTGTAATCGAAGTGTCATCTTCAATTTCAATATTTTCCACATATTCCACATACTGTCTGCCAGTATAATTTTTGAGCCTTGATTCTCTGATATCTCTGAAAGTTGACATCTTCCATTGCCTTTGTTAAATCTGGGCCCAGTGCTTGAACATCTCTTATATGGATTTCTGTAGGATCTTCCAGTATAGGGGGTCTCTTCACCAACAATACAAGTATTGAAACCACACATTTCCAGTGATGCTTCCAGTTACCAACCGTTTTACTGCAGTAGCTTTTTTTTTTTTAACCTTGCTTATTATTAATGTAGTAAGTGCTTTTAAGTTGTACATTATTTCTGCCATCTGTGGGAAATCTTTTATAATTTATCTTCTCCAGTGCATCTTTCATTCAGTGGTTTTCTCTATATTATGATAGAAGCAGAATATGTACTTTAAATTCAAGGAAAAAAAAAGTATTTCACACAATAAATGTGTTTTAATGCTTGCTCTGTAAATTTCTAACAATTTTTATACATTATTTTTGTGTTCACAGACAACATACTTTTTTTTTTTTCTTGATAGTATTTAAACCACTTTTACCATAGCAAGAAAAAAAGGATATTTATCTAATTGTTTGTGGATTTAGGTCTGTTGCTATTTAAGTGAGAATTTTTCAAATAAAATTCTAACTCTTTAGGGTTGTTTGGTGACATTGCATGAAATACTGGACTGGGAGTTGCATGACCTTAGGTGTTTCTCAAAAATGTTGGTTCTCTTCATTGTCAAGATGCTTAATTTTGGAATGTCTTATTTATTTTTATTTTCATGGCTTTATGCAGCCATTCACATCTTAAAACACAGTATTTAAGTTCTGATTTATCATGAATGATACCAGATAAATATTAATATTTTAAACTTGTGATTTTCAGCTTTTGGGGGTTGGTGTTCATCATATTAGACTATTCTTACTTTATAATGTAGTTATACTCTGAGAAATATCAGTGATGCTATCTTCTTTTATACTTTGGTTCTTATTACTGCTCATTTTATTCCATAGTGTGTTCATGTTGGTTTGAGATTTTTGTTTCACTTGTCGGTTTTATAAGGACACATTTTACTAAACTCAGAAAATATTCTTAAATCAACATAATTGGATATTTTTGACATAACAGTATACTGAAATTAACAGTCTGAGCTCCACAAAGGAGTCTGGTAGCCACTGGCAACCTTGCTTGTTATAGGACCTGCTCTTCTTCCTCAGGATAACTTGTACACAAGGTATCATGAACATACAAATATCAATCTGAATATTACACACTTTAATGAAAATGAGTCCATGTTTTCTTATGTTTAGATAAATATGCATATGAATGGAAGTTATATTTTCTTCCTGTACGTGCACAACAAATTTATTTTTTTTCTGCATTGAGTATACATCACCCTAATTTGTGGACTGATAGCTAGGATATATTATTTACAGTTAAATATGATTTCTAGTTTTTTCACATTGTGTTTTTTTCTTTTATTCTAGGGGATTTATTTCCTACAGAATTTGATTGCTGTTTTAATTAACTCATTATTATTGTGCTACATAGGGTAACCAAAAACACAACCAGAGACTCTAGGCATACGAAACTTGCACACATTGCTGATCACTAAACTATCCCCATGTACTCTATCATTTCTCTCTGGGGAAAATATGACATATGTCATTTCTTCTGCATTGAACTGTCTCTCTTCAGTTCAGGAGGAGGAACCCCCACCTCCTCTTCCTGAGAGGTCTGCCAGAATATTTGATGACTTATTGTTACTACTACATTTATCCTGCATCGTCAATAAGCAAGTCCTAGGAAGGGAATACAGATTAATTCACTAAGTGATACATTGATACATTCTCAGTGTTATTGCCTGTTACTCAAATGTTAATGCAATGGTTATGGCAATCTCAATATAAAATAAAATATCTCCGACTTAATAATAGTAGGCCATTAAATCACATAAATGTCTGAGAGCTCTCTGGGGAGTGTTAAAATTGAGCAGTCAAAACCAGCTGAGGGAGAAAACAACCCCACAACAATCTGTGTATCCTTTGCTTTTCTTTCTTTTAAATTATCTTTTTTATAGAGTAAATTGCAGGGGAAATTATAAGCAATCTAAAATCGTAAATGTATGGTCTTTAATGTATTATACAGGTTTTATAAAAGTTCATTTTTTTTTTCAAAATAAGCAAAAAGACTCTCAAACTATTTAATTGTAAAGCCTAAAGATAACCTTGGTCAAATTTTATTCTGATATTATTTTTAAATATTTTCTTTCCAATATAGAACAATATTAGTGACTGAACACCCGATTTTAAAGAATTGTATATAGGCTATGAACAAAAATAATTTGGGGTGATTCTATACAAAATGAGACAGCAAACACAAAGAAATGTAATGTATTCTAATCTTTCTATTTTCTTCTGTGGTTTACAAATTTGCCAAGGTGTCTGATAATTAGGTTAGAATGCGTAGTGAGATCATTAAAAGAGAATCTGTTTTCTCCCTTATTTAGTTTATTCTGTCTTCAAATAATTATGAGTGCTCATCATGTACTAGGCAATGTCTCTGTATTGAAGGTGTAACAGAAGATAAAACAATTCCTGTTAAGGTTTCACTCTGCTAGAGCAACAAATAGTAGGCAAAACAATGAATATTTATATATTAGGAATAAAAAAGATGTTATTGAGAATATACAGCAGGGTAAAAGAGAATAGGTATAAGAATGGGTCTTATCTGATATAAACTTATCAAAGGAAACTTCTCAAATAAGTTGACATTGAGAAGCGAACTTAAGGAAGTGAGATACTGAGAAAATTGATATCTGGAAAGAAAAACACATAAACAGTCCCTGAGTCAAGTGAGCATATGTTGTGTTCGTGAACCTGAAAGGGACTATATGGTTGTACCTGAGTGAGCAAGAGAAAGTGATAAGAAAGATGATTAGATTATGAATATTTTCTCCCATTCCGTGGGTTGGCTAAGCTATGAGGATGCAAAGGCCTAAGAATAATACAATGCTCTTGGGCGACTCGGGAAAGGGTTGGAGGTGGGTGAGGAATAAAAGACTACAAACTGAGTTCACTGTATACTGCTCAGGTGATGGGTGCACCAAATCTTGCGAATCACCACTAAAGAACTTATGTCACCAAATACTACCTGTTCCCCAAAAACCTATGGGAATTAAAAAAATAATAATAATTAAAAAAAAAGATTAGAGGTGGGGGAACATCTGTAGACCTCTGTAAACCCTTGTAAGTACTTTACCCTTTGCTTTGAAATGGAAAGCTATTAGGTATGCTTTGATTTGCAGTTTCAAAGATAATGTCTATCTCCAGTACAATAACAAAATGACCATAACTAGGTTCTAACATAAACCGGAGTATGTATCTCCCAAGTTTTCTGAAGTCTGAGGAAATAAAAATAAAACTGTTATTTAAATGCAGCCATCTTTAAAGTATTATCTGGTAATTACTGGATTAGAAACAGAAGTAGAAAATGACCCTTTATATTCAGTTCACCATCACAGAAGGAAAAAGGAGACCAAAACAGAAGATAAAACATTCTGAGGCCTTTGCTTAGTTAATAAAAGTTAACAGATGGAGGAAGGACAGTTACACAAACTCCTTATGTCCACATTTTTTCATCAGTGAAGTGGAAATACTACTACTGACTCATGGTGATAAATGATAATAATTGTTGCTGTGGTTTTTATTAGTAGTAGTAATATAAATGTTATGTTTATTGTGTTGATAAAGATCAGGTTTTTAAGCCTACGTTCTAAGAGCTAGATGTCAAACTGTAATATATAAGTTAACATAATGAATAGGCCCACTAGAGTCTTCTATAAATAATCTATGTTCTTTACTCTCAGTGGAGCAAAATGTATTTTCAATAGCACTCTCAATTTTTTGTAAAGTTCACGGAAGCCACCTACACCATGCCTTCACTGAGGTTTGGTGGAGGAAATTGAAAGTAGAATTTTAAGGACAAAGTACATATTTAAATATGAGACAGTGTCCAAAAATGTTAATATTAACTATGATTAGATAGATTTTAATGCCAGTAGAAATTAGACACTGTTAATAAAAAAATTTAGAGTTGGTTTATGTAAACAATAAACCTGATATTCAGTGCTCATGGAAGTAAAAGTCTTACACAATTCTTTATGCACTATTAAGGCATGAAAAGACCTGATCTACAGCATGCCTATTAATTGTTTTTATGTCATAATAGAAAATATTTTCATTGACCCTAACAAAGTGATCTTGATTCATCAACAGACTCTGATGATAGATACCAGATTTCAGCTCTTATATTAACAATCATAAGCTGAGTTAATAAACTTATGTGCTTTATTCATTAATACATTGGCCCAGTAAACAGGAAGTTTGGTAGTTTGATAGTAAAATTTGGAGTTAAGTCTACTGATAATTAAAAAATATATATTTTAATATTCAATAAAATTGATGTTTAAAAATTGGTGCTATTTTAATTGCTTTTATCTTTTAAAAATATGTTTAAAAATTATTGACAGATGTGGCCATAAAAAATAACTTGAATTCAGGTTAGCAAACACATGGATTGTTTATATCTGATTTTTAAATGTTCCAACTTTTAAATACTACATAGAATCTCATTGGTAAGTACCTCATCATTCTAAGAACTTGGTTATAAGAATGTAAGAAAATGAGAAGGTAATCATTCCTAATGCATTTGTTAGTATAGATATTTCTCTTTTGAAACGTAGAAAGTCCATGATACAGCTTATTATTTTGCCCCTGCCTTCAGTTTACTGAGGCCTTAGTTACAACATTAATGAATCTGCTTTGAAATACATACTTTAAAACAAAGTCACCCTATGAACTATTTATGCTGTTTGCTTCATCATCTTATATTGTTCTTCCATGAGACCTGGCATTGAGAGAACAATACCAGAAATAGAAGAGATCTTTTCCATTCTCTTCATTTCTGAGTTTATTCTAGGCTTTTCATTTAGCCTTATGTTTGTTACTTTAGAAATATATTTGAAAATATGCTTGTCACAAGGACACAGTGAATGAAAAAGCAAAAACTGAACTAATAGTGTTTTAAAGATGGCCTGAAAGTGGATTATCTGCTTAGCCATTCTTTGTTGTTTTAAAAGTTTTTGATTTAAGAATGTATGAAAGAGAGAGAGCGCAAGAGCGATCACGTACACGTGTGTGTGTGCATTTCCAGTCCGAATACCAGAAGACTGCAGTAAAACATACCATGTTTCAGATGCATTTAGAAAAGGCAATATGAGCAAATGGGAGAATATATTAAAGGTAGGAAAAAGACAGGAGAAAAATATTACTACTGGGGGCTCTTTTCCCAGTGACCACCGAGCTTCTGTTAGGCACATTGAATCCCTGTGGATATACTTGTAATGATAGATAGAAAATTAAACTGAAATCTAAACCAAAATAAAGTCCTCTTGATTTGATTTTTGTCCTCTGGCATACCATAAGACATGAATAATTAAATAATGTTACAAATTAACAGCCTTTCCTTGTGTTATTCAACAAACTCGAATTAGCATTCTGTCTTCTTGATGTATGTATACTTGTCCTGATACATTTTCATATTCATAATATAGGCTGAAAGATCTATACTCTCTGTATGTCAGTTTCATCATCTGCAAACTGAGAATGATACTAGTAATTACAATATAAGGTGAATATAGGAATCAGTGCAATAATTTATTCAGAGTGCTTAGTACACAACCCTGACACACAGTAAACACACCATGTGATAATTATTTCTATGACATAGTACCATTTAGGAACAACCAAAATAAGGTTGAATGAGAGAAATCATTTTGTATATTTTTCACATTGCTGTTTTGCATTTGATTGCCCTTCCCTTCTACTGTACTGGGGAGAAATAATAGGAATATAAGGAAAATAGAAAGATAACAGTGTTGGTGGGGCGGGTTCCAGTTATGTCAAGGCCAGTATTCCCCAAAGTATATTTTTCAGAAATTAAAAATAAACTAGAGTATACTGTTAAATAGATGCTATATTATTTAGCTCTTCAAGAGATCTTCTTCCCATGGCCAAAAATAGAGCCCTCAGTGTCACCGAGATGATAACACAAAACAAGCACCAGAAACAATAAAAAAATTCTTGTTTATCCAAGATTTTTAAAATAAAACCAACTGTAAATATCTAAACATCCTACTGCTACCTCAATTTTTTTTTTTTTTTTTTTTAGTTTTTTAAGGAGAAGGTGCAATTAGATTAAACTGAACACTAGCAAAATGTAATTTAGAAGAAAAACAATAGATTTTGTTATCTTGAAAACCTAGTTCAGGGAAACAGACATGAAAAAGAACATCAATGTGTAAAAGTCTTGATATGAGAATAATAAGCTGAGGTGGCAGCCTTTTCTTAAAGTCAGAGCTATTGTACGATCTTTGTGTTACGGGACTTAATGTAACTTAATAATTATAAATGAAATACAGTTTTAGTTTGCCTGAATCCTGAATTGCAATTATCCATCTTAGTGCTATTTTTCGAAGCATAGATAAATAAAAACTGATTACATGTTTGGAAAATTAGGTAATCTGTCGAGAAAATCAGTGTACTTTATGTATCCCTTCCATCGCATATTCCCTTCTCAAACTGAACAGAATCAGAGAATACCATTCGCTAGTTGCATTTTCTTTATTTACATATTGATTGTGAGCATGTTCTGAGCTGCTATAATAGGTTTAAGTCCACATTTTAGCAACACCATGTGTAATGTGCTGAGATGATTCTAAATACCTGATAAACTTGTATTGAATTGCTAGTACTGTTCAAAATGATAGCAAAATAATCGAATAGGTAAAACATATGAGCAGCAGTATAATTTTCACCATTTTTATGTCATATTTGTTTCAAATATTTGATGTTAAAATAGTAGAAGTATAATATACTAAATAATAATAATATAATATACTAAAGTATAATAAGCCAAATCTTTCAAATTAGACATTTGTGGGTCTAAAGGTCATAAATACAAAAATAAAAATCGACATTTCTGAATAGTATTTCAGTATAACTTCGGTGAAAGATAGATGTCACAGTGGAAAGAAGTTTGGATAATTAAGGTGGAAATTAGGGTATAATTATTTTAGAACAGCATGATTCTTTTGAATAAGAGAGTAATAGGAACAAATACATTATTTAGAGTGACATTTCTTGTAGGTTTTAAAGAACAGTTTATGTTCTAATTTAATTTGTAGGTAAAGTGAATTTTAGTTATCCCTAGCCAATCTTCATGGTCAAAATGTATCAACAATTAAACTTTATTAGGGAAAAGAAGATAAAATAATTTGCGTGAAGAGACTAAAAGAAATATTGTACTAATGTCCTCTTCTCCTGTTAAATACTATTCACAGAAAAAGAAAGTTGTGCAATCTGTTCACGTTTCCTTAAAAAGACAAAAACAAGCCTAACTGGAAAATCTCCAAGCCCCTTAGGGAGAGGCCTCAGCCCTCTTATATTTCAACTCTAACCATTGCCATTTATCAGAGTGAGTGTTCAATAGGCCCAGCTCAGATGAAGGGATAGAGACAAGAGGACTATGACAATGATTAAGGGTGAACTTATCTTTATTGGTTCAAAACTATTTTATTTGGAATACAACTAGCAAAATGGAAAGAAAAAAACAAACTTTAAAAACAAATTACTTTGAAACAGATTCTTAGTCACCTAGGCTGGAGTTCAGTGGCACAATCATAGCTCACAGCAGCCTTGAACTCCTGGACTCAAGTGATGCCTCAGCCTACAGAATACCTAGGATTACAGGCCTGTGCCATCATACACGGCTCTTTTTTTTTCTTATTTTTCTGTAGAAATGGGGATCTCACTATGTTGATTGGGCTAGAAAAGATTTCCAAAATAGTGGTAAGAGTTGCTCAACATGGCCTCTCACCAGAGGGATATAAATTTAACTGCTGAAAGTTATTTATAAAAAGTCTTTGATATTGTCTTAAATGGCATACAACAAAGGGAGAAACACTTATTAGAATCTTAGGTTAATCACAGACAGAATCTGTGGGATTTGAGTCTTGATTGTTTCCTTAATTCTTCCCCCATTCCCACCCAGCAAAGTGTCACAAAAGCTCAGAAGCTCTAAAGCAAAGAAGTTCCTTCACCCCAACTCCTATTTTAGGACTACAGTTTCATTCTGAGAGGGGCAGGCCGCCAGTAACTCTGATCTCTGCTGCTGTGATAGTTGACAGTATAATATAGCCATATCTTGTATATGTACTGGAAAACCAAAATCTTAATGGCTAACTTTATTGCGACATTTGTTTTATTGTGATGATCTGAAATAGAATCCACAATATCTTTGAGGTATACCTGTAAAACCAAAAGTACAAATGACAAGATAAACATGTAAAGAAATGAATGAATAAATGAATGCACATCAAAATATGCCTGACAAAATTAAGTATATTTTTGTTGCAAATCATATTGTTATATACAATGTAAGAAAACACTTGTTAATCATATAGCTGATAAGGTACATTTAGCCAGAACTTATAAAGAACACTTAAAATTCAATAACAATACAGAAATAAACACATTAAAATATGAGCAAAGCATTTAAGTAGTTACCTCTTCAAAGAAGATATCAGTGTCCTGTAAGCACATGAAAATATGAAAATATACTTGACATCATTAGTCATTTAAAAAAAAATACAAGTCCAAACTTCAAAATGCTACCATTTTAAAACCACTAGATCAAATATAATGAAAATATAGACAATTTTCCATTAAGATGTAGATAAATGGGAACCCTAATATGTTGCTGATGAAAATGTAAAATCATTCAGCAATTTTGGAAACTATTTTGACAAGACCTCAAAATGTTAAGTATAAATTTATCGTATGACCCATCAATTCCAATTCTTACATGTTCTGAAGAAAACAAATTACGTATCTACAGAAAAAGTTGTCCACAAATGTTACAGTAGCATTGATAAAAGTTTAAAAATGGAATAATCCAAATGCCTATAAACTGATGAATGGACAAGTGAAATGTTAAACCTGTACAATTAAAGATTAGATGGCGATACAAAGGAATGACAAACTGATGCATGCCACTAAATGGACTAACCTTAAAAAATTATGCAAAAAAAAAACAAGTCACAAAGATAACATATTGGCCATTATCATTTATAAGAAATGTACAGAGAAGGAAAATGTGTAGATACAAAAAGTATATTATTGATCAACTAGAGATGGGGAGATGGAAACTGAATGCTAATAGATTCTTCTCCTGGTTAAAAAAAATTATTCTAAAATTAGATTTGTGATGATTTTTGCACAAATCTCTAAATATACTAAAAACACTGAATTGCATACTTTGAATGGTAAAGTGTATATGTCAATATAACTTTAAAAAATACATAGAAATTTTACACATAAGGCTATTTTTAATAGTGTGGTGGAGTCATTATACAAGTAATCAACTTAAATGTTTATTTAAAAACTTATCTGTAGGAATTTTGCTGGAATTTGCACAATATTTTCTCATTCACTATTTTTAATATTTTTGTCATTTTTAATTGACAAATATAAATTGTGTATATTTATCATGTAATACATTGTTTTGAAATACACGCACACATTATGAAATAGTTAAACTGACTCTTTAATAAAAAGTGTTAGGGAAGCAGAAGGAGTTAATATTCTGCCTAAGACAATCCCTAAAGTACAAGCTAACACTCAATTTACTCTTTCTCTGTCCAAGCAAGATTAGCTAATCACATATAGAACTTTAAGAAATACCCTCTAAATGGGTGGGAAAAATCAATCAAGTGTGAAACCATAAATACGGTACATAGGAAGGGAAGAGTTATTTTCGGGACTCTAACTGATCAGCAAAGTTCCTATGTATAATGGATGAAGACTCGTGACATCAATTCTATCAGAGCTGAAATTGCAGATATAAATTATTATAATTAAAAAATGAAATTTTTGTAAAAATTATACCAGAGGGAAAAGAAAATTAGGTGGGTTTTGGTTAAAAAAAAAATATGGGTGTTGGAGTGGATTACGGGTTTGGGTATACATCCATCTCTGAAATATTTATAAACTTCTGTTACTGACCCTTTAGTGCAGAATAGAAACAGAGTAAAAGCCTATACTTAACACAGGGGTACAATGGAAAATGTTGCTATGCGTGTAACTGTAACTGGATCATATATGTAACACACAAGAAAAGAGAAAACTAGCAAAGAGGACTTCCATAAAAGAGATGGTCATTTAAACTCAAGTTTTATCAGTGTATCTATTTCATGATTTTTCTTTTAGCATATTTTTTATCTTTTTTATCTTTATTTTTATTATACTTTATAAAAATGTGCACATGTGCACAACGTGCAAATTTGTTACATATGTATACATGTGCTATGTTGGTGTGCTGCACCCATTAACTCGTCATTTACATTAGGTATATCTCCCAATGCTATCCCTCCCCCTTTCCCCCACCCCACAATAGGCCCAGGTGTGTGATGTTCACCTTCCTGTCTCCAAGTGATATCATTTTTCAGTTCCCACCTATGAGTGAGAACATGCGGTATTTGGTTTTCTGTTCTTTTTGATGGGGTTGTTTGTTTTCTGCTTGTAAATTTGATTGAGTTCTTTATAGGTTCTGGATATTAGCCCTTTGTCAGATGAGTAGATTGCAAAAATTTTCTCCCATTCTGTACGTTGCCTGTTCACTCTGATGGTAGTTTCTTTCGCTATGCAGAAGCTTTTTAGTTTAATTAGATCCCATTTCTCCATTTTGGCTTTTGTTGCTGTTGCTTTTTGTGTTTTAGACATGAAGTCCTTGCCCATGCCTATGTGCTGAATGGTATTGCCTAGCTTTTCTTATAGGGTTTTTATGGTTTTAGGTCTAGCATTTAAGTCTCTAATCCATCTTTAATTAATTTTTTTATGATGAGTAAGGAAGGGATCCAGTTTCAGCTTTCTACTTATGGCTAGCCAATTTTCCCAGCACCATTTATTAAATAGGGAATCCTTTCCCCATTGCTTGTTTTTGTCAGGTTTGTCAAAGATTAGATGGTTGTAGATGTGTGGTATTATTTCTGAGGGCTCTGTTCTGTTCCATTGATCTATATCTCTGTTTTGGTACCAGTATCAAACATGGTGTTTTTGTTACTGTAGCCTTGTAGCAGAGTTTGAAGTCAGGTAGCGTGATGCCTCCAGCTTGTTCTTTTGGCTTAGGATTGTCTCACAATGTGGGATCTTTTTTGGTTCCGTATGAACTTTAAAGTAGTTTTTTACAATTCTGTGAAGAAAGTCATTGGTAGCCTAATGGGGATGGCATTGAATCTATAAATTATCTTGGACAGTATGGCCATTTTCATGATATGGATTCTTCTTATCCATGAGCATGGTGTGTTCTTCCATTTGTTTGTGTCCTCTTTTATTTCACTGAGCAGTGGTTTGTAGTTCTCCTTGAAGAGGTCCTTTACATCCCTTGTAAGTTGGATTCCTAGGTATTTTATTCTCTTTGAAGCAATTGTGAATGGGAGTTCACTCATGATCTGGCTCTCTGTCTATTATTAGAGTATAAGAATGCTTGTGATTGTTGCACATTGATTTTGTATCCTGAGACTTTGCTGAAGTTGCTTATCAGCTTCAGGAGATTTTGGGCTGAGACGATGGGGTTTTCTTAATATACAATCATGTCGTCTGCAAAAAGGGACAATTTGACTTCTTCTTGTCCTAATTGAATACCTTTTATTTATTTCTCCTGCCTGATTTCCCTGGCCAGAACTTCCAACACTATGTTGAATAGGAGTGGTGAGAGAGGGCATCCCTGTCTTGTGCCAGTTTTCAAAGGGAATGCTTCCAGTTTTTTCCCATTCAGTATGATATTGGCTGTGGGTTTGTCATAAATAGCTCTTATTATTTTGAGATATGTTCCATCAATACCAAATTTATTGAGAGTTTTTAGCATGAAGAGTTGTTGAATTATGTCAAAGGCCTTTTCTGCATCTATTGAGATAATTATGTGGTTTTTGTCTTTGGTTCTGTTCATATGCTGGATTATGTTTATTGATTTGCCTGTGTTGAACCAGGCTTGCATCCCAGCGATGAAGCCCACTTGATCATGGAGGATACACTTTTTGATGTGCTGCTGGATTCGGTTTGTCAGTATTTTACTGAGGATTTTTGCATAGACGTTCATCAGGGATATTGGTCTAAAATTATCTTTTTGTGTTGTGTCTCTGCCAGGCTTCAGTATCAAGATGATGTTGGCCTCATAAAATGAGTTAGGGAGGATTCCCTCTTTTCTATTGATTGGAATAGTTTCAGAAGGAATGGTAACAGCTCCTCCTTGTACATCTGGTAGAATTCGGCTGTGAATCCGTTTGCTCCTGGACTTTCTTTGGTTGGTAGGCTATTAATTATTGCCTCAATTTCAAAGCCTCCTATTGGTCTATTCAGGGATTCAAATTCTTCCTGATTTAGTGTTGGAAGAGTGTAAGTGTCCAGGAATTTATCCATTTCTTCTAGGTTTTCCAGTTTATTTGTGTACAGGTATTTGTAGTATTCTCTGATGGTAGTTTGTATTTCTGTGGGGTCAGTGGTGATATCCCCTTTTTCATTTTTAATTGTGTGTATTTGATTCTTCTCTCTTTTCTTTATTAATCTTGCTAGTGGTCTATCAATTTTGTTGATCTTTTCAAAAAACCAACTCCTGGATTCATTGATTTTTTGAAGGTTTTTTTTCTCTTTCTCCTTCAGTTCTGCTCTGATATTAGTTATTTCTTTCCTTCTGCTAGCTTTTGAATGTGTTTGCTCTTGCTTCTCTAGTTCTTTTAATTGTTGGTAGGGTGTCAATTGGTGGTAGGGTGTCAATTTTAGATCTTTCCTGCTTTCTCTTGTGGGTAATTAGTGCTATAAATTTCCCTCTACACACTGCTTTAAATGTGTCCCAGAGATTCTGGTATGTTGTGTCTTTGTTCTCATTGGTTTCAAAGAACATCTTTATTTCTGCCTGCATTTCTTTATGTACCCAGTAGTCATTCAGGAGCAGGTTGTTCAGTTTCCATGTAGTTGAGCGGTTTTGATTGAGTTTCTTAATCCCGAATTCTAGTTTGATTGTGCTGTGGTCTGAGAGACTTTTAAATTTTCTGTTGTTTTACATTTGATGAGGAGTGCTTTACTTTCAATTATGTGGTCAATTTTGGAATAAGTGTGATGTAGTGCTGAGAAGAATGTATATTCCGTTGATTTGGGGTGGAGAGTTCTGTAGATGTCTATTAGGTCTGCTTGGCACAGAGTTGAGTTCAATTCCTGGATTTCCTTTTTAACTTTCTGTCTCGTTGATCTTTCTAATGTTGACAGTGGCGTGTTAAAGTCTCCCATTATTATTGTGTGGGAGTCTAAGTCCCTTTGTATGTCTCTAAGGACTTGCTTTGTGAATCTGAGTATTCCTGTATTGGGTGCATATATATTTAGGATAGTTAGCTTTTCTTGTTGAATTGATCCCTTTACCATTGTGTAATGGCCTTATTTGTCTCTTTTGATCTTTCTGGGTTTAAAGTCTGTTTTATCAGAGACTAGAATTGCAACCCCCTCCTTTTTTTTGTTTTCCATTTGCTTGGTAGATCTTCCTCTATCCCTTTATTTTGAGCCTATGTGTGTCTCTGCATGTGAGATGTGTCTCCTGAATACAGCACCCTGGTGGGTCTTGACTCTTTATCCAATTTGCCAGTCTGTGTCTTTTAATTGGACCATTTAGCCCATTTACCTTTAAGATTAATATTGTTATGTGTGAACTTGATCCTGTCGTTATGATGTTAGCTGGTTATTTTGCTCATTAGTTGATGCAGTTTATTTCTAGCATCAATGGCCTTTACATTTTGGCATGTTTTCACAATGGCTGGTACCGGTTGTTCCTTTCCATGTTTAGTGCTTCCTTCAGGATCTCTTGTAGGGCAGGTTTGGTGGTGACAAAATCTCTCAGCATTTGATTGTCTGTAAGGGATTTTATTTTTATTTTATTTCTCCTTTATTGAAACTTAGTTTGGCTGCACATGAAATTCTGTGTTGAAAATTCTTTTCTTTAAGAATGTTGAATATTGGCCCCCACACTCTTCTGGCTTGTAGAGTTTCTGCCGAGACATCTGCTGTTAGTCTGATGGGCTTCCCTTTGTGGGTAACCCAGCATTTCTCTCTGGCTGCCCTTAACATTTTTTCCCTCATTTCAACTTTGGTGAATCTGGCAGTTATGTGTCTTGGAGTTGCTCTTCTCGAGGAGTATCTTTGTGGTAGTCTCTGTATTTCCTGAATTTGAATGTTAGCCTGCCTTTCTAGGTTGAGGAAGTTCTCCTGGATAATATCCTGCAGAGTGTTTTCCAACTTGGTTCTATTCTCCCCGTCACTTTCAGGTACACCAATCAGACGCAGATTTGGTCTTTTCACATAATCCCATATTTCTTGGAGGCTTTGTTCATTTCTTTTTACTCATTTTTCTCTAAATTTCTTTCTCACTTTTTCATTCATTTGATCTTCAATCACTGATATTCTTTCTTCCAGTTGATCGAGTCAGTTACTGAAGTTTGTGCATTTGTCACGTAGTTCTCGTGTCATGGTTTTCATCTCTCTCAGGTTGTTTATGAACTTCTCTGCATTGGTTATTCTAGTTATCCATTCTTCAAATCTGTTTTCAAGGTTTTTAGTTTTTTTGCGCTGGGTTCATAGTTCCTCCTTTAGCTTTGAGAAGTTTGATCGACTGAAGCCTTCTTCTCTCAATTCATCAAAGTCATTCTCCATCCAGTGTTGTTCCGTGGCTGGTGAAGAGCTGTGTTCCTTTGGAGGGGGAGAAGCACTCTGATTTTTTGAATTTCTAACTCTTCTGCACTGCTTTTTCCCTGTCTTTGTGCTTTTATCTACCTTTGGTCTTTGATGATGGTGATGTACAGATGGGATTTTGGTATGGATGTTCTTTCTGTTTGTTAGTTTTTCTTCTAACAGTCAGGACCCTCACCTGCAGGTCTGTTGGGGTTTGCTTGAAGTCTACTCCGGACCCTGTTTGCCTGGGTATCAGCAGTGGAGGCTGTAGAATAGAGAATATTGCTGAACAGCAAGTGTTGCTGTCTGATTGTTGCTCTGGAAGCTTCGTCTCAGAGACGTACCTGGCTGTGTGAGGTGTGGGGGATGTCTCCCAGTTAGGCTACTCAGGGGTAAGGGACCCACTTGAGCAGGCAGTCTGTCCATTCTCAGATCTCTAACTCTGTGCTGGGAGAATCACTACTTTCTTCAAAGCTGTCAGACAGGGACATTTACATTTGCAGATGTTTTTGCTGCTTTTTGTTTAGCTATGCCCTGTCCCCAGAGGTGGAGTCAACAGAGGCAGACAGGCCTCCTTGAGCTGGGGTTGGCTCCACCCAGTTCTAGCTTCCTTGCTGCTTTGTTTACTTACTTAAGCCTCAGCAATGGTGGGCACCCCTCCCCGAGCCTCGCTGATGCCTTGCAATTAGATCTCAGATTGCTGTGCTAGCAACAAGGGAGGTTCCATGGGCATCGGACCCTTGGAGCCAGGCACAGGATATAATCTCCTGGTGTGCCATTTGCTAACACCCTGGGTAAAGCACAGTATTAGGGTGGGAGTGACCCATTTTTCCAGGTGTTGTGTGTCAGGGTTTCCCTTGGCTAGGAGAGGGAATTCCCTTCTGCTTTGTGCTTCCAGGTGAGGCCATGCCTCACCCAGCTTTGGCTCTCACTTGTTGAGCTGCACCCACTGTCCTGCAGCGACTGACTGACACACCCCAGTGAGATGAACCCTGTACCTCAGTTGGAAATGCAGAAATCACCCGTCTTCTGTGTCACTTACGCTGGGAGCCGGAGGCTGGAGCTGTTCCTATTCAGCCATCTTGGGCACCCTCCAACATATTCTTTTAACAATGTGAAAAGAAGAAGATTGAATCAGTTAAAAATAACTATATATAAGATCTTCCATTTTTATGTAAGTCTAATTTCTAAATGTTTAACAAAACCAGTCATTTTCTACCATGTAAAGTGAAATTAATAAGTATTTTTATTTAAAACAAAATAATTAGAAAAAAATATTTATTCATTTATTTATGTTAAAATGTTTTAGGAAAATACTGTCAGGAATTTCAAGTAGATATTTCAGAGGAAAAATCTTTTATAAAATTGTGTTGCAAAGAAAAGGGAATGCTTATACACTGCTGATGGGAATGTAACTTTATTCAGGCACTGTGGAAAGCAGTTCAGAGATTTCTCAAAGACCTTCAAACAGAAATACCATTCAAACCACCAATCCCATTACTGGGTATGTATCCAAAGGAATATGAATTGTTCTGCTAAAAAGACACATGCAATTGTATGTTCATTGAAGCACTACTCACAATAACAAATGCATAGAATCAACCCAGATACCCATTAGTGGTAGACTGGATAAAGAAAATGTGGTTATATGTACCACAGTACACTATGCAGCCATAAAAAAGAACAAAATCACATCCTTTGCAGTGACATGGATGTAGCTGGAGGCCACTGTCTTAAGGTAATTAACACAGAAACAGAAAATCGAATACCACATGTTCTCACTTATACATGGGAGCGAAACACTGAGTACACGTGAACATAAGGATGGGAACAGTAGAGACAGGGAGCTACTAGAAAGGGTTGGGAGGGAGGGAGGTGGGCAAATGTTGAAAAACTACCATTAGGTATGATGCTCAAGTACCTGAGTTACAGGGTCATTCATACCTGAAATGTCAGCATCAAGCAATATGCCCATGTAACAAACCTGCACATGTACCCCCTGAACCTACAGTAAAACTTGAAATTAAAAAAAATCAAAATATATATGCTACAAATATATGAATTTTTAAAATCAGATATGTTTTCCTCACAGTGTTTAATTAATCTTAGTTTCTTAACAGATTTCTTTTTCTGCCTATAGTACAATGTAAAACATTCATCAGGGTAGTAATTTGAGGTTTAAAAAGTTTACCCATTAGAATTACATGTTTGGTATTAGTATTTTGTATTACACAGCTGAGGTAAATATAGCCATGCATTTAATATTATTTGTCCTTTCACAAATAAATATGTATATCTTAATTTCAAAAACCATTTTCTTTAATATCAACTGTTGCTGCACCCAGCTTCTAAACCCACAAAATTCCGAAGATTTTCAAATTTGTTCTTTTAATGAGGTTCTGTACATTTCTGCTTATATCTACTTGTTTATCTGGAGTCATCTTCGTAGGTGAAAAAAAGATTAAAGGCAACAATTTTAAAATAATTTTTAAAAACTTAGAGTGGGCATTAGCCAATTGAATAGAATAAAAATATGAAAAGTTGCATTATGTTTTTAGCTACATTTATATTTTCAGATAATTTTTATATATTAAACTAGCCTTTAGTTAACAAAAGTATCCAGATTATAATTTGTACCAAGATATTTATGTAAACCTTATTGGTCACATGATGTGAAGGGTGATTCTTGTCTATAATTTATTGATTCATTTATGTCAAAATAATATATAGAAATGCTTTATTAATTTAAAAATTATAGTAATTGTTATTTTTATGCTGTCATTTCAAATGATTAGAAGGTAATGAGTGTCACCCTGTGAAGTCAGGATATGTCTTGTATTGGCCTTTGTCCATGAGTTTTTCATTCTGCGGACTAATTTTTTTACATTTTTTTAAAAACTAGAAATGTAATGGAGATTAAGGGCAATGGGAGATGACTTGACAAAATATTTTAGCCAAGCTCAATTTTAGTAAGCCTATGGTATTCTCAGCTCTTATTTTTTGAACTATAATGAGAAGAATATGGCAGCTGTTTGTCATCCTATCTTTCTTCTAATAACTTTTGTTAATCATATTAATATGATCATTGTAATTTTATATTCATTTAATCATGTAACTGACTTCTCATTGTAGCATTTGTTCATCTCAGTTATGCTACCACAATTTGAGTGTTTTATCTATTGGTATTTCTAATACTTTAAAATGAAATTTTGTGAAAAAGTACATAAAAATTATTTGGCTATTCCTACCTGTTGGTGTTGAATAAGATTTAAAACCAGCAATATATGGAAATGTTTTGCTCTGAATTTTAATTTTCTTTTGAGAGGAGTTCAAGGATGTGACCATAAATTGTGATTATCATATTAGTAATAATAGCAATAACAACATTATGGTGGATCATTACTTTTTAAAAGTGCTTTTGTATTCTTTTAGTTCTATCTCTCCCTGTCTTTCACACACACAAAGAATAGAAAAGTTATTAACTTCTGTTTCACAAATGGAACATTATGATTAAAGAGGTCTAATAATTTGGGTATGATTGCAAAATTACTAACTATCAGTCCTAGGGTTCAAACCCAGCACTTCGGATATCAAAATGCAGTAACTTTTCAGTATAATCATGAAGATGCTTTGGATTATTTCTTCTGACAAGTGATAGAGTGAAATAGTAATTGAAAATCGATAAAAAGTGATTCTAGTATTATTGATTCATGTATTGGTGTGCCTATCTTGAATATTACTTATTTATATTGTATAATATTTTTTATTTTAAAAGGATTATACACCTTGTCTGGCAATTACCTTTACATGATAGTATTTGAGAGTAAAATATGTAGCAGGAATTAATAGAAAATGAATAAAAGTATAGCAAAGTACTTTTGTATAATATAGTATTCACATTGTTAATCTTTAAAGTTCTGAGGTTTTAAACTTAATTCACATACATCAAACTTTGGTAAAAAAGAAAAATGTTTCCGTCTATATAAATATAACTAAAGCCATTAGCTATGAACAAATCTTGGTAATTGAAAGAGAACTGTACTTTTTGGTTTTACATGACTGTTTTGTGATCATTTGAAACACAATTCAGTAATTTTTACTGTCAATTTTTACCATTTTTCTTTTGCCAAAATGGTCCATGATGCACTGTAATCAGTTAAATGCTCAATATTTTACCAAATACACTGGATGATATCAGTTTCTTGCATACCCATACATCTTTCCATCTATAATTAGTTCAAAAAATGAAGAATTTATATACCAGTATTTCAATATTAGCGATGGGTCCTAAACAGCAGATCCTGCTTATGAACTCATTTAAATCTCATAATGACCTTAGATGGACATACCATTATTATCAGTATCACAAATGAGGAACAGACACCAAAAGCATAACTGTTTGCCCATGCAATTATACAAATGTGGTTTATAGCACTACCATAATCCTTGATTGATTGATTGATTGATTGATGGATGGATGGAGACAGGGTCTTACTCTGTCACCCAGGCTGGAGTATTTCTTTATTTTCAGTTTTTTCCTACTGTCACTTCTTTAATCCCCTTTTGCCTAAATGGCACAAATGCCTCTCCTTTTAGATATCTGAGATCAGTGTGAAAGATCTACTGAAAATCTGCATTCAATTATAATGATATAAACCTATACTTTTCAAGTTTCTAGAGAATATTCTAAAATGTAGTGATATTTTAAAAACATTCCTTATACTTTGGAGTTCAAGTAGTGTCCTAAGTGTTCATGATGATAGACTTTATAAGAGGCCACTGACTTATATGCTTGAATAGTATCTGGGTATATGCAAAAAGAGTTAAAGTGAGCAAAGTGCAGAGCTAATTTTTACATAAATCTAGTTGGCTTTCGTTTTTTCGCATAAAGGAATATGCTTATTCCTGGAAAATGTACATGTATTACCCAGGTTTACCCAGTTCTCTATTATGTCCTTATATTTTAGATTTTCATTTTGTATTTAATATAAATGTAAAAACGTGTTAATATGTTCAAGTGAGAGAAAGAGAGGAGCATAAACACAATTGGATCTTTGGCACATCTACCACCTTATACCCAACTTAATCATTTTCAATATATTCATTTTAATTTATATTTTTGAATACTCAAGCAGAAAACCACATTCATTGTATTGGCCAAAGAAAAGATAGAGAGATTTAATCTACAAATGCTTAGCTTACATCAGGCAAAGATAAAAAATTGTCCCAAGTTACTGTGACAAAAGTTTCACAGTAGTTAGCTTTGAGGAAAACAGTAAAATACTTGATTTATAGTCATAGTACATGAAAGTTTCCACCTATTAAATGTAAAAGAAACTGTACCACTGAAGTCAGTACCATAAAGATGTTACAAACATATATTTGGTAGTCACAAACCATCATCTGCCAAAATAATACTGTTATTTTTTTTTTTATTTGAGACAGAGTCTCACTCTGTTTTCCAAGGTGGAGTACAGTGGTGCGATCTCGGCGCACTGCCACCTCCACTTCCCAGGTTTAGGCAATTCTTCTGCCTCAGCCTCCTGAGTAGCTAGGACAACAAGCATGCGCCACCATGCCCGGCTAATTAGAAATGGGATTTCACCATATTGGGCAGGCTGGTCTCAAACTCCTGACCTCGTGATCCACCTGCCTTGGCCTCCAGAAGTTCTGGAATTACAGGCATGAGCCACCTTGCTAGGCCCATTTCATAGGTTTTATGTTTACTTTGTAATTTTAGGTTATGGTGTAATTGAGTATGTAAGTATAAGAAATGTATGCCCAAAGTTTTGTACATTTTAAGTAACATAATATAAATTCTGGTAATATTAGGATCCTCAAGATTTTTTTTCCCCTTTAAAGAATAATCATATGTAAGAAATGCTAATATAATCCAAACTAACAAATTAATGCTACTACTACTAATACTATTTATTACAAATTACTACTATATATATTTTACTTTGTTACATAAGAGGTGCACATTATTCAAAAATTAAGGAAAATTTTCCTAAATAATCTAAAATGTAAATTAGCAGAATCACAAATGTAAGCCTAATACATATATGCCCCAATTTTTGTACATTTTAAGTAACATAATAGAAATTCTGGCAATATTAGGATCCTCAAGATTTTTTCCCTTTAAAGAGTCACTAATCGTATGTCAGTAATGATGATGTAATTCAAACTAATAAGTTAATGCTACTAATAATAATGGTAATATTTATTACAAAGTACTACTATATATATATATTTTGCTTTGTTAAGAGGTGCACACATGATTCAAAAATCAAGGAAAATTGTGCCAAATAATCTAGAATGTAAATTACCAGAATCACATAATTTTGCCATCTTAAAATATTGAAGCTCAAACTCTGAAGATTAGCGACTCGTCCAAAGTGACAAAAATTGTAACAAAGAGCTGGAATTAGAATCTACATCTCCTAATTCATGCTTCAGTTTCCTACTGTAGCTGTCAGCTTGTACCTCTTGGCATTATGAACTATATAAAGGAGAAATATGATATGTGAAATAACTATAGCATAAAAATTGCCCAACCCTCATACCAACTACTTTTGTTATAGCTTTTTTCCTTATGGTATCTTATTATGCAGTTTAGCCACATATTTTCATTGCACATTTATACATCCCACTCTTCACAGTGTCATACATATTCCATTTATTTCAATTTACTTCCAGTAGATTAAATGTGGCTCAGTCACAGTACGATTAAGGATGACAACCTCTCTGCATATTTAAGAGAAACTTGAACAATGTAAATCAGTTATACTATTTTCCATGTTAAAGAATGAAATCTTGACATCCTCTGTAATAGTACAACCACAAAATTCTCCACCAATATTTTAAGGCAGAACATCTAGCTTAGGCTCATATACTGAATATTTTCTTGCAATGCTAGCCAATGCATCTTGGTTTCTGTGACAATTTAATGCTGCAAAGATAAAAGTTTAATGAACCTTAAAATATTCTTCACCCACCCCTAATATGGCTTTAGGCATACTGAACTACTTTAGTTATTTTAACACATCGTGCCCCAAATTCCTCTGTGACTTTATTCTATATTCTTACTTGCAGGAATTTTTACCCAATCTACTCCCAATTTACTAGTAAATTACTGCAGAAATTTTAAGACATCAAATTTCACTAGCTGTGTAGTATCATTAAATCCTGGAAATTTAATTAATGGGATTGTTTCTTTTTGGCATCAACATATCTCACACAGGCATCTCCATATTATACAAACATTTTGTACATATTTATCCTGCTAATTGACAATATGAATAGTATAATTTGTGGTTTTTTTTTTTATATCTGTTACATTGGATTATAAATACTTTGAATCCATTGTGTCTTATTCATCTTGGCATTTCCAGTATCAACTGTAGTGATTGGTAGAAAGGAGATGTTAAATAAAAATAGCACAAATCAATCTGATTCAAATTGGAAATGTATTTTAATGCTCTAGAAATGATGGTGATCTTCAATTAGAGCTCCAAAGGCTACATCACTTCTCATATATAGAAACTAACGATATCTACATAGCCCTCACTGATAGAGAGGAAGTTTCTCCTGACGGATAGCAAGCAAAGAAATCTGAGACTTTGATTGCATGTGGCCCAGGTCCCTGGTAATGCGGGAGTTCTTTGATAGAAAGAGCAAACCAAAAAGACCAGGAAATAATACTACCACCTCCATCCGCTGCTTACTCTTAGTTTAAGAGTTTAAAAAAAAAAAAAAAAAAGTTTCCCTCCACCCAGCTCTGATGCTATGGCAGGAGGTTCTGCCCACAGGAGAGGCTGGCCACAGGTCAAAGAGCTCTGCAGATTTGTCTGAGATGACTGGGTTTACTTTTTACAGAAAGCATAGAATTCCATGCCTACGGACCCTATTAAAAATAATGAAGATCTTGGTGGGCAGTAACTAAGAAGAGACTAGTAGACCCATAATATACACAAAACTACAGAGCAGCCAGAAATTTGATAGAATCAGGAAGAGAGATAGCCCAGGATGTCCCTATGGAGATCACAGTCAACTCAGGGCTTCTGGAAGACTGTGTGCATGTGCTGGGTTGCCCTCAATCGGGAGCAATCCGAGCAGGACAAGGCATGGAAATGAAGTCATTCTCCAAGCTATATGCAGACCCATCAACACAGGGCAGAAACGAACACAAGGAGCTTAAGCACAACTTCTAGCAAAAGAGTGACTGAACAGCAAATTATCCTGACATGGAGTTGACTTCTAGAGAAGTTAAACGTAAAGATAAAATAACACTTATCCTCAGCTTTCTGGAAGACTGTACATGCCCAACGAAGTCTGCACCCTCTAAAGTACAATAAGAGACGGAACCTCCAAGCTGGTAGTCCTTCGTTGAATGTGAGACAAACATACATAAACGCCCTAAATAATGCTTGCAGCCTCCAAGCCACACACACATGTCTAACAGTAAAAGGGTAAAACTCCAATTGGCTAAGGAGAGCTTATGCAAAATGTTTCAACAGTAAATAGCTATATTCTTCCTGGGACAACCTCTAGATATTAGACTCAAAGATTAAAAATAAGAGAAAAATGTGATCAGGGAAAACACTGCAAGGAAAATATACTTCACAGTGTTAATTCAGGCAAATCACTATGCAAACAAATGACCAACTGAACAGCAGCAATAATAACCACTGCCAGATGGAGGGGTGGGTAATGTATTCAGAGGTGCGACAACATATTACTGAAAATATCCAGCTTGCAACAGAAATATATGACACATGCAAAGAAATAAGAAAATATGACCCACACACAGTGAAAAAGCAAACAAGAAAAATTATCTTTGATGGGGCTTACATGGTAGATTTAGCCAACAAAGACTTCAAAGCAGCTATCAGAAACATGCTCAAAGAATTAAAGGACACTACGATTAAATAAAGGAAGGCATGATGACAATTTCATATCAAATGGAGAATATCAACAAGATACAGATATAAGAAATACAAAGGAAATTATATAATGAACTGAAATGAAAAATTCACAGGAGGAGATTAATAGTACTGACACGTGACAATATTGGTGTATCTTGAAAACATGCTAAGTGAAAAAACAAGTCATAGTATCTGTAATATTCCATTTATATGAAAAGTCTAGGCAGTTTATTAGTAGATTAGTGATTGCCTAGGATTTTGAGGGTTATTATGGGTCAAATTATCACTCACCACCCAAATCCATATGTTGAAGTTCTAACTTGCAGTACCTTAGAATATGACCTAATTTGGAAATAGTATAACGTATTCTATATGGGAATGAAAACAGGCATTAGGTAAAAAATGAAGCTAAATAAAGTATGGACTTCAGTTAATAAATCACTATTTTCATTAATTGTGACAAATGTCAGATCTTAAGCTGTTAGGAGAAACTGCGTGTGGGATATATGGGAACTCGTGCAATCTTGCAGCTTTTCAGCGAATTTAAAACTACTCAAAAGTTTAAGAATGAGACTGGGGCATACAAAAAGATTTTATCCTGAATATTATAGAGCATGTTAAGAAATTTGGATTTTAAGAATTTTGGGAAATAATTGAAAGATTAATTATTAAAAATTAATCACTTTAGAGGAGTCCATTAATACAGTAGATCCCACTGGTTTTAGGCAATATTTGTTCCCTAAAAGTACCACGTGCTTGATTTCATGGGAAATCAAGTAATACTTTTTTCTTTTCTGTAGTCATGTAGTGAGGATTTATATTTTATTTTTGGACATTATATCTGCATCCACAGTTCTGGTAGCTCAAACTACGCAATGATGCACAAACACAGAGACATAAACATAGACATATGCAACTTGGACTGATCAGGAATATGTCTCTTGGATCTTCAGAAAAGAGAAGGCTTAAGAAACTGTATATAATATGATATATCTTCTACAGACCTTGTTTTTTACTTACATAGTGTATTTTAAAGATAAATATAGAACATTTAAAAAAGAATATAAACACCTAAATATGGTCTTGCACACAATAGTGACATTACCTACATTCGCATAGAGATTGGATTCACTAATTGCTATGTGAGTTTTCCAGCTTAATCTCAGGAGAAGCCTTTATATTTTTTCAACCACAAGACTTCGGAACTATTCATATCACTACTTGCTTTCTCCTGATTTAAGAGTGCCATTTGTTTTTAAATCATATGACTGCGTAGTTGCAGATTCCTTGGTAACTAAGGATTTAAGGAATTATAAATATATCCCATGACTGGAGTCTTTCAAAGGAGATGATATATTTTCACTAAGAAGATATCTATCAATGTTTCATTATTAAACTTAATTATTAAGCAACACTTCAGAAGAAAAACTTGTCTGTACATATAACTTTCTCAAAGCTTGATAGCAAATTTATCCTTTGCTGTTCATCCATTTATATATTTACAGTAAAGGCAAAAATAATGAAATCTGTGATACAGACTTTACTGGGTTTGAGCCATCATGAAGATTTTCTCTGCCAACAGAAGAATGCATTTCATAATTAGGTAAAGAGTCACTCCCCAATCCTCTCTTTTAATAAAACATCACAAAGAGGGAATTTGAGTGATATAAAACAGTTTTAGAATTTAACTGTTTTAATGATTGGATTTCATTTAAATAAATACATGCATACCTTCATACACAATTGTAAGTGTGATTTTTATATATTTTATTTTTTTCTGATGTAAGAAATAAGCCAAAAATAATCATATGCAGGATATTATAGTTTAAGAAGCAATATAAATTCAGATATATATATATCTGAAAAGAAAAAAAATATATATATATATACTTTTAAGTTTGGGGTACAAGTGCAGGTTTGTTACATAGGTAAGATTGTATCATGGAGGTTTGTTGTACAGATTATCACCCAGTTAGTAAGCCTAGTATGAAATATATATTCACTTTTTGCTTTTCTTATTGCCAGTAAAGATAATTATAACATCACTTAATCTGTACAATTAATTAAAAGTATGCTGTATAACACAATGAAATATTTTTTCCCAAAACAATGATAGGTTTGACACGCATATTGCTGCAAATTTTAAAATTTCTACTCATATAAATGAGGGATATTTCAGACAAATTTCAGGCCTTACTCTCTGAAAAAATATATGACTCAAAGAAGAATAATTGTCAACGTTGTAACTCAGGAGTATGTGAAAACTGAGGGGCAGCTCTCCACATGTGAGATAGGCCGATTGTTCAAATACAGACCCTCTAGGAAAAAAAATACATGAAAATAAATTTTGCATTGTTGATAATTTCATTTAACTAAAATAGTACTTTTTTCTCTCTGAACACATTTTTAAGGTAGGAGGATTAGCAAGTCATATTAAAGTTAAAAGAGGTATTAAAATGTATGGCATTGTATAAAAAATAATCTTTTTTTCGGGGAAACTAATTGTATTATACATGAATAATTGCATTATACATGAGTGATTGTATTAACACATCGACCCCATTAGATGGTTACTAAACCTGGACCGGTCATTCTGGATGCTCTGCTATTCACCAATTATTTTTATGTTTTTCTTTATTGGATTTTAAAATCTGTCCAGTTATGGAACAAAAACACAATGTAATCTAGGAGAAAATCATATGAAAGTAAAAAAAAAAAAAAAGGCAAAAAATGTGACTCCTGTTAAGGATTTGATCACTTAATTTATCTTTAGATTACTTCTATTGTGTTATTAGAAGAACAGTTGTTTAAACTGCAAGCTGTCTGTGATGCATTCTACCCTTTATTACTCAAGTGGTTATTGTACAAATATTCACTTTTCATAGTTAATTGACCCCTATACTTTCTAACAGTCTGTCAGCCTTTCCTTTCTTTTTCATTTCCCCTTATTAAATTAAATGATTGATTATTTTAGGAACACTCCCCTAAGACCCGTAGATGATTTATATATGTGTCACAGATCTCTGGCAAGACCCATGTGTTCTTTATTCTGCTCCTTCAACTGGGCAATTACACAAAACTGTATTACCTCAAAATAAAGTAGAATTATCTTGCAGTAAATTCATGATTTCAAATCTAAATTGAACACAGCAAACTGCCCAGATATTACACTTGAGACTTCTCAGTTTCACTCATTGTCACTTTCTTCAACATTAGGTTTTTTCACTTTTCTTCATCCTCCTCTGATTTCTGCAACTTGCCACCCAGCTCCAATCTTACACAGACTATAAAATCACTATCCATGAATTTCTCCCTCTTCTTTCAATCTAAGTCCGCGCCCATCTGCACTCTTGTCTTCTCTTACATTAGAGAACCTTCTTTCTGTCTAATTTCCCAAAGGGCTCCGGATTCTGCAACTTTTATGTTTTTCTGTAACTTTGTTTATTAATAGTACATGTTATTTTTTATACAATTGACTTTTCTCCACCAATTTTGTCCTAAGAGCTTAAATCATGCTCAATTCTCTACTGTTACATAACACAACAACAACATCCTTGCTATGCTATCTCCCTATAAATCTCTTGCTCAAATAAAAAGTTGTTTTCTAAAAGTTACTGTCTAAAACCGGTTTCCTTTTTTTTTCTTTTTGTTTAGCCCCAACACTAGTTGTTCAAATGGTCCATATCTTGCTAAATACACTGGACATTTTCTAACCTTAATCTTGTAAAACATTTCAACAGTATCTAATGAAGTATTCTTTTCTTTTTAAAAGTCAATTCTGTTTCTTTGGTTTCGGTGAAACTGTGTTGTCTTGGTCTTTCTTCTGCCAGTTTCTTTGCTCAATTTTGTCTACTCTCAAGAATCTTCCTTCCTAATGGTTACTTTTAGGTCTATAATCCATTTTGTCTTAATTTTTGTATATCTTGCAAGGTATGGATCAAGACTGGCTCTTTCTTTTTTTAAGACAGGAATCTGATTCTCCCAGCATCATTTGATAAAATGCTCTTTCCCACTGAATTGCCTTTACACTGTTGTCAAAATTAATTGATCATGTAACTAAGGGTCTATTTGTAGACTCTGAATTCTGTGTCATTTACAAATGTGTCTTTTTGTCTTACCAATACCACCACTCTTGTGATTACTATGGCATCATAACAAGTATTGAAGTCAGAGAGTGTTAGAACTCCAATTGTATTACCATTTTTTTGTAGCGTTTTCACATGATTTGTAAAACCATCTTGTCTATTTCTATAAAATACCTGATAGAAATTTCACTGGAACTATACTTAATCTATAAATCAATTTGTGGAGGATTAATATCTGAAAGTATTCATTCAAATGGTAGGGGTTTTAGCATGATTAAAAGCTGTTTGAAAGGACCAAAATGTTACAGAAAAGCCAATAGTGTAAAAGAGGAAAAGTATTATTAATGATCCATGACTACAATCTATTTGTTGGATATTCTTTAATTTATCTCAACAACCTTTTGAAGTTTTAAATGTATGGGTCTTGCAAATTTTGTGTCAGATTTACCCAAATTACTTTATATATTTTGTTACTGAAATACTATAAACATGTGAAACACATGTAATAGTTTTAATATTTTTAGTAGATTTAATAGGATTTTCCACAGACAATTATGTCATTAGTCAATACTTTTATTTTTTCCTTTTCAGTCTGAGTGCCTTTCCTTTATTTTCCTTGTCTATTTCACCATTTTAAAACCTTCGGTACAATGTTGCATGGAAATGGAGAAAGTGTATATCCTTGTTTCCATACAAGGCTGTGCTAGCTATAGACTTTTTATAGGTGCAACTATTTTTGAAAAATGTGTTAAAATATATGTAACTTCAAACTTAACATTTTAACCCATTTTAAAAATATAATTCAGTAGTATTAAATATACTCACAATGTTATGTAACCGTTATCCTTATTCCTTACCAGAACTTTTTAATTATCCCAAACTGAAACTCACTACCCACTAAACAATAATTGCCTATTTCCTCCTTCCCACAGCCTCTGGTAACCACTCTTCTACTTTCTGTCTCTATGAATTTCAATTTATATATCATATAAGTGGAATCAAACAATATTTGTCCTTTTTTATCTGGCTTATTTCAATTAGCATAATGTTTGAGTTCATTTATGCTGTATCATGTATCAGAATTTCAGAATTTCATTCATTTTAAAGATTGAATAATAATTTTATGGATATACCACATTTTGCTTATTCATTCATTAATATATGAATATTTGAGATACTTCAACTTTTGGCTATTAATAATGCTCCTATAAACATTAGTGTTAAGATATCTGCCTGAGTTCCTACTTTGTTTTTTTTTTTTTTTTTTTTTTTTTTGAGACGGAGTCTTGCTCTGTCACCCAGGCTGGAGTGCAGTGGCCGGATCTCAGCTCACTGCAAGCTCCGCCTCCCAGGTTTATGCCGTTCTCCTGCCTCAGCCTCCCGAGTAGCTGGGACTACAGGCGCCTGCCACCTCGCCTGGCTAGTTTTTTGTATTTTTTAGTAGAGACGGGGTTTCACCGTGTAGACCAGGATGGTCTCGATCTCCTGACCTAGTGATCCGCCCGTCTCGGCCTCCCAAAGTGCTGGGATTACAGGCTTGAGCCACCGCGCCCGGCCAAGAGTTCCTGCTTTCAATTCTTTTATTTATACCTAGAAGTAGTAGTGCTTGATCATATGTCAATATGATCATATCTCAATTTTGTGTCTAATATTCTGAGGAACTACCATATCATTTTCTACAGTAGCTTTATCATTTTATACTTTTACAAGGCAGTGCAAGGAATTATAATTATTTCATATTCTAATATGTGCATTTTAAACTAATAGCCCTCCTAATGGGTATGGAGTGGTGTCTTCTGTTTTGTCACCACAGAAAGAAAACTCATACCCAATAAACTGTCACTTCTCCGCCGCCTGTAATCATTAAACTTCTTTCCATCTCTATGAATTTGCCTATTCTGGATATGTCATTGATTCTGGAATAATTCATAAAATATGTCATATTCACATTCAAAATTACTTCATGTTGCAACATGTGTCAGTACTTCTTTCCCCTGCCCCCCTGCCTCAGCCTCCCGAGTAGCTGGGATTACAGGCATGTCCCACCACACCTGGCTAATTTTGTATCTTTAGTAGAGACGGGATTCTCCATGTTGGTCAGGCTGATCTCTCATTCCCAACCTCAGGTGATCCTCCCGCCTAGGCCTCCCAAAGTGCTGGGATTACAGGGATGAGCCACCGTGCTCAGCCACTTCCTTTGCTTTTATAGATGAATGATATTCCATTGTTTGCTGTACCACATTTTGTCTGTTTATCACCTGATGGCTATTTGGATGACTGCTTTTCTACCTTTTGACTACTGTGAAGAGCACCACTAAATTTGTATAAAAGTATTGATTTGAACAACTACTCTTAATTCTTTTGAGTTTATACTAAGGAATAAAATCCCTGGGTCATACGGTAATTCTATTTTTAACTTATGTAGGAACTGTCATTCTTTTCCACAGGGGTCACACTATTTCATATTTCTATAAACAACATATGAAGATCGTAATGTTTCCACATCCTAAATGATACTTGTTTTTTCTCAGGTTTTTATTATTGTTGTTCTGCTCAGGGTGAAGTGGATCTTACTGTGGCTTTGATTCGGATTTCCCCATTGACTAATGATATTGGGTATATTTTTATGTATTTGTTTAATATTTTCTTTAAAGAAATGTCTATTCACATCCCTTGTCCATTTTTAAATTGGTTGCTTGTCTTTTTGTTGTTGAGTTATGAGAATCCATTATATAGTTACATTATGAACACAGGATGTATATTCATTTATTTAGTTTTTTAAATTTGTTTTCAGTAATATTCTGTAGTTTAGAGTATAAGAATCTTTCACCTTCTTGGCTAGTGTATTCATTGATTAAGTTTATTTCTAAATATTTTAATCTTTTATATGTTCTTGGAATTGAACTGAGATTTTAATTTTTAAAATTTGTTTATGGCTGGTATATAGGTACACAATTGATTTTAGTGTGTTGATATGTATTCTACAACCATGTTGGGTTTGCATATTAATGCTAATAGTTTTTTTTTTTTTTTTTACTATTCTTAAGAATTTTCTATATACAGCATCATGATGTCTTTAAATATAAATAGATTTAATTTTTATTTCTAATAGGGATATATTTTATTTTTCTTGCATAACTTTCTGTCTTAAACTTCCAGTGCAGTGATAAAAACAGATTTCTTTGTCTAGTTTCTACTATTAAGGGTAAAACTTTCCATCTTTTGCTATTGAATATAATATAGCTGTGGGTTTTCACAAATGCACTTTATCATGTTAAAGAAGCTCCCTTCTATTCATAGTTTCTTGAGTGTTGTTTTTATATAAGTGTATTAGAGTTTTCCAAATGTTGTTTTTCTTCATCAATGAATCATGTAGTTTTTTGGTCTCATTCAATTAAAGTTACATGAATTGGTTTTCTTTTCCTTTTGATGGAGTTTTTTGTTCTTGTTGCCCAGGCTGCAGTGCAATGGCACAATCTTGGCGCATTGCAAGCTCCCGGGTTCAAGTGATTCTCCTGTCTCAGCCTCCCAAGTAGCTAGGATGACAGGTGCCCGCCACCACACCCAGCAAATTTTTGTATTTTTAGCAGAGATGGGGTTTCACCATCTTGGCCAGGCTGGTCTCTAACTTTTGACCTTCATAATCTGCCAGTCTCAACCTCCCAAAGTGCTGGGATTACAGGTGTGAGCCACTGTGCTCGGCCTACAAGGATTGGTTTTCTATGTTAAAACTCCTTGCATTTCTATGATATATCCCCCTTGGTGAGGGTATATAATGTTTTTACCATTTTTAATATGCTGCTTTTATATTTGCTATAGTTTATATATTATGATATAGATTCAAATCTTTTCAATACATTATAATTAGTTTTTAGTTATATTGTAAAAGTTTTTAAACTTAGTTTTGTTGATTATTATATTTCAATTCTCTATTTCATTTATATTTTTCAACATATTATAGATGTATTGAAAAGTTTTGCAACTATATCCACAAAATATATTGGTCTATAGTTCTCGTTCCTTTTGTTTAAATTTGGTATTAAGGGTAATACTGTTCTCATAGAATGAGCTAGAAAGTACTCTTTTATCTTCTATTTGAGAAAGACTGATATTATCTGAAAATTCCAAAACTTTATTTAAATGTCTGTAGAATTTGCCAGTGCAGCCTTCTGGTCTTGCGTTTTATTTTTGAGGAGGTTTTGACTATGAATTCAATCGCTTTGCCTATGATAAGTCCAGACAGATTTTATATTTCCTCCTGACTCATTTTTGGTAGTTTGTGTTTTTTTCAAGAATTTGTTTAGTTTGTTTTGGTTATATAAATTATTGGTATAGAACTGTCTAAGTATTCCTTAGTATTCTCTTATAAATCTTTATATCCTTTTATTCCTGTTAAAATAACAGTAATGTCCCCATCTGCAATTTCATTTCTAATTTTAGTGATTTGAGTATTCTTTCCTGGTGTTTTTGTTTTTTAATCAGTCTAGCTAAAGGTTTGTCAATTCAAAGAACCAACTTTTAGTTTTGTTGATTCTCTCTATTGTATTTTAATCCTAGATTTAATTTGTTTCCACTCTAGTCTTTATTGTTTTCTTCCTTTCAGTTTCATGTTTAGTTTGTTCTTTTTCTGATTCCTTAAGATGTAACATTAGGTTATTGATTTGGAAACTTTCTTAGTTTTTAATGTAGGTACTTATTGATATAAATTTCTCTCCAAGCACTCCTTTACTGCAGTCTGTAAGTTCTGGCATACTGTGTATCTTTTTTATTTGTCTCAACATTTTTTTTTATTTAGAATTTACCTTGTGATTGCTTCTTTGACTCATTGGTGTTTAAGAGTGTGTCATTTAATTTTCACATATTTATGAACTCTCCACTTTTTTGTTACTTATTGTGATCCATAAAGATAGTTTATATGACTTCAATTTTTTTAACATTAAGACTGCTGTGGCCTAATACATGGTTTGGCATAGAGGATGTTCCATGTAAACTTATTAAGAATGTGTATTTTGTTGTTGGTATTTTGCTGTTATTGGATGGACTATCCTGTGCATGTCTGTTAGGTCTTGTTTGTAGTGTTAAGTCACCTTGTGAAGCAACTTCATAGAGCATTGGTTACCAACTTTTCTTGAGTCTGGTGAGACAAGACACTCATGTACAAGTTACCTGAAGTGAGTATATTACTTACAGATATGCAGCAAGGGAGAACAGAGCCTAGTATACAATGAAAACTAGCATTCCAAGACAGGGAAGCTGCCCAGGGTGGCTATAGTCTTATCTGTGGAGGCTCAACTGGTACCACAGTGGGGGGACCCTATAAAGCAGCCTGCCAATTCCTTCCCCAGTCTCTTCTTTCCCAGGCTTTTTCATCTGTCTGCTACTTGCCCTGGATGGTATCCATTGTCCCAGACTACTGTGGTAGTGTATTTTCCTATGGATGCTTTTGCCAAGTGTGATATAAGGAGCTGTTCTTGGCCTGAGAATATTTCTAGGCAGTTGAAAACAAAGGCAGACTTCATATCCAATCCCTCAGCAACCCACCAAACATGTCAACACACATCATATGTCTTTGAAAACAGTCATTGGTGCCCTCTCTGACACAAGCTAGCCACTCTAGGAATGTAGACCACTTATCTCCACAAATAACACCCAGCTAGAGACTGGGAGATGATAGAAGGTAAGTTAAAATATCATCAGTTCTCTTGCTAATATTTGGCAGTGTTTTTTTTTGTTTGTTTGTTTGTTTGTTTGAAATGGAGTTTCCCTCTGTTGCCCAGGCTGGAGTGCAGTGGGGCGATCTCGACTCACTGCAACCTCTGCCTCCAAGATTCAAGCAATTCTCCTGCCTCAGCCTCTCAAGTAGCTGGGATTACAGTCACCCACCACCATGCCCGGCTAATTTTTGTGTTTAATAGAGACGGAGTTTCGCCACATTGGGCAGGCTGGTTAGCAGTTTCTTTTATCATTATACATTCCCCTATTTATGATGAGTTTTTGATTAGCCGTCCAGAGCTTTGAGAACAGTTGATTCTGACAGGTTTTGTTAATTTTATCATTGCTTTTGTAGAGGGACTGAGTTTTGGAATTCTTACCATCATTGTTGATGTCATCCCCAGGGCTATACTCTTAATCACTTCTGTTTAGCTCTTCTGTTGTGAGGTACTATGTACCCTGACTTTTAACTCTTCTTCACCCTTACTTCATGTATTTTCTCTTATGTTTTGTTATCCAGACAAACTGACCATTTTTAGTTCTTCAAGCTGGCAACACTACATTTCTTCTTACTGTGATATTTTCTCCTGACAAATTCACTTTTCTCTGCTATCCTATGTATCTAATTAGTTCCTATTTTTCTCTGTAACTCAATTATTATTGATTCCTGAGCAAAGATGCCTGTGACTTCCCAGAGTAGGCCAATTAGGCATATTGTATTTCTTAGCACTATGTATGCATCCTTGTAAAACATTCATGGTTTTATGTCCATTTGATTCTTGTTTTAATTTGGTTGAACGAGGCCAAATTCTGTGTTCTTTTGTATTAATCCATTCTCTTGCTGCCAATAAAGACATACCCAAGACTGAGTAATTTATAAAGGAAAGAGGTTTAATGGACTCACAGTTCCACATGCTGGGAGACCTCACAATCATGGCAGAAGATGAAGGAAAAGCAAAGGACATCTTACATGATGCCAGGCAAGAGAGCATGTGCAGGGGACTCCCCTTTATGAAACCATCATTCTTATGAGAAGTATTCACTATTACAAGAACAGCACAAGAAAAACCCACCCTCATGATTCAATTACCTCTCACTGGGTCCCTCCCAAGACACATGGGGATTATTACATTTCAAGGTGAGATTTGGGTCAGGACATAACCAAATCATATCATTCTGCCTCTGGCCCCTCCAAAATCTCATGACCTCACATTTCAAAATCATTATGTCTTCCAACAGTCCCCCAAAGTCTGGACTCATTCTAGCCTTAACTCAAAGGTCCAAGTCCAAAGTCTCATCTGAGACAAGGTAAGTCTCATCTGAGACAAGGTAAGTCTCTTCGACCTATAATCCTGAAAAATCAAAAGCAAGTTAGTTACTTCCTAGATATAATGGGGGTACAGGCATTAGGTAAATATACCCATTTCAAATGGGAGAAATTTGCTAAAAGGAAGGGCTACAAGCTTCATGCAGTCTGAAATCCAACAGGGCAGCCAAAACTTAAAGCTTCATAATGATCTTCTTTGACTCTGTCTTCTATCCAGGTCATGCTGATGCAAGAGGTGGGCTCCTATGGCCTCGGGCATCTCTGCCTCTGTGTCTTTGCCGGATATATTCCCCCTCCAAGCTGTTTCCATAAGCTGGCATTTTGTGTCTTGTCTTTTCTAGATGCATGGTGCAAGCTGTCAGTGGATCTACCATTCTGCAGTCTGAAAGACAGTGGCCCTCTTCTCACAGCCCCACTAGGCAGTGCCCCATGGGGACTCTGTGTGGGGGCTCCAACCCCACATTTCTCATCCATGCTGACCTAGCAGAGGTTCTCCATGAGAGCCCTGCCTCTGGAGCAAACTTCTGCCCAGATATCCGGGTGTTTCCATATGTCCTTTGAAATCTATGCAGAGATTCCCAAATCTCAGTTCTTGACTTTTGTGCACCTGCAGGCCAAAAACCACGTAGAAGCCACTAAGGCTTGCAGCTTGTACCCTCTGAAGCAATGGCCTGAGCTCTGTGTTGCCCCCTTTTAGCCACACCTGGGGTATAGGGCACCAAGTCCCAAGACTGCGCAAAGCAGCATGGACCTGGGCCTGGAACACAAAACCATTTTATCCTCCTAGGCCTCTGGACCTGTGATGGGAGGAGGGGCTGTTGTGAAGACCTCTGACATGCCCTGAAGACATTTTCCCCAATGTCTTGGTGATTAACATTTGGCTCCTCATTACTTATGCAAATTTCTGTAATTCAACTTGAGTTTCTCCTCAGAAAATGGGTTATTCTTTTCCATTTCATCATTGGGCTGCAAATTTTCTGAACTTTTATGCTCTGCTTCTCTTTTAAACATAAGTTCCAATTCCAAACCATATCTTTGTGAATACATAAAATTGAATTATTTTTCAGTACCCATGTCACTTCTTGAACACTTTGCTGCTTAGAAGTTTCTTCTGCCAGATGCCCTAAATCATCTCTCTCAAGTTCAAAGTTCTACAAATCTCTAGGGTAGGGTTAAAATGCCACCAATATCTTTGCTAAAATATAGCAAGAATCATCTTTATTCTAGTTTCCAACAGATTCCTCATCTCCATCTCATACCACCTCAACCTGTACTTTATTGTCCATATCACTATCAGCATTTTGGTCTAAACCATTCCACAAGTCTCTGAGAAGTTTCAAACCTTCTCACATCTTTCTGTCTTCTTCTGAACCCTCCAAAGTGTTCCAACCTCTGCATGTTATCCAGTTCCAAAGTAACTTCCATATTTTTGGGTATCTTTACAGCAGCACCCCACTCTACTGGTGCCAATTTACTATATTAGTTCATTCTCATCCTACTAATAAAGACATACTGAAGACTGAGTAATTTATAAAGAAAAGAAGTTTAATGGACTCCCAGTTCTGCATGCTGGGGAGGCCTCAAAATCATGGTGCAAGACAAAGGAAGAGCAAAGGGACGTCTTACATGGTGGCAGATAGGAGAGAATGTGTGAGGAATTTTTTCTTTTTAAACTATCAGATCTCATGAGACTTATTCACTTTCATGAAAACAGTGTGGGAAAAACATGCCCTCACGTTTCAATTAGCACCCACAGGGTCCCTTCCATGACACGTGGGGATTATTACAATTCAAGGTGAGATTTGGATGGGGACAGAAAGTCAAGCCATATTATCATTTATCATCACAACATTACCCTCAGTACCTAGCAGAGTGTCTAGTACATGGTAGGTACATGGTAAAAATGTACCTAATGAAGAGTGATTTTTTTTTCCACTATTACTTTTTTCTGGATTTAGTGATGCTTTTAAAAACAAGATCACAGTCATTAAAAAATGCAAGTAGTCTTTTTGACATAACCAATAAGGATAAAAATGCAAAAATCTGAGCCTGTAAAAAGTTTTAAAAAGTAGTTTTGCAGAGAGGTTTTCCCACAGCTATAGGATTATATAACATCAATACGGACGCTTATAGATGAGAGGAAGAAAGATAAAGTTATTGATATGGTTTGGCTTTATGCCCCCCTACCACCACCAATTCTCATCTTGAATTGTAGCTCCCATAATTCCCATGTGTTGTGGGAGGACCAGTATAAGATAATTGAATCATGGGGGCAGTTTTCCCCATACTGTTCTCGTGGTAGTGAATAAGCCTTATGAGATCTGGTGGTTTAAAAGGGGTTTCCCCTTTCCCTTGATTCTCATTCTTTCTTGCCGGCCACCATGTAAGATGTGTCTTTTGCCTTCCATCATGATTGTGAGAATTCCCCAGTCATACAGAACTGTGAGTCCATTAAACCTCTTTTTATTTATAAATTACCTAGTCTTGCATGTCTTTATCAGCAGCAGGAGAGCAGACTAATACAATTATTGTCTTTGACATCTGTGCTATTTCATTTCACTGGAATTCAGAAACAGATGTAAAAATGATTTGTCTAGTGCTTCACAAATGAAGGAAAAAAAAAGATGGTAAATCTCATGGAATATTTCTTAATACTTGAAAGCTGCATTTCTTAGTCTGAAAAAACAGTTCTCTGAACTCAGTAGAAGAAAATGTTATCTTTTTCTTCAGCTGCTGATAATCCAGCGTCTTTCCAAGCAGACTTGACAACACTACTGTATTTTACTCACCAAGATAATTTAGGTTGTGCACTATTCTGTATGGTTTTACCAATCACCAATATCCTCTATTTTTCCTCTACTGAAAATCAACATTCCAATTTATTTGGAACCATCGTTTTAATCTTTGTCAAATCTGACAGCATGAACCATGTTTTCTATATTGGTGAATCTCTACCATCCAAATATATGTATGTGTGTTTATATGTCTAAACGTCTCCAGAAATGATTACAGTTTTATTGTTTCTTGATTTAAATGCCATATAAACCTACTTGAAGATTATGAGTCCCCTAAAATATTTTATGTGTTTCAAATCATGCAAAATTTGGAAGATATATCTTCTATGTAAATTAAGGCTGAGATCATAGTCAAGAAATGATAACTTATTTGTCTTCATTTTTCTCCACCTCTCATTAGTATTCTGACAGTTGTCTTATTTTACTTTTTGGAAAAAAAGTTATTTTGATTTCTATCACTGTTCACTTGCTTTGTTTTATTTTGGATCCTTGGTATTTTGCAAGATTTTTCTGCCATTTTCTGTTCTCTACCAGACCAAAAAAGATGGATTGCCCTACTCCTTATTCTTCTTTAATTTTTTTCTCCACTCTAGGCTAGATGATTTTATTTAGGATTCACTGATTATGTGACTTATACTTAACAATATTTCCAGTGAGACACTGCTCTAAAACAACAACCCCTGAAGTTCGGTGATTTAGAACTGTAACCATTTATTTGTCTTTCTCACAAATCTTGAGTGGCTAGAGTAATACTTTAGGCCTGGGACTGGGTTGAAGTCTGATTCATTTGTTTTTCATTACAGGATCAACAGGTACCCAGAGTATGCTCTTCTCATGGCGGAGGGGCAAATCACAAAAAGAATGAGTGAAAATATTTGATGTCTAATAAAGCCTAAGCTTACAACTGGTACATTGTCACTTCTATTCATGTTTTGTTTTGTTTTGCTAAAGCAACTCACATATCCAAACACAAAATCATATGTTCAAAAAATATATTCTTACCTGTATCACAAAAGCAAGGAGGTAAAGAAGAATCATGAGCATCAAATATGCTCCATACCATCTGCATGCCAATAACTAAAATTTTTTTCTGTAATTGATTTATTTAAAAGTCAGTCTTAAATATCTCACTTAATATCCCTATCAGGGTATGTTTAAGAGATGAATTAAATATAATGAGGCAGAAATAAAACACTTTATGCTTTGTAACTATCCCCCATACTGTCTAATGTTCATTTATCGTCTTTTAGTATTTTTGATTTGCTTAATTACTTGAGGAAAATATTAAGATGCCTCTTTAATTCCTTTCTCTCACTCAACTCCCACAGACATACCCTCCAGATCTAGTTTATTCTGTTTAAAAATATAAACTGAACCTATTCATTATCTAATTCAGCTGTAACATCCTCAGTAAAGGTTACCAAGATCTCTCAATGCAGACAATGTAAAACCTTTCATAGTTGGTCTCAGTGCTTTTGCTTCTACTCTTCAATCTCCACACAGCAAGTCAGAGTATTTTTAGTGTGTATTTAAATCAGATATTTCTAACCTACTGACATGTCAGTGTCCTTAGCATGACATCTAAACTTCTGACCACATCCCAGAAAACTCTGTATTTTCTGTATTTGGCCTATTTTTCCAGCTTCTGCTTTGTTTTTACACCCATCTTTGACACCCCTAGCTCTATGCTCATAAAGATTGCATTTCTTATTCTTTCAGACTAAAAGGCTTTTCACATGGCTCTTTTCACTGCATTCCTGCTTATTACTTATATGTCAACAGAACTATCACCTCCTCAAAAATGCCTTCTGTGACTATCCTAATTAAAATAACTCCCTTCCTTTGCTCCAGCCCATCACATCATCTGGTTTCAGGTTTATTTTGATCACCCCTAAAAATGAGCAACTAGCAGAGTGTTTGACAAATATTTATTGGCATTTTTTAGAATGCTTGGTAATCTTTACAGTAAATTTCTCATTGTGATATTTAATAACTTATTATAAGTGATCATATAATTTCTAATGTATAACTCACTTGTCTTTGAAAAAAGCATTACTATACGTAATACTTCTCTTCATGGAATGAAATGACCATAGACATTAGATTTGGATAATTGTCTAAAATTGATACAGCCTTAAATTTATTCAGGTTAAAACAATCAAGAAATTAAGTGACTTGGTTTAAAATGATACATCGATTTTGGATTCCAGTTGACAACCCTGTAAGATTCATTTACTTCTCAAGAGCACAGCATATTGTTAAAAATAACTACCAAATCATTTAGTATTCTTCTATCTCCTGATCAGATACACTATTAAAATATTTTGATTGCCTCATTCACCTGGTCTTGCTTAATGGACCGTAAGTATTAAGCAGTATTGCTGAGGCTCACTTCTTTAATAAATTCTAGATTGAGCAGTTGATTAATTGATTAGTATGATCTAGCAATTCTCATTTAAATGTAGGCTTATTCAAACTAGGTTTTTACTAATTTTGTGATGTTTTGCATGTTAATGGAATTAGAAAATAATTTATTTTCACTTGCCAAATATGTCACAGGAATAAGTTACTCAAAATATATCCTCAAAAATAAATTTTGATGTTTGCAATATATACATATTATATTATATTTGCAAGCCAAGTAAATTATAACAGTTTGAGATTATATGTTTTTATTATTTATATATCACATGCTATTGATTACTGATCACATCATTTACACATTTTTATATTCTATTTATAATAAACTTCATAAAGGTTTTTCCCAGAAATTACTGCTAATATGTTAAACATTCTGTATTATTTTTAAACTCAATATATTCTAATATAAAAATGTGCCTTAACCACAATAGCAAACTAGTGCTTCTAACACCACAATGTTTCAAAATTCACAAAAATATTATTTACCTTTACTTTATATTTTTGGTAAATTAAATATATTTGTGTACATTAATGCTATAAAGTAGTAATACAATTTGCATTATTTTACAGTATGGATTATAAATTCATATTTCATGATACAATGCATATATTCACACTATAAATAACATGTGTATGGGTATTCATATATTATGAACATTAGTCATATAGATGTGTACAGAACCCACACTTCACTCATGTAAATACTTTTTACTCGTTTAAGACAAACCTCAAAAAGAAATTGCATATATAGGGTATAAATATATAAATATAAACTAAAAGATGAATTTACTTATATAATCTTTGTTTTTGTCCTTAATTTAAGAACTCTGAACATTTGCCTCCTTTATTTATAATTTATATGAAAACTTAGAACATTTTATATGTAAGTATATATTTGGGTACCATGCTGACAAAAGCACACTGATTGTGAAGACTTAAATTGAAATTACAGGTTTGGTTCTAGACCACTGCAATAGAATATTTTTGTTCCCTAGTGCATATAAAGTTATGTTTAAAGTAAACTATATTCTGTTAAGTCCACAGTAATATTATGTCTGCAAAACCGGTATGTATAGCTTAACTGAAAAATTCTTCATTGTTAAAATATGCTAACAGTCATCTGAACCTTCAGTAAGTCATAGTCTTTTAGCTTGTGGAGGGTCTTGTCTCAATGTTGGTGGCTGCTGGCTGTCAGGATGGTGGTTGTTGAACACTGAAGAGGCTGTGCCAATTTTTTAACATGACACAACAATGAAATTTACCACATTGGTGCACAATTCCTTTTACACAAGATTTCTCTGTGGCATGTGTTGCTGTTTGACAACATTTTACCCACAATGGAACTTGTTTCAAAATTTAAGGCAATTCCCTTTAAGCCTGCCATGGTTTTATGAACTAAGATTTTGTGAGATTTTAAATAATTTGTTGTTATTTCAACAATGTTCACGGCATCTTCACAAGAAGTACATTCCATCTCAAGAAACCATTTTATTTGCTCATTCATAAGCAACTCCTTATCTATACAAGTTTTATGAGATTGCAGCAGTTCAATCACATCTTTAGGCTCTGCTTCTAATTCTAGTTCTCTTGTTGTTTCTACCATATTTGTAGTTCCTTCTTCCATCAAAGTCTGAACACCTTAAAATCATTCATAATGACTGAAATTAAACTCCTGTTAATATTGATAATTTGACCTCCTCCCATGAATCACACATTCTTAATGGCATCTAGAATGGTGAATCCTTTCCAGAATTTTTCAATATGACAAGATCCATAAGCAGAATCACTATCTATGGTATCTATAGCCTTATAAAATGTATTTCTTAATAATATTGAAAGTTAAAATTAAAATTACTCCTTTTTCCATGGGCAGCAGAATGTTAGCAGGGATGGAAACAATATTAATCTCCTTGCACCTCTTCATCAGAGCTCTTGGGTAACCTGGTACGTTGTATATTAACAGTAATATTTTGAAAGGAATCTTTTTTTCTCACCAGTAGTTCTCAACAGTGAGTTTAAAATGTTGAGTAAACCATCCTGTAACCAAATGTGCTGTCATCCAGGACTTGTTTCATTTATAGTGGAAAGGCAGAGTAGAAATAGCCTATTTTCTTCAAGACCCCCAGAATCTTTACAATGGTATTCTGAATTGGCTTCAATGTAGTCATCAGCTGCATTAGCCCCTAACAAGAGTCAGTCTGTGATTTGAAGCTTTGAATTTAGTCTATGATGTCTCCTCTATAGCTGTGAAAAATCCTTGATTATGTCTTTTTTCAATGTAAGACTTTTTTGTCTACGTTGAACATTTGTTGTTTAGTGTAGTCACCTTCATCAGTATTCTCAGGTAGTTTTCCTGGACAACTTGTCACAACTTCAACTCAGCACTTGCGACTTCACCTTGCACTTTTCTATTAATGGGGATGGGTTCTTTCCTTAAGCCTTAAGATTCAACTTACGCTACCTTTGAACTTTTCTTCTATAACTTCCTCACCTCTCTCAGCCTTCCATGAATTGAAGACACTTAGGGCCTTGCACTGGATTAGGCTTTTTAATAAGGGAATGTTGTGACTGTTTTAATCTTTTATACAGACTGTTAAAAACTTTCTCCCTATCAATAATAAGGGTGTTTCACTCTCTTATCATTCCTTGTATCACTGAAGTAATGCTTTTAATTTCTTTCAATGAATTTTTCTTTAAATTCACAACTTGGCTGCTTGGTACAAGAGGCCTAGCTTTTTCACCCTGTATCAGCTTTCAATATGCCTTCCTCACCACGCTTAATTATTTCTAGCTTTCGATTTAACCTGAGAGGTGCACTACTCTTCCTTTCACTTGAACACGTAAAGGCCATGTAGGATTATTAATTAGCCTAATTTTACTATTGCTGTGTCTTATGGAATAGGCTTGAGGAGAGAGAGAGAAACAGATGAATGTCTGGTTGGTGGAACAGTACTAACATACACAACATTTAGCACTTAAGTTATCTGACTTATGTGGGTGTAGTTTGTGCAATTTGAGACAATACCATTAGTAATATAAAAGATCACTGAACACAGAGCATCATAACGGATATAATAATAATGAAAAAGTATGAAATATTGTGAGAATTGCCAACCTGTGACACAGAGACATGAAGTGAGCATATGCTGTTGGAAAAGTCAATACATGCTCAATGCAGGGTTTCCACAAACCTTCAATTTGTTCAAAAACTTAGCATCTGCAAAGCACAATTAAGCAAAGAATAATAAAACAAGGGATGTCTGTATTGTAAAAACAAGGGAATGTTTTTCTCAAAATTTTAATGCAAATACCTAAAAATAACTTTGGAGGTCACTGCTGTGCATTCAGCTAAAAGCCTCCAGCAGAATTGCAGCAGGGGCGCACATGGATGACAGTTCATCGGTTCTATCACAGCCGCCTTTACAGGGACAGCATCCTCTCCATCTCAAAGTGCTGTTTTACATAATTTCACATATTTTGTTCACTTTATCTGCATTACATGCAAATATATGCTAATTTTGTTTAAAAGAAATATGTTTCTGACTATAAAATAGCATGCACCGCTATAATTCCTCTACATCAAAGAAAAAACAATAAAGAAAAATAGTTGGATAATCCTGCCACTTAAATATAACATCAATTTTATATATTAAAATTATATAAAATATAAGTCCAATTTTATTTGTTCAAAATTGAAAGCATGTAAATTCGTTATACATATTTTACATATTAAAATGAGAATATTTTCTAGTGTGATAAATTTGTTTTCTAAATAACAGGTTTAAATGCTTTATAATTTTTATGAATATAACTTATTTGACTAGTACAATGTTAATGAATTTTTTAACACATCCTCTTAAGAAAACTCTTCTTATACATAAATTTTCAAGAGCATCTCTCCTTTTCTAAAAATAATTTTTAGGACAGCACTGTCCAGTAGATCTTTCTGCAGTCATCAATGTGTTCTATATCTGTGTTATATAATTCAGTAGCCACTGGCAACTCTGGATATTAAGCCCTTGAAATATGGCTACTCACACTGACAAATTTAATTTTAAATTGTATTTAATTTAAATCAATTAAAAGTTATGTTTAGTCACACATAACTAGTGGCTGACATATGAGAAAATTCATTGAATATATTAAGAAAACAGTGGGCTGAAAAATATCAAGCTTTCTTTAGCTGTAATTAAAATATTAGATTCAGCTCTATAGATCCCAGATATCCTCTCTTCTCTTCTTAAAGAAAAGTGTTATTTGATTACTTCCTGTTTCAGTTCTTAATTTCTTCCTGGAAAAGAAGAAATGCTATGTTGTGTTAGACCACCATATTATTTCTTTTCCAGCTGTCAGTTGTTATCTCTCATCATTTTGTTTGTATTCTTGTATAGTACTCAAATTGTCCACAGACTTGATAAAATTCCCATCTCCATCCGTTTTAATGGCATTATTACAAAACTTTATTTCCAACTTTTCTCTTGTGTCTTTCTGTTTCACACTATTTGTTGATGTTTAAATTTTTTTAATCTGACATACATTTCTGAATCTCTATGGCTACGCATTTTGTTTTCCTTGCTTCACAGTAAACACAGTAGTGTTTTCCATAATCACAGTGGTGTTCAATTTTATACTTATTTGTCCATAATTTAGATGCTAAGATCTATTATGCCTTTACCTCACCCAAAAGATTTCATATATGGATGAAATTTTAATCTACTCGGAGTTTTCCCTGAGTGATATTTGAGCCTATTCTCATATGGATGTGAAAGTGAATTAATAGTCCTCTCAGTCTAGTTTTGGCAAGCCAAGCATTTACCTATTGTTTCTATACTGTATTGAGAAGGCTCTCTCTCTTTCTAGGGTCTGAATGTCTTATACCTTAGAGTACACACACAAAAATAATAATCCTAAGTTTGGATAGCTATAGGGGCTTTTTTTCTGCCCCTCCTACAGACACTCCTTTCTCTCTACTCTGTTTACCAGAACAGAACTCACAAGGAAAAGTCATACTCTACCTGTCTGCTCCTCTGATTTCTGGAAATTTCTCTCTCTAAATGGGTATGGGTAGATGCAAAAATATTTGTTTGAAAATCATAGAAAGTCAGTGCTTTGGATGACTATAAAATATCTTATACCTCAGAGTTAGAGAAGAGTCAGAGAATATATATAAAGCATTTGTCTTGTATTTTATGTATAAAGTAAGACCTACGTCTCTAACATTCCTGTTCCATCAAAATGTTTTCTAAGAGTATGCCAACAGATGGTTTGCATGTCTCCGACAGAAAGCTAGTCTTCTATATTTTGCTCTGTGATAGCAGTTTTGGTTGGGATTCTACAAACTACATTTTTCAGATTCTTTTACCAAGTGACTTCCTGTTAGAATATGAAAATAAAGGTAGCAGCACAAACACAAGCTCTTTCCTAGGAGATATGAATATTCAATTTGTGGAACTTCTCTGACCTTCAAGGTTCCTGTAACTCCAATATTTCTCTTATTCTCCCGTCCATAAGAGTAATAGGTTTTCTTGAAGTTATTATATTTGGTTACCTCAGGATTTAATATCTCTAATATTTGTGTAAACACTTCCCTATTTTACATTTCCTCTTAAAATTATCTAGGAATACGGGAGGCTGAGGCAGGAGAATGGCGGAAACCCGGGAGGCGGAGCTTGCGGTGAGCTGAGATCCGGCCACTGCACTCCAGCCTGGGCGACAGAGCGAGACTCCCTCTCAAAAAAAAAAGAAAAGAAAAAAAAAAAAAATTATCTGGGAATAGTTTTTTTTTTGTTTTTTGTTTTTTTTCCAGTTAGACACCGACTAGTATATTTATCTCTCATTTTTCAGTAACCATGTTTGTTTTCTGTGTGTGTGTGTGTGTGTGTGTGTGTGTGTGTGTGTATGACTTTATAGGTAAATTAAAACATTGGGAAAAGCTGCATGGAGGGACTTGCTAGGCAAGAGGCCATTATAATCAAGAATTATATAATATTTCTTTTAAAACTTTGTCTAAAACTTAACACTGAGAAATTTAAAACCTAATTAAATATATTATAAAATTATCTACGTTCTTCATGCTACAAGTGATTTTCTATTTTTGCAACTGTCAGTTACATTTACATTTTCACCCACTATTATCTTTTTATTCATGCTTCCTTTCATGTGGTTTTCCTCTATAATACACTATGATTTATTTTCTCTTTGCCATGTACTTACAAAGCTGCCTCCCCTTCCAAGCTTTCCACAACTGAGATCATGCAAATTGATTTAATGTGAGGCTGTTTTCCAGTGAGCATAGTAAGTGCAGTCTTTATTTTATATTGTTTGAAAATTATCCTCTTTATCTTGAATGAAATTATTAAATGGCATCATTAGTCAAAATTAATTTTACCAGATATTATGCCTACATATGTAAGTGGGAAGATAATTCTTCCATGATTCAGAATTTCCTCTATTCTCTCATTATTTAAACCCCCTAAAGAAAAAGAGACAAATAGGATTCCAATGGGAAAATTCCCATGTAATCAACTCCAACAAACACTGTTCCACAAAGGCCAAGATTGAAACAGTATGCCTGTGAAACTCATAAGGCTTAGTATATTATGAATTCACATGTAATTTGTCAATTCTAAAGCACTTTAAAATGTTAGAGTTCAATCCTATGCCTGTGTTTATGTCTTCATGTTTTGGACATTTATTGTTTGGTAACATATATCACTGTTTTCCTTTTCTTTTCAGCTGTCATTAATTTGATTCATTTCACTATTAATTTAATATTCCAGTGCCTATAACAGTGCCTGACACATAATAAATATTAAATACTATTTTTGGATTAACAAATGCATAAAACATTTAGTTGGGCCAGAAAATCAAGCTGAGGGTATTTTGTTTATTTTCATATCACGGATATGAAAATAAACATTCCCTGTTGTGTTTACATTACTCTATATTAAGTGGTGATCATTAAGTGAGGGTAAAAATTATATTAATAAATCTTGATTTGTGGAGCAAGTAATTGTTTCATTCTCACATTTTTTTCTTTTAATATAGCAGAAAGTTTGGAATATTTTCAAGTACTATGATTAGTTCAGTTTACTGAGAATCAAGTAATAAATATGCATAGGAAGTAAAAATTAAAAAAAAAAAACTTCCTCACATGCTGGGCTTTGCTTCTATTATACTTTAGTATCTGATTTATTCCTCACAACCATTTTGTGAAAAATATCAAGATTATTTTTTATTATTTTGCATATTAAAAAGCAATCTTACCTTAAAGTGCTTCAGGAAACAAAAATGGGGCTTACTTTCAGAAGCCCTGGTGCCATTCAGTAAGGGGCTGGAATAACACCAAATTAGTTGTAGATTACTATCGTATTTGCAAATATTTTCAACCTGTTGGGCTTATGTTTTATGTTTCAGTCTTATTTTTGAGGTATTATGGATAAGTCATCTTACAATATTATTTACAATATTATTTTATTCAGAGTGCACATGTGCAGGTTTGCGACTTAAATGTATTGCATAAGGGTGAGGTTTTGGGCTTTTAGTATATTCATCATCCAGTACTGAACATTACCCAGTAGGTAATTTTTTAACCATTGATTCCCTCCAACCCTATCCACTTTGGGCATCACTAGTGTCTAGTATTTCCATCTTTATGTCCATGTGTTCCCATTGTTTAGCTCCCACTTGTAAGTGAGAAGATGTGGTACTGATTTTTCTGTTTGTAAGTTATTTCATTTAGGATAATGGCCTCCAGCTCTATCCATGTTGCAGCAAAGGACATGACTTCATTCCTTTTATGACTGAGTAGTATTCATGGTTTAGATATATAACATTTTCTTTATCCAACCAACCATTGATGGACACATAGCTTGATTTCATGACTTTGCTCTGGTGAACAGCACTGCAGTAAACAGAAAAGTGCAGGTGTCTTTTTAAGATAATGATTTCTTTTCCTTTGTGTAGATGCCTGAAGTAATATCGCTGGGTCGAATGATGGTTGTAGTTTTAGTTATCTGATACATCTTCATAGTGTTTTCCATAGAAGTTATATTAATTTACATTCCCTCAACTGTTTATAAGTGTTCCCTTCTCTCCACATCCTTGTCAAAATCTGTTGTTTATGGACATTTTAATAATACTCATTCTGACTGACGTAAGATTTCTCAATTTGGTTTAATTTGCATTTCTCTGATGATTAGTGATGTTGAGCATTTTTCATATGTTTGTTAGCTACTTGTATGTCTTTTGAGACACATCTTTTCATTCCCTTTGCCTACTTTTTAATGGAATTGTTTGGCATAATTTGCAAATACTTTCTCCTATTCTGTTTGTGGTCTGTATACTTTGTTGATTATTTCTTTTGTTATGTAGAAGCTTTTCAGTTTAATTCCAAGTTATCTATTTTTGTTTATGTTTCATTTGCTTTTAGGGTGGTACTCATGAAGTCTTTGCTTAGGCCAAGGACTTCTATAGTTTCAGGCCTTACATTCAGATATTTAATACATCTTGAGTTAATTTGTGTATACTGTTGGTGATAGGAATCCAGTTTCATTGTTATGCATAGACTAGCCAATTTTTCCATCACCATTTTTTAAACGGGGATTCCTTTCCCTATTGTTTATTTTTGTTAACTTTGTCAAAGATCAGTTGACTGTAGGTATGTGGCTCTACTTTTGGGTTCTCTATACTTTTCCACTTATCTATGTGTTTAATATTAGTACTTGATCTTTTGGTTAGTATACCCTTGTAGTATGTGTTGAGGTCAGGTAATGTGATGTCTCTGGCTTTGTTCTTTTGGTTTAGGATTGTTTTTGCTATTTAGGCTTTTGTTTAGTTTCATAAGAACTTTACAATTGCTTTCTCTAATTCAGTGAAGAATGACATTGCTACTTGATAGGGATTGCATTCAATCTGTAGACTGCTTTGGGAACTGTGGTACTTTTCACAGTGTCAATTCTTCCAATCCATGAACGTGGGATGTCTTTTTACTTGTGTCATCTACAATTTTTTTCATCAGTGTTTTTTAGTTCTTCTTGTAGAGATCTTCCACTTAATTATTTAAGTGTATTCCTAGGGTATTTTTTGTGTGTGCATGTGACTGTTTTACACATGATTGAGTTTTTTATATGGTTCTCAGCTTGAATGTCATTAGTGTATGGAAATGCTACTGACTTTTGTACATTGATTTTGAATCCTGAAACTTTACTGCCTTTATGTATCAACTCTAGTAGTATTTTGGAGTTGTTAGGGGGTTCTAGGTATAAAACCACGTCATCAGTGAATAGAGATAATTTGACTTCCACTTCTTTAATTTGGATGCCTTTTATTTTCCTTGCCTGATTTCTCTAGCTAGGACTTCAACTACTATGTTGAATAGTATTTTTTAAGAGGGAACATCCTTTTCTTGGTCCAGTTCTTAGGGGAAATGCTTGCAACTTTTCCCCATTGAGCAGAATGTTACCTGTGGGTTTGTCATATATGGCTCTTACTATTTTGAGGTATTTTCCTTCAATTGCTAGTTTGTTAAGGATTTTTATCTTGAAGAAATGTTAGATTTTATCAAATACCTTTTCTGCATCTATTAAGACAGTCATATGATTTTTGTTTTTAATTTGGTGATGTGGTGGATCACATTCATTAATTTGCAAATATTGAATTGCCCTTGTATCCCTGGAATAAAACCCACTTGACTATGATGAATCTTTTTTTTTTTTTTTTTTTTTTTTTTTTTTTTTTTTAATGTCAGAGTCAGTTTACTTATATTTTGTTAAGGATTTTTAAAATCCATGTTCATCAGAGATAATGGTCTGTAGTTATTTTTGGTGTTGTTTCATTGCATGATTTTAGAATTACAGTGACACTTGTTTCAGATAATGAATTAGGGAGGAATCCCTTCCCAAATTTTTGGAATAGTTGCAGTAAGATTGGTAGCAGCTCTTGTTTGTGCATCTGGTAAAATTCAGTTCTGAATCTGTTGATGCTGGGCTTATTTTTATAATATTTTTTAATTGATTCAATTTTATTACTCATTATTGGTCTGTTCAGGATTTATATTTCTGCTTGGTTCAATTTTCAGAGGTTGTATGTTTCCAGGAATTATCTACATCCTTTAAGTTTTCTAGTTTGTGCACATAGAGATGATGTTCACAGTACTCTTTGATGATCTTTTCTATTTCTGTGGCATGTATCAGATGTGATGTCATCTTTATCATTTATGATTGTGCTTATCTGAGTCTACTCTTTTTATGGTTAAACTATCTAGCAGTCTATTGATTTTGTTTACCCTTTCGAAGAACCAACTTTTCATTTTGTTGATCCTTTGTATCATTTTTAAGTCTCAAAATCATTTAATTCTGTTCTGATTTCTGTTACTTCTTTTCTTCTGTGAGCTTTGATTTTGTTTCTTCTTGCTTTTCTAGTTTCTGGAGAAACTTGCTTTTCTAGTTCCTTGAGATGTGACAAGAGGGTGTTAAAATCGAGATTTTTCTCTTTTTGATGTAGGGACTGAACACAATTAGCTTTAGTGGTGTTATCACAGCTTTTGCTGTATCACAGAGTTTTGGTATGTTGTGTTTCTATTTTTCTTTGTTTCAAAACTTTTGGATTTCTTCCTTAATTTATTGTTTACGTGAAAGTCATTCAGGAGCAAATTGTTTAGTTTATATGTACTTATGTGGGTTTGAGGGTTCCACTTGGTAATGATTTTTAATTTTATTCTGCTGTAATCTGAGAAAATACTTGATGTGATTTTGATTTTTTTAATTTATTGAGATGCTTTATTACCAAGCATATGGTCAAATGTTCCATGTGCAGATAAGAAAAATGTATTCCCTCTGGTTGTTGAGTGGAATGTTCTGTAAATGTCTACTAGGAACACATAGTTTAGAGTATAATTTAAGTCAGAGTTTGTTTACTTTCTACTTTGATTAGCTGTCTAGTGTTGTCAGTGGGGTGTTGAAGTTCCCAATTAATATTGTATTGCTATTAATCTCTTTTATTAGGTTAAGTAGAAATTGTTTTATAAACCTGAGTGCTCTGGTATTGGAAGCATATATATTTAGAATAGTTAAATATTCTTCTTGTTTTGAAACCTTTATTATATAATGCCATTCTTTGTGTTTTTAACTGTTGTTTCTTTAAAGTCTGTTTAATATAAGAATGGCTAGTCATTCAGACTTTTGTTTTACATTTGTGTGCTACATCTTTTACTGCCCCTTTACTTTGAGTATATATGTGTCTAGCCATTAGACCCCCTATAGGTTCTCTTATAGGCAGCAGTTGGGGATAAATACTACAAATAGAAAAAAAGCTTATAGACTAGTGATATAAATAAATAAAATATTTTTGTGCAGCTGTACAATGTGCTTGTGTTTTAAGCTGACATTAAAAAAGAGTCCAAAAATTGTAAAAAGTTTATAAAGTAGGCTGGGCACGGTGGCTCAAGCCTGTAATCCCAGCACTTTGGGAGGCCGAGACGGGTGGATCACGAGGTCAGGAGATCGAGACCATCCTGGCTAACATGGTGAAACCCCGTCTCTACTAAAAAATACAAAAAAAACTAGCCAGGTGAGGTGGTGGGCGCCTGTAGTCCCAGCTACTCGGGAGGCTGAGGCAGGAGAATGGCGTAAACTCGGGAGGCGGAGCTTGCAGTGAGCTGAGATCCGGCCACTGCACTCCAGCTTGGGTGACAGAGCGAGACTCCGTCTCAAAAACAAACAAACAAACAAAAAAAAGTTTATAAAGTAAAAATGTTGCTGTTAGCTAAGATGAATTTATTATAGAAGAAAGAAAAAAAAAAAGTGTAGCCTAAATGTACAGTGTTTATAAAACCAATAATGTGCCTTCACATTCACTCACCACTCATTCAGTGACTTACCCAGAGCAACTTCCCATCTTGCAAGCTCCATTTATGTTAAGTCCACTATACAGTTTTTAATCTTCTATACTGCATTTTTACTGTATGTTTTTTGTTTAGGTATGTTTAGATATACAAACACTTACCTGCAGTTTTCAGTACAGTAACAGACTATACCATCTCAGTTTGTATAAGTACACTCTATAATGTTTGCACAGTGATGAAATCACTGAAGGATGTGCTTCTCAGAACATAGCCCGCTCATTAAGTGACACATGACTCTAATTAAATCTAATGTCATCAGTGTGACATTAGATTTAATTAGGCTGATAAGGTCCAACGTGATCTTACCTGTACCTCTCCAGTTCACATAATATTGAACTTCCTCTTCAAAACCACTGACCACCTTTCTGCTCTCACATAAGTGATATTTCACATGCTGTTGCTCTTTCCAGAATTCCCTTTTTTAATGGGCTCTCCATGGCCATCCCTTTTTAGTTACTCTGGTCTCAGATTGAATACAGGTCTTTATTAGATCCTTAATCAAGCAAAAAATATAATACCTTCCATCTTTTGTCTCATCACGCCAATCTGTTTTATGTCCATCCTGGTATTTATCACTAACCTGTATATCCTTTCTACATATTTATTTTAGCTCCCTTATTATATGCCCCCACACCAGAAAGTAAACACCATGAAGAGAGTGTATTTTGTTCACTACCGTACTGTATTCTGCCCTTTATGTTCCTCAAACAGTTCCTACAACTGCATCTACTGTTGTTACTCTCCACAAAGCTACAGAATTACCTTTGGAAAAGCCTTGTTTAAAATGCAATTTACATGGAATTAAATTCAAAGTCCTTCCAAAAAGTGTTCTACAGAGCCTGATGATGTCATCTTTCTTTGACTAACACACTGCTGGCACTCCATTGCAGCCACCTTGCTGACTCCAACTTGGTGAGGCTGCTGGCCTCTGCTATCCTGCAGCACACCCATAAATTCTGTCCCACTCCCTCTTAATGGAAAGCACTTGCAATGATTACTCCCTTGTTTCTTTTGAGTGCTTCCTCCAGTGTAACATTGACAGAGAATTTGTAATGAATCTATTCAAATGACAATAGTGCCACCGTCCCCAAAAGTCCTTCATTCACTATGCTCTTACCGCTTTAGTTTGCTTTATAGTACTTCTCAGCACATCAAATATATTTATGTGTTTGCTTTTTCTCTCTCCACACTAGAATTTAAGTCTCATAAAGGCAGTGAATTTGTATGTTTTCTTCACTGTTGTATTCCCAAGGGCTTAATAATGCTTGGTACAAGATAGGTGCTCAAGAATGTTGATTGAATGATTGCCCTATGCAGGTGATTGAATGAATGAAAATTGAGAGTTTGATGAAGATTTGTTGAGTACATAAGCGAATCAAACAATCCCAAATGGGGGAGGCACATTTAATTGCATGTGTAAGAAAATTTATATTTTCTTAATATGATATTATAAATAATATGTGGTAACTGGAAGAACATATAAAAAACCATGGGAACGGTAAAGGTTATTTGAGCTTCAGTACATGAAAAGTATAATGTATTTTTTAAGTGAATCCTATTAAAGAATAAAGTTCAATTAGTCACATTTCAGATAATTTCACTTGCTTAGAAACCATCTCTAGATCCAGTAGCACTCATTTGGGAAATAATAGCTTTATGGGTGAACAAAATTATGGTAAACTGACACAGAAAACTAGCAAAAAATATAAATGGGATAACTTGTTTTATTGTCTTGCAGATAATATGTTTAGCAAATTACATATCCAATTATCTTTCAAGACAGGTTGTGTCAAGGCATTCACTATCCACTGAAGGTTGAAATAATGTCCTTTGCATTTCATGCTAGGTGGATGACTGACTGGTTGATATTCCTTGGGTCTAGGTCTCTGAGATTGGCAATTTTTATTCCAGAAGTCTGTGTTTGGAGGCATTTCTGTTGCATGATTTATTTTTTTAGAGTCATTTTAGGCACAGAGACATAATGCTGTTCTGTATGAAGCAGCATTTTCCACTAATACTCTTTAAAATTTATCTCTATGCCAGCATGGGCATAAATAACAGAGGCTTTTGCATAGTTTAGTGATACATGGGGGTGATGTGTCCATGGTGTGCTCACAAGTAAAATGAACAATTGCTTGGTTACTCTCAGCCAAGTGCTAGGGAAGATAGCAATGTACGTACTCAGCTCTCTTCAATGCATCTAGTAAGAATAATGTTCTGATGTTTGACTACCTCAAAATTTCTTAATCTACTTTCCATTTAACACATTCAGCAGGCATGGCTATAGCATCACTGATGAGTTCTTTTTAAAGAAGGCAAAAGGAAGTATGCAATATGACAATGAAATTGTATGTTCACTTGATTGTTTTTAAGTTAAAACAGTATTTAACCTTATCAAGAGAGATTCACAAGCAGCTAAAAAAAAAAACCACAATGTTAAGAATAATGAAAAATCCAAGCTCATGTTTTATGAATAGACATGCATCATTCTTATATAAAATATATTGATATGCTATATCCAGAAGAATAACTTACAAGTTGATTATGGAATTGTAAAAACAACTCTACTAATACATCATGCCAATAGGTCAAATAAGCGAAAGGATACGCAATAATTTCTAAAGATATCTAAAAGTCAAGAAATTTTAAAATCCATTCCAATTATTTTAGAGCAGAAGCACAAATCCTTAATATAAGACAAAAAGGTACAGGTCAAACTTATAGCTAACATAAACTCATACTTAACACAATATCACATTGAAATGTGAATGATTAGAGGCATTTCCTATACAATTAGAAGTTGTAAAAATTGTTTCATTATCATATCAACTAACATACAGTCTTTGTAATAAAATTAAATGAGTAGGAAAACATAGAAACCCATAGACTATATTCCTGTTCTCTTCTTTGAGAATATAAACCAACTAGGTTTAATATAGTGTTCTACTGGTAATCCAGGTCTAAAAACAATAACAACAACAACAACAACAACAACAACAACAAAAGCTGGCATTCTCCCTGATATTTTAAACTGTAGCAACAACCCAAACTATTTTAGGAGGTTGGACCTGAGTAACTTGTTCTCCTCAGTTCCCTGGGTCTGGATCTTTTCTCTAGTGTCAGGAGGACCCTTTCTGCTTGCTTCACTGTTCTCAAGGAATTCTGCCTCCTCACCCTTGGGATACAGGCCCCTCAATGGAAAAAGCCCTTATCACAAAGTGAGAAACTTGTTTAAATGAACATGATTTCTGCTTGAGGTCCTGACACAACTTTGTTGTTGTGCAAAGGAACATAAGCACGCTTCCAGCATAAATGGAGGAAAACACAAGGGGTGGAATGGCTAGGCAAAAAAGCATGTTAGTGTCTGAAATTTATTATATCACATTTTATACATGTTATAAATAATACGTTAGTATTTGAATTTTTAAAACTTAAATTTAACATAAAATGAATGTGACTATGAATATTCTGTAGTTTCTTTTATGTAGATAGTTATAAGTTGATTTCATAGACCATTTTTCTAATTCACGAGCCACTTGAAATATCAAACTGTAGCAATGAAATACAATAGAAAAAGGAAGTAACTTCTTTCTTGTTTGTTTGGTTGTTTTCTTTTTTAAAATCTCCTTTTGAACAGAAAAAGTTTGATAAATGAGCTATACTTCAGAGATCTTCAACTTAAAGAATACATTTCAACATATTAAAATCTCACTGCAACAGAAATTTATTTTGATTTAGGCAGTAGCCCTAAGCAATCTATAATGCAAAGTTCATAGGTAAAAAAATAAAAATCCTTTCACATCAAATGAAAAACTTTAGTAAATTCAAAGAAAGTGCATTTGAATTATTCATAAGGAAAGACAATTTTTTTTTTTTTTTTTCTAAACCAACCTTTAATTGAAAACCTTGGTTTACCAGGAAGTTAAACTATGTTGTTATTGCCAGCATTTCAATTGGATCTGCTTACTGGTGTACTGAGACACTGATCCCATTGGTCCTCGAGTGATTTGGTTGGCACGTTTGCACTCAGTCTCCGAGCATCTCCCAAATTTTACCTCAGAGTGGCAATTGTTATTATTTTCTTCACTATTATTTCTTTTGTATTATATTGTTTACTTAACTCTTCCCAACTAGTAAATATACTAGATAGATGCAGAGATTGTTGTTCCTTACTAAGCTCTAAATTTCTAAAACAGTGCCTGATGTAGGCACTCAGTAAATATTTGTTGAACAATAAATGAATGGATGAGAATTTGGAGAAACTCTCATCCAGCTTATACATAGAACTTGTTTTTATTTCCAAGATTACATCAAACTTCCAGTAGAAAAAAAAAAAAATTGCATCATCACATATACTCGATGATTCCATTTGTCTTTCTTTGGCCCTGTACTCTTGCTCCATCTTTTTGAAAAGACACATCAATGCCTGTCCTTTATATAGGTATGTGGGTGAAAACTAGCCAAGTTTTCTCATAAGTAATTTTGAGGGTTACAAAAGAAGAGGCGTTACAGTAAACTGGTGATAAATGTGGACTCTAGCAGTAGACTTTCTAGGTACAGATGCTGAATAGATTAATTACCAGCACTGTGAACATGAGCATTTCCTTAAAATTTATGTACTTTAGCTTCCTCATCTGCAAAATAGAATAAAAATATAACTACCTCATTGAATTGTTGTAATAATTAAATTAACCTGTTAAGGATTTAGAATATTCTACTCCCACTGGGTGCGGTGGCTCACGACTGTAATCCCAGCACTTTGGGAGGCCAAGGCGGGCGGATCACGAGGTCAGGAGATCGAGATCATCCTGGCTAACATGGTGAAACCCCGTCTCTACTAAAAATACAAAAAAATAGCAGGGTGTGGTGACAGGCGCCTGTAGTTCCAGCTACTCGGGAGGCTGAGGCAAGAGAATGGCGTGAACCCTGGAGGCGGAGCTTGCAGTGAGCCGAGATTGCGCCACTGTACTGGGGGGGGGGGGGGGGGGGGGAAGAATATTCTACTCCCTACCCCCATGAGACCAATTCCTTAGCTCCCACAGATGACTGAGAACATAAATGTTTGCCTTTCTAAACCTCACTAATTTCACTTAATGACCTCCAGTTCTATCCATGTTGCTGCAAATGAAAGGATTTTCATCTAATATTCAATAGCATAGTGGGGTGACTATAGTTAACGACAATGCATTTTATATATTAAAATAGATTGAAGAGCGGAGTTAACATGTTCCCAGCCCATAGAAGTGATACATAAGGTGATGGACATCCTAAGTACCTTCACTTGATCATTAACACTTCCTAAACATATGACAAAATATTTTATGTACCCCAAATATATATAAATATTATGGATCAATAAGCCAAAAATCACTCTTATGAGAACAAATTCATTATTGCAAGAACCCAGTCTATCTTGAGACTTTTAATGACCTGGTAATCTCATAAAGGCCCTATCTCTTAACACCAATATAATGGCAATTAATTTCAACATTAGTTTTGGTGGGGAAAACTACATTCAAACCATAGCAGACTGTTAGATATTTATTAAGGACTCTAAAAATAGTAAGAGCTTGGATTTCTAAAATTCACATTTGCATCAAATTCAGTATCTTTACATCTCCTGATAAAGATATGTTTAGTACAGTATGAAATTAGCCTTTTTGTAAAAATTATGGTCCTTTATTAATATTTTTTATCTTTGTTTTGCAGAAGTTACAATTTTTCTTGAAAAATATATAAAATTTGATGCATAAAATTTTTTATGTGAAGTTGCATAGGAAGACAAATTTTAAAAGAATATCACACATTATACACACACGCACACACACCCTTCTGACACACACACAGAGTAGAAAAAGCTATAGGGAAAGAAATAGTTGTTAAGATGCCTAATACTGGGAAATGTTATCCATATTTTTTCTAATTGAGTGTTTTTGTTTTTTTATGGTAAAAATAAATGTGATTAAAAATTCTTTGTGTGTAAAAATCAAAAACCTAATCTTTAAAAACAGTTTAATCATACTGTGCTTCTAACACCAAAGGACCTGGATTGTATTTTTATGGCCAATTAAATATATTTAATCGTTTATTTTTCTTTCTTTAAATTGGCCATTTCAACTTAAACAGTGGAATGGCCACTGAGTAGATATCAAAAGCAATAGATATTTTGGAGGTGTTTAAAATTTGGGAAAAAAAAAGAAGTACAAATGAATACAATGTATTACTGTTAACCACTGAAAATAGGCCAAATTTTTTCTAGTTAGCAGTTGTAAATGGCACAAGGCAGCATGATGATCACCTGTTTTCACAGGGCCAGACCCTTTCGTTGTAGTTCTGCATCCCCAGATACATATGTGCTGTATTGAAGCATAAGTTAGCATATCAATCTACAGTGTCATTTGCCTAGAGATATCTCCTTGTTCAGGGTACTGGCACTGGTTGGACAGAGTAATGTACAAGCTGATTTTCTTTTGGCAAGTCTCAGTTATCTCTCTCCCAATGCTGTGATGCATGTGTAATTTTTATTGTGGTTTAGTTGATTGCCTTGAAATTGTTTTTCATCTCATGTAAATTTGCAAATGTCTATGTGTGATTGGTGTTCACAGTTGAAAGAATGTAAATTGTTCCTATTTTACACAGGTGATATATGAGCATATTTTTCTAAGTTCTTTCAGAAAAAAAGGCAATCAAAGGCTGAAAATCAAATAATAGTAATTTATCTGTTGTAGGAGTAGCTGTTACTGTGATCTAAAATATCCATTCCAGTTTTTGTTCTTTTGCCACAACAAAACCAATATTCATTAGGTCAAATGATATTTAACATATTCACTATTCTTATCACATTTTACAATTTTCTTTAGCAGGTAGATGTTATTTTGTCAAACCTAAACATAAATTTAACAGACCACTCACATAATCATTCTAATTCAGAGAAGGTAAGGCTTACTTTGTAAGAAACTAAAATTACAGATCATTTTAAAGAAATATTTTCAGTCCAGAGAAAAATATTTAACATACTGCATTATCTTGGAATGTAGACAAGACTGTAGAAGCTTCTAGTTTACCTAACTAAACTATAGCATTTCACATTCATGAATAATTTTACTAAGGCAGGAATAGATTTAACTCAATTTTCCCAGGCCATTCTTCTCAATGCAAATGTTTCAGAATTAGCATAGAAACATTCATTCTCCATTTTTGCAGTCCCTCATTCGCATCCTACAGAGTACATAGGAAAGTTCCTAGAATTTTTGTGTTAGTAATAACCCGCACCTACATGTTATCATGCACGTGTCACCCTGATTAATAGTCATTTCCAGTGTTTACTTGTTGGGTTAAGATGTGATACATGCAGCTTATGGAATATTCTTAGAAAAGATACATTATATTCAAATATGTTTTGGAACACTTTGGATTAAAAGAGGGAAACAGATTTGAAAGTTTTAACAAACACACTAGTGCTTTAATACATACACATAAGCAATTTATACTGAGCCTATACATATTTTGAATTTTAGGTAATCAGAATGCCCATATTCTTATCAACATGAATTTATCACAAATATAAAATGAGGGACATCTGAAGGTATACATGTTTAGATAGCAAATGGTTATAAAGGCCAGAGACAATTTATTCACCAGACACAGTAGGTATGGCACTTAGGCATCGTGAAGATTTTATAGGTCTATGATATTTTTAAATTTTAATCTATTTTAGAAACCAAAGAAAAAATAAGTATAACAATGAATAATGATTAATATAAAATAGTGAACACAGCCTGGGTAATAGTTCATATATTTCATATATAAATATGTATATAATATATAAATATTTTATAGGAAATATATTTATATATGAAAATACTTTATATAACATATAAATATATCAATATAAACATATATTTACATAAAATATAAATATATTTATATGTTTTATGTTTTATACACAGAGATAGAGCACAAGGGGCCCAAAAAGTTATTATGCTGCCCTGATAAACACATGCAGACCTTATGATAAAGGCCACTCTTGTAGGTTCATTCCCATTCTTGTGCTTGTATATTATGGTTCCATCACTCGTGTACACTGCATACAAATGATCATACTAAACTTATTTCTCATTTTTCTCTATATCATTAATAGTACTTTAAAGGAAGTTCTTGCAAACACAAAGGTATATCATCTGTGGCCCTTGTGATCAACCACAGAATGACCCACCTGCTGTCTCTGGCCAGAGGAGCCTGAACAGAGGAAGCACAGACTTTTGTTTCTTTCTACATTGGTCTGCAACTTGTTTTGACTTCATTCTTTTGCTCTTGTATGTATCCGTTTGTTTTCCTGTTTTGTTTTATTCAATGGTAAATATTCACTTTCCTCTGAAGAGGCTTGAGAAATGATCACATATGCTTTTCTGTGTTAGGATTGTTCAGGTATGATGATGCTACGCAACACTAAGGGAGTCATTTCAATTTTAGAACTCTTTATAAACATTAATAATAACTAACCAACTGTGATCCAAGGAGGTGCATAACCAGGGATAAATTGGTACTCCATCATTTCTAGTATATGCTCCTGTCATTTTAAACCTTCTTTAACATAAAAGAACCAATCACTGAGACATAATTAATAAATTTTATTTGTGCTGATTTTGCTTTATTTTATTCTCTTCTGTGCTTTAATGGGGCAATATTTTACACTAACATTAAACTGCTCCTGCAAGAAAGCACTCAGTAGCATTGATCTTGAGAACCTTATTAATATGTTCCATAGAGTAACACATGTGCTGTGGCTGCTCTTATTTCTTCTATAGAGTACAGGAGCATATGACATATAAGCATGAATTATCCACCTGAAAACATCATGAACTAATCTTTCCAAAATAATTAACAGCATACTGGTGTGATTTACAGTGGGCAAGCTGATATTGAATAAGGAATAGTTTAATCGTATAGATATATAGACTGGTACATTAACACTCCGATTTATAATACATATAATACATTATTGCAATTACTATCATTATAAATATGTAATAAATTATACTTTAAAGAATTTTCACATTACCTTTTCGCCTCTTTCATTTTTTATTTTATTTATTTTTGTTATTTTAGTTTAAGTTATAGGGTACATGTGCAAAACATGCAGGTTTGTTACATATGTATACATGTGCCATGTTGCTGCACCCATTAACTCGTCATTTATATTAGGTACATCTCCTAATGCTATCCCTCCCCCATTCCTCCCACCCCACCCCAGGCCCCAGTGTGTGATGTTCCCCTTCCTGTGTCCCAATGTTCTCATTGTTCAATTCCCACCTATGAGTGAGAACATGTGGTGTTTGTTTGTTTTTTTTTTTTTTGGTCCTTGTGATACTTTGTTAGGAATGACGGTTTCCAGTTTCATCCATGTGCCTACAAAGGACATGAACTCATCCTTTTTTATGGCTGCATAAAAAACTCATCCTTTTTTATGGCTCTATGGTGTATATGTGCCACATTTTCTTAATCCAGTCTATCATTGATGGACATTTGGGTTGGTTCTAAGTCTTTGCTATTGTGAATAGTGCCATAATAAACATACATGTGTGTGTGTTTTTACAGTAGCATGATTTATAAGCCTTTGGGTATATACCCAGTAATGGGATGGCTGGGTCAAATGGGATTTCTAGTGCTAGATAATCGAGGAGTCGCCAAACTGTCTTCCACAATGGTTGAACTAGTTTACAGTCCCACCAACAGTGTAAAAGTGTTCCTATTTCTCCACATCCTCTCCAGCAGCTGTTGTTTCCTGACTTTTTAATGACAGCTATTCTGACTGGTGTGAGATGGTATCTCATTGTGGTTTTGATTTACATTTCTCTCATGGTGAGTGATGATGAGGATTTTTTCATGTGTCTGTTGGCTGCATAAACTTCTTCTTTTGAAAAGTGTCTGTTCATATCCTTTGCCCACTTTTTGATGGAGTTGTTGTTGTTGTTGTTTCTTGTAAACTTGAGTTCTTTGTAGGTTCTGGATATCAGCTCTTTGTCAGAGGAGTAGATTGCAAAAATTTTCTACTATTGTGTAGGTTGCCTGTTCACTCTGATGATAGTTTCTTTTTCTGTGCAGAAGCTCTTTAGTTTAATTAGATTCCATTTGTCAATTTTGGCTTTTGTTGCCATTGCTTTTGGTGTTTTAGACATGAAGTCCTTGCCCATGCCTATGTCCTCAATGGTGTTGCCTAGGTTGTCTTCTAGGGTTTTTATGGTTTTAGGTCTAACATTTACGTCTCTAATCCATCTTGAATTAATGTTTGTATAAGGTGTAAGGACAGGATCCAGTTTCAGCTTTCTACATATGGCTAGTCAGTTTTCCCAGCACCATTTATTAAATAGGGAATCCTTTCCCCATTTCTTGTTTTTGTCAGGTTTGTCAACGATTAAATGGTTGTAGATATGTGGTGTTGTTTCTGAGGCCTCCGTTCTGTTCCACTGGTGTATATATCTGTTTTGGTACCAGTACCATGCTATTTGGTTACTGTAGCCTTGTAGTATAGTTTGAAGTCAGGTGACATGATGCTTCCAGCTTTGTTCTTTCGGCTTAGGATTGACTTGGCAATGCAGGCTCTTTTTTGGTTTCATATGAACTTTAAAGTAGTTTTTTTTTTTTTTTTTCCCCAGTTCTGTGAAGAAAGTCATTGGTAGCTTGATGGGGATGACATTGAATCTATAAATTATCTTCAGCAGTATGCGCATTTTCACGATATTGGTTCTTCCTATCCATGAGCATGCAATGTTCTTCCATTTGTTTGTGTCCTCTTATTTCATTGAGTAGTGGTTTGTAGTTCTCCTTGAAGAGGTCCTTCACATCCTTGTAAGTTGGATTCCTAGGTATTTTATTCTCTTTGAAGCAATTGTGAAAGGGAGTTCACTCATGATTTGGCTCTCTGCTTGTCTGTTATTGGTGTATAAGAATGCTAGTGACTTTTGCACATTGATTTTGTATCTTGAGACTTTGCTGAAGTTGCTTATCAGCTTCAGGAGATTTTGGGATGAGACAATGGGGTTTTCTAAATATACAATCATGTCGTCTGCCTACAGGGACAATTTGACTTCCTCTTTTCCTAATTGAATACCATTTATTTCTTTCTCCTGCCTGATTTCCCTGGCCAGAACTTCCAATACTATGTTGAATATGAGTGGTTTAACACCCCACTGTCAACATTAGACAGATCAATGAGACAGAAAATTAAAAAGAATATCTAGGACTTGAACTCAGCTCTGCACCAAGCAGACCTAATAGACATCTACAGAACTCTCCACCCCAAATCAACAGAATATGCATTCTTATCAGTATCACATCACACTTATTCCAAAATTGACCACATAGTTGGAAGTAAAGCACTCCTCAGCAAATGTAACAGAACAGAAATTATAACAAACTGTATCTCAGATGACAGTGCAATCAAACTAGAACTCAGGATTAAGAAACTCACTCAAAACCACTCTACTACATGGAAACTGAACAACCTGCTCCTCAATGACTACTGGGTACATAAAGAAATGAAGGCAGAAATAAAGATGTTCTTTGAAACCAATGAGAACCAAGACACAACATACCAGAAATCTGGGACACACTTAAAGCAGTGTGTAGAGGGAAATTTATAGCACTAAATGCCCACAAGGGAAAACAGGAAAGATCTAAAATTGACATCCTAACACCACAATTAAAAGAACTAGGGAAGCAAGAGCAAACACATTCAAACGCTAGCAGAAAGCAAGAAATAACTAAGATCAGAGCAGAACTGAAGGAGATAGAAACACAAATAACCTATCAAAAAATCAATCCAGGAGCTGGTTTTTTGAAAGATCGACAAAATGGATAGACCGCTAGCAAGACTAATAAAGAAGAAAAGAGAGGAAAATCAAGTAGACATAATAAAAAAATGATAAAGGGGATATCATTACTGATCCCACAGAAATAAAAACTACCATAAACACCTCTACACAAAAAAAACTAGAAAATCTTGAAGAAATGGATAAATTTCTGGACACATATACCCTCCCAAGATTAAACCAGGAAGAAGGTGAATCCCTGAATAGACCAATAGCAGGCTCTGAAATCGAGGCAATACTTAATAGCCTACCAACCAAAAAAAGTCCATGACCAGATGGATTCACAGCCAGATTCTACCAGAGGTACAAGGAGGAGCTGTTATCATTCCTTCTGAAACTATTCCAAACAATAGAGAAAGAGGGACTCCTCCCTAACTCATTTTATGAGGCCAGCATCATCCTGATACCAAAGCCTGGCAGTGAAACAACAAAAAAGGAGAATTTTAGACCAATATCCCTGATGAACATCGATGCAAAATTCCTCAATAAAATACTGGAAAACCGAATCCAGCAGCACATCAAAAAGCTTATCCACCACAATCAAGTGGGCTTCATCCCTGGGATGCAAGGCTGGTTCAACATACGCAAATCAATAAATGTAATCCAGCATATAAACAGAACCAAAGACAAAAACCACATAATTATTTCAATAGATGCAGAAAAGGCCTTTGACAAAATTCAGCAGCCCTTCATGCTAAAAGGGCTGTTGAATTTTGATATTGATAGGACGTATCTCAAAATAATAAGAGCTATTTATGACAAACCCACAGCCAATATCATACTGACTGGGCAGAAACTGGAAGCATTCCCTTTGAAAACTGGCACAACACAGGGATGGCCTTTTTGCCTCTTTCTTAAGCACATGCTATATTGCTTACAACTTTTCAAGTGATATGCATTATAAAAAAATTTGAAAACTGTAACTACATAATTAAGATAGAGGCATTCATAGAAGCTATGATAATTTTATGTGGTAACCTTTACAAATTACACACTTTTGTGGCTTAAAACAGCACAGATTCCTTGTTTTACAGTTCTGTAGCTCAGAAAATTAAAATAGGTCTCGCTGGACTAGTCATGATACTGGCAAGGCTGCATTCCCTCTGAAGCCCCTAAGAAACAATTTGTTTTCTTGCCTCTTCCATCTTCTAGAAGCTGTCCCCATTCCTTGGCTCCTGGCCCTCTTCCTTCATCTTTTTTTTTTTTTTTTTTTTTTTGCCAGCAATAAAGGATCAGGTTTTCACATTGCATCACTCTAACTTCTTCCCTGCCTTCCTCTTCCACTTTTAAAGACCCTTGTGATTACATTGGGACCTGCCAGATAATTCAGAATAATATCTGTCTTTTAAAGTCAGCTGATTAGAACATTAATTCCATCTGTAACCTCAGTTGTCCTTTACTGTATACATTCATGCACATTCACAAGTTCTGAGGATTAAGATATAAATATCTTTGGAGGTGATTATCCTGGCTACCACTGAGACATATTGTAAAATATTTTCCCTGGATAAATGTAATGCTACCCTGAATCTCAATTAAGCGTGTATTTTGAATAGATTTCTTTGCATTTTGTTTATAACACAAACCTGCTTTTACGGATATAAGACTACTTTTGGCCGGGCGCGATGGCTCAAACCTGTAATCCCGGCACTTTGGGAGGCCGAGGTGGGTGGATCACGAGGTCAGGAGATCGAGACCATCCTGGCTAACAAAGTGAAACCTCGTCTCTACTAAAAAAAAAAAAAAAAAAAAAAAAAATAGCTGGGCGAGGTGGAGGGCACCTGTAGTCCCAGCTACTCGGGAGGCTGAGGCAGGAGAATGGTGTAAACCCGGGAGGCGGAACTTGCAGTGAGCCGAGATCGCGCCACTGCACCCCAGCCTGGGCGACAGAACGGGACCCCGTCTTAAAAAAAGAAAAAAAGGATATAAGACTACTTTTAACGCTAATATTGCAAACATTGTATTCATAAGTATTTTATGCATTTAAGAGTATTTTTTATTTCCATTAAGTTTTACAGTTTATATATTGACAGTCTCATTATTAATATTTTTTCCTAGTCAAGACCATTATCTTCCAACTGAACCGAGAACAGAAGAAAGAAATTTATAGAGCTAGGTTAATGTGAATTGAGGAACCTGTAAAATATTTGATATACCTTACATTGTGTTTCTAATAAGATCAATATAAGTATATATACTTTATTGACTTTTCACTATGATTTCTTTTCAGAATAGCAAAAGCATTTATTTTAAAAAGAGCCTTGAAAGCAAATTTGAATATAATTTTACATGAAAGTTCAATGTAAAAGTCATCAGTTACGAAGGAATGCTACTCTAATGTCTTAAGAAAAGCCATTATTTTATACAGGGACAGTGAAATCGGAAGAAAAAAAGAACATAGTTTAATTAGTTGCAAGTTACTTTAATTTCAAGTGAATCTCAAAGGCAAAAATTAATTTGGGAAAAATTAGCATTATTTTTATATTAATATACCAATTCCCGTAAGTTTTCAGAGGAAATGGTAGCCAGAATTACCAAGCTTTTCCTCAAATTTGAATGAAACTCTTTCTCAATAGACATATCTCTCAGTTGATAAAGGAGAGTTTGTTTTTTCTTGGAAACTAAATTATTTTTGATACTTATTACTCAGTCCTCACAGTTTGAGCAGTTGCATTTATTTAACTTGCTTAACTGACAACGCCATATAAAATACATAGCAAACACAAAATAATAACTGAATAAGCTCTGATTCTCAAATAGAACTGAACACTGCATGAAATAGTTGGAATTATTCATATTCTCACAAGGAATACCTGCCACTCTGGCTGTAATATTATTTTCTTTCCCATTCTATGTCTATAAAATGACGTGTTGACATAAGTTTGACTTCCTAAAATCAGTTGAGGCTAGAATATGTTGAAAAAAATTGGGTACTATTTTAATACTTAACGTTAAAAAACTGTAAGAAGAAATCTAGAAGTTGTTATATTAACTTCTATTCTTTGATATCCCACCCTGAGTAATCTAGTTCTGAGGGCTTTTTCTTTTGTTTGAAGGTCTTAAAATGTACTCAAAATATAAAACCCGAAAACTAAGAAATCACATAAGTTCTATTTGTAAATTGAATATTGAATAAATGTTGTGTTTGCCTAGAATAAATTTGGTACAATTTAAACTATAAAGAATGTGTTTAAATAACACTTTAAAAGATTAAGTTTCATGTGGCCAGACTGCTTCTGTCTAGACTTGAGTGTACAACCCCAAATAGTGCCTGTGTTCCCAGCCTACTGGAATCTGCCCAACCCTTGAGGCAGTAAGAGTGAACGCTGTTACTATGGCTGCTAAGACAGTTTCTCATTGCAGAAATATAAAAAAGGGGGTCTACTTGCCTCAGCATATTTTCCATTTAAACAAAACCTGTTTATTTATGGGATAAATATATCAAATATTGTCAAGGACAATGGTATGTCAAAATTAAAAGTCTTGTGGTATCAACTAATATTTCCATTTAAATGTCTTCAAAATGCTGTGATGTTATGGTGACTTTTTACACTTGTCACCTTAACCTAAGAGGTAACACTGTTTTCAGGCACAGTCTTTTAAATGAGATAAATGCTTTACGTGAATTGTAATGTTTTAAAGTAGATATTTATGTTTATGAATTTGAAATGATCCTTAATTCTTAGTGAATTCTATCATCTCATTTCCAAAGTACTTTCATTTCCATCATTGCATTCTGTATTTCTCACTCATGTGTTATATAACTGAGCAAACATCAATCCCCAAAGTAAGGAACTGTACTAAATAGGCTTATTGACGGATATGTAGTTACCAGTAACCCAGGAGTAGTTTAAAACCAATAGACTCAGACACCCTCTATTATCCCACTTATCTCATTACCATTGCACTAGACCTCTACATGCCTAAAGAGTAATTTTTGTCCAGATATCCTACATCAAGAGGAAGTATTGACTTGTGATTTTTTCATATGAAATGTAATATTTCCTATATCTTCACGCTCACAAATTGACAGGAGCACAAAACATTTTCTTATAGAACATTAAATTCTCATTCCCATCTTCAATTTTTGTTAAGGTAAAATTCTCTCAAATAATTTCAGGAAGAAAGTTAGGTTATCTAATATATCTCTAATAATCAGTTAAAATGTTAGCTAATAGATAATATCTAAGACAGATGGTCTATTTAATTTCCTATCTACAATATCAGAAAGCAAGTTAGTATTATACCTATGTTTCTAGTTCGGGAATTGTAGGGAACTAATACGTGAAGAGAAGTAATTTGTAAAGTGCTTTGCAATTAAACAACTAACTTCTGACAAGAGTCATGGATGTGGAGATTAAATATTCATTTTTAAAGATGAGAATGTCAATATTGAGTGTATATCATGGATGTGGTAAAACTGGGACTTGTACTTTAAATTCTTATTTTCTATGTAACGTTTAAATACAATTATATAATAAAACCAAGAACATACTATTAATAGTAGCCAGGTAACAATCAACTAGCCATTACTAAAATCCATTGCTTAAGACAACTGTTTTTCCCTGATGAACTGTGCCCAAAATACAGTGCCATTCTCCTAAGAAAAAAAAAAATAATAATAACTAATACATAGCCTAGAAGTATAACAGAACCTGGCACTCACGTCATAGTCTTCATGGCTTCTTTGAAATTAAAGGTAGGTTACATGCTGGAAATAGCCAAGAAAAATTACGGTGCTTTATTTATAGTGGTAATTCTACCATTGGTTACAACATTTTGGAATAAATTGATTAAACTCCACTGATCCATATTTTCAAATCTATAGAGCAAATGTGATGCAATAGATGTTTTCTAAATGTCTTTCAGTTCAGCTCTCTAAAATTGGATGCTGCTCTGAAATTAAGATTTCAGAGCTGGTGGCAATGGCTGCCACAGATATTTCTGAATATGTGAGTCTGAGTGTTCTGAGTGTGAAGTCTACTTACATAAATTCAGTCAACACTTTTATTGAAAAAGTTCCAGTTTGGTGTGGGACATGATGTCACGAAGTTGATGTACTCTACTCTCTAGTCTTCATAAGATACAGAAGAAGTATATAAAAATGATTTACCCAGACTCTAAAATATAGAGACTGTTAATATTTTAGTGGATCTATGTGTATCTTTATTCATGATAAAAATGAAATGTTATATCTATATAACATTTGAAATTACAAGCAATTCAAATCATGTATATATATAATTTGTCTTTCTTTTTTACATACAATATACATGAAAAATTTTCACTTCAAATTTATTTTTATTACATACTAGTACAAAGTATTTTATTGTACCTATGCATCTATCCAAAATAAACATTCCATAATTTCTGACATTTAATTTTTCTTTTTTTCTAATTTAAATAGTGTTGTGCCAGACATTAGTGTTTTCACATCTTTCTACAAACGTTTTATCATGTTTTAATAATACATTTCCTAGAAATGGGGGAGATTTTACTGATAAGTCAAAATATATAAACTTACCTGAGGTTTTAAATTTATGAAGCCAAATTGTTTTCCAGGTTTTTAGACTTTTTTCTTTTTTTTTTTTTTCCAGAGACTCAGTAACAAAACCTTTACCAGCATTCGGTGTTATCTTTCTTAATTGTTTTTTAAATTCAGTTTTAAAAATACATGTTATTATTTTATATTTGAATCTGTATTTGGAATTAGAATGCTTATTTTTATGATGCATTAGCCTTTTGTTGATTTTTTTTAATTTAAAATCAGGATTTATACATTTGTTTTCAGGTTTGTGGCTGTTTATTTGTTTGAATCATGCTATGGTTTGAATGTTCATTTTTTCCAAAACTCTTGTTGAAACTTAATTGCCATTTTGATGGTACTGGGAGAAGGGACTTTTAAAAGCTGGCTAGGTCATGAGGTCCTGACTCTCATGAATAGATTAATGTTGTTATCATTTTCATGGATGCAAGTTTGACTCCTCTTGCTCTCTCTCCTACTCTTTGCCTTTCTGCCACGTGATGACTTCTGCCAGCAAGAAGACTCTAAACAAATGCTGGCCCCTTGATCCTGGAGTTGCCAGCCTCCAGAACTAAGAGCCTATATATATCTGCTCCTTTTAAATTACCTAGTCTGTGGTATTCTGTTATAGCACCGCAAACAGATTAAGACACATAATGATGTTCTATGTTACTTTACTTTATCAATTTATTTAAAGTCGTTCATAACATATTCTGAAAGAATTTATAACTAAACCTAAACTAAGGACAAGTCAGTGCAACAGAAGACTATGAATTTACTTTAGTCAAATGATATAATTATGTTCCATGGAATTCCTACTCCATTGAGATATTAATCAGCAGAAGTATTTCTTGAACCGCAATATAGACACACTGTATTCCAGCTTAAAATGTTTTTTTGGGGAGGAGGATGAGGTAATAGTGCAATCATTGCTTGAGAAAATTTTATTTCACTCATTGATTATGGAAGAAAATACCAACTACACTTTTTTTCCCCTAATCTTTCCCTAATCCTAATTTCCCTAATTTTTTTCAGTATCTCCATATATATGACACATTTGCTTCAAGAGAATCAAAAATAGAAAATATAAAATACTAACTGGGTAGAAAGTATAATAAAATCAGTACATCTATAACAGTTTCAAAGCACATAAAATTAGAAGAAAAAATATTAAACAAGAAATATGTCATAACTGGATAACACAAACACAAAATTTGATGAAGTATTTAAGGAAGAAGCATACGAGTGGGGAAAATACTGTATTTCCAAATAAATTTTTTAGTACTATAAGATATGTATTTTCACTTTTATGACATGATCAAAATGCCATATAAAATTTAAAGAAGATCCTTTAGAAACTCAAAATAACTCCAAAATGATATTTGGATTTATAAATAGGAATATATACTTTAAAAATGTTGGTGAAAAATGTGGTGTCTTACCCTTTTTACGTTTTTTTAAAGGGACTCAGCAAAGTTTAAAATGTTTAAGTGAGACCTTTTGACAGATGAAAAATGCAACCAATTGAGACATGAGAAACACATTAAGAATGACAACATATGGCATTATACGAAATCATTTAATAAATGTTCAGATAATAACTCATTATATGAAAAAATAGTGTCCTTTATTTCTCAACATTTAAAAATTAAATTTTAAAAGTTAAAATTTTAAAAATGAATCCAAATAAATAAAGAACAGAATAGAGGCTGGGCGCAGTGCCATATGCTTGTAATCGGAGCAGTTTTCAAGGCCACGGCAGGAAGATTGCTTGAGCTCAGGAGTCTGAGACCAGCATGGGCAACATGACAAAATCCTGTCTCTACAAAAAAACTCAAAAAATTAGCCAGGCCTGGTGGTGTGTGCCTGCAGTCCCAGCTACTTAAGAGGCTGCAGTGGGAGGATCACTTGAGCCAGAGAGGTCAAGACTACCCTGAGCCAAGATTGCGCCACTGCACTCCAGCCTGGGCGATAGAGTGAGAACTTGTCTCAAAAAACAAAAGAAAACAAAACAAAAAACCCAGAATGATTAATAACTATCTTGTTTGAGACTTATCCAATTCCTTACAAAGTATAAAAGAAGTAAACAGAATAGACTGATATAATTCACTATATAAAATTATATATCTACTACAAAAAAAGTTAAACAAAATTGAGACTAATGGATTTGTGAGGGTTAATATTTAAATTATTATTGAGTGTGTGTTTTAATATTGTATATGTCAAGGAAATACAAAACATGTCAAGGAAATAAAAAAGTTATTAAAAGTACGCTAAATGCAGCAACATGGAAATACTAAATATCTAGTATTTGGAGAAATGTTTGCATTATTATGATGTAAAACCATAAAAACCATTAAGAAAAAATACTTTATTTACTAACAATGGGCACAGGATTAAAAACAAAACTTTTGGCCGGGCGCGGTGGCTCAGGCCTGTAGTCCCGGCACTTTGGGAGGCCGAGGCGGGTGGATCACGAGGTCAGGAGATCCAGACCATCCTGGTTAAAATGGTGAAACCCCGTCTCTACCGAAAATACAAAAAATTACCCGGGCGTTGTGGTGGGCGCCTGTAGTCCCAGCTCCTTGGGAGGTTGAGGCAGAAGAATGGCGTGAATCCGGGAGGCGGAGCTTGCAGTGAGCCAAGATCGCGCCACTGCACTCCAGCCTGGGCGAGAGAGCGAGACTCTGTCTTAAAAACAAACAAACAAACAAAACAAAAAAAAACACACACACACACAAAACAAACAACAACAACAACAGCAACAAAAAACTTTTAAAAGCTTTAAAATTGGCCTGGACAAATATAAAGAGTTAAATAAAGTTTCGTTAATAGCCTATTTGTGTTCAAATTTTAAAAATAAGTTTCATTCTCTACTTCAGTCAAAATTAGACAAAGTTGTCATGGTCAACTGTCAGAGGCTGGTGCATGAGTAGTAAAGGAATTTACCCGAGACAGTAACACGTTTAGAAAGACAGATTTATTAGAAAAAAGGGAACAGTACATTGCAAAGGAGCAACAGGCAAGACAGCAGGAAGAAGGCTGTCTGCAAAGAGGCAGGAGCTGGAGGGAAATTTTATAAGGTCATGCTGTTTAGTCTGAATGCTTACAGACAGGATGCTTGGGTGCATGTGCGCTGGTGAGCTCAGGGCCTGTGACAAGATACTTGGGTGCCAGTGAGCTGTTTGCTGTTGACCCCATTTCTTGGAACACTCACTCCCATCTACCCATGTTTCTGTTTCTGCAAGCTAAGTTTGTCAATTTTAGTTTAACCCCTTAGTGCTCCACAAAAGTGAAAGGGACTAACAAATCTAATTCTGTGAATGATCTGTGGAGAAAAAAATCATTTTAATGCATGATGTGTTGTTGCTGGTGCGATGCATTGCTAAAACGTCTCTGGAAGGCAATTTTACAATGAGTAACATCAAGTAACATAGGTACATGTTTTAAACTCACTAATGACTCTTCATGAAAGTGACTCCAGATAATCCTATGATTAATAAAGACAGACACTGCTCTATATAGACTATGTATAAAATTTGCCAATATGAAATAATTTATTGTTCATTTGTCCATTTAGAGAAACTGGTTAAAGCCATCTCTGAATGCAATTCAGACTTAAAATAATTATGTATGTGTATGTGAGGGTATATGTACCTATATGCACATACACACATATTGAATTGGAAAGAGGACAAACTTGTTTAAAAAAGACAGATACAAAAGAATATATATAGCATAATAATATAGCTAAACACATGTACACACTACAAAACAATCATGAAATATAGCAAAAGACTCAACTGCTATGATAAACACTTAATTGGCAAATTAATATAATAAAATAGAATTTTTCTTCTAACACATTAGAAAGATAATGACATAATGCCCATTTTATTCCAGAGGGTATATGCCATACACTATTGCTCAAATTGCAAATGGATGAATCATTGCAAATTATTTCTAGTGGTCAATTTGATAATTTACGTCAAAGTCCTTGAAATGTGATTGCTTTTTGACCTGCTTAAATTACTTCTTGACGTTTTTATTCTAATGAAATCTTGGCAGACAAATTAGTAGTCAGTCAAGATTTTTTAATATAGTCTTGTTTATAAAAAATTCTGAAAGCACTCAAAATATTAAATCGAAAATTGCAAATTCCCTTAGTTAATTGAAATACTCACAAATGTAATATTATGTTTATACAGGCATTAAGACACTTTTTAAAGTAAGTAATGATTTAGAAAACACTTAAATTATCATAGCGCCAAGTTAAAAACCAGAATAAAAAGGTATATGATAATGATGTGAACTGACATATGAAAAACATATACCTAAAAATTCCATTATTTTAGAATTATGAAGGATTTTAATTTTCTTAAAATGTACATGTTCTAGTTATTTATAATTAGCATGCATTTTATTACAATTTAATGCAAATAATTTCAAATGATGTTACCCACCATTTGGGTAAGCTTTCAAATTTTACAAAATAATTGCAAAATTATATAATCATTTAATTTTCAAAATCTTTGCATAAGAAATTACTATCTCTAATTTATAGATAAGGAACTGAAATCTGGATTGTTGAAAATACTTCCTCACTTTTCACATAGACTGTAAGTGGTCTTAAATCCCAGGATTTTATGTGGACAATGAATGGAAGTTAATATAGACAAGTAAGGCTTTCAAGTAAAAAGTATATAGAAAGTTGTTATTTTAATATAGTTTACTATTTTAATATTTTTTGAAGTAAAATGTCATTATATAAAAGTTAACTTATAACAAGTTTTTATTGTGAGTCTTTACTCTTCAATAAATCATCTTGCTATTTCTGTGTCAATTTCTAATTTTCATCTGGGAAGTCAACATACATTTTCTAGCTAGTCATTTTTTTTTTTTTTTTTTCTGAAAAGCATTCCAAGGGATCAGAGTTCCTTCCTGACTTCTACATTGCTCTACAATGTTGGTTTTAAGTATACATTTAGCTATGCATAACAAGGGTAACTGACGAAGAGTAGAATTTTAGTTTCCAGGAGCTGAGAGGATCAGGAAATGGCAAGATCTTGGTGAAGAAATAAAAACTTTTAGTTATGTAAGAGAAATAATTTCTGGAAATCTAATGTACAGTAATGTGAATATAGTTAACAATTCTGTGTTGTGGACTTAAAATGTCCTGAGAAAATAGATCATAAGTGCTCTCACCACACATACACACACACTCTCTTTGTGAGGTGAAGAATATGTTAATTATCTTGATTGTGGCAATTATTCCACAATGTATTACATATATCAAAACATCAAGGCATATATGAAATATATGCAATTTTTATTTGTTAATTATACTGCAATCAAGATTTGAGGGAAAAATAAACATCTCATTGACATTTTGGTAAAAAGCAAAACTAAGCATACCTAAGCCTTGTGTGTAAGTAAGTTCTACGAAGGTTATGATTCTTGTATATTCATCGAGTCAGTTAAGTTTGTTGATTTTATTAGAATTTTTATCACACAAAACTTTTGACTCAGTGTCATTCCCCATTATTGATATTATTTCATCATGATCTATGTTCTCAAGTCCACTTGTTAAAATCTTCACCTTCATGTATAAACTTACACTTAAGGATCTTATACCTGTTTATTCATATTTGTTCCTCATTTATAAAACCAGTGAGAAATGCTTTAGGAATAATTTCTTAAAGCATTATGACCTAAAGCACTTATGATCATAAACAATGCTCTTTTCTCTTTCTTTATTTTTCTTCATTTTAATTTTGTGAGAACACCATTTATTTCAGTAAGGTTTTCCTATCTCTTCATTCTCATACCACTCAAACCACATGCTTTGCTCAAATAATCTTTTCTTGTGCTTCTTCTCTGTCTTCGTTATTTACCTTGGGTATCCTGCATAGTTTGTAACTTTAACTATGACTGGTATAGTGTCTAAAAGTTGTTACTATAGCCTAAGCACATCTTCTATGCTTGCCTTAATATTATATTTCCAAATGTCTGAAAACTGTTTCCAGTTGAACATTCTACCAATGCTTCAAACTCAGTAGATTCAAATTCAATGAATGATATTATCTTACCTTAAAACATCTTTTCCTTTTCTTGACCTACTATTTTTGTTTGTGATAAAATCATCTTCACAGTTTCTCTAACTGTATTACCCTTTCTAGATATCCCAATGGTACTGTTGCAAAAAATGAAAGAGCTCTTTCATTAAAATAAATTTAATGAATTTCTTTCTTTTGAATTTCAGTGTATGACATGTTTGGGGTGGCTTTTGTGAAATGAATAAAACTACATAAGGAGTAACTTTAGAGAGAGGTTATTTGTATCTGTATCTATGAACAAAAAAATAGTCTTAGTTTAAGAAAAAATAGATGTCATATTTTTACATGAGTGAATATTTGAACTTTTTAACAGCTGCCAAAACTTCTGTTAATATTTAGTTGCAATAGGAGTTAAATGTGATATGTATTATATTATAATACATACAAGTGTAATTTCTTTTAAAAATTTCCAGTGCTCATCTTTTTATGTTTAGTGCTTCAGTTAGATGATTTGCAACAATTTATGTATCAGTCAAGCATAGAGAATGTGGAATAAAAAATGCTTGCTAACATGAATATCAGTTACTTTTTCTGGTTTTAAAATTCATTGTCAGACGAAACTTTAGAAGATCGAATTATCTTATAAAATCTTTTAAGATATTTTGTTGGTATTATTCATAAACTTTTTCCAACTAGTGTTGACATATCAATTGACTTTAAATTATCATAAATCATCAGTGATTGGCTTAAGCAAATGGAGGGGACTCTATTCTGGTTGTAAAGAGTTTTGGAATTTGTAGAATGTTAAAGTCTAATGGCAATTTCATTTTTGGAAGGTGGACAGAGAAATTATAAATATTTTTGAAATTTGTATTTAAAAATCAGTGCTATAAAGTGATGTATCTTGTGCTTAGTTTAATGGGAAAAATGAGAAATATTTGTGGACAATGATGAGCAATGGAAAGTTCTAGGCCATATTTATAGCCATATGAATGTAATGTGGAGTGTGTTTTATATAAAATCATGTTCCCTTTCACAGCCTTTTTTCTACATAAGAAAGTGGTCATTATAACCTGTGTAAACTGATGTAGATTTACCATCTGTTGGGTTTGTGGGTGAAGTTTGCTTTAAAAATTATCCAAACTGTGTCCCTTTTATAGCATTTTTTTTCTTGTAGCTTTTATTATTTTGTATCATGTGGGTTGGTGTGTCCTATTTCTCATATTATTCCATCTTTATGAAGTCAGCATCCATATGTTATCTTTAAGAAAAAAGCTATATATACATTGTAATTACTCAAGCATACACCTAAGGGTATGTATGAAATTTTAGTAAAAATCTTTTATTCTGTCAATGTAATCATAGCATATTTATTTAAGATTTAGCCTTGCTATGCAACTAAATTTCAAGTAACTCTAATCTATTCCTTTAGTTTCAAGGTAATCAGTTCCAGAATGTGCTATAACAATTTTCTTCACACAGCATAATTACATCTATATATACATATATTGTATCATAGAAGATTAAGCTGTATGTTAGATGATTTGCTAATGTAAAATCTGTTGGCAGCATTCAGTAATGTCTTTTTAATAAAATAAAAAGAAAAATGATAAGCTTAATAATTTATATTCTAATAGAAATGAAAAATTCTTATATAATCCTGTTATTGACTTCTTTTTATGATTGCTTACAATAGATTTTCATGTAAAAGTTGTACTTCAAAGGATATATTTTTTAATAAATGTAAAACCAACATTAGATGTCAGGGAAGAATTATTGGTGTTCGATAATACATATTATTTTTTGTAATACTTGGTTTGGCAAGTCCCCATTCTATTTTGATTTATATTTTATTCTTCTGATTTATATTTTAGAGAGGTTAGTAGATTTACAGTGAAGTAGCAAGAAGTTCTCTCGGTCTCATTCACTCCTGCTAAATATTTTACAGTTCTACAGAACATGATCTATAAACCATCATCATTTTCAGGAAGCATGTTCCAAAAGAACTACAGACATGAAAAACCACTGAAGTTTAATATTTTTATAGCGTAACAAGCAGTAAGGCTATCACAGCACCACAGTAATTTAAGATGGGATGAGGTTATCTATTGCAACTCTTAGGCCAACATGATGGAATCTGCTGCCGGAATCCAGACAAGCTAATTAATCTCTTCTTTATTATCTTCTTGATAAAGCTGTACACTCTAAAGTAGGAAATTTCAATTTACATTCATATTTCTTGTATAAAGCTCTAAGTTTTTTTTTTTTCTCCAGGCTTTAGGGCTCACATTGCTTTTTGAAACAGTGCAACACAAATTTGATCCCTTGACCACATTGGGTTCCTTCATGTTCTGATAATACATTGCAAACCTACTATGTCTTCTATGTTTTAATGACAGAGCTCAAGATATTATTCTCTTCTTATCTAAGATCAATATCAAAATACTCTCAATAAGTATTATTTGACATGATATTAATATAGACCTCTCAAGACCATGTTATCAAAATGTTTTCTAAATTTCCTAAATAAGTTTGCAAGGACCAAAATTGGAAACAGTATTCATATGTGGTCTGATTTGCAGGGTTGACAGCAGAGATTTAGTCTTCTTCATACTGAAGAGTGAGTCAGTGGCAAACCTCAGGGATCCAAAATATTGGTTATAATTTTCTTAAAATGTTGTGACTGTAGTCAGTCAGTTCAATCACTGTTAACAGAACACAAATCTGTTTTATGTCCTTATAAACTGTTCAACTATGTCCTCCTTCCTGTTCTCTAGTTGAGTAGCTGATTGCCATAGTAGAAATATAAAACAATGAATTTTTAATATAAATTTGGGACACGTTTTACATTTAGTAAAAACATTAACGTCATCTATATTCAACAAATTAAACATATATATGTAAATATATTCTTTGAATTTATCTTTCCTTCTTCAGGTAGCAGAATGGCCAATATCATAGGCTTTGGGAACCTGCATATGCTACTCATTAGCATTCTTATTGGTATATGTATGCCCTTCTGTCATAATTTCCCTCGAGAAAGAAATGTAGATGATGTTTGCATGGCATAGTTTCTGTATCAGATGACTTTCAAGTAGGATTTCCAAGGTACTAATATACTTAAAAGGCTAAGGTTAGACAAAGATTTTCTGTAACTCAATTTACCTTCTATGAAATCACAGACTGATTTATACTATGATTATTTTAATCAAGAGTACAAAGTTTCATAAAAATATCAACTCAATTGTGATATTAAGGAATAGTTCAATGAGTATTGCAGTTTTCTATAAGAGTGAGACTCTGCATTAAATTCAGTTTTCCATTGTTCTTCGTCTAAAATTTATGCCAAGAAGGTAAATTAAACTTTGGAGTTTGGCGAAATTTCCATGATCATTTATTTTCCTAATATGACACTATCACATACTTTCTAAATTAGTAAAATTCTGTTGACTCATAATATTCATGGTATATAACACTTGGTAAAAAGTTAAAACAACTGTTTTTAATTAAATAAAATACAACAAAAATTATATTGAATAAGTTTCTTCTCAGTTCTTAAAAACACTTTCAGTCTGTATACAATTACAGAGTCTCACGAAACATTAAAAAATACATATTTTTAGCTTGATCTGGTAGAATTTGTCAGCTTTACATTTCCTGTAGAATGCACAATGCATATAGAAATGAGGTCAAATGATCCTGTGAGCGGTGTTTGCTTGTTACGATGGGTGGAAGAGTTTTGATTGTTTTTTCTTGGTGTGAACTGTTTTCATCACCAGTTCCATTTTAGCACCAGAAACAACCTCGCACAACTAAAAAAAATACTTCAGTGTTGGGCTCTTACCACATATATACAAATACATATCTGGCATTTTTGGTCTTACATTTGAAATACTTCGTTTCTGTTTAACTTAATAAGTATGAATAGCATAGTAGACTTTGTGACATAAAAGTTGAAATGTAAGCATTGAAAAGTTAAGCAAAGGTTTAGCCTCTGAAGAAGATCCACAATTAATACAAGAATTACTGTCTTGCATGGATATCATGGGAATTATTTAATGTGTTGCCTGTTCATGGTGAATGACTATAGTTTATGTATTTTCCTGGAAAGAGAATATAAATTGTAAGGGTAATTAGAAGGCATGTAAGACCCAATAATTAGGAAATCAGTAATATCTCAACAGTGTTTTCAAGAAACTGATTTGGTTTGGATTGCTAATTCTATATATGCTTTCCTAAAGCTGCCTATAACTATTTCAAATTCAAGTAATAGATATTTAGTGACACTGCCTTATAACTTACACAAGCTGTGCAGCTTCCATTCAGTTTTTAATTAGAATTATAAGTAAATTATTCATTGTCTGTTGGAGTTGCCTGGAGGAGAGAAAGTAGTTGAAGGTTTCATAAGACAAGGGAGAGAGTTACCACTTAAAATATAAAATTATTGAGAAAAATATGGTGGAAACTGTTATCATTTGGATAATCTTATTGTGTCTTACAAATAATTTCTCATTGTTGTTATTGGATACTCAAAGATTTCTATATAATTTAAAAATAAGTGAGAAAATTTATGATTATTTTTGTTGTTAATTTTTCATCTTAGGTGTCATTGATTTCTATTGCCTTGATCCTTAGTAGTGATTCAATTATTAATGCATTAGTGTTTGGCTGATGTATTAAAATGTAACTGTGCTTCCTCGGTTTTCCAGTATTTTTATAATACTTAAATAAGATGAAATAAGCTACTTTTAGTATTTACGCTATTGAAACTATTTTTGGCTTAGATGTTTTGGAAACCTTGTACGAATAAGTTTAGTAGTTATTTTCTGACCTTTTAAGTTGACAGATTCCAGTTCATTAAACTGGCGTATTTCCAGAAATTGTAATAAATTCTTTGAAATGGAAATCACCCCTTAGAATCATAGGATGTCAACATAGCTAGAGCATTTGGCCATGCTTTCATTTTAATTCCCACTTTAGTATGTCTTTTTGTGGTCCAAGAAAATGGTTTATAGTGTAATGTATCTGCCTCAAAAATGTCAGTTTATTTGAAATCAACCTCTTTTTTGTATATGACAAAAAACTCCATGTACCTTTCATTTCAGGGATGTTCTTTTCTATTCAACGGGTTCTCTCTTTTTCTCCTCTGTGTGTGTGTGTGTGTGTGTGTGTGTGTATGTGTGTGTGTGTGTATGTGTATGTGTGTATGTGTGTTCTAAAACCTGTAAAAATCCAACATCTTCACCATGGGGTTCTTTGGTAATTGACTTATTTAGCTGTTCTCTAAATTGAGTCACTCAGGAAAGCGTCCCTATAATTATTTTGTAGCACCATCATTATCTTATCACAAAACTAGTTCTTGGAGGTGAAAAGAAGTTTCCAATTTTTAGAAGATTGCACTACAATAATCTGTGCTTATTCTCTTCTGTTTTATTGCATACAATTCAAGGCAATACACATTAAAATTTTTGTTTTCAGTGCTAGGGCTTAGTGTGTTTCATTGAATCTCTTCTCAATATGTACAGTCCAAAGGAAGTTGTTCCAACTGTTTAGTGTAACAATTTAGTAAAACATCCTTAAAAGTGTTACATATATTAGAAAGAGCTTAAGTGTATTCAAAATTTGAAAATCATTATAGAATGTAAAATTATTTATTTAGCATAACTTTGGATACTGTAGTTAGGTAGAAGTCAGTATATATAGGCTTGCTCTCAACCAAAATCAAATTTTGCCTTTAACAGTTTCCACCCATTCTTATGTTTAATGTTTTACATTTAAATAATTGTTTTAACACTTGAGAAAAGTACCATAATTGAAAAAGTATGTGTTGTATTGGCTGATTTATTTGGCTTTATCTGGAAAATGGAATATCCAAGGAAATTACAGATCATACTGTATTTTCTGATATCTCTTATTAAAATGTAAACATTTAAAAATAGAACATAATACATATATTTGTATTTTTAAACATTTTAGATAGAGTAATTAAATATTCAAACTATCAGTGCCACAAATTAAATTATCAAATTTGTTTGTGTTATCTTGTACAATTATGTATAGTTTAGGTGTGATTTATGTCGACATTGGGTATTCCCTGTGGTACTAATAAAGTGTACTAACTCAGCTCTTGACCTTTTCCAATCTAATTTCATGAAGAATAACCAACTAGTTAAAAATAATAGAATACATTTTTCTCTACATGAAAACATATTCATTAGGGAAAATAATTGAAAACATATATATGAATTATCCCAAAAACCTTTCTTCTTGGACTCAGTCACATAACAATATAACTACATTAGTACATGAAGTAAATGTTCAGGAACGGGGAATGATTTCTTATAGATCACTTTTCCTGTTTAGAACAATTAAAAATGCTGAACAATTGTTCTGATATGTTTTAAAACACGATAAAGGTAAAATGGCTGTAATTTTCACCAAAGCAATGTAAGAAGATGGATATCCAGAGAGATCAGCCATGCCATGTTCACTTTGGCCAACTTTGAAAAAGTTGCTTGTGAGATTAAAAACTCAACAGGTTTAAAAAACTTGGGAAGAGAGGGGAAATTTTCTATCTGGTAGTAAATTTTAAAAAGGTTGCCTAGTAAAATCCCTTCTCGAAAGAAGTTGAAAGCCTCAAAGTGGCCACAATTTAAAAGGAAGAATGACTTGAACATAAATATACCCTTACATGGTACTATGACCTGAATATTTGTGTACCCTCTACATCTCTATATTGAAATCCTAACCCCCAAGATGATGGTATTGGAGGGTGGTTGGAGCCTTTAGGGCAAGATTAGGTCATGAGAGTGTAACACCCATGAATAGGATTAGTGTCCTTACAAAACAGACCCAAGAGAGATAGCTTGTCTCTTCTGTCATTTGATGTTACAGGGAAGAGACAGTGAGGAGACAGGAAGGAGGCCTGTACCAGACCTTGAGTCTGCTGGTGCATTGATCTTGGAAGTCTCAATTTCCAGAATGAAATAGAAATAAATTTGTATTATTTGTAAGCCACCAGCTCATGCTATTCTGTTATGGCAGCCCTGAATAGACTAAGACTCATGAACTACAGGCCCATTTCAATCCATCTTACTTTTTGCAATTAGATTTTAGTGGTACTGGACTGCTACTGAACTTCCTGGCCTGCCAGATGTAAAAATATTTACTTTTTATATAAGAAAAGATAATTTCATTCCCAGCCTCATATTCTTTCCATTAACAACTTAAAAAAATGTGATGTCACTAACAGATTGAGAAATAACCATAGATTTAAGGAGAAAGGACAATTTGAACAAAAACTAGTAGAAAAAATAGAGAACAACAGCATCCCTCAAGGGCTCCAAGCATTTGAGGCAGACTTTAAGATAACTATTCTCTCTGTTCAAGAAGAAATGGCAAGATTGACAACCTGTAAAAAAATCAAGTGAAAATTCTAAAATCGAAACAAAGCCATAAACAAATCACAAACTATAGAAACATAACACCCCCCCCCCCAAAAAAAGCACAGTTAAAAAGAAAGGTATGGGAATTGATAATTATACCAAATGAACCTCATGCAACTGAACAGTTGGAAAATATGTAAAATAGATCAAGTTAGAGCATAAAAGAAGAAGGTATAAAATACAGTCATTTGGAATCCCAAAAGACATGGTGATAAAGAATGGCACAGAAGCAATTTTCAGATAGATAATTATCAATAGTTGCCCCAAACAGACAATCTCAAGTCAGTTTCCAGAAGTTCTATAAGGCAGGAGCAAGGATGAAATTATCTGTCTTTATTCTTATCCTTCTATCTTTTAATCCATCTATATATCTTTGTATCTATGTACCTATAGAATCCCCTGGGCATTTCACAGCAAAATTGCAGAAAACCAAAAAGAAAGTGATCTTTAATTTTTAAAGTATTTTAGACATAATTCACATACCATAAAATTTACTTTTTAAATAAAAGTGTACAATATACCTGTTTATAGAAAATTCACAAAGTTGTACAATCATTGCCACTATTTAATTCCAGAACATAATACTTTCAAGGTTAATTATTGTTGTAAGCTATATCCACAATCCATTCATCTTTTAAAATAATTATTGAATATATTCCCTTGTATGCATCTACCACATTAGTTTATTCATCATTTGATAAGTTTGGGCTATCATCATACATGTACATATTTTTGTGTGGATATATGCTGTCATTTTTCTTAGGATAAAATTTCTATGCTGTATGATATCTCTATGTTTAACATTGTGAAGAACTGCCTAAGTGTGTTGCAAAGTGGCATTACCATTTTACCTTCCCACCAATGGTATATGCAAGGTTCTATTTCTCCACATTTTGCAAACAGTTGTTATCTTTTTTTAATTGTAGTCATCCTAGTGGGTGTGAAAGGGTATTTCATTATGGTTTTGTTTTGCATTTTCTGTAACAACTAACGATAGTGATCATATATTTTTTGCACTTATTGACTACTTGTACTATGTATTTCTTTGGAAGACCTATATCTTCTAATTCTTTGTCTATTTTTAATTGAGACAGTTGTCTTTTTATTGTTATGAGTTCATTCTATATTCTGAATTAGTAGTTCCTTATAAGATATAGTTTGGGAATATTTTCCACCATTCTATGAGTTGTCTTTACACTTTTCTGATGGTGTCCTTTGAAACATAAAATATGTTAATTTTTTATCACTTATGATTTTGTTATATGTAAAAAACTATTGCTTAATCCAAGGTCATGAAGATGTATTCATAGATTTTCTTCTAAAAGTTTTATAGATTTAGGTCTTATATTTAAGTATTTGGTCCATTTGTAGCAATTTTTTTTTTTTTTTTTTTTTTTTATAATGTGAGATAAGGGTCCAACTTTGGTATTTTGTATGTGGATGAACAAAACAATGCAAAAAAGATATTCTATGCTTATTGAATGGTCTTAGCATCCTTGTTAAAAATTACTTGACCATAAATGTGGGGAAATATAACTGGATTTGCAATTTTGTCATGGATTTTTTTTTTTTTTTTTTTTGAGACGGAGTTTTGTTCTGTTGCCCAGGCTAGAGTGCAGTGGCGCGACCTCGGCTCACTGCAGGCTCCGCCTCCCGAGTTCACACCATTCTCCTGCCTCAGCTTCCCGAGTCACTGGGACTGCAGGCACCCGCCACCACGCCCGGGTAATTTTTTTTTTTTTTTTTTTTTTTTTTTTTTTTGTATTTTTAGTAGAGACGGGGCTTCACTGTGGTCTCGATATCCTGACCTCGTGATCCGCCCGCCTCGGCCTCCTAAATGCTGTAATTGGGATTACAGGAGTGAGCCACCACGCCCTTCCCCGTCATGGATCTTTCATGATTGCATTTATGTTAGTAAAGTTTGTCTTTATTAGTGTTTCTTGTAGTAAGTTTTAAAAATAAAAAGTGAAAATCTTCCAAATTTGATCGTGTGTTTCAAGATTATTTGGACTATTTTGTGTCTCTTTCATAGCTGCAAAAATTTTCAAATAAGCTTGTTAATGTCTTAAAAAAAACAGCTTGGATTTCAATAGAGATTATTTTGAGATTGTAGAAGAATTCGGGGATTTTTGCCACCTTAATAATGAATTTTCCAATTCATGAACACGGGACATCATTCCATTTGTTTAGATTTTCTTTTACTTTTTTCAATGAAGTTTGTAGTTTACAGTATATAGCTCTTATATTACTTTTGATTATATTTATTTCATTAAGTATTAGCCTTTATTATTTTTAAAGATGTTGCTAATGGGACTTAATTTCACTTACGGATTGTTTATTGCATGTGTACAGAAATATTATTGATTTTAATGTACTGATTATGCATCCTGTGAACCTGCTAAACCCACTCTTGATTCTAAGTTTGTCTGTAAGTGTGTGTCTGTCTATTCCTTAGAATTTTCTATATGGAAGATTGTGTCATATACCATAGAGATAGTTTTAATGTCCCTTTCCAAATAAATTGTCTTATTTTTTTCTCCCAATTTCCCTGGAAAAAATACTCAGTACAATATTGTAGTCTGTTCCTAGTTTTCTGGGGGAGAATTTCAGTCTTTCACCATTAAATATAATGTAGCTGAGGATTTTCTTTTGGTAGGTCTTGGAAATAAAATCTCACAAGCAGCCAAATGGTTAAAAAGAGAAAACGAGTGAACTGTTAATGAATAAAAGTAAGAAATGCAACTAATTTTTCATATGAAGAAATGGAATCCATAAGATGATAAAATATTTTGAATATGTCACAGAAGATTTCTGAAAAGTAGGATTCTGTTTTCAGAAAAATATTCAAGGGTAAACATATAATAAAGATATTTTCTGAATTTATTACAAGTAGAAATACTCTAAAAGAAAAATTAAAGTATATTGTTTGGGCAAACAGGAGATAATTTGAGATGAAAGCTTGAAGATGTGCAAATAAATTTAAAAACAAAATTTAAATATATGCAAAGTTAAGGTATAAAAAATAATGTCATGTGAGATATAAAAAATAAGATAAACATTTACAAAAACATCATTTGCCAAGAGTTAGCTTAATGGAGTTATGGTATTTTGACATACTTGCATGAACTGTGTTAGAAAAAAAAAGTACCAATTAATGTTAGAATTTATTTGCCAAGCATTTTGTTTTGTATATACTAGGATAGCTACTGTTATAGGTTTAACCTTGTACCCCCAAAGTTATATGTTCAGGTCCTAAACCCCATTACCTAAGAATTTCGCCTTATTTGGAAGCACAATCTTCATAGCACTGATAAAGTTAAGATGAAATCGTTATGGTGGCCCCTAATCAAAATGACTGGTGCCCTTATAAGAAGGGGAACACAGATATAAGCATGCAAGACAGAACATTTTATGAAGATGAAGGCAGAGATTGGGGTGGTACATCTAGAATTCAGTGAGTGATGAATATTGCCAACAAATCACCAGAAGCTAGGAGAAACATGAAACAGACTTTTTCACAGCACTCCGACGTAACCAAAAAGGCTGGCACCTTGAACTGTGGAACTATGAGGCAATCAATTTCTGTTGCTAAGCCACCCAGTTTGTAATGTTTTGTTATGACAGTCCTAGCGATCTAATACAGATTTTCTAAAACAATGATAAAACAGTGTAAATAGTATATATGTTTAAAGATAATAAAATAGATCTAGATCTATCTACATTCACATAAATGTATAATGGTAAGACAGTATTTCCTAAATTAAAAAGAGAGGTGATTTAAAGCAGAGAAAAAATGGAGAGCATATAGCAAAAAAAGGAAAGTGTACAGTAATAAAACTGAAATGAAAGAATAACAAATGCAATACAAGTATAATTGCAGAATTAAGCAGTCTTCTCTTAGTAATCAGTAGATCAATAGACATGAAAATCATTAAAAATACAGAAGGCCTGAACAACACAATTAAATAACTTGACCTAAATTAATTTATATAACATATGCATGATTTCCAAGTGCATGTGAACATTTGCCAAAATATATCATACTCCAAGCCATAAAACAAAGTTAACATATTGAAATCATTGTAATCTTGCAAATATGCAGTTCATAAATGTATAAATGTACACTTTTCCCCCGAGAATCTTTTTTAAAAACAACTCAATTATTTCAGTTAATATTGTAATATTTATTTTTCCTTAGTTATCTGCTCATGTATGATTAAGCTAGAGTCAGGAGGGACTGCTGTCAGTATTATAATAAATATGGGGTAATTTATTATATGTTTATAATATGGGAGAAAACACTGTTATTTTAGTCTCAGGGATGCTTCTGATAAGAACCAGGCAAACTTTTTGTGTATAGTGCCAGCTAATTGATACCTTAAGCTTTGAAGCCATCTGATATCTATCACAACTACTGAAATTTGCCATTGTAGTGTGAAAATAGTCATGGACAATACATAAATAAACCTGGATGGGTTTCAATGAAAATTTATGGACCATGTCATTTGAACTTTATATAGCTTTCATGTGTCAGAAATATTATTCTACTTTTCAATTTTTCTTCAATAGTTAAAAAAATGTAAAAATATTTTTTATTTCATGACCAATATAAAAACAAGAATCGGATGAGCTTTGGCCCATATGCTTTATCCTTGTCTACATACCTGAAGTAGAATAACTACACTGGCAATCCGTCTTTGTTAATAAAAACATGCCTTTTACGCTCACTCCTTCAACCACCCACTCCCTCACCATTGACCTAGTACACTGGCCCAGAATGTCCTTCTTTAAGAGTGACAAAGGCATTTCCAATTTTAGAATTGTAAAACAAGAAAATTAAATTTTCACATATTTCACATCAGAAACATATGGACAATTTTAATGCAGTGTTTAATTTCATTCTAGAGTTTGTAATCTTATGAAAACAATGGTAATTCAGCTCTATTTTAACTCTTTTATAGTTATAACATGTTATGTTGGATGGAAATTTTCTTAAACCTTGCAAACTATGTTTTTGAGAAAACTAAAGTTTTGTATCTGTTATGAAAATGAATTTTAAAATGCTTAGGAGAGAATAAAAGTAGTTAAAATTGCCTAAAAAGTAAATAAACATTTGAAAAAGCTCTAAAATAATGGAGAACTCAAGAGGTACATAAAGAGATTTTGAAAATCAGATTTGAGACATGGCATTGAGAACTTTAGAGCCAGAAATTATTTCTGCAGTGACACAGACTCCTGACCCCTAAATTTTGACAATTTAGTACTGAAGGGATTAGATATCTGATAGCATGAATATATTTTGGAAAAAAACAAGAGCATGAAAAATACGTGTTTGGTTGGGAACACACACACACACACACACACACACACACACACACACACGGAGGCCTTGTTGCAGTGACAAGAGAAGGCACGTGTGATTTTCACTGGATAGGCCAAGGGTGATGGAGAATGTCACAAAACATTTTCAAGTCCTGGCTTGTCCTCAAAAAGAAATGTTTCATTTTAATTTTTAGTTTTAGGGCACAGAGCACCTAAATACCAATGAGAATAAGAAAAATTATCAGGACTATTTAAGTCATGGACATATAATGTATTTATATAATACTTCTAAAGTAGCCATAAAGTGGTAATCAGAATTAGTTAATTGAAAAATGGAAATTTATAACATTATATTCTTTTTGTTGTATGTAATGTATTAGGTATGTCTAATATTAAAATATCAAAATCTAGACTTACAGTCACAGGCCTAAAGTTGATGACTGACGTAAATTGAGAATTATCTTCCCAAAATAAAATAAAAACTTGAACTGCTCATTGTCAGGGAGTGTTATTGAGAATTTTCCTCTCTATTTCACACATTCTAATTATTTCTTGTATTTCAAGCTCAAGAAAATAACAAGATTTTCTTTCCTCTGCATTGAGAATCATTGCTTTCAAAAGCTGACACATGGATTATATAATTCGTCTCATAGAATCCTGAGAAATGGACAGAACTGGTGTTATCTCCATTTATACATGAAGAAACTGAGATTAAAGACCAAGTATTGTAGTCGAATACACTTGGTAACTGACTGAAGTAGAATTCAGTTTGCCCGACTCCAAAGTCCATGCTCTTTGCATTAAAACACACTTTCTTCCATGAATGTGTACTCCTTGCAGTGGTTTGCCTGTTTCAGATATTTAATAGTTAATTGTAAGTAAGACCTTATATTTGTAGAATGCTTTGCTATGTAACCAAATTTTCACATAGATTAGTTGAGGTTATGGACCATGTGAGAAGGCAGGGAAACTAAAAATATTTCAATTTATACAGAAACCATCTGGATTTTAGAATGTTTGACCTAATTTTGTTGGCAAGAATACTCAGGCATAAATAAAGGATACTGAGATTTGATCTCTATTCTTTTACTTCCAAGTATTTCAAATTTTTCTGTGAAATATTGCTTCACAATCCATATTTTTATTGTTTGTAAATATGTATAGTTGTATATTTGGAAAATGCTTTCACAGAAATTTTATCAGTGTCAGAACATCTCTTTGAGATAAGTAAGACAGCATTGTGAAGGGGAGACAATTTAGAATTTGGTAATAGAAAGCCTATGAATCAAATGCTTTATCTTTTCTTTAGTTTTTCTTTCTTTGAAATTTCCTAATGTATGTTTATTAGATGCTAAGAATTATTCTGAGACTATAAGTGAATCTGTAAACATAACATTGAAGAGTCTATAAATACAATTGGATGAAATGAGCAAGGCAAAGATGCGTAATTTTGCAGTAGAGTCAGGCTCATGCCCCGAGAGAGGCTTCTACACTACATTATCCAATGGGAATATCAAAAAAGAGCCATGGAAAGTAGAGAGGAGATTTAAGGAAAATCTTCCTGAAATGGATGACATTTGAGCTGAATTTTAAAAGATGAATAATAGCAATATCACATAGAAAGAAACTTATATGCTGGCAAAGAGAAATAGATCAGGAAATATTCAGACAGTAAAACAATATCTTTAGACATATTAACAAGTAGACTGGGGGAATCATAGAAAGGGACCAGAAAGTTAAGCAGTAGCCAACTCCTCATTGCTTACTGAAGAGAAAATGAAAACACTTATATGATAATCTAAAGAGTATAAACTGTACACCAAAATTTGTGTCAAGACAGATTTTAAGTAGCTTATACCATGAAAACTTTATGGCTTAGAAAAATCACTTAGAGTGTAGATGAGAAGAGTTAGAAGGTAGGGAGACATAAGAATATAAATAGAGGAATGAGACCAGAAATTGAGGCTTCAGTGGTCAGTAATTAGAAAATTTCGATCCAGGTAGTTTTTTGGGGAAAATATAATAAATATAGTTATAGAGACATTTGGTTAAAATTTCTCATATCCATGGGTACATGGAATTTACGTATACAAATCTTGTGCATATCAGAGAATTCTTGGCTAGAATTTTTAATTTGGAGCATACAGGTATGTCCCAAAGGACAAAGGTAAATAAAAAAAAAAATTCAAATGCCACCTTTAACATGAGATGAACAAAATGCTGAGTAAAGAGCTTGGAAAATATTGAAATATAAGGATAAACATCACAGACATCTACAAAATGTATTGAGAAGAAATGGCCAAGAATTAGGACTGTAAAAGTCTATGTGGTGGTTGCCGACAATGCCAGGTAGTCAAACAAAAGATAAGTGCCCCCAACTTTGAAAATTGGAAGGTTGTCAGTATATTCATTTATAATTATACAGCTTTATGGCCTTGGGTAAGTTATGTCTCAGATAATTTGGTCAAAACCAATAGAAAATAGCAGTTACATTAAAGTTTTCATGAAGAATTAAAAACAATATGCAAGTATTCAAACCAGTCATTATTTTAGAGAAGACATTTAAAAATGACTAATACATTTCCTATACCTGTAATCTGGAACTGAGATAAAGAGAAGAAAAGCTATGAATTGAAAGTTACATGACCAGAGAATAACAACCTTGAAACTTGAACCCAGCTCTCCAAATTTTACATCCATAGTTAACTTTCATAAACGCTGAGGCTAAAAAACAAACAACACTGTACTGATTTTTAAAAATATATAGAAAAACAAGTATGAGAAAAATTTTGGCATAAAAAAAATTCTGGCAGAAATAACAACAGTAGTGGGAAATATTCTAGATGTCCCATCATAACTCATTTCCCATGTCCCATCAGTCACCTTGAAGTTAATTTTTTTTAAACTGCTGAATATTTTTTTATTTATTATACTTTAAGTTCTAGGGTACATGTGCACAATGTGCAGGTTTGTTACATATGTATATGTGTGTCATGTTGGTGTGCTGCACCCATTAACTCGTTATTTACATTAGGTATATCTCCTAATGCTGTCCCTCCTCCCTCCCCCTTCCCCACAACAGAGGCTGGTGTGTGATGATCCCCTTCCTGTGTCCAAGTGATCTCATTGTTCAATTCCCACCTATGAGTGAGAACATGTGGTGTTTGGTTTTCTGTTCCTGTGCAAGTTTGCTGAGAATGAAGATTTCCAGCTGCATCCATGTCCCTACAAAGGACACAAACTCATCCTTTTTTATGGCTGCATAGTATTCCATGGTGTATATGTGCCACAGTTTCTTAATCCAGTCTGTCACTGATAGACATTTGGGTTGATTCCAAGTATTTGCTATTGTGAATAGTGCTGTAATAAACATACATGTGAATGTATCTTTATAGCAGCATGACTTATAATCCTTTGGGTATATCCCCAGTAATGGGATGGCTGGGTCGAATGGTATTTCTACTTCTAGATCCTTGAGGAATCACCACCTGTTTCCACAATGGTTGAACTAGTTTACAGTCCCACCAACAGTGTAAAAGTGTTCCTATTTCTTCACGTCCTCTCCAGCACCTGTTGTTTCCTGATTTTTTAATGATTGCCATTCTAACTGGTGTGAGATGGTATCTCATTGTGGTTTTGATTTGCATTTCTCTGATGGCCAGTGATGATGAGCATTTTTTCATGTGTCTGTTGGCTGCATGAATGTCTTCTTTTGAGAAGTGTCTGTTCATATCCTTTGCCCACTTTTTGATAGGTTTGTTTCTTTCTTGTAAATTTGATTGAGTTCTTTATAGGTTCTGGATATTAGCCCTTTGTCAGATGAGTAGATTGCAAAAATTTTCTCCCAATCTGTAGGTGGCCTGTTCACTCTGATGGTAGTTTCTTTTGCTATGCAGAAGCTCTTTAGTTTAATTAGATCCCATTTGTCAATTTTGGCTTGTGTTGCCATTGCTTTTGGTGTGTTAGACATGAAGTCCTTACCCATGCCTATGTCCTGAATGGTATTACCTAGGTTTTCTTCTAGGGTTTTTATAGTTTTGAATTCTCTAATCCATCTTGAATTAATTTTCATATAAGGAGTAAGGAAAGGATGCAGTTTCAGCTTTCTACTTATGGCTAGCCAATTTTCCCAGCACCATTTATTAAATAGGGAATCCTTTCCCCATTTCTTGTTTTTGTCACGTTTGTCAAAGATCAGATGGCTGTAGATGTGTGGTATTATTTCTGAGGACTCTGTTCTGTTCCATTGGCCTATATCTCTGTTTTGGTACCAGTACCATGCCGTTTTGGTTACTGTAGCCTTGTAGTATAGTGTGATGTCAGGTAGCATGATGCCTCCAGCTTTGTTCTTTTGGCTTAGGATTTTCTTGGCAATGTGGGCTCTTTTTTGGTTCCATATGAACTTTAAAGCACTTTTTTCCAATTCTGTGAAGAAAGTCATTGGAAGCTTAATGGGGATGGCATTGAATCTATAAATTACCTTGGGTGGTATGGCCATTTTCACAATATTGATTCTTCCTATCCATGAGCATGGTATGTTCTTCCATTTGTTGTGTCCTCTTTTATTTCGCTGAGCAGTGGTTTGTAGTTCTCCTTGAAGAGGTCCTTTACATCCCTTGTAAGTTGGATTCCTTGGTATTTTATTCTCTTTGAAGCTATTGTGAATGGGAGTTCATTCATGATTTGACCTCTGTTTGTCTGTTGCTGGTGTATAAGAATGCTTGTGATTGTTGCACATTGTTTTTGTATCCTGAGACTTTGCTGAAGTTACTTATCAGCTTAAGGAGATTTTGGGCTGAGACAATGGGGTTTTCTAAATATACAATCATGTTATCTGCAAACAGGGACAATTTGACTTCTTTTTTTCCTAACTGAATACCCTTTTTTCTTTCTCTTGCCTGATTGCCCTAGCCAGAACTTCCAACACTATGTTGAATAGGAGTGGTGAGAGACAGCATCCCTGTCTTGTGCCAGTTTTCAAAGGGAATGCTTCCATTTTTTGCTGATTCAGTATGATATTGGCTGTGGGTTTGTCATAAATAGCTCTTATTATTTTGATATACGTACCATCAATACCGAATTTATTGAGCATTTTTAGCATGAAGGACTGTTTAATTTTGTCAAAGGCCTTTTCTGCATCTATTGAGATAATAATGTGGTTTTTGTCTTTGGTTCTGTTTATATGATGGATTACGTTTATTGATCTGCGTATGTTGAACCAGTCTTGCATCCTGGGGATGAAGCCCACTTGATCATGGTGGATAAGCTGATGGGTCTTGACTATCCAATTTACCAGTCTGTGTCTTTTAATTGGACCATTTAGTCCATTTATATTTAAAGTTAATATTGTTATGTGTAAACATGATCCTGTCTTTATGACATTAGCTGGTTATTTTGCTTGCTAGTTGATGCAGTTTCTACCTAGCATCGATGGACTTTACATTTTGACATGTTTTTGCAATGGCTGGTACCTGTTGTTCCTTTACATGTTTAGTGCTTCCTTCAGGATCTCTTGTAGGGCAGGCCTGATGGTGACAAAATCTCTCAGCGTTTGCTTGTCTATAAAGGATTTTACTTCCCCTTCACTCATGAAACTTAGTTTGTCTGGATATGAAATTCTGGGTTGAAAATTCTTTTCTTTAAGAACATTAAATATCGGCCCCACCTCTCTTCTGGCTTGGAGAGTTTCTGCTGAGAGATCTGCTGTTAGTCTGATGGGCTTCCCTTTGTGTGTAACCCGACCTTTCTTTCTGGCTGCCCTTAACATTTTTTCCTTCATTTCAACTTTGGTGGATCTAACAATTATGTGTCTTGGAGTTGCTCTTCTCGAGGACTATCTTTGTGGCGTTCTCTGTATTTCCTGAATTTGAATGTTGGCCTGCCTTACTAGGTTGGGGAAGTTCTCCTGGATGATATCCTCCAGAGTGTTTTCCCACTTGTTTCCATTTTCTCTGTCACTTTCAGGCACCCCAATCAGACGTAGATTTGGTCTTTTCACATAATCCCATATTTCATGGAAGCTTTGTTCATTTCTTTTTACTCTTTTTTATCTACACTTCTCTCTCGCTTCATTTCATTCATTTGATCTTCAATTGCTGATACTCTTTCTTCCAGTTGATCGAGTCAGTTACTGAAGCCTGTGCACTTGTCTTGTAGTTCTCGTGTTATGGTTTTCATCTCTATCAGTTATTTTAAGGACTTCTCTACATTGGTTATTCTAGTTAGCCATTCATCAAATCTTTTTTCAAGGTTTTTAGTTTCTTTGCTCTGGTTGCGTAGTTCCTGCTTTAGCTCTGAGAAGTTTGATCAACTGAAGCCTTCTCTCGACTCGTCAAAGTCATTCTCTGTCTAGCTTTCTTCCGTTGCTGGCAATGAGCTGCGTTCCTTTAGAGGAGGAGATGCGCTCTGATTTTTTGAATTTCCAGCTTTTCTGCACTGTTTTTTCCCCATCTTTGTGGTTTTATCTGCCTTTGATCTTTGATGATGGTGACGTACTGATGGGGTTTTGTTGTGGATGTCCTTTCTGCTTGTTAGTTTTCCTTCTAATAGTCAGGACCCTCAACTGTACGTCTGTTGGAGTTTGCTTGATGTCCACTGCAGACCCTGTTTGCCTGGGTATCAGCAGCAGAGGCTGCAGAAGATAGAATATTGCTGAACAGCGAGTGTTGCTGTCTGATTCTTGCTCTGGAAACTTCGTCTCAGGGGTGTACCCTGCCATGTGAGGTGTGAGGTGCCGGTCTGCACCTAGTGGGGGATGTCTCCCAGTTAGGCTCCTCAGGGGTCAGAGACCCACTTGAGCAGGCAGTCTTTCCATTCTCAGATCTCAACCTCCATGCTGGGAGATCCACTGCTCTCTTCAAAGCTGTCATATAGGGTCATTTACCTCTGCCAAGGTTTCTGCTGCTTTTTGTTTAGCTATACCCTGTCCCCAGAGGAGGAGTCTACAGAGGCAGGCCAGCCTCCTTGAGCTGTGATGGACTCTACCCAATTCAAGCTTCCCGTGGCTTTGTTTACCTACTTAAGTCTCAGCAATGGTGAGCGCCCCTCCCCCAGCCTCTGTGCCGCCTTGCAGTTAGATCTCAGACTGCTGTGCTAGCAATGAGGGAGGCTCCATGGGCGTGGGACCCTCTGGGCCAGGTGTGGGATATAATCTCCTGGTGTGCCATTTGCAAAGACCCTTGGTAAAGCGCAGTATTAGGGTGGGAGTTACCCGATTTTCCAGGTGTTGTGTGTCTCAACTTCCTTTGGCTAGGAAAAGGAATTCCCTTCCCCCTTGTGCTTTCCAGGTGAGGCCATGCCTTGCCCTGCTTCAGCTCTTGCATGGACCAGCGCCAACTGTCTGACAGGCCCCAGTGAGATGAACCCGGTACCTCAGTTAAAAATGCAGAAATCGGCCGGTCGCTGTGGCTCACACCTGTAATCCCAGTACTTTGGGAGGCTGAGGCGGGTGGATCACAAAGTCAGGAGATCCACACCATCCTGGCTAACATGGTGAAACTCCGTCTCTACTTAAAAAAAAAAAAAAAAAAAATGCAAAAATGCAAAACGTTAGCCGGGCGTGGTGGTGGGCACCTATAGTCCCAGCTTCTCAGGAGGCTGAGGCAGGAGAATGGTGTGAACTTGGGAGGCGGAGCCTGCAGTGAGCTGAGATCGCCACACTGCACTCCAGCCTGCGCGACAGAGCAAGACTCCAGCTCAAAAAAATAAAAGAAAATGCAGAAATCACCCGTGTTCTGTGTTGCTCACGCTGGGAGCTGGAGGCTGGAGCTGTTCCTATTCTGCCATCTTGGGTGTGCCCCTACTGCTCCAAGTTAAAACTTTTGACTGTTTTTTCTCTCATTTCTAATTGTTCATTTCAAAATTATGCAGTAATGACACTTATATTCCTCTCTTCTCTCTCTCCACTTGTTATTTCTAATTGTTTCAAATTTCATGATAGTGGAGTAATGACATTTACACTACTTTTTCTTTCAAAGCTACAAAGTAAGGAAAAGAAACAGAGTTCTGTCTTTGACAAAACCAGGATATCTACAATACCAAAACTTAGCGTGAGTAAGTAGAGAGCAGATGGAGAGTTGTTAAGTTACTCAGCAGTGCTGAGAGAGGTCAGAATTAAGAAACTATAGAAGCAGATATTAATGGGAAATACTTTGACTTATCTGGGAAAACTCAGGAAAAGCTTGGTAATTGATAGAGGTTACTGGTGACTGAAGATGAAGAGCTACTTTGAAAGTGTGTTAAAAAAAAAATTAAATTCTATGGGCCACCTGACTTTGTACAGTCTAAAGGATGTCCCTCCCTGACCCATATAAAAGACAATAGGTACAAAAATTAAGCCAAAATGTCACTGACCTATTAAATGCAAACACAAAGGAGATAAAACAGAAGTGTTAGGTAGTATGACATACCTAGAGCACTCTGCTTACATTCATGTTTAGAATGCCCACTGTCAGGTCATTGGATGATAGAACCAGAAGAGGTCTACAGACTTGGCCAGTAGGAATTCACATGTAATAAGAATATTGGCTATATAAGCTATCTACAATGGATCTCAATAATTAATACATTGTGTCCAGATGTAGAGTTCTTCCAATTGGCTTCTTAATCTTTTACACTTAAATTTGAATAGAGGGACAAAACTTATGTGATATTTTAGAAGGATTTCCAACATAAAAGATCCCAAAAGCGCAGCATAAGGGAAGCTCAGAATTTTTCCAGGAATATTCTGTGGCACGGTCTCACTATTAAAAATACAAACAAAAATAATAGTAATATTAAAAAACAAAGCTTCTCAGTGCAATGCTAAAAGTTTGTTGGTTGCATACTTGGTGGGGACTCAGAATGCTTCATAGAACTTGCATTTTTGGAATAGAATGATGACTCATTGTTTCTATTAGAAAAGATTCCACAGTGCAAATTCATAAAGGCAGAAAGTGTTGCATTATCTATGGGTGTATCTCTTTCGTGCTGAAATAAAATTACAATTTTAAATAGGACTTACCATACTACAGTTTTATTTTGGCTGGAATAAAATTTTGAGACACATGTCTTTGAAATTACAATACTTTCATTTAGAGATACCCAGGTTATGAATAATTTCCATGTTTTTAAACCCAGTTCTTTTTCTCTGCCACCAAATAAAGCATATTTGAACTAAACTAAGACAAGGCTAGTCAACTAATTTTAAAAAGGAAATTACCTACAAATGTTGACTTTTTGTTATCAACACAAACATATTTCTTTGCAAAAGGCCTAAAACACTAGACAGCCAAGACATGACATCTAAGAATATGACTATGACATAAGAATTACATCTGTTTCACATTCTAAAATAATGTCACTGAGCATTAAGTTTAAAACTCTTTAGCTTTATCATTGATTATGAATTATTTTTTGAGATAAATTATTAGGCCTATTTTGACACATTCCATAATTGTTCAGTCCAAATAAGGAGGTGTAGTTCAGACAATAGCTCCTGATTGAACCACAGAATCTTGGATATACATTCCTTAAAATATTTCTTCTTCCAAAATATTTGGTTGTTTTTTGCAGTTATCAAATTGGGGGTCTACAAATGCATGGATAGTTAGTTTATTGTGACTGGTGATTGTATGTTGTAGACAACTGCTTATTTTAAATACTACAGAATGAGGATATTTGATGTATATTGAGTAATATCTGATTAGAAACTCATCTACCACCCCTGTAGGTTATTATTCCATTAAAGCAATTTATAAAGTTGATATGATATTACAAAAGATTTATTTACTTTATGTTCTGCACCTTCTAGTATAACATAGCATTAATCAATTTCATGCAATAGCCCATTTCTAGATTATGGTTGCCAGAAAAAATAATGCACAATACCCTATACCTGATATAGGCTCAAGAACAGTACTTTTATGATGTAAATAAATGGCACTTGATTTGTATTTTTATGTCGAAGAAAACATGTTAAAGTTATAATTTGGGGGAAAAACCTGTCATAGCAATATAACTTTTTCCCAAATAATTTATAAGAGAAACAAAAAGGAAATCTTAAAGAAAACTTTCAGATATTTTGCTCAAAATAGATACTATATTTTAAGAAATGACATGACTAAGTAATTTTTGTGCATTTTTCTAATCCAGACTAGCTTAGAGAACTAAATTTTTCTTTTATCTAAAAATTCTACTTTCTTGCAATTTTTATGCTATTAATTGTAATAGCTTTTCTGATCTTAAGAACAGTAAAACTTATAACAAATGTCTTTTTATATTTGAATTTTGATTTCTATGACTGAGTAGTCAATAATTAACTACATTGTCAAATAACTTAGGAGAAAATTCAGAGATAAGAATAATGTCTGTGGTAAGTAAGTAAGTCTAGAAATAGAAAATCTGGGAAATAATTAAACTCCATAGATTTGATGAGAGATTCTAAATAAGATTAAAATGTTCAATGGTTAGTAAACATTTCCATAACATGACTTAATGTATCATTTACATCAAGACACTGTATGATCCAAGTTGTTACTTGGATCATTGTAATAGTGGTGTAGGTTACGAAATCACATAGGCCTATTAGTTGAGTTAACATTTCCCATGATCATTTAAACCCATGATAGAAAATATTTCAATAGAATAGGTGCTGATAAATAAAAAATAAGAAATCAATATTCTAATGGAGATATTCTAAGGAGTCAATGAAGTCAAAAAATTTAAAAGTAAGAGTAACTGACTAAGACAATTGAGAAAGGAGTCAACAGATGTAGGAGTTTGTTGGTGGAGGTTGAGCAGTTCTAGAGAAGAATAAGATCATTATTTTTTGTTTTAGAATTGAGTGGCTAAAATAGAATAGATGAAAATGTCACTAGAGTTTAAGGGACTTGGATGCCAATTTGTCAGAGGGATAATCCAAGTAGCTTTTTACATTATCTTTTATGAGAAACTGAGAAGCAGAAGCAAAGAATGGGAGGCCAGGGATAGAGTGATGAAGATGTTGGTAGATAATATAGAAAGGAATAAAAAGGTGTGTGTGGCTAAGTTTAAGTACCAAAGAGCAATGGTATTTTGGACAATATCAGAGGGAAATGATCTGGATAATTCTCAATAAAGTACGTGGAATGCCATACTCATATCACAGTCCTAATGACTGAAGAATGTGGAGAAAATTTCTCTTAAATTGAGAGGGTAACATTAAGATAATTTGTTCTCAGGAAAAAACAAAATTTAATTGAAACATTCAGCAATGATTATATGGTCAAGTTTGTTAACTGAGGAATATGTACAATACCCTATACCTGATATAGGCTCAAGAACAGTGCTTTTATGACAGGTAAATATAATGGCATATGTGGGAAATCTTAGGAGGAAAGGCAACTGAAGGAAGTTGGACTTGGAAGGAGGAAGTCCAGAAAATATGGGAACAAGGGCAGGATGAGAGGATATATGATTTATAGTCATACATCTAGGCCAAAGATCTAGGACTACAAGAATATGGAATATGGTTAAAGAAGCCAAAATTTAGACAGCTGTCAGTCCCGGAAATTGGACTGCATAGGAATTGAATGAGAAGGACTCTGGGTCTTTTTAGGATTTAGTTGTTCCTGTAATACACTGTAATTTCAAGGGAGTTTCTGAAGAGTCTTGTTATTACTATTTTTACTATTTCTCCTCCTCTTATGCAGTCAAATTTAATCAGGTACTAGGTCTGTTAATCATACTCTTGACTATTTCTATTATCTCTCCTTCCTCCCTTCACCATTCCTGCTGCCACCACCTTAGCTTGTGTTAATCCTCTTTGAAAAGAAGTTAAAGATTAAAGCAATTAAAATCTACAGACTGGAGCTTGGCTGATTTTTTAAAACACAGATCTTCCTTGTTACTCTTCTGTTAAAAATATATAAAGGTCTTCTCACTGTTTATTAAATGCCTTGGCATGTTGTACAAGGATCTTTATAATCTGGAAACTTTCTAGTGTCATTTCCTGCCTTTGGACATATTCAGCCAAAGCTTTAACAGAGTCAAACTGCTAATATTTCTCCAAACACAATGTAATTACTTAGTCAATGCTTTGACTTGCTTAATTTCTATCTACACTGCAAGGCTTTTTACATAATAGACAACTTTCTGTTGAATAAATAACTGAGGAAATCATACTGATTGAATACTCTCACTAAAATTTCCAAGGACAATTTATGTCAAATGTTTTAAAAGTAAGGAGAGTTAATTAACAAAATATTCATTTTATAGGGTTAATAATCCACAAAACAGTGACTAGAAAGCTAGCCATAAAAGGAATCCATACATTTCAGCAGATGTTTCCAAGACTCATTTAATCTACAAACTCCTCCTTTGGAAAGAAATAATTCAGGAGAAATACTAATCCCTCTGTCATGATCAGTAATGGCCATTGCTTCAGTGTTGTATTTGGTGAAACCTGTTCAATGTCATTTTTTGAAAGCTTTAAAGGAAATAATGGTACCTGTTGGGTGGCAGAGCTCTTGGTGTGGGCATGACAGCCCTTTCTTTGTCTTTTCATCTAATTCCATTAGAGTCAGTCACCTACATGTCAGGGTAGTAGCTTTGATGAAAGAGTTATGTTAAGGCTTAATCTAGATAAAGTGCAGTCTATACTAACCTGTCAGTGGTAACGCTGATAGAATGTGGCCTGAAATAAAAACCACCTTTCTCTGCAAAGACATGCTACCTTTCTGTATTTCTGAAGATTCAAAATGATGTAAAATTCCTGAGTGCATTTGCTTATGTGTAACAACTTAAATACTTGGGAAATGTAGCATGCCTGTGCTCCATTGTCCACATTTCAAGATGTATTATATGAGCTTATTTTAATTTCTAAAGCCATTTGTCAATTAACTTGTGGCATTTTAATTTTTCCTGTTTTGAAATAATAGAACAAACTGATATTGTACTTTTTGGTGATATGACCCTGTTGAATTCCTTATTAACTATTAATTTTGGTTGAGTGGCTTGTCTAATTTAAATATGAAAATAAATCACCTTTACACTTGCTATTAGTATAATTATATATCCTGACTGAAAATCTGAGACTCATGTCCATTTTTTAAATATTTTATTTGGAAAAAATAGTCTGCTCTAGTAATCAAGCAATGGGTATGCTTAATGGAGGTAATTATTAGTACTTAGTCAAGGGACTACTCAAAGATTATCCTAAATATTAAAAGTTCTCCTGCTTTCTCACTTCCTCTTTACTCATATAACCTTTACGGTTAGAAGAGATATATTAATAATTATCCAATAACAGAGTGTGATCTTTAATATTATTAAACATATAATTATATAGAATCTGTCATAGTAATTATCAAGTAAAGCAGTTTCTTCACAGTTATTATACTTTAGCATTAATTATAACAAAGCAACCATTTCATTGTATGAAACTACTGAAACACATTTTCTTACATTTTCTATTTTTCAGTATATCATCCTTATTTTGTTTCTCCTTTCTTTTCTTCCTTCTACCTTTTCTTTGCCCCTTTCTTTTGGAAGTTTTTTCTACTTTTGTCTATTTTAAGGCAGTTTATTCTTCCTTTCACCTGTACCTACATGAATTTTCTATTTTCTTAAAAAAAAATCTTCGGCCGGGCGCGGTGGCTCAAGCCTGTAATCCCAGCACTTTGGGAGGCCGAGACGGGCGGATCACGAGGTCAGGAGATCGAGACCATCCTGGCTAGCATGGTGAAACCCCGTCTCTACTAAAATACAAAAAACTAGCCGGGCGAGGTGGCGGGCGCCTGTAGTCCAGCTACTCGGGAGGCTGAGGCAGGAGAATGGCGTGAACCCGGGAGGCGGAGCTTGCAGTGAGCCGAGATTGCGCCACTGCACTCCAGTCCGGGCGACAGAGCGAGACTCCGCCTCAAAAAAAAAAAAAAAAAAAAAAAAAAAACTTCAAGAATCTTGAAGGCAATGAATTATTGAATCACGTGACTTTATAAGTAAAATATCTCCTTATATGTTGTAGGACTTGGCACTGTAAGGTTCGAAAGACTTGAGCCCTGTTTTCCAAGAGCTTAAAATAGTGTAAAGGATTTAAGACCTACAAATGAATAGGTGAATCCAAAGGCAATCTACGATGAACACCAGCTGAGTGGCATAACATGTAGTTAATATTAATAGAAAAAATATCTTTAGACAGTTATTAGCTAGTTGCAAAATAAATGGAGGCACTTTGATATCAGATAATAACATACCTTTTAATGTACTGTAATGTAAATGTAATGTAAATGTAAATGTCACTTGTGAAGTGAGGGCCATAATAGTCTTATCTACTTAACAATGATACTGTAAAGCCAGAGAGTATAATAGATCATGCCTAGACATGATTAACAGTATAAATAATTTTTACATAAATATATTCTGTTTAAAGAAATCCAGAGATATACTTTTCAATCTGTTTATTAGATTTTATACAAATATATCACTGATGATCACCCTTGTCACTTGTCAGTATGCAGTTAACAAGAGAATACAGAAGGCCGATTAGAAATCATAATGATACTATTGATAAAGAACATGGCAGCACTGAGCATAACATTTATAAGAAAAGGAATTTTCTCTAGAATAAAGAAGAAAATTAGCCTTCGTGTAGATATGGTGAAAAATAAGTACCCAGCTAAAATATTTAGCAAAACACATAATATTTGAAGATAGGCATAATATTTGTTATGTATTACTGCACAAAAATATTACCACACACTTAGTGGTTAAAGCACACACACGCACACACACACACTCACAGAGACACACACACATATTTGTGATCTCTGAATTTCTGTGGGTAAGAAGTCCAGTACAAATCAGTTGAGTCCTTTGTTTAGGCTCTTACTTGCATAAAAATATTGACTGGACCTGTGAGATCCTTTGAGGTGAAAGCTCCCAAATGCTGTCAACTGAATGTGGCCACCCTCAGTTCCTGCTGCATGGCCTTCCCATATGGTGGCCTATAATATGGTAGCTTGCATTTTCAGTGCCAGCAGAGAAGAGATTAATCTAGCAAGATGGATGTTACAATGTTATGTAGCATAATGATGTACAGACAATCAGATATTCTCATTAGTTAAAAGCCAGTAACAGGTCCTGTCAATATTCAAGGTAGAGATTACACAAGGACATGTACACGGGAGGAAAGTCACAGTGTCACAGTTTTTGACTTTCTTTTTTTTTTTTTTTGGTCTAATACAAGTGTAGCCATCTGTGCTCTCATGTATTATTGGCATGAAATTAACAATATGAACTCATATTGTTAAGTAATTGCTAGAGCAGCATCAGGGCATATGTTACATAAAATCTAAAGTCATGAAAACATTTATTTATATTTTAATGAATAATATTAAATTTTTTTTACATTGTTTTGTCTATGATTCATGTATTTACTTCACGGCTGAACTATTAAAGTGCAACTAAAGTACTCAAAATGACCTAAGTATGCTCTTTACTATACTAGCAGGCTTAGTTTGCTAGGGTTGCCATAAAAAAATACCACAAACTGAATTACTTAAATAGCAAAGATTTATTTTCTCACAGTTCTGGAGGCTGGTAGTCTGAGATCAAATATGGCAGGTTTAATTTTTTCTGAAGTCTCTGCTTGGATTGCAGATGGTCACCCTTTTTCTGGCTCTTTACATGGTTGCCCTTCTGTGTGTGTGCCCTGGTCTGTATTTGTAGACATTTCCTCTTCGTATAAAGACCAATTGGATTAGGGCCAACTGTCATGGTCTCACTTTAATGTAATCATGTCTTTAAAGTCCTATTTCCAAATAAAGTCACATTTTGAGGTACTAGGGGTTAGAGCTTCAACACTGGGATTTTTAGGGTGAGGGACAAAATTCCTCTCATAACACTACGTGTGTAATATGGAGAGAAATGAAACAGTTCCTGCCTAGAAGAACATAGGCCAGCATCCTTATCTAACAACAGAATGCAAACCCAATTGTATTTCTTAGCAACACAATCCTTTTCTTTGTCCTAGACCTTGGAGAGCTCTATGACAACGATGGTGACATGAGGCAATGAGTGCAACCAGAAAGAGCAGCATTAAGAAGTATTATGCTGGTTCATGGCCTTTTGCAAGTAATTTGCTGTTAGTAATAAAAGTATCTTATAAAATTTAATTATTAAGTAATTTGCACTAATATTGATCTATTTAATAAAAACATATTTTACAAATGTCCTTTAGGTTAAAGATTAAAATCAAACAAAATTACAGAATATCAATAAAATAGTGGGAGGAAAATTCTAAATATCTGAACCAATATAAGTTAAATATCAAATTTAACACTGGAAATATTTTCCTGAAAAATTAGACTTTCTATAATCTAATTATTAAGAGACTACGTCCAAATATTTTAAATAAGAAAAATATAATGTATTACATGTTGACTCAAAATACATAGTTAATCTCCTAAAATGTAAAGAAAATACAATTAAATGCATATATATGTGTTTGTGTATTTAAAACAAAGTAGCATGTTTGAATGAAACATGCTATAGAACATTACTATCTGATCAAACTATTACCATTTGTGGTGGACTGAGGGCTTATACTTATTCTTCTAGTTACTAGAAGGAATGCTGTTAGACAGCTTTCTTCATCCAATTTTCTTCAAGAATCACCTAATCAGAGCAATATCTCATTTATTTTCTGAGGCAGCCTGAATGCAATGAGTCACTTAGTTCCCCAAATCTTGACAATCTTAAATAGCCATTCTAGCTTCAAAGCTTCCTACAGGTTGAGTTAAAAACTTTCTTGGTATTATACCAGAACTGAAATTGTTCCTCTGCCCAATTATCTTTCCTTCCTTTTCCTCTACAGATGAAGACCCTAAAAGCACTCTCTAATAACCTCCTGCATGTTAATCTTTACCTCAGAGTTTTCAGTACAATTACACAGTTGTTACTTTTTCTGATGCTTGGAGCATTTTTCAAAATGCCTGCATGTGATTTTGATGTTCTACAAATGTTTTCCATACATTTTTTTAGTATCAAATTGAGTAAATAGGTCATAAACTTATTTTATATAATCATTGTCAAAAATATACTAAAAAATACATAATATTCTATGTTTTTCCATAATGAATCAGCAACAGATGCTATCAAATATTGTAAACTCAAGAAATATTTTGAAGATTAGGTGTAAATACTGCCAAAGTTTCACTTAGGACAAAGTTCAGAGCCCTGATCATATGGTTTATTAAATAGGAAAAAATGAAAATAGCATTTAACTAAACAAAGAGGAACTCCAAAATACCCAAGGAAGCAAATAGATAGAATTAGTAATAATAAATAAGTATTAAAAATTACTAAACAATAAATTTGAGAGATAAAAATTAAAAAAATAAAATTTATATAAAGAATGTGAGAAAAATAATCCACTAGTAACCTATTAGAAGATATGTAGAAGAAAGAACAAAATAGTAATATTAAAAATGATAAAAATAAGAAAAAGTCTACAAATCAATATATGGCAGATGAAGAACAAAGGAAACATAAGAAATAGGTTCTCCTATAATGACAAACTATTTGAAAATGAGTAATATAAGTGAAGGAAAATAAATCTTGAATAAGGAAAGACATAATAGAAAATAAATACACTGGTATTCTGACATTAACATAACAAAACCACATAACCTACATGTAGGGGAGTGATTTATTTTAAAATATCCATCTTATTGGTGTGGATGTAATTGGGCATAGATATCTTGGTAGAAAATAAATTGTCTTCATATAAAGGATCAGAAATATGTGTTTTTATACAAAATTGAAAAGAGTATTAAAACTCCTAAATTAACAACCAGAAAATCTACACCTTGGTAAATCTTCCTGAAATAAGAAAAAAAAAAGAAGGAAAAAAAGTAAAACAAAGACTAAATATAAAATAATATAAAAAGAAATAATACCAGATTTAAGTGTTCACACTATTTTCCCCCATAATGACAGGTGATATGGCTTGGCTGTGCTCCTACCCGAATCTTATCTTGAATTGTAGTTCCCATAATCCCTATGTGTCATGGGAAGGAACCGGTGGGAAGTGATTGGATCATGGTGGTGGTTCTCCCATGCTGTTCTCGTGATAGTGAGTGAGTTTTTCTGAGATCTGATGGTTTTGTAAACATCTGGCATTTTCCTTTCTGGCACTTCTCTGTCCTGCCACCTTGGGAAGAAGGACATTTTGCTTTCACTTCTTCCATGATTGTAAGTTTCCTGAGGCCTCCCCAGCCATGTGTAACTGTGAGTCAATTAAATCTCTTTTCTTTATAAATTAACCAGTCTCAGGTATTTCTTCATAGCAGTGTGAGCATGAACTAATGCAATAAATAGGTGCTGAGGTAATGGGACACTGCTGTAGAAATACCCAAAAATGTGGAAGCAGCTTTGTAATCGGTAGAGTTTGGAAGAGTTTGGAGGGCTCAGAAGAAAATAGAAACGTGGAAACGTTTGGAACTTCCTAGAGACATGTTGAATGGTTTTGAGCAAAATGCTAATAGTGATTTGGACAATGAAGTCCAGCCTGAGGTGGTCTCAGATGGAGTTGAGGAACTTCTTAGGAACTGGAGCAATGGTGACTCTTGCTATGCCTTAGCAAAGCATTTTGGTGACATTTTGCCTATGCTCTAGAGATCTGTGGAACTTTGAACTTGGGAAGACATGATTTAGGATATCTGGTGGAAGAAATTTCCAAGTGGCAAAATGCTCGAGAGGAAGCAGAGCATAACAATTTAGAAAATTTGCAGCCTGATAATGCAATCGAAAAGAAAAACCCATTTTCTGGGGACAAATTCAAGCCTACTAAAGAAATTTGCATATGTAAAATAGAACAGAATGTTAATCACCAAGATAATGGGGAAAATGTCTCCAGGGTATATAAGAGACCTTTACAGCAGTCCTTCCCATTACATGCCTGGAGGCCTAAGTGGGAAAAATGGTTTCCTGGGCTGGGTCCAGGGCTTCCCTGCTCTGTGCAGGCTCAGAACATAGTTCCCTGCATCCCAGCTGCTTCAGCTCCCACCACGGCTAAAAGGGGCCAAGGTACAGCTTGGGCCATTGCTTCAGAGGGTGCAAGCCCCAAGCTTTGTGACTTGCATGTGGTGTTGAGTCTGTGGGTACCCAGAAGTCAAGTGAGGTTGGGAACCTCTTCCTAGGTTTCAGAGGGTGTATGGAAATGCCTCAATGTCCAGGCAGAAGTTTGCTGCAGGGGTGGAGACCTCATGGAGAAACTGCTAAGACAGTGCAGAAGGGAAATGTGGGTTCAGAGCCCCCACCCAGAGTCCATACTAAGGCACTGCCTACTGGAGCTGTGAGAAGACAGCCACTGTCCTCCAGCCCCCCAAACAGTAGATACACCAAAGGCTTACACCATGTACCTAGAAAAACTGCAGACACTCAATGCCAACTCATGAAAGCAGCCAGGAGGGGCAGGGTATCCTGCAAAGCCACAGAGGTAGAGCTTCTCAAGGCCGTGGGAACCCTTCTCCTGTATCGGTATGCCCTGGATGAGAGACATGGAGTCAAAGGAGATCATTTTGGAACTTTAATGTCTGTTATATTGGATTTCAGAATTGCATGGGGCCTGTAGCCCCTTTGTTTTGGCTAGTTTCTCCCATTTGGAATAGGTATGTTTACACAATGCTTGTACCCCCATTGTACCAAGGAATTAACTAACTTGCATTTGTTTTTACAGGCTCATAGGCAGAAGGATCTTGCCTTGTCTCAGATGAGACTTTGGACTTGGATTTTTGAGTTCATGCTAGAATGAGTTAAGCCTTTGAGGACTGTTGAGAATGCGTGTTTTTATTTTGAAATGTGAGAACATGAGATTTGGGATGGGCTAGGGGTGGAATGATATGGTTTGGCTATCCACTCACCCGAATCTCATCTTGAATTTTGGTTCCTGTAATCACCATGTGTCATGGGAGGAAACTGGTGGGAAGTGATTGGATCATAGGGATAGTTTCTCTGTGATGTTCTCATGATAGTGAATGAGTTCTCAGGAGATCCGATATTTTTATAAGCATATACTATTTCCCCGCTGACACTTCTCTGTCCTGCCACCTTGTAAAGAAGGCCATTTTTGTTTCCCTTTCTACCATGATTGTAAGATTCCTGAGGCATCCCCAGCCATGTGGAATTGTGAGTCAATTAAACTACTTTTCTATTACTCAGTCTTGGGTATGTCTTCATAGCAGCATGAGAACAGACTAATGTAACAGGTAATCGTGTTTTTTTTAGAAGCAAAACCTATCTATGTTCTATTTAGAATGGACAAATTTATTAAAGTGTAAGAGAAGTTTAGAATAATGGGCCAAGAAAGAGTGACAACATTAATATCAAGATGTGATTAGATTTAGAATTCAAGGGCCTAAATAGATGACATGAGACATTAGGTAATCATAAGAAAAATGTAAGGGAAATATATAATAATAATGAACTTGTATCTTGCAAATCACTGCCTGGAAGAAATACTGAAGTTTTAGAAATGCAAAGCTAAGTTGATAAGCAATATTTTCATGGAAAATTCTAATATCACTCTTATAAACTAAATATTCTGGTGAAATGATGAATATAAAAAATATGTTCCATTATTTTATGTTAATATTTATACAGAGATGACATGTGCATGTTTAATCATGTATCCCTCAAATGGAGAACATATATTTTGTGTTTGGAGAGTATTTACAAATATTTGTCATGTGCTTGGCTACAAAGTAAATATTTATGGATTAAAATAATTAGATATGTTCATATCACCATCTTTAGTCATATCTAATAAAAGTAGAAATTAGGGAGGCCGAGACGGGCGGATCACGAGGTCAGGAGATCGAGACCATCCTGGCTAACACGGTGAAACCCCGTCTCTACTAAAAAAATACAAAAAATTAGCCGGGCGAGATGGCGGGCGCCTGTAGTCCCAGCTACTCGGGAGGCTGAGGCGAGAGAATGGCGTAACCCGGGAGGCGGAGCTTGCAGTGAGCTGAGATCCGGCCACTGCACTCCAGCCTGGGCGACAGAGCGAGACTCCGTCTCAAAAAAAAAAAAAAAAAAAAAAGTAGAAATTAATAATCAATTTTTACCAAAAATATAAATGCAGTTAAAAAGCCAAAAAAATACTGTTAGATAACTTTTAGAGCAAAGAATAAATCCATATTAAAAGTACAAATATATAGGAAGCAACAAAAAGTAGAACGCACTATTCCAAAGCTTACATTTCACAATGAAAATGATTCACATGAAACAATGTAGTGTTAAATGATGTCACCATTGTAGAACACAGAAAAAAGACACCTGTATTCTTATTTTGAAAAAGTTTTTGAATCATTCATATTAGGGAATTAACAAAAATTAAACTGACAAATGGAACTGTTTAAATGGTAAAATGAATAAATATTTTCAGAAACTGTTTCCTTTAGACTTATCCTTGAGACCAATCTCTTGGTTATCTGATTAAGAAAGAAGGAAGAAAACGTAAAATTTGACAGAGGTCAAGAAGATATAAATAGTCTGATAGAAACAGAAGGATGCTGCCTGAAGCAAATTTGATTTCCTAAAAGAAACCAACAGTTTTCTAACAAAACAACCAAATATATGCAAAAAGAAAACACTAGGATATTAATTAAAGAGATGTCAATTGTAATTTCAGAGCAAGGATCAGTTAAAGAAAGCAAGGATTATTTGAAGAAAATGTATTTAAGGAATTTAACATCATCCATGGTGCATAAAAAAATTAGTATTTTTTTTTTTTAATTTTGGAGAAGAACAGGAAACCATGATGACAATATTTCCATGATTTATTCATATCCTGCTCTCACTTATTTCACATGTTTTCTTTTGAAATGCCCTAGGAATTATTAGGAATTATTTCTAGGTGTAAGAGAATTAGTATTCAATGGACCATTATTATTTTTGTTGTTGTGATTGTTTACATCAGTTATTTCCTTTCCTAATGAGATAATTTTGAACTTTGACCTTGGAGGAAAATGTTTTCTTACAAATAATAATCTAAACATTGCTTAGAGACCTTTATCCTTTAAATAAATTTCAGAAAGTATTTTTTTTCAAGTGGTACTTTATGTTATATGCTTAACTCAACAAAATAGTGCTATATTTACTTTAAATATACTCTTAAAAATAAGGAAACTATACCATAAAAGGAATCAAAACTTTCTTCCTGTTGATACCTGAAATAAATTCTGAATTCAGAGAAAAGTTGAATTTAAAGTATAATTCTAGAATATAAGGATATAGAAATATAAAGAGTAAATGTAAATTAAATTATACTTAATGGAATAGAGTATCCAAAAACTAAAATCATTTTTTAAACCTAGTCATATTAGAATTCACTAACATATTCCTATATGGAATGGATGTATTCCAGTTGTGTTGATTATAAATCACGAATATTCTTCTGAAATACATTATAAAATCAGAGGTCTTTTCCTGCAGAGAAAAACTCTTATTATATAAATTTGAAAATTTTGACAAGAAAGAGAAAGCAATGATGAATATTTTAGGGTCAAGCTGTGTATTACTGAATAAATACCAGTGGGACAAAGACTCCTGGGAGTTGTCAAGTTTGTCAGATTTTAATTTCTAGCAATTTGATGGCATTGCCATTATATATTGATTATGAAATCTCTCCTTAAGCATCATCCAATCCCTGAATTGTCACTTATATTAATTAGTCATTTCTTTCCTCCACATTCTTTTTTTTTCTTTTTTTCTTACATAATCTGACAATCTGGACTAAAATACAATAATACATCTTTAATTGTAACCATCTATCACTTAATGTCTTTTAGATACAAATATCTAAAGGTACAGGGCTTCAATAAACTTGACTATCTGTAAAGTTTTAATGTATAGTTCCACTAGTAAGTTTACCTAAAATATGAGGGAAAATACCTACATATAATAATTCTCATACAACAGTGGCATAAAGAAAAAATAGCAACCGAATATATATTTAAAAAATTGGATAATATATTCTTTCTTCAATTTTGTGTTTTTAAAATATTAATATCTAAAACAAATTGGAAGCAGTAATGGACTAGATATTAAGAGATATTAAGTGAATAAAATCTGTGAACAATTTTCCATTGGGATATTATTTTTGTTTTCTGTCTAATAAAAATAAAGGAGGTAGTTCCTAGTTACTAAGGTGAAGAATGGTGTGTGTGTGCTTTAAAAGGTGAGTAGGCTCCGTGGCTCATGCCTGTAGTCCCAGCACTTTGGGAGCCCAAGATAGGTGGATCACCTGAGGTCAGGAGTTCAAGACAAGCCTGGCCAACATGGTGAAACCCCGTCTCTACTAAAACCACAAAAAATGAGAGAGGTGAGATGGGGCATGCCTATAATCTCAGCTACTTGGAAGGCTGAGGCAGAAGAATTGCTTGAACCTGGGAGGCAGAGGTTGTAGTGAGCCAAGATGGTACCACTGCACTCTATCCAGCCTGGGAGACAGAGATTCTATCTCAAAAAAACAAACAAACAAAAACAGTAAAAGAACTCTGTTCTTCTGTGATTATGAGTAGACATGTTGAATTAATCACTTTAAAAAAATTGTAGCCTAATATAGAACATATACTATCCAATTTTAAATCAATGAATTATGATGATGGAGATGGAAAAAAGTAAGATTTTTTTTTTAATTTGCTTTGCACTTTGTATTAAGTTTTTCAGCACAAAAATTTCCTGTGAATGCTGTGAAATTGTTTGGATCAAGAACCCAGATATTAGATATTTATAATTGATTACTAGTTTAGCCAAACTCATTTTCTCTGTTTAAATATTTTCCATTCAAAGGTAATATAACCATATTCTTCAGGTTTCTAAGTTGAATAAATAGTCTAAAGAAATATTGCTCAATTAAGCCTATTGAATTCACAATTAGAATACCTTTTAACATAGTTTCTTTTTCAGTACTGTTTACTTGAGACTAAGAAATTACATAGAAGAGATCACAAAGTGGCGTATCTCAGATCAGAAGCTAGAATAGAATTGTGATATATGTGATGTAGATATTTAGCCAAGATGTGAATTTTGAGCTGATATGACAAAAAAAAAAAAAAAAAAACTGAAATATGTCTCTTCTCTTAAAAATCTGAAGCTCTGAAATGCTCAGGTTATATTCCTCCATGACAAAATTTAGCAGACATTGAGAGGAATGTGATTTCCCTTAGATAAAACACAATTTGCTACATATTCAGAAGTTATTCATGTCAACCCATTTCAATAATTTGTATTAACTGGGCAATATGGATATTTTCATTTGTGAACTTCATTTAACCAAACACTGAGGAACTCACTGTTGTACAATAATAGGGGGAAAAAAAGGAAGAAAATAATTTTCTACTTAGTTGGTAGTTGTGAATTACATTGCTGATCCTTTAATGACTACTTGCTGTAGGCAGATTCTGTGCCAGATGATAGCGGTAAGAATAAAGATAAATGAGCCATATTCTCTGGCCTAGAGGAGTAACAGAGACGTACATAAAAAGGAAATACTGTGGTAGATGAATCCACAGGATGCAGTTGCAGTAGAGACAAAATATATCTAATGAAGTTGATAAATGAGAGACAATGTGGGGGGAAGCTATGTCTTGGAGGATAACAAAACCTTAAGTTGAGAAAATGATAGAATCATTAAATTACATCTCAATCTGACATTTTTGATTTGTTTTTCTAAGACCACCAGAGTGAGCACAAAAGAACCAGCAAGTAGGCAAGGGTAGGAGCAAAACTGCAAATTTATTTTTGGTCACCTAGCTTCAGGGAAGAAGGTGGGTAGGGAGAGGTCTGTCGGCCTCCGGCAAAGGAGGCCAAGAGAGTCGCCCAGTGAAGCTCTCGGAGGAAGTTCCTGCAGTCCCGACAGGAGTGGGGAAGTTCGCGCTGTGCGTCTGCCGGGAGCAGCTTTTCTGGGAGTGGGAGGGCAATAGGCGGGGCATGGGCGTGTCGGGGGGCGTTCTGTAGGTGCGACCAGGTAAATCTTGGTCTCCTCGGATTGACATCACCTGGCGCATGCCCGGTTGGTCTGCACCTTCCCGGGCACCGGCTGCATTTTCGCGCGCGGGAAAAGTTGGTGATGAAGAACCCGGAAGTGCGCCATCTTACCTCCGTTCATCCAAACAGTCCAACCTTTTATTGATAATAGTGATAAGGGGTGCCCTGGTCTGTCTGGCTACTTCCTGCTGTTAAGGGGTGTCGTTAAGGTCGGGGCCCATGGTTGGTATTTGGACGTACGGATGAAGAATAAAATAAGGCACAGTATTAGTATAGGAATGAGGAATGGAAGCATTTGTTGAAATATGGACAAAACCCAGAAGGATAGTCCTGGCAAGGCTGAGGAGTATGAGATAGTTAAGAAAATTTAGTAAGTTTGAGGCGAGTGGGGGAAAGCCAAACTGATTTCCACTGATTGCTTTTGGTAGGGGCCCTTTTTAGCTGGGAATGAGGAACGAGTGCACAAAGTAGTTGCTGGCCAGGCAGCAATTAAGGAGTGGAGTTTTTTGTGGCATGGATGGCTTTCTGCTTACTCCTACTACAGAGATATTGGATGGAAGGCTAGGTCCAGAGGACGGCAAAACAGAATAGGTAGCCCCGCTGTTGATTAAAAAAATTAATTGTCTTACCCGCTACCAGGAGTTACCCGCGGCTCGGCGAGGGTGATGGGGGTCCCCGAGTCTCGGCACCTTCAGTTGTCATCGTCCAGATGTAGGAGCTGGAAGGAGCTCCCAGGATCCTGGGAAAGGGGGTCACGTGGAGACGTGGCACCTGTTCTCAGGGTGGGACAATCAGACTTCCAGTGTCCTCCCTGTTGGCAAGCAGGGCAGGGGGTTGCTGGTGGACGAGGGTTAGGACGTTCACTGGCCCAATGTCCTGATGCCTTGCACTTATAGCAAGGCTGCGTTGGGGCTCGGGGACCTTGCGGACACCTGTTGGCAGAGTGTCCTGTCTTGCCGCACTTATAGCAGTCTCCTTTTGTAGCCTTGGAGTCTGCGGGGTGTGTGCTCTCTGGCCTGGGGTTACGACTGGGCTGTAAAGCTGCTGCTAGGAGCTGTACCTTCTGTTCGAGGCCAGCCTGCTGTCTCCTCTCTGGAGTTATAGACCTTAAAGGCTAATTTAACTAGGTCTTGTATTGGTGTCTGAGGACCATCCTCTACCTTTTGAAGTTTTTTCACGAATGTCAGGAGCTGATTGAGAAATGAAATAAGACGCCAAAATGGTGGTTCCTGTGGGGGAGGACGGATCTAACCAGGTATATTGGGTTAGAACCTCAGTCAGCCTATTTAAGAATGCGGCTGGATTTTCTTCTGGATTTTGAACAATTTCTTTTAATTTGTTAAAATGTACAGTTTTGTTTGAGGCTGCTTGCATACCAGCCAACAAACACTGGACCATTATGTCTCGCCTACGGCGCCCAGGCTGGCCTACTTGGTAGTCCCAGTCTGGGTCTGCTGAGGGGACTGCTTGCTCCCCTAGTGGGATGGTGGCATCAGTTAAATGTAGTTGGTTGGCGTGCTGCCTGGCGGCCACTAGGATGCACTCTTGCTCCACAGGGTTTAGGGTAGAGGTTAGGATAACCTGGAGGTCATGCCAAGTTAAGTCATAGGCCTGACAAAGGTATCTAAATTCCTTTATATATATGGTAGGATTAGCTGAGAAATCACCTAAACGCTTCTCAATTTTGGAAAGATCGGCCAGTGGAAAAGGGACATGTACTCTGACTACCCCCTCCGCCCCAGCTACCTCTCACAAAGGCGCTAACACTGTAGGAGGGTGTGGGCACAGATAGGGGACTCAAGACAGCCAGTTGGGGGCCCCAAAGGAGGCACAGGACCGAGTGGATTACTAGTAGATGAGGAGGAAGGAGGAGTCTGGATGGGGGGAGGAGGAGGAGTCTGGGCAGGAAGGGAGGGGGTGGAGAGAGCAGGGAGAGAAGGAGGAGTATAGGGCAGGTCGGGACGAGAGCGTAAGGCCCAAAAGCCTTGTATGTAATTAATTTCAGACCACTTGCCTAGCCGCTGGCAGAAATTGCTGAGGTCGATCACGCCACAGTGAAAAGGAAAATTAACTGCTTCCTTCTAAGGTCTTGTTCGAGCTGTAAGGTTTTTAAATTGGCTAGGAGGCACCCTAAGGGGGTGCTCTTTGGAAATTTGGACTGTGGGTTTCCCATTTGTTTCCTCTTTACTTACACAATGGACACAATGGAAATGGAAGTGGATCTCTGCCTGGCTTCAAAGCGTCCTTTGGAACCAGCAGAGAGAGACTGGAGGCTCTTGGAGCCAAGGTGGAGATTACCTTCAGGCGGACGTCTCCGTCCAAGGTGGGCACATTGCTTGAGCCCAGGACTTTGAGACCAGCCTGACCAATGTGACAAAACTTCATCTCTACAAAAAATACAAAAATTAGCCAGGCTTGATGGTGGGCACATGTTGTCCCATCTTCTTGGGAGACTGAGGTGAAAGGATCTCCTGAGCCCCAGAGGCACAGGTTGCAGTAAGCTGAGATCATTCCACTGCACTCCAGCCTGGGTGACAGCATGAGATCCTGTCTCAAAAAAGGAAGAAAAATTATAATTGTGTGATTTTTTTTTTTTTTTTTTTTTGGTCTGGTAACACACTGTTTTGATAATATATGTGTGAGTGCATAGGATTTTTAATTTTCATTATTTATGTTAGAAATTTAGTTTGTAATTTGTTTTTAATGTTTGTTTTGTTAGTAAATGATCTATCACCTAAGATCTGACATATGTATTATAAATATTATTACATATTAAAATATCACATATCTGAAGTGTTTTCAGGGTAGACCTTGCTAGTTTTCTCAGAGTAGCTCAGATACTCCTATTAGAAATAATTCTAACTATAAAAAAGTGATTGTAATATGATTTGTACCATAATCATGACCTACTTCAATTATAAAATATAATTACAATTTACTTATTCCTGCTTGAAAATTTGTTATTTTTAAGAAAGTTTATTCAGATTAAATCATATTTTACTATTAATTTACATTGCCTAATACTTTTATATGTATCCAATTTACACATACCCCTCTATGGCTTACTTATTTTATTCATGAAGAATATGCTATTGATCAAAATTTTCTGGTAACATAGGTACAAATTCTTCAATGTTCTTTATGGAATACATTTGACTTATAATTCAAGGAGAAGGCCACATTGACAGGGTTTTTTGGTCTTTATCACTTAAGTCTGATTTTAATGAATGAATGATTTAGAATCATATACATATTTATTTCTGCCTTGAAAGTTAATGTTTCCATTAAATTTACATGTAAAATATTCAAATATAGATTTGCTATATACCATGCTTTACAGAATTTTTAAAAGAAGTTCATGAAGCTTCTCTTGGCCCACTATTTCCAAATAGTTAAATCCAGTTTTAGAGTAACTGAGAAATATAGGACAATTTGCACTTGTGAAGCTGCATTCCAGTAAGCATCACAGAGAGCTATGTATAATCAAATAAAAGCACAGTTAATGTTCACTACTAACATTCCAGATGAAACATATCAAACAAAATCACAAATAACAGTTAGTGCCAAAATACCAAATTGAACAGATGGAATCTGATTTTAGATTTTAAAAAAATGAATGAGATTCACTATTTCACTGTTAACTGAAATGATATTTAACAGACTTGAAAGTGTTTAGTAGAAAACTTTCATGCTAAACCATCTATAAGTAATTTTTTAATCTATATTTATATCTATTTTAAATCCAGTGAAACTATATTCTTTATAAACTATTAACTTGAAATACAGTCAAGTCATATATTCATAATCATCAGGAATAATACAACATTTAAACTACAGGTCTTCTATCTCAATTACAACCAAGTTTTTGTATATTAAATAAGAGGTAGAATGAAAAACAAACATTCAGTGACATTCACTTTTTTTTCCAATAAAAAGTAACACAACTTCATAAAATGAGTTTGTCTTTGGAAACGTTAACTTTTTGTTTGAGGGTAACATAAGGAATATATCTGACTAAATGTTCTAAGAATTAAAAAGGTGATGTGATTTATTTTACTCTTCCAACCGTTGCAAACAAAATAACCTAAAGCATCTCACCCATAGTTGAAATAGATTTTCTCTATTATTCCCTAGGAATCAAATCAATTTTCCAAAATAAGACATCAATAGACATTATGAGTCTAAATTACTGAAGTGTGTCATCAATCACCATTCAACTTCTGTAACCACTGCTAGAGTTCCAACCGAAATCATCTCTATCTGAAATATATATATATATATATATATATGTCAGTTTCCAAACTTACAAATCTCCTATCACTTAGTCGTATATATATTATAACAGACTTTCTCAACAACTTCCCATTTTTTCTAGTTCTGGACAATTGCAAGAGTATCCCGAGATCTTGTCCATTATTCTTTTATAACCCCTGATCCAAAATATTATGTATGGGGTACTCTGGCCTCACAATGTAATTTGCCATTCCTAAAATGTATCTCAATTTTAATGATAAATTGATCTTTCCCTCTTTTTTTTATTTTAGATTCAGGGGCACACATACAGGTTTGTTATATAGGTAAACTCATGCCATAGAGGTTTGTTTTACAGATTGTCACCCAGGTACTGAGCCGAGTACCCAATAGTTACTTTTTCTGATCCTCTCCCAGTCCCATCCCCCACCCTCAAGGAGACTTTAGTGTCTGTTGTTTCCTTCTTCCTCTTTGTGGCCACGAGTTCTCATCATTTAGCTTCCCCTTATAAGTGAGAACATGTGGTATTTGGTTTTCTGTTCCTGCACTAGTTTGTTAAGAATAATGGCCTCCAGCTGCATCCATGGCCCAGCAAAGGACATGATCTCATTCTTCTTTTATGGCTATCTGGTATTTTATGGTATATATTTTCTTTATTCAATCTGTCATTAATGGGCATGTAGGTTGATTCTATGTCCTTGCTATTATGAATAGAGCTGCAATTCATATTTGCATGCATGTCTCTTTATGGTAGTTTGATTTATGTTCCTTTGAAATTGCTGGTTCAAATGATAATTCTGTTTCTAGCTGTTTGAGAAATCATCACACTGCTTTCCCCAATGGTTAAACTAATTTACACTTCCACCAACAGTGTATAAGTATTTCCTTTTCTCCACAATTTTTGCCAACATCTGTTGTTTTTTGACTTTTAATAATAGCCATCCTAACTGGTGTAATATGATGTTTCATTGTGGTTTTGATTGGCATTTCTCTAATGATCAGTTATATTAAGATTCTTTTACATGCTTGTTGGCTGCATGTATGCCTTCTTTTGAAAAGTGTGTTCAAACTTTTCCAACCCTTTTAGTGGAGTATTTATTGTTCTTATAAATTTGTTTACGTTCCTTATAGATGCTAGATATTAGACCTTTGTCAGTTGCAGTTTGTAAATATTTTCTCCCATTCTGTAAGTTGTCTGTTTACCCTGTTGATAGTTTCTTTTGCTGTGCAAAAGCTCTTATGTTTAATTAGATCCCATTTGTGTCTTTTTGCTTTTGTTGCAATTGCTTTTGGGTCTTCATCATGAAAAGTTTGCCTGTTTCTCTGTCCAGAATGTTACTGCCTAGGTTGTCTTCCAGGACTTTCAGTTTTAGGTTTTACATTTAAGTCTTTAATCCATCGTGTGTTGATTTATGTATGTGGTGTAAGGAAGGAATCCAGTTTCAATCTTTTGCATATAGCTAGCCCGTTATCCCGGCACAATTGTTGAATAGGGAGTCCTTTTCACACTGCTTGTCAGCTTTGTAGAACATCAGGTGATTGTAGATGTGCAGCCTTATTTCTGATGTGCTCCCTACTCTTTTCCATTGGACAATGTGTCTGTTTCTGTAAGAGTACCATAATGTTTTGTTTACTGTTACCCTGTAGTGTAGTTTGAAACTGGGTAACATGATACCTCCAGCTTTGTTTTTTGTTGTTGTTATTTGCTTGCTTGGTTGGTGTTTTTTGTTGTTGTTTGGTTTTTTGTTTGTTTTTGTTTTTGCTTAAGATTGCCTTGGGTATGTGGTCACTTTTGTTGTTGTTTCATATGAATTGTAAAATAGTTTTCTTCTAGATCTGTGAAGAATGTTTTTGGCAATTTTATACAAATAGCATTAAATCTGTAAATTGCTTGAAGCAGGATGGCCATTGTAATGATATTGATTCTTCCTACCAATAAGAATGAAATGTTTTCTCATTTGTTTCCTCTCTGGTTTCTTTAAGCAGTGTTTTGTAATTCTCATTGTAAACATCTTTCACTTCCCTGATTAGATGTATTCCTAAGTATATTATTCTTTTTGATACAAAAAGAATAGATTTCATTCATGATTTGGCTCTCAGCTTGGCTGTTCTTGGTGTATAAAAATGATAGTGATTTTTATACATTGGTTTTGTATCCTAAAACTTCACTGAGGTTGTTTATTAAGCTGATGGAGCTTTTGGGCTGAGACTATGGGGTTATCTAGATATAGAATTATGTTGACTGCTAACAATGATAGTTTGAATTTCGTTCTTTCTATTTGAATGCTTCTCTTGTCTGATTAAGCTGGTTAGGACTTCCAATACTATGTTGTTAATAGAAGCGGTAAGAGATGGCATCCTTGTCTCATGCCGGTTTTCAAGGGGAATGCTTACAGCTTTTCTCCGTTTAGTAAGATGCTGGCTGTGGGTTTGTCATAGATGACTCATTATTTTGAAGTATGTTCCTTCAATACCTAGTTTGTTGAGAGTTTTTAACATGAAGAGATTTTGAATTTTATTGAAAGCCTTTTCTGCATCTATTGAGATAATCACATGGGGTTTGCCTTTATTTCTGTGTGTATTATTAATCACATTTATTAATTTACAAGTGGTGAACCAACTTTGCATCCCAGAGATGAAGCCTACTTGATTATGGTGGATTATCTTTTTGATATGCTGCTGGATTTCATTTGCAAATATTTTGTTGAGGGGTGTTGCATCAATGTTCATCAAGGATATTGTCCTAAAGTGTTTTTTGTTGTTGTGCCTCTGCCAGGTTTTGGTATCAGAATGATGCTGACCTCATAGAATGAGTTAGGAAGGAGTCCCTCCTCCTCAATATTTTGAATAGTTTCAGTAGGAATCAGCTCTTTCTTATACATGTGGTAGAATTTGGCTGTAAATCCATCTGGCACTGGATTTTTTTGGTTGATAGGGTATTTATTACTGATTGAATTTCAGAGCTCATTATTGATCTGTTCAGGGAATCAACTTCTTCCTAGTTCAGTCTTGGGGTACTGTGTGTGTCCAGGAATCTATCCATCTATTCTAAGTTTTCCAGTTTGTGTGCATAGAGGTGTTCATAGTAGTCTCTGAGAGTTATTTTTATTTTTGTGGAGTCAGTGGTAACATCTCCTTTTTCATTTAAGTGTATTTATTTGGATCTTCTCTCTTTTCTTTGTTAGTCTACTAGCAGCTTCTCTATCATATTAACTTTTTCAAAAAACCAACTCCTGGATTTGTTGATCTTTTGAGTGTTGTTTTATGACTCCATTTCCTTCAGTTCAGTTGTGATTTTGGTTCTTATATTTTGCTTGCTTTGGGGTTGGTTTGCTCTTGCTTCTCTAATTCTTTCAGTTGCGATGTTAGATAGTTACTTTGAGATCTAACATTTTGATGTTGGCACTTAGTACTGTAAATTTCCCTTACTACCTCTTAGCTATGTAACAGAGATTCTGATATGTTGTATCTTTGTTCTCATTAGTTTCAAAGAACTTTGTGATTTCTGCCTTAATTTCATTATTTATTCAAAAGTCATTCAGTAGTATGTTGTTTAATTTTCATGTGATTGCATAGTCTTGAGTGATTTTTTTAAAATGAAGGTTTCATTTTTTATTGTGCTGTGGTCTGAGATTGTGTTTGGTATGATTTCAGTTCTTTTGCATTTGCTGATGATTGCTTTATATCTGATTATGTGGTCAATTTTAGAGCATGTGCCATGTGGCAATGAGAAGAATGTATATTCTGCTGTTTCGGGCTTTCCCCCTTACTTACTTTATAGTTTTATTGACTTATCTAAGCTCAAGGGAAATTACTACTTCATTCTCAAATAAAACTAACTTCTCATCACACACACAAAAAGGTAACTAAGAGAGATGATTAACATGTTAATTAGCTTGATCGTACTAATCATTTATTGGGTATATGTATGCCAAAACATCATATTGTACTCCATATATATATATATATATATATATATATATAAAGTTTATATGTATATATATATAAAGTTTATATGTGTATATATATATAATTTATTAAAAAAGAAATAAATTTCTCTTTCATCATTTATGTCCCAAATAGTTTATTTCTGTCAATCTATTTTTTCTTTTTCATTCAGTTAGTTAATTGCATTTTTACCACTTACAATAAACAGTTTTTTTAGCATATTTTAAAACTATTTTTAAACACAACTAGTTTTTTTTTTTTTTGAGTCTTTATGAACATTTTTTGTTTTGTTTTGTTTTGTTTTTAACTTTAGTTTCAGGATACATGTGCCATTTGTTCCATAGGTAAGCTTGTGTCATAGGGGTTTGTTGTACAGACTATTTCATCACCTAGGTATTAAACTTAGTACCAAATAGTCATTTTCCTGATCTCTCTTCTCCCAACCTCTACCCTCTGACAGGCCCCAGTGTGTGTTGTTCCTCTCTATATGTCCATCTGTTCTCATTATTTAGCTTCCACTTATAAGTGACAATATGCAGTATTTGGTTTTCTGTTCCTGTGTTACTTTGCTAAGGATAATGGCCTCCAGTGACATCCAAGTCCCTACAAAGGACATAATCTTTTTTTCTTTTTTATGACTGCATAGTATTCCCTGGTGTGATTTTCTTAATTGCAGTCAGTTGTCTTACAACTTCAAAAACTACCTTCCCATTGTCGTAAAATATTTCAAATATGTATGAGAAGGGCAAGCTAATGTTTATTCCTAATTTTATTTCATGAATGTAACTTTTTTAAAACATTTATTTTAGAATCAGAGAGTACATGTGCAGATTTGTTACATAAATATATTGTATAATTCTAAGGTTTGGAGTTTGAATGAGTCTGTCAGCAAGGTACTGAGCATAATACTCAAGAGGTAGTTTTTCAGCCCTTGCCCTCCTCCCGTTCCCTCCTCTACTAGGCTCTAGTGTCTATTTTTCCTATTTTTATCTCTATGTATACTTAATGTTTAACTCCTTTTAAGTGAGAGCATGTGGTATTTGGTTTTGTGTTTCTTCATTACTTATTTAGTATAATGGCTTCCAGCTGCATCCATGTTGCTGCAAATGACATGATTTTGTTCTTTTTTATGGCTATATAAGATTCTATGATGTATATGTACCACATTTTATTTATCCAATCCACTGTTGATATACCCTGGATTAATTTCATGGCTTTAATATTGTGAATAACACTACAGAGAACATACAGGTGCGTGTGTCTTTTTGGCAGAATGATTTATTTTCCTTTGAGTATATATCCAGTATTGGGACAGTTGGGTCAAATGTTAATTCAATTCTTAGTTCCTTGAGGAATCTTCAAACTGCCCCTCCTGTGACTAATTTACATTCCCACCAACAGCGTAAAAGTGTTTTCTTTCCTCTGCAGCCTCAGAGGTACCTGTTATTTTATCACTTTTTGATTATAGCTATTCTGACTGGTGTGAAAGGTTATTGCATTGTGTTTTGATATGCATTTCTCTCATGATTAGCGATGAGCATTTTTTTATGTTTGTTGGCTACTAGCCTGTCTTGTTTTAAGAAATGTCTACTCATGTCCCTTGCCCATTTTAATGGGGTGATTTGATTTTTGTCTTTTGTTTTGTTCAAATTTCTTATAGATTCTGGATATTAGACCTTCATTAAATGAATAGGTTGCAAATATTTTCTCCTATTCTGTAGGTTGTCTGTTTATTCTATTGAGAATTTCTCTTGCTGTGTAGGACTATCTTAGTTTAACTAGGTTTCACTTGTCAATTTTTGTTGTTGCAGTTGCTTCTAAGGATGTAGCCATAAATACTTTACCAAGAGCAGTATTGAGAAAGGTATTTCCTAGGTTTCCTTCTAGGATATTTATAGTTTGAAGTCTTCCATTTAAGTCTTTATTTAATCCATCTTGAATCCATATTTGTATATGGTGATAGGTAGGGGGTTCAACTTCACTCTTCTGCATACGGAAAGCCAGTTATCTCTGCACCCACCATTTATTGAATAGGAAGTCTTTTCCTCATTGATTATTTCTGTGAAATTTGTCAAAGATGAAGTGGTTGTAGGTGTGTGACTTAATCTGGTCTCTTTATTCTGTTCCATTGGTCTATGTGTCTATTGCTGTGCTAGTTCCATGCTGTTTTAATTACTGCAGCCTTGTAGCATAGTCTGAGGTTGGGTAATGTGAAATTTCCAGCATTTTTCTTTTTGCTTAGGATTGCTTGGGCTATTCAGGCTCTTTTTTGTTCCATATGAATTTTAGAATAGTTTCTTCTAATTCTGTGAAAAATAAAGTTGTTAGTATGGCAGAAATAACGCTGAATCTGTACATTGCTTTGGGAAGTTCGGCCATCTTAATAATATTGATTCTTTTGATCCATGAGCGTGGGATGTTTTTCCACTTATTTGTGTAATCTCTCAGGAATATTTTGTTCTCCTTGAAGAGCTCTTTCTCCTCCTTGGTTAGCTGTATTCCTGCTTATTTTATTATTTTTAGCTAATGTAGATAGAATTGCATTCTTGATTTGACTCAGCTTAAACTTTATTTGTGTATGGAAATGCTACAGATTTTTTGTACACTGATTTTGGACTGTGAAACTTTACTGAAGTTGTTTATCAGTTCTAGGAGTTTTTTTGCAGAGTCTTTAGGGTTATCTAGGTATAAAATCATATTGTCAGTGACGAACGATAGTTCGAGCTCTTTTCTTATTGTGATGCCTTTTATTAACTTCACTTCCCTGATCTAGCTAGGACTTTCAATACTATGTTGAATAGGAGTAGTGACAATGGTTATCTTTGGTTTTGCTTCTCAATCTCTCCCTTATCCTTTCTGTTAATATTTATTTTAGATTACTCTGTAAATACAATTTTGAATATTTTTCTTCTTCCTACCTTGATCAGATATGGTAAAGATTAAGCTGCTGTAAAAATTAGACCCCAAAATGTAATGATTTGGGTGAGGTAAACATTTATTCATCTCTTAATAGTTTATCCATGGGAAGTTCTTACTGGAAGGCCAGATTTACTTACCAAAAAGTCATTCAGAAAGACAATTGCTTACATTTTGGAATCTTTCATCATGTAAGTTGTTATTACTGTTTGTATGGTTAAAACTAGATGTCTAATATGTCTGTGTTTTTGCTTATAGGAAGATACAATAGACAAACTACTGCACAAACAATTTAGTTTTCACCAATGAGAGGAAAGTTGCACACACATTTTTTTTCTGCACATATTTAATATATAAGGTCGTAGCTCATCATCCTGGCTCTTCATTTGGGAGATGGTATGCCTAAGAAAATGAGGAAATGGATACTGATGGGACCACTGTTATTCTCTCACACACCTCATTAAAAGTCTGCCTAAACATGTGTTCAATTCTTGCCTGAAAATGTTTCATTTTATATATTTACACATGATATAATTCAGCCTTATTATTAGATATATAGGCTTCCTGTTTCAGGACAATAACACAGCTACAGTAAATTCTTTTGCCATTAATATGTTTCTGTACTTTTTGTTAATCAGCATAATTTTTTTCAAGGTGAAATTATTGTATTAAAATGTTCAAACACTATTGGATTCTCTACACATTGTAACTTTTCTATCTGAGAAAGTCATGTTAGTTTATATCTTATGTGTATTCATGTTTCTACAGAAATTTCACATGGTTAGACTGCACTTATTAGTTAAAACACAACTTCCTTCAGTACATAGTTGGGAGATAATTCTCCATCAGTCTCAGGTTTCTGAATATCTTATAAGCAGAAACACTTAACTTCTTTTCCTGACTACATTATCAAGGATACTTGTACACTAAACAGCCTTGGAAAACAGAAATACTGTCCCACAAAAGCACAAGTTAAGTTCGCCTGTAGCCTTAAAGTACAGGGATGGTGTATTCTTTTAGAGCAAGAGAGCAAAGGACAGACATGTATACTGTGCAGTATAGTAAAGAAAATGTGTCTCTCAAAGTGAAATGGCAGACAGTTTTAATGCTCATTATAGGTGATTTCATTCTCTATTCTCAGAGTTCCTCTGTTATACTACAAGTACGAATCATTCTTATTTTATAAGAAATATACATAATTTCATTTTTTGAATTTTGCTTCTTTGAACATCTAATTTTCTCTGGCTGCTTCTTGCCCTTTTTATAGAATGTTGTGAGCATATAAAATGCATTATTATATAATAAAGTTACAATATTATACATGTCAATACAAAAATAGGTATGCAGAGAATATACATTTATAATACATAATATTTTGGAATTCTGAATGAAGAATATATTCTCATTGCTTTTCTAAGGTCATTTGCTGAACTAGACCATCTATTTATTGTTTATGACTCTCTGGCCCTCACTGCATGAGAGTATAGTAAACTTAATGTGTTGATAAAAATTTTACTTTGCTCGTTCTGAGGGATTTAAAAAAGTGGTGCCTAATTTATAAATAATTAGACAATTCATGTTATTAATCATGGTGTTATATAATTACCACCACCAGTGTATATTTTCAGATAGAAAACGGTAAAATCATTTAGTGTTCTTCAGTTTATAATTATGGTTAGATTAAAAACATTGCAAATGTTTACTGTGCTGATAAGCTTCTGTTTTCTGTAGTTTGTTTATTGTATTTTGGGGGTTACATTTAAAATTTAACAATTGCTTTGCAGGCTAGTTCTTTCTTTGCTGAAAATACATAAATGTCAGAAAATGTTATGTTGATTAAAGGTGGATGTTGTGTAAAGTCTTAATTTTATTTTTATATGTAGATAAATATGTGCATTATTTTTAGGAATTCAAATACTCTTCCCTACTAGGTGTAAGGGAAATTACAGTGTAAAATTCATAAAAATCTGTTGGTTCATTTAGTTTCTTTTTTTAGTGTTTTTCTTCTAACTGAAGGACTTAAGTAGTGTACAACTATGTTGATTAGAATTATCACATTTTCACACACAGCAAAACCTAGTTATATTTTGATGATTCTAGAGTTAAGATTGCTGATATAAAGAAGAATTTTGAGACAGTTTTCATTGTCGCACATTTCCCCTGGCACAGTGTTCCTTTTTCTATCGATTGCCAAGACCAGGTGCATTGTTAATAGCCTCCGATCAGGGTTCTCCAGAGTGATGGATCACAATTCACAGTCTTACCACAATCCAAAAGAGCCTCAGGACAACAGCTTTCAGCAGGGTGCCACCTGTTAGCTGAGAGGTGTGAGTTGAGAGAATCCAATCCAGCTACTAGCAGGGGCTTTCTGAGCACCATCCCCCTGGCTTTTTGGAATGCCAGGACTTTTTCATCAGTTTACATGCTGGGCTGCATGAGTTGGAGAGAAAACTTGGCACAATAAGTGGCAGCTTCCTGCTCTAAAATATTTTGAGGCTCCAGAATACATTCATTACTAACTAGTATTCCTATACTTAGCTGACTGCATAAGAATCCTGAAGGGGTGCTTCTTTAAAAATCATTATTTGTGTGCCCTACAGCAAACTTATCTGTGGGGTAGGCTCAAAATTCTGTGTTTTAATAATGCCTTTTGCCTCTTGTGTTGCTGATGTGGTCAGGCAGGTGCTTGCCTATTAACTGGCACTTAAAAACTACACGCAACAAAGAATTAGATGTGATGGAAAATTCAAGCAGCCTATTTAGGATCTATCTCTAAATCAAGCTGGAAACCAGAAATTTGTCAAATTTAGAGTTATCCTTGGCATAAGAAGTCATGATGACAGTTCTATTTATTATGGTTGCTAATATTTCTCAAGTTTTACTTGATTTGTTCTGAGATAGAAGTAAAATTGAGCACATTCCTGTGCTAAAGTCTTATTGCCATTGAAGATACAAAGGTTTAAGCCATAAAGAAGAGTAGGAGAATAATACACAAGGTAAAGCAAGAATTTAAATGAAAGATTTGATAAGTTTATCCAACAAATGGGTATAAAAGGTAAAATGTTCATGCCCCAAATCTGTAAAAACAAACAAACAAACAAACAAACAAAAAAGGTGACTTGTTGGTGTCTCACTAGAGTGTCCAATTCACAAACTTGCAGAAGGTCTAGAAATCTATGCTTTATACTCTTACTGGGTACTTCTTATGCATACATGATTTATAAAACCATTGTATACAACCAGCAAATGCAGGCTAGATTCCTACTCACAATTTGGTTCAGATGTAGAGACTGGTAAAGCCACACATACACCAAGAAGGCACAAAAAGTTGTATTACTCACATAATGGGGCTTTTCTGAGGAGAGGAAGTCAGGCCTCCTAAACTAGCCCAAAAGCAGGGAAAGGAGATTGTCTTTGAATCCTTATTGTTAAGAGGTGGGGCCAGAATGGGAAGGGGCTTACATGGTTTGAACTTCTCACCTGTGCCAAAGTAGGAAGCACACAGACTTTCTTATCCATGTTTTATAGATGTGGGGGAGTAGGAGAGCAAGGAGGAGTGAGATGTAGAAGCTGTAAGCCATCAAACATCAAAAATTTTAGTCAGATTCTTTATTACAATAGCATTAGTCTATAATAAATGCAATTCAAAATAGAAATAATAGACATATATTATCGAAAGAACATTGGTAACATTGAAATAGAACTGCATAATTAATGAGATTAAAAATTTCTGTCATGAATACCTTCATCATAATACCCATTATTGTTCTAGGCAACATATACAAAATTCTAAACAATTATAAATGTGCAGCGTGGGACAAAGGAATTAATGAGGAAGTGACAACATTAAGTTACTTGAGATAGGGGGATTAGCAACTGGTTTCATTGAGACTATATAGATGAATTGTCTACACTGAACAATCTTAATGACACTGACTTTGCTTCATGTTTGTAAATAAAATGTACAGCGTTATTTTATCTCGAATAACTGAAAGGGAAAAGGAAGTTGAATTAAGCCACCAACGGTATGTTTAACAGTGACACTTTTGGAACATTTTCCACTATTTTAAAGTCTAGATTAATGTGTTGCAGGAAATACTATGGCCTTTCTGCCCCTTAGGCTTTGCCACAACTTAGACAAATAACCCTTCCTAGTTGTTCAAAGTGTTAAAGCTTTCCTGCTACTAGCAGTGAAGAAGGATGGATTCACTGAGATTTTAACAGATTGACAACATCTTATCTTAGTGGTGCACACATGCTTCAAGAAGGCAGAAAAGGCAATTTGCCCTCCACTGTGACTATTTATTTGCTTTTTAATTGGCTTGGACTAGTTTTGTACAAGAAACCATTAAATCATAGTTGAATACAAAAGAGGTGTGTGATGGGGGAGAGCATCTGTGTTGGTAATTTCTAAGTAAATAAATTACACCTATTCAAACACTTCACAGAGCATTTACATGAACAATTAAGTTCTCGGTCAGTGCTAGTTTCTGGAGATGCACAAGATTTGTGTAATTCTGATTAACAAGCATGTTCTTAAATGAAAATAACTCTTAGCATTTAGCTATTAATGTAACTGTCACTATAAGTTAATGCAGATTGATGTAGTCAAGAGAAGTAATGCATATATTGTTCATTAGATATGGAGATGTTTAAGTTGTAATAGAATTACAAAACCTCAAATAAAAACTCCATTTTTTTCCAGCAAATTATATTTTATAATTTGTGAATTATGTATAAAAATTAAGCATGCACATTGTCTTTTGATACAAATTTCTGAAGACTATTGAGTTCAAATCACATTCTCGCTTCAGTATGCCATTGACATTTAATGCAATAAATTTATTCATCTGGAAATGATTGAAATTTTATCAATGTGACATAAAACGAACATCAAGCTCAATGATAAATTCTTATTTGTATCCATGTGTAGGTGGTCTACAAAGTCCCTTTGACTTCCAATTTTTTTTTACATTTATTTATTTTTGTGACAGTGTCTCACTTTGTAACTGAGGCTGGAGTGCAGTGGTACAATCTAGGCTGACTGCAGCCTCGACTCCTAGGCTCAAAGCATCCGCCTACCTCAGCCTCCCAAGTAGCTGGGACCACAGGTGCATGCCACCATGCCCTGCCAATTTTTGTCTGTTTTGTAGAGATGAGATTTTGCCATATTGCCCAGACTGATCTTGAACTCCTGAGCTCAAGGGATCTGCTTACCTTGGCCTCCCAAAGTACTGGGATTACAGGTGTGAGGCACTGCACCTGGCTTGCTTTAAATGTTAATTTAACATTATGAACATCCTTGTGATAAAGTGAATGTTTTCACCATTTCGGAATTTAGGGAAATTCTTGGCCAAATATGATAAACTTTTCTCTTTGCCAGACTAAAATGGCTTGTGTGTGGGTGGGGTGGGGGGTGGGGGGGGTGTGTGGGTGGGGTAGGGGGGTGCTTACAAGTCAACTAGTGAAAGATTAAGAAAGCCAAGAAATAGCCACCAATTGGAAGTTTTTCGTCAAAGCTGTTTTCACTTTTGAAAAGACATAACATTAAATAATAAATATATATTAGCTACTCTGGTTTGTCAACCTTCTGCTCTTATATTGTTTCCTTCCTCAACTGCAATTATTTCATAGGTTTGAGCAGTGAATTCCTATCACAAACTGTCTTAGAAGGTCAAGCTGTGTTCAAAGGACCTTTTATTTCTTTGCTTTCCCGGTGGAAGGGGAAGTTCCCTTATATGTTTGTCCATATATCCAACTTAATTCAATTAATTATATTTAATTACAACTTTTTCTCATTGATGGCAGCGTGAGGTGACTTCCTCTACTTTCTAATAAGGTATTATCAACAGCAAAAAACAAATTTAACACAAAGTAAAACATAATTGTATCACACGTTATGCTTTCATTCTTTCTCTTTTGTCATTTATTTTTAAATATCTCTTTAGAAAAATAATAGCTCAAGCTTTGCATTAGGATACAACATTAGGGTGAATGAATTTTTTTAGTGTTTGTACATTCATTTTGCCTCCTGTGGAAGAAAGGATGTTTACCTAGCAATTAGTCAAGAAATCTCTTTGGAATTTAAAATCACAGTCGCTCAAGTTTCCCTTTATTTATATGAGCTTTATATTTAAGTTAAATAGACATGGCATAGCTGCAAGTACTCATAAACATCATTTTTATCTGTATTTATTTTTTTAGAAATCACAACTAATTGTGTCTTCATATTAATATGTGCTCATAATGTCTATGTTCAAATATTACTCAATAAATAGATAGATGCATATCTATGCCAGGCACTGAACTCAACACATTATTGCATTATTTCTCACATAATCATTGTTAAATTTTCAAACAGGTTATTCTCATTTTATTTCTAAAATTGATATTTAAAGATTTTAGATGATGTACTCAGATTTAAGAGTGAAAAGGAAAAAGAGTTTTAGTTTGTGGAAACTTGACTCGAAAGTTATATTTTTTCTCACTTTTTATAACTTTAATACATGTTTATATAATCCACATTTTATAATTTCAAATTATGGAATCAAAAGACAATTCAGTGGTGTGTGAAAACTGAAACTAACATAATTTCCTGTCTCTTTGATAAACATCAATGGGACCACACTTTTTTTTTCCTATGATAAACAGTACGAATTTCAAAAACTAAGATAGTTACCTGTTTTGCTGAGATAAGACTGCAAATTAACTAATATAAGTTACCTTTCAAGACTATCAAATTTTCTCATTGACACTCTGTTCATAACTTTCACCTTATTATGTGTACCAATCCAGTGCATAAGCCCAATTAGGTCCCTGTCTTTGAAGACCTGTCTGAATTATAAACATTGTTAGAAAAAAAAAAAAAAAAAAAAAAAAGTGGGGTGATATGTATGAATGGTTTCTTCTGGTGTGGCAAATACCCTTGTTATATTGTGAAAGCCAAGTTATTCTGGACTAAGTTTGAAAACCCGCTTTTTTTAGTATATTCATTTCTGTGCATATGTTACTCTGTACTTTAACATTTTACTTGTTAAAACAATTTTTTGGGATTCTGATATTTTAATATCTGTCCCAATTCAAGATTCAATATAAGACATCTTCCATTATACCTCATATGAAAGCTTATTTTACAAATTACTTAAAAGACATAGGTGGCTATTTTTCTCTTAAGAATGTTTATAATGGGTTCAGTCATTTTAAATATATGAGTCATTTTAAATATATTAGGCATAAGGCATTTATGACTTTTTTCCAAATTTGATTTTAGTGTTCTTCTTTTTATTTTTTTAGATTGAAAACAAAAAATAAATTAGCTATATAAAACAAACAGGAAGACTAATAATAAAAAATGAGTAAAGGTTAGACTAAGCAGAAAATGAAAATAACCTAAGTAAATTGTGTTCTGCTTTACATTTTACCTAGGGGCTCTGAGATACTATAGCCCAGCCTGAATTGCTTTAAAATTCCAAATTACCATGGCAATTTATTATACTTGTATCACTGCAGAGTAGTAGAACACAGAAGAAAATGTTCGAAGAAACATGCAAGTCATTGTAGATTAGGCCATTCACTGCTAAAGTAAACATACTCCAGAGCTGATCATTCTCCAGTATACATGTTCTCTAATCACTCACTCCCCACAAAATATTCTGAATTACTTTTTAACTCCTACCGTAACATCATGTCCTGACAGCATTGACATGGTTTTTCACAAATTTCCAATAAGACACTAATGAAAATACAAGAAGTGATTAGCACAGCACATGAAAATTTAGTAATAATTAGCCTAGTACCAGAAATAGGATTTGATGGAATAAGGCTGGAAACTTAGATAAACGGCTGCCTAATTCCATCGTAATGAAAATAGAGAAACAAACGTTCCCCATTTGTTCTCTTCCTTTGTCTCCTTTTTCAGCTATACAAGTTTCAAAGCCATCTCTAAACTGAGAAGACTGTTCCCTTACTTGGTATGTACACTTTTGGGTCAGTCAGTATCAATGTGCACAAGTGTCTTGGCCACTGACAAGATGCACATGAAACAAATTGCTCAGTGGTTAGTGGGCTGACTGCTCATGCAGATACCAGAAACAATTCTCATCTGCCTCTGCTCCCCACCAAGAATGACAAGAAGGGAAGTAAATCTATGAGGGGCCCTTCTGAGAAAGTAGTAGAGTCAAAATGCTCAGGGACTTAGTGATTTCAAGAAATGATGGCAACGAACGTACAGCATCAGGAAAACTGTAAGAACATATGGGGCATAGGATGGTGCAGCAAAATGGAAGATGAAAACCAGATATTTAAAATAGACATATCACATGTCTTGTTTCTTGTTCATAAAGTACAAGTATTAAGGTGAAGTAGAGGGAAACGTCATTGAATGTAAGATTAACATACAAAATGTTCAGGTTGAGATTATTTCATCTATATAGATGTTTATATCATTGGGATTGATAAAAGAAGATGGGGAAGAAACAAAGTCTGTGCACCAGAGGCTAAAATTGAGCAAAAGAATGGGAGGATGAAGAGGTGATTCACAGAAAGAGAGGATGATATTAGCCTGTGCTTTTTAGGTGTGTTCCATGGACCAGCAGCACCGGAGTCCCTCTGAGTTTTTAGAAGTGCAGAATCTTGTTTATTCCAGTCTTACTGAATCATAGTCCGCACTGCATTTTATTAGAAACTCCACATGGTTTGTGTTAAACTGTGTGACACACTGGTATGGAAAGACAATATATAACTTAAAGGAACCAAAGTTTTTCTTTTTTTTCCTTATTTAAAGAAAAAGAGTAATGTCTGGAAGCATTGATAATGAGCCATGAGGACAGCTACTCTGTCCTTTGTCTCTGCTATACGTGATGTGTAAGAGAAGAGCCTTAATTTAAGAAGGCTGCAGAGGAAGCTTGTTTTCTGAAGAAAACTATTAAAAACAAAAAAAAAGGTGTTGTTTTAAAGTGTGTTTTCGGATTTAAACCAGTCTTCTTATGGGGAAAAGGTAGATTTTCATTTGTTTGTTTCCTTGCTTGTTTTTTGTGAATGCTGTTTTTTTTTTTTTTTTTTTTAATTTGGTTGGTGGTGGAGGGGCGGGGCTGTTTTGTTTTGTTTTGTTTTGTTTGCCTTTTGAGCCGGGATCTTGTTCTGTCACCCAGGCTGGAGTGCAGTGTCCCAATTATGGCTCAGCCTCTGCCTTCCAGGCTCAAGTGATTCTCCCCCCTCAGCTTCCCAAGTAGCTGGAACTACAGATGTGTACCACCATGCCTAGCTATTTTTGTTTTTAATATTGAAGAGTGATTCAATATTATGTAAATTCAAGGTTGAGAACAACTGATTTAGGGATTAAAAAAAAAAAAAAGACGAAAAGGCTAACAAATGTAAAAAATGAGATTCTTTTTACCAGAGTGTGGAGGACCCTAAAAGTGCTGGGGAATACTAGATTGAGTAGAATGTATATCTGGGTGAATGATGACCATCAATGCTTGAACTTCTAATAATGACTCAAGTTTACCTATATTTGAATAATAATATGATTGGTTTTGTTGGTTTCTGAAACCCTGCAGTCACCAGTTCTATTGCTGTTTCTCTTTGTGTTACGGTTTAGAGTTGGTAGCTCCTTGTGCCTTGGTATAAGATGATGACTTTTACTGGAAATAACTTACACATGTTTAGTTTTGAACTTTTCCAAATTTCTCTAAGATAATGGTATTCCCAAGCATGCTGCCCACTTCCTAAGTCTTATGTGCTATAGTAGAGTTCACTGGCAGAGACTCAAGTCTTAGAGCAGCAATTTCTTAAATAGACGATTTAAGTTTATAAAAATAATACATAAACTAGTTCTTCTAGAAGTGATAATTGAAAAGAGGAAAACTTAGCAATTGATATTTTACCTGATTTATTTGATATGTTTTCTTCCCTCATTCCATTTCCATTATTCTTGCTTTTGCTTTAACATAGAGCTTTATTTTTACAATAGACTGTTACTTAAAATATTTAACACTTAGTTTAAACATTTTACATATTAACAAACATTCTGTTAACTTGATTCTCAATGACATTCTCAATGACATTTTCAATGACAACTTGATTAGGTGTATAATTATCAGTTACTTCTTTTTTTCTTCTTAACCTATGAAACTTGATTATTTGTAATTTTTGTTAACATACTCCAAACTGGTCATCCCACTACAATTTCTGCCTTCTAGTGATCCATTTGTCACAAAGCAACTGTGGTAGTCCCATTAAAATAGAGATTTATTTGTTACTCCCCCGCTTAAAACTCTCTTGTCTCTCTCCAACTGTCAGAACAAAACACAAACTACTAAATTTAGCATATCAAGTCTATACATAAACGGTTACTGAACCATGTGCAGAAGACACAATTCACTGCAATCGTAGGTACAGAGACAGAGCTATAGGGCATGGAGAGGTGGGGTATCCAGCCAGCTTGAAGAGCTGCAAACACATGTGATGCCAAAGGGCTCAGCCTTCCTGCAGAGATCAAAACAGCCAGTATCATAATTCATGGCAAGCCAAACACAGGTATTTCTTTTCTCATTAAAAAGACCTATCTAAACACACATATTTAACAAGAGAGGTATTTAACTTTACAAAATGCACCAGAATATTTTAAATGTATTTGAACTAGTAGTTCATAATTTGGATGTATTTTCTAAATGAAGCCTAACTAGGTCCTCATAATGTGACTACCAGCATCAGTCACAAAAAGGCCCAGCCCACATCTCCTACATCATTTCATACAATTCTTCTCAGGCTCAGAGCACTTCAGGTGCACTAGAATACATTCTGCATCTCGAATGCTGCCAACGTGATCTCACCTCAGAGACAGAAACCTCAAAACACTGAATTATTCATATCATTTGAATTTCAGTTAACTTTCTTCTCCTAGAGAGACCTTCCCAGCCTTCTGAATCACCAACAACCACAATCCTTCCCCATTCTTCCTCATACTATCAGTTTTCTTTCTTTCTTGTAGTTATTGTCTGTAAGTATCTGGTTCAAGTTTTGCTTTCCTTTTTATTTCATTGTTTTGCCTCCTTCTACCTCTAGATGTAATAATTCACCACATTCTACAGCCTCCTCAAAATATTTTTCATGCAATAAAAACAAATCTGGTATTGCTATTCATAGCTCTATGTCTAGGACATCTATCAGTGCCTAGGGCATTAATAACATATTTAACCCTTTTTTATGTCAGATTCTTCCTTGGAAATTCTTTCAGTTGTCCCTTCTTTTTTGTAGTCTGCTTTTCCTATTTCTTGACTAACCTGTACATGCAATTCTTCCTATAAACATAAACAAAGTATATTATGTTTTTGTTGTTGAACTCTCTGATATTAAATGGATGGTATTTTGGTCCTCAAATCAGCTAGTCTAATTATTACTCTTAAAGATTTTTATTCCCTGCTGTGGCGCATGTGAGGAGGGACTTATTGTTGAAAATTTATGTTCAATTGACTGTGGGACAGGTATTTTGGATAACGTCAAGCGGTCTGTAAATTACTCTATGTAATTAGAGAGTGAAAGGGCACAGCGCTTAGCGTTTACTGATCACAATGTCTTTCAGTGCTTTACTTTTCTCCAGTGTCCTTAATGTCTATGACAGTAAATTCTACCATCTACCCATGTTTGCCCTATCCCTGTTTTAATTATGGAAATGATAGTACATAAATAGCTTTAGAAGGCGCTATGCCTAATTTGGGATCGTGTTGGAAAGAGTTCCAGCTAGAAAGAAAGCAGTTTTCATTAATTCATTTGGTTCACTTGGGTTAGGATCAATAATGATATGGTAAATGCCTGTGACCTCAAAAGCTTAAGGCAGCCTTTGGGCTGGAGAAGAAAGCACAGGAGAGTTGCATTCTGGCAATTAAATGTTTCCTGAAAGTGATTCATATCACCTACTCACATTTGACTGGCCCGTGCAAATCTAATGGCTACAACTTATTTCAAGGCAACAGAAAAGTGCCACTGTTCCATGTGCCTGGGAAGAGAGGAAAACTACACATTGGTAAGAGCTTGAAATGCCCACAGAAGCCCCTAAACCACTGAGGAAGGGAGTAACTGATAGGGTGGCAGGACGTATTCTCCTTTTTGATAGACTCAAGTTTCATAATCACAAACACAGATTTTCAAAAGTAAGTAACTACCATTTTTATGTAACAACTTAGGTCACCAACCTATTCTGCTTAATGTAGATATGAAATATATTGTCTTGAAGCAAATGCACCCATCTCTCTGTTATTGTTTTTTGTTGTTGTTTTGTTTTGTTGTCATAGAACTGTTATTTAAAATCAGCTGCATTTACATTCCTGGCTAATTTTCTTTCCTATCTCCTCAAGGACTCGGGTGCAGAGAAGACCTTTGTCAGGAAAGAGGAGTCATAGCCAGTTCCTTGTCACCTTCAATAGCCAGCATCTTGCTCCAGAAGCCAGTCATTGCTCTTGGGCTAGGGAGTGCCTCATTCTGTACAGGCTACCCACAGATCACTCTCTCAGTGATCCACTTATAGCAGTTGTATCTCCTTTTTCCATCCTTCTAGGCATAAGGCACCTTAAAGGACTAAAATAACTCACCCTCCATGAATCATGCATCCATGCCTCACTTTCCAGAGTGCTATGGGGAAAATGTGTTAATTAGAGGTGAAGAATGTTGACTACTTGTATTTATTGTAGTTGGGTAAAAGAGGAGTGTGCTACAGTTGGTAATAGAGTCATATTGATCTTATGAATGTTTGGCATATTATAGACCACTAAGCTTAGTTTCCATTCTACTTTAAACAACTCATAAGTGTTTCTGTGTTTTTATGAGTATTTAAATTTGAATGTAGGGAGAGGGTAAATTACTCCAGATATGTTTTCCAAAATGTTACTATTTGGTATTGTCTATTCTCTAATTTGTTTTTTTTTTTTTTTTTTTTTTTTTTTTTTTTTTTTGAGACGGAGTCTCGCTCTGTCACCCAAGCTGGAGTGCACTGGCCAGATCTCAGCTCACTGCAAGCTCCGCCTCCTGGGTTCACGCCATTCTCCTGCCTCAGCCTCCCGAGTAGCTGGGACTACAGGCGCCCGCCACCTCGCCCGGCTAGTTTTTTGTATTTTTTAGTAGAGACGGGGTTTCACCGTGTTAGCCAGGATGGTCTCAATCTCCTGACCTTGTGATCCGCCCGCCTCGGCCTCCCAAAGTGCTGGGATTACAGGCTTGAGCCACCGCGCCCGGCCTCTAATTTGTTTTATATGTCAAGTCAGCATTTAAATATTCAGGAGGACAAAAACAGATAGTTAAATACAGAGATAGATAGATAGATAGATAGACAGGCAGACATAGTTATTTCATTGAGAGAAGTTACACCACAGTGTTATGAAGTAAAATGTTGGAAGTCAGAAACATGTGGGGTGAAGTCCTAGATCTGCCACTTAGTTATATGATGTCTTACAAGTAACCTAAGCTCTGTACATCTTAATTTTACCCTCTAAGGAAATTTAAGGAACAAGTATATGTCTTTTATCAGAGAGGCATTAATTAAACTGGAGGATGGTCTCCAGTGGATAGTAGTGGTATTTCTGCCACAGTCTGTTTTGAGTTTAATGGATATACCTGTAAAACCCTGAACATGGGTTCAGATATACAAACATGCTCAATAAACTATTTCTAATTAGTATTAGTATGTACCTTAAGGCATGACTTAGCTATGAATGTACCTAATGAAAAGATAAGATGTAATATATACATTTTATTTTTCTCACTTTAACATAATGTCAGGATTTTTTTTAAGCATTTTTTTTAAAGCATTAAAGGTCTATTAGTCAGCTAGTCTGATCTGAGTCACAGAATATAGAACTTATTTAAAGCAAGAATAAAAGATAATTTCAGGAAGTTGGGACATGAACAAAAGCATAGAGAAAAGAATGCAGTTTGCTATTGCTAAAATAACTGCAAAACAGTGAGTGATGAAGATGATCATGGATAGGCACATATATCTTAGGTCATTGAAAACATTAATGGTCATGGAAAGGTATATTATAATACTTTGTATAAAACTTTTTGTTTTTGTATTTGACAGAAATTCACTTTATAATTTTTAAAATAAGTGTTTTACAGCCACATTTCATGATATTTTGGTCAGCCTGATAGCTGTGCAAAGTATGTATTTGTGGAAGATTTCAGGCAAAGATACAAAACGATAGCCAAATAAAGAATTTCAGGTAATGGATACTGAAAATTCAAGTTGATGTAGTAGGCCAAGAAATAGAAACAGCTTGAGGATTATTTATTATGTAAAATTGGCTCTACCTATTGACTGAAAAGGGTAAAAGATAGTGTGAACTTTAGTGGTGCCAAGAAAAGTTTATAAGGTAATGGGAATCACTAGAGGAATGAGTAGCAAATTATGAGAAAAGCTGATGAATAAGCAAAATAGAGGAAGTATAATTTTGGTAAAATATAAAGTACATGGGAGTATTCAGAACTAGAGATTTGAATTTGGGAGCCATCATTGTGCAGTTGGTTGTTAACCTGTAATAGTGGATGAAATCACTTGAAGAAATAACTCTGGAGTGCAGAGAACTGCAATCAAAGAGGGATAAAACACTTCAAAGCAGAGAAATAGCATGCCACAAAGAAAATAAAGAATGGTATCCAAGAAAGACAGTGTTATCTTCTTTATTAATATTAGTATCTATGGAGGAAAATAGATTTTTTCCACTTCTGGAGATACTTACAAAACCCCAGACAGGACAGAAAATACCACTGTATTTTTTTAGTAACCACCCTGAAATATCACTTTAGAGATGGAGAAATTAAAAAAAAAAAAAAGAATTTGGAAAGATTACCCAAATTTCGAGAATAAGAATGCCAGGATTTCAGTTCAAGTCCTTCTGGAATTAAAGATTATGCTGCTGCTGCTTTCTTTTTTTTTTTTTTTTTTCCAAATCTAGTTATAAGTTTTAATAAGAAAAAATAGGATATTCTATAAAAATGTAAGGTAAGGAAATATAGTTTGTTTTATTTCACAAGTCACATATATTTGGAAATTATTTGTATTTTTATTCATGTATTTAGAATACTTTAACTTTTTTATGTAATGGAAAGAAAATTAAATACAATGAGTACTTTTGTTGTTACCAGTGAAGCTATCATTTGTTGGATATTTCTAGGTTTCTGATGTTTTACTTACATTAAATGTATTAATTGGTAATTCCTACATTTGTTTCTCATATGTTTTGTTATCCCTATTTGGTGGATGGAGATATTACAAATAAGGTCAGTTCTATGTAACAAAGCAAATATTTTCATGCTGATTTCTTAGTGCCATTGTTTAATCTGGAAAGCAAGAGTACTTTGTAGAGCTGCCATTTGACAGTGCCTCTGTAATCACACCTACAAAGAGGAATCTGGCTTCAGAAAAGACTGATTTTAGTGTTTCTCCTGTCTTTCTCTGTTGTTTAACTTAGTCTGTCTCAACAATCATGTAGTGTGGGTGCTACTCACCTGCAGCTACTTGGAGGAACAAATTAGTCATAGGAAAAAGTGAAACAAAACCAGTAAATTGCTTTGTTTTCCCAATAATTCACAGTAGGGACAACAGCTAAAAGATGTCACGTTTGTTTATTTCTTTCAACAATATAAGAATTTGAATAAGAAGTAAAGAAGAATATGGAATGAAGAAAGTTAAGCAGTCATTCCAAGTAAATATATTCTTGTTCAAAAATTAAAATTCTGCATTGAATACAGTTAGAAGATACTGCCATTTGAAGCCCCATGGCTTATAATTTTATAGGTAGTCTTAAGGATCCATACTACCTGGTTTTAAATTTTGCCTCAAAATTGGTCAAAAGTACTATTATGTGACTCAACTATGTATTTTCTCAGTAATAAACATATATATATATATATATTTAGAACTCAATACACTCTATCAAATTGAAAGGGAAATGTATAGACATACTCATCAGATAGGCTGTCAATTTCTAATTGTATTCTTCACAGAGAGAGTCTTGCCTTTTCCTAAATTTCAGTAGCAGTAAAGCAATGCATTTAGATTTAACTGAGATTAGTATTTTTCTCTTTGATTCTGCAAATATTATTTTGCAAGCAGTATTACTATTCTGATCCCTAGAGAGATGGGTCATTTTCAAAAGATATATAACGCTTAGTGCCTCATCTTTCTGCTTATGTGCACAACTAAGAGGGGGTTTGCAACAGTTAAATTGACATTTTTAAATCTTATAATGTGAGAGTTGTATTATGTGGGCAATTTTCCTGGCATTTTATATTAATATTGCATGCTATCGCAATTCATTTTCACCAATTTAGAAGGTGTAGAAACATGCTGAACACTTCAGTAAAATGGTATAATGATTATATTTGCATACCATAAGAGTAGAAGCAAATAGTAAAAATATACAGCACCAGTACTTTATGAAGGCCAACTTTAATACAAATGACTACTTAGTAAAGTATTTTATTATCTTCAACTGGTAGAGAAATAGCTGCTTCATTGAGCTTGTTTTTGTGTCATACTATAAAATTCATAAAGTAATATCCACTGAAGTTAGTAGAGGTTTGAGTAAATGACCATAAATATTGTTTTATATTTTAACCAGAAACTGCATTGCTACATTATTAAGGAAATCTCTCCTTCTAAATTGTGTTCATTTAATTGAATTACTGGGCATTAACTTGATGTAAGCATACAGGAATTCACAACGTAATGTAAGCTATTTATTGAATCACATTTATTTTACTATGTAGATCTTTTTCCTATTCAGAAGTTTTAAAATAGCAGAGGAAACAGAGAAATTTGATTTTTTTTATTTTTATTTTTAACGTTCTCATATTTTTTTGTTGTTGTTGTTTGTTTTTTGAGACGGAATCTCGCTGTGTCCCCCAGGCTGGAGTACAGTGGCGCGATCTCAGCTCACTGCAAGCTCCACCTCCCGGGGTCACGCCATTCTCCTGCCTCAGCCTCCTGAGTAGCTGGGACTACAGGCGCCTGCCACCGCGCCCGCCTAGTTTTTTGTATTTTTAGTAGAGCTGGGGTTTCACCGTGGTCTCGATCTCCTGACGTTGTGATCCGCCCGCCTCGGCCTCCCAAAGTGCTGGGATTACAGGCGTGAGCCACTGCGCCCGGCCACATTCTCATATTTTTAATAGAGGTTGATGTTTAATACAAATTTAGGCCATGGTTGCAGGTTGAAAATTAGATGAAAGGTCCATCTATTGTACGTACTTTCTTTAGGCATGAGATTTGAGAAAGTATAAAGATAGGTCATGTATACATCAAATCAGGTGATGTTTTTCTTCTTAGGCAGCTTTGAAAATCTATCATAAAGATGATTTAAAAGATTATATTTGATTTTTTGTGATTAGGTTGCCATTTTGCATACTCGGGAATGTTCGTGATCATTAGTATCTAGTATTGAATAAAACATATAATAAAATGCCAAGAATAACACAATTTTTGACTGCAGAGAAAGCATGCTATGATGGAAAGCAAGTTAATATGATCATCAAAAAACCCACTCTGGGCCTGCGTTTGACAAGTTGTTAAAATGCAGAGTCTTAGTTATTTCATATCTCAAGTGGAGGTTAAAAGATCTCACATTGATTTTGTAGCAAATAAGCTCCAAGTTGAAAGTGAGTAAGGTTTTCTGGGAGATGAAATTATAATGAAATTAGATGAAAATTGTGGCTATAGGATAGTTTATGGAACCAAAGTAAACGTGGGTACCTTTTTGGTGGGAGGAAAGAGAGTCTTGCTTTGTCACCCAGACTGGAGTGCAGTGGCACAATCTTGAATCACTGTAAACTCCACCCCCTGAGTTCAAATGATTCTCTTGCCTCAGCCTCCTGAGTGGCTGGGATTACAAGCATGTGCCACCACTCCTTGCTATTTTTGTACTTTTAATAGAGATGGGGTTTCATCATGTTGGCCAGGCTGGTCTCGAACTCCTGACCTCAGGTGGTCTGCCTGCCTTGGCCTCCCAGTCGGGAAGGATTACAGTCCTGAGTCACCTCACCCAGCCCGCGTGGGTGCCATTTTGGCAGGCAGTCCAAAATAAAGGTGTGTAACATGTGCCAATTATGTACAATTTTGTGACAAAATAATTGGTGATTCAAGAAAAGAAAGAAAATGAATTAATAAACGTACTTTGTATTAATAAATATATATATTGTCTATATTGCTAGGAAGTTTTCTCAATAAATTTGGGAGTTGAGGCTAGGGTTGGAACAAAACAAACAAGGGTTAAGAAACACTTAAAGAATTAAGGCAAGAGAGAGAGACAAGGGAGAAATAATAATGGTGAAATTACCAAAACTAAAAAAATAAATAAAGTAGGTTATTACTCTGTTGTCTACATATTCTTCCTAAATGATATAAGAAATCATAATTTACAATATATATGCCAAACTCAACAATGGCTAAATAAAACTCATTTCTCCATCTTGAAAATGTCTTCCTTTTTTCTAATGTAATTACTAAAAATAAAATCTTGGAGTCTTATTTAATTAATATTTCCTATGCACATATTTCCTATTAACTGCCAAGTCAATTTCGTCTGCCATATTTTCTTAATGCAATCTGAAGTTTCAATATCTATTATTATTGAGGCAGTTCATATCCTTATAATAACTCTTCAGAAGCATTTAGTCTGCTTTGTATACAATTTTCCCAAATTTGTTCTCTATGATATAACCAGAGTTATCATTACTATCTAATATATACATTTTATCATGGCATTATTCAATTAAATCTTCAGTGATTTTTTATACTACACAGTTGAGGATGGAGGACAAGTTTTATCAGGTTAGCATCATCCATCTTGACACAACTGTACATCCATTCCATGTACCTTATATGTCAAACACATAGAAAAACATTTATTTCGCAAAGAAAACACACATTTTTAAAATACGTACGTTAATATGAATGCATCTTTGGCTTAAAAAATAGCCACAGAGAGAAATAGGGATAACACATGGAAAAAATGATTATTTCTATTTATTCTTATTTCCGTCTGGAAAGCTCTATGCCACAGGTGTTACTTGGAAAACATCTTGTCATTTTTCAAAAACGAATTGAAATGTTCTTCTCCTCTATAAAGTTTTACCTTCCACCTTAAAACAGAGGTAAACATTTCCTTCACCTTCTTAGCTCTTTCAGTACTGTGTAATAACAATTTTAAAAGTGTTTTATAATTTATTTGCTTACACGTTTGTTTTCAAAACTACTTTCTTTTTTTTTTTTTTTTTTTTTTTTTTTTTTTTTTTTTTTTCTTTTTTTTTTCTTTTTTATTATACTTTAAGTTCTAGGGTACATGTGCATAACGTTTATATCATGTATAACTCCCCAATGCAATCCCTCCCTCCTCCCCCCTCCCCATGATAGGCCCCAGTGTGTGATGTTCCCCTTCCCGAGTCCAAGTGATCTCATTGTTCAGTTCCCACCTATGAGTGAGAACATGCGGTGTTTGGTTTTCTCTTCTTGTGATAGTTTGCTAAGAATGATGGTTTCCAGCTGCATCCATGTCCCTACAAAGGACGCAAACTCATCCTTTTTGATGGCTGCATAGTATTCCATGGTGTATATGTGCCACATTTTCTTAATCCAGTCTGTCACAGATGGACATTTGGGTTGATTCCAAGTCTTTGCTATTGTGAATAGTGCCGCAATAAACATACGTGTGCATGTGTCTTTGTAGTAGAGTAATTTATAATCCTTTGGGTATTCAAAACTACTTTCAAAGAACACAATTCAGGGTTGGGATCTTCTTTGTTCGTTCTTTTGTTTTGGAATTTAACAATTACTGGAACATAGTTCTGGGTCATTAAATGATGATTAATGAATGAACAATGTAAACAGAATGAAAAGAGAACAGAATTTTGCAATTACTATAAGAAGTAAAAGACAGTAGAAAAACTGGTTTTCTAGGAAAAGTTTCTTGTGAGGCTCTTCTTCACAAAACATGATATAAAGGGTTTCAGGAAGTTTTGTGTAATAGAGATGCTGTGAATTCTTAAAAATTAGGAAAAATGCCAAGAACATGTTTTAGAAGTTTCGTATCTTGTAAACCAAGTTGCTCGAGAGCTTCAGATGAGAAGAAAGCCTAGTCTTATTTTGGATATTTCATTTAAACAAAAAGGGAATAACATTTTTTATTGCAGTTTTCACAGTAAGAATTGAGTGAACAAATCCCCTGAAGAAAATTATAAAACGTGTATATAATACAATGAGCAACTTTCTGAAGGTACTTAAGGGTAAATAGAAGTAGGCAGATTCTATAGCAGAGATTTTGCTTACCTGTAAAAGGGTAGGTAGGCAGAGTAAATTACTGTCACTGTGGGTTTTAGACTACATTTAAGGACAGGACAAGCAGTGCTCACAGTTGTGACAGGGACACACGGAAAAAGACAGTGATTTTTACGTAAAGAGTTTTAAAAGTGAAGTAAAGAAATCAGGATTTGTTAAAAAGAATGGGGAAATTTTTTAAAGGGAAAGAGCCAAAGAGGGGTCTCAAAACTTTACCTTCCCACATGCCCAACTAATACCTTAACCACACATGTGCACAAAAGACTCAAGACAAGTCTTGTAATGACAAATGTATGAAATTATATAGGAGCTACCGCCCAAGTAAATAAAGGTTTGCAGTTCAATCCCACCAAAAAAAAAAAAAAAAAACAAAATTTCTGCTATAACAGGAGAAACAACACTTAGAGAAAAATGATGAAATTTAGAATCTCTAAAATTTAGCATTTATAATAGCTATAATATAATGCCAAAATTACTAAACATGCAAAAATCCAAGAACCTATAGCAAACATTCAAGAGAAAGGAAAATCAGTAGTTTCGATCCTAAAATAAAGATGTGTTAGAACTAACAGAAAAAAATTCTAAAAGTGGCTATTATAACTGTCATCAAAGAAAAAAATAAAAATAGTATGTAAAGATTATCTTACATGTATGTTTTACAAAATAGACAAAAATAGATTGTTAATATAAAAAGTTCTCAGCAGAGTAATAGGAAATCTCTGTGTGAGAAGGAGAAGTTCTGTATAAAAAAATAGTTTCTGAAATGTGAAAAGAAAAAAATCACTGGGTAGACTTAAGAGCTTAATGCACATGCCAGAGTAGAAAGAAAGTGAACTTTCAAGTGTACCAACAGAGTTTATCCAAGGTGAAGAACAGAAACAATAAATATTGAAAACAAATGCACTGATCTCAGGCAATTATTAGATGTTATTCAAATGTCCAACATATATCTAATTTTAGTAACAGAGAGTGGAGAAACTATAGGACAGAAAAAATTATCTATAAACATATCATACACTGGACTTTCCCAAAATTTAATGAAACAAATTTTCAGACAGAAGTTAGTCAAACATGAAGTAGTCTATACACAAAGGAATCAATGCTGAGAAATATAAATTATTAAGAAGTAGTTGTCTCTTGAAAGCTGCAAAAGACAATTGCCATATTACATACATGGTAATAAGAATGCAATTAAGAGTTAACTTTTACACCGGAAACCCTGAAAGACAGAAGAAAATAAACACATATTTAAGGTGCATCCCAGCCTGGGCAACATGGCAATACCCATATCCACTAAAAATATAAAAATTTAGCTCGCGTGGTGGCACACGGCTTTAGTCCCAGCTACTAAGGAGGCTGAGTTGGGAAACTCGCCTGAACCCAAGAGGTCAAGGCTGCATTGAGCCAAGATCAAGCCACTGCACTCCAACCTGAGAAAGTGGAGTGATACCCTGTCTCAATTTTTTTTTTTTTTAAAGTCAACCTCAAATTCTACACAGAATAAATACCTTTCCGTAACCAAGAACTGATAGAGATATTTTAAACTAAGCTAAAGGCATTTATCTCTAATGGACCTGCATTACAAGAAAGTCAAAAAGAAGTTCTTCAAGCTAAAGGGAAATTGTCCTAGGTCAACACTCTTTACTGTATATTCAGTAAAGAAAGACTAGCATTGTAAATGCTAACTACCTAGTAAATGCAAAATACTATTTTCCCTTGTTCTTATTTTATCTCAATTTCTTTAAAAACATGATTGTATAAAACAATACAACATTTGAGTATCACACAGAGTATTTTCACTGCCCTAAAAAAAAAAAAAAAATCTGTCCTCTGCCTATTCACCCCTTCCACAACCCCGATCCCTTGACAACTACTGATCTTTTTACTGTCTCCATAGTTTTACCTTTTCTAGAATTCCATATATTTGGTTTCTGTATTTTTTTTAACTTTTAGGTTCAGAAGTACACGTGCAGGTTCATCACATAGGTAAACTTGTGTCACAGGGGTTAGTTGTACAGATTATTTCATCACCCAGGTACACTTTATTATATATTTGTTCAAACTTACAGAATATACAACACTAAGAGTGAACCCTAAAGTAAACTATGGAATTTGGGTTATTATGATGTGTCAGTTGCAATGACTGTACCACTCTGGTGGAGGATACTGATAATCAGGAGGCACTAGGCATGTGTGGGACTAGGGGATAAATAGGAAATATCTTTACTTTTCTCTCATTTTACTGTGAGCCTAAAACTGCTCTAAAAAATAGTCTTAAAAATTTGAAAGTATAATATGTAATGGTTATATTCTCAGAGAGTCTATAGATAGTACAACTATATAAAACAGGGTGAATAAGGAGAGCATACGCATATGTTTTTATTAATCATATTGATATTTGTAACATTTGTATTGTTATTCTGAGACTATTGTGTATGTAACAAGAAGTGAAACAACTAGGCATTTCTGGAAAAAAAAACAATATAACATTATCTTACAGGATTTATAATGAAGGTATGTGTGATACATTTAAGAATTATAACAAAGAATGAGAGATATAGTTGCAAGATTTTAATGCTTTCATGTATATTCTCATGAAATATTGCATTAATTATAATTTAACTATAAAAAATCAAGGATGTAAATTGTAATTTACATCCAACCAACCAAGGGCAACCAAGTAGTATATAAAAAATAAAGTGGCTGACTTCAACCAACCATGTGAATAATTGCATTAGACATTAACAAATTAACAAATTAACATAACATTAGACATTAACAAATTTCTGCCTGATTAAAAGGCAGAAATTGTCAGAATATTGAAAACCAAACCAACCAAACAAACAATAAAAAAACACCCACTGTACTGTGGGAAAAATAAATCTTTCCTGGATTTCAATTTTGTAGTTGTTCTGTAAAACCACAGCCTCTGGAGCTATGGAATCTAATATATTGTAATACAATATAATATAGTATGAAGTTATAGAGTGTAGCTCTCACCTTTTCCAAGAACATTTTCTTACACCATAAAAGTTAGATCTGCAGCCATTTGTTTCCCTAAGGAAGCCAATTGTTCAGATTTAAAAATAATACAAGTTTCTTTTATGTTCCCAAGAGCCAATCAATTATATTGTAGGATGTTATATAACAATAACATTAACATCAAAGGTAGACAAATAGTCCTGTGGGAATGCTGAAGAATTTTCTTCCCAGGTTTTTACATTAAAAAAAAAAAAAAAAAAGGCCGGGCGCGGTGGCTCAAGCCTGTAATCCCAGCACTTTGGGAGGCCGAGACGGGCGGATCACGAGGTCAGGAGATCGAGACCATCCTGGCTAATACGGTGAAACCTCGTCTCTACTAAAAAATACAAAAAAAACTAGCTGGGCGAGGTGGCGGGCGCCTGTAGTCCCAGCTGCTCGGGAGGCTGAGGCAGGAGAATGGCGTAAACCCGGGAGGCAGAGCTTGCAGTGAGCTGAGATCCGGCCACTGCACTCCAGCCTGGGTGACAGAGCGAGACTCCGTCTCAAAAAAAAAAAAAAAAAATAGTGCAACCCAGACCCTTGAAGGTTTGAAGCTAAAGGCAAGTCTTTATCTGACTCCCAAGGAAATGTATTTTTATGACAAAGGTAAAAATTAAGGATTCTTCCCGTTGCTTCTCCAAAAAGACTCTCTTAAAGGAATAGGGGAAAGTGAACAGTCTCTGCCATTTGTAAGCACTGAAAACACTTTTTTTTTTTTTCCTCCTGTATCCCTTACCTATTGAGTGAAAGCTGGTATTCCCTAAGATATTTCTACATGTGACTCTCACCACATCGCTCTATGGTGATGCTGACTGGGAGGAGCAGGGGTGAGAACCAGCACTGAACTGTTACCATAGTTGTTCATTAAATAATATTAAGTTCTTTTTCCCCAACCCAACCATGTAGTGGCCATCTATCTATAAATATCTGTGTATGATGTGTAACATTTCAAACCCTTCACAGTTTATAACAACATATTTATTTATATTCTTAGAATATATATAGTTTATACAAAAATGTATTTTAAATGTAAAGAATATATAGGTCTATTTGAAAGACTGAAAGTAAATAGAAGGAGAAAGATATACCATGAAAACGGGAACATAAAATGTCTGAAGTGGCTATATTAATATTTTAAAAAGACAATTTCAAAAGAAATGTGTTACCAGAGATATGATACTTTATGATTATAGCAGGATCAATGCATCAGGAAAACATAACAGATAAACAAGGGTATCGGTTTCAAATATTAGCTTTAATACTCACCTAGGTATGCCTTTGTAGGCTGATGTAACATTGTTGAACATCAGTTTTCTAATGTGTAAAATAGTGATAACAGTAGAACAAAGTTACTTTGAGAGGCAAATATAATTATGTATTTAAGACATCTGTTTTCTTCTTTTAAGAACATTATGTGGAAAAGGAAGTAAAATAACCTCAGTGGTAATGTCACATTACATGAAATTAAAATAGCCTAAGTTACAAGTAAAGAAAAAATAAAAAGGGTCACAGAGAAAAATTTTAAAAATATATGTACTGTGTCTATTAAAAGGAAGTTATATTTTAAGAAAAAGGAAATAAACCAGAAGTATATGTCTAGAGGTAGTACTATCTTCAAGCCTAAGATTTTTTGCAGTCTTTTAATATTCTCATCTATCCATACTGCATAAGAATATTTTTTGTGTCTATTTTTTTCTCCAATGAAAGGTCAATTCCAGAATTCATTAAGTAGCCCCATTTTCATGATTTTTCAAATCATAATGGTATTATCGTGTTGCTGTATGGTCTGTAAGAACTAGTCTGCTAACACCTTTGTTGGTATTACTAACTTCACTATCTTTCTCCATGGTCATCTATGTATCAAATGTTTAATCTTTTTTGCTTACTTAGCTACTAGAGGAAACTGCTTTTTTCCTTAAATATGAGCAAAGATTTATGCCCTTCAATTAATCTCTCCAAAGATATAATTTGCCTGCTCTAGCAATAGCATGTAAATTAACCTCCAGTTATAGGTTCATGGTGTCTCCTCAAAGAGGAATCACATACTCATGACTTTTTCTCTCAATGTCTGCAGATTTAGGAAATTCAGAAACACAGATGTCATTCATGGAATGGGGATTCAAATCTCACCCCACCTCTCTTGCCCTTTATGTACTGCACTGCAGTGGTTTCACAGACAGGATTAGGTCAAAATTAAAAAATAATAAAATGTATACAAATGTGACTATTTCCAACAAATAGAAATGTAGGCCGGGCGTGGTGGCTCAAGCCTGTAATCCCAGCACTTTGGGAGGCCGAGACGGGCGGATCACGAGGTCAGGAGATCGAGACCATCCTGGCTAACATGATGAAACCCCGTCTCTACTAAAAAAATACAAAAAATTAGCCGGGCGAGGTGGCGGGCGCTTGTAGTCCCAGCTACTCGGGAGGCTGAGGCAGGAGAATGGCGTGAACCCGGGAGGCGGAGCTTGCAGTGAGCTGAGATCCGGCCACTACACTCCAGCCTGGGCGACAGAGCGAGACTCCGTCTCAAAAAAAAAAAAAAAAAAAAGAAATGTAAAAATGTATAGTCATTTAAATTTTCCATAAAACACATGGTCAAAGAAATACTTATATAAAAATTAAATGAAAGAAAACCATAAAGCATGTTTATGTTTCCTTTAGGAAAGGAAACAAGGTTTTTCAGAAAGAGAAAAATAGTTTGTGTGTACGTGTGTATATAATGATACAACCACTACACTATGATTATGGATTCTGTTTTATATAATTAAAAATTTCACTTAATTATGCCTCATAATTTTGAAGTTACTGAAATGCAACATTATAAGAATGTTGTCAGTAGAGTGAAGAAAGTGTTTCAGTAGAGGCAAAGCTGATTTCTAGCATATAGATGGTTATTAAAATTGTTTGATTTTGTAATGTTTAGTAATTATTGTCTTTCATAAAATTCATACGAACCTGTATACTCATATATATCCTGTATGTGATTATTCAAAAGTTTTTTTTTCAAAACATTAGTTAAAAGGAAACATTTTATATCAACATGTGTGGAAAGCCTGGTGGAAAGACTGAATTTTGTTTGCCTGCAGAAATATTTTCGTGATTTCTTATTCTTTTTAGAACATTTCAGTCTTCCAAAAAATGAATATGGAATTTCATTAAATGTGGCACTGAAAGCTAAATATTTGTGTTTTCAGAAAATATATTTTTTGAATACATATATTTGCAACGATAACATATCATTCTGAAATTCTTAAAGGAAAATATAAAGAAAATATAACCTTGATAGGCTACATGATTAGAGTTTCATGGTGATAAACACATGATTTTTATAAGATTTTGTATTCGATGCAAACTTTGAAGAGAGGTCACAATATTACACAAGATGAGATCGTGATATGCCTTTTAGGAGAGAAACAAAGAAAAGAAACATGAAGTGAGTTGATAAGAAGTGAACTGGAACTGGGCATTTAAGAAACTTGTAAGTAAACCTGAAGATATTAGTTTAGTAAAATGGTTACTTCCAATTTTTTCCATTATGATAAAAATTCTTACATTTTAAAAACTTTTCAACATCTGCATTTAGGATAAGTAAGAGAGACCTGAAGCAGCAAAAAAAAAAAAAAAAAAAAAAAAAGTTAGCATGTACTCAAATTGTGGGCTTAATACTATGAGGTTTGCAATAAAGTTATTTAGAAATGGTATGTGAAAGATATAAATTAAAATGTGTCCATAATTATTTTATTAAATATAGTAAAGAAGAAACAACAGATTCTAAACGTCAAAGGATGCATTACAAGACATTTTGTAAAATAATCTGTTTCTCCCACAAAGCATGAATTCATATGTAACATTCAGAAAAGAATCGTTAATTATTTTTGCTTTAGAAAAACATTGGAAATGATCATAGTATGATCATATCCAATGTTTAAAACTTAAACATCTTGTTAACATAAACTTCTTTGAAAATTATCTACTTCACAAATAAAGTGCTGTATTTATAACGTTCTATAATGCAACCTTGTTTTTAATTCTTAGGTATCACAACAGTTTGAGAAACACTGAACTTAAAGTCATGAACAACAAAATAAAAAAACTGATACTTAAAATTTCTGGACATTCAAACATTTTTGATAACTAGTTAAATCCCTAGCATGACTGGGAGTTTGTTAGGCCTGAAGAATTACCACCTGACTGCATTTCTATGTTAATATTTCATTTTCATAATCTCATTATAAACTAATAATGTTGATTCTGGGGGTGACTATCAATGCTATAACATAGTAGCATAGTAGGAACAAGCTAAGTTATTAAGTGAGCAGGAAATTCAATGGACTTATAATGCATTTTTACTGTATAACATCATCTAAATACTTACTGGAAAAAAGATCTAATGGGATAAGATGAGTAGCCTAAAAAAGCGGTGAACTTTGAGGGTGACCTTTGTATTTGTTAAAAATTACTAATATGATGCTATTTGTGTGAGGAGATAGTTTATTTAAATTGATATGTCACAATACAAAATAAGTCAACAGCATGGGTCCCATCAGGATGTTAGGAAAAAATGGGAAGGCTTGGCATTGAGTATTAGAGTCTGGTGATCAGATAGTGATTTTTGAATGAAAAGGTCAGTGAAAGAACACTCTCAGGTCCAGAGAAAGGAAAGAAGAATACAAAACTCTTTTGGATGTTAGGTAAAATCAGTGGTTCTCAGCCCTGGCTATACATTAGAAATATGGTGCCTTAATAAGTACTATGTCATCTCACCAGATAATTTATTTCAATTGTTACATCATGAGACTTATGCATGTATTTATTTTAACACCTCTGATCATGCTAATATGATACCACAGCTGAAAACTCATAGGTTAATGATTCTCGACCTTTAATACATACCAGAATTATCCAATGGACTTGTTAAGACATAACAGTGCTTGACCCTCTCCCCAGTTACTGATTCAGTCAGCCTAGAATGAAGCTAGAGATTTTGCTTTTCTAATAAGTTTCCAGGTGATGGCGATACTGCCAACCTCGAAGACCACACTCTGAGAACTACTGCCAAATGTTAAAACCAGAAAACAAAATAGTTCATTGGTAATTTAGGTGACCAGTGTTAAACCACATACTTTTATACATGTCATGTCACATCTGCAATTGTATAAATTTAAAGAAAACTAATTTATGAATGTTGTCACCTTTAAATAATTATATCCTACTAAAACAACTAAGACCAATGGAATTAGTAGCATTTGTGAAACTATACCTTTGTAATACAATAATGGGCTTTAATTTTAATAATCTTATTCAAGGAAAATAGATGTTTTTCCTGAAAAGATGTCATAATATGCCAGCAATCGGAGTTTTAAAATTCAGCATTTTAACTTAATTTTTGTTTATCTGTTTGAAATTATCAAGCCTGAACTGAAATTCATTCCTGTTAAACTTGCCCCAAAAATTTAATTTTAAAGTTTCAAAAATACTTTGTATATTTGTCATTATATTTTATACATAAATTAGGACCTTGAAGTATATTTAATTAAAGGCAATTAAATATCCATATAAATATTTTCTTATTGTTTATAGCTACACAAAAAAGCAGAAAAAGTCATGATATTATTCAGCTTCTTTGGTTTGAAAAAATGAAATGAATACTGGGTTTGTCTGTTTTTTGTGCTACATTAAAATTGCTAATTGATTTTAGAATATTGTCACTTAAAAATTAGCATTGAATAAAGTGCAAAATACTGTATTAAAAATGAGTAATATACTTTAGGAGATACAAATTAATATTAATGAAAGTCATTTTGCTTTTAAATTGTTGAAATGCAAGCTACACATATTTTCCTAAAGTCATTAAAGGTATAGAATAGAAATAAAAAATCTTCAAAAATCTTACAGTGCAATTTGCTTAATTCTAATTGTACTGCTATGTTTCAAAGATAGTTTTTTCTGTGCGTCTCAATGTAATTTACACTTATAAACACAATAAAACATAATTGATTTTTTTTTGACTTTTGAAAGAAAACATGTTTCATTTCAGTGGGAAAATAGCAGGTATGTGAATAATGATGTGGTATAGTCCTAGATAAAACAGTTGATTATCTGGTAAGTTGTTTCAAGCTCGTAAGATTTTCACAGCACAATGTGTCTGGGAGGCTGGAGGATTTATGTTAGTGCATGATTTTGGATAGCGAGCACTAATGCTAATAGGTAACATACAGTATTGTCTGGGGAATGTCAGCACCAGGCTGTAAATGAAAAGCTGACCATAAATGCCAAGTGGGTAACTAGGGACTGCAGTATAGCAAAAAATAAGGTCATTACCCAATCTGATACTTATACCAATAGCAAGGTCAAATGAACTGTGACTCCAAGTCAGAAAGCAGACAAGGTACTCTGCAATTTGATCCAGGACAGTGTAATTTAGAGATCAATCATCAACTCACAAATCAGGAAGTACAGAAAGGTCAAACAGAACACAATGAATAAATGTTGTTTATTATCTGGGTAGTTTATTGCTTCAGATTTGGCTGTTTCTTTCTTAATATTGTATGTAAACAAAATTCATATTTTAAGTGAAATAATGAAAATGAAAACAAATAATACATATTGTGTCCTGTTGATACATTTAGAATGAAAAACTGAGTAAATAAGAAGGACCACTTTGTTTTTTGTTTGTTTGTTTGTTTGTTTTTTTGAGACGGGGTCTCGTTGTCGCCAGGGCTGGAGTGCAGTGGCGCCATCTCAGCTCACTGCAAGCTCCGCCTCCTGGGTTTACGCCCTTCTCCTGCCTCAGCCTCCCGAGTAGCTGGGACTACAGGCGCCCGCCACCTCGCCCGGCTAGTGTTTTGTATTTTTTAGTAGAGACGGGGTTTCACCATGTTAGCCAGGATGGTCTCGATCTCCTGGCCTCGTGATCCACCCGTCTAAATAGTTTTTCTAAAAGTCAGTTTGCTCTTTCATCTATTTGCCTAGCATTTACTTACAAGGTACCAACTATATTATCAGGCACACAGTGGTTTGTAATTTGTAGTGGCTCATCAACTGATTTAAAAAATTGAAATGTTTTCAATATTATGTTGCCTTGTTCCTCAACCTTCAAATTAAGGCTTACTTGAACAGTTCTCAAACTCTTAAGAAATTCAGCTATTAAGTTTTCAAGTAAACAAATGCTTGCCACTTCCCCAAAATTATTCCTTTTGGCATGTAATTTTAATTATAGACTTCTCAGGTACAAAATTTCATTTATTCTTACCATCCCAATGATTCTTGAACCCCAGCTCCTGCATTTCTAACTAATATTTATTACTCAAGTGTGAGTATTTTGAGAGAGGGATAATTCAGTACTTCCCTAAGGTATCTCATTTCATCTTTGGATATTGGAGTGAATATCTGTTGTCATATTAATTACATCTTTTTGTTCCACCTTTCTAATCACATTCCTTGAGTAATTAAAAACAAGACCAACTAATACTTCCTCTTGTCAGCTTTCACGTGTCTTTATTTATTTATTTTTGAGACAGAGTCTCGCTCTGTCGCCCAGGCTGGAGTGCTGTGCGCGGTCTCAACTCACTGCAAGCTCCACCTCCCAGGTTGACTCCATTCTCCTGCCTCGGCCTCCCAAATAGCTGGGACTGCAGGCGCCTGCCACCACGCCTGGCTAATTTTTTGTATTTTTGGTAAAGACGGGGTTTCACCGTGTTAGCCAGGATGGTCTTGATCCCCTGACCTCGTGAACCGCCCACCTCGACCTCCCAAAGTGCTGGGATTACAGGTGTGTAAATAGTTCTTAATTGGTTACAATTAAATCTAAAGTATCTTCTCTATATAGACTGGGAGAAGGCATATCAATAATATGCAATCTAGTTTCTATGTAAAACAGAATTCCAACAGATAATTGGATAATCACACGTCCTTGTCACTACATCTTACTTTGTCAGTCTTTTCATCTTTGCCATGAAGCGTTGATCAATTTGTTCCAGTTTTGTTCTTGAAACCTATGTCATCTCTTGTCTTTTGCCTTTGGTAAAACAAGTTATTGAGAATTACCTAACCCTCTGATTTGCAGCAGTCCAGAGATATGTTGGTATACAATATTTTTATGTTTTGTAATAAAGACCCATTTCAGTTAATTTAATGGGAAGCATACTCTATTTCATGCCCATCCCACATATTTAAACATACTTCAAAATACTTATACTCTCACATTTAATTTGAGTATTTCCCATTACCCTGGAAATTCTATCAGTTATATTAGCTGAATCTGTTGTTTTGAGTCAAAATTATTTATTATTCAGTGTTAATCTCCATTTTGTTTAACCCCAATACTGTGCCATTTCATCTACTTCTTTAGGTATTTAATATTTCTTTAGTAAAGTTTACCTTAATGTACTACCTCTTTCTTTTTAATTATTCTTCTATTTGAAACAGCAATACGAATATGTGCCAGATATTAGATAATATGATTTCCTTACTCCCTGCTATTTATCAAAGTAAAGAATGAATCTCTATATATAATCTTGATGACATTTTTATTTTATTCATAAATGTAGATGTCAAAATACTGTTGCCACTAGAACACCTTTTAAGATTACATTCTCTTTATTATTTTCATAGGTGTTTGATCTATTCAAAGCATGTATTGTGTATTAATAAAGTGAAGGGGTGGCCTGCCCCTCCACACCTGTGGGTGCTTCTCGTTAGGTGGAACGAGAGACTTGAGAAAAGGAATAAAACACAGAGACAAAGTAAAGAAAAGCGGGGCCCAGGGGACCGGTGCTGTGCTTACAGAGGACCCACACCGGCACCGGCCTCTGAGTTCCCTTAGTATTTATTAATAATTATCTTCACCATCAAAAAGATAAGGGAGTGGCTGGACAATAGGATCATTGTAGGGAGGAAATCAGCAGTAAGACATATGAACAAAAAATCCTTGTAACAGGAATAAGTTTAAAGGAAAATGCTGTGCCTTGAGATGCATATGCGAACATCTCCATAAACCTTTTAGCAGTTTTGCTCCAGCAAGCCCCACCTTATTCCTAAAGGCGGTTTTCTCCTTACTCAGTAAACAAAGCACACAAAGGGTTTTACCCGGAGATGTTCCATTGCCCAGGGAGGGGCATGAGACAAATGTTTTTCTTTTTCTCTTTCTTGAGATTTAAGAGAATGGTGATGACCTTTAACCATAAGCAGCCTTTAGGCACTTGTTTAACAAAGCACATTCTGCACCGCCCAAAATCCTTTTAACCTTAAGTCACCACAGCACATGTCTCTTGCAAGGACAAGGTTGGGGGTAGGGTCACAGATGAACAGCATCTCAAATACAGAACTAAATGGAGTCTCTCAGGTCTACTTCCTTCTATATAGACACAGTAACAGGCTGATCTCTCTTTCTTTTCCCCACATAAAGCACTAAGACCTATGTCACATACAATGTATAAATATAGATTATTATAAGGTGTTTGAATTTGGCGAATGCACATTTTTCTCTCACATCTAACTACAGATACGTGTGTGTGTATGTGTGTATATATTCTTTACTGGTATTGTATTTTATTTGAAATACATAATCTTTATTTCTTGTTTGATTTATGCAATATTTAGATTAAACATTTACTTTGTAATGAGTTTAGCTGGATGGTGTTTCTGCAAATACCAAGACATATGTATGGACTATGCTATTCTTTGCATATAGGAAGAAATTGTTATTGTTTTTTAAACTTTATAATTTCCTTACAGATTTCAATTTTAGCTTCCTTTTGTTTATAGGAATTTTGCCTTTAGCACTTCCTCCAGTTAGAACTGAATAGAAGTATAAATGTTTCATCACTCTTCAGCTTAAGGAGTGAAATGATATTGATGAAATTTAAACAAAATTTATTTGTAATGTTGTAAACACCATTTAGTGGCTGTTCTACCAAAGTCTAATTACTACCTAAGAAAAAGCTGTTCAGAATCCTAAAAATGTATTTGACTTCTTGGGAGTTATATTTATAAGTTGTCAAAACTGGCATTTAGCTTCCATTTATAGTATCTCTTCTGGTCCAAAAGATAAGCCAATTTACTGCTGGTACATATTGTCATTTATCCTCTACAACCAGAAAACATTCTGGCAGTGAGAGCTTTACTAGACGAAATGGGAGTTTAGTTTCAGCTTGACTAGTTCAAAGCATACTCAAGTACTTTAAATCTTCATTTATAAGTCATTCTTTCTCATATTAAGAGAAGCAGAATCTCAGCTGGATTCATCTCAAGCACAGAATTTGCTTCTAAAACCCTGAAGCTATAGCAGTGACATCTCCAAAGTTACAAATATCTGTACGCTAACCCTTTTACTCAAAGAAAATGCATTTACTGATTCCAATATATTCTTTTTATTTCTCTAAACAGAGGCAATTCTATCCAGTTATATATCCTGACTACTGCAATGGAAAAGAAAAGCTTTCTTATATTGTGCCTCTTCCTTAGAATCTTTTTTTTTTTCATTTCCTTTTATCTGCATTTTACAAAAGAGTGTGACCTCCCAGATAAGTGTCCCTACATATTGGTAAGACATTTTGAGATATGAGGATTCTATTTAAAAGTGGAAATTAAAAAAAAGCAAAAATACGTGCTTGTGTTAGTTAACATCACACAGAAACAATGTAATATTTTACAGGAAAAATTTGTTAAGCATGAGCACGATGTAGTACAGCAGATTTCTAGAAATTATTCACCGTGCATAATAGAAATTTTTACCCATGGAACAACAACTCCCTATTTTCCCTTCTCCCCAGTATCTGGTAATCACTATTCTACTTTGTTTTTTAAATTTTAGGTACTTCCTATTAGTAGAATCACACAACGTGGGTCTTTAGTGGCTGACCTATTTTGCTTAGCATAATGTCCTTCAGATTTATCCATGTTGTTTTATATAGCAAGACTTCTTCAAGACTGAATAATCATACGTATGTACCACACTTGGTTTCACCATTCACCATCCTTTTATCATCAATAGACATTAGGTGGTTTCCCTATCTTGCTTATGTGAATAATACTGAAATGAACTTGAGAGCACAGCTATTTCATCGAGATTCTGTTTTCGATATTTTGGATGGATACACAGAAGTGAGATTTCTGGATCATATAGTAGCACTGTTTTTACTATTTTGAGAGTAATTTCCATACTGTTTTCTATAGTGACTACACAATTTCACATATCCACCAACAGTATATGAAGATTCCAATTTCACTACATCCTCACCAACACTTGTTATCTTGTGTTTTTGATCATAGACATCCTAACAGCTGTCAATTAATTACTCATAGTGGTTTCGATTTTCACTTCCCTGATGATTCGGGATGTTGAGCATTTTTTCATATACCTGTTGGCCATCTGTATTTCTTCTTTGGAGAAGTGTTTATTCAGATTCTTTGCCAATTTGTAAATCAGATTATTTGGGATTTTGTTTGTTTTTGAGTTGTAGGAGTACCTTATATATTTTGTATATTATTAACCCTTTATCAGATATATGCTTTGCAAATATTATTTTTCCATTGTCTTTTCATGATGTTGATCATTTCCTTTTCTATGTAGAAGCTTTTTACTTTAATGTAGTCATAGTTCTGTTCTTTTGGCATCATATCCAAGAAATGGTTGATAGGGCCAATGTCAAGGAGCTTTTCCTCACAATTTTTTTCTAAGAGTTTTAAAGTTTCAAGAACTTACAGTGAAGTTTTTTGCTCAATTTGAACTGATTTTGGTGTAGGGTATAAAATAAGGGTCCAATTTCATTATTTTGCATGTAAATATCCAGTTTTCTCAATAGCATTTGTTGAAGAAACTATTCACTCCTCATTGTGTAGTCTTGGCATACTTGTTAAAGTTCAATTGACCAAATATGCATGAGTTTATTTCCGGGCTGTCTATTCTGTTTGATTGCTCTATATGTCTATTTTTATGCTAACACAATAGTAGCAAAAATTATTTTAATTGTCATAGCTTTGTGACATCTGAATTCTGAAAGTGTGATATCTCCAGCTTATTCTTTTTCAACATTGTTTCATCTATGAGGGTTCTTTTGTAGTATCATACAAATTTTACAATCTTTTTTTTTTTTCTATTTCTGTAAAAACTGACAGTGGAATTTTGACAGGGATTGCACTGAATCCGTAGATCATTTTGTGTATTGTGGACATTTTTACAATTTCAATTATTCTAAACCATGAAATCAAGATGTCTTTCTGTGTATTTATGTCTTTTAAAATGTATTTCATCGTATTTTTGTAGCTTTAGTGTACAAGTCTTTAACCTCCATGGTTATATTTATTCCTAAGAATTTTATTAGTTTAATGTTATTATAAATTATGTCTTTAATTTCATTATTAGTTTGTTCATATATAAAAACACAACTGATTTTTAAGTATGTATGTAATTTATCAATTAAAACACTAAAGTTTTGAAAACCATGATTTTCGTATGTTGATTATGTATACTGAAATTTTACCAAATTTGTTTATCATTTCTAACAGATTTTTGTGCAATCTTTAGGGTTTTCTATTTATGAGACCCTGTCATCTCCAAACAGATATACGTTTAATTCTTCCTTTCTGATTTGGATGGCATTTATTTTATTTTCTTGTCTAATTGTTCTGGCTAGAACATTTAGTACTATGTTGAATGGAAGTGGTGAGAGTGAGATTCTCACCCTGTTTCTGATCATAGAGGAAAAGTTTTCGGTTTTTTGCCTTTGAATATTATGTTAGCCGTGAGTTTTTCATATATAGTCTTTATCATGTTGACTTACATTTTGTATATGCATAGTTTTTGAGAAATTTTACCATGAGAGCATGCTGAGTTTAGTCAAATGCTTTTCCTGTATCTAATGAAACGATCATGTGATGTTTATCCTTCATTCTGTTAGCAAAAAGAATTAATGTTAATTATTCTTTGTCTGGTAGAGTTCACCAGTGAAGGTATCTGATACTGGGCTCTTCTTCATTGGAAGGATAAAAATATACTTTATTGATAAGTAAAATTTGTATATATTCATCGTGCCCAACATGATGCTTTAATGTAGTTATATATATTGGTAGAATGGCTAAATGAAGTTATTTAAGATACACGTTACTTCATGTACTTAACTTTTTTTTTTTTTTTCCTGATGACAACATTTAAAATCTCCTAGCAACTTTCAACATTTAAGTTCTCTTAGCAACTTTCTTTCTTTCTTTTTTTTTTTTTTTTTTTGAGACAGAGTCTCGCTCTGTCACCTGGGCTGGAGTGCAGTGGTCGGATCTCAGCTCACTGCAAGCTCCGCCTCCCGGGTTTATGCCATTCTCCTGCCTCAGCCTCCCGAGTAGCTGGGACTACAGGCGCCTGCCACCTTGCCCGGCTAGTTTTTTATATTTTTTAGTAGAGACGGGGTTTCACCGTGTTAGCCAGGATGGTCTCGATCTCCTGACCTCGTGATCCACCCGTCTCGGCCTCCCAAAGTGCTGGGATTACAGGCTTGAGCCACCGCGCCCAGCGCAACTTTCAATCATTATGATATATTGTTGTTAACTGTAGTCACCATGTTGTATAATAGACGTCTTGAACTTATTCTTCTTGTCTAACTGAAATTTTGTGTCCTTTGACTAATATCTTCTTCCCAGTTCCTCAATACCACAGCCTCTGGTTAACACCCTTTTACTGTTTACTTCTGCAGGTTTTGCTTTTTAGGAAATTTTTGATTACTGATTGAACCTTTTTCTTTATTATTGGCCTAATCAGACCATCTCTTTTTTTCATGATAAGTCTTAGTAGGTTGTGTGTTTCTAGAATTTATACATTTATTTTAGGTAATCCAATCTTTTCGTGCAGAATTGCCAATGGTAGTCTCATATTATTATTTGTATTTCTGTAGCATCAGTTGTAATATATCCTATTTTTTTAAATCATTTTGAGTATTCTGTCTTCTCAGTTCATGTACCTAGAGCTTTGCCAGTTTTATCTTTTCAGAAAACCAACTCTTTACTTTGTTGACATTTTTTCTTGTTTGTCTAGGCTATTTATGTTCACATCTTATTTATTTCCTTCTGCTAATTTTGTGCTTAGTTTATTATTCCTTTTCCAGCTTCTTGAGATATAGAGTTAATTGTTTAAGATCTTTCTTCTTTTAAATTTATAAACTTCCCTCAATATTGCATTTGCTGCACACCTTAAGTTTTTCTGTTGGTTTTATTTTTTTTAAGAAAATATCTATTTTGAGATAGTTTTTAATTTCCATTTTGATTTCTTTTTTGACCATTGTATGTTCAAGATTATATTATTTAATTACGAAATTTTAAAAAAATTTTCAGTTTGTCTTGTTATTAATTTCTAGTTTCATTTCTTTGTGGTTGGAAATAATACTTGGTAAAACTTCAAGCTTCTTAAATTTATTAAGACTTGTGGCCTCAATTGTGATCTGTTCTAAAGATTGTTCTGTGCATGTTTAAAAACATGCTTATTCTGCTGCTGTTGTATGGAATGTTTCATATATTCTGTTAGGTCCCATTGGTCTATAGTATTGTTTTAGTCCTCAGTTTCCTTTTTTTTCTTTTTCTTCATTCAGATATCCCATTCATTATTTAAGTAGAGTATTAAAGTCTCCCGCTATTAATTTTTCTATTTCTCCCTTCATATAAGTCATGTTTGCTTTATGTATCTACTTAGGTGCTCTGATGTTGGGTGTCTATGTATTTGTAATTGTTTTATCTTCCTGATGAACTGACCATTTATCATTATATAATCTTCTTTCTCTCCTGTGAAAGTTATTACTTATGATGTTCAATATGATATTTTCAAATATGTATACATTGTAAACTAACTAAATAAAACTTATCAACATATTTTTGTAACAGTTTGTTACTTAAGTATATTTTGTCTCATACAAGTATAGCTATCCTGCTCTCTATGGTTTGCAGTTTGCATGGGATATCTTTCTCCATCTCTTGAGTTTTAGCCTGTGTTAGTCCTTAAAGCTAAGGTGAGTTTCTTATAGACAGCCATAGAGTAAGATCTTTGTTTTTAAGAATCTATTCAGGCACTCTGTGTATTTTAATTGTGAAGTTTAATTCATTTATATTCAAAATAATTATTATAGGTAAGGACTTTTAATTAAAATTCAAAAGATTATATTCTATCTGTTTTATAGTTATTTTGTCCCTATTTCCTTCCTTTGCCATCCTCTTTTATGGAATTATATTTGTTTTGTAGTGATATACTCTGATATATTTTATTTCTGTATATTTATGGATTTTTTTTATGGTTACCATGAGTCATGCATGTCTTATAGCAGTCAATTTTAAGCTGATGGCAACTTCAATTGAAACATTATAAAATTTCTACTTTTACCTCCACACATATACTTTATCTTATTGATTTCACAGTTTTCCTATTTTATTTTATTTTATTTTTTATTTTTTTTATTTTTTATTTTTTTTTGAGACGGAGTCTTGCTCTGCCACCCAGGCTGGAGTGCAGTGGCCGGCTCTCAGCTCACTGCAAGCTCCGCCTCCCGAGTTCACGCCATTCTCCTGTCTCAGCCTCCCGAGTAGCTGGGACTACAGGCGCCCGCCTCGTCGCCCGGCTAGTTTTTTGTATTTTTTAGTAGAGACGGGGTTTCACCGTATTAGCCAGGATGGTCTCGATCTCCTGACCTCGTGATCCGCCCGTCTCGGCCTCCCAAAGTGCTGGGATTACAGGCTTGAGCCACCGCGCCCGGCCAGTTTTCCTATTTTATATTGTGTATACATTAACATATTTTTTGTGGTTATGCTTAGCACTTTTGTCTTTTAACTTTAATGTTAGAAGTATCTACTATCATTATGGTATTACAGTATTATCTACATATTTACATTTACTCATTACGTTTTATACTTTCATTTTGCTGTTTAGTATTCTTTCATTCTTTCAGAATTCCTTTTAGCATTTTATTTTTTTGTTGTTGTTTTTTATTATACTTTAAGTTCTAGGGTACATGTGCACATGTTCAGGTTTGTTACGTATGTATATATGTGCCATGTTGGTGTGCTGCACCCATTAACTCTTCATTTACATTAGGTATATCTCCTAATGCTGCACCTCCCCCCTTCCCCCTCCCCACAATAGGACCCAGTGTGTGATGATCCCCTTCCTGTGTCCAAGTGATCTCATTGTTCAATTCCCACCTATGAGTGAGAACATGTGGTGTTTGGTTTTCTGTTCCTGTGCAAGTTTGCTGAGAATGAAGATTTCCAGCTGCATCCATGTCCCTACAAAGGACACAAACTCATCCTTTTTTATGGCTGCATGGTATTCCATGGTGTGTATGTGCCACATTTTCTTAATCCAGTCTGTCACTGATGGACATTTGGGTTGATTCCAGTCTTTGCTATTGTGAATAGTGCAGCAATAAACATACATGTGCATGTGTCTTTATAGCAGCATGACTTATAATCCTTTGGGTATATCCCCAGTAATGGGATGGCGGGGTCAAATGATATTTCTAGTTCTAGATCCTTGAGGAATCGCCACACTGTTTTCCACAATGGTTGAACTAGTTTACAGTCCTACTAACAGTGTAAAAGTGTTCCTTTTTCTCCACATCCTCTTCAGCACCTGTTGTTTCCTGATTTTTTAATGATTGCCATTCTAACTGGTGTGTGATGGTATCTCATTGTGGTTTTGATTTGATTTTCTCTGATGATGAGTGATGATGAGCATTTTTTCATGAGTCTGTTGGCTGTATGAATGTCTTCTTTTGAGAAATGTCTGTTCATGTCCTTTGCCCACTTTCTGATGGGGTTGTTTGTTTTTTTCTTGTAAATTTGATTGACTTCTTTATAGGTTTTAGATATTAGCCCTTTGTCAGATGAGTAGATTGCAAAAATTTTCTCTGATTCTTTAGGTGGCCTGTTCACTCTGATGGTAGTTTCTTTTGCTGTGCAGAAGCTCTTTAGTTTAATTAGATCCCATTTGTCAATTTTGGCTTTTGTTGTCATTGCTTTTGGTGTTTTAGACTTGAAGTCCTTGCCCGTACCTATGTCCTGAATGGTATTACCTAGGTTTTCTTCTAGGGTTTTTATGGTTTTAGGTCTAACATTTAAGTCTCTAATCCATCTTGAATTCATTTTCGTATAAGGAGTAAGGAAAGGATCCAGTTTCAGCTTTCTACTTATGACTAGCCAGTTTTCCCAGCACCATTTATTAAATAGGGAATCCTTTTCCCATTTCTTGTTTTTGTCAGGTTTGTCAAAGATCAGATGGCTGCAGATGTGTAGTATTATTTCTGAGGGCTCTGTTCTGTTCCATTGGCCTATATCTCTGTTTTGGTACCAGTACCATGCTGTTTTGGTTACTGAACTCCCATTCACAATAACCTCAAAGAGAATAAAATACCTAGGAATCCAACTTACAAGGGATGTAAAGGACCTCTTCAGGGAGAACTACAAACCACTGCTCAGTGAAATAAAAGAGGACACAAACAAATGGAAGAATATACCATGCTCATGGATAGGAAGAATCAATATTGTGAAAATGGCCATACTGCCCAAGGTAATTTATAGATTCAGTACCATCCCCATTAAACTACCAATGACTTTCTTCACAGAATTGGAAAAAAACTGCTTTATAGTTCATATGGAATCAAAAAAGACTCCGCCTTGCCAAGACAATCCTAAGCCAAAAGATCAAAGCTGAAGGCATCACGCTACCTGACTCCTTTTAGCATTTCTTATAAGGCAGGCCTACTATTGATGACCTCTCTCAGGGTTTGTCTGGGAAAGTGTTTTATTGCTCCTTCATTTATGAAGAACAGGTTTACTGGGGATAATATTCATGGTAGGCATTTTTGTTTTCTTTCAGCACTTTGAGTATGTCATTTTACTCCTTTTTTGCTTGCAAGGTTTCTGCTGAGAAACCAACTGATAGTTTAATGAGAGTCCCTTGTATGTGATAAATCACTTTCCTCTTACTAATTTTAAAATTATCTTTGGTGTTGACTTCTGATAATTTAATTATAATGCATCAGTGTATTGGGAGTTTGTAAATCTGAATGTTGTTTGCTTCCAAAAATTTGGGAAGTTGCTTGTTATTATTTCTTTAGATAAACTTTCTGTCTTTTTTTATTCTCCTTCTTTGACTCCTATAGTGTATATATTGGTTCACTTGATGTTTTCTCAAAATAACCTTAGACTTTCTTCACTCTTTTTCATTATTTTTGTGACTTGTGACTACACAATTGCAAATGACCTGTGTTCAATCTTACTGCTCAGTAAGTAGTCAATTCAGTCAGAAAGATAATTAGATATGTGCTTGGATATAAAACACAAAATGTGTAGGATAAATATGACTGTATGATATCATGGCAACTAAAAAATCTATGCCTGGCTGCATTTCAAAAGTTTAATTATTTGATATCTAATTGAAGAGCTAAACAATTATCAGAAGATAAGATTCAGTGAAATTAGTGAAATGAAAACATTGGCAGTAAGATGATTGTTTTATCATTAAAATAGTGTGTTGCATGACTTTTTGCATTTGCAATTGTGTAGTCATATATTTCTATGATAATTCATGTTATAACATTTGATTTTCCTATACTGGTAAATATATGAGCAATTATTACTTTATGTCACAAAAATCATAATGTTAGGAATACCTGAGAAATAAAGCAAGACAGTTCTAACTTTCTGAGAATTTCATTGTTAGGCCACTTCCACAACTTTTCTCTGTTTTAATAGTATGAATCTTTGCAACTTTGTTAAGTACTAAAAATTTTACATGAATTCAAGACTGACTGGATTGAATATAGTTTTATTCATTTTCATTCTTGAGTTTGTTTCATGAAAGAACCAAAAATTATTTTTTATTTTTCTGGTAGTTGTATTTTTATACTCTAATGTGCATCTTCTTACACAGATTGGATCAAATAATTCACAAAAATATAAATTTAAAGCCATAATAAATACTATTTTCAATATTAAAAGTTATATTAACCTATTTGTCAGGTTGCAACCCAAACTGGGATCTGAGGGAAGTTGGTAGATGGGTGGCAGGTAGCTGAAAAACACTCAAGGGACCGTAGGCAGGTGGGATGTGGATTTATTGTTCTCTCTCCCTCCTACAGAGTCAGCAATGTAGTTATATTTTTCACAGACAACAGTGGCTCAAAGCCAGGTGTGAGCTCACACAAACAGGTTATAACCAAATGGCTACATAAATGTAATTACATGGTGCATGGGGTTGTGCACCTCTGCTCCAAACCCACTGTGTCATGCTGTACTGGATGTCGGCCTGGGCCTACTCCAGACAGAAGCACAGCCATTCTCCTTACACTAATCAAAATTATGAAGCATATAAGTACAATAAAAACTGAGTCAAACTACGTGAAGATGAACCTTAGCGTTTTAACAAACTATAAAATTGATTCCATGATGACTATATTCAGCTCATTTGTTGTCAGATTAATTTTTAATCATAACAAAATACATGTTTGAATTATCTAACTTCTTTTTTATTAAGTATTTATTTATCTATTTATTTATTTATTGAGATGTAGTCTTGCTCTTTCACCCAGACTGGAGTGCGATGGAGTGATCTGGGCTCACTGCAAATTCTGCCCTGCAAATTCAAATGATTCTGCTACCTCAGTCTCCCGAGTAGCTGGGATTACAGGTGCCTACCACCATGCCCGGTTAATTTTTGTATTATTATTATTTTATTTTATTTTATTTTTACTATTTTTTTTTAGTGGAGATGGGGTTTCACCATTTTGGCCAGACTGGTCTCAAACTCCTGACCTCAGGTGATCCACCCACTTCGGCCTCCCAAAGTGCTGGGATTACAGGCCTGAGCCGCTGTGCCTGGCCAGTTTTTAAAATTTATAATACAAACTGAGAATTAAATTTCTCCTAATCCAGAATATGAACAAATATAATATTAACAATTAGTGTTTATTTCTTATACCCTAAAAAGTACATGTCTAATCATGTACAATTAATTTTGAAGAAAAAGATACAGAGTATTGTACATGAAATATTAACTTCATGAAAGTTTGTTAATAATAATTAAATACATGTTACTGAATATTTACGGTGTACTAGGCCCTATTAGAACATTGCATTCTCAGACCTTATAACAGGTTAGTATTACTACCCCTAATTTATAGACCAGAAAATGACACTGTAGGGATGTAAAATTAATTGCTCAAGATTTAATAGTAAATAGAATAAATGGATCTTTGGGGCGGCAGCTTTGTGTTGTGGATCCATGTACTGTAATTTCTTTCAAATGTTTTGGGATTTATGACACACTGATAGGGACTGCATTAGCCGCTCCCACAACTTATCCTTTAACTTTCCTTCTGCTTCCATTCAGTTCATATGCTTTTATTTAATGTTTCCTGTATGCAAGGTACCCTACTTTGCAATGTAGAGAATATAAAGTCAAATCTAGTGTATTTCTAATCCAGAAAGACCTTACTGCATTTTTGGTGAGTGTATTGGTCCATTTTCACTGTGCTGTAAAGATATACCCAAGACTGGATAATTTATAAAGAAAAAGTTTTAATTGATTCACAGTTCTGCATGGCAGGTGAGGCCTCAGGAAAAATACAATTATGGTGGAAGGTGAATGGGAAGCAAGACACCTTCTTCACAAGTTGGCAGAAAGAGGTGTAAGAAGGGGAAATGCCAGATGCTCATAAAACCATCATATCTCATGAGACTCACTCATTATCATGAGAACAGCATGGGGTAAACTGCTCCCATGATCCAATTACTTTTACCTGGTCCTGTCTTTGACACCTGGGGATTATGGGTATTACAATTCAGGATGAGATCTTGGGTGGGGACACAGAGACAAACCATATCATTCTGCCCCTGTACATTCCCAACTATCATGTCCTCATATTTCAAAACAGAATAATGCCCTTATGCCCTTCCAACAGTTCCCCACAGTGTGTGTGTGTGTGTATGTGTGTGTGTATATATATATATATATATATATATATTTTTTTTTTTTTTCTTTGTTGCCCAGGCTAGAGTGCAGTGGTGTGATCTCAGTTAACTGCAACCTCTGCGTCCCAGATTCAAGCAATTCTCCTGGCTCAGCCTCCCCAGTAGCTGGGATTACAGGTTCATGCCACCATGCCCGGTTAATTTCTGCATTTTTTCAGTAGAGATGGGGTTTTGTCGTGTTGGCCAGTCTGATCTTGAGATCCTAACCTCAAGTGATTCGCCCACCTTGGCCTCCCAAAGAGCTGGGATTATAGGCATGAACCACTGTCCTGGCCCCTGAAAGTCTTAACTCATTCCAGCATTAACTGAAAAGTCCAAGTCCAAAGTGTCATTTGAGACAAGGCAAGTCTCTTCCACTTATAAGCATGTAATATCAAAAGCAAGTTAGTGCTTCCTAGATACAATGGGGGCATCGGCATTGGGTAAATACATCCATTCCAAATGGGAGAAATTGGCCAAAACAAAGGGGCTCTAGGCCTCATGCAAGTTCAAAATCTAATAGGGCATTCATTAAACCTTTAAGTTCCAAAATCTCCTTCGATCCTTTGTCTTACATCTAGGTCATGCTGATGCAAGAGTTGGGCTCCCACAGCTTTGGGCAGGTCTGCCTCTGTGGCTTTTCAGGTACAGTACCCCTTCCTGGATGCTTTCATAGGCTGATGTTGAGTGTTTGCAGCTTTTTCAAGTACAAGGTGCCAGTTGTAGGTGGATCTACCATTGTGGGGTCTGGAGGATCATTGCCCTGTTCTCACAGGTTCACTAGGCAGTGCCACAGTGGAGACTCTGTGTGGGGGCTCCATCCCTACATTTCCCTTCTGCACTGCCCTAGCAGAAGTTCTCCCTGAGGACTCTGGCCTTACAGCACACTTCTGCCTGGACATCCAGGCATTCCATACATCCTCTGATATCTAGGTAGTGGTTCCCAAACCTCGGTTCTTAACTTCTGTGCACCCACAAGCTCAATAGCATGTGGAAAATGCCCAGGCTTGTGGCCTGCACCCTCTGAAGCAATGTCACGAGCTATACCTTGGCCCTTTGTAGCCATAGCTGGAGCTGGAGCAGCTGGGACTCAGGGCACCATGTCAGGAGGCTACAGAAAGAAGGGGGACTCTGGGCCTGGCCCATGAAACCATTTTTTCCTCCTATGATGATATCTAGATGGGAAGGGCTGCCATGAAGGTCTCTGACACACCCTGGAGATGTTATCCCATTGTCTTGGTGATTATCATTGGGTTCCTCATTACTTATGCAAATTTCTATAGCAGGTTTGAATTTCTCTCCAGAAAATGTTTGTTGTTGTTGTTGTTTTGTTTTGTTTTGTTTGTTTGTTTTCTTTTCTACTTCATGGTCAGGCTGCAAAATTTCCAAACTTTTATGCCCTACTTCCTCTTGAATGCTTTGCTGCTTAGAAATGTCTTCTGCCAGATAACGTAGATTTTCTCTCTCAGGTTTAAACTTCTACACATCTCTAGGGCAGGGGCAAAACATCACCAGTGTCTTTACTAAAGCATAGCATGAGTGACCTTTAATTTATTTTCCAGCAAGTTCTTCATCTCCATCTGAGACCACTTACGGATGGACTTGTGCATATCACTATCAGCACTTTAGTCAAAACCATTCAACAAGTTTCTAGGAAGTTCCAAACTTTCCCACATCTTCTGAGCCCTCCAAACTGTTCCAACCTCTTCCTATTACTCAGTTCCAAAGTTGATTCCACATTTCTGGGTATCTTTATAGCAGCACCCCACTCTCTGTAGTACCAATTTACTGTATTAGTCCATTCTCACACTGCTATGAAGAAATACTTGAGACTGGGTAATTTACAAAGGAAAGAAGTTTAATTGACTCACAGTTCCAGATTGGTGGGAGGCCTCAGGAAACTTACTATCATGGCAGAAGAAAGAGAAGCAGACACCTTCTTCACAGGGCAGTAGCATGGAGTGAGTGCAAACAGGGAAAATGCCTGACTCTTATAAAATCATCAGATCTCTCAAGAGCCCCTTATAATCATGAGAACAGCATGGAGAAAACTGCCCTGATTATTCAGTTACCTCCACTTGGTCCAACCCTTGACACATGTGGATTATAAGGATTACAATTCAAAGTGAGATCTGTGTGAGGACACAGAGCTAAACCATATCATTGAGCTTAGACATGTGTATGGAATGATACAATTGTGAAGAATGTGATCAGAAAATCACAAATGGAAGCCTATGAGAGGTCATTTATTATTCAAGCAAATATACATATCCCTTTTGGTGCCTTGTACTCACTTAATGGGCATGAGGGGTTTAGTTTGTATTCTGGCCCATGGCTCAGATCTCTCCAGTTCAAGAATACACCAGTCATTCATTCAACCGCTAGGAGTGTTGATATCTGATATCATTCAGTTGAGTCTTCCAATTACCATGAGGTGGGAGAAAGAAGAAGAGTGAAAAGAGTGGGAAGAAGGAGCCAATTAGGTAAGGTGCACAGCTGTATAGTGTCATAAAACCAATGTGTGGAAATAATTCAACAAGTAAGGAATTGTTGACAATTTTGAATGCTGCACACAGGAAAACTAAGATAAGATATTCAAATACCCATTGGATTAGGCAGTAAGAGGGCACCAGTGTCCTAAACAAAATAGTCATTTTAGTGGAATAATGGAAAATAAACCAAACCAAAGGTGATGAAGTTTTCAAGATGATCTGCAATGATGAAAGGGGAGAAATATGATACCAGTTAAAGTGAAATATTGGATCTAACTCTGATTGAATGTTGTCATAAAAACAAGAAGGCTCTGGCTGAGCCTCACTAAAAGAGTAATATTAGAGGTTTGCGATGTCAGGTGCCTCATTAACTTTCCAGTACTTCTTGGTTTTACTCTTCGCCTATGTCATGACTTCCGGCTTCACTCGTTACTCATAATTTCTTATTTATCATTTTCTGCTGTTCACCAATTGAGATATCAAATGACCTTGATTCTTAGACTAAAAATCAGTGTTTTTTTTGGGTTTTTTTTTTTTTTTTTTTTTTTTGGTTAAGATTTGATTCCAGTATTCTCAGAATTCTAACAGTTCAATCAGGGAGAACCCCCGTATGCTTTCCCTTAGGAATATAGCCTGAGATTTAGACAGCAGGATGAGGTGTTTCGCTGTCTCAGCAACACATCTTCTTTCTTATTCCTCCACAGTGATGCCCATGCTACTACACACTTCCTGCACATCCTATTCTGTTTCAGAATGCTGTATGTTTCAGAATTTAGTAGGTTTTTTTCCTACTAAAACACTAACTTTATTTCAATAATTACTTTTAAGCTTTTATAACACTCACTGAGATAATGAGACGTTTATCTACGTTCAATGTCATGAAATGCTGACAAAATTAAATGTGTATTTAAATTGTAGATAATTGTAGGGAAGTAAAAACCTGATATATTTCCAGGGGTATGAAGAATTTGATTCCAACTATGGTTCCTTGTCTCTGACACTTAGATTAGGAGGGGCATACCATAGGATACACAACAGTGAAGAAGATGTTTTGACAAAATAAGTTCTGGGGCAGATATTATTTTTATTTTAAAAAGTAAAATAAAATTTCACTACTGGTTTTACTTTCTTGGACTAGCATTTACTGTTTTGGAAGAAAGCCCATATTTAAATTGGCAATTTGAGTGAAACAGATATTTAACAATCTAAAGATTAACTGGATTGTAAGTATAGCTTTTCTCTAATGTATTCTACTGATTTTCTACTGTTTATCATAGTTGAGGAAAATGAAGTGTCATAATCTATATTCTTATATGTATAGTTCATAGTAAATTAATGGCAATTGTCATTAACAATAGTCTGGCTTTACAGTGAAAAAGAATGTTTTCAGAAGTTAACCAGGACACAGTGTGCTGTCTTAGAGAACCTTTTGAGTGATTCTAAGGCAAAAGACCAGCATCAAATAGTGTTATTTCTTCTGCCGACATGATAATTTGAATGTCATTTGGGTTCAGCCCTGAATTAATCATGAGATACTGACTGACTCTTGTCAAAGATAAACCAAGTTTCAGAAATAAAAATAATTTTGAGCATATTTTATTTAAAAAATATACATTCTGTCTTTTATAAGAGATTTCTGATACATATGAACATTTATATTTGAGAAATATGTCAACCTATGGCTTAGAGTAATATAAAAATTTGGCAAACTAATTATAAAATTATCAGCTTCAGATTAATGTTAGGAAGATAAAATATAGTATATATTATATAAATATTAAAAAGTATATTATGAAAGTGATTTTAATTAAAACTCTAATAGAAAGCATACTTAGAGACCAGTCTCAACAAAAGGAATAGTTTTTTGGTTTAATGTTGACTCTCATTGATGAATTTCAATGTTCAGACAGTAAGAAAATGAGTAAGATTAAAGTATTCTTAACTGGAGGAAATAAAGATAATGATTAGCAGAACATGGTTGAATACGTAATGGTTATCAAAACAAAATAATATTTGAGATGTCAGTTATGCACTGTATTTAATCTGCTACAGACAAATCACTGAATAAAAGTAAAGTCAATTTAGGAAACAAAACAATTATACAGTATTACATAGACTTTTGATAACAATTCTAAACATATCAAAATTTTTACACAGTCATGTAAAGAGCCATATTGGTGGATGCTGGCTACAGATTTTTATATTATCAATTTAATTTTAGGAGATATAAATTCTAGGTTGTGTAGCCAATTGAGAGAAAAATATGTTTTAAAATTTGATTAATTCACTGATTTATTTACTTTTATGAAGTAGTAAATCATAGAATGCTGATGTATTGTTTCTACTGAAGGACTTCTTTTGAAGGACAGCCCCACCCCACCCTTTTAAAGATCCATGAGTCTAATACTGAGAAAATGAATAAATGAATGCAATTATGTTTCCTGCTTCAATGGAGCTGTCAAGTGGTGTCACCAGCCTTGTTTTTTTCTCAGGAGGGAAACTACTCTAAACAATGTGAATTTTTTAAAGATGGACTGTATATAAAAATTGGCAGAAGATATTAACATTCTCCACTAGTAGCCTTGAAAGATGGTATAGTATTTCTCCTATCAATATGCTGCTTCTGAAATCCCATCTGCATTCATCTTTTATCTATTTATCTGTTTACTTCTATAAATTGCCTCAAAGAGAATAAATTACAGTCTATTGCATGTATTTACTTAAATTACTAAATGTTTGTATAATTAGTTATTTAATATGTTACCTAAGATTTCATATATCAGAGTGAAAAAATCATATATTTTAAAATTATGGTATGATTAAAATAATACATCAAAACAAGTTGATAGCAATATAACAATTGGGGAATAGCTGCAAGAACTCAGAAACTGTTTATTATGTATATCCCTCATTATCAAAGTAAACTTTCATGCACAGAATGTAGGAAAAATGCAACGTAGAAGCAAGTTTCTGTCCATTTTCAATGCAATAACCTTTGTCAGTACCTTAATACTTAATTTCACTTGTGGACATATTCTGAAATTCTGTACTTGAAGTAGAATATGTTATGATTTTTGCTAAAACAACAGCCTGAGATATCTGTAACTAAAATTACTGTTTTAACATATTTTTTTCCTTTGTAATACTTATTGCCATGGAATAAATTGACCAATTTGGTTTTGTGCCTATTACAAGGAAGTAATAAACAATAATATAAGTATTCATGGTTTTGTATTTTTAATATAAAATGAACATGACTCATAAGTAATTGGTTTATTTATGTGAACCATATCCATAACCTCCAGCATTAGAGAGGTTGAGATATAAGGCAAAAATGAGTATGACAATCAGGTGAATAGTAATCTCAGAAAGAGTGATTTTATTATTAACTATGCTTGACTAGGTTAGATCATTTATATAAGGAAAATAAATCTTGACATTTATATGGATAATTTTGTGGCTTACTTGTCAACCTTCCTGTGAGACATGGGTCTGATTAAATTGTGATTGAGAATGAGAACTGTAATACATTATTAATGAACTCAGGGTAATTGTAAAGTTTTATGACTTAGAGATCAGTGGAAATTGGTTCCATGGTCAGTTTGAGAAATGATTGAGAATACACCTTGTGCCGACAGTGCTGATAGCTCAGCATCAGTCATGGTATTCCCATAGCCATGGCCTGTGACAGCGCTAATGATAGTTATTTTGTAGCGTGACCATGCATTAGAATATTTTTAGAAGAGCATAAAATGTCAAATTGAAGTAAAGGATTTTCAGCAGTTCTTGGTACAAGAAGTCTTATTTTTCTGGATGTTCTTAAAATTGTGACCCATGTTTAGTAATCTCAAGATGAATAGAAAAATGTAGATTAAAAATCAAAGAATCTCATTTTTTTAATAACGAGTACTTTAGGCAATAAAGTCATATTGCCAATCAAAAAGAAAACAATGTGAAAGTTCGTGCTGTCAAAATTCTCTTTAAGTGAAATTCATATCAATGAATTTATATTTCTCAGTTTTTTTTTAGTGAACATAGTGCAGGGTAAAATAAAATCTGTTTGTGGAAAGATTAAATAAGTAATATTGAGAAGTTTCAGTTTTAAATGATAGTATTTTATGTAATAGAGCAAAATATTTGTTGTAAATTTACAATATAATATCAAATAATGGCTATTACAAGAATTAGACTAACAGAACAAGTAAGGGCATGAGTTTGGAAACAGAGGCTTGGAAGATTTCAGGCTCCAACATGTCCCTGTTTTATTGCCTTAGGTTAGCTATGGGTCCCGACTAAGCTTGCTTTTGTCACCTTAGAAGTAGAAATTATAGTGATTTACTAGAAGGACTCTTATAAGGTGCTACTGAGATATAGAGAATGGTCATTTCAGTATCTGACACATAATGATCACATATATTATTTTCATTTCAATAATATACTGTTGCTTAAAAAAATGTATTCACCATTTAAAATAGTCATGATGAAGCAAATTTGAAATTACTACATTATGCCTTGCTATTAAAATAAACGTATTTGAATATTATAACTGTGAGGCCTGCTTTAAGAAATGTCTGTGGTTTGAGTAAGAGCATTTCTACCTGCTGAGATTATAATGGGAATTATTTTTGTTTGTCTTTTGCTCTCCCCGATGAGATGTATTTTTAAACATAGATAAAGACACTAGGTTGTTCATCAAATTCAAATAACATAAGAGGGACTAAGGCATCAGTGTATGTAAAAAGATGTAAAGTTTAGTGCTTATGAAATATTAGAAAATATCATTGTTTTGAAATAGCATATTGTGTTTTTAGCCAATTTATTAAAAGGTTATGAACTTAGCTAATAGTTTTCGTTTTCTTTTCTTTTTTATTTTAATTAACAAACAGAAAAAAAAAACAAAAACCTCATTTTGGTAAAAAATATATATTGAGATTCCTTGAGACTAACAAACCCAAACCAATCAATTCAAAATTGCCTGTGATGCAGAGACAATGTAGTGTCTGAGCTGCCCATAATGAGCCACAGTATATTGAGACAATGCCAAATGATGATGAAAGAGACCAAATGAAATCTACAGGCAGGCAGCCCGGGCGGCGCCTTGAGCCTAGTTAGAAGTTGACCCTACAGGCAGACAGCCGGGCGGCGCCTTGAGCCTAGTTAAAAGTTGATGCCGGACCTAACCGATAATGTTATCTATAGATTTCAGATGTTGTATAGACAAGCAATGTGAAAGTCCCTGTCTTGTTCTTTTTCTGTTCTAATTACTAGTGCTTGCCATATATCTCTCAACTTCCTGAGCCCAGTATAAACATATCCCACCATATGTCTCCCCTCCATATATCCCTCAACTTCCTAGGCTCATCCCACCATATGACTCCCTACCATATATCTTTCAATTCAAAGACTACCATATATCTCAACTTTAGAAGGACACCACCTGGAAAATCCCCGATAAGAAAACAGCCGTTTGTAAGAGCACAGGAACCAATAAAAAAACTGCTAAATGTATAAACTTAAAATGTTAACCAATTGTAATGCTGTAACCTAGAGAATTCCCTCGTTCCTCTGCAACTTTACAAGTCCTGTTTACATTAGGCTATAAAAGGCAAGCGCACGCATTGTTCTAGGCCCTCCTGTATGTTGTGGAACGGAAGGACCAAGTTCGAACTTGCATTAAAGATCCTTGCCGCTTGGCTTTGACTCTGGACTCTGGTGGTCTTTTTTCGAGGAACAAACGGTCTGGGCATAACAATGATACCTAGAATCAGCAGTTAAGTCCTAGATTCATTCTTTAGCCATGAAAGAGAAGTTGTAAAAGTTGTATATTTTCAGGAAATTTATAGGAGTTATCTGATAAAAATAGAATTGAGTAGGAAACCAAAACTGATGAAATAAGCATTAGCTTAAAAAAGTGATATTAAATGTGACTTTAGCCAAACTCCTATAAGGCCAGGAAAACAATTACGTTATTGTTATTACCTTTCTTTTTATCTTTCTGGATCATTCACACTGTATTCACAGTTGGCCAGTGTTTCCTAATGGCAACAATACTACTCTGACGACAACTTGTAACTCTGGACGTGTACTGTCAAGGGCTCCTTCCCTCACCCTGTTCTGAATGGCAAGTGTAGTGTTGTTTTCTCAGCTCTCTTGTAGGGAACATGGATCTTATAGTGGTCACTGGGAACAGAGTTTACAGACAGAGAGTTCACCACCTGAAAATTTTCTCATTCTTCCTCTTCTTTGACTCTTCACTGCTTCCAATTCAAAAATCTTTTTCCTCTTTGCCATTCTTGGTTAATTAATGATAGTAATAAAAATGCACCTTTATACCTGTACAAAAGAAAAATCTAAGATATTTTTCTGTTTATTATTCCACTTCTGCCTTTCAAGCCCCATCAAAATTTCTGGTTGTTGAGAAACAATGAGGGAGGTTACATCATCAGAATTTCTGATTTTTGGGAAACAATAAGGGAGGCGTGGTAAGTGGGGAGCAGATGTGTATGAAGATAGAGAAAAATATATATAAATTAGAGTATATTGTTCTAAAATATATTCTTAGTAATATATTTAAATTCATTGCAGATTTTGATTTTTTTCTCAATGCTATTCAATAAGAACATTACATGAGCCACATATGCAATTCTAATTTGTTAAATAACTATATTAAAAATGAGTAATTAAAAATTAATATGAATAATGTTTATTTAACTTAATATATAATATATCATTAAAATAGTATTTAAATAATTATGCTTTTTTTTAACTTAGTCTTTGAAATCTGACATGTATTTTATATTTATAAGGTATCTTAATTTGGATGCTAACTTTTCATTGGAATTAATCTGTAATTACATTTCATAAAACTGAAGGTTGAAAATAGAGATTTAGATCAAGTTGTCAAGTATATTTAAAAGTTTTTAAACCTCTAAAATGAATTAGTTTTTAAATTTAAATTAATTTAAATTAAAAATTCAGTTCCTCTTGCACCAACCACATTTCAGGTGTTCAACCATGTGTCTACTGACTACCATGTTGAACACTGCATCTCTCAATGTTTCTATTAAATAAAATGCACTTTTTATAAGAAACCAGACTTCTTAATATAGAGATCAATTGCATGCACAATACTCTGTCAGCTTTAGTAATCAAATTGATTAATGTTTTTAATAGGCTATTCTTGCATTGCTATAAAGAAATACATGAGACCGAGCAATTTATAAAGAGAAGAGGTTTAATTGTCTTACAGTTCTGCAGGCTGAACAGAAAACACAGCACCGGCATCTGTTTGGCTTCTGGGGAGGACTCGTGAAGCTTTTGCTCATGGCAGAGGTGAAGCAGGAGCTTGCATGTCACATGGCAAAAGGAGGAATGAGAGGGAGTGGGAGGGGAGGTTCCACACATGAAAACAACCAGATCTCATGAGTACTTACTCACTATTTCAAGGATAGCACCAAGCCATGAGGGATCTGCCTACATGGCCAAAACACCTCCCATCAGGCCCCACCTCCAACACTGGGGATTACAATTCAACATGAGGTTTGGGCAGGGACAAATAACCAAACTATTTTAATGTTCTTTATCCTTATTTTTGATTCCATTTTTGATTTGATTCCTCTACTTTTTAAATCTATATCAATTACCTTGCTTTGCATGCATTATTGCAGCCTACATGATTATTGCTTTGGAGTTTTTACCCAGTCTGCATTTCGAACTATTCACATACATATGAATACCTTCAGTGGCTTAGGTTAATTTAAGTATCAGATATTAGTCACACTCCTCTGACCTCTACTTTTTTTTAAAGGCATAATTAAAAAGCACTTTTCTTCTTGGCAATCTTGCTTTGTTACTGCATTTCCTATTTGCTATTGTGTTCTAAAACTTCTTCAATTGACAATTGAACTGCAGGGAATAGATTAAGAAAAATAGCTTAACAAATAAATCCTTACTTAATTTCTACTGTTATATTTCTGATCATACTTACTGTCTCAAATTTGAAACTTGTTTACCGTAAATAATGAAATAACAGTTGACATAAAATTCTAAACCTGACTGCAAACATCAAGTGCATGCTGGCAAATAAATATGTGAGACTGCTAGAATACAATAGACTATTTAGATTCCACAAATTAAATTAGGGAGTCATCTTACAATAACACACCACACAAAACAACCACTGGGCTGCACAAAGTAGAAAAGAGGAAATCAATTATGGTTCAATGATGCTACTTTCCCCATCAGTTAGAAATGAACAAAAGTGTGTTGTTTACAGGAATTCTGAAGGCATAATTTTCTGACAGCTTTTCATCTGTGAATATGAAGCATTGCTTGTTTAATTATGAGGGAAAGTACAACTGAAATCATCTGAGGAAGAAGCACATTTATTTTTTCTAAAACCATTAAAATTATCTCAAAGTAATTTTTAATTATTTTGAAGTTGTTCACTTATAAATATATGTTGACACATTTTTAGCTTTGATAGACATCTTACATTTAAGATCAAATAAATGAAATTAATTGCCATGATTGCTTGACTTTTGGTTAAATGTGTTTATGAGAAATTCTGTTGTCTATGTGACATTAATCTAGAAATGAATACAGTATCATCAAAAGGAAGGCTTTTGACTATGTTCAACAAGATTCTTCCATAAAACAACCTAAAGAGTAATTTTGAGTTTAATTAATTTGGGAAAAACATTGAAAGTTAAGAAGTTGTAATTCCGTTTAAGATTTTCAGAAAATACTTTTTTGATATATCTAACTTAATTAACAATGCATTTATTTGTGTTTATATTAGCTGCTATTACATTTTCTCTTAATACCATGCAATTTCATTACAAACCTAGAGCATTTTCTTTGGTGCCTAGTGGTCTTAACTTATTGAATCATAGTGTAAATGCAACCAATACATCGATTTAAATATTTTATTTACTGTTTGTCTCTCTTTAATGGTGATAGAATAAGACGTTCATTCAAACAGCTATCTTGTAAATGCATACTTTGAGTCAAAATGTGTACCTCGTGAAAATGACATTCTGTAGAGGCTACAACCACACATAGATGATTGTAATAATTATAGATTACCCATAGGTTTGTTCACACTTGATCTTAGGGCTAACAGATCCTGTCTAGTAGTAGTACATCAGGTACTCCAGAGTTGTGTATGAGACTATACTGCTTCCATGCTTGATGCTGTGTATGTGTAGACATGACTACAGGTAACCCATATCGTTGGGTTTTCACCCCATTGTTGACTTCAGTTTAGTATGTACTATACTACTGTTATTCCTTCTAAGTCCCCTGTTTTCCGCTTTCCTAATTCTCAGTTCAGTTTTCTGTCTGGTTTGAGCTGAGCTTCAAAGAGGAGTCTGAATATTTGGGAGGTGATACTCGGATGAGGAAACTTATTTCTGTTCAGTATCAATGAATACATGCCATTCAGATTTAATCAACGGCCCTGCCTCTCTTTATACTTCTCTTTCTGCTTCCCAGATCCCTGACAGAAGTACTCAGCATGCCTCTTAGCCAGATTACCATGAGAGGAGGAGAGAGAATGTATATGTATGTGTGTGTGTGTGTATATACATATGTATGTATATATATTTATATATGTTGTTTATCAGTGTACTCTGAGGATAATTTCTGCAAATTTTGGATTTAGACAAAACTAAAATAGAGTCATAATTTTGTTGCTTTCTAGATGTGTAAACTTGAAAAAATAAGTTTAGCTCTCTAAATCCCAGGATTTCCATTTCTAAAACTGTGATGATGATAGCTATTCACAAACTTGTTTTAAAATACCAAGAGAGAATATACATCCAACAATGGGATGCCTCATACCCTATAAAGGTTTGTCAAATTATTTACCAATTTAGTGGACATATGTAATTTTGTCTCTGATTGTTTATTTTGTCATGTCATTGTCAATATGTATGAGATATTTTATAATTTGATATTTCAAAAGATAACAGATATATAATACAAACTTGGATGACTTCAATATTATTTTCCTAATTTTAAGTCCCCTAAAAACAAGGTTCTTAAAATACCACAATAAAAGAGTGATACAATGTATTTCTGAATTTATACTTTTTATAGATATTTTTTCTCTGGAGAACTTAATTTGTATAAGTAGCATTTGTGATCTATCATCTTTACCTTTAAAACTGTCCAACAAAAATAAAATGTGGTGTTACAAACCTCTTACCATTAAATTATGTAGTTGTCATTTGGACTGTAAAGTAATTTTCTGTTTTTTTCAAATGCAACTTGATTTACTGTTTTAATGTTTGATCTTCTTTTCTGTCAGATAAAAACTGCAGTAGACATTGATGAATGTACTTCCAAGACCTTTAAAAATTGAGGTGTGAGATTTTAATGTAGTTGCCTATAAATATATAAATAATCAGATATTTATATATTTTAGACCTATGAAATGAATTTTCATTTCAAATGAAACTTTTCAACTCACTAGAGGTTAGAATTGACATGTTAACAATTCTCCAAGAGTGGCTATAATTCTCTGTAGAAATATTAGGCTGTGAGAAACTGAAATATTACCTTATCATGCATTTTTATGAATATTTACCATAGATGCAGGAACTAGCATTCTCTGTAGGTGAAATCATAAGAGCTTTTTGAACTAAAAGACTGCTACAATAGTATTTAAGAAATTCACTGTAACATGGAATTGTATATCATTCTGGGTTTATCTAAAACTTTAACCTGAATTTCCTCAGGTTATTAATGTTTCTGGCTTTTCTTTTAAAAAGCTTCCAGTAATTCTATAACTATATAGAAAAACACATAAATTAGCAACTATATTGTTATGAATTTTTTAAAAAAATAGTTATATAAGTTAAATGAATTTATGTTTATATAGTATTTCCATCCTCTAGAAAATATTTACTGCTTTCAAAATGTGAAGAAATTTCATATGAAGCTGTTGGCAATGCTAAAACTATTTAATATGCGTATATGCATGTAGGCAGTGTTTTGTGAAATGACCAACTCACTGAATTGTGGAAGTGGGTAGATTATTACGCCCTTGGTTTTCAATAAATGTACCCAAACTCTTGGTGTGGGATACAAACACAGTCTAAGAGCTTCAAAAATTTCAAAATAGTGACTAAGAACTCATGTTCTCAATGTATAAATCCTCCTACAAATATACGGAAGATAACAAGTAGATTGGGTGAGAACTCACAACATGATATGAAAATTATATACATTTTATTAAGTAGTGATTTTCAGTATTATACACAATGACTACTTGTATTACATCATGTAACTTTTAATACCATTTCATTTGTTCCTCTGTTAAAAATTACCGAAACTCTTAGACAATGTGCTTGAGTTTTTGAAGTAATCTTGTGTGAACGTTTCTTCTGTTTTCGCATGTACTGAGGTCCTACGCATCATCCTTGGTGAAGCACATGTCAGTTTAGCTGGTCATATTTCTCCCTTAAAACGGAGGCCTGTCTTTACCTGTATCAGCAGTCAATTATGTTCCTAGATACTTCTCATTTAAAACTTTCTTCAGAATGTTACTTGGCCCCACAGAGCAGCCTCTCTCTTGGCTGTTCATTTCTCTGCTATGATCTGATGCTCTATGTTTGCCATTGGTCTTACTGCTTTGCTACTATTTTGCACTCATTTTCTCACTGCTATAGAGGGAATAATATCATAAATTCTGCTTCTAGAAGGGAAGTGTAAGTTCCTCTTTGAAATGTAACTTGCAAATGGATTTAACAATACTGCTCTTGTAAAATTATTAAGCACTCCCTCGGCAGTAGCCACTCAGAGACGTTCATGGTTGATAATGTTTTGCCACATGGTCTCTACAAGGTCTCACCAAACCCTTGAGTAGAAACAGGCAAGATTATGCTCTGAAGGGCAGGGCTGCACAGAATTAATTCAGGACAGTAATTTGAGAGATGCAGTGCAGGTGAGAAAACAATGCTGTACCTGCTATGACCCTGAGATTTCTGTGTTGGCTGAACATTTGGAGCTGAAGAAAGGAATAATTACAGAGTTGAGGACCAGTACTTACCATAGAGTCAGCATATTGTCATCTCAAAAGGAATTACCTGTTTTTCATATTTTGTTTATTTTTAGAGTTAGAAAACAATTCCAACGTTTTATTTCCATATTTTACTGTGAAAATACAAACACACAAAATAAATACTATCTTAGTAAGTTATTATAAGATGAACAAGGTAACGCACCCTTATAACTAGCACCTAGGGGAAGAAGTTGAATTTCACCACTAAACATCTTCCATGTGCCCAGTGGCAACGTGACCTTCTCCCTTCCTGCAAGACTAACCATTCTCCTGATTTTCACAGAATCACTTTCTTGCTTTTATGATTCAAGTGTTCATTTCTAGGTAGCAGTGTTTAGTTGTGCCCATTTTTAAAACATACTTTTAAGTATATGGCAAAGATCAATTTCTTTGTTACTTCATTCCAGAGCTACCAATTCAAATTCAGCATTATATAATCTTATACTTAATGTCTTCTGCATAATATTTGTATATCCTTTCTTCCATAATAAAATTCTAGTCTCAATAAAATAAGGGACAACAGAATCAGAATATCTGATTTTTTGATATATAAAAAAATTAAAAAGTATATATAAAAAATAATATCAATATAACATTTTAAATTTTGTTCATATACTCTCCGCATTTTCCTCTAATTTTTATTATATATCTATATTCTGAGGCTATAGACATTATATACAATGTACTTTCCTTTTTATACTTTATCTTGTTTTGGTTCTGTCAGTAGAAATATGTATAGTGCATACTGCCTATTCTCATATTGATTTCTGCATATGAGATCAATATTTAAATCATATATTTAAACAACCAAAATATGCTTGTTTAAAGCTTATTATCTATGAGATACTTCAGAGAGGGCTAATGGAAATAATTATTGCATTCCTGGGTGTTCATGATCATAGATCTGTGCCCTTTATACTTGAAAGTCAGTTTTACTCTCTAAAATCTTTGACTCACATTTTCTCTTTTTTTCATAAATAGCTTAAATATTATTAAATATTTAAATATTTCATTTATTTCTGGCATAATATGTTGCTGTTGAAAAGTCTGATGTTAATCTAATTTTCTTTTCATTATAAATCAATTATTTATTATAAATAAATAATGCCCAAAGGGTATTATTTATTCATTGAAATGCAGTTATTTTATTAGAATATATCTGAGTGTTGATTGTCTATATTTTCTTTAATCTTTCCATATACTTTGAAACCTTTTTCAGGAAAGTTTTCTTTAATTATAATAATGTTTAATTATATAATGTCATATAATGTTTGTTCATAGAAAACATTAATTATATAATGCTTGCTCATTTTCTTTCTTTTGCTTCTTTTTCAGAAAGTCTTTTAATTCAAATATTGAATCTTCTTTGCATAGTTTCAATATTTGACTATTTCTCTCAAATAATTTTTATCTCTTTCTTAATTTACTTTTTACTTAATTTTTTTCAACTAATTATCTTAATTATTGTATGCATCCTTTGTCATATTCTTTTTGGTTTAATATTCATTTCTGAAAGTTTTCATTTTCTGATACTTTTTTGAATTTGATGACCTCATTACTGAGTATTCAAATTGGTATTTTGTATTTTCATAGCTTAGGTTATTTTCTTAAAATATTTTAGCTCATTTTGAAATAGTAATACATTGCAGATTTGATCTAACTTTGACAATGTTTTCATTATTTGCTTTTATTATTTTAGAAACTTTCATTCACTTTAAGAATATTGTTCCATTTCTTTTAAGTAACTTTGTATTGCAGTTGATTTTGATAATTTCTTTTGCTTATTTTCATATACTATTTAGTCCTTATGAATGTTTAGAAAGATACATAATTCAGGGTAGCTTTCCTCAATTCACAGTGATCCGTCTCTCTCTTTTCTTTTTGTTTTTTTGCTTATTGTTCTGGTATATATCCACTTGCTTGCTAGAATATCTTAGGTCTCTGTTGCCTTCTCCTACTATTGTCTAGTCTTCTCTGTCTTTAATGTGTATTTTCTCTATCCTATTCAATTTCTATTAAATTTCTAACAATTTCTCCCCAACATGGAGCCCTGTTTGGGAAGACAGCTGAGGCAGCTCAATTTTGTGAGTTTATAGGGATGCACTGTTCTGAAGATATTTTTCGTTCATCTCTTTTATTTCCACATGATATGAGGAGATAAAATCCTTCGAAACTTACTATTTATCTTAGTCCATTTTGTACTATAACAATACTTAAGACTAGGTAATTTATAAAGAAGAGAAATTTATTATCTTACAGTCTGGAGGGTGGAAAGTCACGATCAAGACACTAGTAGGTTCAGTCTCTCTCAAGGTAGTGCTTTTTTTTTTTTTTTTTTTTTTCCTGCATTGTCTGGAGAAGAGGAATGCCCTGTCCTCACATGGCAAAAGATGGAAGAGCAAAAAGGGATGCAATTCCTCATCAAGCACTTTGATAATGGCATTAATCTATGTAGTAGAGTGAAGACCTCATAAACTAAACATCTCTCAAACTGTTACACCTCCAAACGCTGTTGCATTGAGGGTTAAGTTTCCAACACACTAATTTTGGAGAGGACACATTCAATAATGCTGCTGTTCTCAAGTTGATTTACTGTGCTTTCTAGGGAATACTTCATATCTATTTTAGAATTATCTTATCTTCAGGTCCATACAATGCTATATTATTTCCCTTGGTTGTCAATTGAACAGATGTATGTGACACATAGTTCTTGGTTTTTGTGAATAATTTTAGAGTTGCTGTTGTTGGTATATGTGAGTATGTATTTATGGGGATACCATGTCACTAAATTTTGTGCATGCCATGCATGGATTTTGATCTGCCTGTTACTAGATGGACATTCAGAGAAATCTAAAAACTATTTCGACACTACCATTATTTTTTCCAGAATTCCATTTCTAATATGGAATAGTCCCATTCTGATTGTTTAGATATATGTCAATGTATTTTTAACTTTCAGTGCGTATTCCAAACAAATTTTCTGATATTGAATAGGCTGAAAGTTAAAAACCCTAATGGGTAGTTCATATACTAACAACTCTCTTGCTCTCTAGAGTGGAATTAAATTACTTGTATTTTTAAAATAAATATTTTGTTTTTTTCTAAATTCTACATTTTTCTACAATTTTTTAAGCTGGTGATAACTACTTCATCCATTTAGCCATAATCCATTCTAAATACATTCCTTTTGTTTGGCTTTAATAAAGACAAATTTATAATTAAAAACTAAAACAACATGTCCAGCAATGATAAATGAAGGGCCATTTTTTAATGTACACCTTAAAGAAGAGAGCTCTTTAAGATAGTAAATGTCATTTTAACTGTAAACTGTGAACTTAAAAAGTGACAAATATATGCATAGGTGATTTGTAAATAATGTAAAATGCAATTTAATATTATCCATTTTATCCTTAGTTTATTATTATATTATGTTTTTAGTAAATATTTATTGGGTTATGAATAGTGTAGGGCATAGAGTGTTAAATGGTGAATAGTAGGGAAAAGGGTTCTGTTTACAATTGAGTGAGAGATACAGACCAGTAAACCTAAACATAGATATAAGTGGTGTCAGGAGATGCAAATAAATAACAGGGAGTATTGAAGACACAAAGGAGAAGGACCTAATCTAGACTTGCCCCCATAGAAAAAGATTTCTCAAAATAAATCTCATCTAGAACAGGATATAGTCAGTAACAGGAATTGGCCAGGATGCTAGTAACCTCTTTATCACTAAGAAAACAGCATTACAAATCCCTAGCCATGATATGACCTACAATGTACCTGCAAACAAAATAAAAAATTAAAAAAAACCTCTAGATGTAAGAATGAGAAAAATATTGTAGGAGATTGAGAGAAGGGTGTTATGAGTAGAGAGCAACAGTGAGTGCATGTGAGTGATTGCTAAGTGTGGATGCAAAGAAAAGTCACAAGACATAAGGTAGAGGCCTAACAAGGGTGAAGACTGTCCAGAACCTTGCAAAACATGCTGAGATATTTGGGCTTTTACCTTAAAAGGATTGGAGACATATGGGAGGGTTTTACACTGCCAAATGTCATGCTCATATTTGTGTTTCAGGAGAGAGAAGTTTTGCTGCTGGATGAAGAATGAATTAGCACAGATAAGACCCAAAGCAGGAAAGCCACTTAGAACGCTGTTTTTGTAATGGAAGGGAGATTTAATGACAATCAGGATTAGATAGTTGCAGTGGTGAAGGAAGAGTGGATGTATTACGTGGTATTTAGGAATTGTTTTAACCTCATATTTTTACTGAAGTAAATGGAGATAAAATTATAGGATATGTGTATCACTTGAGTTTAATTAGTGAAAATGAGGTTCTGAAAAGAAATGTCAGTTTTCTGACAGGAGCATCTATATAGACTTGGTGTTATTTACTGAGAAACAGGATTAGAAATAAAACGTTTGGGAGCAAGATAATGTTTTATATTGGAAAATGAAAAATCTGACTATGGGATTCCCAAATTATCTTTCAATAGCTGTTCAGATCTTTCAGTTGAAGGAGAGATTTTGAAGCATTGAAGACAAGTTTGAGTTAAGGATATAAACTTGGAGTCAAACGTCTAAAAAATAAAACTAGTATAATGTATGAGTTTACTCAGGGATGCATAAAAATTGAGAAGAGAAAGCCCATGACGAAAGGTGAAGCATGTCAATAATTAAAATACGAGTAGAAAACCACAGTAGCTACATCAGAAGACACAAAAAGCAAGGATAAAAAATAGTGAGAAGTTTAGCTGAGAGGAGTGCACTTAAGAGAGATCAACAATAAACAATGCCACTTCGAGATTATGTAAGATGGGGACCAAAAGATCACAGTTTGGATTCACCTTTAATGATGTCCTATAACAATGACAAAAAGCAATTTCTGTAGCAGGAAAGGCAGAAGTCACTTGTTCTATGACTGAAATTGAGATGACTTGAGGAAATGGAGAAAATGAGTATAAATCTTTAAAGGAAGTTGGCATCAAAGGAAGGAAGAGAGAAAAAATGAGGATGATGTAAGATGAAAGTTTTCTGTTTTATTTTAAGGTAGAAAAGGCTAGAATAATTTTAAATGCTGATCAAAGAAGACAGTAAAAGCAGAAGTTTAAAGATGCAAGAGATGAGGAAGGAGATACTGAATCAATCCCCCAGAACTTCAAACTTGAGTAACAGCCACATGTGTAGGAGTGATATCACATTTAATTTCGGAAAGTAAAAGAGAATACCAAAAATGTAGGAGAAAATGTGTGTAAACATGAAGATACGAGTCCTAAATTTAATGGAGTGCTTCTCTTATGCCTTCCATTGTCTCTGTGAGAAAAAAAAAAAAAATTGTCTCTTGAAAGGATGATGTATTTTAGCAAGGTTAGAGGAGTGCAGAGAAATTTAAAAGTGTGCTAAGGTATTTAAGAAGGGTTTATAAATAGCCTAAGAATTTAACAGATACTGCAGAGCATGACTTATGAGCAGAGTTGAGCATAAGCAAACAAGTATTACATTAATTCAAAGAAATGCTTGCCAACAATTTTTTTTTTTTTTTTTTTTAATGTAAGAGCACAAGTAAAAATTGGTAACATTTTCTGACATCTATTTCTTACATGGCATCTTGAAGCCAGAGGTAGCTGGCCTACAATACCTAGAAATTGGTATTGACTAGTTTCTATGTCCTGGGCTAGGGCTAAGGTGATTAATATCTAGTCCCACCGGGAACTCATGTGCTGGTACATTGACACACAGGTGAGAAGCTATGACTACCCTCTGCTTTCCCGATAGCACTAAAACAATTCAAAGGAGTGAAAATATTTGCAAAAGAGTGGCCTCATGGAATAGAAGAGAAAATAGTACAAAGGCCTGGAGGTCCAAGTAAAAGTGTAATGGTAATGGGAGAAATTGAGAATGGGCAACAAGGATAGGTGATGGAGGTCACACTTGATTAACTGAATAATAATATGTCAGCAGAATGTTTGTATTCATTATCTGAGAGAACAGTGAGGGCAATATACTTGGATTAGCCATGGGAGTGTGTGACTGATGTGAAATGGATTTCCATAACATTCGACTCCATTGGAAAGTAGAAGGCTGAGAAAATGAGAAATGCACTTATTTCATGGGTGTTCTAAATGCATGTTGGCATTAGCCAAGATGACAGAAATAGGTTTGAAAAATCTCTCAGGCAATAAAATGTTCAGTATAAGAGGAAAAGTTTCTAACAGGAGAAATGCAATGAGGGTATAGAAGATAATGTCAAAAATTGTCATTAGTCTTTGTAATACAGTGATTTTTATATGAACAGGAATTAGTGTCCAGGAAATAGCAGTGTAACCTGAGGATATTAACCCTGCCTTCACACTATTAACCTGCTAGCATGTGATAGAATTAATATCTACCTCTTTAAGAAGCATGTCCCTTACTAAAATTGTAATTAAATTATTAGTTGACTCTATACTCATTATATAACATGTAAATAACAGAAGATATTAAAATTTTTAAAAACAGGAAACAATTTTTTTTTTTTTAAATATGGCAATTTTGGTACAAGTGTCTTCTCATTGCCATGGTACTTTTGCATTATCCTGTCCATGGGTGAACAACTTTATGCAATGGGAGATATTACCTGCAAATATGAGGGAAGCCCAAATTCTTCTATTCTTTAGGTGTCTCTTTACTCTTCCTAGTAGCTAATTATGTTTTCTAGTTAATAATTGTGCATATTAAATTTTTCTTGTTCAAATTACTAACATAATTCCTGTCTCCTATCTCTACCCCAACTGATACACCCATTGATTTCTGGCTTTGACCATATTTTATACATTCTAAAGCACACTTATTGTATTTCTTCACATCTTACTTCTAAAACCAGAGAGCCAATAATTAATGGTGTGTTTGTCTATTTTGTGACGAATTGAGCAATCTGTGGCATCTTAGATTTAATTATTTTTTTTTATTCTTTACTATTTGTGTTAGACTCCAATCTTCAAGGACTGAGGAAGAATAATCATTTAATTATGTCCAGCTATTCAGAAAGAATATCCTGTTCTTGGGTGTAGACCTATGTATTTTAAGCTTGATTTTAAAAATGACCTGCTGTGGGACTTTGGGTTAGTTTGGAAATGGAAATTTCCAATTAAATTCTCCACACACATGTCTCTTTGTCCCTTTGGGGATATAATTAACTTCCTCTCTTTCTCATTCTCTACTTCTCTTCCTTTCTTTAGTTTGATCCAACAGACACAGATTATTAAGATTAGTCTAATGGAAGTAGATATCTTAATTCTTGAAAGTATATTACCATTTTCCTCCTAACAAGGCCATTTTCCTAAGCTGATTAAAAGTAGAATTAGTAAATAGACCATGACCTTTCTCTTTTCCGTCTTTTCAGGAATAATAATTCTTTATGCTAAATATTGCATATCACATTTAAATGACCAGTCTCATTTGATATTGTTAAGCAGATATTTTTTAGCCCATCTCCCAATTATATGTACAGTATATCGTTAGTATCTTCACAATGCAATATGTAACTATTTGTGAATTAATTACTTTCACTGCAGTGAGATCAGTGCATGATTAGCAAATGTCTACTAAGAAAGGAACTGATTTGAAAGCAGAAAATCTAACCAATTTAGATAGCTTCCCTGATGAATTCAAGCTTGAATCAATTTATATTCAGTCTTTTGAATGTGTTGTAATTTTGACTAAAAACTGAGACAAGATTATTTCTACAAATCTAACATCTTCTTTCTGAAGCACTCTGTGATATAAAGTCTACTGTACCATGAAATAGGTCTGTTGTACTTTTTCTTTCAACTCTGATGGCATGCCTAATAAACTCCTTCATTATACAAAAATGTATCCATTTATGAGACTGAGCATTATAGGAAAATGGGTTTCCATATTGTTATTTCACCTGATAGACTATTAGGAAATCTGCAAGTGTATAATTGCCAAGAGTAATCTTGTTATTACCAATTGTACATGACCTGGAAATAGGTTCAAAATTGTTAAAGGTACAATCAAAGGTAATTTTTACATAACTCGCAGCTTTAAGAAATTTGCATAATTTCACTGGCTTCATCTTATCAATTCTAGTAGCAATATACATGTTTGGACAGTGGCAAGTGGTAATATTTAATAAATTGAGAATATTTTATTAACCATTTACTAATATGAGGAATCTCTGTGGGATCCAGAATGAAAAGGCTTGGCCAAGCTCATATTCTGTGGCTTTGAAAATGCCATGCCCATCAACAAGCAATAATGTCGCTAGCCTCTTTATTTTTATAGTTGTCATTGAACTAATTAAACTGAGATGTCTGAACAAAAATTAAGATAGTCAATATGCTTATTTTGCAGTAGTGCCATTCAATTGTAGATATCTGTAAATAATGTAGAGAGCCAATGAAATTTACAGTCATTGAATAGGTTCTAATAGCAATGACCATAGGAAAAAAATAAGGTAGTAAGTGTAGGGATTGAAAACAAATACAGGTGACATACTCTTCTGTGTGTTGTCAAACATATTAGTTTACAAGGCCAATTGCCAGTTATAAAAGTTTCCTAGGCATGTGTGGCAATAGTGTAAAGAAGAATTACTTTACACTATTAATGTATAATATCGTGTATTATACTATATATACTATATACTATATATATATGATATACTATATATAGTATATTAGTATATAGCAAAATATATTAGTATATAGCAGTATTAGTATATGGCAAAGCATTATTATATAGTTTAGTGTAAAGTATTAGTCCATAGCTTTGTGTAAAATTCTTCCATCCAACAAAGTATTACATTTATTAATATAAAGTCTAGGAGGATATAGATTAGTGTAAAATCCAACGAGTATATCCAGTCCATAGAGCAGAGTACTTAGACTATTGGCTCCTACCAGTACCAGTGAGGAAGGCAAGAGACAGTGATTTACTGTTCTGCCAACTTGGAAAGATTAACTGTACTGTAAACTAACAACTTTGAGCCAGTGGCTATTTCTCACCATTTAGATAACTGTTTGTGCCTTTTTTGGGAAGGAAAAAAAAAATTGAGTAACAGAAGGTCAAGAGTTTTAAGGCAAAATTACTCTGAATGAAAACTAAGCACGGAAGATAAAAGACATTTCCTTTAACTTTAGATTTCTACCTCATTTAATGGCATCATTGGTGAAAGTATTGAATTTCTCCCAAATTACTTAGATCAGACACCTTTTGGCCATTATTTTGACCTGGGTTGTAAGTGAAAGAGCTACTGCTCTGACTTCATTTGAAATTATGGGACATCCCCCCCTCCTTTTTCTGACCGTACTCTATGCTCCAGTTTCCCCACTGTAATAGTACTTAGCGCCTAACTTTTTCCTTTCTACTCAAGAAGAAATCTCATATAACATGCTATACAGTGAGATTTTTATGTTAAAGATTTTTGTTTAGAATACATGTAGTTTATAATATATTCCACAAACGAAAATATATATAAAAAGGAATTTGATGGTGATCAAACAAATTCAGTAGGATACACAATAGCTTCCACCTCTATATTAAGAATTAATAACCAGATTTAATAATGACAATATTTAAGATTGAAAGATGTTTACATATAATTACATAAATTGTAAAATATGTAAATTAAGTTCTTATAATTCTATTATTTCTTTGTTTTATATATTAACAGATGGTTGCATTTCTATGTAATTTTTGTTTACTAATAACAGACTCTGACTTCCAAGAATACATTATTTAAAATATTTAATGTGATCCAACTTTGTACTGCAAACTGTTTTGTTAATAGCGAAACAGTTAAGGATGGAAGAGAAGGTACTTGCTATTGTGTGCTAATTTTCTATTGAGAGGAAAACTAAGCAAAAATAATACACACACCCATACACATATACATGCATGTCTATGTGTGTAATAAGTTTTATAAAGCAAAGTAAAAGACAAGTGATGTGAGAGGAGTGACTGGATAGTAAAGATAATCCTCTTTAAGCAGTTTCCATTTACACTGAAAACTGGATAAGAATGAGTTATCCTCCAGAGAAGACTTTCCAGTGACAGAAGTCTGTTAGGGCAAGACCCTCAGGTAAAAATGTGTTTCGTGAGATAATCTAAAGAAGTTCAGTGGAAAATAAGTGAGCAAGAAAGGATTATTATGTGTTCTAAACTCAAGAGTTTTCAGGGCCTTATCATATAAGGTAAGGAGGTTGGAGTACTGCCATTAACTTTTTTACTGGATTTGTATTTCCTAATTATATTACATTTTTAAAAATTACTCTGGATGTGTTGTGGACTGCGTTAGAGTGAGAGGGAAAACAGAAAAATAGTTAAAACAACTCTTGTTCTCATTGAGGATGGGAATAATTATAACAGATTAAGATATTGGTAATAGAGATGGAGATAAATAGACAGGTTTGGGACATTTTTAGACATAAAGTTGCCAAGATTTGCTAATAATTCAGCAAGGGTGAGGAACAATAAAGAATAACTCTTGGGTTTTGTAATTTATCCTGGTTAATAAGGAAGAGGGAAGGTAGACCTGCTTAGAGTGTTTTGTTTGCCCATGTTGGACTTGAGATGCCTTGTATATATCCAAGTGGTATTGACAACTGATATTTAATTAGGCGTTGAAGTCAGGAGTTCCTGGGCCTGAAGAAATTTTGATTTGGGAGTCTGTCATGTAGAGGTCATGATACGGTTGATGTTTCTGTAAATTAATTGATGGTTTCAATTACATGAATAAGTAGAAAAATATAATTTCAAATGAAAGAATGAATAAACAAAAATAAGGGTGACATCCAATGGACAGGAGAAAACAGGAAGCAAATTCAGGATTTAGGACAAACCACAAAAAAGAAAGAGTAAGAAGAAATAGAAAACCCAGAGTAAAGAAAGCATAGAATCTTTGAGATACTATGCATGAAACAGAACTCTAATTATTTGGATTGCTTTTTGGTCAATGGATGATTCCTACATGATGGTTCCTATGAGGAGAAAATGATCGCAGTGTGATTTTGCCCAGATGGTGCAAGCAATTGAAGAGTATGATGGAAGTAAATATCATTAAGTAACAGATTAAAATCCAGTTAAACAATTAAAAGGTAAACTAATTTAAATGTGTGTGTGTGTGTGTGTGTGTATGTGTGTGTGTGAGGCAGAATTGAAACATAGACCTAGAAATATATGAGGAAGAAAAAATATGATTATTTAGAAATTAACACATGAAACTTATTTTAAAATAAAGTGTCTAATACCTTAATATATGTTCATCAATTGTCACAAATGTCTCCAGTCTGGTGGGGGATGTTGATAATGGGAGAGACTACATATGTGTGGAGTGAGTATATGGGAAATCTCTGTACCCTCTGCTTAATATTGCTGTGAACCTAAAACTGCTCTAAAAATTAAAGTATTTTAAAATAATAAGACATAGAATGCTTTGTTATTTGTCTACTCAGAAACTTTTGAAAAGGATACATGAATGCTATTTTATTGAATGTGTTCAAACTACTTATGCTTAATAATTTATTTGTCAAACAAGTTGAAATTTTACTACAGCTCACTGAATCAAATTGAAATCTCATTTAAATTCAGTCTACATTTTGGCAATAAAAGCTCTAAAATTATATACATGTACACCTTAAATGTGGCCTATTGTTGCCAAATCATGTGGAACACACTCTGAAATTGAAAAGAGTCAGTCACAAAATCTGTTTCTGGCAATATTTATAATATTTATTATATCATGTGGAATTTTATTATTTTGTTAGTGATTTGTCCTAAACAGGGTTGAAAATTATTACCTGTCCTTTACAGATACAATATCATTGCCATTTTTCTGCATTTAGTCTGTTAATTTTTCATTCATTTAACAAATGTTTTTTGAACACTAATATCAGACAGTAGCTATTCTAAGAGCTATGGATACTAGAATACATTTTCATAAGCATACATTTTAAAGAAATTACATATATATGTATGTATATATATACACACATATGTATGTGTGTGTGTGTGTGTGTGCATATGTTTATATATGCAACTGACCACAGAAGAAGGTGTAAACATTAGAAAAGTGTTGTGCTAATCTGTACTCAGAAAGAAGAGGTAGAGGATACCTGAGATGATCCAGGTTTTTAAAGGAAACCAGGTATTCCCCGGCAAAATCTCAGGCATTTAAAAATGCATTGTAGTTACTTGGTAAGACGGTGAACAAGAAACGGGGAAGGATAAGAGAGAGAAACCAAGAAGGAAGGCTAGGTACAGACCGTGATGTTACCGTAGACTATGCTGTGAGTTTTTACATTATCCTCTAAGTTCGTATTTCTCTTGCTAGAGCACTCTACGTTAGGGGATGAATTTAAAGCTTCCTGAAAGTCACAACAGTGATTGTAGCATCATCTTGAACAGTCAAATTTCCCTAGGAGTGTATATGTTGTGTTATAGAATGTGTTATATATTAATGAGGACAAACTATGGTGTAAAATTCAAGATTTGCATGAATTTTAAAATTAAATGTCAAATTTGAAAAAAAAAAAAAAGCCTTCCTTGTATCTTGTCAAATCCTACTGATGTCTAAGATCATAAATTCTCTATCCTCATTAATTAGGACTGCTTTAATAGATTAGCTTGGGAAATATGGATGAGGGGTGGAAAGAAACTGAAGGCTGAAATTGTTAGGTATTTCATCAGATTTGTCTTTTAGAAATATAAGCTCGTAGCGGTGTGACATTTAGGTTCATAAGGGGAAGCTGGGATCAGAAGACACAGAGACATATTTAAAAACGGTAACCTAGAGAGAGACAGGGTGATTGATTCCACTGTGTGAGGAATGTGACCCATGTTTCTCAGACTTCACCAGAAATTTAGAAGAGTATTACGTTAATCTTATAAATTAATATTTCATTATTTCTTTCCACCTTCCACTCTTCGGGAACTTGAGGACTGTAGGAATCTTCACAAAGTGTATTTGTCACAAGACAAATAGGCTTCCCTCAGTGTGACTAAACTTGAGACAGGTTTCTTCTTGAGCTGCTTGTCCTGTTACCTCTTTACAGGATCCAAATGATCTAACCACAGAAGTCCCTCCCTTCATTTTCTTAGAGAATTTACTTCAGAACCCAATAATTATAAATTATTTCTTTGCCTCTTTGGGGTATAAATATCTTTAAAAGCCTCTTGTTCATTTAAGAACTCAAGACTATCTTTCTCAAGGACCTGGGAGCCATCCCTTTGAAGTGTAATCATCGAGGAAGATAGCATCTCTATCTCCCAGTCTCTGTACGGGGATAAGAGACTAACTTTGGTATGCACCTTGATCCAAGTTATAATACTACATCCTAACTTGAAGACTGTAAAGCAAATCTAATTTTCTTTTTGTTAAGACTAGATAGCAAATGCATGTGACCTATGAGCTCTCTCACCCCAGCTCTTGAAAACTCTCTCACCCATTATTACAATGGAGTCAAGCTCAGACTGACTTTTGGCTTCTCTCCTTCACTGCAATAGCCTTGAATAAAATCTTTCTTGGTTTTTTAACTTTTTTTCTGGTTAAACTTTTGCTTTGACAATAGGGTTCTCAATTTCCACTAAATTAAATTATCTCATCTTGAACATTTGTTTAAACTCAATTGTTTACTGCAGTATGAAGTTTTAATTTTATAGTAAATGTAGCACGATAACTCTCCTAGTATTTTATTAGGCAGTATAATCTATTTTTTCCAGGTAATATTTATTAAAATTTAAACTTCAGAAGACCCCACAACACCTTGTAGGGAGAATCTGAGTCTACCTATTCCTCAAATATCATTTGATCCATTTCTAAATGTAAAGAAGCAAAAGGTATACAGAATTGTTTTTCCTGTTTAAATTTTGGCATGCATAAGAAACAGATTATATTGATAGACACCTTAATAAATAGCTCTATAGGCCAGGCGTGGTGGCACATGCCTGTAATCCCAGCACCTTGGGAGGCCAAGGCAGGCGGATCACGAGGTCAGGAGATCGAGACCATCCTGGCTAACACGGTGAGATCCCGTTTCTACTAAAAATACAAAATAAATTAGCTTGGTGTGGTGGCAGGCACCTGTAGTCCCAGCTACTCGGGAGGCTGAGGCAGGAGAATGGCGTGAACCTGGGAGGCGAAGCTTGCAGTGAGCTGAGATTGAGCCACTGCACTCCAGCCTGGGCGACAGAGTGAGATTCCGTCTCGATAAATAAATAAATAGCTCTATTTTGAAATTCATCTTGTGTCATCTGCAAGAATATTCAGAAAAGTTACCCATATCATCTATAAGAATATCCTCTAATGACATTTCCTTCTGCCTATAATGTCAAGAGCAATTGTTCTTCCTCCTGAGTCACTAGCGTGTTGTTACATAATGAACACCAAAAATTACATAACTGGCCAGGTTTTCTTCTGTAATGCCTGCTAAAAATATTGAGGCCACAATATTGGCCCAACTAAAGTCATAGGTTTTTAAGGTATGGCATTTTTAGCCTTTTTTTTTTTTTTTTTTTTTTAGTTCATTTTACAAACCCCCTATGGTTTTTTGTGTTTGTTTTTGTTTTTTTGTTTGTTTGTTTGTTTCCTTTGGTCTCTAGCTTCGACTTTGACATTAAGTTCTTGTATTCTATTTCATCTGTTTTCAAATTGTCTTCAGGACAAGGCCTGGCATGCATACACAGACGGGAGGGTAGATAGTTGAATAGATTGCCAGGTGGTTTGGTATAATCAAAGTAAGTCTCCAGAATTGGTTTGCTCTGGAACTCTTTTCTCAGCTCTTTGAGGTGATGCTTGGTAAAACTCCTTCAGTTAGATTTGATCAGCCCAAGATCCCTAGCAAGAGATACCATAACAGGTAGCATGTTGACAGCAAGATAAAGCCAGAACAGGAGATGAGGGGAAAGTTACATGCCACTTTTTAACCAAAAGAATTATTCTATGTATGTGAATAATCAGATACATATGAAATGATTCTATGGAGTGAGAGATCTTATTAATATGAAGTATAAACAGCAAGACATCCAACAGCTGTTTGCTTAGAAAGTCGATCATGTAACAGATTAGCTACGTATCAAGTTGTATAACTTCTATTCATTTAAATCACATACCTTTAAATGGAGATAATTGCACCCCCTCATAAGTTACGGGAATTAGATAACTGAGCAGATGTAAAGTTACTATAAACATAGTGTAATTGTGACTCAGCTGATTTGACACAGAGATACATAAACAATACACTAAAACAGGCAAGTTTAGAGGAACAAAGTTTTTCTCTGAAAATCCTTGGCATCTAAAATAATAGCAAAAGGGATGCACAGGAACAATACAATATTTTTCACAGTTTAAGAAACAATGTTTTTTTCATAAGATGGAAATCATGCCCTGTTCTGGCATGTAAGCTACTGTATTCATAACTGAGTCACATAGAAATGCTACCCTTCAGGCTCTCCAATTGTTAGGTGATGTATATGTGTGTGTGTGTGTGTTTGTGTGTGTGTGTGGTGTGTATCTATAATTTGTTAGATATTGATAGGGATATTTCACAATCATTAGCTTTTGAATTTTCCTAGGGGAGCTTATTTTTCTACATTTATTTCTCTTGTTAAATCAATATTTTTGCTGCCATATGATTCATTATTTTCATAGACTCTCAGTATTATGGAAAAAATCATTTTTCAAGTAGAGGAACTGATAACAAATTAACCCAAAAATATAGTGAAATGAATTTGTTAGAATTGAATATAAAACCTGTTTGGTATAACTGAATAGTTTCATGAAATGTTATAAGAATCAAATATAGTAAATACATTACAGAAAGCTTAACATATAGCATGATACAAAAAAAACTGAGTTTTTAAAATGAGACTTAAATGTAACTTTAACTTCTTGGTGTTTTTTATTATAAAAGTGAAAATCAGAAATCCTAGTTTATTTAATGATACTCAGAGAACTAGTCATGTTCATGAACTTCAAACTAACCTATGTATACTCGTCCATTTAAATTCAAGTATTTCATGACAAGTGAAATATTTTAATAAGAAATTATTGAAACCATTGTAATATTTTAAAACGTTAGAAAAAACATGTTATGTATTGCACATGGTAAATAAAAATCAAGGGAACTTCCAATAAAAAGCAATGGATTCCCAAACAAATTCATTTTGGCTTTAAGTCTGCTAAAACAGACAGTTTAAATACTGCCTTATTTTATTTCTTCTGTTATTCCTTTGACTTGCTCATACATCTATTTTTTAAATTTGAGATATAATTACATATTTTATTCATTGGATTTCTATTATGAAAGATACATCTTTTGTTCACTAATTACACTATCTACTTTCCTGCTTTCTGTCAGTAGTATTTTTTTCGCCTTTTTTGACGTAGTCTCGTTCTGTTGCCGAGACTGGCGTGCAGTTGTGGGATCTTGGCTCACTGCAACTTCCACCTCCAGTGTTTAAGCAATTTTCTTGTCTCAGCCTCCTGAGTAACTGGGATTATAGGCACCCATCACCACTCCTGGCTATGTTGGGGTTTCACTCCTGGCTATGTTGGGGCTGGTCTCGAACTTCTGACCTCAAGTGATCTGCTGCCTAAGTCTCCCAAAGTCCTGGGATTACAGGCATAAGCCACTATGCCCAGCCTGTATTATTAATTTTAATTCTTTTAATTCTTTTTGTAAAAGTATTTTAATTCTTATGTTGGCTACGTGAACTTAAATAATACATTAAGATTATATGTTTTAATTATATCCAATCTATCTGGACTTTTATTAAAATTAAGAGAATTGGTGCCCATACTATTCTATCTACCTCTCTCCCTATTAACTTTTTCCACCTAATAAATTATATCACCTATATTTTGTGTTTACACTGTCGTTATTTGACTATGTTACACTCAAATATATTAAGTATAATGAAGACTTCTGTGCTGTTTAAATGTTGAGTTTAAAAATTGAAATCAGTTATGTGTACAATATTATGTATATATTAATATTTGCTGCCAAAGTGAAACTAGAATATATTATTTGTAATACAAGTCCATTTGAAGGACAACATTTCTTAGCTTTGAGACAAAATAATTTCTTTTATTGTACCCTGAATAGATTGTTCAAATCAAGTCTTAATTTAGTTTGGTTTATATTTGGACCAGGGCTGCCTTTAAACATTTTAAAATTTTCTGCTCAAATTTCTCATTGAATTCTTGATTAATTCTTAATTAGTAAGGATCTAATTTTAATCTTTAATAATTAAATTGTTTATTAATGTAGCTCTAAATTAACAAACATACTACAGTTTCATACTCATTTTATATGTGTGATGGATCCATCCACAAAACCTTTCTTGAAAAAAGAATTTTTTCAGTGTTCCCTGATTTTAGTTTCTTAGTTGGACAATCAGTGTCTCAGCTATTATCATACAATACCTCATCACTGAATTCCTCAATTAAGTGAATAGTTTCATATTCCACTTCTCTTTCATTTATCTCCCTGATCTTTCTGGTATATATCATAAGGTAACTTCTTAAGACTATTTGAGAAATTTTGTTTTTATTATTTTCATTACTCTGTGTGATTTTTTGTTTTTCTCTGAAAGTATTTAAATTTTTATTCCTATCTTCTATTAATATAGTAATGAAACTCGGTTTAAGTCTTTTTCTTAACCACATGCTAACATCCTATCTAACAATTCATGTCCCATATAAGCTGTGGTAAGATTATCACTTACTTGATAAGTTTCTTTTACCCATTTCTTCCAGTTCCTTTGAATGATGGACCTCTTGAAGTGTTCTTGTACATGATTTCATTTCTCTCACGAATTTTCTTTTGGTGTGATTTTGCAATACATTATTGGAAGTTTTTCTCACTCTATTTCTTTACTCTTATAATGGATTTTATTTCCACAACTTTACTGCTAATACTTATGTGTCTTTTTATTCTTTGAAATTTTCCCTTTACCTATAATATCATTCTTGCTTTGTAGATGTGATATTTGTCTATATTTCTTTGAGGAAAATTATTATAATTTTTGAAACTTCTTTATTGCCCATTGGATTTCACTAAGAATTAAAAAGGGTACTTGATCTGTTTCTAGGACTCAGTCATGAAGATCACTCTGTTTCTGATGCAACCTTACCTTTGTTTATGTTTCTCATCTTAATCTCTATTATCTTCAATCAAACTGAAATTTGTGACATATCCAGTTGCTCTAGATGTCCTCTCTCTACCAATCTCTTTGCTCTTAAACATTGAGTCCTTTTTAAATTACTTACTCATTCTTTACAGGATTTTTCAGAGAGCGGAAAGATAAATAGGAAATAAAATAATAAACTACTATGTAATGAGTATGTATAAAACTAATATACATGTGTACACATGTATATGGATTGAAAAATTTCAGTGAAAATATTTTGAAGTTTGTTGTAAAATATATAACACCCAAACATATAAAATATATATTTATAAATACATAAAAATTTAAATTTTGAATTTTCATTCAGGTATTGGTATATGTAGAAAATATACAACATATTTTTAATTATTCTAGGATTTAGTAGTTTTATTATCTTTAATAGGATAGAAAAACAACAACCTTTCCAAAAAATTAACTGATTACATTGATATGTAGCAATCATTATTTATCTGAATGATGTTTATTTGCATGGCATAAACATGTTCTTAATGTAATTGTTTCATTTGCTTCCTTTCCCTTAAATAAGACTTATGCCCTTTCACTGTGCTAAAATATCTTGAAGTAAGTATAGATAGGATTCCTTACAAAGAAGAGAAAGAAAAACATGACAATGAAACACAAAAATGATAAATTGATTTGCATATAAATAATCTTCCTCTGCAAATAAAATTTGCTGGTATGTGTTCTAATTAGTAATAGACATTCATCTGTAAATTTTCAGACATGGAACAAATAATGTAAAATTAATCCTAAATTTTTAACCTGAAGAGTTATCAGTAAATTATTATCAAATATATGAATTATAATACACTGAAAATAATACCATTTTAATTGGAGAAAAATTTAGTTTTATGAGATGTTCAACTTGAGGTAAGCAGATGACAAATTTTAAAATGACACTAGAACTTGAGTAAAAAGTCAGGATCTGAGCTATGGATATAGAGTTCTTTCTTACAGTATAAGAAACCCTGAATGCAAAAGGAGAAAAATCGGATAAATAGTTAAAGCTTGGTAAAATCGGAGATGATATTTGCACAAAAACAGAACAATGTATTAATTTACAAGTGGGAACCTAAATTATGATTATAATCTATTCTGATTAATGCAAAATGGTTAATAATTTGTCAATAAAGTGAACTTTTCTGGGATTGTTTCCCATTCCAGTTGCTGACAGTAGATTATAGATATCACGTGTAATTTCCATGGAACGATCTTCAAATTTATTGATTCTTTCTTCTGGCATTTTATATCTGCTACTGAGCTCAGTTAGAAAACTTTTCAGCCGGGAGCAGTCGCTGATGTCTGTAATCCCAGCACTTTGAGAGGCCGAGGTAGGCCGATCAACTGAGGTCAGGAGTTCAAGAGCAGCCTGGCCAACATTGTGAAATCCTATTTCTACTAAAAATATAAAAATTAGCTGGGCGTGGTGGTGGGCACCTGTAATTCCAGCTATTCGAGAGGCTGAGGTAGAAGAATCACTTGAACCTGGAGGGCAGAGGTTGCAGTGAGCCAAGATCCTGCCACTGTACTCCAGCCTGGGTGACAGAGCAAGACTCCATCTGGAAAAAATAAAAACCTTTTATTTCACCTATCTTGATTTTCTAGTATGGAATTTCCTTTTTATTATCTATTAAATAATAAATATTTTATAGTTTCTTTACTTTTTTATTGTGATTTCATATTTGTTGTGACATCATATTTTAATTAAATCTTTAGTTATAGTTTCCTTTAATTCCTTTAACATATTCGTAATTGCTGATTTCAAATTTTGTCTGCTAAAAATAACATTGGGGCCTACTCCAATCACAAGGCAAAGCATTTTCCAAACTGCTTAAAAAAAGCAAGATCTAACTGTGTGTTTATATTTGAAGACTCAAATAGGTTAAAAGTAACGTGATCTTTAAACAATATACCATGTGATCGGTAAACATAAGAGAGTTCCGAGGGTGTGGGGGCTTATTAATGTCAGACAAAATCAACGTTAAGTATTTTTTAGCAACAAAGAGTAAAAATTTCAGGATGACCAAAGAATCAATGAGTCGGGAAGCTATAACAATAATAAATGTATACATATCTATCAGCAAAACACAAAAATACATGAAGCAAAACCCATCACTATTCAAAGGAGACATACAGAATTCAGCAATTATAGTTGGAGATTTCAATAACCCTATTACAATAATTAATATAACAACTGGATGAAAAATCAGTGAGTATATGGAAGAGTTATACATAAGCCAGCTTGCCTAACTGGCAGTTACAGAAAACTCAATAGCAAAATATGTGTTCCTTCTAACTGTACACAGAGCATTCTCCATGTGGACAAAATGTTGCATGTAAAACAAAACTGCAACTGAATTAATTGTAAATCAATACCTGAAAGATATGGGAAATATGCCAGTACTTAAAATTGAACAACACACTTATAAATAACCCATTGGTCACAGAATATATCACAGGACATATTAGAAAATTTTTTTTTGTGCTGGGCGCGGTGGCTCACGCCTGTAATCCCAGCACTTTGGGAGGCCGAGGTGGGCGGATCACGAGGTCAGGAGATCGAGACCAACCTGGCTAACATGGTGAAACCCCCGTCTCTACTAAAAATACAAAAAATTAGCAGGGCGTGGTGGCGGGCGCCTGTAGTCCCAGCTCCTCGGGAGCCTGAGGCAGGAGAATGGCGTGAACCCAGGAGGCGGAGCTTGCAGTGAGGCGAGATCGCGCCACTACACTCCAGCCTGACAGAGTGAGACTCCATCTTAAAAAAAAAAAAAAAAAAACATTTATTTTGTGAGATAATTGTGAATATATCAAAATGAATACTGAGTTAAAGAGGTGCTTAGAAATGTTTAGCTTTTGATGCTTAAATATGAAATAAATATCTAAGTTAATAATCTATGTTTATAACTTAAGAAGCTCAAAGAATAAAATCAATTTATATCAAAAGTTAAAAGGGAAACTAAGACCAGGTTCAGAAATCAATAAAATAGAAAACAAAAAATAATAGTTGGATCTTTGAAAACAACAACAGACTTAGCTAGAATAAGAGAAGAGAGCAAGAGGGCAAGCATTATCAAAAACAGGAATCAAAAAGAAAACATCTCACAACACTACAGAAATGTTAATAATGTCATAAGAAAATACTATAATCAATTTTATACCAACAAATTAGGTTGCTTAGAAGGAATATAAAAATTCTTTCTGAGACACAAGTTACAGAAACTTAAGGACAAATAGAAAAACAACAAATACGACAAGAAAAGAGACTGAATTATAATAAATACGAACCAAAAAGGCAAGGACTCAGATGGCTAGGCTGGTGCGTGTGATCAAATATGTAAAGAGAAAATAATATAAACCAGAAACAAATTCTCTGCAAAAAAAGAGAGAAATAACTCTTTCCAAGTAATTCTATGAGACCAATTTTACCTAGAAAGCAAAGCCAGGCAAAGAAATCCCAAGAAAACATAAAAATATTTCTAACTTCAAAAGTTGATGGCTCTAACCCTCTCTGTTACTGAAAATAGAAGAAAATAAATATAGATTAACAAAAATGATTTAACTTTAAAATATATACTCAATATATGTGAAAACTCTTTATAAAAAAATTACCTGATTGCTTCACCTCTAAAATTAAAATATAATATATAATAACAATGGCAAAAATAAATTGTAATATATACCAGTAATAGAGCTGTTCATTGTGGTTGCTCAAAATGCACTCAGGCAGATTTAATTAGAAAATGATTTAATTTACAGATTATTAAAAGATTATTACCTGTAGAACCTATAGAAGTCTCTAGAATTAGATTTGGAAAACTGACATAAAAGGGCCCAGGGCAGCACACTGGGACACACCAAATATGATGTGACACTATCAGTGGCGGGAGGGATGCCACCAACACTAGATAACACTATGACAGAGCAGTCGCTGAGACCCTTGAAAATTGGTTATGATGTCCCTGGCATTCCCACCTGTAGGAAAAAGAGCTATTTTTCATCTCTGCTTCTTTGTATCACCAGCATCCTTTCAAATTCCACAGTGCGTCCATCAGATAAACCATTTTGACTGCATACCCACATGTAGGGGTACCTGAGCCTGGGAAAGAAAATAATTTGTATTTTTACTTTCCATATTGAGAGGTGGTCTCTAACTTTCATCAAAGAGTCAGTAAGTAGAAAATTTTCCACATTTAAAAGGAAGTTCAGATGATGAGTAACACAAATAAATAAAAGCTAAATTCTACTACATGTTTTTTCCTTAAGCAGTTTTGCTGAAAATGTATCATTGTGTTTTTCTAAAAGAATATCTAAAATAACTTGTGAATATGTGAATTAATTTTGTTCACATTTATTTGATGAAACAGGAGCTGAGAGGTTTTTTGTTCATGAATAGTAGATAATATCCAAATGTGTATAATACTCAGTTTTTGAATGAAAAGATATCAAAGAAAGTAAATTTGGTTAACACTATACAGTAATAAATAGAATACTTCAATTTTAGGGAAATAATAGAAATTTGAATTTTCTTTGGTTACGTGAGGTGAGAGTAAGCCCCAGTTTTCGCATCCAGAACAAAAATAAAATAAACCAAACAAAAATAAAAATAAAGAATAAATACCTACTTCATAGCATTAGACAATGCATTGACTTTTTGCTGCCAAGCTGAATATCTTACATATACTAAAAACAATCTTAGACTTAGTTGTATGTTGCATCAGTGACATATTTATAATGAATCGTTTGTGTTAAGTGAGAACTGTGAGATTCAGGTGGATGAATTCCTAAGTGATCACTTAAATTGTGGTACTTATGTTGTACACAAATTGTAGTACTTGTGTTGACCTTCATGGTGCCTTTAGCTGACGGCGTCAAAATGGATTTCAAGTAAGGCAGGCTTGCTGACCAAAACTATGATCACTGAATGTTAACTTGAGATCAAAGTTATTCTTTGTTTTTAGAAAGTACAATTTGTCATGTGTATGCATATTAATTATTTTTCAGTGGAATAATACATAATTTATGCTTGGATTATTCTAACTACATTTTCATATTGTCACAAAGATTGAAATATTTAGTATACAATGCATGTTTTTACTTTTGTAAAGGCTTATATATTGTGTCATCATTCTTTTCAAAAAGTTGACTCATTAAAAAAATAACCAAATGAATATATTTAAGATTTCAAAAGTATTCATTGACTCACATAATTCTTTTACTATTCACTTTTTTCAGCTTAACTCGATGTTCTTGTGTCAGCTTTTCACTAAATATTTCATTTTGTCAGTGATAATAGTGATATTTTCTACTTAGTCTAGTATGTTGATTCCTATTAGATTAATTTGATGTATGTTTTTTTTCTAAATTCATGTTACTGTTATAGGGATTTTTTTTTAAAGAAGGAATATTTTCATTCATATAACTTGCTAATAATTTGCATGGTGTCAATGTCAATTTTCTATTATTGTTATAAATTGGTAAGAAAATTAGCTGTCATAAGTCATAAAAATCAATTCAGTGTCAGTTGAGGCTATGATTTTCAACTGTTGGGAAATTAACAGGCAATCTAAGTGGTATAATGAGAAAGGTCAGCTTTAGCAACACAAGTTCTAGATGGAGGATGAATGAAAAATATGAATTGGACAACAGTTTAAAGAAAATGCTGACTATATAATTAAGGGATATTTATTTATTTATTTTTCCATGTAGGCTTACATTCTAAAATTACTAGAAAAAAATGTAATTCATCACCCTGGAACCCTAATATTTACAAAGCTCATGAGTAGATTCAAATGCATCTACCCATTACCCATGGCCTTCTTGGGTAAATAGCATTCAATAACTGTGCCTCGTAAAGATTTAGGGCTGGGCACAGTGGCTCATGTCTATAATCCCAGCACTTTGGGAGGCCAAGGCGTGTGGATCTCTTGAAGTCAGGGGTTTGAGACCAGCCTAACCAATATGGTGAAACTCTGTCTCTACAAAAAATACAAAAATTAATTGGGCATGGTGTTGTTTGCCTATAATTCCAGTTACTTAGGAGGCTGAAACAGGATAATTTCTTGAACCTGGTGGGCAGATGTTGCAGTGAGCTGAGATAGTGCCACTGCACTACAGCCTGGGCAACAGAGCGAGATTCCGTCTCCCCTGCCAAAAAGAAAAAGAAAAAGAAAAATTCAGCCCTCAGGGACATACATCAGGATGTTATTGTTTCACTAATACTTTCTTTTCATTCCTTTTTAATTTCCTCTTACCTAACATTTGATCTGCACAAATATCTATACCATCTCTAGACTCCCCAGCAAAAGAAAATTAGTTCACTTCAAAGAGACTTTGCATGCTTTCAAACTCAGAAGAGTTTAGTGTGCATTTAGTAATTCTAAGAGAAGTTACTGCAGTTTGTAGCAAGGTGAAATAAATGGGTTCTGTCACAAATAATATATGTGACATTCTTATCTAATAAATTTAGTTTCAGATAAGTGAATAAAAGACTTGTACAAATTTAAAAATTACTTGATACATGCCTCCTTTGTTAACACCTAACATATTTTTTTTTTTTTTACTATTTTCCAAAGGTACAAGATGTGAAATAGATCTAGATGAGTGTGCCTTACATCCCTGCAAAAGTGGAGCCACCTGCATTGACCAACCTGGTAATTACTTCTGCCAGTGTGGGCCTCCATTTAAAGGTAATGAACACCGAGGGAGAAGGAAGAGAAAACATAATTAACTTTAAAAATCACTTCTGTCTCTTGTCTGAACTCATTTCAGGCTTCCAACAACATTATTCGTCCTTCATTTTCTTAAAGTCAGCTTCTAAAGTGGTCAACCAATTATTCCTTAGGCAGAAACTACAGTGAAATTAGTTTTGTTTGCATACACACTAAAATAGTTGAGTTTCTTATTTTTCTATTTGAAAGGTCACCAATGAAACCAAATGATACAATTATAAAAGTAAGGAATATATTACCAGTCTATCATGTTATATTTGAAATATTCTTCCATATTATTTAATTTCTCATGAAATTGTCAAGTTTTCTTTTTTCTTTCTAAACTAATCATCTGTTTAATTTTTCAGTGTTCAACTTTGATGATAATTCTTTAGCTTCAGTTCAGGAATTGTATTTTTTCTCAATCCACTAAACAAATCCTTGCTTTGCCTTATAAATATGTTCATATATTATTGCAACTAGTATATAGAAACTAATTTATTGAGTACTTCCTTGAACTTTGGTATCTCTTTCTAAGCTAAGAAATTTGAAACTGTTCAACTAAGTAAAATTAATTTAGATATTTTAATGTTATACCTATTTACCTTAAAAAGTATCTTATAACTACTTATGAAAAATGTAAGATTGTATGTCCCACTTCAAATATTTTGCATCTATTTAAACACACTATGTTATAGCTTTCTTACTATTAAATGAAAGTAAGAATATACCTAGCTCATTTAGTTGAATGTGATTTAAATGAGAAATGTTAAATACCACAATGTCTGCCAAAAATTACTAATAATTGTTTACTTATACTTTCCAATAATGTTCTAAGATATATGTAATATTTATATAATAGACAATATTTTATCATGTTTGGGTAGGTGGAATATCAATACATACTTATTTAATTAAGCATCTTTAAACATACACAGGGAATGGCCTAAATAATCTCAGTGAAAATATTATGTTTCATTTTTTATTTTTTGAGGTAGGATCTCACTTGGTCACCCAGGCTGGGGTGCAGTGGTGCTATCATAGCTCACTGCAACCTCTGCGTCCAGGGCTTAAGTGATCCTCCCCTCCGCCCCCGAGTAGAGCAGACTACAGGTGCATGCCACCATATTAGGGTAGTTTTTGTATTTTTGTAGAGACAGGGTTTCACCATGTTGCCCAGGCTGGTAGACTTTATTTTAAAAATAACAGTTTTTCTAACGCCCAGATTTTTGTTTCTCATACATTCTTCGGTTAAACAAAAATCAAATCTCCTTAGAGATCTAGCTAATTTTAGGACTAAGGCATGGAATATAGCTTGAATAATATTGCAATGCTAAAAAATATGAAAGTAATTAAACACAAAAGTATGAGATTAAGTAAATGGAAGGAGCTCCCAATGATCAAATTTAGAATGATTTGAGCACCAAAATAAAGGAGTATTGATCAGTACCCAAAATATAAATATGTAAGAGTCCATACTAATGGAAATATATAATTGATTAAATAAATGAGAAATAATAGACATGTCTTTTTGTACTATAATCACAAATAACTTATTTGTACTTGAATGTAAGGAGGTGGAACAAAACTCCCCATCTCTTAAATTTGGACAGCAGATAGTGACTGGCTTTCAAAGAGTATGGCACGTAAACAGGGGGTTGTGGAGGGAAGAGCAGCTTTACAATGGAGAAATCTGACAATTGCTACCTCAGCCATGTGATCAAGGTTAACATCAACATTCACAGTCATGTTAATAACCTAAACTTTTGAAGTTTAGGTTAATAACCTAAACATATAAAATGATGAGAATGACACTTTTTGTCTCTCATCTTCCTTTCAAAAGTGCATTTTCCAAGTCTAGTCATCAAAAAATTACCAGACAAATCCCAATTGACAGACATTCTAAAAAATACTTGACTAGAATTTCTCAAATCTGTTAAGGTCATCAAAAGCAAGAAAAGTCTGAGAAACTTTAAAAACGAAGAAGAAGCCTAAGGAAATATTACTTCTAAAAGTAATATGGTATCCTGGAAGAGATCTTGGAACAGAAAAAAAGACATTAGCTTAAAACTAAGGGAATAATCAAGCTACCAATGACTTTCTTCACAGAATTGGAAAAAACGGCTTTAAAGTTCATATGGAACCAAAAAAGAGCCCGCATTGCCAAGACAATCCTAAGTCAAAAGGACAAAGCTGGAGGCGTCACGCTACCTGACTTCAAACTATACTACAAGGCTACAGTAACCAAAACAGCATGGTACTGGTACCACAAAGAGATATAGACCAATGGAACAGAACAGAGTCCTCAGAAATAATACCACACATCTACAGCCATCTGATCTTTGACAAACCTGAGAGAAACAAGAAATGGGGAAAGGATTCCCTATTTAATAAATGGTGCTGGGAAAATTGGCTAGCCATAAGTAGAAAGCTGAAACTGGATCCTTTCCTTACCCCTTATACGAAAATTAATTCAAGATGGATTAGAGACTTAAATGTTAGACCTAATACCATAAAAACCCTAGAAGAAAATCTAGGTAGTACCATTCAGGACATAGGCATGGGCAAGGACTTCATGTCTAAAACACCAAAAGCAACGGCAGCAAAAGCAAAAATTGACACATGGGATCTAATTAAACTAAAGAGCTTTTGCACAGCTAAAGAAACTACCATCAAAGTGAACAGGCAACCTACAGAATGGGAAAAAATTTTTGCAACCTACTCATCTGACAAAGGGCTAATATCCAGAATCTACAAAGAACTCAAACAAATATACAAGAAAAAAACAAACAACCCCATCAAAAAGTGGGCAAAGGATATGAACAGACATTTCTCAAAAGAAGACATCCATACAGCCAACAGACACATGAAAAAATGCTCATCATCACTCGCCATCAGAGAAATGCAAATCAAAACCACAATGAGATACCATCTCACACCAGTTAGAATGGCAATCATTAAGAAGTCAGGAAACAACAGGTGTTGGAGAGGATGTGGAGAAATAGGAACACTTTTACACTGTTGTTGGGATTGTAAACTAGTTCAACCATTATGGAAAACAGTATGGCGATTCCTCAAGGATCTAGAACTAGATGTACCATATGACCCAGCCATCCCACTACTGGGTATATACCCAAAGGATTATAAATTACTCTACTACAAGACACATGCACACGTATGTTTATTGCGGCACTATTCACAATAGCAAAGACTTGGAATCAACCCAAATGTCCATCTGTGACAGACTGGATTAAGAAAATGTGGCACATATACACCATGGAATACTATGCAGCCATCAAAAAGGATGAGTTTGCGTCCTTTGTAGGGACATGGATGCAGCTGGAAACCATCATTCTTAGCAAACTATCACAAGAAGAGAAAACCAAACACCGCATGTTCTCACTCATAGGTGGAAACTGAACAATGAGATCACTTGGACTCGGGAAGGGGAACATCACACACTGGGGCCTATCATGGGGAGGGGGGAGGAGGGAGGGATTGCATTGGGGAGTTATACATGATATAAACGTCATGCACATGTACCCTAGAACTTAAAGTATAAAAAAAAAAAAAAAAAAAAAAACTAAGGGAATAAAAATAAAGTACAGACATTAGTTAATACTATCAACATTGGTTCACTTGTTCTGACAAATGTACCATAGTAGCATAGGATATTAATACAGGGGAAACTTGTTATGGAGTATACAGAACCTCTCTGTACTATCCTTGTAACTATTCTGTAAATCTAAAGCTAGTCTAAACTAGAAGTTTAATTAAAAAATAAACAATTGCAAATAATTTCTGATTCAAAATATTTTACATTAGGCTGGACATAGTGGCTCATACCTGTAGCCCCCTCACATTGAGAGGTTGAGGCAAAAGGATTGCTTAAAGCCAGAAGTTCTAGACCAGTCTGGCAAAAAAGCAAATCCCTGTCTCTAAAAAATAAAAAGGAATGGGCGTGGTCGCTCACGCTTGTAATCCCAGCACTTTGGGAGGCGGAGGTGGGCAGATCACCAGGTCAGGAGATCGAGATCATCCTGGCTAACACAGTGAAACCCCATCTCTACTAAAAATACAACAACAACAACAACAACAACAAATTAGCCGGGCGAGGTGGCGGGCGCCTGTAGTCCCAGCTACTCTCGGGAGGCTGAGCCAGGAGAATAGGGAGAACCCGGGAGGCAGAGCTTGCAGTGAGCCGAGATAGAGCCACTGCACTCCAGCCTGGGTGACAACGAGACTCTGTCTCAAAAATAAATAAATTATATATATATATATATATATATACACACACACACACACACACACACATACATATATATATACACACACACATATATATATACACACACACATACATATATATATATACACACACACATACATATATATATATATATATATATGTATTTTTTTTTTTTTTAAAGGAAAAATGAGCCAGTTGTGGTGGCATGCTTGTGGTCCCAGCTACTCAGGAGGCTGAAGCAGGGGGATTGGTTGAGCCCTTAAGTTTGAGGCTTCTGTGAACTATTATTGTGCCACTGTACCCAAGCCTGGGTGACAAAGTGAGACCCCATCTATAAAATAAACAAATAAAAAACAGTAACAGAAGAAAACCTAAAACCAAAACCAAAATATTTTCCATTAAAACAAAACAGAATTTGTAAAGCATGAATAGAAATGTTAGGTAATCATGATTATTTTAACCTTCATATACCAAATACTAAATATTTTAATCTATGAATTATAAAGAAAAGGATTCTTCAGTTAATGTAGTGCCTTAGCTTTATATGGTACATTAACATGTTCAATGGAACTGTACATAAATAAAACAAAAAAAGCAAAAACAAGGTTAAATTATTTTAAAATGCATGCGCCTAATAATGTATAATATTTTTCTAGTAATCACATCACATAAATTTATACTGTAGATACCCTATCCTAGAGATAAATATATTCTAATTCAGTTTATATTCTTATACATCTTTCAGCTAGAAACATGCCTTGTATATCAGAAGCTGGATACATGTTTATCTTTTTCTTTTGCTCCTAGGCATAGGCTTAATTATCTTGTATTTAGATGAGACCATGTGAATGAATTCTGACCAACAGAAAATCAATAGTAGTTTTTATCTTGCAATGTGGTTCATAAAAATAGCTCACAATTTTTAACTTTTTCATTTCTTCTACATTCTTGTTGGAAGGGAGTTGCCTGAAAAACTAGAGAAAAGCCAGAAGATGGAAGGTCCCTAATTCTTACATAAAAAGATATTCATGGACCAGGAATACCCCTATTATACTGAGAGATAAGAAAACAAGTTAATTTATGAGTTGTTATTGTGCTAAACCACTAAGGTTAAGATACTTGGTTCTTACAGCAACCAGCATTGTTAAGAATTACTCTTTGAATGCTAGTAGCAAAGACTTTCCTTGAATACTTCACTAGAATTGATTTTTATATTGTTATAAATACAATTTTTGAAAAAGTGTATAATCCATTTATGAATTCAGTTTCTATGCAAAAAGCACAAATAATTTCCTTTTGTAAAACTTAGTAACTCTTTGTTTTCTGTTTTCTGTTTAAATTTGCTCTGAGCCTGTTAGTAATTTCATAGTCTTTTTCCCAAAGAAAGAAAAATAATACACATAACCAGTGTAACTCCAGGATGACACATTAAAATCACAAGATTAAGTTGGTAAATTTTTGGTTGATTCAGTAATTTGATAAGTATACTTGTTTGGAATTCAGTAGATACACGTTAGCAAAATATGTCCTGTGGGAGAATATCCAGGCCTTTACCTGTTTTGTGCCTCTCAGAAACACCACTATATTCATTAATTTATGTATGGTGGATGGCTGCTTCAGCCATAGATACAGAGTATATGTTCTCTTTGCTTGCAAATGCTAAATTATTTACTATCTCGTCCTCTATAGAAAACATTTGCTGACCCCGATATAGAAAATGCTCAAACAATAACCTATTTTTTAAGCTAATTGTGGCGTTTGTTGATAGAGTCCAAGTTTTATCTATTAGATGTTTATTTGCACAAACATGTATTTTGATAAAATGATATCTATCATCTTCCTTTTTATATAAGAAATAGGTGACTCTGCCCCATTGTACTAGGTTAAATTCATAACTGTTTTCATTTTGAGTAAAATTTGTAGCATAATAATATATAACTTTATGAGTGTATGCATTTATGAATTTGAAAATTTAAAGAATATATACAGTCACTGTTTAGCAAATACATGAAATTGTAACATATGGTGCCTTGAGTGTTTTTCTGAGAATTTATCCTAGTTCAAACATTTTGTCATTGATAGAAGTTATGTTTTATTACTAGTTATAACTTTTTAAAGCACATACTGGAAAAAGGAATTTGTCTGAAAAGGGGATTGTGCTTATATAGTCCATTTATGGGAACAATAGAGAATAATTAGAAAAATCTTGGTGTAATTACTTCTGTGGAGCTGAATAATGCAGTGTTTTTATGCATGTTAGTTTCTAGTACTAAAATTACAGAGCCTCCAAAAATAGCATAGCTTTCATACAAAATGTTATGAATGCTGTATATCTTTTTTGATATCTGTGGAATCTTTTTTCTTCTGTTTTAAAAAGATAAATAAATATGGAAAATAAATCCCTTAATACAGTTCTTTTTCCACGAAGTGTTCATCCACTGGCCTAAGTGGTTAGCTTTGATTTAATCTGGCTCCCTTTCAAATTCTAGTCTTAGAATCTGAACTTAGCAAATAAATTTCAAATATATATTTCTTTTTGAAGGAAAGGGTATTTTCATTTTGTTTTCTGTTTACTATGGACAAATTTTTTGAAATGAATAAAAATTTTAATATGTAAAAATGAGTTTTCACTTTCCCTGATATAATTATTATAATATACCTGAACAAAACCTCATATTTTTCATGTAACAAAGCATGATACAGAATGCATACACATTATCCATGTTTGGATACCACAATTTTCTATCTTAATTAAAATAAGAAGATACAAGGAAGTCATTTCTAATAAGCACTATTGTCATTAACCTTTCTATTGTCATGACCAATGATTGCTTTCTGAGGCACTCTTTATTAAAACCCTCTATGCCCAACACTTCCAAAAATGAATCGTGATATAAATTTGTCTTGATATACAAAATGTATTAAGTAGAGGATTTTTTGTTTTGTGTGTAAAGTAAATGAGATTAAATAATGCCTCAAAGTATAAATGGTCTTTCTACATAAGAAAAGTAATTAGTAAGCACATACATAAATGCACACACACATACAAACACACACATACAAACACACACACACACACACACACACACACATACCTGGGATTAAGCACACTTAGTCATCTTTCCCCCAGAACTAAATGGAGTTGTGTATGTGAAAAATCCTAGTTATAACTATTTCCTTAAAAAATATTATAATCAGTGCTAACCAATAAGGCAGCCCTTACCCAATCAACTATTTTAAATTCTAAAACTAATGTTCAAGAAACATAATGGAAGTAAAGAGAAGACACTCCATCTCAAAAAAAAAAAAAAAAAAAAGAGAGAAGATAACTGCCTACCATGTAAATGTTGTTCCTGACAAAATTGAGTCAGTGTCCTATTTACTAATGAAGTATTTAAAGAAACAAAGTATATTTGGAATAGGACTGCTTTCTTAGTGGGTAGAAAAGACCACAATACTCAAATTGTCTATTATTAATATTGCCTATTAATATATCAAGGATACTGTAATCTATACGAATTTAATGCTAGTACCTACAGAAAGGTATGATTCAACTCTCTGATTCTATGACTTTTTCTTTTTTTAGATTCCACATATAAGTGGGATCATGCGGTATTTGTCTCTTTGTGCCTGACTTAACATGATGTACTCCAGGTTCATCCAAGAGGAGGTATTGGGAAAAGGATACAAAATTTCAGTTAGATAGGAGAAATAAATTCAATATGCCCTGTATAACATGATGATTATAGTTAAAAACAATGTATTATATACTTAAACATTATTTACAGATTAGATTTTGTGTTCTCACCACCTCAAAATGTGTGTGAGGTAATACATGTGTTAATACATTCCATAATGTATACATGCATCAAAACATCATACTGAATGCTACATATATACATTTTTAATTTGTCAATTTAACAATAAAGTATGATTCACAATTCAAATTTTAAAATGAGAATTTACTGGCATCAAACTAAATTGTTCATGACTTTATAATTCATAAAATGAAACTTGTACATACTGAATTTCATTAAATGAGGGTGTTCTGGGGGAAAATAATGTTGCATATATCAATGTTAAAACAATCGTCCTTGTATTTCTGTCATGTATTGGTACTGAGAAATAAATTGTTACTCTTCTAAAATACAAAAGTTTTCAATAGCTAATACAAAAAAATAAGGCTTTGTCACAAATTATTGCTTGATTCTCAAGAAACTAAGTACTGAATAATGTCATTCTGATAAAGCTACATATAGACAAGTAAAATGAAAATAATGTTTGAGCAAATGTCTTATCTGCTAGAGCTTTAAAGATAAATGTCTCTAAATGTGTAGTAATTAATATAAAAAGCTGAAATGGTGATTAGCCTTTAAACATGTTTGCAAAAGAAAGTAAAGAAGAACAAAACTCAGCAAAATAAAAATGCTTAAGTGTGTTGGAAGCCAGAATAATAATGCTGCTTTCTGGATAGGACACTCTGTTATGGGAACTTGTAATTAGAAAGCAGATTTAAGTATATATTTTTAAGTGCTTGTGAAGTGAAAAAGACTGGAGTGCAGATAATGGAGCAATTAGTTTTTCAGCCTTCACAGGCCATATTCAGTCAGTCTTGTGTCAAGCTACAATGGGGAACTACAGATGCTGTAATTAAATGCTCCAGTCTACTCAATCTACAACTATACTAAAGATTCTTGGAGTATAAAATATTTTGGCTGGGCTACCCAAACAGCCATCTCTAATGTTCTGGAAATGTATTAAAGTCAAGTCCAGATCAATTTAGAATATTAACCAAAAGTCAATTAAATTTCTCTAATGAAAATGACAATATGTGTATTATTTTGGAGGAGTGGTCAAATAAATTGAATGAACTGTAAAATGCTGAGTCCATAATAAGATATTAATCCAATAGAAAAAAAAATGATTCATTAAATAGTTGAAATTAATTTTGTCTTTCATTTGTTCTGTCTAGCAATTAAACAGTAAATATGGAGCAAATATTGGTTTTTATTAGCAGTATTGTATTCTTCTTCCTGGTGATTAAATCATTACCTTTAGTTCAATGTAAGTGCTAACATGCTAAGGTTATTTTGACAGCAAGCATATAGGGAATCTGAGTTAAAGATGTGAATATTTCTATCGGCCATTTAAAACAATTTTTTTTGCTTCTTTTATTCCTTTCTCTTATTTTTATTTTAGATTCAAAGCTCTTTAATATGTTGGCTAAGTGCATATTTAATTATATTTTAATTTTATTTCCTGTTAATGGACCAGACCTATTTATTCCTTCTTCCTTTATAACCTATTGACTGCTCCATTTGGGTGGCTAATTATATTTGACTATATTTTCTGTAAAATTAGCATATCAAGTAAAAAAACACTGTAATTGACCATAAATATAAACATATTATATAGTTTTATCAACAAGTTAATGTGCAGCCCATCCCAGCTGAGTTACCTATTATGTGCAACAATAGGATGACAGGTCTGGCAAACTTAGAGAAATGCTTATCTATACTGTACATTTTATACTAATCATTTTTATTTGCATTACCAAAAGGAGAAAATATACTCCTGACACTCTAACAATGAGACAAAATTATAATTAAGTTAAAAATCACAGACAAGGATTGTTTGCAATGAATTCATAATACTCTGAAAGTTTTGAAAAATTGGAAATCACAATGCTATTGTTTTCTAAATGTGTACCTTTCTTAATTTCCAGCCCAATACTCACCCTTAAACTGTGATATTATTCAGCATTCTGTCCTCAACTTTTAAATGTTTTCACATATGCTTTTCAGATTGTTCAAATCTATTCAAATGTGTCAACCACCTATTTCCCAGCATGTGAAAAATGGTATTTTCCCTTTAAATTGAAAGAAGTATGTGTTGATAAGTTCTAAACTGCCATGCATATCCTAGTATTACACATGTTCCTGTAATAAATTTAAAATAAAATAGGGAGCAGAGACAACAGAAATTGTGAGAATTCAAAGCACTCAAAGACTTTCAGTTTGGCTAAAATTACTCTGAGAGCATGAAGCTGGAGTTTTAACAGAATTCAAACCAGAACTGTCACCCAAGGAATATTAGGGGCAATGGGAAGTTATTAACCTGGGGAAAAATTAATCAAATATAAATTTGGGGAGATTATTCTAAATTATAAAGTAGAATTTGATTTTTTCTTCTTTTGAATGAATTTTCTTTTGTGTATTTGAGATTTACAACGTGATTCATGGGATACATATAGATAATAAAATGGTTACTATAGCAAAGCAGATTAACACATCTGTCATCTCACATGGTTACTTTTCTTTCTGTGGCAAGTCACCTAAAATCAATTTATGGCACACTGGAAAGAGAAAAAATTAAGTGCTTGCAGTAGTCAAGCTGTGGTCTATTGCAGAGGCATGGAAACAGGGCTTGAGTTAGGTAGTTGGATAATTTCAGGAGATATTTAGGTTACAGACAAAATAAGTTAGAATGTTGTGATATTGAGATGTGTAAAGTAAGAAAAAACAAGAAGACTATGTTCAGTTTCCTAGGTCAGATAAATGGATTATTGCTTTAGGGCAACAGGAGTGGAAGAAGCAATTTAATGAAGGATCAGCAGAGCTTCAAGCATACTGAATCTGTCAGATGGTAAATTATTAAAATCAAGGTTTACTTTAAATAATCCTAGTATGTGCATCTGAAGCATAGGAGAAAGTTCTGGAAGGACTATAGTTTTATAAAGCATCAGTCAAAAACAAGTATATATGGAATGGTCCAGTTTTTTCATAGGACTGGTTACTAAGAAATACTAAAATGTAAAGGCTGGTTGGGGAAAGGGACACATAATGAGAAGCCAAAGGTGAACACAAAAGATGGGAGAGTTCCAATTAGGAAGAAGTAGTAAGAAAGTCCTAAATAGGGTTGGACAGTTGTGTGATTTGGTGTGAAAATGATCTAGAAAACTATTACTAAAGTGGCCTTGGTAAACTTCACAAGAAGAGTTTCAATGGAGTTTAGTCATTGACAATGATATATGTGGAGCTGTACAGATGAAATGAAAAAGTGGCGATAGTAACACTAGATTCCTTCTTGAAAATATTTGGTAGAAAAGTGGTAAGGAGAAAAGAGGCTAAATAGGGGAAATATGAACCAAAAGCAAGATTTGTTCATCAAAATGTTACGGTCTTAAGGGACGTATGGCTATCTTCCATTAGCCCTTTCAGATCTACTCAATGTCCAAGAAGCTACACTACATGACCCGTATTTTTCACACTTTCTTTTGAATTTGGCAAATGGGAGACCCGTATTTTTCACACTTTCTTTTGAATTTGGCAAATGGGAGACCCGTATTTTTCACACTTTCTTTTGAATTTGGCAAATGGGAGCCCCAATATGAAATAAGAGGAAGGGAAGAGATAGATGCAAATACGTTTATTACCTCATTTTCCTCTGTGTTTTACCACAAGGTGGCTGTGCCCCTCCACTGATCAGCTCATCTTCCCTATGGCAGTGGTCTCCACACAGCTCCTCTGCCTTAGGTTCTATCACCAGCTACCTCCACTCAGCTCTTTAGTGGCAGAAAAGATCTCATTCTATTTCTGGTGGTTTCCACATGCCCTGCCACACTTTGTAAGTAGTCCCTTATTAAATTCCCCACACATTTCTGAGTTCAATTGCATCATCTCTTGCCTGCTAGGATCCAATCACACTTATTAATCCTAATGTATGCATAAGAAGATATTAGAACAGAAGTAGAGACTGAATCTTCAGGATGTAAAGAAGATAATTAACATAGAGGGCAGTGGAATGTGGTATGATGGTAATCTACAAATCTGATGATAACATTAAATTAAAATGTCATCTTAAATATAAATGGCCATAGATTTAAATGTGAAACATATGATCATAAATATTTTAGAAGAAAACATAAGAGAAAATATTTGGAATTTAGAGCTGTTCAAAGAATTCTTAGATTTGAAACATAAAACAGGATCCAGAAATGGAAAAAAAACAATAAATTGGACTTTGTCAAGATCGAGAGGGATGAATCTGTTGTTCTTTGGTAATAAAGTAACCAAATACAAAGTATAGATGGAAATATAGGTAAGACTAGAGGTTTTACTGGTAGAAATTTGAGGGAGTTTTATGATGGAAGTCATGTTCTCTGAAATTTAGAGGTATGGTTATATTCTGTGAGTGACCAGAAAAATGACAATTTATAATTCAAGGAGAATATATTAGTCTATTCTCAAAATGCTATAAAGAATTAGCAGAGACTGGGTAGTTTATTTAAAAAGAGGATTAATTGACTCACAGTTCTGCAGGCTGTACAGGAGGGATGGCTGCAGAAGCCTCAGAAAACTTAAAATCAAGGCAGAAGGTGAAGGGGAAGCAAGCGCAACTTCACATTGCATGGCAAGAGGATAGAGAGAGTGGGGCAGGGGCGAAGGTGCCACACACTTTTAAATGACCAGATCTCCTATTAACTCAAAATGAGAGCTCACTTATCACAAAGGGGCTGGCTCAAGCCATTTACAGGGCATGTGCCCCCATAATATAAACACCTTACACGAGGTTCCTCTCCAACTTTGAGAACTCAACATGAGTTTTGGGTGGGGACCCAGAGCCAAACCATATCAGAGAGTATAAAACATTTCACATTTAAATGAATGTACATTTTCCTGTATGCTGGTGATAGTCTCTATCTCACTTGAAAATGATTCTCCTCACCACATTTTTCTTTAGGAGTTGCTACTTTGGTTAGAGTTAATATCTACCCTAAACCAGATCACATATTATTTTAGGGATCTTGAATGAAGAATTTGGGAAAATGTTGCTCAGACTTTATTTGACATTGACCATATGAAACATGAATTTACAATTACTGACAAAAGGAAGTCCTCAAGTTGGAAGAAAAAAAGTTCATAGAAGTTTAGAATCATAACAATAATAAGGAAAGCTATAAAAAGACAGACAAACAGATGTGGCAACGTTATAGTCCTTAACGTACCTGAGCCGAATGCACTTCTACTCTCATGATTTGCTACTGGAGCTAATAAATGTCTCACTGTACCAGTGTTGATTCTACTAAGGTTCTGTCTCTGTTCCCTTAAAGAGTCTTCCATTATAAAATGTAGGCACTATTGAAGTCCAGTTCACACATTTCTTGACATCAGTCTTCAAACTTGTGTGGTTTTTCTCTATCATTGCTCAGTAGCCTAAAAGGAGTCACATAGAATTAAAAAGTTAGAGTAGTCCAGCATTGAGGAAATAAAGATAAAATAATAGGTTCTTTGTGTCAGTGAATAACAAGGGGAATGTAATCCCACCTCTTGAGTCTGAAGTACTATTGAAACAGGTTTTAATGAAGCAATAAGGTAAAAGTATATTCAACAAATAATATAAGAAAGGTTGTTAATAACCAAAGGGTGAGTTTGTGGTGCTATAACAAATCTACCAACTACATCCCTAGCTGTTTAACCCTAATTGTTAAATTCTAAACACATCTACAACTACCGGCTACATCCTTAGCTGTTCTATGGCTGTTCTAGAGCCAAACCCTCTAAGTCAATTAAACCTCTTAGCAAATATTTCAGAGTCCATATCTTAAATTCCATAGACTAAGTGGCTTATAAACAGCAGAAACATATTTGTCATAGTTCTGGAGGCTGCAAAGTTGAGCATCAAGGCACCAACAGTTTTGGTGTCTGGTACCAGCTCACTTCCTCATAGGTGGTTATCTTCTCACTGTAACCTCACATGGCAGAAGGGATGAAAGATCTCTCCTATAAGGACTGTAGTGTCTTTTATAAGGACTCAAATTTCTTACACACCTCAGAAATTATTCATGAGGTTTTCCCTCTCAGAATGTCATCATACCCTGAAGACTCCATCTCCTAAACCTTCACATTGGAAATCAGGTTTCAACATAAAAATTTAGGGCTGTGGAGTGTCACAAGCATTCAGACTACAGCAGGATACAATGGCAAGGTTTTGGAAGACTATCACAGTGAGATGTTGATTCAAGTGAGAAGCGCCGAGTTAAATGGAAATAAATGATTTAGAAAGCATTGCACTATTAAAAATGTATTTTGTCAGAGATAAAAGTGTTCAGAAGATATTGTGGACTTAGAGCACACACACAAAATGGCAAACACTAATCATGGAGGCTTCTGGCAATGGTGGAATAGCATATAGAAAAACCATTCTTCAGATGACAATTGTAAACTCTAAACAAATAATGAAAACAACAGTTTTAAGACACTAAAGAGTTACCAGAAGCAGGCAGAATTTAAGGAGGGGTCAAGCTTTGAAAGAAAGAAGCTCTGCTGGGTAAAATGTGTATTTCTATTGCTTTTCACCTGAGGATTACCTTCAGTCTGATATGTATGGGCAGTGAAAAGAATAGGAGAAAACTGCAATTTTAAGTGTATGAAGAGTCACAGGACAAGTTGAGGCTCCCAGAATGGCAGAAAAGTGAAGGGACTAGGGAATTCAAGAAAGAAGGACACCACATAAGGAAGAGTACCAAAATACAAATTGTACAAATCCTTTGTCAATGCCTGAATGACACAAATGTAGGGAATCTCAATTTTCCCCAGTGAAAGCAACCACTGAAAGTATGAGGAGCTGAGTGGTTGTGGCTGTTTACAAACACATTGAGGTGGGATATAGCATTTGAGTTCAGATGTGATAACATCTTTCTATAATAAATAACATTATTGTTTAAAGGAAGAAAACAGAATCCAGAGACAATGCAACATATAAGTACGATGTCAAGAATATAATGAACTATTACTAGAGAGACTTCATCCTCAGAATATTTTCACTATAGTAAAATTACTAGAAGAAAACATAGGCGAAAATCTCCACAAAATTGGATTGGGAAAAGGATATTTTGTATACGACTCCAAAAGCACAGGCAACAAAGGCAAAATTAGACAAATAGGATGGAATCAAGGTAAAATCTTCTGCATGGCAAAGCCAACAACAAAATGAAGACAACCCACAAAAAGGAAAACAATATTTTCAAACCATACATATGATAAGGAATTAGTATCCAAAATATATAAGGAACAGAAACAACTCTATAACAAAAAACATACAACTTGGTTGAAAAATGGACAAAGTATCTGAACAGACGTTTCTCAAAAGCAGACATAAAAATGGCAAGCAGATACATTTAAAAATGCTCAGCATCACTAAGCATGAGGGAATACAAATATTATAAAAACCACAATGAAATACCACTTTACTCCTCTTAGCATGGCTTTTATTATTATCAAAATGTGAAAAATAAGTGCTGTTGAGGATGCGGTCAAAAGGGGGAACTTACACATTGTGGGAATGTAAGTTACTAAAGTCATTATGAAAAATGGTATGGAGATTCCTCGAAAAACTAAAAATAGAACTAGCATATGATCAAATAATTCCATTTTTGAGTACGTGTGCAAAGGATATGAAATTTGTATGTTGAAGGGATATTTGCATGCTCACATCATGGCAGCATTATTCACAATGGTCAAGAGATGGAAACAACCTAGGCATCTGTCAATGGAAGAATGGATAAATAAAATGTCATATATATGCATAATGAAATATTAGTTAAAAAGAAAAACTTTTGTGACAACATTGACTAACCTATAGGGAGACCATTATGTTAAACAAAATAATCCCGGTACTGAAAGAAAAGTACCAAATGATCTCACTTACATATGAAATCTAAAAATGTTAAACTCATAGTAGCAGAGAGCAGAATAATGCTTACCAGAGACTGAAGGAGGGGTGCAGGAGGGAATTAGGAATTGTTGATAAAAGGGTACAAAGCTTCAAAAAGAGGCATAAGATTTGAAATCTATTGTGTAGCAGTGTAACTACAGTCAATGATAAAGTACTTTAGATTGCCATTAACATAATCCATTTAGAGTTAATTTGTACTATTGCACATAGATTTAAAAATATTATACCACTGTAGTTCCATTTACTTCATTTACTGTAGTAGTGTCATATTTATTACACTTATGTTATTTATAAGTGCCACAATTTGCCGTTATAAAATTTGCTTTAAACAATTACTACATGTGTATGTTTCAAAATAAGCAAAAGCAAATTTCAAATTTCTCCCCATAAAAAATGATAGGTAAATGAAGTAATAGATATATTAGCTCAGTTTAATGACTGAACTTTGTATATGTGTATCAGAACATCACATTGTATCCCATAATGTATACACTTATAATTTAACAATTAAAAATCACAGTAATTTTAAACTATAGAAAATAATCAAAAGATATCTAAATTTTCAGGCCATCCCCATTCTATAGGAGAGTCAGAAGTTGAATTTTCACAAGACTCTCAAGAAATTTAGTACACATTCAAGCTTACATAGTCATAATTGAGGCCAGTGCTTCTCAAAAGAAATAAATTATAATGTCAGCCAAATGTGTAGTTTTAAAATAGCTCATAAATATATATATAAAATAATTTTAATAGCATACATATTAAGATAAATAAAATCTTAAAGAAGTTCTTCAGCATAAAAGGAAATAACACCAAATGGAAACTTATAGAAAGACATGAAGTCTTTGAAAATGAAAAATATGTAGGCACATACACTAGAATATACAAAATGTGTATTTCTTTATTTTTTTAAAATACATGCAACTGTTTAAGATAAATTTTATAATGCTGAATTGTGGATTTATAAATAATAAGTATAACAAACATGATAATAGTATAGCAAATGGGGTAAATTGAACCATACTGGTGTAAAATTCTTACATTTGTGTGTAGTTGTGCAAATTATCTCTAAATGGATTAAGGAAATGGCATTCTAAAGAGCAACAAGTACAAAATAATGTAAAAAGGGATGACAATACCAATGAAATAATAAAAATATTTAATCAAAAAACAGAATCAAGCCTGTAATCCCAGCACTTTGGGAGGCCGAGACGGGCGGATCACGAGGTCAAGATCGAGACCATCCTGGCTAACACGGTGAAACCCCGTCTCTACTAAAAATACAAAAAACTAGCCGGGCGACGAGGCGGGCGCCTGTAGTCCCAGCTACTCGGAGGCTGAGGCAGGAGAATGGCGTGAACCCGGGAGGCGGAGCTTGCAGTGAGCTGAGATCCGCCACTGCACTCCAGCCTGGGCGGCAGAGCGGACTCCGTCTCAAAAAAACAAAAAAAAAAAAAAAAAAACAGAAAATGAAAGCAAGAAAATTACAACAAAAAACAATAGGCCAATTAAAAAAAAGCAAATGATGGACATAAATTCAATGATCAAAATAATTCCATTGAATGTCAATGAACTCGACAAAAATCCAACCAAGGTATAGATTGTTCATCTGGATAAAATGGCCCAACTTTATTCAATCTATAAGAAATGCATGTAAAATATAAAGACATAGATAAGTTGTAAGAAAGACAGATACACTATTCAAAAAGAAAGCATAAAAATGTGATGATCTATATTCATATTAGAACAAATAGATTCCAGACCAGAAGTAAAAATGATTATCATAATACTAAAAGGGTCAGTTGATCAGTTACTCCAGTCAACAAAATGTGGGGCAACAGAACCATGCATACAATATGCAGATTCATGAGAAATAATAACAGGTTTTTATTTGTTAAGTCTGTAAGTAAGTCAGTTGTTTGTTACAGACAGAGACAATTGAAACAAGTTAGTACCTAGAAGTGAGATGCTACCGTAAATAAAACACTTTTGTGGCATTGAGACTGTTTTGGAAAGAGATCAAAAACATGGAAAATGTTAATGATGTCTGTAAGATCAGTGAGGAAATTTGTATTGGAGCTGGAGAAATGGAAACTGTGTTATATATTGACCAAATACTGGGACCACTGTTGCTTGTGCCAGTGTGAAAGATAGAAAATATACAGCATGACCTTATTAACTAGGCTGAAATTTCAGGACAAAATGTGGAAGTTGCCAAATAGCTTCATCTACGGGCCTATGATAAAACAGGAAATAAGAGATGAGTTAATGATGGGATTGTTTTTAACCAAAATTTAGAAAAAATATTTTTAACACAGGAGTAATGTGTTGAAAAATAAGATTCTTATTTTCAGACTTCCAGCTGGTAAAAAGTTTTCAAAATAGACTCAGAGCTATTATTGAATCCAGGACATTACCAGTAAAAGTAGGGTTCAGGTCAAGATCAAGGGTACATGGTTTTTAAACCCTTTGTTAAGACAAGAATCATCTAAAGCAGAGGAATGTAGACCCCTCATGTAGATAAAAATATTTTTAAATCCTAAGGATATATCTTAACTCTTACCTCGTGGTAGAGAGGAGATAATTCTGAGAGATTTCTGTGTCTCTCAGGAAGCTGGGTCTGACAGGAAGCTGGCTAAGAAAATTATTCACCTGCAACATGGGCCACTACTTATGGCTTGCAGAGGAAGGGTCACAGAAGTACTATGGACCAGTCTCTGCTATATACCTTTCTTCTTCTCTCCTTTTTTTAGAACATTTTTCTATTGTAGTATTTCTGTCTCTGCTTAACTTTACATATTGAGAATATGGATGAGCAGATAATTCATCTTAACTTTGTAAGTCTCTGAATCAAGAAAAACTGTACCCAAAAGTGAAAACAGAGAAGCTGTAGTAAATAGCCTCATCTGCAATCTACATCTGGACTTAATTTAAATAATACTATTCTAGATTTTAAGTGAATTCCAATGTGATAAGACATTTATGGGTAGAAAAGACTATAATTTTCTTATTGGGCATCTTAGTTATAGTGGCCAGAGATTGATCTGTGGCACATAATATCTAAAAATGACCATTTATCATCCCGCTTGATCAGCTGGGATTGATCAAACACTCTTCTGTCCATGCAGTTTTCTGTATGACTAGCTTAGGCTTCCTTACAACATGGCAACCTGGGGGTAATCACATTTTTTTAGAGCATTGGTTCTAAGCTAGAAATGACTTTGCCTTTCCAGGAGACATTTGGCAAAGCGTAGAGACATTTTTGGTTGTCAGGACTGGAGGAATAAAAGAGGCACTAAGTGAGTATACTATGTGCTAAATTTTTCCTCCAAAAATTCACATTTTAAAATTCTAACCCTCAGGTCATATCATAATGTAATATTATTTGTAAATAAAGTCATCTCAAATATATGTAATTAGTTAAGGTGAAGTCATATTTGAGTAGGATAGGTTTCTAATCTGGTATGACTGATGTGCTTATCAAAAAGGAAAATTTAGGCACCGACACAAAGGGATACCTCCATATGAAGATGAAAGCAGAGATTGGGGTGATGCTTCTACAAGTCATAGAATGACAGACATTATCATCAAAGCACTGGAAAACATGGGAGGAACATGGAAGAGATTTTGTCTCATAGTTCTCAGAAGGAATCAACTTTACCAAGACCCTAATCTTGGACATCTAGGTTTAGAGCTGTGAAACAATAAATTTTTGTTGTTTTCACCACCTATTTTGTTGCATAGCCTCGCAAATACAAGGTAGAGGTCAGGGATTCTTTATACATCTTACAATCAATAACGAAGTTTCATATAACTAAAAATTATCTGATAAAAGTGCCATTAATGGTGAAGTTAAGAACCTGGTAAGAAGCAACTATTTCAAGAGGAAAGAATCAGAAAGTGCAAATCTCTTAAGAGCCATCATCCAAAATTGGCAAAGTAACACTTCTGCAAGATTCTATCATGCAAACATTTCAGAGTCCATCAGATTCAAAAATGGGGTAATATTTATTTATTTGCTTGTCTATTTATCCATTTACTTTTTTACTACACTCTGCTATCTAGTAATGATTATTTATATTCCACTTACATGCAAAATACACCCTTTTTTACTAAGATACCAAAAGTCTTCCTCCATCATAGCATAAGACTTAGGTTGAGATTATAAATTAAACTTTCTAAAATATATTTTTATAATAACTGCAGAAGCGTAAAATATTTATGGTTAATATTTTTAAAAAGGAAAATGCAGAAAAATATAAAACATTGCGAAGAGAAATTAAATATATCTATAAGAATGCAAAAATGTAATCGCATCACATACTGGAAGCATGAATATAGTTAAGATAATTCATAGATTCGGTGTAATCCCTCTTCTAATGCAAGTAGTGTTTTTAAAAAATTGACATGTGTTTTAAGATATAGAAATGTATAAGCGTATAATGGCCAATAAATCTCTTAAATACAAGAAAAAGTTGAGAAATTGTACCATCTGATTTTACAACTTAAAAACGGTTTTATTTGAAAAATAAAAAGACACTTTGATCAATGAAAGTGAAAATTTTCAGATATAGAACCACATTTATACAATTAATTTATTTTCAACAAAGTATCCAAAGCACTTCAATAAGAAAATAAAAGTCTTTTAAAAAATGATAGTGGAAATGGTAGATATTCATACGGAAAAAATGATATTGACCTCTACCTCACATCATACACAAAGACACTAATTTTAGATGATCATCAGTCTCTATGTAAAACCTAAAACTATGAAGATTTTAGAAGAAAATGTAAAAGAAGTTCTTTGTTATCAAGTAGTAGGAATTTTTTTTATTAGGACATGTAAAATAAGCAATAATCATTAAAAAATGGTAATTTAGACTAACCAAATTTAAAAATTTGCTCACAAATGATGCTATTTAGAAAATGAATAAGTATAAGAAAAAGTATTTACAAACACATACCCAGGACTTAAAGCAGAATATATCCAGAAAGCGCTTATAATTCACTAATATAAAACAAAATGAATATTTTTAAAATATTCATTCATACTAATATAAAACTAAAAATGAAGTGCAAATAACTGGAAACAACATTTTTATTGAAAGAAAAGTAACAAAGTCTTATTATGATTAATCATCAGAGAAATGCAAAACTACCCAAAAATGAATACTCCTCCAGAGTCTAAAATTAATTTAAAAAAATATTGAAAATGTGCAGTAACTCAAAGTCTCACACACTGTTGGTAAAAAGATAAAATTGTTGATAGGGAATCAAATAAAAATTTTAAAAAATTGAAAAATTTTGCAGATTATATTTAAAATTAAACATACACTTATCCTAAGAATAACAATTTATATAAACAAGTGAAATGAAAGTATTGTTCTATAAAAAGTCATTTACAAGAATGTTTATAGAAGTTTTATTTATTGTAACCGAGATTTGGAAACAAACAAGTATCTGTCAACCTGAAAATAAATAAGGACCTAGTGATATGTATGTACTATGTATAATGGACTATTACTCAGTGAAGGAAGGATTAAACTACTGACGTAAGACTCTCTCAAACATTATGCTGAACAAAAGATAAAAGGGACCTTTTGTAGGATTTCACTTTTTATTTCAAAAATAAGTAAAAACATTAAAAAAATTGTTACCCCAACGAACAATGTTGATTGGGAAGTGGATAGAAGTAATTTTTTGTTTATGAAAATGTATTTTATCTTTAAAAAATGTGAGTTTTAAAGGTATATGCATTTTTTAAACCCATCTAATCTACATATGTTTAGGATTATGCACTTACGTGTATATTTTAGCTAAGAACAGGATGATACTTTTTTTTTTTGACTAGTTTTGTTTTCTACAGTGGTTTTGGTTAGCAATTCTAAACCTTTTAGTCATGCATTCTTGAGCAAATTTATAGATATTGTTGAAATTAATGGAAACTAGATTTCTCATTGTTGGAGAAGGAATTACTAATATGGAAAGGAGAAGTAAAAGGCACCCTGAGGTATTGTTTATAAATTGGAGATATGAGTATAAACTCATGTTTTTTAATATACAGGCATATAAATATAAATATATGTAAATGCATGTATTTACCTATGATACTAGAATATTCCTAACACTTTGAATGATTGGATAAGACTGCATAGAGTTGACTCTTGAACAGTGTGGGAGCTAAGGGTACTAAAACTGCACAGTCAAAAATTTATGTATATATTTGACTCCTTAAATCTTAACAACTAATAACAAACTCTTGACTGGGAGTCTTACCCATAACATTAACAGTTGATTAACACATATGTGTATTTTGTATATTATAGGTATATATACCATATTGTTACAATGAATGAAGTAACCTAAAGAAAGAAAAGACTAAGAAAATCATAAGAAAGAGAAAATATATTTACTTTTTATTAAGTGAAAATAAATTATATAGGTCTTTTTTCTTTCCATTTTTTACTTTAGGTTCAGAAATTACATGTGCAGGTACATAATATGGGAAAACCGTGTGGCGTGGAGGTTTGGTGTGCAGATAGATTGTTTCATCACTGAGGCAATAAGCTTAGTACCTGATAGGTAGTTTTTTGTTCCTTTCCCTCCTCCCACCCTTGACCTTCAGGTAGGTCCTGGTATCTATGTCCCCTTATTTACATCTGTGTGTACTCAATGCTGAGCTCCCACTTAGAAGTAAGAATGTACAGTATTTGGTTTCCTGTTCTTGCATTAATTAAATTAGGATAATGGCCTCCAGCTCCATCCATATTGCTACAAAGAATATGATCTCATTCAGTTTTATGTCAGTTTCATATTCCATGGTATATTTGTACCACATTTTCTTTATTCACCCCATCATTGATAGGCATTTAGATAGATTCCATGACTTTGCTATTAGGAATAGTGCTGCAATGAACATACATATGCATGCATCTTTATGGTAGAACAATTTATATTCCTTTGGGTATATACCCAGTACTGGGGTTGCTGGGTCAAATGATAAATCTGTTTTAAATTCTTTGAGAAGTTTCCAAACTGCTTTCAACCATGGCAGGACTAACTTATATTCCCACCAGCAGTGTATAATTATTCCCTTTCCCCAAAAGCTCACCAGCATCTGTTTTTTTTTTTTTTTTTACTTTTAATGATAGCCATTCTGAGTGGTATGAGATGGTATCTCATTGTGGTTTTGATTTGCATTTATCAAATGAATAGTGAAGTTGAATATTTTTTATAGATTTGGTCATGTGTACGTTGTCTTTTGACAAATGTTCATGTCCTTTGCCCATTTTTAATGTTTCTTTTTTTTTTTTTGCTTACTAATTTGTTTAAGTTCCTTATAGATTCTGGATATTAGACATTTGTCAGATGCATAGTTTGCAAGTATTTACTTCCATTTTTTAGGGAATCTGTTTATTTGGTTGGAAGTTTTCTCTTTAATTAAGTACCATTTGTCAGTTTTGGGTTTTGTTACAATTGCTTTTGGTATCATAATGAAAATATTTTATTTTCCAGGGCCTGTATTCAGAATGGTATTTCCCAGTTTTTTTTCTAGGATCATTATAGTTATATATACTATATATATATATATGTGTGTGTGTGTGTGTGTATCTTGAATGGTTATGTCTTCTTGTTGAATTGACCCATTTATCAATGTGTAATGCCCTTCTTTTATTTTTGTTGGTTTAAAATCTGTTTTGTGTGAAATTAGAATGGCAACCTCTGCTCTTTTTTATTTTCCATTTGTCTTATAGAATTTTCTTCATCTCTCTAGTTTGAGGTTATGGGTGTCATTGCATGCAATATTGGTCTCTTAAAGGCAGCATACAGTTCGGTCTTATTTCTTTATCCACTTTGCCATTCTTTGCCTTTTAACTAAGACATTTACCTATTTACACTCAAGGTTAACATTGATATGTGGATTTGATCCTGTCATTTTGTTGTTAGTTGTTATGCAGACTTGATTGACACTATAAAGCAGCCCCTGAGGATTACTACCAGGTCCATGGCTTTTTCTTCTCTGGCCTCCTCAACGTTAAGCACCTGCTGTGTTGGAGGAATCAAGGTGTGCCTTGTCCACTGGCAACAACACCACAATGGAATTTGTCAGCCAATGTGCTTCACTGGAGCAGTGGCAGTGGGATCTGTTTGTGCATGCATGCCAGCAGCAATAGTGGTACAGTGGAGTACATGCATGTGGACAGGGTGCTCAGGGGATGCCATGAGTTCTGCCTACACAGGTGCCAGAAAATCAGTGGGAGTGCTACAGGTGAGTGTGTGCCAGCATAGTGGTGGGGGAAGGCTGCAGTATGGGGAGGCTGTGGGTAGGTGGGTGCATGCTGGTGGTAGTCTGTCTGCAGAAGCTCTCTCATGGTTAGGCAGGATCTGTCAACAAAGGACCTATGGTGATGGCCACCAGGAAGCACCTGGTTGGGCATCTGATGCTGTGCTGCAAACAGCATCAGCCAAGCAGGGACCCTGGGAGTGGCTGGCAGCGAAGGGAAAGCCCAGATCCCACTGGTTCCATATTATTGGCAAGATCACCCTGCTTTGTCCAGGTCTGACAGTCATCAAAGGCTACAGACACTTAGGGGAGTGTGGCCAGACTTGGGGGATGTACATCTCTAGCTGTTCTCCAGCTGTTCTTGAGCCAAACCCTCTAGACTCCACACAGGCTGGCGGTCTGACCTTTCTAAACAGCTCTCCTTGTCAGCTCAAATGTCCACAGTGGCCACGGGGTATCCTGAAGCTAGCATTCTGGTGTTCCATAGTGAGAGTGGGCTATCCTTGCCTATTTATCTCACCCCTTCCCTGGGACCCATTGGCACCAGGAATGAGTCCTGGTACTCAGCAGGCCAATGCAGAGATTGCAAGTTGCTCCCTCTTCAGCCCAGGGTATTCATCTTCTTTCCATCCACTCTGAATGCCTTTCTTCCAAAGACCTTCATACAATGTGCCAGTCTTCTTAATAGTCTGGTTTCTTGCTAGAGATGCTCTTTCTATCTGCATTTAGTAGGCTGCCTTGGCTCCTTCTCCTCTTGTGAAGTTCTTCATTGTCATCATCTTCAAGTTGAATAGGCTTAGGAGAAGGAGGAGGAGGAGAGGTTGGTCTTGCTGTCTTAGGGGTGGCAGAGGCAGAAGAGGTCAAGGAAGTAGAAGGGGAGGCAGGAGAGGCAGGCACACTCCATGTAAATTTTATTGAAACACTTTGCATATAAATAAACCCATGTTGTTCAAGGGTCAATGGTTTATCAGTATGAATCTGATATGTGGGTATATGTGTCCATGTGTATTTTATATAATTCTACAAAGTATGTTTCTGCATATAAATGTATGTATATCAGTATATAGACATAAATATATACATATATGTATGGACATATGCATACATACTCACACATGCACATATTTCCTATTTCCCTTTATAAGAGAATACTCTGATCACCTATATCTTGATTTCTTTTTTTTTTTTTTGAGATGGAGTCTGGCTCTGTCGGCCAGGCTGGAGTGCAGTGGCCGGATCTCAGCTCACTGCAAGCTCCGCCTCCCGGGTTCCCGCCATTCTCCTGCCTCAGCCTCCCGAGTAGCTGGGACGACAGGCGCCCGCCACCTCGCCCGGCTAGTTTTTTTTGTATTTTTTAGTAGAGACGGGGTTTCACCGTGTTAGCCAGGATGGTCTCGATCTCCTGACCTCATGATCCGCCCGTCTCGGCCTCCCAAAGTGCTGGGATTACAGGCTTGAGCCACCGCGCCCGGCCTATATCTTGATTTCTTAATATCATTCTCTACTTAATGGAACCATAACTTTTTATAGAAAAGATAAATTTCAAGCCTAGAGCAAGGAAGTTAAAAGAGAAGGCTTACATATCTTTTTTGTGTTATAAATAAGTACTCAAAGAAAAATGAGAATAAACCAAAAGGACACAGGGGACAGCTCTACAGGTTTTCCACTGGCTAAGTATGAGGACATTTCAGCAGTAAAATAAATAATAAAGTTAATGGATTATAATTCACTGAATAATATGATAACTGATGATTCAATTCTTATATAAATGTATAATAAATTGAAAAATAGACAAATACTTAGGGAGGTATAAAGGCAAAACTCTTCCTTATAGTGGAAAATCGACATATACATGAAAGTAAGGTGGAGCTGGAAAATTATCAATGATTGCTAAACTAGTGGGTGAAAGGTTCTTTAACAAAACTATGTGTTTATACTTCTTAAATGACAAAATTATTCATTAAGTCCAAGGGGATAAGTTACATGATTTTGTTAATGGAATAACATGAAAAATATTAGAACAACCTAACTAAAAATGTCCACTGATATGCACTGAGGATACCATATTACTTCTGTTGTACTTCTTTCAAAGTTACACAAAACCTGAATTTGAATCAAAAGATGACATCCGATAAACCAAAATTGAAGGACACTTTTCAAAATTAGTAGACTATTATGGGCAAATTATACTAAAAATCTACTCTCAGCAATTTTTATGTGTACATTGTTATTAACTATAGTCAATAGTGCTGATTTTTGTAATTGTACTGATGATGTAAGAAATAACATTGTCCAGCACTTTGGGAGGCCGAGACGGGCGGATCACGAGGTCAGGAGATCGAGACCATCCTGGCTAATACGGTGAAACCCCGTCTCTACTAAAATACAAAAACTAGCCGGGCGAGGTGGCGGGCGCCTGTAGTCCCAGCTACTTGGGAGGCTGAGGCAGGAGAATGGCGGAAACCCAGGAGGCGGAGCTTGCAGTGAGCTGAGATCTGGCCACTGCACTCCAGTCCGGGCGACAGAGCGAGACTCCGCCTCAAAAAAAAAAAAAAAAAAAAAAAAAAAAAAGAAATAACATTGTTCTTAGAAAATACATACTGCAGTAATTAAGGATAAAGGTTCATAATATTTCAAACTTCCTCTAAAATGGCTCACAAAAAGAATTGTACGTGATATAGGTAATATACTCTATATTATTCTAGAAATGCATATAATATAGATAAGTAAACACAGAGATAAAATATTAAGGCAAATATAGCAAAATATCCCCAAACATTTTGGGATTCTGAGTAAAGTATTGGAGTTTCTTGCACTATTTTAATTTGTTTGTAAGCTTTAAGCTATATAAAAATAAAAAGTTAACAGAAATTGATCTTAATCCTCCATGATGAGCACTGCACACCTGTTAGTAAGATAAAAATTAAATAAATACAAAGCAAATAACAATAGTAAATGCTTGTGGTGCAGAATAACTCAAAGTGTGCTCATCGATGATGGGAATGCAGGATAGTAAAGCAGACTTTGGAAAGAAATATGGCATAATAATTTAGTGTGAATTAAGTATTCACTTACCATACAATCCAGCAGTCAAGTATTTACTCAAGTGAAATAAAGATTTTGTTAACCTAAAAACTTATATGCAAATGTTTATAGGATACATTTATATATATTCATATTCAGCTTTATGCATATGCACCAATAAATGCAAACAAACAACATGACTTACAACAGATGAACGGATAACTTCTAGTAAATAAATACAATGATATTTGGCACTAAAAAGGAACAAAGTGATTACTACAATACTGATGAGTCTTAAGTGCATTTTCTTGTATGAAAGAAGCCATACACAAAAGGTATCTGTTGCATGATTCCACTTATACAGCATTCAGGAAAATGCAGAGATAAATATCAGGATAGAAAGCAGATCAGTGGTTGACAGAAAGTTGAGATTGGGATTATTTTTAATGAGGCATTCAAGAGAATGTTCTGTGATGGGACATACATTTGTCAAAATCAATAGAACTCTACCCTGAAGAATAACTTATTGTACACAAATTGAAAATATCAACCAGGATGTTGGAGGGCTCAATAACAAAAAGCAGACTGTCACAAATAAATCCGACTTCATTAGAAGTCAGAATTATTAGAAAAGTTTATTAGAACTAGTTCATTAGAAAATGACGTTAGAAAAGTTAAGACATCACTAAATGATATGGAAAGAAAAGGAACCGATGTAAATAACTTTAGAAACAGAGTTTTGATTGACTACAGTAAGGTAAAAGCTAAAATAACTGTACAAAGACATCGTACTCTTTTGGGTAAATTTGTTTCTTACAGAGGTATAGATGTGCAACTCTGCAACTACTTTACATGTAAAAGCATAGTAAAGTATGTAAATAAATTATAAATAATGGTAGCCAAGCTTCTTACTGTCAGAAAAACACATTACAAATAGGCAAGAGGAAAAGGGTAGAACAAACCATGTGGTGACTATTTGACTGTTTAGGGTCAGCGATATCTAAATCGTTTTTTTTTTTCTCTCGAGACGGAGTCTCACTCTGTCACCCAGGCTGGAGTGCAGTGGCGAGATCTCAGCTCACTGTAACCTCTGCCTCCCGGATTCAAGCGATTCTCCTGCCTCAGCCTCCCGGGTAGTTGGGCTTACAGGGGCATGCCACCACACCCAGCTCATTTTTTTGTATTTTTAGTAGAGACGTGGTTTCACTGTGTTAGCCAGGAAGGTCTAAATCTCCTGACCTCATGATCTGCTTGCCTCAGCCTCCTGAAGTGCTGGTATTACAGGAGTGAGCCACCATGCCCAGCCAATATCTGAATCTTTACTTGTTTTTTGACAGTATTTTCCAAAATGCTAGGTAGACTTTGGACTGTGGTCTCCTAATGGATCTTCTAATACAGGGAGACAACACAGGCCCGTATAACATCCCCTGCCTTATTTGTAGCCCATTCATCTGTGCATAAACGCCTCACTACATGTTTGTCTTATGGTCATACCCCTGGTCTTTTTTCATGAGTCCCTTTGGCCTGGAATGAATTTCCTTCCTATTAGTTTTATACTTCTGTTAAGAAAGTTTAGAATTCAACAATTAACAACTCTAATTGTTAAATTCTAAACACTCTTCATTTAGTTATTTATTTTCTGGAGAATGCCTGCGGCGCAGTTCCAGGCTACAGTATTTAGAGCACCTGAATTAATTATGTTTTCCTAATAATAACCCTGTTTCATTTATTAAACTAACAGTGGATAGAGTTAATATAAACTATGTCATATTAGAAAGTCTATGTAAAGATTTCATAAATAAGTGACTGAAGAAGTCTTTTTAAATCTGTAAGAGAGGGACTAAATAATTACTAGAAGAGCATAGAAAAGTAACAACTGATGAAGAATGAGAGACACACAGAATTGAATAAAAAAATACATACGACAATTTAGAGTACCTTCAGACAGTTTAACTATTAGGAATTTTGTATTCATGGACTGAGTTTTAAAATAAGCCCTGTGTATGAGTGACTCACTGTATTAATCTTGAGAAAGTTGTATAGAAGTTTCTCTGCCCTGGGGAATCTTTTATAATTGTCGTCCTTTGTATCCCAGTGTACCCTTTATTGAACATCATTAAAACACGTATGCCACTCACTGACATCTGTTCTGTTTTCTAAAATTCAAGATTCATAAAGCAAGAAATTGTTTTGTTTTTCTTAATATTATTTATTTTTTTGAGATGATGTCTCACTCTTTTGCCCAGGCTGGAGTGCAGTGGGGCGATCTCAGCTCACTGCCACCTCTCCCTCCTGGGTCCAAGCAATTCTCTCGCCTCAGCCTCCTGCGTAGGTGGGATGAATGCATAGCTCTACCAGAGTACCAGTCTTACACCATGTTTCTTTACTGTGTATTTACTGAATAACATAATTATTTTCAATCTTTTTCCTACTTGAATAACATATATTCTCTAAATGCATAAACACAAATTAAATATAATAGAAAAATGGAGTTAAACATTTAGCATATCTCAAAGGATTCAGATTTATACATTCACTAAAATCCATTTGTTTAAAATCAATTCATTATCGTTATTGCAGAGATTTTAGTAGACATGATATGTGCTTTTTTCTGTATTGTTTTAAGTGGGGTGATATACAATTGCTCCATTTTTGACATTAGACTGTTTAAGTGTTTAATGGATTTGAGGGAAGTCAGAACTCTTAAAATCTGCTTTAGCTAAGTATGGTTTATCCACTGTACACTCTTGTGGGTAATGCATATTGATTTTCAATTTTATGATAGGTACAAATATACTCTGTAAAGTCTATTGAATAATCTATAAAATATTCAGAAGAACAGTTTTTCTTGGAAATTTAAATGTGAATTAGCTTTTCTCAAAATATAGTAATGTTTTTCATACATAAGAAGAGTTTCATTATATGAGAGTAAGGTAGAGGTATTTATCTGCTTCTATGTGATTCAATTTTAGGTTTTTACCTAAATTCACTACCCTTAATCACCCTAGTTGAGGATTTATGCCATGAAATTGCTGAAACTAATCATTTGACTGATGATAGTCCTCAGTGAAAGCTTAGAGGTATAGCTGACCTTTTTCAAGGTTATTTTAAAAAAAATCATTTTGAAACACTTTCAAACAATACCAAATGTTAGTTCCTAGAACATAATATTTGGTATTTTTTTAAAGCTACATGAATATATTGCTTGCAAAGAATCTGAAGAATTAAACAATATAATCTTATTTATCAAAACCTATTATTTCCAACTTTTTGGAAACTTAGTGATTGAATAAAAAGCAAAAGTGGAATTTATTTTTTATACATGAAAATGCCTACAATATCTTTGAGTTAAAAATACAATTTTGAAGAAGCAAAGCACACTCATGAAGCATGAATTTACAATTTTGAAGAAGTAAAGCATATTCATGAAGCATGACTTTTGAAAACCTGAAGCACATGGGCATTCTGAAGAACACTCAGCCCCGTAATAAGGTTGAATTCACAGACTCAGGGCCTGGACAGAAGCCTGGCTCCCCACAGACATCGCCCTACATCTCCACTTCCTCAGGGAAGAATGGGGATGACAATAATACCTACTAAGGTTCTCTGTGAGGATACAATGACTTGGCTATAGAAATCACTTAAAATAGTACCTGAGATGTTTTAGTTGTAAGATCTTGCCATTTTTATGAATATTACCTAAATCATGTCATTGCTATGAATACTACTTAAATCACATGGGCCTCCTTAGTGAATAAATCTCCCTAAACATATGAACACCAGCTATATTTTCGTTGCATTGCTATATTTATTTACAATGATAGAAGTTTACAGAAGCTACAGATTTACATGAATTACTATTTTCTCAAGTTAAAGTTAGTTTTGTAAAATGTGATGACAAAACAAGACCACCTAGAAGACTGAGGTTTGCTCTTGCTTTACAGAAGAGGGCTATGGCATGTAATGGGAGACTCCTCCCATCTTGACTGGTATGTTCTATTTTCCTAACTTTTAACCTCACCAACCATTGTTTACTTGAAATCATTTAATTTATTGGTGTGCTAGGTATGATGTTTAACCTATAATTTCTTCTCTCAGAAGAAAAGTTTTTGAAAATGTTAACCCTGTCAGTGGAATGAAGATGTTAGAGTAGCCAGATAGCTAGTCATGAACAGGAAGGGGATCCCTGGAGAGAGAGGGAGGTCTGGAAAATCTGTCACCCCAGAGATCAACCAAGACATGCATGCTAGAGAAGGCAGGAAATACCTAGGCAGAAAAACACACTCCTTAAAGACATTCAGTAATTGTTCACTCTGTAGTTAACCTATCAGAATGTAGCTAGATGCATGCTGATAAGAAGGGAAAAGGGGAAAAGAGAAATTCCTGAGATAGGCAGGCACAATAAGTATAGATTTAACTGCTATGCAACTTTTCTGGGGTGGCAGTAATGAGCAATGCAGCCGTTAGGTAAAATTCATATCCAACATGGAGCCCACACATGAGCACCAACTAATAGTAAGGGAGGGTCCCACAAACCCAGCAGGAACTAAGTGGGGAAAATGAGGGGACATAGGCAGGAGTGGGTAAACTAGACAAAGAGGGTGGGGACTTAAGACAGAGGCAAGAACTTTAAAAAAAAATCTGAATTATAAAAACCAAACACAGACCTCTCGGGCTACTGCTGGCTTCCTCTTTCAGCAGCCTGCTCTGCCTCATCTTTCAGAATGTACTGTCTTTCTAAATAAAGTCTTTGCTCTCTATTTTCCTTCAATAAATTCTGTTTTGACTAAATTAGTTACTTGGCTGAAATCTTCCTCCCAACTAAGAACCAACAATTTCCTGTCTTCCTAGCAACAAAGACATGGCCATAGGAAAACAAATAGGCAAGGATCTAGGTGAACTCCTAGAATGGGTTCCCTGATAAATACTTACTGTTCTACTCGTGAAGCAAAAGATTTTCTATTGTTTTAAACTGATCCCTACCCACCACCAATACAGTGCAACCTATTATAGCGGTGGGAAGTGGAGAAGGTTGTGCCCCAATTTTCTTGCCTCTCATTAAATTGAAAGTCGGCACATTGAAGTTTGTATACTGACACCAGGATATATAGTATGAAAAATGTAAATTTGTAAACAAGCAACTTCTTTTTATATTTGATCTCAACATACAGTTGGAAGTCCTATTACTATTGACAACATAAAATTTGACTGTTAATGGTAATGTGGTCATTATTATATAGTCATTAATATATGGTCAATTAATATGATTAGCATAAAATGGTTGGTTCTTTCCAGGTAAATAACTTATTTTGTGCTAATAGTCTGTGTTTTGGAGGAAGTTTCTTCCTTTCTATGATTTTGTTTTTCACAATGTTATCTGGGTTTGAAGGTGGTTTAGGTAATATGATGGCTTGGAGAAGTTTCATTTTTGTTTTGTAACTGAGTTTTCCCTTGCTTATATCAAGATTTCTCATAGTATTTGGTCGGTTTACCTGTTTCTGCCATGGCAGTATCCTCTGCTGTGAGACCAAGTGTGATGTAAACTGCAGCCTATTCTCTTTACTTGGTAACTGTAAGATGGTTTTCTCATTCCCTCAAACTCACCTCACTCCTCTACTCTGCTATTATCATTTTAGCTTTCACTGATGCTGAATTTACCCATCAAGTCTCCTTGATTGTCAAGCTCGGGGCTTCAACCCTTCAGACCTCTGACAGAGTATCATTCCATTATTTCCTGAAGAAAATCACCCTAGAAAACTTGTCTGTTAGCCTACTCACTCCAAAAAATTAGGAATTGCCCTTTTGCTAAGGAGAAATTGAGAAGAGTAGGGAAATAGCTTAGTAGGTGGTGTATGCATGGGCAAGTTACATCAACGTCTGTCCCTGTTTGACTACCCTATTGCCATTGCTACCTTATTGGTGCCCTGCACTACAGGTGCGTACTTTCCTGTAAGACTGCTCTTGTGATTTCATGGTGCAAGCAAACCTGAGTCTCTTCTGTCTTTGGAAGACTATCTGAGAAATTTCTGCGTCCACTTGTGCTGCTTCAACTGGTTTCAAAACTGAAGGTTCTCACTATAAAAGAGAGGCTATTAAACAATTCTAGTCCTTTTTCTTACTGCAAATTATGGGAACTATGAATTTTTTTCCTCTTCTCCCGTTTTTCTTATTTTGGATGAACATGTTTCAATGGCAGGAAATTCACTATTATCGCCACTTCAACAACAGCAAAAACACAAAACAAACACTGCAATAAAAATAATTCCAACAGTTTTTCTCCCTTGAAGCCTAACTTTTGAAATTAAAAATCTCTTTGTATTTAGAGTACTATATCTGTTCCAGTGATACAGAAAAATAATCATATGGAAATTCAATTGAATTTTTTTATTGCATATGGTATCTAAACTTCTCCAGACACAAGCAATAAATAAGGTAACTGAGACCAAGCAAGATTTAACTGTGACCTCAGTTAATATAATTAAAAAGATAATATTACCCTACTATCATGCCTGTAATCCCAGCACTTTGGGAGGCTGAGGCAGGCGGATCACAAGGTCAGGAGTTCGAGACCACGGTGAAACCCCGTCTCTACTAAAAATACAAAAAAATTAGCCGGGCGTGGTGTCAGGCGCCCGTAGTCCCAGATACTCAGGAGGCTGAGGCAGGAGAATGGAGAGAATGGAGTGAACCCTGGAGGCGGAGCTTGCAGTGAGCTGAGATCACGCCACTGCACTCCAGCCTGGGGAACAGAGCGAGACTCCGTCTCAAAAAAAAAAAAAAAAAAAAAAAATTACCCTACTATATGTTAATAGCTTTATTGAAGTATAATTTAATATTCAGTTGAGATATAATTCATAAAATTTACTGAAAGTAAACAATTCAAAGGATTTCAGCATATTCACAAACTTGTGCAACCGTCATCATCATCATAATCTAATGAGAATATTTCACCACCACCAAAATGAAAGCTATATCCGTTAGCAGTCCTCTCTTCCTACTAATCTACTTTCTTTCTTTATAGATTTTCTTGTTCTGGACATGTAATATAAATGGAATCATACAATATGTAGTCTTTTGTGAACAACTTCTTTCACTTACTAAAATTACTGAATATATAGGATGAATGCCTGTTATTTTGTTCTATACATCTTTTTTCCCCATTATCTTCCATTATTCCTTCTGTATAAAAATACTTTTTTATTTTTAATGTACAATTTTAACTTTTTTGTTATGTATTTGCCCATATTGGCTTTAGTTATGTTCCTAGTGGTTTTTCTGGGGTTACAATTAAGCATCTTAAGGTAAGTTTTTCAAGTTAATGTTACCAATTTCAATAGTACATAAAAACTTTGATACAGCATGTCTCTATATTCTCTCCCTCCCTTCATTGTACTGTCATACAAGTGATGTCTTTATGCATTATAAATTTAATAATGAAGTTTTGTAAATACTTATGTAGATGACTTTTAAATTAAATAGAAAAAGGAAATTGTATTACATATATTTGTATTTCTGTTTAAAAATATATAAATATATAATATGTTTAATTTAGTTTTATATATGTACTTCCTTAAAAATTTACCTGTATATTACCTTTATCAATGCTCTTTATTTCCTTTTATGGATTCAAGTGACTGTCTAATGACAGTTTATTTCAGCCAGAAGTTTCCCTTTAGTGTTCCTTGTAGGGCTGATCTGCTGGCAATAAATTTTCTCAGTTTTTGCTTATTTGGGAAGAGCTACAGAAAGAATAGAAGTAGCCATAACAGCTTAGCCAAGATGTGATCATTAGTACCCCTCTTCCTGCTTAAAATCCACCGAACACCACCACTGCTACACAAGCTGTTATTGTTACTATCAAAAAAAGCATGCCTTCCAAAGCTTTCTTCTTATCCAATTAGATGAACTGGCATAATATGCCTCTTTTGGTAAGCCAGAGAGCAAATGGAGGAAACATCTAGTCTCCTGGGGTCCTGTAGCAAGATGTAGGTAGTGGGATAAATAAGGTTAAAAATGATCTTTTAGCTAAGAATAGACTTAGGAGAAAAAAGAAACCCTCCATCAGAAAATCTGGATGCTAACAGATAGACGCTAGGCAGCTAAAACACACCATTATAGAAATGGAAGAAATACATGTTAAATGATTAGTGATATGGTTTGACTGTGTTCCCACCCATATTTCATCCTGAATTATAGTTCTCATAATTCCCAGATGTTGTGGGAGGGTCCCGGTGGGAGCTAATTGGATCATGGGTATGATTACCCCCATGCTGCTGTTCTTGTAATAGTGAGTGAGTGAGTTCTCACAAGATGTGATGATTTAATAAAGGGTTTCCTGTCTTTTGCTCAGCAGTTCTTCTTACTGCCACTATGTAAAGAAGGATGTGTTTGCTTTTCCTTTTGCCATGACTGTAACTTTCCTGAGGCCTCCCCAACCATGCTGATTAGTGAGTCACTTAAACCTTTTTCCATTTTAAATTACCCAGTCTCAGTTATGTCTTTATTAGCATCATGAGAATGTACTAGTACAGTAAATTGCTACTGGGTAATGAGGTGCTGCTGTAAAGGTACCCAAAAATGTGGAACCAAGTTTGGAACTGGGTAACAGGCAGAGGCTAGAAGAGTTTGGATGGCTAAGAAGAAGACAGGAAAATGTGGGAACATTTGGAACTTCCTTCTCTGGAGGAATCAGAAGACAGGAAGAGGCGGGAAAGTTTGGAATTTCCAAGAGACTTGTTGAATGGCTTTGACCAAAATGCTGATAGTGATATGGACAATAAAGTTGAGGCTGAGGTCGTCTCAAACAGAGATGAGGAACTTGTTGGGAACTAGGGCAAAGGTGACATTTGTTATGCTTTAGCAAAGAGACTAGTGGCATTTTGCCCTTTCCCTTGAGAACTGTGGAAGTTTGAACATGAGAGAGATGATTTAGAATATTTAGCAGAAGAAATTTCTAAGCAGCAAAGCATCCAAAAGGAAGCAAAACATAAAAGTTTAGAAAATTTGCAGCAACCTGATGATGTACCAGTAAATAAAAACCAATTTTCTAGGGATAAATTCAAACCAGCAGCAGAAATTTGCAAAAGTAATGAGGAGCAGAATGTTAATCGCCAAGACAATGGGGGAAGTGTCTCCAGGACATGTCAGAGGACCTCATGGCAGCCCCTCCCAGCATAGGCTTGGAGGTCTAAAAGGGAAAAATGGTTTGCTGGACTGGGTCCCAAACCCCACTGCTGTGTGCAGCCTTGGGACTTGGTGCCCTGCCTCCCAGCTGCTCCAGCCATAGCTAAAAAAGGCAAATGTACAGTTCAGGCTGTAGCTTTAGAGGGTGCAAGTCCCAAGCCTTGGCAGCTTCCATGTGGTGTTGGTCCTGCAGGTGCTCAGAAGACAAGAATTGAGGTTTGGAAACCACCACCTAGATTTCAGAGGATGTATGGAAACATCTGGATGTCCAGGCAGAGGTGTGCTGCATGGGTGGAGCCCTCACAGAGAAACTCTGCTAGGGCAATGCAGAAGGGAAATGTGGGGTTGGAGCCCCTACACAGAATCCCCACTGGAGCATTGCCTAGTAGAGCTGTGAGAAGAGAGCCACAGTTCTCCAGACCCAAGAATGGTAAATCCACTGACAGCTTGCACTGTGCACCTGGAAAAGTAGCAGTCACCCAAAGCCAGCCTGTGAAAGCAGCTAGCCTGCCAAACCATAGGGACAGAGCTGCCCAAGGCCGTGGGATGTGATCTGGATGTGAGACATGGAGTAAAGGAGATCATTTTGGAACTTGAAGGTTTAATGACTGCCCTATTGGATTTCAGACTTCCATGGGGCCTGTGGCTTCTATGTTTTGGCTAATTTCTCCCATTTGAGATGGGTGCATTAACCGAATGCCTATATTCACATTGTATCTAGGAAGTAACTAACTTGCTTTTGATTTTACAGGCTCATAGGTAGAAGGGACTTGCCTTGTCTCAGATGACACTTTGGACTTTGACTTTTGAGTTAATGCTGGAATGAGTTAAGATGTTGGGGGATGATTGTAAGGGCATGATTGTGTTTTAAATTGTGAGGACATGAGGTTTGGGAGGGGCAGGGGTAGAATGATATGGTTTGGCTGTCTCCCCACCCAAATCTCATCTTGAATTGTAGTTCCCATAATCCCCATGTGTTGTGTGTGGGTCCTGGTGTGAGGTAATTGAATCATGGGGCAGGTTAGTCTCTTGCTGTTCTCATGATAGTGACTGAGTTCTCACAAGAGCTGATGATTTTATAAGGGACTTTTCCCCATTTTGCTTGACACTTCTCTTTGCTGCCATTATGTGAAGAAGGACATGTTTGTTTCCCTTTCTGCCATGATTGTACGTTTCCTGAGGCCTCCCCAGCCACGTTGAACTGTGAATCAATCCTCTTTCCTTTACAAATTGCCCAGTCTCAGGGATGTCTTTATTAGCAGCATGAGAATGGATTAATACAATTACTAAGAGTTGGGTGCCTACCTGGAGTTAGGAATTCTGATTTTGAAATAATTCCTGTTCTCTTACCAGAAATAATCAGCAAGCTAGGCAAATGGACAGAGATAATGAAAAAGTAATAATGTGTTAAATTAATATACTGCTTGGCAGGTACTTTTTGAAATGCTAAACATACCTTATCTCATTTATTTTGTACTACAAACCTATGAGTTGTGTGATGTTATTATCTCTATGTTAGGTATCCGAAATCAGAGGCATAGAAAGGTCACATGCCTAAGATCATGTATCTACTTAAAGATCAAGCCAGGGTTTGGATTCAAGCTCTTTGTAATGTTGTGTCCACATTGTTAGCCACATATTGCCTTGTATGGATGGCTGAATTTTTACAAAATAGATATGACAGAAAAATAACAGGACAAGGATTTTGGAAGTGGCAGTGAGAGTGGTTTAATAGATATAATGTTCAATTAAATATTTTTAGAAACATAACAGAAAAAAATGTAAAAAAGAATAAGAATGTTTAGTCTTTGCTTATATGGGAGTACCTAGATTCACAAATGTTTTAATATAAAGAAATATTTTTCCTATTTGACTGAAATTATTATCAATGGGTTTATCTTAATCCAAACTATGTGTTATGCAAAAATAAAACCAAGTGTTGAAATCATCGGATTGATAAAAAATATGACAACCAGTCTTTCTTCTTATTCTACATTTATGCCACTTATTCTGTTCCCCATTTTGTGTTCATTGAGATAATCTTATAAGCTTTATTTTTATTTCTAGAATCCAAAATGATATCATACAATAAGGTCCATTTTTTTGTAACTATGATTTTTAAAATATCATTTAAGCTAAGATTGCAAAATCACAATTTAACTGTATTTAAACAACAACAACAATAAAATTCAGAACTACTAAACAATTAGCAAACATACGCACACAAGGTATATATACAGGCTTTACTAAAGGTAACCTTAGAGGAAATATGAGACAGTTTTAGTAGAGAACCATTAGAAGAACATGGTCTTTTAAAAAAGCTTCTAAACAAACAAACAAACCAAAAAAACAAAAACTAACAAACAGAAAAATCTCTTATGCTTCCTTCACTTCAAAATACATTGTTAGTGATTGAGTTGTTTCTACCAAAATCATGTTGTTGCCCTAATCACTTAGTACCTTATTGTAATAATGTGACCTTATTTGGAAATAGGATCATTTCAGATGTAATTTGTTAAATTAAAATGAGGATATACTGGAGTAGGTGGGCCCTTATCCAATATAACTGCTGTCCTTAACAAACGGGAAAATTTAGACACAGAAAAATATTGAGAGAGACCTCAATGTGAAGATGAAGGTAGAGATCAGGGTGATGCTTCTACAACTATGGGATGCCAAAGATTGCCAGAAAAACACAGAAAGCTAGAGAAGAGAAATGGACCACATTTTCCCTTACAGCCCTCAGAAGGAACCAACCCTGCCAAGACCTTGATCATGGACTTCTAGACACCAGAATTGTCAAACACTAACTGTCTGTTGTTTAAGCCACCCAGTTTGTGGTACTTTGATATGGTGGCCCTAGCATACTAATACATACATATATTATACATCTATGGGAATACAGTGCATTTTTTTTATCAATCACAGAAAAATAGACATAAATGCTCTCTTATTTCTAGTCCAGAGTAGAAGTATCTTTATGGGCATTCTCCCGTCAAAGACCACCAGAAATTCACCTGTCATTAGACAAACTTGAGTTTTTTGGCTCCATACTATGAAGAAACAGCACACCATGAGGAATTTGGGATCACTTTGTTGAGAGAATTTCAACAGAGGCTTGAGATTCAAGCTCGGGTTTAGTGACTCTGGAGATGGTTCCAGGAAGTTTGGCCTCTACTCTACACTGAGAGTTACAAAGGAGAGTATTTTTAAAATTGTTATCTCAAAGGTGGAAGAAACAGATTCAGCTAAAACTTTAATTGGTTAAAAAAAAAAAAAAAAACTGTAGAAGAGATAGGAAAAATGAATCTAAGCCATTTTGTGGTTTAGACAGCTTTATTGTTTTCGTCTGTGCTCAGATATGAGTGTGGAGTGATATTATTTGTATTATGTTCCTTCATGAGTACAGACCTTGTCTGATTTTGGTGTTCCATAAAATTGTTTATGCTCAAAAGAAAAGCACCAGGGTCATATTATGCAGCCAGTCCAGCTTAGCTGATACTGGTGGGGCTGCTTCATTGACTCTCAGTTTAATTACTCACAAAATATTTTACTAACATGAAGAAGTGACAAAAATCAATTTATTTGCTATTTAATCAGGTCAAGAAAGAACATACATGAACATGGGTATTAATGTTTTATTTATTCATACTTGAAGGTATGCTTTTTAAAACAAAAATTATTTAAAAGAGTAAATCATAAAATTAAAATGAAAATAATTGACTTTGTATGTTTGCATTCAACCTGGAAAGGGAATTTGCTTTCTCAGAGTAAAATAAATAAATAAATAATATATTCCAATTTATGACAATATTTATAAAATGCGTCTGTAACATTTGCCATTAGCATTTTATTTCCAAAGGTTATGTGGAAAGTGGGGTTATTTCCATTGCTTTCTGTCTCTCTAATCGTTGCGAGATTTGAGAAGAAATTTGTCCAACTTAAATAGGAGCTAGGAAGCTGGGAGGGAATGGGATAGGGAGAGGGAAAAATGATGTCTCCCCATAAAATTCATCACTCAGACTTCCTTGGTTTACATAAAATTTCTCAATGATAGATAACAGCAACCATCTCTGGTCTTTTACAATGCACAGAATATCTACCACTTAAAGTCCCTTAAAGATATACAATGTCCATTACCACTTAATGTCCCTTAAAGGTATACAGTATTAGCTAGTAAATCGTTTAGTAAAAAGTACTGTCTTTTCTTAGAACTTTAGTATATGAATAATGAGTTTTATGAAAAATATAAAGAGAATTAGGACTCATGTTTAATATGTTGAGGTATGCTCCATAAAGAACTGTTTACCTGCTATATGTCCTTTGATATTACTGCAGAAACAGGATTTATACTGTCCAGTCTAATCCTTTCATGTTTTTATTGCTGATTATAGAAGTTGGATGACTTGGTTCTACTTTACTTAACTTTGTAGTGGATTTCACTAAGCCTTCTGTCATTTAAACGTCATACATGATGTCTCTTGTGTGGAAAGATTGTCTCTACCCTATTATTTACTCACTTTTAAACTACTGTGTTTCTCTAAATATCTGAATTTTTGTTGTCACTTTAAACATTTTAAACAGCAGATTTTAAGTTTGTCTAAATCATGAGAAACTAAAATTCAAGCTACCAGACTCACATGAAGACATGCTTGACATTTTCACATTTTTGTAAACATCTATATCCACTTATAGCTCTTAAAACAGCAGTGTTCTTTAAGAAGTTTAACATATGAATGTATGAAGTTTATCATAATGAACTTGATATCGAAAGTCATCCATCCAGTGGAAAGTCCATCCATCCATCCATCCATTTTAAGTGGAAAGGGGGTTTCATCATGTTATCCAAGCAGGTCTTGAACTCTTGACCACAGGTAATCTGCCCAACTCAGCCTCCCAAAGTGCTGGGATTACAGGTGTGAGCCATGGTGCCTGGCTTTTTTTCTTTTTTCTTTTCTATTTTTTTCTTTTTTTTTGATGTGGAGTCTCGCTCTATTGCCAGCCTGGATTGCAGTGGCACAATCTCAGCTCACTGAAACCTCTGCCTCTGGGGTTCAAGCAATTCTGCTTCAGCCTCCTGAGTAGCTGGGACTACAGGAGTGCACCACCATGCCCAGCCAATTTTTTTTTTTTTTTTTAAGTAGAGGTGGGTTTTCACCATGTTGGCCAGGATGGTCTCGATCTCTTGACCTCATGATCCATCCACCTCGGCCTCCCAAAGTTCTGGGATTACAGACGTGAGCCACCGCACCCAGCAGTACAATTTCATTGGGAACCTCAGTATTTTTGATTTTCTGAGTTGATGACATCATTGTAAAAATCTAATAAAAAACAGGTTCTTAATTGTTCCTACCAAATATGTACGCAAATAAAATGTGCTTTAGCTTCTTAACATTAATTTGAGAGAATATAGTTTTCAGCAAATAAAATTTCAAGGAAATAAAGAAGCATTATATATATTTTTAAATACAACTAAGAAATACAATACAATGTGATTCTCTGTAAGGAGACCAACCATACTTTACAGCATTTTTAGGAAGGCTTTCAACAGTTCCTCAGTGTGCACCAGGTTTAAGTTGTATAGATCACAAAGCCTTTTAGGATCTTGTCCCAGCCTATGGAGATGTTATTTCAAATTAGTGAACTTCATTTAACACATCCCAATTTTCATCACAAATTAGCGTAATAACTAACACATTGCATATTAACTCAAGCATCTTTGAAATTGGGATGAATTTTTCACAATAATGATGTCTTAAACACTTTATCGGAGTTTACCTGTCAATTTTTGGTCTCTGTATTAGTTTCCTATAATGGCTGTAACTAATTTTCATAAACTTAAAACTGCACAAGTTTATTATTTTATATATTTGGAGGCCCAAGTCTAAAATGAGGTAGGTGTTGTAGGGTTGTGTTGCTTCTGAAGACTTCTATTTTCTTGCCTTTACTAGATTCTAGAGGCTGCCTATATTCCTGGGCTCGTGACCCCTTCCTTGCATCAATCCAAACTCCAGCTTTCATCTTGATGTCTCTCCTTCCTCCTTTAAATATCTTTCCTCTCTCTCTTATAAAGGCCCTTGGAAGACCCAGTTAGGGCCCACCCAGATAAAATAGGATAAGCTTACCACATAAAAATCCTCAACTTAATCACATCTGCAAAATCTTATCGGCCACATAAGATAGCACTCACAGGTTTCCAGAATTAGGAGCTGGATATCTTTAACAGGGAGGTAGTGAAGGGAGTGGGAGGGCATCAGTTTTTCTATGACCCTTAATGGCACATAAAATAAACTCCCTTAAAGTCCGTGGCATATTATAATTCCTTAAATGTGGTAATGCATCTCCTTCTTCCCTGCATTTTCTGTTCCACTCACATTGATTTGTTTTCAGTCTCCTGAACTTTCTCACCTTATGGCCCTCATCCTTCTAGAAAGCTCTCCCCATCCCCTTCTGTATCCCACACATCTAACCTCAATAATGTGTGATGATTCCTTACGGATCACTCCAAATATCACCTGTTCAGTAGGCTTTCCAATAGCACTGAAGATGTCTTAGTTGCCCTTATATTTGACTGTGTTACTTTTCTGTGCTGAGTAACAACTAATCACAAGCTTATATATTTAATACAAGTCACATTTTTTATTTTACAATTTCTGCAAGTTGGAAATCTGAATGGCTTAACTGCGTTCTCTACTCATGGTCTCACAAGACTGAAATCAAAAGGTTGACCAGGACTGTGAGCTAATCTAAGGCTCATGTTTCTCTTTCAAGCTCACTGGCTGTTGGTAAAATTTAATTCCTTGTGATTTTAGAACTCTGGTCTTTCTTCCTTATTGGCTGTCTAGAGTGTTCTTGGCTGCTGCAAACCACATGCCATTCCCTGTCTCATAGAGATTTATAAAATACAGCTTTCATTTGCTTCTTTGAGGCAAGTAGGATAATGCCTCTGACTTCTTTTAAAGTCTTACCTGATTTAGTCAGGCACACTCAAGATAATGTCTCTTTTGATGGACTCCCTTATGATTCTGGGACTTAATTATATCCACAGTCTTGTCTTTTCTTCCATAATTATTATTTACTTCCGTAAATAATTATGGGGTGACACTCAATTATATTCACACATCTTACCCATGTTGATTTATTTATTTAAGAGATAGAGTCTCACTTTGTTTCCCAGGCTGGAGTGCAGTGGCTCAATCACAGCTTGCTGCAGCCTTGACATCCCAAACTCAAGTGATCCTTCCATCTTAGCCTCCCAAGTAGTAACTGGGACTATAGGTGTACATCACCACCTCTTCACACCTCTAGGGGTCTCACTAGTCTCAAACTTCTGGCCTCAAACAATCCTCCCACCTCGGCCTCCCAAAGTTCTGGGAATACAGTTGTGAGCCACTGCACCCAGCCTCACCCACATTTAAAGTGAGGGAATTATGTACAGTATGTACACTAGTGGTGGAGATCTTGGAAACCATATTGGAATTCTACTCACATAATGACTCTTTAGCACAGGAAATTGACCATGTTTACCACTTATTGCATTTCTTTACTTGCCTATTTGAACCCATCATTGTTCTTTTAAACACCTGCCCCCCACCTCCCTCCCACATCTATCACAGTGCTTGCCACGGAGTAAGGGCTCATTACATATTAGTATAATGAAATAATACACAAATCAACATGATATGGGGGTGCAGTGAATTCATGTGTGTTCTGTAAAAGAAAATATCATGAGTATTTTCTCATATACATTGTTGTTCAGCTACATAATGTTTATAATGTACAAAATTATTTACAAAGCCATAGCTAAATTAACCCACTAGCAAAGCAAAACACCTAGTGTCACAATTAAATATTTAGCAGTAGGTAATTAGAAAGAAAGGGTATGCATGGGAACTTTTCATTAAAGGCGATTCATTTTTTCTGCATGAGTAGAAGATGTTTATTCAATGCAATTTCCCTTACTTCACAAAACACTTTGATTATGATAAAATAATATCGAGAAATGTATTACTTGCAATACATTTCAATCTCATAATAGTTTCAGAAAAATATCTTGTTTCTATTTGAATTGTCCATACTGCTAAGCATTGCTCTTGCAAAAAGTAGCCACTTAATAGTTTTTTTTTTTAATTTTTTTTTATTGAAGAACATTTTTATTTTTATGTTCTTGGGAAGTAGTTTTTTATTTTCACTTTTTTTTTTTTTTTTTTTTTTTTTTTTTTTGCTGTACTTGGAAATTGAAGTACTGAGTATCTCCATTTTGGTACAGTTTTATTGCTCTTATTTTATGGACACTAATGATACCAATTTGGTGCCTTTACTCTACACATTGTTGATATCCTCAGCAGCTTCTAGGCAGGCCCTCTTACTATTTTTCTTATGGTCAGAATTGGGAGAGTCACAGGGACACTGGGATTTTATAATTTTTCAAAGTACTATGGTACTTCTCAACTTTGAAAACTTAATCCCTTATCCTAAGTCTTTGTGTTATACCCTTTTCCCTGTACTTGTGAAATTACTGAGAAAACCTAAGTAGTTCAAGGACTTAATGATGACTGTATATTTTCTGCTTTAAAGTATTCAGCCAGGCCTTTTTAGAACCTATGTTTGTACCTATATACTCTACATTTTAGTGAATAAGTGACATTATTTTTAAATACTTTCCAAATAGCTAACATCTAATTATTTTTACTATGCCTTGAAAACTGACACTCAAGTAATAATTTTGCTTTGTTGAAAAAGTTTGTGCTGCTTATACTGTGCTTTTTGTCTGATACGGTTTCTCTTGAATCAAACCATCCTATTTCTTAAATACTTGTGTACATTTCACACTTTGGCAATCACTTTATGCAATTAGATTTTCTGAGTAAAATATAAAAAAAATTCAGGACTGAAGTGTTTCTATTAAGATTAGATGCTTATTATAATGTTCTTTTATCATTTATTTGTTTTGAGAATAGCAAGAAATCCATCAAACAATGCTTACAGTGGTAGCAACCTCCAGGGTACCAGAAAGAAAACATAGGGAGCATCAAATTGTTAATAATCTACTTTCTTAATTGCAATGTCTTCAGAGAACATTGTTGAACAAGAAGTGGGAAGTATGAAGAAACAAAATATAATTTTTTAAAATGCTGTCACTTATCATTGCTACCTGCTGGTACTTTGTTAGATGAAGCACAGAAATCATAAATAACATTTATTTCTTAAATTGTAATGTAGAGGGAAAGAGAGTCACAAGCATAATATGGAAGATAATAGAGAATAAATTGGATGCATTTATGCTGAAATATGCCAGGTGAATGACAGCAGTTGCAAGAATTGGTTCATTTGATAAGCACTGGTATTTTGATTCTTTCTTTTCCAAGTCATCACTGTGAATTTGGGCCTTGCAAAGCTAGTAATCCTTGTGAGAATGGAGCTGTGCATAAAGAGAAAATGGATTTGGAAATGTTTCCCCTTGAGTTCCAGTGCCAGTGTGCCAGCTTTGCAGGTCCACGCTGTGAGATCAATGTCAATGAGAGCAGTTCCAGCCCTTGCCTGCGTAGATATTGCTATGACAGTGAGTTCCTTCAGTGGCTGCAATTGTAGTAGAGCAGACCAATGTAGAATCTAACATAGTAATGGGAGAGTTTAGGATTTAACCAGGATTATTTACTGACTTTAGCCTGGCTTGAACATCAAAGTCAATGTCAGTTATCTTCACTAAGTACCCCCAAATTCTGACAAATCCATTCATATTTTTGTGAGTGCAGCAAACAAGGAAATCTGATGAAATGTGACTTTTCCTTTCTTGTGTGAGAATTAACTTTTGAAAATTTGTTTGAAATGGTAGAATTTAAAAAAATATTCACTCTTAGGCATGAGAAAGCATTGTTTACAGTATTCAAAATAACATTAGTTTAGCCTATTTTATACATATGTTATGCCCAGACCGTTTGTTCCCCGAAAAAGACCACCAGAGTCCAGAGTCAAAGCCAAGCGGCAAGGATCTTTAATGCAAGTTCGAACTTGGTCCCTCCGTTCCACAACATACAGGAGGGCCCTGAACAATGCGTGCGCTTGCCTTTTATAGCCTAATGTAAACAGGACTTGTAAAGTTGCAGAGGAACGAGGGAATTCTCTAGGTTACAGCATTACAATTGGTTAACATTTTAAGTTTATACATTTAGCAGTTTTTTATTGGTTCCCGCGCTCTCACAAACGGCTGTGTTCTTATCGGGGATTTTCCAGGTGGTGTCCTTCTAAAGTTGAGATATATGGTAGTCTTTGAATTGAAAGATATATGGTAGGGAGACATATGGTGGGATGAGCCCAGGAAGTTGAGGGATATATGGAGGGGAGACATATGGTGGGATATGTTTATACTGGGCTCAGGAAGTTGAGAGATATATGGCAAGCACTAGTAATTAGAACAGAAAAAGAACAAGACAGGGACTTTCACATTGCTTGTCTATACAACATCTGAAATCTATAGATAACATTATCAGTTAGGTCCGGCGTCAACTTTTAACTAGGCTCAAGGCGCCGCCCGGGCTGTCTGCCTGTAGATTTCATTTGGTCTCTTTCATTCCTCCCTTACTCAAGTACCTCTAGAGCCAATCTTGGGTCTTATAAGTCTGATTCTGTTTCAGCGTCTACAGGTTGGTATTGGGCTCTGAGGACCATGAGCTGTATGGTGTCAAACCTCTCTCTGACAAACCGCAAAATTCTGTTAACAACACAAGGTCCTACGGTAAACAGAAATAGTAGACTTAGTAGAGGTCCAATGAAGGGGGCCAACAGAGAAAACATATAAGAATTCCACCATTGATTTGCAGCTGAGGCAAACTGCTGTTTTCTCATTTCTGTGCTTAATTTGCATAGCTGTTGGACCCTGTTCTCTACAAGCCCTGATTCATTTACGTAGAAGCAACAGTCCTCTTTCAGGAACATACATGTACCACCTTTTTCAGCAGTGAGTAGGTCTAGGGCCCTCCGGTTCTGTAAGGTCACCTGAGCTAGGGATGTGAGCTGTCGTTGAAGGGAGGCAAGGGACTCAGCTGATTCCTCCATAGCCACGGCAAATTGTTGGTACAATTTGTTGCTTTCTATGAGGGTGTGACCTAGGGCTCCCCCTGCCAGTCCGGCCGCAATGAGGGATGATGTGAGGGAGATTCCTACAATGAGGGGGAGAAATATTGCTCGTGTAGGTCTCAGTTTAGGGATTGGGTGAATGGCAGTACTAGTCCAGTTACCGGTGTACCCCAGGAACTCGCCAGCAGTTAGTAGAGTTAGTCGGGGAACTAGTGTGACAGGAAGACACAGTAGGCTGGCAACAGAGGGACTAGGTAGATTCTTAGATAATGTTCCATTGCACCAAAAGAATATGCCCGGCGGGGCTCTTAGGGAGGCACTAGGGGGCGTCACAGTGATGCTACAGAGGCTGGAGTTAGTGCCTGAAAAACAGTAGGGAAACTTTTCCTGACTAGGGTTTTGGTACAGTGGCACATTAAGAATGGGGGCGTCCGTGAGATTCTGAAAGTCCCTAGTTTGGGTGGAGGATTCCCAGGGCAGAGGGACAGCGGTTAGTGGTGGATGCCCTAGGGTGGCACACAGAAAGCAGCCAGACAAGCTGTGAAGTCCCGTAAGGTTGGCAAGCTCTAATCCTTCTTGTAATATTTCCAGCCAGGAGAAAGGGCGTAATTCTTGTGTTAGTCTGTCTTCCTGTCGCTGGATATCCCCATGGACTAGGGGCAGTATTTGAACTAGGCCACGCCACAGATAGAGGTGACTACTAGGCCATGTGGAGGAAGAGGAATAGTATACAGCCCCATGTTGAGGCGTGGTCCAGCGGGGGTCCCAAGGGTCCTTAACTATCCAAGTATAGATACCGCCTCTACCCTGTTGGTAAAAATTCCACCCGGATTGCTTGTTCCACCCTCTGCCTGAGTGCATCTTACAGTAATTGTAGGGGCAGCCTACGTTTTGGTGCCACCAATAGTGTTTACAATTGTGTTTAGTCTGATCAAACTCAAAGCATATCATTGGTGCCACTGGTTTGGCTATCTGAAAACCAGTAAAATTCAGCAAAATTGGGGCACTGCACCCTGAGGAGGGACAATCAGCACTGGCCAATAATTTCCCGGGCTTATGAGGTTGCCCTGGGTGGGTTTGGTTTTCATAAAGCCAGAATCTCCAAACAAAGGGATTAGAAACTGGTTTTGTGTTAGCCCCCACGGCCATTAGGGCGACTAACATTAGGGTTAGACTACCTAGCTGCATGTTTGTAGTGAGCTATGCTGCCGGCGCAGGGTGAGTTTTAAGGGGTTGTTCTTAGCTTTGTCCACAGTCCACGTGGTCGGTGCTTCAGTCACCATCGTGTCGGGTCCGAGAAGGTCGGAGGCTGGGTCCACCGGCTTGACGTGGGTGTAGTGGATCCACGACGCGATGCCTTCTACCTTTAGGGCAGTGGGTGTGGTTAGGAGTACTTGAAGCGGTCCCTTCCACCGGAGTTCTAAGGTTTCTTGCCGGTGTCGCTTGACTAGGACCCAGTCTCCCGGCTGGTACGGGTGGGGTATCGGTGGGGGTCCGGTTTCATATAATTCCTGCAGCTTAGGCCAGATTTCCTGATGAATTTTCTGCAAGGCTTGTAGGGAAAACAAGAGTTCAGATACATTTTCAGTTTCAGATTTGAGCAGATCATCTTTTAGGCTGGGAACTAGGGGTGGGGGTCTGCCATACATGATTTCATAAGGGGTAAGGCCCAGTCTGTAGGGGGTATTACGGGCCCGGAACACAGCGTAGGGGAGAAGGACCACCCAATTAGCGCCAGTCTCCATAGTTAATTTAGTTAAGGTCTCCTTTAAGGTCCGATTCATCCTTTCTACCTGTCCTGAACTCTGGGGCCTGTAAGCGCAATGTAATTTCCAATTAGCCCCAAGAATGGAAGCCAAATCCTGACTCACCTTAGCAACGAAGGCCGGTCCATTATCTGACCCTATCTGGATGGGAAAGCCATACCTGGGGAGGATATCTTCCAGAATTTTTTTCGCTATAACCTGAGCGGTTTCTCTTTTGGTTGGAAATGCTTCAGTCCACCCTGAAAAGGTATCTACAAAGACAAGTAAGTACCGATATCCGTATTTTCCTGGCTTTACCTCAGTGAAATCTACTTCCCAGTAGATACCGGGCCTGGTTCCCCTGAGCCTTGTTCCTGCAGCAGCCTGGGATTGGGGATAGGCGTTGCTAAGCTGGCAGACTTTGCAACTCATCACGATGCTGCTGGCCGTTTCTGCTATGCGTCTGATCTTGAGCTTGGAGCGTCTAATCAGGTCCATCATCCGCCGGGCACCCAGATGGGTGGATCGGTGGATGTGTTCTAACACTTGCTGTCCTAATTTTTCTGGTAGGATAATATGGTCTTTAGTATCAGTCCACCACCCATTCTGGATCTGTTTCAGGGGAAGTTTGTCGATCCACTGGAGATCTTGTTCTGAATAATCAGGGTAATACGGCAGGTCTCGGGGGCCCGGATCAGGGAGCTGGAGTGCAAGGAGTTGACTGGGAGCCTTTGCCACACTCCTTGCAGTTTGATCTGCCAGAAAGTTGCCTTGAGCAGTTGGAGCGGTTGGCTTCTGGTGCCCTGGGCAATGTACAATAGCCAGTTTTTCTGGTTTCCATAGGGCTGTTAGCAGGGCTAGGATCTCTTGCTTATTTTTTATTTCTTTTCCCTCAGCCGTTAGCAACCCTCGCTCCCTGTAAATGGCCCCATGTATGTGTGCCGTAGCGAAAGCGTACCGGCTATCTGTGTATACCGTCAGTTTTCTCCCTGCCCCTAAGGTAAGAGCTTTGGTGAGCGCTATCAGTTCGGCCCTCTGGGCCGATGTCCCCAGGGGCAGGGGTTCCGCCCAGATTACCTCAGTCTCTGAAGTCACCGCTGCTCCAGCATACCTCTGGCCTTGGTGTATGAAGCTACTCCCATCGGTGAACCAAACGAGGTCCGCGTCAGGAAGTGGGCGGTCCTGCAGGTCCTCTCGAACTCCGTGCACCTGGGCTAATATCTCGGTGCAATTATGGAGCGGCGGGTCCAGGTCCGGGTTGGGCAGCAGCGAGGCATGGTTTAAGGTCGTTGGGGGCAGGAAAATTATTCTGAGGGGATTTAATAGTAGTCCCTGGTAGTGGGTGAGCCGGGCGTTGCTTATCCATCGGTTAGGCGGCTGTTTGAGTACACCTTCGATGGCATGTGGGGTAACGACCCGTAATTCTTGTCCCAAGACAAGTTTATCAGCATCTTGTACCATCAGGGCCGTGGCTGCGATCACTCGGAGGCAAGGGGGCCACCCGGCAGCCACTGGGTCTAACTTCTTTGACAGGTAGGCGACTGGCCTCCGCCAGGGGCCTAAGTTCTGAGTTAACACCGCCTTGGCGACGCCCTTACTCTCGTCCACGTATAAGTGGAAGGGCTTAGTGACGTCAGGCAGTCCCAGTGCAGGCGCAGAGAGTAGGGCGGTTTTAATCTGTTGGAAAGCCGACTCGGCTTCTTCTGTCCAATTAAATGGCTGCTGTCCCCGCGTTGCCTGATATAAGGGCTTAGCCAGCTCTGCAAACCCAGGTATCCATAGTCTACAAAATCCTGCCAACCCCAGGAATTCCCTTACTTGTCGGGTGGATTGTGGCCTGGGGATCTGCAGAACAGTCTGTTTCCCGGCGCCTGTTAACCAGCGCTGCCCTCCTTTTAGCAGGTACCCCAGATATGTTACTTCTGGTTTACAGATTTGAGCTTTCTTTGCCGAGGCCCGATAGCCTAGACTCCCTAGAGCTTGTAAGAGACTTTTGGTCCCTTGGAGGCAAGCTTCTCGGGTCTCGGCAGCGATCAGGAGGTCATCAACATACTGTAATAAGGTTATTTCAGGGTGTTTGCGTCGGTACTCACCCAGGTCTTCATGGAGAGCCTCATCGAACAGGGTAGGAGAGTTTTTGAATCCCTGCGGCAGTCTGGTCCATGTCAGTTGGCCACTTATGCCCCTTTCAGGGTCAGTCCACTCGAAGGCGAAAAGCTTTTGGCTCTGAGGGGCTAAAGGCAAACTGAAGAAGGCATCCTTCAAATCTAAAACAGTGTACCATTTGTGTTTGGGGTTTAGAGTACTCAGGAGGGTATATGGGTTGGGCACAGTTGGATGTATGTCCATAACTCTCTTATTGACTTCTCTTAAGTCCTGTACAGGTCTATACTCCCCGCTATTAGGTTTCCGTACTGGCAACAAGGGAGTGTTCCAGGGTGCGTGACAGGGCCGAAGGACCCCTTGGTCGAGGAGCCTACGGATGTGGGGCGTGATTCCTTCTTTGGCCTCTAAGGGCATTTGGTATTGACGCACCCGAACGGGGTCTGCCCCAGGCTTGAGTTCCACAAACAAGGCAGGACGGTGCTTTGCTAGTCCTAAACCTCCCGTTTCTGCCCAGGCTCCTGGAAATTGTTGAAGCCAGGTTGCTATGTCCTGGTCAGGGGCCGCCTGCTCCTGGTGGAGCCGGTGTTCATCTTCTAAGGTTATGGTCAGGACGGGCACGGGCTGATTTTGGGAATCGGTCACGATGGGCCCCTCAGGGAGGAAATGGATCTGTGCTCCTATTTTAGTTAGTAGGTCTCTCCCTAGTAGAGGACAGGGGCTCTCAGGGATAACCAGGAAGGAGTGGGTTACATTCTTGGCTCCAAGATTTACTGTTCTTTGTGTCGTCCAGGGGTACTTTTTAATTCCTGTGGCCCCTTGTACCCACGAGGACTTGGAGGATAATTTTCCCTCAGTTTTAACTAGGACTGAGTGTTGTGCTCCCGTATCGACCAAGAACTGAACTGGGGACCCCTCCACTTGCAAGGTTACCCTGGGTTTGGGGAGGGGGACCGAACCCCATCTTCCCTAGTCCTCATTTTGAGTGACTAGTATGGGTGTAGACCTAGGGGGTCCCCGTCCTTGCTGTTTCTTTTTGGGACAGTCTCTTGCCCAGTGGCCAGCTTGTTTACAGTGGGCACATTGGTCTTTGCTTAGGTTGTTATATCTGGGGGACCGCTTAGGTTGGGTGTTCTCTGGCTGTAGATGCTCTTTTTGTACAACCGCTGCCAGGACCTTGGTCATTTTTCCCTCTGGAGTATATCTATTATTGTAAACCCGCTGGGCTATCTGAAGGAGGTCCTGAAGCTGTTTTCCCTCTAAGTCCTCTAATTTCTGGAGTTTCTTTCTAATATCTGGGGTTGCCTGATTTACAAAAGACATTACGACGGCTGCTTGGCTTCCGGGAGCCTCTGGGTCCATAGGAGTGTATTGCCTAAAGGCCTCCATTAATCTTTCTAGGTAGCTAGCCGGGCTTTCTGTCTTTCCCTGCAGAACAGAGTATACTTTAGCCAAATTGGTGGGCTTGCGAGCAGCCGCCCGGAGACCTGCCATTAGAGTCTGGCGATAAAGGTGTAGCCGTCCCCTACCTTCTGCCGTGTTGTAGTCCCACGCTGGTCTGGACAGAGGAAAAGTCACATTTATAAGGTCGGGGTTGGCAGTTGGTTGACCGTCGTCCCCCGGGACCAGCTTTCTAGCTTCTACCTGTATTCTCTCTCGCTCCTCCGTCGTGAACAAGATTCGGAGGAGCTGCTGACAATCATCCCAAGTGGGCTGGTGGGTAAACATAATACTATCCAGTAAAGCCATTAAATCTTTGGGGTTGTCTGAAAACCGAGCATTCTAGGTCTTCCAATTATATAGATCACTGGTGGAGAATGGCCAGTACTGGAGCCTAGGACTTCCCGTGTCGTCTGGGGGCCCAATTTCCCAAAGGGGTAACGCCACTGTGGAGTCAGGCGGCTGGGGAGGGGGAACCCGCAAAGTACGCCCTCGCGTTCGCCCCGCCGGCCCTTCGGAGTTGCTTTCACTTTCAGCGGGTACAGGCACGCTGACTGCTTCCCGTTCACCTGCTCCCTCCTGCGGTTCCTCCTGGGGGGCTGGGACCCGGGGACCGGAGGGGTATGGAGGGGGTTCTGTGGACAGAAGGTCCTCGCTATCTGGTAGAACAGGATGGGGGGGGCAGTCGGTTGCTTGGATTTTAGCGGTCGAGCAACCAGTGCCTTACAGGGTTCAGAGGCTAATTGGAAAGGGGACAGCCAAGGGGGCGGGTTCCCAGCTATATCCTGCCATATGAGGATATATGGGATATGATCCGGGTGATTAGCACGCCCAGGCTGGAAAACCTTGGACTTTACCCTAGTGATGACAGGGAGACAGAACGTCCCTTCGGGTGGCCACCCTACGTTAAGGGCAGGCCACTCTGAGCGGCACAGAGTAATTAGCTTTCCCTTCCTGATGTCCATACCAAGATCATGGCCCCTTGCCCTAACATCCTTGAAATTACTTGTAAGGAGAGATAGGGGAGTGCTCTGGGTATTACCCGTCTTGAACAATAGCGCCCGGAGTGGTGTCTGCAACAGGTCCTGCAAGGGAAAAGTGAATTGCTGGAACAGGTCCTGCAAGGGAAAAGTGAATTGCTGGAACAGGTCCTGCAAGGGAAAAGTGAGTTGCTGGAATATCAACAACAAGTTTAGTCAGTCGCCGGCGCGCGCCAGAAATCTGGGTCAGAACAAGTTCAGACAAGAATACGTCAGTCGCAAGCGCGCACCAGAAATCTGGGTCAAAATAAGTGCAAACAAGAACCAGATGAGAGCCAGGGGACGTCTCCCACCGGTCTCCGCTGGCTGTCCTATAGCGCGTCCGCCAGGACGTATGCCAGCTTCAGACCTCGCGAGTCACAGATTCAGGCGGACTTAGAGAGCCGCGAATTCAGACAGGCTAACAGCCTCAGGCGGACTTAAAGAGCCGCGAATTCAGACAGGCTAACAGCCTCAGGCGGACTTAAAGAGCCGCAGGTTCAGAACGGACACAGATAGACAAAGACGAAGACGGGCAAACACAGACGAGCCGGCTCACCTATTAGCAGATCGATCCTAGTAGATCCGTTGACCAGGGGTCTGGTGGGCTTGGAGAATCCCGGACGAGCCCCCAGATGTTATGCCCAGACCGTTTGTTCCCCGAAAAAGACCACCAGAGTCCAGAGTCAAAGCCAAGCGGCAAGGATCTTTAATGCAAGTTCGAACTTGGTCCCTCCGTTCCACAACATACAGGAGGGCCCTGAACAATGCGTGCGCTTGCCTTTTATAGCCTAATGTAAACAGGACTTGTAAAGTTGCAGAGGAACGAGGGAATTCTCCAGGTTACAGCATTACAATTGGTTAACATTTTAAGTTTATACATTTAGCAGTTTTTTATTGGTTCCCGCGCTCTCACAAACGGCTGTGTTCTTATCGGGGATTTTCCAGGTGGTGTCCTTCTAAAGTTGAGATATATGGTAGTCTTTGAATTGAAAGATATATGGTAGGGAGACATATGGTGGGATGAGCCCAGGAAGTTGAGGGATATATGGAGGGGAGACATATGGTGGGATATGTTTATACTGGGCTCAGGAAGTTGAGAGATATATGGCAAGCACTAGTAATTAGAACAGAAAAAGAACAAGACAGGGACTTTCACATTGCTTGTCTATACAACATCTGAAATCTATAGATAACATTATCGGTTAGGTCCGGCATCAACTTTTAACTAGGCTCAAGGCGCCGCCCGGGCTGTCTGCCTGTAGATTTCATTTGGTCTCTTTCACATATACACCTCACACACGCACACTTCTTCCTACTGAAATTTATATTCCTAAAAAATATAAATTTATAGAGGAAAAAGACAAGAAGGAAAGAGGGAAAAGTAAGATGGAAACATGGATTTTTCTGTGGAAGAATATGCCTAAAATGGGTAATTTTGTTGAGACACAGGAAAATGAAATGACATTATACACAGAATGTGGCTGAAGCATGAAGAGGAGAAACAGAAATAAACAAAGGTCTAGAAGGGTGTTGCAAAAAAGTATCTTATTTGTTTTTAACTCACCTTCTTTAAAACATATTTCTACATGATCCCTCAGTATATGAGTAAATAGTTAAAATTAAAACCTCATTTCAATAGAAAGTTATGTTATTGTCTTTTTATTTAGAAATAGTAGGATTTAACTCAAATTTTAAATTTGTTTCTTAAAACAAGTGCTCTGCAAATAAAAGCCAACATCAAGGCAACTGAATTTTGTAAATTGGGTGAAGCCACCCAGATTTAAAACAACACGTAGTGGTGGGGTCCTAGCAAACTGAAATATCTATATAGATATTAATATCTTGTTAATTGTCTAACATTGTGCCAGCTAAGCAAAACAGTTCTGTGGACTATATGCCATCTTTTTGCTGCTCTTGATATAAATCACCAAGCTATTATTTTTGTTTCAGACTTTGGCACTTCAAAGATTGTATTTTAAAATTTCTGAAATTCTCAAATTACCTTGAAATAAGTCAGTATTGTATCATTTCTGAGCTCAAACCCACAGGTATCTGCTGAGGAATGATACTTAAAAAAGATTCATGTCTTTTTAACTATTGCATGGCTGAGAGAGAAGTTAGAGGTTTTTTGTTTTTGAAGTACGTAGGCAGCCCTACTATAATGACTACATATAGGCAATTTAAATTTAAATTGTTCACATTGATTAACAATGTATTATATTTGACTTTTAGAAGTTCTTTGTAAATATTTTAATGTATACTTTTTCCAAGTTAAGAAAATGTAGTTTATAATATGTTACTTATAATGCAATGCTGCCTATTAAAATGTTTGATACCACAATACATTATGGGAAATGTAAAATTTGAATACCTAACATATTAATGTATTTCATCATACAATCATTCATAATATATTTTGGGCCCCATCTAAGGATATTTAGGTACCAGGGAACCAAAATATTTATTAAAATTTATATCACATATGTAGAATGTTATCAGAATGAAACCAAGACACTAGATTCTTCATACTTTCTCTAAAATAAAATAGTGTGGGAAGCTAAACTTTCTGAATTCTAGTTAATAGTGATACAGACAGGAGACAGGGAAATACTAGTTAGAAGAAGGTAGTTCCCTGGCAAAGGTCGCATCCTCAAGCCTGGATAACCATGGCCATACATGAGAACAGGCATTCCTGTTTTTCCACCCAAAAAGTTGCCTTTTGCCTGCCATGCTCCCTATCCTGTACCCATATAAATGCTGAACCCCAGACGCCAGAGTGAACCGGAAGATGAGGGGATAAGACAAGCAGACACACAGATTATGCAGCAGAGAAAGAGAGAAGAGGAGGAACATCTGAATACAAAGAGGAGTTCAGGAGTGGTCAGAGAGGAGTTTGGCCACTGTACGGCCCAACTCCAGGGAAAAATTATCTTCCCACTCCATTCCCCACTTGCACTTCCCCATCCATCCTGCTGAGAGCCACCTCCACCACTCAAGACCTCTCATTCATCCTTCACGCCCATATGTGACCCGAATCTTCCTGGATGCTGGGCAAGAGCTCGGGATACAGAAAGCTGTCACACTGACCCTCTGCCCTTGTGAAAAGACAGAGGGTCCATTGAGCTGGTTAACCCTTAAAGCCATCTGCAGACAGCAAGGCTAAGAGAACACTGTAACACTGGGGTTTCAGGTACCCATCCCTAGACACTACCACAGGTCCAGAGCCCAAAGCGCTCACCCTGGACTCTACACCTGCCTGTCTGCGTGGTCTCCCTCCCCCAAGGGGTTTTAGCAGCTGTGCAACTGAACAGGCCAGTCACACCCCTGTTGCATGTCCTGCAAGAGGGATCAGGGAGCTCTACCATGTCAACAGTACTTATTACAGGACTATATATGAGAAAACACATGTATATATGTGTGTTTGTGTGTGTGTGAGTCTGTAAATCTCGAACACCATTATACGGTTGTTCACCATTTTGTTGCTACAGGGTGTTTTGTTTTGTTTTGTTTTGTTTTGTTTTTTGAGATGGAGTCTCACTCTGTCTCCCAGACTGGAGTGCAGTGGCATGAACTAGACTCACTGTAACCTCTGTCTCCCATGTTCAAGCAATTCTCCTGCCTCAGCCTCCTGAGTAGCTGGGACTACAGGCATGTGCCACAAGCCCAGCTAATTTTTTTATTTTTAGTAGAGATGGGGTTTCACTGTGTTGGTCAGGCTGGTCTTGAACTCCTGACCTCAAATGATCCTCCCACCTCGACCTCCCGAAGTGTTGGGATTACAGGTGTGAGCCAGCATGCCCAGCCTGCTGTTACAGTTTTAAAATACCTCTGTATATTCCACCAAAAAGTTTTATCACATTTCAAACTTTCGTTCAGTACAACCAGTATATATGATGTCTGGTACATAGTTAAGTATAAAATGAATAATACATCCAGACTCATAGAAGGCCTATTTTAAGAAAATTTGGCCTCAAAATAGTAGCATGAAATATTTACAAACACAGACTAATACCAATGCCGTTGAAATAGGAAATGTTCCTTTGTCCCCCTTGCAGGGTGTGTGACAGGAGGAGTGGCTTGCTTCCTCAGTGCCCCATTCCTCTAGGAGAGTATATAGATGGGCAGGATGTGGGGCTCTGACTCTACATCCTAAGGATGTGAGGTGGATATGTAGGGGTGGATGTGTAGGGGTGAATGTTTACAGCTCCTGAAGCCCCAGTGGACGTGTGTTAAAGGGTGCTCATTTAGTTTTGCTCTTTTAGTTTTGCCATCTATAGGCGGCTTGTGTTAACCAGCTCAATTAGACCCTCTACCTTGTCACAAGGACAGAGGGCTCTCTGTATACTAGGTTCTTGCCTTGGTGTACCAGAAGAATCAGATCACATCTGGGCTTGTAGAATGAGTGCAAGGTTTTATTGAGTGGAAGTAAATCTCAGACAATGGGAGCTAGAAGGGAGATAGTTTTCCAAGGGAAAACCTCAGACTGCTCGGCGGCCTGGGCTCTCCTCTGACTGCCCTGACAAAACTCCATGTCCTTCTGGGACTCGGTGGCCTGCCAGCATGCCGGTGCTTGTTGGGGCATTCCTCTTGATGTCCAGCCACCTATGTGTTCCTCCGCTGATGGTACACCTCTTAATGTCCAGGTACACTGTGTCTTCTTCCCCTGATGTGTTCCTCACTACATCCAGACACGTGTCTCTGCCTGCTAGGGTCTCCGGGGTTTTTATAGGCACAGGATGGGGATAGGGTGGGCCAGGGTGGTCTTGGGAAATGAAACATTCTGGCATGAAGGCAGGAGTACCAATCCTCACCTAGGTCAATGGGGATGGAGCCCTAGCCAGGGACCATGCCCTCCTCTACCCAGCACTTCCCTTCCCCCTTCTGTATCATTTAAAAAGATCACACTCCTCCCATCCCAGCACTTCCATATCACAGTGACTAGATTCTCTGTTAAAAACAACAACAACAATCGAGAGCAAGACTATGTGTGTAACCTGTCTTTCCTATGAAATGGTTATTGGCTATCACATAGCCCCATAGTTAACAAATTACATGTGAGAAAAACCCTCTACTTTTTTGTTACTTTGTTTTAAATATTTAAATTGTTTCTATCTTCTTTGCAGTATCCAATTTCCCTTTGGTATCCAATTTAGTTCTCTAGGTTCTCTTCTGGCACTTAGTCCATTTAGTGATTTTTATTCCAGAATAAAGTATTAGAAACACGTTCCTTGTCTGTATTAATCTATGTTAGAAACACATTTATTGACAGTAAAAGCATGCTTTATTTTTTTTAACAGTCTGTTTCCAGATACTTTGTTTGTTCAAAGTTACCTTTTGTTGTCCTTCACCTTTAATGTAATTTATAATTTGTCTTCATAGAACATGTAACATCAATGCTGAAAGTTAATTTGACTCCAGTTGTTTGTTACTTGTCAGAGTGCATCATTATCCAAACTTAAATAATAACCATAAGTGTAATTTTAAATATTGTTGTGATTGATGACACTCCACAATGTCTTAATTATATATTGTATAATATGTGGTTTTGATCTGTTAAAATACAAAATACTGTGTGTAACACAGAAAAAAGCACAGATTGACATCATTTTATCACATTAATTCATTTACAAATATATCTGTTTATTAATAATTCGTAGTCAATGATAGGTTAAAAACTAGGTGCTAGATAAAAAAAAAGAAAGTACAACAGAAGTAAAATCCTGTCCAAGGAGCTGCCTATTCTTCTGTATTTCACTAGTCTCTTATGGATGTCTATGACTACCCTGTTCCCCTTAGAGGCCCTAGTTACATATGTTGTACAAAACATGGCTGCAGAAATCTAGAAGCTAGATGAATTTCTTACAGTGCATTAAAAATGTTTTTGCCACTGAAGACCTAAGCATTTAATGAGAGTAATAGCAAGTACATTCACAGAGGCGTAATGGCAGTATAGAGTTCATGGTAAATCTCAGGGATAATGAAGAACTCAGGGACGGACTGTAAGTAGTTATAAATTGGTGCCTGCTCCAACTGCAATTCATACTGTCACTACTTCCTTGAGAGGCTTCAGACACCATTCTTTTTCATCATTAATGGTAAAATGAAGAACAAATTTTGATCATTATTTTAAAAAGATTTTGATGAAATGTGAAAGCTCTTTTTAACTAAGACTTAAGTCACTCATTATCAACTTCGAGATCACAATGCACTTTAATATATTCTGTCATACATAGAACTTTAACAACTGAACAGTTAAGGTCTTGTTTATTAAACCTAAAACAACTTGGGAAGATTAAATGATACTAGAGTAACCTATTTATCATATATATTGTGTACTGCCAAAAACAAGAGAGAGCAAATAAAATTGCATATTTTCATTGTTGCTTTGAAAACTGTTACCAAATGTCCATTGTAATTGTTCTTATTTCAACTAATTGAAGTTTTTATTATTATTATTATTATTATTATTATTATTAAGTTAAATAGAACTGGCCAGGCGAGGTGGCTCAAGCCTGTAATCCCAGCACTTTGGGAGGCCGAGATGGGTGGATCACGAGGTCAGGAGATCGAGACCATCCTGGCTAACACGGTGAAACCCCGTCTCTACTAAAAATACAAAAAACTAGCCGGGCGAGGTGATGGGCGCCTGTAGTCCGAGCTAGTAGGGAGGCTGAGGCAGGAGAATAGCATGAACCCGGGAGGCGGAGCTTGCAGTGAGCTGAGATCCGGCCACTGCACTCCAGACTGGGCGACAGAGCGAGACTCTGTCTCAAAAAAAAAAAAAAAAAAAAAAAAAAAAAATTAAATAGACCTGAGTAAGATGGTTATTTAGAAAATATCATAGAGGACTATGTAATAGATTAAATATGATAATTCACACTTTATTTGGTTAAAAGCAAAATGTATAAATGATTATAGAATTTTAGACTAATTATCTTTACCTGTACTAAGGTTAAAGGAATGTTAAGAGTTTTCTCTTTTCTATTGTTTCTAGCGGTTGATGGCTTTTCCTGCTTATGCAATCCAGGCTATGTTGGAATAAGATGTGAACAGGACATTGATGACTGCATCCTGAATGCCTTTGAGCACAATTCTACCTACAAAGATCTACATCTCGTTAGTATCCACTGGTCTTTTATATACCTAAATGTGGACTAATATAATTTAACCCCTACCTACAAATAGAGTGAGCTTTTGCCTGTGTGTTAGGTTAGTGTATATATATTACATATGCTTACTTCTCAAGATTAGAAAACAGAAACTCAGGCAACATTTTTTTTTTTTTTATGTAGTAAAACATGTTGTATTCTCCACTCTATACAGGTTGGCTTAAATATTATATAACAAATGGTTCACTTATTATATTCACAACTTGTGGCAATTTTGAATTTGTATAAAATTTCAGAAATTATTCTGAAAGGCATTGTGTGAGTCTTACAGCCACCTATTTTTATCTAACTCATGGTATTACATTCACACATATATTTCATTATCATTATCTTAAATTTCACTCTGGCCTCCATCTCATATTACATATTTCTAGTTTCCTTCACTCATCGGTTGGTGTTGTCCCTTCAGTACATATTCATTTGTCACTGCCTTTGTCACAAGCATGTTCCATTCTGCCTTAAACGATCTGTGACACGGTTGGCAATTGATTTGGGATCCCCTCTGGCTCCTCATTTCTCAGAAAGCCTGACATAAAAAATATCTACTCAAGGTGGACTCACTCACTGACTGGCTTCAGAAAATAAACAGCATACAACACAAGTCAATGCTACAATACTAATCCAGGCTTATAGTTTATTACTTAACAACAGAACTGATATTTGCAAGAGGACTATACTTGTTGAAGTTAGAAAGCAAAGCTTTGAAAGCAAACTTTTGAAAAGTCAAAATATGGTTTCAGTCAACACATATTTTGACTATCAGTGCACTGACATCATTTTTTTTTTACAATAAAAGGAACATTTGTGGTAAACTGACTTTTCCCACAAGGACTGCAGATACCTAAAGGAATAACTGTAACTCACATTTAGGTATCCATGACCAGAAACAGAGTTGCTCCCGAGGTTGTCTAGCCACTTTTCAGGTATTTGTGGCTGTCTGGATGCTTGGTCTTGGTCCATGTCACATGCTTTATCTAAGGCAGTCATGTTAATCACATCCCATCCTTGTGGATTCCTTTAGAAATGGACATGCGACACTATGCTGGTCTCTGAGGTCTAAGGCAGTCATGTTAATCACATCCCACTCTTGGGGATTCCTTTAGAAATGGACATGTGACACTATGCTGGTCTCTGAGGCAAGGGAGGCACTCTTTCTGAGGAAAGATTTCCTCACCTGCTCTTAGAATGTGAGTAAGAAGTATGCCTGACCTCTTCCATACCTTCTAACATCTAGATTTATGTAGTTACTGTTACCATTTTGAGGTCCTAAAGCAAGATGGAGGGTGTAGTAGATTAGACTATCACTATTAACCATTTAAATAATAATATAATAAACTATTAGTCTATTATTAGTGAGTACCCTGAAAACAGCAGATCCTAGAGATAGAAGAAATCTGGTCTGTGACCAACTGTTGAACTCTTGACTGAACTTCTCAGGTTGCCTGCCCAACCTCTGGACCTAATATATTTGATCCTTATGGCCTCTTGTTTAATATTGCTTAAGTCAGAGTTCCTTTTACTTGTAGGTAAATCGTCTAATGTAAACATCCATAATGTAATTAAGCTCTTTTTTAGGCTGTGATTTTGGCAGTGACTTCAGCAATAATACGAGTTTATTACACAAGAAAGAACCCCATACCTGTAATCATAAGAGTCCACTTATAGACCTGACACTGCCACAAATATTCTGTGGGACACTAAGCCAGTCATTTCACAAGTCAAGGAGTACCACTTTAGATGCTGCCCTATACCAAATAACAGAACTTCCAAGTATATTATTGTCTCATTTATCTATTTTATGAATTGCCACTAAAAAGCTATTCCAACTAACTTTAGTATCAGTTTAAAATCTTGACTCCTATTTCCAGAAATTATGATAATAAGAATATGGGGTGCGGAGGGGAAGCAGAAAGAAACAGGTTGAAGAAGAGATAAAGTTCTCATCTTATTAACTGGTTTAAATATATTTTAACCTAAGGAGACTATTGAAATTATCTAACTCCTAACTGTAAGTCATATATCAACTTCAAGAACAGAAATGTCATCGTACTGGTGATATCCTTCCAAGAAAAGGTGTTATGGAGACCACAGATTGCTTAAAATATTAAAGTTCAAAGCATTTCATAACTTTCAGATATTGTGTCTGGGGCCTAAAGACTACCCTCAGGTTTGCTAATGTACGAGAAGAACTGAGAAAAACTGCTTTACTTCTTGCTAGGGTTTATTACAATAAAAGTTACAGATTAAAATTAGCGAAGGGAAAGACACATAAGATAAAGTCTAAGAGAAAGCAGGTACAATCTTCCAGGTGTTATTCTCCCATTGGAGTTGCATGAAAGTACTTGGAATATTTTCACAGAAACAATGTAGGGCAACATACATAAAGTGTAACCAACCAAGGAAGCTCCCAAAAGCCTTGTTGTCTATGGTTTTCCTTGTAGGTCAGTCATGATGACATGAAGCACCTGCGTAACTGACCTTAGCTAATCAGTCTCCAGCTCCTGCGGCCGCCGAGCTGATGCAGCATGGCCCATAGCCCCAGGCATATAAAAAAAAGGGCTGCCAGCATAAATCACATCTAATTAGCATAAACTATTTGGCACAGCTCGAGGTCTCAGGTATCAAAGACATTATTATCCGTCAGGATATTCCAAATTCAGAGGTTATCTCCCAGGAGCCAGTAAAGGGCCGGTCCTTTCAATGGAATATATATAGGCTTGAGTCCTCAATTTTGACTTAACATTTTCTTGCACAAATTTCTTGTTAAATATTACCTTTTTGTATATGAATAAATAGTATAATATCGGAAAACAATGCATGCTATAATAATAAAACAAAAATAGTACAAAGATACTAAGTCATATAAAAAAAGCCAAAACTCATATATTTAAGACAAAGCCTGGAATGGACATCATACATAATTTTTTGAGTTTCATATTTACTTGCTTTTAGTAACTCATTGGTAAAAGAAACACCATAAAATGCTGAAGCATTTGAATTGGAAGATAAAATTAGAAGGGCACAGAGTTGGATTTTTCTGCAGAATATTTAATACTCTTAAAAAACAGGAAGATGATTTATTTAATCTATAAAACATTCGCATTTGCCTAAAGAGTCACTGACCTGATTGTTGTATGAGCCAGACCGTCCAGATCAACCTAGGCAATCCCACTGACATGTGGCTTGCATCTTCTTTGAACCTGGCGTGTGTATAGCTTCAAATTAACATTTTTATATTTACAGCATTTTTTTTTGATTACATTGCAGCATCATGATGTTGAATTTAGATGAAAAGCAGAAAAGAAGACTTAAAATTCTTTTCCTTTCTTTATGGTTCAGTAAATCTAAGAAAATAATAGGAGGAAAAAAATAATCTTTTGAATGTCTAGCATATAATATAATACAAATGTTAAGAATGTATATAGTAAGACCTATTCCCTAGTGCAACTTTGTTAGGTACATTTGAGAATAACTATTTCTTTGTGATTAAATATGTATGATCAAATTAATCTAGTATTTACCCCTCTCATTTTAGTTTTGTTTTCCTCTGTATCTTACATGAATAATGAATGCTTAATTTTGATAACAGCAGAGGAAGCAAAAATAGTGCAGTAGAACTAATGTGGAAAGAACAACTCTGCAAGATATAAATATACATACATATACGTAACTATCACACACACACACACATACATGTATACTATAGGTTTAACTTTTCCCCCAAACATTCAGATGCAAAGATAAACTGAATTTATATGTGTTCTAAAAAAAAATAAAACTACCTTTACCTTCATCCACTATATGGTTGAAAATCCATGTCAGTTATTTGAGAGTTGCTCATTTCCTTCCCTTAGGATTCGAGTAAACCCTGGGGGTAGATCAATACAGAATTAATGGGGAACAGCCGTTGCTATACAGTTCATCTTGGCTCCTACTAAAATGCCTATGTGGTATCTCCATTCTCCTTTCAAAAATATATTAATCTGTGAAATGGTTTCAATCCTTGCCTATCAAATGTGGCTCCCAGGACCTTCTCTGTACCCTTGCCTTCAAGGGCATGATGCTTAGCTAATCGGTGGTCAGGTTCCAGTTGACCAAGTTGGAGCCACAAAAACCTCTAGGTTCTGTTCTCTCTCCAGAAATACAAACTCCCCACCAGTGCGGAATCAATCCAACTGCACTCTGTCCAAATACTAAAGCCTTCATTTCTTTCATACCCTCCTTCTCCATAAAGATTTGCTTAATCACATTTGTTGGAAATTAACACAGAGAATCTGACTCATATCAGAGCTTCAGAGTTCCAGAATTCTCAAAACACAAAGAGCCATCTAAATATGCCTAGAGAGAGGAAAAATTCAATTTTTGTAGAAAAAAAAAAAAAAAGAGAGAGAGACAAAAGCACATTTAGTTCTAATTAATTTATTAGATTAGACATTTTAATTTGTTTATCAGTTTCTTCCATAAAATGTAGGAGCTGGACTCAGTTGTTCTAAAACAGGGAGTTGCTTTTGAAAAGACACATGCTTAAAATTCTGATTCAGACAGTGGGTCCAGGCATCTAGATAATTTATAATGCCTTGTGATTCTGATATGTACTTCTATTTGAAAATCTTTGAACTAGTTATGTAGATAGCACTTTCTAGCTCTAAATTTCTGTGATATTCTGAGCAAAGCACAAAGATTTCTATTTCATGTATACTGATAATTCACAATTTATTTAGCTCCTTAAAAAAGAAATAATGGATGATCTGAAAAATCTGGAAAATGGTAAAACTGATTTATCCTCTCTGTTTTTAGCAGCATATTTCATGGCATCTTTCTTTCATAAGTACTATTTTCTTGTGGATTCCTCCATCTGTTTTAATGTTCTCATCTTCAATACAAAAGGAATGAAATCTACTTTTTCTATTCCAATCCTTTTGTAAGGGAGATAATAATATATGGTTTTCTCCTCGCTATTGTAATAACTTAGTGAAGTGTTAGTCTCCCTATGTATTGGCATGTACTAATCAGAAAATCCATACATGAAATTATAGCTTCTCTTAGAGGCTGGATATAATGTTTCAAATCATTATGAGAGTATTAAAAATAAGCAATGACTGATTAATTATAATGATATCTAAAAGGTTTGCTTAAGTCTGTTGATTAAATCTCTTGTTGCAGCATCATCAGTAATTATTATGCAGCCAAAACTTGAACTAAACCTTGATGTATTAGCTAACTTCCAAACCTATTGTTAAAAGAGGCACTGCAGTGACTAGGTAACAGAAAATAAAGCTTTTTGGTCATGCCCATTTTAAATAGCCTGCTATGTTTATATAGAATAAAACCTGCCTACAATTTATTACTCAGATCTCTACTTTTTATTATACTGATCTTCCCTTTAAGAATTTATTGAGCATAATTTAATGTTACATTTATAACTATAGTTAACTATGATAGGGGTCAGCTTTCTATCATTTCTACAATAAACTAGGTTATGGAATTCTTTTCTCTGTATGCTCTAAGACTAAAATAGAACTTAAGTTCACTCATCTGATGACCTGTATAATTATCTTAATATGTTCTCCCTCAATTGTCAGTTTTAGTCATAGTTACTATGCCTATCTGAAGCAACCTCATTTCTTCCCTTTTAAACTACTGTTTTGAACCTATGATGGCTCTGAAACTGATGATTAAATTTACTAAGATTACATGCAAAATAAAAGCAAACAGAACCTGAGAAAAAGACTTGTTGATTCACCTGAGTAAACAAGTATGTGAGCTTCAATGCTTTGGACTTCAGAAATCTCCTCTGGAAGCTGAAACATATTTTCCCTTCTTTCTTATTCCAAGATTCATTACAGAGAAGAGAGGGTTACAGATGGCTGAATTTTGAGGTTTAAGAAATCCATGAAGCAGTATTGAATTTCATAAATAATATGTGAGGACATAACAGATCACTGAGAGGAATTTTCCATTTTCAGATTTTCTAACAAAAGTCAGCACTTTCCAGAAATTATCTAGCTTAAAAATGATTTAGAACTGATTGAATACTATTTCCATTTCCAATATTAGCCAAAGTGCATAAAGAAATGAATTTATTTTGAAAGAATTATGAGACAAATTAAGCTTATTTCAAAACAAATACTGCACTGTACCATTATTATTTGTGATATTTGCATAACTATAAATGGGACTCATCTCTGAACTTCAAAATTTATTTCTGAGAAATCAATCAATAGTTACATTCTACAGTAATTCCACTTTTTTTCGTAGAAAACCTTTTATATGCCATTAATATAGATACCATTTTTAATTAGTTGACCATATAAAAATTGGTTCTAAAAACTGCTACGTTGTGTACACTGTGTTCATATCATGCATTTAAGGGGATCATAGAGCAATAAAATCACACTTTCTTTCAGAACATATTGATTTTAGCAATTTATTAACTTAATAGCCTTTAAAAAGTAGTAGATCCTTTATTTCCATCAGTAAATAACTCCATTGTGTTCTAAGTCTCTGTTTATTTCTAACCACCTCATTTGTCTGCAGGAATTTTATTAAAAGTAAAAAATAAATAGGACATTTAGGATTTGGCAGTTGATAGATAAATGTGTAAACAAGCATATGTGCAAGTATGCATGTACATTTGTGTGTACCTACACAAAAAAGAGAATATGTGTATCTCTCTTCTTTAGTTTTCTGCCAACTGTCCTATGATAAATAGAGTATTACACTTTTCTAAAATCAAGTTCTTGAACTGAAACCAGTTATTTCCTACAATAAACCTGCCTTGGTTATAGTGTGTGTGTGTATGAAATATATATTCTATATTATATTTTTATATTTATAATAATTATATAATACATAAATTATAATATATTATAATTTATATATAAGAAATATGTAATTTATAAAATGTCATGTATAAAAATATAATTTTTATACATTGCATACTTCTTAAGTATAAACTATGTATGATATAGTATAACATAATATAAAATTTTATATTACATGTTTCTCATATATATTATAATATGTATTATATATAGTATATATATTACAGCAAGCCAGTAAATAGTCTCTTTCTGTAAATTGATGAAGAACATTGATTTGAACTGATAGAGAATTATCTATGGCATCATCTTGTCTACAGTAGGGTTAAATTTTGTAGTGTGCTCTTTAATACCAAAAGTCTGCTTATAGAAGTGAAGAGGGCCTTAGATAACTTTGGCCTCACTAGCTGTGTTACCTTGAACAAGTCATTTAACCTTTCTAAGCCTCAGTCAGTTTTAATAATGAACATATTAAGAGCAGGTACTCTGTGGAATTGTTACACAAATTAAATGTAAAATACTTCATGTATTTTACTTTATGTTAAATCTATAACCTAATGTCTGTCCCATTCAAGGCATTAATAGATACATACCATGTTTTATGATGATTATAATGATTTAACCATAGTACAGATAGTGTTTGTCTGAGTTGAGCTAAAGCTCTTACATTGATTTGCCAAGCCAGGGTATTTTACTCAAGGGTATGGAAGTGAGCTGTAATTCAGTCACTTCTGTGTTAAAAATAATTTCTTTACTGATCATGGGTTTTGATGTTAATATATTTTCATATCAAATAATAGTATATAAGCTTATATTTTTACATAAAAACTTTGAAGAAAGTACAAAATAAAATACCTATTATGAAGACTGCTTACTCTTAATATTTTGCCAGGGTTTAATTATTTATTTTAACCACTAATGTCAATTCTCTGAGGATGAGGTTATGCTTTATAATATTTAAAAAAATTATATCCTTAAGGCTGAGTTATGACAATGTCTGAAACATTGCAGATTGCTGAGAGAGAGAGAGAGAGAGAGAGAGAGAGAGAGAGAGATGACAGAGAGAGAGAAAGGAAAGAAGGAGAGAAGGAGGGAAGGAGGAAGGGAAAAAGAAAGGAAGGAAAGAATAATTGAATGGTCAGGTGTTTACCTATATCTCTTTAACATTTTTTGGATTTTCTCATAGAGTAAGAAACTCACAGGTCTATGCCCAGATTCCAGACATTTCCCAGATGCTGATAGCATTTGTTTGACATGATACCAGATGCTGAGGCTCTTGGGCCACCTTTTAAGGCTTGCTGTGAGATTGCTACATTTCTGCTGAAATGCTCTGCATCTGATAGACACAAAGCAAAACACCTCAGCTTGATCTCTCTCTCTCTTCAGGTATCAAGCCTTTAATCTGGCTAAGTCCACGTAAATCTTATCAGTGGCACAGCCTTTTAGGTCAGTTTCCCTGGTTTAAGTTGCTGGTCTTTTTTTGCCCTCTCAGAGCAAGAAAATCTCTCTTCCTGTAGCTGCTGTGCTTAAAAGACTAAGATCAAAACTTTGCCCTACATTCTTAAAAAAGCCTGAAACAAAAACTCGAAAGAGACCAATGGGATTGGTGTGGATATAAATGTGGATGAGTATATTAAATATCATGTTAAACATAATATATTTAATACAATAAGTATATTAAATATAACACTATATTAAACAGAAGTGTATTAAATATGAAAAAGAATTTACACATACATGTAGGTTTAGAGTGTTATTACCAATTCTATGTTTTTTAAAATTATTATTAATATATACAATCAAGGACTAGTTTGTTTTTCAGAACATATAAATCCCACTTTGTTCCGAGGTGTGTCTTTCCAGGATGTCTTTTATAGTTCACTGGTATATCATAGAAGATACATTTCACAGAGAAAAATGTAACGTTCATAGAAGTGAAGCAAGTTTCACAAGTAGACACGGGAATGTACAGCACAAGTCATGCCTCCCCTAGGATTCCCTTTCTGTCCTACATATGCTGTACCTCTGAAAGGATCAGTCCTTGAGTTCAGCTGCCCACAGGACTCACAAAACTAGGAAGGACAAGGATTTCAAGAGCAAATCAGTATTTCGGAGTCTCTACAATACCCCAGAATCACCTGTGCCAGTTATAAACTGCATTTATATTTGGGATTCCCCCTTTGGGGATTCTGATTTAGTGAATAGAAGGTGAGGTTGAGACTCTGTGTTTTAATATCCTCCACAGAGAATTCAGTTGCAGAGCCATAGTGCATAAGTATTGGACTGTGCACAGCCACAGTAATTTATGTTTCTAAGCATTTTATACGCAGCATTCTGCACCCAGCCAATGCTCATCTGCATGGAAGCTTGCACTGAGAGGTGTAGCAAGAACCTGATGATTCAGGAAATGGTCTACTAAAAGCCACACAGATTGAAATACAAGTAAAAGCTACTTGTTGCCATAATAACTAGAGTTGAAGGGAATTTAGAACTAGAATTGTAAATATATTGATAATAAAACATAACAAAATCCAAAACTTATGAAATCTTTTTCTAAGGATATAGACCTCTGGTCACTTCTCCCAAATAGTATCACTACTGCACTTTTGCATCCGAAAGGTGATGTTCTAATGGGAAGAGAGAGTACTCTTTTCTTAAGGTTTGCCAATTCAATTAGCCTAATCAACAGATTTCTGTCGTTTGCCACCAAAGTTTTTCTTTAGGCTTCAATATAATAAAATTGAATAGACAAATCAACAACTGCACTAGAATTTTTGGTCTGAGTTTATATATGTATCTCCTGAGACAAACTAAACACATTTCTAAAATACATCAATTTTAACTAAAACTAAAATTTAAAATTAATACTATAAAATGGTGAAGAAATATAATGTGCAAAACATTTTAAATTTACCATGTATTTGTCTAACTGTAATTTGGCCCTTACAATTGTTTCTTTTTTATTTTATTTTATTTTATTTTTTTTGAGGTGGAGTCTCGCTCTGTTGCCGGGACTGCAGTGCAGTGGCCAGATCTCAGCTCACTGCAAGCTCCGCCTCCCGGGTTTACGCCATTCTCCTGCCTCAGCCTCCCGAGTAGCTGGGACTACAGGTGCCCGCCACCTCGCCCGGCTAGTTTTTGTATTTTTAGTAGAGACGGGGTTTCACCGTGTTAGCCAGGATGGTCTCGATCTCCTGACCTCGTGATCCGCCCGTCTCGGCCTCCCAAAGTGCTGGGATTACAGGCTTGAGCCACCGCGCCCGGCCCCTTACAATTGTTTCTAAAAGGAGACAATTGGATGAATAAAGGACCTAATACACTCAAATAAAAAGTAAAAACAAACCATAGTAAGTGTTATTATAATTTTTGTGTAGATATCTGGGAAACATTGCAGGAAACACCATGAAGTATTAGTAAAAATTAAAATTCATAGGAATGTCTTAACAGTATACATCTTAAAGGATCTTCCAATAATTCAAGGCAGTTAAGTTGTGAAATAAAGTGAATTTATTGTATACTGCCTTTTCATTCACCTTGCTGTGAATGATATTTATACAATAGACATAGGAATTTGTGTTATTTACATATGTGTATATTTTATATGCTATATTAGATGAAAATTATAGAAAAAATATAGATGTAGCAAAGGAAATGAAACAAGATTTCCTTGAATAATAAGCCTGTCACCTTCTGATAAATGTGTTTTGTGTTTTTTTTTCTCTACATTCTTTTTAAATCATTATTCTTTTCTTATAATGAAAATAAAGGTATATCTTAATTCCTTTGTGGATGGGAACATAGGCTTGCAAAACCCTTTATTTGCTTGAATATTGAGAAATAGAATAAACAGGTTTAAAAAAGTTATCCGATGTAGAGTCTTCCATATGATAATGATAAATCAAAACTTGTTCTCAGTAAAAATTGAGATATGAGTATGGAGGGCTGTGATAGGACATAGCTGGATTCTGGAAAACGTGGTAAGTAGAAGCAACTGAGGAGAGCAGACTGCTGGACAGTTGTGGCAGAGCAGGCATATATCTGAAGAGCTGGGTCCGACTTCCGCAGTTAGTTTTTATACAAATCTTCTGGACCCTCTTTTAAACATATATATTCTACACTTGCTCTGGAATATAAATTTAGTCTAAGATTGCCAGATTCAGCAAACAAAAATACAGATGTCCAAATATTGCATGGGGCATACTTGTAAAAGAATCCATTTTTATCTGAAGCTCGTATTAATTGTGTCCAATAGTTTGTCTAATAACCCTAATTAAATCAGACTTTATTTTAAAGACATTTATTTTTCAGTCACTGTATAACTGTTATGATATTCTTATCTTTTTGTAAAAAAGGGTTTTTTAAATTTTTAGACCTCACAGTTTGACTTAATTTCAATAAAAGAAGATAAAATTGTTCTAAGTGAATTCTTCTAGAGCAGCTTAGAATATGGGGTTGAGCAAAATATCATAGAGGAGGAAGAATAAAATAAAGAAGGCATTACTCCCTCATTGTCTAGACTGACAATTTAGCTAAGCAAATAATGACATTGCCTGAGGTACTTCCTGATAGGTTTAATTAGTCAGATCCCCAAATAATTTGCTACTTCTCATTATTCATTCAACTGACAAATTCTTTTTTTGTTACTTGAGTTCAAAAAGAAGAAATTACAGCCCTAAGCAAAGTCATAACATTTGTATTGGTTAAGACCTTTCACAGGCTTGTGGAAATATTTTGACAAAGATGGTCTTCAGTGGCATCTGCTTTTTTTTTCAGGGATGACATGTGATTGCATCAGTTAAATTGCTACAACCAGGACCTATTCATATAAGGCTTGTCCTACATCGGCATATTCATAAAACAGGAGCTAATTATTAAATATTTACAAAAGATTGTACCAGAAAATTAATATATGTCAAGAAAATTAATATATCCCCATAGGTATTCGTTGTCTGATTTTCAGCAAGTGTTTTAGACTGTCTGAATGTTAAAAAGAGGTTTATTTGTACTTTGTTAAAGGGAGGCAGAATCTCAAAAATCCTTGAAAGTCAATAATTTCCAGAAGCTAAGAAAGAAACTTTTATTTCTGTTACAAGAAACTGATTTTGCTACAATAAGACTGCTGGAGGGATGGATGAGAATAAAACCTGTATCGTATCAGAGAAAGAAGTTCACTAAGAAGATATGTGCCTGGCTGCACTGTAAGGAAGAGGGAGATCAGTTGTCTTTATTGGGTAGGACATATTACAAACCCATCATAAATAAATTTACAATTTAAAATAGTCTCTTCTATCAATAATGTATAGCTAGCCAATTCTTTCATATTTTCAAATGATGTCATTGTCTTGTTTTTCTTGCACACCAAAATTGATTACAGAGCATTGAACTTCCTTTTTTAATTCTGTATGTAATTATTTAATGACATTTAAAAATCTGAGTGAAAAATTAATACATGTTCTTTTGTAGACAGTTTAGAAAGATACAGAAAAATATGATTTTTTAAAAAAGTCATTTCAAATCTTACTACCAAGACAGTCATTATCAGTATATCCTTCTTCACAAAAATGTTGCAGAAAAATTATCATATATCTTTTAGTTTTCAGTTGGTAGTTTGGTAACCTGTCAGTCCTTTAGAAGAAAAGTCATCCATCCAGTGGGAGAGTCAGTCTATAATGGGTCATCTTTGCTTCTACATGATTGGAAGGGAGATGTCAAGGGTAGTTTATCTGGAGGCCCAGAGACTATATCTGACCTCAGAAATCCAGCTTGCGTTTCATTAGTTGGTCTACAACGTTTTAAGTTTGAATCACTTTTCTTTTTTTTTTTTTTTTTTTTTTTTTGAGACGGAGTCTTGCTCTATCGCCCAGGCTGGAGTGCAGTGGCCGGATCTCAGCTCACTGCAAGCTCTGCCTCCCGGGTTTACGCCATTCTCCTGCCTCAGCCTCCCGAGTAGCTGGGACTACAGGCGCCCACCACCTCGCCCGGCTAGTTTTTTGTATTTTTTTAGTAGAGACGGGGTTTCACGGTGTTAGCCAGGATGGTCTCGATCTCCTGACCTCGTGATCCACCCGTCTCGGCCTCCCAAAGTGCTGGGATTACAGGCTTGAGCCACCGCGCCCGGCCTGAATCACTTTTCAAAATTTAATAATGGACAAATTTCATCACATAAAAATCAGGATTTTTATTTTCTTTTGAATAATCAGATCTCCTAATTCCAGACGGAATTCTAATACAAGCAGGATTCCTGGGGTTGAGTAGTCTCTACCTACTTTAGACAGTGCTCTACTTTACTGTTTCCTCAGTTTACTAAATAAAGATGCTCTGCGCCAGGTGTTTAAGAGCTTGGTGTTTAAATGCTACAAAGTCATGAAAACTGGTGCCAAAGACTGGTCTTCCTAGACTCATGGTTTTATGACTGTTCAGTTAAGGAATAGAGTACAGGAGATTATCTCACCATGTTTAAAACAGGAAGAAATAACCACAAAATTGGGTCTTAAAACTTAGCAAAAACAAAAAAATTACCAAGAAAATGTTCATCTCTTGTTGGAAAATCAGCATATCTACTTCATAGTAATCTCATTAACACATACTAGTACAACAGAAGTAAAAAGTAGGAGGAATCCTTAAATGGGCTTTATAATAGTATCCAAATATCTTTAAATAATGATTTAAATTATAATAGTTTTTAAAAATATTATGTTGGAAGTGTCATTGTTTTTCAGTAGAAACATCAAAGTATAAGTTGTGTGTGTGTGGTGGCGGGGAATACTGGTTGTATAGACTCAAATGAGTGAAGCTGTATATATTTATTATCTGTCTATTTATCCTGACACAAATAGCTCATAGGCTCCCTCATTTCTTATATTCACCCTGAAATATTAGTAGATTAATTGACATAATGTGGTTATCTATCTTTTTTATGTTTTCATTGGATAAGAAGTGCACTCTACTGAGACAGATTCAGTTAATTAAATCACTCTTACTTCATATTCTACATTATTCTGTTTAGGAAGTGTAGCAATCCTGTTGACATTTTGCCCATAGATGACCTCTTTCAAAGCTAATTCCTATTCAGTGGTACTCTGTAAGTAAATCAAAAGATGAAATGTAATATGAACACTTTATCTTTTTAAAATAGAGAATATCAATGTGAAGGAAAAATAAAACTGACATGAAATTCATAATGTTATAAAATAAGAACCATTTAATCCATGATATCTATTTATTTAATAGATTTATGCTTGACATCTATTTCTCAGGCATTGAAAAGCATGATAAGGATTTTATTTTCCAAGATTTCTTGTATAGATTTAAATGTTGCTACTGGACAGCTGAAGGGTAAAGATTCTGTACAAATCATATACAAAAATATTATTTGAGAACCCTATTTTGGGTTTCACTCAGAAGTTGCCACTTTATTAAGGTTAAGCATAAATACAATCCAACAAAATCAGTTTCTGTTTAAATTATAAACTACATCTTTAAATTTTCAGATATCTATCAACTCTAAAAAAGGATATAACTACTTTAATTATTAAATTATAATAACATTAAGTGTTTTAAAAGCACTCAAAATCATTTTCAAAGTCATATATATCTATATCGATTGAATCTGTCACTATTAGGAGTCAATTACAATTGATTCTATGTCCCTATTTAGTCAGACTTCTGCCAACAGTTTTCAAACTTCTTTGATTTTGATCTCCTTTCAATACAATGTTTTATTCATATATTTCCAAAATATGTATAATTTATAAATAGTGAGCATGACTGACTCTAATAGAAATTATTAAATTAAAAACATACGCATAAAATGCAGAATAAAAAGCAACTCAGTAAGTAAATGATTTTTAATGTTGCATTGTTTATTAGTAATCTAAAGCATTGGCATATTTAAGTTACTATAATTGATTCACGAATACACTGTAAGTAAACATGCTTTGTCTTCCCTTTTTTTCCTTGAATTAATTCTACTACAGTAATTTGAAACTTTGTTTCCAACTTCAATTTGTTTAAATATTTGATTTAAAGGGCTGACTAACATGAAAATGATACCATGCAGAGATACATAATTAAAAGGGGGAATAGCGTAACATTGATTGTGCTTACTGAATCATTATATTTACATTTGCCACACCCACGAATGAAGCCAATCCGGTAGAAAGAAAGGAAAGATATTAATGCTGGCATGGTTCTCTTTTGATTTCCTTTCTTTTGCTGCAAGTACTATTGTGGCCTGGTTTTACTGAAATCTAGAGTTGCCTAGTTTAAAAAGGGGACCCTTCTGACAGTGAGGTACTTTCATATGACTGTTTTTTGATTCTTTGGGGACACAGCCACTGGTAACATCTGGCAGTAGTTCTAAGCTTGACCAAACTTTGTCTTCCGTATTGTCACTTACTACCCCTTCTCCCTCCATTGTGTATCCAATCATTCCTTTCAAACCCAAAGCCAAGGAGCAAACCTCTTGAGAGAAGCCCTTTAAAAATGGTCTGCATTTTCTTTTCTTTTTGGATTCCCCTCCTAGTGAGGCAGTAAGATAAAATGATTTAAAATAAAGTAGTTAAGACGTTGGATCTGAAACCAGTCTACTGTATGAAAATTAAGGCTCAACCATATACAGGCTCTATAATTTTGAGGAAATTACATCATCTTTCTATGCTTCAGTTACCTGATCAATATGATAAAATATATGGGTATAGTAAGAGAAATTATGATTTTTGCAAGGTGCTTTGAAGAAGGTAAAAGGTAAGAAGGGCATGTTTGATCTCGCAAGAAATGGAAATGGAGGTGAAGCGTGCCTAGAGTGAAAAAATATGAACAAAAGTATATTTGTTCAGAAAGAAGGTATACAGGCAGCTGATGGAAAACCTAGTAGGCTATCATAAAACTTGGATTTTAACTCAGAAGAAAAGGAAAGTCAGTGAAGGACTTTAAAGAGAAGTATGCCAAAATGTGACTTAAGCTTTAGGTTTTCTTGGGTTTCTCTATTATCCTGCATTCTAATTCAGTAGGTTTACATGGTTTTTTTTCTTATGTCAGTTCTTGAAAGCCAGGTATGTTTATTATTTATCTCCGAATCTATAAAGCCCAGTATATTGCTTGGATTAAAATCAATGCTTAATAGTTATGTGATAAAGGAATGAATTGCTCATCCACAGTGACTTTATAACCTTAGGCAAATTCTATAATTATTGATTTATTCATCAAACATTTTCTAAGTGAATTTTACCATCAAATTACAGAAACTCAAATCTGGGCCTCAGTTTTGTTATTTTGTTTTGTTTTTACAATAACAGCAGTACCTACCTGTAAGTCTTATTCTCTTTTAAGATACCTAGTTTTAAATTAAGGGTATTGTTAAGCCTAAAGGGTTTTTTGTCTTAACTCACTCAAATGAACCATTTCCAAAGTATTTTTAAATGATATAGAAGATGACAAACCACATCCCAACTATTAAGTCTTAGGCCTGGTGAGAAATCATTAGTTATAAAACTAGAATGTGTCCTCTCATTTAGTTTGACATTGTTAATGATTTTAAACATATTTTTCCCTTGATATTCTTATATTGTCTCATGCATAAAACCTAACAAAGCATATACAACATATAAACCTACATCATTCTTCAATATGAAGGAGATAGGAACACAAAGTATATGTATTAATGTAGCTACATTAAAACAATGATATTAGCTAATATCAGACATGCCATAATATAAATTCAGCTGATAATTATAGAAATAGGCATTTAATAATTCATGTTTCATTAATGTACAATAAACATACAGCACATAACAAATATATATTTACTGTGGCATTTTGGAGAATTATCTTGAGGCTATGGACTAATTTAAAATATCATCAATCTTATCACATGTTTGAGTCCATTTCATAAAACCAGCCATATATTCTGTTCATGACCTAGATTTAACTTGATTCCTCTGAAATTTTTCTGTGCTATTTTAATGCCTTAAGGGGTGAAGTAGGATTTAAACTGAGATCATTTCTTCATAATCATTGTACATTATTGTGGCATGTTGAAATAACAATAAAATTTGCATTGCCATTTTTTGTAGAGAAGGAAAGAAAAAGCTTGCAGTACATTTTTTATTATTGCTCAATTCAGAGTAGAAAGTCTTACTGGTATTTCTTTCATTTTCTTTATTTCCTTTTCTTCAAAAAAAAAAAAAAAGCAATAAAAGACTAAAAGGATGTCACTTATTTTACTGGAAGGAGTTTCTATTATACACCATCACCTGGGACAAAGAGTTTTGTAGTGCCTCCAAGGATTGTGTATCGTTTACTGTTGTGACATCCCATAATAATGTTGACTGTATTATTTCCTTCATCATCTACTGAAAATAATTTGGCCAACTCACAATAATTTAGTGGGAATTTAAAAAAATATTAGTCATGTTGGCTGCTTAATGTATACAATAGTATATCTTTTAAAATATCCTTTATTTTTCAGGAGACTATATCACTTAAACAATTCCCTTGCATAACTAGCAGTCCTTTATTTTTAATAGAAGACTATATCACTTAAACAATTCTCTTGCATAAGTAACAGTCCTTTATTGTTTATATGTATATACATATATATGTGTGTGTGTGTGTGTATATATATATATATATATATATATATATATGCAAGAACTGTTTTGTTTGACTTTTTAAATCTTGATTCTCATGGGTTATTTATTTTCCTTTATTCCCCTTATCATTTCTTATTCCATTACAGCTATAAATTGATCTAGCTGTCAACAACTGATCTTTGCTCTCTCTCCTCATTCTTCACTCCAATCAGATGCTTCCAGGGTACAGGTCCTGCTCTAGCTCAAAAAAGACAAAGAAAGTAGTGCAAAGTGTAATTCCCAGTCAGAATTATGCTATTAAATGTAATCAGGAAAGCCATTATGATTCCTCTTTGGGCAGTTAGCTCTACTTAGGTGAGTTCTGTCAAGTTTCTCATAACCTTGAGATTTATGCAACTAACTAATAATATAATTAATTAGCTAGTACACTAACATAGTTTTGCTTCTGTGTAGGAAAAATTTATTTTCATCTTGTTTTAAATTCACATTGGTTACTTCATAAAATTGTTAAAATATAGGCATACCTCAGAGATATTGTGGCTTTGGTTACAGTCTACTGCAATAAAGTGAATAGCAATAAAGTGAGTCATACAATTTTTGCTTTCCTAATGTATCAATTGACTCTTCCTTTCACAAAAGATTTTTCTGTAGCGTTGCTGTTTAATAGCATTTCATCCACAGTAAAACTTGTTTTAAGTTGAAGTAAATCTTCTGAAATCCTGCTACTGTTTTATAAACTGTTTATGTAATATTCTAAATCCCTTTTTGTCATTTCAACAATGTTCATAACATCTTCACCAGAAGTAGATTCCATTTCAAGAAACCACTTTCTTTGCTCATCCATAAGAAACAGTTCCTCATTCATTGAAGTTTGATCACAGTATGGCAGCAATTCAGTCACATGTCCAAGCTCCACTTCTAATTCTAGTTCTTGTTATTTCCACCACATCAGCAGTTCCATCCTCCACTGAAGTACTGAATCCCTCAAAGCCATCCATGAACATTGGAATAAACTTCTTCCAAACTCTCAAAATTAATGTGGATATTTTGACCTCTGTCCATAAATCTTGAAAATTCTTAATGGCATCTATAATTTTCATTATTTTCCAGAAGGATTTTTATTTATTTATCCCAGATCCATCAGATAAATTACTATCTACAGCAGCTAAGCATTATGAAATCTATTTCTTAAATAGTAAGACTTGAAAGTCAAAATTACTATTTTATTCATGGGCTACAGAACGGATGTTGTATTAACAGGCATGGAAATATTAATCTCCTTGTACATCTCCATCAGAAATCTTGCATGATCAGGCATATTGTCAACGTGCGGTAATATTTTGAATCTTTTTTTTTTTGGTTAATTGGTCTCAACAGTGGGCTTAACGTATTCAGTAAGCGATGCTGTAAACAGATGTGCTGTTATCCAGGCTTTGTTGTTCCATTTATAGAGAATAGGAAGACTAGATCTAGCATAATTATTAAGGGCCTTAGGATTTTGGGAATGGTAAATGAACATTGGCTTCAACTTCAAGTCACAAATTGCATCATCCCCTAACCAGAGAGTCATCTTGTCCTTTGAAGCTTTGAATTCGCACATTGACATCTCCTCTCTAACTATGAAAGTCCTACATAGCGTCTTCTTCTGATAGAAAGCTGTTTTACCTATATTGGAAATGTGTACTTTAATGTAGTCACCTTCATCAATCATCTTAGCTAGATCTTCTGAATAATACTGCAGCTTCTACATTGGCACTTGCTGCTTCATCTTGTACTTTTATGTTTTGGAGATAGCTTTTTTCCTTAAAACTCTTGAACCCACCTCTCCTAGCTTCAGACTTTTCTTCTGCAGCTTTGAGATATCTCTCAGCCTTCACAGAATTGAAGAGAGTCAAGTTCTTGCTCTGGATTGGATTTTGCCTAAATGGACTATCATACCTTATTTGATCTCCTATCCAGCTTACTAAAACTTTCTATCAGCAATAAGGCTGTTTCTCTTTCTCTTTCCTACCATTTGCATGTTCATTGGAGTAGCACTTTTAATTTTCTTCAAGTTTTTTTTTTTTTTTTTTTTTTTCATTGACAGCTTGGCTTACTATTTGGTGCAAAAGGCCTAGCTTTCAGCCTGTCTTGACTTTCAACATGCCTTCCACAGTAGGCTTAGTTATTTCTAGATTTTGATTTACAGTGAGAGACGTACAACTTTTCCTTTCACTTGAACACTTAGAGACCATTGTAGCATTATTTATTGGCCTCATTTTAATATTGCTGTGTCTCAAGAGATGGGGAAGCTTTAGTAGTTGGTGGAGTAGTCAGACGCACACAACATTTATTGTTTAAGTTTGCCATCTCATATGGGTGTGATTAATAGTGCCCCAAAGTAACTTCAATAATAACATAAAAAATTACTGATCACTTATCAACATAACATATATAATAATGAAAACATTTGAAATATTGTGAGAATTAACAAAATGTATTACAGAGAAATGAAGTGTGCACATAATGTTAGAAAAATGGCAGTGATAAGGCTGGGTGCAGTGGTTCATTCCTGTAATCCCAATAATTTGAGTGGCATAGGTGGGCGGATCATTTGAGATCTGGAGTTCAAGACCAGCCTAGCTAACATGGCAAAATCCCATCTTTACTAAAAATACAAAAATTAGTCAAGTGTGGTGGTGTATGCCTGTAATCCCAGCTACTACTAGGGAGGCTGAGGCAGGAGAATCACATGAACCCAGGATGTGGAGGTTGCAGTGACCTAATATCATGTCAGTGCACTCCAGTCTAGGTGACAGAATGAGAATCTGTCTCAAAAACAATAATAATCAAAAAAATAGTACTGATAATTATATTTGATACAGGATTCCCACAAAACTTCCCTTTGTAAAAAAAAAAAAAAAATCTCAATATTTGTGAATCGCAATAAAGTAAGTTGTGCCTATAAATTAGTGACAGAAACATAGTTCTCTTTCTTCTTGGACATGAATTTCATGATGTATAATAAATGCTAGATGATAAAAATGGCTGATATGTTTTAAATGTTTATATCCCCTTAAAAATTCATATATTAAAATCCTACCCCCAAAATAATAGTATTAGTAGGTGGACCATTAGGAAGGTGGTTAGATCATGGAGGCAGAACCCTTATGAATGAGATTAGTGCTTTTATAAAAGAGGGAGTCCTCTCTTTCCTACTGCCATGTAAAGTTACAGTAGAAAGTTTGTAACATGTACACCATGGAATACTATGCAGCAATAAAAAAGGATGAGTTCATGTCCTTTGTAGGGACATGGATGAAGCTGAAAACTATCATTCTGAGCAAACTATTGTGAGAACAGAAAACCAGACACTACATGTTCTCACTCATAGGTGGGAATTGAACAATGAGAACACCTGGACACAGGGCGGGGAACATCACACACCAGGGCCTATTGTAGGGTGCGAGGAGTGGGGAGGGATGGCATTAAGAGAAATACCTATTGTAAAGGACGAGTTAATGGGCGCAGCACATCAACATAGCACATGTATACATATGTAACAAACCTGCACGTTGTGCACATGTACCCTAGAACTTAAAGTATAATTAAAAAAAAAAAAAAAAAAGAAAAGAAAAGAAAAAAAAAAAAAGAATAAGAAGGTTGGCCACCTATGATTTAGGAAATAGGCCTCAACAGTTACCGAATTTGTCAGCAAACTTGATCTTGGACTTCCCAATCACCAGAATTATAAGTAAATTTCTGTTGTTTAGAAATCACTTCGTTCATTTTTTTTTTTTTTTTAATAACCATCCAAATAAACCAAACACCACTCTGAATTATAAAAATAGGCCAATATGTAAAATTATAAGGCATGGTACTTTGAATATTTCTTATTTTATATTCATCTCATACTTATTAATGAACTCTTGAAAGAAATTTCAGCAAAAAAGAGGCTGTTCAATATATTTGAACAATGTAAGTCAAAAAAGAGGCCGCTCAATATATTCGAACAGTGTAAAGTTTGATAGCTTCTTTTACTGCCACTTGCTTTTCAGTAATAATTGTATTCTTAGTGCATTTCCTTTACATTTAAAAATGCATATGTATCATAATACATTCATTTAATAAAGTTAGGCAAATATTTTCAGTTGAACTAGTTTATTTTAAAATGTTACTTGAAATTATTGCAGCTCTTTCTCTATAGATATTACTGAAAATATAGTATAAAATGTTTTATCAAATTAGCTTTTTTTTAAAAAAAAGCTCTAATCACATAAAATAGGCCTCCAGTTACTAGTATAATATTTAGTTTTATTTAAATAAGCATTTCATTTAACATATATTTTCAATAACATGTAATAAAAATGTTTATTTTCAAAATAAGTATTACCAAATGAAAATGTTTGCTTACCCAAATCAAAAGAAAATTTATGAATTATAAATATCAAAAGAAGGGATTTTTAGGAGGTTCAGCTTTTCCAGCAAAAGTACTTACAGAATTTTATTAAAGGCCCCTGTGATTCTATTAACCCTTTATTTATATAGAATATCTACTTTAGCTAAACAATATTTGAAACAAATGTTCACTTGTTAATAATGAGTCTTCAGGGTTTTATTTAATTATTTAATGTTGTGAAGACAACTATTCATGTGAATATGACACGTATTGGAGACATTGGAACTACAATACAAAAACTTTTGTAAAAAATTTAAGGGGAAAAATATCGTAACAGATGTCTGCATCTCACATATACTATCCAAATAACCAGAGCCCTTTCCTCCTGGGGAATTATTTTTAAGTTACAGCATAGAGAGAAGGAGTTTTTGCTCTGAGTCTTGAATTATACATTATTTATATGTATACTAATGTATTTTTTAACAAGGAAAGCTGAGTTTTGCACGTAAACTAATACAGGTGGGAGTTGTCAAAATCAAAATTATCATTGTTATGTCTTATTCAATAAGTGGTGCAATTTCTAATCAATATCAGAAATACTCAGATATCAGGATGAGCAACTAAATGATATTAAAAATGTGTGCAGCTCCTGACCTAATCAATCTCAAATGCCATTTTCAGATAAATAAAAAGATTTTGAAACTTGGTATATTTTACTAAATATGTGAGAAAAGAAATGATTGATTATGACTTTTATTCTCTGGGGATCTCTGGTTTCCATTAAATTTAACCATGAGACTGCTGTCATTTTTTACTTTGATATAAAATGAACTAATAAGACTTAGAATAAGTTTTATGATTTTAAATTTATGCACACACCAAAAAGTCCACTCAATATAATATTCTTACCCATACAACTGTCATTACTCTTGTATGTTATCAATGTCATTCAATTCAAGTAATAATTATTTAAGCACATAAATGTGAAAAGTCCTTGTTCTTTGTGCTGTGCAGTATACACAGACAATCAAGATGCTAGTCTAAAATAAGCTAGTAAATTATGGAAAACTTAAGAGAGAAGTATCCACACAAATAATATCACTGAGAGTATAATATAATAAGTATCCTATAAGGACATGAAGATAGAGACAGTTCTGCAACTTGGAGTGGGAGGTGTAGTTTAAGCTCCCCCAAATTTTTGACATTTGTAGAAAAACACTGTATTTGGAAACTTTGGAGCAGAGTCATTCTAAGGACAAATATTAAAAGGCTTAATTGTCCTTCCTGATGGGGTTAAAATTCAGATTCCTGGAGGCCATCACTAGATAGTCTGATTCAGTAATTATGAGCTGGAACTCAAGAATCCATAATTTTTAACAAGCACCTCAGGTGATTCAGATCAAGCAGCCAAAAATGACCTTTTGAATCATAAGAAGTACTTTGGATTTTATATGAGGAGGCTTTTATTTTCCCTTATTTTATTGTGAGTTAACCCAATAGTCTTCAAATAAATTATATCCCCTTTCATACTTTATTTTGGTTAACTTAGCCAGAATCTGTTTCTTTTGCTCAGTGCTTTATGCTGTACATACAATTTTTGAATAGATGTCTCTGGTTGTTCCTTAAGGCAATTTATAAATATATAAACAAATGCTTTTAAGAACTTACTTTGATAATGTGCTTATAATCTGTGAATTCTTAGAAATTCATATATGTAATTTAATGATGGAATAAAATGTGAAATGCTTTCTCATGCTACTGTTTATATTATTTTTCTCAATGAGTATTTTCTAAATTTATTTAAGTTGTTTAAAACTTTCTTTGGTTTTGAGGGAAAAAAGGAATTATCTTTCTATATATTTTGTCTCATATTTTAATTTGACTTATCTATGTTTATCTAAAACAAAAAGGAATTTCACCATTTTGACTTGGAAATTCTAGTAAAGCCCATTTTAAAAATGAGAAATAATACCTGCTTTATGAAAAATGCAGGTCATATTTCCAAGTAATAATTTTTCATTATTTGTTTTCTGCAATTATACTGCAGTTTATAGTTTGAGTCTTCATGACTTAGGAAAGACTTAGCACTATCTTCAGTTAGTAAATGCTTCATGAATCACTGACATTATGTGCTCTCAGTTTGTTTTTCTAGATTAGTTTATGCACTCATTCAAAAATCATAATGTTTCACAATGCTGTGCTCTGAAATAAATATAGAATGGTAAACAGTACACAATCCCTTCCTTCATGACTCTTAACGATAGAGAAAAGTAAACTGTCTTCACCACAAAATGTGATAAAAAAATCACATAACTCACCAAGCTAAATTATGCACTCTTGTTAGATGTATGTTGTAGCACTACCTTTACTTCACGGCACAGACTATGATGATTTTATATATACATACTTAAGGAAGACATCTCTATGTCTTATGACATAAGAGTAATGATGTGATATAGCTTATTGATTATTTGCCCGGTGGCTAGTATCTAGAACATAGAAGGGTAGTCAGTATCTGTTAAGTGAGTGAACAAGATGTCTTACCTATAGATTTGTTTTCTGAAAGGCTGAGATACTCCTAGGTATATTATTTTGTCAAAGAATATTGGCAATTTTACTTAATTATGCTCCTATAAAAATAACAGTATTTATAGTCCTTTAGGTATATATGGCTATAAATTGTAGAGTACAAAGTAAAACTGAAGTCAGATCCATATTTATTATAAATTATATTTTAAATGATACCTGATATAGTGGAGATATTCAAAAATTAAAATGCCTACAGATTTGTCTACCTCTGATTCTTCTCAATCAGTTATTAATTTAATTTGGATTCATATACATTAGAGGTGAATTCGGAAAGTAGGCTTGAAGTAATGCCTAGTGTTAATATTTATTGCTAGTTAACATGTTAAATTGCATTCGAACAACGTGGATGTTGGGGGCACCAACCCCTGAAATAGTCAAGATCTATGTAAAACGTTTGACTCCTCAAACAATTACTAATAGCCAACTGCTGACTGGAAACCTTACCGATAATGTAGTCTACTAACACATATTTTCTATACTATATGAATTACTCTATTCTTATAATAAAGTAAATTAGAGAAAATAATGTTATAAGAAAATCATAAGGAAGAGAAAATATACCTACTATTCGTTAAGGGGAATTGAGTTTTTTCTTTTTTTTTTGAGACGGAGTCTTGCTCTGTCGCCCAGGCTGGAGCGCAATGGCCGGATCTTGGCTCGCTGCAAGCTCCGCCTCCTGGGTTTATGCCATTCTCCTGCCTCAGCCTCCCGTGTAGCTGGGACTACAGGTGCCCGTCACCTCGCCCAGCTAGTTTTTTTTCTTTTTTTTTTTTTTGTATTTTTTAGTAGAGACGGGGTTTCACCGTGTTAGCCAGGATGGATCTCCTGACCTCCTGATCCGCCCGTCTCAACCTCCCAAAGTGCTGAGATTACAGGCTTGAGCCACCGCGCCCGGCCGGAATTGAGTAATCTTTAAGGTCCTTATTGTCTTCACATTGAGTAGAGTGAGGAAGAGGAGAAAGAGGAAGGATTGGTTTTGCTGTCTCAGGAGTGGCAGAGGTGGAAGAGGTGGAAGGAGAGGCAGGATAGACAAACACACTCAGTGTAATTTCATGAAAATACACCATAACTTTGTCATAACTGTTTGCTTTTTCATGTCTATAGGAATGTTTCTATGTAGTATCAATCCTTCTCCTTCCATTTGCTTTAGTTTCAGTGACTATATTATAGAAGAGTCTATGTCCTAAAATAAATCAAAACCAACCTTGAACAATCAGAACTCTTCCGCCAGATTGTCTAACGTCAAAATGTTTTCTAGCAATGCTTTTTCTATGTCTTCTTCCGCGTCTTCTTTCTCATCTTCTGGCACTGGTTCATAAGAATTAATCTTCATCAAGCAGTCTTCTGTTAATTTTTTTGTTGTGGTATCTGTTAGCTCTTGAATTTCTCCAAGATACATTGCTAGAAACTCTTTACCCCCTGACCACGTTGTTTTTTGTTTTTTTGTTTTGTTTTGTTTTGTTGTTTTGTTTTTTCCATATCTAAAATCTCTTTCATGATTTCCTGGCTTCATCATATGTGAAGTTTTGTACAACATTTGGATACAGTTTTCTTCACCAGGAACTTACTGTATTATGCTTAATGGCTTTCATTACTTTTCTGTAACAACAAAGTCATCTCCAATGGTATATTTTTTCCGTAATTTCATGATGTTCTATCAGGGTTCTCTTCCATAGCACTGGCAATCCTTTCTAGAGAGTACTGTGTGTAATGAACCTTAAATATTCTTTTTTTTTTTTTTTTTTTTTTTTTTGAGGCGGAGTCTCGCTCTGTCTCCCGGACTGGAGTGCAGTGGCCGGATCTCAGCTCACTGCAAGCTCCGCCTCCCGGGTTTACGCCATTCTCCTGCCTCAGCCTCCCGAGTAGCTGGGACTACAGGCGCCCGCCACCTCGCCCAGCTAGTTTTTGTATTTTTAGTAGAGAGGGGGTTTCACCGTGTTAGCCAGGATGGTCTCGATCTCCTGACCTCGTGATCCGCCCGTCTCGGCCTCCCAAAGTGCTGGGATTACAGGCTTGAGCCACCGCGCCCGGCCGAACCTTAAATATTCTTATGACCCCCGATGTAGAAGCTGAATTATAGGCGTTGTGCTTAGGGACAGATACAGCACTTTGACACCTTCAGTGTTGAACTCAAGGGGTTCTCAGTGGCTAGGGATGTGTCCACTATCAAAAGAATTTTTAAAAGTAGTCCCTTACTTGCTAAGTACTTCCTGATCTCAGGGACAAAGCATCGATGGAACCAAGTCAGAAAAATGGTTCTCATTGTCCAGGCCTCTTTCTTTTACAACCAAAAAATTGCAAGCTGTTTATTTTTTTCCCTTCAAACTTAGTGTGTAGCAGCTTTATAGATAAGAGCAGCCCTGATCATAAACCCAATTGGTTTTGTATAAAACAGTAGAGTTAGCCTCTCTCTATCACCTTAAATCCTGATGCTCACTTTTCATCTATGCTAATGAATGTTCTTTGTGTGTTTTTTTTTTTTTTTTTTTTCCCTAGAACAGGACACTTTCATCTGCATTTGTTCAGGCAAATATCATTTCTTCCTCAGTGATTTTCTTATTGGCGTCTGGGAACTTTGCTGCTGCCTCTTGGGCAGCAGAAGCTGCTGCTTCTGTTATCTTGAAATTTATTAAGCCAAAACTCTTTCTAAAATTATCAAGCCATCCTTTGCTGGCATTAAATTTTCCATCTTGAAATCCTTCACCTTCATTTTGCTGTAAGTTATCATATAATGATTTTGCTTTTTCTTGCATTATATCAGAGTCTATAGTTATGCCTTCTTTAGAACAATCCTGAACCTACATAAAAGCTGCATTTTAAATATAAGATTTAAAATAATATATTTCACAAAAAGAAGTGCAGTTTTCACATCTGCTGATGTAGCTGCAGTGATGGCTTCACAAATTTTCTTTTCTTTATCACAGTGGTTCTTAGTCTGAATGCATTTGTCTCAAAATGGCAGCAACTGCAGACCTCAGTCTATGGTACATATCAAGCAACTTAACTTTTTCTTATAATGTCACGACTCTTCTCTGCTCCTTGGGAGCACTTCCGGCATCACTAGGTGCACTTCATATGGGTTCCATGGTGTTATTCAAAGTTTACAGAATTGTACTAACCAGGAAGAAAAACCTATAAGAACTTTGAAAAATCACTTTTTACTGTGATGCACAATTTGCTGGAGAGATAACGGCTCACTCAGAGATGATTAGCATCACATGATGTTTTAAGTGGATACTCATAACACTTGGGATCACTGCAATAGCTACAGAAGGTGGTTATAAAATTATTACGGTGGCCGTGGGCACAGTGGCTCACACCTGTAATTCTAGCTCTTTGGGAGGCCAAGGTGGGCAGATTACCTGATGTCAGGGGTTTAAGACCAGTCTTGCCAACATGGTGAAACACCGCCTCTACTAAAAATACAAAAATTAGCTGGGCATAGGAGCTTATGCCTATAATCCCAGATACTTGGGAGGCTGAGGCAGGAGAATCACTTGAACCCAGGAGAAGGAGGTTGCAGTGAACTGAGATCACGCCACTGCATTCCAGCCTGGGTAACAGAGTGAGACTCCATCTCAAAAACAAACAAACAAAAATTACAATAGTACAGTATGGTTAATTTTATGCAGTTATAATGAATACTGCATATTTATGTTTGTTTACATTTGTCTCAGCTATGAATGACACATGTATTTTCTGTGTTTGCTTAGATTTTGATAAAATTTAACTTTTTACAATGGATTTGTGTATATTTTATGGTAGTGAATAATATGATAGACTAATATCTACATATATTTTATGCATTAATGACATTTCTAACTTTTTCACAGCTTTTTTTGTTCATATTCTAGGCTTGGCAGTTCTTATGTGAGATTTTTACATTGTCACAAATCTACCCGAAATTTTCCAACAATATTTATTGGAAAAAATCTGCTTATGAATGTATGTGTGCATTTCAAACCTGTGTTGTTTGTGGAACAACTGTATTACATTATTATTATAGAAATAGCTACTGTATTAAAGCCACAGATTTTATATTCATTGTTATGACAATCTATAATAATTTTACATAGTATGAGATTAGAAAGTTTAGATAACATCTGGGGTCACAAACTGAGGAGTAGCAAAGTGAAATTCTACTAGGCCTTTGATACTTCACAGTTGGTAAAATTCTTTAGACCTTTTACTGCCTCTGTATGGGTGGAGATAGGCCAGTAACCTCTGTGTGAAGGAAGACTTTGCTTGGAGGCCTTATCATATCATCTTAACATCATTAGCTATGTGGGATTAAATCCTAGGGAAAGCAGTTGCATATTATTATCTTGGAATGAAGACATATCTGCGCCATCTTCAAACAAAAGAAGTGTGTTCTACAGTCCTAGTGGGTTCCAGGGAATTTGGGCTCTACTGTCATTAGAAGTAAGTCCTGGACCTGGTCCTCAATTTTTACAGGTCTGTGGCTACCAAGATGCGAATCTAAAGGCTTCCAAAGTGACCTCCTAAAATGGTGATTATTCACCCTTAATCTTTGTCTTTTTCAGTGCCTCAGTGATACCTAGCAAGAGCCATCTGATTACATTATTGTGATTTCCACTCCCACTGTTCTCTCAAATGCTTGTGATACTGCATTTGCAAAGACATTCTCTAGTATCCTGCTCCAGTCCCCAGAGAGTAGAGAGTTTTAACAGTTGCACTACTATAGCATGCTATGGACCATTCACACTCCACCTGCAACCACTGACAGAGATTTTTTTTTTCAGCTGATAGTTTAGTTTCAAAGCATCATTTTACAGTTTATGTCCTAGGCCATGCCAGTCTCCAACTCTTTTAGAGGAGATTCCCCAGGAAAAGTTTTAGGAAATGAGTTTTTTTTTTGTTTTTTTTTTTTTCATGGAAGGAGTTGATTGTGAAATACTCTGAAAACAATGTCTGTGAGAGAGTGAAGGAAAGATAAATAGAGAGACAATTTGAACAGCAATATGGTTATAACAGAGATCTTGGGCAATCCCACAGAAAGTGCTTGAGCTGGGGTACCTCATTAGAGATGTGTTGAATTGAGGGAAAAGAGCTTGGTCTTTGTACCTTCATATAAAGCAGTGATTGGATGTGGTCTGGGGGTTGGAGGGAGAGCAAAGCATCTTTCATGTAAGAACAAGTCCTAGAGAAAGATTCAGCTGGGAATTTTCAGCTGCCAACAATCTGAGAAGCTGGGGCTAAGTGAGCCTCAGCTATAAAGACAGATCTGGGGTGCACCACGGCAACCACAACAGCAGCCAATGGGGCTACTGACTTTAAAGAAAATAAAGATGGAGTAGGCAATTCAGCTTTTGACAAGCAGAATTTGGGAAGCCAAATTGGGTGTCCTAGGTAATGTGATGATTTTATTTTCTGAAAAAAAAAAAATAATAATACTGCTTCGAGCATCTATATAAAGCAATCAGACCCTCTCTCAGGTAACAATTCAAAAGGAGAAAGAGATCGATTGGAGAAAAGTATTTTTGAGTGAATATATAAAGGTTTTAGATCAGAAAAATTGCAAACATTTTAAAATTTAATTTGTAGACAAAGAAACTCATATAAATATATTTTGAAAGAATAACACATTTGATCAGCAAAATTATTTTTTAAACAAGTTTTGAAAATATAAAATTGCCATATTTTTCAAGGCAGTGGAGAATTTATAGAACAACTGCATCACTGAGTAATTTTCAACTTCCCATAAAGAAAATCTTGGGTCAAGTGTTAACAGATGTGTTTTGTATACATCCTTACTGTTGCTGTAAGGAATAAAAAATAAATATCCATATTTATTTTAAAAATCAAAGTTAATTTCATATTTGATCAAAGATTATTTCTTGAGAGGACCCTAGTGTTATATATTGTCATAATCTTGAAGAGATTGTACAAATTTGTCTTTTAGGTTATATTGTGGGCACTAGTTCATTTCACTTGCCTCTGAAGGCCTCATTCATTTAACTAATCACATTTGTCCAAAGTCTTCTTTCTGCCAAGTTCTAGGCTTTGGGGATACAAAGATGAACTGGGCATAGTACTTTTCACATGCCCAAATTCATGTTGAGGAGATAGAGTCGTTATTTAAAAAAAAAAAAAAAAAAAAAAAAAAACACCATGCAACAAGTATAAAAGAAATAAGAATGAATTGTGAAAACCCAAAAGATGGAGCAGTCATTTTTATACATTGCAGAAGGAAGAAAAATCATTATTAAATTTAGCACCTGCCTTCCTGAATGATAAATGGGAGCTTTCCAAGCAAAATGCTGGAGTTAATTTTATGGTACAGATTTATAAACTAGTGTTAATTCTCAGTGTAGTTGGAGCATATGCTGTACTGAATGGAATGATGTGGGTTATAGAAAGACAATGAAGGCTGGGCACCGTGGTTCATGCCTGTAATCCCAGTACTTTGGGAGGCCAAGGCAGGTGGATCACCTGAGGTTGGGACTTCGAGATCAGCCTGACCAACATGGTGAAACCCCATCTCTTTTTTTTTTTTTTTTTTTTTTTTTGAGGCGGAGTCTCGCTCTGTCGCCCGGACTGGAGTGCAGTGGCCAGATCTCAGCTCACTGCAAGCTCCGCCTCCCGGGTTTCCGCCATTCTCCTGCCTCAGCCTCCCGAGTAGCTGGGACTACAGGCGCCCGCCACCTCGCCCGGCTAGTTTTTTTTTGTATTTTTAGTAGAGACGGGGTTTCACCTATTAGCCAGGATGGTCTCGATCTCCTGACCTCGTGATCCACCCGTCTCGGCCTCCCAAAGTGCTGGGATTACAGGCTTGAGCCACCGCGCCCGGCCGTGAAACCCCATCTCTACCAAAAATACAAAAATTAGCCAGGTGTGGGGCTCTAATTCCAGTTACTCAGGAGGTTGAAACAGGAGAATCACTTGAACCCAGGAGGTGGAGGTTGCAGTGAGCCAAGATCGGGCCACTGCACTCCAGCATGGAGGACAGAGTGAGACTCTGTCTTAAAAAAAAAATGGGGTTTTGATCTCAGACTGTAGTGGACAGCTTATTCCAAAGTGTAAGTTTAGATTTTGTCCCATGAATGGTAGAAATAAGCAGAGTCTTTCTAAGGAATTGAGTAACATAGCTATATTTAATTTCTAGAAAAGTAATTCTGGCTGCTGTGAAGTAGGACTGAGTATGGTTAGAGATATGCAGATTACATAGAAAATGGATGCCATGATTGAGGCTAAAGATAACATCCCAGTAATAAGGTAGTGGTAGTTGATTAGAAAGAAACTTCAAAGAAAAAAGTATTTCCTGTAATAGTGGAATATAATTTAATAATGCAATGGAATTTAATTTGAAAACCATGACTGTTTGATGTGCTAACTGTAGGGCTACCTTTGTGTATAGAATGCCATAGAGTAGCCAGATGATCAAAGGGTAGACTTAATGGACTCTAAAGAGATGAGGTTTCAATTCCTAGAACCTGTAGAACTGGTGAGAGTTATTTTATATGGTAATAGGAATTTTGCAGGTGCAATTAAATTAAGGATATTGAGGACATTATCCTGGATTATCCATGTGTGTCCTAAATGTAATCACAAGTATCTTTATCAGAGGGAGGCAGAAAGAGATTTGAAGATAGAAGAAACAGGCAATATGAGGATTGAAACAACCATGTTACACTGTTGTCTTTACAGATGAAGGAAAATGTGGGCATAAACCAAGGGTGATAAGAAGGCAATTCTAGAAACTAGAAAAGGCAATAGAACAGATTTTGCCCTAAAGCCCCTTGAGGGTGGCCCTATCTTTTATCAGCAGAATGACCACATAACCTGTTTTCATCCTCACATAAAGAGAAGCAGATATTTGGCTTTACACCATACATCTCTCATCAACAGTTATTAATTCTAAGCCATGGCAAATTTAATAGAATATAACATAATTCCATCCTTAAATTAAAGCATCAGGACTGCCTAACAATCAACAAGCTTAAACATTTAGCAAGTTAAACAATACCCACCCTCCACACCAGTTTCTGGCTAGATTTTGACAAAACATTCAAACAAACCAATTTAGACTCTCTTTTCTCATAGCTAAAAATAATCTATCCATTAACATATAGGATAAATGAATCTTTTTTTAATCATGTTTTGATACTTATCTAAGTAAATAATAAAGCAACAACTCAGAAAAACGTATGTTTAGCAAGAAATAATTCACTCATAAGAAATCATCTTGTCTTTTCTCCAACTCAAAGGCATGGAGTAACTTTCAGTTGATCAAATTAAATTAAATTCCCTGTACCATTTATACCCATTTCTCAACCCAGTAAAATAAACAAGCATTTTGAATAGACTTCAAAACACACAGACAAACACACACACACACACCACACACACACACACACACACACAATTTTCAGCAGCTATTAGGCAACCAAACACTTCTTAAAGTCACTACCTTTTGAAAAAGACAGAACTTTCAGTGGCAAATTTCAAGCCGTAAACTGCTTCAAAATCTATATAACCCTAATATATAAAATACATTCTGTTTTCAGTAATAGTTTGTAAGTAGCTGTATCTTAATATATGTATCCAAAATATATCTGTTCATAAAATATAAAAAAGCAAGCAAGCAAGGAGCATATAAAACCAATTGAATCGTCAATATACTTTGTAATAAATCTGATAACCTCTGTAAAGTAAATGAAAAAAGTTAGGGATGATGCTATATAAAAAGTATAAAACTCATGGGGGTACTCATGAGTTAGAAAATTTGCCTTTTTGTTTTTTTCTTTTATTTTGTCATTTTGCTGTCCTCATTTATAACCGAGAACCAAAATTCTGAATGATCTTCATTTATATGATTCTTCAATTAGTGACAAGTTAATCAGCACATTTACAAATATATCAATGCCTTTCCTTTCCTATATGTAAAAAATAAAAATACATATATTTACATTGTAATAACGTATATAATATATTGGACAAAAAGGCCTATAAACAACAGCTATTTTATTATCTTTTTATGATCATTTAGGCTCAATACTGTGATCTTCCTGTATGAACATAATAGTAATTTTCAGATAAGCATTCAAGCAAGAATATTTTATCAATTTTGTTAACTAAAATATTTCAAACACCTAGGATGCAGATCATTTAATACATATTCAGCAAATAATTATAATGTCCAAAAAAAGGCTACATGAATTTTCTATGCTTCAGTTTTTAAGTTTTGCTTAATATTATGATGATATAACTTAATAGCATTTATTTATTGCTCTTGGGCATGAGGGTAAATTGTTTTATATAAAATTAATTTCATTTTTTGAGATGGATTCTCACTCTGTCATCCGGGCAGGAGTGCAATGGTGTGATCTCGGCGCACTGCAACCTCCACTTCCCAGGTTCAAGTGATTCTTGTGCCTTAGCCTCCCAAGTAGCTGGGATTACAGGTGTGTGCCACCACACCTGGCTAATTTTTGTATTTTTAGTAGAGACAGGGATTTCACCATGTTGGCCAGGCTGTTCTGACCTCAAGTGATCTGCCTGCCTTGGCCTCCCAATGTGTTGGGATTACAGGCGCAAGCAACTGTGCCCAACCTATATAGAATTCATTTCTATGAACTCAATTGTTATTAATGTTATTAATAGAAACTTTCCATACTTTTGCTTTTTAGGCAAAAAGACATATTTTATGTTCTTTTGCATCCACTAAAGAGCAAAGAGTGTAGCTCATACTTTGATGAATTGCTTGGTGGTGCCACCACTGTGATAGGAAATTTCCCAAATATTCACCTTAAAAAACATAAAATGTTTTATCAACAAATAAATATTGGCTAAAATTAGAATATATGAATTATCTCAGTAGACAGGAAAGAAAAGTGAATATAATTAAAATTAGGACTTTTAAAGTGTCACAGTATATTAATAACATAAAGCTCAAAAATATCTAATAATTAAATAAAATCATTTATTAAAGTTGAAAGATTTTTCTTTAAGAAATAAGGAATGCTGAGTATCCACTTAATCATAAATAATATGGTTTGAAAACTGTTGAAGGGAAAGAAGTTAGAGAGATGATAAAAAAGTGCCTATTTCCAAATTAAAGAGGAAATAAAAATTCCTTCATAATTTACATGAATACATATTGAGAGCCTTATATTAAAATCTCACTAAAATTTGGGTTACTTTTATTTTAAACCCAAATGATATAGATCTTACTTTCCAATAGTTTGAAAAGTATGTGTTTATTAAAAGTATGTTATACTGGTGATAATCATAAAAGATAAAATTTGTTGAGAAGTTATAGATATAACGTTTTACAAAATCCAGTTGATAACCATTGCTTTATAGTGTCTACCTGGAAATAACAACCCCTATTGCTTAAAAGTAGTTAGTGTATTCATGTGTGTTTTATCTAATAAAGTACAACATAATAATATTGTAATTCTATATTACATTTTATAACTTAAAAGGGATAGTTTATTTTCTAAAGAAATATTTTGCTGTTGGTCAGCATTTTATATATGTGGTGTACGTTATTAATTATTCAGTGAACTTTTGGTATACAAAAGACTCCTATTTCACTCATCTGAAAAAATGAATAGAAATATACTTAAGGATTTGGAAATTGACTAAAATCTGTTTGAACATAGATAATATTATTATTTTCCACTTGGTGTGTCTCGATCACTACGAATAGTTAGAAATAGTGTGAGTTGCTTCCTTCCTCACTAATTTAGCACTCTGTTATCAAAAACAAACCATAGGCCAAATTATGCTATCATGCACACATTTATTGCATCAATGAGATCTCTTTTCTCTATCTTTTGGTGGTCTCAGAAATGTTTTGTATAAAAGTTTCACGTTAGGTCACAGTTGACAATATTCCAGTCATTGGATTATCTTAACATCTTTCAGAGTCAAAAGAATGGGAAATGTCTGAACAAAGGGCGAGGTAAAGGATAATTAAATTATCAAACCTAAGGTGCATTCCTATGGCTAATGACTGTAGGGCTCACTACATCCTGGTCAAGAAGGAACTAAGAATGGCTGTAAAATATTTGCTAAGTCTATATATCTTTAATAATAATTTCACTAATAAAATCCAATTTGTAAATTAGTATTTTGCTATTTGCAAAAGTATTGAGTGTTGGTGAGAGATAAAGATAACTGAAGTATTTACAGTAACTATCTTTAGAATGTGGGCTTTCTAATCAGAACACTAGCTTACTACACCTAGAGAAAGATTTTCTGCTAAACAAAGATAAACCATTGTCTGTAGCGTGGCACTTAGAATAATACATGTACACACACATTCGTATGCATACCTTTTACCATAAAAGTTCAAAATACTTTAAACTACATAGAAAATAGTATTCAAATAGTCCTGAGTACAGTAATACAGAAGTAAGGAGATGCGATAATAGGACTAAGGGCCTATTTTTCAGCCTCATTGAGCTAATCAAAATTATAGAAATTTGTGTTATTGATACAAATGTTTATACCACTTAAATCATTTTTTAATTAAAATATACTACTTTTCAGTAATCTACTTAGAATTTGGTGCACTTGTTCTATATTTCTCTCTTTCTCTCGCTCTTTTCTTCAGGGTTGTGGGGGAGGAGACCTGGTCTTGTTCTATTGCCCAGGCTGGAGTGCAATGGTGTATTCACAGCTCATTGCTGCCTCAAACTCCTAGGCTCAAGCGTCCCTCAAGCCTCAGCCCCTCAGTCTCCTGAGTATCTGGGACTACAGGCACATAACACCATGACTAGCTTTTTTTTTTTTTTTTTTTGTAGAGACAAGGGGTCTTCCTATGTTGCCCAGGCTGGTCTCGGACTGCTGGACTCAAGTGATCCTCCCGCCTTGGCCTCCCAAAGGGCTACGGTTTCAGGCATGAGCCACCATGCACCACCTACTTGTTCTATTTTTGTAACACAATTTAGAGTGAAGAAATGGTATACTTTATCTATCTAATACTATTAGATAAAGAGATAGAGTGATAAAGAGATAAATAGATAAATTAGATAAATATAATTTTTTTTTTAACACAGATAAAGAGGCAAAGTTTAAAATAAACCTCTGTTTATCAGACCATCTCATGTACTACTAGTGGTGCATTTTTTGGGAACCCCCTTATGATGGTGTTTATGCTGAAAAGTGAAGAGAGAGAACTAATGGTTAGAAAGCAAGGGTGCTGACTGAGAAACACTGAGAAGAGAAGAATAGCAGCTAGAATAGAAATGCAGGGTTAGGAGTGATAAAGCTGAAGAAGTAGTGACAAAGAACAGACTATCATAATTTGAGGTTTTGGAGATACAAAATGTCTTAGGGGAAACGGGACAAAGTTATGGTTATGATTTTGGTGACTTCACTAGTGGTGAAGAATGAAAACTCTGAGAATTTTAAAATACTAATGGATCAATTAATTATGAGAGAGAAATTATAATTAATTTTTAGTATATGAGTATGAAAAAACTCTTCAGAAATTATCTCCCCAAAATTTCCTATTATTTTTCCAGCTTTATAAGTAAAGGGATAGGCTAAGTAAACTGTCTAATACCATAAGGGCGCAAAACGGAAGCTGAATTGCAACACAAGTGCACTGAGCGTTAAGAAGGTGTATTAGTAGGATTGTGAGTTGGGAGAGAATTAATGATGTAATAGAATAAATAGAATACATGAAAATGCCTTATAGATTCCCTCGGGACTTACTCCATTGTACTGATGAAGCATGCATTTTTTGCAAAACATTATTCTTAGCTTATAAATGACTGTGAGGTGAACAACGTAGCTGTCGAGTATTTTAAAGAGGAGGAGGAATTATACACACAGTTGTACATGTATATACAAATATACAATTTAGGTCTATATAAATTGTGTGTATGTGTGTATATATATATGTATGATATATTAGAAAGGATAACTGATCACTTCATTCCTATTCACTACAGTTAGATGATCATAATAGGATTTCATTTACTTACATTAAAAGTTATTTGAGTAATTAATAGTTTACAACAACAGATACATACAACACCATTGACCAAAAGCAAAATGTTCCTTTGGGAAACATGTCTTTGAAGGGCTACATTCCATATCAAAGTCAATTAGTTCAACCATTGTGGAAGACAATGTGGTAATTCCTCAACGATGTAATGACAGAACCACTATTCAACCCTGCAATCCCATTCCTAGGTATATACCCAAATAAATATAGATTGTTCTGTTATAAAGATACATGCACACGTATATTCACTGTGGTACCATTCACAGTAGCACAGACAAGGAATCAACCTAAATGACCATCAATGATAGACTGGATAAAGAAAATATGGTACACATACACTATGGTTTATGCAGCCGTACTAAAGAAATGAATCATTCTTTGCAGGAACATGGATGGAGCTGGAGGTCATTATCTTCAGCAAACTAACCCAGGAACAGAAAACCAAATACCACGTGTTTTCATGTGTCAATCAGAGCTAAATGATGAGAACACATGGACACATAGAGGAGAACAACCCACATTGGGGCCCATCAGAGGATGGAGGGTGGGAGTAGCGAGTAGGGAGAGGATCAGGAAAAATAACTAATGAATATTAGGCTTAATACCTGATGATGGAATATTCTGTACAAGAAACCACCATACTACAAGTTTACCTATGTAACAAACCTGAATATATACCCCTGAACTTAAAATAAAAGTTAAAAAAAAAAAGTAATGCCAGATATAAGATGGCATGGATTTCTTTTGTGACGTCAAGGATTTGGGGAACAGACTCAGAATTGTAGATATAAGTTGAATCACAATTGGCTCTTCTAAAAGTAGAAAAAAAATGAAAAGGAAAACATAAATAATTTGGAATATATATTGGAAAAAAGAAAGTTATATAAAACACTATTCAGTTACCTGAATACTGAAACACTGTTTGGGTTCTACATTGTTAAAAAAATTGTTGACAACAATTTAAAAAGGTAAAAGGAAAAATCCTTTCAAAATCATTTTTGTCTTAACATTTGAAGATACTTGCCTAAAATTATCCCTTATTTTATAAGAAAATGATTATATGACAGATGATTATAAAGTAACCACTCACTCCATATTCTACATAATCACAGATTACTTTTATTATTCATATTAATATTCACAATGAGAAGGTATTAGTAATTTCTTCTCATTATAAATATTTGTTAACAGGATTAAGAAAATGTCTGGAAAACTATTTGTAAACTTCAAATCACAAATCAAACTTAGCCTTAGAGACTCCACTTTTTTTCTATACCTAAAAATTACCATTGATTTTATTAAATTGAAAGGCATTAAGACTAATATCACTTATGTGCTTGGTGAATAAAACATCAATCATTGTGACTGAACAATATAAATTTCTTTCTGCATGTTTTTAAACACATATTTGCCCATGCACTGTGGTAAGTGATTGGCAACAAAGGCAAACTTTAACAGTGGTTCTTCTGAAAAAAAAAACCAAAAAAACAAAAAAAACAAAAAAAACCTGAATTGTGAGTTACTTAACTGTGTTCACACTGAGTTGTGAACTACTTAACTGTGTTGGCAGCTGAAACTTTACAACATAATTTTGTTACTCAGAGATTAACCAATCACTAGGAACACCTTAGACATCTGATCAGAATACTTGGCACAATAGAGAGATTGTTCTTGTTAATACCTGTCTCTGAAACCATCCACTACCCTTCCCAGGCTCTGGTAACCGTCCTTCTACTCTCTATGTCCATGAATTCAATTGTTTTGTTCTATAGGTCTCACAACTAAGTGAGAACATGCAATATTTGATTTGTCTTTCTGTGCCTGGCTTATTTCACTTCATAATAATCTCCAGTTCCGTCCATGTTGTTGCAAATGACAGGATCTCATTCTTCTAGATGGTTCAATATCTCTCCATTGTATATATTTACTGCATTTTAAAAAATCCATTCATCTTTTGATAGACACTTGGGTTGCTTACAAATCTTGACTATTGTGAACAGTGCTGCAACACACATGGGAGTGAAGATATCTCTTTGATATACTGATTTTCATTTGAGGGGTATACACCCATCAGTGGGATTGCTGGATCATTTGATAGCTCTATTTTTAGTTTTTTTGAGGGACCTCAAATTGTTTTCCATAGTGATTGTACTAATTTACATTCACACCAACAGTATAAGTGGATTCCCTTTTCTCCACATCTTCACCAGCATTTGGTGTTGCATCTTTTGGATATATTAACTGGGGTCAGATGATTTCTCATTGTAGTTTTGATGTGAATTTCTCTGATAATCAACGATGTTAAGCACCTTTTCATATGCCTGTTTGCCATTTGTGTGTCTTCTTTTGATAAATGTCTATTGAATTTTTTTGCCCATTTATTGATCAGATTATTAGAGTTTTTTTCCTATAAAATTGTTTGAGATCCTTATATATTCTGGTTATTAGTCCCTTGTCAGATAGGTAATTTACAAATATTTTCCTCTTATTCTGTGGATTGTCTCTTTACTTTGATTGTTTATCTTGCTGTGCAGGAGCTTTTTAACTTGATGTGATGCCATTTGTCCATTTTTGCTTTGGTTGCCTGTGCTTGTGGGTATTGCTCAAGAAATACTTACTTTGACCAATGTCCTGGAGATTTTCTTCAGTTTTCTGTGGTAGTTACATAGTCTCAGGTCTTAGATTTAATTACCTAATCCATTTTGATTTGACTTTTGTACATGATGAAAGATAGGCATCCAGTTTCATTCTTCTGCGTATGGATGTCCAGCTTTCCCAGCACTATTTATTGAAGAAACTGTCTTTTCTCCAGTGTATGTTCTTGGCACCTTTATCAAAAATGAGTTCACTGTAGGTGTGTGGATTTGTTTTTGGGTTCTCTAATCTGTTGCATTGATCTGTATCTGTTTTTATGCCAGCAACATGCTGTTTGGTTACTGCAGCTCTGTAGTATAATTTGAAGTCAAGTAATGTAATTATTTCTGTTTTGTTCTTTTTGCTTCGGATAGCTTTGGCTATCTTGGGTCTTTTGTGGTTGCATATAAATTTTGGAATTTTCTTTTCTATTTCTGTGAAGGACGTCATTGATATTTTGATAGGGATTACTCTGAACGTGTAGACTGCTTTGCATAGTGTTGCAGTTTCCCTATTCCTTAATTCAGTGAGGTCTGAGTTCTTGTCTCAGGACAAAGAAGAATAAGGCATGTGGACACCAGAGAGTGAGTAAGACAGAGTAGAATTTATTAAGCAACAAAAAAATTATTAGCAGCGAGAGGGGACCCAAACCGATTTCCCAGAAATGGGTCTGAGTGCTGGGGAATTTTTTTGTGTGTGTAGGGGGGAAAAACAAGAAAGCCTTCTGCAGGTTCAGCCTTAATGGGAGGAGTAAAGTCCCCCCCGGGGGGCTGTTACATCTATGCATATCTGGAGTAGACCATAGTGACTCCATCTTAGTTATTACCCAAGAATGCCTAAGCAAAACCCATGGGATAGGGGACTAAAACGGCAATGCTAATGATATTACAATTAGCTCTGGGTCATATTCAGGACATTTAGTGGATTTATTGTGCTTGCGCCTAAGTCAGCAGAGTCCCTTCTGAGCAAACATCCTGGTATAAGAGGAAGTTCTTAACCATATATTTACCTGCTAGCTACACCACAGGGGTGGTGCCAGTCTGTTTCCATGTGCACTGCCTCTCTTCCAAGACTCCTCCTCTCTATGTGCCTAACCAACCTCTTACTACGTCCTCTCCCAATAGCATGGACATTTTAACAAATTGATTCTTCCAATCTATGAACATGGAATTTTTTTTTTCAGTTTTTGATGTTCTCTTCAATTTCTTTCATCAGTGTCTTATATTTTCATTATTATGATGTTTCCTTTCTCTAGTTAATTCCTAGGTATTTAATTTCATTTTTGGCTACTGTAAATGGAATTTTTTTTTTTTTTTTTTTTTTTTGAGCCAGAGTCTCAGTCTGTCACATAGACTGGACTGGAGTGCAATGACGTGATCACTGATCACTGCTGCCTCCGCCTCTCAGGTTCAAGTGTTTTCCCTGCCTCAGCGTCCTGAGTAGCTAGGACTACAGGTGCCTGCCACCACGCCCAGCTAACTTTTTGTTTTGTATTGTATTTTTAGTAGAGAAATGATTTCACCATGTTGGCCAGGCTAGTCTTAAACTCCTGACCACAGGTGATCTGCCTGCCTCAGCCTCCCAAAGATCTGGGATTACAGGTGGGAGCCACCATGCCCAGCTCATGTTTTTGATTTGTTTTGCAGATTGTTAACTTTTGGCATATAGAAATACTACTGATTTTTGTATGTACTGATTTTTGGTTCTTATGAAGGTGTTTTCAGTGTATATAGTTGCTAATTTGGTGTCCTTGCCAGGGGTGAGGGAACAATTGTTGAAACTTTCTATTCCACCATCTTGCTCTTCCTCAGTTGCTAATTTTCTTTGAGGTCACAATACTGGAAATGAGTTTTCTACTTGTGGTTCAAAACGTACAGTGATTTTTAGTCCATGGTGTGCTTGCATTATTATTGTCATTTGGCTTTCAGAGCAAAAAATGTAATGCTCCCCAAAACTATCTGTTGCAGAATTGCATTTATGTACTGGCATATTTATGTGATAATCTCATACAAGATTATATTTTCTGAATTCTTATTATTTGTGTACTAGAGAAAAAGCTTTGGGTATTCGACTTTATCTCTAATTGTCAAATTGAGCCAATATGGAAGGTAATATTCAAAACATAAGAAATATGTTTGAGCAGTGAACATCAATGACAGATGAGTTATTTTTTGCCATGGTTTATTACTGTTAGTTTAAACTTCTTTATTCTAGTTTTAAATTCTGCTTTTTTAAACCAACATCAAAGGTAAAGGAACCCTTCAAAAAGGATCACAAATGGTTTATGAAGGTAGGGCATGCCCTAAGAGAACCAAATTGTAAGTAAAGATTACTAATAAAAACTATAGATTGAAAATAGCATAGTAGACAAACAGCTGAAATTATTTTGATAGTAAATTTACTAGATATAGGAAATAAAACTAGTAGAAATTTATATTTAATGTTTGTTTTCTCATTTGGATTACGCACTAAAATGCTTATTTGCTTTTTTTTGTTACTAATGAAAAATATAATCACATGGAAACAATGACTAAGTTTCTTAGAGGTTTATGTTTTATTTAGAAAATGGTTTCAAAATCCAGTATAGCTTGATTTATACGCTATATTGTCTTCATCCAGCATGTGGCTTTTCATATTCTTCATGTATTTGTATTACATTTTCCCAAGTAAAAGAAATTGTGTTTTTCTACAACAGTTTTGCCTTGAAAATATCACACATTGTAACATGTATTTTCTTTGCCTTACTTCAAAATATGTTCAATCAAATTCAGCATTTATAAAATTTTATAGAAATTGTTTCTAAGTATTCCAGTAACTTTCTGTCAGAATAATACATATTATTTTACTTTAGATTTAAAGCACCAAGATAAATCATTTTCTCTTGCTGAAAGAAATCATATTAAGATACTTCTGTTTGTTTTTATAAATAAAGATTAGTGTTTTTATGTATAATCCTGAGTAACAGAATTCAGTATTTGGAAACCTTTGTGTCTATAGCCAACTCTATAAGTATTTATGAATTAAAGTGAAAACTTAAAATAACATTTAAATAAAACAAATAATAAGTCAATAGGGAGAGCCCTTTATTTTTCAAGGATTAAATTTATTACAAATTTTACCTCAAACGTTTTGTATTAAAGCAAAGAAAAAATATTTGTCCTTCTTTCAAGAATTACATAAATAATGACCAGAAAGAGACTATAATTTGAAATGTCTATTTTTTTCAGTATATATCTACATTTTCTGGAATCTAATAGAAAGTTTCACAAAGCACACATTTTAGTAACAAATTGTGGCTAAGATTGAATAAAATACAATAATTCTAATATATAAAAACTTTTCAAAATGGAACCAATCCAAGTTTTCTTTCAATGGGGATTTTATTTCTTCATTTATAGAGCTGCTTTTGGTTGATTGTAATGAAATAATTATTTAAATGAATTCTTTTAAAAAAATCTTTTTTTCTTGTTAGGAAAATCAGATTATTAAATATCTAGAAATCAAATAAAATATCCTCCATGACTATATTAGTACCAATGAATATCATTATAGATGTTCCAAGTTCTAGCACCTATTCAGTCAAACATTAGACACTATTCTAAATGTTATTATGATGATAATTGTTGAACAGAGTAAAGAAAGTTTCTGCCCTCCACTATTCACAATAGCAAAGACTTGGAATCAACACAAATGTCCATCTGTGACAGACTGGATTAAGAAAATGTGGCACATATACACCATGGAATACTATGCAGCCATAAAAAAGGATGAGTTTGTGTCCTTTGTATGGACATGGATGCAGCTGGAAACCATCATTCTCAGCAAACTATCGCAAGAACAGAAAACCAAACACCGCATGTTCTTACTCATAGGTGGGAACTGAACCATGCGATCACTTGGACTTGGGAAGGGGAACATCAGACACTGGGGCCTATTATGGGGAGGGGGGGAGGGGAGAGAGATTACATTGAGAGTTATACCTGATGTAAATGACGAGTTGATAGGTGCTGACGAGTTGATGGGTGCAGCACACCAACATGGCACAAATATACATATGTAACAAACCTGCACATTATGCACATGTGCCCTAGAACTTAAAGTATAATAATAAAAAAAAAGCTAAAAAAAATAAATTAAAAAAAATAAATAAATAAATAGGAAGTTTCTGCCCTCTTAGAATTTGTACTTTAGAAACTGGAGAAATACACAGTAATATAACTAAGATCTTTTTAAATAAAATAAGCACTAAGCAGAATACAGCTTATATGTACATAAGTAACTAATGTGCTTTAAATGTATCATAAAATCTAAAACAGTAAATGTGAGAAGGTATACTGAAGGAAATTATCAAAGCTTCAGGTACTATGTGGCACTTGTTTTGACATTTAGAGATGGGTAAAACTTGGAAAGTATGGTCAGGGATTGGTGGAAGCAGACAAAGTCATTCCAGGTGGAAGAAATTAAAGGAAACAAAAATCATAGAGACTGAGAAGTAGTTTAGCTTACCTGGACAAGTCACAGGACATCAGATCATTTTAGTTAGAATTTATGGTTGTCTTACTATGTTAGATATTATATTATGTCCTATACTAAGTGTTATAATTAGTACACCCTCATTGGGCAGGTAGCATTATTTCTGATGTGCGTTGAAATTAAGTAACATGCTTAAAATTATGTAAGTCATAATTCTTAGAACCTGAATTTAAATCCAGGTTTTCTGTCAACAAACTCCCACAATTTTAAACACTTTAGTAAGTTCTCAGGTTTTGTTTTTTGTAAAAAGTGAATTTGTTCTGCTTTCATAATTGAAGTGTGTTTTTACTGGGTATAGAAGTTTAGGTTGGCAGTTATTTTCTTTCACTACGTTATGATGTTGGCCCATTGAGTTATTGCTTCTGATACCGGGGAGTGAGGTGTGATCTTTGTGTTCCTTTGAAGATAATATGTCTTTGTGCATTGACTGCCTGTATGATTTACTCCTTGTCTTTCATTTTCAGAAGTTTTAATCTAGACAAAGTTTTATTTTTATGTATCCAGCAGAGGTCTTGAGAAGTTTCTAAATCTGTGGTTACTATCTTTTTGTCATCTTTTGAAAATTCTCAGTCAATAATTTTTCAAATATTGGTCTTGCCCAATTTCTCTACCTTCTTTTTTGATACTCCAATTAAACAAGTAATGGCTATTGTCATTAGTTCCCATATTTCTTTTGTTTTCTTTTATGACTGTTATATCCTTTATATAAATATTTCAATCTGTATATTTTTTACTAGCAAGTTTATTCTCTCTAATATGTCTATTATTAAAATAATGTATTAAGTTATTAAATTCCAGGTGATAATTTTCAAACTCAGAGTTCTTCTTTGTCTCTTTTATAGATTTCAGTTTTCTAGTGGAATTCCCTATTTGTCTTCTATATTTTTATATGTATTCATCATAGGCATTTTTAAATCTCTATCCAATAATCACACTGTCTCAATCATATGTTTCTACTGTCAGTTTGTCTCTTGACATTTGGTAATCAGCATTTAAGAAACTTTTTTAATGAATAGCAGACATTTTGTTTCAAACATTGAAAAAGCTCCATCTAATGTTAACATCTTCCAAAGAGGATTTTATTATTATTATTATTTTTTTCTGGCAGACAGAATAGGAATACATGATCACATTTTAGGCAAGTGTGGTTTTCAGGCAGTTTAAGCTGTTTTTGTTTTTGTTTTGTTTTGTTTTCCTGGTTTGTTCTTCAAGATATGTCCCTCTGTTGTGTTCACTGAAAGCTAGAAGTGTTTAACAAGACTATTAGATATTGCAGGCCCTAAACTCCAACTTTTATCTGCCTTGCACTACTAGACTGCTAATGCTTTACTTTTATGTAATTTCATACTACAAATGCAAGGTTGAAAGGGAAAAAGTGCCTCTGTAGAATAGGGCTGACCAAATTTTGGGCTCACTCTCTGTTCTTCTCTTCATGGACCTATCTCCTTGACCAAGCTGAATGCTAGTATTTTCTTTTCATTCAAAGAAGCTGCTGAAAACCCCTGCTACTTCTTTCTGCTTATCTAGATGCAACTACTTATCTGGCAGCAAATGGACAAATGTCCTGGTTTGAAAAGCAGAGCCCACTATAGTCTTAACTTAGCTTGCTTCTTGCCTCTCTAGATTTAGAAGATCTAGTCAACTTCAGTTCTTGTAACAATTCAACAATTACTATACACACACACACACACACACACACACACACACACTATATATGTTACAATTACTATATATATACTATATATATTTAATTCAGTTTCTACATTTGTTTGTGGTAAACTGATGTTTGGCAGTTTTTTTTTAATTTATCATTTTGTAGATAGTTGTTAATATAAGTACATTCCCATTTTGTTTTCATTTGCTAAAACAAATTTTTAGAATGTGTATTGAATTTTGTAAAATAATTTTCTGCTCTGAAATGATAAAAGCATTTTCCTTCTCTGAAATATTTTCTTGTGTTGAGGCATATTTCCATTTCTGGAATATTTCCAGCTCAAATTACATAATATATTTTAAATACACTACTGTTTTCGACTATCTAAACTTATGTTTTTTTAAAGAAAAATTGACTTTTTGATCCTAAAAATATTGGCTAAATTTCTATTTGTTGTTATATGCTTGCCAGAATTTGGTAGCTAGGTTTTGATAGTCTCAAAAAATAATTTGAGTAGTTTTTCCTATTTTTCTATTCTCCTCACCTATGTGGCATAAGAGAGGAAATAAAGACTTGGGAGTAATTTTGTTTGAGTCTATGTTAGCAAATCTCCCTCCTTTGGTATATTTTTAAATGTTTACTGGTTTAGTATGATTTTCTATTTCATCTTTAATACATTTTCCTCATTTATATTTTCTTATATTTATCCACTTTGTGTAAGTCTGTGTTCGTTAATTACATCTTGCTGGGTTATCTTGTTCTTCCTCTTTTGTTTTTCCTATTCTGGTTATCTCTTATTATATGGCTTAAATATTTATAAAAATAAGTAATGTATAGATGAATAGATTTGAGCCAATGGTGGTACTTCTGTCAATTACTCCTTGATGTTGTTAAATCTAGACTGTTTTGCCTAGAGGCAATGCCTGCTACTAATTAATGATAATTATTTGTCGCTAGGCTTAAGAATATTATAGTTATTACTACCTTCAAGGCTTGACTACATTTATGAAGTAGAAATTGTTAGTACTTTACATATGAAGGCACCCGAGGCTTAGATGACTTGAGTAGGCTACTTGGAAAAATTAAGTTCGTTAGTAGATATCAAAGGCAAAATTATAAGATGATCCTCGAGATTCCCATCTCCTGGTATACATGCCCTGTAAAATCTCCCCTTGGGTGTGAGTGAAACCTGTAAATATGATATTTCTTCCATGATTATATTATATGTAGAAAGAGACTTTATAGTGTAATTAACACCCCCTATAAGTGACTTTTATTTAATTAAACATATGGTTGTCCTAGATGGGCTGCCCTAATTAGATGGGCCTTTAACAAAACAAGAAGTAGCAGCAGAGATTCTCCTGTTCTTAAAAAAACAAACTGGCATGCTGTGAGAGGAGGAGGCCATGTGTCAAGGACCTGCGAATACCTTCTAAATGCTGAGAGTAGTCCTTACCTGGTAGCTAGCAAGAAAAGGAGACCTAAGTCCTAGAGGCAGAATGAAATGAATTCTGCTGCAATCATTGAACTTGGAAGAGAACTGCATTTCCTAGATGAGGTCACATCCCGGTCAATATCTTGATTTCAGCATGGTGAGAACAAAAGCAAATGATTTAGGTAACTGACACTTGCACACTGACTTATTGAAAGTGTGAGACAGTACATTTATGTTGTTTTAAGACACTAAATTTGTAGTAACTTTTTAGGCAGTAAGAGAAAACTAATATACTATATGTCTAGAGATTTAATAAGCATCAGAGATATTGTTCAAAAATTATCTAACTTCAGAAGACATGTTCACAATTATGCCATCCATCTTACTTTAGTACATATGTTACTGATAACAAAAAATTAAAAATATCTGGCTGTTGATCTGAAAAAGTGAACTACTATATAGTTTATGCAATTACAACCATCAAACTTGACAGCTTTGTCTTTATATTTTTCTCACTGACTGCAGAGTTCAATATGCTAGACCTGTGTTTTTATCATCTTCTGTCTTTCCTGTCTCATGCCTATTTTCAAATGACATAAACTGTTTTATCTAAGTTTGGTGAGAAGAGTAATGCCTACTTTGTAGTGAGAAGTAAAAAAATGATACGACTCTAATTTAATAAATCATGCAACTCTTTACTCCTTTTGGTAAAAATGTTTTAATAATACTTTCCTCTTCCATCAAAATTGGCTCAAAATGTGCTTCTAAAAATAGTGTTTTACTTTAATATGTGGCTACTGTATTGACCAGTGGAAATTTAAATAACAGTTATTTTAAATTACTGGAATCAATTATTCAATGTTGAATGAGAAACTGCTTTGCAACAAGAATGTCTAAAATTCAGGAAAATGCTTCTGAATCAAGTGAGATACTGATGAATAAAAATCCTCAAACGGGTAATTTTTAGTTGCTGTACACTTTTGTTCTCTTCATTGTTTACATTTTTTAATTTTAATTTTTAAATTTTATTTTCTTCATTTTATGTTTTCTTTTTGTACATAGTTTATCATATCTGGAATTCAATGCTATAGTATCATTTAATGATAATGATACCCTGAAATTGATAATTTTCTACTAATTACCAAGTTATTAAAAATACCAGTAGTTATTAGCCTATAAGAAATATATGAATTTACAGAAAAATTTGATTGACTTTTTGACTCACTAAATTTGTTTCAAAATATTATTGAGGCATCAAAATAAAAACCAGCAGTGTGTTTATGCTTTTGTCTTTACAGAAATAGTTTATACCCCTTAATATGAGGAATTTCAGAACATAACGAATGGACGTTTTCCAAAGATTTTATGCATATGCCATTTATGCTACTGAGTGGGATGATTTTCTCCCATTCACCACAGCTGACGTTGTGTTGCCTATTGTGGAATTGCTTTCATTTTACATAGCACATTAATAAAACAAAATATAATCATTATATTTAATTTTTATGTAAGTCCTCTTTTAATGTTTACAAAAAAAGAAAAAAAATAAGCCAAACACAACCAATGAAAACTGTAAATGTTACCATACTCCTGGAGGAAGTTAACAATGTAGGGAGCACGGTACATGAAAAAAAATGCTGCTAAAATCCAGCAAAACTTGAGTACTCTTAAAGAATATTCTGAGTGGAGAATTAGTATATGTGTCAGGAATAAAGCACAACGTTGATAAGGTAGCTCTCATTCTTGTGCTTTTAAGCTAGTTATTAATAACTAGCATGGAAAACCAATTGGCCCTCTTCAACCAAAGCACAGTACTGAGTAGAACTTCTTATACATTTAAACTGTTGTAACTTAAATGTACATGCATGGGGCATAAATTTATTTTTCTTCTGGTTACCATGTTTCACTGTTATGTTTGCAAAAAAAAAAAAATGCTGTCCAAATGTAGCAAACTGATACAGGATCATTTTGAATTTTGTTTTGGGTACTAACTTCAGCCTTTACATTATTGATCATATCATGTTTGTTCTTTTTTGTTTATTTAATCAACATTAATTAAACATAGGGTGCTAGATCTGCACAGGATGTTGAGATGTATTAAACTAAGATGTGTTTTGTAATCTCAGGGCTCCTACTCATCACATTGTGCTTATAAGTATATAGACTTCTTAACTCTATCAACAAATGGAGAAACTGGGCTGGCATTATCTAAGACAACTCTGTTCAGTGGAAATTAAATGAGATCTCTCTTTGTGTTTTAACTTTTCTAGTAGCCACTACAAAAAAGTTAACAAAATAAATGAAATTAATTGAAATCATACGTTTCATTTAACTCTTTATATCAAAATTATTTCCATTTCAACCAAATGTAAATAGTAAAAAAAAAAAAAAAAAAAAAAAAAAAAAAAGTTAGATACTTGGCATTCCTTTTTAATACGAAATTTTCAACATTCAATGTGTATTTTATATTTATGGCACATCTCAACTGGTACTGGCCATGTTTCAATGTTTCGTAGCCACATGTGGCTACTCTATTGAAAAGTGCAGATTTAAATAAGTTAATGCTGATTTTACCATTTTTATAATGCTATATCTAGATTCTCTACAGAAACAAACCCCAAATCTAATTCTTGAAAAGAGCTCTATTCTTCAAAAACATTTTTTCACATAGAAATTATTTTCACAGAGCAATTTAAAGTGTTTCTTTTGTTTGTTTGTTTGCCCAATACTAGGAAAGCAAAATTTTACCTCTAGTATTTTGAATTACATCTTCATAGGGCAATTCTCTGTTTAAGAAAAACACCATGAAAAGTTTTACGATTTTGATTGACCAAAAGTTCTGTTAATTTATTTTAAATATTTATCTGTAACAATAAATCTGTCAAAAGTTTCCTTATTTATAGTTATATTTTTAACTTGTGAGCTAGTTGCTGAGTTAGTTATTTATCTATACTCCATCATCTACATCATATTACTAACATGCTATTTTTCTTTTAAAACATTTAACAAAGATAATAATTCTACATTGTGAGCATAATGCTTAAATCTTTAATACCTTCTGCAGAATCTATTGAATTACTAGAAAACTTTATTTAATTAGATACTAAAGAATACTGTTCACACAGTTTTAAAAATGGGGTCAAAGTCATTTGGGGGGAGTATTGGCATTCTATAAAACTAAAAAAAGTTATAAATTGACAAATATATCAAAATAGCCAGGAGTAATATCTATATTATAGGCTTAATAGTAAGAAATAGCCTAAAAATATATAATTTCATATTCCCTTAGAGCTACCAGCGTGTGTGCCTATCTGGTTGGGAAGGAAATTTTTGTGAGCAAGAATCCAATGAGTGTAAAATGAATCCTTGCAAGAACAATTCCACCTGTACTGACCTTGGCAAAAGCTATCGGTGAGTACGTTTTTAGTTTTCTTCATGAAATTACTTGGCGTGCTCAGTGTCCTTCGGATACATCCAGACATTATTTTTACTTTAGATACATTTAATTAAAATAACCACCCAGAGATGAAGAGCCATTCACTAACAAGATAGTGTCACAATCATTTGAAATTTGAAAATACTGAAGGCCAGATGTCAACAAAGTATAAACAAATTTTAACTTGAAAATGCAATGTTCTGATATGGTAAATGATACAAATGCATTTACTTCTTCAAAACATGTTTTTGCCATCTTAACATTGTTTTGAACCTTTCCATGCAGTATGATAACTACCACACTATGCCAAGAAAGGAGTGAGTCCACCAAATTAAAACTTACAATTTTTTGCTTAGAGATTATTGTGAGTTTGGATTATTTTAGTAAATTTTTAATATATTTTATAATATAAACTATCCACATATTCCATAATTCAATTGTATTAATGAGTTTTTAGATGATAATTCTGAAGAAACTCTAAATAGAAATTCTGAGTAGGTGTTTATGTCTTAGGTCCACCTTCTAATGGAGTTGGTTTTTGCTTGTTAAATAAGTTCCTTATAGATTCAGCATATCACACCTTTGTTGGATGCATAGATTGTGACTCTTTTTCCCATTCTGTCAGTTGTCTGTTTACTCTGTTGATAGTTTGCTATCCAGAAGCTCTTTAGTTTAATCTCACTTGTCAATTTTTGGTTTTGTTGCAATTGCTTTTGTGGACTCACTCATAAATTATTTATCAAGGTTGATGTCCAGAATGGTGTTTTCTAGGTTTCCTTCTAGGATTCTTATAGTCATAGGTCTTGTATTTATATATTTAATCCATCCTGGGTTACTTTTTTGTATATAGCAAAAGTTAAGGGTCCAATTTCAGTCCTCTGCATATGGATAGCCAACTATCCCAGCACCCTTTATTGAATAGGGGGGCCTTCCCTCATTGCTTATTTTTGCTGATTTGTCAAATATTAGATGGCTGTCAGTATGTTGCTTTATCTCTGCGTTTGCTATTCTGTTCCACTGATCTATGTGTCCGTTATTATTGTTGTTTTACTAGTGCCTTGCTGACCTGCTGTTTTTGGTTACTATAGACTTATAGTATAGTTTGAAATCAGATAACGTGATGCTTCCGTCTTTTTTTGTTGTTGTTGTTTCCTCTCTAAGATTGCTTTGGTTATTCAACCTCTTTTTTCATTCTACATATATTTTAGTATAGATTTTCTCTAATTCTGTGAAAAATGACATTCGTAGGTTGATAGGTTGAATCTGTACATGGCTTTGGGCATTATGGCCATTTTAATGATATGAATTCTTCCACACCATGAACACGGGATATTTTTTCATTTGTTTGTGTCGTTACTCATTACTTTTAGCAGTGTTTTGTAGTTCTCTTTGTACAGATCTTTCACATCCTTGGTTAGATGTATTCTTTGGTTTTTGTTTGTTTGTTTCGTTGGTTGGTTGGTTTTGGTGTGTGTGCTATTGTAAATGGGATTGCATATTGTAAATGGATTCTTGATTTGGCTCTTAGCCTGAATGTTATTGGTGCATAGAAATGTTACTGATTGGTACACAATAATTTTGTATACTGAAACTTTACCAACTTTTTTTTTTTTTTTTATCAGTTCCAGGAGCATTTTGGTGGAGTCCTCAGCATCTTCTAGGTGTAGAATCATATCATCAGTAAAGAGAGATAGTTTGAAATCTTTTATTCCTTTTTGGATACCTTTTAGTTATTTCTCTTGCCTGATAGCTCTGGCTCAGACTTCTGGTACTGTGTTGAATAGGAGTTGTGAGTCTGGGCTTGTTTCAGTCCTCCAGAGTAATGTTTATAGACTTTGCCCATTCAGTATGATGTTGGCTGTGGATTTACCATAGATGACTCTTATTATTTTGAGATATGTTTCTTAGATGCCTAGTCTATTTAGGATTTTTAACATGATGTATTTTGTAGCAGAATTTTCTACTTCTATTGGGATCGTCATGTGTTTTTTGTTTTTAATTCTGTTTATGGGGTGAATCACATTTATTGATTTGTGTATATTGAAGCAATTGCTTCCCAGGAATGAAGCTTAGTTGGAGAATTAACTTTTTGATGTGCTGCCATATTTGTTTTTCTAGTATTTTGTTGAGGAGTTTTACATCTAGGGTCATAAGGTGTTTTTGTGTTGTATCTTTGCCAGGTTTTGGTATCTGGATAATACTGGCTTCATAGAGTGAGTTAGGGAAGAGTTCCTTCTACTTGATTTTTTTATTTTTTATTTTGGAATAGTTACAGTAGAATGGGTACCGGCTTTTCTTTTTACATCTGGTGAAATTTGGCATGAATCCATCTGGTTTTGGGCTTATCTGGTTGGTAGGTTGTTTTTATTAAATTATTAATTCAATTTCAAAACTTGGTATTTTCAGGATTTCAATTTTTTTTTTTTTTTCTCATTCAATCTTGGGAGGTTGTGTGTTACCAGGTGTTTATCCATTTCCTTTAGATTTTCTAGTTTATGTGTATGCAAGTGTTCATAAGGGTCTCTCAGAATCTTTCTACATCTGTGGGATCGGTTGTAATATCACCTTTGTCATCTCTGATTATACTTATTTGGATCTTCTGTCATTTTTTTATTTGTTAATGTAGACAGTGGTTTATCAATCTTGTTTATGCTTTCAAAAAAAACAACTTTTGCTTAAATTTATTCTTTCCCTGGATTTTGGGGTCTTAATTTTGTTCAGTTCTGCTCTGATTTTAGTTATTTTCTTTTGCTAGGTTTGTAATTAGTTTGCTGTTATGTTTCTGGTTTTCCAAGTATGATATTAGATCTTTAGTTTGAGATCTTTCTGACATTTTGAGATTTAACAAGGGCCCCATAAACATATGAAAAAAAAATGTTCAACATCACTAATCAGAGAAATCCAAATCAAAATCACAATGAGAAAACATCTCACACAAACCAGCATTGCTATTATTAAAAATTTAAAAACCAACAGATGCTGGTAAGGCATTAGAGAAAAGACAAAGTTTTAGGCAGGGCGCGGTGGCTCAAGCCTGTAATCCCAGCACTTTGGGAGGCCGAGACGGGCGAATCACAAGGTCAGGAGATCGAGACGATCCTGGCTAACACAGTGAAACCCCGTGAAACCCCGTCTCTACTAAAGAATACAAAAAACTAGCCGGGCGAAGTGGCGGGTGCCTGTAGTCCCAGCTACTCGGGAGGCAGGAGGCGGAGCTTGCAGTGAGCTGAGATCCGGCCATTGCACTCCAGCCCGGGCGACAGAGCGAGACTCCGTCTCAAAAAAAAAAAAAAAAAAAAAAGAAAAGAAAAGACAAAGTTTAAACAGTGTTGTTGGGAATACAAATTAGTTCAGCTACTGTGGAGAGCAATAAAAGAAAAATTCTGAGTAGCTATTGCTATTATTCCAAAAGCTTAATAACCAAATATATATTTATATATTTTTTTGAGGTGGAGTCTCATTCTGTTTCACAGGCTGGAGTGCAGTGGCATGATCTTGGCTCACTGCAACCTCCATCTCCTGGGTTCAAGTGAATCTCCTGCCTCAGCTTCCTGAGTAGCTGGGATTACAGGTGCCTGCCACCATGCCTGGCTAATTTTTGTATATTTGTAGTAGAGATAGGGTTTCACCATGTTAGCCAGGCTAATCAACGTTCTATCTCTGGGATTTGTCTGTTCTGGACATTTCATATAAATGGAATCATACAATATATGTTTTTTGTGACTGATTCGCTTAGCATGATGTTTTCAAGATTTATGTCACAGCAGGTATAAGGACTTTGTTTCTTTTTTATGACCAGATAACATTACAATTACTTATATTAGCCATGACAGGTGATTGTTTTGTTAGTCTTTTGGTTTGGGTGATGTTCCTTGTTTTGTCTCTAATTAATATAATTAATTAACATTACATCATAAAGTTACAGCAAATTTATTTTTCAGCTGATAAACATGTTGATTATTACAACTTTTTTGTCTATTATGAATAATGCTGCTATAAACATGTATAATATATATCCAGACATATATTTTCAATTCTTTTGCATATAAAACTAGGAGTAGAATTGCTGGATCATAGAGTAACTATGCTTAACTTTTAGAGGAACTTCCAAACTCTTTTCCAAAGTGAATGTACTATTTTTGCAGTACCACCAGCAGTGTATGAGAGTGTCAACTTCTCCACATCTTGCCAATATTTGTTGATGTTTGTCTTTTTAACCCTTCTAGGGGGTGTGAAGTGGTATTTCAATGCACATTTGATTTTCATCTCCCTAAGGACTAATAATACTGCTCATCTTAACATGTGCTTTCTGATCTCGTGTATCTCTTTTTGGGAGAATATCTCCTCATATCATCTGCCCATTTGGGAATGGAGTTATGTACCTTTTGTTTTAGTTGTAAGACATTTTATGTATTTTGGATACCATCCCCTTATCAAATATGATTTGAAAATATTTTCTTCCATTATGTGAGTTGTCTTTTTCCTCATGGTGTCCTTTGAGGCACAAACAATTTTAATATTGAGGACAACCAATTGACTCATTTTCTTTTGTCACTTTTGCTTTTCATATCATAGCTAAGAAATTGTTGTCTAACTCAAGATTACAATAATTTTATTCCTTAATTTCTTCTATAAACTTTATATTTTTAGGTCTTATATTGAGATATAATCCATTTTGAGTTAATTAATTTATATGTGTGGTGTGTGAGGTAAGGGTCCAGCCTCATTCTTCTACACAGGAATATCCAGTTGTCTCAGGATAATTTCTTAAAAATACTATTCTTTCCACATTAAATTATCTTGGTACTTTTATTTAAAACCAGTTAGACAAACATGTAAGGATTTCTGGACACTATATTCTATTTATCTTTATTGTAATACCACACCCTCTTATTGTAGCCTTTAGTAGGTTTGAAGTCAGGAAGTATGAATCCAACTTTTTTTTTTGTTTTAACATTGTTTTGCTAAACTGGGCTCCTTGTACTTCCGTATGAATTTTAGTATCAGTTTGTTACTTTCTAAAGAAAATGGCAGCCATAACTTTAATAGGGATTTTGTTGAATCTTCTTTAATTTCTTTCAATAATATTTATAGTTTCCAATGTATACTTGTACCTCTTAGAATCTGTTCTTAAGAATTTGAATCTTTTTATGTTATTAGAAATGGAATTGTCTTAACGCCATTTTCAGATTGTTCTTTGCTAGTGTGTAGAAACACCACTGATTTTTGTATATTGATCATGTATTTTTCAACATTAGTAAACTTATTTATTAGTTATAATAATTTTTGGTCAATTCCTCAGGATTTTTAATATCTGATAATGGAGATAATTTTGCTCCTACCTTTCCAATATCAATACGTTTTTTTCTGTTTTCTGTTTAATTATCCCAACAACTTCCAGTACAATGTTGAATAGAAATGACAGACTGAATATCCTTGTCTTTTTCCTGATCTTAAAAGAAAATCAAGCCATCTTTCATCAAAAAATATGATGTTAGCTGTAAATTTTTCATAGGACACTTTACCAGATTTTGTACATTCCCTTCTGTTTCTGGTTTGTTGAGTGTTTTGTTTGTTTTTTTATAAAAAAGTGTTGAATGTTTTCAAATGCTATCAATGAAGCTATTTTTATGTGTAATTTGTGTTATATTCTATTAATATGGTGTTTTGCATTCACTGATTTTCTAATTTAAAACCCACCTTGCGGCCGGGCGCGGTGGCTCAAGCCTGTAATCCCAGCACTTTGGGAGGCCGAGGCGGGCGGATCACGAGGTCAGGAGATCGAGACCATCCTGGCTAACACTGTGAAACCCCGTCTCTACTAAAAAATACAAAAAAACTAGCCGGGCGAGGTGGCGGGCGCCTGTAGTCCCAGCTACTCGGAGGCTGAGTCAGGAGAATGGCGTGAACCCGGGAGGCGGAGCTTGCAGTGAGCTGAGATCCGGCCACCGCACTCCAGCCTGGGCGACAGAGCGAGACTCCGTCTCAAAAAAAAAAAAAAAAAAAAAAAAAAAACCCACCTTGCAGTACTAATATATATCCCAATTGGTCATAATGTATATTTCTTTGGATATGTTGCTGAATTCCATTTGCTAGTATTTGATGAAGGAACTTGGGGTCTGTATTCATAAGGCATATTGATCTGTATTTTTCATTTTTTGTCATATCTTTGACTGGATTTGGTATCTGGGTAATATTAGCCACATAGAATATGTTAAGAATTTTCCCCTTCTCTTTTGGAACAGTTCGCAGAAGGATTGGTGTTCATTATTCTGTAAACATTTGGTAAAATTTACCAGTAGAGCAACCTACTCATGCTTACTTTGTTGAACACATTTTTATTACTAAATCAATCTCTTTCCTTATTGTAAGTTTATTGATATGCCATACTTTTTTTGGGTTACTTTCAGTGGTTTTGCCTTTCTATAAAGTTGTCTATTTCAATTAGGTTTTATAATTGGTTAGCATGTAATTGTTTAGTATTCTCTTTGAATCCTTTTTTATTTTTGGAAGAGTGTAGTATTTTCTTCTCTTTTGTTGATGATTCTCGTAATGTGGATCTTCTCTATTTTTTCTTGATCAGTATAGTTAATAGTTTTTCAATTTCTGAAAGTGCCAGTTTTAGAATTCGTTGTTTTGTTCTATTGCTTTTTGATTCTCTGCTTTATTAATTTATGCTTTAATTTTCATTATGTCCTCCTTCCTCTTCCTATGAATTTAGTTTTCACTCTTGAATACAAAGTGTGTCTATTACAAATAGCATATAGTTGAACAATTTTTTCATTAAACACATTCTGCCATTATTTGTCTTTTGATTGGAATGTTTATTCAATTTACATTTATTTTAATTACTGCTAAGGTAGAGTTTACTTCTACTATTTCGCCATTTGTTTTCTATACGTCTTTTTCTGTTTTGTTCCTACATTCCTCCATTATTGCCTTACTTTGTGTAAAACAGGTATTTTTCTGATACACCACTTTAATACCCTTGTTACATTTATTGTATTTTTTTAAATTAATGGTTGCCCTATAGATTACAAGTAACCTCTTAAGATAAAGCAATTACATAGCATTAATAGCAACTTAATTTTAATAATATGCAAAAATATTGCTCCACCATTGCCCCCCCTTTTTTCTACTCCCTTATTTTATTATTGTGATACAAATTATATCTTATACATTATAAGCCCATCAACAAGCTGTTATAATTATGGCTTTATGTTCCATCTTTTAAATCATATAGAAAGAGAAAAGAGTTATGAACAAAGCATATTTATACTGGTTTTAATATTTACTAATATAGTTACCATTACTGGATCTCATTATTTTTATGTGTGAATAATTAAGATTCTATAGTTTACTTTCATTTTAGCTTAAAGGACTATCATTGCTATTCTTTATATGTTAGTCTGCTAGTTGTGAATTCTCCCAGTTCTTATTTGTCTGAAAATGTCTTAATTCTGCTTTAATTTAGAAGGTAGCATTGTGGGATATAGAATTCATGGTTGATAGTATTTTCTTCTTTTAGCACTTCAAATATGTCATCCTGCTGCTGTCTCGTCTACAGGGTGGCTTCTGATGGGAAATCAATTGTTGTTCTTATGAGGATCCTTGTATGTAATAAATCACTTTTTTCTCGATGCTATCACTATTATCTCTTCGTGTTTGACAGTTTGACTGTCATGATTAACTTTCGATTTCTTTGAATTTTTTCTACTTTGAGTTTGATGAGATTCATGGATGTGTAGATCAACATTTTTTCATAAAATTCAGAGAATTTTGGCCATTATTTTTTCAAAGCATTTATCCCTTTTCCTTTTGGAACTCTCATGTATGAGTAGATCTCTGAGGATCTACGCATTTATTTTTTTCTGATGATCCTCCGAAACAATTATCTTAATAAACTTATCTTTATGTTCACTGCTTCTTTCTTCTGCCAAATTAAGTCTCTTGTTGTACTCAATTTGTAATTATTGTATTTTTTTCCAATAACTTTTTAAAAAAATATACTTTAACTTCTGGGATACATGTGCAGAATGTGCAAGTTTTTTACATAGGTCTACACGTGCCATACACATGCCATGGTGGTTTACTGCACCCATCAACCCAACAGGCCCTGGTGTGTGATGTTGCCCTCCCTGGGTGCTCATTGTTCAACTCCCACTTATGAGTAAGAACATACAGTGTTTGGTTTTCTGTTCCTGTGTTGGTTTGCTGAGATTCATGATTTCCGTGTTCATCCATGTCCCTGCAAAACACATAAACTCATTCCTTTTTTGTGGCTGCAGAGTATTTCATGCTGTATATGTGCCACATTTTCCTTATCCAGTCTATCATTGATGGGCATTTGGATTGGTTCCAAGTCTTTGCTTTGCGAACAGTGCTGCAATAAATATACGTGTGCATGTGTCTTTATAGTAGAAAGTTTTATAATCCTTCAGGTATATACCTAGTAATGGGATTGCTGGCTCAAATGGTATTTCTAGTTCTAGATACTTGAGGAATTGCCACACTGTCTTCCACAGTGGTGGAACTAATTTACACTCCCACCAACAGTGTAAAAGCATTCTTATTTCTCCACATCCTCTTCAGCATCTGTTGTTTCCTGACTTTTTAATGATCGCCATTCTAACTGGTGTGAAATTGTATCTAATTGTGGTTTTGATTTGCATTTCTCTAATGACCGGTAATGATGAGCTGTTTTTCATATGTTTCTTGACCGCATAAATGCCTCCTTTTGAGAAGTGTCTGTACATATCCTTCACCACTTTTGATGAAGTTGTTTATTTTTCTCTTATACATTTGTTTTTCAGTTTTTGTAATTTTCAACTTTAAAAAAAATTTAATAATTTCTTCTTTTATTTTTATTATTGCTTTGGTAAGATGTTGATCTCCTACTTTCCTGAATTGATTATATATAGTTTCTATTTATCTTTGAACAAGTTTACCATAGCTGACTTAATATATTTGTCAAGTAAATCCAGTATTCAGGTGTCCTCAAAGGCAGTTTCTATTTACTGGTTTTATTTCTGTGCATGGCCCATACTTTTATTTCTTTGTATGACTTATAATATTTTCTGGTAACTTGACATGTTAAATAGTATAACTTGGTACATCTGGAAATCAAATCCTGCTCTCTCCTAGCAGTTACTGTTTTTGATTTTGTTGTTTCTACTGTTTGTCTAGTGTTTCACTGGGATTGTTCTTTGCCATGTGTGGCCATTGAAGTCTCTGCTTGATTAACTTAGTGTTCAGCTAAAATGAATAATTTGACAGATTTTTCTTAAATTTTTGGAACTAAAACATCTTCTAACCTTTCCTGAAGGACTCTGTGTGTATGTTGAGACATGTCTTCAGCGCTCAGCCAGGCAGTTTACAACTGTACTTTATTCTTTACTTTCTGCTTGTATAGAGCCTCAAGGTTAGTCAGAGATCAGAGATTAGGGCTGTTTATATATTTCTTAGGCCTGTGTATACACTCGCATGCTGTGATGTTTTCTAGTTTTCTAGGATTTTTTCTAGCTTTCAAAGACTTCTAGGTACATCTAATTCCCGAGTTATTAAATCTTTAATTATATTGGTCAACCTAGAGTTGCCCTCAACTGGAATTATTGTTATTGTCTCAAACACTGTGATATGAAGCAATTGCCACTGATTATTTTTAACAAATTCTCTAGATATATGGTTTTTTATAAGAGTGAATTTTTAATCAGGCCCAATAAAGTCAGTCCCTGAGATTGGAGTTTTTCAGAGTGCTGTCAAACCAATGAAATAGTGACATTCCTTGGGAAGAGTCTTTTGAGTCAGATTCATACTTTTACTGTCCCCTCCACTGGCTATTAGGTTGCTGGTTTCTCAGCTACCCTAATTGCAATGATGTTGGATTTCAAGTCCATTAAAGAGCTGGGGAGAGAGGGATGGTTGTTTACGACCACAAAGCTAATTAGGTTTATGAGATTCAATCATTTTTCTTGAATAAACATGGAGATTGTTTCAAGCCTTTAGTTCATTTGCATAGTTCTGAAACAGCTTATTTCAACTGTGTTTATCAATGTACAGGTTTCTTTTATGGAAGAGTGTATTTTTGACTAGTTCTTCTGCTATTACAGAAATGATTCTATCATGTTATATTTTATATTTATATTATTGGGGAGAGGGAGAATAAATATGGGTTCTACAATCACATTGTCTGCAGTGTCTGCATATTAAGTTTGATTCTATCTCTAAAGGTTGATGTGAATTGGGATAAGTAAGTTTACATTACATTTGCAAGCTTCCAGTTTCCTTAGCTAGAAAGTAGAATCAAAAATAATAATGTCTCAAAGAATTATGGTGATAAATAATATTCTGTCCACAAGGTTTTAGTTAACTTTTTTATATATAGTTCACTCTAAATATCATAGTTTTTGTTATTTAAAACATTTATCTTGTTTTCAAAAATATATGCATAGATAAGATTAGTGTGGCATTTTATAAATGATGAATCTTTTTAATCATATAGATATCAACTAATTCAATTTTATATATCTATATGCACAATAAATAACACTAAAAAGAGATTACTTTAATCATCCCTTTATAATTTTGAAAAATTTTATTTGATTAAGGATTAAGGTTCTCTGTAGCTTTCCCACAAATTTCCACTGATCAAAAATTTAAGGAGTCTCAGTGAAGGATACATGAATATCCTATTTAATTTTGTGAAGAGTTATTCTAATGAAATATTATAAAAATTGTAAAGAAGAGTCTTAAATTTTATGCCATTTGAAGAAAATTATATACCACAATGAACACTTAAAATTACATATTTTAATAGATCAAATTAGAATTGCATTTCATGGGCCATATGCTTATATTCCTTGAGAAAAAAATTTGATAAATGAACGTTTGATGAAATATCAAATCTATTTAGGTGATTTGTGTGTCCTAAGTTACTGAACTACTTACATGTGCTCATGTCTCTAAACAACTGGAGTTAACATAGTTTAGTGTTTACACAGTTTCAAGACATTAAAAAGCAAATTGGGCTAGGGATATAATTTGAATGCTGACTGCAACCTGCCTTCTGCTATTCCTGGCACGGTTTAAAATTTAACTGCCTTCTTTATTTCTGATTTTTCTTCCCCCAAAGCAGAGTCAACAGCTTTAGCTACAGATGGGGCTCTGTATGGCCGTTATTGGACCCAGATGCCACACTCTGGAGCATGTTTTGCCAACAGCATCTGGCTCTTTGCTGCCTGTGCAGTTGGCATTTGTGTTGACGCTTTGGCCTGCTTTTCTTATGGACACTCCAAAGCTGAGTTTCAGACAACATGAAGGTTTGCTCCCAGTTGACTGTGAGAATTTTCTTTCTTAGTTTATATTTGAGAAGTATTTAAATAGATGCCTTATATCATGAAGCACTATGCATTAAAATTTTCATGTCTCTTATAAAAATATGTTTAAAATTTGTAATGGGTATAATAACTGGAAAAGTCTGACATTTATTAAGTAAAATCTTATGTTGGTTTTTGTGTGTTTTAACACATCAAATAAAAGCTATGAAAACTTTAGTGTGTTGTGTGTTATCAGAGATTTTGTTTTGCTTTTTTTTTTTTTAACCTTATTTATGCATAGAAGTCTTAAGTGCTAATATAAAAGCAAAGGCATGACAACATTTTAGTTCAGGCAACAACAATCTGTGGTACAGTATCTATCTTTAGGAGTTAAAAGATTTTTCCTTCACAAAAACCAGAGGTTTGAACAAAATATGTGTGGGTAGGTAGATCACTCATCCCCTTATGGTACAGCTACACTGTAGTTTGCAGAGATAACAGACACAGGGAATTTTTAATATTTTACAATCATAATCTATTACTTGGGGAATTAATTATATATGCCTCTTTATATATGTAGGCAAGTATATTTGTAGAATAAATTACTGTAAGTGTAACTGCTGGATCAAAGTGGTCTACATTTAATATTTGAGTAGTTTTTATCAAATTATCTTTTAGACAGATTCAATAAATTCACACAAGTAATTAAAGCAATTATCTATAGCAGACACAGTTTGTATCATTTTGTTCTTGAGTAAATCTCTTAGTCAGATTTTATTTTATATATGAAAGAACTAAAACTTAGATATTTTCAGTAACTTATGCAGACATCACAGTGTTAAAAAGTAGTAAATCTAAATACCAGAACAAGACAGGCGTGATTCCACATCCATGGTTTAAGATTATCATCATCTGATGCTGCTTATAGTATATAATCATACATATGTTGCCAGTGGCAACATATGTTGATATGTATGATATCGCTCAGTTTGCAAGGTTTAACAAATTTGTGAAGACTAAATAATTATTATTTTCTCACTGGAAAAGTTGGAACCTCATGTAGTTCAAATTTTATCAAAAAGGAGTAACTCAGGAGTTAAGTGTAATTTTTTTGACAGATAAATACATCCTACAACCAATTATAACTGTACAAATAGGCCTTAGAAATCACTGATTAAGTAAAATTGCTTTTTGATAAGAGTAGTACAAAGGAAGAAAAGGGGAAATCACAGTATCTTGTTGTAAGGCTATTACGTTAAACGTGAAGTGGCATATTATTTGAAGACAGGCAGTGATAAACAGAAAAGGTATTAAAGACCTTATTTTGAATGAATAGATGAACTCTCTTATTTGACTGAAACTGAGTTGAAAGAATGGAGGAAGAGACAATTTTATCAAGTATCATAGTAATTGTAAAACTCCCCGTATACCTTCTGTGTTACTTTGTCAGGACAATCTTTGGCATTCCTTGGCTTCTGAAGAATCACCCTCATTTCACCCTTCAAGGTTTGTAGTTTTCTTCCTGTGTGACTGCCTATCTCTGTATCAAAATTTCCCCCTTTTTTAGAAGACAGTGGTCCTATTGAATTAGTTCCCACCCTAATGAATTCACTTTCATTTGAATATCACTGTAAAGACTCTATTTTCAAAAGAGGCCACATTTTGAGATCCTGGCGATTAGGAGTTCAAGGTCTTTTGGGGAGCTACAATTCAACCCCAGCACCTTCTGATGTCTTCTGAGTGCAGTTATGAAAACATATGGTTAGTGAAGCCCAGAAGTTTATAATTTAGCATAGCCATACATAAAATCTTTAAATTTTATTCACAGAACTGTATAGAAACATATTGAAAGATAATTTTAATTATTTAGAAGTATAGTTAGAAAAAAATCATTTAATATTAGCTTATCTCATTATTTCATGTAGAACCACAATACCAAGTTCAGATTAAAAGTGTTGCCTTATTACTTGTCAATTAAAAATAAACTAAAATTAAAAAAAAATTAAAATGGACTTTTAAAAAGTACCGTACCTAAGAATAGATTTTGCTTGTTTTCTTCTTTTTTAACGTTTGTTTTTAAAGATGATGAATTGTTTTAATGCAAAGTACTAGGAACTGTAAAATTTAAGAAACATGTAAAAACATAATACCAGGAAAAAAAACCAGAATGATGCAGACATATTCAGAAATTGCTCTCGTTAGAAATGAATTGAAAGCCATTAGTTATTGTTTGTTTCAGATTCAATGTTGCATGGGAGGGCAATGACCACGACTGCAACAAAAACAAAATGTGACATTTAGGATTATGGCATTTGTGAGTAAAATTATTTTTATTGAACTGTGGAAGAAAGGTAATACACATTTGGAAACAAAGGAAAAAATGTACTTGAGAATACTATTTACTGCAAAATCTGTATTTTCTTTTTTTGAAAGGTAATCAAAATTTGATATTAAGTTCTTGAAAAAAACATGGTCTAATTGAGGTCCTGCATTTTTCTTATGTTTTGAAGTAGACTTTTTCCCTTACTCTTTCTTTTTATGGGGAAGGAAGGGGCAATGTTTTTAGAGAAATAGACTTTCCATAAGGTGTTCAATAGCTTTGGGCATTTTTTATTGTGATTATGCATAATAAAATGCCGAGATTTTGCATATACAATTTAAGGGGTTTTGTCCGTTGCACTTACTTGTGTAATTACCACCGAATCCAAAATATAGAACTTACTCATCACCCTAGAAAGTTTCCTTGTGCCCATTCACAGTTCATTTCCACCCTCTTACACCCTGCTATTTGTTGGGCTTTTGAAATTTTTCCTTCTGTAGTAATTTCTAATAAACTATTCTCAAAACATCAATACATCTTTTTTTTCAGCATGAGAAATATTGAATGTAAATTAAATTATTTATTTATTAGGTTTATCTTAATAAAGGAGTTTCATGGAAACTTTTAATTTGACTTTTATTATAACTATAGCCAGATGATATACTGATATTATTTATGTTTCTTATAGGGGGATATAAAAATTACATAGATCAGTTGCTTTTCCAATGACATGTTTTTAGCAGAAGAAATATAGATTAGGACTTCTTACACCAGAGCCCTTAAGATTTTACATTATTTTTTGTTGTCACTTATGATTCCTTGCCAAATCAGTGATGAAGGGGTTGTTCAATGTTGTGGTTTTTCTTATGCTGGGGAGTTTTGACATAAATTTAATGGTGAAAAGTTTTATTTCTGTATTTATTATTCTAAATTGTTTCAATCTATAGAATTGATCATGTAAGTAATCAATAACTTTTCTTAGTGTATTTCTAGGTAAGTAAGATTTTGTATTGCTAGTTTGCTTTAGGGATATTTCTTTTCTTGTAGAGAGCTTTCTTCCCAGATCAATGTTGTTTTGCTAAATAATCTGTGGGCATTTCCAATGCATACCCTGAGAACTATCAGCTTTCAAAATGGTAAGCCAACTGACAAACACAAAGAGCTCACATAAAAATAAGAAATCCATTTTATGTGTTTCTCCTAGATCTGTGTCTAGAGCACATTATTCAAGCTAATAATCCTTTTTTTTTTTTTTTTCCCACACTAAGCATGTTACATTTTGCCTTCAGTTTTCATGGAGAATCAGTTTAAAAGATGTGTATTTGAACATTTCTATACATCTTGCAAAGCCATACATCAAGTCATGGTCCATTATGTTTCCCAATGTCCTATACTAAAAGATTCAGCCATAAAATTCTTCCTTGACTTAAGAATGAGAAAATATAACTCCACTTCCTTTTGTAAAAAAAAAAAAAAAAAAGTATATCGCCTATATAATCTTTATATTTGCTCTTGCTTTTCACAGTAAATCACAATTAACATATGTCTTGGTATAGAAATTCTTTATAAATACTTACATTTTAGGGTCTATCTCTTTTTCAAAGTTTTTAAACACTTTTCTTTCACCAGATGGCTAATTGGAGGCTTTGTTAGTATACCTCACCGACTTAGAAATAGCAAAACTGTGTGTAAAGATTCACATTGTGAACTTCTGTGCAAAAAGGAACACGGGAGATCAACATTAGAGTGAAAGAAAACTTTGGGTACTTAGAAAAAAAAATGCAGGTAACAACCTATGTGGCAGACTCCAGCAGAAAATTGTGAGTGAAAAGTGCATGAGATGGAGAGTGATTGCCTCCATGATGCACAGTCTCACTGGGAAGCTGGGCAATCCGGGCTATAATTGAAATCCTTGTCCCAACCAAGCTCTGGATCTACCTTTGGGAGCAACAGGGAGACTATGAGCAGGAACAGCTCTAGAAATTATCCTGCATGCACTCCTAGAACTGGGCACCAACAGAATGAGGCCATTCTGTATCCTAGCTCATAGAGAGCTGTGTGGAATCCTGCCAGCCAGCACAAGTGGCAGTTACTGGTTTGGAGAGTCTCAGGCCAGAGATTTAAGATCTTGACCAGGGGAGAAGCCCCTGGGGCCAGAATTGAGAGGCAAATGTGGTATGTGCTCCAGCCACAGGCACAGTACTTTGGTGCTTCCTCTTCACAAGACCTGAGTGGGTGTGGTTTTGACCCCAGCAGAAAGTTTTGTGGCCTGGGATAGGTCAGTCTGAAGGCAAACGGGGAGTGCTTTGGCTAAGTGTTCTAACTTTCTGCCAGAGTCAGACTATGGGAGGGAGCCCTGCTAGGTCTGGAGTGTGAGAGCACAGCAGGTCCCTCTACCACTTGCTAGCCTGCAGAGCCTGAGCTGTTTCTCATTCCCCATCCTGGGTCTTAGGCCCAGCAATGATTATTCTGCTCCTCACTGGGAAGTTTTTCCAGGATCCTGAGAACTGACTCTGACCCCTACTGGGGCTGGTGCTTGCACCCACCATTAGGGGCCCTCATGTAGCCTCACTTGGCCCAGTTCCAAGCTGTGTTGTCTCTGCCCTCAGAGGCGAAGTGTGGGACTAGGACCAGTGAATGTTCTACAACCCAACCCACCACCTGGGAACCTGAGAACTTCATCTAGATTACACCTTTGGGTGTAGATGAGAGATCATCTAGACCAGGTGAGATCATCTTACAGGTGAGAGCTAGTGACCATGCCATCTGGCTCTCACCTGTAAGCACCACTTTCTGGCCTTAAGATTTATCTTCATAGCCCATTTCAATATCTGCTGACACAAGTACACAGCATTTGGGAAGGATACAAGCTTCATATGACCTCTGCTGCCACTATTATTCACACCACCCTTGTTTATTAGGAGGCCTTGAGCTTGCTGACACACCAGGCACATGACTACCACAATGAGCATTTGAGAAAGCCACCACATGAAGATTATGTATAACCAAAGAAATCATGCAGAATCTATTCCACTGATATAGTTTGGTTGTGTCCCCATCCAAATCTCAACTTGAATTATATCTCCCAGAATTCCCACATATTATGGGAGGGACCCAGGGGGGAGGTAATTGAATCATGAGGTCTGGTCTTTCCTGCACGATTCTTGTGATAGTGATTAACTCTCATGAGTTCCAATGGGTTTACCAGGGGTTTTGCTTTTGCTTCTTCCTCATTTTTCTCTTGCCACTACCATGTAAGAAGTTCCTTTCACCTCCCACCATGATTCTTAGGTCTCCCCAACCATGTGGAACTATAAATCCAATTAAACTTCTTTTTCTTCCCAGTCTCGGGTATGTCTTTATCAACAGCATGAAAATGAACGAATACAGTAAATGGTACCAGTAGAATGGGGTGCTTCTGAAAAGATATAAAAAATGTGGAAGTGACTTTGGAACTGGGTAACAGACAGAGGTAGGAAGTTTGGAGGGCTCAGAAAAAGACAGGAAAATGTGGGAACATTTGAACTTCCTAGAGTTTTGTTGAATGGTTTTGCCCCAAATGCTGATAGCGATAGGGACAATAAGGTCCAGGCTGCAGTGGTCTCAGATGGAGACAGGGAACTTGTTGGGAACTGGAGAAAAGGTGACTCTTGTTATGTTTTAGCAAAGACACTGGTGGCATTTTGCCCCTGCCCTAGAGATTTGTGGAACTTTGAACTTGAGAAAGATGATTTAGTGTGTCTGACAGAAGAAATTTCTAAGCAGCAAAACATTCAAGAGGTAACTTGAGTACTGTTAAAGACATTCAGTTATATAAGGGAAGCAGAGAATAAGAGTTTGGAAAATTTGCAGCCTGACTATGCAGTGGAAAAGAAAAACCCTTTTTTCTGGGGAGAAATTCAAGCTGGGTGCAGGAATTTGCATAAGTAGTGAGGAGCCTAATGTTAATGCGGAAGACCATGGGGAAAATGTCTCCAGGCCATGCCAGAGACCTTCACAGCATCCCCTCCCATCACAGCCCTGGAGTCTCAGGAGCAAAAAATGGTTTTGTGGGCTGGGCCCAGGGTCACCATACTGTGTGCAGCCTAGGGACTTGGTGCCCTGTGTCCCAGACGCTCCATCCATAGCTGAAAGTGACCAAAGTACAGGTCGGGTTGTGACTTCAGAGGGTGGAAGCCCTAAACCTTGGCAGCTTCCACATGGTGGTGAGCCTCTGGGGGCACAGAAGTCAAGAACTGAGGTTTGGGAACCTCTGCCTAGATTTCAGAAGATTTATGGAAATACCTGGATGCCAAGGCAAAATTTGCTGAAGGGGCGGGGTCCTCACAGAAAACCTCTGCTAAGGCAGTGTGGAAGGAAAATGTGGGGTCAGAGCCCCCACACACAGTACCTACTGGGATCTTACCTAGTGGAGCTGTGAGAAGAAGGCCACTATCCTCCAGAACCCAGAATGGTAGATCCACTGACAGCTTGCACCGCCGGCCTGGAAAAGTCACAGACACTCAACGCCAGCCCATGAAAGCAGCCAGGAAAGGGGCTATACCCTGCAAAGACACAGGGACAGAACTTCCCAACACCATGAGAACCTACCTCTTGCATCAGCGTGACCTGGATGTGAGACATGGATTCAAAGGAGATCATTTTGGAGCTTTAAAATTTGATTGCCTTGCTGGATTTTGAACTTGCATGGGCCTTGCGTCCCTTTTGTTTTGGTCAATTTTTCCCATTTGGAACAGCTGTACTTACCCAATACCTGTACCCCCATTGTATGTAGGAAGTAATTAGCTTGCTTTTGATTTTACAGACTCATAGGTGGAAGGGACTTGCCTTGTCTCAGATGAGACTTTGGACTGTGGACTTTTGAGTTAATGCTGAAATAAGACTTTGAGGGACTGTTAGCAACGCATGACTGGTGTTGAAATGTGAGGACATGAGATTTGGAAGGGCCATGGGTGAAATGATATGGTTCGGCTGTGTCCCCATCCAAATCTCAACTTGAATTGTATATCCCAAAATTCCCACGTGTTATGGAAGGGACCCAGGGGGAGGCAATTGAATTATGGAGGCAGGTCTCTCCTGTGCTATTCTTGTGATGGTGATTAAGTCTCATGGGATCTGATGGGTTTATCAGGGATTTTTGCTTTTGCTTCTTCCTCATTTTTCTCTTGCCACCGCCATGTAAGACATACCTTTCACCTCCCATCATGATTCTGAGGCTTCCTCAGCCATGTGGAACTGTAAGTCCAATTAAACCTCTTTTTATTTTTCCCAGTGTCTAGTATGTCTTTATCAGCAGCATGAAAACAGACTAATACAGCCACTAAACATACCCAGAAGCAAAGCCAAATGATTTTACTCAACATACATCATAGGCACGTCCTCAAGAAAAGTAAAGTCTCACTCCAACAAAAGTAAATTCAAGAATAAGAAGAATTTATCCAGATGAGACAAAAATCAGCATAGTAATACTGGATCCTGAATTCTAAACAAAATGAAATGTTGGGATGCCAGATAAAGAATTCAAAGCAGGTCTCTTACTCAAGCCAGAGCTTGGGGTCCATCTCCACTGCTCTGTGTCCTCTGCTCCAGGAGACCCAGATGGCTGTCATAGTCTCTGTTGCCTTGTGACCAGCAGGTACTGGGATATCCATAGCTAAGATGCCAGGACACCCTAGAAGCTAGGAGATGAGTTAGAAAATACATTTAAAGGGGTGTTGGGTCAAGATGGTAGACTAGGAGCAGTACATGTGCACTGCTTTCATGGAGAGGAAACAAGAGTCAGTGAATATTGGCATTTAATTTATCCTCTATTTTTTTCTGGAATTCTGACATTGTAACTCCTCTCATTTTATTAACTGATTGATATCCTGAGTCTTTTATATCTCCTTAAATATTTTGGTATAGAGTAATATTTATACTAGCTTTTTATTTATCTTAAAATTATTTGGCTATAATTTTAGTATGTTTGGTAAAATAATGCTTATATAAGATGTCTGGCTGTTTCCATACTCATTCTTACATTTACATTTGCACACAAACACAACAGTCTATTTTGTACTAATTCCTTTTTAAGTTTTTCTTATCTTTAAAATTAGTTCTTCAAAACCTTAATATTTGCGGGAACACGTGTGAGTTAAGACAGTGTCCTTGTCAATGAGAAACAAGCAGAAGCTTCCATGGCTTAGAGAAAAACAACATATGCTATTGGCTTTTCAATTGCTTGTATGTGAACACACATATGCATATGCATGTGTATGTATATGAGAGAGGTGGGGGAGAAGGAGAATAGATATATTTTTTGTCACCACAGTGAATAATGGTAGCAACAGGACTGCTGATTTTCCTTCATGAGCCTTCAAGGTTGCATGTCTCTGAAATTCCAAATTCTGCCAGTGTCTTTTCTTCTGCCCCAAATACTCTTTGATGGAAAGTTGGCCCAGCCTTTATTCCAAGCAAGGTTTTTATTTTTTTTTTTAATTTTTGTTCTTTTTTTAAATTTTTTTTTTTTAATCATCAGTTTCCTACTCCGAGAACTATTTTTGTGCCATTTCTGCTGGCTTACTTCAGCAGCAGGCACCTACCTGCCCTTCATATCTGCTCTTATCTTGGTCCTTTTACAATATTTGTCATCTCATTTTCTTTCGTGCTTTGACTTGGGATTATTGATAATTGTTTTACTGAGTATGAAGTTTTGTTTTCTGTTTCTAATTTTCTTTGTCACATTGAGTTAGATTCAGAGAGACATAGGCACTGATGATTTTACTTCATAGTTTACAAAGGTAAATCTCTTCTACTTTGAATTTATTCTTTCCCTTCCATGAGTTTGAAATTCTGGCTTAGTGATTTTTTAAATACTTTTTGAATATCACTTGAACTCTGGATTGATTAAGTGCCAGGAAGAGTCTCATCAAGGAACAGGATCATAGATATAAAACTTTCCGCATATCCCCTGGGAGACAGCTGACCCTTTAGTGACATTTTTTAATATAATTATTTTGCTTCTCTTTCCTTCTTTCCATTTCTCTCTTATCTCTGCTATCCTTATTTATTTCTATAGTTCCATCTGTTTTATTAAAAAAATAAGTACAAGACAATTTGAATGTTATTTAAATGTTTAAGAAAGGTCATGTTTTAAATTTAATTTTAAATTTTAAATTTAAAAAAATTGATTCATAATAATTTCTGTATGTGGAAAGATATGTTAATGTTCATTTTCAATAGGTTTGTTTTTGCATATTTTTACATTGGCTAACTGAATTTATCTTACATTGCAGAATTAATGGTGTTATATGCATATAGTCTAGATCTAAGTATGTATGATTAGTAATTAGAATATATATATATTTAATACATGTTACCTCTAAGGAGTATGAAACAGATACAGCATTTATTATAATGCCAGTCCTAACAAAAAAAAACAAAGATTACTTTGCTTCCTCTTTGCTTATAATATTTCCATATATATAAAAATCCACTGGCTTTTCTAGCTCAGTTGATTTTCTTCTGAGACCAAGTGTAATGCTTATTAAACTGGGAGTTTAAAATGTTTCTCCATATGAAACACCTGACATGCTGCAGATTTATGAATTATTTTGTAAAATGTTTATAAATTTGTTTAAGTTCTGTATCTTAGTACTTTGCTTATGTAACACTCTGTATCCTGCTTTTGTATTTAAAATTCTGCCTCCTACTCAAATTGTACCTGAAAGAATAAAAATATATGTGTAGGTATATAGGATTTTTATACATTTTAAACTGTATTGGAAAGATTATATATGCATTTTCAAGTATAATTTGAATACGATTTGAATATAATGTGTGGGTATAGGTATGGATATTATACTTGCATATACACATGCAAACATATGCTTATGTAAATTTTTAAGCATTGAAAAAGGTGCAACTGCAAATTCATCTGAATATATAAAACATTGTATTTAAAAGCAGACTTATTTGACTTGCCACAAAGATCCTTTTTGGGGTAAAACAGGAGCCAGAAGTAATACTTACTTGCTCAGAAACTGATACATCATGAATTTTCTGCTTACACACACATACGATCAAGGAAAAATAAAATAAAATAGAAGAAATGAAATATGGTAACTTAAATTAGGTTTATGTTCAAAGTTAAATCACATAATTGTTCATGTTACTCATGTTTATAACACTAGTCATTTTTTTGACTCAACAGGTAAACTTACAGAATAGTAGCTTCAACTGTCTTATTATGTAGTCAGCCTTTTGGAGCAAGTGTTTTCCTTCAGCTTTATTCAAGATGTTGTTGAAAGATTCATTTTTCAACATAAATGTCTTAGGACCTGTTGTAGGCCTACAAAAAAATGTAAATTGTGCTCATCTGTCTGAGCAGTAAAATACCCCATTCTCATGTTTTCTGTATTATGACCACAATGCCAAAAAAAAAAAAAAAAAAAAAAGAGGGGGCGGAGCAAGATGGCCGAATAGGAACAGCTCCAGTCTCCAACTCCCAGTGTGAGCGACACAGAAGACCGGTGATTTCTGCATTTTCAGCTGAGGTACTGGGGTCACCTCACTGGGGAGTGCCGACAATCGGTGCTGGTCAGCTGCTGCAGCCCGACCAGCGAGAGCTGAAGCAGGGTGAGGCATTGCCTCACCTGGGAAGCGCAAGGGGGAAGGGAATCCCTTTACCTAGCCAGGCAAACTGAGACACACAACACCTGGAAAATCGGGTAATTCCCACCCCAATACTGCGCTTTAAGCAAACGGGCACACCAGGAGATTATACCCACACCTGGCCAGGAGGGTCCCATGGCCACAGACCCTCCCTCATTGCTAGCAAAGCAGTATGTGATCTAACTGCAAGGCAGCAGCGAGGCTGGGGGAGGGGTGCCCACCATTGCTGAGGCTTAAGTAGGTAAACAAAGCCGCTGGGAAGCTCGAACTGGGTGGAGCTCACAGCAGCTAAAGGAAACCTGCCTGTCTCTGTAGACTCCACCTCTGGGGACAGGGCACAGCTAAAAAACAACAGGGGAAGCAACAGAGACCTGTGCAGACCCGAACGACTCTGTCTGACAGCTTTGAAGAGAGCAGTTGATCTCCCAACACGGAGGTTGAGATCTGAGAATGGACAGACTGCCTGCTCAAGTGGGTCCCTGACCCCTGAGTAGCCTAACTGGGAGACATCCCCCACTAGGGGCAGTCTGACACCCCACACCTCACACGGTGGAGTACACCCCTGAGAGGAAGCTTCCAAAGTAAGAATCAGACAGGTACACTCGCTGTTCAGCAATATTCTACCTTCCGCAACTCTGCTGCTGATACCCAGGAAAACAGGATCTGGAGTGAACCTCAAGCAATCTCCAACAGACCTACAGCTGAGGGTCCTGACTATTAGAAGGAAAACTACCAAACAGGAAGAACACCTATACCAAAACCCCATCAGTACGTCACCATCATCAAAGACCAGAGGCAGATAAAACCACAAAGATGGGGAAGAAGCAGGGCAGAAAAGCTGGAAATTCAAAAAATAAGAGCGCATTTCCCCTGCAAAGGAGCACAGCTCATCACCAGCAACGGATCAAAGCTGGTCAGAGAATGACTTTGACGAGATGAGAGAAGAAGGCTTCAGTCCATCAAACTTCTCAGAGCTAAAGGAGGAATTACGTACCCAGCGCAAAGAAACTAAAAATCTTGAAAAAAGAGTGGAAGAATTGATAGCTAGAATAATTAATGCAGAGAAGGTCATAAAAGAAATGACAGAGATGAAAACCATGGCACGAGAAATACGTGACAAACCCACAAGCTTCAGTAACCGACTCGATCAACTGGAAGAAAGAGTATCAGCGATTGAGGATCAAATGAATGAAATGAAGCGAGAAGAGAAACCAAAAGAAAAAAGAAGAAAAAGAAATGAACAAAGCCTGCAAGAAGTATGGGATTATGTAAAAAGACCAAATCTACGTCTGATTGGGGTGCCTGAAAGTGAGGGGGTAAATGGAACCAAGCTGGAAAACACTCTTCAGGATATCATCCAGGAGAACTTCCCCAACCTAGTAGGGCAGGCCAACATTCAAATTCAGGAAATACAGAGAACACCACAAAGATACTCCTCCAGAAGAGCAACTCCAAGACACATAATTGCCAGATTCACCAAAGTTGAAATGAAGGAAAAAATCTTAAGGGCAGCCAGAGAGAAAGGTCAGGTTACCCACAAAGGGAAGCCCATCAGACTAACAGCAGATGTCTGGGCATAAACTCTACAAGCCAGAAGAGAGTGGGGGCCAATATTCAACATTCTTAAAGAAAAGAATTTTAAACCCAGAATTTCAAATCCAGCCAAACTAAGTTTCATCAGTGAAGGAGAAATAAAATCCTTTACAGATAAGCAAATGCTTAGAGATTTTGTCACCACCAGGCCTGCCTTACAAGAGACCCTGAAGGAAGCCCTAAACATGGAAAGGAACAACCGGTACCAGCCATTGCAAAAACATGCCAAAATGTAAAGACCATCGAGGCTAGGAAGAAACTGCATCAACTAACGAGCAAAAAAACCAGTTAATATCATAATGGCAGGATCAAGTTCACACATAACAATATTAACCTTAAATGTAAATGGACTAAATGCTCCAATTAAAAGACACAGACTGGCATACTGGATAAAGAGTCAAGACCCATCAGTCTGCTGTATTCAGGAGACCCATCTCACATGCAGAGACATACATAAGCTCAAAATAAAGGGATGGAGGAAGATCTACCAAGCAAATGGAGAACAAAAAAAAAGCAGGGGTTGCAATCCTAGTCTCTGATAAAATAGACTTTAAACCATCAAAGATCAAAAGAGACAAAGAAGGCCATTACCTAATGGTAAAGGGATCAATTCAACAGGAAGAGTTAACTCTCCTAAATATATATACACCCAATACAGGAGCACCCAAATTCATAAAGCAAGTCCTTAGAGACTTACAAAGAGACTTAGACTCCCATACAATAATAATGGGAGACTTCAACACTCCACTGTCAACATTAGACAGATCAACAAGACAGAAAGTTGACAAGGATATCCAGGAATTGAACTCATCTCTGCACCAAGCGGACCTAATAGACATCTACAGAACTCTCCACCCCAAATCAACAGAATATACATTCTTCTCAGCACCACATTGCACTTATTCCAAAATTGACCACATAATTGGAAGTAAAGCACTCCTTAGCAAATGTAGAAGAACAGAAATTATAACAAACTGTCTCTCAGACCACAGTGCAATCAAACTAGAACTCAGGACTAAGAAACTCAATCAAAACCGCTCAACCACATGGAAACTGAACAACCTCCTCCTGAATGACTACTGGGTGCATAACAAAATGAAGGCAGAAAGAAAGATGTTCTTTGAAACCAATGAGAACAAAGATACAACATACCAGAATCTCTGGGACACATTTAAAGCAGTGTGTAGAGGGAAATTTATAGCACTAAATGCCCACAAGAGAAAGCAGGAAAGATCTAAAATTGACACTCTAACATCACAATTAAAAGACCTGGAGAAGCAAGAGCAAACACATTCAAAAGCTAGCAGAAGGCAAGAAACAACTAAGATCAGAGCATAACTGAAGGAGATTGAGACACAGAAGCCCTCCAAAAAATCAATGAATCCAGGAGTTGGTTTATTTGTAAAGATCAACAAAATTGACAGACCGCTAGCAAGACTAATAAAGAAGAAAAGAGAGAAGAATCAAATAGATGCAATAAAAAATGATAAAGGGGATATCACCACCGACCTCACAGAAATACAAACTACCATCAGAGAATACTATAAACACCTCTATGCAAATCAACTAGAAAATCTAGAAGAAATGGATAATTTCCTGGACACTTACACTCTCCCAAGACTAAACCAGGAAGAAGTTGAATCCCTGAATAGACCAATAGCAGGGTCTGAAATTGAGGCAATAATTAATAGCCTACCCACCAAAAAAAGTCCAGGACCAGATGGATTCACAGCTGAATTCTACCAGAGGTACAAGGAGGAGCTGGTACCATTCCTTCTGAAACTATTCCAATCAATAGAAAAAGAGGGAATCCTCCCTAACTCTTTTTATGAGGCCAACATCATGCTGATACCAAAGCCTGGCAGAGACACAACAAAAAAAGAGAATTTTAGACCAATATCACTGATGAACATCGATGCAAAAATCCTCAATAAAATACTGGCAAACCGGATTCAGCAGCACATCACAAAGCTTATCCACCATGATCAAGTGGGCTTCATCCCTGGGGTGCAAGGCTGGTTCAACATTCGCGAATCAATAAACGTAACCCAGCATATAAATAGAACCAAAGACAAGAACCACATGATTATCTCAATAGATGCAGAAAAGGCTTTTGACAAAATTCAACAGCCCTTCATGCTAAAAACGCTCAATAAATTCGGTATTGATGGAACGTACCTCAAAATAATAAGAGCTATTTATGACAAACCCACAGCTAATATCATACTGAAAGGACAAAAACTGGACAAATTCCCTTTGAAAACTGGCACAAGACAGGGATGCCCTCTCTCACCACTCCTATTCAACATAGTGTTGGAAGTTCTGGCTAGGGCAATCAGGCAAGAGAAAGAAATAAAGGGTATCCAGTTAAGAAAAGAAGAAGTCAAATTATCCCTGTTTGCAGATGACATGATTGTATATTTTGAAAACTCCATTTTCTCAGCCCAAAATCTCCTTAAGCTGATAAGCACCTTCAGCAAAGTCTCAGGATACAAAGTCAATGTGCAAAAATCACAAGCATTCTTATACACCAGTAACAGACAAACAGAGAGCCAAATCATGAATGAACTTCCATTCACAATTGCTTGAAAGAGAATAAAATACCTAGGAATCCAACTTACAAGGGATGCAAAGGACCTCTTCAAGGGAACTACAAACCACTGCTCAGTGAAATAAAAGAGGACACTAACAAATGGAAGAACATACCATGCTCATGGATAGGAAGAATCAATATCGTGAAAATGGCCATACTGCCCAAGGTTATTTATAGATTCAATGTCATCCCCATCAAGCTACAAATGACTTTCTTCACAGAACTGGAAAAAAACTGCTTTAAAGTTCATATGGAACCAAAAAAGAGCCCGCATTGCCAAGACAATCCTAAGTCAAAAGAACAAAGCTGGAGGCATCACGCTACCTGACTTCAAACTATACTACAAGGCTACAGTAACCAAAACAGCATGGTACTGGTACCAAAACAGAGATATAGACCAATGGAACAGAACAGAGTCCTCAGAAATAATACCACACATCTACAGCCATCTGATCTTTGACAAACCTGAGAGAAACAAGAAATGGGGAAAGGACTCCCTATTTAATAAATGGTGCTGGGAAAATTGGCTAGCCATAAGTAGAAAGCTGAAACTGGATCCTTTCCTTACTCCTTATGGGAAAATTAATTCAAGATGGATTAGAGACTTAAATGTTAGACCTAATACCATAAAAACCCTAGAAGAAAACCTAGGTAGTACCATTCAGGACATAGGCATGGGCAAGGACTTCATGTCTAAAACACCAAAAGCAACGGCAGCAAAAGCCAAAATTGACAAATGGGATCTCATTAAACTAAAGAGCTTCTGTACAGCAAAAGAAACTAGCATCAGAGTGAACAGGCAACCTACAGAATGGGAGAAAATTTTTGCAATCTACTCATCTGACAAAGGGCTAATATCCAGAACCTACAAAGAACTCAAACAAATTTACAAGAAAAAAACAACCCCATCAAAAAGTGGGCAAAGGATATGAACGGATATTTCTCAAAAGAAGACATTCATACAGCCAACAGACACATGAAAAAATGCTCATCATCACTCGCCATCAGAGAGATGCAAATCAAACCACAATGAGATACCATCTCATACCAGTTAGAATGGCAATCATTAAAAAGTCAGGAAACAACAGGTGTTGGAGAGGATGTGGAGAAATAGGAACACTTTTACACTATTGGTGGAATTGTAAACTAGTTCAACCATTGTGGAAAACGGTATGGCGATTCCTCAAGGATCTAGAACTAGATGTACCATATGACCCAGCCATCCCACTACTGTGTATATACCCAAAGGATTATAAATCATGCTGCTATAAAGACACATGCACACGTATGTTTATTGTGGCACTATTCACAATAGCAAAGACTTGGAATCAACCCAAATGTCTATCTGTGACAGACTGGATTAAGAAAATGTGGCACATATACACCATGGAATATTATGCAGCCATAAAAAATATGTTCTCACTCATAGGTGGGAACATGTTCTCCGCATGTTCTCACTCATAGGTGGGAACTGAAAAATGAGATCACTTGAACTCGGGAAGGGGAACATCACACATCGGGGCCTATCATGGGGAGGGAGAAGAGGGGAGGGATTGCACTGGGAATTATACCTGATATAAATGATGAATTGATGGGTGCTGACGAGTTGATGGGTGCAGCATACCAACATGGCGCAGGTGTAGATGTGTAACAAACCTGCACGTTGTGCACATGTACCCTAGAACTTAAAGTATAATAAAAAAAATAAAAAATAAAAAAAAGGAATTAATATCACTATATTGCATCTCACTATGTGGCGTATGTTTGGCTTTGTTGTTCCAGTTCCACATTCAAGTGTTTTCTTAACTCTGGGTTTTCTTCAAAATACAGCATGAGTGCCATCAGATTTATCTGAGATTTTAAACATGAATATATGGGAGGCTTGACCCAATACATTCTCTACCTCTGTTTGTCTGGCATTTTAGCTTTCTTCTATGAAATGAGGAATATTCTGAATCTTGCAAAAGCCTTGAATTGTTTTTTTGGAACTACTGACCTACAAAGCAGCTTGAATTAAATAACTCTGAAAAAGACTATTGATCAGTTGTCTTCTTACATGGCACAGGAGATTAAATCATATAGAATATTGGAAACATAATTTGAAGAGAATTATATAAAGGAGTTATCCAAGCAGTTCGCTTACATCAAAATTCGTGTTGTATAAAAAATGTAGATTATAGTTCTTCCAACTAGAATAATTGGCTTGTAATTATGTGCATAAATGGATAAATTATATGTCTGAGTTTATATTTTTTTGAAAAAATACATGAAATGAGGCTTGATAGCCTTAATAGAAGAAATCATTTTTCTATTAATATTAAAACAGAAATTCTTGAATTAATTTAGAATTCATAAACTTCCCTTCACCCTGAAACAAACCAACAAAAAACATAGCAAAGAAAGATTTGAGCAGCCTGGCCAACATGGTGAAATCCCATCTCTACTAAAAATACAAAAATTAGTGGATCACGATAGCAAGCACCTGTAATCCCAGCTACTCGATAGGCTGAGGCAGGAGAATCGCTTGAACCCGGGTGGCAGAGGTTGCAGTGAGCCGAGATCGTGCCACTGTACTCCAGGCTGGGCAACAGAGTGAGATTCCATCTCAAAAAAGAAAAAAATAAAATAAAGAAATATACAGAAAGAAAGGTTTGCTTACTATCTATCAGACCACATGCTTACACAAATTTGCCTAGTAGAATTCTTTCCTGCCTGTTTCTTCTCAAATAATCGACTTATGTGTCTAAGATTCTATACAAATACTGCAGAATACCACAATGAAGAGGATTCTATATGTTTCATAAATTAATTGTATATTTCAGTAGAGAAGGTCAATTTTAAACTTACTTGTTCTTAGTAATGTTTGTTAGAATGGTCCTGAATTTTTATTGCATGCCTTCATTTTTCCAGAGCTCCACATTTCAATTTTTAATACATGTAGGATAACATCTGAAATCATGGAATTCATTTGATTTAAGTTGTTACATATTAAGTATCAGTAGCATCTTATTTTCTTCTATTTCTATCATTGTCCTCTGTCTCTTACCTGATGGCATCATGATCTTTCCAATAGTGAATGTGAAGCCCACTGAGTCCTCCTCACTCCTCACTCTGCCTCATCTGCTTACTAACCATTATCCAAATCTTCTCTAGCCTGCTTCAGAAATATACCTCAAATCTGATGTACCTTATTACTCCCTTTGTGTAGTACTCATAATCTCTTAGTAATGAGACAATAGCTTCCTAAATGATCTTCATGCTACCAAGCTGACCCTATGTTAATCCATCTTCTACTGGATAACAATCAATGTTATGCCCATGCTTAGAAACAAACAAACAAACAAACAACCTTAAATATCTTCAAGGGTAAAGTCAAAATTCCTTAATTTCACTCTTCTTGTTGTTGCAGTAGTCTTCACAATCCTTAGCAACTTTGCCTTGTTGTTACTGTTTTTAGGCTACCTCCTCACTTTCATTTTACCCATATCGATCTTCTCATATGGTTTTACATACTAACATTTTCAGACTGTTATTCAAAGTGGTCCTTAATCATATATTCTATTTTTAATGTTTACAAATAAAATAAATATTTAAAAAAATGTATTTTCAATCTAAATGAGCTTAGTGATTTTCCACATTTATTTCCAAGAAGATTGCAGAGGTTAAGAGTATAGTAATGATCTTGTTGTAATTCAGTATGAATGTAGTTTTGTTGATGGTATGTATACTTAAGGGTATAAATAGGTTAACAGACAAAACAATAAAATAATGAATGAATTATTTAATTCGGTGGCTCATTTTTAAAACATTTCCTTTTCTATGCCCCCAATTTATAGGACACTAAAAAGATGACAATACTGTTTTATTATTCACAGACATTATTTCTTTTTCACCTGGCAGTTTTGGTTGAAATTTTGTGTTTCATATATGTAATGGTTGCAGGAAACAATGAACTAATTTTTTTAAATTAGCATATAAAAAGGTGTATATTTATTTTGTGTAACATAATGTTTTGATATATGTATACATTTTGAAATAGGTAAATCAAGCTAATTAACATATGCATTACTTCGCATAGTTTTTCATGAAGAAAGCACTTAAAATTTACTCTCAACAATTTTTAAGTGCACAATATCTTGTTATTAATGATAGTCATGATCATATACAGTTGATCTCTTCAACTTTTTCCTTCCATCTAACTGTATCCTGTGACCAGAATCTCTCCTAATCTCCTCCACCTCCCAGTATCTGATAAACAACATTTTACTGTTTGCTTCTATGAGAAGTGAACTAATTTTTGTAAGAAAATATTGTTTTAAACTGCCTATACTATTAGGTTTGTATTAATAAATGTATAGCCAAAGAAGCCTATATGCCTTAATATACAAAATATATTCAAATAAAGATACATATTGCTGAATGATACTTTATCACAAATAAATATTTATGCTAAGGTAAACATATGGAATGCTTAATAATTAGAAATTGACATTTATTAAGATTTTTGAAGCTAGTGTTTTTTTTTTTTGAGACTGAGTCTCACTCTCGCCTGGGCTGGAGTGCAGTGGTGAGATCTCGGCTCACTGCAGGCGCGGCTACCCGGGTTCAAGCAATTCTGCTTCAGCCTCCCAAGTAGCTGGGACTACAGGTGCGTGCTGCCACGCCTGGGTAATTTTTGTATTTTTAGTAGAGACGGGGTTTCACCATATTGGCCAGGATGATCTTGGTTTCCCGACCTCGTGATCCACCTGCCTCGGACTCCCAAAGTGCGGGAATTACAGGCGTGAGCCAACGCACATTAATTAATAGAATTTCTTCCACTTTTTAACAATGATAACTACTTTATTTTCTATTATCAGCTTTGGTACTTTAAAGCAGCATTTGAGATTTGAAAAGTTGTCCTTAGAAGTATTCAATGTATTTTACACCAATGAATTTAGATTTTCTCATACTAGGGAAAAGATCAAATTAAAATATATTAACCTATCTTTAGGTACACACTTGTTTTCAAGTGTTTACTACCAGAAATTATACACTCAAAAAATCATAGAGTATGTGCTTTGCATTTTTTTTTATTCCATAAACACTCTGCTTCTAGCTGTGAGTTTGAAAATATCTGCCAGGTTCCACTAAATGCTGAAATTATTTCATGGTGCAAACTTAGAATCTGATTGAAGCCCTCACATAAAATACTTTTTCCCATCTATTAAAGACTAGCTTCTCTGACATGTGCAGGAGCAGATTCAAGTTTGTAAACCTGTAGGTATGATGGTTAGTCACGAGTAGTTACTTTGTTCCTTGGAACTTTATTTTTCTACAAAACATCCATGTTGTCCCCGTAGGACTCAGCCTTGGCATTATGAGTCCTCTTGACATACAGCCACATTCTGTCCTGAGGATTTGATCCTATAATGACACCACATGAGGTCTTAGGTCACCTGTTATGTGAGAAGATAAAACAAACCTTCAGCACATATGCCAAATAGGCAAGAATTGTCGGTTTTTCTTAGGAAACTCTTTTAAATTAACCAAGTTGAAATTACATACTCAGAATACAATAAAGAGAAAAAACATAAATACGTGTGCAATACCCTCAAGACCTGTGGTCATGATGTGGTAGTGACTATGATTTTAGAAAGTATTAATTCTCTAGCTTTTCTTCTTTTAAAATTGTCATAATATATTAACTGAGTCCTGTTATGTGACTGAATAGTGATATTTACAGCGATGTTATTTAAAGTAAAATAAATGCACTGAAGTTGTTTTCTTAAGATGGATAATACCCAATTTTAACATTATTTCACAAAATGTTTAAAGGAATGATACTAGATTTAAAACATGTATTTAAAAAAAGAAAACAAAAAACAGGAACCTGAGAGGAGGAGATCCGGATTCTAAGTTGCATGTGCTTAACCTCATGACTTTGGATACATCACTGTTATCCTTTGAACTTCCACCTATCTCATCAGTAAAGTGAGAATAAGAATGTCTCTTCTACATATTGCAAAGCTTTATTGAAACTATCAAATTGGATAATATATTTGACAATTTTAAAATGTGATGTGATGATCAAAAATTAAAAAGAAGTACTACTGAAAATTGAAGAAGTATTTATTGTTGAGATATACTTTGTATTTAGTCTCATAGGTCAGAAAACATATTCTTAAAACTTCTGTGACAGAATCTAGTAAACAGTGTAGGTGGCCAGGCAATGCAGATTCCAGGCACTATATACACATTTTATTCATCATCTCATTTAATCTTTAAAACAATTCTCTTAGAGTACCAATTTCATTAAACTCTCTGATCCTCAACTTCCTAAGTGAAAGAGTGCAGATAGGTTGATCTGATTCCAACACTGAGGACCTTGTATCAATCAATTCTTACAGTATTGTCAACATTATTATATTGACATGATAATGTGGAGATTCAGATCATTCTTACACATTCAGGAACTTAATGGTGGAGGCAAACCGTGAATATGGTTTTAACACAAGATAGTATATACGATGAGTTCCTAAAGTGTGTGGCAAGCAAATTTTAGAGCAAAGTGAAATAATTTATAGGGTTAGAAATAGGTGAGAGTATAGTTGGTTTTTTTTGGATACTCAATTTCAGTAATGGGACATAGGAGATAAAGATAAAAAAATAGCACCTTAGAAACTTTTATAAGTGAAAGTATGCCCTGAAAACTATATCAGAACAACAAATTGAATGAGGACTCTCCAGGTAAACTAGAATGGAAAGTCACAAAAATAATTAGAGCATTTTGATTTTGAGAAGAAAAAGAAATACCAAGTAAATAACTTACCCTTAAGTATGTATTTTTTATATTATAAAGGTATGAATTGTTTCAGTCATAAATTTTGCCTTGTGCAAGCATACTTCACAAAGAAATGTGCAATTAGCATGATAGCAATTACTTTCTGCCCACAACCAGTTAAACAAAATTTAGACAGCTGTGAAATCAATTGGCTTACAGTACATTGGATTTAAACTTATTCAACTAGTAAATACTTCATTATTCAATTATGCCTAATACCATTTTGCCAATTATTCATTTTAGTTTTTATTTCAATGGTAACTATATCTATTTAGAATTCAATTTCAGATGTTGTTGCAAGTCATTTATTCAATTGTCTCCTCCAATATATTGGTATCCTATGTATAATTACAAAAGGACCTTGATACATCTGGGGCTTTGAAACTGCAAATTAGGTGACTCTTTTCTTTCTTCCTTCCTTCTTTCCTTCTTCCTTGCTCCCCTCCATTTAGTAAGATATTCTGTATCATAAAGTAGATTACATGATCTCAGCACTATGACTTTTTTTAAAGTTATCTTAAAAATCTAATCTATCAGTAAAGATACTTTTATGAAAATAATTGTTCTAATATTTCCTGTGCTTGTTTTGTGATTCATAACTTGCATAATAGTAAAGTTGCTCAAGATTTGGAACTCTACCTTGCCCACAAATTGACACAAATTCTCTCCTTGAACACATCTACAGTTTGTGATTGATTTCCATTTACCCAGCTGATGGACTACCCCTCTCTCTGTTTGCATTTACTCTCGATCTGCAGGCTTCACTATAACCTTTCCATTTCCCTCAAATGGACACTGTTTGTGTAAAAACCTTCCCCCTCCTGCCTGCTAGGATTTTTCTCTTCAGAGAAGGACTAGCCTAGTTTCAAGGATGATGACTGGCTAAAGTGGTATTTGAAGATAATGACAGATACTGGATGGAGGACTAGACTGAGCTAGAAGCCTGTGATATACGGATAACTTCCAAATGCTTTATTTTTCATTTGTTTTGCTTTCCCTTCAATTATCCCAAATTATTCAAATATTAATACAAATTTAGTTCAGCCCATGGAAAGCATTATGGAGATTTCTTAAAGAACTAAAAATAGAGCTACCATTTGACCCAAAAATCCCACTACTGAGCATCCACCCAAATAAAAAGAAGTCATTATACCAAAAAGACATCTTCACTCATATGTTTATCATAGTGCTATACACAAGAGCAAAATCGTGGAACCAACCTAGCTGTCTATCATTGGTGGACTGGATAAAGACAATGAGATGTGTATACACTGTGGAATCCTACAAAACCATAAAAAGAATTAAATCATTTCATTTGCAGCAATATGGTTGCAGCTAGAGGCTATTATCCCTAGTGAATTAATACAGAAACAGAAAATATAATACCATATTTTTTCACTTGCAAATGGAAGCTAAACAATGGGTACACATGGACATAAAGATGGAAACAATAGAGGCTGAGAACTCCAAAAGTGAGCAGGGAAGGAGAAGTGTAAGGGTTGAACATCTACCTATTGGGTTCTGTGTTCACTCTTTGGGCAATGGGTTCAACAAAAGCCTGAACTACAGCATTATGCAATATATCTGTGTTACAAACCTACCCATGTAAGCCTTGAATCTAAAATTTTTAGAAAAGAAAAGATATTTTTAAATATGCATTTCAAATGATTCAACAAATACACACAAAGCCAAAAACAGATGCTTAACATAAAGTAACACCTGTTATATACTCTGGTGATGACAAGAATTTCACATATTGCTAAGGACACTGAATTAAACAGTATTTAAGACTTATAAATAATGATGTCATCTGTAAAACTTATTTCATATTAACTAATTCATAGCAAAATTTTGCTCAATTTGTAATTTAGCTCAATAATTGTTCTCTGACGTATCTCAGAGGCCTATGTTAGAAATTTGCTATTGCTTTAAAAATCTTATTTCATTAGCTGTGCAAAAGCTCTTTAGTTTAATTAGATCCCATGTGTCAATTTTTGCTTTTGCTGCCATTGCTTTTGGTGTTTTAGACAAGAAGTCCTTGCCCATGCCTATGTCCTGAATGGTACTACCTAGATTTTCTTCTAGGGTTTTTATGGTATTAGGTCTAACATTTAAGTCTCTAGTCCATCTTGAATCTACCATCAGACTGAACAGGCAACCTACAGAATGGGAAAAAATTTTTGCAACCTACTCATCTGACAAAGGGCTAATATCCAGAATCTACAAAGAACTCAAACAAATATACAAGAAAAAAACAAACAACCCCATCAAAAAGTGGGCAAAGGATATGAACAGACATTTCTCAAAAGAAGACATCCATACAGCCAACAGACACATGAAAAAATGCTCATCATCACTCGCCATCAGAGAAATGCAAATCAAAACCACAATGAGATACCATCTCACACCAGTTAGAATGGCAATCATTAAGAAATCAGGAAACAACAGGTGTTGGAGAGGATGTGGAGAAATAGGAACACTTTTACACTGTTGGTGGGATTGTAAACTAGTTCAACCATTATGGAAAACAGTATGGCGATTCCTCAAGGATCTAGAACTAGATGTACCATATGACCCAGCCATCCCACTACTGGGTATATACCCAAAGGATTATAAATTACTCTACTACAAAGACACATGCACACGTATGTTTATTGCGGCACTATTCACAATAGCAAAGACTTGGAATCAACCCAAATGTCCATCTGTGACAGACTGGATTAAGAAAATGTGGCACATATACACCATGGAATACTATGCAGCCATAAAAAGGATGAGTTTGCGTCCTTTGTAGGGACATGGATGCAGCTGGAAACCATCATTCTTAGCAAACTATCACAAGAAGAGAAAACCAAACACCGCATGTTTTCACTCATAGGTGGAAACTGAACAATGAGATCACTTGGACTCGGGAAGGGGAACATCACACACTGGGGCCTATCATGGGGAGGGGGGAGGAGGGAGGGATTGCATTGGGGAGTTATACATGATATAAACGTCATGCACATGTACCCTAGAACTTAAAGTATAATAAAAAAAAAAAAAAGTAAAATAAAAAAAAAAAATCTTATTTCAGCCAATGTGGTAAGTTTTATGGTAATATATATTATATTGTCACAGAAAATTAGGCAAAAATATTTTAAAGCTATGTATTATTTATTAGTCCTGTTATAAATTTAAAAGCACCACATACTATTAGTTCAAGGGAGTAATTAAAAATGCAAAAAATAAACTTGAAAAACGAGTTCACACTTCTTAAAATTTTAATATTTTATTTCAGGTGTGAGTGTACATCTGGATGGACTGGACAGAACTGTAGTGAAGAAATAAATGAATGTGACTCTGATCCATGCATGAATGGAGGTCTTTGTCATGAATCTACCATCCCTGGACAATTTGTGTGTCTGTGCCCACCTCTTTATACTGGACAGTTTTGCCACCAACGCTATAACCCTTGTGACCTACTTAATAACCCTTGCAGAAACAAGTCAACATGCTTAGCTTTGGTAGATGGAAAGCAGCATTGTATTTGTAGAGAAGGTAAGAACTGATATGGATTTTAATGGTTTTAAATAATTACTTAATTAGTTTGTGTATTTATTGTGCCTATGGGATGATGGCCTCTTCAAATGGGTTAGAAAAACCCTATGCACATTGTGGGTAGGGGAGTAACTAACTTCAAATCCTGTTACAAAAATATAATAGAGAAATACACCAAAGGAGTTAATGTAAGAATTCACTCTTGGGAAGAGGGAAAAGAGTAAAGCTTTACAGCTTTTTGGCCCTTTTTTTCTTTCAGAAGTTGTCTCTCCTTTAATAACAGTTTCTCTTTTCTGAACAATCCTGTTCATGCAGTGTTCATGACAATAGCAGTTAGTTAGAGATGGGCATAGGTATAATTGAAGGTAATGAAATGTCTTAGTTTACATTTTCTTCAGGAGCTATCAAAATATTACTTCTTTCTACTTAGATTGTTTACTTACAATCACATAACTTTGGTGGCTGCTTAGTCTCATAAGAGAAATCCTATGCAAGAAAGAATGAACAGTTCAAATAATACTGTTGGAGTCCCTGGATCCAACCATATTTCCTGAATTCAGGAAATATCCTGAAGCCAGGATATTTCTGGCTTTCTGGGTCATATCAGCCAATAACTCTGCTTATATCATTAAACTTTCTTGATTGGGGTCTCTTCATGTGCAAGTGAAGAAAGTCTTATTGATGCACAGTGGTTTAGGTACATGTTCACTGTTCATGTGTTGATGGTTACTTACAAGCAATTATGATTTTCAATGGAAATGCTTCTGCTCCAAAACACATGGCCAGTTTTCAGAATAACTAGGTATGTCATAAGCATAATATAAAAAACACATTGTGTTTGGAGGTCCACAACTGCAATTTATTTTCTAATATTCACCTGTGGTTTCATATTTTCCTCCCTCTCACTGGCCTTTAAGGGAGTCTCTTAATGATAAGGATGTCACTTATTTACTCTTCTGTTCAAAAAAGCCAGCTTAGATGACTTTAGTTAAATAGGTATCTAATTCAAAGCTATTCCCATTTGTTTTTGCAAATCCTCTAAAATTTTCTTAAGATACTAATCTTTTTTAAGGATTTTGAGGCAAGTCCTTGAAATTGTATACATAACAGAAACTTCTGGGTCTTCTGAAAGATTAAAACTAAAAGCTAGAAAACCATCAATAATTTATTTTGCAAAAATGGCATGGGCTTTATAGACCATGTGAAAGAATGTTTTCAAGAATGAGACAGGTAAAACAAGATAGAGAAGAAAAAATACAAGGGGAGCATTTGATGCCCAGACAAATTTAGTAATTATGAAGAACATAATTCCAACAAGTAAATAGTTTTCCTTTTAGCAAACTTTGAGAGTGAAACTTGTTGAAAATTATTCAATATCAGTGAGGCGAATTTATTTAGTAGAACAATTCTACTAAACATTCTACTACATAGCAGTTTTTTTACTTAATAAAATTATTATTTCTGAGAATATAAGTAGCTAAGTAAAATAGAAAAAAATCACAGAACATAAATATTAGATATATATTTATTGAGAAGGCCATAGTATATTTATTCACTTTAGGTAAACCTCCTTTGTTTTTACCAGAGATAATTTTCTACAAAGTGGGCGTTGTTTTCAAACCTTAATAGTTTAAAAATTAATTTGCTATTTATAAGTGCATTTAATAAATTTATAAAATATAGTGATATTTCTTTCCTGCTATGGGGTCAGAGAAAGAAAGTTTAGAAACATTATAAAACCTTCTAGTCATATATTGAACTAGTAATGATATCTGCTGTCCCCTTGAACATTAACAAAGATGTCATGGGGAGAATTTAGATTTCACTATTATTAAATGAAGGAAATCGTATTTCCCCTTAGTATTTTATCATTGTACTTAAGTCAAATCAGAGCTTTGGCTAGAGTGGAAGGTGGACACAGTGAATTATGTGTTTATTCCTTTGTGATTGCGATTCAGTACAAAGAGATACTTGAAGTCCATATCATTTTTTAGTGAATTTGCATCTATGTTTTTCTAAACCTAATTGTGGAGTATGTTCCTGTAAATCAGATCTGACTACTGTAATAATGTGTCTTTAGTAGTTTTAAGTTCTGTAGCAGATCAAAAATTAAAGGCTGTAACATTGCTTTTAAAAACTACCTCAGAAAATGCAAAAGAAGTTGACTGCATCATTTTAGAAGCTTTGACTGGGTTACTTTAACAGCTTTATTTAAAATAGGTTCTATGTCAAAGCCAGTATATTGTTTTTTAAAAGAAAATATTTTATCAAATTTAATTCTCACAAGTATCAACATTTAGAACTACAAAGAATTCCAATACTTAGCATCTACAGATATGATTTGGAAGCTCCACTGGATCTCTTTGTAAGTTGTTGGTGTTTGTCAATTGACTAAAATAGGACATCAGAGTAGAAATTTAAAGCTTTAGGCTAAGGATTCAGCATAGGTATTTCTGAATTTGTTTTCACAGTTTTAGTCAGTCTATAGGGTTTCTCACTAGATAAATGTGAGTATGGATAAAATTTCAGCCAGAGTAACAATGCCACTATATGTTAGACAACTATATTAGAAATGACATTCAAATTCACTCTGAAGGACCAGCAAGTAGAATAACTGATACTTTTGGGTTTATGTCAAACTGCTTGCTTAGCAGGTAAACTATTTTGGTTAATGTGATTGAAATGTATACTAAAAATGATCTAATCCTTTTTGCAAAGTAAGCTACTTAAAAAATTATCAGTATAGTTAAGCACCAGAACTATTGTGATCCTGCTTTGTGAGATAAATAAAGGGCAATGCTTCCGTCTTCTGACTAGAACTGAGGTGATTAATTGGGTCTCTATGAATAGTGAACATTTTCTACAGGTAAATGAGGAGGCAAAAGAGCATGCGACACTAATAATTCAATATGTTTATTTTATATAAAATCTTATTAGTTTGGCACAATGTAAGAAAAAACATTGCTTTAATCAACAGAAAAACAACACATAGAAAGGCACATTTTATAAGATTTCTATAAACAAATGGGTTTTATTTTTGACACCTCAATAGTGTTAGCTTTGATTATTTAGTATGTAATGAATTTACACACCTAGAAATTTATTGTAACCAACTTTTTCTGCCTCTATAAACTGTACTCTGTACACAAATACATGTCTGTCTTGTAACTGCATGTTGGTAGTGTTCTAGAAATTTTAAAAATATTATTAACTGATTCAACAAACATATTGATTTCCTATGATGTGTCAAGTCTTGAGATAGGTTCTGGAAAAATTAAACATGGTGAAGATATGCCCTCAGGAATTTAAAGTTTAAAGGAGAGACACACCAGTTAATTAATCATTAAAGTACAATGCTGTAAAAGCTTTTGATAGTGACAGGAGGCAATCAAATGCCTAGACAGATAAGGATAGGTACCTGGTGAAACATCACCTCCAAGCCAATGACAGTTTAAAGCCTGAAAGCCAAGCTATAAGTTAAATCCTCAGACCAGATTGAGAACTTGTCTTCCTGTTTGGCAGTGCTTTCCTCTGATTGATCCCCACCCTTCACCTATTTTACATACACTTACCCTTTCCTTTTGGTTTTCCTCACTGTTGTACCCACCTTCGAGTCTTGTCTTCATTTTAACTTTTGCATACTCACAAACCAATCAGCGCACACTCCCCATCCTGTGTCTATAAAAACCCCAGACTCAGTCAGTAGAAGATGAGATGGCCTGACTTTGGGGAAGAGACAGCCTGCCTTCAGGTTGTACAGGAAGACAACCTGTCCTACTTATACCCTCTCAAGCTCCCCTATCCTCTGAGACCTGTTTTCATCACTCAATAAAATTCTCCACCTTCACCACCCTTCAGTCATCTGCATGACCTCATTCTTCTTGGACACCAGACAAGAGCTTGGGACCCTCTTGAGTACGGGTACCCAGAAAGGCTGTCCAACCAGCCCTTTGCCCTCCCTGGCAGAGGGCAGCCACCCATGTGACGAGACAAGGGACCAGCTGAACTGCTAACACACTGCTGTCCGTGAATGGTGGAACTAAAGGAACACTGTAACATCCCCTCTGGGGCTTCAGTGTCACAAGCACACTAGTGGCCAGTGAGGTCCTGCACTCACTGGCTCATGTGCTCCCTCCCCCAAAGGCTTGAGCATAGTGGACCCAGTAGATGGGGCACCCTTGCCACAAGTCTGGCAAATGGGCTGAGAAAAATCCTGCATCACTTCCACATTTATGCCAGAAATATGCACAAGGGATGACAAGTTGTGGATACATAACATTGCTTTCTCATTTCTGTTGACAACTTTTAGTTATGTTCTGCATGATTTATAAGAGGGTCTCCAGCATATGAAGCCTCAGTTGCCCACAACAGTTATGTGCTCATTAAACCACACCCTTCCCTGCTTTATTTTCCACTCCCTTGCAATAATTCCTGGGATCTGGGATGACCTCTCAAATAAACTTCTTGTGAGAAAATTATTGCCCCGGCCTTTTTTTTTTTTTTTTTTTTTAAGAACTCAAGCTAAGACACATAGTAAATTCCATCCCCTGGTAACTATGGTTTACCTAAGTCTGGGCATGCATGTGACTGAAATATTGGCATTCAGACCCCCTCTTTGGAATTGATGCTGAGAGAAGAGGCCTTCTCTTTCTGCCAGATGTTTTCAATTGGTACAGTCAAGACCATGTTCTCTTCATGTGGAGATGATCTGTATATAGTAGGATAGAAGTGTTTGGGAAAGAAGGAATCCTGGAGGAACTTACAGTTCTTACTTCAATTTTGTGAACTGCCTGATACAGCTCTCAGCCGGGTTACCAATAAATCTCACTTCTTAACTAAGTTAATGTTTTTGTTTATATTGTTTATGGCCAGTAGAGTAATGGCTAAGACATAATGTGAAGGCAAAGAGTTAATTTAAATGGGAAAGGTTGAATAAACCGGTTTCAACTTCAAGCTGGTAGAAATAAAATACAAATTTTATCACTTGAGGGCCAGGCACAATAGCTCACACTTGTAATCCCAGCACTTTGGGAGACTAAGGCAGGAGGATTACTTGAGGCCAAGAGCTCCAGACCAGCCTGGTCAACATATCTATCTCTACAAATTATTTTTTAAAAACTTACAGTGTGTGGTGGTTCATGCCTGCAGTCCTAACTGCTCAGGAGTCTAAAGCAGGAGGGATCATTAGAACCCAGGAGTTTAAGGTTACAGTGAGAACTTCATCTTGGGCAACAGAGCAGGACCTTGTCTCTAACAAAATAATAATAATAATAATAATAATAATAAAACCCACAAAACCACATGAAGATTAAGAAGATAGAGAGGACTTCAGATGAAATGCATGACAGTGTGTGTATTTGTAGCATACAGTAGAATTATTATGTTAGCATGTGTGTGTCTAGCCTAGAAATATGTCAAGAATTAAATAATTTATTCTAATGGTCTTCTTATGAATGGTTCTTTTTGTTTCTTCTTTGAATTTCTCTATTACTCAGTTTATAGGCAAAAAATTACCCTATCAAATACTTCTTAATTTAATCTAAAGAGCTTAGTTTCTGAAACAGCCGCTTTGTATGTCTTCAAGGTGAAAGAAGCAGACGTTTCTTTAAATGACAGGATTAAAATGTGGCAAAGATACCTTGCAAGAGCTGTAGTGAAAGCAGAATCAGATCATTTACATGTGCTATTGATTTACAATTGGGATCCTAAGCTTGACGGAATTGTAGTATCACAGGAGACAAGTAGTTGCATTTAAATGTGCCTATTACTCCAGTATATATACTATCATTATGTTAATTCTACATTACCTAAGGTATACAAGTACAAATACCAAATAAATGTGTCATTTGACAAAATAGTTTGTATAAATTAGAAATTACTCCTGTTGACAATTAAAAACAGGTACACATGTTGTAGCACATACCTATTAAGGTTAATAGCTGTAGAAATTTGAATTTAGAAAATTCCTAGGCGGGGCACGGTGGCTCAAGCCTGTAATCCCAGCACTTTGGGAGGCCGAGACGGGTGGATCACAAGGTCAGGAGATCGAGACCTTCCTGGCTAACCCGGTGAAACCTCGTCTCTACTAAAAAATACAAAAAAACTATCCGGGCGAGGTGGTGGGCGCCTGTAGTCCCAGCTGCTCGGGAGGCTGAGGCAGGAGAATGGCATGAACCTGAAAGGCGGAGCTTGCAGTGAGCTGAGATCCAGCCACTGCACTCCAGTTTGGGCGACAGAGCGAGACTCCGTCTCAAAAAAAAAAAAAAATGAAAATTCCTTAAAGAAAATACATACATAATTAAACAAAACATGTTAAATATTTATTACATTCTAAAATATTAGCTTTTCTTTTTTTTAAGTTCACTTTAAAAATAGGTGTTAAAAATCTTATTAGGGACTATTGGAAATATTAGTTCTATATATTCATATTTCATAGTTTTTAAAGTTAAATTTGAAGAATTACTTATATTGATTAATTATTTTAGAAAATGTTAATATTTGAATACAAATATTTTTCAATAAAATAATATTTTTAAAAAATCTGACATTCTAAGAGAAACTTCTGAGGTGTTTTTTGTTTTCTTTTTATCAAGCTTTTAAATCCAGAGAAATTAGATTATTTAATTAAGAATAAATAGAAATAATACATTTAATGCTTTTGAAAGAGAAACATTTTTAAGTGTTTGAGTTTTTATTTAAAAATATATTATTTTTAACTACCTTGTTTGAATTCATGCTATGATATATGCTAGTTTTTCCCTATTTACATCCATTTCAAATTACTCCAACTAATACCAGCTCTGAAGTGGAGATTGTTAAAATATAGTCCTGAACAATAAAATGCTATGTAAAATGTTTTTTTATGAAAATTTCATTATTGTACTCTGTTCCAAACATTACCTTCTAGAGCATAAACTGCAAAAAGGCTGAATTTGTTAGAAAGGAAAAATATTAATTAATTAAAAAAAATAATACCTATAATCCAGATTGATTTAGATCTTATATTTGCGCAGTAGGCTTTAACATTTAATTTTGTATATTTTGGAAGAACAAGGGCAGAAGTATAAAAGTATCATTTACTAACCATTCATATGTATTTGTTATCATACACAGATGAGACAGTGTAAGAAAAGGATCAAGACAGTATTCATTTGAGAACGCTTCACTTTTAATGCGTGTGAAGATCCTCACTGTAGTTAGCAAAGTAGGGTCAACCGAATACTTCTGAGTAGGAATAAAGAACAGGGGGACAGCATAAAATTAGTAATACTAAACTTTCTTTTTGCATAGTTTCTTACCTGTAACTTCATATATTCAAAACAAGAACCTTTCACAGAAATAAATAACAACTTCTAACACCAAGGATTGTAGAATATGTAGTTTGAGATTAAGTATACAGTCATGTATTGCTTAAAAAAGGGGATATATCCTGAGAAACATATCACTAGGCAATTTTGTTGTGTGAACAATATAGAGTGTCCTGACACAAACCTAGATGAAATACCCTACTGCATTTACAGGTCCATTATAATCTTTAAATATCATTGTCGCTAAAAATGTGGTCTGTCATTGACCAAAATGTTGTTATGCAGCACGTGACTGTATGCACACTTCACTCTTAAAATCTGTAAAACATAAGCTCTCTCAGCAAAGCTTTGCTTTATTTTGAATGCAATCCACATATACTTTATTTTTTCTCCCAATGTCTACTGCATTTTGGCAATCTCATTTCCTCAACCCATTGACATATGTTGCTAGTTGGTAACAAAACTCCATCTCAGAAATGTCAAATTTAATGAATATGACAAAATCACGGGAAACAAGGTTATCCTGTGAACTACCCAAGGTCCTGGGCCTTGAGTGTTCTAATTCATCAGCACAGCTGAAATCATGGAGACTCACTCATACTTCTTTATAGCCAGTCAGTGCCCCTGAGTTCCACTGCCTCAAAAGAACATTTCTAAGAATCATTTTAGTGTCAAAATGCCCTGCCTCCTGGAGAAAACTAACCAGGTTTAAAGTAGGAATGGTGAAATGCACTCAACTTTTAAAATTTTTAACTTGTGAAAAATCTAACCTCAATCAAATACTTAAAGAATTAAACATCTTTTGAAAATAGAATCTAAGTTGTTTATATCTGTACTGTGGCATTTACAACCTAAATATAGAAAATAGCAATGGTGATTAAAGAATGATGAAGCATGTTGGAACAATTACAACTTGCTCACCTAAAGTGAGGAGAGCCGTATTAACTTGGAAGTAATTCATTTTAACTTTGTTTCTAATGCTGAGGATACAACATCTAGTGTATGAACGAACTACAAAAGTGTAACTTCAGAGATTCATTTGCAGGCTCTGAGAAATGAGTAAGAAAAATAAAGCACATTAAAAATATTGCTTGTCCTGAAGACTACCTGGTCTGCTAGTCACATAAGTACCGTAGCTTACTTACAATTAGTGTTTCATAGTGGGTGATCATTCCATCTTTTAAATGTTTACCTATCATTGTTGTTATGTTTTAAATAAATTTCTTTTAGATATCATATAGTTTCTTCTGTTATTTAGTCTGCTTCTACCTTCAAATTGGAGTTTTTAAAAATCATATTTAATATAATTTTTGATATGTGTGGCTATAAATACACCATCTAGCTATTTGTTTTTTATTTGTTATATCTGTACTTTGTTTACTTTTCTTTTTTGTTTTCTTTTGGATTATGTAACTTTCAGTTTTCCATATTATATCCTACCAAAGAGGCAGCCAGATTTCATAAGGTGTAACACCAAGCCCCCTGTTAAATTGCAACGGGAGGCAGGTTTGGAGTTTGATTCAATGGTAGACACCACAGAGAATGGCACTGACTGTGGCATGCTATGATATGAAAAGATGAAGTAGGTCAGTCAATTCCATGTTCTATCATGGGAATCTGAGTGACAAAATACCGAGAGAATTTTTCATTGAACAGTTGATGCTGAAGCTGAAATGTCATAATATAGACAGAGACCAAGAAAACTGTGCTATATCATTTGCATGCCAACATTACAAGTGATTTGAAACTGAACATGTTGAGATATTTGTGATAGAAAGAGAAGAAAAAGTGATATGAGAAGGATAAAGGACAGACACTATGAAAGGAAAACAGCCATTCTTGGATAGCTAGACTATGCTTCCCTTTAAATGCTTCTTAGTTCCCTTTCCAGTCTATGTGTATGCCAACAATGAATAGTTTCCTTAAAATAACTTGAATGACTCTTTGTTCCTCAAACTAAATTAGCCGGATTGCATATTGACATTTAGAATATTGTATAATGTGGATGAATTTTTTAGTGCTTGCTAATATCACTGAAAAAGCAAAATAAAGGGAAATCTTATTTCTTACATGTTTGAATTAGTACAGAAAAAATATGAACAAGAAAAATGGTTTTAAGCATATACTTTATTATACTTAGTCAATATATAACCATTGAATTGTTTAACTGTTTATTATAAATATTAATATATTTCATTGTATTGTAGAAAGTGATTACATGCAGGTTTTTTCTGACACAAATGAGTTGAAATAATTACAACTGCCTCTTTTATCAGCCTGTATAATTTTCTTCCACATTCATTTTTTTAATGTAACTGGCATGTGTTTAAATGGATGACTGATTATGTAGCTATGAATCAAAATAATTTGTTTTCTTTGAATCACTGAGATATAAAAAGCAATTAAATAATTTGCCTCATCTGCTAACTGCCTTGAATAAATTTGATCATTGAAGCTCAATTTTACTTTAAGATTGGTCATCACATTAATTCATTTGCTTTCCAGATCATTTCAGTTCTTCTTGTTCAAACATTTAAATACTTTAAAACAACAGCAACATTAGCAACATATCTACCTTCTCAGAGGATTTAGTAGAGTATTCCTCCCTTGAATCTTTCATTAAACTGATTAATCTAGAAACTGGTATGTTTTTATGCACACATTATGTGAAATGGAGTTTTATGAGAAGCTTGAGATTATTTTCTTTTTCCTTTTTTAACCTCCATTATGAATGTATTCTTTAGACTATCACTGATTCTGATTTTTTTACTCTCTAACAAGAATTGCTCATCCATACTCATCTCATACTCTTTGCAGAATTTGAAGGTAAACACTGTGAAATTGATGTGAAAGAGTGCCCCTTCCTTTCCTGCCAGGATTATGGTGACTGTGAAGATATGGTCAACAATTTCAGGTACAGAAAACTAAAAAGTATCTAGATACATGTTTATGTGTCTAGATGTATATAGGTATAGAATTTTAATTGGTGAATTAAGCAACATTTATACTTATTAAAAACTTGTCATGCTACAATTAGTTGAAGCATTGATTTTATACATCTATATTAATAGAGTTACTAAATTCTTTATTTAAAAGGTGTATTTGCAGACCTGGGTTTTCTGGATCTCTGTGTGAAATTGAAATTAATGAATGTTCCTCTGAACCTTGTAAAAATAATGGGACATGTGTGGATCTGACAAACAGGTGAGAAGCTACTTTTTATTAAATTAATTATTTGATATGTATAATTCAGCAAATAATAAAGTGAGCACACATGTGCCCATTATATAACTAAGGCAGCAGATCACTACTGATACATTTGTGCTTGTACCAGTACATCCTCATTTCTCCCATCCAATCACTTATGTCAAAAATCTCAAATTTTTATTTACAACTCTTGCTGTTAGTTTATAGTACCATTTGTGTGTGTGCCTGAACAAAATGTTCTTTAGTTTCCATGTTAATATAAGCAAAACAATATCATGTATAGTCTCTGGAAATTGTTGCTGAACATAATATTTTGTCATTCCTTTGATGCATGTATCTGTTACTCATTTTTACCTTTTATATGATATTTCATATTAAATATATGCCAAAATTTATGTTTCTACTGATTATAGATATTTGGACTATTTGCTTCTTTTGTCTTACCTACAATTATATTAAAGTTTTCAAATATTTCTCTAAATACACAAGTACTAGTATATCCGAGGTTACATACATAGAAGTAGAATTGTTGAACCATTGGGTAAACATGGTCACATTTGCTAAATCACATCTATATTTTTTTCATTTCTTTTGAAAAATACAATTTTTGTACTCTTAGCAGGGAATAAATGTTTTTATTGGCATTTTCAGAATGTTCCATCTTAAGCTGTATGTAAAGTTATATCTTATTGTAGTCTCCCTGCATTCTTATAATAATATGAAGTTTAACAGTTTTATGTACATTTTGAGATGTTTAATTTGGCCTTTCTAGAAATGCCTAATTATGGCATCTACCTATATATGTATTTATTTACTTTAAGTTCTGGGATACATGGGCAGAATGTGCAGGTTTGTTACATAGGTATACACATGCCATGTTGGTTTGCTGTAACCAACAACCCGTCAACTACATTAGGTATTTCTCCTAATGCTATCCCCTTGTCCCTCAACAGGCCCCAGTGTGTGATGTTCCCCTCCCTATGTCCATGTGTTCTCATTGTGCAACTTCCACTTATAAGTGAGAACATGCAGTGTTTGGTTTTCTGTTCTTGTGTTAGTTTGCTGAGAATGATGGTTTCCAGCTTCATCCATGTCCCTGCAAAGGACATTAACTCATTCTTTTTTTTATAGCTGCATAATATTTCATGGTGTATATGTGCCACATTTCCTTTTTTATCCAGTATAACATTGATGGGCATTTCGGTTCATTCCAAGTCTTTGCTATTGTGAATAGTGCTGCAATAAACACACATGTTCATGTGTCTGTGTAGTAGAATGATTTATAATCCTTTGGGTATATACTCAGTAATTGATTGCTGGCTCAAATGGTATATCTAGTTCTAGATCCTTGAGGAATCACCACACTGTCTTCCACAATGATTGAACTAATTTACACTCCCACCAACAGTGTAAAAGCATTCCTATTTCTCCACATTTTCTCCATCAACTCTCCAGCATCTGTTGTTCCCTGACTTTTTAATGATCACCATTCTAACTTGCATGAGATGGCATCTCATTGTGGTTTTGATTTGTATTTCTCTAATGACTAGTGATGATGAGCTTTTTTTCATGTTTGTTGGCTGCATAAATGTCTTCTTTTGAAAAGTGTCTGTTCATATCCTTCACCCACTTTTTGATGGGAATTTTTTTTCTTGTAAATTTGTTTAAGTTTCTTGTAGATTATGGATATTGGATATTGGCCATTTCTCAGATGGATACATTGCAAATTTTTTTCCCATTCTGCAGGTTGCCTGTTCACTCTGATGATTTATATATTTATTTATTTATCTATGTATTATTATTATTATTACTATTATTGTTAATTTGCTGTGCAGAAGCTCTTTAGTTTAATTAGATCCCATTTGTCAATTTTGACTTTTGTTGCCATTGCTTTTGGTGTTTTAGTCATGAAGTCTTTGCCCATGCCTATGTCCTGAATAGTATTGCCTAGGTTTTCTTCTAGAGTTTTTATGATTTTAGATCTTACATTTTAATCTTTAATCCATCTTGGGTTAATTTTTGTATAAAGTGTAAGGAAGGTGCCCATTTTCAGAGTTCTGCATATGGCTAGCCAGTTTTCCCAGCACCATTTATTACATAGGGAATCCTTTCCCCATGGCTTGTTTTTGTCAGGTTTGTCGAAGATCAGATGGTTGTAGATGTGTGACGTTATTTCTGAGGCTTCTGTTCTGTTCCATTGATCTATATATCCGTTTTGGTACCAGTATCATGTTGTTTTGGTTACTGTAGCCTTGTAGTATAGCTTGAAGTCAGGTAGCGTGGTGCCTCCAGCTTCAATCTTTTGCTTAGGATTGTCTTGGGTATACGGGCTCTTTTTTGGTTCTATATGAAATTTAAAGTCTTTTCTTTTTTTCCCAATAATGGAAGAAAGTCAATGGTAGCTTGATGGAAATAGCATTGAATCTATAAATTACTTTGGGCAGTGTGGCCATTTTCACCATATTGATTCTTCCTACCCATGAGCATGGAATTTTTTTTTTTTTTCATTTTTCTGTGTTTCCTTTCTTATTTCCTTGAGCAGAGGTTTATAGTTCCCCTTGAAGAGGTTCTTCACATCACTTGTAAGTTGTATTCCTAGGTATTTTATTCTCTTTGTAGCAATTATGAATGAGAGTTTATTCTTGATTTGGTTCTCTATTAATGTTTGTCTATTAATGTCTATTATAATAGGAATGTTTGTGATTTTTGCGCATTGATTTAGTATCCTGAGATTTTGCTGAAGTTGCTCATCAGCTTAAGGAGTTTTTGGGCTGAGACGATGGGGTTTTCTAAATATATAATCATGCCATTTGCAAACAGAGATAACTTGACTTTCTCTCTTCCTATTTGAATACCCTTTATTTCTTTCTCTTGCCTGATTTTGTTATTTACCCAGTAGTCATTCAGGGGCAAGTTGTTCAGTTTCCATGTAGTTGTGCCGTTTTGAGTGAGTTTCTTAATCCTGAGTTCTAATTTGTTGCACTGTGGTCTGAGAGACTGTTTGTTATGATTTTCATTCTTTTGCATTTGTGGAGGAGTGTTTTACTTCCAATTATGTGGTCAATTTTAGAATAAGTGCTACTGGTGCTGAGAAGAATGTATTTTCTGTTGATTTGGGATTGAGAGTTCTGTAGATATCTATTATATCCACTTGGTCTAGAGCTGAGTTCATATCTTGAATGTCCTTTTTAATTTTCTGTCTCATTGATCTGTCTAATATTGACAGTTCGGTGTTAAAGTCTACCACTATTACTGTGTGGGAGTCTAAGTCTCTTTTTAAGTCTCTAAGTACTTGCTTTATGAATCTGGGTGCTCCTGTATTGGGTTCATATATATTTAGTATAGTTAGCTCTTGTTGTTACATTGATCCCTTTACCATTATGTAATGCCATTCTTTGTCTTTTTGATTTTTGTTGGTTAATGTCTGTTTTATCAGGTTTTTTTTTTTTTTGCTTTCCATTCGTTGGCAAATATTCAACCATCCCTTTATTTTGAGCTTTTATGTATCTTTGCATATGAGATGCATCTCCTGAATACAGCAGCACACTGATGTTTCTTGACTCTTTATACAATTTGCCTGTCTGTGCTTTTCAACTGGGCATTTAGCCCATTTACATATAAGGTTAATTTTGTTACGTGTGAATTTGATCCTGTCATTATGATGCTAGCTGGTTATTTTGCCCATTAGTTGATGCAGTTTCTTCATAGTGTCAATGGTCTTTACATTTTGGTTAGTTTTTGCAGAGGCTGGTACCCGTTTTTCCTTTCCATATTTAGTGCTTCCTTCAGGAGTTCTTGTAAGGCAGGCCTGATGGTGACAGAATCCCCCAGCATTTTCTTGACTGTAATGGATTTTATTTCTCCTTCACTTATGAACCTTAGTTTGGCTGGATATGAAATTTTGGGTTGAAAATTATTTTCTTTAAGAATGTTAAATATTGGTCCCCACTCTCTTCTGGCTTGTAGGTTTTCTGCAGAGAGATCCACTGTTAGTCTGATGGGCTTCCCTTTGTGGATAACCTGACCTTTCTCTCTGGCTGCCCTTAAGATTTTTCCCTTCATTTCAGCCTTGGAGAACCTGATGATTATTTGTCTTGGGGTTGCTTTTCTCGAGGAGTATCTTTGTGGTGTTCTCTGTATTTCCTGAATTTGAATGTTGGCTTGCCTTGCTAGGTTGGGGAAGTTCTCCTGGATAATATCCTGAAGTATGTTTTCCAATTTAGTTCAGTTCTCCCTGTCACTTTCAGGTACACCAATCAAACTTAGGTTTAGTCTTTTCACATAATCCCATATTTCTTGTAGGCTTTGTTTGTTCCTTTTTATTCTTTATTCTCCAATCTTGTCTTCTTGCTTTATTTCATTAAGTTGATTTTCAATCTCTGATATCCTTTCTTCAACTTGATCTATTCAGCTATTGATACTTGTGTATGTTTCACAAAGTTCTCATGTTGTGTTTTTCAGCTTCATCAGGTCATTTATGTTCTTCTCTAAACTGGTTATTTCTCTAACATTTTATCAAGGTTCTTAGCTTCCTTGCATTGGGTTAGAACACGCTTTTTTAGCTCAGAGGAGTTTGTTATTACCCACCTTCTAAAGCCTACTTCTGTCAATTCATCAAACTCATTCTCCATCCAGTTTTGTTCCCTTACTGGTGAGAAATTGTCATCCTTTGGAGGAGAATAAGCATTCTGGTTTTTAAAATTTTCAGCCTTTTTGTGCTGGTTTTTCCACATCTTTGTGGATTTATCTACCTTTGGTCTTTGCTGTTGGTGACCTTTGGAGAGACTTTCTGCATAGCCATCTTTTCTGTTGATGTTGATACTATTGCTTTCTGTCTGTTAGATTTCCTTGTAACAGTCAGGCCCCTCTTCTCCAGGTCTGCTGGAGTTTGCTGAAGGTCCACTCCAGACCCTGTTTGCCTGGGTATCACCAGTGGAGGCTGCAGAAAAGGAAATATTGTTTCCTGCTCCTTCCTTTGGAACTTCATCCCAGAGGAGCACCGACCAGATGCCAACCAGAGCTCTCCTGTATAAGGTGTCTGTTGACTCCTGTTGGGCCCTGGACCTACTTGAGGCAATCTGTTCTTTAGGAGAGCTTGAGCACTGTGCTGGGTGATCGGCTGCGCTCTTCAGAGCCGGCAAGCAGGAACATATAAGTCTGCTAAAGCTGTTCCAGCAGCTGTCCCTGCCCTCAGGTGCTCTGTCCTAGGAATATGGGAGTTTTATTCATAAGCCCCTGACTGGGGCTACTGCCTTTCTTTCAGAGATGCCCTGCCCAGAGAAGAGGTTTCTAGAGAGGCAGTCTGGCTACAGTGGCTTTGAAGTGCTATAGTGGGCTCCTCCCAGTCTAAACTTCCTGGTGGCTTTGTTCACACTGTGAGGGGAAAACTCCCTACTCAAGACTCAGTAATGGCAGACGCCCCTCCCCCAACTAAGCTCCAGCATCCCAGGTGGACTTCAGACTGCTGTGGTGGCAGTGCAAATTTCAAGACAGTGGATCTTAGGTTGCTGGGCTCTGTAGGGGTGGGATCTGCTAAGGAAGACCAGTTGACTCCCTGACTTCAGTCCCCTTTCCATGGGAATGAAGGGCTCTGTCTTGCTGGCGTTTCAGGTGCCAATGGAATATGGAAAAAAAAGAAAAAAGAAAAAAAGACTCCTGCAGCTAGCTTGGTGTCTGCCCAAACGGCCACCCAGTTTTTTGCCTGATACCCAGGGTCCTTGTGGTATAGGCACCTGAGGGAACCTCCTGGTCTGTGGGTTTCAATGACCGTGAGAAAAGCATAGTATTTGCACCAGATAGCACTGTCCCTCACAACAAGGTCCCTCCAGGCTTCCCTTGGTTAGGGGAGGGAGGCCCCTGATCCCTTACACTTCCCGGGTGAGGCAATACCCCACCCTGCTTCTGCTTGCTTTCTGTGGGCTGCACCCACTGTCTAACCAGTCCCAGGGAGATGAACTGGGTACCTCAACTGGAAATGCAGAAATCATCTGCTTTCTGAGTTCGTCTCTCTGGGAGATGCAGACCTGAGTAATTCCTATTCTGCCATCTTGCTGAGTCAGCATCTGCGCTTTAATGATTTTTCTTCTTATTGCTTTGTAAGAATCCTTATATATGATTTTTTAAATGTCTTTCTTAGTTGTATTTATTGAATATAAGTTGTTATTGAAATAGACACTTCACCTTTATAAGTTATATGTACTAAAGCTTAATTTTAATATATTTGAATTAATCTATTACTTAGTATATGGTTTGCAAGTTTCATCTTAAATTTAACTTTTCTTTACACTAGGATGAAAGGATTTTTCTCCCTATATTTCCCTTTAAAATTATTAAAATATTCTTTTTTTTTTTTTTTGAGACGGAGTCTCTCTCTGTCGCCTGGGCTGGAGTGCAGTGGCCGGATGGATCTCAGCTCACTGCAAGCTCCGCCTCCCGGGTTTATGCCATTCTCCTGCCTCGGCCTCCAGAGTAGCTGGGACTACAGGCACCCGCCACCTTACCCGGCTAGTTTTTTGTATTTTTTAGTAGAGACGGGGTTTCACCGTGTTAGCCAGGATGTTCTGGATCTCCTGACCTCGTGATCCACCCGTCTCAGCCTCACAAATATAATAAATATTCTTTATATGTAGATGCATCAGGCATATTGTATGTGTAAGTATGAGTATGGGTGTAAAGTATTCTTACCTCATTCTTTACACACTTAAAAAACAAACCTAGATTCTTAAGTTTTTTTTTTTATATATAAATAAGCCATGTCTGTTACATGTTAAGTTCATCATTTACTCACTGATCTGTAGTGCCTTCTTGGTTGCAGATCATGTTTCCACATATGGATATGTCTATTTCTCTATTTCTGTTCTGGTGCTTTAGTTCAGTTACTCATCCATGTGCTAGTGTCATAAATCTTAATTATTTACCTTTGAAATATCTCAATACTAGTAGGGCTACCTAATCTTCTTCAGGCAGCTTTAGATATTGTGGCAATTTCTTCTGTTACAATCAACTTGTATTCTTTTTTATTATTATCATTATTATACTTTAAGTTCTAGGGTACATGTGCATAACGTGCAGGTTTGTTACACATGTATACTTATGCCATATTGGTGTGCTGCACCCATCAACTCGTCTGCACCCATCAACTCGTCATTTACATCAGGTATAACTCCAGTGCAATCCATCCCCCCTCCACACTTCCCATAATAGGCCTCAGTGTGTGACGTTCCCCTTCCCAAGTCCAAGTCATCTCATTGTTCAGTTCCCACCTATGAGTGAAAACATGTGGTGCTTGGTTTTCTGTTCTTGTGATAGTTTGCTGAGAATGATGGTTATCAGCTGCATCCATGTCCCTACAAAGGACACAAACTCATCCTTTTTTATGGCTGCATAGTAGTCCATGGTGTATATGTGCCACATTTTCTTAATCCAGTCTGCCACGGATGGACATTTGGGTTGATTCCAAGTCTTTGCTGTTGTGAATAGTGCAGCAATGAACATACGTGTGCCTGTGTCTTTATAGCAGCATGATTTATAATCCTTTGGGTATATCCCCAGTAATGGGATGGCTGGGTCACATGGTACTTCTAGTTCTAGATCCTTGAGGAATCGCCATACTGTTTTCCATAATGGTTGAACTAGTTTACAATCCCACCAACAGTGTAAAAGTGTTCCTATTTCTCCACATCCTCTTCAGCACCTGTTGTTTCCTGACTTTTAATGATTGCTATTCTAACTGGTGTGAGATGGTATCTCATTGTGGTTTTGATTTGCATTTCTCTGATGGCCAGAGATGACGAGCATTTTTTCATGTGTCTGTTGGCTGTACACATGTCTTCTTTTGAGAAATGTCTGTTCATATCCCTTGCCCACTTTTTGATGGGGTTGTTTGTTTTTTTCTTGTAAATTTGTTTGAATTCTTTGTAGGTTCTGGATGTTAACCCTTTGTCAGATAAGTAGATTGCAAAAATTTTCTCCCATTCTGTAGGTTGCCTGTTCACTCTGATGGTAGTTTCTTTTGCTGTGGAGAAGCTCTTTAGTTTAATTAGATCCCAGTTGTCAATTTTGGCTTTTGTTGACGTTGCTTTTTGTGTTTTAGACATGAAGTCCTTGCCCATGCCTATGTCCTGAATGGTATTACCTAGGTTTTCTTCTAGGGTTTTTATGGTATTAGGTCTAACTTTTAAGTCTCTAATCCATCTTGAATTAATTTTCGTATAAGGAGTAGGGAAAGGATCCAGTTTCAGCTTTCTACTTATGGCTAGCCAATTTTCCCAGCACCATTTATTAATAGGGAATCCTTTCCCCATTTCTTGTTTTTGTCAGGTTTGTCAAAGATCAGATGGCTGTAGATGTGTGGTATTATTTCTGAGGACTCTGTTCTGTTCCATCAGTCTATATCTCTGTTTTGGTACCAGTACCATGCTGTTTTGCTTATACATTCAAACAAGCAACTTTGATTGGAATTTCATTGAATGTGTAGGGCAATTTAAGAAAAATTGTTATCTATTTATTTAGGCCTTTTGAAATATCTTTAAAAGGGCATTCTGACAAATTCAAGTGGAGCTGCACTAATTAGAACACAAAATAACTAATTTTCTCTGCCATAGTTGGACTCAGGTACCAGGAGCTCTGTTTATCTATCTTCATAGAAATCCAAACTTTAGAATTGGTGAAATTTGCATCAGATCCTGTTTAAGTTTCCAAAAATTTTCTATCATTCCTCTCATTTTCTGTGCCCTACCTAGCTTTCACATTGTCCAATCTGGTGAGATAAGTAGGGATGTTTGGAACCACCACCCCTGCAACTTTCAGTCCTTTCAAGGGGACACCAATCACTACAAGTACCAAAGGAATACAAAATTGCTGTCAGTTTAAAATCTCCACAGGTCCATAGGGGCAGGGCAAGATCTTCCAATTGTATTTTCCTCCATAATAGCTCTTACTCTAATGTAGAAATTGTGCTGTTACTAAAGATATCAACTACACTGTATATTCAAGAACTATGGGTAAAAAACAAAATCAAAGAGAAGATGTATTTGTGACCTCATCTGAATTGAACTCAATAATTTGTTTCTACTAGTGGGTTAGTAGCATTGTAAAGTTAAGTATACTTTCAGAACCAGTATTCAGCAACTCCTAAAAGGTCTGAATATCTTTCTTTCACCAGAGAACAGTCATACTGGTAAATAGCCTCAGATACCTCTGAGGAAGACTTCAAAAGGATACATAAAATACCTATGACTCTATTAAAGATTCCTCTTAAGAGGGCAAACCCTGATTTTCAGTTGAGTAATTGAGTCTGTGACATAACTTAGGTCTTGGAATTGTGAAAGAGGCAGAGAATCCCTACAAAGCTAAATTGAATTATGTCTCTGTCCTCCAGAACTATACCTTTCATTCTATATACATGAGGCAGCACCATAACTAGACTGTTTATATATTTTATTTCTAAAACCCCATCATCAATTAGCCTCTGCCATAGATATCTGTGAATCAGTCCACTGATGTCCACTCTGTTTCTCTGATTTATATGCTTATTTGCTCATTTTGCATCTGATTGTCAAGCATATCCAATAGTCTATGCATTCTTAGATCTATTTTAATTAATATCATGAAACCCAATTCCATGGCAACATCCAGCACTGTCAGCAAGGATATATGAACAAGGTGATTCCTTTCCAATATCTTGACATTGGTAAACATTAGAAAACGAAACAAATACAGTGCAACATAATCATAAGCATCTATACATTACTTACTGTGAATAAAGTATAGAAAAGTATATCCCTTAAATATTTATTAAAATGTCTAATTGACTGAAAAAATAAGTCTCAGAATAATATGATATGTAATTCATATTTAGTGAAGTATTAAAACATATTTTAAAAAATACATAGCATCTTAAGAGTAGTAATTTTCTCCCAGTAGTGAGGAATGGAGGATAATTAATTGAATGGATGCATAGGAGTGTGCATACATATTTATGACAGGTCTCAGATATATATACACACATATACACACACACACATATATATATATCATATATGTGACAGATTAACTATGTTTTGTGTGTTTTCCTTAAAAAACTTTCAGCAACATGAATCAATACTAAGATGATTTAAATATGGGTGATGGGCATACAGGTGTTAATTATTCTATTCTTAGAAAATTACCTGGTGTAAATTATTATAATAAAAGCCATTTTCAATGAATTAAAATCTTTCAAAGATTAAAAATCAATTAGCAGCTGAAAATGAGGTAGTCACATTTGATTGTCTTATTTCTTGTTAAAGAAAGTAATTTTTTTGAAAAACTTAATTTATTAATTACTCATTAAAAATATTTCAAGTAATCTACCAATTCATTTAAAACAAATAATTTTATAGTTAGTTCAAAGTAAATTAAACTGTAGCCACATAAACAAAAACATATTAAAAACAAGAGTTACTACATATATGCCTCATAGTTAGATTCATGTTTTTAATCTATTCTATTCTCTCTTGTGGTTATTGCAACTGTGGCCTGCAACAATTAAGACTTACCTCTAGTAACATGATTTAAAGATGAGTTTGCTGAGATATAATGGCACATGAATGACAGCCCTAATTAATATACAAATCCATTGCAAAAGTGAACACTGGAATTTACATTTTTCTGACACTTCATAGCATATGTTATCCAATACAACTAATGTCTTTTCAAGTCATTGCTAGTAGTTCACTTAAGTCACTCACAATAGTATCTATCTACTGAAAATTTACAACTAAACAGAATTTGCAAGAACAATTACGGTAACAGTGGCTAGTCCATTTAAAGAAAACATAGAAGAAAATGTTGCAAAAGCTTGGCTGATGTGATTGTCATAGTCAGATCATTATCAACAAGCATATTGTGACCATTCAGTTTGTGATGTTCACAAATTGAGTAATTCTTCACTGTTACAAATTTAAAAGTGATTAGTTAATATGCATTTCACCAAAAGACAAAAATCTGTTTACTCTTCTGTAACTGTTTCCTAGAAACAGTCATCAATCCAAATGATGTTTATTCTACTAGAGAATTTACTATAACATCACTGTTTGAAATCAGATTCACACCCACATGCAATTATAATAAAAACATATAAAGACATATTGTGATTATGATAAATAATGTAGACATATATTTATATATAACATAATAAATACCTGTTGCAAATATGAAATAGATTATTCATGTTCTAAGTAAAAATTATTAATTATAAAGAAGTGTGGTTCATGAATGCAATTATAATATCACAAAAAAGTAGAAATGCTTTAAAATGCAATATAAATTCTTTCAAAATTAGAATTGCTTTAACATAGGCTAAAAAGTCCTTATCAGAAAGTTTCACCTGTGACACTTTACAATTTCATTTTCTTCTTTTGAATGTAAGCTTTTAAAAAATATCTACTCAAACAAGTATGATTTAATCTTATTGCAAATACATTTTAGAATCAAAACTCTCATTAAACATTCTGTTCTATATTTGGATTTTGTAATACTATTCAATCTATTTAATAATTACATTTTAAAATAACTCTTCAGAAGCATACAAATAACACATCCACTTATTAATTCCTCTCTCATCTGCAATAAGAGAAAAAGTATACAAGAATAATGTAAATTAAATGTAATCATGGCTAATTTGGGGGCTACAAATTTGTGTGATTATCTTGCATTTTTCCATCTTTTTTCAGTTTGGCAATATCATTTTATGCAATTATAGTTACTCTTCCTTATCTCTATTTTAATATGTTGAATTTTCTTGAGAAGTCACTGTTAAAATGATTAGTGATTGAAAAAGTATCTTGAACACCTATTTGAAAAAGTTTAGGCCAATGCCAAATTAAACATATGAATTATAATTTTAATACTTTGACAATATATTTGTCTGATTCTAGTAAAACTTTTGAAGTGAAAGCTTTTTATTTAAATGAGAAATTTTTATTTCAACAAAAATACATATTTCATGGTCTTAATTGTTCTCTCAAGATAGAAGATATTATTATATATGTATATTTTAAAAGCTATTAAAATTGAGTTTATCAAAGAAAAATATACTTTAGGGACATTTAACATAAAATGCAATACTTACCGTACATTTGACTGGATCCCTTAGGACATTAATAAAAAACAGGTTTACTTTTAATTTTTCTCTAGCCTTATTAGTGGCGGTTCGCATCAAGGGACCCTCAGCAGGTAATAGTGAAATGAAAATTATGCCAAAGCTGAAGTAATTGCACACTATAGTCAGAGGCCAGTAGGGGAAAAAATTTGGTAAGGATCTTTTCAGACATACCCTGTACACTTTTATTTTTTTAACGTTTTGAAGGGCCAATGTTAAGTGCATAGTGAAAACGTCCCAAGTACTACAGCATTGTGCTTGCCCTTCCTATTAGAGACAGGGAACAGGAAGAGAGCAGGGTGGGGCAGGTGGAGGGAGGCAAGGAGAAAGAGAAAATGCGAACATTTACATTTTTCTGGGAAAACAGAGACAAGGATTAAAGGTAGATGCTCTGTTCTAGAGTCAAATGTTATTTTCACACAAATTTGCCCTCATATTGTTTAGCGTGGTGGAAAATAAGAAACATAAGTTCAGTGTTTTCTGTAAACTGTTTCACCAGGGCTGCTATTAATAGTGGGACGATGATTTTTCTCTTTGATCTTTACAAAATTTTAGATGCCATTCAGAAAACTTCCAAATGGACTCTAAAATCCCAGGGCCTTTTCTCATCATTATTAACAAAGCAGGGACCCCCAACATTCCAGTTGAACAGGCATCTGTGGGTTAACAGAGTCTTGAAATTTAATAATGCTTGGAATTTATTTTATGTAAAAGTAAAGCATATTTTTGTGATGTTGAAAAGTTCAGACTTCAGGAGTAGTTTAGAAAATGAGAAAAAAATAATGGTCTTGGAATGAGAGCAAAAAGGAAAGAGAGGTTATTGGAATAGAAGCGAAGCATTCTTTGAAGAAAGGATCATTATAATTCTTATTATTAAAAATAATTCTTCACATAGTATCTGTATGCCAAAAACTTTAGAAAAATAAACTTCCGTAAGTCTTGAGATAGTACATGTATGTTTATTTACTGTGTGACATCACTTTCAAAATCAGAAGCGTAAGGTATGTATTTGAGATTCATAAAATAAGTTACACGATAAATGTTAAAGGACAAACAAAGCAGCAGAACTTTTTGAGAAGTTCATTTTAAATTAGGGTGAATATATTTGAAGGATGGACATGGAAGCAAAAAATGAATATAACATTTAGTAAAACTATCAAAAGCACAATTCAGAAGGAAATCATAATTAAAAAAACAAGAATTCTGGGTAGGTATCAAAATCTGAATCTCTTCGTGTATCTTCAAGATAACTATACAGACAAAAAAATTAACATTCGGCAAAACCTACATCTTAATCATGACAAAAAGACATTTCACAAAAATTTCCCATTAACTTATGGAACAAGTAAGTAAGTATATTTAAGATAATGAAAATCATGTTTCTTGTTACTTAAAAAAAATAATTTCAGATAAAGAAATAGACTGGATTAAAATGAAACCTGTTGTGTTAAATTATGATTGGAGTGTTTGGTATGAGCTCATGCATTCCTATATATGTGTTTAAAACACACACAAACACAAACATGCACAAAGATACAGAAAAAGACTATGTACGTATACACAAACACAGTTATATACATACAACTATATGGGTACATACATATGCCAATGTATCCATACATGTAGCTATATTTATACATATAGTGATGGACATATCAATAATTTAATTTCTAAGTAATATTCTTCACTTAAAGAAACCAGGGCTCCTGAAAAAAATGGCTGATGCCAAATCTAGGACAGAGAATGCATTAAGATAAACCTGGAGCATCTTGTGCTAGAAAGTGGGAATGATCAAAGAATGAGGATATGTCAAAAGAAAAGAGAAGCCAGCTTGAAGAGCTTCCCTTATCTAAATCTCTGACAAATTAAACATTAAAATAAATAGTAATTATTATATATTTTATCCATTGAGAAAATAAAAATCCATGAGTCCATATTGATAAAAAAATCATTGAAAAAATGAATGAATAAATGAAGATACTCTTTCTAAAGGTAGAATGTCAACTAGTAAGTGAAGAACAAAGGTATTAGAAAAGTACCATTTGGCAAATAGAATGGAGAAAATTGACTCAGACAAGAATCACTAATGAAGAGCATCTCTGGTTTTTTAGTGGTCCAGATTTCCAGATTTTAGGGTACTTGGGTACTGATTGATATGACACCACTAAAGAATCATTTGTATTAATAGAAAACAAAATTTGGGTGACAAAAGACAAGGTAAGTTATGATTTTCTGATTTTCAAAATGAGAGAGAGAGAAAATTCTATAAAGTAGTAATGAGTAAAGTACTACTTAGAAAAAAATGAGACAATCGGTGGTGATTATCATGAAACACTGAGAAAGCAAGATATCTCAAAATAATTTTCTAATATTCAATATTTTAAAATAGAAATTAGATTTTGAAACTTCTATAAATATAATAGAACTGTTAGAAGTACATGAAAGAAATACATAAATTGAAATGAAAGTGATTATTTGTTTCTATAGCAATATAACATTTTTAAATTTGCCAGTATGAAAAAAATCATTTCTTGAGATACTTTTCACTGCTATTTTTGAGAATTCTGTGTCCAATTCGTATCTATTCTGTGATTCCTTGGAATCATCATTAATTCAGTGAGAACACCAAGTAGCAATCAAAGAAAGTATTATTAACAAACATATTGATTTTAGTAAGGCATTTGGTAGATTAATTACATTACTTCTCACTAGATGGGGAGATATTTGTAAAATGAATAAGATGGACAAAAACAGTTTGACTATCTGAACAAAAATTTAAGAAGTTAGTAATTGGATTAGTGTTACTCTAAAAAGGTGATTATAGTAATGTCCCTAGTCACATGAAGAGCTCTTGGGAAATAATCTACTCTTTCACAAGTATCCCATTGCATATGACATTTCAATGCCTTCTGTCCAACTGGTACAAACATTCCTTACTCTTTCTATTAATTTTATTTTTAATTTACACATAATTATAACATTTATGTGTTGTGCTATTTTGATACATTAATACATTGTATCATTATACTACATAATATATTGTATTACAGCACGTTTGTTCATTCGTTTGTAATGAGCAAATCAGGATAATTAGCATAGAGATCACCTCAAACATTCATCATTTCTTTGTGGTGCAAACATTCAAAATTTTCTCCCCTAGCTATTTTGAATATACAATACCTTACTGTTTACTACAGTCACTGTACTGTGCAATAGGACACCAAATTTATTCTTCCTTTCTAACTGTAACTTTTCACCCATCAATCAACCTTTCCTATCCCCTCTTCCCTGCTGACTGGCTTGTTTTACTTAAGAGATGAATGAATAAAAAATATGTAGTATACATAAACAATGAAATACTCTTCAGCCATAAAAAAGAATGAATTCCTGTTATTTGTAACAACATACATGAACCCGGAGGACATTACTGTAAATGAAATATACCTAGCACAGAAAGATAAATGCTGCATGTTTTCACTCATATACAGAATTTTAAAACACTGATCCCGCTCCTTCTTTATTAATACTGAGTAAGACCTTTCCTGTAACCTCTTCTCTAGCAGTTATCCATGCTTTCATGGGACCTGTCTCAGTTGATATGTATCTACTGTAATATTTACACATCTGTATTCCTGTCCTGTTCCTGAGACTTTCAAAAGCAGGCTCAAGTTTAATTTACACTTGAATATGAGTACCTGACTAATGCCTGGTGCTCAATTAATTAATGTTGGTTGAAGAAGTAAAAGAAGGAGCATGGGGGATGTTAGACTTCTGTGGTTATAAAATGATGAATGAAGTTAATTAGGAAGAGTTTCCTCAAAAAATCTAAATAAAAATCTAGCTCAAAAACATTTTAAGGAAAGTTTCTAGAGCTTCTTTATCTAGACTTCTAAAAGGAAAAAGTATGAAGACCTATTTTTGCTAAGTATACAGTTTTGATAAGTTTAATATCTCCTTTGGAAATTATTTCTATATTTTGATACTAGTATTCATCAGGTTACATTAATTATTTACCCAACACATTGTCTTTCAAAATTTCACACATCAAGAATATTTGAGCAGAACAAAATTTTGCAAGGGGAATTGCTATATTTTTTCAAAGAAAACATGAATGATATATATTATTTATTTAAATTATGTCAAATGTCTTACATTTAAAATACAAATATGAATCATATATAATAAATGATTATCAATGTTACATGGATATTTCTAATTTTTCCACTTTTTTCCAGATTTTTTTGTAATTGTGAACCTGGGTACCATGGACTCTTCTGTGAACTTGAAGTAAATAAATGTAAAATCTCACCTTGTCTAGATGAAGAAAATTGTGCCTACAGGACTGATGGATACAACTGCCTCTGTGCCCCTGGTTATACAGGTAAATCCATATCTGCCTGTGTGCAACAACATATTGCTGTCTGCAAGCAAATGGAAACCTCATATTTATACTCCAAAACCTGAAATAACCTGCCAGGTGCAAACAGGGTAAAAATGTCAAGAGATACTTTGTCTCTTATAAAACAAATTAATAAGAAGTAAAATTATGTGTTTTATCTTCAATTTATTAAATCCCAAGATTAGATTTTAAGTTGTCTTACATTTTTGTCTTTTACAGTCAACTTAATTTAGTATGTTTGCATGGCTATAATATAGGAAAAAGTATTTCTGTATGGATAATCTGAGAGAAATAACATTATTATTATCTATTACACAGCTGTCATTTCTAAAATACATTTAGCATTAAAAACATTTACATAAAAAAGACAGCCATTGTGAATTCAAAGGTAAAGCAAAAGAAGATTGGAATTAGCTGTCAACATCAATTATTTCACAATATAAATTTTATCCAGACATAAAGGCAAAAGTCATCAAGGAGATTATAGAAGGTAGAGGCATTAGCCCTCTAAATTTCTGGTGAGAAATCGCATTTACAAAATACAAAAAGCTATATTGTTTTAGTTTTGGCATACTAGTATTAATGATGTGGGACTAACAATAATATAGTTTTTGTGTTATTTTGTTTCATATTTATTTTTTTCACGATTCCCACAGATATTACGATAATGTATTTAAATCTCAAATCTCAGTTTATTAACATCTGATTTGTGCAGTATTAAAATCATATGGATTTCTATCCTGAGGGATGAGTAGTTAAATACATCTAATATTAGGTTCTCTGCCAGCGGGAATAAAATAATACTAGACAAATGGAAATTATATTGGCAAGCAAAAACGGAAGGGAACTAGAAGTATTTCCAGAGAATAAGTAATCAAAAGGTGAGAGAAAGTTACATGACCTTAAAAAGAAATATGCAGGTGTCTTTTCTGAGAAATCTTGATGGCTTCAGAGGTTATCTTGGTTACAAATCTTATATACACAAAAAGTATCAGATTAAGTTAATACTTCCTAAAAAAAATCATTTTCTGCAAAGTTCATTACATATAATAAATAAGACACACTGAATTTCAGCTGTAAAACAGTGTACTTTCTAAGTTTCACATTGCCCATTATCTCCAAAATTATTGAGCTATCACTGTAGAACCATATATATCCACTTAGCAATACTATTCACCTTGTTGTTGTTACTCCTGCTAGAAGTGCTAAAATAAGAAATAACACACTGAGCTCAACATGACTAAGAAACACATTTTGTAAAATTATTTGTTATAACACCTTGCTCTGATATTTTAAATGTATCTTAACATTTGAAAGATTAACATGTTCTTTATTTTTCTTTTAATAACCTCTCTAATTTCATTTCAAAATATGGTACTTAGCATTGTTTTAAAATGATATTATCTAAGTTGTTACCAGTGGCACATGATTTCAGATGTTTTAATATATGTTTGCATATTGGTACAGCTACAAGTAAAAGAAAACTGAATTAATTATTGTCCTTAATAGATAGGGTTCATTTTTTCTTAGATAATAAGAATTCTGTAGGTAGACAGTTACTGGTTGTTGGTCCAGTGGCTTGATAGTACCAGAATGGGATAATGGTTTTCTTAGTTTACAATTCATGACTATAGGCTCGCGTATTCAGAATTGCTGATGCAATGACTTAAGTCATTATTTCTACACTTGAGTCAAGGGAAAAGAGTGGTGCTAACTGTGTTGAGTCTTTATATAAGGAGAACCTTTTTTGAATAACAATCAAAACCTGCTAACATGTCATTGAGCAAAACTGGCTCACATGTCCTTTTTAAGGTTCAGTGGAAGGTAAGAAATTAAAAGTGTACCACTTTCAGAATTTACAGCTGAATATAGAAAAAATATTATGAAATATGTGTTACAGTTTGGTTTCAAACCAAGAAAGATATATGACTGGACGTTCAAAAATAAGTTTTCCCCCTCAAGAAAGTTATATGTATTTGTTTTTCTGTACATGCTCTTTTGACATTCAAATTGACCTTCTCTGTCATGCATGGACAGATATAGCTTTTCCTGATTCTCAGACACTTAATAGCATTTATTTTTCTTAGCCTTCTCTGGAAATCTTTTTTTTTTTTTTTTTTTCAAGGCTCCTAAAGCATTACTGTTTTGTGAGATGTTTAAATCTATTCATTGTTAGTTTGTTCCATTTCAAGAGAGTCATGACACTGCAAGGTTTTACTTAAAGAATCTTAAACTTTGAAACACAAGGATGTTACACTTTTGTATATTTTTCAAGATCATACATCTGGTAGTGACAGAGCCAGAACCAAAATATACATCCCTCTCTATCCCAGTTTTATTTCTACTCTAGCTTTGTTCCATCAGAAAAAAAAAAAACAAAAACAAAATTTGAATGAAATGGTATTAGTGGTATAGAAGAAAGATAAAATAACATTAAATACAATATTAAATAGGTTAAAATTTGGTAACCAAATATATTATTCAGAAAAATTTAGCTTTGCCTACACCTATTAATATATTTAACCAAGTTATTAAGGATATAAATTTTTCAAGACTCTGACCAGGAAAGTTTATGATTCTTAATTATCTAAATCAGAGCATTCTTAGAAGAACACATTAAATAATATGTACACAAGCTATCAATGATTAACTCAATACTTCTTTATTTTATTCCTTGTATTCTATTTGCTGTTGAGATTTTGTGATGATCAAGGCTGATATGGTTCTTATTCTTATGGAGACTTGTGGTATCTAGAATTGGAAACAGATAATAAACATTCACAAAGTTGACTATTTAAAGTCATTCTATAATTAATTTATCTTGAGTATTATTAATTAAACAATATCACAAATATAGTCCAAATTTATGCATGTAGTGAGTTGACTGAATTTAATGAACAAGAAGTACACAAGTGATGGCATATAATCAAAGGCTTATGTTTTATCTTGCAAAATATATAAATCAGTTTATCAGTAGATTTGCAGTATTGTCTAACTGTCTTTCCTAAAGAATATTGACTTATGAATTTGAGTTTTAATTATTAGTGATTTAAATTTAGGAAAGATGAATATAAGCAATAAATTTGTATTGCTTTCTAAAATAGTCATTCACTCATTTAGCAAGAAGTTGCCTCTTAACTAGACAGTTATATATTATTAATCTGTAGATAAAAGTTTACAAACTTGTGCTTAAGGACTTTAAATAAGATTACATGTAGTCATGTCTACATCTGTGTTTATATCTATAATAATATTTATATATCTGAGAGAAAAGTTAAATATTTTAAAACGCCTAAGTCCTATCTTAGAAATAATAACTTTGATAATAATGTCATGTAGAAAACATATACAATTCAATAGTTCAGAATAATAAAATATAATTATGTTTGTTTCAAAGCGATGCATCTTTTTTCTTGGATATGTTTCATATACACATGCAAACCTATGACTATATTCGGTTATAATATTTTCTGCTTGAGATAAATAAGCTTTCTTCTGAATATATTTTTTGCCAAATGCCCAATCTACATAAGAAGTAAAACAATCTGCTTTGAATGTATGGATAAAGAAGCATAGTTTGGTAAAATATGGACAATTGACCAATTGTACATTTTTGGTTATTGTAAAGATATTATTATCATATTGTTTCTGCTGCCTAAAATATTCCATTTATCTTATTGCAAGTACTGATCCTCATACCTTAACTCAGATGCAACTTTCTATAGGAATCTTTTCTTAGACTCTTGGCTTCTGTTATTTTTCTTCTATAACACCCATTTTATCCACTGAACTCATTATAGTTTTGTGAAATTCTGATTTCGTTATCAGTTCATCTGAGGAGACTCCCCAGCTCTACTTGCTCACCATTTTATCTCTTCTCTCCAACAAAGTTTAGTCTACTCTGGTACAATTTGTCACCTGAGTTCCTAGTTTAACAAGATGTATTAAAATAGAATAAAAAGATAATTAATTGAATGGGAACTAAAAGATGTAAAAACAACTTCAAATTTCTAATTACATATTATGCATCTGTAATAATGTAAACACAAAGGGTTTAGTGTTTATTTTTTGTTTGATTGATAACTATAAGTCTATAGACATAAACATTTAGGAAAATATTTGGTATTTGATTATATTTAGCTTTAGATTAATAGTAATCACTTCTCTTTGTCAAGGACAGCAACATTATTAACATAGCATTTACCATTTCCTTTTTCTGTTAATGTAGGCAGGAGCTACATTAAACAGGCAACTGAATTGTGCTCAACCACTTTTCCCTTATGTGACAAGATTTAAAATTCACTTTCACAACTCAAATGTGCAAAAATATGTTATTTCTGTAATAATGAATTCCATATAATGTATGGGTCTAATTTCATCTAACAGAAGAAAATGTCACTGTGCCAAGTCAACATGTGACTTTTTCAAGACAAAATTCAGTTATATCAGTTTTGAAGTTGAATATCTTTTTTATTCAAAGATCTGTCACTCTTTTGCTCTGTTTAATCTGGACGCAATGGAGAAAGACATTATCCTTGGTATTTGGGTGCTGTGTACTGGTCTTGACTTCCATGGTCTCTTCCATGGACTTTGCTCACTATGTCCAAGCTGTCTCATCCTCATTTCAAATCCAAAACCCCATTTTAAAATTGCCTTTATCACTTAGAACTCGCAAATCCATTTCTCGTTTATCAAAAGCTGGATCTTACACATTGAAATTGCACGTTGACAAATGATGTTTATTTCATTGAATTACGAACATTAATAGTACTTTTTAATTTTTTTTATTATACTTTAAGTTCTAGGGTACATGTGCATAACGTGCAGGTTTGTTACATATGTATACTTGTGCCATGTTAGTGTGCTGCACCCATCAACTCGTCAGCACCCATCAATTCGTCATTTATGTCAGGTATAACTCCCAATGCAATCCCTCCCCCCTACTCCTCCCCATGATAGGCCCCGATGTGTGATGTTCCCCTTCCCGAGTCCAAGTGATCTCATTGTTCAGTTCCCACCTATGAGTGAGAACATGCGGTGTTTGGTTTTCTGTTCTTGTGATAGTTTGCTAAGAATGATGGTTTCCAGCTGCATCCATGTCTCTACAAAGTACGCAAACTCATCCTTTTTTATAGCTGCATAATATTCCATGGTGTATATGTGCCACATTTTCTTAATCCAGTCTGTCACAGATGGACATTTGGGTTGATTCCAAGTCTTTGCTATTGTGAATAGTGCCGCACTAAACATACGTGTGGATGTGTCTTTATAGCAGCATGATTTATAATCCTTTGGGTATATACACAGTAGTGGGATGGCTGGGTCATATGGTACATCTAGTTCCAGATCCTTGAGGAATCACCATACTGTTTTCCATAATGGTTGAACTAGTTTACAATCCCACCAACAGTGTAAAACTGTTCCTATTTCTCCACATCCTCTCCAACACCTATTGTTTCCTGACTTTTTAATGATTGCCATTCTAACTGGTGTGTGATGGTATCTCATTGTGGTTTTGATTTGCATTTCTCTGATGGCCAGTGATGATGAGCATTTTTTCATGTGTCTGTTGGCTGTATGGATGTCTTCTTTTGAGAAATGTCTGTTCATATCCTATGCCCACTTTTTGATGGGTTGTTTTTTTCTTGTAAATTTGTTTGAGTTCTTTGTAGATTCTGGATATTAGCCCTTTGTCAGATGAGTAGATTGCAAAATTTTCTCCCATTCTGTAGGTTGCCTGTTCACTCTGATGGTAGTTTCTTTTGCTGTGCAGAAGCTCTTTAGTTTAATCATATCCCATTGGTCAATTTTGGCTTTTGCTGCCATTGCTTTTGGTGTTTTAGACATGAAGTCCTTGCCCATGCCTATGTCCTGAATGATACTACCTAGGTTTTCTTCTAAGGTTTTTATGGTATTAGGTCTAACATTTAATTCTCTAATCCATCTTGAATTAATTTTCCATAAGGAGTAAGGAAAGGATCCAGTTTCAGTTTTCTACTTATGGCTAGCCAATTTTCCAGCACCATTTATTAAATAGGGAGTCCTTTCCCCATTTCTTGTTTCTCTCAGGTTTGTCAAAGATCAGATGGCTGTAGATGTGTGGTATTATTTCTGAGGACTCTGTTCTGTTCCATTGGTCTATATCTCTGTTTTGGTACCAGTACCATGCTGTTTTGGTTACTGTAGCCTTGTAGTATAGTTTGAAGTCAGGTAGCGTGATGCCTCCAGCTTTGTCCTTTTGACTTAGGATTGTCTTGGCAATGCGGGCTCTTTTTGGTTCCATATGAACTTTAAAGCAGTTTTTTCCAATTCTGTGAAGAAACTCATTGGCAGCTTGATGGGGATGGCATTGAATCTATAAATAACCTTGGGCAGTATGGCCATTTTCACGATATTGATTCTTCCTATCCATGAGTATTGTAGGTTCTTCCATTTGTTAGTGTCCTCTTTTATTTCACTGAGCAGTGGTTTGTAGTTCTCCTTGAAGAGGTCCTTTACATCCCTTGTAAGTTGGATTCCTAGGTATTTTATTCTCTTGGAAGCAATTGTGAATGGAAGTTCATTCATGATTTGGCTCTCTGTTTGTCTGTTACTGGTGTATAAGAATGCTTGTGATTTTTGCACATTAATTTTGTATCCTGAGACTTTGCTGAAGGTGCTTATCAGCTTAAGGAGATTTTGGGCTGAGACAATGGGGTTTTCTAAATATACAATCATGTCATCTGCAAACAGGGACAATTTGACTTCTTCTTTTCCTAACTGGATACCCTTGATTTCTTTCTCTTGCCTGATTGCCCTAGCCAGAACTTCCAACACTATGTTGAATAGGAGTGGTGAGAGAGGGCATCCCTGTCTTGTGCCAGTTTTCAAAGGGAATTTTTCCAGTTTTGCCCATTCAGTATGATATGGCTGTGGGTTTATCATAAATAGCTCTTATTATTTTGAGGTATGTTCCATCAATACCAAATTTATTGAGCGTTTTTAGCATGAAGGGCTGTTGAATTTTGTCAAAAGCCTTTTCTGCATCTATTGAGATAATCATGTGATTTTTGTCTTTGGTTCTGTTTATATGCTTGGTTACGTTTATTGATTTGTGATAGTTGAACCAGCCTTGCATCCCAGGGAGGTAGCCCACTTGATCATTGTGGATAAGCTTTTTGATGTGCTGATGAATCCGGTTTGCCAGTATTTTATTGAGGATTTTTGCATCGATGTTCATCAGTGATATCGGTCTAAAATTTTCTTTTTTTGTTGTGTCTCTGCCAGGCTTTGGTATCAGGATGATGTTGGCCTCATAAAATGAGTTAGGGAGGATTCCCTCTTTTTCAATTGATTGGAATAGTTTCAGAAGGAATGGTACCAGCTCCTCTTTGTACCTCTGGTAGAATTCAGCTGTGAATCCATCTGGTCCTGGACTTTTTTTGGTTGGTAGGCTCTTAATTATTGCCTCAATTTCACAACCTGCTATTGGTCTATTCAGGGATTCAACTTCTTCCTGGTTTAGTCTTGGGAGAGTGTAAGTGTCCAGGAAATTATCCATTTCTTCTAGATTTTCTAGTTGATTTGCGTAGAGGTGTTCATAGTATTCTCTGATGGTAGTTTGTATTTCTGTGGGGTTGGTGGTGATATCTCCTTTATCATTTTTTATTGCATCTATTTGATTCTTCTCTCTTTTCTTCTTTATTAGTCTTGCTAGTGGTCTGTCAATTTTGTTGATATTTTCAAAAAAACAACTCCTGGATTCATTGATTTTTTGGAGGGTTTTTTGTGTCTCTATCTCCTTCAGTTCTGCTCTGATCTTAGTTATTTCTTGCCTTCTGCTAGCTTTTGAATGTGTTTGCTCTTGCTTCTTCAGTTCTTTTAATTGTGATGTTAGAGTGTCAATTTTAGATCTTTCCAGCTTTCTCTTGTGGGCATTCAGTGCTCTAAATTTCCCTCTACACACTGCTTTAAATGTGTCCCAGAGATTCTGGTATGTTGAATCTTTGTTCTTATTGGTTTCGAAGAACATCTTTATTTCTGCTTTCATTTCGTTATGTACCCAGTAGTCATTCAGGAGCAGGTTGTTCAGTTTCCATGTAGTTGAGTGGTTTTGATTGTGTTTCTTAGTCCTGAGTTCTAGTTTGATTGCACTGTGGTCTGAGAGACAGTTTGTTCTAATTTCTGTTCTTTTACATTTGCTAAGGAGGGCTTTACTTCCAATTATGTGGTCAATATTGGAATAAGTGCGGTGTGGTGCTGAGAAGAATGTATATTCTGTTGATTTGGGGTGGAGAGTTCTGTAGATGTCTATTAGGTCCGTTTGGTGCAGAGATGAGTTCACTTCCTGGATATCCTTGTTAACTTTCTGTCTCGTTGATCTTTTTAATGTTGACAGTGGAGTGTTGAAGTCTCCCATTATTATTGTATGGGAGTCTAAGTCTCTTTGTAAGTCTCTAAGGACTTGCTTTATGAATCTGGGTGCTCCTGTATTGGGTGCATATATATTTAGGAGAGTTAGCTCTTCCTGTTGAATTGATTCCTTTACCATTATGTAATGGCCTTCTTTGACTCTATTGATCTTTGATGGTTTAAAGTGTATTTTATCAGAGACTAGGATTGCAACCCCTGCTTTTCTTTTGTTCTCCATTTGCTTGGTAGATCTTCCTCCATCTCTTTATTTTGAGCCTATGTATGTCTCTGCATGCGAGATGGGTCTCCTGAATACAGCAGACTGAGGGGGTCTTGACTCTTTATCCAGTTTCCCAGTCTGTGTCTTTTAATTGGAGCATTTAGTCCATTAACATTTAAGGTTAATATTGTTATGTGTGAATTTGATCCTGCCATTATGATATTAACTGGTTTTTTTGCTCGTTAGTTGATGCAGTTTCTTCCTAGCCTCGATGGTCTTTACATTTTGGCATGTTTTTGCAATGGCTGGTACTGGTTGTTCCTTTCCATGTTTAGGGCTTCCTTCAGGGTCTCTTGTAAGGCAGGCCTGGTGGTGACAAAATCTCTAAGCATTTGCTTATCTGTAAAGGATTTTATTTCTCCTTCACTGATGAAACTTAGTTTGGCTGGATATGAAATTCTGGGTTTAAAATTCTTTTCTTTAAGAATGTTGAATATTGGCCCCCACTCCCTTCTGGCTTGTAGAGTTTATGCCCAGAGGTCTGCTGTTAGTCTGATGGGCTTCCCTTTGTGGGTAACCCGACCTTTCTCTCTGGCTGCCCTTAAGATTTTTTCCTTCATTTCAACTTTGGTGAATCTGGCAATTATGTGTCTTGGAGTTGCTCTTCTGGAGGAGTATCTTTGTGGTGTTCTCTGTATTTCCTGAATTTGAATGTTGGCCTGCCCTACTAGGTTGGGGAAGTTCTCCTGGATGATATCCTGAAGAGTGTTTTCCAACTTGGTTCCATTTTCCCCCTCACTTTCAGGCACCCCAATCAGACGTAGATTTGGTCTTTTTACATAATCCCATACTTCTTGCAGGCTTTGTTCATTTCTTTTTCTTCTTTTTACTTTTGGTTTCTCTTCTCGGTTCATTTCATTCATTTGATCCTAAATCGCTGATACTCTTTCTTCCAGTTGATCAAGTCGGTTACTGAAGCTTGTGCATTTGTCATGTATTTCTCGTGTCATGGTTTTCATCTGTGTCATTTCATTTATGACCTTCTCTGCTTTAATTATTCCAGCTATCAATTCTTCCCCTCTTTTTTCAAGATTTTTAGTTTCTTTGTGCTGGGTACGTAATTCCTCCTTTAGCTCTGAGATGTTTGATGGACTGAAGCCTTCTTCTCTCATCTCGTCAAAGTCATTCTCTGACCAGCTTTGATCCGTTGCTGGTGATGAGCTGCGCTCCTTTGCAGGGGGAGATGCGCTCTTATTTTTTGAATTTCCAGCTTTTCTGCCCTGCTTCTTCCCCATCTTTGTGGTTTTATCTGCCTCTGGTCTTTGATGATGGTGACGTACTGATGGGGTTTTGGTATAGGTGTTCTTCCTGTTTGGTAGTTTTCCTTCTAATAGTCAGCACCCTCAGTTGTAGGTCTGTTGGAGATTGCTTGAGGTCCACTCCAGACCCTGTTTGCCTGTGTATCAGCAGCAGAGGTTGCAGAACATAGAATATTGCTGAACAGCGAGTGTACCTGTCTGATTCTTCCTTTGGAAGCTTCCTCTCAGGGGTGTACTCCACCCTGTGAGGTGTGGGTTGTCAGACTGCCCCTAGTGGCGGATGTCTCCCAGTTAGGCTACTCAGGGGTCAGGGACCCACTTGAGCAGGCAGTCTGTCCGTTCTCAGATCTCAACCTCCCTGTTGGGAGATCCACTGCTCTCTTCAAAGCTGTCAGACAGAGTCATTCGGGTCTGCACAGGTCTCTGCTGCTTCCTCTGTTGTTTTTTAGCTGTGCCCTGTCCCCAGAGGTGGAGTCTACAGAGACAGGCAGGTTTCCTTGAGCTGCTGTGAACTCAACCCAGTTCGAGCTTCCCAGTGGCTTTGTTTACCTACTTAAGCCTCAGCAATGGCGGACGCCCCTCCCCCAGCCTCACTGCTGCCGTTTCAGTTAGATCGCAGACTGCTGTGCTAGCAATGAGGGAGGCTCCGTGGCCGTGGGTCCCTTCTGGCCAGGTGTGGATATAATCTCCTGGTGTGCCCGTTTGCTTAAAGCACAGTATTGTGGTGGGAATTACCCGATTTTCCAGGTATTGTGTGTCTCAGTTCCCCTGGCTAGGAAAAGGGATTCCCTTCCCCCTTGCGCTTCCCAGGTGAGGCAATGCCTCTCCCTGCTTCAGCTCTGGCTGGTTGGGCTGCATCAGCTGACCAGCACTGATTGTCCGGCACTCCCCAGTGAGATGACCCCAGTACCTCAGTTGAAACTGCAGAAATCACCAGTCTTCTGTGTCGCTCGCGCTGGGAGTTGGAGACTGGAGCTGTTCCTATTCGGCCATCTTGCTCCGCCCCCCCCAATAGTACTTTTAATTAACTTATTTTATAGACTGTCTTTGGCTTTTCTTTAAACAATGTTTATTTAAGTAAACCCTTATATCAGCTTAAATGCCAAGAGGAACAACTGCAAAGAAGGAATAAAACTCTCAGGGTTTACTATTGAAGATTTATATTCTAGATTTACTATCCAGATGCAAATTTTAATAGCCAGTATCTTCCTTTATTGAGTTATAACCACTAATGAATGCAGAATACAATTGAATTTTCTATTTGCTAATGTCACAAATGTTTATGTGCCTCTTATGTCCCAAGACTTGTTGAAAGCCCTCAGTAAAGTCTGGTGAACATAACAGAGAAGATCCACTACCCTAAAGGAGCTTATGTTCTGGTAAAGAGAGATATTGAACAAAATCCAACTAAATATGTAAGGTAATCGGAGATAGTTATAAAGGATATGAACAAAATGTATAACTGAATATATTCATTCAGATTGCTAACAAACACTGAAATATGAAAATACAGTGTCTAAGAAATTGAATTTTCCCACAGATGACATTCCAGATGTTTAGACTTGGCGCAGTGAATCTGTTATACGACATCATTCAGACCTTAATCTCCTGCCACTACAATCAATACCTTGTCCTCATGTGTATGACTTTCAGTTAACTCTGTTTTAGGCTTCTCATATTGAAAGAAATGAGCTTTGTTTTTAATTTCAAAAAAAATATGATAAGGGTACAAAAACCCAGCTCACATGTAGTTGTTAGGGGGTAGTTTTTGCACCTGGATTAATGCAATAGCATGAGACATAAGGTGAACTTGCTATGCAGTAATCAGAATGGACAAAGTGTCTCAATAGATTCAGTAAATTCTGAATTGATTCAGGCATCAATTCAGGCCAGGTGTGTCAGAGACTGGCAATACTGCTTCCTAGAAGGGTTGGAGAATTTAACTCTCAAAGTTTTGAGAGAAAGCTATGACCATAAAAAATAATTTATTCACATTTACCTCTCTCTAATATATATACTATACTGGCCTTATTTTATATATTATATGTGTGTATATATATGTGTATATAATATATAAAATAAGGCCAGTATAATATATACTAGAGTGTGTGTATACATATATATATGTGTGTGTGTATATATAATATAAAATCTCTTATACATATGTGTGTAAAATATACACAGAAACCTACAAATAAGTATATATAAATATGTCTATGTAGATATATATGAGATATAATGGCCTAGTTGCCATACATGGCATTAACTTTCCATGGGAAAAATTGTAAAAAGAAATTAAAAACAAATGATTATGGGGACCAGGATGAAGGTAAGGAGTTGGGGAAGTGAATTTCAATGGAACATTAAGGGGAATCTATGGAAAAAGTTGGTTAAGTTTGGGTTCAAGATGCCTATAATATATTGGTACAAACACACATAAACAAATGTGTATACAGAGGGAGAGGTAGGTAGATACAGAGAGAGATCAAGAACCAAAATTACACTTAATTACATGTAAAGATAAAATAGTTCTTTACTAACTGATATTTATATTTTTTATGTAGTAGAATAATTAGAAAAAGAGAGTAAAGCAAAAAAGAAGCTTTGATATGTCTATGGGACATTAGAATCTTCATAGCATGTATATATGATTATCTTAAAAAAGCATCATCATGTCATAAATTAAATAGGAGAAGCACCTCAGAATTTTAGCTATAGTTAGCAGTCTTATAGTCTGAGGTATTAAGAAAAAAACACATGATGTACAAAGACTAATCTGGTTTTAAAGGACTTACAGATTCACTGATTCCTCAAAATGCTTTGCTTTTTTTCTGTGTATGTGTAATGAGGGCCCTGTGCTTAGCAATGACTATACTTAACAGTTACAGAATCAGGTAACTAATTCTATAATGACACTAGGAAGAAAGAGGTATTATACCAGCGACAGCTCTGGAAAAGGTATGATTTGCCTGTATAAAGCAGGAGTGAGGAGGTGGGAGAATAATATTCCAATATAGAAAATACAGCAGACTTGCTTCCAGAAGCAACTTCTTTCAACACTCTTAACTACTTCTGCTATTTACCTCTCTATTTCTAAATGGCACGACTATGCTATTCCTTCTTGAACTTTTCTATTCTGTGTTTCACATATCTAATTGTTTCTATGGATAATTAAAACTTGGCTTGCTTATCACCATCCCCCTAACCACATAAGCTTTCTTACTCCTTCCTCCTCACAGTTATATAAAAAATGTTATTAGTCAGAGGTCATTGTTAATACTATTGTAACCATATCAATATTCCTCTCTAATTTTATTTTTATTTTTGCTCATTTGAGGAAAGATTTACTTACATCTTCTTTTGCAGTGCCCCATTGCATTGTTAATATTTAGCTTTCATTTCTGTTCCCTAAAACTGTCTATCTTACCTAATATTTTTAGTGCATTCTACAATGTTCATGAACAAAATAGCTTGTATTTTATCTAAAATAATATTTATAAAGCTTTTTGTATTTTTTTCCTGTGTTGCCTCAGTGTTTCAAAATTTCTTTTTTTTCTGTGTGTATGTACTATTTTCTTGTTTATGTATCTGTTTATTTAGAGGTATCCTTTTAATACGAGAAAATCCTTGAATATCAGTTAATATCTAAGAGAGAACCACCAAAATGCTAATTGAAAAATCTGAATGAATGGGAATGCCTGACTGGTGATTTTGATACTATTTGTGAGTGAGCATCAAAGCCAGCTATTGTATTTTATAAAGCTGAAATGTCATTATTGGTGGGTCTTTTCCCCTTCCTAGGAAATGATAGGTGGAGATGGAGGTGAGGACATACACAGTGAGAAAATAGATTTGACAAGATTTGGTGAGCCAGAACCCAAGGGCCAGTTAGATAGTTCTGTTCAAAAAAGCCAACAAATTGCTAAAAGGTCTACACATAAAAGTCAACTTATTTATTCTACTGTGTTCTAAATGATTTCTTCAAACCCTTAGTGAAAGTCTATAATGCAAAAAGAATGTGTTAGTGGAACTTTAGAGAGTAAAATATCAATGCAGTTTCTAGCACAGGACAAAATAAAGCACCGGGAGGATAGAATTTGCAGCAGGAAAGAAGCACAGAGCAATGACCGAGAGGCTGGTATGACATTAGCTGAAGAGATGAGTAAGAAACACACAAGTCTTCCAAGAATTGTTGATTAATGCTGTTTTCAGACTGCCCATTTTGACTCTTGTAAAAAAAAAGAAAAAAAAAAAAAAGAAGAATCCTTATTTCCCATGTTCCCAGCCTACATTATAGGACTTATTATTAAAATCACTCTTACTTGTCAGAAAAAAAAAAAAAAAAAAAAAAAAAAATGCATGTGCTTAAAGAAACACACACACACACAGACACACACACACAAACACAGAGAGAAATGAGAGAGAGAGAAAGCGGAGAGAGAAAGAGAGGGAGGGAAGGAGTAAGGGAGGGAGGGAGGGAGGGAGAGTGAGAGAGAATGTTCTTATCTTGATTTCTTGACCACAAATTTCAAGAAAGCCCTTGGTGCTGCCTGACAGTCCTACTTCTGAATCAATTGAATTTCCAAGTATCCTAGCCTACTATTCTATCTTTATCTTTTTACACCATTATCAATCCTTTCTCTATTGAAGTTTCAACTGTCTTTGTTTCTTACATCCCTGAGAAAATAAAAGCCACCAGAAGAAAACTTATTTTTCTTCACACTAACAACTACCAAACGATATGCATCTGCATTCATAGACTACATTTTCTGTTTTTCCACATTCCTATCTATGGTCAACTCTACTGCCCTACTGCTGTATGGATTCTCTCCATTATTATGATCATTTTTTCTTTTTTCTGATGGAGTCTTGCTCTTGTCCCCTAGGCTGGAGTGCAGTGGTGCAATCTCTGCTCACTGCAACCTCCGCCTCAAGCGATTATCCTGTCTCAGCCTCCCAAGTGGCTGGGATTACAGGTGCTCACCACCACACTCAGCTAATTTTTTGTATTTTTAGTAAAGATGGAGTTTCACCACGTTGGCAAGGCTGGTCTCGAACTCCTGACCTCAAGTCATCTGCCCGCCTCGGCCTATCAAAGTGCTGAGATTACAGGCATAAGCCACCGTGCCTGGGCTCATTTATTGTTAAGAAATGTTTATCCTGCATTTATTTTCTTCAGCATAAATTATTCTCTCCATACTATATCACTTACTATCAGCATATGAATATTTACCTCTTTCTCATTTCATTTTTGAATCTTTCCTTTTTACAATGTGTAAAAGGTGTTAAACTACTACTCTATTTGTTATGAAAAGAAAGAATTATGAAACCTGCTGTCTATATTGAATATCCATTTCCTTATTCCCCATTCTCTTTCAATCCCACTTTCAATCATGCTTTAATCCCAAGATTAAAATGATATTCTTCTTGTTGCAGGTCACTAATTATTCTCCATTGCCAAATTCGAAGGCACATTTTCTTTCCACATTGTAGTCATATTATCAGTAGCATTTTACCTATTTTGATTATGTAAAATACCTTGTAAACTTGCACTCCATGTTTCCACAATTATCAGTTTCATCGTTGTTTTCTCTTAATATTAGTGGATCTCATAATTGTTTAGATCTTCATTATTTCTATATTTAGATATATTCACTGACTGAGGTGCCCAAAGTCCAGGCATGGAGCATACTGCATACTTTTTAAAGTATGGAAATCCTTACTGTCAGTATCTGAGACATTACCATTTGAAAAACAGATTTTCACTAATTAGGTAGAAAGGGAAGGAAAGAGAATTCAATAAAATGAAATTTTACCTCTTTTGGTTATGTGAGTCTGAAATTACTTCACCTATGGAAACTAGAGAATGAATCTATAAATCTAACAACCATATAAAATGCAATGTGCTGCCTATAAAGGAGAAAATATCTTTACTTTTGAGACTGAAGTATTCTAGTCTGTAAATGACTATTGATGGCATCTCCAAAAGTCAATGATTTTTATCTGTAACAAAGTGTCTTCCTGCACTGTCATTATTCAACTGAAATATACTGTGGATTCATACAAACTGGTCAAATTTAAAGAAATCTTAAAGACATTTAAAAATCAAAGTTTTGAAGTACTACCAGGTCATTTAATTGTGGCTTTTAATGGAATAAATAAATAGAAATATAATCCATTAGAAAGCAAAGAGCTTTGGGGACATTTGCAATTTGAAATCTTGGTCCTAATATTTCTAATGCAAAAAGAAAAAAAATGCTTCACATGTATTTTTTGTTTGTAAAATTTATATATTTATTTATTTTTAATTGACACATAGTAATTGTATATTTTATGAGGCACAATATGATGTTTTTATGTATACATTGTTGAAAGATTCAGTCAAGCTAATTAACATATCCATCACCTCAACAACTGATTTTTTTTTGTAGTGAGAATGTTAAAAAATCTATTTTTAGACAATTTTAATATATGCAGTACATTATTATTAACTGTGGAACCCATACAATGCAATAAGTCACAAAAATGTATTCCTCTATTCTAATTAAAAATTTGTACTCTTTGATCAATATCACCCCTCTCTCCACCTTGCTCCTTCTTCCAGCCTCTGGAAACTGCCTTTTAACTCTCTGTTTCTATGGAATCAACTTTTTAGATTTCACATAAAAGTGTCTCCCATGTTTGAAAGGATTCTTTCCTCTGATGTGGGAGTGGAAAATTAATCTCGCTGCTTGATATGATTTGGCTGTGTCCCCTCCCAAATTTCTCCTTGAATTCCCATATGTTGTGGGAGGGACCCAGTGGGAGGGAATTGAATCATGGGGATGAGTCTTTCCCGTGCAATTCTTATGATAGTGAATAAGTCTCATGAGATCTGAGGGTTTTAAAAATGGGAGTGTCCCTGCACAAGCTCTTCGCTTGCTTCTATCCATGTGAGATGTGCCTTTCACCTTCTGCCATAATTGTAATGCCTCCCCAGCCACGTGGAGCAGTAAGTCCTATAAACCTCTTCCCTTTCTAAATTGCTCACTCAGATGTGTCTTTGTCAGCAGTGTAAAAACAGACTAATACAATGCTCTATCTTAGTTCCTCATTATTTTCCTTCCAGATTTTACCTTGTTTTAGTCTCTTTAGCATTTTATCTCTTAAGTCTTTTTCGTAACAGTTCCTGCTGTTATCTGGCTGAAACAAATTTAATCATGTGAGCATATTGATCAAGTCATACTTTTCTAAGTGTGATTGCCCTCCTGAAGTTACTGTTATCCTCCCTGGTCCATTTATGGAGCTCCTACAACGTGCCAACTTATCTAGGTACTGGGACAAGTGCACAGAACAAGTTAGACTTTCTGACTTTATGCTGTTTATGTTCCTTTGAGACTCTAAGATAATCTAGCTTTCTTGTGTTTTCTCTCACTATCATAATTTTGATGATGCTGGAACTCTAGACTTCAATGGAGGCTTTAAAGTGGGTGAGGATTAAGGAAAGGTGAGATATTGATTTGTATTTTCTCATTTCTAAGCACAGGGCAGTCAACTACTAGTCCCTGGAAGCAGAGGAGCTATAAGAGATGGTCCCCTCCTTCTGCATTTTGACCTCCACTTCCATGTCTTGTGGTCAGAAACTTTGGGCTGGATCCTATGTCCTGAACAAGAAATCGCCAGTCAGCCAGATCTTCTATCATCAGAAGATAAGGGTTTTGACTTATTGCACCACTGGTTTTCAACATTTAATTAATTATTAGGCAGCTTGCTAAATGTGGCCCAGAGGCTGAATATAGTCTGGAACTGTTTTGTTGGGCAGATAATTTATAAAGATGAGATAATATTTATAAGTTAGATCATTACATGGTACCCTTAATTTTTGCTTCTTATTACAATGTAGAAGACCTGTAGACATTGGGCATACATTTCACTTTGGTAACAACAGGCTGTCCATGAGGAGCCATTGCCTCTTTGAGATAGGACATATACTCTCTCTTTCATGTGAGTTATCAACTGTAGTTATTTAGGCTGTTTACCTGGCTACTATATACATTTGAATTTGCTACCACCATAACTTCAGAGGATAGTAAAAACAAGATTCTCCATCTTTAATAGATCCACTCCCTTCATTTGCTACTTTAGTCCAGAGTTATCTATCTATTTAAGGATAAAGACTTTTACAATCACCTCTCAGCCTTCTGCTCTTTCCATTGGCAAATGAATGGTTGCCTTCTCTTTCATATTCTTTGTTGTCAATCCTTGGTTGGCTTATCCTTTAGAGCTATAACAGAAAGACCCTGTTAACCTTTAAACAGCTGAGATTTAATTTTCTGAGGAAAATGACTATTTACAAAAATACTCTGGTGAAAACCTACGTTCTCTCAAGAGGAGTAAAACAAATCAAAGCTGCATCTGCAAAATTTGTACAGAGCTCGGAAAGAGCTGACTAGCATTTTAGTAATTGTGTTTTTAGCATTGTGTTTAGTATTGTGTTGACCTTTGAGAAAATTTTGAGAAATTTTGACTCCAAGAGAGCGGACGTAGTTACCTACCTTTATTTATCAGCTCAGAACTTTTATTTTACTCTGTTGTCCTCTCTAAGAGCAAGAGACGACTTTTTTTTTCTCCCCAAAGTATTGTATTTCATTTAGGAAGTTATATAAACGTAACATTAATTTCAGGCCTAAAAGAAAACATATATTACCTCTGGTCAGTTAGAGACATTTAATTCCAATACCACAATGCTTTCCTAATCTTTTCCAAAGGGAAATTAAGTAGATCTATAGGTCCTTTCGACTCTGTGACCAAAACAAGTTTTTTGGTTTCTTTTTTTTTTTTTTTTTTGAGAAGCAACTGTGAGAAAATCTAGCAGAAAAAAAGTTTAATGATGGCTTGTTCCTTAAAATACCCATTAGAGTCTTAATGGGAACATTGAATATTATGCAATGGCATGTTATACAAATAATATTATGTAAAACATATTTATTGGATGTCTATATAATTGTATAATAACAATAATTGTAATTCAAACAACAGCAGAAAAATCTTGGAAACTTCATTTTGAGTGAAATAAGCCAGCTTCTTGGATGCTCATATTTTTGACTTTACTCAGTCAAATGTAAGACATTTTAAGCCATTATTTCTTCAAGTATTCTCTGTGCTTCTTCCTATTCATCTTCTTCTGAGACTCCCACAGTGTGTATGTTGGTCCACTTGATGGTATCCCACAAGTCCCTTAGGCTTTGGTCACTTTTCTTCAAACTTTATTTATTGCTGTTTATCTGAATTCATAATTTCTATTGTCTTATCTTTACATTCACTATTTTTTTCCTTTGGTCTGCTCAAACATACCTTTAAGTCCCTCCAGTGAATTTTATATTTCTGTTATTGGAGTTTACAGCTCCAGAATTTCTCTTAGTTCCTATTTAGGCTATTTCTTTATTGATATTTCCATTTTGTTCATATATTTTCTTTACGTTCTCCACATCCTCTATTACTTCTTGAGCATCTTTAAGAAAATTATTTTAAAATTGTTGTCTGGTAGATCTGCCACCAGGTATTATTCAGGAAGGTCCTGTTGATTTTCTTTTTTTTTTTCCCATTTCAATGGGCCATCTTTTCCTGTTTCCTTCTTTCACTGTGCCTTGTGATGTTTGTTGACAAGTGGATGTTTGAATCTTATAATGTGGTAAATCTGTAAATCAGATTCTCCCACTTCCCAGCTTTTTCTGTTTCGTTTTGTTTTGTTTCGTTTTATTTTGTTTTTTGGGGGGTAGAAGGTAGGGACATTATTGTTTTTGTTTATTATTAGCTTTTTAATTGTTGTAAGCGAACTTTTTGTCAAGGATCAGCCTAAGTTGTAAACTTCTTCTCATGTAATTTCTAAGCCTGTGACTTTTGGTTGAATATTTACAATCACTTTCTAATATGCACATTTTCAGCTATTATGAATAGCATTGCTATGAATATTTATGTGTAAGATTTGGGGTGTATGCATGCTTTCAATTCTCTTTGGTATATACCTAAGAGTGGAATTTCAATGTTCTATGGTCCTACTCGTCTTGTGTAAAGAAACCATTATCCATTCAATGATCCAAGAAAACAACATGGAAACTATGATTGATTGTTTTCTTACTCTCACTCTCCTATTCCATGTCTGATCCTGTCAGTTCCATCTTAAGAACCATCTTAAATGTCTTTTTTTTTCTTCACTGTTATCACTTAAGTTGAAATAATAGCCATCTTTTTTGTATGACTGCAGTGATATTCTCAATCAGCCTCCTTACTTCTAGTCTTACCTTTCACCAGTAAATTCTTTACAGACTTGTCTTACAGAAAAAAAGAAAAAGAAAACAGATCTTATAACTCCCCACTTAAAATAATTTAATGGCTTCTCATTTTTGTTAGAATAAAATCAAAACTTAATCTAATTCTCAAGATCCTTTACAATCTGCTTTATCTCTGGCTTGCCTCTCAACATTGTATCAAAACATTGTCTGTTTTATCATGCAACTTGAGGAGCTGCTGCTTATTTATCAAACACGCTACACTATTTTCCTTTGGAGATTTTGTTAATCGTGTTTCTTCTACAGAAATATCCTTTCCTCAGATCTGCACATGGCCACTTCCTTCTATTCAGGTGTCAACTAAGATTTTTTTTTCGTTTCAAAGGGAACTCTTTACGATGAAATAACCCCAAATTACTTTACTATGCCATCTTTTTTTTTTATTTTCTTCTCATTCATTATCATACTTTGTAATTATCTCATTTATTATTTTGATTGTTAGTTGTCTTCCCTTGAGAACAAGTTTCAATGAGGACAGGGATTTTCCCTGTATCCCCTGGTCCAGATATAAAAGAGATGCTGAAAACATGTGTGTTGAAAACAAAAAAGAATTAGATGAGACTGAGGAACTTGTATTTTTAGTAAATTCAGAGTAAATAGAAACAACTGAACATGGATTATAATAGTCTGAACAAATGTTCGTGTTTATGGAACATGATAGTTATTTCTGTTAAGCTTACAAGATAGAGTCACTCCCTGGATATATCTGAGTGATAAGTAGATAAGAGAATCCTATCGTATAAAATACAAAATGAAATATAAGATATGATAAAATGATAACTGAGAAGTCACAACTGAGATCTAAGAAAACTCAATTTCTAGCATATTACCTAATTAATAGATTACATCTTAAAGGATCAAAAGGATCTTATTCAATTAAGTGTATTTACTCTGAAGTCTTTAGAGAGTGAAATTTTACTATTTACTGGGGAAAATCAAAAGGGAAAGAACACTGAGCTTAAAAAGTTTCATGCAAGTCCGTTTGCAGTAATCATGTAAGGTTTGTAATTCTTTATAACCTGATGGCCTGTTTGTATAATTTAATCAACACCTTCAGAAAAATATGGTCCTGTAATGAAGTGATACAATGCTAATTTTCCTAGAAAATAGTATTCTTACCCATCTTTGAACTTTTCTGAATATCCTCCTTCCATAAGGAGACAGGATTATGGATTATTCCTGGATTATTCCTGGAATACTCTGGATTATTATGTATAAACAATCCAACCCACTTAGTTGATACAGCAATAATTTTATCAAGTAACCAATACAAAAATTTATTAATTCTAAGAATAATACCTAAATATTTTGCATAATATTCTGGCCACATAAGTCATAGATTAGGGTTTAATTCATAGTTAATTGAATGTGATGGAGTTACATAAGACTACATAATCATTGGAAACATTGGCTATGTATTTAGATGTAAGGAGGCAGTAGCAAGAAATTTACATTTAGTGGCATGTGGCATTTTACATGCTTTTTCCATTAATATTTTGTAACATGCATTTATGTTTTAATAAGTTAGAACAAATTGTCACTAGGAAAATAAGAAAAAAAAAATCCAGTTCTACATGAGTACAGAAATCTTTGTGCTTATTCACAAATGTATTTCCAGGATTAAAAATCATACTGGTCACATTTGAAGGGTTCAATAAGTATTTAAAAACAAAGAGACAAATACTAGCATCGGAAGACTTGAAGTGATTTGTTTCAAAAATATAAAAATATAATTTAAATAAGATTAAAATGATATGTAAATGAATAAAGACAATGTTTTCAAGATTTTGAAATATATCATCTTTTCTTTATATATTTTATGAGTATTGGAACAATCTATAGTATTAAAGCTTTTTCTGTATTATATACAAGGGTTTTAATTATCCACAGGGTTTTTATTTAAGAAAGAAAATCAAAATTAATGATGCTTTTAGTGAAGCTTGTCTAATGTCAATTGTCTAATGAAAGTTCATTTTATAACAAGTGTTAATTGAAGATAAAAGACCAGGAAATGTACACAAGTAATTACAATTCACTTAATCTGAAGGCTTGTTTTCAAAAGTAGAATTTAATTTTGTATGGCTTTCTAACATAGACTTGGAATTTTCTGGAAGTTCAAGCAAAGGAAGTTTTCGTCAATATTACAGAAAATTCAGAGATAAAAACAGCTCAGTTTAGTAAATGAATATTGGACCACATACTATAATAATACAAGTAACATCTAGAAAACAACACCTGCCATCAAAGATAAACAGGCTAAGAAGATAAGCATCTATGGAGAACTCAGATTTCATTGACGATGGAACATTGATAATGATTTTTGAAGACAGGGACAGATTTTTGCTCTGTGTGTCATAGGATCACCTGCCTGATAGGTTAGTCAAGAAAAGCAATAGGAAAAAGATAGAATGTTTGTGAGTTCCTACTGTGGACCATATTTGAAGGAACTTGTCATTTGATATCTCAACATTGTGAATTAAGCGTATTGCCACCTTACACTTGAGGAGACAGGACAAATTTAAATAAGTTGTATTAGGTGAAAAAGATGGTAAAGGATATGAGGCTGAAATTCAGGATTGGCATTTTCTGAAACAATTCATCTGTAGAAAACCAAAATAAAAACAAACAAATGTACAAATTCTCTATAAACGTTTAACTATAACATTGTAGGAAATCAGTCATCTAAAGTTGGAAATAAAATAAGATACATAGTACTTTTGATATTTTTATGCCTCAAATTAAATATCTGGATTTAATTAACATTTATTGAATGATAGCTATATTCTAAATTTATTTATGCATATTGAGTTCTCCTTTCTAAAATATTTTCTTTTAAAAGTTCTTCTGTATTCCATACCCAGAAAATAAATTTTACCTTCTTATCAGGCATATGTATATATTTTTGGAATATGAAGGTGATAGATCAATTGTGTAACTTGTAATTAATGATGAACTGAGTCTGTTGTCAGTTTTTATTGTAAAACCATTTATTTCTCCTGTTTCATCACTCTTCATTATAATCATGTGCTCTTTTTTTTTTTTGAAATTGGAAAATTAACATTCTTAGGACAGTGGAGTCACTTTAAAGTATTTGTTTTATAGCAGAACTTGTCACTGAAAAAAATTACAGGTTTCATCTTTAACGATATATTTGGATAAAAATGTATTTTGTTAATATAAAGTAGAACTACAAATATTGTCTAACAACTTAATTCAATGGTAGAAATCTAATAGCAGGAAAAGATAAGTAAAAAATAAAAAACACAGTTTGAGAATCATAAAAATGGTATCTAACTAGAGGCCTTTTGAGCATATTTAATATTCCTTCAATACAGGCAGAAAAATTCTCTTGCTTTAAATATTTTAAAGACTGTTGAATAAATAATAAACCATAGGGAAACGTGACCTATATTGGCACATTTAAAGAAAAAAAACCTGAGAAGCTATTCATTTTTATATCTCTACTTTATAAAATGACAACCAAATAATTTTGGTGATTGAAACAGATCTCAAGGCCTAAGAAAGACATTCAAATTTGTTGTTGCCTATAGGATGCAATTAATCAACTATAGTAGGACTGTATTAAATATTTCACTAAAATAGAAAGAGGCAATTTTCTTTAAAGTGAAAGAAATCCCATATCAGTAAATTCCAAATAATAATGATAAAGATTTGATTAACTTTTATTATCTCCCCAGACAGATTACATGCATTTTCATGAACATTCAAAGAATGGATTATAAGGTTTAAGCAGATTACTAAATATAATATGGTAATAAAAATAAGATTATGAGAATCAAAAAATAAACAATAAGTAGTTTCTGGTGATAAATCATAATCTTTTACTTAACACTTTCAATTTAAAGAATCTCCAAATCGTCTGTAATTAATTTTTAAAACTTTCTGAATTCTGTTCCACTTCAGTAAAAGCTTCCATACCCACCAAGCCATAAATCTTGGAGTCATATGTGATTTTGATCTCTACTTCATTCCCACATCCAATCCATCACAAAGTTCTATTAGTTTACACAACAAAATAATCTTAATTTGCTTACTTCTTCCCTTTTTTGCGGCTACATCAGTCTGGGGTATCATTATCATTCACTGAGTCTTAAAATCTAGATTCCCAACAGATATCTGTGCTTCTACATTCTTACCTTCCCTTTTCCAGATAGCAGGAAAAAATGAACATAATTTTAAATATGCATTTAATAAATAATTTTACCCCTATAAACCCTTCAGTGATTTTCCTGCTGTGCTTAAAATAAAAGTTAATTTCTTAACATGGCCAAAAAGACTTATATGACTTGGACACTGACAACTTTTTAAATACATGCATTCCAATGCACATCTATATTAAACTTTATCTTGTTTGTTCCTGTAACTTATCTAAAAATCACTCATTCTTTAGAAAACACTTCATTTTTTCTCCTCTATGCCTGGGGTGAATTTCTAATGGCATTCACATGATTGCCTTTTTTAGATCTCAGCTCATATATTGCCCTCTTAGAAATCCCTTCCTATAGTCTTATCCTCTTTATAAACTGATTTAATATCTATTATACAATCTCTTTTATTTTCTTAACAGTGCTTACCATAATCTGAAATTTCTTAGATTTTATGTATGTGTGTATGTGTATATATATATATATTTTAAATTTCCACATCTTGATATTTGAGTTACTTGAAAGTAGAAAGACATTTTTGTTCACAGCCCAGAAATATCCCTAATTGGCTTTTGAATAAATATATAAATTTTTATAAAGTAACCAGTATCCTAAGACAGAAAAGTTAGGTCTATAGAGAATCTTGATATCTTCAAATAACATTATTAACCTTTATTTTATTTTATTTTATTTTATATTTTATTTTATTTTATTTTTTGAAGATGGGATTTCCCTCTTGTTGCTCAGGCTGGAGTGCAAAGGCACGATCTAGGCTCACTGCAACCTCTGTCTCCCAGGCACAAGCAATTTGCTTCAGCCTCCTGAGTCGCTGGGATTACATGTGCACACCACTGTGCCTAGATAATTTTTGTATTTTTAGTAGAGATGGGTTTTCACCATGTTGACCAGGCTGGTCTCGAACTCTTGACTCAGGTGATCCAACTGCCTCAGCCTCCCAAAGTGCTGGGATTACAGATGTGAGCCACTGTGCCTGGCCCATTATTAACCTTTCTAAGTCAACTTAAAGTTCTCAATCTCAGATGAGTCCATTAGAAGCTATAGCACTTCTGGGTTGGGCGCAGTGGCTCACGCCTGTAATCCCAGCACTTTGAGAGGCCGAGGCAGGTGGATCACGGGGTCAGGAGATCAAGACCATTCTGGCTAACATGGTGAATCCCCATCTCTACTAAATATACAAAAATTAGCTGGACATGGTGGCATGTACCTGTAATCCCAGCTACTCAGGAGGCTGAGGCAGGAGAATTGCTTGAACCAGTGAGTTAGAGGCTGCAGTGACCCGAGATTGTGCCACTACACCCCAGACTGGCGACAGAGCAAGATTCTGTCAAAAAAAAAAAAAAAAAAAAAAAAGCAAAGAAGAAATTATAGCACCTCTGTATTTCTCAAAATTATTTTTGCTTTCTCAAGAGCACATGTACCAACTTAGTTCTGATTTGGCCTATGAAACTCTCTTTTAATATAAATCTAAAAATATAATTTAGCCAGTACCAAGGGGGACAGCGGATGAGGTCACAAAAACATATCCTTCCATTTAGCAAAATCTCGTTTAATAGAAGTATCTATGACCTGTGATTGGTCACCAGACTTTTGGATCCGATTGATAATCAGTCATTGGACTTACTCTTCTGCTGTCTACAAATAAAACCTGAATAAAATATATTTTTAAAAGGCTTTTCAATGGACCTACAAACTGCAGGGCTATGATGTATAACACAAGAGAAACACATGAGATGATTGTCACATTGAAACAAATTTGCTTTCTAGAGCTAGTTTCCAAAATGTAGCACAGGGAATTCGAATCCATATAGATAGTAGAAATCAGAGTACAGGTTTGATTTGGAAATTTTGGAAAGTTGGACTTACTGGGAAGGCATTAGAAATGAGGCAGCTTCTCAGGAAAAACAATAATTATAATTTAAAATATGCATGAGCCCTAGATTTTTGGTTAAATGCGAACCTGCACATTCACAGACAACATTCTATGAGGGTTTTCAGAAAATTAGTGGAAGACTACGAGATAAATGGCAGATTTAGAGTCCATAGAGTACTGAAAGATGAATATCTGACTAACCAGAGTTGAAAGATAATCATGATTTAAAAATAAAGCTACAATGGCTATATAATGAGGGCTATTCTAAGTGTACCCAAAGGAGGCTTGATAAGCAACAAGTCAGGCTACTAGCAAATTAACAGCCTACCAGCTCAAACTGAACCATTTTTAAAGGAATAAAAAATGCAAACCTTCAATACTGTGATATCTTTACTATTCAGCATAAAATTTTTAAAAAGTATGTGAAGAAAAAAAAAAGTGTGATCTATATCTGGGAGAAGCAAAACAGATAATAGAAACAGATCCAGAGAATAAAGACATTTGAACTACCATGTGCGACTTAAAACAGATATTGCAAAAATGTTTAAAAATGTAAAGAAACTAGTGAGATAATGAATAAATAGGTAAAAGTCTCAGCAGAGAAAGGGAAGGAACTCAGAAGAATTTCTTGATAATGAAAATATAATATACTTTCTAAAAATAAAATGGATAAAAGTAACAGGACAATGCATGGCAAAGAAGAAAATATGAGGGAATTTGAACATTCAAATTTTGAATTAAAGCAGAGAGAGAAGAAAAAATTAAAAATATGTATAGACCCAGTAACCTACGGGACAATATTACATGAGCTAATAAAAGAATAATGGAATTAACATTTGAGAGGATTAAAAGATTAGAGCAGAAGAAGTATTTTAAAAACTATTGGCCAATTCTGTTTCTAAATTTGCTGAAAACAATATATCCAGAAATCCAAAAAGCCAACACAACTTTAAATAGAATGAATACAGACATCAACGAAGTCTCGTGGAAATCAATGATAAGGAGACTATCTTAAAAGTCTCCAAAGTGTATTTGAATATATACATATAAACAATAAGAATTAATTTTGATTTATCAGAAACAATGTAAATTAGCAGAAAATTGAATAATATGTTTATCTTAGTTATTTTTGTTATTTTAATATTATTATTATTACTTTTGAGGCAGAGTCTTGCTCTGTTGCCCGTGCTGGAGTGCAGTGGCACAATCTCAGCTCACTGTAACCTCTGCCTCCCGGGTTCAAGCGATTCTCCTGCCTTAGCCTCACAAGCAGCTGAGACTACAGTTGTGTGCCAACACACCTGGTTACTTTTTGTATTTTCACTACAGATGGAGTTTTACCATGTTGGCCAGGCTGGTCTCAAACTCCTGGCCTCAAGTGATCTGTCAACCTCAGCCTCCCAAAGTGCTGGGATTACAGGCGTGAGCCACTGCACCCTGCTGAATAATATATTATAAATACTAAAAGAAAAAATATAAAATTTTATATTTAGTGAAAACATTATTTGAGAATAAATATAAAACAAATTTTAATAAAGAACTAAGAGAAGAGGGTTTACCAATCTAATGATTCAGACATGTCAATCAGAATCCCTATTATTTTAGTTTTATTTTGTCAACAAATGTGTTGGTATAATAAAAAACTGGTTCTCCAGCAGGCGGAGATTGCAGTGAGCTGAGGCCTTGCCATTGAACTCCAGCCTGGGCAACAAGTGCAAAACTCCATCTCGAAAACAAACAAACAAAGAAAAAAACCACTGCTTTTGGTAGTTTTAATATTATCCCGGAATTATTTAAGAAATATAAATGTCAAGACCCATACCCAGATCATTTACTTAAGAACTCTAAGGTCAAAACCTGGGTGTCACAATATTTAAAATCTCCTAGGTATTTCTAATTGCTTATAGAGTACTGATAATAGCAGAGAAATACATTTTAAAAAAAATTAATCTTCCTAAACTTAGGCACACAGGACTTTCCTAAGATTCAGGTTAGAACAATTCAAAAAAACTATCCCACAACAGAAACATAGCATAAAGTAGAAACCTGCAACAATATGCATTGGAAGAGGAAAAAGAATGTACAAAAATACTCTGTCATTAATGAAAACATAGAGGAACTGCCAAAAGGTGATGATTGAGCAGTGAACATGAGAAAATTCTCCAGCCCACTAGACCTCAAACAAGGCTGAAGTTAATAGAAGCCCAGTGTAGGACCAATTTAAATCCTCTGGTACAACAGCAAAGGTCTAGATCAGCTCCTAAGTAAATTGACTCAACTGCCCATACTAACAGTTTGATTAAAAAAAAAAAAAATCAAGTTAAGTTATGAAGAATATTCACCTCAGTCTGTGTCATTCCATATGAATGTCTGGCATTCAATAAAAATTGAAGTTGCAAAAAAAAATAATTATTTTAAAAACCTCAACCATTGTGCAGAGGAAGAATAATCCACAGAACAAGACTGAATGATTACTCCATGTGTTGGAACTATTTAATAGGAAATTAAGAATAACTGTAGTTAACATATTAGAAGATCTTGGGAAAATGAAAGATAACATAAGTGAAAAGATAGACAATTGTAGCAGAAATGTAGAAATAAGAAAGAGTCAAATGGAAAATTTAGAAATATTAAGCAATATCAAAAACTGGTTTCTGCTCTTCCATGTAAAAAGCTAAGGTCATCACTGCCATATTCATTGAAACAACAACAAAATGAAAAACTGGGAAACAACTGAAGTCCACCAGATAATTGAGGTGACAAGACAAACTTTCATACACAAAACTAGAGAAACCGATGAATATAGAGAATTGCAGCTGAACAGAAGCAGAATCCATGACAGAAAACCATAGATAAACTCTTCAAAAGACCCAGAGTGGAAAATGAAAGACCACCTCACCTACAGAAAAACAAGAATAGCCTTTGCACCTGGTTTCACATGCAAAATCATACAAGTAGAAAAAGAGTGAGATGAAATATTTAAAGTGTTGAAAGAAAAATATCACCAACCTAGAAGTTACTGTCTAGCAAAACTACCTTTCAAAAATTAAAGAGAAGTTCTTTCTTTCTTTAAATAATAAAGCAGAGAATTTGTCACCAGTAAACTATTTTGCAAACAATGTTGATAAATTATTCAGAGAGAAGCAAAAATGATATTGGTCAGAAATTGAAATCTACGGAAAGAAAGAAGCATGATCAGACACCGAAATCTATGTAAAGAAAGAAGCATTAGCGGAGTAAGTGAAAGTAAAACAAAATATCTTCTTAAAACTGTTCAAACTCTTAAAATTGTTAATAATAGCAAAGATGTATTATGTACATTATGGATAAGTGAAATGAATGACAGCTGTGTAATAAGTGATGAGAGGGAGAAATTGGGAATGTTATAAAGTTCAGAAAATCCCTTTCAAAAAGTTTATTTAAAAGTGGACTTGTGATAGGAGTTAGGACCGGGTGGAAGCCCCTCCCTTTTCTGAGGCTGTCCAGCCATGGCTGTTAGCCCAGGCATCGCTGTGCTCTTGGGGACTGGGAGCAGTCAGGAGCCGCACTTTCCCTGGTGCACCTGCAGCCGCCTAAACCATGGCTGTGGACCTGGGCATCTCTGCACCCTTGGGGCCAGCAAGCCCCCCTGACCTCACTGGCTCAGAGGTACCTGCTACTGCTGCCTGACCTCTTCCTGTTCCTTGTGTCCCTTCCAGTGAGCAGAGTTGAGTTGAGGCCAAGCCTATGTGCTGTTGTAACCCAGCTGTGTGTGTGCATGCTCAGGGGAGCACTGGCATGCCAGTCCCCTGCCATCTCAGCCCCTCTGGACTTTGGGCACCAATGAGCACGGGAGGGAACCTGAGGAAGGGGCTAAGGGCAGTTCCACACTGGCCTGCAGGAAACTCTGGGCATGAACAGCCTGGACACCATGAATAGTGGCAGAAGGTAGACAAGTTCCTGGGTGGAAAGGAACAGGTACCTAGTGAAGCCCCACCTTCAAGCCAGGAAGGCCTGAAGCCTGGGGTCTGGGCTGTCAGTACTACAGAGTGGAGCAGGAACTTACAGTGTTTTTTTTCTGGGCCTGCCCATAGCCACCCATGGTCCAATCAGCACATACTTCCTCTCTTCTGAAGCAGGCAGAAACCCAGAACTCAACCAGGCTCCAGGACATGAGGGGACAACCTACCTGCTAAGAGGAGCTATCCACTGTTGGTCTCCTCTGAGCTGTTCTGTTGCTCAACAAAGCTCTTCTTCACCTTGCTCATCCTCCACTGGTCGATCTACCTCATTCTTCCTGGGCATGGGACAAGAACTCGGGACCCGCTGAATGGCAGAGCTGAAAGAGCTGTAACACAAACGGGGCTGAAACACACCCCTTGCTCACCATGTTTCAGGCAACAAGAAAGAAAACAGCTGTGGCACTTCAGGGAGCCCGGACCTAGGGGCTCCCCAAGCTAGGACTGCAACACCCTCTTTAGGAATCTGCAGGTCCTGGTGTCTCCAACTTCCAGGTACCACTGCATTTCCTGGTACCAGTCATGGAAGCTGCTTGCAGTACTTCTGGCCCAGTCACAGCCACACAGGGAGCTGACACCTGTACTGGTGCCTGGAGCTGCCAGCCCTGCCACAGCCAGTGCACCTGGCTGTGTGCAGTGGCCTGACCTCACACTTGCTTGCTGACAAACCCCTTGCCACTCTGCTCACCCTTGGCAAGCGTGGGATCTAGGCCAGTAACATGAGCCGAGCACGACCTGCCATGTCAAGTGGGTCCATTGGCCCCGAGCAAGACTTGGGCAAAGGCACCACTGGTCACAGAGGTTTCCGGCTGGCAAAGTGACAGCTCAAGGATTCCATAGCACTTGGATTATTGTAAATACATATTGTAAGCTCTAGAGCAATCAATATTTTTCAAAAAGGAAGGATAGTATACACAAAGAGAGATCAAAAGGAGTTATATAAGATCCACCACTAGATCCAGAAGAGGCAGAAAAAAGGGAGAATATTTTTTAAGTAAAAAGGAAAAACTGCCACAAATAGAGAACTGTTACAAATTTGGCAGTTATGATTTCAATGAGAGAGATTAATGTTTTCAAAAGTGAATGATAGAAGAGATAGAAAAAGATATACCATACTAAGACTAATCAAAAGAAAGCTGAAATTTGTATAGGGCTTGCAATGAATCTATAGACAGCTTTGAGTCACATGAATATTTTCACAATATTCATTGTTTCAATCAATAATATTTGTATTAGTCTGTTTTCATGCTGCTAAAGACATACTCAAGACTGGGCAGATTACAAAAGAAACAGTTTTAACAGACTTGCAGTTCTACGTGGCTGGGGATACCTCACAATCTCAGTGGAAAGTGAAAGTCACATCTCACATGGTGGCAAACAAGAGAAGAGAGGTTATGCAGGCAATCTCTCTTCTTTAAAACCATCAGATCTTGTGAGACTTATTCAGTATAATGAGAACAACACAGGAAAGACCTGTCCCCATGATTCAAGTATTTCCCATCAGGTCTCTCCCACAACATGTAGGAATTCAAGATGAGATTTGAATAGGCACTCAGCCAAACCATATCAAGATGTGATATATTTCCATTTCTTTTTGTTTTATTCAATTCCTTCATGAGTGTCTTAAAGTTTTCAGTATACAGGTCATTTAACTCCTTGTTTAAATTTACATGTAGGAATGTTTTTTATTGTTGCTACTGTAAATGGAATTTATGCTATCAAAAAGAATATTTAAATCTTATAAATCTATAAAACTAAATATAAATATATTAATGTATTTAATATAGATATAATATATTTGATATAAATATTTTTAAATATTTTTTGGATAGTTAATTATTACCATATAGTAATGTTATTGATTTTTTGTGTTGAAAGTATATACTGTAAATTTGCTAAGTGCATTTATCAGTTTTATTATTATTATTACTATTATTATTATTATACTTTAAGTTCTAGGATACATGTGCACAACGTGCAGGTTTGTTACATATGTATACATGTGCCATGTTGGTGTGCTGCACTAATTAACTCATAGTTTACATTAGGCATATCTCCTAATGCTATCCCTCCCCCCTCACCCCACCCCATTACAGGCCTCTGTGTGTGAGGCTACCCTTCCTGTGTCCAGGCGTTGTCATTGTTCAGTTCCCACCTATGAATGAGAATATGTGATGTTTGGTTTTCTGTTCTTGCAAGAGTTTGCTGAGAATGATGGTTTCCAGCTTCATCCATATCCCTACAAAGAATATGAACTCATCCTTTTTCATGACTGCATAGTATTCCATGGTGTATATATGCCACATTTTCTTAATCCAGTCTGTCATTGATGGACATTTGGGTTGGTTCCAAGTCTTTGCTATTGTGAGTAGTGCCACAATAAACATATGTGTGCATGTGTCTTTATAGCAGCATGATTTATAATCCTTTGGGTATACACCCAGTAATAGGATGGCTGGATCAAATTGTATTTCAGGTTTAGATCCCTGAGGAATCACTACACTGTCTTCCACAATGATTGAACTAGTTGATAGTCCCACCAACAGTGTAAAAGTGTTCCTATTTCTCCACGTAGCCTCCAGCACCTGTTGTTTCCTGACATTGCAATGATCACCATTCTAACTGGTATGAGATGGTATCTCATTGTGGTTTTGATTTGAACTTCTCTGATGGTGAGTGATGATGAGCATTTTTTCATGTGTCTGTTGGCTGCATAAATGCCTTCTTTTGAGAAGTGTCTGTTCATATCCTTTGCCCACATTTTGATGCAGTTGTTTGTTTCTTTCTTGTAAATTTGTTTGAGTTCTTTGTAGGTTCTGGATATTAGCCCTTTGTCAGATGGGTAGATTGCAAAAATGTTTTTCCATGCTGTAGGTTGCCTGTTCACTCTGATGGTAGTTTCTTTTGCTGTGCAAAAGTTCTTTAGTTTAATTAGATCTCATTTGTCAATTTTGGCTTTTGTTACCATTGTTTTTGGTGTTTTAGACATGAAGTCCTTGCCCATGCCTATGTCCTGAATGGTATTTCCTGTTTTCTTCTAGGGTTTTTATGGTATTAGGTCTAACATTTAAGTCTCTAACCCATCTTGAATTAATTTTTTATAAATTGTAAGGAAGGAATCCAGTTTCAGTTTTCTACATATGGCTAGTCAGTTTTCCCAGCACCATTTATTAAATAGGGAATCCTTTCCCTATTTCTTGTTTTTGTCAGGTTTGTCAAAGTTCAGATGGTTGTAGATGTGTGGTATTATTTCTGAGGACTCTGTTCTGATCCATTGGTCTGTATCTCTGTTTTGGTACCATTACCACACTGTTTTGGTTACTGTAGCCTTGTAGTATAGTTTGAAGTCAGGTAGTGTGATGCCTCCAGCTTTGTTCTTTTGGCTTAGGATTGTCTTGGCAATGTGGGCTCTTTTTTGGTTCCATATGAACTTTAAAGTAGTTTTTTTTTTTTTTTTTTTTTTTTCCAATTCTGTGAAGAAAGTCATTGGTAGCTTAATGGGATGGAATTGAATCTGTAAATTACCTTGGGCAGTATGGCCATTTTCACGATATTGATTCTTCCTATCCATCAGCATGGAATGTTCTTCCATTTGTTTGCGTCCTCTTTTATTTCACTGAACAGTGGTTTTTAATTCTTCTTGAAGAGATCCTTAACATCCCTTGTAAGTTGGATTCCTAGGTATTTTATTCTCTTTGAAGCAATTGTGAATGGGAGTTCACTCATGATCTGGCTCTCTGTTTGTCTGTTATTGGTGTATAAGAATGCTTGTGATTTTTTTCACACTGATTTTGTATCCTCAGACTTTGCTGAAGTTGCTTATCAGCTTAAGGAGATTTGGGGCTGAGACGATGAGGTGTTCTAAGTATACAGTGATGTCATCTGCAAACAGTGACAATTTGACTTCCTCTTTTCCTGACTGAATGCCGTTTATTTCTTTCTCCTGCCTGCTTGCCCTGGCCAGAACTTCCAACACTATGTTGAATAGGAGTGGTGAGATAGGGCATCCCTGTCTTGTGCCAGTTCGAAGGGAATGCTTCTAGTTTTTGCCCATTCAGTATGATATTGGCTGTGGGTTTTTCATAAATAACTCTTATTATTTTGAGATACGTTCTATCAATATTGAATTTATTGAGAGTTTTTAGCGTGAAGGGCTGTTGAATTTTGTCAAAGGCCTTTTCTGCATCTATTGAGATAATCAGGTGATTTTTGTCTTTGGTTGTTTATATGCTGGATTGCGTTTATTGATTTGCATGTGTTGAACCAGCCTTGCATCCCAGGGATGAAGCCCACTTGATCATGGTGGGTAAGGTATTTGATGTGCTACTGGATTCGGTTTCCAATATTTTATTGAGGATTTTTGCATCAATGTTCATCAGGGATATTGGTCTAAAATTCTCCTTTTTTGTTGTATCTCTGTCAGGCTTTGGTATCAGGATGATGTTGGCCTCGTAAAATGAGTTAGGGAGGATTGCCTCTTTTTCTATTGATTGGAATAGTTTCAGAAGGAATGGTACCAGCTCCTCCTTGTGCCTATGGTAGAATTCAGCTGTGAATTTGTCTAGTCCTGGACTTTTTTGATTGGTAGGCTATTAATTATTGCCTCAATTTCAGAGCCTGTTTTGGGTCTCTTCAGGGATTCACCTTCTTCCTGGTGTAGTCTTGGGATAGTGTGTCAAGGAATTTATCCATTTCTTCTAGGTTTTCTAGTTTATTTATGTAGAGGTGTTTGTAGTATTCTCTGATGGTAGTCTGTATTTCTGTGGGATCGTTGATGATATCCCCTTTATCATTTTTTATTGTGTCTATGTGATACTTCTCTCTTTTCTTCTTTATTAGTCTGGCTAGTGGTCTATCAATTTTGATGATCTTTTCAAAAAACCAGCTCCTGGATTCATTGATTTTTTTGAAGTGTTTTTTTTTGTCTCTATCTCCCTCAGTTTTGTTCTGATCTTAGTCATTTCTAGCCTTCTGCTAGCTTTTGAATGTGTTTGTTCTTGCTTCTCTAGTTCTTTTAATTGTGATGTGAGCATGTCAATTTTTGATCTTTCCTGCTTTCCCCTGTGGGCATTTAGTGCTGTAAATTTGCCTCTACCCACTGCTTTAAATGTGTCCCAGAGATTCTGGTATTTTACATCTTTGCTTTCATTGGTTTCAAAGAATATCTTTATTTCTGTCTTCATTTCATTATGTACCCAGTAGTCATTCAGTAGCAGCTTGTTCAGTTTCCATGTAGTTGAGCAGTTTTGAGTTAGTTTCTTAATCCTGAATTCCAGTTTGATTGCACTGTGGTCTGAGAGACAGTTTGTTATAATTTCTGTTCTTTCACATTTGCTGAGGAGTGCTTTACTTCCAACTATGTGATCAATTTGGAATAAGTGTGATGTGTTGCTGAGAATAATGTATATTCTGTTGATTTGGGGTGGAGAGTTCTGTAGATGTCTATTAGGTCCACTTGGTGCACAGCTGAATTCAATTCCTGGATATCCTTGTTAACTTTCTGTCTTGTTGATCTGTCTAATGTTGATAGTGGGGTGTTAAAGTCTCCCATTATTATTGTGTGGGAGTCTAAGTCTCTTTGTAGGTCTCTAAGGTCTTATGTTACGAATCTGGGTGCTCCTGTATTGGGTGCATATATATTTAGGATAGTTAGCTCTTCTTGTTGAATTGATCCCTTCACCATTATGTAATGGCCTTCTTTGTCTCTTTTGATCTTTGTTGGTTTAAAGTCTGTTTTATCAGATACTAGGATCGCAACCCCTGCCTTTTTTTGTTTTCCATTTGCTTGGTAGATCTTCCTCCATCCCTTTATTTTGAGCCTATGTGTGTCTCTGCACATGAGATGTGTATCCTGAATAGAGCACACTGATGGTTCTTAACTCTATCCAGTTTGCCAGTCTGTGTCTTTTAATTGCAGTATTTATCCCATTTACATTTAAGGTTAATATTGTTATGTGTGAATTTGATCCTGTCGTTATGATGTTAGCTGATTATTTTGCTCTTTAGTTGATGCAGTTTCTTCCTAGCCTCAATGGTCTTTACATTTTGTCATGTTTTTGCCATGGCTGATACCGGTTGTTCCTTTCCATATTTAGTGCTTCCTTCAGGAGCTCTTGTCGGGCAGGCCTGGTGGTGACAGAATCTCTCAGCATTTACTTGTCTGTAAAGGATTTTATTTCTCCTTCACTGATGAAACTTAGTTTGGCTGGATATGAAATTCTGGGTTGAAAATTCTTTTCTTTAAGAATGTTGAATATTGGCCCCCACTCTCTTCTGGCTTGTAGAGTTTCTGCCGAGAGGTCTGCTGTTAGTCTGATGGGCTTCTCTTTGTGGGTAACCCGACCTTTCTCTCTGGCTGCCCTTAAGACTTTTTCCTTCATTTCAACTTTGGTGAATCTGGCAATTATGTGTCTTGGAGTTGCTCTTCTTGAGGAGTATCTTTGTGGCATCCTCTGTATTTCCTGAATTTGAATGTTGGCCTGCCCTGCTAGGTTGGGGAAGTTCTCCTGGATAATATCCTGCAGAGTGTTTTCCAACTTCATTCCATTCTCCCCATCATTTTCAGGTATACCAGTCAGACGTAGATTTGGTCTTTTCACATAGTCCCATATTTCTTGGAGGCTTTGTTTGTTTCTTTTTACTCTTTTTTCTCTAAACTTATCTTCTTGCTTCATTTCATTCATTTGATCTTCTATCACTGATACTCTTTCTTCCAGTTGATCAAGTCAGTTACTGAAGCTTGTGCATTTGCCATATATTCTCGTGCTATGGTTTTCAGCTCTATCAGGTCATTTAAGGACTTCTCGACATTGGTTATTCTAGTTAGCCATCCATCTAATCTTTTTTCAAGGTTTTTACCTTCTTTGCAATGGGTTCAAACTTCCTTCTTTAGCTTGGGAAAGTTTAATTGTTTGAAGCCGTCTCGCAAATTATCAAAGTCATTCTCTGTCCATCTTTGTTCCATTGCTGGCGAGGAGCTGCATTCCTTTGGAGGGGGAGAGACACTCTGATTTTTAGAATTTTCAGCTTTTCTGCTCTGTTTTTTCTCCATCTTTGTGGTTTTATCTACCTTTGGTCTTTGATGATAGTGGTATACAGATGGGGTTTTGGTGTGGATGTCCTTTCTGTTTGTTAGTTTTCCTTCTAACAGTCAGGACCCTCAGCTGCAGGTCTGTTGGAGTTTACTGGAAGTCCAATTCAGACCCTGTTTGCCTGAGTATCAGCAGTGGAGGCTGCAGAAGAGTAAATATTGCTGAACAGCAAATGTTGCTGCTTGATCATTCCCCTAGAAGCTTCATCTCAGAGGGGTACCCAGCCGTGTGAGGTGTCAGTCTGCCCCTACTGGGGGGTGCCTCCCGGTTAGGCAACTTGGGGGTAAGGGACCCACTTAAGGAGGCAGTCTGTCCGTTCTCAGATCTCAAACTCCGTACTGGGAGAACCAGTACTCTCTTCAAAGCCGTCAGACAGGGACATTTACATCTGGAGAGGTTTCTGCTGCCTTTTGTTTGACTATGCCCTGTCCCCAGAGATGGAGTCTACACAGCCAAGCAGGCCTCCTTGAGCTTCGGTGGGCTCCACCCAGTTCGAGCTTCCTGGCTGCTTTGTTTACCTACTCAAGCCTCAGCAAAGGTGGACGCCCCTCCCCCAGCCTCACTGCTGCCTTGCAGTTAGATCTCAGACTGCTGTGCTAGCAATGAGGGAGGTTTCGTGGGCATGGGACCCTCTGAACCAGGCGTGGGATATAATCTCCTGGTGTGTCATTTGCTAAGACCCTTACAAAATTGCAATATTAGGGTAAGAGTGACCCGATTTTCCAGGTGCTGTGTCACAGTTTCCCTTGGCTAGTAAAGGGAATTCTCTTACCCCTTGCCCTTCCTGGTGAGGTGATGCCTCACCCTGCTTTGGCTCTCGTTCCGTGGGCTGCATCCACTGTCCTGCACCCACTGTCTGACACGCCCCAGTGAGATGAATCAGATACCTCAGTTGATAATGCAGAAATCACCCGTCTTCTGTGTCGCTCACGCTGGGAGGTGTAGTCTGGAGCTCTTGCTATTTGGCCATCTTGGAACTGACCCCATTTATCAGTTCTAATAATTTTTTGGTGGAATCTCTAGCATTTTCTATACATTAGATTATCAGGTCAGCAAATAGAGACAGTTCAATTCTTCATTTTCTATTAGAATACCTTTCATTGCTTTATTTTACATAATTGCTCTGGCTATGTCTTCCAGTACCATGTTAAAAAGAAGTGGTGAAGATGGACATGCTTGTCCTTGATCTTAGAGAAAAAGTTTTCAACATTTTGTCATTGAGAATTATGTTAGCTATATGTTTGTTATATTTCACCTTAACTGTGTTGAGGCATATTCCCTTTATGCTTAATATTTTGAAAGTTTTATTTTTATCACTATGGGAAGTTAGATTTTAACATGAGCTTTTTTTGAATCTATTGAGATGATTTCATATAATTTTATTCTTAATTTTATTTAATTTGTATCCTGCGTTTACTGTTTGTGTACATTGAATCATATTTGAAACAACACAAATAACACTTAGTCATGGTGCTTTTCATGAAAATACAAAAACAGTCTTAAATTTGGATGGAACTACAAAATACCCCAAATAGGAAAAACAATCCTGAGTGACAATAACAAAACTGACACCATTATGTTTTATTATTACAAAGCACATTATAAAACAATTATAATAAAAACGGCATGGTACTGACATGAAAAGAGAGACACAACCACCAATGGAACAGGATAGAAAACCCAAAAATAAACCCTCATATTTATGCTTAATAGATTTTTCACAGAGGTGCCAAGATTACACAATAGAAAAAGAATAGTCTCTCTAATCAGTGATGCTGGAAAAACTGGCTACCCACACACACATGAATGAAATTGGATCCTTATCTTATACCACATACAAAAATTAAAATGAATTTTGAAAATTAATATGAAACCTGAAACTATAAACCTACTGAAAGAAAACAAAGCTGACAATCACCATTACATTGGTTTGGCCAATAGGTTTTTAAATATAATTCTGAAAGCACAGATAACAAAAGCAAACATAAACAAATTAGATAGTTTCAAACTAAAAATTTCTGCATATCAAAGGAACTAATTAATAAAGTGGAGAGGAAACCCAAAGTTTGGGAGAAAATATTTGCAAATCATACATCTCATAAGGGGTTAATATCCAAAATATTTAAGAAATTGAAACAACTCAAACACAAGAAAACAACCTAATTTTAAAATGTGAAATAAAGTCAGATGTTTTTCAAAAGAAGACATGCAAATGGTCATTAGGTATATGAAAAAATGCTGAACATCACTAATAACTAGGGAAATACAAATTAAAACCACAATTAATTTTCTCTCATTAGAATGGCTTTTATTTAAAACAAGAAAAGAAAGTGAACAAATGTTTGCATGGACATGGAGAAAAAAGGGAACTAATGTAAATTGCTAGTGGGAATGTAAATTAGTAAATCTGTATGGAAAATGGCATGGAGTTTCCTCCAAAAACTAAAAATAGAAATGCTGTATGATCCAGCATGTCTGCTTCTGAATATATATATGAAAGAATGGAAATCAATATGTTAAAAGTATATCTACATCTCCATTTTCATTCCAGCATTATTCATGATAGACAAAATATGAACTCAACCTAAGTCTTCATGAATTAATTTCATCAATGGATAAAGAAAATGTGCTATACATACACAATGGAATACTATTCAACCTTTTATAAAAGAAAATTCTGTCATTTGCTATAAAATGGATGAAACTGGAGAACATTATGCTAAATGAAATAGGCCAGGCACAGAAAGACAAATGCCACATTATTTCACTTATATATGGAATCTAAAGTGTTAAACTCATAGTGGTTACCAGAGGTTGGGCAAAAGAAAGGAAGGATTTAAAAAATTGTAAGATTCAGTGAAAATAGTACCTATAGGGAAATTTATGTCATTCAGTGCATGTATTAGATAAAATAATCGAATTATCTAAGCCTACTTGCTATACTTTATTATGCTATTGTTGGAAGTGTAGACAAATCAATGGAACAGACTAGAGAACCAAGAAATAGACCCATATAAATATGGTCAACTGATCATTTATAAAGAGCAAAGGCAACTCAATAAAAGAACAGTCTTTTAAGCAAATTGTGCTGGAATAACTAGACATCCACAAGGAAAAATAAATCTAGATACAAACTTTACACATTTTCTAAAGATTAACTCATAAAGAATTATAGATCTAAATGTAAAACACAAAACTATAAAATTTCCAAAAATTGACATAGGTGAAATATTAATCTTAGTGTGTATTAACCTAAGTTACCTTGGGTTGGCATGAAGTTTTTAAATACAACATCTAAAGCTCGATCCATGAAAGAAGAAAGAAAAACATAAGTTGGAAACTTATAAGTTCAAAGCTTCTGTTGTTTGAGATTGTGAAGGAATAAAAAGACAAGCATAAAATGAGAGAAAATGTTTGTGAAATATCCATATGTTAAGAAGCTTATATACAAATAACTCTTAAATAAAACAATAAGAAAAAAAAAAAGTCCTTTAAAAAATGGGCAGGCCAGGCACCATGACTCACATCTGTAATCCCAGCACTTTGGGAGGTCAAGGCAGGTAGATTGCTTAAGTTCAGGAGTTCAAGACCAGCCTGGTGAACATGACAAAACCCTGTCTGCTAAAAATGCAAAAATTAGCCAGGCATGATGGCATGCACCTGTAGTCCCGGCTTCTTGGGAGGCTGAGATGGGAAGATCACCTGTGCCTGGGAAGTTCAGCCTGCAGTGACCTGAGACTGTGCCACTGAACTCCATCCTCGGTGATGAGAGAGAGACCCTTTCTAGGAAAAAGAAAAAATGATGATACCAAATGCTAGTGAAAATGTGAAGCCACAAGAACTCTCATTTATTTCTGGTGGAGATACAAAATGTCATGACCACTTTGGAAGACAGTTTTTCACTTTCTTACGGATCTATACATAATTTTACCATACAGTCCAACAATTATGTTCTCTAGTATTTACCCAAATGAGTTGGAAATGTATATCACATACAAATGTGTATATAATTGTTCATAGCAGGTTTATTCATAATTGTTGAAAGCTGGAAGCCCCAAGACATCTTATAATAGGTGCATGGATGAAACAATATATCACTGAAATGGAAATTTACTCAATGATTTAAAAATTAAACTATCAAACCATGAAAATAACTGGAACAACATTAAATGCATATTGCTAAGTGAAGAAGGCCAATCTGGAAAGATGACATATTGTATGATTCTAACTTTATGTCAATATGAAAAAGACAAATTATAAATACTGTAAAAGGATCAGGATTAAATGTGTGAGGGGAGGAAAGAGGTGAAGCACATGGGATTTTGAGAGTAGTGAAACTATTCTTTATGATACTAGAATGGTGGATACATGACATCATGCAATTATGAAAACCCATAGAACTATATAACCCATAGATAACCCTAATATAATCTATGAACATTAGTTAATAATGTGTCAGTATTGGTTCATCATTGTGACTAATGTAGCACAGTAATATTAGCCATTTATAATAGGAGAATATGTGTATGGGGGAAATGTTTTCTGTAAACCCCCAAACTGTTCTAAAACTAATACAAAACTGTTGTAAAAATAGTATACTCAATACAAAATAACAGTATCAGAGATGAAAAATTATTTTGGAATAAAAGTCAAAAATAAGAAAAAAAGCTAGAGAAAAGGAAAACTGAACACTGAAGAGCCATGAAAAGATATAAAATAGTCAATCATAAATATGAATGGAGTTCCAGAGCAAAAAGAGAGAAAACAAGGAAGAAGAAATTTTGAAAAGATAAAGGCCAAGATTTCTCCAAAAACAGCCAAAAACATACACCAATCCACAGAGCTCAGAGAACCTCAAGCATGATGAGTACAACACACACACATACATAAAGACACAGACACACACACACAAACACAGTGGGGGTTGGGAGAGAGAGAGTGCTAAATAAAAATAGTAAAACTGATGCAAACCATAGATAATCTTGAAGGCAGACAGAGAGTATGAAAACATAATAAAAAATATAATAAAAACAGCTGATTTTTGTCAGAAACTACGCAAACCAGAAGATAATAGTGACACCTTTAAAGTAATGATATTTAAACAACTGTCAACACAAAAGTCTAAATGAAAATATCTTTTAAAGGAAAAATAGGCCAGAAGGATTCATTATCCTCAGACTATCACTTCACAACATATTAATTAATAGTTTTCCTCCAGAAACAGTGTTATACCCAATAGAAACCTGTATCTTAAAAAGAAACAGGGTGTCAGGTATAAAAAAAAAAAAAATGAAGGTGAGTAAAAGAGAAATACATTTTCTAAGCTATGTGAAACAGATTTTGGGAAGCTTTCTGTAATTCTCTTATTACTCAGATACTCCAATCTTTTCTGCATTATAGATTAACTCACCAGAATTTTTATTTTTCCCATTGCCAACTTAATCATTTTAAGCAAAATGGGACCTCATATCTCAAAATGGAAGTATTAAGAAGTCCAAAAAGAGAACAGGATTGTTATGTAGCCTTCCCATATCTACTATAAGTAAGAATGAATTATCACATTTGCTAAAACAAAAACACTTAAATTTTAAGAGCTTAAATTTATACTAGCAGATAAAGAGTTTTGAAAATGTGATTCTTAATAGTGTAAAATATGTAGAAACACATTTTCCATAGAGTTTGCAATTAGTAAACTCTCATATTTGTTTCTCTTGTTAAAATTCCTATATGTTTCTTTTATTTAAGTATATTTTCTATAAACTTTTGATTTTGCATTAGTGATTTTTCAAATGATATTTTATGAAAATTAAACTGGAACCAGTGAATGAAAAAGATTTTTAGGTATCTGTAAAATATAAAATTATATTATTAAAACTTACGTTGCCATTATTGCTTGGAGTTGGAGTATACATTAACACTCAATTAAATGAATGATCCATTTAATTCTCAAATAAAGTCTAGAAAATTATGCCAAGTTTCATCTAACCCATACTTGAAAACTTCTAACAATATGACACAACCACCTGATATACGAAATTGTTTCTCAATATTAAATATTGGATTCACTGGAACACAAGACATAACATCCACAACTAGTCTCAGACATCAGCAATAACAGTAGAAACATTACCTTAAATTTCCAGAATTTTAATAGATAAACCATGGAAATTTAATTGGTATCAGTTTGTTTTATTTGAAAATTAAAAATTTGTTCATAAACAATCATTCTTTATTCAGAGTTCCATCTTACTTCATGGAGGTTCTATTCTAGCACAACTGAGGCATTTTATCAATTCATTTAAAAATGTTAGACATTTAATATAGCAATAACAAAAACTTTATCTTTCAAAGGAGTCAATAATTTTTAAATTTTAAGATATGCTTTCTACTTTTTATTAACAAAAGCATTACCAATACCAAGCTGTTCTACCTCTCCAATGAGATAAGTTTGAACCCTTAGCATTTTTCTTGCTTAATTGTCCTCTCCTTTCAAAAGACCCAAATTAATCCTGGTAGTAATTATTAAAATGTGTACTTGCAAAATATTCTCAATTGGTTGAGGCAAATTTGAACAAAAAAAGTATAACAAAAGCTTCTGATAGTCAAATGTGAAGTTTGGAAACCTGGTATTCTGCATGGAAAAAGAAAGCCCTGGACACAAAATTATCTAATGGCACATAGACTGTCTACCTTCCCTTTTGTTTAGCATACTGCAAATATTTGATATTTATATCAAATAAATGACACAGTTACACAGTGTACTGTCATTAGTACACATGTCACATAAGATAAGGACTTTACAAGAGTATACTTCTGTTTCTTCTCTCCCATTTTTGTGCTATCATTGTCATGTTTTATTTCTACGTAAGTTTTAAAGCTCATAATACATTATTATTTATATGAAAGGATCTTTAGAAGAGACATCTATATTTAGTCAACTGAACTCTACACATTGATCATACAATACCTTGAGTCTCTCTAATTTCGTAGTGTGAACAAAAGGCAAGAAAAAAAAAATATTCTCATTTATCACTATAGGTCTGCCTTATGTTTTCCTATATTTTCTGAGTTAATGTCCTAAGGCTGTTGTAACAATGTACCAGAAACTGGGCAATTTAAAACAATGGAAATGTGTTTTCTTACTGTTCTGGTAGGTACAAGTGTAAAAACAAGGTTTCAGAAGGACCACGCTCCCTCTGAAGGGTCTAGAGAAGACTCTGTTCCATGACTCTCTCCTCGCTTCTGGTGGGTGCCAGCAAACCTTGGTGTTCCTTGGTTTGCACATGTTATTTCAATTGTTGCTTCCGTGAACACTTGCCGTTTCTCCCTGTATCTATGTATCCACGTCTTCACCCATCTTCTTATAAAGACATCAGTCAATGGACTTATGAGTGATCTTATTTCAGTATAACCTCATGTTAACTTTATTACATCTACAAACATTCAATTTTCAAATAAGTTTACATTCATGGGTTTATGGTAGACATGTGTTTTAGTCATATGTATGTAAAGGAGACTTTATTAAGTGGTATTAACTCACAAGATCACAAGGTGCCACAATAGGCCGTCTGCAAGTTGAGGAGCAAGGAAGCCAGTCCGAGTCCCAAAGCTGAGGAACCCGGAGTCTGATGTTTGAGGGCAGAAAACATCCAGCATCTGAGAAAGATGTAGGCTGAGAGGCTAAGACAGTCTAGCCTTTTTACATTTTTTTTGCTTGCTTTATATCCTGGCCAAACTGGCAGCTGATTAGATGGTGCCCACCCAGATTAAGGGTGGTCTGCCTTTCCCAGCACACTGACTCAAATGTTAATCTCCTCTGCTAACACCCTCATAGACACACCCAGGATCAATACCTTACATCCTTCAATCAATCAAGTTGACTCTCAGTACTAATAATCACGGCATGAAACTATGAAAATGAACAATCACAGGCTCTTGATGGACAAGTTTTGGAGGACACTATTCGACCCACTACTGTCTACCTTGTGGCTACCCTAAAATCAGGATCTTTCCACAAGCAATATAAATGTACTTTACCCCAATAATCCACAAATCTTGTTTTAAACTTTTATTTTATGTTCAGGGGTAAATTTGCAGGTTTGTCACACCTGTAAACTTTTTCATGGGGATTTCTTGTACATATCACCCCGGTATTAAGCCTAGTAGTCATTAGTTGTTTTTCCTGATACTCTCCCTTCTCCCACCCTCCACCCCCTGGAAAGCCACAGTGTGTATCATTCACGTGTATGTGTCCATGTGTTCTCATCATTTAGCTCCCACTTACAAGTAATAACATGCAAAATTGATTTTCTGTTGCTGTGTTAGTTTTCTAAGGTTAATGACCTCCACTTCTATCCATGTCCCAGAAAAGGATATGATCTCATTCTTTTTTTATGGCTGCCTAGTATTCCACGGTGTATACGTACTCTGTTTTCTTTATCCAGTTTATTATTCATGGACATTTAGGTTGAAGTTTAATCCATTTTAATACCAACTGTAAGTCTACAATGTAATCTAAATGACATCAAATCAATAAGTCCAAAGTATTACCTAAGTCATCTAAATTAGGTATGAATGATACTCTGGCAAAATTTCTCTCCATGTGTGAACCTTTGATGCTAGAACATAAGTTATTTTCTTCTGACATTTTATGGTGGGATACGCATGGATGTCCTTATTTAAAAACAAAACAAAAACAAAAACAAACAAACAAAAAACATGAAACAAAGGAGCCACTGGCCTTCAACAAGTCCAAATGTCATCAAGGAAAACTCTATTGCCTCAAGTCATAGGAAGTAATTCTTTCTGGCTTGATGTTCAGAACTCTGAACCCTCTTTGGTGACTTCTGAGTCAGAGACTCCACGTTCTCCACGAATGGTGGCAGCTCCATTTCATCTATGTGCAGTCGCTTCCATGTTATTTTCTCAAGTTTCTGCTCCACTCTAAATGCCAGCCCTTGTTAAATAGACTAATTGACATCTCCTTTTAAATATTGCCAAACCATCACAATGTACACAAGTTTTAATTGCTGGGTTTTAGACTTAAAACAATTAATGATACACAAATTATCAACATATGCCAAGTAGGTATCTTAAAGAAATTTCTAATATCCATTGATTCTTCCCTACTATATTACATTTATGATAAAGTTATGTTGGTCGTCATCTAGCTATTTCAAAATAAATCATGTCTATCTCTATCATCACAAAACTAGTCTAATATTCTATCTGATAAGTCTTCTTAATTACTTTTGAACTAATTTGCCTTCATCTGCATAGTAAATAGAATAATTGTATTCTCACAATTAATGTCCATTATGTTACCTTCATGCTTAAAAAACTTTAGTGACTTTCAATTACTGTCTTCTCTCTCTCTCTCTTTCTGTATCCCCGCCCCCACTCTCTCATCTACCTGTAACAAGTTCTGCCTACTTTTCCTATCTAATACTATACACTTTTCTAATAATTTTCAGTCTTCTAGCTGTTTGTTTCCTCCTGCTGTCTTATTTCTCTTTCTAATATCCCTATGCTTATTTCTGAAAGGCTCATTCTTTCCCCATTCACCTAATTAACTTCTACAATATCTCATTTCAAGTTACGTCTTCTGAGGAGAACCCTCTGAGATTACAGGGGGCATGTATTTTGGTTCACTGATCCCCAGCACTGAGTGCCTTACATGAAATGGAGTTTCTACAAATGCTGGACCAATGCCACAGAGTGAATAAACATGGATGAGAGATTACATATTATCTGCTTGACTTCAAAGTCTGGGGGAAATTATAAGGAGATAGATTTAGAGTTAATATAGAAAGAATGTTCTAACATACACTCTTGTTTATAAATAAAATATGCATCCATGAGGGTCAAATGTTCATCAGAACAATTAGTAATTTCACTGTTTATGATGTGGCAAGTGATTCTAAACATTAGCTCTTCTACTACTGCCAACAACTGTTCATGGAAGACATAATTAATCTCAGGATTTTTCAGATAAAAAATTGGCTCCTGTAATAAGCAAAAGTGTAGGAGTGACTTTCCATAAATATTGCCTTTGTGTAGTCTTCTCCCTGTGAATGTGAGTGAAACCTACTAATATGATGAGATATAACTCCCGTGATTACATTAAATTGTTATATAAAAAAGAGGCTCCTCTGGCTGGACCTAATCTAATCACATACCTTTTTTTTTTTTTTAGCAGAAAATTTTGTCCAGCTGGTGAACATAGGGGGAAGTCTTTGTTTGATGGTATTAAAGATGGGGGGCAGTACATGAGAAGGCACACAGGTTGCCTCTAGCAACAAAGAGTAACCTGTGATTAACACCCAGCAAGGAAATATGCATGTTCAATCTACATGTAAGGAACTGGATTCTATCCACAACTTGAATAAGCTCATAACAAATTCCTCCTCAGAGCCTCCAGACAAGATCTGTCTGGCCAACAACCAATTTTAGTCTGGTAAGACGCTTAGGAGAAAAACAATCAAGCCCACTTACATTTCTAATATATAAAACTGTGAGCTAATAAACTGATGATGTTTTAGCTGTTAAATATGCTTAAATATGCAGAAATTGAAATCTGCTGAAGGATAGGTGACTCCCCAAATATTTTTCATCTAAAATGTGACAACAGAAAGACTAAAGCCCAAGACATTTCTAGCTTCAAATCTCAATTTTTTTTCACTCCATTACCTCTGACTATAATTCTAATAAAATCTACTTTTATTTATTTTAGTAGAATTGTGTTATATAACCAACTGAATATTTCTAAGAATCTCAGAGATTTTTAAAATTATATTAATTAAAAATTATAAATGTAGAAACATAAAGTAAGTAAACATGAACATTCTGTAAAGCGGGCTAGTATTGTATTGGCTACAGGAATGCTAAAGCATTTTCTCTTTAACATGTTTTTAAATGTATTGTGACCCAAGCTTGATATCAAAATGCATTCAAATGGTATATATATTGCACTAGCTGTGAATAACCATTGTATTTTGATTTTAAATGAGAATAGAATAGTGTGGAGGGATTAATTAGCGATTATTTTAAAAGCTTCACTACCTTTATGCTCATCAATATGATGTACGGTTCTGCCAGCAGAAAAATATTAGGATATTCAAACTGCATAATTCAAGTTGTTCAACAATTTCATATAGGACTGATATAGAAATTTCTCATCTGATAAATAACATTGAATAAATTGCCTAGGCACAGTCTGTGAGTTTTCATCTTCCTTTGGAACATTAAATATTGGTTATTGCCATAGGAAGAATTTAACACTAGATGGAGTCATATTCTGATCCATGGTGACAATCTCTAAATTTATCATTCTTTCCTACACTTGTTCTGTGTACTATTATTACGCAGACAATGCTATTTACACCAGCTGCATTCTCTTGTTCAGTACAACTAAGACATTTATCCTTCAGCTCATCCACCTGATCTGCTATACTGTCCCTCCCATTCTCATTGGAAACAAACTATATGTCATAATTTTGTCTCTTGTGTCAGTTGATTGTTTGAAAACATCACCCTGTCATTATCAATCTCTCTGTTCAATGCCCTAGCAATGCAGTTAACAGAAAACTTCCCCAGAAGGGCCTCTTGCTTTTCACTAGCTTTACTATCAAAACAGTTTTAACTCATATGCATTTTTCAAATTTCTGCATGATTGCTGTTTACCTACTCTGCAATTCAAGAGGAACTACGAAAATATATATAAACATTTGGTTTTTAAATGATTACAGCATAATTTTGTTATTAGAAATTATAAAGGAAGATTATTCTTAAAGACTGAAAAAATAAAAGACAAAATTTGAAGGAAAGAGGGAAAGTTACATGAGCCAATCACTCAATTATCTGTTGAAAGCTGTCATAATCAAAATCATTTTCTCCACATATGTTAAAGAGAAGGAGATCAGCATTTGTTCAGGAGCTAGGGCAGTAGACAGAGGGTTGTAATGATCTCAGAATCTTAAAAATAAATAAGTAGATCCAATGTGGTAGCTATACAAACATATTTATAGATAAATAAAGAAACTATACTACTGTATTAGAAAAATATTCAAAAACAGAATGGCATACATATTCAGATGCAAAGGAAAATACATTGTCACAATTGGAGAAGGTAGGAAAGAAGCACCCGTGATATTTCAAGCATGGCTTTTCCAATCAACATTGATAGATGTGATTAGGGTTCCACTCTCCAAATTGTTCACAGTGAGGGTAAGAAAGTAAACAAGAATCAAAGAGCCTTGTCTGTGATAAAGATTTATTTTCCCTTGGGAAAAGGGAAAATAACTGGAATTTATTAGGCAAAAAAAGTATGGTTTTTTGTGTGTTTGTTTTAGAAAATGAATAGATGTGGTAGGGGTTAATGTAAATCCAAAAAGGATATTGTTGACATGATAAGTCTTTTTAAAACACTGTTGGGTTGTATTGAAATGGTGAGCTCAGGCAGTTGCCAGGGAAATGGAGATGGAATTACAAGACATTATTTTAGGAAAATTGGATATAGCATGTAAGAATTCATAGATTACTCAAACTTTTCTTTTTTTTTTTTTTTGAGACGGAGTCTCGCTCTGTCGCCCAAGCTGGAGTGCAGTGGCCGGATCTCAGCTCACTGCAAGCTCCGCCTCCCAGGTTCACGCCATTCTCCTGCCTCAGCCTCCCGAGTAGCTGGGACTACAGGCGCCCGCCACCTCGCCCGGCTAGTTTTTTGTACTTTTTAGTAGAGACGGGGTTTCACTGTGTTAGCCAGGATGGTCTCGATCTCCTGACCTTGTGATCCGCCCGCCTCGGCCTCCCAAAGTGCTGGGATTACAGGCTTGAGCCACCGCGCCCGGCCTACTCAGACTTTTCTAAACTGTGCCGCTGAAAAGATAAAGATGAGGATATGAGATACAAAACAATTGGCCCGGCGCAATGGCTCAAGCCTGTAATCCCAGCACTTTGGGAGGCCGAGACGGGCCGATCACGAGGTCAGGAGATCGAGACCATCCTGGCTAACACTGTGAAACCCCGTCTCTACTAAAAAATACAAAAAACTAGCCGGGCGAGGTGGTGGGCGCCTGTAGTCCCAGCTACTCGGGAGGCTGAGGCAGGAGAATGGCGTGAACCCGGGAGGCGGAGCTTGCAGTGAGCTGAGATCCGGCCACTGCACTCCAGCCCCGGGGACAGAGTGAGACTCCGTCTCAAAAAAATAAATAAATAAAAATAAAAAAACAAAACAATTAATATTAACTACTTAAGTGAATATTTGCTTACAATTATAGTCATTTTAAGTTTAGTAACTATATTTACTAGGATTGTTGTAAATAAATTCATTTTTGATTGGAATTAACATTTAATCTGTATTTGACAGGGTTCTTCTGAGAAACAGAACCAATAGGATACACACACATACACACATACACATACACAAATATATATATATACACACACATATACATATATTTATACAGAGAGAGAGAGATGGGAATTTTGTGTTGCAAGGAATTATCTCATGCAATTCCAGAGGATGAGAAGTCTAGACCAGGACAGCCAGTGTCATAAGTTGCAATCCAAGTCCAAGTCACAAGGTAGGAGAAAATCAATGTTCCAGCTTTCAGACAGGCAGGTAGAATTAATTATCTTTACCTTTTTGTTTGGTTCATGTCTTCAATATGTTGGATGATGTGCATTAACATTGGGGAGGATAATATGCTTTACTCAGTTTGTGGATTTGAAAGTTAATTCTCACCCGGAAACACTTTCACATACACACCCAGAAATAGCTGTTAACCAGACATTTAAACACCCTGAGGTCCAGTCACGTGAACACATGCAATGATTAATTATGTGGCCTTATTTTACTTTTTGAGTAAACTAATAAAAAACAATAATTATTTCATAATAGTTGCATATAGATAATGAAATACTTCCCCTAAATTCACTGCATTACCACATCAAGCAATTCTTAATACAATGTATTTACCTTAATATTAAAATCAATGAGATTTTATATTGGGAAAATTATTCTCACTGAAATGTTAATTAACAATTGCTTTGAGAATATATAATAGATATCTGAAAGTAAAGCTAAGAAATGACTTTGCATGTCTTTTGAGAATAATATTATATTGTCTATACTATATCAACTATGATTTCAAATGACAGCCCCAATAAAACGAAATTTTTTCTTCTAATCCTTGAAATAATTTAGACCCCATTTGTTTCTCTCCACCTCTCTTGCTAAACTCGAATTATATAACCAAAAGCTACTAAAGTACAACCTTGATCTGGCTGCCTCTTATTTCTATTCTGTAACTAATAGAGCCTCAGTTTCCCATTACTCCTGATAACATGAACAGTATTCAATTCTAGGAATAACCTGAACTATGATTGACCTTTACCAATCTGTTATCTCCCTGCAGAATACACATTTTAAAGCTGTTCTTTCACACTGTAATGTTTTAATGAAAGGCTTGACATAATTACTTTATTTTATGTTTTCCTTCCACAAAACCCATTATTGGTAGGACAAGTTTTGACTTACTTTTCCAGTATTAATCAGAAATAAGAAATGTGGATTCTACTTTACTTTGGATAAACAGAGAACTATTGAAAGTCTCTGAGCTAGGAAGTAGATTTATAGGAACTGCCTCTATAAGATGATTGATTTGAAAAATTTGGAAACATATGTTAAGTTGAAGAAAACAAAAGAAGAGTTTCTTAGATTATTTTAAATATAAATGAAGGCCTGGTCTGGACCTATGCCAGTGAAAACAGAAAGGAAAAAAGTTAGCTAAAGCAGCAGACTTATAAAAGTAGTAGAAATTGAACTTACCTCTACAGTTTTGAGCCTGGATAATTTACATAGGGAGGAAAGTTTAGAAAAGGAAGAGGGAAATTTACTTTTTGAGTCAGGAGAATTAGATGTTGGTTAGAAGGAGTGATGGAGAAAAACTTAATTTTAAACTTAAAAGTAGTAAAAGAATATGGAATTTCAAGTAAGTCATCAAAAAGAAGATCTGACGAGTAGAAGAAGGAAATGACTTCAAATGAATTTTCGTGAGTTACCTATATAGACAGGATGTGTAGTCAAGAAATTCCTGAAGAAGTTAGGAGTGAACAGAGTGAAACAGGGAGAGAAAAAAAGGCCTAGGAGTAGGCTAAGATGACAGCAAGAAACAGATTTTTTTGTTGCTGAAAGAAACTTGAATAAAATCAATTATATTTCAACAAATGTAATGTGCTATCAATGATAGGATTCACCATGATTTTATGTACCATGGAGGATGAAGAAAGATTCTGAGACCAAGATGTGTATATTATAATCAAGGAAACTTAGCATGTTTAGGATACACAAAGGGGAGGAGCCAAGAATGGATTCTAATTATATATTTTTTAAATTTTTAATTTTTTTAAAATTTTTTTGAGATAAGAGCTTTCTCTGTCACTCAGGAAGGATTGTAGTGGTATTATGTTGACTCATTACAACCTCTGCCTCCCAGGCTCAAACGATCCTCCCACCTCAGCTTTCTGACTAGCTGGAACTACAGCTGCATGCCACCATAATCATCTAATTTTTAATTTTTTGTGTAGGGACCAGGTCTTACTATATTGCCCAGGCTGGTCTCCAATTCATGGGCTCAGGCAATCCTCCAGAAATAATTCATTATTGGGTATCAAGCACTGAATCTATGCTTCTATTCAAAAAATAAAAAAAAAAAAAAAACAGCATAAAACTCTAAATTACATGGTTCTAGTCTCACTCATTTATCATAGTGCTGGGTGAGAAAGGCTATTTTGAGAAAAAAGAAATTTAAGAAACAAAGACGATATACACAAAATTACTTTATACTAATCTAGAATATTCACTTAATATGGAGAGACCAATTAACACCAGTGTATTAGTCTGTCTTCATGCTGCTGATAAAAACATACCAGAGACTGGGAAGAAATATAGGTTTAATTGGACTTACAGTTCCACATGGTTGGGAAGGCCTCAGAATCATTGTAGGAGGTGAAAGGTACCTCTTACATGGCAGCAGCAAGAGAAAATGAGAAAGATGCCAAAACAGAAACCCTTGAGAAAACCATCAAATCTTGTGAGATGTATTCACTGCCACAAGAATAGTATGGCAGAAACCATCCCCATGATTCAGTGATCTCCCACCGGTCCCTCCCACAACACGTGGGAATTATGGGAATACAATTCAAGATGATATTTGGGTGGGGACACACAGCCAAATCATATCATTCTGCCCCAGACCCTTGTCCTCACATTTCAAAATCAATCATGCCTTCCCAACAGTCTCCCAAAGTCTTAACTCATTTCAGCATTAACCCATAGTCCATAGTCCAAAGTCTTGTCTGAAGCAAGGCAAGTCCCTTCTGCCTATGAATCTGTAAAATCAAAAGGAAGCTAGTTACTTCCTAGATACAAGGGGGTTACAGGCATTGGGTAAAGACAGCGGTTCCAAATGGGATAAATTGGCCAAAACAAAGGAGTTACAAGGTCCATGCAAGTCCAAAATCCAGCGGGGCAGTAAAATTCTAAAGCTCCAAAGTGATCTCCTTTGACTCCATGTCTCACATCCAGGTCATGCAGATGCAAGAGATACGTTCACTTTGTCTTGGGCAGCTCTGCCCCTGTGGCTTTGCAGGGTATAGCCTGCCTCCTGGCTGCTTTCACAGGCTGGCGTTGAGTGTCTGAGGCTTTTCCAGGTGCACTGTGCAAGCTGTCAGTGGATCTAACATTATGGGGTCTGGAGGACAGTGGCTTTCTTCTGACAGCTCTACTAGGGGTGTCCCAGTAGGGACTCTGTGTGGGGGCTCCCATGCCACATATCCCTTCCACAATACCTTAGCAGAGGTTCTCCATGAGGGCCCCATCACTGCAACAAGCTTTTCCCTGGGCATCCAGGCATTTCCATACATCTGCTGGACCAGATGGAACAAATGACACCAAGTCCCTAGGCTTCACACAGCATGGGGACCCTGGGTCCAGCCCATGAGACCATTTTTTCCTTCTAGGAGTCTGAGCCTGTGTTGAGAGGGGTGGCCATGAGACCTATGACATGCCCTGGAGATAATTTCTCCATTGTCTTGGGAACTAACATTCTGCTCCTTGTTACTTATGCAAATTTTTTGCAGCCAGCTTGAATTTCTCCTCAAAAAATGGGGTTTTCTCTCTGCATCAGCAGGCTGCAAATTTTCTGAACTTTTATGCTCTCTTTCCCTTTTAAAACAGAGTGCTTTTAAGAGCACCCAACTCACTGCTTGAATGTTTCGCTGCTTAGAAATTGCTTCCATCAGATACCCTTAATCATCTCTCTCAAGTTCAAAGTTCCACAAATCTCTAGGGCAGGGACAAAATACCACCAGTCTTTTTGCTAAAATGTAACAAGAGTCACCTTTGTTCCAGTTGCCAACAAGTTCCTCATCTCCATCTGAGATCACCTCAGCCTGGACCTTAACGTTCATATCGCTATCACCATTTTTGTCAAAGCCAATCAGCAAGTATCTAGAAGGTTCCAAACTTTCCCACATTTTTCTGTCCTCTTCTGAGCTCTCCAAATTGTTCCAACCTCTGCCTGAAACCCAGTTCCAAAGTCGCCTCCACATTTTTGGGTATATTTTCAGTAGTGCCCCACTCTACTGGTACCTCCCACAATACGTGGGAATTAATAGGAGTACAATTCAAGATGAGATTTGGGGGGGGACTCACAGACAAATCATATCAACCAGTATTATCAGTAGTAACCTTATTGGAAAATTGGTTTAGCAGAAAAAAAATATAATGGCATGCCAGATCAATGTCTTTTGTTTTTCTGTCACGTTGCTGGCCAAGACCATGAAAAGTTGTTCCAGACCTTATGTAAACTATGTGCTCCTCATAAATTTGTTTATCTTCGTGAAGTTTAGTGTAGTGTTCATTGTAAAACCAACACTATTAGCATTAACGCCCTGTACATTAGTTTTACTGATAGACAGTAATAGATAGAGCAAACACGGATGATATTTGGTACCAAACATCATTAAAATCTCACTTAAGGTGAGTTTTCAGTAGATTTTCTAATAGATAAAGCCATCTATTCCTGGAATTTATGAAGAAATTGGGCTTATTGACATTTCCATCACTTGCTTGATTTCCAGGGTTTTAAGAAAGGCTGTGGAATTAGGATAATTGGGTCTGAGAAGTTAATCTTGTTCTTTTGTTAAAGGTGTTTGACAGTGATGTGTTCGCAAATGATTAACAATCATTTATCTGACAGTGAATTAAAACCCCTGATTCATAGTTTTCTTTCTCACGTCCAAGGAGCACATATTTTGACTATAGCTGATATTAAGCTACCAATGTGATAGTACCAATTGTCTCCCAAAACCTTTGAACATTTTACAATTGGCCCTTGAGAGTGGGTGTTAACTGGACCCAGCACATCACTTTGTCAATTCCTGTTGATGTATCAAAGCAATATAATTTAGTAGAAAAAGTTCTGGATTTGGAATTGGGAAATCTGGACACTTACCTTATCTTTACACCAGTCTTTTAAAATTTGTTGACCAAGAACTATTCTATTTCCTTTAGCCTTCCCAGTATCAACCACATTTCCTGGTACCTGAGATATTCACAAGAAGATGGTAGAAAGATAACACAGATCTAATCTTGTTATTTTACATTTGGCATGAAAAATATTTCATGGTAATTTTACTTGCATATTAATAAAGTAATGCAGTAATATAGTTAAATATTCTTTTAAATTTACCTCAACATATGTATTGTAATTACATTTATTTGCATATTTAGGAAGGTAAAATTTAATAAGTGGTTTATAGAGGTTTTGAACATTAACACGTGATTAAGTGTTGTTCTGCCCTTCATGGTGTTGATCTATGGACTGATTCTTTTCTCTTTCTATAGGTCTACATCATGCATTCTCAAGAGTTTCTTGGATCTTATTATTTTTATGTATTAGACACAGGTACATAAAACATATATATTTGGGTATAAAATTTGATGATGAGGAGTGATTAGAAAAAAATATTTTAAAAGGCTATGTACAGGAGCAATAAGAAAAAATAAAGGTTGAAGAACAGTGGTCTTGATCAATGCTGTCTAATACAACTTTCTGTTATGGTGGGTATATTCTGTTGTGTGCTTTGTAGTTCTTTGTCCATTGAGCAGTTGAAATGGTTAGTCTGACGAAATAACTGAATTTTAAATTCAATTTACTTTTAATTAAATTTAAGTATCTATGTGTGTGCTGAACAATTGTAGTATTGGACAGCACAGTTCTAAATTATAGTGAAAAAGATCATATTTAATGGGGTAAGGTCAATTATAAAACAAATCATTTAAGCAATCAGTTAATACTTGTTACCATCTACATTCTTTTTTCTTATAGTAAAATATTTGATACCAGGGGCTTTATGATTCTATACCCTATGGATTTACCTTTAGTTCAAAAAGAACAATGAGGGTTCTGTGTTATCCACAACAAACTAATCATAAATTTAAGGGCAATCCATTAGTTTGGAAGTCCTGTGCCATCTTTCCCTAGGAAATTGAAAACGTGGATATGAAGGAATCTAAAATATTCTCCTCCCATCACTTGGCCTGTTAGCTGGGAATCAACACATTAATTCAAATGTAAAGAAGAAGACATTCTCAAATCCTGTCTTTTATTGTTAATTTTCATATAATCCTCTATTAGAATACACTCAGAAATCATAGACCACAAGTTACATTTTTATTATTTCACTTTTTATGGGTTAATTTTATTGCACATGTTCCAAGTTGGGACATCAATTATCTTTACTTACCACATTCCTAGATAATAATAACAGTGTGTGACCATTTTAAACATCATGACAATTAGTCTTATAGCAATAATATGTAAAGTAGATACTATGACTGCTTTACGGATTTGTTGTAGCGAAATTAAGGTCACATGAACTAATAAGTAGCAAAAGCCAAGTTCTTAATCAGGTTTACTTGACTCCATATTTGAGCTCATAACCACAACTATATAGTGTTACACATCACATGAGTAAAATTAAAGTGCCCTACTTAGAATGATCTTACATGTACACATATGTCCATATGCATATGCTGTAGTCTGAATGTCCCCCAAAATTCATGTGTTAAAACTTAATCTCCATTGTGGTGATTTGGGGGGAAGTGATTAAATCATGAGGGCTCTGCCCTCATGAATGAATTAGTGCCTTATGAAAGGGCTGGAAGGTAGGCCTTTCTTATTTGCCTTTCCATCCCTTCTATTATGTGAGAACACAGAGTTCTTCCCCTCTCTAGGATGCAGCAACAAGGCATCATCTTGAAAATACAGAGCAGCATTTACCAGGCACCAAATCTGTCAGCACCTTGATCTTGGGCTTTATAGCCTCCAGAATTGGGAGAAATAAATTTACTTTATGTAAAAATCAACTAGGCTTAAGATATCATTATAGCAGTACAAACAGACTAAGACATTATATATTAGGAGAAAAAAAGGGAAAACTTGCTTCATAATCTAAGCTTTTAAGCATATTAAATACAACTCTATATGTTAAAAACTATTTTGAATCAGTGTCTTACTGCCAGCAACTTTTTAATGATAAGCTTATTTTCCCTGTAAATTTGTACTATAAAAGAACACTGCTATACAGAAATAAAATGTATTAGAGTCACAGTACACAAAATCTGAAAGACCATGTAATGAAATTTGGGGTATTTTTGTTATAGTAAATTTTTAATAAAAATTATTATGTATCTGGTTGGATCTATAAAAATTACCTGTGGAATTGATAATTATCTAATGACTAATGAAATTTATGTATCCAATCTAGCTTTTCAAAATGAAGTAATGGATTTTCATTGTATTTATAGTGAACTGCTCAAGCAAAAATTAATTCAATATGAATGCATTGGATCAATGCAGCAGAAATAAGGCCAGATCTCAAAAGTATAGCAAAATGTTTTTAATTACAATATGTTAATCATCAAGAATAATGACAGAATTTGTGTTATGAATAGAATATATAATTGGTAAGAGTTGAGAAGTAGGTAAAATTAAGCCTGCACCTTAAATTCTATATGTCACATATTTTTTCTAAACTGTTTCTTAATATTGAACTCTCAGTACAGATTACAATTTACCATGGAGCTGCAGCTCCTCCTAGTTGCTTAGGGTTCATTTTAAAATGCAAAAAAATGTATCATAGGTATTGAGTTAACACTAACCAAGTCAAGCATTAAACAAAAATGTTGTAAGTGGAGCATAAGGAAACAAAGTGAATGAATTTCAGTTCTACAAATCCACAGGAAGTTTATTTTTAATTAATCCACAGAAAAAGTTATGGAAAGATAACATCTACTAATTCTGATAGCATTTATTTAATAAAATAAAGTCACATAAGCAGTAATTTGATATATATTATCAAATAATAGCTCTGTGTGTGTGTGCGTGTGTGTGTGTGTAGAGAAACAGAAAGAGAGGAAGACTCACTATATTATAGCCATATTGTTACATATCATTTAGTCTAACAAAACATTTAATTTCCAAATGAAAATATTTAATGACAGAAATTTCAATCAGATCAGCAAGCCTGCAAATGCCGTGTGTACTGTTTTACTCTCATTTAACCAGCATCCTTAGGCAAAAGAATATATAGAGAACCAGATATCACTTGAAATGCTAGCCTTATAAACTTCTGGTCCTGAGTCTTCAGACACTAGGAATTAATGTAAAAAGCATTGCACATCAGCATTAAGTTTGGCAAAATATATCTTATTTTCTTGATCTGATAAGTCAGTTCTCAATCTTTGGGCTCATCAATTTAATTTTATTTCAATAAGAAATTGGATAAGATAGGGGAACCTATTATATCATCAGCTTGCTCAGAATTTCTTTTGACTGGAACCATTTCAGAAGAGTTAAAAACACCATGTCTTTATGTTTTCTCCTCTTTTTCAAAAATTGATTTAACAGTGATGTGTGAATCACTTAACTCATGGTGTCAAAAAGACAGGATCCAAACTGTCATATTCTGAGAAAGCCACAAAAAGGTATTCTCAGATTTATGGTCTCAGAGGACACATTAGCTCAGAGGCTTTCTTTCCTGCAAAATAAAACCCATGAAATATATTAAAAACACTACCAGCCTAAACAAGAAAGGGAATACTTCAGTTTGAATGTTATAGTCAAAAAAAAAAAAAAAAAAAAACCCTGCTAGGTTAAGTCTTAGTGCAGTTATTGATACAAGTAAATAGATTACTAAATAAAAAAGATCACTAGTATTATGGGTGAAAATTTAATTATTTTCATATTTCTGAAATAGTACAAGGTAAAGTAATATTTTTTTGGAAAATGACATGAGTTGCAGACAAAAATTTAAGTGATATATAGATGAATAAAATGAAACAGTGCTTAATATAAAGTTCTGTATTTGATTTTTATGTTTCTAAAAATATAATTTAAATTATATCAATATTCAGTCATTTCATGTGAATTTAAGTAAAGTATAAGATAATTCTGTATGACAGAATTGACAATTAGCTATTTGAATTTTAAGCTATAGAATTATTTATTCATTCAGAAATTATAATGTTTTGTACATGTGTTTGGCACAAAGATAAAAGTCCTTGCCTTCAAGGAGTGCCCACATTAGTGAAAGAATTGAACAGAAAAAATAAAAATGAGAGAGCAAAAGTGAGAAAGAGAAAGAATGTGGAGGAGAGGGGAGTGAAAGAGATAAATTGTTTTAAAAAATTAAAGAAAGTCTGTCAGATGCAAGGCCAGACATAATAAATCCCAAACATGCATAAATGTCTTTAAATTGCTCTCTAAAAGTCAAAGTCTATTGGAACAGATTCAGAGCCAAATCCCAAACTATGCTATATTTATGAAACACATATAAAACTAAATGGCACAGGAACACTAAAAATAAAAGACTAAGCAATAATACATTAATATATTTGAACAAAAGAAGCAGAAATAGTAACATTACTGTAAGAATCAGTGTGATTCTTTTAAAACAAATTGGTTATATATAAAGGACACAAAAATATTCATTGCTTTTTTCTTTTTAAAAAGTTCATGTAAATGTAGGGGATATCAGTGCAGTTCTATTATTGCATACATTGCATAGTGGTGAAGTCTGTACTTTTAGTGTAGTCATCATTTGAATAGTGTACATTGTTCTCATTGCATAATTTCTTATCCCTCACTCTCCTCCCACTCTCCCACCCTTCCTAGTCTTCAAATCTATTCTTTTTCAGATAGTTTGCTGTTTGCATATAGAAATGCTACTGATTTTTTGTAAGTTGATTTTGTATCCTGCAGTGTACTAAACTCATATGTTGGTTCCAAAAGTTTTTTTGGTGGACTCATATATATATATATATATATATATATGACAATTCAACTTACTCTTTTTTCATTTTGATACTTTTTATTTCTTTCTCTTACCAAATTGCTCTGACTAGAACTGTCAGTACTGTTTTGAATAGGAGTGGTGAAAGTGGACTTCCTCATCTTGTTTCAGTTCTTAGGGGAAAGGATTTCAATCTCCCCCCCCCCCTTTCATATGTTGTTAGCTATGGCTTTGTCATATATGGCCTTTATTTTGCTGAAGTGTGTTTCTTCTATGCCTAGCTTATTGAGGATTTTTATTATGAAGATATGTCAAATATCATTAAGTGCTTTTTAAGCATCTAGAGTCTAACACATTAAAATATAATTTTCTCGTTAAAAACCATACATGTGCAAGATAGAAAAATGGAAATTGCAGAAAAACAAAAAAAGTAAAGATTACAAAATGCCTACCACAAAAAGTGAACAATAACAATTGTATAGTGCTATAACATGTTAAAGATGGATTTATTATTAGTTTTATGCAGTTCATAGGATTTGATCACATGAATTCTTATTTAGTAACAGTGTGTTCTGGAAATCCCCCATGCCATTCATTAAATGTCCACAGCATTTTTATAATAATGGTCAAACTTTTCATCAAGAGGATATACTATAATTAATGAGTCTCTAGTTTATACATTTATATATTTTCCAATTTCTTACTTTTTTTTAAACCACTGAAATAATCATCTTTCTAAGCACATTTCTAAAGTGAAATTTCACAGAAATCTGTGAAATTTTTATTATATTTGTCTTTTATCATATTTGAAGAGATTATTTACAGCATTTCCCTAAATTGCTCTCTAAATTATGACATTTTCTACATTTTGACAAGTTTTTACAAATTTTAGACCAATCGAGATTGTAAGCATGTGCTCATTTGACTGCATGGTCATCACTACTGGATATTGCTATTTTTAATAGAAATTTTTTGTGATTTTGTTATTAAAATATTGTAAAAATTATGCTTTACTGTTTTAATATGCATGTTACTGCCTGCCAGTGAGGTAAACACTAGTGAGCTAAAATACTCATTTGACATGAAAATTTTGCCTAGAAGAAATATTTCCCTGCATAAATTGTCTACAGAGATAGCCCCCCAAAATATATGTGTGTGTATATATAAAGATCTTCATTGTTTATATTGGTGAAATGTTGAAATAAATGACCATTATTTTGATAATAGTTAAATAGATTATTGTATACATTCTTCATGGAAGAATACATTGCCATATATTTATAGTGTATGTACATACATAAAATAAATCATAATATTTATGATACATATTTCTCATAGAAAAATGTATATATTTTGCAATAATTGAAATGGTATGACTGAAGACCATGTCACCAAATGAAAAAAAAAATGACACGTTATAATTGTTTAAGTATTTATATTTTACATTGAGAAAGTGCCAACGTATGTATGTATGTATGGAGGCATATGAAAAAATTAAAACATAAAATATTACAATTATGAGATTTGAGAGGTTATTTTTGTTTGCTTTTATTTTCTCAACTTAAAACATTTTAATATATTTTTACAATAAAAATGGAGGAAGGGGAGGCATTTGACCATTAGCCCAAAAGAAGTAGAGATGTCTTTTATACATCACTTATTTTTATTGCTATTATCATCATCATAATTTAGGCCTTACCAATTCACAGCTGAAGTGATAATACTCCCACATTACTTCACTCATTGTCTCTAGCCTTGGCACATAGTTTTCAATGTTGTTTCATTCTATTTGTATAGAATAAAATTTAAATTTGTTATAATATATATGCAATTGATTCAAATGTTTAGCAGTGAATATTCTCATAATTGACTCTCTGTGTCAAAACCCAGATCTATTAACCCAGTTAACAATAGCTTGATCTTCAAGAGGTTGTATATTATCCTGTGGCCATGTTTGCTATGTAAAATAAGGACACAACTGGTATCTAAGTCTGGTGCCATGCTTTCATCACCAGTGCTTATCTAGTACATAAGATTCAGTGAGTGTTGATAATAAAATAATTTTATTGTCATCTTGTAATTAAAATCTTGCCCCAAGTCTTTTTTTTTCTCAGCCACATTATGCTAATTAGTGACTGTATTATTCTATAACATTGTGAGGAATTGTCTGCTACACACACATATGCAGACACACACTACATACTTTCTCCTGTAATTTCAACAGCTCCCTCAACAACAACCTCTATTGCCTTTCTCCATCCGTATTAGGCACATGTTTCTAGTTCTCTAATACTCTGCTCAACCCCAAATTAATACTTAGGAATGTACCTATCCAGTGGTGTGATGGGGAAAGCTAATAGTGCTCATGAGAGCTGAATATTAATTTTTATAAACTTTGTGATTTTGTAGACATAATTTTGGGACATTGAAATAAAAAAATATGGGAGTACTACATCAGGGAATTAAACTATGTTATAAATACGCACTTGCTTCCTGATTTTTTTTCTTCCAGGAGCCAGTTAAACATTTACTAGGACAAAACTATAACTTTACATCTTTAAACTTCTTTGACTTCTGCATAACACACATTGGGCTACTCATTTTAAATCAGAAGATGTTACTTCAAAACTTATTTTCGCTATTATTTGATATTGGACTGTCTCTCAGTAGTACAACCGTCAGTTTGCCTTATCTATTTCCTGTGGTTAACATCAAGTTAAGAGGTTGGTTTTTGCATAAATCAAATTAGCAACTAAGAATTGTGTTTGTTAATCAAAACACACAATATAGAAAGTCCTGTAATTATCACTTAACATTTTATTTCAACTGGTCTTTAAAATTAAACATTATAGACATTTATTATTTTTAAAATGACACTCTAGAAACAATATTCTTTTATCAAACTATGAATTAGGTGCAGCTTATAAGCCATTGTCTATACCTTCGAATAAGTAAAATGTTATGCTATTGATTTAAGGATTAAAGCAAGCACATCCAGTAAGATGTTTTCTTAATTTTGGAAAATTAAATCTCAAATTAACTAGGTCATTGGATATTTTTAATCATGAATTTTTACTTCTCTGACAAAATTAACTTAGTCTTTAAAGTGTGCTTCCTACCTAAGTAAATTATGGAATTAGTCATATGGAGAAGAGTTGAAATTATATTAATTTCAAAATTTTCCATTTTTCATGCAGCTCTGTATTAAAAAAAGATCGACTAGAAATGAATTTACTATGAAGTTAATATGTTTAAAGTGGAACCTCTTTACATAGAAGGGATTGTTCTAACATATCGTGCCTTATTTTATATTTGTAATCCTGAGTGTTTTTTAAATTAAAGAATACTTCCAAAATTGTATAAGTTTCAGATTGCTTCTTGGTTCTAATAAAGACCATTTATTTTCTGCTCTGAGTGTTCTGGCTCACAGCTTGGTCTCAGTGACTGCTAGGTCTGCTTTGTTTTCTCAAAGGGTTTTTCCTGAATGTGTTCGATTGACTCATTGAATCTAAATCAATCTTTATGTCAGAATGTGGCTGTGCCTAACCTGGAGGGGATAAACAAAATCCTTAAATTTCATCAAGGCCCTGGTTTGGAACCCATTCAAATGAAGAATTAAAATTAGAGTTTTTCGTTGATCTCCGCTTACTTGGTAGAGTTGTCAGAAATAAGAGAAACATACATTGTAAAATGTCCCAAATTTTGTTCAAAGCCCCAGGATTCTGTAAAAGTGATTCCATTAGTTATCTTCTAATAACATAATTTTAGGCCATTCAATGTTACATTTTTTTAAATTATAAAAGAAACATTTCAGTGCTTATGATGTATTCTCCTTAGGTAGAAGTATAATTTTAACAAATAATGGCAATTAAAGGCTATTTCATTTCTAATTGTTATAAAATACAAAAAAATTACAAGCTACTTTGATTCAAAAAATTTAAACATGAGCTCACTGATATGAGAAACATTTTTATTGTTATATTTATCTTCAGAGGTAATAATAAAATTATGTAATGATTGTTTTGACCTATGTATAACCTCATGTTCCTATGCCTCACTTGATGACTCATACAGTCTGGATAGTCGCAGAAGAAATGTTGGGGCTGCTAAGAAGGGTGAGCAACAGCAACATCCAATGGCTAGTTACAGAACATTTCAATATTTTTACACTAGTCATGCCGGTACCTCCCACTGATTATTAGCCTCCTTTATATCAAGCAAAATTGTCCTAAAATTCACATTTTAAGCATGATTAAAATGTTTTCCTAGCTACACACAGGTTACCTACAACCAAATATTTTTACGAAATCATTATTCATTTAAAGAATCGTTTTGATGGCAAGCTGATTTTTAATCTTATTCAGTGTAGTCCTACTGAAATACTTTACCATGTAACGATTGTGATGTACATATAAGTGAAATGGTATTGTGGTATTGAAGTATAACAAATAAGGTATGCATACTCAGAAATAGAGTTATATGCATCAATGTTTATATGTAATAAGCCATAAAATTAATCCTAATGATCTCAATTCTCATTCTTATGAGTTGGAATGGGGAATGTGGCAGGGTCTACTGTTGGAGCTCAATGATGCACATAAGAATATTTGAGGCACTCATTCAGACAAGCTTAGAGCAATTGTCTCTAAATAGTGTCCTTTGAAATATTTTGATTGCAGTAACTTTGTGTAGACACATTTAATCCTCACATTAGCCCTATGAGATAGAAATCATTATAGTATATATGGTTAATAAGAGTTCATTTGTAGCTTCGTGAGATACAATGGATATCCAAAAATGCTACACACATTTAATATATGCATCTCGACTAATTTTGACATATGTATATATCCATGATACTATTACCAAAATCAAGATAATAAACATATTCATCACCTTCTAAATTTTTTTTTTTTTTTTTTTTTGAGACGGAGTCTCGCTCTGTCGCCCAGGCTGGAGTGCAGTGGCCGGATCTCAGCTCACTGCAAGCTCCGCCTCCCGGGTTTACGCCATTCTCTCGCCTCAGCCTCCCGAGTAGCTGGGACTACAGGCGCCCGCCACCTCGCCCCGCTAATTTTTTGTAGCTTTTTTTTTTTTTTTTTTTTTTTTTAGTAGAGACGGGGTTTCACCGTGTTAGCCAGGATGGTCTCGATCTCCTGACCTTGTGATCCGCCCGTCTCGGCCTCCCAAAGTGCTGGGATTGGCCGGGCGCGGTGGCTCAAGCCTGTAATCCCACCTTCTAAAATTTTCTAATATTCTTTGTGTGTGTGTGTGTGTTTGTGGTAAGAACATTTAACATGCAACCTATCCTAATATTCTAAAGTAAACAACACTATATTGGTAACTATGGGTACTATACTTAATAGCTTATCTCTAGAAATTATTCATCTTGCATAAATGAAATGTTATGCCCATTGAGCAACTACCCATTTTCTCCCACTCCCACACTCTAGAAACCACCATTCTATTCTGTGTCTATACATTTGATGACTAGATACCTCATACAAATAGAATCATGCAGAGTTTATTTTAATCATAACAGAACCTAGGAACTAAACAGTACTTTAAATAATGAGCCATTTTCTGCATTATAATGCAAGGGTTAGAATCATTTGTTTGAAGTAAAATTTCCTGATTGTATTAGTATTTATGTTAGTTGATAAATTATAGCCATGTACATGCATATGAATATGTGAAGTTCATAAGTTTTGATAATATTTTAACATGTTAATCAGAGTTAATACATAGGGTCCTCAAGTAATAAGTAATTGTTCATTAGAACAGAAGGCATACTCATCTATAAACTGTTACTTCTATTGTCTAATATCTTTCATTTTTAATCAATCCTCATATGCCTGTTTGTACTTAGATATATTCTGCATATCTTCACCTTGAACAACTTCTCACTTTCCAAAGCTCTCAACATAGTTGCCTAATTAAACACGTGCCTCATTTCACATAGCTTTCTTGACTCACTCATTTAGAGTGATCTAAAAACAATGAGTAACTAATATGAATCAGAATATTGTTTTTGCTTGTCTTAGCAATTTTGTGAAGGATATTTTGAATGTCTTCTTTAAAAGTTTTTTATAATGACATAGTAATTGTTCTTATGACTTTTACAATAAACTGTGAAGTCTTGTAACATCTGGCCACATTCCTGTGGTAACGAAGTCTAGGAGAGAAGACTTCATTTAATTGTGAATTGCTCCCGTTCTTTTCATAAAAGATGTAGGAAAGTATAAGGAGAAATAGATTTAAATGAACATCATTATCATCATCATTTTTGTCATCAAATATTTATTGATACTTGTCCTTTTTCAAACCTTTAAGGACTACCGTAATGAATTTTAAAAGCCTCTGTCCAAACCTGGGATATTTATAGACAGGAAAATAAAGGGTGAGTAAAAGTTCCTTGGAGAGCTTTTGAAAACAGATATAATATTCTAATAAATTCTTTCCAAACAATGGGAATATTAGCAAATGATTGTCAATCAAATGCCAAATCTGTGCTGGTTTAATCCAGTACTTGATATATACTGCCAATATATTTATTAAGGATATACATTTTCCTAGTAACTACTTCATACACTTTCAATATTTTTTCTTTAAGTTTTTTGAAAAAAATATTTTAAAAGTGTTCCTATGGAAAAGATTAATTTCCAGGGAACTTTTTCATAGGTTAGGCTTCCTAAGAAAGAGACTGAAATTTACATGTAGGTGGGTTATCGGTGACTACTTTCAACAGTAATGCCTGTGAGGGTAAAGAGAAGTAGGACTGGGAAAGCAAGATGGTGAACTAAGTTGTAGTTATAACAGAAGCCTCAGTTGATCCCTCCAGGAATTATGAAATGGGGATGGCCCCTTCATAGTTGATCCATACTGAGTCGCCTTCACTCATTGCACAGCAGAGGGGAGGCCTAAACTTGGGCAAGGCAGACCCCTTTGGCCCTGCGATGTTCAATTCCTGGGGAAAAATTTCACTCTGAATTTGGTAGGAAACTCCTCTACCTGTGGAGGTTCTGCTGCTACTGTTCTGAATGGGGACGTGGAATGCTCATTACTTTATCTACTATAGTCAACCCTTTGTGCTGTTCAGATCTGCCTGCTTTCTAAAATAAGTACACCTAATCTCGAAACAGATAACCAAAATTCTAATTTGCCTCTTCCTGGGTAAATGGACAAGATCACTTTCAGGGATTACTGGGAAGAACTCCAGTTTCTTTCACCAAAGTTGATCTTGGTACTAAGCTTCTGATACTTCTCTTTCTCCTCTCCTGTGCAAATTATATTACCCTCATCTTTGGATAGAAAATATGCTGGCCTACTGGATTACCTGATGAATTAATCTAGAAACTCATGCCTGAGAGTTGATCTCCTAGTAAGGCTGTGGCTTTTTTGTTTGTTCATGAATGACAATGAAGACTCTGCTCAGTAGATCACCTTAATGCCACATATTTTTATCCTTGTCCCTACTTTATAACAGCATCCCACTTCCCCCCTCCACATTATCAGCAGCACTTACCCCTGTATCTTAGTCCATTTGAGCTTCTATCACAAAATCCCATAGGCTGGGTAACTTATAAATAACAGAAATTTATTTCTTATAGGTCTAGAGGCTGAGAAGTCCAAGATCGAGGTGGCAACAGATTTGGTGTCCAGTGAAGGTCATTTTCTGGTACATAGATTGTGTCTTCTAGCCATGTCCTCACATGGGGGAAGTTTCCTCGGGCCTATTCTATAAGGGCACTAATTCCATTGATGAGGCCTGTGCCCTTATGACCTAATCACTTTAGGGATGAGGATTTCAACATGTGAATTTGGAGGGATCACAAACATTTCAGTCCCTATCATAATAAGAAACTTCTTTCCTTGACTGATAGTTTCTTAGCACAAAGAGCCTACAACAACCATACATTTCAAAAAGGAATTCTAGTGGTATTCTCTAGCACAAGGATCTCTCCCCTGGTAATCAGTGCCTCTAGTTTAGTGGAGCCTATATTTTCAGGAATGCAAAGCACAAATTTCTCAATTGTTCACAAGGAAGGATGTCACATGATCCACTCACTTTTACCCCCTGTTTCCCAATTCCATATATTATACCTATTGGGAACAAAGCATCATATAATGATTATTGATGTAGAGTGCATACTGCATTCTGTAAGATGGTATTCCATCCCCAAAATCTCTCATCTCCAAACTGGCATCTCAGTTACACCTAGTAGTTTTTGGTTGATGTGCTACATCATAAAACCAACAGATCCATTGTTATCTGATTGCTACCATGTTTTGCTGTAAAGTAGCTTCCTTGGTCCAGTGAGATTTTATGAGAGCTCTCATATTGATGGATCAACATTACATAAGCCCTTGAGTAGTAATGCTGGCCAAACACCTATTGGCAGGAGAAACAAGAAAGGCTGACCATTAAGTGTGTAGTGGTTGTGCTCTCTGTTCCTGGAAGATTGGATATCTGAGGGAAGCCACTCAAGCTACTCTGTTCATGCCTGTTGTACCACTATTGTGGTGGTTGATGCCAGAGAAGGACAAATGTTGAGTTCTGGCTGAGTTCTTTCTGTGTGGTTATTTAATGCCTCTTCTTCATTAACATGCATTGCAGAGAACTTCACACTTCATACCCACTCCTATTAGTCCAGTATATGCCTCTTTCTCATATTTCCCTGACCCAGATGGTTCATATTTTACCTTCCAGTCCAGCCATGTCATTTGCCACTACCTAAAACTCCATGCATATTCTTATCTTGGGCTATTTCCACCCGAAGATTATGACCACGTCATGTGACTGAAGATCTGCCCATCAGAAGGATTTCCCTTTTGCTTTATCTTCTTAGGCAACCTCTTAATAAGGCTTTAAGGAAGCAGCAGTCTGTTTCCAGTTTATACCCATATGCCAAGTCAACCTGTCCATGAACCAAGCTCAGACTTTTTATTTTTCCTTCAGATGGCCACCAGGGAGGCCCATACAGAAATAGTATGAACTTAGGATGAGTTTCTTTTGTGACAGAAGTACATAACTTAAGAGTGTAACTATCTGTGATCTCTGGCATATTCATACACAATTCCTGATGTTCTACCTACTGTAGGTTGCTACTGGCCTTGCCAAATGCATTGGAAGTCCTGTACTCATGGATACTTGATGTCTCATGGTCAGATGTTTCATCTTAACCACTTACCCAGACTTATGCCAGAAACAATTTCTCAATTTCAGGATAATTCTCTGCTACACATGTCTTAGTTTTGGTCCAGAGTCTCGGTCTATGATTCTTCCTCTGGCACTACTATAAATAGTATGCATCATATTTTCCACTACATATATCTTTAATACCATCGACTAGGCTTCTAAGATATATGGGCCAAACAGCAAAATAGCTTGTACACTGTCTGAAACTGCTACAGAGTTCCATTAATTTAGTAAAATTCATGTCCATTATCTCTTTAAATATTTATCCTATTATACTATCTCTCCCTTTTACTTTAGGGATTCCAGTTGCAAGTCAGTTAGAACCTTCAATATTATTCTACATCTCTTAGAAGCTCTTTTCTGTTTTCTTAATCTTTTCACCTCCAACGGTTTCCTTTTGCTTAATTTATACTTCCTTACCTTCAAGTTCATTGGTTCTTTCCTATGTCCAGTCCACTGATAAGCTCATTAAATTAATTCTTCATCTTGTAACTATTATTTTCCCAGCATTTAAATTTGAATATTTTTATAGTTTCCATCTCTTTTGATATTCCTCATTGATTCAGTTATCTGTCCACCTTTTATGATATATTTTTAACATATCAATCACTTTTTAAATAGATATTTTAAATTCCTTCTCTGATCATTTTAATCTCTCTGTCAACTTTATTCTTATTCTATCCACTTTTTGTTGTTTCTGGATTTTTTTGTACATCTCATAATTTTTTATTGACATACCTTTAAACACTAAGGTTGCATGTTTGCTTAGTTTATTTCTCATAGAATAGCATTTGCTGGACTGCCTATCTGGAAATCTTTTATATGACAGTTAAAATTGTTTGTTTTTAATTTAAATATTTTTCATAATAAGAAACCTTTACAAAACTCTCATTTTGCTTTTGGAGCTCTTATGATATTTTTTAATTTTGTAATTCAAAATGTTTAGAAATATGAATTTGAATTTTTAAAGTCATTGATTCTTAAGTCCATAAATTATGCAATTATCGTATGCCTGTATTAACTTGATTATGTCCTTTGTAAATGTCATGCTGTTATGTAAATTTTAGTCATTTTCAAAATGTTATCACAATTTGAATGTATTCAGTAGTAGTTAAGCAGACTATTTTGATCATTTACTACATGAAAAGTTTTGTATTTGACATTTTCATGAAGTAAAAATAAATAGGTATGATCCCTGGCTCAAATAACTAGCAATGAAGTTTTGAAGATAAGACAATAATTCAAATAAATAAACTCCAAGGAGACTCTGATAAATGATATTAGCTGATATGCATTGGGAGACATCGAAAGGAATATTTAAAATTAACTAGAATTTTGTAGGACCTCAAATAAAAAAACAAATTGCAAACAGAGATGTGGAAATGACATTTCAGGCAGAACTATCAGGAGCTAACACGGATATGAGAACATATAGAGAACGTTTAATTTTAAGCCAGTTTGATAAAAAAGCAGTGGTCCTTAGCTATGATTTACCATCATCTAGAGAGATTTTTTAAAATATAGCTTTTCAGTCCTGTTTCTTAGCGATTCAGATTTGAGATTTTGTATTTTTAAAAACTCCACAGTTGATTGTATTATTCAATCAGGTTTATAAACCAGGAGATGAGAGTAGTTGATAGTATCAGTCAGAGCAGCGACAAGTAAGGAAAGATTGGAACAGAGAATTTGGTTTTAGGCGAGGGAGACTACATTTATTTCTGGGGGCAATGGAGAGTTCATAAAGGATGTTTCAAGGTTCTCATATGTGAAATGAAAAAAATTAAGAATCAGGACAGTGATTCTGAAAAACTTGTCTGAACATGTAACGCTGACCAATGGGAAGAAGTTGGGTAAAAAGGGAATGAAGAGAAAGTAAGAAAAAAAAAAAAAAACACAGTCTGAAAAAAGACAACCGATTGACATATATATATATATATATATATATATATGTATATATGTATATAATCATATATATGAATATATATAATTTCTATTATAATATTGTTGATGCATGAAAATATTTTGCTGATCAAACCTGTCAGTTTATGAACTTAAATGGCTTGATTCTAAAAGGATTGTGTAATTTCCAATGTGAAAATATTCACTCTGGAGGCAATGTTGAGACGGACTAGTAAAGAGGATTTTCACATAAGTGGGATCATAGAAAAAACCTCAAATATCACAGGTAACCTTCCACTCTGCTTAAAAAAAGAATTGCCTGCATTATGAATGAAATCAAAAACTTTAAAACCACAAACTGAAAATTATTTCAAACATAGACTATTGTTGTAGCTCCAAAGCAGGCAGGCGGGTAGGTGGAAAGAACAATATGTTAGACATAACAAAATAAAAAAAGAAAAAAATGTATCATGGCTCTTTTGTCAGATATAATGAAATCATTAGATTTTGTGAAAATCATCTGCTATGCTGTGATGGAGGTGTCAGTGATGAATGCCAGGTCAAAGGAACTATGCAAGGAGTCTAGAACTGTGACTAACACATAAATATGCATTAGATAAATTAATGACTAGTAAGAAATACCTGGTATATGAAGCAATGTAGGCAAAAAACTGAGACTGACACTTCAGCCAAGGCTTTGATCATGTCTAATAAATACTATTTTTTTTTAGATGTGCTATGTCAAAGCATTGTTATCCTATGAAAATAAACAATTTTGTTGTAATAATAATCAGGTAGCATATGTATTGTTTTATATATATATATGCATAATTATGAACATCTCTCTACTGTGCTACAGTAGAGATATTTTTATTCATAGTTTACAGATGAATAACTTAGAGTTTGGATAGGTTGGTAATTATTTGTGGGAGATCATTGTGAACCAAATTCCAAGACCCTCCACAACTGTGTGTCTTTTTTCACACATGAACATGTCTTTGTTTGAAGGTGGGAAAAAGCAGGGGTCCCATTAAATATTTCCCGTTGGCTGCACACTTTTCGTTATGCGCCTCAGAGGCATCACCATCACCTCATTGGATTCTGACTCTCACTTTTGAAAGGACTAACAGTTTCCCCAGATTCTCAAGAACTGCTTTGTTCATGGTTGAGAAGAGGCTGGGATTTCTGAGAAAATAACAGAAATCTGTAAAACAAAATACAAAAACATGCACACATAAACCCATACACACATATACAACAAGGATTTATTTTTTAACAAATATTTGACTGTATGCAGTTTGAATGAGACAGACAAAATCTATGCCTCTATGAAGCTAAGCTTGTCATGGAAAAAGACAGACAAAATGAAAAACAATATGAATAAATCTTATGGAATGCTAGAAGGAGATTACTTGTTATGGGAGGAAAACATAAAATGGGATAATAGCGATTGTGGATTAAGACAAAAATGCAATTTTGTATCCTGTGGTTGAATATTCCTCATTGAGATAGTGACATTTGAGTAAAAACCTGAAGAAGATGTAGATTGTGAAATATTTGGAAGAGATTTCTTGGGAAGGGAATAAAAGTGCAAAGGTCTTATAAGAACAGCATGCCTAAAACTTTTGAGAAAACATAAGAAGATCAATGTAAGTAAAGTAGACTAGTCAAGGGTGAGATTAAAATAAGATGAAGTTAGAAAGGTAAAGGGGACTTTGATATGTATGAATCTGAAGGACTATAATGTTAAAAATGAGAATGGTTTATAGAGACCAAAATGTTCACATTGGCTAGTTATTCCATTCTTATCCTTTTTGGAGGCTACTTAGAAAGTCAAATTATAACCACAATTTTAATTAATGAATAAAACATTAGGAACAAAAGATCCTAATATAATCTTGATGATGCTATCTCTAGCTAAATTGAGACATGTTTGCCTTTTATGGAGAGAACATTTCAACAACAGAGTGGAGTGTCTTTTGTCAAATCTCCTCATCTCCCAACATTGCTGGATGCATCCTGTCCCAAACTCTTTTAACACTTTCTGTCTCTGCCCCCACACTTTTGTTATAAATTGACCATCTATCTTTTTTTAACTGAAAATTTCAGCACTGACTCTGCCAACACTCTACATAGTGATACAGAGACTTTTCACTTATCTTCCTAATTGGAATGGTGGTGTCTTTGGAACTGCCCAAATCACTAATTAAATATAATGTGGTTGTGATATTTTTATCAAGAACCTGAAAGTAATAAAATGTTAAACATGTATCAGACCTTGGCTAGGTTGTTTTTGGTACATGCCTATACTCTATCATCCCAATAAACCTATGATGTACCAATAAGTAACTCATTTACAAGTGGGAAACTTGATTGATTATGCTTGTACTAAATTTTATTGTTACAAATATCTGCCCTTTCCTGGGGGAGAAACATTCTTTCCCATTCCATTTCTGTTGGACTTAGTCATATAACTTGATTTGTAGGTGAAAGACTTAAGAGTCACCTATATTTTATGTCATATGACCAAGCCCAACATGAAAGAGAAGTATCTTTTTCCTCTTAAACACAGATGTCAATATTCCAGATAGAGTATGATTCATTAACATTGGTCTCAACGTGAAGATAATGTAAAGAGGATCGGTAACTCACTCTAATAATGGAGAGTGAGTGGGAAATAAAACTGTGTCATGAACCTCCGAAATTAGTGTACCTGGCACATAGTAAGATCCCCACATGTCAGCTATTTTCATTGTCTTCTTCATCATAAGAAGTTTATTACTTATCTCTTTTTACAACTAGGTATTATGTATTGGCTACAAGAACCATGTTTTCCAAATGGTACCTACGGTATTACTCAGCATAGCAACTTATGCACATAACAGAGTAGCTGCAGGGTAGGTAATTTAAAGTAATGATCAGAAGCACAAGTCAGAGGAAACATGATTTAAATTCTTGTTTGCTGTTATGGCCTGTGTGGCCTGGAGGTTTTACTTACACTCTGAATACTCACCAGTGAGTTAAGGTTAATGAGATCTGCTTATTGGTTTGATGAGTATTCGCTAAGATAATGTGCAGGAAGCCTTAAGGGCAGGGCACACCAATAAGTGCTCAATCAATGCTAGTTTTTATTAGTAGATGCTTGCTAGTAATGGATATAATAGGCAAATAAATTATTCTAACAATTCTACAATGGTTCTGTGCTCTTTCCAGATATTACGAAACACAAACATACGAAACACAATCTTGCTTTCTATTAAGCTCTGCTTATGTTATTATCTAGATGTTTTCTATCTGTAAATTATTGCCTCCCTAACAACGTTTTTGGGTTAACAGGAAGTTTATTTTTTGGTTTGGTACCTCTAGCTGAGCATAGAGGTGGTTCCTGGTAGGTCCTTAAAAATATTCGCTACTTGGCCTTTGAAAATCCCAGGTATTTAGCCAAACTTAGATTTCATTTAGAAATCTCAGAGAGCCCATTAATGGATTCACTAAAGCCAAATTTAGAAAACTTCAAACTCGGCTGGGTGCGGTGGCTCAAGCCTGTAATCCCAGCACTTTGGGAGGCCGAGACGGGTGGATCACGAGGTCAGGAGATCGAGACCATCCTGGCTAACACAGTGAAACCCCATCTCTACTAAAAAAAAAATGAAAAAAACTAGCCGGGCGAGGTGGCGGGTGCCTGTAGTCCCAGCTACTTGGGAGGCTGAGGCAGGAGAATGGAGTAAACCTGGGAGGCGGAGCTTGCAGTGAGCTGAGATCCAGCCACTGCACTCCAGCCTGGGCGACAGAGCGAGACTCCGTCTCAACAACAACAACAAAAAAAAAAAAAAAAAAGAAAAAAGAAAACTTCAAACTTATTCTTAATTCTTGTAGGTAATAAATGTTTGACTCTCAAACACCATTACAAAAAAAAAAAAATTATGAATTAGTATTCACAGTGACAACTTGATATAATTCATTACTTCACTAATATTCTCAACAAACATTACAATAAAAACAATCTCTTCAGTATATTAAGCTTGTGCTTTGTTTTTGTCATTCACATTAAATTAGTAATCTGGATGTTCACAGACCTAATATATTCAACCTTGGAAAATGTTTTATTTTGCTACCAAATATCAAGTTATCATTATAGCGAGAAGTCTTTGTTTCTTGGGGATGTTTACCATAATGAATAAACTTTTGAGTTTTGTATTTAAATGGTTCCATGTTTTGCCTTGTCTGTTCCCACACAGGCATCGATTGTGAAATAAATCTAGATGAATGCCTATCAGAGCCCTGTCTCCATGATGGAGTTTGTATTGATGGTATCAATCATTATACCTGTGACTGCAAGAGTGGGTTTTTTGGAACACACTGTGAAACAAATGCAAGTGATTGCCTTTCAAATCTTTGTCTACATGGAAGGTAGCTATTTTTATTTTTTTTATTATTAGCTTTATGAAAGTATATTTAACTCACAATATTTAAGGCTTATTGTCAAGGGAAAGTTGATAAAGATAATTTTAATTATGCTGTTTCATAAAACAAGAGCTAAGTACATTTAATATGACAGATGTTGCCAGTTTTAGCTAATGCAATGTACTGATACATTATCTCTGCCCTTCTTTTATTTATGTTCATTAGCATAAATTAATTTTCTATAAATGTGGATTAATTAGACTTTAATATACTTAAAGGTAACTGCTCATGTTAATAGAGCTAGCAGGTAAGATGATGAGACATTCTATTATTTGCTCTATGGAGAGATAATACCATACACTTGGTATTTAAAATGTTCCTAAATAAACTGGTTCTTTCATCCCTATGTGTATGAAAAGTATTTTATGACTCTATGAATCTTGTAATAACTCCTCTGATCATGGATAAAATATTGGTTAATACACATCTAGAGTGAAGGTATTTCTAGGAGATGCAGGTGGCAAAGAAGAATATATCACAGATGGACCATGCTGCTTGCTTCTGCGTTACTTTTCTTTTCTAATCCTGCCACCTACTTTGTAAGCAGGGAAGGGAGAAAGAAGGTTGGCAGCTCATTGCAATGCAGCCTGGCCATAGCTAACTTCAGTTTCTCACATAAGCCCTAGACATACTTTTTATCTTTTAAAACTGTTCGTTCTTTTCATTGCCATGGGGAAAATGGCAAAAATGAAAATTGATCCACTTTTTCAGTCTAGTCACCTTAAGGATAAGAAACCCAGGAATAAACTCTGCTTTGTATTGCTCATGGGAGTGCTTTTTTCACCTGAACTAGGAAAGAAAAGTTTAAATGGTGAAACTCCCTTGAAGTTATGCTTTAACATCTACTTATTTGAAAATTTAATTCTAATTCTGTTTCAGGTGCACAGAACTTATTAATGAATATCCATGTTCATGTGATGCAGATGGGACTAGCATACAATGTAAGATCAAAATTAATGTAAGTCTTATAATTGTATTAAAGTTATATGACAAAAAATTTTAATTTAAAAGAAAAATCAAATTGCTTGCTGTAGGTTTCGAAGTCATTTCTTTCACAGTTGTTGATGATTTTACGTTCTCTCATCTTTCCTCTGTGTAATTCTTTGGCTGCTCCAAACAAAACTACAAATCATGGCTTTTTTTTTTTTTTTTTTTTTTCCCACCTTTTCCTTCTTTGTCTTTTGTTGTTACAAAATTCCACAATTCCCCTCCCTCCTGCCGACTGCCCCACCAAACTAAATCCTAGAAGTATCCATTATCAACAGTTGCTCAGATGGCTTAAATTTTACCATCTGCCTCGTCCTCTCTGGTCTTAGGAGACAGAGGTATCTGTGGATATGTAGGAATGACATAGGATTCAATTAATTTAGATATCACAAGGAGAATATAAATACTGGATGTATATATCAAGAAGTGGGCAACACCTTTATTATTCTCAAGATATGTCTTTCAATCTTCAGGAGTCTCATGTGGTGTGATTGACATATGGTATTTTATATGGGATGCCTCATTTGTTGAGAAATGTTGGTTGACTGAAGATTGTGACCGTTCTTGGTAGATGAGAATCTTGTGAGCCTTTTGGAATCCTCAGGAGTTCTTCCAAATCATTTTTGATTGACAATAACATAGTAAAGGGAGGAAGCATACAAACTAAAAGCTTTTGTCATTGTGAAACCATGGGTATTTCATTACACGCTTTGTGTCTCTCTCCCTAGTCAGTAAAGCGTAGCTATACTAGTTCTGACATCACAGGGTCATGTGTGAGAATGCTCATGAAACACAGTAGCTATTCAGTAAGTGGCCCTTTCAGAGACTGGTGATGGAGTAGTTAAATGAGAAACAGGATTGAAACTCTGTGTTGCTACTTAACTACTGTGTGTTCTCAAATTACATTTATTTTGATATTATGTTTTGACTATTCAATAAAGTAATCACAGTAACTACCTCAGGTTATTGCAAGAATTAAAAGAGATAATGCATGTAAAACAATTAGCACATTTTCTGACACAGTTTTAAAAAGCATAATTATCTGTTGATATTGTGTTTATTTTGTTCTGGATTGTGAAAGCCATTCTTGATGTGGAAAAGGAAATGTAATAAATCAATTCCCTGGTAGAGAATGAATGAACCATACGTCCTGTTTGCATTACCATGAATATTGCCTGAAGTAATCACTAACACCATATTTCTTGATAGTACAAATATCATATTCTTTGTTTTGAATTAAAATATCAGTAAATAGACATTATTGACATATGTATGTATGTATGCATATGGTATATGCATACATATACCATATGCATACATACATACATATATACAGCCAATATTATGAGAGCAATTGTTAAAATTCTACTTAAGTGCTTCTAGATTTTTTCCTAATATTGTTATTTTAGCATAAGAGCAAATTCATTATACTCAGTGATATTTTTGTCTTAGAAGTATATGTTAGGAATATTCCATTAAAATGCAAAGAGTCCTGCTTCATTCTTTTTAATAGCTATAAAGTATTCCAAATAAACATTGAAGACCATGTTTACCTGATGAGAGTACAAGCACACCGGCTTACCTATATCCTATTAAATGAAATCACTTTTTACAAAGTGTTGACTAACTTCATGAGGAAAATATAGTTTGTCATTATTTTAATTTACATTTTCCTAGGTTACTATCAAGATTGAACACCTTTCTATACTATTATTTGCCATTTGTAGTTCTTTGTGCCTTGCCTACTTATAGCCCTTTTTCTTTTTGCTTACTTGCCCTTTACTTTTTGATTTGCATATATTATTTTAAATTATAGATAAAACCTACTAGGTTCTGAAAAAATGCAAATCTTTTATAAAGTCGGGACACCCTTACTTTATACAGCTTATGAATTGTGAGATTTTCATATTTGTCTTTACCTTTTTCTTCCTAAATAGGCTTTGCCACTCTCCAAAGAAGTCCTTCACACTGTAATATCTTAAATATATTTTTATATTCTCATTAACTACGATTATAGAATTCATGATACTTTTAGTGCTTTAACTCATAGTGAATATATTATGATTGATAAAAACTAGAAATCTAACTTAATGGTTTCTTTTAAGCATAATGATTTTTTCCAAGAAATTTTATCAAAGGATCTCTTAATTCTTTCTTGATTTGGAATGCTTCGTTTTCGTATAGTAGACTTCTATATATAGGTTAGTTTTTGGACTATTCTGTTTCTTTACTTTTTATCTCATTTGTACTAGTACCATCTAGAATAATTATTATAGCTTAATAATTTTTTAAAAATCTTGTCATGTTCCACCAATGCATTAAGTGTACTCTACATGTAATTTTGCTCATTCTGTAAATCTTAGATATTGAATGTCTATAAGAAATTGAGATATAATAATCATTAGATATACTTCCTACTTCACCAGCTCCACATAGAAAGTGATCTACATCTCTCTCTCTAATGCTGTATCTCTCTATCTTACTTACTAGCTGACCTATTTATTTTAACTTTCTCTGTGGTACAATACTTAGATAACACACTCTGAAGGAGATTCATGAACTGTTTTTCAAGGCTAAAGATGCAAGAGAAATGGAGAAAGATAGGCAGTACTAACTGAAAGTGCACTTGAGTCAATATAAGGCAAGGTGTTATATGTGAAGTTCTTTAGGAGTGGAAAAAATATAGTTTATGTTAGGGCTGGATGGGCAACAACACAAGCAAAATTGCTGTGATGGTTAATATTGAGTGTCAACTTCATTGGACAGAAGGATGCAAAGTATTATTCCCGAGTGTGTCTGTGAGAGTGCTGCCAAAGGAGATTAATATTTGAGTCTGTGAACTGGGAAAGACAGACCCACCCTCAATTTTGAGTGGGCACAATCTTATCAGCTGCCAGCTAGGCTAGAATAAAGCAGGCAGAAGAATGTGGAAGAACTAGACTGGCTGAGTCTTCCAGCCTCCGTTTTTCTCCCATGCTGGATGCTTCCTGCCCTCAAACATTTGACTCCGAGTTCTTCAGCTTTTGGACCCTTGTACTTCCACCAATGGTTTGTCAGGGGCTTTCGGGTCTTCAGATGGAAGGCTGCTCTGTCAGCTTCCCTATTTTTAAGGTTTTGGGACTCGGACTGCCTTCCTTGCTCCTCACCTTGCAGACGGCCTATTGTGGGACTTCACCTTGTGATAGTGTGAGTCAGTACTCCTTAATAAACTCCCTTTCATATATACATCTATCCTATTCATCCTGTTTCTCTAGAGAAACCTAATGCACTTTGTTTTGTTTTTTGTCCAAGTGACAATTAGAGGGAAGCTTTAAAAATTATAATTAATGCTGGAGAAAAGCAAACGCATGCCTGGGGAGAGAACATATGCCACGACTAGTGAAAAAAAATGTAATTTAAGTTCTGGATGTGCACACACAAATAGAAAAGAAAAGTGAGAAGGGCAGCATAGAAAGCAGATATTTTTCTTTTGAGTTTGATAAGACTTAGGAGGATGACATGTATCCTCATGCACCGTGTGTATGTACATGGAAGCAGTATTATTTTTAAGATATCAAATTATAAATATATATGTTATGAACTAAAATGGAAAAAAACTAACTGCAGAATTAAAAATACCATGACTTTCTTAGATGAAGTAGAAATAAAAGAATGTGTGCTTTAAATCCTAGTGAATATATTGTTATGAGCAGACTTAATATAAAGTAAGGACTCAGGTAAGTTCTCTAAATAAAAAGGAAAGAATTAAAGAACTGTGTATAAATAGCAAAGACATGGAATCAACATAAGTGACCATCAGTGGTGGATTGGATAAAGAAAATATGGTACATATACACCATGGAAAACTACAGAGTGATAAAAAATAATCATGTCCTTCACAGCAACATGGATGCAGCTGGAGGCCATAAAACTAAAGTAATTAATGTAGGAACAGAAAAAAGAAAATACCATATATTCTCACTTATAAGTGGGAGCTAAACATTCAACAACTGTGGAGATAAACATGGGAATAATAGACACTGTGGACTAGAAGAAGGTAGAGGAAAGGGGAGGAGAATGGTTCAAAAAATGACCTATTGTTTACTATGCTCACTACCTAAGTGCAATACACCCATGTAAAAGGCTGCACATGCGTCTCCTGCATGTAAAAAAACTGAGTACGCACACATGAGTGCGTGTATTTGTGTTTCTCTGAGTGTGAACTGTAATTTATGAGCTTTTAATTTAATATAACTTACATTTTGTCTGCCATGTATATCATGTATGTTTTTCTATTTTTTGTTATTCTTTCACTAGTACATAGTGGATTCTGGCATTCAGAAAATTATTTTCATCTATCCAAATTTACTTTATTACAGAACTCTAAAGGTTCTGTGATTTTTGACAGGTTTAAAAGGGACTTATTTAACAAGTTTTTCTCATTCTTTTTATTTGAAATTAAATGATTGAACCATCAGAATGCTTTCCAGGAGAGGGTTTGAGTTTTGAGTTTGAGTTCATCCCCCTCAACAAATGTTTAGCTTTTTCCTACAAATTATTTTAGAGAATATCACTATCCTTTAATTAGAAACAAATCCTTAAAATAAACAAGATCTTGCAAAATGAGAACATTCAATACACACACACAGAGTACCTTGCTTTTTCACTTAATCAACCACAGATTATTCTAATATATATATAAATATATATTATATTATGTTATATATATATATATTCTATACTACCATATATTCTACTTTCTTCTTATTAGTATTCTATTGTGTGGAAGTACCATATTTAATCAGTACCCTTTTTTGGATATTTAAGACAGTTTATTGCTCTTAAAATTCTTTCTGTGTTTTAGGTGCAGAAGTTTGAGTTCATTCTATGCTGTTTCATAGCAGAAAATAATCAGCACTAATTTTAAGACCCCCTCTTGCTCATTCGTTTGTGTGTGCCCTACCATACTTGTGTGTTTATTAGAAATATTTTCTTATGTATTTGTTCTGGCAAAATGTGAATATTACTTCTTGGTATATGCATCCTTTGTTTAAATAAATGCCACGATGCTCTCTAGGTATTTGTCCTCTAGCTCTTCCACTATTTGCCCTCCTCCCTAAATCTTGAATCTCTAAGTTAGGGTAAGCCTATGAATACTCATGCAAAAGTGAGCCCAAACCTGGATCAGAAGAGTAAAACAAGTAGGGGTAAGAGAAGTTGCATTTCCTTTTCCAGCCTCTTTTGACTACCAGCAGCAACCACGTCACTTACAATGCTACAGATTCCATGGTTACATCTAATTGACGTGTTCTCAGTCTTTTGGATTGCCCAACCCTGCAGCTTGCAAAGTAAAAACCCACAGAATTAATGAGATTTTGAATATACACATTTAAAAACACTTGACTACACTAGCAGTTTTTATTCAGAACTGGACAAAGTTCACGGGATTCTGTGAAGGTTAACCCCCCCTTTGCAGAGGGAATGGTAGGGACTTAGTAAGTACCTTGTTCTGTTCCCACTCTTAAAATAATAGTTCTCTCTGTATCTGTTTTCCTTTCTCCAAGATCTTAATTGAGAAAAGTGTTCCGCTACCCAAAACACCAATGCTAAAAAATAAAACGTGATGCCATGAGACAAGTGTTATGCTAAAGATGACACTGGGTAACTTCCTTTTCTAGGAAGTTCAGAGATCACAGGACAACCCTGTGGATCTAAACCACATCCCTCAGAAAGAACACAACTATCTGAGTCAGTGAGATAACTGTCACATTTACTAGCCCAGTTAGTACTTTGCCCTGTCTAAGAATTTCACAATGAATATATCACTGCCCTGTTCCTTTCATGCTCCTGTGCATTTCCTGGCATAATATTTTCAGTACAAGTTGAATGAATATATCACTGGGGTCAAGCTCAGTTGTCTAGATTGCCCTGGTCTGCAGGATTCCTCCCGACTTCCATCTCTTTCTCTAAATACTCAACCTTTTATATATTTTATTTTCTGAAATTACTTTAGTGAACTCTTTGGGAAAGCACTTTATTATATTAAATAGAATATAGCAAAGCAATATAAATGATGATGAACAAAAGGAAAGGCATCCTTTTAAATTTTTAAACCAGGAAAGATCAAGAACTTTAAATGACAATTTGATTTCTTCTAAAAAGAAATTGCCTTTGTATTTCCCATTAAGCTTTCTAATTAATTTAGTAAAAGATTCTTGAAACCCTGGAGACAGAACTTTTGGCAGTCTAAGAACTATCCCTGTCTTCCCATGGTAGATACAATTCAATTAGTTTATGTAATGTTTTCTAATAAGTCATTCCATACATATCTAGAAATAGAGCTAAGGGAGAAACATGTTTCCACGACACTCCCTGTGGAATTCTGCTTTTCTATTCCATAAATAAAACTGCAATACCTACAGGATAGTCTACTATGTGCCCTTGGTTTTTCTTAACAAGTTCACATTTTAAGCAAAAGTGGAACAAATATCATAGCATTTGTTTACAAAAACATACTTAGTTCTATCACTTGTGGGGGGTGGGGGTGTACAAGATTACTATCTAAGTTCCAGGCATGACTGGAATATTATACTGAGGTGCACAATTCACTTCTAATTGAAGATGACACTAATTAATCTCTCAGATTATTTTTAACATCATCTAATTTTCCAGTGGATAAATGATATTAATGCAATGGCTTCCATAATAGTCTTGTCAGTATGAGTTTCTGTTGTTAACACTTTTTAAAAGTCACTAAATATTTGTAAGCATAGGTGTCAATTAATGAATAATAATTCTAGAAAATTATCACTTTTCAAGGTAAAATGCTGAGGAAGTATCTTATGTTTGCATATGCAATTATCCTTGAGAATGTAAGAACTCAAGACCTAGAGTGCAAAATGATTCAAGTTAGTTTAGGTTCATTAAGATATCTTTAGATAACCCATTGAAAATAATCAGTTTTACTAATGATGTCATAACTTTCCATAAATTATTTCTCAGAATTATGGGTGCAAATCTTTTCAGTTTACATTATGAAAAATAATGTCATACCATGTTTGTGGTACTATGACATGTGTTTTCTACAATGTAAGTGTGTGTGTGTGTGTATATATATATACACCCTAAACTGTAAACTTAAAAGCATATGGTATGATATGGTGGAAGCTAAATATACAGAGAAACATATTTCTTGTTCAAATTAAGTGCCAAAAGATTGAAATAGAGGCTGACTGAGCCTTTGGCCTTCAGAGTGGAGAAGAAAGAAAGATAATATTTACTGATCACATATGATGTTTAAGACACAGTGCCATTATTTTATTTAAGTCTCATAGCACCCCATATGAGGTGTGTGATATTATTGCCATTTTGCACATCAATGTAGTTACAATAAATAAAATACCATTTGTTGAATAAGTAAGTAAAACTATGAGAAATTCTAAAATATTTTTAAGCATAAAAAGTAATAGGTATTATCCAGAATCTTCTAACTCTATAAGACATTTGCACTTCTGCAGCTATAGGTGTCAGTAATGCCGGACATACATTTGGACAAATGCATGGGAAAAAGTAGGTAATTAAAAGACTATGACTGGATTCAAACTTCAGCTATTACAGGAGATTTAGGTATTTTACATGGACATAAATCCATTGTGAAGTGTTTGTCCTAAGTATGTGATCAAGCCCAGAAATCCTTTGAAATTTCGTGGAAATACTATTAATCATTACCCTAGGAGAGCAGAGTTGAACAGGGGCTATATGGGGAAAACTCAGAGGTATGATAGACACTAAGGGCTAGTGAATTCTGTTATTATCTGCAGAGGAAATTTTCTTTAGCACCATTATTGGGGGCAGGGACAGTTCTCTGACATGGTGCATGTTTTTATAAAGATTAATAATGATTTTTTTCTTGGTAAATCAGCAACAGAATATTTGACAGAGTCTTTCTGGTAATAAAAGGTAAAAAAAAAAAAAAAAAACACCACTATTATAAACATATATTTCAATTAACAGAGGAAGGAAATGTCAAACAAACTTGCACATCAGTTTTTTAGATTACGTTTAAATAAAAATATAATTTTATTAAAATGGTCAGCCTTGTACTAATAATCAAATTTGATTATCTATTTCTTAATCTAGGACTGCACATCCATGCCTTGTATGAATGAAGGCTTCTGTCAGAAGTCAGCACATGGATTTATTTGCATTTGCCCACGTGGATACACTGGGGCATACTGTGAAAAAAGCATTGATAATTGTGCTGAGCCTGAACTTAATTCAGTCATTTGTCTTAATGGAGGGATTTGTGTTGATGGCCCTGGACACACTTTTGACTGCAGGTCAGTATTTATTTACCCACAAGTAAGTAAATATGTATTTAGGAGCGCTTATAAACATCCCACTAGTAATGCACTCTGCAATTTAAATACTAAGTTTTCAAGTAAGATTTTATCTCATATATATATATATATATGTGCACAACTTAGAAAATAACAGTTACAAAATGGCTTTGCTTATATTTTCAAAATATCGTACATTCATATCACACCCATGTTTTGCTTTCCCAGTTAAATCATCCCTCATTTTATAATTGTTTTTATCTCTTCTCCTTTCTCAAAGTGGGTTTTTATTCTTGTTCTCGAATATTTTATACCAAATGAATGATGTGTTAATATTTCACATTTATAGCATAATTCCTAGCCAGAGATTCATTTCTGTTACTACTATGCCTATCTCTTGAGATCTTAATAAGTTATAAAAATTTTATTTGAGTTATAAAAGCAATTATTCTATCACTATATTTTTAAACCACCTTTTAAAGGTATAGTTTTTAACTTTTTAGGAGATGAATTTTTTTCCTTTGTTATTTCTGATTATATAATATATCCAATTGATTGGTCATTTGAGAATTTAGTCACTATCTGTTCAACTTGTAAAATAATAACTGAACCCAGGTATTAAAAAATATTCACACATACTTTACCTCCTTTCAGTCTCATTTGTGCCAGGATGATGTTAAGTTAAAATTTTTGAACTATATTTCTGTCATATATCTTAAATTACTGACAGGCTTGCCATGTATATCTTGATATATAGTTATTTACTAGTAAAGTATACTTATCATTTCTATATTTTATTATTTCTTTTAAAGACACTAAGACACTAATAAATTCTGTCTTCTATACAGTACTGTCACTTCCCTATTTTCTATGTTCAATATCTAGGGAGTGTTTTGCCTATTTTTATATTTTGATATCTACTGTATCATTTTATTTCGTGTATATCTCTAGTAAGACACACATAGATGCTAATTTCATATAAGTTCAAGAATATTAACTTACATTTAGCATAGGCAAACCATGTTTATTTATTACTATGACATAGATATTAGTTATTACACATTGCCTAACATGCCATTTTTGTTTGCTATACACATGCGCCAGACATGTGTGTGTACCTGTGTGTGTATTTTAAATCCTTCTTTCTCGTATCTTGTGTTTTGAACATGCTTTCTGTTTATTGTACTTTTGTAGTTTGATAAAATATAGTAAACATGTTTTTTATACAAATGGAAATTATATAAAACAAAATTATTAAAATGACCACTGCAAGGATTATCAGGGTTATAACCTAATAATTTCCTGGACTAAATCATTAATCATAAATTGAACATGTATTTCTGATGGATACAGTGTTAAAAATCAGAATTCAATACATGGAAATACATTTTGTTCAATAAAAAAATTGATTATCAAAATAAGTAAACATAAACCTACAATGTATATTTTTACGATCTGTTAGTATTTGTTAAATCAAGCACTGTAAGAGCTCTTAGTCCATTTAGTGTTGCTATGACAGAATAACAGAGACTAGAAAAGAGGTTTATTTGGCTTATGCTTCAAGTGGCTGAAAAGTCCAAGAGCATGGCATAGGCATCTCTTTGGCTTCTGGTGAGGGTTTCATGCTGCACCATAGGATGGCAGAGATGTGAATGTGGAAGCTGAAATTTAAAAAGGACAAAACAGGAGAGGCATCCTTGCTTTCTGATACCCACTCTAACCAGAACGAATCCCTTCTTGAGAGAATGAATCCAGTCTCATGAGAAAGACTTTAATCTATTTTAAAGGTCTATTCACTGTGTAAGGCACCACCTCCCAACATTGCTGCACTAGGAATTAAGGTTCCAACATGAGTTTTGGTGTGGACATCTAAACCATAGCAAGCTCCTTTATAAATATTCCTTTTAGGGAAAAGTTATTTATGGGCTAGCTAGGTTCACTTTTTTTTTTTATAGCATGAAGCCAGTGGAATTCAGATTAAAGATGCCTGCTTTTTTTCTTGGCATATTTCCCAGGGACAAGCATGGGCATTCATTACTGCTATAAAGTTATTCAAATTGTATTTAAATATGAGTCATCTGTCTCCAAAATTATCATTGCTGATTCAATGTGTTTAAAATCCCCTGAAGATCTGTCAATGGTAAAGCCTTGGGAAGTGCAGTTTCTATTGAGACTCCATGCCACAGTTGGTGCCAAGTCAACACAGTCCTTCGATAGTTTACTTACCAAAGAAAACTCATATTCTAGGAGGTAGTGCTTTTCAAGTTAAATTATCAGATTTATTCATGGGTTAAGGGTTAATCTATAATATGTTTATGTAAAATCATAATAAAATTATTATTTGATATTTAGAAAAGGAAATTGAACTTATTGTTCTGAGTCCTATTTTGTGTTCTCTAAATTTAATTAAAAAGAATCATGTCACTGTTAAAAACCTGGTAAAATATTTTGTTGTTATTATCTTTATACTATTTTTGCTTCAGTGTTTATGCCAATCATAGTAAAAGTTAATGTCTTCATTCCTGTTGCTGGTTTGTTGATGAGTTTGCTAAGGTTTGTTGACTTTAATTGGGAAAATTACTCAACTTTATAACTTTTCACTTTAAGGGTATTTATCCTGAGGTCTTACTTGCGAGGAAAACTATTTTATTAAAATATTTAAGCTTTTAATGACCTGCAGAATATTCCATAGGCTTATTCTTATAATTATTTTAGAATTATTTTCCAATTGAAGTTTAACACTGAATGATATTAAACAAACAAAAAAGATAAAGACTGCACTACCCTTTTAAATTGCCTGTAATTTGTTTAATTCCCAACCTAAAATATTTTACCATGTTATAGGATTCACATATTAATTTTAACTTGGTGAAATGTAAATTTCTTAGATCTTATCTTTGACTGAGGATGATACAGTAAATGCTGTCAGTTTGCTTTCATCTCCATCATTGCAAAAATGAAACCAAGGAGTGGTCTATTTTCCTGAATGCTGTATGTTATAAATTCAGTTGATTCACTTCTTTCACAAAAGTTAACATGACTTTTATTTAATTAAAAACCACATAGAAAATATTTATTCCAATGACTGACATATAGAGAACTTATAATTTAATTCCCTTCTGTTTTTATTTCTGGAGTTTTAAGTGTTTATTCAAAATAAGTGGTGTCATATGTTTCTCTTATTTATTTTTTCAAGTCGGGAGAATTTTTTAAATTATTATTCTATTTGTCTTATGCAGATTGATACTGATTCACTCATTCTGCATTCTACTTTGGGTGGCAATATTGCTTACATATTGTGTATCACACATTACAAAAGTTTCTTTGATGAAATTTTTTTATTTCCTTTTTTAAAATTTTCAACTTTTATTATAGACTAAACGACACATATACAGGTATGTTACAGGGGTAAATTACTTGATGCTGAGACTTGGGATCCCAAAAATCCCATCACCTAGGCCGTAAGCCTATGTCCCCTTTTCTCCCTTCTGCATTTAGTCATCCCCATTGTCTGTTGTTCCCATCTTTATGATCATGTGTATTCAATGTTTAGCTTCCACTTACATGGAGAATGTATGGTGTTTGGTTTTCTGTTCTTATGTTAGGTCATTTAGGATCATGTCTTCCAAGTCCACTCATGTTTCTGCAAAGGGCATAATTTCATTATGTTTTGTGGCTGCATAGTACTTTATGGTGTATATGTATCACATTTTCTTTTTTCGATCCACTCTTGATGGGCACCTAGGTTGATTCTATATCCTTGCTATTGTGAATAACACAACTTAAAACTCTGTCCTTTGTGTATTTCACTTTTTTCAATCTTTATATTTTTGTTCTTTCTCACATTTTTGTTTACTTCTCAAACTTTTATACAGTTTTTCTGAAATTTTCTTATTTTAGTCTCTTTTATTTTTTAATGCGCCTTAATTTTTCATCATTTTCATTCATTGTAAATGTAACACCCACTTAAAAAGCCATATTATTATCTTCTGTTTACAAAGTAGTTTATTCCAAGAATGACATTTTTTCAAAGTTCATATAGCTGAACTCATCTTTTTATTGTTACAGAATTAAGTTGACTCAGAATGTCAGTTTCTATCATTTTATATCCCTGCTTTGTTGATCTTCATTGTCGTTACCCAGATATATCAGAAGACCACTTTCATATCCTAACTCTATTTGCCAGATTCTTATTTTTTGAATTATTTCTGTGTCTCCTAGACCATTTTAAATGATAAGGATGAACCATTAAATGTCTGGGCAGAGGCAAGCATTAATAATACACAGGAACACCTATGAAAGCTTATTTTTACTACATGTGTTGTGGTTGCCAGGGTCTAAGGATCAAATTACTGCACAAATGTGAGTCTAATAATCTTCCTCTACTATTAAATTTTGAGTATTGGACCTCTCCAGGTCAGAGGTGTATCAGATTTACACTTTGTTCATTGCTGATTTCTCTCATGAAAACATTTTATTATTTTAAATTATTTTAGAACTAAGACAATGGTATATAATTAAGATAGCTAGTATTCATTTGAAAAAAAAAAAAAAAAAAAAACTTCCTGATGCAGTTACTAAATTTTGAAAGATAGGTAGATTTTTTGTTTTTTGGCAAGGATACATTTGTTATGGTAGTTAGCACAGATATACATACAGAAGAGTTTTATTTTGATGAAGAAAGAAAAAAATTACCAAGAAACCTAGATTAGATATAATTTTTTACACTTTGAGTTCAATGGTCTTGTCTAATATTCTCAGGCACATTTAGAGCCACTGAACCTTAGGAATTTATTTTCTATGCAACAGATTTGTACATTTATAAGTTGATTTATATATGGAGTCCTTTCAAAGCAAAATATACCTCATTTTGTCTAAGTTAAATTATGTATTTGATATATACAAATATAAAGCTAGCTATAAACCCATTATATTTATTGTTGTTATGTAACTATAAAAAAGTTTTAAAGTTCAATGAAAGCTATAAGCCTAATTGAATTGTTACCATAAAATGCTAATTTAATGTGATACACTCTGATGTTGCTACCTTATGACATTGTCTACGTCAGTGTCCCATTGCTTCAGTGTGCTAGTTGAAAATATAATTTTTCCAAAGCATGTTTCATACTGTAAATCCTTAGTGTGCTATATAATGATCATAGGTAGATTCTTTAAACAGGAAAGGAAGGGAAGGGAAGGGAAGGGAAGGAAGGGAAGGGAAGGGAAGAAGGGAAGGAAAGAAAGGAAGGGAAGAAGAGAAGGGAAGGGAGGAAGGAAGGAGAGAGGAAGGAAGGAGGGAGGAAGGAAAGTAGTAAAGAAAGGAGGGAGGGAGGAAGGAAGTAAAAAAAGGAGGGAAGGAGGGAGGGAGGAAGGAAGGGAAGGAAGGACTTAAGCCTGACTGTTTGGAAAGTGACTCTAGATAGTAAAATGAATGAACCACTGATATATAGTTAGTCTCCTTATTACTGTGGACAAATACATAGGCAGTATTGCTTTGCATACTGAAATAAAATAAAAGCTAACTGTTTCAAGCAAAATAAGCTAGTATTTCTTTTAGATAAACAGTTACTTAGATATTAGATGTACAGTAACATATCATTCTGTAACTATACTTCAGGTGATTTATAGAGAAGTGAATGGACATTTTAAACACCTAAACTTATTTTTAGTAATGTATGTTTTAGACAATCCAAACATTTAAGTGATTGACTTTATATTACTTAATGAAGAAATGCCAATCTAATAATACGCACATCTGAAGTAGAGAAAAGTTACATGACAAATAATAGATACGATTTTCAAAGTCTTTGCCATTCTCAAACGATATGTAATTTAAAATAATTGAAAATGTTTTTGTACAGAAAATATAATACCTGATGATTTCATTTCCAGTTGTAAACTCAATTGAGGTTTAGGGCTGAGGGAGATTATAGAGATTACCTTTAGTGTCCTAGTTATTACATAGGTGACAAGGCAAAGGCCTAAAGAGGTTTGTACTCTGTCAGTCATCAAAACTGAAGTCAGAATCAGTGGGAAAGTCAGTACCAGAATTCAATGCATTGCTCATTTATTTTTATTATAGTATATTTTATTTGAAATATGAAATGCAAGAGAAAAAAATATATGGTAAAAAGAGAGGAAATATTTATAGTCAGATATCATGACTATTCTCCTTGCAGTTAAATATCTACATTGTATTTTATTTCCTGGTGCAAAGTGTAAAGACATTAATGACTTTGTTCAGTGTAATAATGGCTGCTTTCAGAAATCCGTAAGTATTATTAACCATGTGTAACACTTTAATAGCATTTTAATACATGTAAGTTTTATTAAACTATAAAAACTATGTTGAAATTACACTAAAATTCAAATTAGACTCACACAGCAGAGGACTACAGAAATAAGCAAAAACATTATATATAACTTTTTTCAATCTGTAGATTACACAGAATTTAGGAAATAATTTATAAAACAAAGCACTGAGACACAAAGATAGTTGGTTTGTTTTTAATATGTTAAACCCCATTCCAGGCATTTTTTTTTTTTTTCCATAGTGCTCTCTGCCTTTGCCTTACAGAGTCCTCATCCATCCCCACAACTTTCCCACCGTCCAGCTCCAAATTTCCCTTTAATCTTATATGATTTATTCCCAGATTTGATTCTCCTTGGTCATTATCTCCATATTTTTTAAGTGTTTCATGTTCTTGTCCTTATTATTTACTTAAGCTTTATTACTCTTTCTACCGTGAAATGAGCATAATTAATTCACAGTAATTATATGTTAAAAGATTAGTAAGCTTTAATATTTGATTCCTCACAGTTTCAAGTTTCTTTTTAAAAAGATGGCAGGAAAATCAGTAAAAGTGAATTATTTTTAATTATATATTCTTAGGGACCACAATATCCTATGATATTGTTAAATAAACTATTTGAGAGAAGTAATCCATACTGGTATCATATAGAGGAAGGACAGATGCTATTTTCTTATATGCTTAGATAAAAAACTCCAAAATAAAGGCTAAGAGAAGTTAGGTAACTTATCATGGTTACAGGGTAGGGATATTGATTGTACACTAATCCATTTTCAACTCTCATTAATCAACTTAGCTTGAAGTTAATTAGTTTTACAACTTGGAAAAAGATGTTGGTATTTTAACAGCCGTAGTTTAGGTGACATTTTATTAAATAGAGATTATGTTTTCAAAAATAAAAGATGGAACATGTAATACTCTAAATTTATGACTAAATTATTACTTCAGAACATGGAGAGATTCAAATTTAAAACATCAACCTATTTTAATTTTTTAATATAAAGTATTCTTATTAGTAATTATGTTGTAATTTTAAAATTATATTTTATCCATCAAATTAGTAAACCTTTTCCTATATTCACATGTAAGATTTTTTTTGTAATTTCATTTCATAATAATGAAATATTTTTCTGATGACCTCCTAAACTATCACAGCCCTTATAATTACTTACTGAATATTTTTCTTTGTTCATGTTTTAAATAAAATTACAAGAATTTCAAATTTCCTTAGGATTTTTTAAATTACGTATTTTTGTACTTTAGTTCTCCAAATCAGAACTTTTGCAATACTTAACAGATTTTTCAAATATTATTAACAAATTGAATCAATCTAAAATATAATTTTACTAAATAAATATTATTATAAAATAATAAATTAGAATTGCATTAAAATTTGCGTATTTCCAGCTTTTGCATAACCTTTGGAACTGATTTTGAATATAATACTTTATACACCTTTCCTGTTTAGTCCTGTTATGATTTCTACTTTTCTTAGTCATTTCATAGATAAATAAATAAAAATATATTTTGAGTAGTGAGAATTTATTATAGTTTGCCTTTCAAAATACCTGGCAATAATTTATGATCAAATTATTACTCTTGAAAGGTAAATCTAGATTATTTTCTAGATAAAATCAATGTCAACTATACTAACTGTGATGGTAAACCACAGTTAGTGATCACATGTTCAATCAAAAATTTAAGCAAGTAACAGAAAAAGCCTGTGGATTCAATATAATAGATTTTATTCTATAAAACACAAACAGTGTTTGCCCAACAGCATCAAGTTCAATTTTAAACATACATCTGTTTATTCCATTTGGGGATACAATTAAGGTCACTTTATTGCCATAAGTAGAAAATAAAATGAGACTACTCATTTAATTCACCAAATGAATTTACATTAAAGAGTATTTGATTTCCACATAAAATTACACTGAAAATTGGCAACTGCTGTATTTTTTTAGGCAACTAATTGATTTCAAAATAAGATTAAAAATTTAAAAAGTTAATTTCATTTTTCATCTAATTATTTTATAACTTAATTCAGCAAATATTTGTTGGAAAACTACTATGTACAAAAAAATCATTTCAGCTGGAATTTGAAAATTGAGAAATCATGGCTGTACCTGTATTTCCTTCAGAAGTTCTTATAAATAGATTTTAGCAGAAGAAAATATGTATGTGATATATTTTAATAGGATGATTATGTCCATTCAATATTACAAATTAGTTTTAGTCTCTAATCATAAATATGTGAATTTTTTGTGTATATTAAAATATATTTGTGATTGTTTCACAAACAAATACGCAGATATATTCAAATTACTTTCCTTTGATGAAGTAGAAATAATTTTCTATTGTTTAAAACACCTTTATCAAACATAGGTTGCTTTACTATATCATCAGAGTCCAAGAGCCAAAGAGGAGCATATATGATCCATAGGATCAGACATGACTAATTACAATTCTGTATTTCTTGAAATCAAGAGGAAAAATGAAGGAAAAAAAAGTAAATAATTTAACCATATTAAAGAGAGTTGTGACATTAATAATTATGGTTTTATGATAGCTTATTTGGCATAATTACCAGACAGTTAATGAGTTTGGTGGTTTTCTGCAGCAAGATAGAGAAATATTAAAAAATGTTTCACCATTTAAATTTTGGTAAGAATAAAAGTGAATTGTTATATGTCACACTTCTTTTAATTTACTAGAGTGTGAAAATAAGTAAATATTGATGTCCAGTTCTACTATCTTTACTACTAATTGCTATACCACTTTACTAATTCCTATCAAAGTTACTCTTTAATAATACTAAACAACTTATACCAAGTATACTGGATTTTCTAGAGAAAGAGTTCAAATTATTTTAACTGATAAATATCAAATGGCTGTCTCAATGCAAAATGTGATGCCTTTAATCAATAACAAGTTTACTGTAATAAATTACATACCTTCAGATAATTTTAATTATAGGTGTGGCCCATCTGGACCAGCCACTGCAAAGACACTAGCTGCAGTAGGTGAGGCACAGCCAGGGTTACCCTCCACAGAGCAGGCAGGAACCACGCCCCCTTCCAAGTTCGTTGGGTGAGAGCCCTGCCCTCCCGGGCGCAGCTGCAGCCACCCAGCCATGGCTGTGAACCCAGGCATCCCTGTGCTCTGGGGGCCCTGGGAAACCCACCCCATGGCCCCACAGTGTTGGAAGTACATGCTCTTGCTGCATGGACTCTCCCCAATCCTGGCACCTGCTCCAATTTTGGGGCAAGACTCAGGTCAAGCCTAGGTGCTGTCAGGACCAGCCAGGTGTGCCCATGCTTGGGGTTATGGTGACATGCCAGCCCTCTGCCACCTTGGCCCCCTCCAGACTTTGGGTGCTGACAAGCACAAGAGGGAGGCCAAGGGGATGCTGAGGGTGGCTCCCTGTGGACCCGCAGATGCCCCTCCATAAGAACAGCCTGAGTGCCTTGGACAACATGATTGATGGTGGCAGAAGGCAGACAGGTTCTTGGGCAGAAAGGGGTGGGTCCCCATTGATGCCCCACCTTCAAGCCAGGGAAGCCCTGAATCATGGGGCCAGACTGTCAGTTCTGAGTGGAGTCTACTGCGGGATTTAGAACTCATGGTGCTTTTTCCAGACGCAACCACGGCCAATCAGCACACACTTCCTCCCTTCTGAAGCGTATAAACCATCCCCGCCACATACCTTCAGTCCCCCTACTCAGCCAGACTCAGAGAGACATCTGGACCACCAGCTGGGGAAAAGAGCTACCCAATTTGAGTCTCCTTGACTTGTAGGGACAACCTGCCTATGAAAAGGAGCTACCCACTCGAGATTTCCTCTCTGCAGAGAGCTGGAAAGTAGCTACCCGTTCTGGGTCTCCTGCAGAAAGGAACTACCCACTTCGGGTCTCCTAAGTGCTGTTCTACTGCTCAATGAAGCTCCTCTCCAAGCTTCTGAGGACCACATGACATCTCCAAGCTTTTGGGAACCACTGCATTCCCCTCGTCCAGATGTGGGTGCCTGCAGTGGGAGCTACGTGCAGTACATCTAGTCCAGCTGTAGCCTTGCATGGAGCCGGCATTTGTGCCAGCACCTGGAGCTGCCGGCTCCACCACAGCAGCTGGTGTCTTCACAGCACCCACTCCAGAGGGCTTGTGGCTACCATCAGTTTAGCCAAATAATTGTGGCAAATCAATCTAGTCTCAGCAGATGTTTATTAAGAGATAAATAGATGATAAATGATAGACAGATGATTAGACATATAGATAGATGATACATAAAATCTCTTTACATGAATCAAACTGGCAAATAACTGATTTTAACCAGGGAACTCACTGGTAACTTTCATCTTTAGATAGTTATTAATAGAGAATAAACAGAGAAGGGATGATGCTAAAAATAAATTACCTGCATATTTTAATTTTGCATTAACACTTTAGATAAATTAGTAGTGTGAAAAGATGAAATATGAATGAGGAAGTATCAATTTAAAAGAATTTTATGAATTAGGATAATATAAAATTAAGTTTATTTTGTTTTTTTGTTTTGGTGGCAGCCATTTACAGTATTTATAGGTCTGCTTCATTTGATAAGAGAAGGTTACCAGGAAAGAGCAAGGGTACTGGAACAGAAAGAATTACACATTCAAAAATCTTGTTTAGTTACTGTTTAGGAAACTTAGAAATTTTTTATAACTCGGCCGGACGCGGTGGCTCACTCCTGTAATCCTAGCACTTTGAGAGGCTGAGGCAGGCAGATCATGAGGTCAGGAGTTCGAGACCATCCTGGCTAATACGGTGAAACTCCATCTCTACTAAAAATTAAAAAAAAAAAATTAGCCTGGCATGGTGGTGGGCGCCTGTAGTCCCAGCTACTCAGGAGGCCGAGGCAGGAGAATGGCATGAACCTGGTAGGCGGAGCTTGCAGTGAGCCGAGATCGCGCCACTGCACTCCAGCCTGAGTGACATAGCAAAACTCTGTCTCAAAAAATAATAATAAATAAATAATAAATAAAAAAAAATAAAAAAAGACATTTATTATAACTCTCATAACAAATTAGTTTCATTTATTAAATAGCATGGTCTACACTAATTTTGCACCAACACTTTAGATAAATTAGTAGTGTGAAATCAGAACGTTAATCCCGTGTTAATCAGAATGTGGCAGGGAACTTCATGAGGCAGAAAAAGATAAATTGGCAAAGATAAACTTGTTTGGAGAATCTCTCCTCAGCAACTAGTTGAGACAGGTATGGTACATTTCTTTCTATCCTTTCCACTTCCTTCTTTCTCCTCATGAAGTCTGGCTTGCCAATCTATGGCATAGGTGATTATGAAATAATTAGAATAAAATTATCATATGATTTTCTCTCTTCTTTATACTCTTTTTCTCTTTGATATAATTCTGACACACCTATTAGTCTTTTCATTTTAAATAAAAGAATTTTAATAAAATACATTTAAAAGAATTGGAAAAACACATAATGGCTAAATATCTGTAAAATATTCAATTAATCAACAAAGGTAGAAATTTAGAGAGTCAGTTATCATCAACCCAGAGTATATAACAATTTCAGCAGCCTTTTCTTCTTTTAAAAAGTGGATACAAAAACATGTTAAATTATATGTAAGTAACTTTGGATGTGAAACATTCCACACCTTTTTTTTTTTTTAATTATACTTTAAGTTCTAGGGTACATGTGCACAACGTGCAGGTTTGTTACATATGTATACATGTGCCATGTTGCTGTGCTGCACCCATTAACTCATCATTTACATTAGGTATATCTCCTAATGCTATCCCTTCCCACTCCCCCCTCCCCACAGTAGGCCCCAGTGTGTGATGTTCCCCTTCCTGTGTCCAAGTGATCTCATTGTTCAATTCCCACCTATGAGTGAGAATATGCAGTGTTTGGTTTTCTGTTCTTGCGATAGTTTGCTGAGAATGATGGTTTCCAGCTACATCTATGTCCCTACAAAGGACACGAACTCATCCTGTTTTATGGCTGCATAGTATTCCATAGTATATATGTGCCACATTTTCTTAATCCAGTCTGTCACTGATGGACATTTGGGTTGCTTCCAAGTCTTTGCTATTGTAAATAGTGCCACAATAAACATGAGTGTTCATGTGTCTTTATAGCAGCATGATTTATAATCCTTTGGATATATACCAAGTAATGGGATGACTGGGTCAAATGGTATTTCTAGTTCTAGATCCTTGAGGAATTGCCACACTGTCTTCCACAATGGTTGAACTAGTTTATAGTCCCACCAACAATGTAAAATGTTCCTATTTCTCCACATCCTCTCCAGCACCTGTTGTTTCCTGACTTTTTAATGATAGCCATTCTAACTGGCATGAGATGGTATCTCATTGTGGTTTTGATTTGCATTTCTCTATAATCTGTATAATATATTATTTGAATGAATTGATAAAAATACATTTTTTTCTGTGTATATAATTTAGCAATTCTTTTTAGAATGGTGTGGTTTTTAGTCTGTATTTGAGTTATCAGTGGTGAGAATATATAAACACTTATTTTTTCTTCAAAAGTAGATCTTTGTTAAATTATTTTTAGTGCTTAATGCTTGCCCTATATAAAAAAATAACATTTGACTTCTGCAAATGTGCATGTGCTATTTTTCAATCTTTTAAACTTATGACTGGCCCTAAAATGATGATTTTTTAAAAACATTCAGATGTTTTATGGAAATAATGTCATTTTGAAAGTAAGGATGTATTTCTCAGAACTGTAAAGTTATAAAAATTGTAGTAGAATTAGTTAAAAGAAACAACGAGATAAATTTCTCATGATTTAGAAAGACAGTTCATTCAGATGAGAGGGGGGTAAAAGGAATACTAATTTTGAACATTGATAAATACTTTATTGTGCTTAATGTGTGTTTCTATTATGGCATATTAATCTGACATGTGCAATTGTAGAAAAAATGTTCAAAATTCAGATCCTTTTGTTCATTGTTTTCAAAAATGTAACCCATGCTTGCAGCTAGATTTTCAAATTTTAGCTACACTGCATAAGTCATATTCACACTGAAAACAAAAAGCTTTCTATCAATATGATTATTTATTTTTATTATTTAAGTAAAAAAGTAATAAAGCTAATGTGTATGGAATTATATGGTATTTTACTTTTCTGCTGTTAATGTTTTAATTTATAGGACAGCCTACTTATACAATTGTGTTAATGCAAAAACAGGACAGGAATCTAAAGAGTTAAATAAGGGGCAAGACTAAACTTAAAAAAAAAAACAAAACAAAAAACAAAAATCTTTCCCCTAGAAAAAAATAGATTAAACTCTCTGGTTATACTTTCCTTATGTAGGTGTGGAGATATTTGAATATGTGGAAAAAAAAAAAACTGCATATGTTTTCTTTTGGCTCTCATAACATTTTTGATTTGCTTCAAAGGTTTAAAAGAGATTTTCAGAAAGTTCTAACTCTTCCACAATAAAAGCCAGTGTCAGAATTTGATCTCTGCCTACCTGATTGAAGAGAATTAAACTTTAATGCCACATTCTGTAGTCTAGGTTGATAGTACTTTTTCATCAAAGACATTGGGCAGTAAGGAAAGAAAAAAAAATTCTCATGCTTCTTATTGTCAGTGGAATTACTGTATCTCCACAGGTCAGGGCATCTGTACATTTACAGCATACTTTAGTTCTTTAGCAATACTTTTGTAGACCAATTTATATAGCTGAAAACTCTTCTTGCTTTCCAATTTTAAAAGCAAGATTTTGATTTCTCTTTATCCATAAAAGTTTTCCAAGCTTCTTGCAAAATTTTTCAGTTCAGCAGAACTATAAACCTGAGAGTGATATTTTGGAAGATAAAAAGGATTATATTTTGAGTGTTTTTAACTTGAAAGATCAATGTATTTGTGTATTTGTGTGTGAGCATGTATATTATAGAGAGACAAAGAAAGACAGTCAGAGAATATTATTAGTATTTCCCATTTCTATAGAAATAGAAAGACATTCGCTTTGCTTACTCTCAAAAAATGTAGATTCAATTATCCAATTATACTTTATTTATGTAGGTATTCAGATACTTAAATACGTGAAAAATTTTAAAACTACAAATGTTTTCTTTTGGCTCCTATAACATTTCTTATTTGAGATAGAGAGATATACACATAGATATAAATGTGTTAAGTATATATGTACTTATATATGCTATAGATATATATAATATATATCATATTCAGAATTGCACAGGTTTATATAAATTTTATGGATAAACCAAGGTATATATACATATATGAAAACCATTATTTTCTTCATTATATTCTTTATATTCATATTGATATAAAGTAACAAATAAACAATAAGTAAAAAATTCAGAAGCGGATCACATTTTTCTAAAGGAATCAGAGAGAAATTATCTCACACCTACATATGCCTGCACAGTATTTGACTTGGAATGATACAAAAGTCTTTAATTCATCAATTACACTATCAATTTTACTCATATCTCCCTCAAGATTTTCAAGGTTGCTTATCTTCTTTTTCATAAAGATATTAATGGTCATATATGGTCTACTCTACATAGATCAATTTTTTAAATTAACTATTTACTTAATATTTGTTAGATGCTTTCAACCTGACATATGCTAAAGGCATATGAATACATTAGATAAAATGTCTTAAATGAATAAGCTTACAGTATTTTAGTGTGTAAACAAATGTAACAGAGTATGTAAGAGTGACACACTACAAATACATCAAGTTTCAGTGAAAAAATAAAAATTAAACCTACTCTATTTCGAGACATTATATAAGGCTTCAACAGGAAGTATGCTTTGACCTCAATCTCAAAGGTTGAACTCATCACATTGATATATTTGGTAGCAAAGCATAAGAATAAAAAATGGAAGTAAAGAAAGATGAGATTTGATGGATTACAAGCAATCATCATTTAAATAAAAAAAAAATAGTAGAGGTAAAACAAAATAGGATTTGCAGGGTAGGATGGAGCCCGACCTTACAGAAACTTGTAAAAGATGCTTATTGAACTGATGAAATTGATTCTATAAACAATGAGAGAGGGTTCTTTCGAAGTCTGTAACTTTCAAAGTTTGTAAGTAAGGGAGTTAAATGGTCAAATTTGTATTTTAGAAAAATAATTTTTGGGAGACATTTATCTGGTTAAAGAGACAAAGTACCAAGTACTGCAATGATCAAGGTGAGGGGAATGTGAGTCCAGCAAAAGCAGTATAATGGTAGAAAACAGGGTAGGATCCAGGGAAAATTTGGAAGACAAAAATACAATATTCTACTACTGATTAAATGTGGGAGTAGAATGAAAAGTCTATGATTACTACTTTAATTAGGCTGGGGTAATTATGTGGATTCAAATGCAAAAATATCCTGAGGATTTATGCAATGATCATCATCTCCTGTCCAAGAGGGAAGAGAGTTATGGAAGGAAGGAGACTGAGGCCCTCTTCCACTTGGGCTGGAGATGAGGAGTTCAACTCACCAGGAGTTGTTAACTCAATGGTTTTAAGCTAATGATGCAAAAGAACAAAACAAAACAAAACAAAGAAACAGGCAGAATGAATCTTCAAACCAGGTCTGTAAACTTAGGAACACAGTCAATTTTAGAATTAATATCCACAGAACTACATGGATAACATGACATCTGTCACATATGCTTTCTTTCTTTTTAGTTTTATTCAGATTAATCACATTTCAAGAATTAAAAGCTTAATGTAACTTAAAACATATGGGAAGGACTCTGTAGATCCATAAATAGCCTATTTTTAAACAAATATTTTGGTATCTCCTAAGCTTATATCCCTATGGATTAAAATTATTCACCAAGCCATTAAGTATGTTTTAATATCTTTATGAAAAAGAAGATAAGCAACCTTGAAAATCTTGAGGGAGATATGAGTAAAATTAATAGTGTAATTGATGAATTAAAGACTTTTGTATCATTCCAAGTCAAATACTGTGCAGGCATATGTAGGTGTGAGATAATTTCTCTCTGATTCCTTTAGAAAAATGTGATCCGCTTCTGAATTTTTTACTTAATATTTATTTGTTACTTTATATCAATACGAATATAAAGAATATAATGAAGAAAATAATGGTTTTCTTATATGTATATATACCTTGGTTTATCCATAAAACTTATATAGTATATGAGATATTAAATAGCTTCCTTTGCTTAGTGTTTCTTTTGAAAACCTAATAATTGGAGCAAGCAGGTGTTTCCTGGGTATTGAGGAAGCTCTTCTTTTTTTTTTTTTTTTTTTTTTTTTTTAAGTTTGAATGCCATCTGGCTTACTGGCAACATGAATAGACAGTTTGCATTTGTGGATTTAAAGATCTCACGGGTATATTGCTTATTTAAGATTTACATGGAGGATTAGGAGATTCAAGCACTTTTATCCAAGCACTGTGGTTTTAACCTGTTTTAAATGTCTTACCAGAAGTATTTATGGGAAATGAAAACATATTTTTATAGTCACCTTTATTTTATAAGTATAATCCTAAACTCAGTAAAAATGGAGATAAGTTTTATTTGGCAATTGGTCAATAAGGTGAGATATAATATATGAGGTATTAAATATACCCTTTTTATCATTTATTTTAAAACATAATAATAGTATGCTTTGGAAAGACATCAATACTGGGAAAATTAAAGATTTCTCAGAAAATTCACCCATTTAATTTCAAACCTATTGGTACATGAAAATGTATTTAGATAATAAACTGTTCAGGCATAAAGTGTCTGTGAACAATAATCTCACATCTTTGACTTGAGAACCTTCCCTGAATGTCAGCTTTTTTTTTCTCTGTCAGTCCCTGCTGTGCCTTTAATGTTTAATTCTTCTGCCTTACCTCTGAAAGAGTACGAGTATTCTTACTATCATACTTATTTTTCTTTCTTTCCTCACATCTGATCCCATTACTTATTTTTGTTGGCCAATTGTTCGCTGCCAAACTCTGCATAGCATATGTCCCAACATTTGCTAGTTTGAAGGTAGAACTGGCTGATATTGATTAACCTGATTAGAATATGATAGGCAGGAGCTGAAATCCATCAGATTTTTCTCCTTATTTGAAATTCCGCAATATATTGGAGAAATGGATGTGTTTGTGACTACTATGGGAAGCACTCATGATGAAAATATAACTAATGTAAGTTTTCCTTCACCGCAACCCAGTGAAAAATAATCTACATTGCTTAATTTCTCTAAATTATCCCTAAGCCCCAAATTACAAGAATGGTGTAAAATTGAACTTCAGTAATATGTTTTGGTATCCCTCACACATCTTTGTGTCACACAAAAATACCAGAGGTTTAAATGGTGTCTAGGATGTGCAAAAGAGCAACTCTTTATTTTAATAGAAATTTTCATATTCAACTCCACATCATTAATTTGAGGAAAGTCAGCTCTGCTCTTTCTGGCTCAATGTACAGTACTTGACCAAATATGGAAGTTCAGATACCTCAGAATACAGCCTCTGTGTGTATCGGTCTGATGTTCTCCCTGTGGTTCTGCTGTTTCTCCAGCAGAATTGGAGGAATTAGAAGCCAGTATCCATTATTTTCAGAGCCTTAAACTCAACTATATGTCAAATAACTTGGGATTCATGCTAAAAAATTTTTAAGTGGTTGATTGCCCTACTAAATCTCTAACGCCTGTCTCCTACTCCCACAGGACTGTCTTATATCATCTCCCGTTAATGGGTTATTAAAACACACTGCTAGTCTTTTCTTCCTGGAAGTAGTAGTAGAAGAAAAGCAATTGGTCAGATGTTTCTCTCCTCACTATTTATTCTACAACCCCTTTCATCAGTAAACCTGTAAGTCTCTTATAGTATGGTCCATCACAGTAGCTACATATAAATTTGGGGCACTAAAGGATTCCAGAGATAGTTTACTTCCATGTTAAAAGAATAATCTTCTATTGTGGGACAAGTATCAATAAATAATGATGTGAGTTGGATATAGGTTGGATTTTCGGAAGCATTGTCTTCTTTATTTCAGTACTGCTTCAACATCCAGATGTATGCTTTTTTATTTTGTTTCATGCATAAGCAGTTTTTAATCAGCTTAGTTTCAGCATAGGTTAGTGCTGCACTCCAAATCAGTAGTTACTTCTCAGTGTAGACTTATCCATGTATGAAAGTCCTGCAAGTGGGTCAACACTCTTGTCTCAAAAGCATCTCACTCCATTTCTGTAGATTGCTGTCATTCTACAATGCATAAACCCTCAGTAAAGCCTCTGCACACATCTGGATGAGGTCCTCACATATAGCAGATCTGAGCATGTATGTGTTTGTAAAAAGTACCACTCTTTGTTTATTTTTCTCCAAGTCAAATTGAATCTAATCTAAAATTCTGTCACAGCTCACTAGGGGATACTAAATTCCAGCCCTCGAGTTTACCTGCCCACTGAAATTTATTAAAAGTGTCAAAAATTGTATTAAGTCAAGAACAATCAGGAAACAATATTCTGGTCATTCCAGGTATTTCACCTATGTTTACACGGTCCCTTGAGCATGAAACGTCACAAAGTTTGATGCCAATCCTGGATGCAGAGATTAATCATGAATAAGTTCAAGACTTTGGTCCTCATAATTCAATTCCATGAAGTACCCAATAGCAGTCCTCAAAATTTCATACTGCATAAAAATGTGGCATGATATGTGGAAATATAAAACAATCCTACTAAAAACAATTATAGATATCTTCTCCAACCAAGAATGGTGTTCCTTCTCTCATACTCGGGATATCTACTTCCTCTCTATCTTCAACCACCCCCTTCATTTTGCTTTTCTTCAATGATATTTGCTTGCTTTATCTACTTCGAGGTAACACAAATATCATGTATAATTTCAAAATAAAAGGCAACGTCTACTCTTTTTTTTTTAATTTTTATGTTTTGTCGAGACGGAGTTTTGTTCTTGTTACCCATGCTGGAATGCAATGACGTGATTTCGGCTCACTGCAACCTCCACCTCCCGGGTTGAAGCAATTCTCCAGCCTCAGCCTTATGACTAGCTGGGATTACAGGCATCCGCCACCACACCCAGCTAATTTTTGAATTTTGGGTAGAGACAGGGTTTCACCATGTTGGACAAGCTGGTCTCGAACTCCTGACCTTAGGTAATTCACCTGCCTCGGCCTTCCAAAGTGCTGGAATTACAGGTGTGAGCCAGTGCACCCAGTTGGAAATGTCTGTTTCTATCCCTGTAGTATAAATGTCCAAGACACAGAATATAATAAATGCTTAGCACTGGGCAGCGTGCATGTGTGTGGGTGGTTGGCGGGGTATAATAGAAGTCTGTATCTCAATTATGTATCCTGTGATTTTTTTTTTCAGAAAATCATAGTAATGGGAATTGGTTATTTAAATTGTCCCATTTCAAGGAATAAAAAACAATGGCCACATATGGCAGGATTTTCTCCTTTTTAAAAGCTGATTATGTATGTATATGCCACATTTTAAAATTCATTTGTTGATGAACACTGTCTTAGTCCATTCTCATACTACTATAAAGACATACCAGAGACTGGGGAATTTACAAAGACAAGAAGTTTAATTGTCTCTGGTCAGGCCTCTGCTTCTGGGCAGGCCACAGGAAACTTACAATCACGGCAGAAGGCAAAGGAGAAGCAAGCACATATTCATATAGTGGGAAGGAGAGAGAGAGAGAGAAGAGGAGGTGCTCCACACTTTCAAACAACCAGATATTGTGAAAACTCTATCACGATGATAACAAGGGAGAAATCTGCCCCCATGATTCAGTCACCTCCCACCAGGCCCCTCCTCCAACATTGGGAGTTACAATTCAATATGAGATTTTAGTGAGGACATAGAGCCAAACCATATCAGACATTTAGATTGTTTCCACAGCTTGGCTATTATGAATAATGCTGCAATGGACATGAAGGTAAAAAATTGTCTTTGAGATCCTAATTTCAATTCCTTTGTTTAAATACCCTGAAGTGGGATAGCTGCCATATGTTGCAAGATGGATGAACTTTTGAGGACATCATGCCAAGTGAAATAAGCAAATCACAGAACAACAAATATTTTATGATTTCACTTATATGAGGTATCCAAAATCGTCAAACTTGTAGAAACAGAGAGTAGAATGGTTGATTAACCAGGGCCTGGGGCAGGGAAAAAATGAGGAGCTGCTCTTCAATGGGAATAAAGTTTTTGTTATGCAAAATAAATAAGTTCTAAAGATCTTGAAACATTGTGCTTAGAGTTAAAAATATTGTGTGCTTTAAAATACTGGGCTGTATGCTTAAAAATTTGCTAAGAGAGTATAGCTCATGTTAAATCTTCTTACCACAAAACAAACAGAAAAAAATAGATGGAAAAACAATTGTTCATAAAGACATTTGTAAACATTTTCTTAAATTTCAACTTATGTAATAAAACAGATGAAGAAGAGGAAATGTATGATAGTGTTTGAACATCAACTATAAGCAATGATATTCACTGGAATATTTATTCCTGAAACTCAAGCCGTTGAATTTGCAACTGTAAATAAGAACAGGTAGCTACAACACTTAGTGCATTTTTGATCAGGTCTAGCATGTGATCTAGTTACAACTGCAACAGCAAATTTACAACTGTGTATTAAAGCCACATTTAGGCAAAATTATCGAATATGCATTTGAGCATTTATTCATCTACTAACAGAACTCAATGTTTTTACATTCCCTACTATTACTTAAGATCCTTGACATTAGGGTATTCCTAAGGACTGCACAGTACTCTTCCTCTCAGATCATACTTAATTTTTTAAATTTTGTGATACTTTAGCTATCAAATTCTTAAATTTTTGATTTTCAACTATTTTATAGCATATAATTTATGCAAAACATGTAGTAGAATATAGCTAAAATTAGCTACAATTGGAATTTATTCTTTTATATCAATAAATAAAAAGATTAAGCCATTTACATAGTTATTGAAAATATCCCGTAAAGAATCATTTCTTTTTGGACTCTTCATATTCCATCTGTTCTCATAACTAGTACTAGGAGGTGGCTTTCTTTCTAAAGTCATAGAGTGACAAGTAGCAATGCAAATGTAGGAAGAGATTCTGACTCACTAATTAGCTAAATGACTTTCATACATCAATTTTGAAATATGCATAAAAAATTATGCTTCCATATAATTATGAATTTCTATATATGTTGGATATTTGGAAATACTCTTCTAATAAATCAGCCATAACAAAGTCATAATTACTAAAGGTCTTCCCTTAATGTTACATCTTACACACACACAAACACACAGACACACACATACACACACACAAGATTGTTTTTGATATTGTCCAAGACGGAAAGGAGTCCTCCTTTGGAAACCCATTCTTACCTTGACATTATATAATATAATAGCTTAATATGGCAAATAAATAAACAACTTTTGGACAAGGTACACGCTGCTTTTGCTGCATTGAAAACAGATTTATCTACCTAAAATATTTGAATTTCCCTGTGCTTTGTAGTTTTCGGTATTAATCATATCTTTGTTACATTTTCTCAATATTTCCATGGCAATTGATCTCATATTAGAACTCCAAATTAATGTTAATCTTAAAAATTAACTCTTCACAGTTTGGTACTATTTAACTTTAGGTAGAAACTAACTGTCACAGCATGTACAATTTTGGTACTATTTTTAAAATGCAGACCCATGATCATAAACTTGGTGTCTACAACTTATCCACAGTAACAATCTAAGGTTTATATTTTAATATTTATACATGTTTAAAAAAGTATTTCCTGATTATTTGGATTGTAACTATATGATCTAATGCTGATCCAGAACATTATGAGTTACAGACACATTTCTTCTTACCATCATATTGCTGCCTAGTGGTGTTACTTTCATCATTAGAAGTTAATAGTAAATAATTTGGGCAAGGTTAATATGTATATCTAAAAGTGGAGCCAAGTTATATCCACCTGACATCATATCATAATGGATGAATAAAGGCTTAACAGTAATTTGAATACCCAAAAGTGTGAGAAAATTGAGTCATTATAAGGAAAAAATGCAGTACAGACAGGATGAGCTCAACAGAACCTGCACTAGGATGATGAATATCATAGTAATGTTGTGAGTGATGGTTTTTCATTCAGAAAACAATGCTATGGACCACATAATAGTACTATTATTTTAAACTTCGTTAGTTTTGTAGTTCTATGAATAGTATATTAAAATTTTGTTCCAGTCATATGGTTCTATAAAAACTATACATATATAGGATTAATGCCATGTTTTATGTATATTCTTATTTAAATGACATTCTAGAAATCATTCAATGCAATATTGTGGAGCATAGCATAATTTTTCCTTTAATATATATCTCAAGCTTAAGAAACATTGAATTAGGTATTTAAAGCAATTCGTATTTATTAGTTTACATTTTTTACACGTTTAAAACATTTTTAACTGCAAAACAATAAAAAAAAATGGTTGTAGTTGCTGCCAACAATTAATTCATCACTGATTCAATGTTGCATGCTGCCTTTCTCTAAGTTTTCTCTTTGGTTACACATTACTGTCCAAACAGCTACTAAAATGTAGATACAATTTTAAATACTCATGAAAATGTTGCTTTTGTAGTAGATGTCTATTCTGTCATAAAGTTGCCTTTTAGATATTTTGAGTTTACTTTTCCCAATTAAGGAGAAGTTAAACAACTTTATGGTACCTTGTGCTTGATGCCCTTTCTATGTGAATAAAATAGTGCATAAATGGCAAATTTTAGGTCTTAATGAACAAACACCTAATATATGTGTATGTGTGTGTACACATGTATTAATTTTAACATTTATTTACCAAATTAAAAGTCATTAGAATGTATATATTTTTTTCGTCTTGCTGACTGAAATTTGCAAACTTTTACAGAACTTGTGAAAGTTAAATACTTGTTCTGATCTGAGGCCAAAATGGATTTGATATATTATACTTATTTTATGTACATTATGCAAAACAATGAGCTATGATGAAAGGAGAATGAGAAAAGCTGTAATCCATGTAAACCTACTTTAGGCTTTTATCTATAGGAAGGAAGAAAAAAACAGTGTAAGGAGATTAAGTAAAAACTGATGTTTTCAGCATGTGAGAAACTGCATGTTAAATATTGTTCATAATTTTGCAAATGAACTCAAAAGTATAATTTGCAAGATGTTTTAAAATCATGTAGAGAGGAAATTTTTTCCTGCATTTTCATTCTTCTTAAGAAAAAATGCAAAATAAGTAAATAAATAAAAATAATAATAAGAAAAAATAATGCTTCTCTATAATGTACCACCTTGTTCTTACTTTGCCTTTCAAATACATACCAGCAATTGTATCTTTGGAATGATAACACTTCTACAAGTTAAGCCTTACACCGAAGTAAGAAACAGATGAGAATAAAATGTGATCTTGTTCTTATTTCCTTTGTCTACATTTGGCCTTAATGAAATCAAAGTAGGATGATTTTACTCTTATTTAAAATCTACAATGAAAGTTCAATTGCAATTTGTCTTGGTTTTAGTGCCATAAAACTTTTATTGGGAAAAATCTCACTGAATTTATTTCTTTTCAGTCACTTATTTGAAATAAAATAGTCATAAAAAGTTTATTTTTTTTTCTGTATCTTATCTGGTGATTGCTAATTGTTAGATGCACATATTTTTCCTTCATGTCTTATGATTGAACTAATTGAATTCCTAATTCATCTTTGATTTGGTCATCATTCAAATGCTATAAATAATTACCATACTTTATTTGTTTTTCAACTTTTAGGTTCAGGGAATATATGTGCAGATTTATGACATGGGTAAATTGCATGCCGCTGAGGTTTGGTATTCATAGATCCATTCTACTCTTTAATTTGAAAAGATATTTAAAGACCTAATTCCCTACTTTCTGTCACTTTTCTGCAGTCTTTTTGGTGACTATAAACAAACAGCCTATTCTTTTCTTTTCACTTGTTTTTACTGACAAAAGCAAAGCAAAAAAGATTCCTGTTAGTTTCTTCCAGCAAATAAACTTTTTCTTAAAAAAAAAAAATCTAGTGAGAAAATCAATGTGATGATAAATGATTTATTGGCTGTTTTTATAAGGATTTATTTGTTCTATATTCTTTGTAAAAAAAAAAGAAGAAGAAATCTAATGATATATTGCTTCCCGCCACAAACTAGTTATAACAAAGATTATTCATATTCCCCTAGCTTTCTGACATTTATATATATATCATACAACTTTAGAAACCCATCTTTCCTTGTAGTAGTCATTGGATGCTGGCTTATGAGATACTTACTGAGCATCTGCTGTGCCATGTAGTATATCAGAAATTAAAATTAAATACAGGAAAATACACAAGGATTCTTTAAAGAGCTAGTGGTCTTAAAAAATAAAGGCTTACAGTCTTGAGGTTAGAGCACAGGAGGTGGTGTACAGGGGATGGAGAAAGAGAATTTGAAATAATGCGATAATGATAATTTGGGGCAAATTGAAAGTATTATGTGAACATATTGTCTAACACAGAATCAGGAAGGGCACCTTGGTATAGGTTACAGCTAAACTATGATATTAAAAATATGAAGAAAGACATAATTTTAATGGAGGATTTGGTGGTTGGTAGTCCAGTATAAAAAAAATTCTTGCATGTTTATAGACTTGCAAGTACATGAATATTGATGGAGCATGTTAGCATGTGTGTATGTGAGAGAAAGTGTGTGTGCATGCTTCGCCCCATGTTCATGTTCCTCTGGTTAAGAAAGGCGGAAGGATGTATCATAAATTGAATGTAATCCAGGCACAAAGAGAGACAGCTGAGAGTCAGGGTCTCAAGTTTGTGTACATTACTAAGCAGTTTAGAAAATACTCTTAGGAATTAGAAAAATTGTTTAAAATCTTGTAAGAAGGAAAATAACAGTCATCTTTGTATTTTAGGAAGATAAACACATTTGTTTCAGTTGAAAATAGAATAGGATAAGACAGGAATTGTAACTTAGGTCAGATACTATAGTGGCTTGACATTGTATAGTAGCATAGGGAATGGAGATTATTGGGCTGACTGGAGATATATTCCAGTGTTTTAATTGAATAAGTTGTTGAATAACTGGATGGGGGTGCTGAATGAGAGGCTGACAATTGCAATGACCTTATTGAGGTGACTTAGGGTTTGAGTTACAAGTAGTAGTTTAAACACATCTTTATCACTACAAACTCCACAAACACTACAAAATAACAATTACAATATTTCTTAAAAACACAATTCCATAAAGCAAAGAAGAGACAAAGACAGGAAGTCACAAGAGAAAAGATGTTAATTAAGTGATTAAAAATGCCCATTTGTAATTTAGTTTGCAGACAAGGGAAGTAAGTGACAATAGGGAAAGAAATTAAGAAGCAATGAAACTGCCATTGAAGAACTCTTTAAAAGATGGAGAATGGAGGCACTTGCTGCCTGTTAAGGACAGGTTGTGGATGGACTGAAACAGGAAGTCACTTGAATATCAGTGTTAGGGGCATTTGGACCCCCAGATACACTCTCCATTCCAAGCATTGTTATCCCTTCTACCACGTCTCATGCAACAAACATACACATGGACACCTAAGAAGCATTTTGAAAAGTTTTTCTCTGGAAATGTTAAAATGGAAGGAATTTGCAATTTTGAACAATAGGCACCACTAGAGGTGGGAGTGCCATGTTGAAATTGGGGTTAATAGAGGTCTACACACTGAGTGTTGAAGGTCCACACCTCTCTTCCTACTCAGCTGCTAGATCACAGTCACTCAAGCTTCTAATTTCCAGGCCGTAGGTAGGACCAGTCCCCCCACCTCAGGGAAAGAAAAATTAAAAGTCGGAGGCATTACTGAAACAGCCAGATCCCTCCTTAGTCACCTTAATCTGTACCAGATCCTTAAAATTCTGTAAATGGCTAAATAACTTCCAATCTTATATTTAGTTTCTTAATCTTAAGTATGAGCAGACAGATTGGGATTGTTAGATCTCTGGATAAATCTCCTAACACTTAAAACAAACAAACAAAAAACCTCAGAAACATTAAGGAGAGAAATTGTAAGCAATGTAGGAAATAGAAAAAAGGCTTCAAAAACATAATTATTATACTCAGACAAGCAGCATATTCGCCCATTTAAAAACAACAGTTACAAAGGGGCATGATGTAAAAAGGAAACCCAGATACAGAAAAAGAGCTTCTCTAAACTGAAAAATTAGGAAAAAATTGAAAATTAAAGAGAAAGCTTGCAGTATAAAATTAAGCAGATTTCCCAGAAAGCAAGTTCTCCCCCAAAGTAAAGCCACACAGAAGTAAAATGAGATGAGAAAATTAATAAAATATTTATACTTTTTATATATATTATAAAATGCTGTATATATGTATTATTATCTATAAATAATATATAGACATATTAGTTTACATCCGTTTCTTAATATTTCAGAAAGATATAACAGGAAAAAGGAAGTAAAAAGGAATAATTCATTATTGTTTCCTGAAACTAAAGTTCATTCATTTTTAGACTGTGAAGGACTCAACAAAGGCCTGGAAAAAATCAAAATAATATGAGACCATTTCAAATTTTCAAATGAAAACAGAAAATATTTTCTGAGCATTTCAAGATAGAGAAAAAACAAAAATTCTCCAACAAAGTTTTAAAAAATAATATGCAAAGGGTAAGTAAAAATTCTCAAGTATAATATCGGAAGTCATAAGTCAAGGGAACAATGCCTGCAAAACTTTAGGGAAAATGTCTTTCAAATTTTATACCACCCAAACAATCAATCATGTATAGGAATCAAATAATGAATCCAAAATATGGTAATTTATGTCAGGAGGTTTTCTGAAAATGCAAGTGATAAAACTACTCTTTAAGCTAGACCTCTCATTACCTAGCTGCCAATGAGGAATGCACTACTGAGCACATGAACACTAGATTCTACTGGCACGAGGGAGTCATACAATCATGCAACTTTCACTGGTGGTGAATTGGGGTGGTATATCAGTGAAAGAGGAATCTACTAACTGGTTTGATGTTGAAAAGCATGAGGGAAATAGTAGCTTCAAGAGCAATTGGACTGCATGCTATTGCCAAACTAGAAAAGGATATTGACCTCTAGAAAAAGGATAACAAAATGCTAAGGGTGGTTAACAAGTAATTGAAAGCCAAGAGTGAAAGTCAGCAAACTATCTTGGCAGCATGTGAAAAGGGCCTCATCTCCTCAGAGTGAGGTCAGAGAAAGCTGAGTGCCAGCCCCAGGATTTATCACTAGAGTAGCTCCAAAGAAGGCTAAAATTCTAACCAAGGAACAGTCTGCCATGCCGAGGTCAGGTCCCTTGGGGAAAGAATAATTTTTTTATAAAATCATGTTGAGAGACAATTAAGTTTTGAAGAAGGGTATAAGATTTACAGATAACACTTGGACTAGATGCTTTGAGAGGTAAACCTGGACTAACTGAGAATTAACATCAGTAATTAGAAATTACCTAATATGATCCAGTAGGGACCCCAGTATGGTGGTCAAGAGAGATAGAATGAATAACATGATAAAAAGTAGAACCAGTGCCCTTGCCCCACATGTTGCTGGGAACATGACTGCCCCCACATCCCCATGTGTGTAGAACATCATGGTGCCCTCATTTGCATATTAAAAGACTAGAGTGGGAGGACCCGCTTTTTCGCTGGCTAGGTGAATGACATGCCTGATCAAACCAATCCCCTGAGCCCTGTGCGAATCAGACACTGCCTCTTCCAGCTTCTATATATACAACTGGCTGGTTTCCGCCCCACTTGGGGTTCTGTTTGGAGCACACACCCCTGTCTCTCTGTACAGGGGAGCTTCTTCCTTCCTTCTTGCCCCTTTTTGCCTATTAAACCCTCTGCAAAAAAAAAAAAAAAAAAGGAAGTATAACCAGTAAAGACTAACAAGTCTCAAGGTCAAAGCTCGGTCTAGGTAAGCTAGATGGGCTCATTGTAAAACCCGGGTTATATTCTGCTAGAATTTCGAAAACACTCCATTTTTCTCTCAGCCTATACCTTGCACAGTTAGAATTATTTACTTAATTCTTTGCAGGATTTTAGTGCCATTATTCCCTACTTGACTATAAGATATACACAATAGGAATTCTTATTTTGTTGGTCATTGCTACACTGGTACAAAGGAGGAAAATCAGAAGTATTTACTGACATTTTGAAAGATTCAGTTGGGTCTGGGTTAACCTGGATTTGCTATTCTTGACAGTTTTCCCTATCAGAAAATAAGATCTATGATGACAAGGACTTTATCTACTTTATTTAAATGTATACCTCCAGCACCTAGCATAATACATCATAACAAATAGTGCTTGACAAATAATCAAAGTGCAACAAATATTTATTGAATAAATAATCTTGGTTTTGGCTATACTGGTGGTTATCAGGTTATGACATTATTACATGATGTTCATTATTGAGACTGTAAATATGTTTCAGAAGGTGAAACATGTTTATTTTGGGATCCTAAGAACAATCTCTTTGGACAAAGACAGAGTGTTTTCATGAGAATAAGGAAGCATATGTTTAAGATGAGAAATTCTGACCTGGTGGTGCTCAATCTTTTTGTCTAACAAAGGGCTGTAGGAATTCTGAAATAAGAAAATTATGGCTGCTTTCAGAAAATGACCTTTTAATTTGTTCACATTTTCTCAAAGAAATGAAACAGTTTTAGTCCAGCAAGATTTGGCTATATTCATTTTAAATCAGGACTTAAAGACTGTGAGATTTAAACAAGATTGATTAGTACAAACACATAAAAATGCTAGATAAAACATGATAAGGAAAATTTTAAAACTTAACTAAGCTCAAAAGAAAGAAATAGAAATCCCTAGGACTAGAAATAAAAAGGAAATTAAAGACAGATTGTATATTTTAGCTGAAACACTGGCAACTGAAGTAGTAACAGGCTTAAATATGCATTAGAACATTTTCCAGAAATTGCAGTTTAGGATTTATTTTTATTTGGTTTTTTTAGAAATAGAGGTGTTATGTTGCCCAGGTTGGTCTCATACTCCTGGGTTCAGGAGTTTCTCTCAGCTCTGTCTCCCAAGTAACTGGAACGGTAGGCAAAAACCACCATGTCCAGCTTGGGACAGGATTTTAATGACTATTACAGAAACAGAAGACATCTTGTGTTCTCCCAAGTCAGAGAGCAGAAAATGGGCCCTGAATACAACTGATCTAAGGGTTGTACAGTCTGTGAACTGGAGACCTACAGCCGCTTTGCATATCAGAACAAAGTAATACTGATATTAAGAGAACTTTCTATCCAACACAAGTAGTAAGTGGAGGTGAAACAAAACTCAGAATTTGAAAATGCCAGTCTGTGTGAAAAGTGGTTGATGGCTTGAATTTACACTTTCATTTGTTATAGAAATGCAAGAAAAAAAAAAAGTAATATAAAAATTGGTCTAAGATAGCTGAAGCCTCTAGAATGAAATAATTTACTCAACGAGTAATTATTGAGGTTTATGATGTGCCAGGCTTTCTTCTGGTTCAGAGGACATAACAATGAGTAAAGCAGTCAAAAAATCCTGCCCTCAGACATCTTAAATTCCAGTAAAGGGGGAATATAATAAGCAAGATAGCTAGCAGACCTTATTACCTGTTCACAGTGCAATAATGTTAGAGTTTGTGACCAAATAAAAAGGTTTACAAAATCTTAATAAAGCTTAACAAAATAAAAATCGAATTATAGGAAGTGCATCTTATATCATGCACATATATATGAAGCATATAAAACTACTACACTAATAATTTAATTTAAAAATTAGGAAAAAACAATTACTTTAAAGATAGTAGAAGGAAGGAAATTTTAAAAAATAAACAATAAATATAAATTTACTAGAAACAAAAAAGAAAACCAAGGCAATGCAACAAAATAGGTAAAACTAAAAAATATTGATTAGAAAGATATCACAAACAATATTAAGAATGATAAAAATAAGTGTTGGGATAGTTAATGTTAAACATATATAATAATTATCACCAAATAAAAGCAAAGTTTATGGTAAGCTTCAATATATGTACATAAACTCTGTAATGAACATACCATATTCTCCTCTCCAGATAACATTTAAAAGTAATATTTTGATTACATTTTTGTTAAAAAATTTTATCTCAAAGAAGAGTTTCTGCTTCTAAAATAATTTTCAGTTTTGGGAATCACTGACCAAACTTGGGTTCCTAAAGCAGAGTTGGAGTAAAGAAAGTTCAAATCTACTTTTGGAATATTTAATACTTTGGAATGTTAAAAAAAAAAAAAAAAAACAACTTTGGATGATTAAAGACTTTGAAATTTGCTGACAGTCTTTAAGTTCTCGAATGAAAGACAAAAGCTTTGGCTAAAAAAAATAGCATTTAAAAAATTGTATTCATTGACTATACATGTGTATTTTTCCATGGCATAGCCATTGTAATATTGCTGAATTCTGATTTCCATCTTTATTTACATAGGACACATTTTACAATTTGTATTTGTGTATCAGCACAATATTTATAATAATTTTAGATATACAAAGCCACATAAGAGAATGTGAATATAGTTTTATATGACATTTCTTAAAATTAATTTTCCTTGGGAGTCCGAGGTGGGTGGATCACGAAGTCAGGAGATCGAGACCATCCTGGCTAACACCGTGAAACCCCGTCTCTACTAAAAATACAAAAAATTAACTGGGCGTGGTGGTGGGCGCCTGTAGTCCCAGCTACTCTGGAGGTTGACACAGGAGAATGGCGTGAACCCAGGAGGCGGAGCTTGCAGTGAGCCGAGATGGCACCACTGCATTCCAGTCTGGGCTACAGAGGGAGACTCCATCTCAAAAAAAATAATAATAATAATTTTCATTTAGCACATAATGAAGATATAAATTGAATGCAGTAGAGTAGTTTGGCCTTATCCATGGCAGTAAGACACCTAGCAGATAACTGAAGGCCATGGATGGTACTGAAACTTAATTATATTATATTTTTCTCCTATATATATATACATATGATAAGGTCTAGTTCATAAATTAGGCATAATAAGAGAATAACAATAATAGCTAGTAATGAAATACAACAATCATAACAATATTCTGTAATGAAACTGAAATAAGGGTTACTTGGACACAAGCACTGTGATACCATGACAGTCAATCTAATGACCAAGATGGCTGCTATGTGACTCATGGGTGGGTAGTGCCTACAGTGTGGATACATTGGACAAAAGGATGATTCACATCCCAGACAGGACCAAGCAGGACAGTGCACGATTTCATCACACTGCTAAGAATGGTATGCAACTTAAAAGTTATGAATTGCTTATTTCTGGAAATTTTATTTAATATTTTGAGAAAATGGCTGACCGTGTGTAATTTAAACTATGGAAAGCCAACCTCCAGATTAAAAAGGACTAATGTAATGTACTTGAATCATAAATACGAAATATACAAGTAGGCTATAATGAACCAGTGATAAATTACTTAATGGTGAACAAAAATGATATGTGATTGAGAACTAGCCTATTTTCATAACTTTACAACTATTCTTTTACATACAGACTTTAATGGAACATTTATTTCATCTTGAGATTAATATAATCAGATGCATTGCTGAAAACATATGTATAAACTAGGAGATAGACCCAATAAATTTGAAATGAAGAAAAGTAATCATCCATCACCACCGTATGCAGTTAAGTTTTTTAAAGAGAACAGTTTGTTAATGTGGAATGCACTTATCCTAGCTTAAAAATTAGAAGGAAAAAGAGTATATTAGTCTATTAAGTATTATTTAAAGGAAAGCCTTAATTTAGTGTCAGTCCCTCAAAGATGGGCAATATCAGAGAGATGTTTCTGTGTTCATTGTGCAAGCTAAATCTCAATTAATATTCATGAACATTTTGTTGTCCCTGCTTCATGACCCTAAATAGGGTATTGATTATTTCTGCAAGTAAACTTAAAGCAAGACACATTTGTTTCCTCTAAAATAGAGTTTCAATATCCTGGAGGGTTCACAGTGTGATTATCAATTATATACTGCAAATTTGTAATCTACATTGAATTGCATGTAAGAATTCAATGCAATATACTTGAATTCAATGACAAGTATAGGGCATAAATACAGATGATAATCTATTTTTTTCTACAACATTCTTATTAAAACATATGTCTCTAATAACAATAGGCAGAAGACACTGACCTTCTAATAACTTATGAATACGAACCTTAGTGTTTCCAAGAGGCATTGTAAACACCAAATCTTACAGAATTTTAAAAGTGGGCAGTCAACAAGAAAAACATGAGTTTTACTGGTGAAGAAATTGAGGCCCAAAGAAGTTAAATGGCATAGCCAGGAAACAGATGACTAGATTCCCTGATATAATCAATTTCCTATCCACTGTGCCATATTTAGCATCTTCAACCATTTCATGTTTTATGAGATGAAACATAATATGCATTATATTGGAAATTCAATTTTTCACACAGTAGTTAAACAGTTTTATAGCAGGCATTATTTTTATTTGTGCACACATTCCCTGATGACTTTGAAAATGAGGAAATTATTGGGGTAGTGGGGCTTGTAGCTTGTTCTCCAATGTATGAAAAAGAAAACCAGGATAAAATTGAAAACTTGATAGCAGTCCTCAACCAACGTAGAATATCATAGTCAACATGACGCCCATGGGCTGAGGTTTATCCGTATCTGGATTTGTTGTGTGGTCATGGCCTCATAAATGTCATTTCATATATCTTATAGGAGGTTTGATTGATAAATAATCATTAAACACAGTGAGCCTCAACTTTGGCTGCCTATTAGAATTACTGACGAATTTTTATACAAACTAGATGCCTTAGTCCCTTTCCCCACAAATTCTGATTCAGTAGGTCTGCGGTGGGCTAACTTAGTACAAAAAACACATGCAATATTTGGGAAATGCCTGTTCTTAAAAAAGGTTCATTATTTACCTGAAATTCACATTTAACTGGGTATCCTCTATTTTTATTTGCTAAGTTTGGCAACTCCACCCTGCAGGCACTTCCTATCCTCTCTTGGTAAGAATTTGTCCCTGTGATAGACAAGGATTCTAACACCTTGAGTCTTGAGTACCATCTCTGCCCTAGAATCGATAGATTACATGAGTATAAAACATGTTAATTTTACAAATCAACTGTGGCGTAAAGAAACGTAAACTTCATCCCCTTATTTTTATTTCTTAATTTCCCACATTAGATTGTTATTTGAGAAGTATATACATGTTCATTCCTTTGCCTGTGAATTTCTTCTTAGAAAATAACTCCAAGACACAGTTGAAAGAAAATCCAAAAATGGTGAATTCCTCTATAGAATCATTTTTAAAAGAATTTTTTTGGCAAGACTTAATAATTATTTTATAAATTTCAGTCTTCACTTGAGTCACAGGAATCCAGATATGCCAGATGAATTCATTTATTTCTTGCCTGTCATTGCAGGATTGTTTTATTATTATTATGGATTAGGGGATATATGTTCAAGTTTGTTATGCGGGTATATTGCATTATGGTGAGTTTTGGCTTCTAGTGCATCCATCACCCAAATAATGAACATTGTACCCAATAGATAATTGTTCAACCTTCAACCCCCTCCTTCTCTCTCCCCTTCTGGAGTCCCCAGTGTCTGTTATTTCCCCATCTTTATGTCCCTGTGTGCCCATTGTTTAGCTCCTGCTTATAAGTGAGAATGTGTAGTATTTGATTTTCTGTTTCTGAGTTATTTCATTTAGATTAATGGCCTACAGCTCCATCCATAATTCTTTCTTCAGTAGTAATAATCCTGATGTTTAAAAATTCCGTCTATTATTTTCTTTTCTTCAATCATTATATTTTTCATATGCCAAAAATCCACGTTTAAATAAAATCTGATTTCAGCCTCTTATTATTAGTGTCTTCCTTTAGATACATAAGGTTAAATAACATGATTATTTTTAATCCTTTGATTTAAAATCTGCTTCATTTAGTATATGTCGTTTTTCCTTTATATTAGTAATCTCTCCCAGATATCTACTTATTTAGGCTCATGTTCACATGGAGATATTAACCTCTAGTCTCTATGTTCAAAAAGCACCAAAAACCAAGCCCTGGATTGTATTCATTCTTAAGTTTAAGAAGAGATTAAGATGTTATTTCATATATTTTTGTAGTTAAGTATTGCATAAATCTAGTGAACATCATTTATATAAGTTAGCATTTATGGTGGCCCTTGGAGAGAGGTGATCCCCAGGCAGGAGAGCACTAGTAATTACTAAACAAGTTCCAGCCACTCCCTTTTATCACTCCTCTATCAAACAGCATTTTACAATAATGTTGAATTTATAGATCTTATGTTTTTGATCAGTTTTAGGTTTACAGAAATATTGAGTGAAAAGTGGGAAGAGTTTCTACAAACACATCCCTCCTTCCACCCCAGTTTCCTCTTTTACCAACATCTTGCATTCATGGGACACATAATTGATAAGCTAATTTTGATATATTATTGTTAACCAAAGTCCATGTTTTACATTAGAGTTCATTTGCTGTGTTGTACATTCAATAGTTATGACAAACGTACAGTGGCATGCATCCACCATTACAGAATTATACAGAATATTTTAACTGCCCTAAAAATCCTATGCTTCCTCTATTCTTCCCTTCCCCCAACCCAGCTCCTGGCAAATGCTGATCTTTTTATAGTCTCCATGTTTTTTCTTTTCTTTTCCAGAATGTCATAGAGTACGAAACATACATTATACACATTATAAAACCTTTTCAGATTGGTTTCCTCACTTAGCTATATGGGTCTAAGTGTCCTCCATGTCACTTTTGTGGTTAGGTAGCTCATTTTTTCATCCCTGAAACATATTCCATTGTATGGATATACTTCAGTTCATTTATTCATTTACCTACTGAAGAATATTTAACTTAATTCCAAGTTTTGGCAATTAGAAACAAACCTACTACACATATTTTTGGCAGGTTTTTGAGTGTACACAAATTTTCAATTTACTTTGGTAAATTCCAAAGACTGTAATTACTGGATTATATGGTAAGAATATGTTTAGTTTTGTAAGAAACTGCCAAACTGTCTTTCAAAGTGGTTGTATCATTTTTGCATTTTCACCAGAAATGAATGAGAGTTCACGTTGCTCCACATACTTGACAGTATTTGGTGTTGTCAGTGTTTTGTGTTTTACCCATTCTAATAGGTGATGTAGTGATGTTTTACTTTGCAATTCTCTGATAACAAATAGCGTGGATAACTACATATGTTTATTTGCCATCTGACATCTTATTTGGTGAAGCATCTATTAGGATCTTTTGCTTGTAATGTAATTTTGTTTTTGTAGTTGGGTGTTAAGAAATCATGTGGATAGCTACATATGCTTATTGGCCATCTGCATATCTTATCTGGTGAAGCATTTATTAGGATCTTTTGCTCATGATGCAATGTTGTTGTTGGTGGTGGTGGTGGTTTTTAAGAGTTTTTGTTATCAGTTCATTATCAGCTAATGTGTTTTGAAAATATGTTCTCTCATTTGCTGGTTATCTGTCATTCTCTTGACCAAGCCACACTTTTTAGTGAGAGACTCATGTTTAAATTCTCAGAGAGAAGCAGCCAACGAACAAGAAGCTCTCTTAGTTGTATTCCATTATTGCTGGCTAGACCTGTGTGACAAAAGAAGAAAAAAAAAATGTCCAAGGGCAGACTGTCTTCCACTGTTGTCTGTACAACCCTGGTGGATTTCTTGGATTATTTTCATTTTAGACCACCAGTACTTGGAGCCTAAGATTTTGCAGATTTCTTTGGATGTTGGACAAGCAACATTTTATTTAATACCTTGAAGCTCAATTCAGATGTGTCTCTTCTCCTTTTCTCTTCATGAGTGTTAATATTCTCAACTTCAAAACAAGAAGTAAGTTCATTACTAGAAGATTCAGACAATTACCAGTCAAGGCAAGAAAAAATTATTCACCAATCATGAAGGCATTCACTTCTGTCCAAGTTCTTCTGGCATCTGAGAATATGTAAACACATTCTGGATTTTTAGCAGTAATGAAACCTTGAGGTATTCGTCACTATTGTATTACTTCTAACAACCCCTTTCTAAAAGCAATAGATTAAGTCAACTAGATAATTTAAAAGGGAAACATGTATTTGTTGTTTAATTGGGTTGGAATCTCACTGAAACTTAAAAAATATCCTTAAACATTCATATTCTTAATTAATATATCTATGATACTTGAATATTGTCTACTGGAATTGAGTAAGTACACAACTCTTTTTTAAATTAATTCCTTTAAGGTGTTTAGATTATTTTCAAGTTCATGGCAATTTCCTCAGATTAAAATAGTTTGTTATTGTTAGCACTTAGAATTTCTGGAAAAAGTATAAAATAAATTCATGAAAGTTTTTTTATTTCTCCAGAATACCTTATATATGAACCAAAGGATGACTACTGCTAGCATTTTATTACATATAGTTTATAGTGTTCATTACTTGCAACCTTTGTGGCAAAGCTTTTATTTAGAAGTAACAACTTTGCTGTGATCTCATTAGGAAACTAATCAATATATTAGCAATAAAGCCAGCATAAAACACATTTAAGAAAAGCCCCAAACCTGTTCATTACTTCTTGGTCAGAGGGTGATATTTAAGGCACCATAAACACAGAAAAATAGGTGTACAGCCTTAAGTACCTTATTTTTTTATCCTTTTAGATGCCATTTCTTTCTTTTGTTTATTTAACTTTAATGGATTCAACACTCCAATAGCATGTTCACCACTAAATTAGGGTCATTATTTATCAAGTGCTTTGAGACTCTAAGCTATAAAGAATAATACCTAAAATCATGTTAATATCTATAAACTAGAGTTTCCACTTAATACAACAGTCTGCCTTGTCTTTTTATATCCCAGTCTACTGCATAATTAGGTACCATCTGATATGGTTTAGCTGTGCCCCATACAAATCTCATCTTGAATTGTAGTTCTTGATTGTAATTGAATCATGGGGGTTCCCCCCATTTGTTCTCATGATAGTGAGTTAGTTATCATAAGATGTGATGGTTTAAAAAGGGGCTTTCCCCTTCCCTGGGCTCTCATTCTCTCTCCTTCTGTCCTATGAAGAGGGGGTCTTCTGCCATGACTGTAAGTTTCCTGAGACCTCCACAGCCATGCTGAACTGCGAGTCAATTAAACCTCTTTCCTTTATAAATTTCCTAGTCTCGGGAATGTCCTTATAGCAGCGTGAGAATAGACTAATGTAACATCAGAAATCTAGCAAAGATCCCAATGACAGAAATGTTCCTGTCTGACTTAGTAAGCTAATGAAGCATAGGAAGACATTTTCAACATGTGTGAACTATTTTAGTCTAAGATACCAACTGGACAGTGTGGCAAGAGTTTTCGTTTCCTAAGCACCAAAAGCATTATTACTAATATAATTACATTTTTATTTGAAATATGTGTGAAAGGCTAATGATGAGACATGTGATGACCTCAGAAAAGTCCCACTTTAAATATAGTACATATAGATAGCCTTAATATTTCTGATAATTTCATATAACTACACACAAACAGCAATAGTCAGCAAAAAAGAGGAATAGAATTTTTCCTTCAAAGAATGGAAACCCTTTCAGATAGCCAGAGAACATATTTAAATAGCATATAAAGGATTATATTTTTCCTATATATGTTTTTAAATGGTTCCTTATAAAACCTGCATCACAGTGAAAAATTTTGTGTGGTGTTATAGATTGGCATAAACCCTGCCGTTCTGTCAGTTTATCTTTTATGATGTAAATAGGATACCCTATAGCTATTTCCTGAGTAATTTAAAACTCATCCTATGAAACTGCATGAGCCAGGGAAATAGGAAAAGCATATCTGGCCAGAAAAAACAAGTTTGCTCGATCTGCTCAAGCAATGAATTTTTAAAAGGTTTGCTTAAAACAACCGAGTATGTCAATTGGCAATATCAGTCCACATATGAGCTTTCAAATGCTCTCTTTCTAAGCCCAGGCAGCTGAGTGATTTGTATGATATTTGATTTTTAGTTTTTCAGCAGCCCGTTTTGATTTAGTGCTTTCTACATTTTTATAGACAACAGCAATCCTACAGCAGGTCCTGTTTGGCTGATACATTTTACAAGTTGATAATAGTAAAGGGTGTGTGGAGATAGAACCTGATATAGATATATTCTTTTGAAGCATCATCATTACTGAGAGATAAGTCTAAAAGGAAACAAAACACAAAACAACTAGCAGTTATATTTTAAAATTTTGATTTAACCAAAAAATGAGATATATTGTACTACCTTGATGTTTATCCCCTTTTCTACATATTTGTGATGTTTTGAATTTTCAATAGGAATTCTTGAAGATATTTCCAAATAAAAACAAAAATGATATTGGAAATTTTTATAATAGATTGTAAATGTTTGTCTACCAAAAATACTGTGGTCCTGACTTCCAACTGCTATGAGTAGGATTACTCTTAAGAAGATTTTGTGGCCTAGAGAAAAACATCAATATTTGGAGAACATGTATGACAGAAAAGAGTATTAACATGAAATATTTGATTTTTTCCCTATAATCTCTTTCTTAGATTATCTTGAATCTTCCCAACAATAATTTATTGCGTACATTTTTATGCTCATTTTGTAAAAGAGAACACTGAAGCTCCTAAAAGTTAATAACTTGCCCTGGGTGGTTCAGTTTTAAATGACAAAGTTGGGGTTTGAACCAAGGTTTGTCTTCTATCCTATTGCCTCCGGATAATTTTACTCAGGTGAAAGCATGTCAAAAATTAACTATATGAAAAGCCTTTATGGGAGGCAAACAAGAAGTTACCTAATGGCTGGATGTGGCATTGCAGGGGTGAGCAGAAGTCTATTTGGTTTAGAGGAGTCACTCAAGGTGGCAGTGCAGACCACACTTGTTTGGTCTGTTTGTTGACTCACATTTTACTGATTTTTAGAAATAATTTGATTTGGAATGTCTTTAGACAGTCTTCAGGTTTTCAGCAGTTACCACCTCCTGCTATTTTATCCCAGGAGGGTTTCACTTGTTTACATTATCTGTCATGGACAGATCTAGGCATTTGAGTTTGTACTCCCTATTTACAGGCTATTTACTTATCTAATAGCACTAGATATACCTTTCCTTAGTGTCAAAAATGAGTCTGTGAGATAAACATGAAATAGTTGCAAGCACAAATATTTTACAACACTCTAATTTAGTGCCAGAAGCAAGAATTCGATTTAAGCCCACCAAGTATCAGAAAAAGGCAACGTGTCAGATAAGGGGTCATACATTTAGGAAAGGAGATAGTTGCAGGGAAAGATGGACCCAAAATTTAGTCTGAGAAAAGCAAATTTTACAGTGGGAAGTTTCAAACCAAGGTGAGGAATTTTGACTCTATCTGATTGGCCAGATTAGGGCTGACTGAGACTCAAGCAGCAGGCACATGTTATCAGGTGATTCAATTTTAGGAACTGTAATTTATACATAACAGACTGAGGTTCAAGGACAGAAAATGAAGTCCTTGTACTGGCTAGTAACTAACTTAAGCCAAAGATCCGTATAGGACCCATTGCTAAATTGAGAAACTGGTATATGGAGGTAAATGGTAAGCTAATGCTAAAATCTACTCCACACTAAGCAGATGCATGGTGATAGCAGGTACCTTTATGCTTTTCCTTCCCTATGCAGGTCTAGGTGTGCCCCCAGATTAAGCAGAGATAAATCTGCAAGTTAACATTTAAAAATACCAATCACAAGCCTTTGCAGTTACAACCATGGGCTTATGTTAACATTTTCCTGCTGTTTCCCCTCCCTTATTCCATAAAAGAAGAGGGATTATAAGGAAAGACAAGAGAAGACACCTTGAAAAATTATCTTCAGTTTCCCCTGTCTCTCCCCAAAAATTAACCCTGGGAAAACCTCAGAAGTGCAAGCAGGATCATGTGGGTAGAATCTAGAGTTTTTGTGTATTTGGTGTTCTGTATTGTTATAAAACAAAATGCATAAGTGTGTGTAATAATAAAAGGTAATTCATAAGGACTTTGACAGAAGTAAACAAAAATGCTCCAGTTTTACAGTAAAGACCTCATTATCTGGACATAGGATCTGGCAAATTTTTCATGATGAAGATGCCAAAAGCAATTTTAACAAAAACGAAAGTTGACAAATGAGACCTAATTAAACTAAAGAGCTTCTGCGCAGTAAAAGAAACAATCAACAGAGTAAACAGACATCCTACAGAATGGGAGAAAATATTTGAAAACTTGAAATTTGCAAGGAAAAACAAACAACTGCATTACAAAGTGGGCAAATGACATGAACAGACACTTTTCAAAAGATGACATACAGGTGGCCAACAAACATATGAAAAAATACTCAACATCCCTAATCATTAGAGAAGTGCAAATCAAAACCACCATGAGATACCATCTCACAACAGTCAGAAAGACTATTACTAAGGAGTCCAAAATAACAGATTCTGGTAAGACTGTAGAGAAAAGTTAATGCTTTTCTCTACACCACTGGTGGAAATGTAATTTAGTTCACCCATTGTAGAATGCCATCTGGCAATTTCTCAGAGAACTTAAAACAGAATTACCATTCGGCCCAGCAATCCCATTATTGGGTATATAACAAATAATATAAATCATTCTACCATAAAGACACATGCACATGTATATTCATTGCAGCAGTATTCACAATAGCAAAAACATAGAACCAACCTAAATGCTCATCACTGGTAGACTGAATTGAGAAAATGTGGTACTTATATACTATGGAATATTATGCAGCCATGAAAAAGAATGAGATCATACCCTTTGCAGCAACATGGATGGAGCTAGAAGCCATTATCCTAAGCAAACTAACTCAGGAACAGAAAACCAAATACCATATGTTCTCACTTGTAAGTGGGGATTAAACATTGATTACATATGAAAACAAAGAAAGTACCAACAGACACCAGGGACTACTTGAGGGTGGAAAGTGCTAGTAGGGTGAAGATTGAAAAACTACCTATTGAGTACTATTCTGAAAACATGGGAGAAGAAATAATCTGTACACCAAATCTTTGTGACGTGCAAATTATCCATGTAACGGACCTGTCCAAATGCCCCTGAATTTAAAAGTGGAAAAGAAAAGTTGAGAAAGGATATGTCACTCTTCCTCTTTCTGAATCCATATAACCTAATGAACTATGCCATATCCATGTAGAAGTTTGTGGAAACCTTCCTAGTTAGGACACAGGTATCCTGGGAAGAACCACATACTCACAGAGCAAAGATATATTTGTATGAAACTAAAAGACATAATGTTAAGTGACATAACCCAGGCAAAGAAAGACAAATTTCACATGTTCTCACTTATTTGTGGGAAATAAAAATTAAAACAAGTGAACTCATGGAGATAGAGAGTAGAATAATGATTGCCAAAGACTGGGAAGGGTAGTGGAGGAGGCAGGGTATGTAGGGATAGTTAATGGGTACAAAAATATACTGAGATAGAAGTAATAAGATCTAGTATTTGATAGCACAACAGGGTGGCTACAATCAACAGTAATTTATTGTAGATTTTAAAATAACTAAAAGAATATAATTGAATTGTCTGTAACACAAAGAAAGAATAAATACTTGAGGTGATGGATATCCCTCCCATTCACCCTGATGTGATTATTTTTATTTATTTATTTATTTTTTTTTTCAGACAGAGTCTCGCTCTGTGGCCCAGGCTAGAGCACAGTGACGCCATCTCTGCTCACTGCAAACACTGCCTCCCAGGTTCATCTCATTCTCCTGCCTCAGCCTCCCAAGTAGCTGGGACTACAGGCACCCACCACCACACCCGGAACATTTTTTGTACTTTTAGTAGAGATGGAGTTTCACCGTGTTAGCCAGGATGGTCTCGATATCCTGACCTGGTGATCCGCCCACCTCTGCTTCCCAAAGTGCTGGGATTACAAGCGTGAGCCACCACGCCCGGCCCACCCTAATGTGATTATAATGCATTGTATGTCTGTATTAAAATATCCCATGTACCCCATACATATATACAAAAACTATGTAACTACAAAAATTCAAAAGAAAAGCTGATACAGCTTCTTACAGAAATCAACAGATACTCATACTCAAAACTAATTAAACAACCATGTTCACAAACTTTTGAAAAACAACCAATATGGAAGATGAAGACCATGCTAAACAGGACAGCTGATATAGGAGAGAATGTATGAAAGTTTATACCCAAATGTATTCCCTGAAGTAAAATATATCTTTTAATGATAAAAACAGATTAGTTAGCCTGGAATATAAAACACCAATCATTCTCAAAAAACATGAACACAAATATATTTTTATAACATTAATTGTTGGTCAAAAATAACAGGAAAATGCCAAAAAAAGAAGGATTCCATGTGAAAAGACTACTAAATGAAACAGGATATTTCTTCTAATATTAACATTTTGAAAAACAATAAAGCAGTATCTATTTACATGAGAGGTGAAAAAATGTTTAAAATACAATCAAATAGGAAATTATCTCTGAATACAAAAGATAGATTAGATTAAAAAATAAGGACACAGAATATTTGCATAATGCAGTGAGCTGACTAGTTCTTACATTTAGAACATTGCATACAGCAGACACAAAGGGAGCCTTCTTTTAAAACATGAATGAACTCAGAGCAAAATGACCATGTATGAAAGCACAAGATAATCAGTAAATTCTGTAAGGCAGAAGTCTTTTGGACCATATTGATTGACCACAAAACAATCAAAAAACGAAATTAACAACAAACTAAAATGAAAGCAGCTGACAGAATTCCTAAGATGAAAATGAAGTCAAAGCAGAAGTTATAAGCTGTTTAGGAATGAATTGCCATGAAGCCCTACATACTAAAAACTGTGATACAAAGTAGTACAAAGAAAAATGTGTAACGTGAAATGTATGCAGTAAAACTTCATAGCAATTTATAATGGATACATTAAAGCAAGTAAGCTAAAGAAAAATAAGAACAACAACATAATTCCAAAATAAGTAGAGAGAGCATTCCTAAGTAAAATAGAAATCAAAATCAATATGAAATAATACAGAAACATCAACATATAATGACAGAAGTGTAGATTTGATCAACACAAAACACAAGATAGTTATTTGAAAAGTCTCATAAAATAGGCAAATATTTGGCAATTCAGAAAGAGGAGAATCACAAACACTAGGAATAAGAAAGGGGACCTAACTATAGATACATAAGAAATTTAAGACTAGAAATTAATACTGTATATAAGAATATAGCGAAAGTTTGAGAAATTATACACACACACACACACACACACAGAGAGAGAGAGAGAGAGAGAGAGAGTATGGGGGAAAAGTGAAGAATTTGAATAGTTTTTAAAGAGAATGAGATTATGGAATGAGAGACGTCCTGGAATCAAAGGAAAAGCAAGTCTCAGAAGAGGAATTGGTACTCATCAGTGTTAAATATCAAGGAAAATTCAAACAGACAAGGGCTCAGTTAAAACAATTGTATTTGGCAATTTGGACTTATTTGAATTGCAATATATTATATCCCTCTTGATTAAAGAAGTATTTATTCCTCAGAATTCTGAGTTTCTAAGAATGTACAAACTTGAGTCTAAGTAAACTTCTTCTGTGCTATAAAAGGAAGTAACCTACAAAGATGGGCTCTAATGTCACAGACTAATATTTTTAAAATGCTTTGTGCAAACTAAACCTTCTGTTTGTAAATGCAGAGGCTCATTTGAGGTTCCTTTATAAACACTACTACTACTAATAATAATTCACTTAGAAATATGATGCATTTTAAAGAGCGCTTTGATTGTGGTATTGCTTACCTTCAAAGTCTTCCCATACTCACCTACTATAAAGCTGCACCTAGTTTTGACGATCGAGTTTAAAGGAAATTTAGTGCAACAATGAACCTCAGAAGCACTGGCAACCATTATGGGTCAATATGTCTACAATTTCTATGAAAGTAGACTGGTGAGTTAACCCATTTTCCTATGGGATAAATTCTCTTGGAATTGTTTTTAAAACAATTAGTGTTCACCACCCCTACTCTGAGAATAACTTGTTTGTCTTTTCTGAATACAACTATTTGAAGTAATCATACCTATATAGCTTTCCATGTTCTATTTATCAGTGGAGAAAAAAAAAAAAGAATTTGATATAATTTCTTTAAAATAATAACTTTTAATTTCTTTACAAACTATTTCTATTCCTGTTTGTATATACATATCCTTTCCACCTGAAATGTGCTTGATAATTCTTTTAAGAGGTAGTCAAAAGAAAATATTAATAGAGACTGGTCCAAAACAATCTCTCAAACTTCAGTGGTATGCTTTCCTACTCCTTGCTAATAAGAAAATATTTCTAGAATCTACTAAGCAGTAAAACAAAGATTGAGAGACAAGCAATTTCTGTTGTTGAAGTCATTGTCAAACTTATGTAAAGGAATATAAGGATAAAAGTAAGAACAATTATTTCTACCAACAATAATAAATGAATATTTATATTTATATATATTTACATCTATATGTGTGTGTATATATATATCTGAAACAGAAACTTATATTTAAAAAGTGCATATAGTCTTGACAATATTACTTTAGCTCTTCTTTAATACTTTTAGTTTCTTAAACTTGCTTTGCTATCTCTTGCTCTCCTTAACTCCACCAATGCTGGCCCTTTAGCTTGACACCTTATTCCCATGTTCAGCTGGATACTTTCTTTCCATCCTTCCTACCTCAGTTTTTCATCTCCTTCAGGAAGAATTTCATGGTTCTGTAAGATCAAGCTGGGTATATTTTTTAGGTGATCCAATCATATCCTGCCCTTTTTAATCTTAGCATTTATAAAACCATGTTTAAATCACCTGGTTATTTATTTACTACATGTGTCTGTAGTCACTAAATTGGCTATTACACAGATGGGAACTATGTAGACCAAATCCACCTGGACACTCATTTTTGTGCTGACCATGAGCTAACAATAGTTATTACATAGTGTAATGGGAAAGCAATTTTAAATTTATGATTTAAAATTTTAAAACAAATAAGAATCATATTTAATATGTCAAAATTATATAAAATTTAAACTTCAGTGTCTGTAAATAAAATTGTATTCAAATACAGCTATGCTCATTTATTTCTTTCTGTGGCTGCTTTTGAGCTAGGACAGCAGAGTTAGACATGCTTTAGAGTAAAAATAATACTAAATACTCATTTACATAAGAACACACAGTTCATGTGGTATCTGCAGAACATCTACAAACCTAAAAAGAAATGATTTAGACCTGTAATAACAGAATGAGGCACACCTTGTTTAGTTGCTGTCCCATTACGCTATGTAGTTGTCATATAAGTATGATAAAAAAGTAATGTAGGTTCTTATTTTCTACCTACAGAATTAGATCTATTTTGTCTTAACATGAAAGTGACTACCTGGCACTGGCTTAGAGTGCAGTAAACAAGGCATTAGGTGACTCAAGGAAGCAACAGGATCTAGCTCCATTCGTACACAATTGGCAACACTTTTCCTGCCACCATCATCAATGTAAGATATGTAGACTTTTCCTTGCCGTGGCCCCACGAGTGTCTCATGATCTCCTGCTGCCTTCACAGACATGAATAATGGCAGGGTACAAGATATGATTATAAACAGCCTGCCCTTTTTGTGATAAGGGATGATCTAACAGTCAAGGCTTTGCTCATTCAGGTGGTTCATGGAAAATTGATTTTCCTCAAACTCCAAAGCACATCATAAGAAAGCTTTACTTTGGTAACTTTATCACCAAAGTGCTCATATTGTGGTTGCAAATTCAGTTAAATATGTCTTTATCAATTTATCAGAGAGCTACCCTGAAGTGGTAATAAAACTTTCTGATATGACCAGGGACACATTTAAGGGAAATGGTTCATTCTTTTATAGGGTGACCCCTATATAAAGAATTCCTTGCCAGTAATTTTCTTTAAAGACCAGAAAAGTAATAGACTTTTCAGAAGGACTAAAGCATACCATCAGACTCTGATTCAACCATTTTAAATTTCTCATAAAATAGAATTCAGTTTCATCACCCCGTCCATCTTGTGTGAGTATTCCTCTTGCTAAATATACACATGAAGGCAATATTAAAAATCACTTTTATTATCTTCATGGTTTTTATATTTTCTATTTAAAAAAGGGAATTTCTCAAAGTATTCTGTTTTATTTTTAATAAAGAAATACTTTGCAGAATTTTAATGTGAATTTACAGCAGAATACTTTTAAATATCTCTACTCATGATTATTCTGAAATATATTGAAATACATGAATCAAACAGAAAAGTTTCATACATAGCTATTTTGTCATTTTTCAATCTTCTATGTTAATTTAAATTTTATTTAACGTTAATATTGGGAATATTAGAATGTTTCAACTGATAATTTACTCATCAAATAATACAATTTATCATATGGGAAATGCCAATCAAAATCACAGTAAGGTATTATCTCACCCCAGTTAGGGTGGCTACTATCAAAAACACACATACAAAAAAAACAAATGATGGCAAGGATGGCAAGGGGAAGCTCATACACCCTTGGCAGAAATGTAAAGCAGTGTAGTCACTATGGAGAAAAAGATGGAGGTTCCTCAAAAAACTATGACTCGAACTAACACATGATCCAGCAATCCCACTTTAGGCATTTACCAAAAGTAAAAAAAATCAGTCTATCAAAGACATTATCTGTACCCCATGTTTATTGCAGCACTATCCACAACAGCCAAGATATGAAATCAACCTAGGTATCCAACAACAGATGAATGAATAAAGACAATATGGTATATATAAACAATTAAATACTATTTAGCCATACAAAATAATGAAATTTTGTTATTTGTGTCAATATGGAAAGAACTGGAGGACATTATGTTAAGTGTAATAAGCCAGAAACAAAGTTATCTATCTCATGTTCTCATACATATATGGATGCAAACAAAACAAATAGATATCATAAAAGTAAAAAATAGAACAAAGAATACTACTAGAAGCTGGAAAGGGTATGGGGAAAGAGAAGATGGAGAGAGATATACAAAATTACAGCTAGAAAAGAGGAAAAAGTTTTAGCATTCTGTAGCACTGCAGAGTGACTATAATTAGCAGTAATATCTTATATAGTTTCAACTAGCTAGAGGAGAATATTAAAATATCCCAATACAAAGATGTAATAAATGTATGAGATGATGAACATGCTAATTACCCTGATGTGATCACTATATATTATATACAATAAAACATCAATAGTACATAATAAATATGTACAATTAGTACATGTCAATTAAAAATTAAATTCAGTTATAAAAACTTACAGAAAAAGGAAAAAAAATTACCTTCATTTGATTGTAGAGTAAAAAACTATATAGCTCATGTGAATATAAAGTGATAACCCCACTGATATCATCACAGATAAAATTTCCAACTATCGTATTTGATTTGTCTTCAGAACTTTGAATGATCTGTAGACTTAAAATAATTAACTTCTTTTCAGTTTTTCTTTTACTGACTGTACTGAACCTATGCTTTTTCACTATAAACTATATATATATATATAGTTTGTTTGTTTGTTTGTTTGTTTGAGACGGAGTCTCGCTCTGTTGCCCAGGCTGGAATGCAGTGGCACCATCTCAGCTCACTGCAAGCTCTGCCTCCTGGGGTCATGCCATTCTCCTGCCTCAGCCTCCCAAGTACCTGAGACTATAGGCACCTGCCACCACGCCTGGCTAATTTGTTGTATTTGTAGTAGAGACGGGGTTTCACCTTGTTAGCCAGGATGGTCTCGATCTCCTGACCTCGTGATCCGCCCGCCTCGGCCTCCCAAAGTGCTGGGATTACGCTCCTGGCCAAACAAATTATTCTTTTGCACTCCTCAGCATCCTTTAAGGTGAGAAATAACAAATTATTGTCACAAAATAATAAAATACTCAAATTCTGTTGAGAGGATTACGTGTTAAGTATGTATTAGACTTAGAAAATAATAAATACATTTGACTTTAAGTTTATATGTGAAATCATCTCATATTTGTTTCTCAGTGGAAGGGCACAGTGAACAATTTGTTGGGGATATATATATATACACACACACACACTTATACACACACACACACACACACACACACATATATATATATATATATATTTTTTTTTTCTTTTGAGATGGAGTCTCACTCTGTCACCCAGGCTGGAGTGCAATGGCTTGATCTCAGCTCACTGCAACCTCCACCTCTCAGATTCAAGTGATTCTCCTGCCTCAGCCTCCTGAGGACCTGGGATTATAGGCACCCATCACTATGCCCATCTACTTTTTGTATTATTAGTAGAGACAGACTTTCACCATGTTGGTCAGGCTGGTCTCAAACTCCTGAACTTTTGATCCACTCGCCTCAGCCTCCCAAAGTTCTGGGACTACAGGCATGAGCCACTGTGCTCGGTTTGTTGGATATATTTTCATAAAAAATATAAAAAAATAGAGAAAGAAAGAATAAAGGAGAGAGAAAGAGAAAAGAAGAGAAGGGAAGGGAAGCGAAGGGAAGGGAAGGAGGAAGGAAGGAAGAAGGAAGGAAGGAAGGAAGGAAGGAAAAGAAAAGAGAAGAGAAAAGAAAAGAAAGGCAAGAAAAAAGCAATAAAGAAAGGCAAGAAAGAAGAAAGAAGAAAGAAAAAGAAAGAGAGAGAGAATTAGAGAGAAAAGGAAAGAAGGAAGGAAAAAAGGAAGGAAGGAAGGAAGGAAGGAAGGAAGGAGAGAAGAGAGAAGAGAGAAGAGAGAAGAGAAGAGAGAAGAGAAGGGACAAGGGAAGGGAAGAGCAGGGCAGGGCAGGGGAGGGGAGGGGAAGAGAGGGGTGGGGAGGGGCCGGTGCAGTGGTTCGTGCCTGTAATCCCAGCACTTTGGGAGGTTGAGGCACGTGAATCCCCTGAGGTCAGGAGTTTGAGACCATCCTGGCAAATATGGTGAAACCCCATCTCTACTAAAAATACAAAGAATTATCTGGGCATGATGACATGTGACTGTAGTCCCAGCTACTCAGGAGAGGCTGAGGCAAGAGAATCACTTAAGCCTGGGAGGCAGAGTTTGCAGTGAGCTGAGATTGCACCACGGCACTCCAGCCTGGTTGACTGAGCAAGGCTCCATCTGATAAGAAGAAAAGGAAAAGGAAAGAAAGAAGAAGAAAGAAAAAGAAAGAGAGAGAGAATTAGAGAGAAAAGGAAAGAAGGAAGGAAAAAAGGAAGGAAGGAAGGAAGGAAGGAGGAAGGAAGGAAGGAAGGAGAGAAGAGAGAAGAGAGAAGAGAAGAGAAGGGACAAGGGAAGGGAAGAGCAGGGCAGGGCAGGGGAGGGGAGGGGAAGAGAGGGGTGGGGAGGGGCCGGTGCAGTGGTTCGTGCCTGTAATCCCAGCACTTTGGGAGGTTGAGGCACGTGAATCCCCTGAGGTCAGGAGTTTGAGACCATCCTGGCAAATATGGTGAAACCCCATCTCTACTAAAAATACAAAGAATTATCTGGGCATGATGACATGTGACTGTAGTCCCAGCTACTCAGGAGAGGCTGAGGCAAGAGAATCACTTAAGCCTGGGAGGCAGAGTTTGCAGTGAGCTGAGATTGCACCACGGCACTCCAGCCTGGTTGACTGAGCAAGGCTCCATCTGATAAGAAGAAAAGGAAAAGGAAAGAAAGAAAGAAAAGAAAAGAGGAAAAGAGAAGAGAAGGGTGGGAAGGAGGAAGGAAATGGAGAAAAGAAAAAAAAAAAAAAAAGAAAAAGAAGAAGAAAGGAAAGCAGGCAGGCAAACACACATATAAAACTTAATGTTACCTTAAGTTACTAGGATTGGGGAGGAGATGATGAGAGAGGGGAGTGTATACCTTCTACCTTTTGCCTTTCTAGTATTCTTGGTTTTATGTTAGACTACATTTGAATTCTTAAGAATGAAGGTGATACAAATATTTTTTACAAAAAAAAAAAAATGGGATTTCATTTTTTCCTGTAACCTAGCTAATATTTTTTGGCCCTAATTACTTGAAAATAGAGTGCCAACAGTTCAATGAAGACAAGCTGAAGGTATGGTACTAAATATTTTCAGAATGTATTAAATCTGAAATATACCTATTGATATAGATTTTTGGCTCTGTGTCCCTACCAGAATCTCATCTCAAGTTGTAATCCTTAGAATTGGAGGAGGGACCTGGTGGGAGGTGACTGGATCATGGGGTCAGATTTCCTTCATGCTGTTCTGGTGATAGTAAGTTCTCATGAGATCTGATAGTTTAAAAGTGTGTGGCACTTCCTCCCTCACTCTTTCCTTCTCTCCTGCCACCATGTGAAGGTGCTTGCTTCACCTTTGCCTTGTAGCATGATTGTAAGTTTTCTGAGTCCTCCCAATCATGCTTCCTGTTATGCCTGAGGAACTGCAATTCAATGAAACTGTTTTCTTCATAAGTTACCCAGCCTAGTTAGTTCTTTATTGCAGTGTGAAAATAGACTAATATAGAAAATTGGTACCAAAAGAATAGGGCACTGCTATAAAGATACTGAAAATGTGAAAGTGACTTTGGAATTGGGGAACAGGCAGAAGCTGGAACAATTTGGAGGGTTCAGAAGGAGACAGAAAAAGGCAGATAAGCTTGTAACTTCCTAGAGATTTGTGTCATGGCTTTGACCAAAATGCTGATAGTGATTGTTTAGACGAACTGAGGTAAGATGGCGCACTTCCGGGTTCTTCATCACGAACTTTTCCCGCGCGTGAAAATGCAGCCGCCCCCGGGAAGGTGCAGACCAACCGGGCATGCACCAGGTGACGTCAATCTGAGGAGACCAAGATTTACCTGGTCGCACCTACGGAATGCCCCCCCACACACGCCCGTGCCCCGCCTATTGCCCTCCCACTCCTAGAAAAGCTGCGGACTTCCCAGCCCCCCACTCCTGTCGGGACTGCATTAGGAACTCCCTGGGAGAGCTCCACAGGGCGACTCTCTTGGCCTCCTTTGCCGGAGGCTGACAGACCTCTCCCTACCCACCTTCTTCCCTGAAGCTAGGTGACCAAAAATAAATTTGCAGTTTTGCTCCTACCCTTGCATACTGGCTGGTTCTTTTGTGCCCGCTCTGGTGGTCTTAGAAAAACAAATCAGTGATATGGACAATGAAGTCGAAGCTGAGGTGTTCTCAGCTAGAGATGAGGAAGTTACTGGGAACCGGATCAAAGGTTATTATTGCTGTGCTTCAGCAAAGAGACTGATGCCATTTTTCCCCTGCCCTAGAGATCTGTGGAACTTTGAGCCTGAGAGAAATGATTCAGGGTATCTGGCAGAAGAAATTTCTAAGCAGCAAACCATTTAAGATTGGACCTGGCTGTTTCTAAAAGTATATGCTCATATGTGTGAAAAAAGAGATCATCTGAAATTTGAATTTATATTTAAAAGGAAGGAAGGACCAGGCATGGTGGCTCACACCTATAATCCCAGCACTTTGGGAGACTGAGGTAGGTAGAATGCCTGAGGTCAGCAGTTTGAGACTAGCCTGACCAACATGGAGATACCATGTCTCTATTAAAATACAAAATTAGCTGGGCATGGTGGTGCATGCCTGTAATCCCAGCTACTTGGGATACTAAGGCAGGAGAATCACTTGAACCCAGGAGCCAGAGGTTGCATTGAGCCAAGATCACACTATTTCACTCCAGCCTGGGTAACAAATGCAAAACTATGTCTAAAAAAATAACAACAACAACAAAGGAAACAGTGCATAAAACTTTGGAAAATATGCAGCCTGACAATGGAGTAGAAAAGAAAACCCCATTTCCTGGGGAGAAATTTAAGCCTGCTGTATCAATTTGCATAAATAAAGACAGGCAAAATGTTAATAGCCAACACAATAGGAAAAATGCCTCCAGGGCATTTCAGAGACATTCATGGCAATCCCTCCCATCACAGGCCTGGAGGCCTAAAGGAAAATTGGTTTTGTGGGCTGGACCCAGGGCCCCATTGCCCTGTGCTGCCACGAGACATGGCACTCTGCATCACAGCTGCTTCAGCTTCAGCCACAGCTAAAAAGGGCAAACATACATCTCAGTCTGTGGCTTCAAAGGGTGCAAGCCCCAAGCCTTGGCACTTCCACATGGTGTTGGGCCAGCAGATGCACAGAATCCAAGAACTGAGGTTTTGGAACTCCTGCCTAGATTTCAGAAGATGTTTGGAAATGCCTGGATTTCTAGGCAGAAGTCAGCTGCAAAGCAGAGCCCTCATGGAGAACCTCTACTAGGGCAGTGCAGAAGGGAAATTTGTGGTTGGAGTCCCCACATAGTGTCTGCACTGAGCCATTGCCTAGTGGAACTGTGAGAACAGGGCCATCATCCTCCACACCCTAGAATGGTAGATCCACCAACAGCTTGCACAGTGTGCCTGGAAAAGCCTCAGGCCCTCAATGCCAGACCATGAAAGCAGTCAGCGGGGCTGTACCCTGCAGAGCCACAGGAGAGGAGCTTCTCAAGGCCTTGGGAGATTACCTCTTGCATTGGTGTGCCCTGGATGTGAGACATAGAGTCAGAGGACATTATTTTGGTCCTTTAATATTTAATGACTGCCTAACTGGGTTTTGGACTTGCATGGGCCTTTGTTTTGGCCAGTTTCTCCCTTTCAAGTTGGGAGGATTTACCCAATTTGTGTATCCCCATTGTATCTTGGAAGTAACTAACTTGTTTTTGATTTTATAGGCTCATAAAGGTAAAGGGCAGGTGGAAGGGATTTGTCTTGTCTAATGAGACTTTGGATTTGGACTTTTGAGTTTATACTGGAATAAGTTAAGATTGGGGGACTGTTGGAATGGCTTGATTGTATTTTGAAATGTCAGGACATGAGATTTGGGAGGGGCCAGGGTTGGAATAATATGGTTTGGCTCTATGTTCCCACCAAAATCTCAACTCCAGTTGGAATTTTTAGTGTTGTGGAAAGGGCCTGGTGGGAGGTGATTGGATCATGAGGACTTGCCCCTTGCTGTTTTTATGATAGTGAGTGAGTTCTCATGAGATCTCATGATTTAAAAGTGTGTGGCACATCGCCCCTTGCCCTGTCTCTCTCTCCAGCCACAATATGAAGAAGGTGCTTGCTTCCCTTTTGCCTTCTGTCATGATTGTAAGTTTCCTCAGTCCTCCCAGTCATGCTTCCTGTTAAGCTTATAGAACAGTTAGTGAGTTAAACTTCTTTTCTTCATAAAATACCCACTCTCAAGTAGTTCTTTTATAGCACAGTGAAAACAGACTGATACTCCCATAAAGATAGTTCCTTAAAATTTAACTTTATTGCTTTTGCATTTATTCCTGTGGTAATATTTAACATTAAATTAAATATTTATATTTTTTCAAAATAAAAGAAGCACTAAAGGTTTGTTAAAGAATTACCATGATAAGCAATCCAGGATCCTGTTTTATATTGTGTTCATAATTCCCATTCAGAAAGTTTGGTTTTATAGCAAGTTACTTTCATTAACTTTATTAATACACTTGCACGGGGAATGTATTTCCAACTTGCCATTCCACAGAGTATTTTATGAAATAAACTCCATTTCAAAATTAGAGCAAACCTAAAGTAAACTAGAGATAAATTTGCTAAAATCAATACACTATAAATGCTTGTTTTCTTTCAAGACAATAACATAGTGGTGTATAAAACAGTATAATCACTATTGTAAAGAAAAGGACCCAAATACCAAATAAATTTTAAACACTTTCCTATCGATGAGGGGTGAGCACCATGGTTGTGAGTGTGTGTATGTGTGTGTGTGTTTACATTCTCAAACATGATGTAAAAATACATCATAAATAATTTTGGAACCATCTGCATATATGTGCTCTTCTCTGTATAGAGAAAGCAAGAAATACAACAAAAAAAAGAAAGGATGAATTTTTTACAGAAATTAATCATTTCTTACCGTCAACAGAGGCAAAAGAATAAGCCCCAGTTTCCTATTACATCACTCTCATGTTGCTCTTCAGAGAAACATAACAAGCAACTGATATTTGCTCCAAGTTGGGTTTTCAGGGACTCCGTGACTTAAGATCATACTCTAGCAGATGACTGTGCAGGTAATCAGTGAATAGAGTCCCTAATGAGTGAATAGTGCAGAAAAATATAGTAGTTAGCTTTTACCTTCTGCAACTTCTTAAGTGAGGTTGTTCATTATTTTTTTTCAGCAGTCAATCATGACAACCATTATAAAGTCATTTTTAAAATTATATTTTAATTTTTAATTGGCTATTAATTTTATATGGTCTATGGAGTACAATATGTTTAGTTACATGTATAAATTATGGAATGATTAAATCAGCTAATTAACATGTATAACACCTCAGATACTTATCATTTCTTTGTGGTAAAAACATTTAAAATCCACTCTTTTAATAATTTTGAAATATACAACACTATCATTCATTCATTATTATTAAATATAGTCACTTTGCTGTGCAGATCACTAAAAATATTTTCTCCTATTCAATTGAAACTTTATACCTTCGACTGACATTTCTCTTTTTCTCCCCCAAAAGGCAATTTTTACGTGTTCATATGTTATCTATAAATCATATTATATGTGGAAAAGTGATATTTTATACATCTATATATTACGTCCTATCTGTGCTTATCTTTTCTATTTGTTCTTTAGCCCTTGAAGAATTTAAAATAATATTCATCGGCCAGGTGTGGTGACTCACGCCTGTAATCCCACCACTTCGAGAGGCCGAGGCAGGCGAATCACAAAGTCAATAAACAGAAACCATCCTGGCCAACATGGTAAAACTCCATCTCTACTAAACATACAAAAATTAGGTGGGCATGGTAGCATGCACCTGTAGTCCCAGCTACTCGGGAGGCTGAGGCAGGAGAATCACTTAAACCCGGGAGGCAGAGGTTGCAATGAGCCAAGATCATGCCACTGCACTCCAGCCTGGCCACAGAGTGAGACTCCATCTCAAAAAATAAATAAATAAATAAACAAACAAACAAATAAATAAATAAAATAATACTAATCATAACAACATTAATACCATTTTTGCTGAGCGCTTAATGTATACTTCAAATATGCATTATCTGATAATCTTCACAAAAAGCTTATGAGGGCATAGATATTATATACATTGTTTACAGTTGGTGAATCAAACGTAGATAAACCGACTCAGTTTCTCAGGGAAAGAAAAGTTATAAGTAAATTCTAACTGATAATCAGGATTCAGGATTAATCTTCAAACAGTCTGATTCTCTACACTTGATTGAGAAAGTAAATGTCTTTTATCCCTCACTTCTCCACATAAATCTCTCCTGAGACTTGAGTTTCCAATTTTCTGGAGAATATTGCAATGGCTTTAAGTTGTTAGGTCTCAACCCACTTGTGCAAATAGTTCTAACTGAATTCAAGTAGAGTTAGGAAACCCCCGAATTCACTGATGGTAGAAAAATGTGACAGAAAAATGTTCAGTTACTTCTTTGTCATTTAAAGCAATTTCTTAGTAAAAGTTATCAAAAACCATGCTCTCCTCCTTCCTTCCTGCTCCTTCTCCTAGAAAGTTACATCAGAGAGTTGGAGACAATGGCTAGGTTCAAAAGTGTTCTCAATTCCTCACTGGTACCACCAGCCTCTTTCAGTATGTCTCATCTTACCAGTTATCTGAGCCAGCCTCTGACTTTATAGGGTTCCCACTGAAGCATCCGTGGCTGGATGAATGTCAGCCCTCTCTCTTGGCCTTGTGAATGCACTTTGAACTTGACCTGTTCATCACTTTCAACTGACAGGCTGCAATTAAAGACAGTTTTGATCCACTGATGAATATTCAAGACTGTCCTGCACAAAAGATTCTGTTTATAGGTCTCCTTGGTGCATCCAAAGCCTCTGGGAGGGCACACCGGCCCTTGGTTCTCAACTTCCTTTGCCATGACCATGAGAAATATCTCAACTCATGTCATTTCTCATAGCAACCTAAAGAAAAGGGGACTGGGTAGAAGCCGACTTCCTCAGACTCACTCTCTCTCTTTCTGCCTTAACCTAGCTTGATGCCATTTCTACTCTATAGCAGCATTACATCAGAAGCTATGATGTTGACCAACCCTCCTGGTGTGTCTAGGACTGAGGAGTTTCTGGGACACAGAACTTACAGAGCTAAAACCAGGAACATATTAGTTAAGCCTGGATAGCTGGTCACTCTATATACAAGACAATATCTGAAAATCCTCACCAGCCTGGAGTGTCAAAGAGAGGAGAATCTGTATGGCATGCAGAAGTTGTAAAGGAAAGTGGAAAAGGGAGAGTGGAAAAGTACAGATGCTGATGGGGGAAGATCAAAAAACTGTAGAACCATTTCGGGTGAGAAGGAAGAAGGGACTGTGGGCTGTACCAAACTATCCTTGTTTAGAAAGTTTGTACTCAGCACTCTAACAAGTGTAAAATATATTTTAAAAACATAATTGGAAACTTTAATAACAGTACACAAATGTAGGATTAGTATAGCAAAGGTAAATCCAGGAAAATGTATAGTCCATTTCTGTGCTAAAAACATTTTTTTTGCCTCAAATATTGTACAAAAGTTTAAATATTGTAATCAGACAATTTTGACCATTTTTGACTATTTGGGCATTAATATATATGGGTGTTTTCCATGGTAGTAATAAGCGGTAACATGTTGTCTTGTTAGATGCTATTCATTTTATAAAGTGAACTGTTAGTTTTTATTTTCAAAATTTCTTTTGAAGGTTTTACTCTTTGCTAATTGTTAATATTTTCTCTTGACTGTTCTTATTAAAAATAATTCAGAAAAAGTGAATTCCTGCAATCATTTGTGGATTATTACATGATTAAATCCTCCTTTATTTTGATTTTAAATATATTTTTATCTTTATCTTTAGAAATATTTGTAGAACTTCTAGTTCATTTTTAACCTCTCAATGTTAATTCTGTGCTTATAGTACAACTGATTACACCTTGAAATAAGAGCATAAGTGTAATTAAATTATTAGTTTTATTTGCCTAAAAATAGGATGATTTTGCTTATACAAGTTGTTTTATATGGACATATTATTTTCATTAGAACAGTAGGCAAATTTACTACAGAATTACTTTCAAGTAAAATTATGTAAATAAAGTTATATTTACAAATGCCTAAAAATAAGTTATTAGTTGGACTTTGTAAAAATAGACTAAGTGATAAGTAGTGTATCATGTCACGAAATCCATGAGCTGATTTCACTCTACAATAATCAGATGAGTCAAAAGGAATGTCTTGTTTGAAACAAGTATCACCTAGCCCCAAATCCTGTATCTCTTGATAGCTACCCATTATCTCATTACAACTTAAGATCCCTCTCCTCCCCTCCCCTTCCTTCCCTTCTCTTTTCTTTCTTTCTTTTGTTTTTTTTTTTGAGATGGAGTCTCACTCAGTCACCCAGACTGGGGTGCAGTGGGGTGATCTCGGCTCACTGCAAGCTCCACCTCCCAGGTTCATGTCATTCTCTTGCCTCAGCCTCCTGAGTAGCCGGTACTACTGGTGCCCACCACCACGCCCAGCTAACTTTTTTTTTGTATTTTTTAGTAGAGATGGGGTTTCACCGTGTTAGCCAGGATGGTCTTGATCTCCTGACCTCGTGATCTGCTGGCCTCGGCCTCTCAAAGTGCTGGGATTATAGGCGTGAGCCACCGCACCCAGCCAAGACTAATTTTCTAGTATCATTGGTGATAGAGTTTTATCTTTTCTCCCCATCCAAATTGATTACTCTTTGCCCAAAGGGTAGACTCCTTATTTAATACAACAAAAGTAGACTTTAGCTCCATCTCCCATTATTCTCGTAGCTGGATGTTGATGAAAGAAAAGAAATCTGTTGTCAAAAGAGATGTGATGTGTACTGACTTTTTCTCACCCCAAACTGCACTGGAGGGAATGATAAAACTGGGTTTTTGTCCTTAAATTAAAAGGAGAAAAGTAATTCCACTGCTGGATTTCTATAGGTACAATAATTGTAGCATGGACTGGATACAAGTTCTGTTTCCTCAATTTGCTACTAAGAGAGGATTTCATAAACTCCTTTGTAGAGTGGAGTCTAGTCATGTCTCTATTCAAAAGAAACCAAACATCCAAGTTCCAGTCTATCCAAGCAGTAGTACCCCAATTGTGATAGATTTCAATTTTACTGACAAAATCCAATAATCTTCTTATATTTTGATATTGTCATTTACCCCTGCATTGTAATCAAGTTGTATTAGTCTGCTTTTTATCCAAGATACAGAAGTTTTAACTTATTTAGAGGAGAGTATAGTGGCTAGTGAGGTAAATGCAAGAATATCCAGGCTTCCAAAGGTTTTTTTTTTTTCTCCCAGGATGCCTATCAATGAACTCTTGGAGCAAAGAACAAAGCACAAGACTGACACTCAACAAATAACTTGTGTGTACTAGATGAGGCATGTCTGTGTTTAACATGTTAAGAAGTTAGTCTTTTGTAGATGTAGCTGTGCAGTAAAAGAAGGAACAAAACAGGTGGAGTGAGAAGACATAAAACCCACTTATTTACTGATTGATAGAGACGTATGATATTCATTCTTTCTCAGTTAGGGTATTGGGATAAAACCATTGGTTAAGGGGATACATACATTTTAAATAATACAAATTAAACATTATAGCATAGTTTTTCTACCAAAATGAAATTTTCTATTATTCACTCACACAGTCAAAATATTCTTGTGTATTTAATGCACCACTCCTCAATATGCTGGAAATAAAAAATGCATGAGTCTTTTGCCACAAAATATTTAGTCTTTTCATAAAGAAAGTTATGGTAAGAGATAATTCCAAGGCAGTGCAGTAAGTGTTATAATCGAAGTATGGACAAGACATGTGGGAGCAGTGAAGAAAATTAGTCAATTTTCCTGACAGGGAGAAATCAACAGGGCTAACTTTTCAGGTTGGAGAAGGACTCCTCGATTGGGGGATGATAAGGAAGCACATTCCTTACAGACAAAAACATCAGGTCATAACAGAGTATATCTTAGAAAACAGACTTTCAGCCATGTTTGAAATGTGAATAAGAACAGGTAAGGGTAGAAAAATACATTGAAGACAGGTAATAGAGTACCTTCAATGTCACCCTAAGAATTTTTTATTTTATAAATCAGATATTAGTTTGGGGTCTATATGTATATGTGAAGATCCATCTACCATGTCTCAAAGAAGGGATATAAATGAGCCTAAGGCCAAAGTGAAGCTATTAAAATTTTCTTTCTCCCTATAAAACTTAATCAGGGAGCATCACATCTGTTAAAACGAAACAAAACAAAACAAAAAAAACACTGATGCTTTGTATTTTTAAATTCAGAAAATTTTTTGACTTTGATTTGTTATTGTTATTTTAAAACTGTCTGTTTCATGAGAACATTTTCAGGACTATTTCTACACTTACATATAATTCATAACAAGAGAAAAGTTCATGTAAGAATGTTTTATTGTGAACTTCATCTAAGATGTATTCTGTGCTGAATAAAAGGACACTCAGTTTGTAGTGATTTTACATGTATACTGCTCCAATTTTAATAAGGTTCTGTTTTCAACTAAAATTAAAGACAAGTTGGAGATATATAATCATCCTTGTCCTTTAAAACATGAAAGGTTATTTAAAACTTATAGATGTGATTATAAAAATGTCACAGCTATGCTTGATAAATCAGCACACCTTAAATTTGAGGAAATAATCTTATATCTAAGGTATCTGAAACCAGGCTATAAGGCATTATGGCTCGAATTCTGCCACAGTTCCATTCCCATTCATATTTTATGTCCATCTAATGCTTAAAAAAGCAAAATCCTTATTCAAATAAAAGTCTCAGACTGAAAATGAGTAGATGCCTACAAACTTACGTTAAATGGAAAGTTAATGTTTTAATCATTTGGAGTTCAGTTTTTCTACTGCTGCAGGCTTTAAATATTGCCATAAAGTAAATCTAGAATCCAAGAAGTTTCAAAATAATTATATGGAATTTGACTTTAAAGCAAATTGGGAAACAAAATTTTCACATAAAATAACAAATATGAAATGTTGAATACCTAAAGAATTTTCAGGGTCAGTGTATACATGTATTATGATAGAATATACTCTTATATCTGTTTGGAGTCAAAAAAATATTTAATAATTTGCTAATGATTTGCTAGAGAAGAATTTCAAATAGAACAAGTCTCAGTGTAAGTGATTATTTTGATATGGGTTTGAATGTACTTTTATAAAATTTGTATTAACTTATAGATTCACAAAGTGCATTATACACAAATGAACTATAAATTTATTTTTTTATTTTTTATAGATTTAAAGGTTATAAGTGCAGCTTTATTACATGGACATATTATACTGTACTGAAGTCTGGGCCTTGGGTGTAATAATCACCTGAATAATGTATATTGTGCCCATTAGGCAATTTCTCATCCCTCACCTCCCTCACCCTCCCACTGTTGTGAGTTCCCAGTGTCTATTATTCCACTCCCTATGCCCTTGTGTATACATTATTTAGCTCTAGCTTACAAGTGAGAACATGTAGTATTTGACCTTCTGTTTATGAATGATCTTGCTTAGGATAATGTCCTCCCGTTCCATCCATGCTGCTGCAAAAGACATGATTTCTTTATTTTTCTGGCTGAATAGTATTCCGTGTGTGTGTGTGTGTGTATGTGTATGTGTTTTCTCAAGCTTTCTTCTTTTTGTTTAGAATAGCTTTTGCTATTTAGGCTCTGTCTTGGTTCCATAAGAATTTCAGGACTTTCTTGAAAATTTCAATTCCATGAAAATCGATAATGGAATTTTGACAGGAATTACATTGAATCTATAGATTGCTTTGGGATTTCTTCCAATCCATGAGCAAGAGGTGTTTTTCAATTTGATTGTGTCATCTATAATTTCTTTCATCAGTGTTTTTGTACATTTTCTTGTAGAGATCTCTCACCTCCTTGGTTAAATGTATTCATAGAATATTTTCCATAGGTTTTTATAGGTTTTATGAATGGAACTGAGGTCTTTATTTGATTCTCAACTTGTTTGTTATTGATGTATAGAAATGCTACTGACTTTTGTATGTTGATTTTTTATCCTGTAACTTTACTGATATCATTTATCAAATCTAGGAGTCTTCAGGAGTAATCTTTAGGGTTTCCTAAGTATAAGATCAACAGTCAGTAAACAGAGCTAATTTGACTTCCTTGTTTCCTGTTTGGATGTCTTTTTTTTTTTTTTTTTTTTTTTACACTGTCATTGCTCATTTACTGCATCATTTTGACATCATCTCATATTTCCACAAGGCTTTTACATAATCTATACACAGTGACAGAAAGGTAAGGAACACAGAGAACAGGGACAAAGTTTGGACCTCCTGTGTTGTCACTTCCTTTCATTTTTCCATTAAAGGGTGAGGCTGAAGGGTAGCATTTAAGATGATTTCGTTAAAAGGCTGTGATGGTAATAATTGAACACAGCAAGAGGAAAGCTGTGAAAAACTGCCACTGCTTGCTCACTCTTCCAAACGATGAGCGTAACTCAGTCATAATGAAGGCTCTTTAATGTTCCTGCCCCAAATCTTTTCCGATCAGGAAAGCCTGGAATCTGATTACCTTCTCTTAAAAAGTATCTCTTCTCTATGACCTTATCAAAAAACCTACTGAGTTTGACAGCATTGGAAGAACCTGCAGCTAAGTACCGTGGATTTGTGCAGTCCAAATTAATTTCTTCTGGATTGAAATCCTCAGCCAGGAAAGCAGTCCTAGTTAAAACTTCATGGAGCTTTGTTTCATGAATCTGGTCCAGTTTAGTCCCTATTACCAACAGCGGTATTTGGTTATCAGCAAACTGTTCTCGATCATAATCCCCATTTGTTACCAAGACCCCAGTGGGCACCAAATCCCTGTTGAGAGCTTCCAATGACCAACGACGCAAGTTTTGGGAGGACTTCTTATTTGTTAAGTCGTGTACGAAAATAATACCATTCACAGAGTTGTAGAATACTGCTCTTGTGCTTTTCACGCTGCTGGCACTGCCCACAGAGCCTCCAACATCCCATAATTCTATGTAGTAGGTCTTCTCTTCTGGGGTTCCTTCTTTGTAATCATGAACTCTGACATCCACTGAGCAGCCCACAGTCCATGATGGATTTCCCAGTACTTGATTTTGGCATAGAAGATGGACTAATGAAGATTTCCCAACACCTGAGTCTCCCAACACCAGTACCTTCACCCGATCCAGGGATGGATGTCTTTTATTTCTTTCTCTTGCCTGATTGATCTGGCAAGGACTTCCATTATTATGTTGAATAGTAGTGGTGAAAGTAGGAATCCTTGTCTTGCTCCAGTATCTGAGGGGGACTGTTTTTAACTTTTTTCCATTCAGTATGATGTTGGCTATGGCTTTGCGATACATGGCTTTTATACTTTTGAGATATCTTACTTCAGGCTTAGTTGTTGAGAGTTTTTATCATAAAGGGATTCTGAATTTCATTAGATGCTTTTTATCAAATGTTTATGTAGCAAATTACATGTATTGATTTGCATATGTTGAACTCTCTTTCTGTAACTGGGATAAAACCCACTTGATTTTGGTGTAATTTTTATAATGTACTACCGAATTTGGTTTACTAGTATTTTGTTGAAGATTTTTGTGTCTATATTCATCAGTTATATCGGCTTGTAGTTTTCTTTTTTGTTGCATACTTGTCTGGCAACAGTATCAGGCTGACACTGGCTTCATAGAATGAGTTAGGAGGAATCCCTCCTATTCAACTTTTTGGAATAGTTTCAGTAGGATCAGTCCAAATTCTCTTTGTATGTCTGGTGGCATTCAGCTGTGAATCTGACTCTGGGTTTTTCTCTGTTTTGGTTACATAAGAATTTCAGACTGGGTTTTTCAGAGATGTGTTTAAATTACTAATTCTGTTTCACTGCTTTATATTGGTCTGTTTAAGACTTCTGTTTCTTCCTGGTTCAATATTGGGAAGTTGTATGTTTTCAGGAAATTATTCATTTCCTTTAGATTTTCTAAGTTGTGAATGTATAGCCATTTATAATAGTCTCATTTATAGAGGTGTGATGATATGTTGTTAATTTTTGAACTTTGTATCTTTTTGATGTAAGCATTTAACACAATAAAAATACCCTCTTGGCACTGTTTTTGCTGTATCCCAGAAGTCTGGGTATGTTGTGTTTCCATTTTCATTTTTTCAAGATATGTTTTAATTTCCAAATTAATTTCATCATGTACCCAAAGATCATTCAGGAACAGATTGTTTAATTTCCTTGTATTTGTATAGTTTTCAGAGTTCCTTTTGGAAATGATTTCTACTTTTATTCCACTAAGGTTAAGAAAGATATTTGATGTGATTTTAATTTTTCCAAATTCATTGAGACTTGTTTGTTGGCCTAAAATATGGTATCTTTTGGAGAATGTTTTATGCACTCGTGAGAAGAATATATATTCGGTGATTATTGGGTAACATATTCTGTAGATATCTGTTAGGTTCATTGGTATGGAGTCCAGTTTAAGTTTAGTGTCTCTTTGTTTTATTTCAGTGATCTATCTAGTGCTGTTAGTGGTATTGAAGTACCTCACTAGTATTGTATTACTGTCTATCTCTTTTCTCATGTCTAGTAGCATTTGTTTTATGAATCTGGGTGCTCTGGTGATGAGTGGATATATATTTAGAATTGTTTTACTTTCTTTTTATTGAATTGAACCCATCATTATCTGATGACCTCCTTTTTTTTTTTTTTTCTGTTTTTGGTATAAAGTCTGTTCTGTCTGATGTAAGTGTAGCTATTCTTGTTCTCTTTTGGTTTCCATTGGCATGAGATACCTGTATCTTCAGTCTGAAAATGTCTTTATCAGCTAAGTGCGTTTCTTGAAAGCAGCGTTTGGTTGAACCCTATTTTTGTTTTTTTTTTTGTTTTGTTGTTGTTGTTGCTGTTTTCCATTAAACCAATCTCTATCTTTTAAGTGAACACTTGGTACATTTATGTTCAAGGTTAATATTGATATGTGAGTCTGTTCCTGTCATAGTGTTAATTGTTACCTAGTTGCTTTGAAGTCTTGATTCTATATTTGTTTTATAAGACCTGTGAGTTACATACTTCTGCGTGTTTTTCTGATGGCAAGTATCACCCTTTTATCTCTATGTTTGAACTCCTTTGAGGATTTCTTGTGGGACCAGTCTAGTAGTGATGAATTTCCTTAGCATTTGTTTGTCTGAAAAAGACTATTTCTCCTTCATGTATTAAGCCTTATTTAGCAGTATACAAAATACATGTCTGATAGTTTTTTTTTTTCCTTTAAGAAGACTGAACATAGGGCCACAGTCTCTTCTGGTTTATAGGGTTGTGTATTTCCAGGAATGTATCCATTTTCTTTAGGTTTTTAAATTTGTGAGTATGCAGCTGTTCTAGTAGTCTTCGATGATCCTTGGTATTCTGTGGTATCAATTGAGAAATACACTTCATCTGATGAGATGTTCTTTAGAGGTGATTAGACACTTTTCTCATGCTGTTTTTAGTATTTTTTTTTTCCTTCATGTTGACTTTGGATTATCTGATAACTATATGTCTTGGTGAAATCCATCTTGCAATGCCTCTTCCTGGAGTTCTCTGAGTTTCTTGTGTCTGGATATTGAAATACTTAGCAAGACTAAGGTAGATTTCCTCAATCATTCCCTCAAATAAAAAGACCAATAATTTTTTACTCTTTTTTCCCCTCAGGAATACCTATGACTCATAAGATCGAACACTTTACATAATCACATATTTTTTGAATCCAGTGTCTATATTTTAATATTCTTCTTTATTTTTGTCTGACTGATTTAATTCAAAGGATCTGTCTTCAAGATCTGAAATTCTTTCTTCTGCTTGGTCTAGTCTGTTGTTAAGGTTTTCAACTATATTTTGTAATTCCTTCAATGATTTTTTTTCTCCTAAAGGTTTTTTTTTTTAGAAAAAGCTGTCGTTTCAGTGGATTTTTATTTCATATTCTGAGTCATTCTTTTTCTGATTTATTTGTGTTAGTTTTAACTTTCTCTTGGATCTCACTGAGTTTCTTTAAAATCACTATTTTGAATTTTTATCTAGTATTTCAAAAATTTAATTTTGGTTAGGATCCATTGCTGAAGAGTTAGTGTAATATTTGAGGGCTTGTAATACTGTTTCTTTGTTTGTTTGTTTGTTTTCATAGGTCCAGAATTGTTTATCTGTTTTCTTCTCATCTAGAAAATCTGTCTCTGCTTATTTTTTATTTTTTTCTTAATGTGTCAAATCTTTGAGGATGTGATTATAATGTATGTTGTGCAGGGTTCTTTGGCTTTGGTTCTGGATGCTTTCAATGGCAAAGATTCAGTATAAGTTCCTTGGTTATAGATAGCCTTGTGTGGTGACTTTCTCAAATCCTAGTTGTAGTAGTGATGTACTGGGAGTGTGAGCAGACTTGCTGCCACACATGGGGCTGTGATGGCAGAGGTCTCAGCAAGTTTATCTTGTTCCTCAGGTCTGAGCACTCTTGTCAGCAGATTTTCTATTAGGTTGTGCAGTTCCACCTCCAGACAAATAGGTGGTGTTTACAGATAGGAGACAACAATGACTGAAAGAGATGGGTATATGAATGATCTTTGTTAACCATGAGAAGCTCAGTTTCCTCAGGCAATGGGCTGGTCTGTGCTATGCCCTGTGGAATGGTCTCTATGCTCAGTCCCAGAGTAGGGGACAAAGCTGCCTGGAGCTGGATCAGGCAGATCCACCTACAGGTATCTCAAAGGCAGGTGCAAGCACCAGCTCCAACAAGGAGTCTGGGGGCAGCCATTCAGCACCCAGAATTGTGCCCGAGCATGGAGTAGAGAAACCTCCACTCCTCTAAGTTCTCTGCATGGGAAGAAAGCGGTAACCTGGACTCCAAACCTAGAAGTGTAGTTGTTTCAAATGCTTGGAGATATATCTAAGTGTGGAGTGAAAGAGCACCACTTCACCAACTCCTCTGCATGGGAGGGCTGGGGCAGCTTAAGTTCCAAAACCAGCGGAGCCAATGTGCCATATGCCTGGAAAAACTCTGCCCAGGCAAGGAGTGGAGAAAATACTGCTGCAACAAGGTCTTTGCATGGGAAGGGAGGGGCAACTCAAGCTCCTAATCCAGGTTAGCAGGTGCACCAAAAGCCAGGAGATATGCCCAGGCTTGCAGCATGAAAACTGCCACTGCGTCAAGTTCTCTACACAGCAAACGAGGGGTCTAAACTCCTAATCTAGAAGAATAGGTGTTCCAAGTGCCTTGGAATTTGTCAGAGTGTGGAGCAGAGACAGTGCTGCTGCGCCAAGTTCTCTGCATGGGAAGAGGGGCAGCGCAGGGGGACTCTGCCCCTCTCAGGTACTGGGGCTCCTACTTTTCTTGGTCGAATGCCTCCATGTATGCTGATTGCCCACCTTCTCTTGTCTAAAATCTGAAGTGTCCTTTGTGTTTCTAGTGAATTCCCATATACCTTCTATATATTCTCACAGTATTAGTCTCTGTGCATTATCTTACTCTTTCCAAGTGGATGAGATGCTCTAAAAGCCTCCAATCCAACATCGTAGAAGAAAAAAAAAAAAAATGTAAATTTAAATAACCTAGAAATTCTTCTTATGCTACTATGCCTTATTTAAAATTGTAATTTTAAGCTGATCTATCCAGCTTTATACAGATCATATTCAAATGTATAACCTTAGCTCTTATCTTTTATTTTTTTTTCTAAAGTAGTTTTCTTTGGATGACATATTACAGTACAAAAAAAAATTATCTACCATTTAGCTCCTCTGTAATATTTCAGAAAAAGAATGCATTTTCTTTTTACTTTTCCTCTTATTTGCTATAAAATTGCTACTATCAGTGCTCTAAACTCAAAGCCATGGTTTTATCGTTTTTCATTTATTCCTTATTCTCAGTCTAACTAATCATATTACTTCTTAGATCTATGTCCAATGGAAGAATCTAGAAATTTATCATTTGACACCCGGGTGACAGTGAAGCTGACCTAAAGTACTTCTTTTGGGCTCTATTTTATTATAATTTTAGATTTCAGCAAAATATTCCCAAAATATAGCTTTAAAAATAACTAGATAATAAAGTATCACTTTGGAATCTTTTTATAAGAGATACTATGTTCACACAAAAAGTGGAGTTTTGCAAAATAAACCAAAGATGAATTGCTTATTTTCTGTAGTCAAATTAATCCCAAATAACAAAATAAAATATAATTTTATAATGAAACACAACTCTAACAATATATTAGAAATTATAATACTTCTAATAATATTAGAAGACATAAGTAACGCATTACTATAAGCAATTTGATTGTTAGCAATATTAAAATATTTGCTATATTAAGTGCTAGCCTCTAACTTCCTAAATGCCAGCATTTACTCAAATATTAAAAATCAAAATGTGTATAAAAAAATACACAATGGCACAGTGACTGTGACTGTGGACTCCAGAGTAGGCAGCCTGGGCTATCAATTCCTATTCATAGTTTGTAGTCTAAGTTGTTCAAATCTGCTTTTTAGTTTTTGATAGTATCTGTTTAACAGAATCAAATTTCTGCAGTCTGTTTTAAAGATTTCTATTTTCTAATTTAGTAAGACTTGCTGAAATGTTTTTTTTTAAGAATAATCGTTGAATTCTTCAACCTGTAGAAGCAGCAGAACAAGTTCATATGGTTTTATGAACACTAAGAACCCAAGTATGTGACCTATACTTTGCTCAGTGTTTGACATATGATAACTTTTCAAATGTAAGTAATTAACCTTTTTTTTTTTACTTAGTTATGCCTTAAACAATTGGGTCCTAATCTGACTCAACAAAAAAATCTAAGTAGTTCTAAAGTCCACGTTCTTTGATATTAGAAGGCATAGACTTGTAAAAAATTTTGAGTGTTGTAACAAGGTCTTAAATAAATCAGATATTATAGAAAGCATAGAGCTAGGTAATCAAATGGTGTACAAAATGTATAATCTACACCAATAGTCTATTACAATTTTTATTAATGTAATTGTAAATCTCATTTTCATTTTGATAAGAACTAAGGTTTAATATACTTGCTCATAAAATATCTTGTATACCATATGTTTTAAATTATGAAATTACAATTTTCTACATGCTTCCAAACCTGAATCTTTGGAGCAAAAAATATCTGGCATTAGGCTGGGCATGGTGGCACACACCTGTAATCCCAGCACTTTGTCAGGCCAAGGCGGGTGGATCACCTGAGGTCAGGAGTTCGAGACTAGCCTGGCCAACATGGTGAAACTCCATCTCTCCAAAAAATGCAAAAATTAGCTGGGCATTGTGGTGCACCTCTGTAATCCCAGCTACTCAGGAGGCTGGGGCAGGTCGCTTGAACCTGGGAGGTGGAGGTTGCAGTGAGTCGAGATCATGCCACTGAACTCCAGCCTGGGCAACAGAGTGAGACTCTGTCCCATAAAAAAATAAAAAAAATAAAAAAATTTTAAAAAGTATGCGACGTTGTACATACTATCATTCTTTCGCTCTTTTATACTTTGATCTCCTCTTCCCAAGCCCACTTGGTTAATTATAATATATAGAAGCTTCAGATTCCACTGTGTTTTCTCAATCACTGTCTTTTCTAGCTCCATAGCATCGACAGATACCCTTCCTTCTGGGAACACAATTATAAATGAGATATTTTTAAAAAGCAAATTAAACTTTCTTTAGGTTAGATGTTTAGAATATAAATGATATTGAGATACAAATGCCAATTAATGCTAATGTCTTAGATTCTAATAGGAGTCCAAACCCTATTGTGAACTGTGCATACAAGAGATGTAGGTTGCAGCTCCTTATGAGAATCTAATGCCCGATCTCAGGTGGAACAGTTTCATTCCAAAACTGTTCCTCCTCACCCTGTCTGTGGAAAAATTGTATTCCACAAATCTGGTCGCTGGTGTCAAAAAAGTTTGGGGAGCACTGCTCTATAACTTTCCTACTTGTAGTAGCTGGAATGCCACCATCTTTGAAATGTGTTGATATGTGTTTATTATTATGTTTATTATATTTCCTGATGAATCACATGTCTTTAAATATGTAGCACAAGAACAAAAGTTACCCTGAATAATGTTGCTTTGTAGGTATCACACAATGTAATTTAACTGCTAATCCAGTAGTCACTGTGTAGCAATCCATATTCTACACACTCTTAGCAGTACTGTATTCTTGATGACATTTATTTGGGACTACCTTAGTTGGTATAAATGTCAGATATTGGAAATAAATATTATGTGAAAAACATCGAAGAGAAATAACCATCAGCTGACAAAGTGTATGTTCATCAGCAGGCATGAAAACAGAATTTTAATTTAAGTGACAAATGCAGTTATCCTACTCCCAATCATGTATTCCTTTTTTGAGAGACTTTGTAAAAGATAAAGAAGAAGATCATTCTAATTCTGTGCACAAATCCTAAAGCAGAAGTATAAAGAACTAGACTTTTCAATGTAAGTCTCTGAATGTGCTGTCTTTCTCCTAGGCACACTAATGGCTCAAACAGATCAGAGAGAGAAATGAAGGAGCTATTAAATGAGTCTAGGGCTGGGCACGATGGCTCATGACTGTAATCACAGCACTTTGGGAGGCTGTGGCGGGCAGATCATGAGGTTAGGAGTTCAAGACCAGCCTGGCCAACATGGTGAAACCCAGTCTCTACTAAAAATAAAAAAATTAGCCGGGCATGGTGGTGTGTGCCTGTAATCCCAGCTACTTCAGAGGCTGTAGCAGGAGAATTGCTTGAACCAGGACCTGGGAGGTGGAGGTTGCAGTGAGCGGAGATCGCTCCACTGAATTCCGGCCTGGGACAGAGTGAGACTCCATCTCAAAACAAAAACAAACAAACAAATAAACAAAGATTCTGGGATTACAGAACTACAAGGCCAAAAATGATGCCAACATAAGAGTTATCAGAAAGAAAAATGCTGAGAATAGAAAATATTTCAAATCAGCATTGGACTAATGGGAATGATTATGGGAAAGCCTTCTCTGGAAATTAACAGTAGTTAAAATTTACTCTAGACCTAGATTATATAACCCATTGATCCTTAGCAAAAATTACAAAGTAGTTTTACTTGCTTTTCCTCATCCAGTTATAAGTTTACACTCACAAAAAGTAACCTAAAAGTGTGTTAACTCTAACTGTTGTTCTAGCTGGAGAATGGTTACAGATGGGTGACCTGCAGAGTGGTTGCAGTAGTAGAAAATTTATATTCCCCAAGCTGTTGCTTTGAGGAAGACAGCTACAGGCAAGAAAGCTCTTAGCAGCCAGAAATCTTCTGAGAACTCTTCTGTTTTCAATACCATAGACCATAGCAGAATTAATCAGCCATAGCAAATTGAAATGATTAAGTTTTCCAACCTCATATAATCAGTAAAATTGCATGTGTAATTATGACTATGCCAAAGGGCATTGGACAACCTACAGGAGGATTTTGAGTATCAGGATTATTAGTGATGGATGAACTGACAAAGTTGCTTTGTCCTTCACAAAAGCACATCAGCCTATATACAGTCTGTATGGAAATTTCTAAAAATAGACCTTGTGATGGAGCTGATTCAAAATGCTTAAGAGGTATCAACATGAAACAACATGACAGATACTAGACATCCAGTGATTCCTAAATTCCTTATTCATGTTCTCCTATGACTTGTTTTGGTTTTAAAAACACATAAATGTATTACTCTACTGTTACATTGTAAACGTTTAAAAATTATACCTTAGTCTATTTATGATGTTATAACCGACTACCACAGATGTGTTATTTTTTTTTAATGAATACAAATGTATTGGCTCATGGTTCTGGAGGCTAGGAAGTCCAATATCAAGGGGCTAGCATCTGGCAAGGGTCTTCTTGCTACATTATCTCATGGCAGAAGGGCAAAGAGAAGGCAAAGTAGGGGTGAAAAACTCTTCCTTTCATAAGGAACTCATTCTTGAGATGATGAACCTTGACAGTGGTATTGATTAATACACTTAGGAGGATGGAACCCTTATGGCCTAAACATCACTTAATAGTCACACCTCTTAATATTGTTACAATGGCAATTAAATTTCAACATGAGTTTTTTGGTTGAAACTCATGTTGAAATTTAATTGCCATTGTAACAATATTCAACTTCTATTTCTCATACTTTTAGATTTTTATTTGGGTTATTGCTAGTCAAAACATAGCAATGCCTCAAATAAAAATTTTAAAGTATGAGAAATAAAAGTTTCAATGTTTTCTTCTTATATCCCAGCAGTGCATGCTCTGCTTTCCCTAAGGTAAAGGTAAAAAACTCTATCCTTTGGAGGCTACTACTCAAGGACTTCTTAAGGATATGTGTGATTCTTGCAATGAAATGGAATGAGATCAAATGTATAATATATATCCCTCTACTTTATTCAAGAGAATCAAATTGATTCTTCTCTCCACTTAGAGCTGCTTTCAAATTTTATTGCAGATAAATAAACAAACAAAAGCTATAATGCTTGCCAACGGAGAACATTTATAAGATTTCAAAAACCATATGAAATTTTCCCCTTCTGAATTTTTGGACATAATGGTACCATTTTTCTGGATTACAGTGGCCAATAAGTTTTAAAATATTATTACTTAAGTAACTGCTTATTTTTATACACAGTGGTACCATTTTTCTGGATTACAGTGGCTAAGAAGTTTTAAAATATTCTTGCTTAAGTAACTGTTTAATGAACAAAGTATATTTTTGGAAGGTTATAAAAATATTTTGGAACCTCGATAGAGGTGATGGTTGTACAATATTGTGAAATACCAAATGCCACTGAATTTCACAGTGCAAAATGGCTAAATTTTGTTATATAAATTTCACTTTAATAAAATAGTTAAATATTAATTAACAAACTGTATTTTTTATTTTGCACATTTTAAGTCTCTATTCACCTACTAAGCCCATAAATGACTGCTGTTTTGTATATTGACATTTATGTACTGACTTTTAAAATCCTGGTTTTCTTATCATCTTATTAATTACATGCATTTTTATTACACATATCTCAGAGCAGCCATTGTGAATCTTAGAGAATTTTTTTCAGAATTTTTTAGGAAAACTAAATTGAAGTATTTTTAGAAATGTTTCAAAGAAAAAAATGAAACAGTTTACTTTTTGAAATTGTGTGAAAATGTTATCAAATATGATGAGTGTACTCTGTTTCTCATTAGGACAAAGAAGGGCTGTAGGGTGCATGATGCACCGTTTCCCCTCATGCTGCTTATGAGAGTTTTAAAGAAGTAAGAAAGTACACATAGAAAGTTTTTCATATCTGTTCCAGAGTTTTTAATAATAAACATCTATTTCAAATAATTTGGCAATACTGAGAAGAAAAATCTTTCCAATATATCTGGAAATGATGTTTAAGAGTTTTTAGTATGCAATTTTTGTCAATCTTTTTTAGCAATTCACATGATTAAAGTGATTATTCTTTGTCTACTTTTTAAATTTAAAATAAATGTGCCTGAGATAAAAATTTCTCAATCCTATTTTATTTCTTCCTGAAAGGGAACTGTTTTGTCATTGTGTACACTCTAAAACTAGCATTACTTTTAATCTGCATATATAATGTGCATGCATTTTGGTACACATACATGTTTTTAGCTCAACTTTCACTAAATTAAAATTTTAATAACTAATTGTGTTAATATAAATGCCAGATTGTTTAACTTTTAGTTTACTTCCATAAATTATGATACTGGTTGAGTACAGACATAGAAACTGTACTGTAGTTACCATATTGGCTAGGAACATATGAGAGGAGTCTTAGAAAATGTCTAGAATAAACTAACATTGGGCAGGTGATAAGATGCCTTGATTGTGTCTCTTGAATATAGCCTCTGGAGATTCTGTATTGGCTAAGAAGCACAAAACAAGCAGCATCTGCTTCTCACTCCAAGTCTTATCCCATTTGGGATTTAAGTCTCTTTTAACTGGAAAATTGAATTTATAGATTAGTGGTGTGGAGACCCAGTGGTTTTCGACTCATTTTCTGATTTCTTTACCAACTGGCATTGATTCAATAATGCTATTAGGTGATTTGCTTAAAAACTGTGTTGTTTCTAAAGCTTACTGAATGGCAAAATATGTGTGTGTGTGTTTTTTTAATATTAGAAAATAAGATTCTTCATAATAGTTTAATTTGGGCCAAGATTGCCAATTAAGCCCCATGTTTCATCTATATTTTAGTACCATGTAAAGACACGGTTGTAGAGAATGTATACCAAATTTGACAAAGAATCATCTATGCATTATAGAATTATCTTATGCCAGAAATAGAAAATGATATGATAATATCCTCTATTTTTAGAGTAATGTAGAAATCACTAAAGTATGATAGCCACTTATATTTCTTTTTTTTTTTATTTTTTATTTTTTATTTTTTATTATACTTTAAGTTCTAGGGTACATGTGCATAACGTTTATATCATGTATAACTCCCCAATGCAATCCCTCCCTCCTCCCCCCTCCCCATGATAGGCCCCAGTGTGTGATGTTCCCCTTCCCAAGTCCAAGTGATCTCATTGTTCAGTTCCCACCTATGAGTGAGAACATGCGGTGTTTGGTTTTCTCTTCTTGTGATAGTTTGCTAAGAATGATGGTTTCCAGCTGCATCCATGTTCCTACAAAGGAAGCAAACTCATCCTTTTTTATGGCTGCATAGTATTCCATGGTGTATATGTGCCACATTTTCTTAATCCAGTCTGTCACAGATGGACATTTGGGTTGATTCCAGTCTTTGCTATTGTGAATAGTGCCGCAATAAACATACGTGTGCATGTGTCTTTGTAGTAGAGTAATTTATAATCCTTTGGGTATATACCCAGTAGTGGGATGGCTGGGTCATATGGTACATCTAGTTCTAGATCCTTGAGGAATCGCCATACTGTTTTCCATAATGGTTGAACTAGTTTACAATCCCACCAACAGTGTAAAAGTGTTCCTATTTCTCCACATCCTCTCCAACATCTATTGTTTCCTGACTTCTTAATGATTGCCATTCTAACTGGTGTGAGATGGTATCTCATTGTGGTTTTGATTTGCATTTCTCTGATGGCGAGTGATGACGAGCATTTTTTCATGTGTCTGTTGGCTGTATGGATGTCTTCTTTTGAGAAATGTCTGTTCATATCCTTTCCCCACTTTTTGATGGGGTTGTTTGTTTTTTTCTTGTATATTTGTTTGAGTTCTTTGTAGATTCTGGATATTAGCCCTTTGTCAGATGAGTAGGTTGCAAAAATTTTCTCCCATTCTGTAGGTTGCCTGTTCACTCTGATGGTAGTTTCTTTTGCTGTGCAAAAGCTCTTTAGTTTAATGAGATCCCATTTGTCAATTTTGGCTTTTGCTGCCGTTGCTTTTGGTGTTTTAGACATGAAGTCCTTGCCCATGCCTGTGTCCTGAATGGTACTACCTAGATTTTCTTCTAGGGTTTTTATGGTATTAGGTCTAACATTTAAGTCTCTAATCCATCTTGAATTAATTTTCGTATAAGGGGTAAGGAAAGGATCCAGTTTCAGCTTTCTACTTATGGCTAGCCAATTTTCCCAGCACCATTTATGAAATAGGGAATCCTTTCCCCATTTCTTGTTTTTGTCAGGTTTGTCAAAGATCAGATGGCTGTAGATGTGTGGTATTATTTCTGAGGACTCTGTTCTGTTCCATTGGTCTATTTCTCTGTTGTGGTACCAGTACCATGCTGTTTTGGTTACTGTAGCCTTGTAGTATAGTTTGAAGTCAGGTAGCGTGATGCCTCCAGCTTTGTCCTTTTGACCTAGGATTGTCTTGGCAATGCGGGCTCTTTTTTGGTTCCATATGAACTTTAAAGCAGTTTTTTCCAATTCTGTGAAGAAAGTCATTGGTAGCTTGATGGGGATGGCATTGAATCTATAAATAACCATGGGCAGTATGGCCATTTTCACGATATTGATTCTTCCTATCCATGAGCATGGTATGTTCTTCCATTTGTTTGTGTCCTCTTTGATTTCACTGAGCAGTGGTTTGTAGTTCTCCTTGAAGAGGTCCTTTACATCCCTTGTAAGCTGGATTCCTAGGTATTTTATTCTCTTTGAAGCAATTGTGAATGGAAGTTCATTCCTGATTTGGCTCTCTGCTTGTCTGTTACTGGTGTATAAGAATGCTTGGGATTTTTGCACATTAATTTTGTATCCTGAGACTTTGCTGAAGGTGCTTATCAGCTTAAGGAGATTTTGGGCTGAGACGATGGGGTTTTCTAAATATACAATCATGTCATCTGCAAACAGGGACAATTTGACTTCTTCTTTTCCTAACTGATACCCTTGATTTCTTTCTCTTGCCTGATTGCCCTAGCCAGAACTTCCAACACTATGTTGAATAGGAGGGGTGAGAGAGGGCATCCCTGTCTTGTGCCAGTTTTCAAAGGGAATTTTTCCAGTTTTTGCCCATTCAGTATGATATTAGCTGTGGGTTTGTCGTAAATAGCTCTTATTATTTTGAGGTACGTTCCATCAATACCGAATTTATTGAGCGTTTTTAGCATAAAGGGCTGTTGAATTTTGTCAAAAGCCTTTTCTGCATCTATTGAGATAATCATGTGGTTCTTGTCTTTGGTTCTGTTTATATGCTGGATTACGTTTATTGATTTGCGAATGTTGAACCAGCCTTGCATCCCAGGGATGAAGCCCACTTGATCATGGTGGATAAGCTTTTTGATGTGCTGCTGAATCCGGTTTGCCAGTATTTTATTGAGAATTTTTGCATTGATGTTCATCAGGGATATTGGTCTAAAATTCTCTTTTTTTGTTGTGTCTCTGCCAGGCTTTGGTATCAGGATGATGTTGGCCTCATAAAATGAGTTAGGGAGGATTCCCTCTTTTTCTATTGATTGGAATAGTTTCAGAAGGAATGGTACCAGCTCCTCCTTGTACCTCTGGTAGAATTCAGCTGTGAATCCATCTGGTCCTGGACTTTTTTTGGTGGGTAGGCTATTAATTGTTGCCTCAATTTCAGAGCCTGTTATTGGTCTATTCAGGGATTCAACTTCTTCCTGGTTCAGTCTTGGGAGAGTGTAAGTGTCCAGGAAATTATCCATTTCTTCTAGATTTTCTAGTTGATTTGCATAGAGGCATTTATAGTATTCTCTGATGGTTGTTTGTATTTCTGTGGGGTCGGTGGTGATATCCCCTTTATCATTTTTTATTGCGTCTATTTGATTCCTCTCTCTTTTCTTCTTTATTAGTCTTGCAAGCGGTCTGTCAATTTTGTTGATCTTTTCAAAAAACCAACTCCTGGATTCATTGATTTTTTGGAGGGTTTTTTGTGACTCTATCTCCTTCAGTTCTGCTCTGATCTTAGTTATTTCTTGCCTTCTGCTAGCTTTTGAATGTGTTTGCTCTTGCCTCTCTAGTTCTTTTAATTGTGATGTTAAAGTGTCAATTTTAGATCTTTCCTGCTTTCTCTTGTGGGCATTTAGTGCTATAAATTTCCCTCTACACACTGCTTTAAATGTGTCCCAGAGATTCTGGTATGTTGTATCTTTGTTCTCATTGGTTTCAAAGAACATCTTTATTTCTGCTTTCATTTCGTTATGTACCCAGTAGTCATTCAGGAGCAGGTTATTCAGTTTCCATGTAGTTGAGCGGTTTTGATTGAGTTTCTTAGTCCTGAGTTCTAGTTTGATTGCACTGTGGTCTGAGAGACAGTTTGTTATAATTTCTGTTCTTTGACATTTGCTGAGGAGTGCTTTACTTCCAATTATGTGGTCAATTTTGGAATAAGTGCGATGTGGTGCTGAGAAGAATGTATATTCTGTTGATTTGGGGTGCAGAGTTCTATAGATGTCTATTAGGTCCGCTTGGTGCAGAGATGAGTTCAATTCCTGGATATCCTTGTTAACTTTCTGTCTCGTTGATCTGTCTAATGTTGACAGTGGAGTGTTGAAATCTCCCATTATTATTGTATGGGAGTCTAAGTCTCTTTGTAGGTCTCTAAGGACTTGCTTTATGAATCTGGGTGCTCCTGTATTGGGTACATATATATTTAGGAGAGTTAGCTCTTCCTGTTGTATTGATCCCTTTACCATTATGTAATGGCCTTCTTTGTCTCTTTTGATCTTTGATGGTTTAAAGTCTGTTTTATCAGAGACTAGGATTGCAACCCCTGCTTTTTTTTGTTCTCCATTTGCTTGGTAGATCTTTCTCCATCCCTTTATTTTGAGCCTATGTATGTCTCTGCATGTGAGATGGGTCTCCTGAATACAGCAGACTGATGGGTCTTGACTTTTTATCCAGTTTGCCAGTCTGTGTCTTTTAATTGGAGCATTTAGTCCATTTACATTTAAGGTTAATATTGTTATGTGTGAACTTGATCCTGTCATTATGATATTAACTGGTTATTTTGCTCATTAGTTGATGCAGTTTCTTCCTAGCCTCGATGGTCTTTACATTTTGGCATGTTTTTGCAATGGCTGGTACCGGTTGTTCCTTTCCATGTTTAGGGCTTCCTTCAGGGTCTCTTGTAAGGCAGGCCTGGTGGTGACAAAATCTCTAAGCATTTGCTTATCTGTAAAGGATTTTATTTCTCCTTCACTGATGAAACTTAGTTTGGCTGGATATGAAATTCTGGGTTGAAAATTCTTTTCTTTAAGAACGTTGAATATTGGCCCCCACTCTCTTCTGGCTTGTAGAGTTTCTGCCGAGAGATCTGCTGTTAGTCTGATGGGCTTCCCTTTGTGGGTAACCCGACCTTTCTCTCTGGCTGCCCTTAAGATTTTTTCCTTCATTTCAACTTTGGTGAATCTGGCAATTATGTGTCTTGGAGTTGCTCTTCTCGAGGAGTATCTTTGTGGCGTTCTCTGTATTTCCTGAATTTGAATGTTGGCCTGCCCTACTAGGTTGGGGAAGTTCTCCTGGATGATATCCTGAAGAGTGTTTTCCAACTTGGTTCCATTTTCCCCCTCACTTTCAGGCACCCCAATCACACGTAGATTTGGTCTTTTTACATAATCCCATACTTCTTGCAGGCTTTGTTCATTTCTTTTTCTTCTTTTTTCTTTTGGTTTTCTCTTCTCGCTTCATTTCATTCATTTGATCCTCAATCGCTGATACTCTTTCTTCCAGTTGATCGAGTCGGTTACTGAAGCTTGTGCATTTGTCACGTATTTCTTGTGTCATGGTTTTCATCTCTGTCATTTCGTTTATGATCTTCTCTGCATTAATTAGTCTAGCTGTCAATTCTTCCACTTTTTTTCAAGATTTTTAGTTTCTTTGCGCTGGGTACGTAATTCCTCCTTTAGCTCTGAGAAGTTTGATGGACTGAAGCCTACTTCTCTCATCTCGTCAAAGTCATTCTCTGACCAGCTTTGATCCGTTGCTGGCGATGGGCTGCGCTCCTTTGCAGGGGGAGATGCGCTCTTATTTTTTGAATTTCCAGCTTTTCTACCCTGCTTTTTCCCCATCTTTGTGGTTTTATCTGTCTCTGGTCTTTGATGATGGTGACGTACTGATGGGGTTTTGGTATAGGTGTCCTTCCTGTTTGATAGTTTTCCGTCTGACAGTCAGAAGGACTGTCTGTTGGTCTGTTGGAGATTGCTTGAGGTCCACTCCAGACCCTGTTTGCCTGGGTATCAGCAGCAGAGGTTGCCAAAGATAGAATATTGCTGAGCAGCGAGTGTACCTGTCTGATTCTTCCTTTGGAAGTTTCCTCTCAGGGATGACTCCACCCTGTGAGGTGTGGGGTGTCAGACTGCCCCTAGTGGGGGATGTCTCCCAGCTAGGCTACTCAGGGGTCAGGGACCCACCTGAGCAGGCAGTCTGTCCGTTCTCGGATCTCAACCTCCGCGTTGGGAGATCCACGGCTCTCCCCAAAGCTGTCAGACAGAGTTGTTCGCCTCTGCACCGCCCCCGCTGCTTTCCCTATTGGACCTCAGCTGTGGGCTGTCCCCAGAGGTGGAGTCTACAGAGACAGGCAGGTTTCCTTGAGCTGCTGTGAGCTCCACCCAGTTCGAGCTTCCCAGCGTCTTTGTTTACCTACTTAAGCCTCAGCAATGGCGGGCGCCCCTCCCCCAGCCTCGCTGCTACCTTGCGGATAGATCGCCGCAGACTGCTGTGTTAGCAGTGAGGGAGGCTCCGTGGGCGTGGGACCCTCCCGGCCAGGTGTGGGATATATTCTCCTGGTGTGCCTGTTTCCTTAAAGCGCAGTATTGGAGTGGGAGTTACACGATTTTCCAGGTGTTATATGTCTCAGTTCCCCTGGCTAGGAAAACGGATTTCCTTCCCCCTTGCGCTTCCAGGTGAGGCGATGCCTCGCCCTGCTTCAGCTCACGCTGGTCAGGCTGCAGCAGCTGACCAGCACCGATTGTCCGGCACTCCCTAGTGAGATGACCCCAGTACCTCAGTTGAAAATGCAGAAATCACCGGTCTTCTGTGTTACTCGCGCTGGGAGTTGGAGACTGGAGCTGTTCCTATTCGGCCATCTTCGATAGCCACTTATATTTCATCTACAGAAGAGCAATACTTTGGTATCATATCCCCCTTCTTAATTTGGTATTGTGCTTTGTTTGTTTCTTTTAAGTTATTCTAGACATTTTCTAAGACTCCTCTCACATGTTCATAGCCAATATGGCAACCACAGTACACTTCCGATGCTGTGTGCAACCAGTATCAGAATTTGTGGAAGTAGACTAAAAGTTAAACAATCTGGCATTTATATTAACACAGTTAGTTATTAAAACTTTAAGATTATCAATTATTTTCTGACACTGTTTTATAACAATTCTAAATATTCTAACCCTATGTAATGTAATAGTATTTCCAATAAATAAACAAAAAAAAAAAAAAATTCAAGTGACTTCTCCAGAACTTTGGATATTTAAATCAATGAATTTATAACACTCTTACTTTTCACAAATATCCTAAGTTATTTCCATGCTGTTTGATCTCATGAGATGAAAAATCTCTTTTACTGTAAAATAACTACAAATACTTTGAAAAGCAGTCAGAACTGCTTTTCATAGACCATTTTGTGAAGATAACTTTAAAAAATACCAGTAGTTAAGAATGCTCTTTACCATTATAAAAAAATTGAAAATTGACAGTAAATCTTAATTTACTATTTCTATAACCAATAACATTTATATGGAAGCTTGCCAAATATAGACTTTCATTTACATAATTATAGCAATTATGTGGTTTTCAGAGATGTGAAATTAACACGCATTTTAGATTGGGCCTGGTGCCTTTTGTCTATTGTCACCTACACATGCCATATTTATGAAATTACCCCATGGTTCTGTAGGCACTAGCAGTAAGGTTCAAGAAAATTATAGACTTATTTCTATAAAACAAATAAATCTTTAAAATGAACTTTTATAGCAGATATTAGTCTTATGCCATAAACTTAGGTTTATCACATTTGTTCATTTTGTTTCTGCTTGAATGTTACCTCAGTTTCCATCTCATTTCACTAGAAGATAATTCAAATGAGGTCATTTTTAGATGTTTACTCAGTCCTCAGACAAAGAAATAGATCTTAGAAGACAGCACAATATGGGAGGAAAGAGACTAAATCCTTTAATCTTAAGTCTTCCATATTCACTACTAAATTTTCTTATTTGCAGTTAACCTAATTCCTTTATCACCTGTGATTTTCTGGCTTTCATACTTGCCTCATAATGTGAGAAGCTTTGACAAAACTGAAAAACTGAATGAATGCACACCATTAAGCTCCCGGTGTGCATCATGGAGCCATTCCCTCTGAGATCCTGAAACTCTCAGGGGAGGGTTTATTTTTTATCTTTAAAATTGTCTTATTTAAATACAATTGACATGTAAACAGTTGTACATACTTAATGTTTACAACTCAATAAGTTTGAGAATAAGTATGCACCTGTGAAACCATCACTACCATCAAGGCCACAACCACATCCGTCATTTCCCAAAGTTTTCTGCTGCCTCCTTTATTATTACTTGTGTGTAATGTGAAGAACCATTTAACATAAATTCTACTCTCTCCATCAGTTTTAAGTACAGTCAAACCTCATCATATTACACTTCAAGACAGTGAAGTATTTTGCACCCTTTTTTGACCAACTTTATTGACACCATTTCTGCAGCAGTAGGCGCTCATTTTGTGTTTCCATGTCACTTTTTGGTAATTATCACTATATTTTAAATTTTTTCATTGCTATTAAATCTGTTACAGTGATCTATGATGGTGATCTTTGATGCTACTATTGTAATTGTTTTGAGTGGACCATAAGTCACACCCACATAAGATGGCAAACAATCAGTAAATATGTGTGTTCTGACTACTCCACAAACTTGCTCTTCTCTATCTCTCTCCTCTCCTCAAATCTCTCTATTTGGTGAAACATAAAAATATTAAAATTAAGCCAAGTAATAACCCTATATTGACATCTAAGTTTTTAAGTGAAAGAAAGAGTTACATGTCTCTCACTTAAACTCAAAAGTTAGAAATGGCTAAGCCTAGTGAGGAAGGCATGTAGAAAGTCAAGACAGGCTGAAATCTGAGCCTCTTGCACCAAATAGTAAGCCAGGTTTTGAATAAGAAGAAAAAAATATTTGAAGAAAATTAAAAGTGGTACTCCAGTGAACATGTAAATAGTAGAAACAGAAACAGCCTTATTGCTCCTAGGAAGAAAGTTTCAGAGATCTGGATAGAAGATCAAACCGGGTATGACATTCTCTTTAGCCAAAAATCGAATCCAGAGAAAGACCCTGACTCTCTCTCTTCAATTCTGTGAAGGCTGAAAGAGGTGAGGAAGCTGAAGAAGAAAAATCTGAAGCCAGCAGGGGTTGCTTCATGATGTTTCATTTTTTTAAAAAGCTATTTCCATAACATAAAAGTACAAGGTGAAGGAGCAAGTGCTGATGTAGAAGCTGCAGCAAGTTATCTAGAAGCTCTAGCTAACATAAGTCATTAACCAAATAACAGATTTGCAATGTAGATAAAATAGCCTTTTTCTTAGAAGATGCCATCTAGGACATTCATTGATAGAGAGAATTCAGTGCCTGGCTTCAAAGCTTCAGAGGACAAGTTGTCTCTTGTTAGGGACTGATGCAGCTAGTGACTTTTAGTTGAAGCCAATGCTAATTTACCATTCAAAAAATTGTAAGGCCCTTAAGAATTATGCTAAATCTACTTTGCTTATGCTCTATGAATGGAACAAAGTGTGGATGATAGCACATTTGTTTACAGGTTGCTTACTGAATATGTTAAGTCTGTTTTTCAGACTTACTGAGCAGAAAAAAAAATAATAATAAAAATATTACTGACAGGGTACCTGGTCACCCAGGAGCTCTGATGGAGATGTACAAGGAGATTAATGTTCACATACCTGTTAACTTAACTTCCCTTCTGCAGTCCATGGATCAAGGAGTAATTTTGGCATTCAAGTATTATTATTTAATAAATACATTTCATAAGGCTGCAGCTGTCATAGACAGTGATTTTTCTGATAGATCTAGACAAAGTCAATCAAAAATCTTCTGAAAAGGATTCACCATTCTAGATGTCATTAAGAACATTCATGGCTGGGCCTGGTGGCTCACGCCTATAATCTCAGCACTTTGGGAGGCTGAGAAGAGTGGATCACGAGGTCAGGAGATCCAGACCATCCTGGCTAACACGGTGAAACCCTGTCTCTACTAAAAATACAAAAATCAGCCGGGCGTGGTGGCGGGCGCCTGTAGTCCCAGCTACTCCAGAGGCTGAGGTGGGAGAACTGCCTGAACCAGGGAGGTGGAGCTTGCAGTGAGCCGAGATTGTGCCACTGCACTCTAGGCTGGGTGACAGAGCGAGAGAGACTCCGTCTCAAAATAAAATAAAAAATAAAAATAATAAAAAAAATCATAATTCATGGAAGGAGGTCAAAATATCAACATTAATAAAAGTTTGGAAGAAGCTGATTCAAACCCTCATGTCTGATTTCGAGAGGTTCAAGACTTCAGTGGAGGATGGAACTTTATAAAGATGCAATGGAAATAGCAACAGAACTAGAATTAGAAGTGGAGCCTAAAGATGTGAATAAATTGCTGCCATCTCATGATAAAAACTTTAATGAATGTTTCTTGTGGATGTGCACAGAAAGTGGTTTTCTGAGATGAAACTTACTCTTTGTGAAGATGCTGTGAATGTTGTTGAAATGACAAAATACAAGATCTGGATTACAAAGACTTAGTTGATAAAACAGTGGTAGGGTTTGAGAGGATAAACTCTAATTTTGAGAGTTCTATTGTGGGTAAAATGCTGTCAAACAGCATCTTGTGATATAAAGAAATCTTTCATGAAAGGACGAGTTGATTGATGCAGCAAACTTCACTGTTGTCTTATTTTAAGAAATTGCTCCAGCCACCCCAACCTTCAGCAACCACCACATCCTGATCAGTCAGCAGCAATAAGCATCAAGGCAAGACTCTCCACTAGCGAAAAAATTATGCCTCATCAAAGGCTTGGATTAACATTAGAACTAGAAATAAAACATTTTAACATATGTACATTGTTATTTAATGCTATTGCACAATAGACAACAATATAGTATGAACATAATTATATATGCATTGGGAAACCAATAATTTCTGTGACTTACTTTATTGCTATATTCACTTAATTGTGGTGGTCTGAAACCAAACCTACTATAGGACAAGTTGCCTCTTGTCCATAACATAAAAGTACAAGGTAAAGGAGCAAGTATAAGTGAAGTATACACATATACAATTCAGTATAAACTATAGGCAATATGCTCTGTGGTGGATCTCCAGAGCTTATCTTGAGTAACTGAACCCTTTTAGCTTTTGCCCATCATCTTATTTCCCCCCTCCCCCAGGCACTGTCAGCTACCTTTCTACTCTCTGTGTCTGTAAGTTTGACTATTTTAGATTTTATCTGTAAGTGAGATCACACAGTATTTGGCTTATGTCTGACTTATTTCACTTGGCATCATGTTCTCCAGGTCCATTCATGGTGTCACAAATGTCAGCATTTCCTTCTTTTTTACGGCTAAATAAGATTATATATATACATACCACATTTCTTTCTTTTTTTTTTTTTTGAGACGGAGTCTCACTCTGTCGCCCAGGCTGGAGTGCAGTGGCACAATCTCGGCTCACTGCAAGCTCCGCCTCCCTGTTTCACGTTATTCTCCTGCCTCAGCCTCTCGGGTAGCTGGAACTACAGGCGCCCGCCACCACACCCAGCTAATTTTTTGTAATTTTAGTAGAGATGGGGTTTCACCGTGGTCTCAATCTCCTGACCTGGTGATCCAGCTGCCTCGGCCTCCCAAAGTGCTGGGATTACAGGTGTGAGCCACCGCGCCCGGCCTATACACCACATTTCTATATCCATTCATGAGTTGATGGACATTTAGGTTGTTTCCACATCTTGGCTATTGTAAAAAATGCTGCAGTGAATATGGGGATGCAGGATCTCTTTGAGATTCTGGTTTCAATTTCTTTGGGTAAATAAATACTCAACAGTGAAATTGCTAGATCATAAAGAATTCATATTTTAAACCTCCATATCATTTTCCTAATGGTTGTTCCAATTTACATTCCTGCCAACAGTATACCAGTGTTCCTTCTTCTCCTCATTCTCACCAAAACATTTTTTTTTTTTAATAATGGCAATCCTGCCAGGTATATTGTATTAAGTTACCATATATACCCTAAAACTATGTACCACGATTATATATCAACAATAGAAAAACTGTTTTAAAAAAATCTATCAACAAAATGAAAAGATTACTTATGGAATGGGAGAAAATATTTGTGAATCATATATAACCATCTATCCCCTAATGACAGGGATAGGTTTTAGAAAATGCACTGTTAGGCGATTTCATTGTGCAAACATCACAGAATGTAGCTATACAAATCTAGATGCCATAGTCTACTACACACCTAGGCTACATATGGTACATCTAGTGTATTGTACTAGACTACAACCTATACTGCATGTTACTGCACTGAATAGTACAGACAATTGTAATGCAATGGCACTTGTTTATCTAAACATAGAAAAGGCACAGTAAAAATAGGTTCAAAAGATAAAAAATGATACACTTGTGTATGATGCTTACCATAACTAGAGACTGAAGGACTGGAAATGGCTCAGATGAGTCAGTCAGTGAGTGATGAGTGAACATGAAAGACATTATTGTACACTACTATAAACTTGATAAATACTGTGAATTTAGGCTACAATAAATTCAGAAAAAAACATTACATATCATTCTTTAATAATAAATTAACCTTAGCTTACTGTAATTTATTTTTATATTTTTAAACTTGTATTTTGAGTTCAGAGGGACAAATGCAAGTTTGTTACAGAGGTAAACTTGTGTCATGGGGGTTTGTTGTACAGATTATTTCATCACTCAGATATTAAGCCTAGTACCCATTTGTTATTTTTTCTGATCTTCTCCCTCCTCCCAATCTCCACCCTCCAAAAGGCCCCAGTGTCTGTTGTCTATGTGTTCTTATCATTTAGCTCCCACTTATAAGTCAAAACATTCAGTATTTGGTTTTCTATTCCTGTGTTAGTTTGCTAAGGATAATGACCTCCAGCTCCATCCATGTCCCTGCAAAGGATATGATCTCATTCTTTTTTATGGCTAAATAGTATTCTGTGGTGTATATGTACCACATTTTATTTATCCAGTCTATTATCGGTGGGTGTTTAGGTTCAATGTCTTCACTGTTGTGAAAAGTCCTGCAATGAACATATGCACGTGCATGTGTCTTTATAATAGAATGATTTATATTATTTTGGGTATATATCCAGTCATGGGATTTCTGTGTCAAATATTTCTATCTTTAGGTCTTTGAGAAATTGCCACACTGTCTTTCACAACGGCTGAACTAATTTACGCTCCCACCAACAGTGTATAAGTTTTCCTTTTTTTCTACTACCTCACCAGCACGTTATGTTTTTGACTTTTTAGTAATAGCCATTCTGACTCATGTGAGATGGTATCTCATTGTGGTTTTAATTTGCTTTTCTCTAGTGACCAATGATGTTGAGACTTTTTTCATATGATTGGTGGTACATGTATGTCTTCTTTTGAGAAATGTATCTTCATGTCATTTGCTCACTTTTTAATGGGGTTGTTTTCTTGTAAATTTCTTTAAGTTCCTTATAGATGCTAGATACTAGATCTTTATAAGCTTTTTAGTTATTTTTAAGTTTTTGACTCTTTTGTATTGACACTTAGTTTAAAACACAAAATATTATTTAGCTGTACAAAACAATTTTCCTTCTTCATATCCTTATTAAATATGCTTTTTAATATTAACCTATTCTAATTTTTTCAGATTTTTAAACTTTTTTGTTAAAATTCAAGACACTCACCTTAGCCTAGGCCTCCACAGGGTCAGGATCATGAATATCACTGACATCCACCTCCACATCTTTTCCCCCTCGAACATCTTTGAAGCAATAACCTGCATGAAGTCATCATTTTTATAACAGTCCCTTTGCTGTAACACCTCCTGAAGGAGCAGCCTGAGGCTATTTTACAGTTAACATTGTTTTTTATATGCGGAAGGAATGCACTCTAAAACAACATATAACTATATGATAGTAAACCAGTACCATAGTTGTTTATTATCACTATTAAGTATTATGTACATAATTGTATGGGATATATTACTGGTAACCCTATAGGTTTATTTACACCATTATCACCACAAATATTTGAATAATGCTTTACACTACAATGTTATGATGGCTAATACCTCACTAGATTATAGGAATTTTCAGTTCCATTATAATCTTTTTAGACCTTAATCTTGTCACATATGTAGCACCACCAAAACATATTTATGTGGTACATGACTATGTTTGATAAGAAGGTAATATTAAAAATAAGTAAGAAACTCCTACAAGTGAATAGCAAAAACCAAATACTCGATTAAAAAGCTGGGAGGTATTTTTAGAGTGAAGTAACCAAGTTATAATTGCTCACAGAACTTAGAACTGACTTTTTTTCCCTAGTCTTGGAGACATTCATTCATGCCCTCAAAATATGAAGAGCAAGTAATTTTTCTCCTTTTCATGAGAGCCCCTGGCACAATCTCCTCAAATAAATTTAAACATTAAAAAATAGAGGAAGAGATTATTGCAGGGCCTAGTGGATTCCAATCTAGGCCCTGAAGCTACAAATTGCAAATCATGCTTAACTTTGTCATGTGTAATGGGTGGTTTCTACCTAGACTCAAATCATTGATAACATGTAGGGTTTTCTCCATTTGCACATACCACATGTTAAAAAAAAGTAGGCATTTTGCACACACAGTGTCATTAAATATAATTAATTTATTGGCATGCATTCTTAAAATAGAAAAAATGATAGAGCTTATCAATCCTCTTCTTCACTAGGATCTATACTAGAATTAGCCATTTCCCATGAACAGAATATGGCTTGTTCATGAGTTAATAATGAAAAAAAAAGTGGACATGATTTCACATGTTCTTTCTGGACTCTGAACTCTTAGCTGGATGTTCAAAGTCACTGTGCAATGACAGGCGTGTGTCTCATAGACATAGGGGAAGTGACAACCAGAGTAGAGCCGTCACCGTACTTTGTTCTGTGGTGCAGGTGCTCTATGGTCTCTCCTCTGCTTAATTATGCTAGAATATAGGTTTGCTCAGGTACCAAAATAAACTAAAATAAAGATTAGCATTAAAAGTTATGGACACAGAAACTATTTTGCTCTGCTTCCATAGATCACCTATTCTCCAAGGTGAACAGAATATATAAGCTTTTAATGAGTGTTTGAAATACAGAAAACTAATAATCATTTGATCATTATGTAGATTCCATGACCTAATACTGAAGTATAAAACAAAGATAATTCATTCTCATATTTTCTTTTATAATTTGGAAATATAGTAGAAACAATACAATAAACTATTTCAAGATTTAGGAAATGTATTAGAACTGCTCATAACTGTATTTTATGTAAATGTATTCTAATCATGTAGATTGTGTTAGGGGTTCTGATGAGGAGGAGAAAGAATACTTTCTCTTCACACTTTAAATGCTTGAAGAAAGTAAATTCCTAAGACTAGGAAAAGAAATCAGTAAGTTTTATTAGCAATTAGCATTTAGTTACCTCTCCCTAGAAATACACCCCCCACCAGATTTTTGATTGATTTGATTTTTTGCTAATGAGTTCTAAGAGTTTCTTATATGTTATTATTATTAACACCTTAGCCTAATGTGTATAACAACAATTAACATAAAATAAGAGTTTAAAAACATTATTTCCTATTCACTTATTTTCCTAACAACAGTATTGTTTATATTTCCCCTGTCCCTACAAAATAGATGAAGGAACCCTAATAAGGTTATTCTAGGACCCTAACATTTGTATAAATTACATTTTAGAATTTCTGAGAATTTGAAGGAATGTCGGTATTGTTTTAAGGTCTTTATAAAATTTTGTGGTAAATAGAAATTTTTAAATATTATTCAGGAAAGCAGTCAAGATTTTTATTCTAGGTACTTCTGTTGTATAGAAAAGTAATGGTTCTGAATGGAATTACCTAGCAAAGAACAATAGGCACAACTGGGATATAGAGAAAATAAATTTGAATACTTTAGTAGACATGCAATCTGTCTGATATGATTAGAGATTAAGATGCCTAAACAGATCTTTCTGGTAAAAACATTTTGATACTAGTCCCTTAATCATTTTATATGTGGTCATGATCATTTTTGCTAAACTTTAGTCTTTAAAGAAAAATCTGCATTATAACTCATAAAAATAATTACCTTCTTTGGTTGGTATACATGGACAATTTTCCTTAGTTTTCACCTTTGTCTCTTTTTTAGATTTTAAACTACCATATTACAAGTTCCTCCAGTAAACGGCATCACACCATAGTTTTAATTTCTTACTGTGAGTGAATAGTTTTAGTTTTCAAAAGCAAAATAACGGTTATCATAAATTTACTGAGATGTGACTGAAATGATTGTTGTATGACTAACCCATCTACCTTGTAGGATAAAAAAGAGTATTTGATTGTCTGAGGCTATAGAGGTCCAGCTCAGTAGAGTGAAAAAAAGGACACTCTTGTTCAAACCGGAAGACAAAAGTACTGTTAAATTACTGGCCAGGCGTGGTGGCTCATGCCTGTATTCCCAGCACTTTGGGAGGCTGAAGTAGGTTGACCACCTGAGGTCAGGAGTTCGAGGCCAGCCTGGCCAACATGGTTAAAATTAAAAATACAAAAATTAGTGGGATATGGTGGCAGGCATCTGTAATCCCAGCTACTCAGGAGCCTGAGGCAGGAGAATTGCTTGAAACTGGGAGGCAGAGGTTGCAGTGAGCCAAGATCGTGCCATTGCACTCCATCCTAGGCAACAAGATCAAAATTGCATGTCAAACAAAATTACTAAAATATGAATCATTTTCCTTTTTTGTATTGCTTTTCTCTCATCTTGTCATGATATTTTTAAAATTGCTATTATTGTTCTAAATAAAGAAGAATTAAAATTTTCAAATATGAACATAGACTAAACTGTTCATTTTCGATTGTGCAATGCCATTTCCTATACAAATATAAGGGCCTTTAACTTGAAAGTAGCATCACCAAAATTCCACAACACATATTTTATCCTGCATTAGTCCGTTTTTCACTGCCATAAAGAGCTACCTGAGACTGAGTTACTTCAAAAGAAAAGAGGTTTATTTGGCTCACAGTTCTGCAAGTTGTACAAGCATGGCACCAACATCTGCTCAACCTCTGTTAGGGCTTCAGGAAGCTTTTACTTATGGAGCAAGGTGAAGGAAGAAAAGACCTGTTGCAAAAGGAAAGAGGAAGCAAGAAAAGTACTAGGCTCTTTTAAACAGTCAGACATGTGGTAACTATTAGAGTGAAAACACATTCATTACTGTAGGGAGGGTACCAAGCCATTCATGAGGGATGCAGCCCCATCCAGCCCTTTCATGACCCAACAGCTTCCCACCAGGCCCCATCTCCAGCATTGGAGATCACATTTCAATATGAGGTTTTGAAGGGACAAATATCTAAATTACATCAAATCCTTATCAGAATGGTAGAAATACTGCACAAACTAACACAATTGTTTTTATTTCACTTCTCAGTGGCACACATGCTACTAACCTCTATACCTTTAGCATAGTGATAAACTAAAGAAAAACTATAAGGAAAAGGAACTATGGCTTGGAGCATCCATGGTTGGTTAATACAGAGGAGTAACACAAATAAAGGATATAGAGAGTTTTTTATTCATGATAGAATGTCATTGCATTCTTTCCACAGTTAAAGCAAGTATTGCTTAAATGGAAACTGTAGCCTCTTGATGATGTCAGTGCTCCCCTTCCTTATCCTAGTTACTCGATGATTCATGTAACACTCAGACTTTGTAGTAGATCTGAGTCTTCCTGAACTCCTCATGTTGTGGATCCACAAGAATTCTGTGTTCATAAGAAAATGGGCATGCTGTCTACAAAGGAAGCAGCACTGCTCACTGGCATGTTGCATTGTCCTATCAAACTTATCAGACCTCACTTGCAAAACATAAGTTCCAAGATGAAATTATTAAACATTTCAAGATGGTGACAGCAGAAAATGAAATTACACCAAGTGCCAAGCTTGTGATGCCATCCTTGTGGCTGAATCAGCTTTAGGAAAAGAGAGGTGAATGCTTCCAGATTTTGCTCCAGAGAAATGTTTTGTGATGATCATTGGATAATGAATTACCATTGTTTTTCTCTACCAGGTTAAAGTGTGGTTTCACTTTGCTTAACAATGGACTGTTATATAACATCATAAATTATATTTTACCCCAAAAAACTTGATCTTTTACTAAAGTAGAACACACATTTAAAAAAAGAAAACTGAATATTGAATTAGGAAAAGAAAGGAATACTGATATCAATGATATTTGATTAGGCTGTTTTGCTAAAGAAATGTATTTTATTTTATGATTTTTAAAGATGCACATCCAGAAACTTTTTATATCACAGTGATTATAAGATTTCTATCACAAAACCATTGGTCTTCATGCATGTAATAAGCTATCAGACACACCTTTTATATGCCTAGATTCAAAGGGATGAATAAAAAATAGTACATTACATTGTTTCTTCACAACTTGGTGACACATAATTTGAAAGGCAAACTATAATAATATAAAATGAAAATGACTACATAATGAAAATCATAAGGTAATATAAAATGATAAGTTGTATTCTTCTGTTTCCCAGAAAAGGACAAGTCCCTCGGATTCTTATACAATTTTTCTTTGTAGGAATTATTGTGAGTTTTTATTTTATGTTTCTTCGTGTGAATATTTTCTGTCTTCTTCAATAGTAAGCTTCCCTTGTCTGATTTTGCTCACTCTTATATACTACAGCCTTGACTCAGTGTCTGGCACAGTGGTGAGAACTAGCATATGCACTTAATAAATACTGCAATTTTGAAAATATAGAAATATCTCAGGACTCATTTTGCAATATAAATATAATGTTAAAAGCAGTTAGGAAAATGTTTGACTTACCAGGAAAGACTCTACAGAAAAGATAAAATAGTAACAATTACGATAATGGGCCAAAGGGAGGAACAACTTTGGGGAAGCTTTTATAATCAATACTCCTTAATGATTCTAGGAAAAATACTTTAGAGTAGTTTTATTGTCACTGAGTCATAGAGTTCGTGCAATACCTCTAAAAGAGTAAAGACTGTTTTAAGAAATTAACATTTCAGTTATTTCTTCAATCACTCTTTATGGAATTTTATTTTGAATATATCTAAAATATTCTAGGAAGTCAGTAGTTTCTTCGTTGTTGATTCAATATTCAAAAATAGAATTTCATTTTTAACTACATAATTTCTATTTATATTTAATGTATTTAAGTATCATTTTTATAAAAGGTAATATTCATAGAAATTTCTTCAAACATGTAATGAAAAAGGAATGGAAAGAATACATTTGAATCTAGCTTGGAATGTTTCAAAATTGTTAAAATTTAAATTGGTATATTTTCAGTGAATTTACTGTGAAGTTTTATTAACCAGTAGTATACGCTATCAGAAGAAAACCTTTGTAACATTATAGAAAGGGCCTGAGAATTTCAGTAACTAATTTTCAAGCATACAACCAATTGCATATATTACACTTAATTCATCTTTTATAGAACTGCAAGGACTAAGCTATGAGTTTGATTGTAACTGAAATATATAACTCAAAAATCTCTATTTAAATTAATCTAATTATATGCTTCTGTTTTCAGTTTCCCAGTGTGGATCATAGTTCTTTATTTTGTCTTTATTTCCATCCTCCTTTAAATAAGAATTTGTATCTATTGGTTATTATATTATATGCATTACTAAATTGCTACCTAACAACTTCATTAATAGTCAAACTACATTTATGTCAAAAAATAAATAATTTTGTCAGACATTATCCATCAATTGTAACAATTGTAAATATTTCTGTTTTGATATTTCCCTAATATTATTAAGGCTTCAATAATATATTACTCAAATGTGTACATTTTCCTTTCAGTTTAAGAAAGCGAAATCAAACTCAAATCATTTACTTGCTATGTAGTAGAAATACTTAAATAAGACAAAGTGTAAGTTATACAATTTATGTTCTTTCAAATTTTGTGTTTTTTCTTCTCATAGATATATTATTATTTGAAAATAGTAAATTCATCCAATTTTCAAGTCAGTTGTGTCACTATACAAATTTAAATAAATAGGATAGTGTATAGGCAGAAGAAAAAGTCAGAAAACTTGACCTATGCTGTACCATAAAGTAAGTAATTTAGTCTAGACACTTCAGTCTTACAGTATAGTCTATATTATGTCTTAATCACCTCATTAACATATTTAGGTTTATATAAGCATACCTCTGTGCAACATACATTAGAGAGAAACAAATAACTAATAGAAAAATAATAGAAGAATAAATACAGAATTATTATTCTGAAATCATAATTAATGAGAATGTCACTATGTGCAAATACTCAAAAGATATATTAAAATTAAGAAAAACATATGGTGGTCTTGATTTTATTCTTTATTTCTGAGAGAGCACTAGTAATACCCCTTCCTGTCAGTGTGTACATTTTCTCCAGTCTCTACTTTTCCCCATGTGGACACACATGTGAGCATATACACACTTTCTAGGTTAGTTTTAGGTAGAATTTATTTTTTCCTTGAGAGAGAACTTAGAGAAAATGGAGCAGAGTGGCCTCAATTTTTACAAAAATTTGTAAATGGGTAACAGAAACACATAGAAACAGTCATGAACAACTTATAACAGATTGTCTACCCGAACCTTAAAATTTTTTATAAGGAGATTGATTTAACTTATTCTGAGTTCTATGCCCTTACAGCTGTGTTTTCAGGGGAAAAAATCACATCAGAACACATGCAAACTAAAAATTGTGCCTATTGCATATGTCAGATAGTCTACTTTTCCCCTCCAAACAAAAATTATTAAGGAATACTTCAAAGCTTCAAACAAAACTTAAAAAAGAAAAATGCTAGAAATACTTTTTCCTATAGATAACTTACATGGATAATAAGAGGAATGTTTCCTAGAAGTAAAGGTTACAAAGTTCTTATTCACTTTAGTCCTCAACAAAGTTTTGCTGAATTATATTGCTTTATTGAAAATAGAATTTCTTCATATGGCCAGCAGTAAATCTACTTTTTTTTTTTTTTTTGGTTATTTGTTTCTACTTTTTTTTTTTTTTTTTCCCCTTAAAGTATCTGCAATATGGGCAGAAGATTGATGATTGGGTAAGCACCACAATATAATATTGTTATTAGGACTCTCATTTTCATCTAAGAGTTTCGTTTGTTTTATTGTTTTAAACATAACTGAAGGTATTATATTTTGTGGTATGTAAAAAAGACTTCTTCATTTCTTTAAAAAATAAATTAGTATAGCTTGCTCCCACCGCGGTGGGGCTGCTCATCTACAAGTTGAGAAAATTTAGCCTAAGAGGAAGATATGAGTGAGACTGAATCAGGAGCCACCGGGAAGCAAGAAGGCCATGGTGATTGTTGCCATAAGTACGCTGGCTACCATCTTTCTAGCTTTGTTTGCAGTCTTAGTGGTGTTTGACGGCAGCGCTACCGCTGGCTAGGAGACCTGCTGCAGCACTATGATTCCAAGTCCATTATGAGTCTGTTAGGTGCCATGGAGACCCAGTCTGAGCTCTCTGAGATAGAAATGGATGATGTTGTCATCACCAACCCCGGCATAGAGCCCATTCTGGATAATGAAGACTGGATCTAGGATGCCTTGGGCCTCATGGCCCACTGCATTGTCACCTTGAAGATTTGTCACACTTGGAGAGAAAAACTTGTTACCATGACAATGGGCTCAGAGGCTGAGAAGAAGACTTCAGCCACTGTCAGCAACATCATTGTGGTGGCTAAGTGGATCATCCCGAGTATATGATGTTGTGAAACCAGTGTACCCTCTGTTGGGCACCAAGCTCCTGGGTGTGTGTACGTGCTCCTATATGTCAGTCATCAGGTGCTGGTAACCAGAAATGCCTGCCATCTGAACAGGGGCAGCACTTGGAGGTGCTTTGAGAAGCAGCCCTGCTTTCTGAACCAGATAAAGGCCTCCCAGACCCCAAAACCTTCTTGCAGGAGCAGTTGGGAATTTATTGCTTGTAGACCAGCAACTAGTCATGAAAGCTAACAAGAATGGCTTAGATGAGCCTTCCACTTTTTCCTGTAGAGTTAGTTGTTCTCCAAGGCTCAGGAGTGTGTGCATAACACAGCTGGTGATGCCATTGTTGCAACTGCAAATTGTGACTGGTGAGTGGCAGTCTAATACCCCAATTAGGGGATATGCCATTCATCATTTGCACAACTCAGCACTGAAACTGATAGATGGTCAGCTTTATTTAGCTTACCCAGTGTTTTCAAGAAAATTGTGCTCCCATATAAGAAATCTAGAGGTTTCACATTAAACATTAGAATTTCTGGCTTCTCCTGAACAATCAGGTTTGGCAGTTGTGATTTGTGTTTTCAAACGAGATCAATCAGTTGGAGTTAAGTAGGGGTTGCCTCTCTTGGCAAGACTTGTATTCTCATCTTGCCTGTTTCATTTATTTGTATTATCTGCCTGATCTCTTAGGCATCTGAGTCTTTCCTCTTATTTAGAGGTTTGGGTTTGAAGCTTAACACTATAAAGTGATTTCCTTTTATCATTATGCCTACAGTTTTACTATACACCACTAGGTATATAGTAAATTTATACTTATGATTCCCTCAAAAAATAAAAATTCAAAAATAAATTAGTATAATTCATATGAATTTTGTTTTTATCTCTATCCTTTACTTTAAAAAAAATTTGCCACATCTAAGATGTTTATAAACAGACGATATGGCAAACATTTGCAAAGGTGTATGTGGAATGCAATTAATGAGCTAACAGGAATTTGGCAGTAGAAACACAAGTGTGTTAAAACATTTACAGTTTTCTCTGCAATCCAGTCCAGGAGTTAATAACATCTTTTTTTTTTTTTTTTAATACTTTAAGTTCTGGGATACATGTGCAGAACGTGCAGGTTTGTTACATAGGTATACACATGCCACGGTGGTTTGCTGCACCCATCAACCTGTCACTGACATTAAGTATTTCTCCTAATGCTATCCCTCCTCTTGCCCCCCAACCCTGACAGACCCTGGTGTGTGATGTTCCCCTACCTGTGTCCATGTGTTCTCATTGTTCAACTCCCACTTAAGAGTGAGAACATGTGGTGTTGGTTTTCTGCTCCTGTGTTAGTTTGCTGAGATTGATGGTTTCCAGCTTCATACATGCCCCTGCAAAGGACATGAACTCATTCTATTTAATGGCCGCATAGTAATCCATGGTGTATATGTGCCACATATTCTTTATCCAGTCTAACATTGATGGGCATTTGGTTCGGTTCCAAATCTTTGCTATTGTAAACAGTGCTGCAATAAACATACGTGTGCATGTGTCTTTATAGTAGAATGAGTTCTAATCCTTTGCGTATATGCCCAGTAATGGGATTGCTGGATCAATTGGTATTTCTAGTTCTAGATCCTTGAGGAATCGCCACACTGTCTTCCACAATGTTTAAACTAATTTACATTCCCACCAACAGTGTAAAAGCATTCCTAGTTCTCCACATCCTCTCCAGCATCTGTTGTTTCCTGACGTTTTAATGATCACCATTCTAACTGGTGTGACATGGTATCTCATTGTGGTTTGCATTTCTCTAATGACCAGTGAAGATGAATTTTTTTTCATATGCTTGTTGCCTGCATAAATTTCTTTTGAGAGGTGTCTGTTCATATCCTTCACTTACTTTTTGATAGGATTGTTTTTTTCCTTGTAAATTTGTTTAAGTTCCTTGTAGATTCCAGATATTAGTCCTTTGTCAGATGGATTGCAAAAATTTTCTCCTATTCTGTAGGCTGCCTATTCACTCTAATGATAGTTTTTGTATGTTTATTTGTTTGGTTTCTGGTTTTTTGCTGTGCAGAAGCTCTTTAGTTTAATTAGATCCCATATGTCAATTTGGGCTTTTGTTGCCATTGCTTTTGGTGTTTTAGTCATGCAGTCTTTGCCCATGCCTATGTCCTGGATGGTATTGCCTAGGATTTCTCCTAGGGTTTTTATGGTTTTATGTATTATGTTTAAGTCTTTATCTTGAGGTAATTTTTGTATAAGGTATAAGGAAGGGGTCCAGTTTCAGTATGCTTTATTTTTAAAGAGAAAGTAAATAGTTATCTTATTCATGTAAAAAATCAGGTTATTTGATAAAATCTATGATTTTCTTTTCTTCAAGATGAAATTGTAGTTGCCCTATGTTAAAAACAGGAAAGCAGAAGTAAATGGACCCTAGACATTGAATTGCTTGCCCCAAATGAATACTTAAATTTCCATTAAGATCACATTTTAGAATCTTAACAAGAGTAAGAGTTTGTATATCACTAATACAAATAATGTCAAATTTTCAGACAGTTTGCTCTTGTTGCTATCATCTTTGTTATTGACACAGGCCAAGTGTTGTGGCTCATGCCTGTAATCCCAGAACTCTGGGAGGCCGAAGTAGGCCGATCACTAGGTCAAGAGATGGAGACCATCCTGGCCAACATGGATAAACCCTGTCTCTAACTAAACATATAAAAATTAGCTGGGCATGGTGGTGCACACCTGTAGTCCTTGCTACTTGGAGGCTGAGGTAGGACAATTGCTTGAACCTGGTAGGCTGAGGTTGCAGTGAGCTGAGATCACACCACTATACTCCAGCCTGGCAACAGAGCGAGACCCCATCTCAAAAAATAATAATAATAATAAATAAAATAAGTAAAAATAAAAGTTGTGTGTGTTCTTCTCCAAGTTATTCAATCATACAATCTCCTTATCCCATGTTGGCAAATATAGGTCATCTAGCACAAGTGCCTTTGTTTGCTATTAATCTTGTCATTTCAACATATCTAGGTGGTCAGAGCTTCCTTATGTCTTTAGAATTTATCTGTAATTTACTGTTTTTTCTCCTGTCTCACAGTAAGTTTGTTTCCTTGCTTTCACTTTGTGCAGAGAGTCATTCACAACTCAGCTGAGCCAAAGCTTTTTTTGAAATCAGTAAATATCTCCCTCCCTTGCATTTTAGGGCTCTTGCTTCATTGATATTTCTCTTCTAAATGTAAATATATTTAGATCATTTATTCATTTAAAGTAAAAAGTAACAAATTTAAAAACACTTCTTTTTTCTAATACCCCTTCAAGCTTCACTCATTTTTTCCTTCCTTTCACCAATAAAATCCCTAAGATTTTTCTATATTTGTCATTTTCCTTTTATATTTTCTCACTAGATGCTTTACTTTTCAAAATCTTCCCTTATTGATGTCTTTGCATGCGTAACAAAGCTTTCACCTGTACAGCTATTTCACCAGTTAAACCAATAGTTTCATAATTAAGTAACTTTTAAAATTCTTTCTTCTCCTTGTGAATTGATGAAATGCTTTTATTCCTTGGTGTATGAGTCGTTTCTACCCATAACAACTTTGCATTAAAAAAAAAAAAAAAAAAAAAACTCATTGGCATCTATTAGGTTGGTGCAAAAGTTATTGTGCTTTTTACCATTACTTATAATGACAAAAACTGTGATTACTTTTACACCAAACTACTTACCACCCTGTTTGCCAATAAACATCTGTTTCTTACTCATCTATGGGTTGACATTAGTTCAGCTGATATAAATCTCGAGCAATAAGGCCTGTTTCCTAGCTGTGAACTACGTTCACCCATTTCTCATCCTTCTTAAACCTAAACATATCTGAGACACATCCTCTTTACGAAAAAAGATCAAAGTGCAGGAGACCAAGTTAAATCACACAAACACAGTTCAAATTCTACTCACATAATTTCCACTATCATCCCATTAGAAAAAGCAAGTCACACAGCCATGTCCAACATCAACTGGGTAGGGAAATACATTCCTTTCACAGTGGGGACAGAAACTGAATACTTGTTAAGCAATAATATAATTTATTTCACTTGGGTTTCTTGATACTGTGTCCGGAATTGGTGGGTTCTTGGTCATGCTGACTTTAAAAACGAAGCTGCGAACCCTCGTCTTAAAGATGGTATGCCTGAAGTTTGTTCTTTCAGATGTGCAGATGTGTCTGGAATTTCTTCCTTCTGGTGGGTTCGTGGTCTCACTGCGTTCAGGAGTGAACCTTTGTGGTTATTGTTACAGCTCAAAAAAACAGTATGGACCCAAAGGGTGAGTAGCAGCAAGATTTACTGCAAAGAGCTAAAAAAACATACTTCCCACAGCATGGAAGGCTATCTGAGGTCGCCAGCAGGGTAACCTGCTTTTATTCCCTTATCTGGCCCCACCCACATCCTGCTGATTGGTCCATTTTACAGAGAGCTGATTGGTCCATTTTACAGAGAGCTGATTGGTCCGTTTTGAAAGGGTGCTGATTGGTGTATTTACAATCCTCCAGCTAGACATAAAAGTTCTCCAAGCCCCCACTAGACTAGCTAGACACAGAGCACTCATTGGTGCGTTTACAAACCTTTACCTAGACACAGAGTGCTGATTGGTGCATTTACAATACTCCAGCTAGATATAAAAGTTCTCCAAGACCCCACCCAACTCAGGAGCCCAGCTGACTTGCCTAATGGATCCTGGGCCGGGTCCACAGGCAGAGCTGCCTGCCAGTCCCCGGCCATGTGCCTGCTCTCCTCAGCCCTTGGGCGGTTGATGGGACCAGGCGCTTCGTGCGCAGCCCCGGTTCTGGCCTGTGCCTCTCCCTCCACACCTCCCGGCAAGCAGAGGGAGCTGGCTCCAGCCTCGGCCATCCCAGAGAGGATCTCTCTCAGTGCAGCGGCAGGCTGAAGGGCCCCTCAACCACACGCTGAGGCCGAGGAGGTGCCCAGAGCAAGCGAGGGCTGCTAGCACATTTTCACCTCTCAGTACTAGACAGCCTTAGTAGTGATAAGGCCAGGAGGCAGGGAAATTCTGGGCAGAAGAGGGCAGGTCTCTGGCAAGGATCCCACCCTCAAACCTGGAACTGCAGTCCAATTTGAGAACATGTATTCCTGTTTCCTCACTTGAATGTTGCCTTTTCCAAAACCACCTATAGCCTGCTCTGCCCCGCATCGTGTGCCCATAAAAACCCCAGGCTCCACCAGCAGAAAGCAGAGAAGAAGAGAAACATCTAGATATCTGAGAGAAGCAGCTTGACTTCAAAGGGACAGCTTGACAGCGTGGCTTCAGAGAAGAGTCTGGCCAAGGACTGCTGAACTCCTAGGGAGGACTGCCCTACGACTCTATCTGCTTTCCAGCTCCCCTTCCCACAGAGAGCCACTTTCATCCGCAATAAAATCCTCCACATTCACCACCCTTCAATTACTTAGTAAGACCTGATTTTTCCTGGAGGCCAAACAAGAGCTCAGGACCCTTGGGTGCAGACAATGAAGACTGTCACACTGACTCTCTGACCTTGCTGGTGGAGAGCAACCACCACATGTGAAAAGGCAGAGGGCCCACTCAGCTGTTTAAGACTTAAGCTGTGGGCAGATGGCAAAGCTAAAAGAACACTGTAACACGGCCAGGCGCGGTGGCTCACGCCTGTAATCCCAGCACTTTGGGAGGCCAAGGCCGGCGGCAGACGAGATTAGGAGATCAAGATCATCCTGGCTAACATGATGAAACCCCATCTCTACTAAAAATACTAAAAAATTAGTCGGGCGTGGTGGCAGGCACCTATAGTCCCAGCTACTAGGGAGGCCGAGGCAGAAGAATGGCCTGAACCCGGGAGGCGGAGCTTGCTGTGAGCTGAGATAGCGCCACTGCACTCCAGTCCGGGCGACAGAGCGAAGACGTTGTCTCAAAAAAAAAGAAAGAAAAAAAAGGAAAAGAAAAGAAACATTGAATTAGGAATTTAAAGCAGTTAGTATTTATTAGTCCTCTGGGGCTTCAGGAGTTGTGGGTACTCTTCACTAGATGCTGCCACAGGGCCACCACAAAGCTTTGCTCCTGACAATGCCCAAAAGCACTCGCCCTGGCTCCTGCACCTATTCACCTGTACTCCCCCTCCTGCGAGGGGTGGAATGCAATAAGACTGAGTGAGGGGAGTCCACCCCAGCCGCCCTGAAGAAGCGGCCAGCTAGTTCCAGTGCCCATGCACTCCAGTTTCCACCCGTGAAGGAGTCAAGGAAATTTTCTGCTTCAGTAGTGGTTTCAGTTGTATCTTCAAATAGAATTAGAAGTGATGATATAGCTGACAGACATCATGGTACTTAGGTAGGTTGTTCTGGACAAAGTAGTTATTAGGCTGCTTTGTAAAGAAACAGCCTATTCCTCTGAGTTATTTTACAAAATATATGTCATCACCTTTGGTTCAATAACCATAAATTAAGTCCCTAATGTGTACTAGGATTGACTTACTGTCTAAACATTGTGTTATGAGATTGTGTGCTAAGATGATGTTGGCTAAGATAATTAATTAATTAGGGTTTCTTTGTAAATATAAAAACAAGCCTCACCTTTACTTTTGACTATTTAATTCCACTGATCATTTTATCTTCATTCACAAGAAATTCAAGGATTTTTTTTTCTGGAAAATAATTACATAGTTTACTATTTGTAACACATTTAAAGAGAAAAAAGTAGCCTCAATAACGTGTTCCCTGAGGAACTGGTAGGTGATATGGCTACTGTTTGATGATAGGTCAGTGCAGCAGAGTTGAAATTCATGAGTAAACTTGTAAACAGCTGGGTAACCCATGGTTTATATGTATGCAAAGAAATAAAACAAACTAAAAGTCTAATAAATTTTTTAAGTACCAGAATTCCATGCTTTGTGCAAGTGAGAAAACTGAAGGAAATGGTATCTCTGAAAAAAAGCATAATTCACAATGCAAAAGTATAAGCATCGTCCTACCTCCAAGACAAAACTTTAAGAATTTAATACGTTTAATTCCTCAGTCTAATGAGTGGCTTCTTCTAAACAGCATATCAATAGCTTGATGAAAACAAGCTTCAAATTATTTGTTTACATTTACTAGCAATTAAAAATTATATGTACAAAACATTATACTTATATTTTTATATCCATATTCCTCTGGAGAGAATTCCAGTAACATCAGTATGCCACCCATCACTTTGTTTGCTCACTATTTGGTGACAGGATTCATTGCATTGGCTAAAAACTGAGATTACTGTAGTGCAAATTACGCATGCATGCTCAGTTGCAATTCTCCTCTGTATGAGGTTCTTAAGTATTATTCATTGTTTATGAAATGTTTCATTTGATAATCTGTTTTGAAAGCCTGAAATGGAACATTATGTTTCTATGGAGCCCTGTCTTATAGATTTTGTTTTCATTCTACAGGAATTATATTTTAAGTATTATATCTGCTTTTGGCTATGTTTTCTTGCACACCCTTCTATAAATCTTAATATATTACTATCACTCATGTGAAACAGTCATTAACTCCATTGAATAGGGTTATAGGATTGAATTCTACAAAAGGACTTTTCTGGTTGAATTACTCAGGGCTATATTCTTCTATTTACTATAGAATAAAAGTGTTTTTTACAAGAGCATTTCCAACTGAATCTCTTCTTTTTTCTATCTGAACATTTTGGTACAAATATACCATGACAGAACTTTAAACAATATAGTTTTATAATATCTATAGTTAGCTACTACGTCATAAACCATATTTATTTAAATAAGATACATAGATCATGTTTGCATATAGAAGATCAGAGAATTTTACTTGATTCAATAAATATTTATGAACTTCAATGCTAGGCAATGTGTGAACTATTGCGATTCAAGGATGAATTAGATATTCTTTGCCCTACAGAATCGCATTTACATGCAGGCATGTAAATTGTTAATAGACATTTATCACACATCATAACATCCAAATAATTAGAATTTCTAGAAAAAGAGGTGATGTGGGGGAAAGGGTGCATAAAACAAGGCTCTTGAAAGAAGAGTGAGATTTGAATTGGGCCCTCGAGCGTTGGTTGAATTTTGTTTGACAGAGAAGATGAAACACAACTTACAAAGAAGGAAAAGAATGAGGGAGACAAAAGTCTTGGATATTGTCAAGTCAACATACTTGGGAAGAATAGGGGTATTTTTGAACCTGTAACTTAAGTGTTCTTTACAAATGGAACATGTTGAAACACTTTGGTTTACATTGCACAGTGATAAAGGTTTTGGGTTTAATTTGTAGGCATTAGAGGACCACCTAAATGTATCAGCAATGTAGCTACATGATTAATTTTATGTTTTATGAGGAGAGCTCTCAGGAAATTGTAGGATGTAAAAACAGAAGGGAAAAGCTTGATTAAACAGAAGAGGTTGATTAATCAGTTATTGAAGGTGAAATCAATAAGACATGGATATAAAATGAATGTTGAGGTTGAGGTAGAACCAATGATGACTCCTGCTTCCTCTGTGCTGGAGGCCTTGGTGGATGGTGATGCTTTTTAGTTCTGAAATAGGACTCGGAGGAGTGAGTCAGAGGACAGTTTAAAGTCAAAATGACAACAGTTATTTTTATTTGTCTGAATAGATGAGTTAAATTTGATATTGTATTCATAATAGGGCTAGGGTATATAAATATTTTGACTCTTATTTTAGAAGTATTTCATTTCTCTAGGAAGATAAATCAATTGAGCTGATAATGACTTAAATCATTGCTTCTCTGAGTCTGAGTAAGTAAGTCAATAAGATATGATACTTTGGGGGATTAGCCCCTATTCTGATGGGTGGGAATGGGTTGGACTTGGAGAGCATGACAGGAAAGTAACACAAAACATGAAACCCTCTCCTCAATGACTGGAATTAATGAATCAAATGTCATTTGATTGCCCATTTCTACTACAATAACTTTCTGCTTGGATATAAGGAATCGCAGGACTTATTGGACTTACTGTCAAGAATATCGTGGTCCTAAGGGAACTATTAATATCTTACATATTACAAGCAACATCTATATTAGAGAGGATCTTAAATGTAAGATTTTCCCATCTTGTGACTAGAAATGGGTGGTTAGAGGGAAGAAGCATTCTGTGCTATCTCTTCTTTTACTTTCTTCTTTATTTATTAACCCTAATAAATATACACTTTTACATTTTTGTATTTTGGAGTTTTTGTTTGGTTTGTCTTTTCATTTTTGTTAAGTTTCTCGTGTTGAAATTCTTAGTCAGCTTTTTAGGTGTACTGGAAATGAGTTTGAGATTAGGTTTTTCTTTCTATAATTTCTATAGCAAAATTTGAAGCCATCTTTTACAAATTATTTTTCTTAAAAGTGGTATATTACTTGATTATTAGAATGCTATTTATTCATTTTAATTTTGAAGTAATTATTGACTCACAAATGCTATTTAACTTTTATTAAATGGTTTCATACTTTCAGTGTATATCAGATGATATATACAATAATACATAAAGATACTAAATTCATTTTGAAGTTATTCTGATACATTTCTAAAGATTCTATAGTTTTTCCACTCAACATTAATGCTTTGTGTTAGCATGTGAAAATTTCACAATAAATCTGATTTCAGATGTTCTGAAATTCTTTACTGAAAAATAGGATTGTATATTTTATGATGTTTGAGCAGTACATGGACTTTAGTGGTTTAAGGCAATAGCATATCAAACACATATTAGGCTGAGAGTCTGTGAAATATGAAGGCAGACATATTTCCATTTGCACCATGGACTTTTTGCTTAAAATTAAAAATCGATGTAAGTGATTTAATGTTGAAAGCTATCCAAAGCAGTTTCTTTTATGGCAGTGTTCTGTCACTTGCTTGGCTAGTAAGCAAGGAAAAAGAAACTGTCAAAACTGCACGTGCTTTGAGAGGCTGGCGGGCAAAAGAAATATAACACAACACTTCAGATTGGGTTTTCTGTAAGTGTCTCAGCCTGAATGGATTAGAGAACTAGTGTATAACTGACTTTACCTCCAGTCGCTTAAATCAGCTCATTTACTATCAAATCAGCACAAATATGTTCTCACTACAGCAGGGTCCTTGTATTAAATGTTAAATAAACAAACAAAAAATAAAAACAACAATGATGATAACACTATGAGACATTAAGAGTTTCAAACACATCCTCTGTAATTTATTTGCTGGCAGATGGAGGCTAATAGAAATGGGACCACCAGGAGGTTATGGTTAAGGAGAGTGTCAAGTAGTGGAACAGGGCTATATCTGATGATAAGCACAGATCCAGGACTGCTTATCACTAGGCACAGTGCACTGATTAGGCTAAAACTGCTGAAGCTACTCACCAGGAACATAGCGTTAACAGGGTGAGGCTGTGACAAAACCCATGGAAGATCCCCAAGCGATCACCTACAAATTTCCTCAGACTAATGAGGGAGTGGCAAGCCATGCCACACCTCCAGCCTTTCAGCGACGCTCACACAAGCATATAGCAACTCATTCTGCAAGACCATCTTCAAAGAGGAGGGATATTGATTTATAGAAAATGCTATTAGACATAAAAGTAATGATACATAGATCACAGATGCTGCATCAACATATGGAAGAGTTCTTGCATCAGCAAATAAAAGGGATCAATAATGTGAAGAGAGTGGGCATAAGATTTATTAGGAGGCTTTATTGCCTTGTGATTTATGGATCACCACAGATGGCAGTGATGTAGTATAATTTTCACAAATATGATTCAATAAAGATTATTAAAGCATCCTGCAGTGCCATTTTTAGTTTCATCTATACACATAAAATATCTCTGGGAACTCTGTCCTTTACAAAAACGATGTAGAGACACTCTTCATTTCTGGTATTTTTTCCTACTTTGGGTTTCTTCTGAAAGCATTTAGATATTTGTCTCATTTTCCTGTTGTAAATGCACATGTGACTGACAAGGATAATGATGGGGAATGTTTCACAAGTGAGGCTCATAAGTCATTATGGCAAAGTTGTTAAGAGCATGGACTACACAGATGGAATGTCTGCCTTGATGTGTCGACTCTGCCCGTGCCTGACTGTGTGATCTTAAACTAGATTTTTTTTTTTTTTTCCTTAGGGCCTTCCTTTCCTCTCCTGAAATCTTCAATATGAAGCCATTATATTTTTACCCTTTCCAAGTTTTAACATAAGGGGTTGCTGTCACAGATATACTGACCTAAAAGTATTCAGAATGTGAAGGACAAGTGTATTTTTAAGTTATACTTGAGATAGTGTCCCTGTGATAACAATACGGAAGTCTAGCATAACACCAGGTGAATAACAGTCACTTTTTGAAAGAAAAATGGGTAATCCTTTATATAACTTATTCATTTTCTAAAGAATCTATTGCTTTTTAGATTTGTTTAAATAGAATTATACCTTAAAACAATGGTAGTTACAATGATGTTAATGGCCAAGAAAATTCAAATACCTGTGTCAAAAAGAGATCTTGTTTTCTAGGATTATTTTAAGAAACAGTGTTATTGAAATGTATTTCCTTCATAGCTGTGAAAAAAAATCAGTTTTACTTTAAGAGATATTGTATATTTATGTAAAGTATAATAGCATTTAAATCTAGCCCTGTATTGTTCAAATGACAATTTTGAATGGATTCAGATGTGTTAGTTTGGTTTTCTTCACATAATTTACTGGAAATACTATTTTACAGGTGATAGAATGTTGTCTTCCTTTGCTTTGTTTTCACATTATCCCTCCTTTCCTCTTTGTTTTATCAAGTCTGCTAACACGACTGACCATTTCCCATATTCTGTTGCCTTGGGCTCTGTAAAATTAAATATTTATCAGCTGAGCACATATTCAATTATATTTTTCTCATTTTTTACTGCCCAGGATTTCTGATTTCTGAACTGTCAGGTCCATCTTCTTTCTTGTCAAAATATCTTTTGACTTTATTGTATACAGTCTCACCATCGGTCACACTGACAACCCTAATATATGCTATTTCTTTTAGACCATTTCCATCGTTAAAATTCTATTTTCTTTCCTACCTAAATCAGATCATTTTTCCCTCCATCACAAACTGAAATCTTCAACTATTGAGCTACTTCTATTCTACTATACTGTTTATTACGTTGAAACATTTACAGCCCAGTTGACAACACTTTAGCTTCTCCCCATAATCCATGATTTATTTTATTTGTGCAACATACAGTACTCTGGAAATGGTGTAATGTTTGAATAAACCAACTGCATTTACTGGGTGTTAGATTCTAGGAAATCATCTTCACAAAATCAGTTTTGTTCCGAATGTCATCTGGTTCCAACTGAAGGCCTAGATGCAATGGAACTAAAATTCAAATTAACAATAAGCAAACTAAAACCAAGATTTCAATGTGATGATTACACTGGCTGTGCATAATTCTATAAAAATGATTCTTAGTACTGTATACATTTTAGCTAAATAATCTCCAGAGTTCTCTTTTGGGTTTATCATGCTATTCTTGTTTCATAAACAGGAAAATTGATTTACCCTCATTTTCAGAAAAATGACACAGTATAATAAATTACAGGAAAATCAAGTTCTTCCTTGGAATATAAGTTTTTTGAAGAAAGGGGATTTGTTTTGTGTACTGATGTAAGAGTGCCCAACCCATTTGAGGCTATCAATAAATATTAGTTAAAAGATGGAATTAATGTTCTCAAAAAATAAATATCACTTCCTGCTCTAGGACTTTTCACTTCCTCCACCAAAGATTCTTTTCTTGAAATATTCTTGAGGTTTTATCTCTCACTTCCTTTTTATTTGCTCAGATACTTTCTCAGCAAAGCATCTGACTCTGGCCACCTTATTTAAAATTGCAGTTTCCTTTGGAAACTTCCTGCCTCAGTCCCACTTTCCCAACTTTTTTCACTCTCCTGTAGCACTATCATTAAGTGACATATTATACTGTCCTTCTTTTATTATTTATTTACTTACTGCCCAGCTATCTGACTGAATTGTGAGCTCCATAAAAACAGATATTTGTGTCACCCTTTCCTGTTCTTGTTGCTGTTGTTTCTGGTCCTACTAAATCCCCAGACCCAGAATAGAGCCTGACACTTTGTAGATACTTGATAGTTAGTTGTAGAATAAAAGTGTAAGTTGGAATATTTGGCTTAGAGAATATAAAAACATGTTATTACTTTTTTCCGTTTACAGAACAGTAACTGGTTTTAGATCTCAAAACATGCTTAATAGTATGACATAGGTGTATCATACATATTTTAGGCTTTCATAAAAAATGCAGATGTTTGCACATTTAGAAAATTAAACACCAAAAGAGGCACCATAAATCATTTTGAAAAATAAACGTCTAAATAGACAGGTAGTTATATGGATGGATAGACTGATAAAGAGAAAGATAGACTGGTGTGTGTGTGTGTGTGTTGTTTGTGGAACAACTGGAATAATATTGGAGGAGTCCAAAAACACAGTGTTTTTGTTTTTTCCCCCTCACTAGTATAGTCTTCACCTAGAACCTTTCTTCCAGCCTATTGTGTCATTAACCAAGTCTAGCTACTCATGTCCTGAAGCAGAAAGAGACTCTAGGGGATGGAAAAGTGCAAGAATATATGATTTAAGGGAAAAAACTGGAATGCAACTGTTATAATTATGTAAGAAATCAGGTGTTCCATTAGAAGTATATTTGTTTCTGACTGTGGTAAGCAGAATGATGGCCCTCCCAAAATGTCCAAATCCTAATACCAAGAACCTGTGAATATTCTACTTTACAGGGCACAGGGAAATTTACTTAAGGATTAAGTTAAGGGTATTGACATGGGGAGATTGTCCTGGATTATCTGGATAGAATTGATGTAATCATAAGGACCCTCATAAGAAAGATGCAGGAAGGAAAAGGTGAGAGAAGGAGATGTGATGAAGGAAGCAGAGAATAGAGAAGGATGTGAAGATGCCGCACTGCTGGCTTTGAAGAGGGAAGTAGGAGCTATAAGGCAACAGCTGCTGGCAGCCTGTAGAAGCTGGAAAAGGTGAGGAAGCAGATTCTATCGTAGAACCTCCATTAGTAGCCCTATGCCCTCTGATACATTGACTTTACACCAGTGAGACCTATTTTCAACTTCAGGTCTCCAGAACTGGGAGACAATATATTTGCATTGTTTCAAGACATTAGTTTTTTAGTAATTTGTTACAACAGTAACAGGACACTAACATATAGGTTTAAACCTTTTATGGTCCTTCAAACGGCAAGATTTGGAGTTGACATATTATTTATTTATTTTTGAGACAGATTCTCACTCTGTCACCCAGGCTGGAGGGCTATGGTGCGATCTCGGCTCACTGCAACCTCCACTTCCCAAGATCAAGCAATTCTCTTGCCTCAGCCTCTCGTGCTGGGACTATAGGCATGTGCCACCATGCCTGGCTAATTTTTGTATTTTTAGTAGAGACAAGGTTTTCCCATGTTGGCCAGGCTGGTGGAGAACTCCTGACTTCAAGTGATTCAACTGCCTCAGCCTCCCGAAGTATATACAAATATTTAACAAAGTTTAGTGACATGTAAAGAAAGACTGGCTCAAAACATATTTGTGAGGCAAATGGAGTTTGCCTGGAACATCTCTCCTTCTTCCCAGGGTTTCTCTCTCAGGAATTTTTCCTTTGTTCCTTTCGTGCTGCTTATCAAGGTAGTAAGTGATGATTGACTTGTTAACTTAAATACTTAAAATATAACATTTTTAGTTTAAAATATTTTCCCAATAGTAATTTACTCTTCCCTTAATAAAAAACAGAAATATTTAATAATAGCAGTAAAACATATTAATTTTCTATTATTCCCATAATAAATTACCTCAAATTTCACACTTTAAAACATATCCCAGAACTCCTTAGATCAGAAGTATGGAAGAACTTGTTTTGTTTCTCTATTCCAGGTTGTGAAGGGCCCAAATCAAGGCGTCTGCTAGCTAGGAAGAATCTGGTTCTAACTTCATTGAGGTTACGGGAAAAAGCTAATTTCCTTTTCCTTGCTGACTGTTATCCTGGAGCCTCTCTGTAAAGACTCCTACATTCCCACATCACTTGCCCACCTTCATCTTCAAATCAGCGATGGCTTGTCAAGTCTTTCAAATCTCACTGCATTTTCCTTCTACTGCATCTTTCTGACTCCATCCTAAGAAAACCCTCTGCCTTTAAGGTTTCACGTATTTAAATTGGGGTCACCTGGGGATAATCTCTATTTGAATATCCAAAGTCTTAATTACATTGGCAAAGTTCACTTTTCTGTGTAACACAAAATGTTCACAAGTTCCAGAGATTAGTGTGTGGATACCTTCAGGGAGCTATTATAGTGCTTATCACAATATCTAACATGTATTAAGTACTATGATATTGCATGGCATATGCTAAAGATTCCATACATATTTTCATTTTGTCAACATCTCTGAGATTGATTCTACTATTTTTAACCTTTTACAGAAGAGTACTGAAGAGAATCATGTTACCTAAACAAGTTTATAGATACAGTCAGTTATGCTATCTGGCATATGCATTCCTAAAATGTACTGTGGTATGCAAGATCACACAATAAAAAGCACAAATCTTAAGGTGGAGATGAGATTAAGTGTACAACATTCAACAACTTCATAAGAGGCACATTTGAAAAAATGATAAACTGATAAGGTCAAAAGTGCATTGCATATACATTAAATAATTGATAAATATATAAAAAATACATGAAATATGTACTTTACCTTGAGAAAGATGTGACGTTTGCTTTGGGGAGTGGTTATTGGAAGGTTTCAGCCTGTAAGTAATTGTGAAGTGGTGAAAGGAGGGTTATTTGAAATCAGGTGGAAAGCTGTAACTACAGGGGTGGATGGGAGTGGCTCATAACCCATGTCATCAGCTGAGGCAGCTGGTAGATACTTGAGGGGTGTTTGTGCTTGCACTCTTGTGGATTCCTACATAGCTCAGTTCAGCTAAGTACAGTTTTATGCATTCACCTAGTGTTCCTCAGGGATGAATTCATGCATAAGTAAACAGGAAATTCACACTATGCTTAAATTGTACCCTAATATATCCATTACACTAGAATAAATTTGTGTTTTCAAAACCATTGTTATAGCAGAACTAACTGTAGTAAGAGGCAGAACAGCTCAGAGCGGGGTCATTTCATAATGTCCGAGCTTATTTTACACACACAAACATACACACTCTCTGTCTCTCTTTCCTCTCTGCATTCATCAAAGAAAATATGAAAAACAAAGAGAATTTTGAGGAAGTTCTATACTGAGACATTTTAATATGTATCTAAAGGCTTTTGAGGTAGTGACTCTCAGAGTATGGCCCAATAAATAAGCATTCTACCACAATTCTGGCCTCCATCAACTTTGAACCTAAGTGTAAAGACCCATATACCTCTACATCACATGATGGAAATTTTAAAAAAGCCTCATAGCATAGTTGCAAAGGGCATGGACTTTTGTCTGATACATTCTTTTTGAAATAAGCAGGAAAAATTCTGTATTCCTTAAACTAGGGGTGCCAGTTCGTGGCCCCTATAGGTACCAGTCCGTGGCCTGTTAGGAACTAGGCTGCACAACAGGAGGTGATCAGTGAGCAAGCAAAGCTTCATCTGTATGTACAGCTGCTCCCCATCACTCACATTACCACCCTGAGCTTTGTCTCCTGTCAGATCAGTAGTGGGATTAAATTCTCACAGGAGCCCAAACCCTATTGTGAACTGCGTGTGAGGGACCTAGGTCGCAAGCTCCTTATGAGAACCTAATACCTGATGATCTAAGGTGGAGCTGAGGTGGTGATACAAGCAATGGGAAGCAGCTGCAAATAAAGACTAATATTAGCAGACAAGTTTCACTGAACAGAGACCATAACATGTCGATTGCTTGCAGATTCATATCAAAACCCTATTAGTGAGTGGCAAGTGACAAGCTATATCTGGTGGCCGGCTTTAAGTCAGAATCTGACACTTATTTTATTCCACGTGTGCTCCGCTCATTATTTTATTTACCATTTCCATCTATGCCTTTTTCTCACACTATACACTTCTCTTGAGGGAAGAGAGAGAGGCCCTCTCATATTGTTTTATACTCAGTACCTGTTTTAAGAAAAAACAAGGAAGTGAAACTGAAGACAGGCAGGCCAGCACCAGGCCCAAAACTGGGTGTGGGCCTGCCTGGCCTAAACCTAGTAGTTAAAAATCAACTCATGACTTAGAAACCGATGTTATCCATAAATTCCCAGCATTGTATAAAAGAACATTGTGAAACTCCTTGCTCTATTCTGTTTCACTCTGACCACCGGTGCATGCAGCCCCTGTCACATATCAAATTAATCATGACCCTTTCATGTGAAATCATTAGTGTTGTGAGCCCTTAAAAGGGACAGAAATTGTGCACTCAGAGAGCTCGGATTTTAAGGCAGTAGCTTGCCGATGCTCCCAGTTGAATAAAGCCCTTCCTTCTGCAACTCGATGTCTGAAAGGTTTTGTCTGTGGATCATCCTGCTACAGTCTCAGTCACAGTTTCGGTAAACCCACAAGCTTGTGTGCTTTACCTTGAGAAAGCTCATGTACTTTAACCTTGAGAAAGATGGGAAGTTTGCTTTTGGCAGTGGTTATTGGAAGGTTTCAGCCAAAATGAGTAAAAAACAAACATTACTGGAGAACTTTGAAAAGGGGGAAGATTCAATGATGAGACAGCAGAAGACCCTAAGACTGCTGACAAAGATCTGCATTTAAAATAAAATACCAAGAGTACTACTTAAATCAGGAGTTCATTGCTACAGGCGATTCACATTCTCCAAGCCCACTTTGTATAATATGTGGCAACCGGCTATCCAATGAAGGCATGAAACCTTCAAAACTGCTTCTCCAGATGGAGACCAAGCAACCTGCATTAAAATACAAGGCTTTGGAGTTTTTCAAAAGAAAAAAAAAATCAACATGAAGAACAGATGAATTACTGAAGACCACCACTTCATCAAATATGTCTGCACTGAGAGCATCATTCTTAGTTGCTAACTGCATTGCTAAAGCTAAGAAGCTCTTTACTGTTGGTGAAGAGTTGATCCCACCTGTTGCTAAGGACATTTGTCATGAACTTCTCAGAGAGGCTGCAGTTCAAAAGGTGGCAACATCTTTCTCTTTTAGCACTATAAGTAGACAAATTGATGAAATAGCAGAGGATATTGAGGCACAATTGTTAGAGAGGATTAATGAGTCACCATGGTATGCAATCTGGGTTGAGGAGTGTACCGATGTTGATAACAAGGCAACAATGCTTGTTTTTCTGCAACATATTTTTCAGGAGGATGTGCATGAACACATGTTATGTGTGCTTTTGTTGCCAACCAATATCACAATTGCAAAACTATTCTAGTCTTGGAATGATTACGTGCCAGGAAAACTGAATTGGTTTTTGTGTTGAATATATGGACAGATGGAGCGACTACCATGACTAGACTGCTTTCTGGTTTCACTATTTGGATCAAAGAGACTGCTTCCGAATGTGAGTTTACTCACTGTGTCATCCATAGAGAAATGCTGGCTAACTCAAAAATGTCACCTGAACTTAACCTTTTGCAGGGTGTGATTAAAATTATCAACCACATTAAACTACACACCCTTAACTCACACGTCTATTTGTGCAGGTCTGTGAGGAGATGGACGCAGAGCACTTGTTCTTTCATCTGCAGAAGTTAGATGACTTTCTAAAGGTAGATCACTGGCCAGAGTTTTGGAGTTACAAGAGCTGCTCCAGAGATTTCTTTTAGAAAAGCAGTCACAACTGGAAGGACACTTCAGTGACACAGAATGGATGACAAAACTTGCTTACTTGTGTGACATATTCAACCTGCTCAACAAATTCAATCTGCAACATCAGGGGCAAATGATAACTGCTCCCGTCGGCAGATAAAGTGGCTGCATTCAAAGCCAGATGGGAATTATGAGGACAACGAATGAACATTGGGATTTTTGACATGTTTCAAACATTAGCAGAGATTTTGAAAGAGATTGAGCCAGGGCCTTTTTTCTCCCAGCTGGCACATGATCACCTATCTCAGCTTTCAAGAATCTGAGCATTACTTCCCAGCCACAGAAGACCCCCAAACTTAGAAGGAATGGATCTGCAGCCCATTTGTGAATAAGCCAGATTAATCAACTTTGTGCTAGAAGAGGATCACCTTCTTGAGACCACAAATGATGGTGGCCTTAAAAGTATGTTTGAGACAACTTCAAATCTCCATACATTTCGGATTAAAGTCAAGGCAGAATATCCTGAGATTTCCACAAGAGCACTGAGAAGCCTGCTTCCATTTCTAACATCCTGTCTTTGTGAAGCAGGGTTTTCTGCAGTGACAACAACCGAAAAGTAATTTTGGAGTACACTAGACGTAAGCAACACATTCAGGTACCACTGTCTCCCATCACCCCCAGAAGGGATAATTTAGTCGCAGGAAAACAAACTCAAGGCTCCCACTGATTCTACATTATGGTGAGTTCTATAATCATTTTGTTATATGTTACAATGTAATTGTAATAGAAATAAAGTACACAATAAATATAATGCACATGAATCATCCCCAAAACCATATCTCACCCCTAGTTCATGGATATATAGTCTTCCACAAATATGGTCCCTGGTGCCAAAAAAGCTGGGGACTGCTGGCAGGGCATGGTGGCTCAAGCCTGTAATCCCAGAACTTTGGGAGGCCAAGGCAGGTGGATCACAAGGTCAGGAGATCAGGACCATCCTGGCTAACATGGTGAAATCCCATCTCTACTACAAATACAAAAAGATTAGCTGATCATGGTGGTGGGTGCCTGTAGTCCCAGCTACTCAGGAGGCTGAGGCAGGAGAATGGCGTGAACCCAGGAGGTGGAGCTTGCAGTGAGCCGAGATCACACCACTGCACTCCAGCCTGGGCTACAGAGCAAGACTCCATCTGAAAAAAAAAAAAAAAAAAAAAAAAAAAAATTGCTGAGGACTGCTGCCTTAAACTATTAATACAATTTACTTTGGTAAATCTAGAAAAAGGCAGGAGAATTTGAGACTAGATGAATTTTTTCAAGTGGCACTTTATACACAATCTAACAATCTAATTTTGCTCTCCTAGCCACTGGTAGAGGCGGTGGTCTCATCAGCCTATTTATTTTATAGATCATGAAAATGTGTTTCAAGTAAGTCAAATGGCTTTACTAATATCATAAATGAGTCAACTACCAGATGAAAATTTTAAAAACTTGTCTGTCTGTTGACAGTGTAGTCTCTTATGTTATATTGCCTTCTGCTAAAGCCGTGACTGAGTCAAAAAGGAAAGTATTCCTCTCGATTATTCCTTATCTGGGAAAAGACACTTATTAGAATACTTCCTGTACTAGATTTTACCTTTTTTCTCATCATTATTAATATAATCACCCAGTTACTCAAGCTCAAAACAATGAGATTTTCTTTGTATACTCCCTCATCCACTACATGCAATAATTTACTAGTCATTGTCTATTAAACATTTCTTGAATCTTTCCGAGTCTTTCAATTTATTTACCATCATCATTGTAATGCAGACCATATTGCCTCTCAAAGATGTCTACAATTTACTTCTTCAAATTCAACTTCTAAAATACCAACATATTTAGCTTGCTATTATAAAATTTGCAATAAATGAACACAATTAGTTCTCTGAGAATATATGGCTTTGTGAGCCCTTGAAAAGCAAAGAAACTAGAGGCTCATATATTGGAACATAATGCCTTCAGTAATACATTTTTATGCACAATTTTCCAAGGTTATTCGTTTCACGGAGCTTTGCCAAAGTGGGATAGTCCCCTTCCAGGAATTCAGTGGAATAAGCAATACAGGAAAGCACTTCTTAATAGATAAAGAAATTTCACAGAAAACATTATTTAACATATGTATTGAGTGGCTGTTATATAGGTCTCATAAAGTCACTGAGAAATTCCAAGAAGTGTCACTTTTCAAGCTTGTTGACCTTACCTGAAACCAAGAACAAGTCTTGCCCGTCCCAAAACATGTGCACAAGATTTATAGGTAAATAATTATTTATTTCTAAGTCCTCTATACTCCCTAGGGTGCCTGACACAAGCTGCTGCTGATGCCTTAAGCTGTCTGTATTAAGTGAGTAATTCATTAACACCTAGACTTTTATAAACTTATGAAGGAAATATGTCCTTTTGAACACATGGAGAGAATGGTATTCTTTTACTTAAAATCTGTTTTAAAAATGACATTTAAAGATCAAGCTCAGGACACAATTGAGTTTTCCCACTGACAGCATCATGAAAGGAATCTTGAAAACAGTCACATTCCATGCTGAGACTATAGGTGGCAATTGTTCCAATCCAGACCAGCTTATGTTGGATTTGGAGAGACAGAAGGTTCAAAGTGAGTCTTTTCTCTGCTGCAGTTTTGGAAATCATATTCTGGAAACCAAAAGGGAATGGTGCTCAATGCTGCGCATGTTTGAAGAAATATGTATTGCCTTGATTTTATATTTATTACCCATAACACTGGCATTTTAGGATATAAAGTTACTTTACAAAGTCATAGTAGGTGCACTCATCTTAAAAATGCATTTCCCTTGACTGTTTTGCACTTCAAAAGATGGATAGGGACCTGTGGAGGCTTGAACATTGTTTTGTTTGGTTTATGAATATTTTGACTGTGTCAGTGGTGTTGGGGATGATTTTAGAATGCCTTGTTCTAATAGTTGTTTTGATGTGTGCCTTTATGAATTTGATCTTTGGAAGCGAACTGTGCTACACTCCATTGCCTTGGAGAATTTGGCTCTCTTGTTACATAGTTGTCTTCTGTTTTACCTTAGAGCATTTCAGTTTCTTTTGCAGGGCGTGGATCCTGAAATGCCTCATCCTTTCCATGCTTTGAAATAACTTGCCAGAGAAATGAACACATTACTTATTCTGGAAATTACTGCAATTGGCACTAAGTGGCATTAGTAATCAAGGGGTTGCTTTTGTGGCTTGCAAGTTTTTAGTGCAAGAACATTTTCATAGTTAGTGCTACATTCTGACAAATATACAGAATATTCAAAAATTCCACTGGGATCATTCACTCCTTCCAGAACATTAATTCCTCTGTTTTTGTTTCACTATTGTCTTCATTCTGGCCTTTATCATTCCTTGCTTATGCAGGATCCTCATTTGTTGCTCAACATAACGTTTCCATAATCCCCTAACTTCCTTCTGCCAGCTTCCTCTTCCTTTAACATCACCATGATCCTCACAATCAAATCATTTTCACATTGATGCTAAAGCTATCTTTCTGAAGTAGATTAATCATGCTTCCACAAACACTCTTATCTCTGTAACCAAGACACTCTATGATGTATATTCCACCTACTTTTTGTGCCTCATATGCTACAGCTCCTATATATTCTATAGCTGAGAATGTTAAGGATGTTTCTTAAACTCACATTCACACACTGTTTTATTTCACACACACATTGCTACATGTCTTTTTCTGTTATGGAATCGATAGTAGCAGGAGGCAGCCAAATGCCTAGGCAGATAGGGGCAGGTACCTAGCGAAACCCCATCTCCAAGCTGAAGACACTTTAAAGCCTGAAAGCCAAGCTACAAGTTAAATCCTTGGACCAGATTGAGAATTTGTCCTCCTGTTTGGTGCACTTTCTTCTGATTGATCCCCACCCTTCACCTATTTTACATATACCTACCATTTCCTAATTGTTTCTCTACACTGTCGTGCCCACCTTTGAGTGGTATCTTTGCTTTAACCATTTTTGCATACTCACAAACCAGTCAGAATGCATTCCCCATCCTGTGCCTATAAAGACGGCAGACTCAGTTGGTAGAGAAGGAGATGACCTGACTTGGGGAAGAAACAATCTGATTTTGAAGGGGCACAAGTCTGCAAAGATTCTGAGAAATAGCATAGCATATTTAGAATAGCATACTTAGAGTATTTATATTTTTTCACCTACCTAGCTAATTTGAAGTCATCCTTTAAAAATTATTTTATTCATTCATTAATCACAGTAGTTGTTCAGTGCCAATCATACCGTGCTCCAAACCAAGATTATAAAAATGAATAAAATACAGTTAATTATTTTAAACAACTAAGTATTTAATAATCCCTTCTTTCCTTGACTCATCTAATCATAGACACAAAAGGAAATGTTTAGTCCAATCTCTTCTACCAATTCATTTTATCCTTATGCTATGTTATATATTACATCATATCTGTGTGTCTTCCTCATTAAATTACTTTTGGATGAATATTTTGTATTACCTTGTTTCTGCAGAATTAAACTGGACAGAGGAAGAATGAACTGATTCATTATATTCTTTATATTTTTCCAGTGATGCCTAAGACTCTGCCAAATCCAGTGTTTCTTGGTTAATGATCATGGTCATAGCAGAGTAATTTGACCAATTTTAATAGGTTTTTCATCTTGATATACATACAATACATAAATTAATGAATTGCAATTCTTGGTGTTTTTTTTTCTCTCTTATTAAAGAAGGTTAATAACAAAATTCAACCCTGTACAAACTATTGTGGGCACACATATATAAGCCACATGTATAAAACCAGGGAGTTTAAAACAGAATGAAAGTGTCAACTGTCTTAATTTAAAGATATATTTTCTATTGTCTAAAAACAGGCATTCCTAGGTTAACTTTTAAAATACAACGTTGCTTTCTGCTTGGAGCGGTTGTCTTTAAGTTTTTATTTTCTTGTAAATCCAATATTGGTGCAATCAATTTTTGAGGTAAACAATGTCTTTTTAATTATTAGTAATGAGATGCCTAATTACAGTATTAACACCTAATTCACGTCTTGTTGAGATGAGACAACCATGTCAGAAAATTGTATTTTCTACAAAAATCTCTGCAGCTCTGTCTTCCGGTACAGCATTTTTCTTTCAAGGCAATACTCTTTCTGTCCTTGGACATCAAGTCCATGGGATCCCTGTGTAAGTTTCAGGTTTATTAGGGGTGGCAGCACCTATATTATTTCATAAAGTGAAGACCAGGCTGCTGCTTTTGAACTATAAGTTGTCCTGATCATAATTCAAGCTATCTCCAACCTCCTGTGAGCATTTGCATAGATGTTCCACAAGAAAACATGACAACATGAAGTAAATGGCAGTCTGCCCCAGTCATATTCTGGAGAGCACTGTGTGAGCAAGTGAGCTTCTATTTAAGGTTACACAGTGTCTCCTTGTTACAGGAAGGAAGGTGGTGAATGAGTTGTCCAGGTCCTTGGTGTTGTGAACAAAGAATTGAACAAAACTGCACAAAGTAACAAAGGAAGGAAACACAGGAAGCAGGCAGCTAAAGCAGAGATTTATTAAAGTGAGAAAGCAGCCCACAGGGTGGGAGTAGGCCCGAGCAAGCGGCTCAAGGGCCCAGTTACAGTTTTCTTGGTTTTCTGTACTCCTTGTGAGGTCCCTATTGGCTATCCCTTATCTGGATGAAGGATTTGGTCCGTGGCTAATTAAAGACTGATGTGAATTGGTGCCCTATGCAGATAAAGAGATGGCCCATGCTTGGCACTCTCCTTTTCCACCTGAGATGTGGTAGAAGAGGAAGGGTTGTAACATTTTAAGAGTGGATACAGGGTTACTATGAAAATGATAATACCTGCTGTGAAATGCCATGTGGAAAACCGTCTACATAATGAGAAGACATGGATTTTATTGTGACACTATTAATTCTCACCTGTCCAACCTTAGACAAATTACTTAATTCTGTTTCTACAATTTGTCATTTATACAATGAGAATTTCATCATTAATAATCATGTCCCTATTTATGTGTTTATTAGCATATTTTCTTGGATATCCGTCTTTTCTAAAAGGAAATACTTACTTTTAGAAGTATATTTCCTGCAAAGTATTCATGTTTTAATATTTGTTCCTCATATTTTAGAAAATTAATCTGAGGGTCTATTTCTGTATATATCAAGTAAAAAACACAATTTGATCATAAGTCACACAGTAGATTCCGAGACTGTTAGCTGAAGAGCACCAGAAAAAAAGAAAAAAAAAAACAGGTTAAAACTATTTTGAAAATATGCCTAAAGAAAAAATCACTAGTTTGCAGTTGCTCATGATTTATTAATTTTCATGCCGCAAAGTTAAAATAAATGGTCCATCATATTAATGAATAGCTTACATTTTAATGAGAACAATGTGTTAACACATACTAGTCCTCTAAGACAAATTTTCATATCTGGCATCAAACTCCTTCATATAATCTGACTTCTTATCTTGAATTTTAATGGACTATACAATTTACATCCAATATTTTTGTTAGTACCTTCATTGCTTCAGGAACACCTAGAAGTGATTATGGTAAATAATATTCTGACTTTCCTAACAGAGGTACACTTAGCGGCAAAGTTATTATTTAAAACAATTTGGTAGCCTACTGAATATAAATAATTAAAATATTTAAAATATGGGCAAATGTATAGATGTACAAAAGAATATAAAGAGACAAAAATATTTTTTTATATGGATATAGAAAAATGCTCAAGAATGAGCTCCATCAAATGTTATTTTTAAGCTTAGGCTAGTGATTTAGGAAGAAATGCCCTGTGCAGCGTTTGATTACTGACAACATTGTCATGAGTAATATCACTTTAATGATGTATCACAATTGTAAGGATTTCACATGTTCAAACGAGATGGTATAAGTTATTAAAAAAAATGCTTATTTGAAAAGACAAAATTGGAAACAAAGAAAATTCTAACACTCAAAGATAATTACTGTACCCATTTGGTCATCATTTTTCCAGACTTTTTTTGAACTTATTGTATTTTCATCTATATTTTCCATTGCCCATAGATAATTTGGTACGTTACTTACTGCTGTGCATGTGTGTGTATGTGTGCATGTATGCCAGGCAATCATCCTTGCCCTATACATTAACTAATATAATATTCAAAATAAACACGATGTCAAAAACTGGGAGGGGACTGCTATTTTATGCTATTTGTAAGCTTACAGGTTAGATTGTTAAAGTTTCATAAATTCCAGTAGGATCTAAGAGATACTTGAGTCAGAAACAATAGACTTGATTTGTCATAGCACAGCAGGCATCACAAGCTTCACATTTGTTTTAGTTCTCCTTGTTTCCAGGACAATGTAGGCAGTCCAGATAGATATTATACATGTAGTGAGCTGGCATCACAGTGGAAAATCCAAGTTTAGGTAATCCCAATCTTTATAGGAGATATACTAGCAAACTTGCCCAACTTTTGCCCTTGAGGAAGACTTTGTTTTTTCCTAAATAGCAAATCTGTCATTTACCCTGAAGGAAGACAAACATCCTTGTGAAGATTGTCCAGAATATTGACCCTGGACACATGACATGCGGAAACAGGAGAGACCCATGGACAATTGTATCCCAACAAAATGATGTAGTTTTATCAAACCTGAGTAGATCAGACTTCCTTCCCCAGGAATTTGAAATTGGGAGTAAAAGGATTAAATTTGGAATTGAAAGTAAAAAGATTCTGGTCTGAATTATTTAATAAGAGAGGTAAACAAACATTTTGCTTTATTAAAATAAGCTGAATATCAGAAGAGGTTGCTTTGGATATAAAGTGTCTTAAGTGTTTCCCTGTCATATGCAGTACTGCCAGATGCACGTACATTTTTGCACACATGCCTGATTAATTTTTTAAACCAACCAGTTTTTTAAGCTAGAATTGTTGGGTCAACAAGTTATGACAGTTCTCATTTTTACAGGCCTGCATACATGTTACTCACATCTTATACTTACATTTGTTTACTTAGTCTGCTAAAGACTAAATAGTTTATTAAAGTATACGTCTTCATTTGTGTTTGTGTGGTTTCCCCCATGTTTATCCGGGGTTATTTTGTGCTATGTATTTCTATTTTTTATAATTTTATGCATTAAAGTCCATGAGAATCTTACTGTGATTTATATTATGTATCACTTCATAGTCCCTTTCACACTTTTTTAAAAAATAGATGATTCAACCTCACTTCACTTTTTTTTTTTTTTTTTTTTTTTTTTTGAGGCTGCAGTGGCACTATCGGCTCACTGCAAGCTCCGCCTCCCGGGTTCACGCCATTCTCCTGCCTCAGCCTCCCTAGCAGCTGGGACTACAGGTGCCTGCCACCACGCCCAGCTAATTTTTTGTATGTTTAGTAGAGATGTGGTTTCACCATGTTAGCCAGGATGGTCTCGAGCTCCTGACCTCGTGTTCCACCCTGCTCAGCCTCCCTAAGTGCTGGGATTACAGGCGTGAGACACCGCGCCCGGCCATGTTTTTTTGTCGTTTTTTTTTTTCCTTTTCTTTTCTTTTCTTTTTTTTAAAGGAAAGCTAAGCTGCTTTAACAAGATCTCTTAATTATTTGACCTACATAATGTAGAGTTTATTTTTCTTTTTTGATTTCAATACGTTTTTGTGTAATCAGTGGGATTTGGTTACATAAATAAGTTCTTTAGTGATGATTTGTGAGATTTTTCTGCATCCATCACCCAAGAAGTGTACAACTGTACCCAATGTGTAGTCTTTTATCCCTCACCCTACTGCCTCCCTTTCCCCTGAGTCCCTGAAGTCCATTGTATCATTCTTATGCCTCTGCATCCTCATAGCTTAGCTCTCACTTATGAGTGAAAACATACAATGTTTGGTTTTCTATTCCTGAGTTACTTCACTTAAAATAATGGTCTTCAATTCTATTCAGGTTGCTGAAAATACCATTATTTCCTCCCTTTTTATGGCTGAGTTGTATTCCGTGGCACATATATGTGTGTGTGTGTGTGTATGTATATATATCTCACAATTTCTTTGTCCCCTCATCGATGGGCATTTGATCTGATTCTATACTTTTCCAATTGTGAATTTTGCTGCTATAAACGTGTGTGCAAGTATCTTTTTTTGTATAATGACTTCTTTACCTCTGGATTAATACCCAGCAGTGGGGTTGCTGGATCAAATGGCTGTTCTACTTTTAGTTCTTTAAGGAATTTCCACACTGTTTTCCATAGTGGTTGTACTAGTCTAAATTCCCACCAATGGTGTAAAAGTGTTACCTTTTCACCAAATCCCCACCAAGATGTATTATTTTTTGATTTTTTTTTATTTTGGCCATTCTTGCAGGAGTAAGGTGGTATTGTATTGTGGTTTTGATTTGCATTTTCCTGATCATTAGTGATAATGAACATTATTTGATATATTTGTTGGCCATTTGTAATCTTATTTAGAGAATTGCCTATTTGTGTTCTTAGCTCACTGTTTGATGGGATTGTTTTTTCTTGCTGATTTGTTTGAGTTCCTTGTAGATTCTGAATATTAGTCCTTTGTCAGATGTATAGATTGTGAAGATTTTCTCCCACTCTGTGAATTGTCTATTTAGTCTGCTGATCATTTCTTTTGCAGCGCAGAGTTTTTTAGTTTAATTAAGCCCCATATAATTATTTTTGTTTTAGTTGCATTTATTTTTGTGTACTTGGTCATGAAGTCTTTGGCTGAGCCAATGTCTAGAAAGGCTTTTCTGATGTTATCTTCTAGAATTTTTATGATGTTAGATCTTAAAGTCCTTGATCTATCTTGAGTCGATTTTTGTATAAGGTGAGAGATGATCCAGTTTCACTCGTTTACATGTGCCTTGCCAATTATCCCAGCACCATTTGTTGAATAGAGTGCCCTTACTTCACTTAATGTTTTTGTTTGCTTTGTTGAAGATTAATTGGCTGTAAGTATGCGGGTTTATTTCTGGGTTCTCTATTCTGTTCCATTGGTCTATGTGCTTATTTTTGTACCAGTGTCATGCTGTTTTGGTGACTATGGCCTTTTAGTATAGTTTGAGGTAAGGTAATGTGATGCCTCCAGATTTGTTCTTTCTGCTTAGCCTTGCTTTGGCTATGCGGGCTCTTTTTTTGGTTCCATATGAATTTTAGGATTTTTTTTCCCAGTTCTGTGAAGAATGATGGTGATATTTTGATGGGAATTGCATTGATTTTGTGGATTACTTTGGCAGTATGGTCATTTTCACAATATTGATTCTGCCTATCCATGAGAATGGGATATGTCTCCATTTGTTTGTGTCATCTATGATTTCCTTCAGCAGTATTTTGTAGTTTCCCTTGCAGATATTTTTCACCTCAATGATTAGGTAAATTCCTCAGCATTTTGTTATTTTTTTTGGCAGCTATTGTAAAAGGGGTTGAGTTCTTGATTTGATTTTCAGCTTGGTCACTGTTGGTGTATAGCAGAGCTACTGATTTGTGTACATTAATCTTTAATCCTGAAACTTTGCTGAATTCATTTATCAGTTCTAGGAGCTTTTTGGAGGCATCTTTATGGTTTTCTAAGTAAACAATCATATGATCAGCAAATAGCAACAGTTTGACTTCCTCTTTACTGCTCTGTATGTATGTATGTATGTATTTATTTATTTATATCTTGTCTGATTGCTCTGGCTAGGACTTCCAGTGCTATGTTGAATAGAAGTGGTGAGAGTGACATCCTTGTCTTGTTCCAGTTCTCAATGGCAATGCTATTAACTTTTCCCCGTTCAGTACTATTGTGGCTGTGGATATGTGATAGATGGTTTTATTACATTAGAGTTAGATGTTTATTTTTCTGTCTTATCAATATTTGATGATAAGACCTGGCCAGGTTTGTGGAACAGCTGTAACTCATAAAGTCATTCAATCACTATTCTTCCCTTCCCTCCAAGCTTTGCTTTATTTTCATGAAACGTAACGCCAAAATCCAGGAGGAAACTGCAGGTGAGTCATAACTGATGTTTCACTAGCTAGCCTCAGATGTAAAGTCATATTCCAAGGGACAACGTCATCACCTTCCCAAATCTATTTTCAATGACGGCTAGGAAATATCATCTAGATTGCCAGTCATGAACCCTGAAACTAGATACAATTGTATTGCAGTATAAGAAAGATAAATGTAGCAATTGTTTTATATATTTATATATAGTATATGCATATATAGTATTATATTTATATTAGAATACTAATTAAAATTAAGCAAGGTACAGATATAAATGGAATTATAATATTAATACATCTAAAATGTTTCCTGATACTTTTTACATGTTCCATTAATGCAAACACATTTAACTCAGTTGTCCAAATGCTTGTTTAGAATTTCATGCATGTAAGTCCAGAATTTCGTTATGGTAAAATACTTTTCACTGAAGTTTTCTTTTAATCTCTTTTGTGTAGGGATATGCAATTATTTCTGTAAGATTTATTATTAGATGTAGAACTGTTTAGTCAATTAAATACATTGTGAGACATATGGAACCACATTGAAAAATTGGTCTTCAAATAAATATGCACCAATGTGCATATTTTGTATTCAGCTCTGGGAAAGATAAAATAATAATGCCCTTGTTATTTTTCACCTCTCCCTTCTAACGGCTAATTGATTTTGTTTTGAATTTTGTTAGAATAGTTATCCACATATACATACTTAAAATATGTTACTATTTTGATGGTTGCTTTTGTTCTATAATTTGTCATTTTTGTTCTTGTAATAATAATTACCACAGTTTGGGTGGTGGGATTATATATTTAAATGCATCAATATTCAAAGAACTTTGACACTGAAAATATCCTATTCATAAATGTATGTATTCTGTTTTATCTTTTGTTTGATTGGATTATATATTCAATCACATCTTTATGGAATGACAAGTTGATATCACTCCAAAATCTTGCATATTTGAGGTGCTTTTCTATTCCTTTTATCTGAAGATAAGTTCAGTCAAACTCCTTTACCCAAATACATAGGAAGATACTTTCCTCCATGACTTAGAGATAGAACCTGGATACCAGCTTTCTTGTGAATATGTAGATTAACTTATTTGTCTCTATAGAGGTCTAATTTTTCCCTGGGAAATTTATGAAATTGTCAGTCTTAACAACATATCCATTATGTGTTAACATAGATCATTATACATTATATTTACACTTTTTACAATTATAGATGTTTAATGTTTTCGTTTATTTGGAAAAGTATACTTCTATAATTTTCGAATACATTATTTCATTTGTTCTATTTTTAGAATATTAATTAGTCATATGTTGTGTCATGTTTTTCTGTCATAATCCATCTGTTTCTCATAAATTTCATTGGTCTTTTTTCTTGGCATTGTGTACGAGACTGTTTTACTAATCCTGTGTCCATTTTACTGTTTCTGTATTCTACTCTGTCATTTTTGTTCTTTTGGTTTTCTAGTTCTACAAGGTCATTTTTTTAATCAAGTTAAAAACCTGCATTTTTATTCACTTTTGTTGTTTTTTCTTCTCCTTCCTAAATATATATATATATAGTTAAAAAATTTATTTGAAAGAGAAAAACAATAACATATATATTTTTATCTGCTTCTTATCTAGCCAAAATTATGCATTTCATGCATATTGGATATAGTGTTTCTTAGACACACATGCACGCACACACACTAAATAGTAGAATAGTTTTCTTGGACTATATCAGAGAAACTTTGTAGTCTATAATGTTAGAGTAATGGATAAAATTGGTTAAATATTACTTTTACCCATTAAAACATCAGAAATTTTTTGAGATGAAGTTCAGATGAGAAATACATAAATCTGTGATATTTCCCTTAACATAGATGGGAGTTTTATCTGTTTTGTTTTCATTAGAAAGTAGCCCCAGTGAACTGGGACAAAAGCAGACCTATGATTCTGAATGTTCTTGTGTATTTGTTTCTTTCCCCTATTTAATCTTGTCACTCTCTTAAAAGAAGGACTTTAGGCTGGGCGCGGTGGCTCACGCCTTAATCCCAGCACTTTGTGAGGCCGAGGCGGGCGGATCACGAGGTCAGGAGATGGAGACCATCCTGGCTAACACAGTGAAACCCCATCTCTACTAAAAATACAAAAAATTAGCCAGGCATGGTGGTCTTTAATTTTAGTTGGAAAGATCATCATATTCTTCTCATAGATATTTTTCAGCTGTAAATGAAACGTGAGCCTCTGTTAGTATCTTGTCCATGCTAATAGAAATGCTGAATTAAAGAGGGTGAAATAGTTTGACATTTGTCTTTTATCCACACAGCCACTGTTAATCTCCAGAGGAGGCAAAGATTGAAATCAGATTTTTTTCTCCTTTGTGTGGTCCGCCATTCCTATACCCTTCTTTCTCTTCCTTCTCCAAGAAACAGACATTTTATCGCTTCAGTGTATATTTCACTTGTTTATAAGAACACTGTATTGCACTTCTAAGTGGGAAAGTTCTGTGTCTTCTTCTACAGTATTCTTTCAAACTGTTTCAAATTAAATTTTACATTGAAAACACTCTTCAGAGATTGCAGTGTGATAATTTTTAGCATATGCAAAATTTTTTGCTTTTTAATTTTTATTATTTTTATTCATTTTGGTGAATTTTAAGCACTAGCACACACTCATACTGACAACTTCCTGAAACCTGGCACATATAACAAATTTAGGGATTTTTATCACTACAAAAAGGTTCAAAGAAGAGCTTCTCTAATTGTTGGTGATACATATAAACATAGCTAAATGTTATGAATATCCTTGTTGTATTGAAATATAGTGCCCAAATAATTATTATCTGCAATGCCAAATTTTTATATATAAGAGGTTTCTTATTTATTTATTTTTTTGAGATGGAGCCTTACTCTGTCACCCAGGCTGGAGTGCAGTGGCATGATCTTGGATCATTGCAACCTCCACATCCTGGATTTAAGCGATTCTCCTGCCTCAGCCTCCCAAGTAGCTGGGACTACAGGTGTGCACCACCATGTCCAGCTAATTTTTTACATTTTTAGTAGAGACGGGGTTTCACCATATTGGCCAGGCTGGTCTCGAACTCGACCTCGTGATCTACCTGCCCAAGCCTCCCAAAATGTTGGAATTACAGGCATGAGCCACTGTGCCCGGCCAAAATGCTTTATTTCTAATGGGAAATCTGATTCCTCATGTACCCCGAACCTAAAATAGAAGTTAACAAAAGAACATCATTCTCAGCAAACTATCGCAAGAACAGAAAACCAAACACTGCATGTTCTCACTCACAGGTGGGAACTGAACCATGAAATCACTTGGACTCGGGAAGGGGAACATCAGACACCAGGGCCTATTATGGGGAGGGGGGAGGGAGGAGGGATTTCATTGGGAGTTATACCTGATGTAAATGACGAGTTGATAGGTGCTGACGAGTTGATGGGTGCAGCACACCAACATGGCACAAATATACATATGTAACAAACCTGCACGTTATGCACATGTACCTTAGAACTTAAAGTATAATAATAATAATAATAATAATAATAAATAAATAAAATAAAAGTTAAAAATTAAAAAAAGAGCAACGAGGTGATGACAATGAGTTTACTTCTGGCTCAAATTAAAACTTTGATTATTGCAAACTGGAAACAAAGTTGTTTAACAATATACACACTAAAAAAATTTATGTTTGATAGTTTCATCCTCCAGTGTGTGTGGGGAAACATTCCTCCATTTAGCCATCCAGTGTTTGCATGCATTGCAAACAGAGATATTGTTTACCTGTATCTTTTCTAGGAGGTGTGTGTGACAAACAGCCTTGCGGGGTAGTTATAGTGTCTCCATTGGTAGTGGAGAACTGGTTTGTTTACTGTCTAGGATAATAAAGACAATATATCCTTTGGTGCAATGGTCAGGCAGGTTTGCAGCCCATTATACAAGATTTGGGTTTCCAAACTCGGGGTTCTTTGGTTGTAATGAAACAAAGCTCCATCCACTTGGGTTACTCCACATTGTCCTGGGAAATTAACTGGGCATGATGGTGCATGCCTGTAGTCCCAGCTACTTGGGAGGCTGAGGCAGAAGAATCACTTGAACCTGGGAAGTGGAGGTTGCCATGAGCCGAGATTGCACTACTGCACTCCAGCCTGGGTGAGAGAGAAAGTCTCCATCTCAAAAAAAAAAAAAAAAAAAAAAAAAAAATATATATATATATAATATATATATATATATATATATAATAGATATGTTTTTGTGTATGCATGTGTATGTGTATTTGTATATATATGTATACATATATATATATATATATATATTAAGAAACCTCCAATATAGATACATAAAATTAGCATTACAGATAATTATTTGGGCATTATATTTTAATACAACAAGGATATTCACAAGATAACATTTGGCTATGTTTATATGTATCACTAACAATTAGACACGAAGAATAGACACAATTATGAACCTCATGCCACCTGCTCTGCCATGAGTAATCAAGTTAATCAGGTCCTTTTTCTCTTACCTTGTCTTTTTTCTTCTGCCAATCTCCATAAAACCTTGAAATGCTTATGAATTTACCCTTAGTTTGTGATTACGGAAAAAATTTCTGAAGCTTCACAGTTTTTGAGAGTGTGAAAAAATTGTTTAATCACATTATTATTTAACAATATATGTCACATTAACAGGTAATACAATGTTTTTTCTCTCCCCGTTTTATCTATCAGTAAAATATTTTTCTCTTGTGATTTGCAAAGTATTGCTTTTAGCCATTAAGAATTTGTTACACTCCAAAACACTTCTTTCCCTTAGAATTAGTTAGTTACACTTTAAATATTTCTGTATTGAAATGCTTAAACTCATGGCTTTAAATATTTATGTCTGTACTCACAGTGCATAGAACAGAGTATAGCATTAAGTGCTCCATAAAAGTTTGCTAAATAAACAAATGAATAATGGATACCCTTTCTGATCTTGTATTCTTTTTATGGCACTTGATAGTGTAAACTTGAATGAACCCAGAGATCAACAGAAAGCACTTTGAAAACAGTTATTACACAGGAGAACTTACTAACAGATGTTATTTGAGATGGTACATTTTTTCAGACCTGTTTAAATATCTCACATATCTGAATCTGATCTTAACAATGTTCTGCACTGATTACATAAAGTACAAAAATTTGTCAATTTAAGTAAAATATAGCTGTATAAAAGCATCAATTTTAAGGTCTATATAAACAGTTTTAAACTTTGTTTTACATAATTATATGTGTTTGTGCCTGTGTGCATGTCCTTATTGTCTTGGTCCCACATTGAGCATTTTGAATAAATACATCCTTGTCTTTTATCTTTGAAAACTGAGGCTGTATGATTGATACTGGTAGGCTCTGTTCTCTATTTCATTTATGTCGAATGGGTGTGAAACTTCTTTCCTTGTATTTATAAAAATTTTCATTCTAGACACTGTTTCTTTCAGACATGTTTTTCTTTTAAAATATGTAAAAATTGTCCAACTGTGTTTGCAGCCCAATTCCCTTAGAAGATAATGGCTATTTTATTCATATTTAGGTGAAATTGAATCAAATAAGGTTTTTGTGTCATTGAAAACCAATGAGAAAAAAAAATCATTTTATGACTAATGGCACAAGGGTAAAATTTACTGCATTTTATTTTAATAGTTAACACATAATATGCACTCCATTCTCAGAATACTTATTGTAAATTGCAAAGAAAAATCAAAAAAATACCAGAATATTTTAAAAAGTTATTATGTACTTCTGCTTTTTCAATTTTTGAGTTTGTTTTTTTCAATTTATTTTTTATTTTTTATTTTTTATTTGAATAAACAGAGCAGCTTTGTTACATGGATATATTGTATAGCGAAGTCTGGGCTTTTACTGTACTCATTACCTGAATAACTTACATTGTTCCTATTACATAATTTATCATCTCTCACCCCCCTCTGACCCTTCTGAGACTCCATGTCTATTATGGACATTTTATGTCCATATATATATACATTATTTAGTTCACAATTTAAGTGAGAACCTGCAGTATTTGATTTTCTAAGTTGTTCTGCTTAAGATAAGGCCTCCAGTTCTGTCCATGTTGCTGCAAAATACATGTTTTGATTCTTTTTTATGGCTAATATTCCAGAGTATATGCATACTACATTTTCTGTATCCAATAATTCATTGATAGATTCTTAGGTTGATTCCATGCCTTGGATATTTCAATACCCAAGGCATGTGAATACTGCTACAATAAACATAAAGTACAGGTATCTTTTTATAATGATTTATTTTCCTTTGAGTAGATTCTGGATATTCATCTCTTATCAGACACATAGTGTGCCAATAGTTTTTCCCAGTCCGCAAGTTGTCTGTTGACTCTGTTGATTATTTCGTTAACTGTGAGAAACGTTTCAGTTTAATTAAATCTCAGTTATCTATTGTCTTGTTATTGTTGCATTTGCTTTTGAATTTTTTGCCTAGGCAAATATCCAAGATTTGTTTTAGGTTTTCTTTTAGTGTTTTTATGGCTTCAAGTCTTACGTTTAAATCTTTAATCAATCTTATGTTAATTTTTGTATATAGTGAGAGATAAGGATCCAGTTATACTCTTCGGCATATGGCAATCCAGTTTGACCAGCACCGTTTATTGAATAGGGTATCCTTTTTCCAGTGTATGGTTTCGTCAGCTTTGTCAAATGTCAATGGACTATAGTTATGTGACTTTGTTTCTGGGTTCTTTATTCTGTTTCATTGATTTATAGGTCTAGTTTTACACCAGGATCATGTTGTTTGGGTTACTACAGACTTGTAGCATAATTTGAAGTCAACTAATATGATGTCTCCAACTTTGTTCTTTTTGCTTAGAGTTTCATTGGCTTTCTCAGGTTCTGTTTTGGTTCTGTATGAATTTTAGAATTGTTTTTATTCTGTAGAACATGATGATGATATTTTGAAAGGAATTTCATAAATCTGTACTTTGCTTTGGACAGTGTGGTCATTTTAACAACATTAATTTTTCCAATCTGTGATCATGGGATTTTTTTGTTTGTTTGTTTGAATCATCTATGATTTGTTTCATCAGTGTATTGTAGTTTTCCTTATAGAGATCATTTCCCTCCAGGGTTAAATATATTCTTAGGTACTTTAATTTTTTAGTTATCATAAACATAATTGACTTATTGGTTTATATATCTTTAGCATCATTTGTGTATAGAAATGCTACTGATATTTGTTTGTTGATTTTTCGTTTGGGAACATTACTAAAGTAATGTATCAAATCTAGAAATCTTTTGCAGGAGTCTTTAGGCTTTCCTAGGTATAAGAATATATTGTCAATTAACAGATAATTTGACTTCCTCTTTTCCAATCTGGATGCCTTTTATTTCTTTCTATGGCCTGATTGCTCTGGCTAAGACTTCCAGTTCTATGGTGACTAGAAATGGTGAAAGTATGCATCCTCGTCTTGTTCCAGTTCTTAGGAAAAATTCCTTAAACTTTTCCTCATTTAGTATGATGTGGGTTGTGGGTTGCCTTATATGGCTTTTATTATTTTCGGGTATGTTCTTTTGATGTCTGGTTTGTTGCAAGTCTATGTCATGAAGGGATACTCCATTTCATCAAAAGCTTGTTCTGCATCTATTTAGACGATTATATGGTTTTAAATTTTAGTTTTGTTTATGTGTTGAATCACATTTATTGATTTGTGTATATTGACTCATCCTTGCTTCCCTGGAATAAAACTCACTTGATTATGGTATATTATCTTTTTGATGTGCTGTTGGATTCAATTTACTAGTTTTTTGGTGAGGATTTCTACACCTATATTTATCAGAGATATGGGGGATTTTTGCATCTATATTTATTAGAGATATGGGTATGTAGTTTACTTTTATTTGTTAGTGTTGTATCCCTTCCGGCTTTGACATCAGGGTGATACTGGGTTTGTAAAATGGGTTATGGAGGATTCCCTTCTCTTCGAATTTCTGGAAGAATTTCAGGAGGCTTAGTACCAGTTCTTCGTTGTAGATTTGATAGAATTCATCTGTGAATTTCACTAGTCTTGGGATTTTTTTTCGGTTGGGAGATATTTTATTGCTAATTCAATGTCATTACTTGTTATTGATCTATTCAGGATTTCTATTTCTTCCTCCATAAATCTTGGAAGTTGTATGTTTCCAGAAATTTATACAGTTTCTTTAGGTTTTCTGATTTGTGGGTATATATACTTGTTCACAGTAGTCTCTGATGATCCTTTGAATTTCTGTGGTATCAACTGTAAAGGAGACCCCTTTCTATTTATCATTTAATTAACTTTTATTTTAAGGTCAGGGGCACATATGAAAGTTTGTCACATAGATAAACTTATGTAATGGGGATTTTTTGTACCAATTATTTTATCACCCAGGTATTCAGCTCAGTACCCAATAGTTATCTTTTCTGTTCCTCTGTCTCCTCCCATGCTCCACCCTCAAGTAGACCCCCATAACTGTTGTTTCCTTCTTTGTGTTCATAAGTTATCATCATTTAGCTCCCATTTATAAGTAAGAACATACAGTTTTTGGTTTTCGGATCCTGTGTTAGTTTGCTAAATATAATAAGCCTCCACCTCCGCCCATGTTCCCACAAAAGACATGATCTTGTTCTTATTTTATGGCTGCATAATATTCTATGGTATATATATACCACATTTTCTTTATCCAGTCTGTCATTGAAGGGCATTTAAGTTGATTAACCTTTGCTTTTGTGAATAGAGCTGCAATGAACATTCATGTGCATGTGTTTTTATGGTAGAATGATTTATACTCCTCTGGGCATATACCTAATAATGGGATTGCTGGGTTGAATCATAGTTCTGCTTTTAGCTCTTTGAGGAATCACCATACCCCTTTCCACAATGGTTGAACTAATTTTAACTCCCACCAATAGTATTTAGGTATGTTATTTTCTCTGCAACCTTGCCAGCATGTTATTTTATGACATTTTAGTAATAGCTATTCTGACTGGTGTGAGGTGGTATCTTAATGTGGCTTTGATTTGCATTTCTCTGATGATTATTGATATTGAGTTTTTATATGCTTGTTTGCCACATGTTTATATTATTTTGAAAAGTGTCTGATCATGTCCTTTGCCTACTTTTTAATGAGTTTTTTCTCTTGTAAATTTAAATTTCTTACAGACGGTCCATATTAGATCTTTGTCAGATACATAGTTTCCAAATGTTTTTTCCCATTCCATAGGTTATCTATTTACTCCGTTTATAATTTCTGTTGCTGTGTAGAAGCACTTAAATTTAATTAGCTACCACTTGTCCAGTTTTGCTTTTGTTAAATCTTCCCTCTTCTTTTCTTGGTTAGTCCAACTGGTAGTCTATTAATTTTCTTTATTTTTAACAACTAACATTTTATTTTGTTTAGCTTTTATATTCTATTCTCAATTTCCTTTAGTTCTGTTCTGATCTTGGTTACTTTTTTCTTCTAGTAGTTTTGGATTTTATTTGTTCTTATTTTTTTTAGTTCATTGAGGTGTAATGGCAGGTTGTTAATTGTAGTCTATTTATTTGATGTAGGTATTTAATGCAATAAACTTCCCTCTTAGCACTGCTTTTGTTATATCCCAAAGGTTTTTGGTATGTTTTATTTCCATTTTCAATTGTTTCAAAATGTTTAAAATGTTGCTTCTTAATTGTGTTGTCAACACAAATATCATTTAGTAGTATATTGTTTAATTTCTATGTATTTTTATAGTTTCAAGAATTTCTCTTGGAGGTGAGTTCTAGTTTTATATTGCTGTATTCCAAGAAGGTATTTAATCCAATTTTCTTTTTTCTTTATTATTATTCTTATTTTTTTTTGGTTGGAGTCTTGCTCTGTCACCAGGCTGGAGTGCAGTGGTGTGATCTCAGCTCACTGCAACCTCAGCCTCCCAGGTTCAAGCAATTATCCTCCCTCAGCCTCCTGAGGAGCTGGGACTATAGGTGCACACCACCATACCTAGCTATTGTTTTGTTTTTGTTTTTTGTTTTTTTTTTCTGGACAGAATCTTGCTCTGTCACCCAGACTGGAGTGCAGTGGCGCAATCGCGGCTCACTGCAAGCTACACCTCCTGGGTTTCTGCCATTTTCCTGCCTCAGCCTCTCCAGCATCTGGACTACAGGCACACGCCGCCACACCCAGCTAATATTTTTGTATTTTTAGTAGAGATGGGTTTTGACTGTGTTAGCCAGGGTGGTCTCGATCTCCTGACCTTGTGATCTGCCCACCTTGGCCTCCCAAAGGCCTGGGATTACAGGTGTGAGCCACCATGCCTGGCCGCTAATTATTCTATTTTTAGTAGAGATGGGGTTTCACAGTGTTAGCCAGGATGGTCTGGATCTCTTGACCTCCTGATCCACGTGCCTAAACCACCCAAAGTGCTGGGATTACAGGCATGAGGCAGCGCACCTGGCCTGCAATGTATTGAGACTGGTTTTGTTACCTAACATGTGGCCTCTCTTGGAAAATGTTCCATGCACTGAGGACAATGCATATACTGCTACTGTAAAGTAGAATGTTCTGTAAATGTCTGTTAGGTTTATTTGGTCTAAAGGACAGTTTAAGTGTTAAGTGATTCTTTGCTGATTTTCTGTCTTGATGACATGTCCAGTGCTATGAGTGGGGTATTAAAGTCCCCCACTATGATTGCATTGCTGTCTCTCCCTTTCCTTAGGTCTAATAATATTTGTTTTATGAATGTGGGTTCTCCAGTTTGGGGTACAGATGTATTTTGGGTTGTTATATTGATCCCTTTATGCTATATAATGACGTTTTTTGTCTTTTTTTACTGTTTTTGATTTTAAGTCTGTTTTATCTGATACAAGTATGGCTTCTTTTAGTTTTCATCTGTGTGGAATCTCTTTTTCTACTGCTCTACCTTCAATTTATAAATATTGTTACCAATAAGCTGAGTGTCTTGTTAGCAGTGTGTAGTCGATTCATGGTTATTTAAATCCATTGTGCCAAAATATATTTTTAAGTGGAATGAATATTAAATCCGGTTATATTCAAGGTTAGGACTGATTGGATTTGTTCCTGTTGTAATGTTAACGGTTATTTAGTTGCCTTGTGGAGTCTGTTTCTCTTTTTCCTCTGTTTGTCTGTGGTTTGATAGCATTCTGTCATGTTGCCATTTAATTTATCTTTCTCCTTTGTGTAATTGTTTTATATAACTTGTAAGTTTTATAATTTTGTATGTTTTATGATAGCTAGTATCAACCTTTTATTTCCATATTTAGAACACCTTTGAGCATTTCTTGTAGGACCAGTCTCATGGTGACAAATTTCCTTAGTGTTTGCTTGTCTGCCAAACATATTATTTCTCCTTTTTTTCATGAAGATTATTCTGGCAGAATACAAAACTCATGGTTGACAGTATTTTTTTTTTCTTTAAGCACTCTGAAAATATAATTCTTTCTGACTAGTATGGCTTCTGCTGAGGAGTCTGCTGTTAGTCTGATGGGGTTTCCTTTGTAGGCAATGAGATGCTTTTCTCTTTCTGGATTTAGAATTTTTTTTTTTTTTCCCAACACATTGACTTTAGAGAATCTAAGGGCTACATGTCATGGTGAGGTCCTTCTTGCAATATACTTTGCTGGAATTTTGGGGGCCTCTTGTATCTAGATGTCTAAATCTCATGTTATACTAAGAAATCTTTTTCTTAAATAGGTTTTCCAAATGTTTCAATTCTTCCCCCTCTGGAATACATATGATTCATATATTTAGTTCATTTCACATACTTCTCAAGGCTTCGTTTATTCTTTAAAATTATTTTTTCTTAATTTTGTCTCATTGGATAAAGTCAAAAGACTTGTTTTCATATTCCGACATTCTTTCTTGTGCTTAGTCTGTCCTACTGTTGAAGCTTTCATATGTATTTTGTAATTCTTTCAACAAATGTTTTATTTCTAGATGTTTTGTTTATCTTTTTTAAAGATATCTATCTCTTTGGGGCCGGGCGGGGTGGCTCATGCCTGTAATCCCAGCACTTTGGGAGGCCAAGGCGGGTGGATCATGAGGTCACGAGATTGAGATCATCCTGGCTGACATGGTGAAACTCCATCTCTAATGCATCTATTAATACGAATATGTTATTCTGGTAACATATAGCTTGATTTAATTTTCTAATATTACAAGAATTTTTACAATCATGTTCATGAGAAATATTGGTTTGTAATCATATTTTCTTAAACTATATTTCTCAGATTTTGCTATTAGGTTTACTTTGGCCACTTAAAGTTACTTGGAATGTGTTTCTTTCTCTCTAGTTTTTGAGAGTTTATGCATAATTAACATTATTTCTACGTTAAATGTTTGGTAGAGTATGCCAATGAAACTAATTTCTTTAATACATATGAGGACTACTCAGGTTTTTTATTCAAATTTTTCTCATTTGAGAAAATTGTGTTTTTCTAGGAATTAGTTTGTTGTATTCAATTTTTCTAGGTTTTTAGAATAAAATTATTCACATATTCTATTATAATCATTTTAATGTTTATATAATTATCTCTTTCATTTATGATATTGGTAATGTTAGTTTTATTTCCTTTTTACTTCATCAGTATTTCCAGGCATTTATTTATTTCATTTATCTTTTGAAAAAAATCAATATTTATAAATGGTTTCTCTTATTTGAAATTTAAATAATTTATTTGCTGATGTGTATTTACTTTCCTCTATTTTATTTTATTTATTTATTATTTATTTTATTTAACTTTTAATTTTTATTTTTATTATACTTTAAGTTCTAGGGTACATGTGCAGAATGTGCAGGTTTGTTACATATGTATACACGTGCCATGTTGGTGTGCTGCACCCATTAACTCATCGTTTACATTAGGTATATCTCCTAATGCTATCCCTCCCCCCTCCCCACTCCCCACAATAGGCCCCGGTGTGTGACATTCCTCTTTCTGTGTTCAAGTGATCTCATTGTTCAATTCCCACCTATGAGTGGGAACATGTGGTGTTTGGTTTTCTGTTCTTTCAATAGTTTGCTGAGAATGATGGTTTCCAGCTGCATCCATGTCCCTACAAAGGACACAACTCATCTTTTTCATGGCTGCATAGTATTCCATGGCATATATGTGCCATATTTTCTTAATCCAGTCTGTCACTGATGGACATTTGGGTTGCTTCCAAGCCTTTGCTATTGTGAATAGTGCTGCAATAAACATACATGTGCATGTGTCTTTACAGCAGCATGATTTATAATCCTTTGGGTATATACCCAGTAATGGGATGGTGGGGTCAAATGGTATTTCTAGTTCTAGATGCTTGTGGAATCGCCACACTGTCTTCCACAATGGTTGAGCTAGTTTACAGACCTACCAACAGTGTAAAAGTGTTCCTATTTCTCTACATCCTCGCTAGCACCTGTTGTTTCCTGACTTTTTAATGATTGCCACTCTAACTGGTGTGAGATGGTATCTCATTGTGATTTTGATTTGCGTTTCTCTGATGGCGAGTGATGATTAGCATTTTTTCATGTGTCTGTTGGCTGTATGAATGTCTTATTTTGAGAAGTGTCTGTTCATATCCTTTGCCCACTTTTTGAAGGGGTTGTTTGTTTGTTTTTTTCTTGTAAATTTGTTTGAGTTCTTAAGGTAATTTATAGATTCAATGCCATCCCCATTAACTTACCAGTGGCTTTGTTCACAGAATCGGAAAAAAACTGCTTTAAAGTTCATATGGAACCAAAAAAGACCCCACATTGCCAAGACAATCCTAAGCCAAAAGAACAAAGCTGGAGGTGTCATGCTACCTGACTTCAAACTATATTACAAGGCTACAGTAACCAAAACAGCATGGTACTGGTACCAAAACAGAGATATAGACCAATGGAACAGAACAAAGCCCTCAGAAATAATATCACACATCTACAGCCATCTGATCTTTGACAAACCTGACAAAAACAGGATATGAGGAAAGGATTCCCTGTTTAATAAATGATGCTGGGAAAATTGGCTAGCCATAAATAGAAAGCTGAAACTGGATCCTTTCCTTACTCCTTATAAAAATTAATTCAAGATGGACTAGAGACTTAAATGTTAGACCTAAAACCATAAAAACCCTAGAAGAAAACCTAGGTAATACCATTCAGGACATAGGTATGGGCAAGGACTTCATGTCTAAAACACCAAAAGCAATGGCAACAAAAGCCAAAATTGACAAATGGGATCTAATTAAACTAAAGAGCTTCTGCATAGCAAAATAAACTACCATCAGGGTGAACAGGCCACCTACAGAATGGGAGAAAATTTTTGCAATCTACTCATCTGACAAAGGGCTAATATCCAAAACCCTCTATTTTATTGAAATTTAATTTATCTTTTTATTTCTGTCTTCTTACAGGTATAAATTTAGATCATTAACTTTAAATTTTTCTTATTTTCTCATAAAAGCTATTAAAGCTGTATTTTTCCCTAAACACTGCTTTAACAGCTTCCTATTGTGTGTGTGTGTATGTGTGTGTGTGGTGTGTGTGTGTGTATATATATATATATATATATATATATATATACTTAAAAGTATTTTCTAATTTATCTTGTAGTTTTATCATTTGGCTTTGGGTGAGTTAGAAGTGCATTGCATAATTTCCAAATATGACTGACTTTTTTCAATACTTAATTTTTATTGCTTTCCATTGAGTTTATAATGGTCAGAGAACACACTTTATAAGATTTCAAAGTCTTACAATTTACTGAGATATATTCTATAGCCCAGCATGTTATCACTCTTGGTTAATGATTCAAATGTTCTTGAAAAGATAGGTATTTTGATTCAATTTTGAAAACATATAATGATTCAAATGTACTTGAAAAGATAGTGTATTCTGAAGTATACCGAGTGTATGTCTCATACAAGTAAATTTGTGTTGCTATAAGGGAATACCTGAAACTGAATAATTTATAAAGACAAAAATTGCCAGCAGCAGCTCAAGATTCTGATAGCTGGAAGACTGAACTTCTAGCGAAAGTCTCAGGCTGTTTATACTCATGGAGGAATGTGAAAGGAAGCCAGCATGTGCAGAGATTACATGGCAAAAGAGAAAGCAAGAGAGAGACTGGAGGTTCCAGACTCTTAAACAACCAGTTATCTTGGAAACTACAGAGTTGGAACTCACTTACCACCACCCGAGAACATTAGTGTATTCATGAGGGATCTACCCCCATGACCCAAACACCCCCTATCAGATCCCAACTCCAATAATACGGATCAAATTTCAACATGAGGTTTGGAGGAGAAAAACATACAAATGATAGCAGTGGTTAATAATTTAATTCATATCTTTTATATAATTATTGAAAATTTGAGATTTTTTTAAAAAATCAAATATTTATAAAGAATCTTTGAAATTTGCAACTATAATTATTCTTTTAAGTATGTGCATATTTAGGATTAATATATTTTTCTGATAAATTGTTCCTTTTGCCATTGTGAAATCCCCTTCCTTATCTCTGGTAATGTTTTCCATCTTGACTTTTTCTGTCTGATATTAATATAATCAGGCCAAATTTCTTATACTTTTTGTTTCTACAATATACTGCTTTTCTTTTTTCTTTTTTTCTTTTGAGACAGAGTCTCGCTCTGTTGCCCAGGTTGGAGTGCAGTGGTGCAATCTCGGCTCACTGCAAGCTCTGCCTCCCAGGTTCACGCCATTCTCCTGCCTCAGCCTCCTGAGTAGCTGAGACTACAGGCATCCACCACCATGCCCAGCTAATTTTTGTATTTTTAGTAGAGAGGGGTTTCACCTTGTTAGCCAGGATGGTCTTGATCTCCTGACCTCGTGTTCCGCCCGCCTTGGCCTCCCAAAGTGCTGGGATTACAGGCGTGAGCCACTGTGCCCGGCCACTTTTACTTTTGCTTTCAACATTTTATGTTTAAAGTACATCTTTTATATTAGTCTGTAGTTGAGACTTGCTCATCTGTTTTGAAAATTTCTACCTTTTATATGCAGTTACTAGTTCATTGGCATTTAATTTATTCTAAAAATTTTATGGTTGGATTTGGGTTTATCGTGTTATTAATTTTCTATTTATTCCATTTGGCATTGATAATTTGCTTCCCATTCTGTTTTCTTTTCAGTTAACTGAAATATTATAATACCTTATTTTAATTTTTCTATTGGCTGTATCTTTATTCATTCCATTTTTATCAATGCCCTTGTGATTGAATCTTTAATTTATTGTGGTCCGTCTAGAATTAATATTGTAACACTTCCTATAAAACGTCAAAAACTTGTCATACTGTATTTCCATACCCTTACCAGGCCATTATGTTATAATGTGTATGTGTGTGTGTCCACACATATACATATATATCTCTCTCTATATATTTTTTACTATAATTATGTGTTATAATTGTTACTTTAAAAAATTCTGTGTTTTAAAAAATAAGGAGAAAATATAAGACTTTGTACCTACAAATTTGCCATATCTGATGCTCTTTATTCTTCAGTGTAGTTTTCAGTATAATTTCTCTTCAGTTGTGTGTTTTTTTTTTTTTTTAGTATTTACTTTATTGCAGGTCCACTGAAATGAATTATTGAAACTCAAAGAAAATAAGAGGTTTGTATTCAGAAATGTCTTTTTTAACTTAGGTTTCATTTTTAAAAAAATATTTTTGATGGATAATATATTTCTGAGCTGACAGGTTTTATATTGGTGGTGGTATTGATGGTAATTTTTTCAGCACTTTAAAGATAGCATTTCATTGTCTTCCTGCCTACCTTTTTGTTTTCTCTGACCAGAAGTCAGATACCATGCATACAGTCATTCTCTTGTATAGAAGAAGTCATTTCATTCTCGCTTGCTTGTAAGATATTTTCTTTATCTCTTAAGATATGCATTGTAAGGCTTTGAAAGGAAGGTGAAGGTAAAAGAAAGAGTGAGAGAGTTGGCAGCTCAACAGTAACACAGGTTTATTGAACAAGGGCCTGTGGAGGGGTACACCAGCTAGTGTAGGAGCCTGCCCTTGCTTACAGATGGGTAATTATAGGTCCGAGCAGGGGAGCTCTGGGCTTGCTGTGAAATGGGGTGGGCAGTGAGGTTAGCTGCTGATAAGGAAGGAATTTCTTGTGGTCAGGCGGTTAGGCCTGGGACTTGTCCAGGAGGATGTTTCTCATGGTCCAAGCTGTAGTGGAATTTTCCTCTCTCACCAAGGTCTGTGCAATGGTGGCGTTTTACAAAGTGGAGCAACTTGAGCTAACATGCCTAAGTTGCAATTTTGGCTTTGTATTAATTCTTCGGATTTGCTGAGCTTTCTGTGTGTAATTTGCACTTTTCACCATGTTTGGGAAAATGTCAGTCATTAATTACAATTTTCTGCCCTATTCTTTATCTCCTGTCCTAGGACATCTAGACTCCATTTTATTTTCAAACGTGTTCTCTCCTGTATTTTCAGTAATTTATAAATTACTGTTTATATGACTTTAATTTTGCTGATAGTTTATTTTGCCCTCTCTAATCCAATATTAAGCAAATTCAATAAATTTTTTCATTTTAGATAATACAAATTTTAGTTTTAAAATTTTCCTTTGGTGCTTTGTTATAGTTTCTATTTATCCATGGATGTTCCCCATCTGTTAATTCATGTGGCCCTAGCCTTTTTTTTTTTTTTAACTTCTTAAATATATTGGTATTGGTTCCTTTTAATTATTTCTGTGCTATCAGAACTGGCGGAAACATTTACAAGCTCAGTGCAAAATTAACATGTAGATCAAATTTTCTTATTTCTTGCCATGTTTAAATAAAATGCATTGCACCTGAACGTTGTGAATGATAGGTTATTGAGCCTTTGGATTCTTTTTCTAAAGAATGTTGATTCTACCTTTAGCAGATAGCTGACATGGCAGGATTACTACTCTAAACTCTGCCTTCCCTACAGTGTACAGCAGCTGAAGTCTCTGCTGAGCTCTCTCAGCCTTGCAGCTACTGCCTTCCTTCTGTATCCTCATGCTCTCTCCTGTACATGAACTGTTTCTGTATTAGTTAAGGAGCTGGGTAAAGATTTCATGCACATTTTTCTTAGGGGTGGCAGGTATCCGAGTTACTGGCCGTGAATCCATATGGGTCAGGCAACAACCTCAATTCTTGCCTTCTCAGAAGAAATAATTTAACTGAGCAGCGTAAGGCAGAAAAAGAGACTGAGGCAAGTTTCAGGAGCGGAAGTTTATTTAAAAATGTTCTTTAGAACAGGAAAAAAAGGCAAGTACGTTTGGAAGAAACTCAAGTGGGCATGTGAAGGCCAAGTGCAATGTTCATCCTTAATCCTAAGACTTTACAGACTGTCCTCTTTCTCAATATTCCTCTCTTATGGTGGACTGCCTACATGCAAAATGCCCTCCTTACCCTTGGGAGGTGAGGGAACAGTGTGTTTAGGAAGTTGCAGGCATGTCCATGTGAGGCTTCCTTCACTTTTCTGGTGAACTGACCCCGGAAGGTCATACTCTGCCATTTTGTCTCTTAATAAACATGCCCAGGAAGTTGTGTCTCCCTGGTGCCTGCATTCAATTAACACTTTTGTGCAATAGTGTGGACCATCAGGAACTGGCCTTTCTCTGTTGCCACTGCCAGTGAACCTTTTTTTTGGAGACGGAGGCTCCCTCTGTCGCCCAGGCTGGAGTTCAGTGACCCGATTTCGGCCCACTGCAAACTCCGCCTCCCGGATTTATGCCATTCTCCAACCTCAGCCTCCTGAGTAGCTAGGACTACAGGCACCCGCCGCCACGCCCAGCTAATTTTGTTTTTGTATTTTTAGTAGAGACGGGGTTTCACGATATTAGACAGGATATTCTCGATCTTCTTGAAGGGAGAATTAATGAATTTTATAAGTATAATGGCCAAGAAATTTATTCTTTTCCTTAGAGGAAGAATGTAATATAGCCCCACCCGGGGCCCTGGGTTAAGAAAGAAAATATTAACTGCTTGTTTCTCCTCTTTGCCCAGAGAGGCTTATCTGTGTTCTATCGTTTCACATTCCTAGAGGTACCGTGAGTTCTTCAAGGTTGAGAAGCAAATGTTGCAGAAACATGTATTCCCAAGGATGTAAGACAAATGTTATAATAAATGTAAAAGAATGATTAACTGCCTTTGTTCTCACTTCTGCAAGTACTCTTCCTGCAGTACGTAACTCTCACCACAAACAGCTTAAAAGGTGACTGATCCCTTTGTTCAGGGCTCAGACTTTCTGGACCCTAGTCTGACCGGTGATCACCTTAATGATAAAGGGCTCTCCTGAACTCTGTTCAGTCTCTCCTGTCTCTGATTGTCCCGCAACATGCTGACCTCATGATCCGCCTGCCTCGGCCTCCCAAAATGCTGAGATTACAGGTGTGAGCCACCGCCCGGCCATGAATCACTTTTAGAGAGGTCATGTGATCATTGCGGAACTATAACCTGACATTCCTAGTGGACGAGGGAAGAGCCCTCTCCAACCCCACTCATGCCTGTCTAACTACCTAACTACCAAAACTGTAACATTTTGAGCTACATCAAACAGCTGTTTCTTTCTAGTATTTGCTGTAGTATATTCTCCCCTCATCTTTTAATTATTCTTTCAGTTATTGTCACACTCTATTGAGCCAGTGAAATTGCAGCTTTGTACTTGATCTCTAGCAATCCAAACACAAAACGGCATGGGCGACCAGATATTACCCTCAAGCAATAGTCATACAATAAAAAATTCTACTCACTAGGTGCAATTCTCTTCTTTCAAGGGTTCAATCTTCTTCAGTTTCTTCCTGTCTTTGGTCATGTTCTGGTGCCTTCAGTTATGGTTTTATATTTTCTCCAGATTTTTAAAGACAGTAATTCTGAGATAAATTACTGTGCCAATAGCTAAAATAGTTATTTGTGAGACTAGTATTTGAGATATGTTTTAACACTTTCCTCCTGTCCCAGGCTCTTCTTAGCTGCTTTTTTCTCCGTTTCTGTCCAGTAAGCTAATTGGCCTAAGGATTAGTTTGTTGCTCTGCTATATACACCAACCTTCTCTTAAATACCCCCAAAATTTTATTTGTCAACACGATTGCCTTTAGTTTTGCACTACCTCACATTATGTCTTCAATAAAAATTAGTTTCTTGGAGAGAGTTTGTGAACTCAGTTTTAGGACTGTGTCTTCCCTGGGGCAAAATCTGAGTCATTACTCCAGGCCTTAGGTGAAGATGAGAGCCTCTGGACTCCTCTGCATGTGAAATCCCCACAGTACAAGCAAGCTAGGGCTAAGGTAATCTGTCTCCACATATTCTTGGTCTGCTGAAACTAAGGTAAATATTCTACCTTATGAGTTGGGGTTGGGTGTAGAAAAGGAAACCATAAACTCTTAGTCACACTAAACAGGCTCTTAACCTCTGCAACTCAGCATTTAAGCAGATAAATGCTGATGGCCTTTCCATTTCCAGTGAGATACAGTATCTATTGATGGTGAGTTGAGAAGAGCAGTAGCTTTGTCTTCTCAGCCATATTCACTGAAAGTAGAGATTCCAACACAGTCAGCTGGAATCTGTGGTTAATGAGTTGTAGCTCAAGTGTCACAGGCTCTCAGCATTCATTTGAATTAGTATATTTTCTTTCTTTTTTTTTTTATAATATACTAATAATGTTTATTGAGGGAATCAGGATAAAACTAAAATAACAGACAAAGTACGTGAGAAAGAGGGGTAATTGACGTGAAGGATTTTTTTTTTTTTTTTTAGGTGGACAGGAAGTAGAATTTATTGGTGAGTATTAAGAGGGGGCAGCACAGTGGAAGCCCCCATGAGTGCAGGGCCTGCCACTTGTCCAGAGCGCCACAATTGGGAACGTACTTGACCCATCTGGGATAAGCCGCTTCTCAGCCACCATGTCTTCAAATTCATTGGCATTGAACTTGGTGAAGCCCCACTTCTTTGAGATGTGGATCTTCTGGCAGCTGGGGAGCTTGAACTTGGCCCTGCACAGGGCCTCCATCACATGCTCCTTGTTCTGCAGCTTGGTGCGGATGGACATAACTTGGTCAATGTGAACCCTGGCCACAGTGCCCTGGGGCTTTCCAATGGCACCTTGCATGCCTGTTTGGAGCCTACACTGGGGTAGTGCAAGGTCAGAAACATGAACATCCATCTGAAAGGACTGTCTCCAAGGTCCCTTAGAGCAACCCATACAACAAACAGGCTGCATCACTACCAGGGAAGCTGCTGTTTGCAGCCATTGCACACTGGGCCCCCATGAGGAAAGGAACTCAGTCAGCTTAATTGGCTGCAGGTGAATTAGTATATTTTCTTAAACAAATGTTTCCTCGTGTGTTGTATTCCTGCCTGTAGAACATAAAATGATCATTTTGTTATAGTTTGTACCAGTTATGGTTGTTTCACTGGGGATGGCATCAACAGGGCAGCTCATGCTGGCACTCTGGAGGTGGACCCTTCTCTACTTTACTTCTAAGGCAGTCTGTTCCCATTGCTTTCTTAAGCCTTTCCTTTCTTCATCAGTCACTTTGACTGTGGCACACAAATAATCTTTTCCAAACTCTCTTTACTTTATATGTAAGGGACTATCTATTTTATTTATTGAATAGCATTCCCCCCCTCCCATCATCTAGGTTTTAAAAATAATTCCTTTATTTTAATGCAAAAAAGAATTATTTTATTTTGATACGTGTGAAACCTGATTTATTTTCCCTATGTAATAATTTGGCCTGGACAGTAGGATACTTATTGTAGAAGAGATAAGAGTAAATTTAGAAGTTATATAAAGGGAGAAAGTCACTTAAAATGAAGAGCTAATCTCTATGACATTAAAAGAGTTCTAGTAGAATAAAAAGCTTACAAAATGTTCAGAAAAAGAAAGTAAATAGCCTCTACATATATGAAAATATGCTTATGTCACTCATAATATAATATAATTAAAATAGTATTAAAATATATTTTTAAAGTTATAGCTCCAGCAAATAATGAAAAGGATGACAACACAGTCAGTTGTCAAAGCTGTAAAGGCCCTCTCACACACTGCAGTTCGGTGTGAAGACTTATTTAATCATATCAAGGGAAATCTGGCCATGTTTTCAACATGATCACATTAAATTACCACTGATTCATAATTCCACTTTCAGGACTCTACTGAAAATATGGTTCTACAGATAGAAACAATAGATGCATTAGACTCTTCCCAGCAGTACTGCATATAATAGTAAGAGATTGGAAACAATCCAAATGACTACCAGTAGTTGACTTGGTGGGAATAAAAAATAAAGCTACATAAAGGTGTAGTAAGGAGGTGTAAAAAAGCACAAGGAAGTTTATGGAGTACTTGAATAATCCTTAGGCTATATATATCCAAAAAGATAAAGTGCCTGAGAAAAGCTATGCAGCCTTTTATTCTAAGGAAGAAAGGGCAACACACATATATGCACATACACACTTACAAACATACCCAGCAATACACTTGTACATCCATAACAAAAAGGACCATCAGAAAGAGAAACCAGAAACCAATTAAAGAGGGAGATATCTACAAGATGTGAGGTTGGGATACAGACTGCAGAGAAGAGGATAGAAATGAAAGTGTAACTTTTTAAAGTACAGCTTTTTATAGATTATTAATATATAAACTTTAAATTATATAAGTGTATAACATATTAAACACATTTTTAAAAAATCAAAGTGGTATTTTTTTTTTTTTTTGAGATGGAGTCTCTATCGCCAAGGCTGGAGTACAGTGGCACAATCTTTGCTTATTGCAACCTCTGCTGCCCAGGTTCTAGGGATCCTTCTGCCTCAGCCTCTCAAACAGCTGGGATTACAGGCGCGTACCGCCAAGCCCAGCTAATTGTTTTGTGTCTTTAGTGGAGACGGGATTTCAACATGTTGGCCAGGCTGGTCTTGACCTCAAATGATCCACTCGCCTTGACCTCCCAAAGTGCTGGGATGACAGGCAAGAGCCACTGTGTCAGCCTCAAAATGATATGTTTAAATTGTGAAGTTGGAAACAAACTAAACAAATAAACACAACTTGTATCAAGTTCATAGCAAAACTGCAGAGTAGAAAAAATATTTCGAGTGATTTATTTATTTTATTATTATTATTATTATTATTATTATTATTAAAGACAGAGTCTCTCTCTATCACCCAGACTGGAGTGCAGTGGTGCAATCTCAGCTCACTGCAACCTCTGCCTCTGGGGTTCAGGCCATTCTCCTGCCTCAGCCTCCCGAGTAGCTGGGATTACAGGTGTCCGCCACCACGCCTGGCTAAATTTTGGATTTTTAGTAGAGATGGGGTTTCACCATGTTAGCCAGGATGATCTCAATCTCCTGACCTTGTCATCTGCCCGTCTCGGCCTCCCAAAGTGCTGGGATTACAGGAGTGAGCAACTGCGCTCAGGCTTTTTCTTTCTTTTTTTAAGGGGGAGTCTTGCTGTGTTGCCCGGCTGGAGTGCAGTCACCCTATCTTGGTTCACTGCAACCTCCACCTCCTGGATTCAAGTGATTCTCCTGTCTCAGCCTCCCAAGTAGCTGGGAATACAGGAACGTGCCACCGTGCCCAGCTAATGTTTGTATTTTTAGTAGAGATGGGGTTTTGCCATGTTGTGTAGGCTGTCCTCAAACTCTGGACCTCAGGTGATCTGCCCACCTTGGCCTCCCACAGTGCTGGGATTATAGGTGTGAGCCACTGCACCTGGCACATTCTCAGTGATTTTTAACACAGTATCCTTTTGTCACATCTCTACTCGGTTTTGAGTATCAAAAATAATAAGTAAGTACAATATATTTTGAGGACAAACATGTGGTACATGTAAACCAAACTCTTTTTGATACTCAAAAGCTAGTAGAGGTGTGACAAAAGGACACAGGAGCCAGCCTGGATGGACCCAGTGGCCAAATATGACATAATGTGAACATGAGAAAGAATAATGGACATAAGTAAATATAAAACAGTGGGGGGGGGGGAAGTCCTGATTTCTTAATGTTACTAAAATAAAACAAAAAGAGGAAAAAAAATTACCCACTATCTTTGAAAATTACTATTACTTCAACTGCGTATTCTTTTTATAGTCTTTTTTTAATTTTAATTTTTGTATATATCTAGTAAGTATAATTTTTGTATATATCTAGTAAGTATATATATACTCCTTATACTTAGTATTAGTAATTAAAGGGAGAAAATTATTTAGCTTCTCTTTTTAAGACAAATTGTAGTTCATACTGATTTGATGAGGCAAAAAAAAAAAAAAAAAACCCGTTTTATGTTTGAAAATGACAGAATTAGAAAAATTATTTTTTTAAATTTGTAACTAAATAGTTGATTTTTACAGAACCCTTAGTAGATGCTGAAACTTTTAGAAGAAATATTTTATTTCATAAACCAACATAGTAAAAGTATCATTCACTGCATATTTTCTAATTGCAAAGAAAATTACCATGCTATAAAATAAAGTGATATGGAGGTCATCTTAAATGATTAGTCAAGTTTAGCATTACTACCTGTAAAACACCCTGATATATTTGTCTTGATGTAATATTATACGAAGAGCTCATGAAAGATGCTTACTGAAAGTGGCTAACATTATTTATTCTGGTCTTAGATCTAATTTCCAATTTGGCAGAAATACTCAGTTTAGAAAAACTGAGTTAGCAAATGGTAAAATCCACAATTTCAGATATTTAATAAAATAGCATTGTATGTTTTTTTAAAAAATCAGTTAAGCTCCTTTAAATTAAGAGAGAGAGAAATTTTCTAATAACCATATGAAACTTAATTGCATCCTGGTTAACAAAAACACTAAACTGAAGGCAAAACAGTTATGAAATGCATTAAAGGAACAGTTGGGGAGATTGTGATAAGGCCTAGATAATAGCTAATATTCAATATTTATGATTAATATGTTAGGTGTGATGTATTTATGATTAATATTGTTAGGTGTGATAATATCTAGGCAGCATGGAGAATATTCTGATTATTAATAACAGACACGTGTTAGAGTATTTAAGGATAAAGTATCATAATGTCTCCCACTTGTTTTGAAATGGTTCAAAAAGCATGCATTTGCACTTTAACATATAAAGTGGGTGGAATGTTTATGTACCCACTCAAAATTCATATGTTGAAATCCTAACTCCCAAGGTGACGGTATTAAGAGGCGGGACCTTTGGGAGATGATTAGGGCTTGAAAGCAGAGCCCTCATGAATGGGATTAGTGCTATGAAAGACCAGAGAGAGCCCCTGTCATCATGAGAGTTTACAGTGAAAAGAAGGCCATCTATGAAGAAGCGGGCCGTCACCAGACACTGAGTCTGCTGATACCTTGATCTTAGACTTCCCTGTCTCCAGATCTATAATAAAAGAAATTCTATTATTCATAAGCCACCAGTCTATGGTGTTTTGTTATAGTAGCCCAAACAGACTAAGACAACATAGATATACAAAATGTATGGCAAAATATTAACAATTATTGAATTTTGGCTGTAGATTTACTGGTATTTGTGCTATTTTTCAAATTTTTATGTATGTTGAAAATTATTTATAATAACAATTATAAAAAATTCAAAAGAATAAATTATTTTATTTTAAAAAGTGAGGCCAGAAAAAATTTAATAAGTGAGGCCAGAAGCGTAGATAACAAACTATCATTTATTAAGTACCTATAATGCTCCTCTTCTTTCTCTGTCTCTCTCTCTCTCTATATATATATATGTATAGAGAGAGTTCCTCTATACATATATATATAGAGAGAGTTTTCTCTTTTTGTCTCTACATATATATATATAGAGAGAGAGAGAGCCATTTAATCTTCTCAACATGTTTAAGAGTTTCATGTTATTATCCCCTTTTACAAATAGTAACTAAGGGATTAAGTAGTTAAGTAACTTTCTAAGAGACCACAGTGCAGGTAAGTATTTACAGGGTAAGTAGAGAAAGTTGTAATTAATTCCATAGCAGTGGTACCCTAGAAAAGTTTCCAATCACAGGCCGGGTGTGGTGACTCACGCCTGTAATCCCAGCACTTTGGAGGCCAAGGCAGGCGGATCACCCGAGGTAAAGTTTGAAATCAGCCTAGCCAACATGGTGAAACCCCGTCTCTACTAAAAATAGAAACATTAGCCAGGTATGGGGGTGGCACCTGTAACCCCAGCTATTCTGGAGGCTGAGGCAGGAGAATCACTTGAACCCGGGAGGTGGAGGTTGCAGTGAACCAAAATTGCACCACTGCACTCCAGCAAGGGCAACAGAGCAAGACTCCATCTCAAAAAAAAAAAAAAAAAAAAAAAAGGAAAAAAGAAAAGAAAGATAAGAAAGATTTGCAATCACAGGCATATGACCACAATCTTAGTTTAGGAAGATTTATTTTGCTATTGCATTTATTAAGAACTGAAGTCAGGGAAGACAACCGTAAAATACTTAGGTAACATTCTAGTGAACAGATGATACATGATAGAAGATACCGAGTATAGGAGCGTAATGTGGGAAGCAAAAGCCTAAGACATTTTGAATGTATACTGTACATGACTTGGAATCCAACTAAAATTTAAGATAGAATAAATGAACCAAAAATGCTTAAGGCTTCACACAAATGTGGTACTGTCATTAATTAAAACTTGTATTAGAATTTGGGGTAGGTATGGCAAAACAAATTTTATGTTGGACATGTTGAATTGGGCAACAGTAGAAATAAAAGTGGGTTATTGACAAATTCAACATGATGTCAGGTCAGGACTGGAGTGTCATAAACATTTGAATCCCTGAAAATAAAGAAATCCCTAATGGTAGGGCATATGGAAAAAGAGAGTCTGATAAAAGTTTTTAAGCATTAAAACTTAGATTTTTTTTTTATCTAAGCAATTAGAGTATAACAAAGCCCCAAATGTAGAAATGTATATGTATGTATGTGTGTGTGTATATATACATATATATGTGTGTGTGTGTATATATGTGTGTGTGTATGTGTGTGTATATGTATGTGTGTGTATGTATGTGTGTGTGTGTGTGAGTGTTAATGACAGAAATGTTAGAGGCATAACAGATAAAAGGAAAGTATAGTTTTAAGAGGTTTCTATGCAGGCAAGAAAGCAAGATAAGTCAAAGACTTTCTATTCCTTAGGCAATTAACAATGTTTTGGTATATTAAAGATAATAGTAAATATGACAGCAGGAATTTGGGATAAAGTATATCCATCACTTCATAATTTTAAACCTTTCTCTGCTTCAAGAAACTCTATGAACTGCCTCGTAGGTTGCCAGCTGAGTATAGAAGACTTTCATTTTACTGACAGTAATTGTACTTTTCCTGTATAAGTAGAGACCCTGAACTTATTAAATAAAGTTCTTAAATCCCTTCCCATCACAGAAGGAAAAAAAATGGACACACTTTGCCAAATTGAAATATTAGTGAATAAAGTCTCAAAGAAATAGGGACATTTTGTCTTCTCAGAGCAACTATTGAACAATTCTCTACATGATATATCAGCTGCCCTCTGCTAAAAAGGTCAAGCATTCCAAGGATATTTGTACTGCTCCTCTCCTCTGCCAATAAAAGAGACGTATAAATTTATGATAAGATCTATTATCAGTGGAGAATAGATTTTAAATATTTATTGAAGTTCATAGGTCTCTATGCAACTTTTATAGGACATTTCTCTGTATCACCAGTCAAAAAATGTCATCTGCATATACTGTTTTTATTAAGTTTTTTTGGTTTTTCAAGTGTGTGAACTGCTTCATTGTTTTTCTGTTAGTTACATCTCAACATATTTGCTTAAATCTTTAAATCGTAGCATGGTTTACAGCACATATTACATTCATTATTTAATGTACATGCTGATTTTATTTAAAACATACATTTTTCTACTAGTGCAACGTACAGGTTTCTATTTATTTAACTGTTATTTTTTTCCTAATGTTGACTGTTGCTTTGCAGCATTGTAAGAATGTGTTTTTAGGTACCATAGCAGGCATCATTAAAACATTGTAAGAATGTGGTTTAGTTGTCTTTAGGCACTGTAGTAGACATTAAAACCAGCACTGATATCAATGAGATAAAGATTGTCATTTCTGATTATTTCTGAATTTAGCAGAAAATATCACATCCAGGAGAGGCTGATCATTTTTAAAGATCCTGAAGAGACAGCTTCATCATGAATAGTCTGAATAAGTATAAGATTAACTCATTCTAATTCTCAGCAAATGTATTTCCTTGTTAGAGACAAAATAACTAGATAGTGACTTTTAAAAGTTCTGTGGCTGTTGGCAGCAGTACATCAAAGTTTCAACTCATTTTGAAATTGTGGAACTAGGATGTTTTATTAAGGGCAAAGAATGAGATAATGTATTCAAATGGTAATTGAACATGTTGCTTCTTAGCATCTGTTCACATGATGAAGGAGTTAGTATTATCATAACTCAATTATACTGTGCTGTCCCTATGGTCAACATAAATAATGTTCATCTTCCATCTCATATATGTCTCATCAAAATAATTGTTACAGTAGCTTCTGTGTCCTGGACATCTGTGCACTATTTTTCTGTGTGAGAAGTGAGAAGATTCTGAAAGAGTCTATCAAGATAGTGAGGTATATACTAATATCCTGAATGTGAAATTCTGTGTCATTTTGTTTTTACAGAAATTATTAAAACAAATATTCCAACTTTTTGAATTATAAAAGAAAGGGTAAAATTGGTTCTCAATTTAAAATACATTTCCCAGTACAGCTTTAAGCAGAGCAAGACTAACTATAAAGATAGAAGTCATGCAGAAGTTGAAAAGGAATGTTTCTAAATGTTAATGTCCTATATCTGTAACTTTTTCCTGAATATGAATGCTCCCCTTTCAACTAAGTTTTAGAATACTGGCAATATTTCATTTCCCTGTGAGGGTTATAAGGTAGGAGTATCAAGGTAAATAGTTTGAGTCATTTATCTGCTTTTCAGGGCTTGGTTCAAGTTTAACCAGAAAAGTTAAATTACTGTTTTTTCTAGTTGTCAGGAAGAGTCACAAAGAGAAATGTATTAGTTATAACTTTTGTCGACTGTGCAGTTACTGAATTCAAAAGACCAAGGCACATCAGCTTCAGGAAGTGATTTGGTTTAGTTGCATAAGGTCTCAGAAATCCAAGTTGATAGTGGAAAGGGAATAGTGAGAGCATAAAAGGGTTGAAATTATATATTTCAGAGGAATTTACATTAGTATGTGAGCAATACAATATCCCCATCATAGAGAGTAATAAAAAGTGAATGTCTCTCTGCTATTTCTTTTATGCCTCCCTTGAATATTTTAAAAGGCTTGAGGGAGGTTCAAATCCCATTATACCTAAATTAGAATCCTAGTCTAAGAAAAGAGGAAGAAAGTTTAGTTTTCAAAGTCATCAAGATATATAGAGTTCATGACAGGGGGAAAAAAGAGAACTCAGATTATACGTACTTGTATCTAAACAAAGGTGTTGTGTTTTTGTGTGATAGGCTAATGCATTTGAGTCTTGGAATGCTGCCGTTCTGTGGCTGCTGTTTCATTACGGCTGAGTAAGATGATTTGAGAAAAGGGCAGAGGCCAGGGAGTGGGTAATCAGAGACCAGGACATTAGTTAAAAGGGAAATGTTATTCAAAAGAAAAATCTTACAAGCTGAATATATATTTGAAAAACCTCTGGAAGACACAGCTACGAAATGACTTTCCTTTAAAGGTATCTAGATATGATCTAAAACCAGAATAATTCAGTAATAAAAGGCCATATTCATTTAATTTACTTTTAGAATTCAATAAAATAATTGTGCTTTGAAGATATGTAACTTCTTCTTGGTGGGTTTCCACGTATTAATTTTTGTATGCAAAATTATTGTTTTTTCCTAAAAGCAACTTTTCTTAAAAAATATTGTTTTTTTCTAGCAACATAATAATAATGTTGTTTTCAGACATGTAGAAAATCATGTGCATATCAGGGGAAACGAATACTTTTCAAATGCTGAGCAGGAATATATTAGTAGACATGTTCTAATGTGGTGAGTGTCTCCCTCTTCTAAAACTACATTTAAAAAAAAAATTCTATTGTAATACACAACTAGGAAGCCTTAGGATAATGTTTGCCACAGAACTGTCAGATGTGTATTTTCATCGTTAAAATATATCATCAGTTTAGAGTGTCTTATAAACAAAATATAACCATGTTGAAGCTCCTTCCTCATCCCTGAACTGACACACCAACATAGTGTTTCAAAAAGGTGGTTCTTAGCTCATTTGGTCTACTGTAACAAAAATATCACACATGGGTGGCTTATAAACAACAGAAATTTGTTGCTCAAAGTTCTGGAGGCTGGGAAGTCCAAGCTCACGGTGCCAACAGAGTCAGGGTCTGGTGAGGGCTCTCTCTCTGGTTCTTAAATAGATCCTTGCTGTGTCCCCATATGGTAGAATGAGCCAGCTATCTCTCTGGGGTCTCTTTTATAAGGGTACGGTTTCATTTATGAGGGCTCCACCGTCCTAACCTAATCACCTCCCAAAGGCTCCACCTTCTAATACCATCACATTGGGGACTGGGTTTCAATGTATGAATTTTTGGGAGACACAAACATTCAGACCATGGCAGATGGTCTGACCCTTTATCTTCCTCAACCCTCCTTCAGGTAAAGAAATAGATACATTTCTTCAGGGTTTTAGAACTTAAAAGTAGAATAAATTAGAGAAAGTGTTTCTAGCCTTGAGGGAATTGATGCAAAATAAAGTACTTTCTCCCTGTAGGAGGAGGAAATAGTAGGCCTGGGAATGAATTTGAGGTCTTTCCAATATTGGGAGAAGAAATGGGTTCCAGAAGCAGAGTCCAGGACGACACTTATACTTATCATTTAGGATTGGAGGGTGGGGGAAGGAGGCTGCTGGTGAAGGAGAGGGTCTACTGTGAGTTACTATCTTAATATACCTGGGGGAGTGATTCCTGAGAAAAAAAAATAGTATAAACCTGAGCTCCAGAGCAATGTAGAGCGTGGGAACAAAAGTATAGCATTCTCCATGAAATGTATTTATGTCGTTGGCCATTTTTTGGCACTAAGACAACCAAGATTCTTGAATAAGCCCTTGTTAGCAGACGAAAGGTAGTTCCTAAAACAAGCAAGATTGCATGTTCCTGCTACCTGGAAGCTGGCGATATAAAAGATCCTGACTGTGGTGTAGTGAAATACAGAAATGCAAAATGTCTCATACCCTATGTTTTGAAGTGTAAACAACTGAAGCTGTGTGAATGCAATAATGGTAAAGAAAAAGTCAAACAACACAGTTCTGCCTGTAATTTTTCTAGTGCTGTTAGCCTTTTTCTTTTTTCTTTTCTTTTATTTATTTTTTGGCCAATTTGTATTGTCAAAGTAAAAAATGCACTGGACAAAGTTAATCAGGCAATGAAGAGTTCATTCAAGGCTGTTGAAATAGGGGAGAGGCCATAACGCAATCTGGGCTCAACTCCTCTAAAACAAAAGGTGGATGATATTTTAAAAATGAGGGCGAGAAGGATCCACTAGTCATCTGTGTTTGTTAATTGGCTTTACCCAAAGGAAAAATAGACTTTCTTCATGATAGGAGGGAGTTTTACAACTAGGAGTAAGGTGCCCACCAACGTTAGGCTCCTACTTTCCCTTAGAGATTGGGAGATCAAGGCACTATCTCTATGATGATTATATTTCAAAAGGATGGCTCCTGGGTCCTGCAGAAACTTAGTCCAAGGTTGTAAAGCTTGTAAGAGTTTTTAAAAGATGTACATGTCAAAGGCTAGAAAGTTAAAAGTCCTCTATGGTAATTGCTCTAAGAAAAGGAAGGTGAGGAGCCTAAATAACCTATCTAATGTTAAGCTGAGAAGAACATTAAGGCCTTTTTGGTCAAGATGCAAAATTAAGTACCATAAGATTAAGAACATTTTGTGAATTTGACCATGTCAGTATAATTATCACTTTTTTCGTACTACTGTCAAATTCTGATTTTAAAGTTGTCTTTCATTCCCACTCTCAACATTTTGAAAAGAACTAAAATCAATAAAATGTCATTTTAAGAACAAATATAAAACATAGCCTTTATAAATCCTGAGGCCCAAGTAACCAAGGCTCTGCAGACATTTGTTCTTATTATAGCACAGTCCATTGCACAAATAAAAATAAATGCAATCACTTAATTGTGTCTCTTAAGGAACAATAGAGAAAATTCATTTCATTATTCATGTAATCGCTTCTCAAAGCCCCCTTTTCTCCTCAGTTCTCTTTCACAGAACTGGTCCAGGGCCCTTCAGTCACTGAATTCCACAAAACTCTTACACAAGCCCAAATCTGAGGGCATTTCTCTCTCTCTCTTCATCTTCCCCCCACTCTGCAAACCTCTCTCTCTCTCTTTTGCATCAAAGGGTGAATATCAGTTTTTTTAGATAAAGATCTGAATCTGTACAGGTCATATCCATTCAAGCCTCTTAAGTCTCTTTGCATCTCCTAGCACCTTAGACTAATCTGTAAAGTAAGATACGATTGTTATGTGGTCAATATCAAAATTTCTATTACAGTTGCTACTATTTTTAATCCTGTTTGGTAAGGATCAATTACATATGTTTCAAACTGAAATAAGCCAACTTGTTTTGTTTTCTAAGAAATAAGTGAGTATGTAAAGGCCATGTTAAAATGTTATTTTTTACAGCAACATAGAAGATATTATGAGGGTTTTTCTTTAATTTACTTCAGAGAATAAATATTGGAAGATACAGGCAGAAACTAACAAGAAAGAAAAGCAAATGGATAACCAACTACAATTGGAAAAATAAATGATTTATTTAAACTAAGTAAATTAGGAAAAATGATGGTCAGAGTGCCAGTCAGTGTCCACAAGAATTATGGTACTAGCTGGAAGGCTGGGTGAGGGTAGTGCCATAAACAGGGAAATAAGACACTAAAAAAGGAGCAAATTGTGTTACCTAAAATAGGTGAAAGTAACAAATATGATAAGCATTTAGAGAAAACATTTATTTTGACCTTTTCCAATCTCTACACCCCAGGGGACCTTTTTGTGAAGTATGTTTTGAAGGTAATTCACACTTTTCTGTACGTTTAAAACAACACAAAATGTTATTATGAAAGGTTTTGTTTGCATCTGTTACTTCCAAAAGGTTTGTTTTATTTTGATCATTACACACTTTTGTTCTGTTAGTCCTTTTAGCATGAAAGCATTAAAATAATTGATATCTTAACATGCAATTTATTAGTGCTATTGTCTGCATTAACTATATTTGCTAGTTTCAGTTTGCTTTTGATTTTTCAATATTTCCAAATATTGTATAGGCGACTTCAAGCAGTAGTTCCCACATTTTGAGCAGCAGTAGCCTTATCTGACAAGTTACTATCGATGCAAATTCTTACACTCAACTGTAGACTCACTGAATGAAAAACTCTGGGATGGGTAACATAACCTGAATTTTTAAGCCTTCCAGATGTTACGATGCCTGGTAAATTTGAGACATTTGGCTTATAATACTTACCTGCAAATACTGGCTCAAAGTCTTTAGCTGAATACATGGAGTCCTTTCACTCTTCTACCGGCCTGTAGAGCATTTTTTATTATGATATATTTGCATATGAGTTTATTCATTTGTGATGGACAATAAAATGACCACAATGTACAATAATATTAAAAATCTTAAATCAATATTTAAATTACATTTTATTTTGAGTGTTTCTAATGTTTTGTGGGTGCTGAATATTATATATATGAAAATATAATATTCCCAATAAATGAAAGAAAACTACTACTCTTTAGAGAAAGTTAACATGATAAACTAGGGGAATGAACTCAGAAAAAAATTAAAAATAACAATATATGTTAGTCATAAAGTATATAAGGAAATAGCAAAAAAAAAATCACAAGTTCCCAAATGATCTTTTAAAATAACTATTTAACAGAATGTCCTTCCCAGCAATCCATCCAAGATGTAAAAGAGATAATGATGCCATCTGCACATTGTGTCCAAAGCTGCAAGGAGGCACTGGGGCATCTGCTCTCTCCACCCACGATGTAACAAAATGGGATTCTGCCATCAGGACATCAGGGGAAGGCTCCATGTATTGGACATCTTTAAGAAATTAGGCGTTCTAATAAATTAATTTTTATATTAAAAAATTAGATACCAATAAATGATGTTAATCATTGTAAGAGGAAAATATTTAATATATTTTATGTTATTATATATTATAAATATAATTAAATATTTAATAAGTTATCTGTGCTCATATTCATTTCTTTAAGCAGAGAATCCTGAGTGAGGATATAGGGAAAGTTCTTGGTGTTCTTAAACATCAACTATGAAACTCCTCTTGATTTCTGTGATTCTTTTTGTGATGTCACAGTGAGTAAGATGATTTGCTCCTTTCCCTAAATGCCGTTGAACTGTAATAAAACTATTCTGGTCTGCCCATTGATCTCCAGGGGAGAAAATAAAACAAAAACACAAAAGTCTAGGAAAATGAGAGAATTGAGAAATATTTCAAATGTTCTCAAAGGAGTCAACTGATCAGGATGAAATAAGGAAAAAAAAAAAGAATTCTTACATAGCCCATTAAATATATGGAACCAGGTTATGAGGAGAAAGGATAAACAGATTGGTTATTGGTAGGTTCCTTTTGCGATATGTGTAGAGCATCCATGTGGAGATAACTAAGTGACCACTGAAAATATAGGTCTAGTTTAATGAGAACAGTTAGGACTGGCAACACAGGTTAGTACTCATTGGCATATCAGTTATAAATAACATTGATTTGTAGTTGGTATTATTTACCAATAACTTATTGAAAAGAAGACAACAGACACTAGAGCCCAATGAAACAGTAACATTTAAGAAGTGTGTAATTGAAGTTGACAGAATGAAAGAAAATAAATAAGTAGCAAAAGATTGGAATGGGAATGTCACGGGAACTAGGGGAGAATTAACTTCAAGGAGAGATTGATTTATTGCATTGATCCCAAAATGAAGTCAGGATTAGCAGAGAGTCTTGACTTTTGTAATCATTAGACTGGATGATTTTTGTTAGAGCAATTTAAACATTAGAGGTGAAAGATATGTTGTCATGAATTGAGAAGTAAATGGGAAATTAAAAATCAAAGCAATAAGTGCAGGTTTTTTGTTTTGTTTTGTTTTTAACTTTTAGGTTTGGGGGTACGTTTGAAGGTTTGTTACATAGGTAAATTCACATTACAGTGATTTGCTGTACATATTATTTCATTTGCCAGGTATTAAGTTCAGTCCTCAATAGTTATTTTTTCTGCTCCTCTCCCTCTCCTCACTCTCCACACTCAATTAGACCTCAGTGTCTGTTGTTCCCTTCTTTGTGTTCATATGTTTTTATTTAGCTCCAACTTATATGTGAGAACATGCAGTATTTGGTTTTCTGTTCCTGCATTAGTTTGCTAAGGATAATAGCCTCCAGCTCCATCCACGTTCCTAGGCCTCCATCCACACCCCTTTCCCCGGACCAGAGTACACATTATGTTGATGATAAAGGGAAAACAGCAAATTGGGTAATAGGTAGGAAAATCGGGCATTCTCTTTAGAATGGAGAGACAAATGTATGGCATGTTGACAAATACGGAGGCCTGGGTTTGGAAAACAGTAAGAGCATAGCTTTCTCAGAAGAGCAGGGACTGAACTCAGTATGGAAAAAAGAAAAGGGAGAGGGGGTCTTGGAAGTGAAAACATGTCGCAATTGGTTCAATTGAAGCATAGTATTAAGTGTGCTTTTTATACCAGTATAATAATTTCTAAATTTATATATACAGATAAACTTCAGACCCATTAATTTCAGACATTTAAATATAATACAAATGTGCTTTTAGCATAATGATAATTTTGAAACATCCAAAAAACTTAGAATGACAATATTAATGGTGACTAGGGCTATTTCTCCAAGTTAAAATGTTATACAAAACCTGGAACCTAAACCATAGTCTAAACAAAAAAAGGTCTATGAGCCAAGCAAGGCTAAATTTGATTTAGCCTATAATAGTTTGAAATCCAATTTTGGATAAATCCCTTACTCAAAGCACTTACAACAATTTAATTATGTTTTGCTTTTATCATTTCTACTTCACTATTGCATTTTTTCACAATTTGTTCCACATTACCTAAAAAGATTATTTTACTATTTTATTTATTTATTTATTTATTTATTTATTTATTTATTTATTTATTTTTGAGACGGAGTCTCGCTCTGCCGCCCAGGCTGGAGTGCAGTGGCCGGATCTCAGCTCACTGCAAGCTCCGCCTCCCGGGTTCATGCCATTCTCCTGCCTCAGCCTCCCGAGTAGCTGGGACTATAGGCGCCCGCCACCTCGCCCGGCTAGTTTTTTGTATTTTTAGTAGAGACGGGGTTTCACGGTGTTAGCCAGGATGGTCTCGATCTCCTGACCTCGTGATCCGCCCGTCTCGGCCTCCCAAAGTGCTGGGATTACAGGCTTGAGCCACCGCGCCCGGCCTATTTTACTATTTTATTTAAAACACATATGTGAATTTACTAATTATTAAAAACCTCACATGCAGTATTTTATAAATGTCAGAACATTATTACAATGGACAAAGTTTTGGAAAAAAAAGTGTTCCATTTATGAAAACTTTCAAAGTCTATATTATTTATATCACAGTTGTATCATGTTTACACATTCCCACATATGTATATTTACAAAGATAAGACTTTTTGTATGACTCTTTTTTCACACGTATGCAGAAACAAGCAAGAAATTAATATACTCTATAGTAATAATAGGTGTATATTAATATAGGTATAGATAATCATTTCATGTTGTGGTACTGTCTTGGTCTATTCAGGTTGCTACACAAAAACCTTAAACTGGATGGCTTGTAAACAACAGAAATTTATTTCTCATATTTCTGGAGGAAGGGAAGTCCAAGATCAAGAGGCTAGCAGATTCATATCTGGTGGGGACCCATTTTCTAGTTCACAGATAGCCAGCTGTCTTCTTACTGTGTCCTCATGATGAAAAGGTCAAATGAGCTCCCTCTGGCCTCTTTGATGAGAATATTACTCCTATTCATTAGAGCAAAGCCCTTAGGACCTAATCATTTTGTAAAAGTCCCACCTCCCAATTAAACCCAGCCATGAAGGTTAAGATTTCAACATTTGAATTTGGGGGGGCGGGGGTGGGGAGGTGGACATAAACATTCAGCCCATTGCAGTATTTTTTAACTGTTTTTGGCCAAATATTCCACTTCACCTCTTTCCAGACATATATTGGGAGACACGACTGGCTGGATTTCCTAGGCCAAATAAGAATTGCTAAGCCTTGCTGGGGAAGGTGACTGCATCCACCTTTAAACAAGGAGCTTGTAACTCAGCTCACACCTGACCAATCGGATAGTAAAGAGGGCTCAATAAAACATCAATTAGGCTAAAAACAGTAGGTAAAGAAATAGTCAAATCATCTATCATTTGAGAGCACAGGGGAAGGGACAATGATTGGGATATAAACCCCAGGCATTCGAGCCGGGAATGGGCAACCCCCTTTGAATCTCCTCCCATTGTGTAGGAGCTCTGTTTTCATTCTATTAAATCATGCAACTGCACGCTCTTCCGGTCTGTGTTTGTTCTGACTGGAGCGGAGTTATCACTGGCAGTCCACCACTGCTGATCACCACCGTAGCAGACCCACCGCTTACTTCCGCCCCTCTGGATCCCTCAGGGTGTCTGCTGCGCTTCTGATCCAGGGAGGCGCCCATTGCCACTCCCGATTGGGCTAGAGGCTCGCCATTGTTCCTGCCATGACTAAGTGCCCCCGTTAGTCCTAATGGAGCTGAACACTAGTACACTAGTTGCTGGGTTCGACGGTTCTCTTTCATGACGTATGGCTTCTAATAGAGCTATAACACTCACTGCATGGCCCAAGGTTCCATTCCTTGGAATCCGTGAGGCCAGGAAGTGCAGGTCAGAGAAAAAGGCTTGCCACCATCTTGGGAGCTCTGGGAGCAAAGGCCAGCTGGTAACAGTATGACTATACATCTAGTTTCCTTCTGTTTGGTTGAAGAAACATCAACGTTTTTCACTAACGAAGTTGGCTGGAAGTAATGTGTTCCTCTGTGGGAAGAGCAATTAAATACTCATGAGAGAATTTACAGGCTCACTTTTTTTGCTGATATGGACATTGACAGTGCACCATCAGCCAGGTCCAAAGGGAGGACAATGATCCTAAGAATGTAGCTCTGGTGAACCTGTGATAGCTTTGTCTTATAAGCAAGAAATAAGCTTTTGTTACTTTAAGCCTCTGAGATTTGGGGATTATTTTTTTCAAACAGCATAAGTTAGTCTACCTTGACCAATTCACTTATCAACGTTTTGAAAAAGTTGCTAACTGATCAATTAATGGTGTTACCATATGAAGTGGTATCCAATTAAAGTTTTCCTCACTCAGACTTTCTTGAGACTTAATGAGAATGAAAAGTGAGCAATTTTCCCTTATTACCAATGGTATATTCTGTCAGAATATGGCTTTTTTGTTTTATAAGTATATATAATTACTCTTGTCAGTGGATTTTGAATTTTTAGCACAATTGTTACCAAAATAACTAGTAACATTGGGAAGTCTAGTTCTGTTATTTCTTAGGAAAATCATCAATTCGCCAAGCTCTGATTGACTCTTATAGATTTCTTAAAATCTAGTTATCTTCAATAAAAAGCTATTTTCTTGAATCCATTCTTATTCAAAGATCTGCAACTTTGTGTAATTTCTGACCAGAATAGGTACAGATACTTGGTAGTTGTGTGTTTATACAAACAGTCTAGGCTCCTTTCAGAAAAGGTCTAGAGCTGTAATTCTCAACATGGGGTGGAGGTATATCAGAAGGATCTCAAGTCAGAATTCCTTGAGTTCTAGTCCAAATACATTATTTGCTAACTGCGTGATCTTGGGAAATTACTTAACCTTATTAACACAAAATCATTCTCATTTATAAAACAAAAATAAGAGTAGGAGTTATCTCAATATATTATTTAATTAATACTAGAAAGCATTTGAAGAGTTGTGTGTTCACTGTGAGTTTAATAAAGGCATTTGAGAATAACATTTGCTGGATTCAATGCATATCTGATTTCTGTCCCACAGGACCATAAATGATAACCTTGGGGTTATTTTTGTCTTCAGAACAGAAGGTATTTGCATCTCTCCTGGACAAAAGTCTATAAGCAAACTAAATCTGGGACTTCTAACTGATAATCTTAATAGCTGCAAATACCTTAACTCAGTCTGTCATGATGTTGTCTAATGGGCAGCTATCACTCCTATTGCTCTGATCCTGCCATTTCAACCTTTTACAGCCAATTTCCAGCCAACTGTATATTTATCTATGAGCTTGAGGACTTTCAGAAACTACTTTCATGCAAAGCAGAACAGAAATTCTGGGGAATTGTCACCCTTCCCCTTCTCATCCTCCCAATCCAGGATGCAGCCTCTAACAATTACTGATGGCAGTTTGGGTATACATACCTTAGCTTGTTTAGCCCATCAGGTGGGATAATTCTGAAGTGTGTGTTTTTTTATGGTTGATCAGCGTTTCCTAGGGGAATAACCTCTAAGCACCCACTTTAATAGCTGATTTAATTTCATTTTCTACATTTTATTTCATCTACCAACTTACTCAACTTTAGGTGTGTTTTGTATCTCCTAAAAAACTACTTATACTAAAACTTTTTGCTCAAGGTCTGCTTCTGGAGAATCCCAACTAAGGTATTCCTGTCTTGGAAAGGCTCCTAGGACCTACCACATTCTCCATCAATCTGTCAAGCCTGTAGGGTTAGTTGACTAAATATGTGTCTGAATTAAGCCTGTTATTCAAGAATAATTGCTAATGCTCCCCTAACTCACTCTCAAAATAACAGGTATGGGAAAATCCTCTTTCTCCACCTCCCACCAACCCAGTCAATAAAGTTGTATCTCTTATTAGACACCATCTTAAAACATAGCAGCATTTATTTTTTTTTCTATGATACTTGTTTTTCTCTGTATATTTGATTGTAATATCTGCAAAGATCTTGTCTATGGTGCTCATCATTGTATGAAACCTACAATACCTCATAACATAATAGGTAATTGACAAACACTACTTGAATGTTGTTCATAAAATAGAGAATATTGAAGCAAACATAAAAGTGATGCTGTTAACTTTTCAAAGAGATGAAGACAAAAATAGACAAGTTTCCATCACATGTATTTTTTTTTGGTAAAATAAAAAGTAGAAATATTATAAATTTACATATTTTTAGGTGTCAACTCATAAAACAGTTAAGAAACAATGCTATGTTCAATTTTAAATTCCATCATCTACTTTTATTTTGATGTATACATTCACTGTACTATTCATTATGGACCATATTATATTATTAAATAATGTAAGAGCTGTATGATAGAGACCAATAAGCCAATTTATTTGACAATAATCCTGTTTTAAATAATTGCTCATCCATAACTTGTTATTATATACATAGAAAAATTATCAATAAGCAGTCATATTTGTTCAGAACAGGTTATGTGAGGCATTTTTAGAATTGTATTGATGACCATTTTAAGGTATACGACATGCGGTTATAAGACACATATATATAGCAAAATAAACATTTTCTTTATTGATACGTCTATTTTCCTTTTTTTTCTAATTACTATGTGAATTACTGTGAATAGTCAAAAGGGCTAAAAGGATAGAACTTAATATGACTCAAATATATAATATGCATTAGATCTTTTTTATAAAATATTAATAAATTTAGACACTTTTTAGGCATTGAAGATTGATATCATAACATTATTAGACCTTGAGCAGAAAAGGATTCAAAAGCATATTTTAAAAATATGAAACCTACTTATTTTATCAAAATAAAAAATATTTCACAGTAAAATCAATCATCTCTCTTAATGCAGTTCAGCAAGGTCATTTCTTGTAGGTATTAATGTAACAGAAAAGCATTTAGCTCAAAACATTTCTGGCAGGTCTAAAGATGTTTGAATTTTGTAGCTGTCCTTGATCATCTTTCTTGGAGTAGGGGGTGAGGAGGAAGAGGGCTGCAGGTGAGCATTGATTAAATGAATGATAAGTTTTTTGATGGATCGATTTTTTTCACGTTTTTAATCTAGAAGGTAAAACTTTCTATCACAGTTTAAGCTAAAAATTATGGCTGAGATAATAGAGGTCTGATTCCAGTGCAAGTTAAAGAGGAAAAAGTTGCTGCTCAAATGTCAAGACATCTTGTGGTCCAGGATGATTAAAACTAAACTGTTTGCTATATGAATCCCAAGGTGCAGCTAGATCTCAGCTTTGGTGACATTTAGCCAGTGACTTTTCATAGCTTGTTAATAATGTATAGCTGTCCCTATATAAATTTGCAGTGACAGAAGTGACCATTTGGAATAGAGCAGTTAATGAGATTTATTCTTGACAGAAAATGCAGATTTGAAAATATTTCTAAAAAATCAAGATTGATGTCAAAAGAAAACATGTATTTAAAAGACAATAGCATCATAACATTTTTCAGGTGTTTTAACTAAAATCACAGAACTTTGTCAAGCAACGTTTGTTCTATTTTTAATCATTCCATACAGCGCAAGCCACAGCTCCCTTTGCAACTTGGTTCTACTTATCCTGCCAAATCGGAAAACTTCACCTTACAAATCACTTCCTCAGAGGGCATTTTCTCACCTTTGACTTGGTTAGTCCTATGTAATTCATGTTTCCCATTGTAAGACTAACCATATATTTTTGTAGTTGCTTGTTTGATGCCTGTCTTCCCCATTAGACAACACTAGCGTATTTCTTAGCCAATTTTTGGATTTCAATGAATCCTAAAATGATTATTGAATGGTCAAATCAACACTAGCAAGTAGAGATATGCATATTCTTTGCAAAAGTAAGAGCTATCATTAATTTATTAGACAATGAATTGGAAGTTTTATAAGAAAAATTCAGTGCATGGTCTATTAATATTAATCCCCCATTAGTTATTTTGCTCTAGTAGAAACAGAAAACTGCTGTTTCCAATAACGTCTGTTTCTAATATTTCAATTTAAAACCTGATAGATATACAAATAATGCATAAACTATAAAATGTCTTAAGGTAAATATGAAGAGACTGAAGGCAGAAAAAGAAATAAAGGAAGGGAAATGTTTTTCAAGTTAGCAATTCATCTTGATTTAACATCTTTATGAATATAAATAATTCCAACGTTTGCTTATTTGAAGAGGGTTGTCTACTTTTTGTGATTATCAAGTTTATTTGGCTATGGACACAACACACATTATGAAAACTTCAAAAATTTAGAGGAGGCTAGGTGTGGTGGCTCATTCCTGTAATCCAAGTACTCTGGGAGGCAGAGGCGGGGTGATCACTTAAACCTATGCGTTTGAGATCAGCCTCAGCAACATAGCAAGACCTCATGTCTACCAAAGAAAAAAAAAAAAAGTTAGCTGGACATGGTGGTATGAGCCTGTGGTTTCAGCTACTCAGGGGGTTGAAGCAGGAGGATTGCTTGAGCCCAAAAGGTTGAGGCTGCAGTGAGCCGCGGTCACGCCACTGCCTTCCAGCCTGGGGAACAAGACCCAGTCTCAAAAAAATTAAAAATTAAGATGAGCACAAATATATAGAACAAATTGATGAACCAAAACATGGGAAATTGCCATGTTTATAGGTTAAATGTGTCCAGATATTAAAAATTGCATACTAACCCACCTAAATATATTCCCAATAACTGAGCTAGTCACTGTTAAATTTTGTTGCAATTCCATCTACATGAGCATAGAAGTATCTGTATTACTTTCCTGGCTGCCATAACAAACTTATCACAAAATGGGAGGTTTAAACAAAATAAATGTATTGTTTCACACTTCGGTGCTAGTCTGAAATCAAGGTGTTATCAGGGTTGATTTTTTGCTGGGAACTGTAAGGGAAAGCTCCTTTCCTCTCTAGTAGCTTCTGGGAGCATCAGGAATTCCTTGGCTTGATGGTGGTTTCCCTGTGTCCAGATAGTCTTCCCTTGGTTCATTTCTCTCTGTTTAGCCCAATTTTCTGATTTTAATAGGGACACCAGTCAGACTGGATTAGAGTCCACTCTAATAACTCCATCTTACCTTCATCAGCGAAGATTCCATTTCTAAATAACCTTACGTACAGGGGTACTGAGAATTAGGACTTCAAATATCCTTTTTTGAGAGATAGAATCCAACCCCTAATGAATAATATGCAATGTGAAACTGTACGAATGTATGTAAGATGCACAAACACACACATGTATGTACACACACACGGAATTTTATGCAAAGTTCTTACCAAGGTTGTAAGCAAGCTTTGCAAATATGAGAGTTAATTGCTATGTGTAGTATGTCCTATTTTGTTTACCTGTTCTTTATTGCTACATGTGGAGGAGGTTTCCATTTACTTGCTGTCATAAATGATGATTTCATGAATATGGTATTAGTTTCATATTGCTGCATAACAAATTATCACTGATTTAGAAGTATGAAACAACACAAATTTATTTTCTCACAGTATTTATGGACTAGAAGTTCAGGCATGGCATGACTGCTTCCCTGTCCAGAGTCTCACTGGGCTAAAATCAGAGTGTTTGCTGGGGTTGTAGTTTTTCTCTAGGCCTTAGGGTTTCCTTCCAAGCTCAATGGATGGTGGCATCATTAATTTCCTTGTGGTTATAGGACGGAGGTTTCCATTTTTCTGTCAGGTAGAAAATACTTTCAGGTCCTAGATATATCGTTAGGTCCTTGCCCCCTTGTTCACAACACAAATTATTGCTTCCTTCCTGGCTGGCCAGAATGAATCTTTCTGCCCCTTTCTGCCCCATCAGAGAAAATGCTCTGTTTTTAATAAGCTCACCTGATTAGGTTAAGGCCCAACCCCAGATAATTTCCCTATTGCCATATAACTTGATCACAACGTGACATTTCATAATGTTAGTAGGCTTCACCTATACTTAAGAGAAAATTATATACATGACTGTGGGTCACCTTAGAATTCTGCCTACTAAAAATCATCTCATTAGTTCATCTTCATGTGTTTGAGAATAACTCTACTAAAATAAGTTCTTGGCAGGGAAATTGCTCCCTCAAAGTAAATGCAAATTTTTGTAAACTTTTAAAACCTGTTGTTAAAGTCTGATTTTCACTCCCACCAGTACACTTGGAGAGCCTGTAGGCCACTGAATGCCAATTAACAGAACTTTATATCAACATTAAACAATAACAGCAAAATATTTTGATAAGCGATATGACAAAGTGGTATCTTATTTTATGTAACTGTAGATTATTAAAATTATAAATAAATGAAAACATTGAATTAGGTTTATTGTTCACTAATATGTCTTTCTTTATGTTCATATTCATTTTGTTCTAATTTTCCATTCTCAGTGAGAGGTAGAATCTCTTATAACAATATTGAAATTTTCTCTGATATGTATTTTGTGAATTTTTTTTCTTTTTTTCAGATGGAGTCTTGCTCTGTTGCCAGACTGGTGTGCAGTGGCACAGTCTCGGCTCACTGCACCCTCTGCCTCCCGGGTTCAAGTGATTCTCCTGCCTCAGCCTCGAGAGTAGCTGGGATTACAGGCTACCACGCCCGGCTAATTTTTGTATTTTTAGTAGACATGGGGATTCACCATGTTGACCAGGATGATCTTGATTTCTTGACCTTGTGATCTGTTCACCTTATCCTCCCAAAGTGCTGGGATTACAGGAGTGAGCCACCACGCCTGGCTTTTATGAATATTTTTAAAAGTTTGTTTTTTGCCTTGCATTTTTCCTTCCTCATTTATTTTACTTTGTTATTTTTCATATTCTCTCTCTCCCTCTCTCTCCCTGATTATTCACATAAATCTACTCTCTAATCTAATGGCTTATCTTTAGATACTTTGGAAAAAGCATAATTTTTGAATTTCACATATATAGAGATACATTCGCAATATGAGGGATTCAAGTACTATAGAACTATAGACTATAATATTTCTTAAAGTAACATCTTTCCCCTGGCAACTATTTAGTCTTTTTTCCAGAATAATTATAATTAACAGAGTGATATATAAGCATTCTATCCTTTCTGTAAGCATTTATCTATCTATAATATTCATGTGGCCTTTCTTTTTAAGTTAGAAAGACATTGAAACCAATTTTTAAGTTATTGGCTTTTTTAGTTAACCATATCTTGGAGGATCTGTCTACACAAATAGTTAAATTGGCCCCTTTATGATAGCAATATAATATTTCATAATACAGGTAAATCGTAACTCATTAAAGAGTTATTATCAGGCAATAAGGTTGTATTTATTCTTATATCAGTCAAACAATAAATGTGAAGATATGTTTTTATATTTTATTATTTTTAATATATTGCAGTGGTCTTTTTGTTTGTAATTTCTTGACTATTTTCAAAACTATATTTATAATTTATTTAGTGGGTAAATGTGCTTACCTGAATTATTTTATTATCAGGTTACTCTAGGTTTGTAGGTAGGTGTGAAAAACCTTTTTACTCTGTTCTGAGACAGTTTATACAACATGAATTTACATATTTCTTAAAATTTTTGTAGAACACATGATACTAGAGTTCAGGCCTGATGATTGTAGGAGTCAAAATTTGTACTATCTTCTATGACAATCTGTGCTTCCCAATTTTCTACCTTTCCCCAAAACGACATTGAAAGCTTATATTTTCTTTGAAAAAGCATTCACTTAGTATAGGTTTACAAGCATGCTGCTGTATAAAGTTACATTCTCCTATGAATCTTTCATTTGATCCACATTTTCACCAGTTCATCTTTCATGTAATTAATGTTATTTATTTATTTATGGGGTTTCTCTTTGTTTTTAGTCATACTGGTTAAAAGTTTTCTACTCATTGATCAAGGGATAAATGCAACAACTAAAAATCTTGTTTTTTTTAAGTATTTTTAAATTACTGTTTTATATCTATCACAGGCGTTATCACTTTTATTAATGTAATTGTAATTCTTATTTATTTTATTCATTTTGTAGCTACTTATGTTAAATATTTAGTTTTCTTAATTTTTAATATTTTCTAATATATGCATTAAAAATTTTGAATTTTTTCTGAGAATGTTTGATTAAACCAGAATTTTTGCTATGTAGTAGTTGCATGGCTATATATCTATATATATAGATTATGATTTAAATTTATATTTTCTCTTTAACTCATTAACAGCATTTTCTAAAATTCCCAATGAAAATATTTCTGTTAGCTGTGAAATTTTGTTAAATATCAAATTGTATTAAAGTTTGATTTTAAAAATTGTTCTAAATGATTTATGATTTGGGGAAATTATTAAAATTTCTTTGAGACTTAAAAACTGGTTTAATTTCTGTGAGTAGTCCACAGTACCCTCACAAAATGCATTATATGTTTCCTTGGCCCATGATTCTAGATATATACTTATCAGATCAAATTTCTTAATCATGTATTATAAACATGTTAAAAGTCCTAATTTTTTGTTCACTGTTCTATCACTTTTTGAAAGAAAGATCCTCAGATTTGTCTCTTGGACAATGATTTATCATATCTTTGAGATATTTGTCAGATGAATTTGTGATAGTAAAATAGAAAACAAAGCAAACAAAAATGAGAAGCAATTATGAATTCTATAAAATGAAAGCAGTTGGCTGGGCGCAGTGACTCACACCTGTAATCCTAGTACTTTGGGAGGCCGAGGCAGGTGAATCATGAGGTCAGGAGTTGAAGACCAGCCTGGTCAACATTGTGAAACCCCGTTTCCACTAAAGTCTCTAATACTAGCCAGGCGTACTGGTGGGCGCCTGTAGTCCCAGCTACTCAGGAGGCTGGGGCAGGAGAATTGCTTGAACCCCGAGAGGCAGAGGCAGTTGTATAAATATATGGAATCCTAATATTATATGTGAACCATATTATTAAAGTTACAAATATGGATTTAACAAATATGATTATAACTCAAAAATAAAATTATAGTGGCAAAATCTGAAAGGTTGAGTGTGTTGGGTGGAAAAGTTTTATGATGGTAAAGTGTCTTTTTTCATTAAATTTTATTATAATTTCAAACAACAGGAAAATTACAGTAAGAGCAAAAAAAATGCTTGTATATTCTTCATTTGGACTCATCAATTCTTAACTGTTAGATCTGCTAAATCATTCTTTTTTATTTTCCTCTCTTTCTGTGTACATAAGATAATGCAAAATATACACACATACACAAATGCATGCAAATTTTTCCTGAACCGTGAGAGAAAATGTGCAGACATTCAGAGCCTTACCCATAAATAATTCAGCATTTCCTAAGAATATTCAATTATATAACCTTGGTAAATTATAAAAATTAAGTTATTAAACTCCATATAAAACTATTTGCTAATCCACAAGCTTTACTGAAATTTCATAATTTATCTCAATAAAATTATTTTTAGCTTTTCTTCCATTTCCACTTTTCCCCCTCCAGAATCTATTCCTAAATTATAGTTAGTAGTTGTATCTTCTGAATGGTTCAACAGTCTTTCTTTTATGACATTTACTTTTTGATGACTATAAATCGTTTACCTTGTAGATTTTGCCTCAATTTTGGTTTATCTGATGTTTCCACATGATTTGCCTCAGATTATGCACTCTTAGAAGTACTGTGTTAATTATCTATCAGTTTTTTAAGTGCCGTTAAGCCATTGTACTTTAACCTATAGATTGTAGTGGTTTTAGAACATATTCCCAAATTATATGATATTTCTCTTACCAAGAAGTTATGTCTATGACACTCTCAAACACAGACAGAATTTTATGATCATCTCAACGAATAGAGACAGGAATAATAGAGTAGAAATGTTGCTTTCATGGGCAGGTTGGAAAAAAGCTTATAGCTTCCGCCGGTTTCTATTGATATTCTTTTTCTGGGAGTCTATGGCTGTCACATAAGCAGTGTGGTTACCTTGGGGCCATGATAAAGAGAAACTAGTAAGACCAGGGAGAGGGCAAGGAGCTCAGCTGTTTCCACCCCTAGATTTTAGTCTTTTCAGTCCAAATACCAGGTAGGTGAGATAACATCAGTGCCAGCCATCATAAGGCTATGAGTGTATGAGAGACCACACCACTTAGCTGGATCCGGTGAGCACAAGATTTGTATGCAAAATACATGATTAATTAATCAACCATTTAAGCATAACTGGCTGTACAATGGTTATAATTGCCCTGTAATTCACAGGGCGATTGGCATGGCCACATCAATTATTAGTAGGCAAATGTCAGGAAATTAGATATTTTTTCTACAGAAGCATGTTTTTTTCCTTAAAACCATTTATTTATTCATGAAGGCACTCATGCATTCTATAAACCCTTATAACCACCAACTGGAGGTTAAATTTTAAGAAATATGTAAATTCATGTATATAAACTGTCTCAGAACATAGAAAAAAGGTGTTTTTCACATGTACTTACAAACCTCGAGTAACCTGATAATAAAATAATTCAGGTAAGCACATTTACCCACTAAACAAATTATAAACATAGCTTTGAAAATCGTCAGGAAATCAGAAACAGAAAGACCACAGCAATATATTAAAATTAATAAAATATAAAAAGGTATCTTCACATTTATTGTTTGACTAATAGAAGAATAAATACAACCTTATTGTCTGATAATAACTCTTTAATGAGTTATGATTTACCTATATTATGAAATATTATATTGTTATCATAAAGGAGCCAATTTACTTGTGTAGACAGATCCCCCAAGATATGGTTAACTAAAAAAGCCAGTAACCTAAAAACTGGTTTCAATGTCTTTCTAACTTAAAAAAAAAGGCCACATGAATATTATAGATAGATAAATGCTTACAGAAAGTATAGAATGCTTACATATCACTCTGTTAATTGTAATTATTCTGGAAAAAAGACTAAATAGTTGCCAGGGGAATATTTTTAAAGGATTGCACAAATGAAAAATGTCAGCCATAATCTTGCCACAAAGTGATAATCATTGGTATAGTGATATAAAGCATCTTTCCTTTGTAATAATGTATACATACAGAAAATCTGTACGTAGCTATTTATTTAATAGTTTATAAAGTTGTAGAGTAGTTTGGATGGACATAATGAACAATTCCAAAACAAAGTTACCTGTATTAAGATAATTCTATCTTGTAGAGTTTAAACAACCTCTAGAAATTCAGTATTGCTGGCTCTGTCTCTCTTACTATGTGTGTGTGTTTATTTAAAAACTTCTTTTCATATGAGATTATGTTCTTTTTTGCATGAATTTTGACCTTTCTCAGTATTACTGTTGTTTGCAATCATTTTTGTTTAGAAATTATTTTGTCATGGTGTACTTTACTAAAATTTGGTAAATAAAAATAGGCATGATATCAAGAATTTTCAAGTGATGTAGTTTAAATTTTTATATGAAATGTTTTTGGACTTACAATTACTTCAGTACTTAATTATGTAAATATTACTTCTTGAAGTAGACTATGTCTCACAGTTACCCGGTAAGTGATTTCTTTTTTAAGTTGAAAAATCAGGAAAAAAATCAACTTTACTTCTTTATTAGCATAGTCTTTGATGTTCCATTCACTACTCTTTCTTCACCTTTATTAAAATGCCTTACAAATATTTGTCATAACTGTCACAAATAAGTATAAACTAGGCAACACTCCAAGAGCTCATCACATGTTAATAGCATTATTACGCTTACGAGCAATAATGCAACTCAGCATTTATAAAGAATTTTCTTATAGATATCTCAAGCTTCATAAATATCTGAAAGCAGACAATCATGTGCTTATAATATGAGAATAATTGGGAAAAGAATATTAAATATCTCTTTAAATTACCATTATATGAGTCAGAATCATATGTCTAGGGAAATGAAATCTTCATAATGAATCCAGTGTATGATTCACTTTTGATTTTTTTCCCTTTCTCATGCATTTCACCAAAGTTGATCATGTATATTTGTTATTCTTCATTGACAGCCCATCCACAACTCAAAATAGATTTTAGGGTTATAAATACGATAGATGTCTCTACACCTCAGCTGAAGTATCAGGGCAGAACTGATGCTTCCACAACTAGGTTGGAAAATGCCTTGTCGCCCCTGCCGGTTTCTCCTGATTCTCTTTTTTCTGGGAGTCTATGGCTGTTACACAAGAAGTGCAGTTACCTTGAGAATTTGGGATCCCCAAATGATTATTACTTCCTAGGATAGTTTTTAAATATTAATATTTCAAACTTGTTAACTATAACTCTCTAATATTTTAACACATTGTCTATTTTAGCAGAAACATTAAAAGATTTAAAAATATACTTTTGTGATAAGAATAGCAAGCTGTATTTATTTTAGAGTATTTAAGCAAATGAAGATAGATTAACCTTAGTCATCTCAACAGTATGCCTTTTGCACTATTAATAATGGAAATTTAATTATTCAGTAGCAACAATCACAGCAATAAAAGAGAACTAAAAAAGGGAATTAAAAAATCACTAGTATTTAAATACTCTTATTTTTGACAGCATTCTAATAAGTTTATTTTTTCATTTATTATTACACTTATTGTTTGCATTCATCTTTAAAAAGACCTATGATTTTGGTTCTAATGTAGTACTAATATTGTAGATGAAAAAGCTTATGGATATTTATAGATGAAAAGCATCTGTCATTTACCAAGGTGACATATCTAATTATCAGTGATCTTACTCATCTCCATGCCATCTAATGTCAAGAACTTTAAAACTGACTCTTAATATTTCACACTCTTACTATTGCATATTGCTGTTTCTTGGTTTCTGTTAAATTAGAAAATGGTCTTCTGGTGAATTTCCCATGAAGTCAATTTCAGATCCATGATTACATACAGGACCGATGTTCCCAGAGAGGATTCAGTATTGTAATTTGTCTAAAATCATTCTACTTTAAGTTGTTTAAGCACCTCATTGAAATCTTTTTTTTTTTTTTTTTTTTTTTTTTTTTTTTTTTTTTTATTATACTTTAAGTTCTAGGGTACATGTGCATGACGTTTATATCATGTATAACTCCCCAATGCAATCCCTCCCTCCTCCCCCCTCCCCATGATAGGCCCCAGTGTGTGATGTTCCCCTTCCCGAGTCCAAGTGATCTCATTGTTCAGTTCCCACCTATGAGTGAGAACATGCGGTGTTTGGTTTTCTCTTCTTGTGATAGTTTGCTAAGAATGATGGTTTCCAGCTGCATCCATGTCCCTACAAAGGATGCAAACTCATCCTTTTTTATGGCTGCATAGTATTCCATGGTGTATATGTGCCACATTTTCTTAATCCAGTCTGTCACAGATGGACATTTGGGTTGATTCCAAGTCTTTGCTATTGTGAATAGTGCCGCCATAAACATACGTGTGCATGTGTCTTTGTAGTAGAGTAATTTATAATCCTTTGGGTATATACCCAGTAGTGGGATGGCTGGGTCATATGGTACATCTAGTTCTAGATCCTTGAGGAATCGCCATACTGTTTTCCATAATGGTTGAACTAGTTTACAATCCCACCAACAGTGTAAAAGTGTTCCTATTTCTCCACATCCTCTCCAACACCTGTTGTTTCCTGACTTCTTAATGATTGCCATTCTAACTGGTGTGAGATGGTATCTCATTGTAGTTTTGATTTGCATTTCTCTGATGGCGAGTGATGATGAGCATTTTTTCATGTGTCTGTTGGCTGTATGGATGTCTTCTTTTGAGAAATGTCTGTTCATATCCTTTCCCCACTTTTTGATGGGGTTGTTTGTTTTTTTCTTGTATATTTGTTTGAGTTCTTTGTAGATTCTGGATATTAGCCCTTTGTCAGATGAGTAGGTTGCAAAAATTTTTTCCCATTCTGTAGGTTGCCTGTTCACTCTGATGGTAGTTTCTTTAGCTGTGCAAAAGCTCTTTAGTTTAATTAGATCCCATGTGTCAATTTTTGCTTTTGCTGCCATTGCTTTTGGTGTTTTAGACATGAAGTCCTTGCCCATGCCTATGTCCTGAATGGTACTACCTAGATTTTCTTCTAGGGTTTTTATGGTATTAGGTCTAACATTTAAGTCTCTAATCCATCTTGAATTAATTTTCGTATAAGGGGTAAGGAAAGGATCCAGTTTCAGCTTTCTACTTATGGCTAGCCAATTTTCCCAGCACCATTTATTAAATAGGGAATCCTTTCCCCATTTCTTGTTTCTCTCAGGTTTGTCAAAGATCAGATGGCTGTAGATGTGTGGTATTATTTCTGAGGACTCTGTTCTGTTCCATTGGTCTATATCTCTGTTGTGGTACCAGTACCATGCTGTTTTGGTTACTGTAGCCTTGTAGTATAGTTTGAAGTCAGGTAGCGTGACGCCTCCAGCTTTGTCCTTTTGACTTAGGATTGTCTTGGCAATGCGGGCTCTTTTTTGGTTCCATATGAACTTTAAAGCCGTTTTTTCCAATTCTGTGAAGAAAGTCATTGGTAGCTTGATGGGGATGGCATTGAATCTATAAATCACCTTGGGCAGTATGGCCATTTTCACGATATTGATTCTTCCTATCCATGAGCATGGTATGTTCTTCCATTTGTTTGTGTCCTCTTTGATTTCACTGAGCAGTGGTTTGTAGTTCTCCTTGAAGAGGTCCTTTACATCCCTTGTAAGCTGGATTCCTAGGTATTTTATTCTCTTTGAAGCAATTGTGAATGGAAGTTCATTCCTGATTTGGCTCTCTGCTTGTCTGTTACTGGTGTATAAGAATGCTTGTGATTTTTGCACATTAATTTTGTATCCTGAGACTTTGCTGAAGTTGCTTATGCTTCTGTTTTGTTGATTCAAACACACGACTGCTCCAGTGTCTGATTTTCAATGTTTCATTGCTCAGATAATGATGTGTTCATTTCAATCTCCCAATTGCTTAGTGTTCAGCCTGGATTTTAGCAGTGAGGTATATCTAAAACTTTCTATTAGTCTGGTGACAAAGAGAAATGGTAAACTATTTAGTTTTCCAAAGAAATTTAGGCCGGGCGCGGTGGCTCAAGCCTGTAATCCCAGCACTTTGGGAGGCCGAGACGGGCGGATCACGAGGTCAGGAGATCGAGACCATCCTGGCTAATACGGTGAAACCCTGTCTCTACTTCAAAATACAAAAAACTAGCCGGGCGACGAGGCGGGCGCCTATAGTCCCAGCTACTCGGGAGGCTGAGGCAGGAGAATGGCGTAAACCCGGGAGGTGGAGCTTGCAGTGAGCTGAGATCCGGCCACTGCACTCCAGCCTGGGTGGCAGAGCAAGACTCCGTCTCAAAAAAAAAAAAAAAAAAAAAAAAAAAAAAGAAATTTAGCTACTTCTTAAAGGCTAGTTGATGTAAACTAATATTCTGATAAATGAATTGGTAAGTGATTATTTCTAGTTGTTTACTCACTAAACGTGATTAGAGATTTAAAAAAAATAAAATTTTACACAGAAAATAACTACTAATAAAAGAGTTCAGGAAGCTGACATGCTGATGCTGCATCTTGTAGGCTCATATAGAAATTTCTCTCATCCAGTAAATGTGCATCTTTTTTATTCAGAGCTGTCTGGCACAAGTAAATGATTGCACTAACTCTGAGAATATGACATGAGCTATAGTTAGCAATTGCAAGGTAAGAGAACCCAGACCATTATTTTAGCTGCATTAAAATATACATTTATATCAATTCAGGTAGGCTGAAATCAGGCATTGGTTTGCAAAAATAGTTTTCCATCCATATATAGTTTCTATATAGTTTCCTTGCTCATCATCTTTTCATAATATCATAATGTTCTACTACTTCTCTGGATATTAGTGTATTTAAAATGGTTAAATATAAGTATAAATCTCCAGAATGTATTAGCTTTGTAATAATTCTTATGAATATATTTTCTATCTCCAGAGAGTATGCATTCCTAAAAGCATATTGCACATTAAAATGTAAAATTTCAAACATTCTCATCATGATTCAGCCTCACAATAGAAATAATTTCCTATCTTAATTCCTGTTACTCTCTTGGTTTTTACCCTCTTCACTACATCCCAATTCTTTTAAATCCTAAGATGACAAAAATGCTGTTTTAATACTGTCAACTGCAAGTAAAAAAAATAATAATAATAACTCTGCCTAATTAAATCATATGCAGAATTTTTATAGTTCATAAAACTGGGATGCTCCATTATGATGCTAATTTCAAGCACAGCTGGATCCAGGAATGACTCCGTCCAGAAATTATTTATCTTTTGACTCTGCTCCCCTGTATATAATGACTTTATTGAAAGGTAGACTGTATGCATATGGTGGGAAAAATTGCTGCCGGTAACCTTGACTGTATCTTAGGCTACAATTCAAAAGAAAAATCAAGTCATCTCATAAGAAAATTTAATTGATACCACTTGACTAAAATTCTCACTTCCAAAGCAAGCAAAATTGCAGGAAATATATTAACTAACTTTTTGGATTAAACACCTTGGATCACTTCTGTGCCTTAGAGAATGTGTTAGTCCATTCTCAGGCTGCTGATAAAGACATACTCAAGACTGGGCAATTTACAAAAGAAAGAGGTTTAATGGACTTACAGTTCCACATGACTGGAGAGGCCTCGCCATGATTGTGGAAGCAAGGAGCAGCAAGTCACATCTTACGTGGATGGCAGCAGGCAAAGAAAGAGCTTGTCCAAGGAAACCCCTTTATAAAACCATCATATCTAGTGAGACTTATTCACTACCATGAGAAAGCAGGAGAAAGACTCATGCCCATGATTCAATTACCACCTACTGGGTCCCTCCCATGACATGTGGGAATTGTGGGAGTTACAATTCAAGATGAGATTTGGGTGGGGACACAGCCTAACCATATCAGGCGATATGTGATGGGAAATCACTGTTAACATCACACACTTCCTTACTCCTACACTCACCCCCAACTCTGCCCAGGACCACATGGCATTTCCTTAGAGGAAAAGATGCCAAGCATCCAAACAGCATAGATCTTTCATAGGTAGGATGACCATACATACCACTTTGTCTGAAATTCTTTTTGTTTATTCCTGGTTTTGGCTCAGGACAATTAACAGTAAGACTTACTTTAAACCTCCAAAGTATTGGGTTGGAGCAAAATTAATTGTAGTTTTGCTGTTAAAGTGATGACAAAACTGCAATTACTTTTGCACTAACCTGATATCTAAATTTAGATGCAAATTATACATTCTCGATAAAAGCACGTCTTCTCTCCCTAACAAAGGAAGTCGGTGCATTTGGACCAACTAAGAGGAGTTGAAAAGTTGTCTTTTCTTCAATGCAATTTGTTTTTTGGGGGGAGGGGAGATGGAGTTTCACCCTTGTTGCCCAGCTAGAGTGCAATGGCATGATCTCGACTCACCACAACCTGTGCCTCCCAGGTTCAAGCGATTCTCCTGCCTCAGCCCCTCAAGTAGCTGGGATTACAGGCATGCCCCACCAGGCCCGGCTAATTTTGTATTTTTAGTAGAGACGTGGTTTCTCCGTGTTGGTCATACTGGTCTCAAACTCCTGACCTCAGATCATCTGCCTGCCTGTGCCTCCCAAAGTGCTGGGATTACAGGCATGAGCCACCACACCCAGCCCAGTACTATCTATTAATAAAGGAAGGGGTGCACATTTCTTCTATCCTCTCAATGTAGAGAAGGGTTTGAGAGAGAATGAAAAGAATAGATACATAGGTTTTGTTGTTGTTGTTTGCTTGCTTTTTAGTATTGCATTAGCTGGACAAGTGTCAACTCTCTGGCGGGAACCCTGGCTACTCACAAATTGAATGTAAGTTTTCCTCACAGGCAGCATTTCATTTATGATTTCTTCAAATAAGAGGAAAATTATATATGTTGAAATAAATAATGTGGACAAAATGATGTAGAGACAAGAGCACAGCACAGAAAGGGCTATGTCATATCTGTCATATTCACTCACAGTAGAATAACTTTATATGCTAGGGGAAGAAAAGGATATATCAATTGTAAATATAAGAAAATATGTGTATACAACCATGGAGATATACAGAGCATAATATGTAGATGCACATTATATCTCAGTTATAATTTTTCAAATATCATATTCTGAAAACTGGTAATTATAAAAAGTTGTTTATTAAGATGAATGTTAAATATAAAGATAAATTATTAATGAAATTTAAAACAAAAATGTTATAAATCAAGATGCTTTTGACTTTAACCACCAGAGCAACAAACTGACTAATGGACAAATAATACAAATTTATATTTTTCCCCAAAATAAGAAACCGAGGAGTTGGTGATTCCAGATTTCTTTCATCAGTTTGATGATGCAATTGAAGAGCCAGGATCTTTCTGTCTTCCTGTTATTTCCAGTCTAACTACATTGTTCTTTTTGTGGACATAGTGATAGGAATAGCTATCTCATCCTTACACCAGCAGTCCCCAACCTTTTTGGCAACAGGGGCTGGTTTTGTGGAAGACAATTTTTTCACATATGGGAGGAGGGAGTAGTTGTTTGGGGATAAAACTGTTTCACCTCAGATCATCAGGCATTAGATTTGCATAAAGAGCACATAACCTAGATCCCCTGCACGTGAGGTTCACAATAGGGTTCACACTCCTATAATAATTTTATGTGGCTGCTGGTGTGACAGGAGGCAGAGCTCAGGAGGTAACACTCCCTTACCCACCGCTCACCTCCTGCTGTGCAGCCCAGTTCCTAACAGGCCATGAACCTGTAGCAGTCCCCAGCCAGGGTATTGGGGACCCCTACCTTACACAATAAACTTTTTTAAGTATGAAAGGGAAACTGATAGTGAAATCATTTTTTTCTCTCAAAGTGGACTTCACACCCCACCACGACGTCTCTGTGAAAGCGAGAAAGAGAGCAAGAGATTCCCTTCTGATGCCATTTTGATACATGGAACCCATTCATTGATTTGGTCTTCTTACTGTACCATACAATCTGTACCATGTAAAGTTGGCAAACTATTATAAGCATGATATGGTTTGGCTGTGTCCACGCCCAAATCTTATCTTGAATTCCCACGTGTTGTAGGAGAGATCTGGTGTGAGGCAATTGAATTATGGGGGAGGGTCCTTTCCTGCGCTGTTCTCGTGCTAGTGAATGAGTCTCCCAAGATCTGATGGTTTTCAAAAGGGGAGTTTCCCTGCACAAACTGTCTCTTTGCCTGCTGCCATCCGTGCAAGATGGGACTTGCTCCTCCTTGCCTTCTGCCGGGATTGTGAGGCTTCCCCAGCCACGTGGAATCGTAACTCCAATTAAACCTTTCTTTTGAAAATTGCCCAGTCTTGGATATGTCTTGGTCAGTAGAGTGAAAATGGACTAATACCAAATAGTTCTATTGTGAAGGTATAGCTTTGGAGTTAAAAAACAAATTCTGCCTGCCCTACCTGGTTAGGCAGACTTTCATTTCAACTGAACATTTTTTATAAAGTAGAAATGTCATGCCATTAATGAATGAGAGGATCCAGAAGTCCTATGCCTCTTGAATAGGGCACCTTAGATTCTGAGCTGCGTGTTTCAATGACATTTATCTAAAATGAGACACTAAATGTGTTTAGTGGATACAAAGAACAAGAAAAGAATACAAAGCTATTTTTGTTTTGCTTTCATCATGAAGCTTAATGTCTTTATTTAATACTTTGCATGAATTTTAATCTCTAGCGTAAGGGCCTCCCATGCAATGCCTTTTCACTAAAAGCTGCAAAAGGCTTTTTAGTTTATAGAATGTTTTGAGGTTCGTATATTAAGAAAGGGGAAAAATTTATGTAATGCTTATAACTGACCACAATTTTAAAAGCCACAAATTGATGAAAAGAGAGATGTACATTTACATATAATGGTCATGCTTGGAAACAGAAATGTTCATGAAGTTTCTGAAAATTGATTTTGTAATTTTTTAAGACCTGCTTTAAGGTTTTAGCATATGTTTGAATGTCCAGCTTTACCTAGAAATTCCTGTCTTTACTTTTTTTTTTTCTTCTGTGAATGTATTCCTAGATTTTTTCTTCTGAGTGTGAGGGAAATGTTATGACGTAAATGTTGTCCCTTACAAATTCTTATGTTAAACTCCTAAACCCGTAATAACTCAGAATGTGACTGTATTTGGAGACAGGCCCCTTACAGAGGTAATTAAGGTACAATGAGGTCATGAAGGTGGGCCTCAATCCAACATGGCTAGTGTCCTTATAGAAGGAGAAAATGGGGTTCACAAACATGCATAGAGGGAAGACCATGCAAAGACACAGGGAGGAGACAGTCTCCCACAAGTCAAGGAGAGGGCTTCAGAGGGCACCAATCATGTCATCCTGCCCATACATGAATCTTGGACATCTGGCCTCCAGAACTATGAGAAACTGAATTTCTGTTGTTCAAGCCACTTATCTGTGGTGCTTTCTTATGGTAACTCTAAAAATCTACTAGAAGAGGCAGGGAGGTAAACAAGGAAAAAATTTACTAAAACAACCAAGGAACTGTTAAACACATTAAGTGGTTAAAGGCAAAATGAGTGGCTTGAACATGTTGGTAATTGGTAACATTAAAACAGCATTTGGTAGGGAAGTAGAAACACCAGCACCATGTTCTTAACACCCTCAAAAATCCCAGAGGAAAAGATAAATATTCAGAGAAAATTGCTTGAAAATGACTGCACTTTAATATTTTGAGGCCATGGCTTTAAATCTCCCACTACAAAGTATGTGTGAGATAGATGTGTCAGGGAGGATTTTGTTGTCCCAGGGTGAAGATAGTCTAAGAACACAGGCAAGATGTCTTGCTCATTCTAGAACGTTGCCAAATAATGAAAAAGACACATGTTAAAAATTAAAAGAAAATGAAAAATGGAGAGAAACTGCCTGAACCAAGACAGGAGCTTTATGTTGTGGAGGTAACTAGATGAATGACAATTCACAGATATTAATAATTATCGTTACAACATTATACATTTACTTTAACAAATATTTAATTTATTAATCTGTGCATTCTATTGTAAACACAATTCATATTCTCACTATTTAGAGTCTAGTCATAGCCTCTTGAGAAAGGAACAATGTATCTATCTATCAGTAAACACTTTCAGAAATAAGCTGATTCTGTTTAAAGTTTAGTCCTGTCTCTGACTCAGAAGTTCCTACATTCTTCCCAACATTTATATACAAAGTTCAAAGCAGTCTGCCTGTGTTTAAAATTGTTTTTTTCATAAACTAAAGAACTTTTAAAATATCATATAGTTGTATTCTCAGAATGCACTCCTATACATTTTTGAACTGTCAGTTCAAGACTGTGGGTTGGTCTGAAACACTCAGTGTATCCTGAAGGTCAGTATATTTGCATTGCGTTGGGTTTGGTCCATCAGGGTGCCTGGAGGAGTTGTTCTTTAAAAAGATGATCTAGAAGTAATGTGCTACTGTAAAAAAGAAAAGAAAAGAATAATTCTTATTTTTTTCTTTAAAAAAATTTTTTGATTTTGCAAAGTCACTTCTCACCTGAAGGAATGATTTCCTTTTTCTTTTTTACCATAAACTTTTATTTTATGTGTGGTACACATACAAGTTTGTTACATAGGTAAACGTGTGTCATGGTGGTTTGCTGCACAGATCAACCCATTACCTAGGTATTAAGCCCAGCATCCATCAGCTATTCTTCCTGATGCCCTCCCTCTCCCAGCTCCCTGTCCCCACTGACAGGCCCCATTGTGTGTTGTTCCTCCCTATGTGTCCATGTGTTCTCATCATTCAGTTCACACTTATAAGAACATGTGATGTTTGGTTTTCTGTTCCTGCACTAGTTTCCTGAGTATAACGGCTTCTGGCTTCATCCATGTCCCTGTAAAGGAAATAATCTCATTCCTTTTTATGAATGCATAGTATTCCATATTGTATATGTACCACATTTTCTTTATCCAGTCATCATTGATGAGCATTTAGATTGATTCCATGTCTTTGCTATTGTGATTGGTGCTACAATGGACATATGCTTGCATGTGTCTTTATAATAGAATGACTTATATTCCTCTGGGTATATACCCAGTAATGGGCTTGCTGGGTCAAATGGTATTTCTTCTTCTAGATATTTGGGGAATTGCCACACTGTCTTCAACAATTGTTATACTGATTGACACTCCTACCAACAGTGTAAAAAAGTGTTCCTCTTTCACTGCAACCTCGCCAGTATCTGTTGTTTCTTGACTTTTTATAAGTCGCCATTCTGAATGGTGTGAGATGGTATATCATTGTGGTTTTGATTTGCATTTCCCTATTGATCAGTGATGTTGAGTTTTTTTCAATTTTGTTGACTGTATCAATGTCTTCTTTCTTTAAGTGTTCGTTCATGTTCTTTGGCCACTTTTTAATGGGATTGTTTGCATTTTTCTTGTAAATTTGTTTAAGTTCCTTGTAGACTCTGGATATTAGACCTTTGTCAGATGGATCAATTGCAAAAATTTTCCCCGTTCTGTAGGTTATCTGTTCACTCCGATGATAGGTTTTGTTTTTTTTTTTCTTCTGTGAAGAAGCTCTTATTTCAATTAGGTTCCATTTGTCAATTTTTGCTTTTGTTGCAATTGCTTTTGGTGTTTTTGTCATGAAATCCTTGCCCATGCCTGTGTCCTGAATGGCATTGCCTAGATTTTCTTCTAGGGTTTTTACAGTTTTGAGTTTTACATTTAAGTTTTTAATCCATCTTGAGTTAATTTTTGTGTAAGGTGAAAGGAATTGTCTTAGTTCCAACTTTCTGCATATGGTTAGCCAGTTTTCCCAGCACCATTTATTAAATAGAGAATCTGTTCCCCGTTACTTGTTTTTGTCAGGTTTGTCAAAGATCAGCTGGTTGTAGGTGCACAGTCTTATTCCTGAGTTCTATGTTCTGTTCCATTTGTCTCTGTGTCTGTTTTCATGCCAGTACCACGCTGTTTTGGTTACTATATCCTTGTAGTATAGTTTGAAGTCTGGTAGTATGATGCCTACAGTTTTGTTCTTTTTAGTTAGGATTGATTGTCTTGGCTCTCTAGGCTCTTTTATTGTTCCATATGAATTTTAAAATAGTTTTTTTTTTCTTAAATTATGTAAAGAATGTCAATGGTGGTTTAATGGGAATAGCGTTGAATCTATACTTTGGGCAGTATGGCCATTTTCATGATATTGATACTTCCTATCCATGAGCATGCAATGGTTTTCCATTTGTTTGTGTCTTCTCTGATTTCCTTGAACAGTAGTTTGTAGTTCTCCTTGAAGAGGTCCTTCACTTCCCTTGTTAATTGTATTCCTAGATATGTTATTTTCTTTGTAGCAATTGTGAATGGGATGCCATTCATAATTTGACTCTCTGCACTCCTGTTGTTGGTGTATAGGAATGCTAGAGATTTTGCACACTTAATTTCAAAGCTGTTCATGGGTCCAGGGGAAGTCAGCATGTTTGGAATGATTGGTGTGTCCTTGTAAGGTAATATATCTAGAGATAGTAAGTTATCCAGAGTGAACAGAGGGCTTTCCTGTTGAAACATTTAGAGTGGCCCAGGTTCTACACACATCTACTTGTCCTAAACCTCGTGTTGATCTCCCTGAAGCCATCCTCGAGGAAAGCTTCTATGACTCTCACTTGTCCCTGCTGAAAAATCACACTTCAGTTACCATAGCATATCTTTCCCTGCCTGGCTGGTTTGTCCTTGAAAGAAATCCAATGGGAGGAAGACTCTGCCCCTCTGCTGCCTCACCTCCACCCCATTCCAGCTTTCTCACCTGCACTCATCTGCCTCACTACCTTGGGGAGCATAGGATTGGCCTTACAGGTAGCCTGCCCTAGCATGGATTCTAACCAACCCATTTTATCTTCACTTTTCCCCTCCTCAGACTGTCCTGGATTCTTGCTCTAAAGTAGTATGTTTTATTGCTAAGGCCCACTTACCACTAAGGCCTCACCAGCTGCCCTTTGTTGTCTCTGGCCAGAGCTCAGGCACCACCACTCAGTGACCATGAGAAATAAGTTACATGTGAAGTACTTCGCATGAATGACCACTCCTCAAATGGCAGAAACTATCTACCAGCGTCCTCTATGTATGTAAAATTCTTAAATTCCTTCATCTAGACTTAACTAGGCCCAATTTTAGGTTATCTGCAGATGATTATGAATTCATGATTGAAAAAATCCTTTAGAAACCATGTTATTTGAACCCTGGGAACACAGTTAAAACTATGACCTGATGAAACTAAGGAAAACTTAGTGTTTCATATAAAATTTTGTCATAAATGTTGTTTTTGTTAGATAAGCAAATATCTATACTCTAGGTTTTTATAATATTGTTTAGAAAGCTTATTAAAATTACTCAGTTAAAAGGAAAATGTACAGTTAAAAGGAAAATGTACAAATGTACAGTTAGAAGAAGTAAAATCTTGTGTTTGATAGAATGGTAGGGTTACTATAGTTAACAAAATCTATTGCACATTTCAAAATAGCTAGAAGAAAATAATTTTAATGTTCCTAGCGTTAAAAATAGATAAATATTTAAGGTGATGGATATCCCAATTACTTTAATTTGATCTTTATAGATTAGATGTATCAAAATATCACATGTACCCCCAAAATATGCACATCTATTATGTATTAATAAAAAAGAGAAAATACTTTATGTCACAGTTATTTCACAGCTATAAGTTTTATAGAGTTAACGGCATGTTACTCACTACATTTCTTTAGGATAAATATGACTCTACTATGTAAATCAGTATCTACAAGTGGGGCTTGTACTTGTTTTCCCTTCATTCAGTTCTCAAATAACAACATCTCAAATTAGAACAATCATCAGGAAATGTTTCATAAGTAAGTGGAGGTAAGAATAGTTGATTAGTATTTTTAAATGCTTAGTAGAAATCATAAACCTTCTTAAAAGAGATCAATTATCTGGATATAAATAATCCTAAAATAATTTTTAAAGTCCTATTTATGCACTGATTTATTAATTATAAGCTGATTTTCCTGATGAGTGGCCAGTGAGTTTTTAAATTCACTTGTGTTCATTCATGGAGCATTACAGAATACATACTGGCTTTATGCTGAAGAATTCCTCACAATGTTGGATATATTAGTGATGAAGTTATGATTAAAAATTCAGAAATTTCTGATTCCATTCTAAACGAGAATATACATTCAAAATTTAGTTTAAAATAAACTTTAGAAACAGAAATTATCCAGAAGATAAATTTTACATGCACCTATTTCTCTGCTATGATTTTTGGCAAGATGGGGAAAAGTATTGCCATGCCTTCAGACTTTCATTTTGGTATAGTCATATATATAAAAAAAGAAAAACTAGAGAAGTTTAGTGATTTTCAAACTACATATTATATTGTTAAGTGCAAGGGATATTTTACATGCGTATTCATTAGTTAGTGCTAATTTTCCAAATTGTACTGTTACGAGCTTGCGTAAGAAATTAAAACTTCTCACTTTTAATATAAATCCCAACTGAAATCAGCATTGTAACCAAGTACTACTAACCCATTGAGGAATCAGGAATCAGATACTTGATAGCTGGCAAAAAATGCAATGAAAACACAAAGAAAACTAACTTATGAGTAGAATTTAACATCTTGTCATAGATGTGGGATCTTCCGAAATTGACGAAACTTCTGCTGGAGAATTGTTTCAATCATACACTATTGCCAATGGAGATCAGACAGAGTTAGACTGGCTAAAATTGAACGAGGGTACATCAACAAGATTGTTAACATGAGAAGTCATTCAAAAGATAATGATTTGTATATTGAAGATGAAGAGAGATATTTTGAAAAACTGAGGAAGTCAAAATAATTTTATTAAATTAATTTTAATCTATTTGTCAAAAAAGAAATAAAGAATACAATAAGGCTGGGAACAGTGGCTCATGCCCATAATCCCAGCACATTGGGAGGCCGAGGTGGGAGGATCTTGAGGTCAGGACTATCCTGTCTCTACTAAAAATACAAAAAATTAGCCGGGCATGGTGGCACATGCCTGTAGTCCCAGCTACTTGGGAGGCTGAGACAGGAGAATCACTTGAACCCGGGAGGCAGAGGTTTCAGTAGGCTGAGATCGTGCCACTGCACTCCAGCCTGAGTGACAAAGTGAGACTCCATCTCAAAAAAATAAATAAATAAATAAATAAAATAAAAATAAAAAATAAGATTATATGATATATGTTAGGATTGAGGGGCATGTTGTGAACCGTAACTCACAATTTCAAATCTGCTTTGTAAAACCTAAGATATCCTTTAAAATGTCTATATTTTAGTATTTTTCTAAGATTTAAAAAGATTCTTGTTTTCACTATATAATGTGAAATTCTGGTTCCCTTGTTAATTTAGTTTATTTTCAATTATCTAGGATTCTTTCTCCTATTACTCCATGATGATAGCTTCTATAGCATAGGTACATATGTATGTGTATATCTACCTGTCTACCTGTCTATCTACATGTGTACACACACATCTACACCATAGGGCTTATAGGTATATGTATATATATATGGAATACATTTAAAAATGTACAAATGTAAAACATTAAACAGCTCCACCACAATGCCTCCTTTAGTATTACTAGGATATTTTTTATTTGTTCAAACACAAAAAGAAAGTAGTATAAAATGTGTTATTTGTGAAAAGAACTTTATTTTTTTATCAAGTATGTATAAGTCCACATATATAGACAAATATTAAAAGATCTAAAAAATGTAGTATTGGAGCATGTAGGGTAGGAGTGAATACCTGGTTGTTGGAAGAAACTGTTCTTCCAGAGATGGGTGGTCATGACAGTGATAGATACAGAAGCTATGCTTTTGAGAATAGGTGAAGAAAGTTGGGAAGTAAGTATCCCATTGAAATAGGACATTTTTGTGATTAAATGAAAGGTGTTTTCAAGTTCATCTAATGGATTAGAATGCTCATGGATCCTTTTTGCTAATAGAATTCCATCAGATGGGTGGAAGAATTTTTTAAAGTATATTTAAGATGGTTGGGTGTGGTGGCTCATGTCTGTAATCCCAGCACTTTAGGAGGCAGAGGGGGTGGATCACTTGAGGTCAGCAGTTTGAGACCAGCCTAGCCAATGTAGCAAGTCATTGTCTCTACAAAAAATACAAAAATTAGCTGGGTGTGGTGGTGCACACCTGTGGTCCCAGCTGCTTGGGAGGTTGAAGCATGAGAATCGCTTGAACCTAGGAGGAAGAGGTTGCACTGAACTGAGATCATGCCACTGTACTCCAGCCTGGGTGACAGAGTGAAACTCTACCATATATATATATGTGTGTATATATATAGATAGATCATATATATACACACACATATATAGATAGATCATATATAAAGATAGATCGTATATATACACACATATACATATATGTATATATACGATCTATCTATATGATCTGTCTCTATATATGTGATCATTACAATAACAATATGGCAAAAAGCTTGACACTTTGCAAGTGTTATAAAAAGGTGGTTAGATTTAATTTTTGATGTTAGAGCTGTTGCAAAACCAAATTTGTTGTCTTGTGAAGTTGTGTGTTTCTTGACACTGGAAGGGTCCTGAAAAATCCAAATAATTACTTCTTGAACGTGCTTTTGGAAAATTTCAGCACTAGAAAATGTGGACTTTCAAATGAAATAAGAATTTAAAAAGATTTTATGAGAAACCACTTTTATACCTGAGTACATGAGTGGATCAGGATTTGGACTGACTCTTCCCATGGGGAACACTGTGTTTTCAGTGAAACCTAAAATTGTTCCTGTCAGCAGAATTCTTTTTAATTTAAACTCAGAGGAGAAACAGGGCTCCGTTTACTGGTAGACTCAAAATATTATATGTCTTAGATTGTGTTTTGAGGATTTTCAAGTGTATATAAATGACCCTGAAATGTGCATAGTACATAGCTATAAAAGGTAACTATCGTTAACATTATAATATTTGTTTATAATATTTGCTGACTTGACTAGATCAATTTAACATAAATTTGCGAACTTTCTTAATAATTGAGAATTTTGCCTTGAAAAGAGGTTTCTGATCACAGTGGAGTAATATACAAATGGTGATAGATTGAGGTAAGTTTCATTGTCCAGGTTGGTTCTGGCAATTTGCTTGTTATCTCTTAAAAATAATCCCCTTAATAAAAATCTACTTTCTTTTATGTTGAATGTTTTATTCTTAAAAGTGAAAAAAAAGAAGAAAATATTATGTTAACCAAAGTTCTCAGTGTAGTTTGAATTTATTAAATTCCTGTCTCCATTTTTTCTTAGGTGTTTTTTAACATATGAAATAGGTTGGGGCTCCTCATATGGCATGTGGAGCAGTTGTTTAATGCTTTTCATCTTATCCCAGTTGTATTGGACAGTTCCTAAGCATACTGACTATGCTACACTTCAATATCTTGTACTTTTGTGCCTTAGGGCTCTTTTTTTTTTTGGAAGCTGGTGTATGTTACTGAGTATACACACAAGATAGCCATTCACAGATGAGCCTGGAAGTTTGCCCCATTAGCCTACAAGCTACCTTTGGCTAGTAGGGAGCAAGAATCAGTGAATACTTGCTTCATTCATCAGTCATTCTGAGGAAGTTTCTGATTTGTCTTCTTTACAGATTTTTCAGTTAGTCCTCATTTTGTACATAATTATGCATTGCATATAACAATTTACCCTCAAAATTCTGTTGCTTAAACAACAAGCATTTAGGCCAGGTCCGGTGACTCACGCCTGTAATCCCTAATCCCAACACTTTGGGAGGCCGAGGCAGGCGGATCACGAGGTGAAGGATCGAGATCATCCTGGCCAACATGGGGAAACCCTGTCTTTACTAAAAATACAAAAATTAGCAAGGCATGGTGGCATGCACCTGTAATCCCAGCTACTCAGGAGGCTGAGGCAGGAGAACTGCTTGAACTTGGGAGGCAGAAGTTGCAGTGAGTCAAGATCACATCACTGCTCTGCTACCTGGACATCAAAGTGAAACTCTGTCTCAAAAAAACAAACAAACAAAAAAGCACAAGCATTTGTTATTTCACCATTTCTGTGAGTCAAGAATTTAGGAGCAGCTTATTTGGGTGGTGCTGGCTTAGTGTATTTCAGGAGGTTGCACACAAGACGCCAGCTGGATTACAATCACATAAAGACCTGCATGGGGTTGAAAGATCCCCTTCTATATTTACTCATTGGTCAAGTTTATTGGACCAAGTGGCTATTGGTCAAGACTCCAGTTCTTTTCCACGTGGGCCTCTTTCTGGTGATACATGAGTGTCCTTATGATAGGGCATGTAGCTTGCCTGCCCAAGAGATCTAAACAGAGTAGGAGGAAGCTTCCTTTCCAATGATGGGGGTGGGGGGGGAGGGTAGACTTCATTTTTCTTTACTGAGAAAAGTATGAAAGAATGAGAAAACTACTCCAGTCAGACTAAGCCCCAGGTACTCAATGTGTCAAACTGTTAAATAATGCATTCTTATGTGACTTTTCCTTTTCCTTGTTTGTTCTTTCCACTCCTTCATTTCTGCTTACATGGATCACCTTCTAAATAAACAACCTGCACCCAGCTCTGTCTTAATTCTGCATATGGAGCATTCCAAATTAATGAAGTTTAAATACTGTCAATATCAATATATAAAGCAATATTTTACTAAAAACTGATATGAAATAATATCATCTATAAAAAGGAACTTATTTTGAGTTTTATTCATTCATAACTACTGACAGTTGTAGTTAATGTCCTTTTTACCTAAATCTTTGTATATGTCTACATACAATTTCAACAGTTATTTAGACAATATTCTAGTTTTTAAAGTGGTTTCAGGGAACTTTGGTTTATGTTACAATAATTGCTTTCTAAGACTAGCTCCTCTTAATCGGTATGCATAATTGATAGTAATAATAGAATTATTCAGGATAAAAGTAAAAATGTTAAATTAAAATGACCTTCAAGATACATAATTTAAACAACACTAAAATTACTTATTTTATAATTCAATTTGGATTATGCTTTATGTAGTTTACTTAAGACTATAATAAAATTAAATTACACATTTGAAAATACATATAATAATTAGATTCTAATCTATCACAATCTCTGCAACAAAGCAATGAAATGAGTTTAAAATACCTGTATTTTTAAAAACTTAGAGCATATAATGTGATCAATTGAGTAGCAATAAAAATACCGAAATGAGAAGCAGCATAATATTGAACTGATAATCAAGACCATTCTGGTCAGATCACTGGCTTTGCCTATTCACTAGATATCCCCTACTTATCAACCTGATGCTCCTATTGTGTTTCCCAGAAGCATAGTAGTTTACAGTATCATCTATAAAAATAACGTTTTAAAAAAGAAAATAAGTCCAATTTGTAAGTCCATGGTCATTCATCTGAAGGATGAATATAAATAGAAATATGTGAATTCCAGTGACCTAGATGAGCTAGATGACGATTTCTGATCCAGTTAGATATTCTGGTATATCATTCAGGACAGAGAGGAGGTCAGGACACACTGGTAAGTGAAGTGTAAAGTGGTTTGGTTTGGTTTAGTTCATGGTTATTCCTCAGAACTATAGCTTCTTATGTAATAACAAGGCAAAAATTCCAAACCGTCAAAATTTTTGGCTACAGCACAGGTAAATAAACAAAATTAAGCAGAAGTAATATCTGATGTGTGTAGATTTCTAACTGGGGGCTTCCTGTTCATGATTAAGTATGATCAGTTACTGATAGAGTACTATTCAGAGAGATATATACTTATAATTTTTGCTTATTTTAAAGAAAATAAGTTATGTGTAGTTGTGGTCACTAATTATTAAAAAAGAAGATAAGTCATAGAAAAGAACTGTTGTAATTCTGAAATTGCGTGAAGTCATTTATTTATATATCTGATACTTTTCAACTATTCTAACTCGAGAATTATTGGCTTCAGTGGAAGTTTATAAATAAACACTCATTTACATTCTGAGTGTTTAGAAACACTTCTGAGCATTTAGAGTTAATGTTTTAAAGTTGATGCTTTGCAAATATAAAAAGTCATGTTATAACATTGTTCCCTCCTTGACAATTATTAAACTGTTAATTCTATTATCAAAGCCCAGCAAATGGGCTAATAGAAATTATAAATGTAGGCCGGGCGCGGTGGCTCAAGCCTGTAATCCCAGCACTTTGGGAGGCCGAGACGGGCGGATCACAAGGTCAGAAGATCGAGACCATCCTGGCTAACCCAGTGAAACCCCATCTCTACCAAAAAATAAAAAAAACTAGCCGGGTGAGGTGGTGGGCGCCTGTAGTCCCAGCTACTCGGGAGGCTGAGGCAGGAGAATGGCGTGAACCTGAAAGGCGGAGCTTGCAGTGAGCTGAGATCTGGCCACTGCACTCCAGTTTGGGCAACAGAGCGAGACTCCATCTCAAAAAAAAAAAAAAAAGAAATTATAAATGTAATATAAATAGAATATAAATTTAATTCTTTTTAAATGTAAATATTTCAAAGGCAAATAAGAATTTTAGTGAGTGTATGTAACTTGAATTAAGTCCCATTTAAATTAAAATATCCATCTCAAAAAATATAAAAAGATTTCTGAATAGAATAGATTGTGGAGGATGAAAATTCAGTTTTTGAACGCTTCTTATTCTTTCTTCAGTTGTGTGATACCAGACACATTTATCTAATAAATAAAATAATTCTGGAGAATTACTTTGTTATATGCCTCATAATTTATTGTAATAAATGAACCAAATGCTGTTTTTGGAGTGGTAAAATCTATAAAATTCCCATGGACAAGACCAACAGGGACATGGGCTATGCATTATCTTTAAGGAACAGAAACAAATGAAGAAAATAATGGAAAATAAATACTATTATGTTGGCCTTAATACATGTGAAATAAAAGCAGCTGTATCAAAGGAACGTATCAACAATAGTGAAGGCCTAAAGGAGGATTTTCAGGAAGGGCTTGGGTAGTAAGTAGTGACTACCAGAATGGTTATGGGAAAGTATTCAGGCCAGGTGGTTATTCAAACAGCTGCAAACCATACAAAATAATTTCATTTACTTCTTATCTGCAACAACAGGTTGTAAGACAGCACTTTCCAATTTGAAGAATCATTTGAGAGTGGCTCCTGTCACCTGTTAATAGCAGTTAAACTAAATCTTTTCTATCAATAAGCTAAATGGAAGCATGACGTTGGGTCCCTCTAATGTTAAGTTCTGAGTTCTCATTTTTAACAATTGTTTCATTGTTGTATTTTTTAGTTGCTATGCTAAAAAATCAACTTGCTTTTTATGCCCCTCCTCCTAGTATTGCAGAGCAATTCTTATGTTAAAAGTCCAGTGTGACGGTGTCATTATGTAGTAGTGTTTAACAGTTTTTAACAAATCCTTTTGTATAAACAAATTGGGTATGTAATTTCAATCTGTCGGACATTCTACTAAAATGCTTATAAAGTGAATAAATATATATGGGATAAAACTGCTTATAATATCAGTATAAGTAGCATAATTTCCCCACATTATACATTTTTACAGATCCTTGTATAAATATTTTTGTGAAACATAGGGTTATAAAGTGTTATGCACTTCTATTTTATAAGTATTTTCAAAATCTTTGCTCCATTCAAGCTAAGAATGTAAACATCACATAACCTTGAAGGAACGAAGAGTAAAAGTTTAACGTTAAGGGTTTAAAATTGAAGTCATAGGCTCTTTGCAAAAACAAGAAGATGACTGCATTAACACACCCTGAAATTAGCAAGTGGAGTTCATTCCAGGAAAGCAAACCTTAGCATTCATAAAACATTCAGTATAATTCAGTATATTAACACTTGATCAAGAAAAATACACATGCCTGTATCAATCATTATCATATCATATATCATTTAATCATATGATTACATATCAACAGATGAGTAAGTAAAACCATATAATGATCTTAATGGATGCACAAAAAAATCACTTGACAAAACTTCATTTCCACTCATAAAAACTGTCAGAAAAACTAAGAATAGGCCAGGCACGGTGGCTGATGCCTGTCATCCCAGCACTTTGCGGGGCTGAGGCGGGCGGATCATGAGGTCAGGAGATCGAGACAATCCTGGCCAACATGGTGAAATCTCGTCTCTACTAAAAATACAAAAAAAAAAAAAAAAAAAAAAATAGCTGGGCGTGAGGGCACAAGTCTGTACTCCCAACTACTCTGGAAGCTGACGCAGGGGAATTGCTTGAATTTGGTTGGCAGAGTTTGCAGTGAGCCGAGATCGCGCCACTGCACTCCAGCCTGGCAACAGAGAGAGAGAGAGACTCTATCTCAGAAAAACAAAACAAAACAAACAAACAAACAAAAAAAACACCTAAGAATAAAAGGTAACCTCCTTAACCTAATAAAAGCTGCACTTAAAAAAACTCAGCTAATATCATTCTTAATGATGAAAACTAAACGCTTTCTCCTTCAGATTTGATACAAGAAAGCATTTCCTCTCACAGCACTGCTATTTAATATCCTACTAGAAGTCCTACTGACTGCAATAAGATGAGGAAAAGAAATAAAAGGTATGAAGATTGAACAGGAAGACACAGAACGGTCTTTATCTACAGATGTAATCATTACCTTTGTAGAAGATAATTTTCTCTATAGAAAACTCTACTATCTACTATTTTTGAAAAAAAGATCTTGGACCTAATAAGCTAGTGTAACAAGGTTTGCAGGATGTAAGACCATCATACTGAAGTCAATTGCTTTCCAGTAATGAACACTGGAATATTGGAAAAAAGAAACACAAAACAAAACAAATATACCACTTAGAACAGTAAACAAAAATGAAGCATTTAGGTATAAATCTAATAAAATATTTATAATATCTCTATGTAGAAAACTATAAAATATCTAAGAGAAACCAAAGAAGATATGTGTAACTGGAGAAATATTTCTTTATATAAATTGAAAAAATCAATATTGTTAAGATATTATTTCTTACAACTTGATTTATAGATTCAAAGCCATGTCACTCAAAATTCTGGAAAAGATTTTAAAAATATATATGAAGAAATTATTTCAAATTATTTATATAGGCACTTCTCCTTTTAAAAAGTGTGCATGACTCCTCATCTGTTAAGCGTGGATGTGCAAAGCAACTTCCCTCTAAAGAGTAATGTTGATATAATGTGATGAGAGCCTTTTCTATGATGTCTTTCTCCCAGAAACCTGTGACACCAGTGTAACCATGGGAATAATATTAAACCTAAATTGAGGTATAGTTTACAAAATACTTGACGAATGCTCTTCAAAACAGTCAAGGTCATCAAAAACAAAGAAGTATGTGAAAATATTACAGCCTAAAGGAGCCTGAGGAGACAGGGCAACTAAATAGAATGTGGTATTCTGAACAGCATTCTTGAACAAAAACGAAAGACATTAGATAAAAGCTAAGGAAACTGCAATAATACATAGAATTTGGTTAATAATAATGTAATATTGTATTACTAGTGACAAACATACCATGTGAACGTAAAATGTTAACAATAAAGGAAACTGGATACAGAGTCTATGAGAACATTCTGTGCTACCCTTGCAACTTTTCTGTTATCCCTAAAATCATCGCAAAATACAAATTCCATTAATTTTTTTAAACTATCCTCTTTAAAAAAATATTTATTAGGTAAGTAGTTTTTTTCCTTTGTAATGAAAATTAAAATAAATGTTAATATTGTTCATAGGTAAGAACGTAGACAAATGGACATTTTATATAACTCTGCCAAGAATGTAAGTTTATAATGTGACTGGGCAACATAGCATGACCCATTCTGTATAATGGACACACAGAAAATGTCTATTTTATGTAATGAACACACACACAAAAATTAGGCAGGTGTGATGGTGCACATCACTTATAGTCCCATGTGGGAAGCTGAGGTGTGAGGATTACTTTGAGTTTTATGTTACAGTGAGCTATAATCAGGCCACTGCATTGCACTCCAGCCTGGGCAACAGAGAAAGAACCTGTCTCAAAAATAAATAAAATAAATATATTGATAATTTATTTTTGAAGAACAATTTATGATATTCAAGGAAAGACAATGAATACTTCAGTTATTAACAAAATGAGCCCTGAGTTTATTTTGCATATAAGCTTATTTTGCATATAAGGGTAAACCACTAGTGATGAATTCCTCTAAATAAAAATAAACTGCTACGGGTTTCTTTATGCTACAAAGATGGGGAGGTTCACTGTGGCAGTGGGAATTCAAATGTTGAAGATTTCATCTTGACAGTGCAAAATCCGACCATCCATAGATCCACCCACAGTAAAGGCAAGTCTTATTGTTTGTTGGTCAAGGAAGTCTTCAGCTAGGTAAGGATCTAGCACAGTGGACTTACTAACATTCTGGATTGTCTAAAATTCACAGTTACCTAGCTTCAGCTGGGTAGACCCAGTTGCAGTGAAAAACACAACTTAATTTTTATATCACCTCAGCAACTGTGTATCCAAATAAAACAGAGTGGCTAAATTTGGCTAGCTGATTAGTACAGACCAATAATTTCTACTTTTGTAAATATGCTAGTCTTGCGACTTTGGTAAAGTTATATATTGTGAATAAGTTTTTAGTAAATACTAGCTGTGGTAAAATTTGTGATTCAATACTATATAATGATCGAATTTCTATTTATTTAATTTATCCTTTTTCATCAGCATCGCCCCAGACTCTGCTCTCCCACATTATATTTCAGCCATTCAGAACTACTTGCAATTTCTGGATTAACTCACACTCTTTTCTTATTCTTGCCCTTGAATATACTCTGCCATGATAAAAATACATTCCTCTGTATGCTGATTATAGCATTTATCATATAATTGTGTCAACTACTTGTCTATTTTCCCAACTAGGCTTGGTGCTTCTTGAAGGCAGACGCAGAGTTTTATTTTTGTTTGTAGTCTTAGCATTTATAAGATACCTACATGTTGTAGGCACTCGACAAATCTGTACCTATAGCTATGGACATTTCACTTTAATGAATATTGTGGATCCTCCATCAGTTCTTGAAGCATGGTTTAACAGCTGACATCTAAATGGTTTATATTAAAGTATCCCTAAAATATAATAAGAGGAGGTACAATCATCTCTGACCTATTGACTCTTTCCATATCTCTTCTTCCAATTATGGAGCATACCTTTCATGGCATGCGCCCACTTGCTCCATTTTATGAGTCTCCTAGAGACCTCTGTTTTATTTATTTTCAAATAGTTCACTTGGATGTAAGCAGATACATGCAATAATATAATCTCTGTATTAGTTTCCTAGGAATGACATAACAAATTACCACAAACTCATTAGTTTAAGAGAACAGAAATGTATTTGTTCATAGTTTTGGAGATCAGAAATCCAATTAAAGTGTCAGCAAGGCCATGCTTCCTCTGAAAACTCTAGGAGAAAATTTGATCTTTCTTCTTCCAGCTTCTAGAGCCTCTGGGTGTTCCTTGACTTAGGGCTGCATAACATCAATCTTTATGTGCATGTTCACATGGCCTTCTCCCCTGTGGTCTTCTGGGCTGGTAAGAACACTTGTCACTGGATTTAGAGCCCACCGAGTTAATCCAGAATGACTTCATCTCAAGATACTAAATCTGCAAAGACCCCATTTCCAAATAAAGTCACATTCACAGATATTTAGTGTTAAGTATTATACATACTGTCTGGGGGCCACAATTCAACTCATTGTCACCCCACGGCAGGCTCCCAGCTATATGTTGTTGGAGCTCTGAAAACGTGTTTGAATGATGGAATCCCAAGATGAAAAGTGATATTGTTCATGTGTATAATATATGCAAATATTTTTTCATTTTTTTTTTCCCTTAGATGTCTTCCTGGGTTTTCTGGTCAATTTTGTGAAATTAATATAAATGAATGCTCTTCATCACCATGTCTACATGGTGCAAACTGTGAAGATCACATCAATGGATATGTTTGCAAATGCCAACCAGGTAATTATTTTAAAAATAATAAGCATATTGCATATATATTATAATAATATGTATGTTTATGTAAATGTATATGTACATGTATGTATAATACGATTTTGACAATCCACTCCACCAATACTGTTGTTGACTATTGTTCAAGTTCTAGGCAATGATCATTCTTTAAAACCATGAAATGAACGTTGTATAATACTAGAAAACAAGCACTTAGGCTGTCATCAGGATACCTTAATGTTTAGAGTACATACCTTATTGATGGATTTTCTAAACATACGTAAGCCTCATACTTCTGATCTTTGTATCAGTTATGCCTGGCACACAGCAAGTACTTTATAAATGTTAGCTCTTATTCATACTGACATTATTATTTCTTCCAACAATTGTCAGCACGGAGATGGACAAGCTGAATAAACTTGTTTTCTTCAAGGAATAATTGCTGTTGTTGTCTAAACATTTGTGTCTCCCTGAAATTCATGTGTTGAACCCTAATCAACAATATGATAGTATTAAGAGGTGGGACTTTGGAAGATTATTAGGTCATGAGAGTAAAGCCCTTGTGAATGGGATTAGTACTTTTATAAAGTAGACCCTAGAGAGCTAGCTGGCCCCTTCCACAATGTGAGGACACAGCCAGAAGGCAACATCTAAGTACTGAGAAGCAGGCTCTCCACAGACACAGGATCTGCCATCAACTTTTTCTTGTACCCTACAGCTTCCAGAACTATGAGAAATAAATTTCTGTTTTCTGTAAGCTACCCAGTTTATGGTATTTTTGTTATAGCAGTCTCAAATGAACTAAGAAAACTGCTCACTAAAAATTGGCCTTTTTGACCATCTCTACCTTTGGTCATATTCCTTTAGGTCTATATTGATGTAAGTGATTGGTGTTCATGCATTTTTCCTTCTTTTATCTTTAGTTCTCTAACTGCAGATTTGTTGCTCTTTTCCTATATCTTCTGCCACTCATCTTATTTTCAACATTCAGTTACAACAACCCAAAAGGGATGTTGAATGCCTAAATTTCCTTGAGCAGCAGTAATTTCTCAGAAATATATGTAGGGGATATTTCTAGTCACTTAAAAAAAGTTATTGAGCCAGGCATGATAGCAGCATGCCTATAGTTCCAACTATTTGGGAGGCGAGGTAAGAGGATTGCTTGAGCCCAGGAGATGGAGGCTGAGATGGGCTTTGATTGTATCTGTGGATAACCACTAAACTCCAGCTTGGGAAACATAGCAGGGCTTCATCTCTTAGAAAAAAAAATCACTATTTACCTACCTCACAGAAGTCTTCAGAAAGCCTATGGAAACCCTGAGGTTCTGGGCTTCTGGTTATTGGGTCCACTAAGGAAATAATAGCCGTGTGAGTATTAGGACTAACATGATTTATGTGAAGTCATACAAACTAGTGAATACCCATCACCTGAGTGTCATCTACGTACTATTTAGAAGTTCAGCATCACTCATAGACCTACTCTGTTTTTTGAACATTCATTACTAGTACTAGGTTTTATTTGGTCACATAGAACATCTGGAGAACTTTGCACTTCCCTTTTAAAATAACCACCTGTGCATAAAACTGGAACTCTTGTAGGTTAAATAAGTAGAATGAAATTACAGTTTTCTTATATAAGAAATGAATACCATTTCAAACATTTTACCTCTTTCAAGCAAAAAATATCTTTATTGTGCCCACAAACACTTAATACTCTATGGTAGCTAGCATAAACAATAAAAAATTCTACAAAAACAGTTAAGAAATAAGATACCCATATAAATTTTGTTTATCATAACAATAGGTATCTTATAACCACTAGATTCATTTTCTGTTTCATGTTAATGAATGTCTTACAGGTGCTAGATTAGTTTTGATGCTGTAGGTTGATTCCACTACTCTGGATTCACGTGGAAGCATGAGGACATTTTTAAGCTGTTGAATCATTCAGGCTGCTTTTCAGATCTCTATTGGGAAGCAGAAGATCTCAAAATGATATCCACCTGTGCTGTTAGGCATTATTCAAAATCTGCTGATACCTTTGACTTAAGAATTACACTCTTCCCAACTTAGTTATGGGAACGAAAACTAAGCGACAAATGAAAAAAACAAATTTTTTGAAAATGCTATTGACACATCCCCAACACTCCTGTCTCTGCTCCAGCCATAGCTCTTAATCATGCCAATCCATCCTCCCTTTAAAGTTATTTAAGGAATACTCTTGTTCCTGCAGATTACTCTTCAACCCTTTCTCATTTTCTTAATGGGCATAGTTTGCCATGGTTTCAGGGTGTTTTCATTACCACAGTAAACTTAACTATCTTGTGTACAATCTTATAGCTTTGACAAATGCATAAAGTTGTGTAACCACCCTCACAGTAAGGCAGTTAACAACTATCCTCTAAAATTTTCTCATGCTGTCTCTTTGTAATTAACTCTTTACCCCCAAAAGGAACTGATTTTGAGAGAATACTAATTTTTTCTCTATAATTTTTATTGAAAATTCTACCTTTTTTGAGCACTTCTTTCTCCTGTATATGAATTTTATATTTCAAAGATCAAATGTGTGAGTTCTTTGGCATGTATGTGCTTAGGAAATAATAATCATATCAATATTACTGCATAGACACCATGTTATTTTAGATGTATTAACTAATTAAGTTTTCATAACATTGAGAAAAGGGCATCTCATTTTACCTATCTAATTTTTCTAATAAGGAAACAGAGTCCCAGAACCACTGGGTAATGTCCCATAACATGTTAGGGGCAAAGCTAAGATTCACACCTAAGAAGTCTGCACTGACACTTGTGCATTCATCATCTCTCATATTCCCCCAAAATGTTATCTTGGTGAAGAGAAACTCCCCATAAAGTTTCAGTTATGCAAGATGAATACATTCTAGAGATCTGTACAATATCATGTCTATAGTTTATAGTAATGTATTGTACAGATAAACATGTCAAATGGTGAGAGCTCATGTTAAATGTGCTTACTACAGTAAAAAAATTGAATTGACCGATCATTAGAAAACAAAGGCCTTCCCGAATAAAATCCATCAGTGTGGTTCAGCTTAGTCTAGATGTTAACAATTCTAAACACTGTGAGAATTCTCAGGAAGTCTCCTACCCAAATCTGTTTGATTTTTCTCTCTAAAATATTCCATTTGAAAAATATGAAACTTTTCACTCTTCTGAGTAGTTCACAGCAATTTGCTTTCTCCTAAATGCCATAGAAAAACACAAAGACTGATTTGTTTCATTTGCACATGTCCACTTTTCTATGTCATTCATTTTTAAAAAGCCTTAAATAATTCTGATTAATTCTTTCCTAGGCTTTGATCTCAGTCATGCCATTATCCTTATCTTACACAGCTCCAGGTAGAAAACTACACTAAGTATTCCTCTGTCTTTGAATTGATTAAATACTATAAATCATTGCCATTTTCTTCAGTTGTGGAAATCTTTCTTATGTTCATATTATGTTGCTAATTATCAAAATACTCTTGTCTTCATCTAAAAACAACTCCATGGTTGTAACCCTGGATAACTCCTCCTCTGTGGTGAAAGGTTTTATCTCTTTTCTCTCTTCCCTCTTCATTTTAGTACAAACAGAGCTGCATGAATCCTGCAGTATTCTGAACAGAACACAGTTTGAAAAACTAGTGTTTTCCCCACCAGACATTCTGCAAAACCCACTGAAATTTAAACTGGATATAAGTGGATTAGAAGACATTGTAAATGTTGTTTATTTTGGTACCACCAAATCCTAGTAGAGAGTTTGTATCATAATCTGTCCTTGGGGAGTGTTCAGCACATATTGAAAAAGTACAGTTCATTTGTGATGGCTAATATTGTCCAGTCACTGACAGGGCCATGGTAAGCATAAAGCCCTCCACCATCTCTAGGCAGAAAAATTATATAAATATGCCCCTTCCTCCAAGCCAGCAGGGTATAATACTTGACAAGTGGAGTACAGGTTAGATTTCAGACCTCACGCATCCTCTCTGCATGAGTTCTTTGTGCAAGAAACAACCTGAACATCATTTAGGACAGTCCTAATCACAGAGTTCATCCTGTACCTATATAGGGAATTAAATGGGTGTTTGATCTCATTTCCAATGAAGTATCAATACAGCTATTCAGATGTTTTTTATAGAAACAGAAACACACTTAGTGTGTTTTTAGCCAAAATAGTACCATGTATAACACCCAGTAAGTGATATCAGAGCTATCCCATGAGGAGCAAATTGAAAGCGATAGGGAACGATTTGTGTATCGCAAATTCACTCAGAGTTGTTCTCTATCCCTGGGACAGTCACTGTGGCCAGATACTTTTTATACCCAGCAGGGGTGCAATGGTGTTTATATTGCTGGTGATGCAAACTTCAAATGCATATTTTGCTCTTCAAGTGGTATTGTTCATTTTGTAGCAGAAATGCCTCACTCTCCTTGGGGCAAGAAAACAGAGAAACAAACATAGATAATATCTGCTTCCAGTCGCCACAATTATTGTCAGTGATGAGGCGGCTGCATTTAGAACAGAAGGGATACAGAATAATCTTTCTTTTTAACCAAGATCCGTGAAAAGTAAAGAAATCCTTATTATGAGTGAAAAGAGTGTATACTATTGTATTTTCACGAAGATGTACATGTAAATTTTTTTACATATTCTAGAGTTAGACTAAGAAGAGAAAATAATTTTTTTAAGTGTTAAAATAATTACATGAGATACTAATTTTATTTCAGCATAAATGTTGAATCTTATCATTAATCTTACATAATAGTATTTGCATTGGAAGATTACAATGCTGTTTATTATGAGTTTTCGAATTGCTGTACCACATTATATTGAATTTTAAAATATTTCAATAAAACAGAAGTACCTATTCAAAATACCAGGTGTCTTTGCTGATACTTTATATTAAGAGGAACATTTAGCTATCACAGTAATAACATAATAAGTTATCCTCTATGGTGGTACTTAGCCAATTGGAAATTGTCAAAGAGGACATTCAGACAACCAAGTTAATGTCATTGAATTAGAGCTATAATCAGTATTTTTTTTTATTTTTTATTTTTTATTTTTTATTATACTTTAAGTTCTAGGGTACATGTGCATAACGTTTATATCATGTATAACACCCCAATGCAATCCCTCCCTCCTCCCCCCTCCCCCTGATAGGCCCCATCCAATTTCTAAATAATATATTAACTAGTAAGACAAAATTATTTTAGGTTTAGGTTTATTTTTATTTTATATTCATAAGATCAGATACAAATCACTATGGTCTGAGAGGGAAAATGAAATGAAAATAAGATATATAAATCTTAGAAGTAATGACATTTATTTTCATTCATAAACTCAAACTATTGTAACTGTTATGTTATAGGCTAGTAATATTCAAACTGGTCAATATTTCTAGCTGAATATATCAATGTATTTAAAGATTTGGTTTAGTCTTCAATTTAAGATCATTCTAGCTTTAGGCTGGGTGGATTGGCTCCTTTGAACCCAGGAGTTTAAGGTTGCAGTGAGCTGTGATCATGCCACTATACTCCAGCCTGGGTGACAGAGCAAGACTGTCTCTCCAAAAAAACAAAAATTAAAAATTTACTCTAATTTTATTACAATATGTCACCTAAAGTTGTCTTTATTTTGCACCACAATTATTTTCAATCATTTATTCCTTACACACTTACTTATATTATGTGTCAGACATTAGGTTAACACTACGAATTTGACACCATAATAATTTGAATGCTTTTCCTAGATTACTAATGACAATTTTTGGTTTTTGTTTTCAGTTACTAAACTATTTTCTGAATGTTTGGTTACCTCATTAAGAATGAACATAGGCCGGGCGCGGTGGCTCAAGCCTGTAATCCCAGCACTTTGGGAGGCCGAGACGGGCGGATCACGAGGTCAGGAGATCGAGACCATCCTGGCTAATACGGTGAAACCCTGTCTCTACTTAAAAATACAAAAAACTAGCCGGGCGACGAGGCGGGCGCCTGTAATCCCAGCTACTTGGGAGGCTGAGGCAGGAGAATGACGTAAACCCGGGAGGCGGAGCTTGCAGTGATCTGAGATCCGGCCACTGCACTCCAGCCTGGGCGACAGAGCGAGACTCCGTCTCAAAAAAAAAAAAAAAAGAATGAACATAAAACCTACATAAGACTCAAAAGAAAATATATTTTGTTTCTGATCATTAAAAAATATCTTATTCAATAAATATTTATTTGCCTGATCTATATTTTCTTATTCTGGTCTCATTTCTTACTACTACCTTGTCCCACACCAGTATAAGCACCTATTCATTTTACCTGTTTCTTCATACTAATGGGTACCTCTGACACTCACCATCCATTCCCGTGTAATGTGGTTTCCTGTACTGCGGAGGCAAGAGTATTAAAAACTACAATTTCCAGACTCCCTCAAAACTGGAGTTGCAAATATAATTGAGTTCCGCCAATAAGAAACATACCTTAAATCTGGAGGCTCTGATGGAGACCATTTCTGGGTGTCTTACCATATCCTTCTGGCAAAAAATGTCATGGAGCGATGTGGTTCTTTGCAGCAGATCCCACTGTAGAGTCACTATTTCAGTGCGTGGGTGCATTGAAATGGCAGCTCCCTGGTAATCAACTTTCCTTGGATTAGCACAAAGGGTTATTTGAATTAGAACTCAAAAATTTTAATAGTGCTTTTCTATTTCTCATCTTCCTGATCCTGACTGAGGGGACATCTCTCAGAAAATCATATCTGTGGTTCTTGGTGTTACTCCTACAGCTTTCCTTCCTTCTGACAATTTCGTAAGCACCTAATTCCATTCTTCAGATCCTTTTTGCTTAAATAACTAGAGTGATTTCTGTTTCTTGTAATGAACGTTAACTAACTTATTTTCTATCCTTGTTTGGTGTCTTTGATCAAGACAGCCTTAACATTTTGCTCAGTTTGACTAGGCTTTAGATAGACTTCTTCCTGACTATTAGTCCTGATCTCCCTTTTTGTAGAGCATTTACTTTAGAAAACTTGTAAATTATTTCTCTGTCCCTTTGAGATGTAAATCTTCTCCCAGGCTGTTTCCCAAGGACCTGGGAGTCATTCCTTCAAAATGTAATCCTGTACTCCGGAGGCTAAGGTGAGAGGATTGCTTGAACCTAGGAGGTTGAGGCTGCAGTGACTTGTGATCACACCACTGCACTCTAACCTGGGCACTAGGGCGAGACCCTGTCTCAAAAACAAAACAAAACAAAACAGCAAAAACAACAACAATGAAAGACAAATCAAAACAAAATGTAACCCTGGAAGGAGACAAATAGTGCCCCTATTTCCCAGTCTCTTCGGGAGAGTAGAAGCCTAACTTCAGTAAGAGACAGTTAGCAAGTACAGGTGACCTATTGAAATTGACCAAATTCCCACCCACCCAAACATCCCCCCAGTACTTTTCCGTTAGCTCACCCGGCCTTTAAAAATGTTCCTGCTCCCGTTTATTTCAGTGGGGTTGAGTACAAGCTCTCTACTCTATTGTAAAAATCTCTGTCTCCTATTGCAGTACTCTTGAATGAAGTCTTCCTTGTCTGTATAACTTGCCCAGTGCAATTTTTCTTTTATACTTTCCATCTTATGGTGTAAAGCTTTGTCATGTTTTTCACAGTATAAGAAGCAAAGGAAAACTATGTCATTTTAATTGCATAAAATATATTTAGAAATATTCAATCAGAAGAGGATACAATATATAAAAAATATAAAATACACTGTAATAAATGTGTATAACTGCATGTGTTCTGAGAAATAGAATATTAGCAATAATTCTTGCTACCTCTATATCCCTCCAGGAATATCCCACTCCCTGAAGTAACTGTTCTGAATTTTTATATTCAACATTCCTTTAGTATTCCTTAGAGTTTTATTACATATGTATGCATCTCTAAGCAATGTTATTAAGTTTCATACGCATTTGAATTTTATAAAAGCAGTTATCAGGGTGTATTTTTATGCAATATATTTTTATGCTCAATAATATGTTTGTGAGACTCAACTATGTGAATGACTAGTCATACTGACTTTTTATAAACCTTGCAAAGATGATTTTTTCCATATCACCTTTTACAGCCTCCTTAGTAGAGATCCCTGCAGAATCAGCTCAGTACATGAAAGAGCATTGCAAAGTGGAAAGAGTCTTGGATGAGGATTTGATAAATTTAGTCTCTTGGCAGCTATTTTTAAGTTTGATGTGGACATTGCCATGTCTTTTAGACTCAGGCCTTATTTTTTTCTTATAATGCAGTGTTTCAATAAATTATTTCTAAGTACCTCAAAATATGTACTTAATTGTTTTGTTGCAATTTATCAGGGAATAACAATCAGAGTATCTTCCAAAGTATGAACAATAATTAAATTTTACGTTTCCCAACAGCCAGGGTTCAGATTAAATGCTATTCGACAATACATAGAAAAATAAAGAAAAGTCAAAAAGTTGTAATTAGAGTAAGCATAGTCAGTGAGCAGTGAGAGCTGCCCGTAAAGACCTGTTGTCCCGAGGTAGAAGGGTATGCTTAGGTTAACATGGTGTTGTGGCTAGCATGTTAGGCATATTAAGATTCATTAGAAGTAATTATCTGATAGGAAAGAATCAATGGTTTCAAAAAATGTTCCTAATATGTACCCAGGAAATCATAGCTAAGATATCAGCTTATGGGGTACTTAGCAATGTTGGTTGATAGGTTGATGATGGAAATAATGAAATGTTTGACTAGCAAAAGCCAGACAAAATACATACAATCAAACTATGTTTTGGTATGGAAAATTTTAGATTGTCATGTTTAATGAGAATTCTTATAGCCAATGGCCAAAGGTACATAGACACAAAACTTATATTCTGTAGAACCACAGTATAACAAATACTAAGTGTAAAACACTAACTGTAATACTACAGGTATTAAAAAAAATCATATATCTAGATGTCTGTAGTAGTTGCTTTCCTCTGAATTTAAGATTCATATTAAGGGAGTTATGAAGTAACTTTATTCTATTGCTTTCCAGGTATTTATTCTGAAGTAAAATAAGTAAAGACATTTGAATATGTAATGCTGAATGGCACCACGGAAAAGCGCTGAGACATATCATACATGTACTCACTTTCATTTATACTTAACTGTGTGATTTTAGAGCAAATTATTTATTTTCTCTGAGTTTAATTTTCTCATGAACTAAATATAGATAGAATAATAGCTACCTGATAAACTGATTATGAAGATATGCTGAGGTGATCGGTACAAAATGTCTAGCATAATCATTTCAAATAATAAAAGCTAATAAATATAAGCTATTAGCAAAACTGTTTTTATTATCATTAAAAATTGCATATCTGCTTTGTAATTTTGTTGAACAGGATGGTCTGGACACCACTGTGAGAAGGAACTTGAGTGCATTCCCAACTCATGTGTTCATCAACTATGCATGGAAAATGAACCTGGCTCGACATGTTTATGCACACCTGGATTTATGGTAAAGATTATTGGTGGTTGTGGTTGTAATAATTTTTTATTCTCTTTGATATGCAGTAAACAATAGAAAATTACATGGTGGAAAATAAGGTTGGAGTAGTTAATCTTCAGTGCATCTCTCCTTCTCTGTCTGTACATGCTACACTTTTCTCAGCATTCCTCGTTCCCTTGTTGTCCATGCATCACTTGCACCCTCAGTCCTTTCTTTCAGGAGAAAAACATTCTGATAAATTGATCCACACCAAGGTGCAAGTGACTTAATGTATTGGCCTTTAATGTCTTAATGCATTTGGAAAGAGGATGCCAGTGGAGGAATTACTTAATACTGTCAGGGTCTTGGCAGAACTTTTATTTTGCCCAAGGACATAGTACTACTTCCAGGGTTGGGCTCAGCATATTGTATGTCCAAGGAGGACGAATCTGCTTCCTCAGCAAGTTTGAACTGGCCTGAACTCCATTAGCACTAGAAATGACTTTCCTTGGTAAAAATGTCTCTATTAAAAAATAGCTTTTGACCACAGTCTTTTATTAAAACTGACTGCAGCCCATGAATATAGTGAAAAAAACAACGATTGGTAAGACTGTGTTATCAGAATTTTTAAATGTGTATTTATAAATATCATTATTAGACCAGCCTTCACTGAGATTAAGGCTAAATAACTAGAGAGGGAATATAGTCACGTGACCTAGTTCAAGAATAAAGAATCATACTTCAAGCATCTGGCCAGTGTATATAAAAGATGAACAAGTGTGAAGGGAAGTATGAATGGAGCTACAAACTCCTTCTCAGAAGTGAAAGATCAGAAAGGAAAAACTAGAACCAAGAGTCTCTAGACGAAGTTAAGGAATTACACAGAAAAAAAAAATAATCAATAACTGTCACCAAACACAAGAATTTGAAAAATCAATTGTGGAAGGACCTGGGATTAATCCAATGCTGTTCCCTCTTAAAAGATGTACCCAGGGCTCATAAGTTTTTTAGGGATATGAATGAGCTCAAACAGAAATCTTCCTTTCTCTGAGAATTTTCTAATTTTGGATTTGCCCTAGGAAAAAGATTTTCTCTCACTGCTCCCAAAGCAATAGATCTTTGGAGAAAAATTTCAGATGCTCTGATACTTAAATTGGAAGTTAGTTGGTACCAAGAAGTTTTTTTTTCTGACACCTCAGATTATACCAATAATGCCTTTCTCAAAGAGTCAGTATAAGGAGCAAAATACTGAGATGTGTTTTTTATTTAGCTATATCTTCCACCAGTACAGCCTGGTGGAAGATACGTAGAAATCTAAATAACTTAGGAAATCGATGCTTATTTTATATATCTAAAATATATAAAATATAACTTACTAACAAATATCTCCAAAATTTCCTGAAATAATCTCCTGGTATATGTTCTTTCACATGTGAAATATGAATCTATTAATATTTGAGCTTTTTCTTTAAGAAAAAAATCAAAGCTGAAGTATAAATACATTAGTATATGTTAGAAATATAAATATCTTGATAAAATATAGTTTTATAAGACCACGTGTCTATTAAATAGGAGAAAATGTTATAGACATAATACATTTACATTTTAGTAAGGCATTTACTAAATTAATTTCAAATGGATAGTTTTGCAACCATTCTCTAAGTACTTGAAAGCTGAAACAAAATTTAAAAATTTATCATAGCAAGAGATAATGTTTGTGTGAAATGCTACAATGAGATAAGTGAGATTCAACTTTTACTAATGCATTAGTTACACTTTAAAATGAGTAGCTAAAGATAGGGGAAATTTAGTTTATTGAAAAATAATTTTGTGAGGGGGCGGAGCAAGATGGCTGAATAGGAACAGCTCCAGTCTCCAACTCCCAGCGCGTGCGACACAGAAAACAGGTGATTTCTGCATTTTCAACTGAGATATTGGGGTCATCTCACTAGGGAGTGCCGCACAATCGGTGCGGGTCAGCTGCTGCAGCCCAACCAGCAAGAGCTGAAGCAGGGCGAGGCATCGCCTCACCTGGGAAGTGCAAGGGGGAAGGGAATCCCTTTTCCTAGCAAGGGGAAGTGAGACACACAACACCTGGAAAATCGGGTAACTCCCACCCCAATACTGCACTTAAAGCAAACCGGCACACCAAGAGAATATATCCCACACCTGGCCGGGAGGGTCCCACGCCCACGGATCCTCCCTCATTGCTAACACAACAGTCTGTGATCTAACCGCAAGGCAGCAGTGAGGCTGGCGGAGGGGCGCCCGCCATTGCTGAGGCTTAAGTAGGTAAACAAAGCCACTGGGAAGCTCAAACTGAGTGGAGCTCACAGCAGCTCAAGGAAACCTTCCTGTCTCTGTAGACTCCACCTCTGGGGACAGGGCACAGCTAAACAACAACAACAAAAAAGCAGCAGAACCTCTGCAGACACAAACGACTCTGTTTGACAGCTTTGAAGAGAGCAGTGGATCTCCCAACACGGAGGTCGAGATCTGAGAAGGAACAGATTGCCTGCTCAAGTGGGTCCCTGACCCCTGAGTAGCCTAACTGGGAGACATCCCCCACTAGGGGCAGTCTAACACCCCACACCTCACAGGGTGGAGTACACTCCTGAGAGGAAGCTTCCAAAGTAAGAATCAGACAGGTACACTCACTGTTCAGCAATATTCTATCTTCTGCAACCTCTGCTGCTGATACCCAGGCAAACAGGGTCTGGAGTGGACCTCAAGCAATCTCCAACAGACCTACAGCTGAGGGTCCTGACTGTCAGAAGGAAAACTATCACACAGGAAGGACACCTATACCAAAACCCCATCAGTACGTCACCATCATCAAAGACCAGAGATAGATAAAACCACAAAGATGGGGAAAAAGCAGGGCAGAAAAGCTAGAAATTCAAAAACTGAGAGCGCATCTCCCCCTGCAAAGGAGCACAGCCCATCACCAGCAACAGATCAAAACTGGTCAGAGAATGACTTTGACGAGATGAGAGAAGAAGACTTCAGTCCATCAAACTCCTCAGAGCTAAAGGAGGAATTACGTACCCAGTGCAAAGAAAATAAAAATCTTGAGAAAAGAGTGGAAGAATTGACAGCTAGAATAATTAATGCAGAGAAGGTCATAAACAAAATGACAGAGATGAAAACCATGACATGAGAAATACGTGACAAATGCACAAGCTTCAGTAACCGACTCCATCAACTGGAGTAAAGAGTATCAGCGATTGAGGATCAAATGAATGAAATGAAGCGAGAAGAGAAACCAAAAGAAAAAAGAAGAAAAAGAAATGAACAAAGCCTGCAAGAAGTATGGGATTATGTAAAAAGACCAAATCTATGTCTGACTAGGGTGCCTGAAAGTGAAGGGGAAAATGGAACCAAGTTGGAAAACACTCTGCAGGATATCATCCAGGAGAACTTCCCCAACCTAGTAGGGCAGGCCAACATTCAAATTCAGGAAATACAGAGAACACCACAAAGATACTCCTCCAGAAGAGCAACTCCAAGACACATAATTGCCAGATTCACCAAAGTTGAAATGAAGGAAAAAATCTTAAGGGCAGCCAGAGAGAAAGGTCGGGTTACCCACAAAGGGAAGCCCATCAGACTAACAGCAGATCTCTCGGCAGAAACTCTACAAGCCAGAAGAGAGTGGGGGCCAATATTCAACGTTCTTAAAGAAAAGAATTTTCAACCCAGAATTTCATATCCAGCCAATCTAAGTTTCATCAGTGAAGGAGAAATGAAATCCGTTACAGATAAGCAAATGCTTAGAGATTTTGTCACCACCAGGCCTGCCTTACAAGAGACCCTGAAGGAAGCCCTAAACATGGAAAGGAACAACCGGTACCAGCCATTGCATAAACATGCCAAAATGTAAAGACCATCGAGGCTAGGAAGAAACTGCATCAACTAACGAGCAAAATAACCAGTTAATATCATAATGGCAGGATCAAGTTCACACATAACAATATTAACCTTAAATGTAAATGGATTAAATGCTCCAATTAAGGGGGCCGGGCGCGGTGGCTCAAGCCTGTAATCCCAGCACTTTGGGAGGCCGAGACAGGCGGATCACAAGGTCAGGAGATCAAGACCATCCTGGCTAATATGGTGAAACCCTGTCTCTACTTAAAAACACAAAAAACTAGCCAGACGACGAGGCGGGCGCCTGTAGTCCCGGCCATTTGGGAGGCTGAGGCAGGAGAATGGCATACACCCGGGAGGCCGAGCTTGCAGTGAGCTGAGATCTGGCCACTGCACTCCAGCCTGGGTGGCAGAGCAAGACGCTGTCTCAAAAAAAAAAAAAAAGAAAAAGAAAAAAATGCTCCAATTAAAAGACACAGACTGGCAAACTGGATAAAGAGTCAAGACCCATCAGTCTGCTGTATTCAGGAGACCCATCTCACATGTGGAGACATACATAGGCTCAAAATAAAGGGATGGAGGAAGACCTACCAAGCACATGGAGAACAAAAAAAAGCAGGGGTTGCGATCCTAGTCTCTGATAAAACAGACTTTAAACCATCAAAGATCAAAAGAGACAAAGAAGGCCATTACATAATGGTAAAGGGATCAATTCAACAGGAAGAGCTAACTCTCCTAAATATATATGCACCCAATACAGGAGCACCCAGATTCATAAAGCAAGTCCTTAGAGACTTACAAAGAGACTTAGACTCCCATACAATAATAATGGGAGACTTCAACACTCCACTGTCAACATTAGACAGATCAACGAGACAGAAAGTTAACAAGGATATCCAGGAATTGAACTCATCTCTGCACCAAGCAGACCTAATAGACATCTATAGAACTCTCCACCCCAATTCAACAGAATATACATTCTTCTCAGCACCACATCACACTTATTCCAAAATTGACCACATAATTGGAAGTAAAGCACTCCTCAGCAAATGTCAAAGAACAGAAATTAGAACAAACTGTCTCTCAGACCACAGTGCAATCAAACTAGAACTCAGGACTAAGAAACTCAATCAAAACCTCTCAACTACATGGAAACTGAACAACCTGGTCCTGAATGACTACTGAGTACATAACGAAATGAAGGCAGAAATAAAGGTGTTCTTTGAAACCAATGAGAACAAAGATCCAACATACCAGAATCTCTGGGACACATTTAAAGCAGTGTGTAGAGGGAAATTTATAGCACTAAATGCCCACAAGAGAAAGCAGGAAAGATCTAAAATTGACACTCTAACATCACAATTAAAAGAACTAGAGTGGCAAGAGCAAACACATTCAAAAGCTAGCAGAAGGCAAGAAATAACTAAGATCAGAGCAGAACTGAAGGAGATAGAGACACAAAAAACCCTCCAAAAAATCCATGAATCCAGGAGTTGGTTTTTTGAAAAGATCAACAAAATTGACAGACCGCTAGCAAGACTAATAAAGAAGAAAAGAGAGAGGAATCAAGTAGACGCAATAAAAAATGATAAAGGGGATATCACCACTGACCCCACAGAAATACAAACTACCATCTGTGAATACTATAAACACCTCTATGCAAATCAACTAGAAAATCTAGAAGAAATGGATAATTTCCTGGACACTTACACTCTCCCAAGACTAAACCATGAAGAAGTTGAATCCCTGAATAGACCAATAGCAGGTTCTGAAATTGAGGCAATAATTAATAGCCTACCCACCAAAAAAAGTCCAGGACCAGATGCATTCACAGCTGAATTCTACCAGAGGTACAAGGAGGAGCTGGTACCATTCCTTCTGAAACTATTCCAATCAATAGAAAAAGAGGCAATCCTCCCTAACTCATTTTATGAGACCAACATCATCCTGATACCAAAGCCTGGCAGAGACACAACAAAAAAAGAGAATTTTAGACCAATTTCCCTGATGAACATCGATGCAAAAATCCTCAATAAAATATTGGCAAACAGGATTCAGCAGCACATCAAAAAGCTTATCCACCATGATCAAGTGGGCTTCATCCCTGGGATGCAAGGCTGGTTCAACATTCGCAAATCAATAAACGTTATCCAGCATATAAACAGAACCAAAGAAAAGAACCACATGATTATCTCAATAGATGCAGAAAAGGCTTTTGACAAAATTCAACAGCCCTTCATGCTAAAAACGCACAATAAATTCGGTATTGATTGAACGTACCTCAAAATAATAAGAGATATTTATGACAAACCCACAGCTAATATCATACTGAATGGGCAAAAACTGGACAAATTCCCTTTGAAAACTGGCACAAGACAGGGATGCCCTCTCTCACCACTCCTCTTCAACATAGTGTTGGAAGTTCTGGCTAGGGCAACCAGGCAAGAGAAAGAAATCAAGGCTATTCAGTTAGGAAAAGAAGAAATCAAATTGTCCCTGTTTGCAGATGACATGATTGTTTATTTACAAAACCCCATTGTCTCAGCCCAAAATCTCCTTAAGCTGATAAGCAACTTCGGCAAAGTCTCAGGATACAAAATTAATGTGCAAAAATCACAAGCATTCTTATACACCAGTAACAGACAAGCAGAGAGCCAAATCAGGAATAAACTTCCATTCACAATTGCTTCAAAGAGAATAAAATACCTAGGAATCCAACTTACAAGGGATGTAAAGGACCTCTTCAAGGAGAACTACAAACCACTGCTCAGTGAAATAAAAGAGGACACAAACAAATGGAAGAACATACCATGCTCATGGATAGGAAGAATCAATTTCGTGAAAATGGCCCTACTGCCCGAGGTTATTTATAGATTCAATGCCATCCCCATCAAGCTACCAATGACTTTCTTCACAGAATTGGAAAAAAACTGCTTTAAAGTTCATATGGAACCAAGAAAGAGCCGGAATTGCCAAGACAATCCTAAGTCAAAAGGACAAAGCTGGAGGTGTCACACTACATGACTTCAAACTATACTACAAGGCTACAGTAACCAAAACAGCATGGTACTGGTACCACAACAGAGATATAGACCAATGGAACAGAACAGAGTCCTCAGAAATAATACCACACATCTACAGCCATTTGATCTTTGACAAACCTGAGAGAAACAAGAAATGGGGAAAGGATTCCCTATTTAATAAATGGTGCTGGGAAAATTGGCTAGTCATAAGTAGGAAGCTGAAACTGGATCCTTTCCTTACTCCTTATATGAAGATTAATTCAAGATGGATTAGAGACTTAAATGTTAGACCTAATACCATAAAAAGCCTAGAAGAAAATCTAGGTAGTACCATTCAGGACATAGGCATGGGCAAGGACTTCATGTCTAAAACACCAAAAGCAACAGCAGCAAAAGCCAAAATTGACAAATGGGATATGATTAAACTAAAGAGCTTCTGCACAGTAAAAGAAACTACCATCAGAGTGAACAGGCCACCTATAGAATGGGAGAAAATTTTTGCAATCTACTCATCTGACAAAGGGCTGGCTAATATCCACAATCTACAAAGAACTCAAACAAATATACAAGAAAAAAACAACCCCATCAGAAAGTGGGCAAAGTATATGAACAGACATTTCTCAAAAGAAGACATTCATACAGCCAACAGACACATGAAAAAATGCTCATCATCACTGGCCATCAGAGAAATGCAAATCAAAACCACAATGAGATACCATCTCACACCAGTTAGAATGGCAATCATTAAAAAGTCAGGAAACAACAGGTGTTGGAGAGGATGTGGAGAAATAGGAACACTTTTACACTGTTGGTGGGACTATAAACTAGTTCAACTATTATGGAAAATAGTATGGCAATTCCTCAGGGATCTAGAACTAGATGTACCATATGACCCAGCCATCCCACTACTGGGTATATACCCAAAGGATTATAATTCATGCTGCTATAAAGACACATGCACACGTATGTTTATTGTGGCACTATTCACAATAGCAAAGACTTGTAATCAACCCAAATGTCCATCTGTGACAGACTGGATTAAGAAAATGTGGCACATATACACCATGGAATACTATGCAGCCATAAAAAAGGATGAGTTCGTGTCCTTTGTAGGGACATGGATGCAGCTGGAAACCATCATTCTTAGCAAACTATCACAAGAACAGAAAACCAAACACCACATGTTCTCATTCATAGGTGGGAACTGAACAATGAGATCACTTGGACTTGGGAAGGGGAACATCACACACTGGGGCCTATCTTGGGGAGGGGGGAGGGGGGCGGGATTGCACTGAGAGTTATACATGATATAAATGATGAATTGATGGGTGCTGACGAGTTGATGGGTGCAGCACACCAACATGGCACAAGTATACATATGTAACAAACCTGCACGTTATGCACATGTACCCTAGAACTTAAAGTATAATAAAAAATAAATAAATAAATTAATTAATTTAAAAAAGAATTTTAACATTGAAATGTTATTCATGCCAATGCTATAGCCATATATATTTACTCTAAATTAGATATTCCTAGGAAATATACTTTTGAAAATCACATGTAAATTATTACTTGGAATAGAAAATAAAATAATCTGCTGAAGTATCAGAAAATAAAATATTCAAAATATTTGATAAAATATTTGTAGCAAGTTAAATTTGTAAATATTGAAATAGAACATTGAAATGGATACAGGTATGGAAAATGCATGAAAACATTAGAAAATTGCTTTTTTAGGTTTATTTTTCCCTGCCCCACTAATCTTGAGTGCAAATGGGATATTAAAAGAATAAAACTCACAATCATGGGGAAATGTGAAACCTCATGGGTACTTCATGCACAGGAAGATATCAAACTTGAGGGAGTCTTAAGAGTAAAGCAGTTATATGAATTAGACAAAAGGTAAATTGATTTGCATTAATACTAAAAATAAAGTGTGTATGTAGAGTATAGGTGAACATGAAAGTAGTGTCCATAGCAGAGAGTTGACAATGTCCAAGGTGTAAATCATAGCATTCTAGCACTAGAGTAGATGGGAAGAGACTAAGCATTGCATCAGTTATCACATTCTGGTGGAACATTTGCTCACTTCTCTGTCAACTCTGAAACACTGTAAACTCCTGAAGGACAAAGATAATGCTGGACATTGTGGTATTCCTAAGAGCACAGAGCACAGTACAGGCGGTCACTAATTTATAATTATTCGAGTTTATGATTGTACGAGAGTGACATACATTCAGCAGAAATAGTATTTTGCACATCCCTACAACCATTCTGCTTTCTAATTTTAGCATGGCATTCAGTAAGTTACATGATCTATTCAACGCTGTAATATAAAATAGGCATGGGGTGGAATGATTTTGCCCAAGCTGTTGGCTAATGTAAGTGTTCTGAGCATGTTAAAGTAGGCTAGGCCAAACTATGAAGTTCAGTATATTAAGTGTATTAAATGCATTTTCTACTTACAATATTTTCAACTTATGATGGGTTTATCGTAATGTAACTCTATTTTAAGTCGAGGAGCATCTGTACATGTGTTTTGATTTTGGTCATCATTGTTAAAGTTGTTTTATTAGAGCTCGTAGCATATTAGTCACAGTTGTTTGAAATTCCCAGTCTGATAATTAGTTTCCCCACCACATCTGAGTCTGACTTCAATGCTTACTCTGTCTCTTCTAACTATTTTTTTGGTTTTTAGAATGTCTTGTAATTTTTTATTTAAAGACATGATACGTTGGGTAAAAGGAACTCAGTAAATAGGTCTATAGCATAACATTTTATGTTTATCTGGCTAGGAGTCAGGCTGTGTTTGCTGTGCTATAGTCATAGGTGTGAGAGGTTAAAATTTCCTCTTATATTTTCATTTTCATCTTGCCTGTTGTATTTTGGTTTCATTAGAAAATTCTTTTTAAAGAAATGTGACGTGTGGAGTTCTTTCAGTTGTAATCTCCTGTTGTTATAAAAGATCCCTGTTGATGCGGCAGTAAGGTATGAGGAGAGGGTAAGCCTTTAATAGTCCTGTGATTAGGCCTCAGTCTTGGTGATCCTGTGCCTCTGGCTGTGACCTTCAAATGGGGCCCATTCCCTTAGGTGAGACAGAAAAGCTACAGAAGGCTGGAGTTGAGTATGTTCCTTCCCACAGGTCAATTAGGCTCTGGTAAAATAGTTTCACTTGAGGACAAGCCTTGTTAAGAGGAACAGAATGCTCTGGGAGTCTTCAAAATGGCTGTCCTCTCCTCTCCACACTGGAAGCATGAGGGGATTTTTCTCCAAACCTCACTGTGAGATCCTTGTAATATTTTTGAACGTAAAGTTCATTACAGTGTGGGATATTCCCTAACAGTGGGGTCCCTTGTAGTTACTAACTAACTCTCAAGCTCCTACACATTGAGCCTCCAGCATTTTATCAATTACAGTTTGTTTTTCTACCCTGGTTTTGGCTCCAGCAGAGGTTTCTGCTCCTGAGTTTCTGCTCTGGTAAGCTATGATTCTTTGTACCTGCCTGACTGTCTCTCTGCTGTTTGGGGGGCAGACGTTTTCCTTTAATGGGAAATGACTTCAATTTTCTTCAAATCTAAGGAGAGTTGATTTTTAGTTTGTTCAGTTTTTCTCTTATTGTGTAGATGGGAATGACGCCATCCAAATTACGCGCCAGGCCAAAATCCACAATTTTGTGATTGTTTGAGAACGAAAGAACCTATGAATATATTTCTTAAGAAAACATGAATGGATTTTCTTTCATTCGTGTACTTCAATGTGTCTTTTAAAAAATGGATTTTATTGTTCTAATTAGGCTTCTCAGGTATCTCAACTTGAATGGTGGTCCTGTTTTTCAGAGTCACTAGAAGCCTTTAAGGGATTGTTCAAAAGTCATTAATTTAACTCACAATCACATTCTCCATTAACATGTAAAAAACGGAAAAATTAAAAATTTTCTTGCATGTGTACTCTAATTACACCCGCTGATATGGTAGCACACGCAATCTGTAAAGAACATTCAAGTAATTCAAATAATTGAAATATGCTTGTATTGAACTTTTAATTGAACATGAAACAACAGAGCACAATTCAAAGCAATAAACCTTTTCCCTAACAATTTGTAGCAATTCTCTTCACATCCAATGTTTTATGTTCACCTGAACTTCCCTCTAACAGCGTTCTTCTTCTCAGAGATCTTCTGAAAAACGGCAAATTTTTTCCAGGTTACTTTTATTTAAGTTACTTTAAAAGTTTCACCAATTAGGTCATCATATAAAAATGTTAGTTCAGCTACATATTTACAGGATTAGAGAGGATTAATATTACTACAATTATTTTTGTTTAATTATGAAGAGTGATGTGGGAGGTAAATAGTCCCTGCTGGATAGGGAGATGGGAAGCGGTTTTTTTTTTTTTTTTTTTTTTCTGAGAATTAATTTTTTGAAAATAACATTAAAGGTCTGAACTCTCAGGCTTTTCTTAATGTTTCAAGCTATGACAATCTCTGACAAGCCGATAATTAGTGCAGATTATTCGTTTTAGCAGATCCAATTGCAAAAGTGAATCCAAACAAGATTAAAGTACTTACATCATTTTGAAATTCAAATATTCTGTAAAAGAATTTAAATGACAGAATACAATTTTTGAATGTCCTATACTTGCTGAAAAACTCAAGAAAAATGATCATTCTCTTTTTCATTTGATCAGAACTGCTCATTTCTTCCTCAGTAAATGAAATTCTGCCAAACAAGATTGATCTCCATGCATTAACCAATGAGTGCCTATTGGTCAGGCTTATTGTGTTTTGTAAATGATAGAGTCGATGAAAGTGTTAATTACAGTTCTTAAATTAAAACACAGATATTTATGTAGTGTGGAAGCTGTATTTGTATTAAAATGAGAAAAAAATGGAGAAACTATTTTCTGAGGAAAAAGGTTCTGAGTTCTATAGAAGGACAGCCTATTTGTGGTATTCAGTTTTTAAACGTCATCTTCAAATAAACCTAACACAGAAGACACCAGTATAGCAAGACAGACAAACATTTTGATGTATGTCTATGGTTCTGGTCTTTATTTTCTCATGAGATAAACTCATCAATTTTATTAACAAATATTTACCAAGTGTTATCTATAGAAGGACAGCCTATTTGTGGTATTCAGTTTTTAAATGTCATCTTCAAATAAATCTAACACAGAAGACACCAGTATAGCAAGACAGACAAACATTTTGATGTATGTCTATGGTTCTGGTCTTTATTTTCTCATGAGATAAACTCATCAATTTTATTAACAAATATTTACCAAGTGTTGTCTGTGTTTGAGATGACTTGCTCTATTAAAAATAATTATTATCTCAATAGGAATTAAAGCAAAGGTGCAATTTTAGAAAAATTCATAATTCCTTTTTAAATAGATATTTTTGTGGTTTTGACATTTATCCTTATTTTAATTCAAGTAACTTGTACTTTAGATCAATCAAAACACATCCTTTGGATACTCACTGAAGCAATGTATTTGGAAAACTTATAAAGAAATATGTATACATTAGTCTTACATTTAAATTAAGGAAAAGAGGACAGGCTTGCATCCTCTTGCAATGCACTAAAAAAAAAAATCAATAATTCTTTTATTCAGGTAAAACTTGATACTTTGCTCTAATATATGTTGAGCACAATTGTTTGCAGATCCTTAAAATGATATAAAAATCAATTAGTTTCAGTTTGTTATCCAAAGAGAACATTCAGCTGTATAGAAGAGACAAATAATGTGTTGGATAATAAGGAAGTCAGCATTGGGTACAAAATGCAGGAAACTGTATGATGAGGGAAATAAAAACATTAGCTAGGACACTTATTTGGTAGTAATGTTAAAAAATAATAAAGCAATTGGTGAATCCTGAGTAAAGTAGTCATTAGAAGAGATTTCTCAATGGACAAAAGATAATGGCTTCCTCCTAAGGATTAGAAAGGTATCTCTAAAAGCCCTGAAACTCAATCTACACCCTATAGTGGAAGTCAGCCCTGAGGGTTTGCTCAGTACTGCTAATGAGAATGCTAAATATAAAATAGCCATGAGAAATAAGGCTCCATCTGCTTCTCAGGACAAGTTTTACCACAAACAGCAACAAAAAATACACACAAAAAAATGTATTTTCCTCTCCCCAAATCAATTAGGCTCTGGTAAAAGAGAGCCAAGATCCTTGCTTTTATGAAATCTACCACCTAAAAGCAGAGGATGGCAGGGGGGAAGACACTAAATTATTGTGTTTATTTATTTGTTAATTTGTTTATGGGCAGCAATGAGTGCTATGGGGAAGAAAAAGGTGGAGGGATGTGTATTCTGAGCATTTCTAAGCAACACAGTAATAGTATTTTGTAATGCAAGGTTATGTGAGGGTTTTGGAGGAAAAAATGGTACAAACGAATAAAAACATAAATATTAATTAAAAGAGGAAGCTTTCTGTATTAAATAAGTATAACGTATAATGAAAAAATGCACTATTTTCAGAAGTAGAATATTTAAAATAACAAATTGCCTTACATTTTATATAATAGACATGGCACAGCTATGATGTACAATCTAAGCGGCTCATACCTGTAACTGCAGCACTTTGGGGAGCCAAGGAGGGTGAATCACTTGAGGTCATCGGCGTTTGAGATCAGCCTGGCCATCATGATGAAACCCCATATCTACTAAAAATGTAAAAACTATCCAGGCATGGTAGTGGCCATCTGCAATACCAGCTACTGGGGTGGCCAATGCACAAGAATTTCTTGAACCAGGGATTTGGAGCTGGCAGTGAGCCGAGATCTTGCCACTGCGCTCTAGCCTGGGCGACAGTGTGAGATTCCAAAAAAAAAAAAAAAAAAAAAATTCTTACAACAGTAGTTTTTATTGGTAAACTGAGTATAGTAAAATAATGACCACCTCATAGACCTATTTAGATATTAAAGATAATGAATGCCCATCTTTCATCTTTATGCATCAGATTTTTGCTTCAACGTGACTGGTGGAAGAATGTATTTGGTAGAAACCTAGAATATATTTAGTGTTATATATTGACTCAAAAAAGTAATGGCTTAACATTTTAGACTTCAATTATATGGAAAATTCTCTGAGCTTCAGTTTCTTCACTTATAGCATGAACATGTGGATGAATTAAAAGCTTGGCCATATGGAATATAACATTGTTAACCCATTAGAGAGTTGGGCACAGAATTTTAAATGCCCATACTTACAGACTGGTAGATCAGTGTTCTTTCCTCCATGCCATATATCTTATGGATTTATTTTTAAGATAGATAACTAAATGTAATATCCATTTACTTTTAAGGTAAATAACTATTTTATATGTCAGGGCTGAATAATGTTCCATTGTCCAGATGTACCATGGATTATCCATTCAACCTACTGAAGTTTTTATTGATTGTTTCCAGGTTTTGGCAATCATGAATAAGGCTGTTATAAATATTCTTGTGGAGGTTTTTGTGTGAACATGTTGTCAATTCATTTGCTATACATCGAGGCACACACTCGCTGGATTATATAGTAATAGTGTGTTTATTAGAAACTGCCTGTTTTCTGAAATATCTGTAGCATTTTGCAGTCCCACAAGAAATTAGGCAACATTTTATCATTTGTATAGCAATTACTAAAATTGTAATTCAACAATTATTTTTGTGGCTATATATTTACTGTTTGACCAGCTACTCTCACCTCCCTTCCTCTCCTTCTCCATTCCCTTCTCCCTCTCTGGTCTGCTTTTCTCCTCTTCAGTAAGTTCCATAAAAACAGGAATTGTGCACACATTACCTACTTCTGTTCTCTAGGCAGATACAAGATAGTAGATTCTAAATAAAATTTTGTTGATTATTATACATGAGCAAAAACATGAATAGATAACAATTATTGTGGTGTTAATCACAACTAAGCACAAGAATTTCATGGAACAGTCTGTTGAATGAAATATACACTGTTAAAGATATAATGCATTGTTTTCTACAGTAATATTTAGAGTGATTTAAAATATCACTTGAGTCATAAGCTTCCATTAAAATGTTATTATTTATGAAGGAAGCCTAACTATTTGCCAGACTAAATGTCTTGGATACTTTACCTTATTGAATGATTTAAAAAATTTGGAATGTAAGAATCATTGTTTATCCCTATTGTGATGATAAGGAAACAGGCTCAGAGATGTTGGTCGCTTATTCATAGGTAGCAAATGTTAGAATATAGTTCGTCCAGTGAATCCAAACCCTGTATCCATGAGCACTATGTCAGAAAATTTTCACTCTGCAACCAAATACAGTTCTAGATCTTCTCACTCTGAGCCATACTCAGATTTCTCTTGGTGAGCATAGACTACATTAACTTATATAAAGATTAGCTTATATATTCTGTTATGGCCTGAGTGTTTGTGTCTTCCTCACCCAAATTCAAATGTTGAAGTCCTAACCCCTAAGACTGTGGTATTAGAATGTAGGGCTTTGGGGAGGTGATTGAGTCATGAGGTTTGAGTACTCATGATTAGGATGAGTGCTCTTATAAAAAGGCTGCAGATAACTAGATAGTCCCTTCCAGCCTATGAGGACATAGCACCATCTTTGAGAAAGCCCAGACACTAAACATCCCTCAACTTGTACTTCCCAGCCTCCTGATCTATGAGAAATAAATTTCTGTTATTTATAAGTCAAACAGTTTATGATATTTTTTGTTACAGCAGCCTGAACAGACTAATACATGGTTCCTTCAAATTCTTTTTTTTTTTTTAACCAAAGCTTCTTTTCTTCACATGGTTCTTACATGATAAGTGGAACTGTGCATTTTACACCTGCTAGCTTATTTGATAAATAATTAAATTCAGCAAGGCAGGGGGAGAAAATATAACTTGCATCTATTGCATTTTTTATGATAAAAATCAGTCTCTGTTTCTCTGCTTTTTCTGGCATTGCCACTGAGAAATGACAGGGTTTTACAATTCTCTTTTGAGTTAGAAGTCTTTTTTTTATTCATACAGAAACCACCTGCTTTAAGCTTTTTCCCCCTTAATTAAAAATAAATGAAACTAAGAAAAGAGTCAATGTGTAGGAAGGAAGACCTGTTGGTTGTTGCTCTCCATGCAGCTCAGGGATACAGACGTCCAGCACAGCATATCTTGCTTGCTGTTTTTGATGTATTTTGGATGTTAGATGGTGTCCTTGTATGATAGTGTTTGATTTGGTTTTGCCTTATTTTCTGTAACTGTTTTCATGTCATTTGCACTTGAATTCCCAAGTAAGGAAAGGGCTGTGTGCACATTCCCAGAGTTTGAAGATTAGCTTCAAAGACATTCTAACTATAAGGCTGACTCACTTCAATCTGAAAGGAGAAAGAAAAAAGTGTATTGCCACAGTATGTTGTAGAAAATGAGAGAGGCTTGAAAGTGTTCAGAAGACGTTGTTCTTAATGTTCTCAAATGAAGATGCCAACTTTATGTTTCTAATGACAAATTAGTTAAAGAAAAGTATAAAATGATCAGCGTATTCATTGGTGTGTTACATGCACACAACTGTGGCTGTTTGGGTTGGTATAGAATACTACTACATGGGAGAAATGGATAAACAAATTATAGAATATATTAACAAATATGTGTTGATAGAGGTATAAACATAAGATGCTATGGATGGCAAAATAAAGGTATGTAGCCCAAATCTGTTTGCTCAGATTGGCTCAAGTAATAGTCCCTATAGGAGGTCAAGTGTAGCAAGTCTGCTTGAATATAAAGAGACATTGTTCTAGGGAGAACAGGTAGGAAAGCTTGCAAGTTACTTTCAAGGAGTGTGAATGGAAAGATTTGAGGTAATGCTATTTTTTAAATATCCTTTATGACGCATGTTTTAGCACTTAACATCTGTATATTATTGAACTTAGATTCTAACAACTATTTAAGATATTTATCCTAAGAAGGTCAAATTCATAAGAGATACGACATGCAAAAAAAAATTATAACACAGAAAAGAAATGGGTAAGCAGCCTAAAATGTAAACACATTATAGTGATTCAGAGAATGAAGACATTATTTCCAATGGAAAAATATAAAATGTTTCATGAAATAATTGTATTTTCTCATGAGCAGTCAGTTGAACATTCTGTGACTAAGGAAAGCTTCCCTAAATGGTATAGATATTTGGTGGTAAAAAAAAAGAAAGTTTTAAATTTCTACTTGCCAGTTCTCAAAAATGAGTTTGGGAATATTGGGATCCTCACATTGATGACCCACTAATTTACCTACAGTGTCTGCTAATTCCATGCATTCTTACTAAAATAGTAGGAAAGATCAAACAATTTGAGTTCTGAAATGTTTCATGGCTCTTTTACTTGTACATACTCAGGGTTCTGTATCAGATATCAGCTTCTGGGACTGGTGAGTCATAAACAGTGGTCTCGGGGAAGTCTTTAAGGTATTTGATTTCAATTAGGTGAGAATTTAGAAACAAAAATTCAGAGGATGCTATCAACAGTAGGACCACAGAGTTTTAGTTATGTTATATATAACTATATATATTAGTCACACTGATAATTTGCACCTGTAGTAATTATGGGTTATTAAATTGTTCTGATATGATGACTGACACAGAGTAATTTCTTGATTTTATTATTTGGAGTTAAATACAAAGTACTTAAATTTAAATTAAAAGCCATGGTATTTCCACCACAAACTTGGCCATAGTCTAGCATATAACTTTAACATTCAACCTTTTTTTGCTTTTAAAACTCAATATCTACAAACGTAGTTAGTGTAAAGAAGGCCATTGACAACTATTTGATTAGGATCATAGATATCAAAAATAATTGACGTGTAATTAATCATTGTGAAAAGTCGAGAAAATCTCATATATTTAAGATTTGGGCGTAACCTAAATACATTTCTCACCATGTTTTCAATAAGAAAAATCAATATTCAATAAGAAATAGCCAGTGATGTTGTGTGCTAGGTTAAATTGTTTTACTTTTTTCTAAGAAGAGTGGTAAGCCAGTGATGACTTTTTGAACTGAGGAATGACCTGGTCAGACTTTTATTTTGAAATATAACTCTAGCATATATTTGATACATAGTAAATGTGCATCTGAGACCTTGCCTCTAAAACAATGCATCTTGACCTCTTGCCTCATCAGCTTTCTGCAGTAATATTTGTTGCGTGAGCATCTGTCTCTAGTGTTAACCTTGACTTCTCCCTTGAGCTATGCTTTGCATTTCCCTTCTTATTGCATCTTCTTTTGGATAGACTAGAAACAAAAGTGAGATTCAGTACATTCCTTAAGATCCTTATTCCTCCATTCTTTAGTCCACTAGAAGATCTCCCTGAAGATAACAATTACACAGCAAATCAATGAACTTGTGTTTTCAGAAGCATTGCCATTGAAGCAAATCCCCTGAAGTTCTGGTAGCCAAATGCAATAAAGGAAAAATAAAATTGTCCTTAAAGACTTCACTACCAGTTATCACACACCAGGGAAGAAGTGACTGTTTCACATTTATATTGTTGTCACCCCATAAAACTTAGATGGAGCTTGTGTGCTTCTATTTTGTGAAAATTTCACATATTCTTGATGTTCTTCAGACTTCATACAAATTTATAAAATTATGGACCCATAGCTTTTATTTATGGTCTATGATTTTATTCTCTTTAACCTTGAGAAAGATGAAAATAACTGATTTGAATTAATTGACTGACATACTTGAAAATGTTTTGAAAAGTTTGGGCCATACATTGTTATGTTACCAGACAGAAAACATCATTATCATCCTCCCCCAGGAAAGACATTTTAAACTTTCATGGCAGGATATTGTGGATAACCTAGAAAAATAAATAAAACAATGTTACACTGCAGTGTCCCAGGCAATGACTCTCAAGAGCCATTCTAGATGAATTATTCTAAACTGAGAGAAAGAGACAGAGATACAGACAGAAGCACATAAATTTGATGTAACATATTCCACCTAAAAATTTAAAAAAAAAAGGAAATACTGCAGATTAGAGGAGTGAGAACTCCTGTTGTGTGTTGTCAAGTTGTCATAAAGGAAGAAAAGAATACCAGCACTATACGTATTCTTGAGAGCTTGACCACCTTTTTGGTAGATGCTTGAGGCAGAGAAAACACACATACACACACACACACACACACACACAAATCCATTTACTTTACTACTATACACAGCCTAAGCAGAGCGATAATTCATGTGATCTGTAGTACTATCTATATAATCCATTAAGATAGACTCTGTAGAGAGGACATGCATAAATCACCCTTACTTCTTCAGATATGACCACTGACTCACTTCCACAGAACCAGTTTGAATGATGACCATCTACTTCTGGAAACCCTATCACATATAGAAAACTACATGAAGGGGCTTTCCTTTTTGGAGTCTTAGATAACGTGTTTTTTAGATCAGGGTTTATATGAGGCTGTATAAGATTTTGATAAACAGCCTACATGGTTTAGAAATCTGAGAGAGACTTCACCAGACTCCTCTAAAATTCTGAATGATTTCCCATCTAATGTTTTTTTTCAAGAAGGGTGAAGTTCTGTGTGCTGTTGGGAGGCAATAGAGGTTTTCCAGGCACTTAAAAATCTCCTGATCTCTAATCTCGCTCTTTCCACTTCAACTCATTGTATATTCAGTCTCAGTTAAACAAAATCTCTGTGGGGTTATGCTTTTGAAATGAGGAAGAAAAAGGAAGAGGAGCAGAAGTAGGATAAGAAAGAAGAGAAGGAGGATGGAGTAGAAGTTGGAGGAAGAGGAGGAAATAGAAGAAAAGCTAAATGGGACTAATTATTTTGTCCTGTGACTATTATTTTCCTATAAATCTTTCCTGGTTTAAAATATTTATCTCAAAAAGGGCCAGAGCTACCAGGTAGGGCAGTGTTTGAACCTGGAGGCACGACCTTGTAGAAGATTAGCATCCGTGATATCACCTGTGCTAATGTCCTAGCCTGGTATAACTCATCAGGAAGTCCACCCAACACAAGAGGCAATTGAACCTATTCTTCTACCAGCTTGCATTTTTCCTCTAATGACTTGCTAAGCAACCAGAAAAACTCACCCAGGGATCTGTTTTTATTAGTCCCTAAAGCCTAGGAGCTACCTGACACATGTTTAAGTGGGATGGTTATAAATGGCTTTGAGATTACTTAGTTTTCCAATTGCTAAATTTTCAAATAATTTACCATTTATTTTGAGCTTATGTTTGGCAGCATTAAACATTTCTTTTTTAAAAATTTATTTTTTAATTATACTTTAAGTTCTAGGATACATGTGCACAGTCTGCAGGTTTGTTACATATGTAAACATGTGCCATGTTGGTGTGCTGCGCCCATTAACTGATCATTTACATTAGGTATATCTCCTAATGCTATCCTTCCCCCTCCCCCTTCCCCACAATATGCCCCGATGTGTGATGTTCCCCCTCCTGTGTCCAAGTGATCTCATTGTTCAATTTGCACCTATGAGTGAGAACATGCAGTGTTTGGTTTTCTGTTCTTGCGATAGTTTGCTGAGAACGATGGTTTCCAGCTGCATCCATGTCCCTACAAAGGTCACGAACTCATCCTTTTTTATGGCTGCATAGTATTCCATGGTGTATATGTACCACATTTTCTTAATCCAGTCTGTCACTGATGGACATTTGGGTTGCTTCCAAGTCTTTGCTATTGTGAATAGTGCCACAATAAACATATGTGTGCATGTGTCTTTATAGCAGCATGATTTATAATCCTTTGGGTATATACCCAGAAATGGGATGGCTGGGTCAAATGGTATTTCTAGTTCTAGATCCTTGAGGAATCGCCACACTTTTCCACAATGGTTGAACTAGTTTATAGTCCCACCAACAGTGTAAAAGTGTTCCTATTTCTCCACATCCTCTCCATTTCTTAATGAAAAATCTTGGAATAAGGTGGAAAATGTTTCTTGATGCATGTTTAAATGGGATAGTGGTAAATGGCTTTGAGCTTACTTAGTTTTCTAATTGCTAAATTTTCAAATAATTTACCAGTTCTTTTTAGCTCATGTTCGGCAGCATTAAGCATTTGTTAATGATAGACCTTGGGAAAGGAGGAAAATGTTTCTTAAGTGTAGAGGACACAGAGAAAGAGTTTAATCGTATTAATTGCACTTCCATTTCATCTGTCATCTCTGGTTTCAAGACAGACTATTCACATGATATGGGCCCTTATTACTCAGAGTAAGGTTGATGACTCTTGTAATTCAAGACTGGTATCTGTTGAACTGTCATATTTGGATGGTTGTTTTTCTTGTAATATAAAGGCATCTGAAGGGCTATCCTGTGTTTCAAATTTTAATTAAACATGTTATGGGTAAAAAAACTTACATTTTACTTGCTCAACTCTTTAACCTAATGTACAGAGGCAATTTTGTAAATATAATTTTATGTACATTCAACAAACACTAATTGGTTAGCAGTATACAAATAGTGTGCTGAATACAATGCAGATGGAATGGAAATAAATTTCTACCTAGTGACATTTACAGTGTACGAGGAACTACATATAAATCAAGGCAATAGAAAAATAAAATATCCATGCATCCATGGATGCAGCCGGAAACCATCATTCTCAGCAAACTATCACAAGAACAGAAAACCAAACACCACATGTTCTCACTCATAGGTGCGAATTGAACAACGAGATCACTTGGACACAGGAAGGGGAACATCACAACCAGGTCCTATTGTGGGGAGGGGGTAAGGGGGAGGGATAGCATTAGGAGATATATCTAATGTAAATGACGAGTTAATGAGTGCAGCACAGCAACATGGCACATGTTTACATATGTAACAAACCTGTACATCGTGCACATGTACCCTAGAACTTAAAGTATAATAAAAAAAGAATAAATTATGACAAAAGAAAAAAAGAAAAAGAAAATGCAATTCAAACTGTATTTAGTAGTCAGAAGAAAAAGAAAAAGTTATTGTGATAGAAAAATAATGTAGATAGTAGAAAAGTTTTCTCTAAGGAAGGGACCTTGAAGTTATAACCTGTGGGATAAAAAGAAATAATCCAAAGGAAGAGTTAGGGTATGGATGTGCTGTCAGATGTATCAGCATAAACAAGGGTCATGGGGGAGGAAAAGATCTTGTCCTGTATGGGACAGAAAATAATGGATAATGGGAGTTGAGCACAGTAAGTGTGGTGGGGGCAAAGGCACAGAAGTGCTTGCAGAAGTAAACAGGGTCAGATTAGGTCGAGAGTCAGAAAAATAGCAATTAGTTTGAATTGTATTCAAATGCGATTGACATATATACTAACAAGTTTTTTCAAAAGGGAAATGATGTGATCTTATTCAGGTTTTTAAAATATCCCTATTCTTCCATAAAGAAAGATCTAGAAGGAGGTTAAAAGTGGGCGTGAAGAAACCAGCTAGGCTCTAACAATTACTATGTAAAAGATAATGATGGATTGATATTTGTGGCAAAGCAAAATCAGAGAAAAGGCTTGATTTGAAATGTGTTATGAAAGAAAAATTAGCAAGACATTGTATTGAGTGGATGTGTAAGATAGAAGAGAATGAAAAATCAGGGAGGACTTCAGCAATAGAGTGATGATAATAAATTTCCTGTGATGGGACAGGTGGTTGGAAGAACATGTTAGAATGGAGGGACTGACCCAGCAGTTCAATACTGTACATGTTATGTTTAAGGTATCCATGAGATATTTAAATAATGATTCTAAATTAGCAGGTGGTTATATAAGAATGTATTTCAGAGAAGTGTGAAGTAAAGATATATTTTGGGGACTTATCAATATATGATATCTTTATAGTCTTTTTGAATGCATGACTATGCTTCTGGGGAGAATGGAGAAAGAAAAAAGGTGAATACAAAGCTATGATAAATTCCAACCTAGAGGCCACAAAGAAAAGGAGCCAATAGAGGAGATTGATAATGAATAGGAGAAAGAGGTAGAAGGTTATGGAGAAATCAAATTTGTTAGAAGGTGGTAGTTAAGTATATTGAATCTTGTTGATGATTTGAATAAGATGAAGATCAAAAACTGTGCTTTGTATTTAACAGCACAATAGGATTTCTGGAATTTCACTAGAACAGTCCTACTGGCAAGAAGACACGAAAGCTAGATTAGAATGGCTTGAGGAAAGAATGAAAAGTTGAGATGATTTAACAAATATTCCTTTCAATACATTTATCTATGAAAGGGAAAGAGAAAAATATGTATGTACTTAGATAAATATGTGTTTTCAATATGTTTCTCTTAGTTTTTTCCAATAAATGTTTACTGACCATCAAGTACATCAGTATGTGCCAGTCATCACATTAACCCTGGCCATTCAGTGGAAAATGTAACATAGTCCCCTGCCTAGGGGCACTGGTAGTATGCTGGAAAAGACATATAAATCAATTTGGCATAACAACAGGAATGTCATTAAAAACTATAATTATTACCATGAACCCTACATACTGATTTTGTATGGAAAAATCTTTATAAAAACCTAGAAACAAAAATATTTATCTAGCCCAGTAATATAGCACAAAGATATCTCAATATTACCTGTTTTGGAGCAAAGTATTCTTTACATTTGATATTTGATTATTACTAGAGTTTTTTATTATTATAGGTAAATGATATCTTCAGAATATTATTCTCACTTTCTGGTTGCCACCTATTTTGACTTTTGCCTCCCAATCAAGTTAGATGACCACATAGAGAAATATGCCATGTATCTTTTATAGAATACTGAATCTGTTAATATCTTAATGAGGAAAACAGAAACCATTTCTAACACTTAAGTAATAGAGATAATTGGATATACACGTGAAAAAAAAAGAGCTGACAATAACCAGAAGTTAGTGAGGTAAACAGAGGCCTGCAGTGGCATGAAACCACTCCATTTCATGGCTGGAAAGACAAAGGGAAGAGGAACAAGTCACGTGAAGTATGCTGGATTATTTTCTGTATTATGTACTCCTTATTTCAAGTAGAAAATAAGAATAAACCACAACATTTTATCTTCAAATGTTACTGTAAATAGAGTGAAATATACTAATAGTCCACTGGATTACTCATCTGACAAAGGGCTAATATCCAGAACCTATAAAGAACTCAATCAAATTTACAAGAAAAAAAAAACCCCATCAAAAAATGGGCAAAGGATATGAATAGACACTTCTCAAAAGAAGACATTCATACAGCCAACAGACACATGAAAAAAAATGCTCATCATCACTCACCATCAGAGAAATGCAATTCAAAACCACAATGAGATGCCATCTCACACCAGTTAGAATGGCAATCATTAAAAATCAGGAAACAACAGGTGCTGGAGAGGATGTGGAGAAATAGGAACATGATTACACTGTTGGTGGGACTATAAACTAGTTTAACCATTGTGGAAAACAGTGTGGGGATTCCTCAAGGATCTAGAACTAGAAATACCATTTGACTCAGCCATCTCATTACTGGCGATATACCCAAAGGATTATAAATCATGCTGCTATAAAGACACATGCACACGTATGTTTATTTCAGCACTATTCACAATAGCGAAGACTTGGAAGCAACCCAAATGTCCATCAATGCCAGACTGTATTAAGAAAATGTGGCACATATACACCATGGAATACTTTGCAGCCATAAAAAAGGTTGAGTTTGTGTCCTTTGTAGGGACATGGATGCAGCTGGAAACCATCGTTCTCAGCAAACTATCGCAAGAACGGAAAACCAAACACTGCATGTTCTCACTCATAGGTGGGAATTGAACAATGAGATCACTTGGACACAGGAAGGGGATGGTCACACACTGGGGCCTATTGTGGGGAGGGGGGAGGGGGAGGGGGAGGGGGAGGGGGAGGGGGAGGGGGAGGGATAGCATTAGGAGATATACCTAATGTAAATGACGAGTTAATAGGTGCAGCACACCAACATAGCACATGTATACATATGTAACAAACCTGCACGTTGTGTACATGTACCCTAGAACTTAGAGTATAATAATAATAAAAAAAATGTAAAGTCATTCAGATAATAGAAACTGTTGTGCAGATCTTAAAACGTGGTTTGTGATGATTAAATTTAATTGACAGTGATGTTTGTTAACTAGACTGTCAGAGTAGAAGATTGTTTTAGTTTTGTTACCTAAAATAATCGACTTTAGCATAGAACTGTTGATAACAAATCTTGATGATGCTTCATGTATCAAAAATATAGTACAGTGGTTTGAAGTGTGGGTTCTGGAGTCTCATTTCTTGGGTAAAAATCTTGGCTGTGCCATTTTCTAGCTGTATTATCAGAAAATTAGACAGGACTACAGGATAACACTGCTTTTCATTAAACCATACTTTTTATTTTATTGAAATTATTTAAGAATAATTCTCAAGAGAGACGCATATTTTTAACTTGTTACATATCTAGTGCCAATAAGCTTCTCAAATTTAATATACTTAAACAGAAATTGTGATCTATCCTCCAATCTGTAAATGGTCTTCTTTAGTTTAGTAAATTTGCTCACCTTATTTAATTTTTATTTCTATTTTATTGATAGGAATACAAATTTACAAATCATTCACTAAACTTCTTTTGTTTTCACCCCATGCATCTAGCCTATCAGCATATATATTATAGGCTCTGCCTTCCACGTATATCCTGAATACAAACTTTACTCACTATATTCACCATTTCCACTCCAGGTCAGTCAAATCATTTCCCTTTCCTAGACCATTGCCTGCTTCCCAAATATACTTTAGCTTCTGTTCTTCCCCCCAACCCAGACTCCATTGAGGGTCTATTATCTAAAGTAATCTTTTTATGATATCAATAAGATCAGAACTTTCTTATTTCAACTATTCCAATGGCTTCCCATAATTCTCAGAATCAATTCCAAATTCAACAACAAACAAGAAACCACATTATCTGGTTTCTAATCACCTCTGTGACCTCACTTCTACCTACATGGCCTTCCCTTATTCTCTTTAACTGTCTGTGTTGCTTTTGCGTAAACATACTAAGCATTTTCCTGCCTGCAGGCCTTTGCACTGCCATTCTTTTCGCCTTCAATACTGTTTCCTAAAATACTCACGTTAATTTATATCGCTGTTCAGAGAGGACTTCCCTGGCCACTGCCTCCAAAACAACCCTTGCTGTTTTTCCTTATTATGTGTTTTGGGATATTTTGTCTTAAAATCACTTATCACTAATTGATATTAATTAATTAATTCAAATTTATTTCCTAAAATACAAAGTATATAATGGAGAAACTTTGCCTATCTTGTTGACCAATTCATTTCCAACAATTACAACAGTCACTGGCACTTAGATACTGATCAATAAACGCTTGTTGTGTGAAGACATAGAGGGCTATACAATATCCATGTGAAAGCAGATGACCATATTCTCATAAAACTCTAATTCAGAAGATCTTATTTGCATGTTCTTTCTCAAATATAGATTCATAAAGAAAATAGTTTTTTTAAGTCATTATGTTTCATAGAAATTACTGTATCATTTTGGTACCTATTAAGGTTTTAATACATATCAGTGACTCATTATGCTATTTGTAGTAGGCACTAAATATTTGTTTTGCAGATAAATAAATGAGGAAAAGAGAGATAGATTGGTAAAATAAATTATAGTAAGCATGAAGTTAAAAAATATGCAAGTTAAATGTTTACTGAGTTAAAGCAAACCTAAATATTTGAAATTCCTGTATTTGCCCTGTGAAATCAAGCAATCGAGAAAAAGAAATGCCCAGCCCTTTTTGAGATGTTTTCTTTTGGTTTTATTTCCTTGTCGGTATTAAAGAATATTATCAGAAATATCAAGTGAGGCAAAGTTTTGCGTGTGTATTAGGGCAATGACAGCTGCTATAAAAATAACCTCCAAAATTCACTAGATTAATATAATAGGAATATATTTTCATTCAAATCAAGTTCAAATGAGTGTCCAATTTCAGCTATTGTCTTTCAGATAGAGATTCAGGGACCAAGGTTGTTTCCTTTTTGTGGCTTCATCATCTTTATCATGTGTCTTCATAAGTCACCAGGGTGAAGAGGTTGGAGGTTCATACATAGCAGACTTTTATGGATCGATCTAAAAGTGGCACACATAATGACCACATTTTGTTGATTAGAACTAAGTCACTTGGTCTTAAAAAATGACTGAGACATATAATCCAAGAGTAGGAGGAAATAGCTTTAGTGACCTGTACTAAACTTTGCCACACGGTTTGGGATTTAACTAAGGAAGATACAGAAATTTCTCTAGGATAAATTGTATTGACATGCATTGGGGTGTGTGTGTGAGTGAGTGTATCTATATATATATATATTCAAAATTTGTATTAACATGACCAATGAATGCATTAATATAATCAATAGATAGGAGAGAAAGGTCACATAGTTATGATCTACTTGGAGGAACATTTAATAAAATTATACACATTGCTAGTTCTTGAAGAACATAAACAGATATTTGCTATCAACTTCAAAATTGAGAAAACAAATTCGCCTTTGGGAGTTAAACTTCAAGAACAGAACATAATAGATGTGAGCCTAGGCATGCAATATAGGAAAGAGAAAGTATGGCTTCCTTTCTGCTGAACTTAAGTTTAACCTGGAATAATGAATGTGGTAATATATCTAATGATTTAGTAGTCCATGTTATTAGCATATCAGAATCATAAAGATAAATGTTGGCAATACCAATGTTAACATGAATAAGGATAGATAGCTTTAACCAATGAACAAATATTTCAGACCTGTTAATGAGATCATTCTTATGGTAATATCTTACGGGATTAAATGTTTGAATCACCTAATTCTACATGTTCTGATATAATGCTCATCAAGAAAACCTGTTCTTATATAGCTATGCTGACAGAGAGAGAGGGTTTGATGATTCCCTAATTCTGTGATGGCAATTTTTCAAGGTAATTGATAATGGCTTCTGATTGTGATTTGGGAGAAAACTGCTGACCAGGGCCATGAAAGTATTTATTAGCTGTATAACAGCTACATTTTCATTGTAAGCTGGTATGTTGGCATTCTGATCTCTACCTAGTTTTATACACATTTCCTTAGTCTGTGAAGTCTTTCCAGGGCTTGTTGCTTACCTTAGAGTAGAGAAAAGAAAAAAATCACTGGTTCTTTAAGGTGTGGAATAAGATTCCATTTTTTTTTTTTTTTTTTGCTGTTTCTTTTATCATTTCTAGATTCTTTTTTTATTCTTTTTTTTTTTTTTTTTTTGAGACAGAGTCTTGCTCTGTTGCCCAGACTGGAGTGCAGTGATGTGATCTCGGCTCACTACAAGCTCTGCCTCCCAGGTTCACCCCATTCTCCTGCCTCAGCCTCCCAAGTAGCTGAGACTACAGGCGCCCGCCACCACGCCTGGCTAATTTTTTGTATTTTTAGTAGAGACAGGGTTTCACCGTGTTAGCCAGGATGGTCTCGATCACCTGACCTTGTGATCCACCCACCTCGGCCTCCCAAAGTGCTGAGATTACAGGAGTGAAACACCATGCCCAGCCCCTTCTCTTTTTTCTTAATTTAAATGCATTCTGTATCCATTAGGGTAATGGATCCTGTCGTTCTTGTGTTTTTGTTTGCTGTGGATATTTTTCCATTTAATGTTTAGGTTTTTATACACAAAAACTTTACTCTTTTGTTCTTTTCTTCTTTTATTTTTAGTTGACACATAATAATTGTACATATTTATGGAATACATAGTAATATTTCAATGCATGTATACATTGTGTAATGATAAGATCGGTAATTCGTATAATATTGAAGATATCTTTTTTGTGTGTTGGGAGCATTAATATTCTCTCTTTTAACTTTTAAAAAATTTGTATCAAATTAAGGGTTACAAGTGCAATTTTATTACATGACTATATGGTATAGTGATGAAATCTGGGATTTTAGTATATCCATCACTCCAATAACAGACATTGTACCCGTAAGTAATTTCTCATTATCCACCCTCCTTGTCCTCCCCCACCTTTTAAAGGCTCCAGTTTTTATTTTTCTACACTCTATGTCCGTATGTACACATTATTTAGCTCCCACTTGTAACTGAGAACATGTGGGTATTTGTCTTTCTGTGCCTGGGTTGTTTCACACTGAAAAATGACCTCCAGTTCCATCCCCATTGCTGCAAAACACCTGACTTAATTCTTTTTATGGATAAATAGTACTTCATTGTGTATATATACTACAATTTTCTTGATCCAGTCTTCACTGACAGGGTGATTCCATATCTTTGCTATTGTGAATGGTGCTGTGATAAACATATTAATATATGTATTTTTTTGATATAATGATTTATTTTCCTTTAGATATATACCCAGTAGTGGGACTGCTGAATTGAATGGTAGTTCTATTTTTTAGTTCTTTGAGAAATCTCCATACTGTTTTCCACAGAGGTTGTCCTAGTTTACATTCCTATCAAAAGCATATAAGGGTTCCCTTTTCTCTACATCCTTGCCAATATCTGTTATTTTTTGTCTTTTTAATGATAGCCATTCTAACTGATGTAAGATGATATCTCATTGTGGTTTTGACTGGCTTTTCTCTGATGATTAGTGACATTGAGCAGCTTTTCATATGTTTATTGGCCACTTGTATGTCTTCTTTTGAAAAAATGCCTATTCATGCCCTTTGTCCACTTTTTTTGATAGGGTTGTATTTTTTATTGTTTTTGAGTTGTTTGAGTTCCCTGTAAAATTATAAATATTAGTTCCTTGTTGAATGCATTGTGTGAAAACATTTTCTCTCATTCTGCAGATTATCTGTTGACTCTGTCAGTTGTTTCTTTTTCTATGCAGAAGATTCTTAGTTTAACTCAATTCCATTTGTCTATTTTTGTTTTTGTTGCTTGTGCTTTTGAGATCATACTGATAAAAATCTTTGCCTATACCAATGTCCTGAGGTATTTACCCTATGTTTTCTTCTAGTAGTTTTATAGCTTGGGGTCTTATGCTTAAGTCTTTAATCAATTTTGAGTTGATTTTTCTATATGGTGAGAGATAGGAGTCTAGTTTTATTCTTCTTCATATGAATATCCAGTTCTTCCTGTGCTATTTATTGAAGAGAGCATTCTTTCTCTAACGTTTGGTATCTCTGTCAAAAATCAGCTAGCTGTAAATATATGGATATGTCTCTTTCTTCTCTATTCTGTTTCATTGGTCTATGTGTCTGTTTTTATAGCAATACCATGATGTTTTAAGTTACTATAGCTTCATAGTATAATTTAAAGTCAGAGAGTGTGATGCTTTCAGCTTTGTCGTTTTTGTTTAGGATTGCTTTGGCTATTCAGAATCTTTTGTGATTCCATATGAACTTAGAATTGTTTTTCCTATCACTCTGAAAAATATCATTGGTATTTTGATAGAGATTTCTTTGAATCTGTAGTTTGCTTTGAGTGGCATGGTCATTCTTATAGTTTGAATGTTTGACCCCGCCCAAATCCCATGTTAAATTGTAATCCCAGTGCTGGAGGTATGGCCTGAGGGGAGGAGTTTGGGTCATGGGGGCGGATCCCTCATCAGTTTCTGCTGTTGTCACAACAGTTGGTGAGTTCCTGTGAGATCTGGTTATTTTAAAGTGTGTCTCCTACCCGTCCCCTCCCTGGCTCTCTCTCTCTCTTCCTCTCTCTCTTTGTTGCTCCTGCTGTTGTCATGTGATGTGCCTACTCCTTCTTCATCTTCTGTTATGACTGTAAACTTTCTGCGGCTTCCTTAGAAGCCAAGCAAATGCCAGCACCATGCTTCCTCTAAAGCCTGCAGAACTGAGAGCCAATTAAACCTCTTTTATTTATGAATTACCCAGTCTCAAGTATTTCTTTATAACAATGCAGAATGGTTTAATACAGTCGTTTAAACAGTATTAATTCTTCTGCTCCATGAACACGGGCTGTCTTTCCCTTCATTTGTGTCCTCTCCAATGTCTTTCATCAGTGCTTTGTAGTTTTCCTTGAAGAGATTTTTCACCTCTTTAGTTAAATTTATTCCTATGTATTTCTTTTGTGTGGCTATTGTGACTGGGATTGCATTTTTAATTTCTTTTTCAGAAAGTTCATTATTGTTGTATGGAAACAATGCTACATTTTGGTGTATGGAAACAATGCTAAATTTCGTATGTTAATTTTTTTATTCTACAATTTCACTGAATTTGTTCATCAGCTCTAAGAGATTTTGTGGTAGAGTCTTTAGGTTTTTCTATATATAAGATTATGTCTTCTGCAAAGAGGGTCAATTTGACTTCCTCTTTTCTAATTTGAAAGCCCTTTATTTCTCTCTCATTCCTAATTACTCTTGTTGACACTTCCAGGACAATGGTGAATAACAATGTTGAAAGTGGGCATCCTGTCTTTTTACAGTTCTTAGAGGAAAGGGTTTCAACTTTTGCCCATTAAGTATGATTTCAGGTGTAGGTTGTCATTTGTGGCCTTCATTATGTTAAGGTATTTTTTATGCCAAATTTGTTGAGGGTTTTTATGATGAAGTGATGTTCAATTTTATCAAATTAGTTTCTGCATCTATTGAGATATTTACATAGATTTTGTCCTGATATTGTTGGTTGATATATCAAACTTAATGATTTACATATGTTGAAACATCCTTGCATACCTGGGATAAATCCCACTTGATCATAGTATATTATCTTCTTGATGTGTTGTTGTATTCAGTTCGCTAGTGTTTTCGGGAGAACTTTTGTATCTAGGTTCATTAATAATAGTTGCCTGTGGATTTTTTTTTTATGTTCTTATCTAGTTTTGGTGTCAGGGTAATGCTGGACTCATAGAATGAGTAAGGAAGAATTTCCTTCTCTTCAGTGTTTTGTAATAGCTTGAGAAGAGTTGGTGTTAGTTCTTTTCTAAAAGTATGATCAATTTCAGCAGTAAAGCCATCTGGTCCTGGGCTTTTCTTTGTTGAGAGAAGCAGTTATCTAACATCAGGAATCATCTGACATTTATACAAACTTCTTGGTGTGAGTTCAAAGTGACTACAGAATATGGAACTGTGAAACAACAACCACCTACATCTGAAACAAGAATTAAGTGTTCTGAAAAATGAGATGTAATCTTTAACAAATATTAGAACACTAAAGCAGGGATGTCTATTAGGTATGTCTTTAGTGTTAGGAAATAGACATGTATTAGTATTTTAAAATCATTTTTGAAATATTATTTTCTTACAAATAAAAATGATTCATATAGTATAACTAGTTTTTAACTCTACATTTATAAAAGTACCTCTCTGGTCCGTTTATACTTATTTATACAGCATCACAATTTTCATTCACAGTTTCTTCATGTGAAAGCTATTTTATAGGATATGGTAGAAATAGCCTTTTCATGTCAAACCAAAACATACAAAGATCATTCCTAATGCAAGCCAATACAAACTAAAATAATTTACAAATCACAAGAATATGTTTTTAAATTTTCTGTTGCAGATACTGCATTTTACATTAGTTTCCAACTAAATTTTACTTTTAGAGCAGAAAAGTTTTATAATTTGTAATGTGACTTTTTTTGTATATCCACATTAATTACCATACAGTACAAATTCCTCATTGAAAAACTATATTCTCAAAACAAATGTAAAAATAGTATTTTGACTTAAAATTAAAAGAATTAAGAATAAATTTGGGCATTCAGCTGTGCATATTTCTAATTGAAAGGATTGAGTCCATTTTGAAATATGGGTAAAATTTACTATAGAGATTAATTTTCAAGTAAAATATTTTATTTGAGCTATCCAATATGTCTATGAAAATGCAAATGGATTCCAAAACAAACTTTAAAATATCTCTCAGGAACAAAGAAACTGAACTTAATTTAATTACTGTAATTGTCATTTTCAGACCTGCTCCATTGGGCTTCTTTGTGGTGATGAAATAAGGATAATTACCTGTTTAACTCCCATCTTTCAAAGAGCAGATCCCATTTCCACACAGACATATACAGTTCTCCCTTCTGAGACTTTGATCAGTAGCTTTCCATCTATAAAGGCTACTAGAATACCAACCATAATGGATACTTATCCAGTTGATCAAGGTAAGTAGAAGTAAGATATTAAGAAGTTTGAGTTTGAAAAAGTTGTGTAGTAAAAGCATATTTTCTGAATTATTAAAATCTTTTTTTTCTGAGATACATGATTTTTAGGGGTGTAAAATTGAGCATTATTGGTTATGTGTCCAGTTTTAAGTTTTGTTTTAAGCAATGTTGTTTGCTAATACTATTTCTGGATCAGTAAAAAAAAATGTAAATTAACAGTTTTTATTCCACTGTCCACTGTGTAAATTTTAATAGACAACTGGACCTCAATCCCAGCACATTTTGTTTTAAAAGGGCATTGTGCTACTTGCTTCAGTGTGTCTTTACTTCATATTCTCTGAGTCATTAATGTAAATTTATATTCCTATTAAATTATTTGACTAACACTCAGGTAAAAGATATGTGCTTATTTTCCTATTGTGAATTATTTTAACAACATGTTTTTTTCATGTTCAATTATTTAACTTTCTAAATCAAGTGATGTCATATTATAAACAGTACATTGTATATTAAATTCCAAATTTACTCTTCATGTAGTCAATGCCACTTCGAATAATCAGAGTAAGAATTGTAGTTCTTAGCAAGGAATTCTTTAAGAAAAAATAATTTTGAAGGCTATTGGATATTCTAAGTAGAAATGTACCTTGTCTATTTTTCATCTATGTAATTTCTATTCTTTTAAAAATTTAAATTGAAATACAGTGTTATCTAATATAAACAGAACATTTTGCCTCTTGAGGAAGTAAAACAATATTTCTAACATTTCTAACCTGATAGGTCAAACATTCATTGATTGTGTCAATGCAAAGGAGTTGTAATTTTTCATGTTTTCTAATTCAAAGGAGTCATTTAGTTGGGAATATGTCAATTCTGTGTAATGCCATTTGTCCTGACTTTAGCCCTCCCATGGAGTGTAAATAATAGGAATCTTTGCATTTATGCAGTTTGTGAAATCATTAAACCTCCTCATATACTTTTATTAGAAATATGATTTAAAGAACCATATTTGTCTGCATATAATGGATGTAAGGTGGCAGTGCAATTTGCCTGAGATTTATCCCAGTGCCAAAGTGGTTCATTTCTAATTCATTTTTCTAATCTTTTTGACTTTTTCCTTTTTGTAGGTCCAAAACAGACAGGCATTGTCAAGCATGACATTCTCCCAACCACTGGTTTGGCAACGTTAAGAATTAGCACACCCTTGGAAAGCTACTTACTCGAAGAACTGATTGTCACTAGAGAGCTTTCAGCAAAACACAGTCTTCTTTCTTCCACAGATGTTTCCTCTTCTCGATTCCTGAATTTTGGTATTCGTGACCCAGCACAAATTGTCCAGGACAAAACATCGGCATCGCATATGCCTATTCGAACTTCAGCAGCCACACTAGGTTTCTTTTTTCCTGATAGGAGAGCAAAGACCTCATTTATCATGTCTTCCTTAATGTCAGATTTTATTTTTCCTACACAATCTTTATTATTTGAGAACTATCAGACTATTGCTTCATCTGCTACCCCAACGACTTCAGTAATTAGAAGCATTCCAGGGGCTGATATTGAGTTAAACAGACACTCATTACTCTCCCGTGGATTCCTGCTTACAGCTGCCTCCATAAGTGCAACTCCAGTTGTCTCTAGGGGGGCTCAAGAGGATATCGAAGAATATTCAGCTGTTTCTTTAATTTCAAGAAGAGAGCACTGGAGATTGCTCAGCTCCTCGATGTCTCCCATTTTTCCCGCTAAGATAATTATATCTAAACAGGTAACCATCTTAAACTCATCAGCTCTGCACCGGTTCGGTACAAAAGCCTTCATTCCCAGTGAATATCAGGCTATTACTGAAGCTTCAAGCAACCAAAGACTCACAAACATCAAATCACAGGCTGGTGATTCTTTAAGAGAATTAAGCCAAACATGTGCAACATGTTCTATGACTGAAATAAAATCCTCTCATGAATTCTCAGATCAAGTTTTGCATAGCAAACAGTCCTACTTTTATGAGACATTCTGGATGAACTCAGCGATATTAGCCAGCTGGTATGCACTAATGGGAGCTCAAACTATCACTTCTGGGCATTCATTTTCTTCTGCTACTGAAATAACACCATCAGTGGCATTCACAGAAGTGCCATCTTTATTTCCTTCTAAAAAGAGTGCAAAAAGAACAATTTTATCCTCATCCTTGGAAGAATCCATTACCCTATCAAGTAATTTGGATGTTAATTTATGTTTGCATAAGACTTGTTTATCCATTGTCCCTTCACAAACTATCTCTTCAGATTTGATGAATTCTGATTTGACTTCAAAATTGACTACTGATGAACTGTCAGTATCAGAAAACATTTTAAAACTATTGAAAATAAGACAATATGGCATAACTACGGGCCCCACTGAGGTATTAAATCAAGACAGCTTATTGGACATAGAAAAAAGTAAAGGATCTCATACACCGTTCAAACTTCACCCAAGTGATAGTTCTCTAGATTTTGAGTTAAACTTACGAAGTTATCCAGATGTAACTTTAAAGACATATTCAGAAATTACACTTGCAAATGACCTCAAAAATAATCTGCCACCGTTGACAGGCTCAATGCCTGATTTTTCAGAAGTCACCACCAATGTTGCATTTTATACAGTTTCAGCAACTCCAGCACTTTCAATACAGATGTCTTCCTCCATGTCTGTAATTAGGCCAGATTGGCCATATTTTATAGATTATATGACCTCTCTTAATAAAGAAGTCAAGACTTATTCAGAATGGTCCAAATGGGAACTTCAGCCTAGTGTGCAATATCAGGAATTTCCCACTGCAAGCTGGCATCTTCCCTTCACTAGATCTCTTACTTTGTCTTCACTGGAATCCATTGTGGCACCTCAACGGCTGATGATTTCTGGTGAGTTTCTCAGTTTCTGTTCAGTAAACTTTTATAAATGAGTTTCTTTTCTACAGAGAAGAAAGAGCCTGTCATGGTCACCAGGTGCTCTAAACAGCCTCGTTGTAATCAGGGCAGCAAGAAGTTCAATGGAGAAGGCACCTGCTGTTGTACCTGACACAGATGGTTATTCTTTATGCACTGCCACAAAGGCTACCAGATCAATACAGTAGTAGGTTGGAGACAGCTATACTGCTGGCAAGCAATCAGAAACTGAACTAGTTCAATTCATTACAACAGATCTTTCAAAGTTTAGAAATAACTTTTATTATTCTCATTTCTTGAAATAGCTTCTTTGTCAGGTTGAACACAATGTAACATACTCTTTCTAACAGTATCTTCGGTGGTGGTATTTTTTTATATGGGAAAGATGAAATCACTGGAACTTTATTGAGATTACCTGTCCTCTATGGCATGGTGTATCATTTTTAAATTTAAAGTTTTGATGTTTCATTTTATATAATTCAGAACATAAGTTAATGTCATGTATTTTATTTAACAAAAGCACTAGACAAAAAATGAAAGAGAGAATATCTGTGAATTTGAATTCAGAGCCTTGATATATTAATGACAAGCCAGTTTTCTTAGATAACAGTTCTTACTTTAAAGCACATTTGAAAGCACTAATCTCTTCTTCCCTTGTAATTGCTATCAAATTGGTAAGGATGTAAAAAAGGAAAAAGTTTAAAGAATTGCATTTATCAGAAATAGAAGATTTTTCATTATTTAAAGAAGTTCTGTCTTGTGGAATTTTCAAGTGTTACTTTGTGGCAGTGAAATTAATTTTCCTTCGATGATAAACTTACAGTGTTTTGTGTCTGTGTATGTATGGTTGTGTTTTTTTGCTTCATATATTACCTCAACATTTAAAGGGGTTGGGTATGTAACTTATGGCTGAAAATTCAGTAACATGAAAGAACAAGTCATTCTATTTGGTATATTTAATATGATATAATTTTGTCTACAAAATTTCCTATGCATGATAAAATTAATTACAAATTTAAATGTGGCATTCTCCTTGTACTTTTACAGGCTAATAGCTTGTTGTTTACCTGTTATAACTCACATACAATGCCTAATACATCATTTCCCAAATAAAAGGTTCTTGGTAAATGTAGCAGAGTTAAAATGTCTCTCAAATAATACATCCTATAGCCAACTCTTGGAAATTATCAGGACACAAATTCTTAATTATTAGGAAGTAAAACCTTAAGTTTGGTCTTTTAAAACATAATCTTGCTACTTTTCACTCTTCCCATTCTTTATTCCCATTGCAACTCTTCTTTGATTATTTTGACCTCACCTACATCTCCTAATCTCTTTCCAGTTTTTCATGCCTTTCTAGTCATTTAATCATTATGATAAATCATTTGCAAGGCATTTGTTGACATTTTCCAATATGTTTATCCACTGTGTTGATCAGGGTCACGTCAGCGAATAAACACAGTCTAATTGGGTATTTGGAGAGAGTTTAATAGAGTGATTATTTATTAAAATGTGAGTAGAGTTTAAGAAAAACTAAGGATCTTATGGTTCTGAAGAGAGCAATAACAGCAAAACATAGTTACCAGCACTGGGCCTAAAGAGACAGAGGAAAGAGAAGGATCAGAACCTCAAATGGAAAGCTTCTAGGTTACAGAAGCTGTGGCCTTTGGAAGTAGGACACAGGTAATCCAATATGGACAGACAGGGAGGAGACTAGACAATACTAGACAATCCCTTTCCTGTTGTCTTCTAGTCTTTTGCAGGTGCTTCTTACTAACCAAAGCTGTTCAGTAGCTGGAGGCTAAAGCCAGTCCTTTGAATTGGTTTCCAGTGTTTACAGGGTGGAATAAACAAGGTGGAAAGAAGATCAGGAATAGCAAATGTTGATGTATTAAATTCCTTCGTTTGTCAGTTTCCAGCTTGTATTTTGTCAAAATTCATAATAATGGCTTGTTCCACTAAAATTCTTATGGAATTCCTCAACTAGGCTCTTAATTCTTCTAGGCAATCCTAATTAATTTTGAATTGGCTTCCTAAAATTTTCATCACAGTGATTATTTCAATTTTTTTCTGATCTTAGCATGAATATCATAGCCATCATATTTGTTTAGTAAATGAATTTATTTCTAACTTCTCAACTGACAAATACCATCTAGTCTAATTCATCTGCTTTCCAGACTTCATCTTAAAATTATCTGGCAATGAAGGAAAGAAAAATAGAAAAACTTGGTGATACAATTGTTCCAGTGCCCTGTGTTTAAAACCGTATTCCTTATCCATGGAATTACTTTTACACCTCGTCAAAAATTAATCAATGATATACATGCGAGTCAATTTCTGGAGTCTTAGTTTTTCTCCATTAATCCATATGTCTTTCTTTTACCCAATTCCCAACTGTCTTGGTTACTATAGTATTTTCTTCTTTTAAAATTGTTTTACACAATTTAGATGCAGATGTTGTCATAGTAGTCATTGTTTGGTATCTATGAAAGATTGGGTTCCAGGAACGTGCAAGATACCAAAATCCATAGATACTCAACTCCCTTATAAAAATTAGTGTAATATGGCATAAAACCTACACACATCCTCCCAAATCCTCATTACTATACCTACAAGGACATCTGTTTCTCCTCCAAAATCTTATAGTGCTTCTAAAGCTGGGTTGGCAAACCACAGCCCTTGAAATCAAATCTTTTTCCATGCCTGCTTCTTTAAATAAAGATTTATTAAAACACAGACATGCCTATTTGCTTACATATTATCTACAGCTGCTTTGATACTTAATGTCACAAAAGAATGAGTAGGTGTCAAGGAGACCATGTGGCCTACACAACCTAAAATACTTACTGTCTAATACTTTGTGGAAAATATTTGTCAGTTCCTACCTGAAACATTTTCAAGGAGTTTAGTTAATGTCTGACTAAAGTAAGTACCATGGAAAAATCTACCTGTTTACTTGTTTTCCTCTATATGTATTCCTGGTTTGTCCTTTGATTTTTTTTTTTTTTTAACCAAGTCATTATCTAGGCATAATGTACTTATATCATTGTTTGATTTAAATCTAATTATAATATGCTTTTAATATAAATACAATGAGAAATATTTCCAAGATAGTAAGGGATTGCTATAGTATATATTTTATTAACACATATAAGGATCTAGAAACATTTTATTTTATCATTGGAAAACCGGGTATAGAGATATATTTTTAATAATAAAAGAAATTTGATAATTTAACACTGTATTTCTTATCGGAAATTTGTAACAAACCTAAAGTCAGCAAACTTAAAACTAAACAAATGTATAAATTTGAAACATTTTATAAAATTAAAAATATGACTCATTTTTATATATACAGTCTTATAAATATGAACTGAATATAAAAAGGCAGTTGAAATATGTATTCATTCTGTTTATTTTATAGCATATATTTATAAAGAAAAGACATCATGTTTTTGGCCTAACTACTGAACTACTCAAGAAAGAATTAATGTTCAGTCGCAACTAAATTAGAACTCCTTAGAGTCCCTTAAGAATATAATGAAAACATACGTTGTTTTCCATGAGATGTATATTCAATATTTATTCCTCCCACAGGTATTTTTATTCTAACATGGTTTCTACAAAAAGAAAAGATCAATTTTTCATCATTTAAGGATATATCCAATCATATTAAAATGAAAATATGCAAGTTTTCATTTATTATTTTTACTATTAGTTAAAACATGCAGTAATTATAATAAAACAGAATGTATTGTCAAGAGTTTTTATAAAACAGAAGTTAAAATTTCATTATTATAAGTTTTAATCAAAACAGATTTTCTTAGTAAACTTTGAAAATATCCTCAATTTAATTATTGTCCCATTTTTGTAAACTGCATGTGAGGTGGTCCTATAAAACCTAAAATGATAGCCAGCACCAAGTTAAACAACTAGCATTAAGTAAGGATGATTTCTGTGTTGCTCATTCTTGTACACCTAACATATAACGCAAAGTGCCATTAAAATAGCTGCTTAATAGTGGTTGTATAAAGCCATAAAACATATTACTGGAAATGATCTTTATAAAAACTCTGGTCTAATCTCTTCATGTAGAGAAATGATATGATAGGCCATAGTCTAATGTTCTACAGTGCAAAAATCTTGAAAGATTGAACTATTATATATGACTGTTTCTTACACATAATGGTTTCCATGACACTGCCAAAATATAGAACAAATGTGCAACTGATGAAGGGAGATGTCTGCTTCTAAAGTGGACCACTGAGTGCTATCATTTCCACCATACGTGGTATTTCCATAATAGAAAAGTGGCTAAGATGGCAAGCCTATAATTTTAGAGTCCCTTGCTGATGGTGAATTTCTCACTTTGTATTGGACCACTAGCAAAAAATAAATAAATAAATAAATAAATAAATAAATAAAAAGACACTCTGAGCAACCTCTTGTAATTAACAAAGTGAGGCATCATGGAACCACCTCTATCAACTTGATTCTTTGAGCTTTGTGTACTTTTTAAAGTGCATGATTACTGGCCCTGTAGTACAGTGACAGCTCAATGAAATTGAATCAAAGTCCTTTTCTCGGACATCTTCGAAACTGGACGAATTTGTGTATTTAATTTAACATACTAAGGAAATAAAATTTAAGAGAAAAGGGGAATATTCTAGCAATTTGTCATTATTTCCCTACAGCAATATGACTATTTTTTTTTCTACCAGTTATTTGGGTAGGATATAAAAAAGAGCAACCAGAGCTTCATGAACCAAATATTCTCGAATAGCAATGGATAGGAAAAATAGAGTGTTTGAGTTATGTTTATTCCATTTTTAGTTGTAAAATTCTAAACTTAAAAATGTACACTGTAGATAAAATTCTAATAAATGACAAAGGGGCATTTCTCCAAGAATACAAAGGATAAATCAAGTTAAGATATAATTTACTGCATCATTAAACAAAAAGACTTTAACACTCAATTGATAGATTATGAAATGTGTTCATTTTATCTCTTGATTTTTCTTTCTGAAAAGAATTACATCTTCAAATCTTGTTGGCATCTATTAATGTTTCCTAATCATACCAATTTATAAATAGCTCACAACAATATTCAGTGTCTTAATGCTGAAACAGAAGAGATGGTTTCATTAAACTCATTAACAGTTAAAAATGCCTTAGGTATACATGTACACAAATTTCTTACACATAATTTAGAAAATATGGAAAAATGCATTAAGCGTCTCAGTCTATTTGTGTTACTATAACAAAATACCACAGAATGGGTATTTATTTCTCAGTTTTGGAGACTGGTAAGTTCAAGATCAAGGTGCCAGCAAGTTCAATGAGTGTCTAGTGAAGAATGTTTCCTCATGTATGGGGCATTCTAGGTGTCCTCAAGTGGAAGAAATATCAAAAGGGCTGAACTCACCCCATCAAGCACTGTTATCAGACCCTAATTACATCCAGAAGAGACAATACTTCATGGTCTAATCACCTCCTAATAACTCTACTTTTTAATACTGCAGTACTAGTGATTGAGCTTCAACATGAATTTTAGAGTAGACACAAATATCCAAATCATAGCATTAAGCAACAGAAAATTCCAGCTACTGCTTATTAAAAGCATACAGAACAGTTTAAAAGGTACAATTTACTAACCATAAAAGTGTATAAATGAACACGTGATATCTTAATTTGAGCACTCAGAAATGTAGGCTCTTAATGTTGCATACAATATTTGAAAAGTGTAAAGAAATTCCAAACAAGTCCAAATAAGATAATCCTTAGAACTTATATTATTTTAAAGTGCAAAAGTATAATCAAGAAAGTGTTGAATAGGAAGGGCAATAAGAGAACGTGTATGTTTATATAATACATTAAAACTATAGTTAAAATATTATATTGGGCCGGGTGCGGTGGCTCAAGCCTGTAATCCCAGCACTTTGGGAGGCCAAGACGGGCGGATCACGAGGTCAGGAGATGGAGACCATCCTGGCTAACACAGTGAAACCCCGCCTCTACTAAAAAAATACAAAAAACTAGCCGGGCGAGGTGGCGGGCGCCTGTAGTCCCAGCTACTCGGGAGACTGAGGCAAGAGAATGGCGTAAACCCGGGAGGCGGAGCTTGCAGTGAGCTGAGATCTGGCCATTGCACTCCAGCCTGGGTGACAGAGCAAAACTCCATCTCAACAACAACAACAACAAAATTATATTGTTCCAGACAATGCTGATAAAAGGAAATAGAATAGAAAGTCTAGATATACATGCTACATATAAAACTACATCCAAGGGGGTGGGGGGGATTGTGAGTCCATAGAGAAAGATTCTTTACTGAAATCTGTTGATGTGTTATTTTGAAAACTCGTTCTCTATGTTTCAGACCAAAATAAATTCTATTAGGAATAACCACATGAAGTTGCAAAACAAAACATTAAATGATCCGAATAAAAGTTTCAACACTTGTTTTAGATACAGTGGGTATGTGTGCAGCTTTGTTACATGGTGTATTGTGTGACGCTGAGGTTAAAGTACAGATCCCATCACTCAAGTAATGAGCATAGTATCCAATTGGTAGGTTTTTCAACCCCTACAAGCTCCCTCCCCAGCTTCTACTAGTCCAAAGTGTCTACTGGTCCTATCTTTATGTCCATAGGTGCTCACTGTTTAGCTCTCACTGACACATGAGAACATGTAGTATTTGGTTTTCTATTTCTCTGTTAATTCACTTAGGATAATGGCCTCAAGCTGTATCCATATTGCTGCAAATGACAAGATTTTGTTCTTTTTATGGCTGTGTAGTATTCAATGGTGTATACACACCACATTTTATTTTTGAGTCCACCATTGACTGGCACCTGGGTTGGTTCTATGTCTTTGCTGTTATGAATAGTGCAGTGATGAATATACAAGTGTACATGTCTTTTTAGTAAAATTATTTTATTTTATTTTGAGTATATGTCCAGTAATGATATTGCTGGGTCAAAGAGTAGTATTTATTTGATCTCAAAATTGAAAGCGTTTAACTCTGAAAGCAAAATTAGAAAATTATAAATTAAATGATAGTGAGTACATTTTATAGTACATTAACTAAAACTAGTATCTTTCTAAGCCAAAAAAATGATCTTAAGCATGGTTAAAGAAAATATATGCAGCTATGTTTTACCTTGTAAGACAGACATATGATTTTTAAGTGTTCTTTTAAATTAATGGCAAAATGCTGACCACTAGAGCAGTAAAACAATTTGTAAAAAATAACTATATGCAGTAAAATATATTCAAAAATTATTAAGAGCAACTCAGTACCAAATTCAAAATGTGACACAAATTATAACTACTTGTTAGTCTTTTTTTTTTTTTCCCCAATTGTAATGGTCTGAATTAGGAAAGTCACCGTGAAGGCACTCTGTTGGTGGGAGTGTAAATTGGCACCGTCTTTCTGGAGGATTATTTTCTAATAGACATTTTAAAAGCATTAAAATATCATAATTTCAACTTTAGAAAATTATTACTGATATAGTAAAATGACATTAAAATTTAAGAAAATTGGAAAACAACTACTATCCTAATATGGTGGCTTTATTAAATAAATATTGACATGGAAAATTGCTTCTCTCATCCTATAGGAAATAAATGGTAAACCATGTATACAACCTATTTCTAGATACACGTATACAGGCACACCACACATAGGCAACCTAATTCTTCCAGAACCTTAATATTATTTTTAATGTTTACTTTTATTTTCTACATGCTTTACAAATTACTATATATACTTTATCAGAACAATATGTTTTTGCAAATATGTGTTTTATTGAGATATTAAGAATACTTCAAAAAGCATATTTGATCATTTTATTCATATTAGATTAAAATAAACTACAAGAATTTTGAGAAATATATTCATGTAGAAAATTATTGTAAGTCATAGCATTATAATAGTTAACAGGAAATCAACTGAAAAAAGTATGATATATATCCTGCATGTAATACAGAGATATATTTTATATACAAACATGCCATCTACATATTTTTAATGAAATTATATGTTTATGTTAAAATCATTAATCACATTTCTACAGTATTCTTTACATTTTAGTGAAATTAGAAGAGAAATTGAAAGGAATTAATTGCATCTTTTTTTTTTTTTTTTGAGGCGGAATCTCGTTCTTGCTGCCCAGGCTGGAGTGCAATGGTGCAATCTGGGCTCATTGCAACCTCCGTCTCCTGGATTCAAGCGATTCTCCTGCCTCAGCCTCCTGAGTAACTGGGATAACAGGCCTGTGTCACTACTCCCGGCTAATTTTGTATTTTTAGTAGAGATGGGGTTTCTCCGTGTTGGTCAGGCTGGTCTTGAACTCCCAACCTCAGGTGATCCTCCCACCTCGGCCTCCCAAAGTGTTGGGATAACAGGTGTGGGCCACTGCGCCTGGCCTAATCACATCATTTTATTCAATATTCAGGTGTTCATTGATGGTCTACTTTGTGACAGGCACTAGCCAGCACTCTGATGGTTTGTTTGTTTTCCTGCTTGCTTATTTGGGACCAGAAGTGTTAAAATATGAGCTATAACTCTTTAAAACAGTAATATATTTTTTCTTTTCTACCTATGAATGAATCATATGTTTATATCCTAGTGTTTTTTGAATAACGTTTATATCCCAGGGTTTTCAAACTCCTCATTCCTATATTTACATTTTATAAACCAGCAAATAAGGAAGAAGTTTTCTTTCTGATTAAAACTATTGAACACCAAAGAAGATGTCCAACCTACAAGTAAAATGTAGACACTTCCAACCATACCTCTCCAAGTTACTTTGCTACATTAGGAGTCACTCAGAACCCTTTTCCTGTTGCCAAGGAAGTACTTGCATAGAAGAATCTTTTGTAACAATATATAACCTCATTTTTGTTCTAACTTACTTGAAGTATATACAATTAACCTCATTTGGAACTAACCCAGTAATGAATGCTACTGGTTTTCCTACAGGCCTGACTGTATCTGCTGAAACCCAGCACACATGAACAATAAGATCAGAAGTAAAATCCTGGCATTTTCTTTCCTTTACATCTCCTAGCACCTTCCTAACAAACGAAAACCCCATGCTTTTGTGTTGTGCTAGTTTGTAGTATTCCAGAGCATTCATTATTTGCATTTCACTCCCACTAGTCACTGTGTGGAATAGTGTTATTGATATTATATAGAGAATACAGTAGAGTGATTGTGATAGTTTAATAATACAAACATTTTTTGTGCATGCTACAGTTCTTTGGTTTTGAAATACTTCCATTTTCATTGCTGAATACAAATCTCAGTGGTACGTGACCTTGGAAAAATAGCATAGACCAAGGATTGGCAAACTATGGCCTGCAGGCCAAATCTGGCCCATTCCTTGTTTTCGGAAAGACAGTTTTACTGGAACACAACTATAACTATACCAACTCATGTACATCAGCAGTCCCCAAAATTTCTGGCACCAGGGACCAGTTTCGTGGAAGACAGTTTTTCCACGGGGGACTGGGGGATGGTTTTGGGATGAAACTGCACTACTTCAAAGTACCAGGCATTAGTTAGATTCTCATAAGAAACATGCAACCTAGATCCTTCACATGTGCAGTTCAAAATGGGGTTCACCTCCTAAGAGAATCTAATGCAGCTGTTGATCTGATAGGAGGCTCACCTCCTGCTATGTGGCCCAGTTCCTAATAGACAGCTACCAATCCATGGCCCAGTGCTTGCCGACCACCAGTTTACATATTATCTATGACTAATTTTGTACAATGACAACAAAGTTGAATAGTTGAGACAGAGGTTGTGTCACACATAACGAGCTCAGAATACTTACTATGTTGTTCTTTATAGGAAAACTTGCCAGCGTCTGATACAATGATATGGGTAAATTCTCAGTTTGGTTTATTATACTTTTCTGGCCAAGTTTTAGTATCAGCCATAAATGGACTCAGAAAAATTCAGATTTCAGACCTGCTTAATTCTATTGTTCTATCTCAAGTCACAATGACCCTGTCTTCCCTACCACTCTGATGGCTCCCTATCATAAACACATGGACAGTGGCAGACACCCATTATTTGCCCTTCATGAAGTCCTCAGATCTGTTCAGTGTTATCTTCAGGGGTGTGTGACCTCAGAAGGACTTCACTCTTGGTGGAGCCATAGTATGTAATAGCTCAGTCAGATTCAAAGGGAGTGCAACGTAAGGGCATTATGCAAGCCACTGGCTTCAGTGTTTCCACTATTGTGGTAAAAATAAAATGCATGTATGAACCATGAAATATGAATTATGTAATTTTGATGTTTCCTCCTAATTGTTAAATTCACTTATATTTGCCATTAAAGCTGGCATTACACAACATAAAGATAAATGATAGTATTTATGCCAACATTTGAAAATTTTTCTTACATAGAATGACATTAAACAGCAAATAAAATACCATAAAATGATGAGATAAAGGCCATAAAACAAAGGAAAAAGCTTTAATTATCTGTAACAGTACATTTCCCCTATGTTTTTGAACAAACATCCCTGATTTTCCTTTTCAGTTCAGCGCAGAACATTTTGCATGTAGCCAGGTCCAGGGTGCCACTATTTTGTAATTTCCTTCCCTACTCTGCCACCTCAGTTTTATGCACAGACTCCTCTTCACATGCTGACAACTTAAATGTTAGAATCCTCCAACATTTGCTTTTCGATGTTTCCCATCACTCTCTTTCTCCCTTCCTGCTTTCTTTCCACTCATCTTTCATTCTTTAGTCAATTCTTATTCCTTTAGTCCACAATTTGTCTTTCCTCTTTCACTCATCGCTTCAAATATCTGCAGAGATATATACTCTTATTTTGTACTATTTATTGTGTTTTCACCTGTAAGTCTCTCAATACTTTAAACTTGAGATAAAATTGTTATCTTCCCAACACCAAAATCTCCATCTCCCTCCCTACCTATATTTCCTTTACCCTGATTCATCTCTCTTGTGAAATTTACATCCATCTGGATTTCTAAACTTCAGTGTAAACTTTATTTTATCAAAAGAATTCTATTTAGGAATTCTCTCAGCTTTTTATGTCTGTTTATTATTACTCCAGTTTTGGCTCTTATGATCTCTTTTGAACTAATGCAGTTCTTTCTAAATGGACAGTTTCTAGTCTCTATTCTTTCTATTCTGCCTTCCACATTATTGTCAGAGGTTTAAAAAATAATATATACATATACATATTATTTTCTTTCCTCTGTTTTAAAAGTTATAAGAGTTATTCATTTTTTATGAGAAAAGGTTTAAAATCCTAAGCATTCCAACTAGTAGATTCAACTTTGATTGCATCATCTAAAGTCATTCTCTACCACCCATTTCTAAGCTGTTTTATGATTCACCATTCCTCAGTCCTGTCATACAGTTGCACAACTCTGCACTTTAGTGTTCATGAATGCCCTTTATTGCCCATTCTATCAGAATTCCCGTCCTAAGACCCAATTCAAATGTCACTGCCTATTGGAAGACTTCTATAAAAAAAAAAAAAAAGAAAGAAAAAGAAAAAGAAATGAAGATTTAATTTTTCCCTTTATTCTTGTTCCTATAGAATATTGTACTAACTCAATGGCACCTTGACTTTGGTCATTTATTGTTTCTGTTAGCTTCCCTCAGCAATATTTGAGCCTTTTCAGGAGAAGTTATATGTTAATAGATATAATACTTTATCCAAAGCTTTGCTGTAAGGATGGAGATCCCAGAAAAGTCTGTAAGTCATCTATCTTAAAAACTGTCTTATCAACTTAATATAGGTTAAGAAGGCTTAGCTGTGAAAGCTTCTATGAACAGGGCAACATAAGCTATGAATGTGTAGAAGTCTAGGAAGGGAAAACACCCTGGGACTAAAAATAAATAAACATATATAATGTGACTGGTTCCTAAGGAAGAAGTTGGGTGGCTCAATATACAGTAATCCCAATAAATTGTCAACTTAATGAGGGCTAAAAGTGACTTTGAACAGGTAAATGATTTGATACCATGAGACTCTAGGCAGCTAGTGAGACATGTAAAGATAAGAGATCATGGCTTATTTTGAAGGAACCAGCCAGTGCTTGATTCCAGATATCCAGAAAGCAGAATTCATGTAGGAAAGAGCTATCTGTTCTTGAGCAAAGATTCAGTTCAGCAAAGGTTCAGGACTTAATGTCAATCTACACTGAGAATATGAATGAGAATCAGCATTTTCATGTTCTAAGCAGAGGACCTAAGCCAATAACCCTGTCTGTGACCTGGTCCAGTGATAATAAAATAAGGCTTGTGGAGGACATTTATAAGGAGGAAATGGTTGGACCAAGAAACAGCACAGATACTCAGTGGGTATCTCTAGAAATCATTGCAATGAAGACAAAAATTCCTGGTTTCAAGGATAATTATAATAGTAACTGGCATTTATTTAATACCTGCTTCATAAATGAGAATGATCTGGGGTTGAATATTTGGTCTCTATACAGCTTTCCAGATGATATAAAGGCAAAAACTACCTTGGCTCAGTTTCCAGTGAGTTGGCATTGGAATTTGAGTGTGTGAAATCCAGATATCATGGGTTTTGCCTTCCAATATACTGTTCAAGGAAGGAAGTGAGGTTCTGCTTATCATTTTTGTCCTTCAGGCCTTCATTAACTTTCCTGCTAGGGCAGTTCTTAGCCGGGCCTTCTGGCAGAAAACGTCTCTCACTCCAGATATTGTGAGAGGCCAGGGCAGAATTGATTAAAGCAAGGGAGTAGGGATCAAAACTGGTTTCATCTCAAACTTGAGACTCACATTCTTTTGCCCATGGGCAGGACCAACATACCTAATTCTGCTAATGAGGAGAAGAACTTGCTTCTCCACAGACTTTTAAAATTCTGTTTACTAATGTCAGTCACTTGTACGTAGAAAATTAATGAAAAGATGTTTCTGTTGCCTCCCAAATCTATTTATACTTGAAGCATGTGGTGCAATATGACAAGTTGTCACTTTAATAGGCATCAATCAGCAATATTTTGAGATGGTATTTAATGTCAATAATTAAGATATTATTTAAACCCCTCAACAGTGTTATCACCTAAGTGTAATAGTGATTACCATAAAATATATTCTTCTGTAATTACCATGTTTCACTTAGTAGCATTTTTTATTGTGAACACACCACGTCCTGGACTCCATAGTTAGTGATACATTACTAAACAAGAAAACGAGACAAACTTTCTGCCCTCTGGAGCTTAACTTCTAGTGGAGAGAGACAGATAATAAACACTAAGCATGAAACACACAGAAACACACGCACACACACACAGAGAGAGAGAGAGACACAGAAAGAGAATGTGATAAAAGAAAAAGAAGTAGAGCAAGTGTGGGATGTCACAAGTTCTGGATTGAAGAGTGAGCGACAGCAGTGTTACATTCTACCATCAAGATTGATCTCTTTGAGGAAGACAACTTGAAGAGGATGAGAGCTAGCAGTGTAGCTATAGGAGGGAAGAATAGCCCGCAGAGCAAATAGCCAGTAGGGTGTTAAGGTAGGCATATGTTCACATTTTCTAGGGTCATCAGGGGCAACAGTGTGGAAGAGCAGGCAAGCAAGGTAGAGACTTGTAGAGGATGAAGTCACATATATAATGGGGGAGAGGAGCACAATTAGATTCCAATAAGTTTAGGCAATTTTAAGACCTTGTTTTGTATCCTGAGTGGAAATAAAGACTTATTCCAGGGGTCGGGCAGAGATGTGAAATGATCTGGGTGACCACTCTGACTGTACTATGGAGAACAGATGAGTGTGTGGGGTTTGGGCAGGAAGACAGGAAGGGAAAATAGTTAAGAGGCTAATGCCCTAATCCAGGCAAGAAATGGCCATGGCTCAGTCTAGTCTGTCAGACTTGAAGGCTTGAGAAATGGTCAGATTCTGGACATGTTTTGAAGGTTGAGTTAATGGAATTTTCTGATGCATTGGATTATTTTTGTTTTGATAATCAATTTTATGAAGCAGAGAGAAGCATCTTAAGCCACTCTCTAAGGACAAATAAAGGAAAATAATGGAAACCAATTTTTAGACATGCTACAAGTAGGCTTATCAGAAATTTTTATCAGCTTTGAAACTGTCTGTAACAACAGCTCTATTATAATGCAAAACTCTGATAAGTTTATAATGACATTCCTGATTACAACCCTGAGGCACAGAAAGAAACTCTGATACCTGTATCTACCAAAAGTTAATAAGTCATGTTGATTCTAAAATATATATTTAGTGTTGTGCATCTATGCTCATTCTTGGAAACTGATTTATGTCTTCACATTGAATTGAGGAACTCTACTTAACTGTAATATTTAATAACATAAGCTATGAATGTCCTGATCATGTGATTTTTAACTAAAATCTTCTATGCATATGTCTGTGTGTGTATGTGTAGTGTGTGTTTTTATGTAACAGAAAGACAAAATGGAATGGAAAAACATATAATTTGAATGATTAAGAGAGAGAACAGAGGTAATAATTAGAAAATACAGAACTATAAAAGAAAATATTTAAAGAGGATGGTGGATGTTGAATACATGACATTTGATTATATTTACTCTAAATATTTTAATTGACACCAATGCTTGAATAGTGAATATTTGATGAACAATGTAACATATTAGTCTTCTAGGTCTGCCATAATAAAATACCAGAAACTGGTTGTCTCAAAACAGCAGAAATTTATTGTCTCACAATTTTGGAGTCTAGCTGTACTAAAGCAAAGTGTCAGCAGGGTCATGCTTCCTCCGAAAGCTACAGGGGAGAATCCCTCCTTGCCTCCTCCTAGCTTCCTTGGTGGTGGTCAAGCTTTGATGTTTCTTGACTTGAAGCTGCATCACTCCAATGTCTGCCTCTTGTCACAGGTAATCTCCCCATGTGGCTTCACATCATCTTTTTTTTATTTTTTTTTTTCTGAGACGGAGTCTCGCTCTGCCGCCCAGGCTGGAGTGCAGTGGCGGGATCTCAGCTCACTGCAAGCTCCGCCTCCCAGGTTTTACGCCATTCTCCTGCCTCAGCCTCCCAAGTAGCTGGGACTACAGGCGCCCGCCACCTCGCCCGGCTAGTTTTTTGTATTTTTTAGTAGAGACGGGGTTTCACCGTGTTAGCCAGGATGGTCTGGATCTCCTGACCTCGTGATCCGCCCGCCTCGGCCTCCCAAAGTGCTGGGATTACAGGCTTGAGCCACCGCGCCCGGCCACACCATCTTTTTAGAAGAACACCAGTCGTAATGAATTCAGTCTCGATCTCATCTTAAACAATTACATCTCTAATAACTCTATTTATAAATAGCATCACATTCTGAGTTATTGGGGGTTGGGATTTTACATGCCACTGGGGAAATATAATCCAATCCATTTTTAAAAGCTTCGATACTAAATTAGCTTTCTTAGAGATTACTGTTTCCTCCTAATGGCAAATTAAGCACAAGGCTGATACATCATGAAAAATAATTGCTTATATTGTTCATAATTTAGTAATTTTCTTAAATAAGAAACTATTTTTAAACAAAATTATTTTGTTTGAAAGCTTAAAAGAAATATGAGATTTTTTGTGATTCAGACAAAAACTTCATAAATAAATATACATAGCACCATAGATTCGTTGATATTCTTCAGTCTTCTAAAGACCTTTCCCCATAAATATCTAAGTGGGAACAAGTGAGCAAAGATATTCTCAACATGTTTGTTTGATATTTTTTCCCCTCTGCCCTGGACAGATGTATTTTTAAATTTTTAAATATATTAACCTGTCTTAATCTCAATTTTCTCATCTGAAAAATACTTAGGACTTTTAAAGTCACTTCTTTCTTTAACATTCTAAAAACCTGGAGTTGGGCATATATTCATTACAAATGAGTCTCATTCTCCAAAAAGATAGATTGAGGAAGTCACTTCCAAAGAACAAGTAGGAAATGCACTGATCACCAAGTCACAATGTTGCTTACATGATTTTAGCAAACTCTCACTGTTCTCAGATCACTTATTACAGGTTTTTCACTGGCTAGTCAAGGATGATATAAATGCTACCATACTAAAGCAAATGTTAGCTCAAAGTCCTTATGCATTTTCCAAAATTTTTTAAAGTCCTTCAGTTGTTCAATTTCAGTGCCTGGTAATATGGCAGAATTTTGGAAGGTGAATAAATCCCAGAATTTCTATTCTATAACTTCCTAGCTCTTTGTCTTTAGAAAAGTTCTATGACATAGCCTCAGTTTGCTCATCTGTAAAATACGGCTACCACTAATTGTGTGCAGTCATTTTGAGGATTATATGAATTTATCTATATAAATTGCTGTCACAGTACCACCTAAATGTTAGCCTGTCCCCAAACTTTCAGTTTTTAAATTTAATTCCGTATACTCTTTAGTTTCTAAACTACGGACACAACTCATTAACTACCTATCTAGTTCCTTAAGCTTAGAGTACTTGAAACCTAAACTTGGTGCTTGCCCTGAATTTTATTACTATGTACCATACCTGTGACTTCTTCATTTACTGCTGACTAATTTACCATATTCTGACATTTGATTTCTAAACATGGTCACATTCTTGCCTCTGTTGTGGTTCTGTGTACCTGACCATACTTTAGCCAGGTCTTCCAACGCTTCTCTAGATCTTATGAATTGCTATTTATATGTTTTAATATTTCACTAGCTCTCTGATACTCTGAGTCAGTTCTTACCACCTTCCCTGGACTCCCTGCTTCTGCCCTGAGGTGGTCTCCTCCTTCCTAAGAGCCTCACTCCTCATCCTGCTTTCACAACTTCAGGTTATGCAATATCTAACCCCTACTTTCTGTGTTTTCAGTTCTAAGAACCTTCAAGTGTAGAAACCACATTAACTTTTGTATTCCAACAATGTCTTCCTTTTTAAATAAAATGCTCTTTATTTTCCCTTTTCTTTGAAATGTTTGTAATATTTTATTTTCTAAAAAGCATTTTAATCCTGAAGAAACAAGACATGAAAATTCAATCCATATTTTCATGTGGATAAAATTCTGTATATAATTTGGCAACATCAGATGATAAGAATAACTCTTTTAATTTAAGATTATGATTAAGCACTATACTTTTCTGTTTGATTTTCAATCACACTTATTCTGGGTGAAGTTTCCCTAAGTAGCTTACCATTTTAGTTAGACATTGAATACATTTTTATCTTCTCTAATGTACTTTCTCTCTTTTGATACTAGTGCCTCTATCACTCTCTAAACAGCCTGATGAGGTTTCTGTAATGGAAGGAAATAAAGTTGTAGTTTATCATTTTGACACCTGAAATCAATAAAGCAAAATTGTGTTCTTTTAGATCATGTAATATTTCTACCTGAAGGCATATATGTATCATTGTGTATACTTGGAAAATACTTCATTTTTAAAACCAACAGGGGCTGTAAATGGAATTACGTATTTTTCATCAACTGACTGAATTTATTAACCCCACAGGAATTATGCCCCCAATTTTATATTTGATTGAACTTTAAAAACACAAGAAATGAATATATCAGTTTTTGTTTATTTTTGTTTTAACTGTGAACATTTTATTAGGACTGATACTTCTCCCTCAAGGATTTTCTTTGTTTCCAGCTGAATCCTGTTAATTGACTCAAGGTAGCTTTTGAGCAAATCTTATTCTGAGACTCTGTGATTCATGTGTTCCTTGCTTATCAATATTACACTGGGAAATGGTTTGTTATTTTATTCAACCACAGCTTAACTGAAAATCTTTTTTTAATTAATTGATTTTTTTATAGTTTAAGTTCTAGCATACAGGTGCAGAATGTACAGGTTTATTACATAGGTATATACATGCCATGGTGGTTTGTTGCAACCATCAACCTGCCATCTACATTAGGTATTTCTCCTAATGCTATCCCTCCCCTATTCCCCACCCACCAAAAGGCCCTTATGTGTGATGTTCCTCTCCCTGTGTCCATGTGTTCTCATTGTTCAACTCCCACTTATAAGTGAGAACATGTGGTGTTTGGTTTTCCGTTCCTGTGTTAGTTTGATGAGAATGATGGTTTCTAGCTTCATCCATGTCCCTGCAAAGGACATGAACTCATCCTTTTTTTATGGCTGCAGAGTATTCCATAGTGTATATGTGCCACATTTTCTTTATCCAGTCTATCATTAATGGGCATTTGGGTTGGTTTCAAATCTTTGCTATTGTGAATAGTGCTGCCATAAACATACATGTGCGTGTGTCTTTATAGTAGAATGATTTATAATCCTTTGGGTATATACCCAGTAATGGGATCGCTGGGTCAAATGGTATTTCTGGTTCTAGATCCTTGAGGAATTGACACACTGTCTTCCACAATGGTTGAACTAGTATACACTCCCTTACACTTTACATTTCCCAGAAATAGAAAAAGCTTTCTTATTTCTCCACAACTTCGCCAGCATCTGTTGTTTCCTGGCTTTTTAATGATCATCATTCTAACTGGCATGAGATGGTATCTCATTGTGGTTTTCATTTGCATTCCTCTAATCACTACTGATGATGAGTTTTTTTTTCATGTGTTTGTTGCCTACATAAGTGTCTTCTTTTGAGAAGTGTCTGTTCATATCCTTTGCCCACTTTCTGATGTTTTTTTTTTTCTTGTAAATTTGTTTAAGTTTCTTGTAGACTGGATATTAGCCTTTTGTCAGATGAATAGATTGCAAAACTTTTTTCTCATTCTATAGGTTGCCTGTTCACTCTGATGACAGTTTCTTTTGCTGTGCAGAAGCTCTTTAGTTTAATTAGATCCCATTTGCAAATTTCGGCTTTTGTTGCATTGTTTTTGGTGTTTTAGTCATGAAGTCTTTGTCCATACCTATGTGCTAAATGGTATTGATTGCCTAGGTTTTCTTCTAGGGTTTTTATGGCTTTAGGACTTAATGTTTAAGTATTTAATACATCTTGAGTTAATTTTTATATAAGGTGTAAGGAAGGGATCCAGTTTCAGCTTTCTGCTTATGGCTAGCCAATTTTCCCAACACCATTTATTAAATAGGGAATCCTTTCCCCATTGTTTGTTTTTGTCAGATTTGTCGAAGATCAGGTGGGTGTAGATGTGTGGCATTATTTCTGAGGCCTCTGTTCTGTTCCATTGGTCTGTATATCTGTTTTGGTACCAATACCATGCTGTTTTGGTAATAGTAGTCATGTAGTATAGTTTGAAGTCAGGTAGCATGATACCTCCAGCTTTGTTCATTTTGCATAGGATCATCTTGGCTATACAGGCTGTTTTTTGGTTCCATATTCAATTTAAAGTAGTTTTCTTCTAATTCTGTGAAGAAAGTCAACAGTAGCTTGATAGGGACAGCATTGAATCTATAACTTATTTTGGGCAGTGTGGCCATTTTCACAATATTGATTCTTCTGTCTATGAGTATGGAATGTTCTTCAATTTGTTTGTGTCCTCTTATTTCCTTGAGGAGTGGTTTGTAGTTCTCCTTGAAGAGGTCCTTCACATCCCTTTTAAGTTGGATTCCTAGGTATTTTATTCTCTTTGCAGCAATTGTGAATGGGAGTTCACCATGATTTGGCAGTTTGTCTATTATTGTTGTATAGGAATGCTTGTGATTTTTGCACATGGATTTTGTATCTTGAGACTTTATTTAAGTTGCTTATCAGCTTAAGGAGATTTTGGGCTTAGATGATGGGGTTTTCTAAATATATAATCATGTCATCTGCAAACAGAGACAATTTCACTTCCTCTTTTCCTATTTGAATGTCCTTTCTTTCTTTCTCTTCCCTGATTGCCCTGGCCAGAACTTCCAATACTATGTTAAATAGAGTGGTGAGAGAGAGCATCCTTGTCTTTTACTGGTTTTCAAAGGGAATGTTTCCAGCTTTTGCCCATTCAGTATGATATTGGCTGTGGGTTTGTCATAAATAGCTCCTAATATTTTGAGATACCTTCCATCAATACCTAGTTTATTGAGAGTTTTTATCATGAAGGGGTGTTGAATTTTATCAAAGGTCTTTTCTTCATCTATTTAAATAATCATGTAGTTTTTGTCATTGGTTCTTTTTATGTGATGGATTATGTTTATTGATTTGCATATGTTGAACCAGCCTTGCATCCCAGGAATGAAGCTGACTTGATCATGGTGGATAAGCTTTTTGGTGTGCTTCTGGATTCAATTTGCCAGTGTTTTATTGAGGATTTTCACACTGATGTTCATCAGGGATATTGGCCTGAAATTTTTTTGTTGTTGTTATGTCTCTGACAGGTTTTGGTATTAGGATGATGCTGACCTCATAATATGAGTTACGGAGGAGTCCCTCTTTTTCTGTTGTTTGCAATAGTTTCAAAAGGAATGGTACCAGCACCTCTTTGGACCTCTGGTATAATTTGGCTGTGAATCTGTCTGATTCTGGACTTTTTTTTTTTTTGGTTTGTAAGCTATTAATTACTGCCTCAATTTCAGAACGTGTTATTGGTCTATTCAGGGATTTGACCCCTTCCTGGTTTAGTCTTGGGAGGGTGTATGGTTCCAGGAATTTATCCCTTACTTCTAGATTTTCTAGTTTATTTGCATAGAGGTGTTTACAGTATTCTCTGATGGTAGTTTGTATTTCTGTGGAATCAGTGGTGATATCACCTTTTTTTTTTTTATTGTGTCCATTTGATTCTTCTCTCTTTTCTTTATTAGTCTAGCTAGTGGTCTGTCTATTTTGTTAATCTTTTCAAAAAAACAGGTCTTGGATTCATTGATTTTTTGAATTTTTTTTTTTTTTTTTTTTGTATCTCAAACTCCTTCAGTTCTGCTCTGGTCTTAGTTATTTCTTGTCTTCTGCTGGTTTTTGAATTTGTTTGCTCTTGCTTCTCTAGTTCTTTTAATTGTGATGTTAGGGTGTCGATTTTAGATCTTTCCTGCTTTCTCTTGTGGGCATTTACTGCTATAAATTTCCCTCTAAACACTAAGGAGTATCCCAGAGATGTTGGTACATTATGTCTTTGTTCTCTTTGGTTTCATATAACTTCTTTATTTCTGCCTTCATTTCATTATTTACCCACTAGTCACTCAGGAGTAATTTGTTCAGTTTCCATGTAGTTGTGTGTTTTGAGTGAGTTTCTTAATCCTGAGATCTAATTTGATTGCACTGTGGTCTGAGAGACTGTTTGTTTTGATTTTCATTGTTTTCCATTTGCTGAGGTGTGTTTTACTTCCAATTATATGATCAATTTTAGAATAAGTGTGATGTGGTAGTGATAAGATGTAAATTCTGTTGATTTGGGGTGGAGAGTTCTGTAGATGTCTATTAGGTCCACTTGGTCCAGAACTGAGTTCAAGTCTTGAATATCCTTGTTAATTTTCTGTCTTGTTGATCTGTCTAATATTGCCAGTAGGGTGTTAAAGTCTCTCACTATTATTGTATAGGAGTCTAAGTCTCGTTGTAGATCTCTACAAACTTGCTTTATGAATCTGGGTGCTCCTGCATTGGGTGTATATATATTTAGGATAGTTAGCTCTTCCAGTTGCATTGATCCTTGCATTATGTCACGGTAGTGACATAATGCCCTTCTTTGATCTTTGTTCGTTTAAAGTCTGTTTTATCAGAGACTGGGATTGCAACCCCTGCTTGTTTGTGCTTTCCATTTGCTTGGTAAATATTTCTCCATCCCTTTATTTTGAGCCTGTACATGTGAGACAGGTCTCTTGAATACAGCACACCCATGGGTCTTGACTCTTTATCCAATTTTCCAGTCTGTATCTTTTAATTGGGGCATTTAGCCCATTACATTTAAGGTTAATATTGTTATGTGTGAATTTGATCATGTCATTATGATGCTAGCTGGTTATTTTGTCCATTAGTTGGTGCAGTTTCTTCATAGCGCTGATGGTGTTTATAATTTGGTATGTTTTTGCAGTGGCTGGTACTGGTTGTTCCTTTCCATATTTAGGGCTTCCTTCAGGAGCTCTGGTTAGGCAGGCCTGGTGGTGACAAAATCTCTCACCATTTGCTTGTCTGTAAAGAATTTTATTTCTCCTTTGCTTATGAAGTTTAGTTTAGTTGGATATGAAATTCTGGGTTGAAATTATTTTCCTTAAGAATGTTGAATAGGGCCCTCACTCTCTTCTGGCTTGTAGGGTTTCTGCAGAGAGATCCGCTGTTAGTCTGATGGGCTTCCCTTTTGGGGTAACCCGAGCTTTCTCTCTGGTTGCTCTTAACATTTTTTCCTTCATGTCATCCTTGGGTAATCTAAGGATTCTGCATCTTGGGGTTGCTCTCCTCAAGGGGTATCTTCGTGCTGTTCTCCATATTTCCTGAACTGGAATACTGGCCTGTCTTGCTAAGTTGGGGAAGTTCTCCTGGATAATATCCTGAAGAGTGTTTTCCAGCTTGGTTCCATTCTGCCCTTAACTTTCAGGTACACCAATCAAATGAAGGTTTGGTCTTTTCACATAGTTCCATATTTCTCAGAGGCTTTGTTTGTTCCTTTTAATTCTTTTTACTCTAATCTTGTCTTCATGCTTTATTTCATTAAGTTGATCTTCAATCTCTGATATCCTTTCTTCAGCTTGATTGATTTGGCCATTGGTACTTGGGTATGCTTCATGAAGTTCTTGTGCTGTGTTTTTCAGCTCCTTAAGGTCATTTATGTTCTTCTCTATACTGGTTATTCTAATTAGCAATCCCTCTAACCTTTTTTCCAGGTTCCTAGCTTCCTTGCAATAGGTGAGAACATGCTCCTTTAGCTCCAAGGAGTTTGTTATTACCCACCTTCTGAAGTCTACTTCTGTGAATTCATCTAAGTCATTCTCTGTCCAGTTTTGTTGCCTTCCTGGCAAGGAGTTGTGATCCTTTGGAGAAGAAGAGGAGCTCTGGTTTTTGGATTTTCAGCCTTTTTGTGTTTTTTTTTTTTTTTTTTTTTTTTTTTCCCATCTTCGTGGATTTGTCTACCTTTGGTCTTTGATGCAGGTGACCTTCAGATGGGGTTTTTGTGTGGATGTCCTTTTTGTTGATGTTGATGCTATTCCTTTCTGTTTGTTGGTTTTCCTTATCATAGTCAAGCCCCTCTGCTGCAGGTCTGCTGGAGTTTGCTGGAGGTCCACTCCAGACCCTGTTTGCCTGGGTATCACCAGCAGAGACTGCAGAACAGAAACGATTGCTGCCTGTTTGTTCCTCTGGAAGCTTTGTCCAAAGGGGCACCCACCAGTTGCCAGCTGGAGCTCTCTTGTATGAGGTGTCTGTCAACCCCTGCTGGGAGGTGTCTCCCAGTCAGGAGTCACTGGGGTCAGGAACCCACTTGAGAGGCAGTCTGACCCTTAGCAGAGCTCAAGCGCTGTGCTGGGAGATCCGCTTCTCTCTTCAGAGTTGGCAGGCAGGAACATTTAAGTCTGCTGAAGTTGTGCCCACAGCTGCCTCTTCCCCAGGTGCTCTGTCCCAGGGAGATAGGAGTTTCATCTGTAAGTCCCTGACTGGAGCTGCTGCCTTTCTTTCAGAGATGCCCTGCCCAGAGAGAGAAACTGTGTTTTAAACTATTATATTTGACTAGGGAAAGGTCTTGGCACTACGCTCACTGATTTTTCTCATTTCTTTAGATGCTAATTTCTGGTCTCTTTTTCATTTTCATCTTCCTTCACTAGCTCTGTTTTCTAGGCCTTCTTCTCCATCATGGGTCTTGCTTTCCTCTGCATACATTTCTCAGCTATATGCTTTCTATTCTTATCAGCTTTCTGTTGGGTCTGTTCTTTTCTGGTGGCTTTTTCCAAACACCATAGCTTCCTCACATAATTATGATGATCAGTGCTCAGTTGAAGACTTAAGGCTAACCCTATGCAGATTTCTGGAAATCTCTGTAACTCACTTCTCTCTGGTACTGTGCACAGAAAATTCTATTTATTTTTGCCTCCCTGAATTCTCAACTCTATCTTCTCTACTCATGGAGAATGCCATGTTCCATTTGTGTTCCCACAATCTGTGCAGAAGACCAGAGATTTTCTCCAGACAGGATGAAGGGATAATCAAAGACTTCACTGACATTTCTAGTCTGTTGTCCAAAATGTAAAACCTTTGTTTTAGTTGTACTGGTCAGTTTTCTAGTTTAGAGCAGAAGGTTAAATCCGGTGTACATTATAACATTATGGCTGGAAAAGGAAGATAGTTTATTTTTTATTGCTCTTAAGATAACTGCTTTTAGAAATTACATTTTTTATGAAAAATTCTTACCATATGTTATAATTTTCTTTATAATTCTTAAATTCTAGTTTTTAGAAATAGTTTCCAACTAAATCACTTGAGACTTCTTCCATATATCACTCTTCAGACAGGTTTTTCTTCTACCTCCATTTTCCTTAGGTGTCAGCATATTGTGCTACCAAGTCATTCCTTCATTCTTTCCAGTATTGTATTATGTTTATTTTCTTATTTAACTCTCCTTTCACTGGACAGTGAGTTTCTTATAAAAGCATAGCAATTCTTATATTTATCTGTATGTATGATATATAATACCATGCTTGACGTCTAGAATATCTTCAACTATTTGTTTAATACACATTAAGTAATCAAATAGATAAATTAATAACAAGAAACCCATTCTTTTCAATATAGAGAATTAAATTTACACTTAGAGAGTGTCAGTTTAACAGATATATGTTTATTATTGAATCATGTGTTGATTTTATAAAATGTATTATACTAAATTTTATATGGATATATACTCTCACTCTGTATCGAGAGATGTTGACAAATACTGGTTTCTAAAATGAGCTATTGCATTTTTGGTAGGAATTTTTTTTTCTTTTAGTCCCAGCTTGAAAAAATAAGGGTTACACTGAAGTCTATTTTTAAACATATCTTGAAAGATTAGAATTAAGGCCGGATGGAGTGGCTCATGCCTGTAATCCCAGCACTTTGGGATGCTGAGGTCAGGAGTTCAAGACCAACCTGGTTCTACTAGAAATTCAAAAAAATCAGCTGGGCATGGTGGTGAACACCTATAATCCCAGTTACTTCGGAGGCTGAGGCAGTAGAATTGTGTGAACGCTGGTGGCAGAGGTTGCAGTGAGTCAAAATCATGCCACTGCACTCCAGCCTGGGCAACAGAGTGAGACTGTCTCAATAAATAAATAAATAAATAAATAAGGTTAGAATCAAATTGGTGTCATTCTTAATCATGCACAGGATCAAATGCTTTGTTATTTCCCTACATATTTTCTATTATGCGTGATTTTAATCTTGTATTAAATACTTTTCACCAACTTTAAGCCTTAGGTGGACTAGTGTTGAGCATAAAAAATGTGTAAATAGCCAATTTAAATAATATGTTCCATTGTTAAATATTAGATAAATGTGTAGTGCCTAGGACATATCCCCTGTACTGCTATAGAAAGAAATATGAATTAAGTGCCCATTCTTATCAATTCTGCATTTTATCCAGATTTGCTGAAGTAAACATTGCTTATCATTAATACCGGTGATGAAACTGATGATAATTTTGATGATGACAATACGAATAACTACCATTTATTTCACAGTGTTTACCAGCAGAGGCACTGTTAGTTTGTACACTTTCTCAGAATCATGTACTTAGTCACTGTCAGACCCAGATTTTAAATACATATCTGCTCCTGGGGTGTCAGTTTTTCTTTCCTGTATAGAAGAAAGAATACAGAGAAATAATATACTTTGTTCCATTTGCTTGCCTGTAGTTTATTAGTGAGATAAGGTAAACTAAACCACTATCGCATCATAGAATAATTGTGTGTTTAAGTCTTCATTCCTCCTTATATAGGATATCATAGTGAAAAGCAACCTATAGCTTGAAAAGGAGATACAAGTTTTTGAAATAATATAGAAAGTCACATATTTAGGATTTCTCTTAGATTTGTGAAACCAGATTTGTTATACACAAACACCTATATATATTGCAGTAATTTGTAGTTTGAATGACTTGGTGTTTACTTGTTTTTAATTTGTACGACTTCTTTTTCTTTTCTTCCCAACTTTATTGAGGTATAATCTTAAAGAATTGCATTGTATCTATTTAAGGTATATAATGTTATGTTTTGATATATATATATTATAAAATGATTACCACAATTAAGCAAATTAACATATCTATCACTGTATATAGTTACCTATTATATGCATATTTGTGGTAACAACTTGTAATTTCTATACTCTTAGCAAATTTCAAGTATACAATACAGTATTATCAACTATAACCATCATGCCATGTATTAGATCTTTTGAATTTATTTAATCTATACAACTCAAACTTTATATCCTTTGACCAACATCGCTCCATTTTCCCCTACCTCCCAGCCTGTGGCAACCACCATTCTATTTTCTGCTTCTATAAATTCTGCTTCTATAACTTCTATAAGTTCAATTTTTTTATACTATACATGTAAGTGAAATCATGTGATTTTGTCTGTGTCTATTATTCCACTTTTTATAATGTCCTCCAAGTTAATCCATGTTGTCAAAATGGCAGTATTTTCTCTTTTTAAAAAAACTAATATTCCATTATATACCACATTTTCTTCATTCATCTATAAATGGATACTACTAGGAAATAAACAGAAAAAAAAAAAAATTCCTGACTTTGGTCTGGATAGTGATATTGGTCTGGATAGTGATATTTCTTGGATATGACATCAAAAAACACAAGCACAAGCAAGAAAAGCAAAAATAGAGAGATGGGATTGCATGAAATGAAACTAAAAATAGACAAATAGGATTACATAAAACTATAATAACATAAAACTACTTCCTTTTCTGTTTCTGCACAGAAAAGGAAGTCTTCAATAAAGTAAAGAGACAATCTAGGGAATGGGAGAAAATAACTGCAAACCACACATCTGATAGGAATATAACATCCAAAATACATGAGAAACTCAACAGAAAAAAATTTACGCAAAGGATCTGAATACACATTTCACAAAAGAAGATATACAAATGGCAACAGTTCTATAAAAAATGTTCAACATACTAAAACCAGGTAGTATAAATCAAAACCAAAGTAAGGGATCACCTCACTCCTGTTTGAATGGTTATTAAAAAGACAATTCCTCATCTACATTAGGTATTTCTCCTAATGCTGTCCCTCTCCTAGTCCGCAACCCCCCACCCCAACCTACAGGCCCTGGTGTGTGATGTTTCCCTCCCTATATCCATGTGTTCTCATTTTTCAACTCCCACTTATGAGTGAGAACATGCAGTGTTTGGTTTTCTGTTCTTGTGTTAATTTGCTGAGAATGATGGTTTCCAGCACATGTATACCTATGTAACAAATCTATACATTCCACATATGTATTCCAGACTAAAGTATGATTAAAAAAAAGAAATGGCTGGGCATGGTGGCTCACGCCTGTAATCCCAGCATTTTGGGAGGCTGAGGTGGACAGATCACGAGGTCAAGAGATGCAGACTATCCTGGCTAACATGGTGAAACCCCGTCTCTATTAAAATACAAAAAAAAAAAAAAAAAAAAAAAAAACTGGGCGTGGTGACACATGCCTGTAGCCTCAATTACTTAGGAGGCTGAGAGGCATGAGAATTGCTTGAACCAGGGAGGAGGAGGTTACAGTGAGCCGAGATCATGCCACTGCACTCCAGAGCAAAACTCTGTCTCAAGAAAAAAAAAAAAAAAAAGACAAAAGGTATGTGTTGGTGAGGATATGGAGAAAAGGAAACCCTTGCTCCCTGTTGATAGAAATGTAAATTGGTACAGCCATTATGACCAACAGTATTGAGGTTCCTCAAAAAATTAAAAATAGCCTCACCATGTGATCCAGCAATCCCACTGTGGGTATATGTATATGTCCAAAAGAAATGAAATCAGTGTGTTAAACAGCTATCTACCCATGCTCATTGCAACATTATTCACAATAGCGAAGATATGACATTTGTTTTTTTTGAAAGCTGGGTGAACTAAATGTTGAATCCATATTGAGATAATAAATGTAATAATACTTCTGATAATTTTAAAGTATTTATATGAAATAAATGGAAAATTACAAATTTAAAAATAAAAGGTGGTAGATATTTTTGATTTTCTAAGATTTAAATTTACTTGGAGAATATTTTATTCCTTTTACATTTTTATTCTGATGTATAATACCTTGTACATTCATTTTATAATCTGTGTAGTGAATATTTGACATTACTTGCGACTGATTAGTCTGTGAATATTTCATTAGACTGTTAATGCCTTGAGAAGAGCGACTATGTCTTTTTTTTTCCCCGAGTATGGTAGCCTTGGTGCTCAGCAAAAGTGTATAGTAGACATTTCATAAGATTGGTTGAATAAATGAGTTAATTACAATCATGGCTTATATAACATGCAATTTGACAAGTATTTTTAGACATCAGGATCTGGTTCAGATTTAGTAGACATAATGAGTACTCTCTGTGCATCAATTATAATAATAAGACTGTGAGAATTCCTTTAAATTCTTAAGTCAAATTTGGTCTCAGAATTTTGAATACATGAGATTTCTCTATACAGCTTAATTATTAATGATTATATTAGTGTTTGTTTGAAAAGGCTCTCTGATGTTCTTTAAAGACCAATAATTCTTTTTCATCTGCTTCAAAAAAGAAAAAAAATAAATATAAAGAACACTGTAAACTAGTTCTCTGAATCAGATAAAAAATATTGAATGTCAGAACTTTAGACTATGCATCTTTAATGAGCTCTAAGTCCAGAGAAAATATGTTCCAGTAATAATCCAGAAAATGTGAGAACTTAGATGGTCATTGACCTTTTCTAGCCAACCAAATTAGGCATTTTGATTATAAAAAGTATTAATTTCATTTCTAAAACTAAGCACCTACTTCAATATCTAATTCCAATTTACTATTGTTTTACTATTAATTAATGTACTTAAAGTTAAAATATTTGCATTGTTCACAACCATTAAAAAGTCAATTATCAATGCATTTGCATATTTCATGAATTTATTGTCAGAATACTGAATTTTACCATTGACAGTTGTGCAATTTATTGAGAATAATTCATTTTTCTGCAACCAAATAAAAACCATTTGTCTATGAAAATCCAGTTAATAGCTACTCAGAAAAGTATCTGAGAGAAGCAAACATATAGTAAATATCGTTTTAAATGAAAGAATGTGAATATATACTGAAAATTATGTTATCAATATTAATACTGATAGTAATTATTAAACATAGCATAAACATATAGAATATTAAAGATAAAAGTTTAGAATTAATCTATAACAATCTTCTAATATTTCAAATGAAAAATCTTAAATCTTCCAAGTTCGGATCTCTTTCTCTCTCTAATAAATTAGGGGCAGAGGAAAAATTACAGTAAAAATGGGATAATTGCTTTCCTCACTCTAAGCCAGATTCAAGATAATTCCACTCAACCATCATTAAATGAGAAAACCAAATTTTTTCCATAATAGCAGTATTATTGATTATTTAAAGATTAATGGGTTTCCACATATTCTTGAATACTTTTAAACTTTAGGTTCTATAATCTGTAGACTCAGTCAGTCTATTATTTTTCTCTAAACTTCTATTTAAAAACTTACTTTTCATTGAATTAAAGATACGAACATTTTTACTAAGTAGATTGAACAAAATATTGGCTATTAAAAATATTTTTGTACACTTCTAGGAAACATCAGATTTGACTAATAATATATTTTAGAAATTTCAGAATTAATAAGGAAAAGAATAAGACAATGATACAACTCAAAAGTGAAGAAGAGCTTAATCCTAAAAAAAAAAAATTCTGATGATGAATAGAATTCTGCTAATAAATGTAGTCTCTAAAAAGGCCTGATACTTTGAAGTCATTCAATTAATATTGCTTTGAATAAAAGAACAAATAAGAGTATGTTTCCGTTGGTCTATGTGTCTGTTTTTGCACTAGTACCATGCTGTTTCAGTTACTTGTAGTATAGTTTGTAGTATACTTGTTGCCTTGTAGTATAGTTTAAAGTCAGGTAATATAATGCTTCCGGTTTTGTTCTTTTTGCTTAGGATTGGAGCTCTTTTTTTTTGGTTCCATGTGAGTTTTATAATAGTTTTGTGAAGAATGTCATTGGTAGTTTGATAGTCATAGTGCTAAAACTGTAAATTGCTTTGAGTAGTATAGCCATTTTAATGATACTGATTCTTACTATCCATGAGCATGGGAGGTTTCTCCATTTGTGTCTTCTCTGATTTATTTAAACAGTGTTTTGTGATTCTCATTGTAGACAGAGACCTTTCATCTCCCTGGTTTGCTGTATTCCCAGGTACTTGATTCCTTTTGTGCCAATTGTGAATGGAATTGACTTTCTGATACGGTTCTTGGTTTGTCTGTTGTTGGTATGTAGGAATGCTAGTGACTTTTGTACCTTGATTTTGTATCCTGCAACTTTTCTGAAGTTGCTTATCAGTTCAATGAGCTTTTGGGTCGAGACAATGGGGTTTTCTAGATATAGAATCATGTTTTCTGCAAACAGAGATAGTTTGACTTTCTCTTTTCCTATTTGGATTTCCCTTATTTATTTCTCTTTTCTTATTTTTCTGGCTAGGACTTTCAGTACTATGCTGAATAGAAATTGTAAGAGAGAGTATTTTTGTCTTGTGCTGGCTTTCAAGGGGAATGTTTCCAGCTTTTTACCCATTCAGTATAACGCTGGCTGTGGGTTGGTCATAGATGGCTCTTATTATTTTGAAGTATATTCCTTCAATACCTGATTTATTGAAAGTTTTTAACATTTAGGGATGTTGAATTTCTACATCTCTTAAGATAATCGTGTGTTTTTTGTCTTTAGTTCTGTTTATGTGATGAATCACATTTATTGATTTGTGTATGTTGAACCAACCTTGCAAGGAACTGTTGGGTACCTTGCATCCCAGGGATGAAACCTACTTGATCATGGTGAATTAACTTTTTGATGTGTTGCTAGATTTGGTTTTCAAGTATTTTTTAAAGATATTTGCATCAATGTGCATCAAAAATATTAGCCTGATGTTTTCTTTTTTTGTTGTGTTTCTGCCAGGTTTTGTTATTTCTTATTCGTCTCAGACTATGTTATTCTTTATCATCTGCACTTATCTCATTAGTACAAATACTCTCATATCTCTAAATTAGACAAAGTTTGCAGAAGTCAACACTCCCTTCACTGAGTCTATTTTTATATAGCAAACTTTATTTTTTTTCATTTTTTGAGGAAAATTTTTATTACCAGTAAATACAATGAGGCATTTCATGAAATTATATAGGACACTGTGTACCTACCTATGTATTTCAGAGGGCTTGCCTTCAGGTATGTTTTTGAAGTCTGTGAATTAGGCATAATAGTGAGATGGTTTTCTATATTTTATGAACCTTTTTGTTTCCATGGGAAATTGAGAGAATAAGGGAATTGAAAGTGTATATTCAAGAAAATCATTAGAATTCATACATAATGGAACTTTTCTTTAAAACCAGTTAGTGTTTCATTTAAGAAAAACACGTAACTTACAATTTTTGTGAAAATTAATTCAGATTAACTATAATAGATGCAAAAGAAAATAAAGCCAATGTATATAATCTTGGCAGAGAAGAAAATTTTTGTATGCACAAGCAAAAATTATAAAGCCTAAGATTTCTTTCTTTCTTTTTTTTTCTTTTTCTTTTTTGAGACGGAGTCTCGCTCTTTCGCCCAGGCTGGAGTACAGTGGCACTATTTTGGCTCACTGCAAGCTCCACCTCCCAGGTTCAAGCCATTCTCCTGCCTCAGCCTCCCAAGTAGCTGGGACTACAAGCGCCCAGTACCAGCCTGGCTAATTTTTTTTGTATTTTTAGTAGAGACGGGGTTTCACCATGTTAGCCAGGATGGTCTTGATCTCCTGACCTCGTGATTCATCTGCTTCAGCCTCCCAAAGTGCTGGGATTACAGGTGCGAGTCACCGCGCCAGGCCAAAACCTAAGATTTCTATAATTGACCATAAAAAATAAATTTCTACACATCATAAGGATTGTTTGTAAAGTTAAATTTAACATACAGAAAACTAGGAAAATATAATTTAACATATATGTAAAAAATTAATATATTTTGGTACGAAATATAAAAATGATGAAAAATATCTTAGCAAATGAAAACAATGGAATAAGATAAAGAAATACAAGAACAATGATGCACACAAATTTTATGCTATCTTTTCATAATTTTTCTTGAAGTAAAAGGATAGATTATGAGTGGTATGTGAATGTTCTCGCTTATAAGTGGGAGCTAGATGATGAGAACACATGGACTCAAAGAGGAGAACAACAGAGGCTGGGTCCCAGCTGAGGGTAGAGGGTATGAGGAGGAAGGGGAGCAGAAAAAAATAACTTTTGGCTACTAGGCTTAATATCTGGGTGATGAAATAATCTGTACAACAAACCCCTGTGACACGAGTTTACCTATATAACAAACCTGCACATGTACCCCTGAAAGGAAAATTATTAAAAAAAAAAAAGAGTAGTATATAAAATGTGTATGCATTTTCAAAATTCTAAGTTGTTTAGTCTTTGTGTAATACAATTGTGTCTAAATTTTTAATGAAGAATCAATATTATTCTTGAAATACTGCATTGTTTTTAATGATAGTTACAAAATCCTGTTCAAATATGACATATAGATAAACATTAGGGAAATATATGAATTTGTTTAATGGGTATATATCAACAATCACGACAAAAAATGTAACTTTGAGCAAAAATCTTGTTTTTATATTGATTTTTATCAGCTATTTGATATATGAATAAATAATTGACATTACAACAAGAAATGCTGCAATACTTAATGCTAATCAAGAAGTGCTATGAAATGCTGAAGTGGAAGGATCCCTTGAGGCCAGAACTTTAAAACTGCAGTGAGCTATGATCCTGTGACTGCACTCCAGCCTCGGCAACAGAGCAAGACTAGGTCTCTAAAAGCACACACACACAAAAATAAATAAATAAATAAATTAAAATAAAATAAAAGGAAAGAAAAGAAAAAGAAAGAAGGAAACAAAAGAAAATGTTAAATAGTTTAACATCATTACAAATGTTAAGGTGGATAACTAATAATGACTTTAGGAACAAAGATTATTACATTTATTTTTTAGACAAAAGGTTTGCAAAAACTGAGGAATAACATGAACAGAATTATGGAGATTAGACCATGTCATAACTCTAATTTTTGTGAAAATTTTTGGTGCTGGAAATTACAAGATCAAACAAATGAAAATCTTTAAAAACTGCATGTAACTATTAACAAGTCATGTTGTGGGACACTCTTACCTTTCTTCCTCAGTCAAAGACACATTGCATTAACATGCAAAAACTTTGAAACTGCTTTGTCATGTGATCATACAGTGGTTTCAAAAAAGATGAAATAGCAACAAGGCCATGTGAAGAAAGAGTCTTTGAAAAAGTGACACCTTAACACTGAATTCCACAGAAAACAATATCAACATACTAACAGTTAATTTTCCTTGCAGGAAAATTATTTTCAGGAACTTCCTAAAAAGTTCCCAAACTTACGATCCTTGTGATTGTGTATTGTTTATTACATGATGTTTGCTGTAAAGAGCCTCCTTATTGTTCTTCAGAAAGATGCTGCAATTGGAGTATATACAATAAAAGCTGACTTGCAGATGGAAATTCTGAAATAATATTTTTATCGTGAAATCTAGTTACTTTGTGTGTGGTTTTTTTGTGGTTGTTCTGTTCTGTTTTACTTTGTTTTCCCATATGTCTATAGGAAAATGTATCAACCTCAGCGCTATTGACATTTTGGGGTGAAAAGTCCTTGGTTGTGGGGCCCGCCTATGCATTGTAATGTTAGCAGAGCAACTGGCCTTTTGTTCTAGATGCCAGTAGCATGTTTTTCTTCCTCCATTAAAACTATGCCAAGGAACAACGTCTACAGACGTTGCCAAATTTCTCCTGGAGGGGCAAAATCGCTGCTGACTGAAAATTACTCTAGAGCAAACGTATAAGAATATTTTTAAGAAATGGTTCTGTAAAGCAGAAGACTTATGATTAAAATATTAGAAAAATATTTAGTCGGGGGCGGAGCAAGATGGCTGAAGAGAAACAGTTCCAGTCGCCAACTCCCAGCGAGAGCGACACAGAAGACCGGGGATTTCTGCATTTTCAACTGAGGTACTGTGGTCATCTCACTAGGGAGTGCTGGACAATCGGTGCTGGTCAACTGCTGCAGCCCGACCAGCAAGAGCTGAAGCAGGGCGAGGCATCACCTCACCTGGGAAGCGCAAGGGGGAAGGGAATCCCTTTTCCTAGCCAGGGGAACTGAGACACACAACACCTGGAAAATCAGGTAACTCCCACCCCAATACTGTGCTTTAAGCAAATGGGCACACCAGGAGAATATATCCCACACCTGGCTGGGAGGGTCCCATGTTCACGGAGCCTGCCTCATTGCTAGCACAGCAGTCTGCGATCTAACCGCAAGGCAGCAGTGAGGCTGGGGGAGGGGTGCCCGCCATTGCTGAGGCTTAAGTAGGTAAACAAAGCCACTGGGAAGCTCGAACTGGGTGGAGCGCACAGCAGCTCAAGGAAACCGGCCTGTCTCTGTAGACTCCACCTCTGAGGACAGGGAACAGCTAAACAAAAACAACAAAAAAAGCAGCAGAAACCTGCCGAGATGCAAACGACTCTGACACCTTTGAAGAGAGCAGTGGATCTCCCAACACGGAGGTTGAGATCTGAGAAGGGACAGACTGCCTGCTCAAGTGGGTCCCTGACCCCTGAGTAGCATAACTGGGAGACATCCCCCACTAGGGGCAGTCTGACACCCCACACCTCACAGGGTGGAGTACACCCCTGAGAGGAAGCTTCCAAAGAAAGAATCAGACAGGTACACTCGCTGTTCAGCAATATTCTATCTTCCGCAAACTCTGCTGCTGATACCCAGGCAAACAGGGTCTGGAGTGGACCTCAAGCAAACTCCAACAGACCTACAGCTGAGGGTCCTGACTATTAGAAGGAAAACTATCAAACAGGAAGGACACCTATACCAAAACCCCATCAGTACATCACCATCATCAAAGACCACAGGCAGACAAAACCACAAAGATGGGGAAAAAGCAGGACAGAAAAGCTGGAAATTCAAAAAATTAGAGCGCATCCCCCCTGCAAAGGAACGCAGCTCATCGCCAGCAACGGATCAAAGCTGGTCAGAGAATGACTTTGATGAGATGAGAGAAGAAGGCTTCAGTCCATCAAACTTCTCAGAGCTAAAGGAGGAATTACGTACCCAGCGCAAAGAAACTAAAAATCTTGAAAAAAGAGTGGAAGAATTGATAGCTAGAATAATTAATGCAGAGAAGATGATAAACAAAATGACAGACATGAAAACCACGACACGAGAAATATGTGACAAATGCACAAGCTTCAGTAACCGACTCGATCAACTGGAAGAAAGAGTATCAGCGATTGAGGATCAAATGAATGAAATGAAGTGAGAAGAGAAACCAAAAGAAAAAAGAAGAAAAAGAAATGAACAAAGCCTGCAAGAAGTATGGGATTATGTCAAAAGACCAAATCTACGTCTGATTGGGGTCGCTGAAAGTGAGGGGGAAAATGGAACCAAGTTGGAAAACACTCTTCAGGATATCATTCAGGAGAATTTCCCCAACCTAGTAGGGCAGGCCAACATTCAAATTCAGGAAATACACAGAACGCCACAAAGATACTCCTCGAGAAGAAGCAACTCCAAGACACATAATTGCCAGATTCACCAAAGTTGAAATGAAGGAAAAAATCTAAAGGGCAGCCAGAGAGAAAGGTTGGGTTATCCACAAAGGGAAGCCCATCAGACTAACAGCAGATCTCTCGGCAGAAGCTCTACAAGCCAGAAGACAGTGGGGGCCAATATTCAACACTCTTAAAGAAAAGAATTTTCAACCCAGAATTTCATATCCAGCCAAACTAAGTTTCATCAGTGAAGGAGAAATAAAATCCTTTACAGATAAGCAAATGCTTAGAGATTTTGTCACCACCAGGCCTGCCTTACAAGAGACCCTGAAGGAAGCCCTAAACATGGAAAGGAACAACCGGTACCAGCCATTGCAAAAACATGCGAAAATGTAAAGACCATTGAGGCTAGGAAGAAACTGCATCAACTAACGAGAAAAATAACCAGTTAATATCATAATGGCAGGATCAAGTTCACACATAACAATATTAACCTTAAATGTAAATGGACTAAATGCTCCAACTAAAAGACACAGACTGGCAAACTGGATCAAGAGTCAAGACCCATCAGTCTGCTGTATTCAGGAGACCCATCTCACATGCAGAGACATACATAAGCTCAAAATAAAGGGATGGAGGAAGATCTACCAAGCAAATGGAGAACAAAAAAAAAGCAGGGGTTGCAATCCTAGTCTCTGATAAAATAGACTTTAAACCATCAAAGATCAAAAGAGACAAAGAAGGCCATTACAGAATGGTAAAGGGATCAATTCAACAGGAAGAGCTAACTATCCTAAATATATATGCACCCAATACAGGAGCACCCAAATTCATAAAGCAAGTCCTTAGAGCCTTACAAAGAGTCTTAGACTGCAATACAATAATAATGGGAGACTTAAGCACTCCACTGTCAACATTACACAGATCAACGAGACAGAAAGTTAACAAGGATGCCCAGGAATTGAACTCATCTCTGCACCAAGTGGACCTAATAGACATCTATAGAACTCTCCACCCCAAATCAACAGAATATACATTCTTCTCAGCACCACATCACACTTAGTCCAAAATTGACCACATAATTGGAAGTAAAGCAATCCTCAGCAAATGTCAAAGAACAGAAATTAGAACAAACTGTCTCTCAGACCACAGTGCAATCAAACTAGAACTCAGGACTAAGAAACTCAATCAAAACCGCTCAACTACATGGAAACTGAACAACCTGCTCCTGAATGACTACTGGGTACACAACAAAATGAAGGCAGAAATGAAGATGTTCTTTGAAACCAATAAGAACAAAGATACAACATCCCAGAATCTCTGGGACACGTTTAAAGCAGTGTGTAGAGGGAAATTTATAGCACTAAATGCCCACAAGAGAAAGCTGGAAAGATCTAAAATTGACACTCTAACATCACAATTAAAAGAACTGGAGAAGGAAGAGCAAACACATTCAAAAGCTAGCAGAAGGCAAGAAATAACTAAGATCAGAGCAGAACTGAAGGAGATAGAGACACAAAAAAACCTCCAAAATATCATTGAATCCAGGAGTTGGTTTTTTGAAGAAATCAACAAAATTGACTGACCGCTAGCAAGACTAATAAAGAAGAAATGAGAGAGGAATCAAATAGACACACAAAAAAATGATAAAGCGGATATCACCACGGACCCCACAGAAATACAAACTACCATCAGAGAATACTATAAACACCTCTACGCAAATCAGCTAGAAAATCTAGAAGAAATGGAAAATTCCTGGACACTTACACTCTTCCAAGACTAAACCAGGAAGAAGTTGAATTCCTGAATAGACCAATAGTAGGCTCTGAAACTGAGGCAATAATTAATAGCCTACCCACCAAAAAAAGTCCAGGACCAGATGGATTCCCAGCTGAATTCTACCAGGAGGTACAAGGAGGAGCTGGTACCATTCCTTCTGAAACTATTCCAATCAATAGAAAAAGAGGGAATCCTCCCTAACTCATTTTATGAGACCAACATCATCCTGATACCAAAGCCTGGCAGAGACACAACAAAAAAAAAGGAATTTTAGACCAATATCCCTGATGAACATCGATGCAAAAATCCTCAATAAAATATTGGCAAACAGGATTCAGCAGCACATCAAAAAGCTTATCCACCATGATCAAGTGGGCTTCATCCCTGGGATGCAAGGCTGGTTCAACATTCGCAAATCAATAAACATAATCCAGCATATAAACAGAACCAAAGACAAGAACCACATGATTATCTCAATAGATGCAGAAAAGGCTTTTGACAAAATTCAACAGCCGTTCATGCTAAAAATGCTCATTAAATTCGGTATTGATGGAACGTACCTCAAAATAATAAGAGCTATTTATGACAAACCCACAGCCAATGTCATACTGAATGGGCAAAAACTGGAAAAATTCCCTTTGAAAACTAGCACAAGAGAGGGATGCCCTCTCTCACCACTCCTATTCAACATAGTGTTGGAAGTTCTGGCTAGGGCAATCAGGCAAGAGAAAGAAATCAAGGGTATCCAGTTAGGAAAAGAAGAAGTCAAATTGTCCCTGTTTGCAGATGACATGATTGTATATTTAGAAAACCCCATTGTCTCAGCCCAAAATCTCCTTAAGCTGATAAGCAACTTCAGCAAAGTCTCAGGATACAAAATTAATGTGCAAAAATCACAAGCATTCTTATACACCAGTAACAGACAAACAGAGAGCCAAATCATGAATGAACTTCCATTCACAATTGCTTCCAAGAGAATAAAATACCTAGGAATCCAACTTACAAGGGATGTAAAGGACCTCTTCAAGGAGAACTACAAACCACTGCTCAGTGAAATCAAAGAGGACACAAACAAATGGAAGAACATACCATGCTCATGGATAGGAAGAATCAATATCGTGAAAATAGCCATACAGCCCAAGGTGATTTATAGATTCAATGCCATCCCCATCAAGCTACCAATGAATTTCTTCACAGAATTGGAAAAAACTGTTTTAAAGTTCATATGGAACCTAAAAAGAGCCTGCATTGCCAAGACAATCCTAAGTCAAAAGAACAAAGCTGGAGGCGTCACGCTACCTGACTTCAAACTATACTACAAGGCTACAGTAACCAAAGCGGCATGGTACTGGTACCAAACAGAGATATAGACCAATGGAACAGAACAGAGTCCTCAGAAATAATACCAGACATCTGCAGCCATCTGATCTTTGACAAACCTGAGAGAAACAAGAAATGGGAAAAAGATTCTCTATTTAATAAATGGTACTGGAAAAATTGGCTAGCCATAAGTAGAAAGCTGAAACTGGATCCTTTCCTTACTCCTTATACGAAGATCAATTCAAGATGGATTAGAGACTTAAATGTTAGACCTAATACCATAAAAACCCTAGAAGAAAATCTAGGTAGTACCATTCAGGACATAGGCGTGGGCAAGGACTTCATGTCTAAAACACCAAAAGCAACGGCAGCAAAAGCCAAAATTGACAAATGGGATCTCATTAAACTAAAGAGCTTCTGCACAGCAAAAGAAACTACCATCAGAGTGAACAGGCAACCTACAGAATGGGAGAACATTTTTGCAATCTACTCCTCTGACAAAGGGCTATTATCCGGAATCTACAAAGAACTCAAACAAATGTACAAGAAAAAGACAAACAACCCCATCAAAAAGTGGGCAAAGGATATGAACAGACATTTCTCAAAAGAAGGCATTCGTGCAGTCAACAGACACATGAAAAAATGCTCATCATCACTCGCCATCAGAGAAATGCAAATCAAAACCACAATGAGATACCATCTCACACCAGTTAGAATGGCAATCATTAAAAAGTCAGGAAACAACAGGTGCTGGAGAGGATGTGGAGAAATAGGAACACTTTTACACTGTTGATGGGATTGTAAACAAGTTCAACCATTATGGAAAACAGTATGGCGATTCCTCAAGGATCTAGAACTAGATGTACCATATGACCCAGCCATCCCACTACTGGGTATATACCCAAAGGAGTATAAATCATGCTACTATAAAGACACATGCACACGTATGTTTATTGCAGCACTATTCACAATAGCAAAGACTTGGAATCAACCCAAATGTCCATCTGTGACAGACTGGATTAAGAAAATGTGGCACATATACACCATGGAATACTATGCAGCCATAAAAAAGGATGGGTTTGTGACCTTTGTAGGGACATGGATGCAGCTGGAAACCATCATTCTTAGCAAACTATCACAAGAACAGAAAACCAAACACCACATGTTCTCACGCATAGGTGGGAACTGAACAATGAGATCACTTGGACTTGGGTAGGGGAACATCACACACCGGGGCCTATCATTGGGAGGGGGGAGGGAGTAGGGATTGCATTGGGAGTTATACCTGATATAAATGACGAATTGTTGGGTGCTGACAAGTTGATGGGTGCAGCACACCAACATGGCACAAGTATACATATGTAACAAACCTGCCCATTATGCACATGTACCCTAGAACTTAAAGTATAATAATAAAATAAAATTATGAAAAAAAATTTAGTCCAAGCAACAATCTTAAGTTGAAGTATAAAAATACATGTTTAGAAAATGTATTATTCAACCAATGTACAATTTTAGTTTTCATGGTTGCATCTCTTAAATTCTGTCATTGGCATCACTCAAATCTTTAAGTTCAAAAGTTAAAGAGAATTATTTCCTTTTGTCCTATACTATTAAAAAGAAAAGGCATCTTTCTCTTTTTAACTTAGTTGAAAATGTCTGTAGTATCACAGATGTTCCTATGGTGCTTGTATGAGCAGTGCAGAGGCTGACAGGTCTGTAAAACAACAGATAGTAAATATTTTAGGATTTGCAAACCAGAATATTTCTGTTAGAACTACTCAATTTCGCCATTGTAGTATGAAAGCAGCCATGGACAATACAAAAATAAATGTACCTGATTGTGTTCCAACAAACTTTATTGACAGAGATTGGAAGCAGCCTGGATTTAGCCCAGAGGCCGTTGTTTGCTAATCCCTGTAATTACTGCTTCTTTCCTATAATATCAAATGTACATAATTTACTGTTAAACTTTTAGTAATAAAGTTAATAATAAGTTAATACTTTTTTATATTTGTCCATATATCACTGTGGTTTATTTTATGAAGGTGATTATAATTTGCTCTGTTTTCAACCTTTTTAAAAATATATTTCTAGTGACTAGATTATACAACATTATTGTAATTGAAGATAACCAATACCATTACTTTAAAGAAAAGAAAAAAGAATCTTACTTGGGAAATAATATTGACAATTCAGTAATTTTCTCTTAGAATTTCTAAAATAACATGTTTTGGAGAATGAAGTAGTTTTCATATATTTTAACATCAAAAAGAAGCAAATAAATCTTGAATGGAGTTTAAAAAGATATGAATATGCCCAGTCGCTGAAGTTGTAATCACAAATTTTCCAAGCTTTCCTAAACTCAACCTGAGATCTTGATATTCATTTATTAAAAAAAAAAAAAAAAAAAAAAAAAATGTGTGTGTGTGTGTTGGGGGTGTGTGTGTGTGTGTGTGTTTTCCAAATCTTGCTTCTGGTATCAAATTCACTCCTTCTATTTGTATTTCTCTTCTTGGCAAACCAAATTCTTTAGTAGTTCTTTTAGAAAGATCTATTTGACAATAAAATTGTTTTATATATTTAAACAGATATTGTTATTTTTCTACTTATTGTCAGCTTAGTTGAACAAATAATTGCATATTGTAGTTACTTTTTCTCTTAGAACATGTTCCTTTTCTGACTTCTCCATATGTAATGTAAAATTGTCAATATTACTTATTTTTGTTAACAGTCGTATTGAAAAATGTATTTTTATTCTTCAGATTCTGCTATTTTACTACAGTGGTTCTTTTTATCTATTTAGTTTTAATCGTCCTTGGTTTTCAGTGATAACAGGACAATATGAAGATCTATGTCTTCAATTCTGAAAAAGTTTTGTAAATTTTACTTCAAATATTTCTTCTCCATCACCTCTGTTTCACAGCTGCCTATTCTTGTTCCTCAGTTCCTTGTTCTTGTTTCATGGATATTATTTCCTTCTTTATCTTCCTGAGAAGTTTTTTAAAATTAAATCTATTGAGATATATTTTTATACAGTAAAATTCAACCCTTGTATGTGTATAATTTGCTTAATTTGGATAGATGTATAGTTTACATATAATCAAAATATAGAATATGTCCATTATCTGAAAAACTTCCCTCATGCCTCTTTGTAGTCAGTAAACCCCTCTCAAACTCTGGACCCTCAAAAACCACTGATAGTATTTCTATCCCGATAGACTTTTCTCTCCTCAAATATCATGTACATGGGACCATACACTACAGACCCTCTGTGTCTGGCTTCTTTCACTTATTACATTGATTCTGAGAATTTTCTATACTGCTGCATGTACCCATAGTTCATTCATTTTGATTGTTAAATAATATTATATTGTCTGAATATACCTTAATTTTTAATCTGGCCGGGTGCGGTGGCTCAAGCCTGTAATCCCAGCACTTTGGGAGGCCAAGACGGCTGGATCACAAGGTCAGGAGGTTGAGACCATCCTGGCTAACCCGGTGAAAGCCCGTCTCTACTAACAGATACAAAAAACTAGCTGGGCAAGGTGGCGGGCGCCTGTAGTCCCAGCTACTTGGGAGGCTGAGGCAGGAGAATGGCGTAAACCTGGGAGGCGGAGCTTGCAGTGAGCTGAGATCTGGCCACTGCACTCCAGCCTGGGTGACAGAGCAAGACTCCGTCTCAAAAAAAAAAAAAAAAAAAAAAAAATTTAATCTATTCTCCACATTATAAAAATTTAGTTTCAGTTCTTGTCAATTTTGAATAACATTGCTATAAACATTTATGCACATGTCTCTGTGAAGACAAATATTTTTATTTATCATAAGTAATTACAAAAGTAAAATTTATCAGTTGTTGGTAAGTGTATGTTTGAGTACAAAATAAACTTTCAAGTTGTCTTCCAAAATGACTGTACCATTGCATTCCCACTAGCATTATGTGAGAGTTCTGGCTTCTATACATTCTTGTCAGCACTTTTTATTTTCCGTTTTTGTTCTTTGAATTTTTGTTATTCTACTGCTATTTTCGGTATTATTTTAGATTTTACTTTTCAGCAGTTTTTAATGTCTGCTTTTGTTCTTGTTTTAATTTTTGCTATTCTTGTGTGCACAGTATTTTAGATTTAACTTTTCAAATGATATATAAAAGGTGTACATATTTTCAGCATACATGTGATAATACATTCATGTAATGTGTGATTGAAATGTTCCTAGGGTATCCCAATTACCCTGATTTGATCATTTTCATTATTATAATAACTTTGACTACTTTTTCACATGCATATTTGCCATCTGTGTTTTCTTTTTGTACATTTACTTTTTAATTTACTTTTTATATTACAAATTGTTTATTTTTATTGTGTACATGATATTTTGAAATATTTCTACACTGGCTTAGTCAAGATGATTAACACATGCATTACTTCACTTTTTTTGTGGTAATAACACTCAAAATAATCTCTCTTGGCAATTTTCAAGACTACAATGCATTAACTATAGTCGCCGTGTCATTCATTAGATCTCTTTATTTCTTCCATATGAATAAAATTTGGTATGCTTTGTCCAACATCTCCTCACTTCTCCACCCCCCGATAATTCCCTGATAACCACCTTTCTCCTCTCTACCCCTTCAAAGATTCAAAATATAAGTAAAACTGTGTGATACTTGTCTTTCTGTACGTGACTAATTTCACGTAACATAGTGTCCTCCAGTTTCATCCATGTTTTAGGAAATAATAGGATTTCTCTTCTTTATAAGTGGTGTGTGTTTATAATAGATAACATATTTATATGACTGTTTAGCCATTCATCTGTTGATGGACACCTAGGTTGATTCCATATCTTGTCTATTGTGAATATTGTTGCAATAAACATGAAAGATATCCTTTTGACATACTGATTTCCTTTCTTTTGGATATATAGTCAGTAGAGGGATTGCTGGAGCATATAGTAGCGCTATTTTTAATTTTTTGAGGAATTTCCATATTTTTATAATGCCTATAATTGTTTACATTCTCATTAATAATGTCCAAGGATTCCCTATTCTCCACATTCTCTCTCACTTGCTACTTTTTGTCTTTTTGATAGTAGCCATTCTAACAGCTGTGAGGAGATATCTAATAGTGGTTTTAATTTTCATTTGTCTGAAGAATAGTGACATTAAACTTTTTTTATATACTTGTCCATTTGTATGTCTTCTTTTGAGAAATGCCTATTCAGATCTTTCCCATTTTTTGACTTGGTCATTTGTTTTCTTTCTGTTAAATTATTCAAGTTTCTTATGTATTTTCAATAATAATCCCTTATTGAATATATGATTTGCAAATTTTTTTTCCTATTCCACAGGTTGTTTCTTCACTCAATTGATTGTTTCCTTGGCTTACATTTATGTTTATGTTTCTAAAAGTCATTTGTATATTAACTATGCAGGGTCTTTTGTTTTTAGGGTTGAAATTATCTACTTATTAGTAATTATCTAATTTGTCATTGTTATTCAGCATTTTTAGTGTAAGCTAGATATAGTTATGCCTATTCTTGTATACCTCATTGACTCATTTCTTCACCCCAGAAGACACATACCCTTTTTCTTTAAATTGGAAATGAGACAAATTGGAATATTATCAGCATTTTCTACTTTATACATTTTAGTATTTAGAGTTATTTCTATGGTATAGGAGAAAATGCAATGGCATTGCAATTTCAATTCATAAGTAGGGTGTTGTTTTATTTGGCTAAAATGAAAATAAGAAGCCAGCGACTATAGACATTTGAAAGTTGAATTTTTCACCTGGTCTGATGCAAAAAAGCACTAAGCACCTTTCAATATGTGATAATTAAGTTGAACCTACAAACACATTTCAGGAATAAAATAAGAAAATCCAGTGTGTAATTCCCTTTGGCTGCCCTTTCATAATCTTATCACAGAAAATATTTTAAAAGTGAGTTTATTTTATAATATATCTGTATAAGATAATTGTAAGAAGGCAATGAAAACAAGTGACTCAAGCACTGGCTTAAAAGCCTTATAGTAAGAAATAGGGAATACATATAGTATATGTATAGGAAAAATTATTAAGAATATGGAAATGATACTATATTGCCAGTTATTTCTTCATAGTTGGAGAATACATTTTCTTTGGTGTATCTACATTTTTCTGAAATTTTAATTACCAATTACAAAGCTCTAATTTATTTTTTAAAAGAACCCCCATTGAAGAATCCAAGACCTATGAGTGCTTTATTGACACAGAGTTAACTCAAGATACTTGAAATGATTTCAACAAAGGCACCTTATGCTATTTAAAGCAATTACTTGCTTGTTGCTATAGTGATTGCTAGAGGAGTATGCACATTTGCCTTGTAACTGCCTATGGGTCAAACAAAAGTCACAGATGTTCTTGATTTTCATTTCTAAAACTGTTAAAGCAAGCTTTTCTCTAATAATTCTCAGATATAAATGTGCTACAAGCCTGTGAAGTATAAAGGATGGGCCTTCTATGCTTGAAGTAGGTAGTAACCTCCGTATTACATTGCATACTATAAATAGAAAACTTTAAAGAAGGGATATAATCCTGTCAGTGTAAAAATAAATTTGATGTAAGGTATTAATAAGTAAGCGATGAAAGGAAAACTAAAATCGCTTACTATGCTTATGATATATTAAGTATATTACTGGCTAATTTCTTTTAATGCTTTATATTTTGTTGACAAAAAGAGTCAGACTCTGTAAAATATTTGGAGATTTATTCTGAGCAAAATACAAGTGACCTTGGCCCTATGACACAGCGCCATGAGATCCTGAGAACATGGGTCCAAGATAGTTGGGCTACAGCTTGGTTTTATACATTTTAGGGAGACATAAGACATCAATCAATGCATGCAAGATGTACATTGATTGAATCTGCACAGAAAGTCAGGACAACTTGAAGTGGGTAGGGAGGGCACTTCCGGGTCATAGATGAATTCAAAGTTTTTCTTTTTCTTTTTTTTTGGTGAGGGGATGGAGTCTTTCTCTGTTTCATAGGCTGGAGTGCAATGGCACAATCTCTGCTCACAGCAACCTCTGCCTCCCCAGTTCAAGCGATTATCCTGCCTCAGCCTCCCAAGTAGTTGGGATTACAGGTGTGCACCATCATACCCGGCTAATTTTTTAAATCTTTAGTACAGGTGGAGTTTCACCATGTTGGCCAGGTTGCCCTCGAACTCCTGAACTTGTGATCTGTCAGCTTCAGCCTCCCAAAGTCCTAGGACTACAGACGTAAGCCACCTTGCCAGGCCAAATTCAAAGATTTTCTAATTGGCAATTAGTTGAAAGAGTGCATCTAAAGATCAGGAATCAACAGAAGGGAGTGTCTGGGTTAAGATCAGGGTTGTAGAGACCGAGGTTCTTATTATGCAGATGAAGGCTCCAGGTAGCAGGCTTCAGAGAGAAGACATTGTACATGTTTCTTTTCAGACTTTAACAGGTGCCAGACGCTTTGTTAATTCTCTCCAGATCAGTAAAAACACCTGGAAAAGGAAAAGGATTTTTTTTTTTTTTTTTTTTTTTTTTTCTGCAGAATGTAGATTTTCCCCCACAAGAGACAGCTTTGCAGGGCCATTTCAAAATATGTCAAATAAATATATTTGGGGGTAAAATATTAATACTTCAATTTCTTATTTTTTTATTATTATACTTTAAGTTCTAGGGTACATGTGCATAACATGCAGGTTTGTTACATATGTATACTTGTGCCATGTTGGTGTGCTGCACCCATCAACTCATCAGCACCCATCAATTCATTACTTATATCATGTATAACTCCCAAGGCAATCCCTCCCCCCTCCCCCCTCCCCATGATAGGCCCCAGTGTGTGATGTTCCCCTTCCCGAGTCCAAGTGATCTCATTGTTCAATTCCCACCTATGAGTGAGAACATGCGGTGTTTGGTTTTCTGTTCTTGTGACAGTTTGCTAAGAATGATAGTTTCCAGCTGCATCCATGTCCCTACAAAGGATGCAAACTCATCCTTTTTTATGGCTGCATAGTATTCCATGGTGTATATGTGCCACATTTTCTTTTTTTTTTTTTTTTTTTTTGAGATGGAGTCTGGCTCTGCCGCCCAGGCTGGAGTGCAGTGGCCGGATCTCAGCTCACTGCAAGCTCCGCCTCCCGGGTTCACGCCATTCTCCTACCTCAGCCTCCTGAGTAGCTGGGACTACAGGCGCCCGCCACCTCGCCCGGCTAATTTTTTTGTATTTTTTAGTAGAGACGGGGTTTCACCGTGTTAGCCAGGATGGTCTCGATCTCCTGACCTTGTGATCTGCCCGTCTCGGCCTCCCAAAGTGCTGGGATTACAGGCTTGAGCCACCGTGCCCGGCCTATGTGCCACATTTTCTTAATCCAGTCTGTCACAGATGGACATTTGGGTTGATTCCAAGTCTTTGCTATTGTGAATTGTGCTGCAATAAACATACGTGTGCATGTGTCTTTGTAGTAGAATAATTTCTAATCCTTTGGGTATATACCCAGTAGTGGGATGGCTGGGTCATATGGTACATCTAGTTCTAGATCCTTGAGGAATTGCCATACTGTTTTCCATAATGGTTGAACTAGTTTACAATCACACCAACAGTGTAAAAGTGTTCTTATTTCTCCACATCCTCTCCATCACCTGTTGTTCCCTGACTTTTTAATGATTGCCATTCTAACTGGTGTGAGATGGTATCTCATTGTGGTTTTGATTTGCATTTCTCTGATGGCGAGTGATGATGAGCATTTTTTCATGTGTCTGTGGGCTGTATGAATGTCTTCTTTTGAGAAATGTCTGTTCATATCCTTTCCCCACTTCTTGATGGGGTTGTTTGTTTTTTTCTTGTAAATTTGTTTGAGTTCTTTGTAGATTCTGGATATTAGCCCTTTGTCAGATGAGTAGATTGCAAAAATATTCTCCCATTCTGTAGGTTGCCTGTTCACTCTGATGGTAGTTTCTTTTGCTGTGCAGAAGCTCTTTAGTTTAATGAGATCCCATTTGTCAATTTTGGCTTTTGCTGCCGTTGCTTTTGGTGTTTTAGACATGAAGTCCTTGCCCATGCCTATGTCCTGAATGGTACTACCTAGATTTTCTTCTAGGGTTTTCATGGTATTAGGTCTAACATTTAAGTCTCTAATCCATCTTGAATTAATCTTCGTATAAGGAGTAAGGAAATGATCCAGTTTCAGCTTTCTACTTATGGCTAGCCAATTTTCCCAGCACCATTTATTAAATAGGGAATCCTTTCCCCATTTCTTGTTTCTCTCAGGTTTGTCAAAGATCAGATGGCTGTAGATGTGTGGTATTATTTCTGAGGACTCTGTTCTGTTCCATTGGTCTAGATCTCTGTTGTGGTACCAGTACCATGCCGTTTTGGTTACTGTAGCCTTGTAGTATAGTTTGAAGTCAGGTAGCGTGACGCCTCCAGCTTTGTTCTTTTGGCTTAGGATTGTCTTGGCAATGCGGGCTCTTTTTTGGTTTCATATGAACTTTAAAGCAGTTTTTTCAATTCTGTGAAGAAACTCATTGGTAGCTTGATGGGGATGGTATTGAATCTATAAATAACCTTGGGTAGTATGGCCATTTTCACAATATTGATTCTTCCTATCCATGAGCATGGTATGTTCTTCCATTTGTTTGTGTCCTCTTTTATTTCACTGAGCAGTGATTTGTAGTTCTCCTTGAAGAGGTCCTTTACATCCCTTGTAAGTTGGATTCCTAGGTATTTTATTCTCTTTGAAGCAATTGTGAATGGAAGTTCATTCATGATTTGGCTCTCTGTTTGTCTGTTACTGGTGTATAAGAATGCTTGTGATTTTTGCACATTAATTTTGTATCCTGAGACTTTGCTGAAGTTGCTTATCAGCTTAAGGAGATTTTGGGCTGAGACAATGGGGTTTTCTAAATATACAATCATGTCATCTGCAAACAGGGACAATTTGACTTCTTCTTTTCCTAACTGAATAGCCTTGATTTCTTTCTCTTGCCTGATTGCCCTAGCCAGAACTTCCAACACTATGTTGAATAGGAGTGGTGAGAGAGAGCATCCCTCTCTTGTGCCAGTTTTCAAAGGGAATTTTTCCAGTTTTTGCCCATTCAGTATGATATTAGCTGTGGGATTGTCATAAATAGCTCTTATTATTTTGAAGTACATTCCATCAATACCGAATTTATTGAGTGTTTTTAGCATGAAGGGCTGTTGAATTTTGTCAAAAGCCTTTTCTGCATCTATTGAGATAATCATGTGGTTCTTGTGTTTGGTTCTGTTTATATGCTGGATTATGTTTATTGATTTGCGAATGTTGAACCAGCCTTGCATCCCAGGGATGAAGCCCACTTGATCATGGTGGATAAGCTTTTTGATGTGCTGCTGAATCCTGTTTGCCAGTATTTTATTGAGGATTTTTGCATTGATGTTCATCAGTGATATTGGTCTAAAATTCTCTTTTTTTGTTGTGTCTCTGCCAGGCTTTGGTATCAGGATGATGTTGGTCTCATAAAATGAATTAGGTAGGATTACCTCTTTTTCTATTGATTGGAATAGTTTCAGAAGGAATGGTACCAGCTCCTCCTTGTACCTCTGGTAGAATTCAGCTGTGAATGCATCTGGTCCTGAACTGTTTTTGGGGGGAGGCTATTAATTATTGCCTCAATTTCAGAGCCTGCTATTGGTTTATTCAGGGATTCAACTTCTTCCTGCTTTAGTCTTGGGAGAGTGTAAGTGTCCAGGAAAATATCCATTTTTTCTAGATTTTCTAGTTGATTTGCGTAGAGGTGTTTATAGTATTCTCTGATGGTAGTTTGTATTTCTGTGGGGTCTGTAGTGATATCCCCTTTATCATTTTTTATTGCGTCTATTTGATTCCTCTCTCTTTTCTTCTTTATTAGTCTTGCTAGCGGTCTGTCAATTTTGTTGATCTTTTCAAAAAACCAACTCCTGGATTCATTGATTTTTTGGAGGGTTTTTTGTGTCTCTATCTCCTTCAGTTCTGCTCTGATCTTAGTTATTTCTTGCCTTCTGCTAGCTTTTGAATGTGTTTGCTCTTGCCACTCTAGTTCTTTTAATTGTGATGTTAGAGTGTCAATTTTAGATCTTTCCAGCTTTCTCTTGTGGGCATTCAGTGCTATAAATTTCCCTCTACACACTGCTTTAAATGTGTCCCAGAGATTCTGAGATGTTGTATCTTTGTTCTTATTGGTTTCAAAGAACATCTTTATTTCTGTTTTCATTTTGTTATGTACCCAGTAGTCATTCAGGAGCAGGTTGTTCAGTTTCCATGTAGTTGAGCGGTTTTGATTGAGTTTCTTAGTCCTGAGTTCTAGTTTGATTGCACTGTGGTCTGAGAGACAGTTTGTTATAATTGTTCTTTGACATTTGCTGAGGATTGCTTTACTTCCAATTATGTGGTCAATTTTGGACTAAGTGTGATGTGGTGCTGAGAAGAATGTATATTCTGTTGATTTGGGGTGGAGAGTTCTATAGATGCCTATTAGGTCTGCTTGGTGCAGAGATGAGTTCAATTCCTGGATATACTTGTTAACTTTCTGTCTCATTGATCTGTCTAATGTTGACAGTGGAGTGTTGAAGTCTCCCATTATTATTGTATGGGAGTCCAAGTCTCTTTGTAAGTCTCTAAGGACTTGCTTTATGAATCTGGGTGCTCCTGTATTGGGTGCATATATATTTAGGAGAGTTAGCTCTTCCTGTTGAATTGATCCCTTTACCATTCTGTAATGGCCTTCTTTGTCTCTTTTGATCTTTGATGGTTTAAAGTCTATTTTATCAGAGACTAGGATTGCAAGCCCTGCTTTTTTTTGTTCTCCATTTGCTTGGTAGATCTTCCTCCATCCCCTTATTTTGAGCCTATGTATGTCTCTGCATGTGAGATGGGTCTCCTGAATACAGCAGACTGATGGGTCTTGACTCTTTATCCAGTTTGCCATTCTGTGTCTTTTAATTGGAGCATTTAGTCCATTAACTTTTAAGGTTAATATTGTTATGTGTGGTCTTGATCCTTGCCATTATGATATTAACTGGTTATTTAGCTGTTTAGTTGGTGCAATTTCTTCCTAGCCTCAATGGTCTTTACATTTTGGCATGTTTATGCAATGGCTGATACCGGTTGTTCCTTTCCATGTTTAGGGCTTCCTTCAGGGTCTCTTGTAAGGCAGGTCTGGTGGTGACAAAATCTCTAAGCATTTGCTTATCTGTAAAGGATTTTATTTCTCCTTCACTGATGAAACTTAGTTTGGCTGAATATCAAATTCTGGGTTTAAAATGCTTTTCTTTAAGAACGCTGAATATTGGCCCCCACTGTCTTCTGGCTTGTAGAGCTTCTGCCGAGAGATCTGCTGTTAGTCTGATGGGCTTCCCTTTGTGGTAACCTGACCTTTCTCTCTGGCTGCCCTTTAGATTTTTTCCTTCATTTCAACTTTGGTGAATCTGGCAATTATGTGTCTTGGAGTTGCTCTTCTCGAAGAGTATCTTTGTGGCGTTCTGTGTATTTCCTGAATTTGAATGTTGGCCTGCCCTACTAGGTTGGGGAAATTCTCCTGGATGATATCCTGAAGAGTGTTTTCCAACTTGGTTCCATTTTCCCCCTCACTTTCAGGCACCCCAATCAGACGTAGATTTGGTCTTTTGACATAATCCCATACTTCTTGCAGGCTTTGTTCATTTCTTTTTTTCTTTTTTCTTTTGGTTTCTCTTCTCACTTCATTTCATTCATTTGATCCTCAATCGCTGATACTCTTTCTTCCAGTTGATCGAGTTGGTTATTGAAGCTTGTGCATTTGTCACGCATTTCTCGTGTCATGGTTTTCATCTCTGTCATTTCGTTTATGACCTTCTCTGCATTAATTAGTCTAGCTGTCAATTCTTCCACTCTTTTTTCAAGATTTTTAGTTTCCTTGCGCTGGGTACGTAATTCCTCCTTTAGCTCTGAGAAGTTTGATGGACTGAAGCCTTCTTCTCTCATCTCGTCAAAGTCATTCACTGACCAGCTTTGATCCGTTGCTGGTGATGGGCTGCGCTCCTTTGCAGGGGGAGATGCGCTCTTATTTTTTGAATTTCCAGCTTTTCTTCCCTGCTTTTTCCCCATCTTTGTGGTTTTATCTGTCTCTGGTCTTTGATGATGGTGACGTACTGATGGGGTTTTGGTATAGGTGTCCTTCCTGTTTGATAGTTTTCCTTCTGACAGTCAGGACCCTCAGCTGTAGGTCTGTTGGAGATTGCTTGACGTCCACTCCAGACCCTACTTGCCTGGGTATCAGCAGCAGAGGTTGCGGAAGATAGAATATTGCTGAACAGCGAGTGTACCTGTCTGATTCTTACTTTGGAAGCTTCCTCTCAGGTGTGCACTCCACCCTGTGAGGTGTGGGGTGTCAGGCTGCCCCTGGTGTGGGATGTCTCCCAGTTAGGCTACTCAGGGGTTAGGGACCCACTTGAGCAGGCAGTCTGTCCCTTCTCAGATCTCAACCTCCGTGTTGGGAGATCCACTGCTCTCTTCAAAGCTGTCAGACAGAGTCCTTTGTGTCTGCAGAGGTTCTGCTGCTTTTTTGTTGTTGGTTTTTATCTGTGCCCTGTCCCCAGAGGTGGAGTCTACAGAGACAGGCCGGTTTCCTTGAGCTGCTGTGAGCTCCACCCAGTTCGAGCTTCCCAGCGGCTTTGTTTACCTACTTAAGCCTCAGCAATGGCGGGCACCCCTCCCCCAGCCTCACTGCTGCCTTGCAGTTAGATCGCAGACTGCTGTGTTAGCAATGAGGGAGGCTCCGTGAACATGGGACCCTCCCAGCCAGGTGTGGGATATATTCTCCTGGTGTGCCCATTTGCTTAAAGCACAGTATTGGGGTGGGAGTTACCTGATTTTCCAGGTGTTGTGTGTCTCAGTTCCCCTGGCTAGGAAAAGGGATTCCCTTCCCCCTTGCTCTTCCCAGGTAAGGCGATGCCTCGCCCTGCTTCAGCTCTTGCTGGTCGGGCTGCAGCAGCTGACCAGCACCGATTGTCCGGCACTCCCTAGTGAGATGACCCCAGTACCTCAGTTGAAAATGCAGAAATCCCCGGTCTTCTGTGTCGCTTGCGCTGGGTTTGGAGACTGGAGCTGTTCCTATTTGGCCATGTTGCTCCGCCCCCCAATACTTCAATTTCTTTCAGAACCTGCTGCCATGTTGGTATCTTACTGCTACAGAGTCTGTTGTGTCTGTCTTAAGATTTCTGTTTTAATATTAATGCTGTCCAGTTGTGCCCAAATTATTCCGATAGGAAGGAAGTATAATGAGGCATGTCTGACTACCTATTCCTATCATGGCCTGAACTAGAGTTTCTTGTTTACTGTAGAATGCACTTGACCGATGGCCATGTGCCTTGGCTCATATCTGTAATCCCAGCCCTTTGGGAGGCCGAGGTGGGTGAATCACTTGAGGTCAGGAGTTTGAGACCAGCCTGCCCAATATGGCGAAACCCTGTCTCTACTAAAAATACAAAAATCAGCTGGGCATGGTGGTGGTTGCTTGTGGTCCCTGCTACTCAGGAGACTGAGGCAGGCGAATAGTTTGAACCCAGGAGGCGGAGGTTGCAGTGAGCCGAGATTGCACCATTGCACTCTAGCCTGGGGAATAGAGCAGGATTCCATCTCAAAATAATAATAATAATAATGATAATGAGAAGAAGAAGAAGAAGAAGAAGAAGAAGAAGAAGAAAGAAGAAAGAAGAAAGAAGGAAGAAGGAAGAAGGAAGAAGGAAGAAGGAAGAAGGAAGAAGGAGAAGGAGGGAAGAAGAAGAAAAGAAGAAGAAGAAGAAGAAGAAGGAGAAGAAGAAGAAGAAGAAGAGGAGGAGGAGGAGGAGGAGGAGGAGGAGGAAGAAGAAGAGGAGGAATTCACTTGGCTGAGAGGAGGGGTCTATTCAGTTGATTGGGGGGTGTTTAGAATTTTATTTTTGGTTTACAGTTTCCAGATTATTTTTATGAATTGATTTGACACACAGGTAGTAAGAAGAATAGACAAAGTGATCAGATGTGCAACAATAGCTACTAAGTATCCTCAAGTCAAAGACCCCTTCTACCCCTCACTTGTACAATTGGTTGTTGGATTCCTCTGACATTTAAAAAGATACTCTCCAAACCTTTATTTTTTATTCACCTAAAATCAGATAAATTTAAATAAACTTATTAGGAAGTTACTGCATATATATGTATTTAAATTATATGTTATTTTCCAAATTCAAAATATATTTGTAATTGCCTAAAAATAGAAAAAGTATGATGCTACTATAGAAAGAATTTTCTGCTAAGCACTTGAGGAATTTCTGTTTCTGACTGTTCAGGTGAGGGAGAAAGAAAACAAACAGAAGGAAGTGTGGGGGTGGAGAATCCGGCAGCCGATTTGGCAGTGGTGTCAGCAAAATTGTTGCCAGCTGCCACCGGGTTAGATGGAGTCTGATGACCTTTACAGTGTATGATGGCTGCTCTGGAAGTTTCTGATAGAGCATCTAGCAGTTTAAGTATTTGCTTTTTGTTGATTATGGGGGTGCTACTGGTGGTTAGGAACCCTCTTTCTTTCCAGATGATAGAATGGGTGTGTGCAATTAAGAAGGCATACTTAGAATCTCTGTATATGTTTACTGTTTTTCCTCTGGATAGGAGGAGAGCCCTAGTTATTGCAATAAGCTCCGCCTGCTGTGATGTTGTTCCTTGTGGTAAAGGCTTAGCTTCTAGGACAGTGGATGATGTAACTACCGTGTATCCTGCCTGTCTGTTTCCTTGAGAATTTATAAAAGAACTTCCAACAACAAGTTAACTGTGGGCTCTCCAAGGGTTGGTCATGTAAATGTAAGTTACTAGGCGGATGGGCCTCTAAAAGTTCTGGACAGGAGTGTTCAGTATGGGGTTGTTTGGGAGGGTTGGGAAGTAAGGTTGCTTGATTTAGAGAGGAACAGACTCCTAGGGCAATGGTAGAGTCTTCTGTGAACAAGAGGTGAAAAAGTTGGAGCCTGGACAGGGTTAGGTGGCTAATACTTTTGTAGGCAATAAGGTCTTGAAGGTGGTGGGTAGAGAAGACTGTTAGATTACAGCCTCTAATGAGTTTCTTTGCTTCCTGGGTTAGACAGGCTGCTGCTGCTAGGGCCCGAAGGCAGGGCTGCCACCCTTGTACAGTGGGATCTAATTGTTTCGATAGATATGTCACAGGACGGTATGTGGTGCCTACAGGTTGGGCTAAAAGGCCAATAGCAACTTTTTGTCTTTCATCTGTGAAAAGCTGGAAGGGGTGTTGGAAGTCTGGGAGTGAGAGAGTAGGATGTGAGAGAAGGCAATTTTTTAGGTGAATGAAATGTTTATAGATTAACTTTGGGTCAGACAAAGGTCCTTGGGGAGTCTCCTTGACAGTTGCATATAGAGGTTTAGCCAAGATTCCGAAATTAGGAATCCAGTGTCTGAAAACCCCACTAGGCCTAGGAAGGATTGGATTTCTTTAGCGTCCTGGGGAGGAGAAAGATTTTATATTAGAGTTAAACGGTCTGTGGTGAGCGAGCGTGTTGTGGGAGTGATTTCAATGCCTAAATATATGACACATTGTTGTGAGAGTTGAGCCTTGTGTTTGGATACTCGGTAACCTCTGGATCCTAGATGATTAAGGAGGATTGCAGTGTCTAAAAGACAGTCCTGTCTTGTGGGACTACAGAGTAAAAGGTCATCTACATATTGGAGAATTTTACTATTTGTAAGAGGACAGGAGGCCGTCTTTTGCAAGGGCTTGCCCAAAGAAATGGAGGCTATCTCGGAATCCTTGGGGAAGCACTGTCCATGTCAGTTGGGTGGAGGCATGGGTGTCTGAGTCTTCCCATGTAAAGGCAAAGAGAAACTGACAATCTGGGTGTAAGGGAATAGAGAAAAATGCATCTTTTAGATCTAGCACAGTAAAGTGTGTTGTGTTAGACGGGATAAGAGAGAGAAGGGTATAGGGATTGGGTACTACTGGATGGGTTGGACAAACAGCCTCATTGATAAGACGAAGAAGATCTTGCACTAACCGAAAAGTCCCATCTGCCTTCTTTACAGGTAGGATTGGGGTGTTACAGGGAGAATGAGTGGGGATGAGGATGTGTTGACTGAGTAACCTAGTAATGATTGGTTTTAGTCCTCGTAAGTGTTGTGGAGAGAGAGAGAACTGTGGGCGGGTTGGAAACTGAGATGGGTTTTTAAGTTTTATAAGTATTGGTGGATGATGGTCCGCTACGACAGGAGTGGAGGTGTCCCACACTTGGGGGTCTATAGGAATGGGGAAATTAGGGAAAGGGTTAGTAGGGTTGTTGGAGTCATTTGAGTTAGTTAATACTAGAAGTAGATGGCAGGTGGGGTGGGGGGGTGCTAGTAGGAAGGGAGATACAGGCTTTCAGTTGACTTAGGATATCTCGGCCTATTAGAGGAGTGGGGCATGAGGGGATGATGAGGAACGAGTGTGCAAAATAGTTGCTGGCCAGGCAGCAATTAAGAGGCGGTGTTTTTCGAGGGCTGGACGGGGAGCCATCGACTCCTACAACAGAGATATTGGCGGGGAGGCTAGGCCCTTCGAAAGACAGCAAAACAGAGTAGGTAGCCCGATATCAATTAAAAAATTAATTGTCTTACCCGCTACCAGGAGAGTTACCCGTGGCTCAGCGAGGGTGATGGGGTCCCCGAGTCCCGGCACCTTCAGTCGTCGTCCAGATGTAATAGCTGGAAGGAGCTCCCAGGGTCCTGAGAAGGGGCATCATGTTGAGACGTTACATCCGTTTTCAGGGTGGGGCAATCTGACTTCCAGTGCCCTTCCTCTTTGCACGCTGGGCATGGAGTCGTTGGTGGACGAGGAGTAGGACACTTGAGGGCCCAGTGGCCAGAAGTCCCATACTTGTAGCACGGCTGCGTTGGACCAGACGTCTGGGGATTTTGGGGACATCTATCAGCCCAATGCCCAGGGTCTCCACATTTATAGCAGGCCCCTTTTGAGGACTTTGGGGTCTTGAGAGCTTTACTCTCCTGCTTTGGGTTAAGACTAGGCTACAGGGCAGCAACTAAAGCTTGGGTTTGGAGCTGCACTTTCTGCTTTAGATGGGCCTGTCGTTGGGCCTCAGCTGCTTCCTCTCTGGAGTTATAGACCTTTAAGACTGACTTGACTAGATCTTGGATAGGAGTTTGAGGTCCGTCCTCTGCCTTTTGGAGGTTTTTCTGAATATCTGGGGCTGATTGGGAGATGAAATAGGATGCTAAGATGGTTGCCCTAGCCAGGGAGGATGGGTCTAACTGAGTGTACTGTATTAAGGCTTCTGTTAGTCTGTTTAAAAAGGTGGCTGGGTTCTCATCTGGACCTTGAATGATTTCTCTTAGTATGTTAAAATTAACTACTTTATTTGAAGCCGCCTGCATGCCAGCCAGAAGACATTGAGTCATTATGTCTCGTCTTCAGCGACCCGGCTGGCCTACTTGATAGTCCCATTCTGGGTCCACAGATGGGACTGCCTGTTCCCCTACTGGGATAGCAGCATCTGTTAAATGCAGCTGGTCGGCGCACTGCCTGGTGGCCGCTAGGATGAGCTCTCACTCCTCTGGGTTTAGAGTAGAGGTAAGAATAACATGAAGGTCATGCCAGGTTAGATCATAGGCCTGGCAAAGGTACCTAAATTCCTTGGTGTAAACTGTAGGATTGGCAGAAAAATCCCCTAAATGTTTTCCAATTTTTGAAAGGTCTGCTAGTGAGAAGGGAACATGAACTCTAACCAAGCCTTCAGCTCCTGCCACCTCATGCAAGGGCGCTAAACTGCATGGTGGTTGGATAGGGTGGGAGTAGGGGCGGGGGCGGTTAGGCAATCTTTAGAGCGGGTATGGGAAGATATAGGTGAACTAAGGTGGCTAGGCGGAAGTGCCGAGGGGATGGGGGGGGCAGCCTCAACAATGGTAGGCGGGAGAGAGGTGGAGGGCGGAACTACAGCAGAAGCCAGAGGGGAAGGTGGAGCAGAAGCGGGAGGGGGAGGTGGAGTATACGGGGGGAGTGGAAGCCGGGGCGGGAGGGGGGGAGAAGCTGACGCTGGGGGCCTAGAGTAGGAATTTCCGAGGTCTTTGGGTGAGTCAGACAGGAAGGATGACTTCCTTTTCTGACTTTGCTAGGTCCGTGCCCTTAGCCAACATGACTTGGGCCAAGGAACATTGGCTACACAAGTCTGGTCGAGAACGCAAGTCCCAAAATCCTTGTATATAGTTAATTTCGGACCACTTGCCTAGGCGCCAGCAGAAACTGCTAAGATCGAGTAGAATATTGCCATCTAGAGCGCCCTCAGGTGGCCCCTGAGATTGATTGTCTAATTTATATTGGGGCCATGCCACAGTGGAGAGGAAAATAAGTCGTTTCTGTTTAAGATCTTGTTCTAATTGTAAAGTTTTGAGATTGGCCAGGAGATACCCTAAAGGGGTGTCTCTTGGTATTTTGGATTGGGGATTTCCCATTGCCTTCCTCTGGCAGTAGGCGGCAGCTGAACTCTATCTGGCTCCAAAGCGTCCTTTGGAGCCACCAGAGACCGGGAGGCTCATGGAGCCGGAATGGAGAATACCTCCAGGCAGACATCTCTGTGCTGGATGGGTCTCCCGTGGATTGGAATGGAGGGTTCTTTGGGTAGACGTCTCCACCTTTGGGAACCTCCTTGTGGGTCACCTGGTGACCAAAGAAAAAGCTTTGGGCCTGCGCAGGACTTCTGGCCAAGGAGTATGAGAGGGAGGCAAGAGGTACTCACCTCTAGGAGACTTGGAGGTGTGGAAAGTGATGTCTAGGTCCTGGTCCATCCACCCTGTGGAAGGAGGAGGCTCCCCGGAGGAGGCCTGAGGAGGGGTCTCCTCCCGGGTTTCGGCACCACCTGATTTGTTTTATGCGACCACCGGAACACGCGCCAGAGAAGAGGCAAGTAGGCAAGGTAAAAAAGAAACTTTATTAGCTAGCCAATGTGAAGGAGGAAAGGGCGAGGTTCACCGGTCTCCAGTGGTGGAGGCTGAGGAAGTTGCTCCGATGTTCTCGGGCGAGGTTCCTATGTCTGCATGTGAAGAAGGCTGAGGAAGTTTGTGCGGATATTTTCCGGGAGCGGCCTTTTATGGATGGGGCTTGAGGTGGACAGGACTGGGGCAGGGGGTAAAGGCCTCTTCATAGGCGTGGCTGAGTAAGTTTCGGTTTCTTTGTTTTGACATCACAATGCGCAGGCGCAGACAATGGGTGTTTTTCCTGGGCACGGGAAATTCGCTGATGAAGAACCTGGAACTGCACCATCTTGTCTACCTTCTTTACCTTCTTCCATCTTGTCCTTTCTCCCTCACCCGAACACTGACCAGTTCAAGTAATTACTATTAGAAGTAAAAGCAATATTAAAACAAAGATTTCATGTGCTGTAGGAAGGCATAAGGAGTGTATATTGGATATTTCCTGTTTGTAAATTTGAAATCATGTGAAGAGTCAGCTACCTTCTGAAAAGTTTTATTTTTCATTAATTTAACCATAAAACCAGAGGAGAAGGAAATAAAAATTTATGAGTGGGCAGGAGAAGTTTATCCCAGAATATAAAAAGGTGTATAACTGTTGTAGAAAGAATTGGCCACATCATTAATTAGCATAGACTTTCCTTAGTCATGTAACAGTTAATCTTCCTCCTGTGGTGGTGGATGGAGAGGCTCTTATTATTAAAATAGTGATAGAAAAAGAAATGTGACACAAAAATCAACTAAAATTTGAGAAACATGACATGCACAAATTCTAAAATATTGGTTGCATCATTTTACAAATAATTATAGCAGTACCGTTGCGTCTTCCAGGAACATGTCAGTTTTTGTTTCTTCACTTGAGATCCTTTACTTATGATATGGTGAGGCAGAGTGAAGGTCAGGTTTTATGTATTGAATGGATGAGTATCTGTGTGTTAGAATCTGCTTTGAGGGAATATTAGCATGGGTATCCCCAATAACTAAGTGTAAGATGCTGTTTCTGCCTTTGGAGGGTAGTTTTTGTAGCTGTTGAGTACATAGTACTTGGTTGGAAGAATCTAATTTGATAAAATGAATAAGGTGATTTGAGTTCTTCTCAAATCAAACATGCCATAGCTTGTAGAGTAATGATCATATATTAAGAAGGCTGACCACTGTAGACACTGTTCCCTGGATTCCCACATTGCCTGAATTCCAGCTGAGTCAGCCTCTAGAGATGGGCAACAGTTGAGAGGAAGGAGCTCAGATATTTCCCCTCTTACTCTGCCTCAGCAGCTATTCTTATAGTGGCTACATGTCCTCCATGTCTCTAACTCTAGCTTCTGTTCAGGGACTGGTGCTGCTTCAAATGACACCACAATTTTCCTTTCTTTCTCCAGTCTAGGAAGAATAGATGGTTTCCTGCAGTTCCTAATATCTAGATTCCTTTACTCTTCTCTGATTGGTCCTCAGCTCCTTTTTTACCATCTTAACCACATCTTTGATCTGAATTCACTTAGTTGCAATGCTTTGTTTCTCTGGTTGTGCCTTGATTGAAACAGTCGAAGTGCAACTACATATACTATCATACCTATTTCTGGCAACTTATTCCAAATTGTATTCTCTTAGCAAGTGTACAGGTTAAAAAGAAAAATTCGCAAATTGAGTAAAAGGCTGTGGTTTTGTCTCAGAAACCCAAATGGCAGTAAGCTGCAAGAGTTACTGGTACTGGTGAACCATCAAAAACAACTCAATCTATTAAGTGATGGGAGTATTTTAAACACTGTTTTGTAGATAATAATTCCTAGGAGATATGTTTTGTACATCCAACATACTCTAGCTATGAATAAGAAATTAAATAATCTGAAACTCTATAAGTGATTTGTGCTTAGCAAGGAAAATGTTGCATTTTACAGCAGGGAGTATAAAGTTTGAATAATAAACCTACAGCTTTCTCTTTGTGATACCTGAGATCTCTTAGCCTCTCTAGACTTTAGTTTTCATATAAGTATAAGAGGGATAATCCTCACAAATTTCTATGATATACCTTTTGTTATTCTCACATCACAGGAAAGGAAACTGATAAGTTGTTTTCTTCTCTGGACCTCATAGTTCAATAACTAGTGTGTAAGTGAGATGGATTTTAAATCTCCAAAATTCTTGGTTACAAATGTTTATTTGCAAATAGCATTTTGTAAAGTTGTTTAGCGCTCTCTGTTAATACAACTAGATTGTATTGTATTACTACTACTAGCAAACATTTTGTGATAGAGCCTTTAAGCCATTTTCAGAGGTGGCAACATTTTAAATAGAATCCAAATGTATAATACCATGACTATCATTTGAATTTTGAATTTTAAGAAAATTTATAGATCCAAAGAAAATGTGTCCCACTATATTTTTTCTATAAATAAAATCATTATAAATCAAGGAAAAAGCCAATTTCTTTAACTATAATATAGGAAAATCTGTCTGAAATAAATTAGCCACTAAGATAATTGGCCTGCATTTTAATACTATATTTTTAAAGTCTGTTTTCTCCATAATTATGCATTTTATTTCATGATTCTTTTCTAATCTCTGGTGATTTAGATTATCCTAAGCAGTCAAAGGGGAAGATGAAACTTAAAAAGCTCCAGATATTGTGGCAACTTATAATTCTCCTTTGAAACTTAAAGCTATAAATTAATGGCAATGAAAAATAATAAATTACCTGTTCTTTGTGGTGATGTGTCAGGTGGTAGACTTTAAAGGACAAGAACTGGTGAAAGCCAACATCTACTCAACCATAGAAATTATATGACTCAATTATAGAGCTATAACAGCATTTCCTTTTGAACTAAGACATCAATTTCCTAGGACATAGAGGCACTTGTACCTAATGCATTTATTTGTTGTGGGATATAATTGCAAATTTAGGGGTTTCTTGATAAGGTTAAAATTAAGAAAAGAAGTAGAAATCTTGCATTAGAACCTCTTCTAAAATGTGACAGTAGAATCACTCTCAAGGTAATTGCTCTGTAGTCTCTATTATCATATGCCTCCTTAAAAATACAGGTGCTAACTTTCCTTTGATGAAGGATGCTCATCTAGCCTATTTGTTAGGTGTCTGATGTGCTTGAATAGTCCACATCAGACAATTAATTATTAATTTTTGGTCAGTTTATATGTGTTATTTTATAGTCATACTTTATCTTAAATGCAAAATTGAGCATTGCTTTAATCTCAATTTTGGAACGGCAAAAGGGACAAGGCTCAAAAACCTACTTTCACAATCACTGTAGACCAAATAAGTTAACAAGAATACCTGGCAATAAATCTTAGGCGCCCCAGATTCCCACTAAACTATATGTCTTCTCTATCCAAAAGCTTTATATTCAGGTAAATGCTAGAGTTTTTGTCTTAGCTAATAAACAATATAATTGAGAGGTTTTTCCTCCCTAAGGGAAGAAGTACATAAACTATGTATACTAGTAATAATAGAACTTCTAAATAGGCAGGATAATAAATTGGTAAGCATGAAACGCAGTTCTCAGGTACATTTTGTTAGATGATGTTCACGTAGATTAAGTCATAAAGGTCACTGTGACAGCAATATTAATATAATAATATAAATGAAAAAATGTATTTGAATGAGACAGCTAGTTTTCTTGATGGAAAACTGAACATGTTGATTTGCTCATCAAAATTCAGAGGTGGACTATTATTCTTGACAACTAATATTCAGAGTTTTCTGATTTCTATTTATCTTTGCATTTTAACAAACTGTGAGTTCAGTTTCAAAAATAATATGTATCATACAGATAAAAAAGTAATGACACTTTTTAAAATGGTGTGTGACTAAATAAATATAAATGGTGAACCACATTTTTTTTTTTTTTTTGAGGCGGAGTCTCGCTCTGTTGCCCAGGCTGGAGTGCAGTGGCTGGATCTCAGCTCACTGCAAGCTCACCTCCCGGGTTTACGCCATTCTCCTGCCTCAGCCTCCCGAGTAGCTGGGACTACAGGCGCCCGCCACCTCGCCCGGCTAGTTTTTGTATTTTTAGTAGAGACGGGGTTTCACTGTATTAGCCAGGAGGGTCTCGATCTCCTGACCTCGTGATCCGCCCGTCTCGGCCTCCCAAAGTGCTGGGATTACAGGCTTGAGCCACCGCGCCCGGCCTGAACCACATTTTTAGATGCAAAAGTCTTTGTTTCTGAGAGCACTTCCTCATTTAATATCTTGTTTCTCACTGTATAAAATGAAAGCAAGGTAACTCTCTAGATAATATGTAAAACTCATGTAAAACTTTATAACTACAAAACACCTCCATTGTACAACCATCTTTCATTCTCACAAATCTATGCAAAGTAGGAAATGCAGGCATTTTTAATCCCCATTTACAAATGTAGAAATGATGACTCAGTAGGATGAAGTAAACCACATGGTAATAAATAGCAGAAATGGAAAAAGAACCTTTTCTGAAATATCAATGGATTAGGAAGGTGAATGGCAAAGTTGAAAGAATAGCAAATATGGAAGGGAAGGGGAAATATACATTCATAATATGTGAAGAAAGAATAGAAAACATAGTATGTTTGAGGTTTCTGACAAAAAATGAAACAGAGAGAAAGGAATTCCTAATTGACAAATCAGAAACATGAGTTAAGAGCACAGTAGTGGTGGGATACAGTTAGGAGAGGTAGATGAACACTCTTTTCTCTAAGGAAATAAGTAGGAGAAAAAGGTAAATTTAGGACAAATTTTAAGATGATCATTTTGATTGGCTAAGCACATTTTTGTAAAGGCTGTTGGGACTTATAATAGGAATAATGAAAACAGATATTTTTCTTGAAAATGAGGTATTTCTAAACACAAAACAGAGCTGCCCTTGAGTACAGGTGTCATGAAAACTATAAAGATAATTTAATAAGAGGCCTGGCATGACCCCTCCAGAGCCAGCTCAAGCCAGTCATTGATGGAGTGGAAATCATAGCCTTGGTCAAGGCCAGAATCTGTAAGATTTATTAAGATTTGATTGATGGGCGAAACTAATTCTGTGTTTAAGCATTTTCAATTTGCAAGAAATCAAGAGAACTCAGGATTATTCCAATGAATGCAAATATATTGGAAAGACACATGGGAAGGTAAAGAAAAATTAACTCAACAGCCATGGAGCAACAGGTGAGTTTCAAGGTCCGTTCAGCTCTGGAAATAATTTTCTTAGTAGAAGGCATCTCTTGATTCTCTGCTTTCCTTTAATTCTCTTATTTTTTTTTTTTGTTATTTTTTGTTATTTTTTATTTTTTATTATACTTTAAGTTCTAGGGTACATGTGCATAACGTTTATATCATGTATAACTCCCCAATGCAATCCCTCCCTCCTCCCCCCTCCCCCTGATAGGCCCCAGTGTGTGATGTTCCCCTTCCCGAGTCCAAGTGATCTCATTGTTCAGTTCCCACCTATAAGTGAGAACATGCGGTGTTTGGTTTTCTCTTCTTGTGATAGTTTGCTAAGAATGATGGTTTCCAGCTGCATCCATGTCCCTACAAAGGACGCAAACTCATCCTTTTTTATGGCTGCATAGTATTCCATGGTGTATATGTGCCACATTTTCTTAATCCAGTCTGTCACAGATGGACATTTGGGTGATTCCAGGTCTTTGCTATTGTGAATAGTGCCGCAATAAACATACGTGTGCATGTGTCTTTGTAGTAGAGTAATTATAATCCTTTGGGTATATACCAGTAGTGGGATGGCTGGGTCATATGGTACATCTAATTCTAGATCCTTGAGGAATCGCCATACTGTTTTCCATAATGGTTGGACTAGTTTACAATCCCACCAACAGTGTAAAAGTGTTCCTATTTCTCCACATCCTCTCCAACATCTGTTGTTTCCTGACTTCTTAATGATTGCCATTCTAACTGGTGTGAGATGGTATCTCATTGTGGTTTTGATTTGCATTTCTCTGATGGCGAGTGATGATGAGCATTTTTTCATGTGTCTGTTGGCTGTATGGATGTCTTCTTTTGAGAAATGTCTGTTCATATCCTTTCCCCACTTTTTGATGGGGTTGTTTGTTTTTTTCTTGTAAATTTGTTTGAGTTCTTTGTAGATTCTGGATATTAGCCCTTTGTCAGATGAGTAGGTTGCAAAAATTTTCTCCCATTCTGTAGGTTGCCTGTTCACTCTGATGTTAGTTTCTTTTGCTGTGCAAAAGCTCTTTAGTTTAATTAGATCCCATTTGTCAATTTTGGCTTTTGCACTTCCCAAATCAGAAGATATTATTGCCATAGCACATTGCCATGTAATATAAAATTGTCATGTCAGGACACTTCAATTAGATAATAGAAGAACCTGTAGGCTGGACATGATGGCTCATGCCTGTAATCCCAGCACTTTGGGAGGCCGAGACAGGTGGATCACCTGAGGTCAGGAGTTCGAGACCAGCCTGGCCAACATGGTGAAACCCCATATCTACTAAAAATACAAAAAATTACCTGGGTGTGGTGGTACATGCCTGTGATCCCAGCTACTCAGGAGGCTGAGACTGGTGAATTGCTTGAACCTGGGAGGCAGAGGTTGCAGTGAGCCGAGATTGTGTCACTGCACTCCAGCCTGAGTGACAGACCTAGACTCCATCTCAAAAGAAAAAGAAAAAAGAAAAACCTATATATGGACTTCAGCATCAATTTCTATTGTCTTTATCATGTATCAGTGAGGGTGGGGCTACAGAGCACAATAGATTATGTATAAATAATCACCTTACATTGCTTCTCTGAACAGGTGACTGTTAGCATGGTTTCCTCAAGAGAAAACTTTGAGTTTGGTAGTGTGAAGGTGAGACCCATGGGTCCTGCTAAGTTTGTTTTCCTTAGTTTGGTGAGCTACTTGAGCAGAGTCAAGCCAAGAAGGATATAAGACAGAAACTGGAACCTGAGTTTGCGGTTGCAATAGAAATTCTCCCCGCAGGATTTAAAGTTGCTTCCTCAGCTGCAGGCAGCTGACAGCAGCTTTTTATCTGGAAAAGATTTTGCCTGATATTTTCTCAGACTCCAGAAAATCACTCAACTTGTCAGTGAAGCTGAAAAGACAGACTCTTTGATATGTAGCTGCAGCTTGGAAATGGTTCCTCTCTTCTCAGCTGTCAGGATAGGAAGACATTTTTCAACAATTATCATCACAAAAGGTATTTCAGGACACAATTATTTTAGAAGTCTAAGACAAAAATGCATCCAAGGCCAAAGAAATTATTAGAATCTGAACTGTCTAGGGAATTGAAGGGTATCACAAGCAATGGACACTCTTTGCTCACCTGTCCTATTAGTGTGAATGAGGACATGCATGTTAGTTGGAAAGAAAGTATAGTAGGTAGCAAAAACTCAATAGGCTTTATTAATAGCTTACATGCCAATTCAAATCAAATAGCAGTGGTTTCTTAGAGGTAGCCCTGGAGAAAAATATCTATACCCTTGCATGGCAAAGGGTGTTTATGAACCGGTGGCATCAGCATCAACTTGAGCTCACCCCAGATCCACCAAATAAGATTCCGTTTTTTGTTTTATATTTCTGGCTTCTTTAAGACAGGGTCTCACTCAGTTGCCCAAGCTAGAGTGCAGTGGTTCAATAATCTCTGCCACCTCATTTTCCTGGGTTTAGGCTATCCTCCTACCTCAGCCTCCTGAGTACACAGGCCTACAGATGCTCTCTGTCACACCCAGATGATTATTTTATTTTATTTTTATTTTTCTAGAGACAGGGTATTGCTATGTTGCCCAGGCTGGTCTAAAACTCCTGTTCTGAAGTGATCCTCCTACCTGGGCCTCCCAAAATGCTCATATTACAGACAGAAGCCACTAAGACTCTACTTTTAAAACCTGTGGTAAAATATACATAACATAAAATTTACTAACTTAAATTTTAAGGGTGAAGTTCTGTAGGGTTAAGTATATTCATATTGTCATGCAGCCGCTCTCCAAAACTTTTTCATCTTGCAAAACTGAAAATCTATACCCATTAAACAACAACTGCAACATGCACAGAACTTGAGGACATTATGCTAAGTGAAATAATCCAGTCACAAAAGACAATTACTCTATGACTTCACTTATAAGACAGTCTGTCTTAACAAGATTCTCAGGTGATTCATTTGAACACAGCACTAATTTAGAGCACATCTGGGCTCAGCGGGCATGAGCATCATAAAAGGTTAGCAGCACAATTACTAGGTATGTTATTCCTGGTGGAGTAGAAAGAACACAGATTTTGAGTTAAATGGATCTGTTTTATAATCCTAGCTCTACTACTTACTAGCCATTTGATAATGGGGATTTCTTTAAGTTGTCTAAGCCTCATTTTAAAAAATCTGTAATATGGTCATAATTAAAACCCATTATAGATATCTTTTAATGATAGTTAAAGGAGATGCATGCTGAGCATTTATTGCAGTCCTTGGGCACAGTAAGTGCACTTAGTAAATAATTTATTAGTATTGTTTTCTGTGTGAAAAGCACTGTCACCATTGGCCTTTCAAATGTGTTCTGTACTATAGCATGATAATGAGTCCTTGAAATTTATAAAATCTTGACCTAATGGAACAATCTCAAGCATACAGAATATGATTTAAGGGCATAGATAGTATGAAAAGCAAAAACACTATACAGTTTTGAATAACCTTGAAAGACATCTTTATAAAAGACTAAATATATATATACCTTACCAATTACAGAATTTGCCTATTTCTGGCTCCAGAAAGAAAATACCAATGATCAATTCAGAAATCAAAGTTATTAAAAGTTATTCAACTTTAGTTATCAATAGATTTTGAGTAATATATTTTTCTCCCAATGAATTATGAACTAATTTGTCTAAATCATTTATTCCTGGAAAAAAAATTTGATAACCATTAGGTATTACATCAACATACCTCAAGCTTAAATAAAAGTTTGGTTCCCTTAGACCATATTACCATAAGCACCAGCCAAAATCTTAATCTTTTATTGCATATTCATAAATCTGATGCTGGATAATATTTTGCCAAAAATTTCCTGAACAATTTTTTAATGCATCATAGCTATACACTTAGTAGCTTGTTTAATCATGATATCTATTGTATAGACCTGACACTTATTAAATGTTTTACCTTATGTAGCTAAAGCCAGTATTTTAGTTAGCCAGAATTGTGCCTGGGATCTCTTACTAAGTAAGAAATTCTATTCATCAAACATGTAATGAAAATATGTTCTCATTCATAGTTAGCTCAACTCCTATTTGATTTCTAAACATTCTTTTAAAAATATTACTCAAGAGGTGGTAGCAATGGAAAGTCAAGAACAAAACAGTAAGTCTGTCACAAATAGGAGGTTTCATTTAAGAGAGTTAAGAACAAGAAAATAAATGAAAGTTAAAATAACAAAATTGTTAGAAAAACTTAGGGATAACCAAGTACTCATCAAGAGGTCTCTAAAAAATATTCAGGTGTACTCTACAAAAGAGATTATGCATTAAGTGGAAGTCTAGTAAGTAACTTTGAGCAGCTATAAAAGGGAAAGTTAAATATTATGGTGATAAATTTTGAGATAAAAGCCATATGAATAAAAATATATGTTTTACTGCCAAAGAAATAGGAATCAACAAAATGGAAGTTAAAACTGCCACTTTTTTACAAGTCAGAATGTATTGATTTATCCATGTGTTAAACAAAATAAACTTTGCAAAGAGACGCATAAATTTAGCTGTAATACATAAACAAATATATATTAATTGAGAGAAAGAAAGATTCTTGGACAAAGTGGTCTATTAAATTAAAAATCATATACTCTGACTAAAGAGCTATACTTATTTACAAAACAGATATTTTATGTATGTAAAGAAATAAATGTAATTATATATATATATATATTTTAATAAGTACAGGTCTCCAACTAAGGGCATTGCATGGTATTTACATTATAAGCCAGATGGTAAATGCTATTTTTCTTTTACTAAATTTTCTCTTCTATTTGTAGAGATTCTTATAAGTATATGAATGGTTCCATTCACTTTTCAAGCAAGTAGGATGTAGCCCTATGCATTACCCAAATATGGGGGAGAAAATATAAAGATTAATTTGGAAAATGGGTAGATTTTAAAATGAAAAATCAATGCATATGTTGGTGATATGCAGACATTTCAGAATGTCACAGTTTTGCTACTCAAATGCACTGACTCAACTCAAGCTGAGGTTCAATGTTGAACCATGTAATAAAGAGTACCTATAACTGTCTTCATAATGTTGTGAAATTACCATCACTGAATAAATGACTTATTCTGGAATTCCTGCTGACAGTTAAGGTGAATGATCTCTGTTACATAGTTTATTAGGAAGGTCTTTTTTATTTTCCCCTTTTGTTCCATTTGTTTTACTTGTTTTCTTCCTTGCATTTGTTTTCCTGAAGCAGGTAAGAGGATTTCAGATAAAAGAAGTTTATTCATACAGAATAATAAATTATTTATCATTAGTTAATATAGTTTTCTTATCAAAAAGATATGAATGAAAATATACTCTATAATTTGTTTTTACATATGATTTTTGACATATCTATATAAAAATGGATGCTAAAATTATGCTTAATAACATATAGTTGATATATGGTATTAGCAAACAAACTTTTTAAAACTTTATATTCTCATCAGTGAGTCTAATAAAACAATGAATTAAAAATAAAACTAAGCCTTAAAGAAGTAAGTTGTAAAATGATTAATATAATAATGCAAGTCTTAATCTAAGATGATATTTTATATCAATGTTCTTGAACTTAATATTGACATTTTAATAAGCTAAAATGACAAAAAAAATGGTTAACTCCTTAAGATAGCATACTCCCTTAAAAGCAACAGAAAAATCATTTTAATCCATCAATGTTTTAATGGATTTAACTGAATTTTTTTTCTTTTTCTTTTTTTTCTTTGGTTTTGAGATAAGATCTGGCTCTGTTGCCCAAGCTGAAGAGCAGTGGGCACAGTCTTGGCTCACTGCAGCCTCGATCTCCTGGGCTCAAGCATTCCTCCCACCTCAGCCTCCCAAGTAGCTGGGAATACAGGCACTCACCACCACACTAGCTGATTTTTTTTTTTTTTTTTTTTTTTTTTTGGTAGAAACAAGGTCTTACTATGTTGCCCAAGATGATCTCAAACTCCTGGGCTCAAGCGATCCTCCTGCCTCAACCTCCCAAACTGCTGTGATTATAGGTGTGAGCCACTGTGCCTGGCTGATTTTAATTTTGTGATTGTGGACCCAAGGTTGTTTTTGGTATGACAACTTAGTATCCAAAATACATGTTATTCTGTTCTTCAACTTGAGTTACTTAATGCCTGGTTTGACATAGTGAGGTTTGTTCATTTATGATTTCATGATTATTTTAGGAGTGTATTAATCAGAAGGAAAGAGAAACAGTAGTATTCTAAGGCCTTAAAGTCAGATTTAAACAATTCTAATTCTCAGACTTAAAAAGAATTTTTGTTCAATATTGGTCAAAGAATATTCCCAGACAATTTGGGAGTTGGTGAGTTTGGGGTGCAAAGAAAGGGAGACTAAAAATTCCAACTCACATAAAGGTTGGAAAGGCAATATAATCAATAGGTCAGATGCAAGCATAAAACTAAGTAGAATAAGCTGCATCTCAAACTAAGACAATGAACAAGGACAGGCAAGACTAAAGAGGAAGTTTAGTAGATACACCCAAAAAGGAGATTCATTGAGAAAAATATAGGTGTTATGTGTATGTGTGTGTATGGGTGTGTGCATGTACCTTTGTGTGCAAATTGGATGTCTGGAAAGGCCTGAACAGTCGTATTGTATGTCAGTTTGACAATATCACTAGCTCACTATTGGCTAATTCCCTGATGACTATCCATTGGGGGGGGGGGGAAGATGGTGTTAAATTCCTCAGAATGTGTTGAATTAAGCAATGTATTGGGAGAAAATTTTGTTGTATCAGAATTAGGGCTAACAAAGTTGCAAAGTAATTAATTGGAACAGCCAAATTTTAGTATTAGTCGATAAAACCAGATGAAAAATTATTTTCAAGTCGAAGATTAGAAGTCAAACTAAAAGAGAAAGAGGAAGAAGAGCAACAATGACAAGAAAATACATAATCATCAGAGAAGCAGAATGAAAGGAAAAGGGAAAAAGAAAAATTCAGAAAAAAATAAAATCTAAGATTTTGGCTTACGTTGGCTTATTTACCGAATGATTAATGTAAACTGAAAGTTCTTATTGAGACACAAGATTTCTTGCTGAGACAATGCTATTATTTGATTCATGTGTTTGTTTCATATAGAACAGATTATGTTCTCTGATAACACAGATTCATTTTAGAAAATATGATAAAATCAAGAAAAGTAAAAATTTAAATTAAAAAAAAGTTTAGTAGCTAATTTAAATGCCTTGAAACCAAAACAAAGAAGAAGAAAATAAATATGGACATCATGCTAAATTCGTATGCATTCAATTTTTTATTTTTAATATTTTTTAATTTAAATAAAATAAAATGTAGAGATCTAAGGGTTTCGGTTTGATGATTTTTGACAATTTTATATGCCCATATAACACACACACACAAAAGAAAATATTCTCATTATAGCAAAAGTTCTCTCATCCACTTTTCTAATTAACCTACCCCGTCCCAACAACTTTATGATTTTTAATACCATAGATTAGTTTTGTATATTCTTACCTCTCTTTGTCCTCCTGTCATATATTTTACTTTTGCATGTAATATAAACCGTATAATACATTGTTATGTTTGCTTTAACTAATTAACCATCTTTAAAGTTATGTTAAATGCATATGCATGTGCATATATAGTTATGTTTGTGTATATATGTGTTATGAAAAATGTTCTTCATGTTTAATGATATATTTACCTTTTGGGGTTCTTAGTTTTTTCTAGAGTTCTGGATTTTTGTCTGATATAATTTTCCATTAGCTTAAACAAGTATTTTTAGTAATTTTTATATTATAAATATGCTGAAGACAAATTATCTCAGCTTTTATTCTGCCTAAAAAGTGTTATTTCTTCTTTCTTTTTGAAAAACATAGACATAGGTAAAGAGTTTTTAAGAGAATTTTTCCTAGTACTGTAAAGATTTTGTTCCAGTGTCTTCTAACCCCAATCTTTCTTAAGTCAATTGTCATTCTTATCATTGATGTCATGATGTGATATATCCACCCTACTGCTTTTATTTTTTTCTATTTTTCTTTGCTTCTAAGCAGTTTGATTTTAATATATGTAGATAACTGATTCTTTTACTTTATCTTGTTTGTAGTTTGCTGGCTTCTCAGAACTAAAGATTTATGCTTTTTATCAATTTTAGAAAACGATTACTACATACTTCAAGTAGTTCTTTTGTTCCACTCTTTTTTACTTCTCCATCTCTAGCTATAATTATGTGTGAGAAGCTATTTGTCATTATTCTATAGATATCATATGCTCTGATATTTCTTAATAAGCTTTTTCTTTATGTTGATTTAGACAATTACTATGGAAAGCCTTCAGATTCAGTTATCTTCTCCATGGCTTTTACTTTTTAAACCCTTCAGATACATTCTTCATTTCTGATATGAATTGTTTTAAGTGTCTAGTTTGTCTATCAGAATTTATTTTATAGTTTAAATCTCTGTTGACATACCTTGTCTTTGCACATATTGTCCTCTTTTTTTCTTTAGATCTTTTAGTATAGTACTCACAGTTATTTAAGAATGCCTATAGCATGATTGTAGCAACTGAATCCAAAATAGGGGGTTGCTCCAACTGACTGTTTCTTCTTTTGACCATGGGTCATATTTTATTGTATCTTCAAGAGACTCATAATTTTTAATTATATGTTGAACATTGTGTAAGAATCACAAACATTGTAGTAAATAAAATTTTCTCCTCAGAATATTTTATTTTATTTTATTTTTATTATTACTATATTTTCTGAGACGGAGTCTCGCTCTGTCACCCAGGCTGGAGTGCAGTGGTGCGATCTCGGCTCACTGCAAGCTCCGCCTCCTGGGTTCACGCCATTCTCCTGCCTCAGCCTCCCGAGTAGCTGGGACTACAGGCGCCCGCCACCACGCCCGGCTAATTTTTTGTATTTTTAGTGGAGATGGGGTTTCACCATGTTAGCCAGGATGGTCTCGACTCCTGATCCCGTGATTCGCTTGCCTCGGCTTCCCAAAGTGCTGGGATTACAGATGTGAGCCACGCGCCTGGCCTGGAATATTTTAACTGTTTCCTGTAATATTCCTAGTTTGCCAAACTGAGGAAGCCTGAGTGAATCTAATCTGCGAGTAGACTGGTTGTCAGTTTTGTTGCAATTTAGAGTCAATTGATCACAGCTTTCAAGTATTTTGAGAATGAGATTATGATGTCTTCAGCAAGACTTGGGATCAGAGCAAGATTAAAATCCCAAGATTTTTTTTTTATCTTTTGCAGATAGCTGTCAGCTGTCCAAACTCTAGAATATCATTCTCTGCTTTGTAGCCTGGGTGATGACTTTGTGGGTTACTGGAAAATTTTATTGCCGTCTAGTCCTGCCAGACTTTCTGAACCTCAGAAGATCTTTACCCATCCTGAACCTTGTTTCTAGACTTTGGAGGGCTGCTGGAGAGAATTCCATAAAAACCCAGGTTGCCTGGTAGAATTATCTTACCTCTCATGCTTTATGCCCACCTATTTGAGACTGCAGCAATGGATGCAATAAAGGCCCAGAGGACTTGAAAGAATGTTTTTCAACTCACTGGTGTGACTTCAGACTCTATACTTTCAGTGTGCTCAATTAAGGCCCATGGGAAAGAGTTTTGAATGGGTAGACTTACTCCATAGTAAGGGTGCCTTGATATTCTAATATACCACAGTCCCTGCATGAACATTTGTGAATGCATTAAAATTTTAATTAAGTTAGTTTAAAATTTAATTTTATCGGCCAGACGCCGTGGCTCATGCCTATAATCCCAGCACTTCGGGAGGCTGAGGTGGGCGGATGATGAGATCAGGAGATCGAGACCATCCTGGCTAACAGGGTGAAACCCTGTCTCTACTAAAAATACCAAAAATTAGCCGGGCGTGGTGGCGGGGGCCTGTAGTCCCAGCTACTCGGGAGGCTGAGACAGGAGAATGGCATAAACCCAGGAGGCAGAGCTTGCAGTGAGCCGAGATGGCACCACTGCACTCCAGCCTGGGTGACAGAGTGAGACTCCGTCTCAAAAAAAAAAAAAAAAAAGAAAAAAAATTTAAAATCTCAATTTTTCATCAATTTTATTAATACATAGCACAATATAACCCAGGCATACTACAAAATCCTCTCCTGTTTCTCTGCTAGGCATAAAAGCAACCATTAGTTAATTGACTTATTTGAGCTGGTAACTTTTATAGTTTGTTGTTATTCTTAGGATGGGAGTAATGATCCCTTACGACTTTCTCTATCCTAAGTTATAGTTTTCTTTTAATTTTACTTATTAAGAAAGTGATACACTATATTTAAAAATATGAGAGCTGTTTCATGTAAAACAGTTTCTAATTTCTCTTGTTTCTTGACTACTTTAGGTAAGTTCTTGCTCTATAACATGAGAACTCAATTTCATTTTGAAATTGCCCTTAATCACAAAATAGTGTGGCAATCTCTTCAATTTTACCAGTATATCGAAGGTTAGAGGTGGGGAGTGTCAGAAGAACCCGAAAGTGGTGGAGATTGTTCAGAAAATGAATATAAGTAGAATAAAAGTAGAATAAATTTCTTGTGAGAAATTGTAGATTAATTAGATTTGGAAAGGATGTACTCACGTTTGGCTTTTGGAGTCTGTAATTCTGCTTGATTTTGAAGAAAATTAAAAAAAAAATAAACAGGTTACCAATGATTATATTATTTTATTTTATTTTATTTTATTTTTTTTTTTTTTGTTGAGACGGAGTCTTGCTCTGTCGCCCAGGCTGGAGTGCAGTGGCCGGATCTCAGCTCACTGCAAGCTCCGCCTCCCGGGTTTACGCCATTCTCCTGCCTCAGCCTCCCGAGTAGCTGGGACTACAGGCGCCCGCCACCTCGCCCGGCTAGTTTTTTGTATTTTTTTTTTTAGTAGAGACGGGGTTTCACTGTGTTCGCCAGGATGGTCTCGATCTCCTGACCTCGTGATCCGCCCGTCTCGGCCTCCCAAAGTGCTGGGATTACAGGCTTGAGCCACCGCGCCCGGCCGATTATATTATTTTAATGAGACATTTTTTAGACTCCTTCCTCCCTAGCCAGGTGTTGTTTTTCAAGATTATTAGAAGCTTAACAATAAACAGTTGTTGTATCCCTAGTAGCTTGTCACTAAAAGGGTAAAAAACAACCAAACACAAAAACAAAACCAGGGTCATTAGTTAATATTTGTATACAAATTACACTTAACTTGGAAAAAATAAAACCTCATAATAATATCATGTTATAAATCTCCAACTTATTAAATCGATCATATAATTGTAAAATTGGTAAAATTATTCCATATGTTTATTTTCTAATTTTATTTCTGGAAAATATTTGTTACCAAACAAAACTTTAATATATTTCATAACTCTAGGAATACATGTCCTGCACATATAAACATGTAAGAGTATCTGTCTAGAAAGAGGAATAGAGAAATAAAGATATTTTATTAGACTTAAGTTATATTAACACATCTACTCTTTTCACTTACTAAGTCTCCTGTTCGTTAAATATTTAATGAAAATCCTAGATATTTTAGGACTTTTAAATTATAATCTAAGTGTCTGAAACAGTGCATCTGGTTAAAGTTTTAAAAAACAATGGTTTACTTATTTTACTTATCAGTATCAGATAATTATACTGAAGCAGCCACTTTACTAAAAATCACTATACCAAAAAGGCTGTTTTGCATATGACTTAAGTAAAATAAATACTAGAATTTAGTTCAATATTAAACGTGGACTGCATATGAAAATGACTAGGATAATTAAGGTTGAATACTTCTTGCTTCTCATCAATATGAGAAATACCCATGCACAAATTTCAAGTGACCAGCCATTCTGAAGCTGGTTTTCTACTTACAGAATCTTTTTCTTCACTGACATTGTGTTCTGAATTTCCATCTCAGTTCTTTCTGCTGGAATTTATTTCTCCATCTTCATTTCATACATTTCAAAACTTTATTTATAGTACTTAACGTGTTCTGCTTGTCACAATCAGCAACTCTGCAAACTTATTTTCTGCTTTAGATTTATAAGTTACTTGACAGCTGAGCTCTAGTATTCCTTTTCTTAAATTTTATTTTAACGAAAACTCATATAGCACTGATACTACATCAAGCAGTGTTCTAAATGCTTTACAGTTATTCATTTTAATTACCAAAACAATCTCATAAAATAGGCACTGTAATTATACTCATGAGAGAAAGCATCATCCATCTTTTAATTCTTATAGTAGGTGGCACATAAGAGATGTCCATTAAATGTTGAACTAGACTTCAGACATTTACTTAATGAAAAAGCATTTATTTAATGTCAGTATTCTTGGGACTCCACTAGAGTATACGGATTAAAAAGATGATTAATTCTAATTCTCATCTTCACAATTAAGTCTGGGAGAATGGTACAAATGGGATAATGACCACTTTCACTAGAGGGAGGAATATATCAAGATATGATCAAAAATGAATATTGTGTATGAATTGGCATTTCATAATACACAGACACTCAACAGACTGCTAATAGGAAGTCAAGCATTCTAAGCAAAGAAGAAAAAGAGAGTTGTGACATATTTGGAGAACTACAAAGTTTGTTGAGGCCAAGCCATTGAATGATGTACATGTGTAGCACACAAAGAGGTAGGCATGGATTACTTTGTTCAGAGCCTTCTTTGTACATACAAAGCACGTCAGATTTAATACTAACCTATTTTTTCCAACACGTGCCCTAGGAAACACTGGTTCTGTGTGGTGTTTTATGGGAGAATAAATAAATTTGAACAAACATAGAAACCTTCTTAAGATCTAATACATTCAAAAAACTCTGTATACTATTGTATATCTTGCTCTAGGAAAGAGAAAAGATATTCAATTTCTTAGAAACATTGTAATATAAAAACATTATTTACTGTTGTTTAACACAAATTTCCATATCTTTTTGATGATAGAAAAAATGTTTAACTCCAATTATTATCAATAAAACAAATTTGATAAAGCAGTGTTGTAAGATTTTCACCAAATTTGTAACATGATCAGACTATTATTCTAGAAGGCTCTGTATAGTGGCAATACACAAATGGACTGAAGAAGGCAGAATAAAAGGTGACTGGTAGAAGTTATTTCCTCGTTAAATTACCCAGGAATAATTAACCAGGAGGAATTAGACTTGCTGAGGGCTAAGGTGGCTGAGATTGGTGGGAGGAGACATTTTTAAGACAGTGTTCAAAGTAAAAGCACTTGGTACTAAATAAGTAATGGGAAGAGAGAAATCAATGACTTTCAGATTTTTGACATGAATGACTAGTTCAGTATTTGGCATAAATTAAGATAAAAGGTTCAAAGCAAAACACATTCCAGGAGATAGATAATGATTGTTGCCATATGAATTTGAATCCACATGGAACATCTGGACAGAGCCCCCTACTAGGCTACTGGCTCTCAAGAAGTGGGTAAGGTCATGAGGGAGAAAAAAATAGAAGAACCCCGGGTTTGAGAGCCATAAAGGAGACTATGTAATAAGAGATTGTAACAGAAAAGGGGATTAAGGAACATGCAGGGATGCAGAAGTGAAAAGAGGACTGAGAAGTTCCTGGTAGATAAATGACATAGGGGAGGAGATTCTGGGAGGAATAAAACAAGAATACCTGTCAATGCATGAATGAGAGTCGTAAAAGTTGAAACCTGGAGGAACATGAAGTATACAGCAATCAGTTTTCAAACTTTGGAAAAATGTATTCCAGATTATTTGTTAGAGTCATTCAAATTGCTTATATGTTGTAGCTGAATTCATATTTTACCATATGATCTAATTTTATACAGACTCTAGGACAGTGGTTCTGTGAGTTTACGTATACTTATATCTACATATATTTGATATATTTATACATAGAAATCTGTCTTTTGTAATGATGCTCCAAATGAAAGAATTCTCAATTTTTAAGCAAACAGAATATTATTCTCTAAATGATAACTTTTAAGTAAATTGGTACTGTCCTGTGATTTCTCTTTTTTCCCTTGTCTTTATACTTAAAAATTTTCAAAAATTTCTGTATTTTCTATTGGAGCTATAGGTAAAATGTTGTACAACAAAAAACACAAGCTTTGGGTTTCCTTTAAATTTTATTTTTTATTTATGGTTCCTTATTAAATATCATATATTAAATAAGATGTCCTTACTATATGTTATTTTTGTGTGTAGGAAATATTAAAATAATAAACAAACTTTTCTTAATTTACCCTAAGCATTTATTTCAGTCATATTTCATTGAATTGTACCCATAGTTCAAAAACATCATTTTGTTTTAGCAAAAGAAAACAGCTGGTTTACCTAAGATATCAAGATATCAAGGATAGTTGTATGAACAATAAAGTGTTTCAAAATGTATATGGTCAGGGAAATAAGAATGCCTCTGAAATCCTACTGCTAGGACTGCTGGAAACTCATACAGTTTTATTTGCAAAAGTTGACATGCAATCATCATTGTATTTTATTAAAAGCATTGAATATAAAGGAACAGAAGAACTCCCCTAGGTCTGGCAGATCAACTTCCATTTTGTTTTACTCATTTCCATTTTTCTATTCCCTTTTTGATTGTTATTTAAATCAGACAATAGAATTTTGGCCATATATTGGACCCAGGAGCTCTTACTTTAATATGTTTCTATTTCAAATGTGAGAACATTTGTTGACTGTGGAAATATTCAGTAAATCTCCATATTTAGCTTTGAACTTGTTGTAGTTATTTCCTTTTAATCTAGGTATTCCTATTTATCCTTAGCAAAAGCCTTCAAAATTTTACCAGAAAGAAATGTTTTAAGAATTTTTTTTCTTTACTCAAAGGATTACTAAATATTCAAAAACTATGATCCCCAGCATGGAATCTGCTCTCTGTGCTGTTTTTTTTTTTTTTTTTTCCTTAAAAAAATATTTAATTTTAATTACAAAATATTTTATACATTCAGAAAAAAATAAAAACAGCATGTCATTCAAGAACCAAATTTAAGAGAAATTAATACTTCACCATATTTGCTTCAGATCTTTTTTAAAAAAGAAATTTCATGTTATACATGTTATAGATTTAGCTATAACTATTTCCCCTTCCTAATTTCTTAGAAGTATCCACTGCCCTATAAACACTTTATATCATTCCTATGAATGTTATAGTAGCCAGTGCCTATGTATTTATACATAGTAATATTGTTTTTGTATTTAAATTTACATATATTTATATTACAAATCTGCAACTTCCTTGTGTAAACAATATGCTACAAATCTGCAATTTCTTTTTTCACTTGATATTGTATCTATCAGGCATCCATTTTATATATGAATATTTGGTTATTTATTCTTTAACCAATACATTATTTTAGCTTGCGTTTAAAATTTTTCAAATGCCTATATTTTGACCATCAATTTTACAACTTATTACTATTTAATTGCAATTTTGTTGAGAGATTCTCGGTGGCCAATGCATGTTTTATTATTATTATTATTATACTTTATGTTCTAGGGTACATGTGCACAATGTGCAGGTTTGTTACATATGTATACATGTGCCATGTTGGTGTGCTGCACACATTAACTCATCATTTACATTAGATATGTCTCCTAATGCTATCCTCCCCACTCTCCCCACCCTACGACAGGCCCTGGTGTGTGATGTTCCCCTTCCTGTATCCAAGTGATCTCATTGTTCAGTTCTCACCTATGAGTGAGAACATGCAGTGTTTGGTTTTCTGTCCTTGTGATAGTTTGCTGAGAATGATGATTTCCAGCTTCATCCATGTCCCTACAAAGGACATAAACTCATCTTTTTTTATGGCTGCATAGTATTCCATGGTGTATATATGCCATAATTTCTTAATCCAGTCTGTCACTGATGGACATTTGAGTTGGTTCCAAGTCTTTGACATTGTTAATAGTGCCACAACAAACATAGGTGTGTGTGTATCTTTATAGAAGCATGATTTATAATCCTTTGGGTATATACCCAGTAATGGGATGGCTGGGTCAAATGGTATTTATAGTTCTAGGTCCTTGAGAAATAGCCACACTGTCTTCCACAATGGTTCAACTAGTATACAGTCCCACCAATGGTATAAAAGTGTTCCTATTTCTCCACATCCTCTCCAGCACCGGCTGTTTCCTGAATTGTTAATGATCACCATTCTAACTGGTGTGAGATGATATCTCGCTGTGGGTTTGATTTGCATTTCTCTGATGACTAGTGGTAATGAGCATTTTTTCATGTGTCTGTTGGCTGCATAAATGTCTTCTTTTGAGAAGTGTCTGTTCATATCCTTTGCCCACTTTTTGAGGAGGTTGTTTGTTTTTTTCTTGTAAATTTGTTTGGGTTCTTTGTAGGTTCTGAATATTAGCCCTTTGTCAGATAAGTAGATTGCAAAAATTTTCTCTCATTCTGTAGGTTGCCTGCTCACTCTGATGGTAGTTTCTTTTGCTGTGCAGAAGCTCTTTAGTCTAATTACATCCCATTTGTCAATTTTGGCTTTTGTTGCCATTGCTTTTGGTGTTTTAGACATGAAGTCCTTGCCCATGCCTATGTCCTGAACGGTATTACCTAGGTTTTCTTCTAGGGTTTTTATGGTTTTGGGTCTAACATTTAAGCCTCTAATCCATCTTGAATTAATTTTCGCATAAGGTGTAAGGAAGGGATCCATTTTCAGCTTTCTACATATGGCTAGCCAGTTTTCCCAGCACCATTTATTAAATAGGGAATCCTTTCCCATTTCTTGTTTTTGTCAGGGTTGTCAAATATCAGATGGTTGTAGATGTGTGGTATTATTTCTGAGGGTTCTGTTCTATTGGTCTATATCTCTGTTTTGGTACCAGTACCATGCTGTTTGGGTTACTGTAGCCTTATAGCATAGTTTGAAGTCAGGTAGTGTGAACCCTCCAGCTTTGTTCTTTTGGCTTAGGGTTGTTTTGGCAATGCAGGCTCTTTATTGGTTCCATATGAACTTTAAAGTCACTTTTTTGTCCAATTCTGTGAAGAAAGTCATTTTTAGCTTAATGGGGATGGCATTGAATCTATAAATTTCCTTGGGCAGTATGGCCATTTTCACGATATTGATTCTTCCTATCTATGAGTGTGAAATGTTCTTCCATTTGTTTGTGTCCTCTTTTATTTCACTGAGCAGTGGTTTGTAGTTCTACTTGAAGAGGTCCTTCACATCCCTTATAAGTTGGATTCCTAGGTATTTTATTCTCTTTGAAGCAATTGTGAATGGAAGTTCACTCATGATTGGGCTCTCTGTTTGTCTGTTATTGGTGTATAAGAATGCTTGTGAATTTTGCACATTGATTTTGTATCCTGAGATTTTGCTCAAGTTGCTTATCAGCTTAAGGAGATTTTGGGCTGAGATGATGTGGTTTTCTAAATATACAAACATGTCATCTGCAAACAGGGACAATTTGACATCTTCTTTTCCTAATTGAATATCCTTTATTTCTTTATGTTGCCTGATTGCCCTGGCCAGAACTTCCAACACCGTGTTGAATAGGAGTGATGAGAGAGGGCATCCCTGTTTTGTGCCAGTTTTCAAGGGGAATGTTTCCAGTTTTTGCCCATTCAGTATGATATTGGCTGTGGGTTTGTCATAAATAGCTCTTATTATTTTGAGATATGTCTCATCAATACCAAATTTATTGAGAGTTTTTAGCATGAAGGAGTGTTGAATTTTGTCAAAGGCCTTTTCTACATCTATTGAGATAATCATGTGGTTTTTGTCTTTAGTTCTGTTTATGCTGGATTACGTTTATTGATTTGCGTATGTTGAACCCACCTCGCATCCCAGGGATGAAGCTCTCCTAATCATGGTGGATAAGCTTTTTGATGTGCTGCTGGATTTGGTTTGCCAGTATTTTATTGAGGATTTTTGCATCGATGTTCATCATGGATATTGGTCTAAAGTTCTCTTTTTTTGTTGTGTCTCTGCCAGGCTTTGATATCAGGATGGTGTTGGCCTCATAAAATGAGTTAGGGAGGATTCCCTCTTTTTCTATTGATTGGAATAGTTTCAGAAGGAATGGTACCAGCTCTTCCTTTTACCTCTGGTAGAATTCATCTGTGAATCCGTCTGGTCCTGGACTTTTTTGGTTGGTAGGCTATTAATTATTGCCTCAATTTCAGAGCCTGTTCTTGGTCTATTCAGGGATTCAACTTCTTCCTGATTTAGTCTTGGGAGAGTATATGTGTCCAGGAATTTATCCATTTCTTCTAGGTTTTCTAGTTAATTTGTGTAGAGGTGTTTATTGCATTCTTCAATGGTAGTCTGCATTTCTGTGGGGTTGGTGGTGATATCCCTTTTATCATTTTTTATTGTGCCTATTTGATTCTTCTCTCTTTTCTTCTTTATTAGTCTTGCTAGTGGTCTATCAATTTTGTTGATCTTTTCAAAAAGCAGCCCCTGGATTCAGTGATTTTGTGAAGGGATTTTTATGTCTCTATCTCCTTTAGCTCGGCTCTGATCTTAGTTATTTCTTGCCTTCTGCTAGCTTTTGAATGTATTTGCTCTTGCTTCTCTAGTTCTTTTAATTGTGATGTTAGGGTGTCAATTTTAGATCTTTCCTGTTTTCTCCTGTGGGCATTTAGTGCTATAAATTTCCCTCTACACACTGCTTTAAGTATGTCCCAGAGATTCTGGTATGTTGTATCTTTGTTCTCATTGGTTTCAAAGAACATCTTCATTTCTGCCTTCATTTCGTTATGTGCCCAGTAGTCATTCAGGAGCAGGTTGTTCAGTTTCCATGTAGTTGAGTGGTTTTGATTGAGTTTCTTAATCCTGAGTTCCAGTTTCTTTGCACTGTGGTCTGAGAGACGGTTTGTTATAATATCTGTTCTTTTACATTTGCTGAGGAGTGCTTTACTTCCAACTATATGATCAATTTTGGAATAAGTGCGATGTGGTGCTGAGAAGAATGTATATTCTGTTGATTTGGGGTGAAGAGTTCTGTAGATGTGTATTAGGTCCACTTGTTGCAGAGTTGAGTTCAAATTCTGGATATCATCGTTAACTTTCTGTCTCGTTGATCTGTCTAATGTTGCCAGTTGGAAGTTAAAGTCTCCCATTATTATTGTGTGGGAGTCTAAGTCTCTTCATAAGTCTCTAAGGACTTGCTTTATGAATGTGGGTGCTCCTGTATTGGGTGCATATATATTTAGGATAGTTAGCTCTTCTTGTTGAATTGATCCCTTTACCGTTATGTAATGGCCTTCTTTGTCTCTTTTGATCTTTGTTGATTTAAAGTCTGTTTTATCAGAGACTTAGATTGCAACCTCTGCCTTTTTTTGTTTTGCATTTGCTTGGTAGACCTTCCTCCATCCCTGTATTTTGAGCCTATGTGTGTCTCTGTACAAGAGATGTGTCTCCTGAATATAGCACACTCATGGGTTTTGACTCTTTATCCAATTTGCCAGTCTGTGTCTTTTAATTGGAGCATTTATCCCATTTATATTTAAGGTTAATATTGTTATGTATGAAATTGATCCTGTCATTATGATGTGAGCTGGTTATTTTGCTCATTAGTTGATACAGTTTCTTCCTAGCATCGATGGTCTTTACCTTTTGGCATGTTTTCACAGTGGCTGGTATCGTTTGTTCCTTTCCATGTTTAGTGCTTCCTTGGGAGCTCTTGTAGGGCAGGTCTGGTGGTGACAAAATCTCTCAGCATTTGCTTGTCTGTAAAGGATTTTATTTCTTCTTCACTTATCAAACTTAGTTTGACTGGATATGAAATTCTGGGTTGAAAATTCTTTTCTTTAAAAATGTTGAATGTTGGCTCCCACTCTATTCTGGCCTGTAGAGTTTCTGTAGGGAGATCTGCTATTAGTCTGATGGGCTTCCCTTTGTGGGTAACCCGACCTTTCTCTCTGGCTCCCCTTAACATTTTTTTCCTTCATTTCACCCTTGGTGAATCTGACAGTTATGTGTCTTGGAGTTGCTCTTCTCGAGGAATATCTTTGTGGCCTTCTCTGTATGTCCTGAATTTGAATGTTGGCCTGTCTTGCTAGGTTGGGGAAAGTCTCCTGGATAATATCCTGCAGAGTGTTTTCCAGCTTGGTTCCATTCTCCGTGTCACTTTCAGGTACACCAATCCAATATAGACTTAGTCTTTTCACGTAATCCCACCTTTCTTGGAGGCTTTGTTCTTTTCTTTTTACTCTTTTTTCTCTAAACTTTTCTTCTCACTTCATTTCATTCATTTGATCTTCAGTCACTGTTACCCTTTCTTCCAGTTGATCGAGTCGGTTACTGAAACTTGTGCATTTGTCACGTAGTTCTCGTGTCATGGTTTTCAGCTCTATCAGGTCATTTAAGGACTTCTCTACATTGGTTTAACTAGCCATTCATCAAATCTTTTTTCAAGGTTTTTAGCTTCTTTGTGATGGATTCAAACTTCCTCCTTTAGCTTGGAGAAGTTTGATTATCTGAAGCCTTCTTCTCTGAACTCATCAAAGTCATTCTCCGTCCTGCTTTGTTCCATTGCTGGTGAGGAACTGCATTCCTTTGGAGGGGGAGGGGCACTGATTTTCAGAATTTTCAGCTTTTCTGCCCTGCTCTTTCCCCATCTTTGTGGTTTTATCTACCTTTGGTCTTTGTTGATGGTGATGTACAGGTGGGGTTTTGGTGTGGGTGTTCTTTCTGTTTGTTAGTTTTCCTTATAACAGTCAGGACCCTCATCTGCAGGTCTGTTGGAGTTTGCTAGATGTCCATTCCAGACCCTGCTTGCCTGTGTATCAGCAGCAGAGGCTGCAGAAGAGTGAATATTGCTGAACAGCAAATATTGCTGCGTGATCGTTCCTCTGGAAGCTTCCTCTCAGAGGGGTTCCCAGCCCTGTGAGTTGTCGATGTCAGTCGGCCCCTAGTTGGAGGTGTCTCTCAGTTAGGTTACTCGGGATCAGGGACCCATTTGAGCAGACAGTCTGTCCATTGTCAGATCTCAAACTCTGTGCTTGGAGAACCACTACTCTCTTCAAAGCTGTCAGACTGGGACATTTAAATCTGCAGAAGTTTCTGCTGCCTTTTGTTTGGCTATGCCCTGTCCCCAGAGGTGGAGTCTACAGAGGCAGGCATGCCTCCTTGAGCTGTGGTGGGCTCCACCCAGTTCGAGCTTCCTGGCCGCTTTGTTTACTTACTTAAGCCTCAGTCATTGTGGGCATCCCTCTCCCAGCCTTGCTACAGCCTTTCAGTTAGATCTCAGACTGCTGTGCTGGCAATGAGGAAGGCTCTGTGGGTGTGGGACCCTCTGAGCCAGGCATGGGATATAATTTCCTAGTGTGCTGTTTGCTAAGACCCTTGGTGAAGTGCAATATTAGGGTTGGAGTGACCCAGTTTTCCAGGTGCTGTGTGTCACGGTTTCCCTTGACTAGGAAAGGGAATTCTCTTTCCCCTTGTGCTTCCCAAGTGAGGCAATGCCTCACCCTGCTTCAGCTCTCACTCCTTTGACTGCACCCACTGCCCTGCACCCACTGTCCAACACGACCCAGTGAGATGAACCCGGTACTTCAGTTGGAAATGCAGAAATCACCTGTCTTCTGTGTTGCTCACGCTGGGAGTTGGAGGCTGGAGCTGTTCCTATTCGACCATCTTGAACTCAGCCTCTGTGCTCTGTTTTGTATAGATGGTAGTCTAAAACATCACTGTTAGATCACTTAGAATTTAGCAGTACATAAGTCAATACAATTATGTAGCTCAGTATTGGCCTTGCTTGAAGAAGAATCTTTACTAATATATAGTGGCATAAAAGTCTGGATTCTGAGAAACATGGCTCCAAGTCTCAGTCCATTAAATACTTGATTATATGTCATTTAATTCCTTCAGTTGATTTAGAAACCTAAACAGAAGAATAGAAATGTCAATAATATCCATTGCCTTCACATCTCACTCCTAATCTACTTTCTCTTTATCCCTCTTTCCAAAGATGATCAGGTGGTATGGTAAAATTTCAGAAGTGATGAAATTCAGAAAACAAAATTTAAAAACTGTAAAAATGTAGGCATGTTGTATATATATATATGTAGTAGAGATGGTACAACCTATGTAAAATTGTCAATATGTAATAATTTGGCCATAATCTGTATTTTAAGTCTGGAAAAAAATACAATTTTTAAAATGAATAAATTAGGTCTATTTAAGTTTTTAAAAATGTTGTTAATTAAACTTTTTGACTTTGGGATAATTGTGATTTACACACATTTGTAAGATATAATACAGTGATCCAACATAGTCTTTAACCAATTTCCCCCAGGGTAATGTCATGCAGAACTATAGTAGAATGTCAGCCAGTATATTGGCATTGAGAAAACCAATATAGAAAACATTCCTATCACCACAGGGATCCCTCCTGTTGTCCTTTAATAGTCACAATCATTTTCCTCCCACCCCCAGCTCTCTCCTTAAACCCTGGCAATCACTATTCTGTTCTCGATTTCTGTAATAGTATAATTTCAAAAACAGTATATAAATGGAATTATACAGTGTGTAAACTTTTAGGATTTGCTTTTTTCACTTAGCATAATTTTCTGAAGATTTATCTCAGTTATTACTGTATCAATAGTTTGTTCCATTTATTTGTTGAGTAATAGTCTACAGATGACATTAAATTTTGTTTTTCCAGTTTTTTTTTTTTTTTTCGCTTTTACAAATAAAACTACCATAAAGGTTTGTGTACAGGTTGTTTTGTGAACACAGATCTTCATTTCTCTGGATTTGAATGCCCAGGAGTACAATTTCTATATCATATGATAGTTGCGTGGTTAGTTTTTTAAGAAACTGGCAAACTCTTTTACAGAGTGACTGTACCTGTTTACTTGCCTACCAGAAATGTATGACTGATCTAAATTCCTTGCATCCTCACCAGTCATTGGCATTGTCACTGTTTTTTTATTTTTATTTTTAAACTTTTATTTTCGGTTCAAGAGTACACTTGCAGGTTTGTTGTGTAGGTAAACTCATCACAGAGGATTGCTATGCAGATTATTTTGTCACCCAGGTACTAAGCCCAGTACCAAGTACTTATTTTTTCTGGTCTTCTCCTTCCTCCCACCCTCAAGTAGTCCCCAATGTGTTTTGCTCCCCTTTCGTGTCCATCACTTCTCATTATTTATCTCCCATTTATAAGTGAGAACATGCAATATTTGGTTTTCTGTCCCTGCGTTAGTTTGCTAAGGATAATGGTCTCCAGCACCATCCATGTTCCCATAAAGACATGATTTCATTCTTTTTAATAGCTGGATGGTATTCCATTGTGTATATATACCATGTATTCTTTATCCAGTCTGTCACTGATGAGCATTTAGGTTGATTTCATGTATTTGCTCTTGTGAATAGTGCTGCAATGAACATTTATGTGCGTGTGCCATCATAGTGGAATGATTTAGATTCCTTTGGGTATATACACAACAATGAAATTTCTGGATCCAATAGTGGTTCTGGTTTTAGCTCTTTGAGGAATTGCCATCCTGCTTTCCACAATGGTTGAACTAATTTACACACCCACCAACAGTGTATGAGTTCCCTTTACTTCACAACCTCGCCAGCATCTGTTTTTTGACTTTTTATTAATAGCATCTGATTGCTGTGAGATAGTATCTCATGGTGGTTTTGATTTGCATTTTTCTAATAATCTGTGGTATTGAGTTTTTCTTCATATGCTTGTTGGTCATGTGTATGTCTTCTTTTGAAAAGTGTCTGTTTATGTGTTTTGCCCACTTTTAAATGGTGCTATCATAATAGACCCATAGACAAATGGAACAGAATAGAGAGCCTGAAAATAAGGCCACACCCTTGAAACCATCTGATCTTGGCCGGGCACGGTGGCTCAAGCCTGTAATCCCAGCACTTTGGGAGGCCGAGACGGGCGGATCACGAGGTCAGGAGATCGAGACCATTCTGGCTAATACGGTGAAACCCTGTCTCTACTTAAAAAATACAAAAAACTAGCCGGGCGACGAGGCGGGCGCCTGTAGTCCCAGCTACTGGGGAGGCTGAGGCAGGAGAATGGCGTAAATCCGGGAGGCGGAGCTTGCAGTGAGCTGAGATCCGGCCACTGCACTCCAGCCTGGGTGGCAGAGCAAGACTCCGTCTCAAAAAAAAAAAAAAAGAAACCATCTGATCTTTGGCAAAGCTGACAAAAGCAAGCAATGAGGAAAGGACTCCCTATTCAATAAATGGTGCCGGGAAAACTGGCTAGGCATATGAAGAAGAGTGAAACCAGACCCCTTACCATATACAAAAATCAACACAAGATGTATTAAAACTTAAATGGAAAATCCAAAACTATAAAAATCCTGGAAGACAACCTAGGCATTACTATTCTGGACATAGGAACAGGAAAAGATTTCATGACAAAGATGCCAAGTGCAATGCAACGAATTCAAAAATTGACAAATGGGATCTAATTAAACTTAAGAGCTTATGCACAGCAAAAGAAACTATCTACAGAGGAAAGTTCTTTGGCACAGCAAAAGAAACTATCTACAGAGAACCTACAGCAAGAAAATATTTGCAAGCTATGCCCCTGTCAAAGTTCTAATATCCAGCATCTATAAGGAATGTAAACAAATTTAAAAGACATTTCAATTTTTAATCTTAAGTTTTTAACTTTGAATGAATTTTAAATTTATAGCTGAATCCAAACGTGGAATTATCTTAAAAAGATTTTATATTTAAAAATTAAGATCATTATGACAAAATATACATATATATCAAAGAATAATTTGTGTATATATGGACAAAAGCATGTATTTCTAGTCTATGAATTGAAAGAAGATAAATTATTAGTATTGGTTATGGTGATATCTCAGAGAGTTAAGCTGTTAATATGTGTGATCTTTAGCTCCATATTTATTTCAGCATGTTTCCTGGAAGATAAGTAAAACGTACAAAAATACAAAATGTAAAAACATAGATTGGAAAATCAGAAGTTATAAATACTAAAAGGAGAATTAACCAAACAATTATTTAATCATTGAAGTCTCTTATTTACATAGGTAAAATTTCAATTTCAGTATTTTGGCTAAACTTTTTAAATGGATGGCTTTTCTAAAAATGTCAGATGGGAGGAAAGAGAAAGTGCTTTGATTGAACATGACAAACATCAATTAGAAGAATCTTACCACCATTTTAAACGTGAATTTTGGATACTCATCATTCAGGGAGTTCCACTTGGCCTATTCAAATAATCTCTTCATTTTCCTGAGTCCTTTCTTTCTTTATTATCTTTTATCACACCCATTTCTCTCTCAAGCAGCAAACAAATTTTCATCCTCCTCTTTTTACACAGAATAGCTTCTGTCCTCCTTACTAAAACCATGGTACCAGAAAACTTTTACCACTTGGGGATTGTGTCTTCCATTCTAAGTATTCATCAAGGAATTTTACTATATATACAGTATGTTACTTCAAGGGAAATGTAAGAATTTCCTGATTTGATAATAATTGTGTATGTGAGTAGTAATAAATGAATAAAAATCCTACAGTCACATGGTTTTATGGATAGTTATATGAATCTAAATGTTCATTTCAGAAACTAATCAAATTAAAAAAAAAACACAAAGTGAAAATGAGATTTAATCAGGTAAAAAGTGTTGAGTAGAAAGGAGACATAAATGAAACAAACTGGCTGACTTAGCCTCCATCATCAAAAGTTATTCTTACTTGTATTCTTGCTTATTTTTAATTCTCTGAGCACATTTGTTTTAATCAATCAGTTTCTAGGAAGGCCAAAATCATGAGTAGCAAAACAAGAGCTTTCATGCCAAGAGGATTTGGTTGTAAGCTCAAATAGCTCTGTTTAAATGCTAAAACCATTTCACCTGTAGGAAGAAAGAATAGCTCACAAACCTTAACTACAATGACATGTCAACCCCTGACATTTTTTTTCTTTTGAAAATACAAAAGAAAATGAAACAAAAGAAATGTCTTCTAGTTTCAAATATGTAATTAATCATCCAGATATTCTTTTGATCACCCAAATAACTGAGCTATTTTCTTTTCATCTTTAACTGTGCACTTCACATTGCTGTCACCTGGAAAACTTGGCATTCAGATACACTTAATGATATTTTGTACTTTCCTTTGACATCTGTTTTATTTATAAATTGTGCTTTATATTTTTAACCTTCAGCGATCAAGTATATTTGAAAACAAAATGACCTGAATATGTGAAGAAAACAGTAATTCAGGTCAGAGTCAGTCAGAGCTACATAGTGTGGATGAGAGCTATTACTGGGGGCAATGAACTTGCTACTCAGTCTTGCTCCCTGAATCCCCAATTTCATATGCTCGAGAGATTTCAGGAGGCCTTGGGATTATCAGAAAATTGTTTATCAAACTGGTTTCACAAACGACCATACAGATACATTCAATTTGCCTTTAAACACCACCTAGGATTCCCTTCTACCAACATACTTACTTACTCTGGATGCTTGTTGGATTTTGGGAATTTTTTCCTACCCCACTCCACTGCCCCTTTAAGTCTGATTTGATGTTCTTTTCTACATTCCAACACTAGTTAGAGGTGGTGAGAACTTGGTATGGCTCATTCGATTCATAATCCCCTGAGTGATAACCATGTTTCATATATGTTTCTATATGTGATATATGCTGATATCTGCCATAAAAAATACATAAAATGAAACTGTATTTGAAAATGTCATATAGGCCGGGCACGGTGGCTCAAGCCTGTAATCCCAGCACTTTGGGAGGCCGAGACGGGCGGATCACGAGGTCAGGAGATCGAGACCATCCTGGCTAACACGGTGAAATCCCGTCTCTACTAAAAAATACAAAAAACTAGCCGGGCGACGTGGCGGGCGCCTGTAGTCCCAGCTACTCGGGAGGCTGAGGCAGGAGAATGGCGTAAACCCGGGAGGCGGAGCTTGCAGTGAGCTGAGATCCGGCCACTGCACTCCAGCCTGGGCGACAGAGTGAGACTCCGTCTCAACAACAACAACAACAACACAACAACAACAACAAAAAAGAAAATGTCATATAATAAGCATTACCAATTGAAATTGGACACTTGTTTTTGTGTAGCACAAGAAGAGCACCCCATACTTCCATTTATGTTCCAAAGTTTTGTAGTTTGTACATTTAACACATCAATAGCAGCACCTCATCTTCAAATATCTTCTTGAAGTCTTTCTTTAGATACAACATTCTGTTGTCTCAGAGATAAAGGACTGCTTACTGTCCACATATGAAAAGTATGTATTTATATGTTTATTCATTCATGGACTCTCAATAAACACTTGACTGTTTCTCATGTGCAGATAAGTGTGGATGATAAGACTATGCTTCTGAGGAGTAGTTGTATCTTGTCACTCACTGTGCTCAGAGCCTGAGAGACTGAAAAATGGTCAAAGCTCTCATTATACGCTGCATGGATAAGTGAACAAGTGATTGAATCAATATGACTCCTGTCTTCAAGAGTAACATAATAGCAGTAAAATAGTAAAATATGTCACTACAAAAAAAAGTCATAAGGGAAAAGGGACAAAATAAGAAGTGCCAAATTAGTTGTGCTGCATTATTGGTTGGGAACTTGGAGTCATTGTCACCCTTTTCAAGAAGAATCTTTCTTTGAGTTTTCTGTCCTCTGTGGTTCTGTGTTAGAGTCTGTCAGTGAAGCACTTGTGCAGTTTGGAAGGCAGAATAGAAGGAGCAGCCATAATTCTGGCAGCTTCAGGCACATCTATGGCAAGCTCCTTGAATCATTCACTTCTGTACTCTAAGTAGCTGAGATAGCAAGAGGGTGCTTCTTAAGAATCACTTCTGTTGGCGTTGCAGACTGAAATAATCTGTGGTAGCCCCTCAGGAGTCGTGAAATTCACAGTGACTTCCGGGCAAGCTTTTGAAACCCACAAGATGCAGCTGAGATACCTGACCTTCAATTCTCCATCACTTCCATGATACATTCAATTTTTCTGATAGACTAAATTAAATTTGGCTTAAGTCTGCCTCTGTACATAGCAAACTGTACCCTAACCTAATATGTAAGCAAACTGCAACTTGAGAGTGCATTTTTGTAACAAGTAACAAAATCTAGGCCAACCATAGCATCTTAGCTTTAAGTCAATCACAGGCTGAAAACTACTCAGACATGTTCAGATAAGGCAAATGTTGAGCTGTAACCAATCAGGCTATTTTTTATGTCACTTTCTTTTCTGTCGATAAATATTGCCTGTCTGTATTGCTGGATGAGGGTCTCTGATCCTTTAATGGTTTAGAGAACTTCCTGATTCATGAATTGTATCTCTGCTCAAATAACTTGGCTAATTTGTTTAAAGTTTTTCTTTTAATACCCCTAATTCCTGGAATTGAACTCTTTCTTACCTGTGGCTTGTCTTTTCCTGATCAAATCCTGACTAATACACCAGAGTTCCAAGAAATGATATCAAAGTAAATAATTTTATATGTGGTATGAAGTTTACAGTACCCATAGCAAAGCTAAGTGGTTCATTGGACAGGTAAAAATTTCAGGGAAAAAATATTTTTAATGTTATACTAAATCTTTTATCCTGGCTGAACGTACATATCCATTCTCTCATCCACTAGAATGAAATAGAATTTTCTTGTCATTCTCAAGTCATAAAAATGTTCTGAAGTAAATTTATCCTCTACAGTGTTAATTCATTAATATTTATGTCCAACTCAGTATTATAATCAAAATACAAACCCCACTCAAAATCAAGTTCCCCCTTCTATAGCTCAGGCCCCCTACAGAGAAGAAGACTATACTAGGAAAAAATGTTTAGCTGGATTATTTTATTTTTGTTTACCTAGTGTTACCTGATCTCTGGCTCTTCTATAGTTGGTGATAGTAGAAAAACAATTAATGTGACAGAAAAATCTTACTTTACAGACATAAATCTAAAATGTGTTTCTGTCACATTTGTGACGAGTCAAAGTTGACTCATAGGAGCATTTTCGTGGAGCCTTAAGGAATATCCCCTCCTCCATTAGGGAATTTCACTAGCAGTTCTCAAAACGGGTTGAGAACACCCTAGCCAGATGACAACCTCCACAGAGAAGTTTACAGATACTCTTTGATAGGGTCCCATTAACACTGCAAGTGTACCTCTTAGCCAGGATATAGGACAGCCCAATTTTTTTTCTCCTCCATTCTCTCTGTCCTATTGTGTCCAGAAGAATCACATAATGTTGAACCATGCTTCTGTTGGAAGTACAGTTTCTTGCTAAGTTCAACCCTCTTTTCATTTTGCACATGGTAGTAGTTTCAGTCACTCTTTCTTATCCTTTATATTTCTAGATGTGAGTTAGACATTTATCCAGCCTTTTATAAAATTTCCAGCAGATGGGAAACACAGTGAATGTTTTTTGACATCCCTTTCTCCCCAGTTTAGCTTACTTTGGGGATGGAACACCACCCCTCCTTCATAGTTTAAGGGACTCACAGAACACAGACAATACTCTCCAAAGATATTCTTCAAGTTTCAAACTCCTATTGTCTCTCTGATGTTAACCTTTTCACATCCTCCAATTGCTGGGTAGACAAGGATCACAAAACTTGTTTATAGCCACCTTTTTCCAAAGCCTTCAAAGGTGCTTGAGTGCCTTCCTCTGATTTTTAGAGACAATTGACAGCTATTTTGAGGGATCTCAGCTAAAAATGAGGTACACAAAGTAATGGGTACGTATAAAGGTATTTAAAAGCCCACTAGGATTTCTTTCCTCTTTACCTCTTTACCAAGGAAAATGTGTTTTCTCCTCTTCATTCAGCATTTATGCTTCTGCATGGTTTGTATATCCTCAAATTAGGAGCAGGCAAATCTCTATGTCAAAGATTTACAAAGACTTACAAAAAACAATCTAAAGTCCTCTCCTTTTTTCCTCAAGAAACTCCCAGCATCACTCATGTCAAAGCATTTTATTGATGGATGTTGGCCACTCATAATCGCTCTCAGATGCTTTAGTTCTCAGAAGATTTAGTTCACCTGGTCTTTTCTAGTCTTCTGAAGGTGAACCACTCTTTCTCATCTCCTGGAGGATGAGAGCATTTTCCTTAGCCTTGTCCTACTACTACTATTGCTCACTCAAGCACCTACCCAGCATCATAGCCTCTTACCACAGCAACCTTCCTAGAGGCTCTGAATTCAGGATTTAATAACTAAAGTACATGTGCTTCAGTTCTCTAGCTGCTTCTGGTTTTATTTTCTCCCCAGTAAAATTCGTTCTTATTCCCTGTATTAGTTCATTCTCACACTGCTAAAAAAAGACATACCCGAGACTGGGTGATTTATAAAGGAAAGAGGTTTAATTGATTCACAATTCAACATGCCTGGGAAGGCCTCAGGAAACTTACAATCATGGCAAAAAGGGAAGCAAACACATCTTTCTTCACATGGCAGCAGCAAGGTGAAGAATGAGTTCCCTAAGAAGGTGTAAGCATCTTATAAAACTGTCAGAACTCATGAGAACTTACTATCACAAGAACAAGATGGGAGAAACTGCTCACATGTTTCAATTATCTCTACCTGTTCCCTCCCATGACATGCGGAGATTATGTGAGCAACAATTCAAGATGAGATTTTGGTGGGGACGCAGCCAAACCATGTCATCCCCGTCTGGTCAGTAGCGACTTTAGGTCACATTTAAATGTGATTATCAACTAAAGACTATTTTAAAAGATAAAATATACTTTGTTGATAATTACGTAGTAAAGGGGGAAACAGCTTACAAGAGAGTTCTTCAGCAGTACATATACATATCATACATTTCAACTCATAGTATGAAATGAGACATATACTCAGAACATGCATGAAAAAGCAGAAAATGTCATGAGCAGCATCCATTAAGATCCAGCCCGGGGTAGATTACATGACGGAGACCAGCCATAGGAAAAAAGAGTACAGAAGGAATCTGCACTAGTCTGAAGGTTTTATTAGCAGGTAAGGTGTTTTGTGTTTGTTTTTACATCCAAAATCAACTGGGTCTATTTCTTAGACTGGATAGAGAATGAGAGAGAGGTTTAATAATTTCTTTAGGAATTTGTCACTTTGTTATGCTGACGGCACCAAAAATTTGGATAATGTTTTTAAGCTGTTAAACATCAGCTTTCCAGCACATATGGGAGATTATAAATAGCATGTAAACGTTTGAAATGAGGCCAGCCTTGTAGGACACTTTTGCGTCTTTGCTTCTGTTAATAAAATGGCTAGATTGCAAAGAAAAGGCAAGTAACCTTTGGAGGACACCTACATGAAACATAGGCAACATCAGCTGGAAAAGAGCAAAGGGCTAAATGTGCTTTGCCAAGAAAGTTATTTTCATGTTTGCTGCATAAAAGGAATTGAAAATTTAAGTAATAATGTGAGTTGGTTTAGAGATACTTTTCTGGAGAACTTTTGAGGTGCTCCAATAATGTGTACAGTTCTATTATTAGAAGCACATGTGTGCTAGAGTATACTAGTAAAATAATTTTTAAAAAATTTTCTATTCTGAGAGCTCTTTAAGTTTCAAGATGAGAAGTAATTAATCAGAGGCTTTCACATGCCTCACACTAACATGAGGATCCTTTCTCTTGGCAAGATAAATAGAAGGAAACATTCCTAACTGAGCTCTCTACTCTGACCTTGTTCTGCTACCTAGGCTTTTGTCTTGTTGTTCTCCAACAATTCTTGATGTTTTGAATCTTTTTTGCCAATTGGAAAATTGTGCTGATTGATATACTTGTAGCTTAGTTACTGAAGTTTCACTTACTGCCAAACTATTATTTTTATTTTCTACCCTACCCAATTATTGCCATACATTTCTACTTCCCATAGGTATGGCTTTACTACCCACTGCCTATTGCTTATTTACCAAAATCTTCCCCAAATTCTCTCCTGGCAAATTATCCTACAGTGTACAGTTAGACATCCCTCAAGCTGTCTGCCTCTGTGCCAAGGGACACATCTGTTCTGGTACTCACTAGAAATCTGGGTGCCTGATTTCGAGTGTCTTTCTAATTTGTGAGGTTCTGATCATAATTATTTGGCCCTGTCTGCTCATTACTAAACCCAGAATAACTATTCTTGTACTATATTACTTAGACCAGGATAACTCCAAATTAATGGCTTTCAAGATATGATAGCATATAATCTTATAAATGAATAAGTGAATATTTTTAATGTTTCTCCAATAAACCTGAAAGAGTGTTTTTTCACAGATATTTATGCTGTACTAATATTAAGAGATATCTTTAACAAAGCATGAGTTTGCCATCAACATAAATTGATATTTGCGATTACATGTACTTACATACTTTTATATAGGGTTCCAGATAAGTTTTGATATTTAACCCTACATTTTTCCACAATTAAATTAAAAACAGGTTTTTCTATGTTACTATGGAGCTAGATCTCATATCAAAGTAAATTATAAAATTACTAAAATAGTTCAAAGAAAAAAACAAATTTTATTAGACTAAACATCTATGAAACCATTTAAATTTTCCATTTAATCACTTACAAATGTGAATATGTTTATTTCCCTCAGTGGTCTACTGTAACAGAATCCAGGACTGTAACTGTGTAGAGAAAAGGGTTTAGGACTGGGGAGGTCTGCCATTCTAGGACTGACTCAGCTGCAGATGAAATATGTAATTTTAAGATGATTCATTATTTGTTTACTCATTACACAGCTGTGTTTGTAGGTAGAGTTAACTCAATTTTGTGATTTAAAAAAATTAAAATATTTTATTATTTTGAAAAATTTATTTAATTTTTATTTTAAGTTCAGGGGTACAAGTGCAGGTTTGTTACATGGGTAAACTTGTGTCATAGCAGTTTTTTGTAGAGATTATTTCATCCTACAGGTATTAAGTCTGGTACCCCTTAATTACTTTTCCTAGTCCTCTCCCTCCTCTCACCTTCCACCCTGCAAAGAACATCTAGTGTGTTGTTCCCTTCTATGTGTCTCTGAGTTATCTTTGATCTTCAATACTTGATTTAGTGTTTAGAGATTCATTTATCAGCATGGAAAGTATAAATTCAGAATGTTTGATGTAAATATTATAAATTAATTACATCTTAGGTGACTTTTAAAAGCTGGAATTTAATTCACATATATGAATGGGAAAACCTAGTTAATATACAATAAAATTATATGGGAATTACTTAAAGTTAGACTATAAATGTAAATTACATTCTTATTAGCATATAAACCTTTCTTTATTGCTATTCTCAAGATATTTGGGTATTGCAGTAAAGCATAGTTACAGCCAGAGTTAAGGTTTTGTTTTTTGTTTTTAATAACAACAGGATTCTTTCTTTTATGTTTTTGATGATTTTAAAAATGTATTAATTTCTTTAAAAAATTATATTAAGTGGAAATTTAGTAATTAACATCATCAGCATTGCCTAAAGATTTTGTTACAAACGTAGTGACATATGTAGGTACAAATATACAAATAGACATATATGTATCTCATGCATCATGTATGTATCAATAAAAATTGATCAACGTATTAATATCAACTTTTAAACTTTTTGACACTTGACAATGACATAAATTAGGGTCTATTTCAATTTAAAAATACCAAAGTGACTAAAACAGAAAAACTGAGATCATAAGGTTTTAATAGTACTAACATTTAATAGGCATCCATAACAATTTTTTAGCAAAAAAATAAATAAAAAATAAATAACTTATTTAAAATTAGATATTTACAAATTAAATATGTAATCATTATGATCCTTAAAGCCTTCTCATTTACTTTTAAAAACAAATCTATAGGCTTAGTCAAGATATTTTCTTATTAATATAGAAAGTAAGGTTATATTTTCCTAATCAATTGAGAAGCACAAAATTATTCTTAATCTACATAAAATGTAAAAAATACTATGTTTTTGCCTATTACAAAATGCACAGTAAAAGTACATTATGCTCACGAATCAGTAGTTTACACAAGTTTGCTTTCAAATTTTATTTTTAAGGTACAAGTAACTGAACTACTAGTAGAAAATCAATAGTGGAAGTCATATCTTGAGCTATAAATTCTATAGACCTGTGCGGAAAATAAATTCAACAAAAAAATTATGACAGTAGAGAAAACTGGCACAAATATAATTATAAGACAAAAGAGTCTTACATGTTTATAATGTGCAAGGCAAAATTCACGACACTCAGATATTTGTGATACTGCTTTGCTTTTGTGAATAGAAATTTCCACTCTTACGCTTTTCTTACTCACTTTCCCACTCTTTCACAAATTTCCACTCTTACCCTTTTCTACTTTTCCGGTCCTCCCACCTCTTTAATGCTGTCAATACGTCCTGAGTTTGAATTTCAAATTCTCCTCTCTCTGTAGCCCTTCCTTTGACAATTATGATGCTATATTAGTCAGGGTTAGGTGGAATCTGACTTGGTAAACAGTTGCTCACAGAATCCTGCTCACAGCAGGAGTCCTGAAGAATCTGGTTTTTGCAAGAATACCGAGATAAAGGCAAAACTTTGACAAGAGAAAAGTAGCTGGGGATGTCATTACTCACCTTATCACAGCTGAACACTGGTGGACATTGTAGTTGCTATTAATAATTTCTCAAACCTTATGCCTTTGTAGTGTTCCATTAAAATATAAAGTCTTCTGCAGGATGATTCAATTGGCCACGCTTGGGTCAGAAGGCCATGGCCCAGCTGTCTAGAATAAATCAAAGGAAAGTGTTTGTTCTTTAAAATCAATGGAACCATGTAGTCCCCTAATTTTCAATCTGTCTGTTATTGTTTTCTCCCGCACTTCCTAATTAGCACTGAAATTCATCATCCTACACTGATAACTAATATCCTAGTGATTTCTATCTTCTGACATCTTGATATTCACTCACACTTGGTTTAACATATTTAATTAACATTTACCCGAGGCAGGTCTAGGGCACATAATAATAAATTATGATTACATAAACTATGTCCTGGCCAGAGAGAAGTTCACAATCAATAGAGGAGCTCAGACAATGAGCCATTCTCTTGTGTGATAAAATCTACTCTAATCAGAGACATGGTGTGATATCAATGCAGATGAAGAATGATTCAATGAAGGATGCATTAAAAGGCATTGTAATTATTCCTACACTATGGACCCCCTCCTTGACCTCACTGCCTCTGGTCCATTCATGCTACACTTTCTTGTAAGAATGTTCTTTCCATAGTAAAGCAGCAGTCATACTACTTTCTGCTGTAAGATCTTAATTGTTCCTGTTTTACAAAGATAGAATGAAATCTATAGTCTTTATCATTAGATCTAAGATTGGGACACCATTGACCATTATAATTTTTCTTCATGTTAATCAAAATTCTTTTCCTCCAGGCCAGGCACAACAAAATTTTACACTAATTATAGCATTCACTGAGTTAATACATTTACTCACATTTTACACTCTATAATGTATCTCTCTTAATTGTTCCTGTAAAAATTCTATAAATATTGATACTTCAAATATTTCTGATGATTTAAAGTCGTTCTTGCTTGCCTTTACATGAGGAATTTTCTTAGTGTTATCCATTAGCTACCCATTATCCATTACCCATTTAGCACTTAATCATTTGTTGTAGGGACAGTAAAATATTTTCTTTCTATTTCCTGTTCAATGTCTCATGCAGTTAATAGATACTACAAGTTTATAGGTCTCAGAATTCAAAAGTAAATTAATACTTTTCTCTCTGCTTAACATACTAGTTTATCATTTCATATTTTTTCATAGAATGTCAGTTTAAAGTGTAAAAGTAAACTATCCAATGAACAGGAACAGGGTTTTTGGATAAGAGAAAAATAGTATGTTTAACAATGACACTTTTGCCAATTTATAATTTTGTGAGTAGAGGACACAGCATCTCACATAAAGCTAGTCCATTTTTAATTTAATTATGTAATATTTTATGAATTTTAAATTACCTGTCATGAAAATGTCTACCTAGCTATTTTATAATTAAATTAAATTGAATTACCTGACAGGTTTAAGATTTATAAGAACCCTCTAGTAAATCTATTTCAAAGTTTTTATATAGAAGTATAAGTAAAAAAAGTGTCCTATGTATGGATACTTGGGTCAATCCTACTTAAGTTTCTTTTTTTTTTTTCCTTTAAGTAAAATCAATGCAACACAGTACTAGGAGTTATATATTCATTGCTTTTTCAAGCTGTCTTTATTTTTCAGAAAAAAAAATAAAATTAATGTGCAAGTATAAAGAAGAAGAGTACATGAAAAGGAGTGTTTTATTATTTTTTTTTTTTTTGTAGAATCATCTTACACCTGACTTTGGAAAATGTTGAACACTAAAAACCATTGTGTTCTAAAAAATTATACAGGCTGTAAATTTAAGCCGTTCGCATTTCTTTACTTCTGTGTTTACTATTTCCTCTAGGAAAATCACCTGCACTTTGTTTTCTTCTCTTTTAATCTCTTTTATTATTTTTTCTTCCTATTATGAGGTGTCATATCTTTCATTTTTTTCTTTACCTTTTTTTTCCACTTTCCTCAAATAACAAAGATCAATTATATTGTAATCTTCAACTCTGTCTCTTTCCCGAGACTGATTTCTTCTTCTCTCTTTCTTAACCTCTTCTTCCTTCCTCACCGCAATCCATGGAAGTATAGATGGCTCTGTCCCCCTTCCCCTGGACCATCAGGGTACAGGACTTTCTCTGATGAAGATTACCATCTTCATTGTCAAAATAAGTGCTGTTTCCTCATCCTCATTTAGCTTAACCCTACTGCAGTATGTATTGCCTACCTATGAAATACATTGCCTATTTTGGCTGGTACTATTCTTTCCACATCTCCTCCTGTCTCTTTGAACATGATTTGTTGGTGATGCCTTGCGGTGATGCTTCTCTTCTCCTACCTAATAAAATATATTCTAACTCTAGAATTTTATTATAAATACAGGTCTTCATTAACCAGTGGAACCCAACTCTGGATAATTTATTAAATGCGCAAACATATCACATGTACACACGTGTGTGTATGTGTCTATGTTGGTATAGATGCATGTATGTATGTGTGCATAAAGGTGTATGTATACACATGCACATATAATTAAAAGGAATATTTATCAGAAGGATATTGAGGGAAAAAGCTGAAGAGGTTGCAGAAAGGACAAGTTATGGAAAAGTCGAGAACAATTAGCAAGAACTATTGATGGTCTTTTCGGATACTGCCATTCCCATGAGCCTCTTCCAAATATTTCTTAATTTATATGTTTTTTACCTAAAGATGCACATTTTAGGAAGCTAACATCTGATTTTCAAAGTTAAGGTCAGGAGAGGTGACACATTTTAACACCCCCCAAAATTTAGTATCTAATGGCTAAATTACACAAACAAAATTCAGATGTTTTTAAGAGAAAAAGAGAAGTAGACACTGGATAGGCAGGAATAGCAATCATCCACGGTATGTGCCTTTCTTTGTTCTCTCAGAAAACACCCTGTCTCTGAGAGGATGCACAGAAGGGTTAAAGTCAGGGAGATTAACTGAAGCAGTGTTCATGTCCTGGAGTCACTGGGACCCAGAGTCATGTACATCCTTCCATCTCTACCCAGTGACACAACATAAATGTCGCTAAACCACACAACGATAGTATCATAATGGACATTCAATGATTAGGTACTACAGTAAATGCATTAAATTGAAGCCTCAAGAACACAGTTTATTTCCCAGATCTTTTTGATTGTATACTGCTCCTTGTCCTAAATCATCTTGTGATTTCCTCCTAAGGGACATATTAACAGATAAATAAGAAAGCAAACAAACTATTTTTAATATAAAGAATGTCTCCACTTGGATCATATATTCAACTTATATAAATATAAATATAAACATATATATCATCTAAATATACGGAGAGAGAGAGCTGTGGTGGCCTTCTCTTCAGGGTCAAGTACATTGCAATCTTAACTGGATGAAGCAAATAGCGTTATATAAATAATTATATAGCATTAGGAGATATACCTAACCTAAATGACGAGTTAATGGGTGCAGCACACCAACATGGCACATGTATACATATGTAACAAACCTGCACGTTGTGCACATGTACCCTAGAACTTAAAGTATAATAATAATAAAAAAAGAAATCTTTGTTTACTGTATAATATAGTTCAGAGCTTTCAAATCAACCACAAATTTCTCCCGTCTTTGCTATTCAGAATTAGGAAAGGGCATAGGAGGAGAGAAGGACAGAACAGATGAAGCTGAAGCTCCACCCAAGGAAGGATGGGGTCTAGATCGCTTAACTGTGGCACCAGGTGGGAAACCAAGGGCCTGTTGGGATACAAAGACTATCAACTCTGTGGAATTGTCTCAGTCATTACCAGAGAGGAACAGTGCAGGTTCTAACATATTCTAGAAATAATCTTTACTGGTTTCTTTCCACTAACACATATGTGAGAGATACACAGATTCTCTAACTACATGACTAAGGAAAAATTGAAAATCTCCTTACTTTTCCACTGTATTTTACCAAGTAGTTGACCAATATTTTGGGATTATGCAAGTGTACATATTTAAATTTTAAATATAATTTATGATTTTAAAACAATGTATTGCAATTCATTTTTTGTGTAGTGCACTAATAGTCAACTTTTTAAATCAGGTTTTATACAGAGGTATTTTGATTTTTTAAAGATAGCTATTTTTTTTTTTTTTTTTTTTTTTTTTTGAGACGGAGTCTGGCTCTGCCGCCCAGGCTGGAGTGCAGTGGCCGGATCTCAGCTCACTGCAAGCTCCGCCTCCCGGGTTCACGCCATTCTCCTGCCTCAGCCTCCCGAGTAGCTGGGACTACAGGCGCCCGCCACCTCGCCCGGCTAATTTTTTTGTATTTTTTAGTAGAGACGGGGTTTCACCGTGTTAGCCAGGATGGTCTCGATCTCCTGACCTCGTGATCCGCCCGTCTCGGCCTCCCAAAGTGCTGGGATTACAGGCTTGAGCCACCGCGCCCGGCCAAAGATAGCTATTTTTAATAAAGTCTGCATTTTTACGTGTTGTATAATCTCTTGATGTATCTTTATCTTCTTAAAGCAGAAGTTAAATGAATTTATGAATAATTTCTTACAATTTTAAAGAGCTGCATATATCATATAAGAAAAATTTTTTAGCATGGCATTAAATAAAAAACAATGTGGGATAGTATTAAAAGATTTTAGAAAAAGAATTTAAAAAATTTCAGCATTTTTGCTCATAATTTTAATCTTTCATATTACTTCATTATAAATGTCCATGATAAAGTATATTTTCATTAATATTTCCAAAAGCAATATAGCTCCTGAAAATTAATTAGAACATTTACCCCAAAAATATCCTGTCCATGAAATTTCATTCAGATATTGTTTCATTTTATGAAGAGATTGATTCCCAATATTTATTGTAAGAAATAATGCCCTCATTAAAACTTGTGTGGGAGAAAGGAATTAACATACAACTATTTTCATGACTTGGCTTTGTTTTTGCTTATGTTGCTCCAAAGTAGCACTAACAAAAGTTTGCAATTATATTTTTCTTTTCCTTTCTATACTGCACATTATTGGAAATATCACACACATAATTGTTGCCATTCTAAAACAGAACAAAAGCCATCTGTTCATGATTATTTTGCATGATAGAGAGTTGCTCCTGAGAAAGACTCAGGCCCCTTGATATATATAAATGAAAAATACTCTTTCACTACAGGGAAATTACCACACACCACACCATATCCATTAGTGTGTGCCCTGTAGAATTGAAATTGATTATTATTTTAATGTGGCCATGACGGCAGTCTCAATATTTTCCTAGCCACATCAGTTCCATTGAATACATTTGAAGTTTGTTCTCACAAAGGCCAGGAGCAAAGGAAGAACTAAGGACAATTACATGACAGACTTTAAGGAATATATAATTTCAAAGATGAAATGGTGGAGTAGGTGCAGGGAATTCTGTCAGTAGCCACAGAGAGCTTTAGGAATCTGAAACCTCAGATAACATGTCAAGAGATCATCTACTACACTGTCAGGCAAACAAGTCATAAAGAAGCAATTACTACCAGAATAAAATTTGACTGTTTCAGCAAATACCGTGCCTTCAAACTTTACACAGCCTGGAAAGCATTTTTAAATCTAAAATTTAAAGATGAAGGAATAAGCATAATGCCTTTTAAAAGTATTAAAATAGGGAGCTTGCCACAGCTCTGTGTTTGTAAAATTGTGATTTTTATAATTTAAAATTAAAATTTAAAACTAACATTTTCTTCTTTCAAAATATGTGAACGAAATGTTTCAGACTCTTTTAGTAAGAGGAAGTAGAGATAATTTACATAATAGACACAGGAGACATAATATTTTGTTGATCTATTTAACAAAATTAGCAAAAATCTGCCTAAAGAATAACCCAGAAAAAGATACTAGCTCTGGCTAAAAGCATAAAAATAAGCAACTGAGGTCACAGTCTTGAACGTAATGATACAGTAAGGAAATTAGCTCCCTTTCTTTGAAGACCAGTTTGAATCATGCTAAAACTGATGAGACCAAAGGTTGCTAGAGAGCTTAAGTAACAACTGGCAAGTGATACTTAACACTAGTGATCACTTAGGCTTTAATGTACTGTAATGTAATTCACATAAACAAAAGGTCTTTGGAGTGCTCAATAATTTTTAAGAGCATAGGAGAGTCCTAAGACCAACAAGACTGAAAACCACTAGAAGCCCAAGATAACAAATACAACAGGCACTTGAGTCCAAACCCAATAGTAATAATAATAATAATAATAATAATAATAATAATAATACTTAGAAAAGCGGAACTCATGTCATGTGGATATCATTTCTCCTTAGTCACATGATCTTAGGGCTTGAAGAAAAATTAGAGCTTGTTCTTAATTCATTTTCAGGTTGAGGAAACAGACCCAGAATACAAACAACTGCATATTTAACATTGAATAAAGAATCCATAATTCTTGACCCTAGGGCAATGCTGTTTGAGTTACTCTGCATGGCTTTATTTGGAATTTATATTTATATTTTATTTAGCTTTAAAGGGACATTATTTCCCTGTTTTGATCAATACAGAATAACTGAAAGCAACAAGACCAATTTACTTATTTGTTGGAACATTTCTTTAGTGTGTATATAGCTTTGACCACATGCCTGCTACTTTCTTCATTTAAACAAATGTTTTAGAAGAAGCAATAGAACATTATTATATTCCAATTTCATTGTTTCCTAATACTTGTATCTCTGCTAACGTGAAAATATGCGAACATTCACAATGTCAGACACCCAAACTACCAAAGTAGTAGAGAGCCTAATCTCATCAGCTTCAGTAAAATTAAAGAACACCTTGTCATTCCACTCAGGAACCGTCTCCAGTGTCAAAGTCCTTGCTATTGCTTTGTCACTTTACTTAAAAAGTGTACTTGCCTGTGAGTCTATTCTTTCTGACCTCTTTATTTGTGGTATTAGCTTGTCATTTTTTGAAAGAAAGCAAAACTAAACAAAGAGAGCTTATTGTCAGGCAAGCCAGGCCCTAAGAGAATTCCTTAGAGAATTAACCAGTGGAATTTTTAAATAAATGTGAGGATGAAGCAAGAGTGGGATCTCTTCTTCCAAGTTTCTAAATATTTGTTTTTCCTGACTTGAGAGATTCTTATGCCTTTAAAATTGTTTAGTTCTAGTTTCACCCAGTTGATTCTTATTATGTATCTAGAAACCAAGATGTTTTCATTTAAAAAAACAATATTATGCAGTCTCTTATTATGGTTGTCACATTGAAAAAAAATGCACTTCCTTCCCTCTTCAGCTTTCAAAAGATGCCTTAAATGATGAATAGCCCCTTCTATGTTATGGTATGCATATATAGAGAATGGACAATTTTTTAAGCTACCTACACGTTTTTACAAATACTGTTGAGTTATTTAAATTATTGCTTCACCCTGATTATATAACAGAGCCATGAAGACTTCGTTTTCTTCTTTCATCCTCTTTTAAACAGGTAGTCTGCTTAAAAAACAATTTTATATTATTTCTACTATTAAAAATCCTTTAGAGGTTTATTTATTTTCAAATATATTTTGATAACAAGATGGTGGTTGTCAGTCCTATATTACCACAAAAATGTTTAATTTAATTGAACTTTTTGTGATAATATTTGCAGTATCAGATTTTTATAAAATTCTAAAGATTTTTCATATGCAAGTAAAAGAACTAAGTCTTAATTGAACTGACTTAATAACTGATAGACCAACTGTGAATTCAGCCTTTCACTTGTTATGTGAAGCAAGGTAGAGATCACAAGAAAAGAAGGCAATGTTCTGGTTGAATTTCCATGCTATCTTCTGTTTACTTTCCATGCTATCTTCTGTTTACTTTCCATGCTATGTTCAGGTTTCTCAGGTTTACAAGGAAGGAGATACTAACAAAATTATAAGAGGAAATCTGTGGAACAGTCCACAAATTATAATACCATACTCCTAACTCTTATATTTGCAGAAATCAAATGAATAGGTTCTTGTTTGCTATACCTAAATAGCAAACATATATTTATTAAAACATATATTTATGTATATATTTATTATATATGTGTATATATAATGTGTGTGTATATATAATGTATATATAGTAGTTTTGGACCACATGCATGTTACTTTATATTTATATTAGATATGTATATATGATATATATACTAGATGTATATAGATATATAGTAGACATCTACTATATATCTATAATCTATACTACATATCTACTATATATATCTTCTATATGTATCTACTATATGTATATCTTCTATATATATCCCTTCTATATATAGATATATATCTTCTATATATAGATACATATCTTCTATATATCTAGTAGATATATCATATTTCATTAGTATGCTTATTCAGATAGAGACAACAAGGAAGTTAGAGCATGGTGGGGGTATCGTTTTGCTTCTGTCTGCTACTCCAATTTCAGTCCGTGTTCTAGAATGTTTTGGTTCCTCTCCTCATCATTTGTTGAGCAGCATGAGAAAAATGGAATATTATTTTTTCAGCTTCCACTTCATTGTTCATGTTAATATTTGTTCCTCCACAAGGAAGGGTAAAATTAATGAGATCTCGGTATTCATTGTCCTCCATTCCTTTATGATACAGGTCAATGCTTACATGTGCCATACACTCTTTTTTTTTTTTTTTTTTTCTCAGTTCCTCCTAGACTTGACAATCTTCAGGTAAAACAGCCCTTGTGCTTTCAGTCTCTAGACAAGAAGACTTCCTGAACAAGCCATCCTCATGGGCGGTTTGTACAGCAGAGGTGAGATGAATTATGAGGTCAGGCATTTTCCAGCCTCTCTACCTTCAACTTGAAGGGAAATGGAATGCAGTGAGCCTGGTTATCGTGAATTAAAGGTGGTAGGTCAAAGACATGGCTGTGATCTTCAATAGTGCTATCTAATTTTGTCAGGAAACTAGTACCATAATGGAACCAATACTTGGATGCCTTTTTGTCTCCTATGGTTCAAACCTGAGTTAAAAATACAACAGAATATAAGAGATTAAATACATGATTGGATTCCCAACATCCTGCAGCAGGCAAATAACCAAGTTAGAGAGAAAAACAATTACCACGTGTGCTTTCCCATATAATCAGTTAAATTTTAAGTTACAATGAAGTGATTTAGAAGTCCAATCTATGCAAATGTATGTGTCCATTACATTTTGAAACCTATCAAAATTAGAAATTGTTTTGCTATGCAAATCTGACAGCATGCATCTTTCTCTTGGACTATAAAATATGTGAGTAATCAACAGAACAAATATTTCCAATCCATATCAATTTTTCCTAGTAAACATTTTGATGTATTAAATAACATTTTGAATGCACTGATTCTTAGACTATCTTAACATTTATAAAAAGAAAATAGGAATCTTTCTTTCCGATATGCAGTCATTATTAAGGCTCCTTTGGTTAACTCATGCTGTGTGTTAGAAAGCCTAATCACTGTGAGATTTAACAAAACACAGTCAATACACTTGTTCTCCTATGTGGTCTGAGTTGTATTAAATGGGCTTCTAGTAAATTATTACTTATCAGACTCAGAAATCATTGTAGATCAGATGTTTCAGAGCGTTCATGTCACCAATCAGGAAAATAGAAAGTCAACACTAACTTCTTTATATAAGGTTTGGGTAGGTAAATGGAGAACACTTGGGACAAATTTGAGGGTTGTTCATGTGTGTCTAGGTTTGTAGTGCTAAACCATGGGGCTTTAGATAGCTAGTGTCTGGTTTTGTGACTTTAAATATATACAAGATTCTGTCACCAAAAACATATCTCCCCTATGTGATTTCAGCCTCATAAAATACTTTGGAAATAAAGGTTAATCATAGACAAAATATGGCAAATCCTTACTTTGATTGTCAAAAATGAGACTAATTCAGTAATAAAATAAAATTATTAAAATAATCTTGACATTGTCCATTATATTTCAGAACACTGAAAAATTTACATTAAGAAAATAGAATTAATTGAAAATTTAAAATAATATATGACAGAAGCCCTTGATAATTATAATCTATAAATTATATATATATATATACACATATATTTTATTTTTACTTATTAAGACTGGAGGACTACTCTAGTATTTATTAGGTAAGGCAGTTTTGTTTTTTTTTTTTTTTTTTTTTTTTTTTTTTTGAGACGGAGTCTCGCTCTGTCGCCCAGGCTGGAGTGCCGTGGCCGGATCTCAGCTCACTGCTAGCTCCGACTCCTGGGTTCACGCCATTCTCCTGCCTCAGCCTCCCGAGTAGCCGGGACTACAGGCGCCCGCCACCATGCCCAGCTAGTTTTGTGTGTGTGTGTGTGTTTTTAGTAGAGATGGGGTTTCACCGTGTTAGCCAGGATGATCTCGATCTCTTGACCTTGTGATCCGCCCGTCTCGGCCTCCGAAAGTGCTGGGATTACAGGCTTGAGCCACCGTGCCTGGCGGTAAGGCAGTTTTAAATCAGGAAAACCTAGGAAGTTAAGCTATTTTGAACTGATCCTTTGACAAGACATTCACTTCTCAGCAGAGTGCTATGAGGGATTAACAAATTATTAAATTTTATTGTGCTAGGCCGGGCGCGGTGGCTCAAGCCTGTAATCCCAGCACTTTGGGAGGCCGAGACGGGCGGATCACGAGGTCAAGAGATCGAGACCATCCTGGCTAACACAGTGAAAACCCCGTCTCTACTAAAAATACAAAAACTAGCTGGGCGAGGTGGCGGGCACCTGTAGTCCCAGCTACTCGGGAGGCTGAGGCAAGAGAATGGCGTAAACCCGGGAGGCGGAGCTTGCAGTGAGCTGAGATCCGGCCACTGCACTCCAGTCCGGGCGACAGAGCGAGACTCTGCCTCAAAAAAAAAAAAAAAAAAAAAAAAAAATTTATTGTGCTAAAACTAAAGTGAATTTCAAATGTGAATAACAAAAACTTGTCCCATCCAAGGCATAACTGTACATGTTTCTTCCTTTAATGTTAGGTTAGAACTAACTCAGCATTATCATTAAGCTATTACATTTAGGAAATAGTTGATCTTCAAACAAAACATTTTTTAAAAAATTTAACTTTGTCAGCCAAGTTTAATTCAGGATAGATGAATAGTGGGCATAGAGTGGTAAAATATATGTCTCTTTAGTAATAAAAATATTAATTTTACAGTAAATTTACTATGTTAAATGCAATGTCCCATAACCAGAATTTCTATAATTCATTTACATCCTTTTTAAAATACAGTTTTATAAAGTATACTGTATTGAGATATTTTTATATACATTTTTTCAATTTTCATAATTCTATGAGAGAATAATGTCTGTCTTACAGATGAGGAGGTAAGATTTTCAGGAGATTGCATGGCTTTCCCAATTATACTGTGAATGAGTTGCAAAGGTGATGTTGAAAGGACCACATTTCTTGATTTCAAAGCTGTCACTTATTTCTACCTGCCATAGGCTCCTGCATAGCTATGATTCTCAAGCATATCAGCATACTGACGTGCCTTCAACAATGCCAAATAACACTCCAGGTTATTATTATTTCTATTGTACAAAAAAGCAAGTTCAGATCATAAGTGTTGATAATTGAAGTTTTTATGTGATTATAGTTCATGGTGCAGACTGAATTGTCCATAGATTACCTTTAATATTTAGATTCTTAAAGTTGGGAAGAAATCCCAGAAGGTTAAAGAGTTTGATTGATATGTATATCCTTTTTTTAAAGTTGCATTTAGAAAATGTCCTGTACATGACAACTCAATGCTTGTATATTTCTGAAACCACAAAAAATAAAAAGACAAGTGGACATAACAAGGAGAATGGATTTTGCCATTGCTGTCTTCCAAAAATAAGACTGGCAGCCCTCCTGAGTAGGCTGCAGGCCTCCTCTAGGGGGTGCATCATCAAGGGTGAGCCTGTAGCTGTGAGCATCTTTTAAGATTATTTCCATGTGAATAGGCCTGAAATACACAAGCAGTGTTAACCTAAATCGTTTTCAAATAAATATGGGTTCATTTACACTCAACGTATTTCCAAAACATATTTGAGGTAGCCTATGATAAAAGCTACAAAAGAGTTAATATCAATATAATTGAAACAGAAAATAAAAGCCATAAAAAGGAAGAAGCATGTATGCCAACTCGGAGGAACACATATAATTATTGCATAGCTCTGAATTTCCTAGCCTTCAGGAAAAAGAGGAAAAAGTTATGGAAATGTCAATATCCAAAAGAGGAATCAATGGTAAAATATATCTGAACTCCAACATTATTTTGTATCTCTACCCTTAGACTCTTGTAGCAGTCTCATAACTAAGCATTCGACTCAACAGATAGTAATTAAGCATATGCTATTTGTTTGAATCGGTTCTACATCCTGGTAATACAGGAATTTTCAAAGCACAATAACAGTTGATTCCATTAAGAAATTCACAGACGATTCATCTCATAAATCTGACTGTGTTGTTCGCCGTAAATTTAAGTTCATTATGGACCCTTCTTGGTCCACAGAGTAAAACTTATGGTGGAGCTTAGGATACCAAGTTTTTTACAACCTACCCTGAGAGATCCTTTTCAACCTCAGCTCCTGCTAGTGTTTCTTACTAGCCACATGGAACTTCTTCCTCTTAACTACACATAACTTTTCTCACTGTTTACTTTTCACATCTGTGCTGTTGCCAAAGCACTAATATCTGTCCCTAAGGCCCTTTCCTGTTCTTCTATGTACAAATATTTACTTATGATGAAACACTGTGCCAAATGCCATTTCTTGCTGTAGACTTCTTCCTGAGTCTCCAGTCTTCCCTGGCTCATCATAGCATCAGCTTTTCCTGTATCTTTCTGTGACTTGACAATGAATTTTCTGAGAGCAGTAGTGAAGATCTAGCATCCAGCATAGACTCTGGCCCCTATGGTAGTCTGCCAATATTTCTTTGATAAATAAATGAACAAAAAATGAGCAGTGACTCCAACAAAAGTATTTTTTTTCTTCATGCTGAATTCTAGCAAAAAATTGTCAGATGGGATCTTGCATTTGGGCCATTCATCATCATAACAGAAGTGTCATTGGTAAGTTTTCCTAAAATGTTAGGGTGATTTTTCAAATATCCTAATTTTATAAAAGTCCTCTAAAACTTGAGGGAATAATTATAAAAGCAAGGATGATGATCATTCTGAGGGCCGAGATAATGAATTTCAAGAATATACCATTTCAGAGATGTAATAAGCTATAAGGCTAGAACTCAATGTATCAGGAGGAAGGGTTGGATGTCAAGGCCCTTCTTTTAGTCTCTTTTCACACTGTTATAGGGAACTACCTGAGACTGTGTAATTTATGAAGAAAATAGGTTTGGTTGAGTCACAGATGCACAAGCTGTACAGAAGCATCGCTGGGAGCCCTCAGGAAACTTACAATCACGGTGGACGGTGAAGGGGGAAGCAAGTCACGTCTTACCGTGGTGGAGCAGGAGAGAGAGAGAGCCAAGGGCGACGTGTCACGTACTTTTAAACCATTAGATCTTGTGAGAACTCACTAACTATCATGAGTACAGCAAGGGAGAAATCTTCCCCAGGATCCAATTACCTCCCACCAGGCCACTCCCCGATATATAGGGATTACAATTTGACATAATATTTAGGTGTGGACACAGAACCAAATCTTATCAGCCCTCAACTTCCTCTCTTAAATATTACTGAGCTTTTGATGGTTCAGCGTCAAGGCCATTCTCTAGGTTGTGGGACTTTCTGGCATTAGTGCCCCATGATGCTGTTTCAGGACAAATGTTTGGTAGCCAAACTATCAGTCTGGACACTGCATTACAAGAGTTAGGGAGCTGAATCTGTAGATTTGACTTCAGATACCTGCCTAGGGGAGTTACCTGTAAACCCATTAAACCCTTCCTGAGAAATCATTATTACCAATCACCAGAACACTTTAATTCCATGGAAGCAGTTTTGAAAAAGCTTAAAAACAAGATTTTTCTCAAAAAGCATCATCACTTTTACCTAAGAATAAGAAATCTTTGATTCAGATCCCGCAGAGTTTTATAACATAAAGTTCTGAAAGGATGATTTGACTTGGATTATTTTTTTCCTTCAAATCAAGTCAGCTTCCTCTGCATTAGAAAATACATCCCAAGGACTCTCTGTCTTTGAACTGACTAGTGTACCTGCCAGGAAAATTTAACGGCCAAATGTTTCCATAGATATGTGAAGAAATTGGCTTACTTTGTACAATGATTTCATATTGACTATTAAATTAAGTAGAACATATAAAAAAGAAAATTGCAAATTTTGAGAGAATGTATACGTTGTGTCTTCACAGACAGAAATAACTGAATTTTTTAAGCTCATGATAATAATATCACTAGTCTAAAGGAGACAACTATGGTAACAATCTATTTTGGCAAGAGGAAGTAAGTTAAGCTCATCTAAAAACTGTATCAGATCATTAAGAACTTATATTGTTAATAAGGGGCCAAAATAGCTCAGACTTATGCCATGAGAAACTATGCTTTGATGTGCTGTAAGAGTATTCCTGGTTACCTTTTTTCTTGAAATAATTTTAAATTCCTATGATGTACAAAGATCAGACATCTATTTTAAACTGATTTAATTTTAACTAATATAATTTTTATTGTTTCAAATACTGTTGATGGGTGGATTTATGTTAGTTTTCTTGCAAGAGTCCAGCACAATATTAAAAAAAAAAAAAAAAACTGTCAATAGCAGAGAAAAATAAATAAAATTGATTTATTCCTGACATAAAACTTAAATGTCTACTTTTTAAAAGGAAAATAGATATATAAATAGAAAAGATTATTTTGAAAATGAGTGCATTGCTAACATAGAAGAAATTGATGGTTAACCTTAAAAAAACAACAGCCTCACCTCCTGTCTGGTTCTGCCATTTCTTTTAAACCTTTAATCTTGTCATTCATTCTTATATACTCACCCTCACTATAAGGGAGCCATTAACACAAATACAAAACAAACACAAATGTAATAGTTACAACTACTGCCTGTATGGCACTGCTATAAATACTTAGCATGTATTTACTCATTTGACATTTATGACAACCCTATGAGACTGGTGTTATATTATCACTACTCTGTAAATTGAGGCAATTGAGGCACAATGGTTAAGTAATTTGCCCAAGTTCCAGAACTAGTGCATGCAGGAGCTACTCTGGCACCCTGATGGTCTGGTGCCAATGTCCTCATGGTCATACATGGTGGAGGTGAGGTCCCTGTTAGACTTTTGCTTTCTTATCCATTTATGCCAAGGAAGCTCACTTGCCCATTTTTGATAATGTTAAGTCACTGAACACGTGTACCTGGAAATCCCAGGCCTTTGCATTTATCCTCATAATCTCATTAGTGACTGATGATACTTACCTGGTTTTACTTCCTTAAAATTTGTCAGAACTTCTTTTATCCAAAGTTTGGGTATCTCTGAGTAGCAGCTTGAAGCAAGAAACCCTAGATCACGGGCTATTCCTTCTTTCCCAAAATGGCATCTTCAGTTAATAGGTATTCACTTTCCCTGATTAATATTTTAATCTTTTTTTAATAGGATGTTCTAAGAACCTTGTTTTATTTTCAATTATCAGAGATATATAAATACATATGTGTGTATGTATATACATACATACATATGTAAAATAGTATAAAATATGGAACTGCATCACAGAAGGAAGCCATAACATTTTTTGTTTCTGTTTTTTATGTTGAATCTATCCTAATGATTTGTTATTGTTTTTCAATATTTTCAGATATCATTACTTATTTTAGTATTTAACAGCTCAAAATACCACAAGGTAAATGGGAGAGACATTTGTTCTCTTGTTTCACTTATGTTGAATACTGTTTATAGAAAAGACAATATGCCCTGCACTATTGCTTTTTTTCCTTAGGAAATAATGTACTTAATCATAGGATATCAATGACTGGGTTTTTCTAAATTCCCAGGCAATGAAATTAGTAAATAAAAAGTTAAAAAAAAAAAAAAAAAAACTCTTCCAAAATAATGACAAGTGGAATGTACCTAAACAACTCAAATAAAAAGAAATTGTGCCAATGTCAATCTGTTATTTTAGCAAACTTAATAAGTAAATTGGAGCTCTGCAGAGTTAACATAATCAATGTTTTGCAATCAATAATGAAAACAGCCAAAAACACTGACTAAACCTTGCCATGGTCAATTTAGTCCCATCATCTTGACACAATCACATTGGTTTTCTAAAACAGTTTTCTTCCTGATGGATGCTCTGAGAACATAAAATAATCAATTTAAGGATCTGTGGTAACAATATACCACACTCTGCATTTGAATTTAAAATGTTTATGCAACTTCCACTAATTCATTGCTAGGAGGACTTACTTGGTGAAACATAATAAACTGGGGTTAATCAATATAATTAACACAATTTCCTTTTGATATACATGTTGAAGATATTTTAAACACCACTCGTATTGACACAAAAAATTTTGCTATACCTACACATTTTTTTTCTCAGAAATGCACGTTGTTTGAATGTGTGAGTTAGCCTTTTAAAATGAGGAAATTTGATGACTGAATGTCAGCTTAGATGAGGCTTTATATTTCTATTTGGATGTTTGGTACCTGGAGCAAACATAAAATTGTTGTTCCTAGGAATTTGTCTAAGAGCAGACAGATATGTACCATGAAGCAGGAAAATAATGGTCCTCTAAAATTAATCAAATATTGTCTTTTCTATAAACTGTATTCAACATAAGTAAAATAAGAGAACAAATGTCTATCCTACTTACCTTGCAGTATTTTAAGCTGTTAAATACTAAAATAAGGTACCTGAAAATATTTTTAAAAAAATAACAAATCATTAGAGTAGATTCAACATAAAAATCAGAAACTAAAAATGTTATGTAACAGTGCCATACAAGCATTAGCTGTAATTATTACATTTATGTTTCTTTTGTATTTGTATTAATGCCCCCCTTATGGTGAGGGTGGGTATATAAGAATGAGTGACAAGACTAAAGGTTTAAAAGAAATGGCAGAACCGGACAGAGGCTGTTTTTTTGTTTGTTTGTTTGTTGTTTTTAAGGTTAATCATCAATTTCTTCTATGCTAGCAATGTACTCATTTTAAAAATAATCCTTTTCTATTTATATATCTATTTTTCTTTTAAAAGGTACACATTTAAGTTTCATATTAGGAATAAATCAATTTTATTTTTCTCTGCTATTGACAGTTTTCATTCTTTTAAATCTTGTGCTGGACTCTTGCAGGAAAATTGTAACATAAATCCATCTATCAACAGTCTTTGAAACAATAAAAAATTATAGTTGGTTAAAATTAAATCAGTTTAAATTAGATGTCTGATATTTGTACGTCATAGAAATTTAAAATTATTGCAAGAACAAAGGAAGCCTGGAATACTCTTATAGCAAAGCATACCTAATGTAGATGACAAGTTGATGGGTGCAGCAAACCACCAAAGCATGTGTATACCTATGTAACAGACCTGCAAGTTCTGCACATGTATCTCAGAACTTAAAGCATAGTAAAAAAAATTTACAAATGTAACATTAAAAAATACTTAGAGCAGTTATTTTAATATTTTATCCAAATAGTTGCAATATTTAATTCAAACATATTGAAAAACTATAATTGAATAATATGGGAAACATATCATTTAAAATAATAAATATTGAAATATATGTAATTTTGGATTGATTTTTATTACTTGAAACTTTAGTTTCAAGAGTCTCGTCCTGTCGCCCAGGCTGGAGTGTAGTGGCCAATCTCGGCTCACTGCAACCTCCACATCCCGGTTCAAGCAATTCTCCTGCCTCAGCCATCCGAGTAGCTGGGACTACAGGCGCGTGCCACCAGGCCCAGCTAACTTATTTATTTATTTATGTATTGTATTTTTAGTAGAGATGGGGTTTCACCATTTTAGCCAGGATGGTCTCGATCCCCAGACCTCGTGATCTGCCTGCCTCGGCCTCCCAAAGTACTGGGATTATAGGTGTGAGCCACCGTGCCCAGTCACCATTTATAATTTTGAAAAAATTAGTGTGATGGTCATTTCGTACTTCCTAAATTCCCCTTAAGGAAAGAAAATTGAACTCTCAACAGCTGCTGCAAAGGCGGCTGCATAGAGCCCTTAGCTATCATCTGGGATCACAGAGCTGCCTAAATCAAGGTCAGGGTTTAATTTTGGGGCACCCCTCATATAAGACCTCTAGAGATTCAACTTCAAATGTTGTTTTATATTGTGGCTAATGTATCTTCTTATACAAGCTTCAAATTAAATTGTTGAATGTGGTTTGTTCTCATTTCTCTTCATATATTGTAAATATTTATTTAAAAATAGTAAAAATTGAGTCACCTTTTGACTAATAAAGGCAACTAAATAAATTTATTATAATTTTGACTAATTTATTCTAATTTGTAATTAGGTAAAAATTAGGAAAATTCAGACACTGGATCTGTATAGAGGATGTTCTGGGGCAGGTGAGGGAATCTGAAAAAAATGATTACATTTAGCTAACAGTTCTATTTACTTATTTTTATATCATTTTATTCAATTTATTTTCATCATAACAAATTTTTATACCCCATATAAATTTATTTCCTTCACTCAATTTTTAAGCCCTCTTTATCCAAAAGTAGAGTGTTACTTATCTACTTGTAGTAATGTCCACATCAAAAGTTACCTTGCAGTAGAACAAAATGACTATTTCTGGTATCATTATAACTTTCCAAAGGCCTTGTCAATGAGCATGGCATTTCAGAGTTAAGAAGAAATGATCAAACTACAAGAAAAAGCACATTATCTCATTTACTCAGGAGCAGGGATTATTTATCTTATTAACATAACTTATTGTTATGTTGCAGTTCTCAAAATCAGAGACATGAACATTTTGATAAGGGAGAAGCAACTAAGGAACTCTAAAGCACTCTGAGGCCAGGTGGATTTGCAGGTGGTACTAAGAGCTTTAAGTACAAAGAAGAAAGCAGCCTTAAAAAAGATAAGAGGTGGGATATGAGCAGATCATTCTGACTTGACCAAAAAATAAAAATAAAAAATCATAATTAAGCCAGGACACTAAAACAGTGCAAAAGTCTCACTCCTGAATTTATTTAGTACACTAAGTTGTACAGGCATGCTATAGCAGCAAGACTCCAAAAGTCTAGATTTAAAACAAATAAAAACAAAATCAGATCCAGACAGTTGTTGACAACCACAATATGCTTTACAATCATACAAGCTGATTAGCAGTTTCTAGTTAGCCATGGGAATTTCCTGTTCAGTTGAATTAATATATAAAAAGCCAAGAGACATAAAATAACATGACACAGTCTCTGTGCTTAGAGAGCAGATTTGGTGGGAGGAGTTTTGGGAAATAAAGTTAGCTATACATATAATCACCAGATTTTAAATATCCTTATCTTCCATGTTTATTTTGATAGTTCATAATGAGATACTGTCTCACACCAGTGAGAATGCTGATCATTAAAAAGTCTGGAAACAACAGATGCTGCAAATATGTGGAGAAATACGAATGCTTTTACATTGTTGATGATAGTGTAAATTAGTTTAACCATTGTGGAACACAGTGTGGCAATTCCTTAAGGATCTACAACCAGAAATACCATTTCACCCAGCAATCTAATTACTGGGTATATACCCAAAGGATTATAAATCATTCTACTATAAAGATACATGTACACATATGTTTATTGCAGCATGATTTATGATTGCAAGACTTGGAACCAACCCAATGCCCACCAATGATAGACTGGATAAAGAAAATGTGGCACATATACACATGGAATACTGTGCAGTCATAAAAAAGAATGAGTTCATGTCCTTTGCAGGGACATGGATGAAGGTAGAAACCATCATTCTCAGCAAACTAACACAGGAACAGAAAACCAAACACCACATTTTCTCACTTATAAGTGGGAGTTGAACAATGAGAACACATGGACACAGGGAGGGGAACATCACACATGAGGGCCTGTTGGTGAGTGAGGAGGAAAGGGAAGGAGGGCATTAGTACAATTACCTAAAGCATGTGGGGCTTAAAACCTAGATGACGAGTTGATGGGTGCAGCAAATCACCATGGTACATGTTTACCTATGTAACAAACCTGTACATTCTGCACATGTATCCCAGAACTTAAAGTAAAATTAAAAAAAAAAAAAATGAGTATGTAAGAGCTAAAAGAGGTAGAGTAGATGTGACTTGTTTATACTAAATTGACTATTTGGCCTGAAGGAATCAATATATATGCCAGTAGATAAGAGCAGAAGATTCTTGGGTTCAAAAATTGTTTTCAGGACTTATTAGCTTTGTTACCTTCGCTAAGCTATTTGATTTTCTGTACTTCCCTGTTCTCATCTGTACAATTGTATAATAATAATTTAGTAACTCTCTTATAGGGTATTGTGAGCATTAAACAAGTTAAATATATAAATCACTTAGAGCAATAAATAACTTAAAAGATACTAACAATAGCTATTTAGATGAAATATGCTGATTGATGCTCTTAGAGAACAGAGATGGTAGAAAACTGCAACAAATCAAAATAGAGAATGTAAGTGTCTAAATAAAGTGAGTCTGGTTTTGATTTACTTTATCATTCACTCTAACTATACCCAAGATGGAAGTTTGAAAACTTGGTGTGTTTAAGTTTTCTTACCCTACGCGCCATCTATACCCAGACTCTAAATAAACTCACTTCCCACTGCCCTTGCCTGTATGCATGTCATTACCATTAATTTTTGTTTACCCAGGCTCAAAAATTTACAATGGCCCTGATTCATCTTTCTTCTTCCTTCCTTTTTTCAAGATAGTTACCAAGATTTATTATTTCTGAAAACAAATAATCAGAACACCATTATTAATCACTCTTATATATTCACATTTCCAAATCTCAATCCAGGTCGTTATTGTAACATGCCTGGGTTAATGGTATACCTTCCAAACTGGTTTGCCCGCGAATCGGTCACAATTACTCATGAGATTTTACATACACATCAGTTTAGTGTATCACCCCTCTGCCTACACTTTTCAGTATAATCTACTTCTAATATCTCTTCCCTATACTTTTCTTCTATTTTACCAATTATGTCCCCTACGCTTTTGCTAACCCTGCTCTTGCCAGTGGGTTTCTTGTTCTTGCAATCACACGGTACCCATCTGCTTCTGGGCCCATGTTCATTTACTTGCCTGGAATGCATTATGAAATTCTTCAACCATGTAAGATATCCAAATTCTATCTATCCCTCTAGAGTCAGATCATCAACTAAATGTTTAAGGATAATTACGTATTTTGAATGAAGAATTCTTTTAAATTGGCTTCAGCAAAGATTACAGTCAGAGCCCTTCTTGACTGTGCAAGGCCTCAGCCTTCTGAGTTTGCAAAGAAATCACAGATAAAATTTTGTATTCTATTGTACACTATGTGTAAGTAGAATAACTTTGTAGAATGCGTGCTCCCCAAACAAATAATATTTTGGAAGTCTTTTATAATTGCATTGTTTCTGTTACTACATCTGCTATGGTTTCTGGCAAATAGTAGTAGATCTTCAATATGTATTTAATTGAACTGGGATTTGAGGCATTACTCAGAATTTAGTGGAAGTGAAGAAGAATTATAAAATCGCAATATTAGACATGATAAAAATAATTCACTTCCATAATTCATTATTTTTATACGATGGTATATTTGATTATTTACAATATACAACAAACAGGAGACAACTAAATTATGTGGACAACTTTATAATTTGCAAAATAGAGAATCCAATCCAAGACAAAAATATAAAAGTGTTGCTTTTGGAACTAAAAATTTGAAACTAATAATCATGTGGCACAATTTTAAAAGAAAATGATTAGCATTCACAAAGTTTAAAGAATGTGTTTGACATGAAAGCTTATAATTATAACATTTAACATAATTTCTCTGAAAACAGCAACAAAAAGAATAATAGAGATCCAAAATGGTTTCTGAATAATTTTCAAAGATAATTCCAAAAGAAAATATGTAATGGATGGCCAAATGGAGGGAGAAACAAGACTGAAATCTACGTAAGAAAAAAGATATACTTAGAATTAATATCTGCTTACATAATAGAATGAGACAATGACAATAAAAAATATAAAGTGACTTTGACACAGAGACATTCTTCTTGTTAATAGTGGAATGAAGAAAAGAAAATTAAGTCAGAGCCCTTGTGTCTTAAAAATTAACTACTTGGTTTACAATGTAAACAAGCAAGGCCACTATTCATTTGCAGAGAACTAAACAAAAGTCAAGAGAAACATGACAGTTTTGTTGACTTTTTCATCACTAAACTATAATCCAGTTGTAATTTTTAATTCAAAAGAGATAACTTTCTAATTGTGCTACTTTCTCAATCAATATTAAGTAAATCCAAATTTCCTACTTAATATTCAGTATTTATAAATATTCCGTGGTATCAGGTTAAGGAAGCAAAGAATCAGTCAGAAATTCACTGTTTATTTAAATAATATATATTTTTCTAGCTGTGGACACCCTATCCTCAAAGCCCATATTTTATTCACCTTTGCATATCTTGATTAAAATGAGTGTTAAATAAATGATTACATGAATTCATATTAAATTATGAAAGTAAATGTTGCCTCTTCTAGAAGGAAAAACATGTTAAGAGTAAATTTTTAAAATACAGCACTTTTATATGTGTTTTTCGGGGTAATATGTTTTCAAAACAATGATTGAAGGAAAAATAAACATCTGATATCATTTAATACTCAGAAAATATATTATTAAATCTTCCAATGGAAATTTAATTAAGTTCATTGAAATGGCAGATGTATTTAGACTTGTTTATTAATTAAAACTAGAGAATCATAAGTAATTCATGGCATACAAAATAAAAAAGAAAAATACAAATAAAAGGATAGTTAAGGGAAATAAAAGGTTTAATTTATTAGATAAGACTCTATTTATGTCTTGAGTACATTGCTCACTTTGATTTGTTCAGATTGACTCTATTCATTACACTGTTTCCCCAACAAAAGCCACCAGGCAGCTATACAAAGTAAGAAAGGAATGCTGAAGCCACCAAGCATAGCCCACGTCTAATTTGCTCGATTTCTCATTAAGTTTTCTCCTATTACTATCATTCATTTAAGAGTTATTCTGGCCTGGAATGGACTTTAGCTTCCGTTTCATTCTATCCAAATCATTTTGAATCTTTAAGCCCTAATTCAAGAACTAACTTTCCTGGCTATTGAAGGACAGGTGATTCCAAGTTATTGTCATCTCCCAAGTCAAAGTTGAGATCCTCATTTAGGATTTGACTTTAGAATATGTGACTAAAAAGCATATATAACAAGAAGCTAGTTGCCAAGTTGTCTGACCTGACTCCTGGCTCCATGGATATTACATTCCCACCAACATGTATGTATCACATATGGCCATCTCTAGTCCCCACCAGGGAGAGTAGGGCAATCTGTTCCTTATTATCTCAGCATTAAAATAATATAAAAATTTATTCAGTCTACTGAGAGAAGTAGGCTTGGCCACTTCTGCTACCCTACATGTGATAATAATAACCTTACATGAGATAATAATTATAAACCACAGGAATTTATCAGTTTTTAAGTAGTAACAGAATAATCAACTGTGGTTCCTTAGATATTTATAATAATCAACAGTGGTAGCTTAGATATTTACACATTTACCTAAGTTATCGAGAAGCTTCTGCATATATTAATCATATTGATGCTTATAACTCTTCTGTAAGAAACTTTATTTCATTAACTGCAAAATGTGCCTAGAGAACCCAAAGAATGTAACATTCATGAGGTATAAAATGGTACCAGAATTTAAGGTCACGTATTCCAATGATAAGAGTAGTGGTTTCTTCAATCCACTGTTACACCAAGTAGAACTACAAATATGAAAAGACCAAAAGTTCCATGTAGAACCAAGTCATTATCCGAGACAGGTTTGTGCATTTACTCATTAACTTACTCGTAATCCATTGAACTAATAACAGTTTATTTGGATGTCACTACGTGCTAAGTGTGAGAGAAAGCAGTAGATATTAGGAACTTGTAGTATAATGGCAGAAATAAAGAATAGTGAGAGAAACAAAAAATTGTACACAGTATATGAAAAATACAGTCCTGGCCGGGCGCGGTGGCTCACGCCTGTAATCCCAGCACTTTGGGAGGCCGAGGCAGGCCAATCACGAGGTCAGGAGATCGAGACCATCTTGGCTAATACGGTGAAACCCAGTCTCTACTAAACATGCAAAAAAAAAAACTAGCCGGGCGTGGTGGCGGCGCCTGTAGTCCCAGCTACTCAGGAGGCTGAGGCAGGAGAATGGCGGAACCCGGGAGGCGGAGCTTGCAGTGAGCCGAGATCGCGCCACTGCACTCCAGCCTGAGCAACAGAGCAAGACACTGTCTCAAAAAAAAAAAGAAAGAAAGAAAGAAAGAAAAATACAGTCCTGGGTGCAATACATTTTGCCTAGAAAATCAGGAAAGATGCCTCAGAGAAAGTACGTGGTGAAAATCTGATAATATATCTAAGGTATTGGGACTTTATTCTATAGAAAATAATGAACTCATTAGATTTTAATAATCTAAGTGCCACAATCAGATTGCATTAAAAAATAACTTTAGCTGCTCTGTGGATAATGGTTTGAGGATAAATGAAATCAGACCCAAGAGACCAGATGAGAGACATTTTCCCCTCTTGAGACAATGAGGATAGGAAGGACAGATATATATTCAGTTCAGAAGTTGAATTTTACACATATAGTGCAGGAAATCATCCTTGTGACATGTGAGTTTTTCTAGCACTGTGTGAATAAGACAATTATCCAACTCTACTATGTTCTAGTGAAGATACTATTGGCCATGTAGCTCACAACATAAGCTGAAATAATACCTTCCTTCAGGACCCCTTAGTCCCTTTGACAGTTGGAGTTCCTGTATATCCTGGTCCCAAGTATGGGACCCATGTATTGGGGAGAAGACGGTTCTGAAAAGAAGGAAAAATCTGCTTTTATGCCAGTGCCTCTTGGCAGTTCTTAACTGAGGAGAAATAGTAAACTTAAGTGTAAGGAGAAGGAGAGTTATTCTAGTCACCCCTGTTGGGATGTTGACTCCAGTCTGAATGTTGAGACCTAACTCAGTAAAGATAGAATACAATGGAATACAGAACTCGGCCTCATAAATCATTTTACAAAAGGGAGGAGAACATTCATAGAAATTGAAGGGAACTTATTGATATAGAAAGACCGCAGGAGATTAGAAAGATTCTGAAAATTGATCATCTATATGTAAAGTACTTAATAACATTTCCTTTTAACGAAGCATTAATTGTTCCATTTAGCCAAATGTTCTACATTTCTATCATAAAGCTACTTTTTCTTTTTATTTACTTGCAATTTAGTCAATAGTTTGGCTTTTGCCTGTTCTTATTTATAACCCTGCCTCCCTTTTCTAGCTGTGAGCAGATTTTCCCTTTTTATGGGATCTAGAAAGTCTCACTAGATGATTTCTTATATTTAATTATTTTGATTTGCAGCTCTGCTATTTGGTTTTTATATTCCTTCTTGTTTAGAGTCATGTCTGCTGTAGTTTGCTGCTTTATTAGCTGTTTATTATTAGGTAATAAAGGCTTCTGAATCAGAAATAAAAATTATAAATGAAATGGAAGAAATGCCTCTGCTAGTTTTTTCCTCAATGCTCCAGGTATTCCTCTAGGTATAGGTGAATTAGCGTGGCAAAATATTTTTAACAGGAATTACAACTTAAGATTGCTCCAGGTGGCCGGGCGCGGTGGCTCCAGCCTGTAATCCCAGCTCTTTGGGAGGCTGAGACGCGCGGATCACGAGGTCAGAAGTTTGAGACCATCCTGGCTAACACGGTGAAACCCCGTCTCTACTAAAAAATACAAAAAAACAGCCGGGCGAGGCGGCGGGCGCCCGTAGTCCCAGCTACTCGGGAGGCTGAGGCAGGAAAATGGCGTGAACTCGGGAGGCGGAGCTTGCAGTGAGCTGAGATCCGGCCACAGCACTCCAGCCTGGGCGACAGAGCGAGACTCCGTCTCAAAAAAAAAAAAAAAAAAAAAAAAAAAAAAAAAAAAAAAAAAAAAAAAAAAAGATTGCTCCAGGTGTTCTATTCTCTACTCTATGAGTAAACATTCTATTCAGGTGTTTACTCATATTTTGTGTTCAGTCTCCTTTCAATGCTTTTGAATTTGCTTGCATTATGACATTAGCAGACAGAAGAAGAAATTCTCTCCATGTCACCATTGTATCTTTAGCCTCTAGAACTGTGCTTAAAGCAGAGAAGGCACTGATTGAAAAATTCAGTTTGACCCATAGCAGTCTCTCCTTTTACTGTATCTCTGCTAAATGCTATCTGTACTAATTTATTTGCTTCTCTCTACATTACTTCCACATGTCTGTCATCACTTCAACCACCGGATGGATTTCCATTCCATTTATAAGCCTCCATTCCAGCTGTAGATCTCCGAAGTAACTCCCTGAGTAGAGTTGCTCTTCCCCACACACCCAGCATCTTGGATATTCTTCAAACTAATATTTAAGAAGGTTAATTACATGATTCCTTGTCTTTGTCATGCTTAAAATCCAGAATCTTTTGGTGGGGGGCGGGGGGCAACATAATTTATCACCCAAATTAGGACACTCTCGTTAAAGACAAATGCTAAATAGAAAAAAAAAAAAAAAAAAACACCACAGGACCAGCATAAACTGGGACTTCAGATGGCTCCATGGGTAAGCAAAGAGGCATATTTTAATCTGTGTCAAAATTGCCTAGCATAGTTTTGGGCATACAGCAGGTTCTTAAAAATGACTATGAAACAAAAATGTCTACAAATGTATATAAGTATTGAATAATACTCAGCAGAAATCATTAGAATTTGGTTATGAATACATGGACTTCAGGCATTGGTCCTATTTACTAATTATATTTATGAACTTTTGACAATTTATCTTTCATATGTCTCATTTTCTCATTTCTGATGTAGCAATTACACACTCTTATATAACTAATAAATTGATCTATTATTGAAAAAAGATATGTTATATGCATAGTAAAATAAGTAATATAAAAATATTAGGAGTCTTTGAATATCAAACTTAACAATTTTCTGAGTGTTGCTTGTTTTCTCTTGGCTATAGCATTCCCATAAAATAAGGGTGCTGTACATTCCAGGACTGAAATTCTATGATTAAAATCACTTGGCATTAAAGGAATCAATATATGTAAATATTTAGAGCAAGGAATAGCATGTTATTTAAGTGTATGCTTAATGATTAAGTATTAATGTTTATCTTATTTTCTTGCATTTTGATATGAACAGAGAGAATAAATTTACAAGAAACCTGAAGTGCAAAGTCACCTTTATAATATAGCTTATAAGAGTTTAAGGGTATAAGCTCTGCTTGTGAGTCATGTCTTTGAAACACTATATGTGTTATCTCAGGCAACATATTTTAGCACTCTGTGTCTCAGTTTACTCATCTGCAAAGAGAGGATGATGGTACTTACTTTATAAGGTAGCTTATGAATATTACATTAGCCATTAAAGTTGAAACTGTAAAAAGTGTCCAGACCAGTACTGGCACAAAGAAATGTAAATAATTATTTTCTGTTAGCTATTATTTGCATAAAGTTTAAACAAAAATTTCAGATATTTTCATAGTATTCTCCGAGTTCAGTCAAAATATTTCTGAAAATTTGAAAATGTCTATTACAATTGAAACTTGCTTGATACTCAAGGAGATAATAATTTGAAAAATCTAATTTCTATCAAGTAAATATATATTTTGAGGAATTTAAAGATTTTTTTTCTAGGATAAGATTGTCAGAAATATTCCATAGTTAAATAAGCAGTTGCAGTTTATTTTGTTACTTTTCATTTTAGAGTAACAAAGCTTTATGTGCAAACATAGTATTTTTTCTAAATTTAGGTTTAACCCTTAAATTGCTTTGTAAGCTTGTAGATATAGCTGTCTCCAAATAATTACATAAATACCATTAAAAGCATCTTCACATTTGATCATATTCTTCTTATCATTATTATCCACCCCGTCCTTTTCCTCCAAACATTAATGTTGATCATTTCAACATAATAAATAATTAGTTCATTGGTAGCATAAATTATTGGGTTTCTGTAGATTTTATGCAATTTTTAAAACTTAAAATTTTCTGTTGATTTTAGTTTTGTGGTATTGATGTATTTAAAGGTTTCTTTTTTTTATAGTTCTACCACATAATATGCATGATTAAAACAAAAAAGTGTGGTTTTATGCATAAAAAAACTGGTGCTTTATATAGAAGCTTTAAAATACATTTTTAATCTTCCAAGCACTGTCCATTTGTCTGTGGTTAATGCTAATCTCAGTTCCCAACATTTTAGTCATTATATACTGAAAAAAAATTTAAAAGTTCTGTTGCTTTTTCAATATTTATAAATCTTTCATCTGTCTAGTTACTGCATTTCTTGTAATACTACATATTTTATGGCACTGTGTTGAATTTTAAAAAGGTCTTATATTAACATTTCTTGTAATCTTCTGACTTGAAGCATTCACATCTTGATTTGAATGCTGGAAAGATACACATACCACACACCAGAGGTTTCTGTCATCATTAATCACAAAGAAATTAAAAGCCTAAATATTTGGACTCTGAGTTATAAGAATTTGCCTCTGTTATTGATGATAAAAATTGCTTTCAATGTCTATTGTAAAATATTGATTGTATGACAACATTAAACAGTTAGATATTACCTTCTATCTTTTAACTACCATGATGTATTTTATGACTATTTCATCACTAAAAGAAAATATTTTACTTGAGAAAATCTTATAAAACATATGGTATTGTGCTTGGTATATGGTAGGTGCTGAATATTTATTAACTGTTGACCATTCATTTTCAGTTTTAGTGTATTATATTGTTATTCAGGGCAGTAGTCTTATATGACCCAGGTTCCCTATATTGCAATTCATTCTGGACCCTAGATTTCCTCTTTCATGAAAAGGAAGGGTACCTATTGTTCACTTCTTATTTCACAATTTCAATTCATGCTATAGAGGGACAGAGTTTTTTAAATGAATAAACATTCTAATCATTAATAAAATTCTCTGAGAACTAAATTAGTTCTGACATTAATTGCTTTGCTGGCTGACTGCCTTTTCAGACTGTGCCAATGTGTGCTTGAGTCACTATCATTATGTTATTCATTTGTGAGGCCTCTTCATGAAGCATATGTCCTCTAAAGATTAATCATGAATTCAGAAAGGAGGCAACGTTTGTAAAGAGCTCCACAGTATGTAACCAGAAGTATATAAAAATATGTAATGTTAGATGCCAACTCCTTAACATTTTAATGAGGAAACAAATGGTTCATGTTATGCCTTTTGATGAAGTACATTATTTTTAAAAAATCAGAATTTCAATTTATTTAATGACAATATTCTATCAGTCTAAGCTGATAGAAGACACATTGCATTAACAAGTACCTAAAACAAAAATAAGAAATTAGTGGATTTTGTATTAAAATTTAAGATTTTATATTAAAACTTGATATTTTAATATTTTAATATAAAATCTATAGTCGATTTTTATATTTCCATTATTGGCAAACTTTTAAAATATTTTTAATAAATAGTAGATGGATTTATTTACATCTTGAAAATATTATGCATATTGATATGTACAGTCAACACACCACAAGTACACATGTGTATACCAAAAAAAAGCTGAATTGTCTGACCACTAGAGACTGGGGTTTTATAAATTTGAATTTGAAAGCCCCTTAACCACAGTTAAAATCCACTTAGCAAAAAGTATTTTGAAGTTAGATTTTATGTTTCTATGGTCTATGTACAATGATATATTACAAATTTCAGTAAAACCTGTGAACATACTTTCTTACAGTGCAAGTTCCCTAATCTCTAATAATTCTCTCTGTAAAAAAGCAGTATGTGAGCACTGAAAACTAAAGAACAGAAAGCTGAGTTCTTCATAGTTCTTTTGTTTTTCTATGAGACAGCATTTTTTCATTATTCTTCTCCAACTAAAGCATTCGAAGCATTACCATAACCTAATGAAAAATGTTCTCTACTGTGCTAAGAAACAAAGTGTCAGATCATACAGAAATAGATTTAATAATATCAAATAATTCCTAAAGATTTACTATGTGCCTAGCACCATACAAATCGTTTTGCAAGTATTAACTTGTTACTTCTAACAACTCTGGGTGTTATTCTCCTGTTACAAAGAAGCACAGAAAGGTTAAATATTAGAAGTATATTTCCAAAGCCTGTATACTTTTCCATGGATACCATGACAAAGGATTGTAACTTTAGCATGCTATCCACATGTTGCCTCTGCTATGTTTACTTTTCACTGAAGAATATTTAAGCAGATAATTTGGTTTAATTAATTCATGTGTACTCTATTTTATTTTGATTATAAACATAATCAGTCTTCTTTGTTCTAAAGCTATTTATACATGTGAATTTTCCCAGACTTGGTTTTAAAATCATTTCTTGGCCAATTATCTATTTTGCAATTGCATATGGCAGAGTGTCTTATAAATAATAACTAGTGAATACTCATCTGTTTAATTTCATTTTAACAATTGTCTATTACAACAAAGTAAACTAGATGTCCCATAGTGCCAACCACAATAGCACTTTGTAAACAATTACATCTGTTTTTGATTTTATGAGCACTTTCCAGGTAAAAGGAGAGAATCTGCCAGTGAGCACAGAATTGTATGATTGTGATATCTGGGATGATTCTGAAGTCCAAGTTTGACTGAGCCAAGCAATTACACTTGTTATTATATTTGCTTGGCTTCCTACCTCTAGCTTGGAATTTGGCCAAAGTAAAGGTATTTGAAAATTCTTCTGGTGAATTTATTAATATTGAATTATCAGAACAGATTTTTTTTTTAATGTATCACCTAAAAATCTTCCATTCTTTTTCAAAAATAGGTCAAAACAACTTAACAGTTTCATGTATTTAAAACCAAATTTAATCAAGTATGAACTATACAAATAGGTGGGTTGAACTTAGAGATAACATGGGTAATTAAATGTAGAAAATCCCATGTTGCCATCCAGGGGTTTGAGATATTTTGTTCAACTGGGATCTGTGTTCATGTATGACATTAGATTTAAGTTCTGTAAAATTTATTCTACAAAAACTAAGGTATGACTAATTGATCATATCCCTTGAGGCCTAGAACTACTTTTATATTTCTATTGGTTTTGACTTCTAGCACTTACACATAGTAAATACTCAAAATAGTATGTATTGATGTAAATTAAAAAATATTATTATACTGTAGGTACACCTTTACAATCTAGTACAGAGGCATATAGTGCAGTGTTTAAAAAAATATATGTAAACATATACTCACTAGAAAGTACACATAAACATTATAAAACTGAAATTATTGTTAGTATCCCATATTTAATATATCCTTATAGTTTTAAAATAAATGAAAAAAGATTAGGATTAATGTCAGTTTTTTCTCTTCTTTTAGTTCTAACTATTTATGTTGATACTTCACTGAAAATTTTCTTACGACATAAGCAATATTTTAATATACATTTTAAATGGATATTAATTCACGATTATGCTTGTTTTATTGTTGCTGTACTAAGGAAATCACCTAATTAGATTAGGTATGGTTTTAGTTTTCTATGGTATTACATTTCTCAAAAGTGCATATATCATTACCATTTTACAGCTGTTTTTTGTTTCTCCTTTTGCTCTCTCTATTTCTGTATGATTTCAGGTTAAGAATAAGCAGTTTATACATTAACAAACATTCTGGCAATGATAAACTGTCATATAAAGTGGTGCCTCTAATAAGATTCTCTCTTTCTAAGTTTTTCTTCAAAAATTTTATGTCTGCTTAGCATGAAAAAGCACTCCAGACTGTCTCTCTTGATTAAGTGCCAATGAATCTCTATAGATCAGTTTACACACAAATGCTAAATGATTTTTTTTAATGAGCCAATGTTTAGAAAACCTTATCTTTGCATTTCTGTTTCCCTGTACTATAATGATAGAGTATGAGGAAAAAACCTTGGACCGATGTTCTGAAATTCTGAACTAGAATAATTTTCCTAGCTATGTCATTTATTATAGTGACCTGTATTTTCTAGTGTATTAACTGTAAAAAATAATAAATTAGTGTAAATCATAACAGAATGGCTGTAGGCTTTTTGCAGAAGATTCCACTTCCTAGGAATATGGTCCCCTCCTTCCCTAGTTATCTCTCTTAAAAGCCTTCCAACGTTCATTAAGCCTGGATGATTTATATGAAAGCGGGCATAGACTGAATTAGATGACCCTTTAGGGTTCCTTGGGGATTCATAATTCTATATTATTCTAAGTTGACTTTGCATTTATTCCAGAATTGATCATGTGGAACACATGGATAGTTTTCCTTAGAAACAGATCCAGGGATAGCTTCTGATTGAAGTTTATATTTTCAACATACAGACCGCATGCCTGCTGCTCTGCCAATGGTCAAGCAATTAATCAACTATAATAATTGTGCCCCTGTCTACTTAGCAGTAAATATGTTAAATCAATAATTTTGACAGTGAGTTATATACACCATGATGATTGCAAAACTAACAAAATGTTACTTTAAAAATAGCCTATTATTCAAAATCCCTTAAATTCTTTTGGATTTTGTTAGTGGATCATAGCTGTTGATCTCTGGTTATCTGACAGATAACTCTCAAGTGAGTTGTAAGACAATACAAGATACTGTAAGATACTTGGTTTCTCTCACAGAGGATATTTCTTAAAACTAAAATATTATGGAATGGGTTGTGATATGTCATTTCACAAAGCCAATAACTGTATTCTTGCTTTACTTTGAGCCAACTTAAGTTGTCTAAGTTTCAGGAATTAAGTATTTAACCTATTTATTTCTAATATTACAAACCCTGTAATCACAGAATTTTGAGATTCTCTGTAACTAGGCTTAATCACATTTGATTACAATCAAAGGTTACAGTAGAAAAACAATACTTTTTAAATAGCTATCACTTCTTTAAAACCAGTATATAATTTCCTTTGTCTATTTTCTCTTGGGTTCTTTCTAAGTCTGCCATTATCTTTACATATAAATCCTCAGTATTTATATAATCATAATATAGAAATATGAATATTATTGACTAATAAATTAATGAATAGTAAACATTGACAGTAGTCTACTTCAATAACCCTTAGGCCCAATAATTAATACATATTTGCCTTTGGATTCCTTGTATAAAATTCAATCCATCTAACGTGCTTTATTTTGGAGGAATTTACTGATAGCATCCTCAATTGAGTATATGACATGCTTCATTTGGTGGTTAGCAATCTTGGGGCTCAGAACTAATTTTCTCTAATAATCGAGAGGATTTTCTAAGTGAAATGATTATAGAAAACTAGGAAATGTTATCTGGATTTCTGCTAAAGCCTAGTAATCAGGACATTGAGTGGGTGTTAGGTTTGGAAAGGGGAAAGATTCACACAAAGGTGATTTTTTTCACCACCTCAGTTTGGATCAATGAACAGTTAATCAGTGTCTCTTGGTTGCCTATTGAGCAAAAACATAAACAAATACATAGTCCAATGCCACACACTGCCTATGGAAACTTCTCCTAACATCCTTAGATTTCTTTCAGTTGGAGAATTATCCTCAATGTAGTCTTAAACTGAAACTTCTGCTGTTTTTCAAATTTTGGCCTCCTAATAGCTTAGAGAAAACCCAGTCTTCTGCCATGGACTACTAAATGCATTGCTTTTCTTAGTCCTAAAGGGTTCTCTAACATTTCCCTGTTCTTCTCTTCCTTCCTACAGGCCAATTCAGCAAATGTTTAGCAATTTAACCTGCTTCTTAAGCTGGACACTTATTTCTTTTTTTCTTTTTTTTTTTTTTTGAAACGGAGTATCACTCTGTCGCCCAGGCTGGAGTGCAGTGGCACGATCTCGGCTCACTGCAAGCTCCACCGCCTCCTGGGTTCATGCCATTCTCCTGCCTCAGCCTCCCTAGAAGCTGGGACTACAGGCGCCCGCCACCATGCCTGGCTAATTTTTTTGTATTTTTAGTAGAGACGGGGTTTCACCATGTTCACCAGGATGGTCTCTATCTCCTGACCTTGTAATCTGCCCGCCTTGGCCTCCCAAAGTGCTGCGATGACAGGCGTGAGCCACCGCGTCTGGACACTTATTTCTAACACAGTAGAGGCAGTATTTTCTTTCCTTGGTCTCAACCCTTTCTTTCCTTTTTTGGGGACACTTTGTGGCCCAAATACTTGTTTTTTCTTTCATATTCCAAAGTCAGTAAGCTCTGAGTCTGGCACAAGCATCTACTGTTCAAACAAATACTTATTCCCTTCACATTTTTGTTTGAAAATCATATCTAGTGTATACCTCTTATTAGAATAGCATTTAACTCGGACCAGGCCTTGCCTTGTCCTGCCTGGCTCTCTTTCCCTTCTTCAGAGCCCTAATTCCATAAATGTCCTTGAAGATGTGTTGTATTTCTTACCTTTGATATCTTTGCAACTCATTTACTCTTTGGAGAGTTTTGTGGCCCTTAATCCTGGGGACAAGTACCTTGAAACTTCCTTGGTCCTAAGTACCCAGTGAAATTTGGGGTACTTAATCTAACACTGCCTTGGACACATGGTGGGGAACATCACACACTGGGGCCTGTCTTGAGGTGGTGGGATGGGGGAAGGATAGCATTAGGAGAAATAACTCATGTAAAGGATGAGTTAATGAGTGCAGCAATCCAACACGGCACATGTATACATATATTAACAAGCCTGCACATTGTGCACATGTACCCTAGAACTTAAAGTATAATAATAATGAAAAAGTAAATCTTTACTAGAGCATCCACAGGAATCATTCATCTTATAATTTAAAGTAACAAATGTTATACTACTCACCAATGCTTAATGCCAGTATGGATACCATCCTTTTCCTATATCATATGTTAACCTCAGCCATAACTATGTAAGAAAAACCTAAGTAGTTCAATGTCAAGCCATACCAGCCTACACCTAAGGCCAACCAAGCCAGTTAAAGCTCTGCAGTAGGCCCTTCATTGCAACTTGCAAGCCCATGATTGTGTTTTCTGACATGCATGACCAGCATTTTTGCTAAAACTTGCAACAGACACTTTTTTTTTTTTTTTGCTCTTATGCCCTTTGCTGAGGTGCAGTCTTTGTAGAACCCCATAACTTTGCTGAATCAACATAATCGGACTTTCTTTAGCAGGCTTGTACACAGCCAGTATTGTGTGAAGGCATTCATGGTCTGACTAGAATTAGAGGCAATCACTTTTGCTTAAAGTAGGTAAGGCCGTCATGCTACTCCCTTAAGATGTGGCTGGGTAGCCCATCTATAAACAGGAGCAACATAAACTGATGTGTCCCAACATGCTAAACATCCTGTGTGATTTTCACTCAAGGTCTAAAGACACATTAAAAAGTCAATTGAAGAACATCCAATTGCTCAATTTAGCCCCTGCCAACTGCCAAGATAAAAATTAATTTTTCCCCATATTAAAACTTAAGGCCCAAAGCCATGGACACTGAGTACATAAAAAGCCTCTGCAAAATTGTAATCTATGTCTGTGTCATGAATAAGACAATACATGTTAGAATTTTAGAAAGCACACAACAGCACTTCCCTTACCTATTAAAGTCTGAAATAAAATAAGTCATAGATAAGTAGTGATTTCTGGCTTAGAAATATGAGAGATCAAAATATCACCTTATTATTAATGAAGCTAACACTAGAATGTAGCTTGCATCTGAGGGCAAATGAGTCACTAAATATCTTTCCAGGTAATCAGACTTTCCTGGTTATTGGTACTAGATGGGGGCAGGCTTCCCTTTTCAGAAACAGAGCCTGCCTCTTCAAAACTATGAAGAAGTGGAGAGTAATTTAATTCCTGGGGGGTTACCAGAGAGAAGAAGGAAGGAAAAGGAAGGAGTGTTCTATTTCTGAAATTACAAATCAGATAAATAATTTCCTCTTCCCTAGTGAGAAGTGAGAGAGAAGCTTGAGCTAAGGAAGACTTTAAAAGAACTCCTTTCACATGAAAGAAGCCATTGATGTTGGGAATATAGAATTCTTCAGCACCTCCAATGTTTCCCAGTTTTTAATACTCTTGACCTGATATCCTCAGCCACGATTTTGTTTAACCATAGAGTTTAAGTGTTTTACTCCATGAAGGGGAGACAGCAGGGAAGTATTACCCTCATTTCATAGAACTTTGCACATACTTTTTGATAAATAAAATTTTATTGGAACATGGTTATACCGATTTATTATATTTACATATTGTCCATAGCTTTTCACACAATAGGGGTTATTGGGGACCGCGCTGGGGGTGGTGGAGAATGAACAGACACAAGAGACAAGGACAAACAGAGAACATGGCGGCCGCGCCTAGAGCCTCCGCCTCACTTTATTTATACTCCATAAACCCCACGTCAGCAAAAATAACACAATGCAAAACAAACTTTCTGCACCCAGATGTAACCTTCTGCTGAGTTCCTTGTCTCTAAGCTCTTTCTTATTTTTCTGCCTTCTTGGTGCCTACTAGAGTTCATTAAAAGTTCAACTAGAGATACTGTGCTTGACTACTGGAGTTCATTAAAAGTGTAACTAGCTAGAGATACTGTCCTTGAGCCTTATCTATTCTTAGCATATTGTTTTCAATGGCCCCTGCAGGGGTAGAGCTTAATATTTGTGTTAGAGCCCCATAACCCACAAAGCCTGAAATATTTACTATCTGGCCCTTTACAGAAAAAAAAAATGTGTCATTCTCCATTCTAGAAACAGGAAACATAACTTGATCATATTCAGGTCACCTCTAGTGGCCAACAGAGTAAATCTTGATAAATTTGTTGATAGAATAGTTCAGTGATCCCACTCGTTGTTTAATAAAGGAGGTCAGTGGACACTGCCACTGCTATGGCTTTTCTTTCTAGTTTGGAACCCATGAAAACACTTTATTTGAGGAAGTAGCAAGAAGTTCATTGAGGAGGTAACATAGAAAAAATATACTTAGTGATCTGCAGGTAAAAAAGTTGTTAGCTACTGTTTGCAACACTTTTTGTAAGATGTTAGCTCCACCAGATGCAAATTGTAAGCAAAAATAATTTTTCTTAAATATTTGTGCTAAAATACAATTTCTGTGTTGTCATATCAATAATAAGACAATGATAGCAATATCAACAACCATAATACAATAATAGTTCTACATTACACTGATAAAACATTTGTTATGTATCATACAACATTTAAGCTATTTACTGTATTTATTAATTCCTTGTTCAAAAATCTATGAGATAGAAGCTACTATGCCCATTAAACTGATGAGTAAACTGAGGCACATAAAACTTAAGTACTTTTGTCATATTGATAAAAATGGCAGAGCCATATTTGAAAAAATAAGCTATCTTCTTAAAAAGTAAATCTCCAGCTAACTTACACATATATAGGCAAAGTATTTTGAAAGGAATCATATATGGTGGCCAATACTATTTAAGAATAAACTGATACATGGATAATGGACATTTGAGCCTCCAGTATCCACTCCCCACTGGCTGCATAAGCCAAAATATTGACCCTATTCCACTTGTAACTGAGTGGATCAGGAATGGACAGACAGGCTGTTACCTTAGACCAATGAAGCAGAAAAAGCAGCTTGCTAGTACTTTCTAAGAAAAAAGTATATATTTTTGTTTTATTGAATTAGAGCTAGAAAATATAATTCTGATTGTTTGTTTCCAGCAGCCCCTGATTGAGTTAAACCTTAGGATAGATGTTGTGCTATGGAAAGAGACTTGGTAACATTAGAATAGGGCTGAGTTAACCAAACCTGAGCTCACCTGACTTCCGTTGTCCTTCCTGTAGGTGAATTAACTTACTTTTAACATGATGTTTGGGTTTCTTTTTTGGCATTAATAGCTGACAGTGTCCTAATAAAAATTTAAATCAGACTTAAATCCTTAAATGTAAAGAACAGATATTACGCACTTTGTCTAACTTTTATTTGTGATTATATATATGTGATTGTATATATATACACACACACATGAGAGATATATATATACAAACGTGATTATACACAATCATATATATCATATATATGATTTTTTGGCTGTTTGCATTCTGAATAAAGAGAAAGCAGTGAGTTTTCAATGGCTTTTTATAATAATGACAAAAATAAGCAGTACATTAAATACATTCAGAACCAAAATAAGTCATATTTAAGGAAAACTGTTCACCTGAAATATTAGACTTTTTCAAAAATTGTAATTGTAAAAAGAGTAAAGAATCATAGACATCAAGGTTATTTGTGAAAATGTGGTATACTCTGACTTTAATTTGAATCAATACCTGAAAAAATGTCTTGGAAAACTCTGGTGACAATAATCAGTGTAAGTACAACGCAACTTGAATGAACACATATATTTTTTTTAACCTGATGTCCAGCAAATTAAAATGTATGTTATAGCTTATAGTTGAGAATTTATGCAACAGCAGTAGAATAAGTGCCAGCCAAATTAGCAAGTTGATTGTGCAAGTGACAAACCTCATTTTAGCTAAACTGCGTTTGACAAATTACATGACATTCTGCCTGGTAAATTTGAGATTTATAATGTTTACTGCTATCCACAATAATGAAACAGCAGAGAATTTCAATATCTGGCATTTAATCTGCATGTTTTAGTTTTCTTCTTACTAATCAATGTTTAATTCTGGAATATATTTTATGTTTTGTTACCCCTTTGGCTGCAAACTTTGATGTAGTCCTATCAACATTAGCTAAACTGTAGCATCGCATAAAGATTAACTTTTTCTTCACTCTTCCCATTTTTAAGGATGAGAATTACTGTGCGGAAAATATATTTTAAAGTTTACAAGAATCTCCACAATTAAATTGTTTGCAAATTGAGATAAAATTTGGTAGCATCTTTTAAATCGTATTACTATCTATTGGTATGATTGATACATGGTAATAGAGTTGTTTAATGACAGATTTAAAGATAAAGAAGTGATAGTAAATATCAATTCTGGTGGTATACTTATGAAAGGTTCACACCCATAAGAAATAAAATTTCCAGCTTCCATGTATAAGATAACAGACTTTTAAAAATCTCCAATGAGTATTATATGGGTTACTAGTGGTATTTAGTAGACCACCACAACTGGAGAAAATGAATGAAATAACATTTTTATATAGGGTTAGAACAACTACTGCTCGCTTGCAAAAGCTTGCCCGTGATTTCTGCATGTGTGTATGTGAGGCATGGCAATGGACTCATGAGACTGATTTTCACACCAATCTGAATGCTCATTTGGAATGCTGCATTTCAAACTCCCACTTTGGTGACAACAGACTTGCTCTATTTTTATTGTTGTTGCTCCAGTATTTTCAGAACTCTCCGAGGCTCTCAACAGTCAATTCATTCACTTTGTGCAAAGTAAGAAAATAAAAAAAATAAACTTCATTGTATTATGCCAAGGAGATTTGGGTGTTTTTTGCTACTCCAGTTTAACCTAGCCTATCCTGATAAATTCAGCATCTACAGAAATAATTCAGTATCTAATAACATGTCAGTACAGCTGCTTAAAAGTGTTGAGAAGTAGTTTAATCTTCTGGCTTAAAATGCTTTAACTTATCTCTAAATATAGGAATAGTACTGTAGACTGAGGCAAGGTTAAACTTCAGGAACAAAAAAAGTGGCCTCATATTTAGAGAGAAAAGGATTTAAAACAAAGAGCCAAGCATTTATACAGTTCAGGGAATGATGCATTGCCCGGTGTGACAGACAAGAGTAAATTGTCCAGTGCAGTTGGCATTTACAGTAAGAGATTGGTGGGAGTTGGTAATAATGGCAGTAATGTAAAGTAAATGGCAAAATTAGAAAGTGACATTCTTTGAAAGGTCTTGAATATTCTGCTAAATAGTTTGAATTTTATGGAGCAGGCAATATCGTGGAGTAGTAAGGTGACGTAATCAAAATTGTTAAGGGGAAAGTAATTCTGCAAGTGAGAAGAATCCTGAGACGAGGACTAGGTCTTGAGGTCAGTTAACAGGTTTTTGTTGTAGTGCAGACAACAGCTAATGAGAGCCATAATGTTATTAGAAAGACATAAAGAACTGTAATGCTAATCTCTTGATAATTAATTCAAAGCACTTTCTACTATACCATGTTACCTAAAGATTAACTTTCACTACATTTTTTACTATATTGATGATTTTGATAGTATAAGAAAAATGTTAAACATTGTGATTTTACTACAATATATGACATTGAATAAACTTCTGGGAATGCCTTATCTTGACAATTACATTACTATCTAACAAGGTTGCCTTCAACTAGTTTACATATAAAGGGGATAAACTGTATATTCTTTTATTATTCTAAAACCTTGAAAAATGAAATAGACTATTTCAATGAAATTACCTTGATACCTTTCTGTCCTTATAAATTCATAAGAAAATTATTTTTAAATTAAGATAAAATCAATTACTATTATTATACTACAGAATTATTTTTAAATGATAGAGTTAAACAAATAAAATATATATATTCTCAAAGCCATAGTTTACCCATATTAAACTGGGATTGTAATGGTGCCTGCATCATAAGATTATTATGGATATTAAATAAAATAATATTGATAAAGCACTTGACTTATCTGACACAGTGTAGACTATATAAATATTAGTATTTTTAATATTTTTACTATATCAGTCATCAAATAGAAGTAACAGACAAAAATAGAAGTTAAAAAAAAGAAGTGACAAACGGGCCATTTAATGTGACAAAATTATGACAAATACTGACAATAACGTGTTTTCTTTGCAGAGCTTTTAAATATAGAAATAATTTTAAAATTTAAAAACATTTAAACATTAAAATTGTCTAAATTATCTTCTCCATCCATTCACCTGATTTTAGTAAGCATCTCTTATGTACATTATTCAAGTTTCTGAGCAGAAAGACACAGAAACAGTTCTAGCCCTTAAAATTTTACATTCAAATGGGGGAAAAGCCTTTTTTAAAAGTAAATATTATTGAAAACATAATATATTAATAAAATTGCATGTAAAAGTACTAAGAATACAGCTAATCAGACCACTTAAATACCTTTTTTAATAGATGGTAGAGTTTTACAGAGAAATTCAGTATCTGTGCTGAATCTTGACGTAAAACTCAGTATATTAAGGACACAAGGGTGGAAAACTTTCTACAGAAGTAGAAGGGATGCACACCGTCACATAAGAGCAAGTTCATAATAATGGTACAGAGTACTTTTGCTGGAAGTGAGATGAATGGTAATGACAGGAATAAAAATCAGAGGTCTGTTTTATAGATAACGAAACTGAGATGGAAAGACTATGGATTGTTTGACCCATTCAGACAACAAGTATGAAGGCACTGATTTCAGCACAAATATTTTCTGAAATATTTCTGATGTTCTACATTGCTTTAATTTTTAAAGATTTTTTTTTCAAGCCACATATTTTTAAACACGAAGCACATGTTTCCTTTTTAAGCAATATCTCAGTAGAGTAGTGTTTCTCAGTTGGCTCATTGGCTCCTATTTATCTTGTATCATTTCCAAAACACTTATGAATAATACCTGGTTTGCCATCATTTCTAGTGAAAAGTACGGATGAATTATAGGCAGAGGATTGGAGATACATCTCCTTTGACGCAACAGTAATGAATAAAAGGGTGGCCTTGGGTCGGGAGGCGATCAGCAATGGGCCATGTGGAAAGAAAAGGAAGCATACTTCCAGTCCCATTTATGTATCAGACATCAGACAACATGAGGCAGAGAGCCAATTATTTACTGACCGCAGCACGAAACATGAGTTTGAAGTGAGTATATCAAAATCTGTCTTCCAATTATAAAATTCTATAAAGTTAAGACTTCCAAAATAAATAACACTACAAGGTGATAAGGAGGGGGTTTTAAATAAAATATGAGTTATGTCCCTATGCTCAAGTAGCTTATTCTCCAACAGGTTAAACAGTACATATGTATTGGTATTAGCAAAATAAAGGATGCAAGTGCAGCATTAAATGCATAGGAGGTGGAAAGAGAAGAAAACATTATTTTTCATTAGGGAATCACAAACAAATGATGTGTAGAACCCTTGAAGGGAAAGCATAATTTGCATTGAAAAAACTGTGGGGGCTGGTGTGAGGGCCTTGGTGAGTCATTGGTTGGGGCCTCTCTTGAAATTTGATCAGAAAATGACAGGGAAGAGAATCTTCTTTCTTTTTGTCATATTAGAGAATCATATTCGTACATGCCAGTAAATGAATTCCTCTGTATTTTATAATAGTAAAATATGGCTACTTGGTAGATGTAACATGTGCATTTTATAAAACTATAACTTCCCTAAACCACATCAAGTTGATGAGAAACTGAATGGTGTCATTTGCACAGTCTCATGTAAGATGTTTGGACTAAATATTAACTTTTAGCTTGAGGTATACTTTTTATTGACAAATCAGAAAATTTATACAAGTGTTAGAAAATATGCTTGTGTGTTCCCTTATGACATATTTGTGTATCTTTGAGGAAAGAAATTATTTTAAACTGACATTGGCTTGTATCACTTTGGCAATAATAACGAATATAGAGCCAAATGACTAACATAATTGGCCCTTCTGAGATGAAAAGAGCAGTGGGGAACCAGAGAAATTCAAAATGATCAACTTTCTTCAATTAATACAGAATTTTTGAAAAAGAAAAAAAAATTCTATATTTTTTTCACTCTGCAACAGAGTTAACTGTATGACCTTGGATATACCCGGATATCTTCTGGGGAGAGTTTGTACTATTTTATCATTCTCAAAGTGCTTTTTCTGTGCTGTCTAAATCTAGAAGCAAATAAATAGGTACCTTATTTCAGACAATAACATTAATTCATCACATCTTTTTATGTTATATTCACATGTTGATGTAGCAGACCTTCATGGAGCATCTGAAATGTGAATCATACTACAGAAGCATGCAATATAAAGACAGACATGCGAGTAGTTAGCTACAAGCAAAGGCAGCAGGGACAGGAGGGCAGCATGCATGGATGGCAGTGAGGAGGAATTAACTATTGGTGTCCGGGATTGCTAATTAAAAGTTCCCTGGGCTGAATGGCCTAATGCTTTTCTTTTAAAAAAATAAAAAGTCAGAACAAGCCTGGGAACAGTAGCTTACACCTGTAATCCTAGCCCTTTGAAAAGCCAAGGCAGGAAGATTGCTTGAGGCCAGTCGTTTCAGACCAGCCTAGACAACATAGCAAGACCCTGTTTCTACAAACATTATTTCAAAAAAATAACTGGGCATGCTGGCATGTACCTGTAGTCTTAGCTACTTGGGAGGCTGAGATGGGAAGATAGCTTGAGCCCAGGAGTTCGAGGTTACAGTGAGCTATGAAGGAGCCACTGCACTCCAGTCTCTAGGCAACAGAGGCCTTGTCTCATATAAAAAAAAAAAAAAAAAAAAAAAAATCAGAACAGTAATGTTTTAATATAACAATCACACAAATTAAACAATGCTTTTTATTCCTTTTTCCCATTTCAAAAAAGAGGAAGTTAAGGCTTTGGGTGTTTAAGTGGTTTGTTTAATACAGCGGGATTGGTAAGTGGCGGAGTTGGGCTGAGAACACAATCATGATGATGTTTGCCTGATATTAAGTGTTTACTATGTGCCGGGAACTGTGTTAAGTACTTGGGTTTTTTTTTTTTTTTTTTTTATGAAGGTTTTTCTTTTTTTTTTTTTTATTATACTTTAAGTTCTAGGGTACATGTGCATAACGTTTATATCATGTATAACTCCCCAATGCAATCCCTCCCTCCTCCCCCTCCCCTGATAGGCCCCAGTGTGTGATGTTCCCCTTCCCGAGTCCAAGTGATCTATTGTTCAGTTCCCACCTATGAGTGAGAACATGCGGTGTTTGGTTTTCTCTTCTTGTGATAGTTTGCTAAGAATGATGGTTTCCAGCTGCATCCATGTCCCTACAAAGGACGCAAACTCATCCTTTTTGATGGCTGCATAGTATTCCATGGTGTATAGAAATAGGAACACTTTTACACTGTTGGTGGGATTGTAAACTAGTTCAACCATTATGGAAAACAGTATGGCGATTCCTCAAGGATCTAGAACTAGATGTACCATATGACCCAGCCATCCCACTACTGGGTATATACCCAAAGGATTATAAATTACTCTACTACAAAGACACATGCACACGTATGTTTATTGCCGCACTATTCACAATAGCAAAGACTTGGAATCAACCCAAATGTCCATCTGTGACAGACTGGATTAAGAAAATGTGGCACATATACACCTTGGGTTTTTTTTTGTTTGTTCGTTTTTGTTTTTGTTTTTTGTTTGTTTGTTTTTTGAGACAGAGTCTTGCTCTGTAGCCCAGGCTGGAGTGCAGTGGCGTGATCTCAGCTCATTGCGAGTTCCACCTCTCGGGTTCACGCCATTCTCTTGCCTCAGCCCCCGAAGTAGCTGGGACTACAGGCGCCCGCCACCTCGTCCGGCAAAGTTTTTGTAGTTTAGTAGAGACCAGGTTTCACCGTGTTAGCCAGGATGGTCTCGATCTCCTGACCTAGTGATCCACCCGCCTCGGCCTCCCAAAGTGCTGGGATTACAGGCCTCAGCCACCGTGCCCGGCCAGTACTTGGTATTTTTTATTCTCATTTAATATTCAGAGCAAATTATGAAGTAGAAACTATTTGTGGAGTATAATGTGGGCAGAAATACAGTACATGATACCACATGAGAAAACTCGTCAAATTAAGGAGAGACATTGGGAAAGAGTTATAAGAACTTGTGAACACAAAAGTATCTTCAGTAATTCAAACTTGATAGTATTCTGCTGACTTAATTATAACATAAAATAAAACAGAAAGATATTTGTAAATTTATGTTTTCTCACCTATATTTCCTGTTAGCCATTACCTCATGGCCAAGAGACCCAGGAGAAACAGCTCAGCATCAAAGAAAAAATGTGGCTGTCCATTTTCCTGAACGATGTGTTTCATCTCCTTTACAGTAGCCAAAAAGAACATAAGTGAAAAGTACAACTGAGACAACACAAATGCTATATCATTTGGTAGTAGAGGAAAACTGAAGTTTCAGTAAATTACCCAAAGCCTCTCAGGTTAGCCAATTGAACCTAGGTTTTCTGACTACAGAGATTGTTTAACAAGTATACTGTATTGTTCATCTTGAGGACTTATCATGCTACATCTTAACGAAGATCTTCTTCTGATGCAGGTTTGTGAAATAGTCTACTATACATGAAAAGTTACCATGTCAAATCAATTCTGATGAACTGGTAATTCACCATGGCCATGAATATTAATATCAGGAAGTGAAAAGTTATGATCTGTGGTGCCTGTCATCTCGAGTATGCAAATTTATAATTAATAAGCTTCTAGGATGCCAAAAGGACTTAAGAGATGTTTTTAAAGTGTTCTTTCATATTCATTCTATAATTCTAAGCAATAATCTTTATGAACAAAGAAAAATAAATAAAGGTTGAGTGTATACTAGTAGAAAATATATGTGCTGTTTGCTAGTCACCCTGTTTCTAAAACAGGGAAGTAACCCCATGGTATCACATATGTATAATTTCATTATACTTTAGTAATAGGAAAACATCATTGAAGATTTATGCTAGCCTTAGTTGAACAAATTATAAGTTTACATATAAAAGTCACTGAAACATCAGTGTCTGTTAATGAACAAAAATAAGTTTATTATAGCTAACTACAGTGGATAAAAACACACATTGACAGAATGTGAGCAGTGTCACAGAGGAGAAAGTTAGAAATAAGATATTTACTGGGCTCTGGAGGGAAGATTCAAATGATCAAAGAAGAGGGCCTTTTAGGTTGGGGAACTAAAAATGGACAAAAATGGGGATATAAGAATTTATAAGTAATGAGCATAATTAAGGTTTAAAAGCAACTGTTGATAAGTAAACTCATTTTGACCAGTTGAGCAAATAATTACTTCTTGATAAGACTATCTTGAAACAAAAGGTGAAGTTATTTATTGGTTTAGTGTTATTTTTGCAGCACAAAATTTTTGTGAAACCAATAACTAAGTCATGTTACCTTAGGTGATCTACAGTCTTATCTAAAATTATGTTGACAACAGATGACACTATGAGAGACCCATTCTGGCTGGTGATCCACAAGTCCCAAAGTAGGAGTCCCAGAGATCCTCTTTCCTTCTAGCTGTGCCCATTTGCAGCACTGATTACATAACTAATAGCTTCTATCATTGTAACACCTATCAAAAGGTAATGGAAACACATTTTTAATTTGGAAATAGACACACAGTCTTTTATGTACTCTTTTTGTTGAAGTTTAACTTACATAATTGTATTTATCATTTGCTAATATTTACTTTGTAAGTGACATTTAGATTTCCATGTTGTTGCTGTAATCATAAACTCCACAAAGGTCATATTAGCAAATTTTTCATTCATTAGTCGTTACATGTGCTAGTTGGTACTGACTGCAGACTGACTTATGAATACCAATTACCATTATTTCTGTTTATTCATATTAAAGTATTTACTTGTAATAATATTTTGTGTGCTACATCATTGGGTAAATATTTCACATTAAGATGAATGCTATAAAATTAATATGCCACTAAATTTGCTATACACTTTAACCTAATGAAGAACACGGCATGATTGTTCCTGATTAAACTTAGACTTTCATATTTCAACTCATATGTTCCCAAATACATAAAGTTATAAGAAAGCAAATATCCCCAGAGATTTATAAAATTACACATATATCTTCCTTTTTAATTTCAGAAACTTCTAATTTTCTTCTAAATCTTCATTGGTTACCTAATAAGTTGACTAATAAATGCTGGATAGCATAGATAGATAGGTAGTTACTATCTAACTATATTAAACACGTTTTTTCTCATCTAAATAAATGAAAGATCAAGGCTGAAAATCAGTAATTTCTTGTGGCAAAATTGCAGGCTAAATATTACAATTTTAACTCACTTTAGTTTGTAAATTACGGTCTTCACTTTCATGGGATATCAAAGTGTTTTTAGTTCAATCTACTCACAAAGGTGTGCTTTACAACTAATGAATAGTATGTGTGGGATTATTAAAGGCTGTCATTACAGTGATTTTTAGCTGCTTCTTCCCCTAACTTCTTTGTATTATGTCTCATCTAAGCACACCTACATATTATATTTTATGAATAAGTGTCAGGGTATAAATTGGTATTTGAAAAATATTTTCTCTCTATTTTTGATGTGCCTATATCATATTTAAATTCCTTCTGTGGAGGTAATACATCGTTTTTCTAAATTTTATAGGTGAAATATTTACATGGTTTCTCAAATTCCTTTTTAAATTCATGAGCAAACAGATTTAAAGTTATATTTTGTGTTTCTCTGAAAGGCAAAACCTGAGTTTGATATTCTGAAGTTGACCAAATATGTATCTTTTAAGTCAAGATGAGGGGGGAAACAGTTGGTTTTATAAACACCCCAAATATATTAACCAAATTTGATTGTGTGTTTTTCTTATGAAGGTATTTAGGATATCTATCACCTCAATTTTTTTGTGTGTGTTGGGAACATTTCAGTTTTCTCTTCTAGCTATTATGAAACATAAAATAAATTGTTAACTACAGTCACCCTACTATGCTATTGAAGACTAGAACTTATGTCTTCTATCTAATTGTATGTTTGTACATATTAGCCAATATCTCTTCATTTCCCCCATCAAAGAGTGTGATGCTTCCAGCTTTGTTCTTTTTGCTCAATATTGCTTTGGGTAGTTGGAGTCTTGTGATTCCATACAAATTCTAGCATTGCTATTTTCTAGTTCTGTGAAGAACATCATTGGTAATGTGATACAGATTGCATTGATTTTGTAGATTGCTGTTGGAAGTGTGATCATTTAAAGAATATTAATTCTTCTGATCCATGAGCATTGAGTATCCTTTCATTTGCTTGTAGCCCCTTCAATTTATTTCATCAGCGTTTTGTTGTTTACCTTATAGAGATCTTTTAACTCCTTGGTTAAATTTATTCCTAGATATGTTTGCAGCTATTGTGAATGAAATTATTTTCTTGATTAATTTTTCAGTTTCTTTGTTGTTGGTGTATAGAAACACTATTGATTTTTGTATATTGATTTTGTGTCTGGGCTTTACTGAATTTTTTAAATCAGTTCTAAGTGTCTTTTGGCCTAGTCTTTTGGCTCTTCTTTATATAGGATTATATCATCTGCAAACAGAGACAATTTGACTTCATCTCTTCTAATCTTGATGGCTTTTATTTTTCATTCTTGCCTGATTGCTCTAGCTAAAAATTTCAATACTATGTGAAATAAGAGAAGGAACATGGGCATACTTTTCTTGTGGATATAATATTCTTGACCTGCAGAATGTTTTTCTTTTAGTACTTAAATTTATCATCCCAGTGTCTCCTAGCCTTATGTGACTTGATGCCTTTTTCTCTGTTTATACAATTCTCCCTTTGTCTTTAACTTTTGACAGTATGACAATAATGTCTGTTGGAAGAAGGCTTTTTGGGTTGAGTGTATTTGGGGATCCTTAAGCTTTTTGTGTATAGATGTCTGTATCTCTTGGAAGTCTTGGTAAGTTTTAAGCTATAATCTTGTTAAAAGGTTTTCTATGCCTTTGTCCAACTCATCTCCTTCTAAAATTCTCAAAATTCAAATATTTGTTCTCTTTATGGTGTCCCATATGTCCTGTTGGCTTTTTTTATTCTTAAGTATTTCTTTTTTTTTTTCTTCGATTTTGTCAATGTTAGTATAAAAGACATCTTCAGTTCAGAAATTTTTTCTTCTGCTTAATGTAGTCCAAGTTTGTCCAACTTGCAGCCTATGGGCCATATGCAGTCCTGGATGGCTTCGGATGTGGTCCAACAGTAATTCGTAAGCTTTCTTAAAACATTATGAGACTTCTCGCTTATTTTTTTCTTTTTTTTTTAGCTCATCAGCTATCGTTAGTGTATTTTATGTGTGGCCCAAGACAGTTTTACTTCTTTTGGTGTAACCAAGGGCAAAAGATTGGACACCCCTGATCTAGTCTGTGGTTGAAAAATCTTGATAGTATTTTTCATTTAATTCACTGAGTCATTCAATTCTAGAATTTCTATTTGGCTCTTTTTAAATGATATTTATTTATATTGCTTTTTAATTTCTCATTCAGATTATCAACTGTTTTCCTGATTTTTTTTTTATTGTTTATCTGTATTCTGTGGTACCTCACAATTTCTTTAATATCACTATTTCTGACTATTTTTTCTAGAATTTCCTAGTTTTGTTATTAGAGTTGCTTAGTAAATTATTATTAGAAAAATGCAAATCAAAGCCACAATGAGAAACCATCTCACACCAGTCAAAATGGCTGTTATTAAAAAGTCAAAAAATAACAGATGCTTGCGAGGTTGCAGAGAAAAAGGAAAACTTATACACAGCTGTTGAAAATGTAAATTATTTGGGCCACTGTTGAAAGCAGTCTGGCAATTTTCCAGAAAACTTAAAAGAGAATTACCATTTGACCCAGAAATCCCAACACTGGTTACATACCTAAAGGAGTATAAATCATCCTACCAAAAAGACACATGCACATGTGTGTTCACTGCAGCACTAGTCACAAGAGTAAAGACATGGAATGAACGTAAATGCCTATCCATGGCAGACTGGATAAAGAAAACATGATATATATACACCACAAAATACTACACAGCCTTGAAAAAATGAGATAATGTCCTTTACAGCAACATAGATGAAATTGGAAGCCATTATTCTAAGCAAACTGACTCAGGAACAGAAAACCAAATACCACATGTTCTCACTTATAAGTGGGAGCTAAACATTGAATACATTTGGACACAAAGATACAGCAGACACCAGGGCCTACTTGAAGATGGAGGGTGGGAGGAGGGTGAGGATTAAAAAATACATATTGGGTGGCCGAGACGGGCGGATCACGAGGTCAGGAGATCGAGACCATCCTGGCTAACATGGTGAAACCCCGTCTCTACTAAAAAATACAAAAAAAAAAAAAAAAAAAAACTAGCCGGGCGACATGGCGGGCGCCTATAGTCCCAGCTGCTTGGGAGGCTGAGGCAGGAGAATGGCGTAAAACCCAGGAGGCGGAGCTTGCAGTGAGCTGAGACCCGGCCACTGCACTCCAGCCTGGGCGGCAGAGCGAGACTCCGTCTCAAAAAAAAAAAAAAAAAAAAAAAAAAAAAAAAACATATTGGGTAGTGTGCTTTATTACCTGTATGATGAAATAATCTGTACACTAAATTCCTGTGACATGCAATTTACTTAGACAACAAACTTGCACATGTACCCCTGAACATAAAAGCTTTAAAAAGGGGAGATAATTATTGTGTTCCTTTGGACTTGTCATAATTCTTTGGTTTCTCATATCTGTGTATCAATGTAAAGACATAAGAAACATGAAACAGTCACTTCTTCCAATTGTTGGGATTGGTGTTCATAAGGAAAGACATGTCCCAAAAATACATTTATAGTGTTGTTCAGGAAAGGTTGGTTTTAAATGGACTCAATAATGTAATCTTCATGTGAGTTCTTTAGCTGTAATCAGTGGCAGTGGTGTCAGTTCCTCAGCAGCTTAGGCTGTATTTGTTAATGGAGGCTGTGACAAGGCTTTGTTGGGAATGAGAATACCAGGCAGTTCAGTCCTTGTACACCAGTAGTGATGGCAACAAGCTGAATATGTTGGTCTTTGTATATTTAAATGAAAAGTAGTACAATATGTTATAATGTAGAATGTTTCCCTAGAAGGATAGCTGACCACAGGCCTAGCTAGCATCTGTTGATAAACTTATATTTTTAACAAACCAAAGGTCGGAATTGTAATATAATCCTGATATGGGAGGCAGAGTCTGCACATATTTTGGATGTACCTTTAAGATTAAAGCTGAGAATAAGCTATACTTGAAAGCAGTTCTGTAGAGAAGTAGAAAAGAATTTTGATAGCTTTTTAAATGAAAGATATAAAATAATAAAAATTATCATTCCAGTTGAAGATAATGAATTAATTACATAGATTTACCTGTACTCTCTCCTGAAATCCCACAAATAGTTAGTAAAATATTTGTTAAAGCTAGCAACCCACTAGAATAAGACAGGAGGAGAAAACAGACAAAATCTTAGAAACTAAAAAACAAACAAGTATTAACAGACTTGGGAGATCTGAGAATTTGGAAACTGAAACTGGCAGTGAGAAAAGTGGAGAAGCGTGATGATTTATAGCATACATTCACAAAAGACTCAGGAAGTGGCAACACCACATAACTAGAAGGGTGAGTAAAAGTGGAATAAAAATTCCACTAGTTAAATGTTTTCAAGTTGATACATTTTTCACCAACCCATCTATGTGCTGACATATCCAGCAGTCTTTGAATAAAATTGCACAATTTTTAACCTTAATATGTCAGAGAATTCTCCATAACCCACTGAGCCCAGTGAGATGTACAAGGACATCCGGATGACAAGAAGCTTCACATTTGTACAAGATATTTTCTTAATTAAATGCTATTTTTATATTTCCCATTTTGATTGCAATTTGTTCTCTAAGCATTATGTCATCCAAGTTAAATTAAGTTTAGTCAATACATCTGTATCTTACACAACTTTAAAATTAAAAGGATTTATTCTAGGTTACACTATGAAATTATTCCTCAATAAAATTGTGAAGTAGGGTTTTATAACAGTAAAAATAGAAATATTAAGTGCTTGTTACAGTTTTGAGAAACTCTAATAATTGACAAACACATTTGGAAGCATTTTATACACAAATTGTTACTCTTCAATGTTTTATTTTTTGTCCATTCATTTACAAGTATAATGTAGATAAGTAATGTAAAATATCTATAAGTTTCTAGAAAGGAAATTTATTGCTTATTTTAATAAAGGAAAAACAGCTTAGCCTTTTTATTTAATAGTATGAGTTCCAAATTATTTCTTCAAAATCAAAATAAAATTAATTTTCAAAATATGTGTCCTGAAAACAAAAACTTGCCGAAATTATCATATTGAAAATATTTTAAAATGACAATTTTTCTATAGACATATTATCATATTGTTTCCAAAATTTACACAACTGTAAAGTAATGAGTCCACATTCAAACTAGGTCCTCTGAGTAGAGATCCAATATTCCTACTGTTAAAATGATTGCTCTCGATCAGGTTTCAGTAATATAAATGTGTATTTCTGTTAAACCACTGGAATTTCCACAGTCACTAGAATATAAAGAAAATAAGGCAAAATATTTTTTAAATGTGTCTAAAGAGCACAAAAATCTATATTTAATGTACTTATTCCTCAATCTTCCATTAATGCCACCACCAGACTATTACCATATGTAAACCCCTGCTAGTCATTTCTCCTAAACCTTCCCTCCCTGACTGATCATCTCCATGTTGGGAATTGCAGTTTTTTGACTTGTAAACCTTCCCTCTGCACTCTCACAATCAACCAATCAATCAATCAGTCAATCCTCTCTCATTTCCTTTCTTCACAATATAATCCAGGAGGAGTAATGGTTGAAAAGAATGTCACATAATGCCAATAATTGAGAAAAAAAATCATATTTATGTGGTTAATGCCTTAACTTATTTTAATCATAAACTTGTAGATAACCAAAAGGCATACTAAAATGTTAATGGTCAATAAGCCTTCTTAGAGTTTTCAACAAGCAGAATTCTCAGTATAAATTTTCCTTACATGAAACTTCCAGTCTCCAATATTGCCTGAGGGGAAATATTTACCTGCAGGAACCACTCCCATCAGTGGGAGTCATATTAAGGACTGCCCCGTGTTTGTGCGTTATGTTTACGTGTGTGTGTATGCACAACATAATATTATGTGTACTTTTTTTATTTGCATAGTCTTTGTATACCGATATCCCCATATTTTGAGAAGCATGAATATGTTTTTTTTTTCCATTCCTTCCTCTGCAGCCAGCTGCTGGTTAATAGTAGAAATCAGTGCTGAATTTTTAACAATGTTGAAGAATCAGATGCAGAGTTGAAAATTACATTTGATTAAAACCTGATTGCTAGAAATAAGGTAAAATATGAAAAATCCCTATCAACACCTCTATATCGCCTCTTAACTATCAGAAAATGTGAACATTAAGAAGAATTAAAGCTGATGATTTCCAAGACAGCTTGAGGGAGACTATTACTCCATAGGCATTTTTGAAGCACAGTGATAGATTATGAAATAAAATATACTTTACAAAGATATTAGGTTAGTAAATACAAATAATGTATGATCCTATCTAATCATATATGAGTAAAGAATTGTTCACTTTTATTAAGCATAAGAAATCTATTTGACTCTGTAAACATTGCCTCAAACAAGCAGCAAGATATCTGGAAAATTAGGAATGAGATTTTCTAATTTGTGTTAATTGTAACATACATTATTGAGACAGATTATTTGATTATGTTGCATATGGGAATAATACTGAGAGTAGCATTTTTATTTTGCTTCACTAGAGATTAAACAAGCCACACACACCAGTGATCAACTTTTATATCTTGCTAAGTCCTTAATTTTCAAATGTATTATGGATAATCATTATAGCATAAATCTAACGACTTCTGAAGACTATATAACATAACTACTTAATATTTATCCACATTTTGTGCCATAGTGTATTATAATTATGCACATTGAGATGACAAAATTTCTCATTCAATATATTTTTTAAAAATATTTTGTTATCACCAATCTTCTAATTAGAAAATGGAATCTGTTGAAATTATAAGAAAAAAATAGTAATATAGGGACCTGGCATTGAAACAATGGGCTCCACCCAAAATTTGAATAAAAGTCATTGAGGAAAGAGTCCTGGCACAACAGAAAATCCCCTGAGTCACTAGTTTTTTGGGTTTTGTCTTTTTTTTTTTTTTTCCTGGATATTACTTGATCAGGAGATGTGATGGTTAATATTGAGTGTCAACTTGATTGGATTGAAGGATGCAAAGTATTGTTCTTGGGTGTGTCTGTGAGGGTGTTGCCAAAGGAAATTAACATTTGAGTCAGTGGACTGTGAGAGACAGACCCACCCTCAATTTGGGTCAGCTGCCAGTGCAGCTAGAATAAATCAGGCAGAAGAAAGTGGAATGACCAGACTTGCTCAGTCTTCCAGCATTCATCTTTTTCCCCATGCTGGCTGCTTCCTGCCCTCAAACATCAGACTCAGCTCTTGGATTCTTGGACTTACTCCAGTGATTTTCCAGGGGCTTTCGGGCCTTTAGCCACAGACTGCCGGCTGCACTACTTTTGAGGTTTGGGGACTCAGACTGGCTTCTTGCTCCTCAGCTTTCAGATAGCCTATTGTGGTACTTCACCTTGTGGCAGTGAGTTAATTCTCCTAATAAAATCCCCTTCAAATATAAGTATATCCTATTGGTTCTCTATCTTTAGAGACTCCTAATACACGAGATGAAAGGTTTAAGAAAAAATAAGGATTCCCCAGTGTTCTTATACTCTCATTTAACTGCAGAAATACATTTTTCTCATCATATTGTTATGCCCAGACCCACGATGACCCAAAAGCAACCACCAGAGTCCAGAGTCAAAGCCAAGCGGCAGGGTTCGCTTTATTTCGAGTTCGAACTCGGATCTCTCCTGCTAGACACCAGTTCCTAGGGAGAGACCCCAGGCTCGGTGTTTCAGCCGTTTTTATAGACAGGCACAAACAAGTTACAGAGAAACAGGGGATTTTTACAGTTGTAAGTTTACAATTGGCTGACATTTAAAGTTATACATTAGTCAGTTGTTCATTGGTTCCCGCTCTTTGGTTACACCATAACGGCCGTTCCCGCCCTTTGGCCAGACCACAAACGGCCTTGACGCAGCTAGGGACTTTCCACATAACCTTGTTGTTTTAGCCTGTTTTCTGGCCGCCTCTGATCTCACAATATTACCTTTTAAATAGTGCATAGACTTTCAGCCTACTTATAAAACCCTGTATAGCCTATGGTATTCTTTATACATTCAACAACAGAAGAAGGAAAAGGAAAAAGAGTATACAAGTCATCTCAAAGATTAAATGTAAGTTAATTTCAAATTATTATGACCTTGCTATGAGTTTAATATTTATAAATTATTTTTTAAAAACATAATTCTAAAAAGCTAGCTTATGAAACATTTTGGAACTCACTGGTAAGTGGAGCAGTGTTTATACATTCACTAATACTAATTGTTATACCACTCTCTCGATCTGGAATTCGTATAAGGAACCACATTGGACACCTTAGAAATAAGTATTTTTAAAGTATTGCAAAGACTGTGTTTAACATAATAAGCAGTCTGTTCACACAGGATAAAACTGATGTTAAAAAAACATATGCCTTGATGAACAAAGCCCATTTCTAAGTTCCATGACTTTGATCAAATTACCTTCACAAAGCCTCGGTTATTTAGCATAAAAATACGGTGATCAGAGGATTTCCATGGAGGGGTGGAACAAGATGGTAGAGTAGTACTCTCCATAAGTTTTTACTAATATCTTTAGTAACCTGGAGAAATATGCAAATATTACATTAAAAAAAAAATCCCAGTTAAAAAAAAAAAAAAATCGGCAGGGCGCGGTGGCTCAAGCCTGTAATCCCAGCACTTTGGGAGGCCAAGACGGGCGGATCACGAGGTCAGGAGATGGAGACCATCCTGGCTAACATGGTGAAACCCCGTCCCTACTAAAAAATACAAAACACTAGCGGGGCGAGGTGGCGGGCGCCTGTAGTCCCAGCTACTCAGGAGGCTGAGGCAGGAGAATGGCGTAAACCCGGGAGGCGGAGCTTGCAGTGAGCTGAGATCCGGCCACTGCACTCCAGCCTGGGCGACAGAAGGAGACTCCGTCTCAAAAAAAAAAAAAATCAGAGATAATAAGAGGATGCTAAGAGCGTCAAGAGAAAAGAAGCAAATAAAATATAAGGGAGTTTCAACACATCTAGCTGCAGACTTTGCAGCCAAAACCTTATGGGCCAGGAGATTGTGGAATGATGGAGTCAAAGTGCTGAAGAAAAAGGAAAAAGACAAACTATTTACCAAGATTATTTTACCCATCAAAGCCAACTTTCAGAAATAAAGGAGAAATAAAGGCTTTTCTAACACACAAAGCCTGAGGGAGTTTATCACCTCCAGACTTGTTTTAGATGAAATGCTAAAGCTAGTTCTTCAAGCTAAAAAAATGGTACTAAGCAACACAAAAACATTTAGAAGTGTAAAACTGACTAGTACAAGTAAGTATACAGTCAAATTCAGAATATTATAGTACTGTGAGAGTGGCATGTAAATCACTTATATATCCATAGTCTAAAGGTTTGAAAAACCGTCAAAAATAATAGGTGCAATAATTTCTGAAGGTATATGTAATTTAAGAAAATGTAACTTGTAATATCATGAATTTACAATGTGGGGTGTAAATGGAATCAAAGTGTAGAGATTTATTCTTTCTGATCATAGTTATCTTGTCATTCATTAAAATTATTATAACTACAAAAATGTTTTATATAATAAGGCTCATGGTAACCACAAAGCAAAATCCTTTAGATACACACACACAAAATAAAAAGCAACAAGAAAGGATTTACAGAAAAGCTAGAAAACTGCAGTTATAAGTCCTCATCTATCAATAGTTACCTTGAATGTAAATGGAGTAAATTCTCCAGTCAAAAACATAGCATGACAAACACAGGGGGGAAAAGACCCAATTACGTGCTGCCTACAAGAGACTTATTTCACTTGTAAGGACCCATAGATTGAAAATGAAGAACTGAAAAAAGATATTTCAGAAAAATGGAAACCAAAAGAAAGAATACATGTACATATTTCAGATAACATGGATTTTAATTCAAAAATGACTTTAAAAAGACAAAGGATGTTACTATATTATGATAAAATGGTCAGTTCAACAAGAGGATATAACAATATATGCAGCAAGCAGCAGAGGATCTAAACACGTGAAGAAAATATCAATAGATATAAAGGGAGAAATAGACTGCAATATAATGATAGTAGGCAATTTCAATGCCTCACTCTTAGCAATGAACAGATTATCTAAACACAAAATCAGAAAAGGATCATGAAACTTAAATTACTTTCTAGAGCAAATGGACCTAAAGACACATATACAGAAAATTGTATTTAACATCTGCAGAGTACACATTTTTTTTCAACTAAACACAAAACATTCCCTAGGATAGATCATATGTAAGACCACAAAAATTATTAAAACTGTGAGAAGACTGCAATCATATCAAGTATCATTTTTGACCATGATGGTATAAAGTGTGAAATCAATAACACAAGAAATATTGGAAAATTAACAAATACATACAAATTAACATGCTTCTAAACAACTAAGAAGTTAATAAATAAATTGAAAGGAAGTTTAAAATTTTCTTAAGACAAACAAAAGTGCAAACACAGCATACAACCTATGGGTTACCTCAAAAACAGTTCTAAAGGGTAAGTTTATAGCAATAAACACATCAAAAAGGGTCATAAGAACATTGGCTTTACACACTTTTCAGACTGAAGTTAGAATGAATTGGGTAATGTATGTAAAAGTGCTATGTAAAGAGTAAAGGACAATGTAACATGCATTATTCTTATAAGTAAAATTTATAGCTTTAACAATTAAACAGTTAAAAATGTGAGCTGCTTTTATAATGATGGGAAATGAGAGCCTTTTATGTACCACAGTGGGCTTAGGGCTCCTTCCAGATCTGTTTAGTATGGTAATGCCATGTGCTTCAGACTCTTCCAAATATATGCTCAGAAAAATTTAGAGTACATGCCTGAAAAAAAAAAAAAAAAAAAAAAAACCCTTTATAAATGAAATATTTGTTGCAAATACTTTCTATTTTATTACAAGAAGAGGTTTTCTTCCCTAAATACAAACTGGAGCAAATTATAATATCTAGTGTTCTTATATAGTATAACACAGCAACCCTCTTATAGCCATGGTATTGATGAAAAAACAGAAATATTCAAGGAGGTTAAAATATTTCTCCAAGATTCCATATATGTAATTGATAAAGTACATAATTAAAGTCAAGAGGCCTAGCTAAAATTAGACCTGTTGTAACTACAGGCTTATAATAAATTATACCCTAGTTTTATGGATAAAGGTAAGGAAAGGTAAGGAAAGTGGAGAGGTGAAATGACTCACAAAGTAAGGTACCAAATTAATATTAAAACTAAGTCTTCTTGAAGTCAATCCATTTCAGCTATAACATTCTGATTCTTAATACATAAATGAAACCTTTTGTAGTTAGGTTAGGATGTTGTTAAATTCACAATTTTGTAGTTTGACATGGAATTTGAGTGATGGGTCAACTAAAACTCTTACAGAAATTTATGTTACCAAATTTGTTTAAAGAAGCTAAATAAAACTCTGGTATGAAAATCAGAAAGAGTATCATGAACGATGAAAATTCAGAGGCAATGCCAGTCGTCAACATAGATGCAAATATCCTAAACATAAATTATTAAAAATGAAATTCATATATGTACATAGCATCAGAACACTTGATTTATTCCTGGGATAAACAAGTGGTTTAATATTAAAATACCAAAGTTGTTCACAATATAATCATATCAGTAAGTGAACAAACATAATTAATTTTAAATTCTGCCAAAATTTCTAGCAAACTAAGAATAGAAGAAAAGTTTCTTAATGAGTTAAAGGGTATCACTTATAAAAGAACTGAAAATTTCATGTCCTTTGCAGGGAAATGGCTGAAGCTGGAAACCATCATTCTCAGTAAAATAACACAAGAACACAAAACCAAACACTGCATGTTCTCACTCGTAAGTGGGATTTGAAAAATGAGAACACATGGACACAGGGAAGGGAACATCACACACCAGGGCCTGTCTGGAGGGTGGGGCAAGGGGAGGGAGAGCATTAGGACAAATATGTAATGCATGTGGGGCTTAAAACCTAGATGATGGGTTGATAGGTGCAGCAAACCACCATGGTATGTCTACCTATGTAACATACCTGCAGATTCAGCACATATATCCCAGAACTTAAAGTAAAATAAAATAATAATAATAATAATAATAATAATGAAACAAGAGAACAGAAAATTTTAAACTCAAATGTGAAAACTTAAAAGCCTTACCTGAGAAATCAAAACAAGAAAAGTAATCTTATTGTCATTATTTCAGTTGAGTGTTGTTTCTGAAGGTTCTAGGCAGGGAATAAACTAATAAACTATTTTAAGAATTAGAAAAAAAAGAAAGGTCTCATTATTCACAGATGATATAATATTATTAAAAACAAAAGTAGTTGGATGTGGTGGCTCATGCCTGCCTATAATCTTAACACTTTGTGAGGCAGAGGCGGGAGGATTGCCTGAGCCCAAGAGTTCAACATCAGCCTGGGTGACATAGCGAGATCCTGTCTCCACAAACACAAAAATAAATAAAGATAGAAGAGTTCAACAAGATTGCTCAATATATAAATGAATTGCATGTCTATACATCAATACAATGAGTTAAATAGATGTTATAAAATATTTTAAAATGGCAACAAATTAATAAGATTTCTATAAGTTGAGAAAGTAAGCACATGATCTTTATGAAGAGAAATTATGCAACTACATTAAAAATGTTATAGAAGCTGTCATATAAGGGAGACATCTACTGCATCCACGCACAAGAAGATAAAGTATCACAAGGATATAAATTAGAGTTATCCCTACATATCTCTTTGTGGTGGGTGTTGGTTCCAAAACTCCCACACATACAAATACCAAAATCTGTGGATACTTAAGAAGTGCATTTGGCACTACAAAAATCCAGGAGAACCCCCACATATGAAAAGTGTACCCCACACAACCCTACATATAGATTTCTTATACCACAGGTATACATGTTGTATTTTTGATTGGTATTTGGTTGCACATACAGAACCCACCAATTGGGCGTAGAGAATGTATTTACTGAAAACAAAATTAACATATAAGTGGACCTGTACAGATCAAATTCATATTGTTGAAGGGTGAAGTGCACATATACATTTTCTGTAAAATAAAAGGAATTCAAACTAATTTCTAATGAGTTTTTATGTAATAAAATAATAATAGGATGCTTGCATATGTAGCGGATTTCAGTATTGATATAAAAGGGCACAGGGCAAAAATAAAGCAACACAACCCTGAAGAAGAAGAACAATATGCAGAACTTGACCTATCCTATATGAAATCTCATCATAAATCCAATTAACTCTGTGTTTGATTGGCTCAGGGTTGACAATCTGTCAAATGATATAGAATAATGAGCCCAGAAACAGATTCATATACATGGAAGAATGCTGCCTGACAGAGCTAGTAACACAGAATAATAAAGGAAGGATGACTTTTGTATGTCATCCTAGAATAATTGGTACTCTACATTGCAAGGCCAAAGGCAGGGGTGGAAGGATTCTATACAGAGTGAATACTAAACAGTTTTGTCATAGCCAACTGGTAACAAATGTTTTTAAGCAGGGGAGTGGCATGATTTGATTTTTATTTTAGAAAGTTACTTCCTATCCTTACACATTGCTATTAAATAATTTTTTTCCTAATCTCCTTTTAGTGGTGAAGAGAAATATTATGATTATAGATGTTTCGCCTCCCTTCAAAAAGATCATTGATTGCTTTCAGAAAAAAATAAAAATAAAAAAAAATTTAACCACTTGACTAGTCCTCCTGGAGATTTCCTTGTAATAATCTATTTTCATATAATCTGCCACTATTGCTTATATATTTCCTTTAGCCACATTGAGGAGTCTTTGCAAATCTTAAACTGTGTAGTCTAGCTTTTATTTCAGTATTATTAATTGTTTTGTAAACTTTTTTGGCATTTTATGATTAATAATTACTCTAAAATATGCTTTGTATAAATTAGTGACTTATGGTCAATGTACTAATGAATCTGTGGAAATCTATTAAAGAAACAAATATTTTATAACTTATTTTGAAACATTTTCATATAACTTTTTTTTATTATTATACTTTAAGTTCTAGGGTACATGCGCACAACGTGCAGGTTTGTTACATATGTATACATGTGCCATGTTGGTGTGCTGCATCCATTAACTCTTCATTTACATTAGGTATATGCTATCCCTCCCCACCCCACACAATAGGACCTGGTGTGTGATGTTCCCCTTCCTGTATCCAAGTGATCTCATTGTTCAATTCCCACCTACGAGTGAGAACACGTGGTATTTGGTTTTCTGTTCTTGTGATAGTCTGCTGAGATTGATGGTTTCCAGCTGCATCCATGTCCCTACAAAGGACACAAACTCATCCTTTTTTATGGCTGCATAGTATTCCATGGTGTATATGTGCCACATTTTCTTAATCCAGTCTGTCACAGATGGACATTTGGGTTGATTCCAAGTCTTTGCTATTGTGAATTGTGCCGCAATAAACATATGTGTGCATGTGTCTTTATAGCAGCATGACTTATAATCCTTTGGGTATATATCCAGTAATGGGATGACCTAGTCAAATGGTATTTTCTAGTTCTAGATCCTTGAGGAATCGCCACACTGTTTTCCACAATGGTTGAACTAGTTTACAGTCCCACCAACACTGTAAAAGTGTTCCTATTTCTCCACATCTTCTCCGGCACCTGTTGTTTCCTGATTTTTTAATGATTACAATTCTAACTGGTGTGAGATGGTATCTCATTGTGGTTTTGATTTGCATTTCTCTGATGGCGATGAGCATTTTTTCATGTGTCTGTTGGCTGTATGAATGTCTTCTTTTGAGAAATGTCTGTTCATATCCTTTGCCCACTTTTTGATAGGGTTGTTTGTTTTTTTCTTGTAAATTTGATTGAGTTCTTTTTTTTTTTTTTTTTTTTTTTTGAGACGGAGTCTCGCTCTGTCGCCCAGGCTGGAGTGCCGTGGCCGGATCTCAGCTCACTGCAAGCTCCGCCTCCCGGGTTTACGCCATTCTCTCGCCTCAGCCTCCCGAGTAGCTGGGACTACAGGCGCCCGCCATCTCGCCCGGCTAATTTTTTGTATATTTTAGTAGAGATGGGGTTTCACCGTGTTAGCCAGGATGGTCTCCATCTCCTGACCTCGTGATCCGCCCGTCTCGGCCTCCCAAAGTGCTGGGATTACAGGCTTGAGCCACCGCGCCCGGCCGATTGAGTTCTTTATAGGTTCTGGATATTAGCCTTTTGTCAGATGAGTAGATTGCAAAAATTTTCTCCCATTCTGTAGGTGGCCTGTTTACTCTGATGGTAGTTTCTTTTGCTGTGCAGAAGCTCTTTAGTTTCATTAGATCCCATTTGTCAATTTTGGCTTTTGTTGTCATTGCTTTTGGTGTTTTAGACATGAAGTCCTTGCCCATGCCTATGTCCTCAATGGTATTACCTAGGTTTTCTTCTAGGGTTTTTATGGGTTTTGGTCTAACATTGAAGTCTCTAATCCATCTTGAATTAATTTTCGTATAAGGATTAGGGAAAGAATCCAGTTTCAGCTTTCTACTTATGGTTAGCCAATTTTCCCAGCACCATTTATTAAATAGGGAATCCTTTCCCCATTTCTGGTTTTTGTCAGGTTTGTCAAAGATCAGATGGCTGTAGATGTGTGGTATTATTTCTTATATAGCATAAACCTTTACATTGCCAGGAAAAAAAATCAGAATTTCAGGAAGCATATGTAAAGCTTCTAATAAAACCTATCACATAGTAAACAAATAAATGCTAATTTTCCTACTGTATCCTGATCTGTTAGTGGGTATTAAACTAATTGGGACGACCTGAAATGGATTATGTAAAGTTGGATTTAAGGTGAATTAGACACAATTTGTAGAACACAGAAATATAAAGTATAAAATATGCAGAGATTTTGTAATGATAAAATTCAAGCTCTTCTTTACAGAAATAACACAAAGAGACCCAAGTTATAGACAGTAACTGTGGGTAATACACAGTTGCTAATCTGCTTACTGTTAGAATCAATAATCAAGATGTAATACAGGTTTCTTCATAAACAGGATAGTAACCCTTTCAATATTATATTTAAGTGTCATACATAAAGTTTTTTCTCAAACTAGTACTTCACTTAACAGAAAAAGTTGCAAATGTACGTGAGCAACCCCCATACACATATATTATAAATTTCCATTGTTATTTCTTAGATATTGTTTTCAAGAAACCTGGAGTAAGGGATCATTTCACATTTTGGTTGCAAAATGTTTTCTAACATTTATCTAATGATGCATACTGCAGAGAGCAATACATGATTACTCTTTCTTTGGGCAGTTACTCATGGGTTATACTATATTGGCAATAACTACCAGACATGGGACTAAATCATATATATCTTAAGCTATGCAATCACTACCGAGTAATTACCAAACTATCAAATTTATAGAAAATCCTAGCATTCAAATATTCTCTCATAATATTCCAACTTTCACGTTTAATCTTGTACAGAGAAACACTAACTATAAGAAAGACTTGGTTCCTAAAAATTGATATAGAATTTTATGATCTGCTAACCAAAACAAAAACAAACAACAAAAAAAGAAAAATGCCCCAAGCTAACATTCCTTTACACTTTAAAAATATATGTATTTGTTTTGTACAAAGGAATATATTGTCTTAGAGTAAATGTTCATAATTTAGCTGAGAGAAATATATTCATTTGTTTTATTTTGTTCTATATATACATATATACACACATATACTTCAGAGTTTCTATTATTCATTTCTTCTAAAATACATGTATTCTATTATTTTTCTATTCTATTAAAAAACCTCTCTTCGTTGCAGTAGAGAGGGAAGGGTCATTGATTCCTGATTTTTCTCTTACACAACTTTTAAGTTGTCCTTATTCTCATGCAATAGGAATGACTATTAGTATGCACTGCAAACTTAAATAATTACACATTTAAAAAAAATACTGGCAACTACCCGTCTAGCAACAACCATGTTTCAAGTAAATTTTTAAATGGCTAGACTCATCCATAAACTCAATATGAGTTTCTAGAAATAAAGGCAAGAGCTATTGCATATAAAGAGAAACAGAGGCAGGAAGTTGAAGTTGAAAGTTAATATCTTTAGCTTGGATATGTGACTGTGCATCTTAAGTCTATAATCTGACAATCAGATATAAGCCAGGAAATAATTCATGAATCTGGAGAAATACTGGAATTAGATGTTGAGGTTTTCCTCCTAACCGAATGCCAGTTTTGCACATTATGAACCCTGGTCCATAGCTCTCAGTGGGAGCTGAACCTGTCCTCATCTCCAGCAGACGGCTTCATTGGTCACCCAGTTCTAGCCACTTAACTTCTAGGAAAGGTTCTCTTTACCTTGAGAAAGTTCTTTCTTCCTCTTATGACAGAAGAACAGTTTTGGAAACGGAGTGACTGGCCATCACATTGGAATCAGGTATAAAGCAAGTCTCATATTAAAATTCGGCCTGTGAATATCAGAGTGGAGAGACAGAAGTAATCTAGGTATTTTATGAGAAGTCAGTAAAGCTTTTCCATAAACTTGCATCCATCTGAAAACCCACCCTATTCTTGAACTTCCTTTTATTTAAACTATTTTGTTTCTTTACTGCTGATACTATTTGGAATTATAATTTCTGGTTATTTGTACCAAAAGCATAAAAATTATAGGTATAATCATAATATGAATCCATACAATTCAGATAAAGTTTCTTCTATTTAGGAAGGTAAAAACTTAAGTACAGAAATTTATTGTTTAATTCTAGATAATAAAAATATATAGAATTATAATTTTACTTTAGCCCATTATTACTGAAAATAATCTCAGTATTTATGTTTTCTTCACAAAGCTATTCTGTGCTTGCTATAATCATTATTCTCATCCGTTTAAAATTTTTGCTGAGGGAAGTGTAAAATAAAATCTGTACTTACATATTTGAATAGAAAACACCACAAATATGATTGAAAACACTATGCAAAATAATCTTCCTGACTTTTTAAAATCTATATTTAACTATATAATTTTCCAAGCACATTTAAACAAAAGCAATTATATTTTCTATTAGATAGTGTGTTAGTCTGTTTTGTGTTGCTATCAAGAAATACCTGAGGCTGAGTAATTTACAAAAGAAAAAGGTTTAATTGGTTCATGGTTCTGCAGGCTGTATCAGCATAACACTAACATCTGCTCCGCTTCTGGTGAGGCCCTCAGGAATCATGGTGGAGGTGAAGGGGGAGGCAGGGTATCACATGGCAAAAGAGGAAACAACAGAGAGAGAGGAGGTACCACACTCTTTTAAACGGCCATATCGCATGTGAACTCGGAGTGAGAACTCACTCGTTACTGTGAGGATGGCACCAAGACATTCATGAAGGATCATCCCCAGTGATCCAAACACCTTCCACTAGGCCCCACCTCCAACATTGGGGATTACATTTAAATGTGAGATTTGGAGGGGACAAGCATCCAAGCTATAGTATGTGCTTTCAGATGCTTAACAGAATCATATATTGTGCTAGGTTCCTAGAATAGAATGATAAACCCAACATACTCTCAAGTACTTTACAATTGAGTGCATATATGAGTTTCCATACAGATAATTAGTCACACAATGAAAAAGCTACTGAATTTTTTAAAAATTAGTCTATAAAATACATATCTTAATAATATTAAGGAGTTTTTGAGTTTGTTGTTGTCAGTTAGGTAATATATTTCTTCCTAAAAGCTATAAATTAATATGAAAAGACTTCAAAATGTTGTGAAAAATGATATTAGATAAAAATTTTAAAAATAAGCTTTATTTCTCAACATAAACCTCATCAAAGTCGACACACTTTTACAAGCAATGATACCAGCCATTTAGTCCATCTCTAAGGAAATGAGTGTCCTGGGACTTTACCCATGTCAGTGCAGGCTTTTTACATTATTAACTGAAGGAAAATAAAGATTAAAAAAAAAAAAAAAGAAGTCAGAAAGAGGCAAATCAGAACTATAAGGTAAATGCCTAATGATTTTCTCCTGAAAATCTCACAAATTACCCATAATATTATGAGAGGAATAAGCAGGAGCATTGTCATGGTGGAGTAGTACTCTCTGGTGAAGCTTTCCTGGGCATTTTTCTGCTAGAGCTTTGACTAACTTTCTTAAAACACTGTAATAATAGGAATATGTTATCCTTCTTTGGCCCTCCAGAAGTCAAAAAGAAAAATGTCTTGAGCATCCCCCAGAAATCTTTTTTAATGACTCTATTAGTCCATTTTCATGCTACTGATAAGGTCATAACTGAGACTGGGCAGTTTACAAAAGAAAGAGTTTTATTGGACTTACAGTTCCACATGGCTGGGGAGGATTCACAATCATGGCAGAAGACAAGGAGGAGCAAGTCACATATTACGTAGATGGCAGCAGGCCAAGAGAGAGATTGTGCAGAGAAACTCTCGTTTTTAAAACCATCAGATCTTGGAAGACCCATTCATAATCACAAGAACAGCACGGAAAAGACTTGCCCCCAAATTCAATCATCTCTCACCAGGTCCCTCCTACAACATGTGGGAATTATGGGAGCTACAAGATGAGATTTGGGTGAGGACACAGAGCCAAATCTTCTCATTTCACACCTGGCCCCTCCCAAAACTCATATCTTCACATTTCAGAACCAACTGTGCCTTCCCAATAGTTTCCAAAGTCTCAACTCATTTGAGCATTAACTCAAAAGTCCACAGTCCAAAGACTCATTTGAGACAAGGCAAGTCCCTCCCTACTATGAGCCTGTAAAAGCAAAAGCAAGTTAGTTACTTCCTGGATACAATGGGGCAGGCATTGGGTAAATACAGCCATTCCAAATGGGAAAAATTGGCCAAAACCAAGTGGCTACAAGTCCCATGCAAGTCCGAAATCCAGCAGGGCAGTCAAATCTTAAAGCTCTAAAATGATCTCCTTTGACTCCATGTCTCATATCCAAGTCACGCTGGTGTAAGATGTGGGTTTCCATTGTCTTGGGTGGCTCCACCACTGTGGTTTTGCAGGGTACAGCCTCCCTCCTGGCTGCCTTCATGGGCTGGTGTTGAGTGTCTGTGGCTTTTCCAGGTGCACAGTGCAAGCTGTCAGTGGATCTACCATTCTGAGGTCTGGAGAATGGTTGCCTTCTTCTTACAGCTCCACTAGGCGGTGCCCCAGTAGGGACTCTGTGTTGGGGCTCCCACCCCACATTTCCCTTCTGCACTGTCCTAGCAGATGTTCTCCATGAGGACCTTGCCCCTACAGCAAACTTCTGCCTGGGCATCCAGATATTTCCATATATCTTCTGAAATCTAGGGGAGGGTTCCCAAACCTCAATTATTGACTTCTGTGAGCCTGCAGGCTCAACACCACATGGAAGCTTCCAAGGCTTGGGGTTTCCACCCTCTGAAGCAACGGCTCAAGCTGTACCTTGGCCCCTTTCAGTCATGGCTGGAACAGCTGGAACATAGGGCATCAAATCCCTAGACTGCACGCAGCAGACAGAACCTTAGCCTGGCCCACCAAACCACATTTTCCTTCTAGGGCTCAAGGCCTGTAATGAGAGGGGCTGCCATGAAGACCTCTGACATCCCTTGGAGATATTTTCCCCGTTATCTTGGGGGATTAACATTCAGCTTCTCATTACTTATGCAAAGATCAGCGGCAGGCTTTAATTTATCCTCAGAAAAATTTCTTTTCTATTGCATTGTCAGGGTGCAAATTTTCTTTTATACTTTTATACTCTGCTTTTATACTCTGCTTTCCTTATAAAACTGAATTATTTTAATAGCACACAATTCACCTCTTGAATGTTTTGTTTCTTAGAAATTTCTTCTGCCAGATATCCTAAATCATGTTTCTCAAGTACAAAGTTCTACAGTCTCTGGGGCAGGGGCAAAATACCTCCAGTCTCTTTTCTAAAACATAACAAGAGTCACCTTTGCTCCAGTTCCCAACAAATTCCTCATCTCCATCTTAGACCACCTCAGCCCAGGTTTCATTGTCCATATTTGGTCAAAGCCATTCAAAAAGACTCTAGGGAGTTCCAAACTTTCCCACATTTTCCTGTCTTCTTCTGAGCCCTCCAAACTGCTCCAACCTCTGCCTGGTTACCCAGTTCCAAAGTCGATTCCACATTCTCAGATATCTTTTCATAATCATGTTGGAAGGAAAGGAGAAGCAAGTCGCGTCTTACATGGATGGCAGCAGGCAGAGATAGCTTGTGCAGGGCAACTCCTGTTTTTGAAATCATCATATCTCATGAGACCCATTCACTCTTGCAAGAACAGAACAGGAAAAACCCTCTCTGTGATGCAATCATATCCCACTGAGTCCCTCCCACAACATATGGGAATTGTGGGAGCTGCAAAATGAGATTTGGGTGGGGACACAGAGCCAAACCATATCAATAATGTTTGATCTTAACTCGTCCACTTTTGCTCTGACTGGACTACTTTCACCTCTTGATAGCCATTCCTTTGATTGTATTTTGTCTTCAATATCATACTAGTGGAGCCATGTTTCATCTCCTGTTACAACTCTTCAAAGACATACTTCAAGATATTATTCTTATTTGTTTAAAATTTCAATTGAAAACTCTGTTCTTGTCTACAGCTGATCTGGGCACAACAGTTTTGACACCCATTGAGTGGAAAGTTTGCTCAACTTTAATTTTGCATTCAGAGTCGTGTAACCTGAATCAGTTGAGATGTCAATGCTGTTGACTATTGTTTTTACTGTTAATTATTGGTCCTCTTCAATTAGGGCATGATTATGATTAATTTTTACCTTGAAAATTGATATGGATGGCCAGCCACTAAGGATTTCATCTTCAAGATAGTCTTGTCCCTTCTTAAAACAATTTTTCACTTGTAAACTGTGAATTTCTTTGGGGCATTGTCCACATAAATTTTTGTAAAGCATCAGTGAGTTTACCATTCTTCCACCCAAGCTTCATCATAAATTTGATATTTGTTCTTGCTTCAATTTTAGCAGAATTCATGTTGTTCTGATAGGGGCTACTTTTAAACAGATATCTTATCCTTCTTAGTAACTCAAAATAGATTCTGTTCAGACATGTTATGATGAGTGAAATTCATCCATAGTTTTTAAATAATATATATTTTATGTGAACTTTTTGAAGATCCCTTGATCCCTTGTGTGTGATAGTTTTTTTTTTTTTTTTTTTTGGTCAATATTCGGTATATTCTTGTTGTAATGTTAATTTTTGAAATTATTTTATGCTCTTTCACAATTTGAACTTTAAATCAAACTGATATATGACTTTATTCTCAATTTGTTAAAATAAATGCCAGAAATCTTTTAAACAATTTCTTGTTGTTTAAAATGTTATTGTATTATGCTTTTAACATCACCATTGAAACTCTATATGGGGAAAAAAAAATGTCCCTATCATTTAACAACTGAAAAAATTAGAATGTCAAAATTGAAAAGACATTGTTATTTTTTCAGTCATTAATCTGTCCTTCACTAATGAACTCAGTCCTTGATTAAACACACACACAAACACACACACATATACACATGCTTTTATGTCTATGAAGTGCAAATGTTTCCTGGCAGTATTTTGAACCTCCTTCTTTCTAGTGAAAAAAATTAATTTGAGACTTAGCTGATTATTTCTTTAGAAATTGTTACAAGTTTGAAAACGTAGCAAAATGAGTAATTCTAAAAGTTCATTAAAAATTCAAAATAAAGACAGCACATATAGGATGTAAAATTTCTTGAAGTTTTAAAGTACGGAATCAAAAATGATTATTATCCTATGATAGACAGCAAACTAAAACTCACATGGTTTTATACATAATATTTTCTAGTAGTTATAAATAATACGTAATTCGAAAGTTTTAAAAGAGAAAGACAGCTTGAGTTGGGGAGGTCATGAAAATAGCAAAAGAAGAAAGGAACTGGAAGAAAGGGGATATTCACATCCATCGTTTCAGGAATCATTAGCCAAGAACAATCAATCCAGTATTTATCAAGCAAAAAAAAAATGATTTAATAATAACATAAAGTAGTTAACAACTTATTCAAAAATAAGCTAACTTGGTTTTGTTAATCACATATTTATAAATGTAAGAAATTTAATCGTGGAATATTTTGCTCAAAGTGTCTTCATTTTTTTCTGAAAATCTACAGCTAATTAGAATATCATTCAGAAGGTGAGAGAGAGTTGTTAAGAAACTCATATAACTTAGAGTGTTAATACAAAAGGTTAACAATTTCTATGCTTCTCAATCTCTAGCATTCCCTCATAAACCTCCCAAATCAAATTATTAACAATACTAATCATAATTTTGTATCAATATCATATATAAAGAAGAAATAAGTACATATTTAGAAAATGTGCCCTTTTCTGTTAACTTAAAACATAAAATGTAAGTTAAAGCAGTGTTGAAGAGTAATCATCTTGATTTCCTTGCCTGACAATGAGATTTCATCATGAAGCCATCAAATACAAAGAAATCAAGACACAACTGCTATGACTATTCCAAAGGAAATAAGTGCCTGGGCTTGAAAGAGGCAGGAAAGAGTCATGTATGAGCCATTAGAGAAAACATATGCTATGTTAATGTGAAATCTAAGTATTGAATATTTATTTCAAACTAAATTGTATTTTCTTTCTGACTCCACAGATTTCAGTTGTGTTTGCTATTATGGAGATTCCTATCTAGAATTTCAGAATGTGGTTTTACATCCACAAAATAACATCTCCCTAGAATTTCAGACCTTCAGCTCCTATGGACTCCTGCTCTATGTCAAACAAGACTCAAATTTAGTAGATGGATTTTTTATTCAATTGTTTATTGAAAATGGTACTTTAAAGGTAAGTTATTCAGTTCACTTAATTTTTTAAAAAATACAAAGTTGTAGTGAGCCGAGATCGCGCCACTGCACTCCAGCCTGAGCGACAGAGCGAGACTCCGTCTCAAAAAAAAAAAAAAAAAAAAAAAAAAAGCAAAGTTGTTCTAATTATGTGCTTTATTGGTTATTTTCAAAATAAAATTTAAACTTTATATTTTATACTGATAGCCAGGATGTGTCTTCCTCTACTTTTATAATTTCTTTCTACATATATATGAACCAACAACAAAGTATTTTTTTAAGCAAAAGAAAAAAAGATTTCATAATAATATAAAGTAGTTAACAACTTATTCAAAAAATAAGCTAACTGAGTTTCATTAATCACATATTTATAAATTTAAAAAATTTAATTGTCAGAGTATTTTGCTCAAAATGTTTCTAGTTTTTTGTGGAAAATATACCTAATTAGAATATCATTCAGAAGGCAAGAGAGAGTCATTAAGAGCTCATATAATATACAGAGAAAAATTTACACTCATACAGATAGATCAGTTTATAGATATTTAGATATTAATATTTCAAACAGTACATGATTTGAATTAACATTCATTGTCTTTTTTTCTACTTATTTTCAACTTTTCTTCTACTTCTTTATTGAATAGTTTCCCAATTTCTTAATTTCCCAATGATAATAATTTTTACTATTTTTATAACCTTACGAGCAGGTATAGTCTGGGAATCCCTAAGGAATCCCAAGATTTGTTTAGAGGGTCCTGAAGAGAAAACCTGCTTTCATAAGTTTTCTGTAGGCAAGGGGTGTTATTTGCCTTATTCACTTTTACTCTCATAAGTGTATAGCGGAGTTTTCCAGAGGCTACATGACATGCAATGATATCCTTGCTCTAATCGCTAACGTATCATTTTATTATGTATTTTTGTATCTTAAAAATGTCTGTTGTAATATTTAGCAGTGTAAATATTGATAGACACAACCCAGTTAACAAAAACTCCTTGGGGTTCTCAATAATTATTATGAATGCAAAGATACTGTGAGATCAAAAAGTTTGAGATTGCTGACTTTGCACTTGGTAAGCGTTAAAAGAACCATTCAAAAGTCCAAGATTACGAAGCTAATAACATTTTGAAACCAACTTTCATTTGAAAGTGCATACTCTTTTCCCAACATCATTCTACCTTAACAAATTGTCTCATATCCCTGCTCTGAATACCTGGTTTAGCGAAGTCATCCTAATCATCATTGCAATAACTAAGTACAATAAGGTAATTAACTCATGTAATTCTAATATATGAAACATAATAACTGCATTTGGTCTACCATCTCTTTTATGATGTGATTTAAGTGTACATGTTGTGAATTTCCATGAAAGGATGAATGAGTTATACTTTATTATTTAAATAGGCAAATTCTCTTAGTTTGATTTTCTTTAAATGTCCAAGTTTCTGAAGTAATATAATACATATACATATAGCACCATGGCACTCCAGCCTGGGAGAAGGAGCCAAAAAAAAGCTAGCCCTCATAGCCTTCTTATATGATTATGTCCCAGGTATAATTCTGTGTGTTCTACTTTGACTGACTTATTTGCCCACTTGTAATATTTACTTCACAATATTTATTCATTTACCAATTTAAACCACACAAAAGTTTACATTGCCCCATTTTACAAATGAATAGATTTTAGCACAAAACACATGTGAAGTCTCAAAACTCCTAAGTAACAGAGCTGAGATTTGAACTCTGATCATCTAACTGAAGACCAAATAACCTTAAATTTTCTTAAAATGGAGACTGACAAATTCCTACAACTAAGTAAATAACAGTAATTATTATAGACCTGTAAGTATATATCATTTCTTTTTCATAAAACCAAAGGGAAAGAAATTCTATACCTCTCTTCACTAATTAGTTTTATAGTTCCTAAATATCTTCATTGAACCTATTGTGAATTAATTTTTTTCTCATTTGATAGGGAAAGCAGTGGCTATCCATTAGTCTTAGTAATACATTATTTCATAAAATATTTTAACCTACAATCTTACAAGTGTTCAGTAATTTCTCCTAACGCTTCTTATTGGAGTTTTTAAAGTCAACTGACAATAAATAATCTTATAAAGGAAAGGAGTCTTTTGCAATGGCCAAATATCATAAAAAGTTAAAATACATAGCATTATCTTTATCTTTGGACTACATCTGAGAGTATTTGGGTATATCTACTTAAATACAGCCAGCTAGGGGCACATGTTATGAAACACAATGCAAGTGAGTTTCTTAACACATGTGGGTTATAGATCACTTTTAGATACAATAAAAACATTAAGACCCCTCTCTGGGAAAGAATAGACATGATATAATCAATATACATGTAGGCACATGCTTGCTAAGAAGCTTAATAAGCCACTGTAGCACATCCATGGATTTCCTGGGGATGCTTGGTTAATCATACCTGATATAGACATGACTTTTCCTCTGTAGATCACCACTTAATTGCCATTAGCAATAATTCTGCAAATGCCAGACACCCTGATATCTCCAAAAGCTTGGAATGAATGATTAGGTTTCACAATCTAAATTTTCCCTTCCTGTGACATTAATATTGTCCTCTAGATTGTATTAACCACTCTTTGCCTTGCTCAACTGCTGTTATGTAAGGAAGATTCCAAGAATATGTGCTTTCTACTAGTAGAGAATGTTGCCTTTCCCAACCACGTTCCTCAGAATACTGGAAAACAATCTGAATGTGTGTGTGTACATATATATACATGTGTATTTGTATCTATATAATACTCATATATTTGTGCATATTAATTATAGGACTTATTAGTTGTAAACCTTCAGTTATCACTTCTCTTTAAGTTTCAAACTTCATGTCTCTCCAAAGTGATGTAAAATATATTGATAAATTATAAAGTCCAGTGCAAATATAAGGTATTAACTTCATGCTGAAAAACTGAAGACAAACTTTTTTTTCCCCAACAGTACCACTTTTACTGTCCTGGTGAAGCAAAATTTAAAAGCATTAATACTGCTATTAGAGTGGACGACGGGCAAAATTATACACTGCTTATCAGGTAAGATAATTATTTATTTTCCACTTAATCTCATTAAGTAGCAAAGACTATTCCTCATAATATTGTCCTTGTCATTTCAAAATTGAGGTTATACGGATTAGTATTAACATGTACATGTGTATGAATTAACATCTGTTAAGCTTTTCTATATATTCTAAAAAATGTACTGAGAAAAGAATATTATAGGAATTACATTATCATTATTATTTGTTGTTGTTGTTGTTGTTGTTGTTGTTTTGAGACGGAGTCTCGCTCTGTCTCCCAGGCTGGAGTGCAGTGGAGCGATCTCGGCTCACTGCAAGCTCCGCCTCCCGGGTTCATGCCATTCTCCTGCCTCAGCCTCCTGAGTAGCTGGGACTACAGGCGCCCGCCACCACACCTGGCTAATTTTTTGTATTTTTAGTAGAAACGGGGTTTCACCATTCACAGAATGGTCTGGATCTCCTGACCTCGTGATCCGCACGCCTGGGTCTCCCAAAGTGCTGGGATTACAGGCGTGAGTCACCGCGCCTGGCGGGGATTATATTACCAATGAACTCACATAAGGAGATTTACAGAAGATCCATAAAAGCCTCATATTTTTCTCATAGGGCAGTTGTTAACACATAAACTAAACTGGTAATTTATTTTGATGAACAAAGTAAATTATATTCAGTGTAGAAAATGTGGCACTTCCAGAAAAGCATAAAGAAGGAAATTAAAATGGCCCACCACAATCCAGATCGAGTAATTAAGGTATATTATTAATATTTTCAAAAGCTGTGTTTGAAGGTGACCCTATCCCCAAATGCTCATGAACATCTGAAATAAATCAGTTTGCCAATCTGATAAGTAAACTTCTCCTTTTTCTCATTTGAATTTTAGTAAATTTTAATTTTTAATACAGATGTAATGCTTTTTTGTTATGTGCCTTGCCCCCTTCCACCTTTTTTATTTCTTTGAGTGATGCTGACAACATATACCACAGCCATAAGCTGTTATGTAGATTAAATTATTTTCTGGCAATAGATTATTTAGTAAAAGGAAATATCTATTTAAAGCCAATAAAAAGGAAAAAAAAAAAAAAAAAGAAATCCTAAAGAGAGACTGGGAAAAAAGTTAAATGAGAGGTTTTAAGGAAGTTCTACCTTCTTTAGGCTACAACTACCCAAATTATATTATCTAGAATATATATTCTTACAGATAATTGACCAAAAAATAATGTATCATCAAATAAATTGAGGAAAGCTTTCATCACATCTACCTCCCAACCAAAATACTCAAAATGGACATGAGCATTTTAACAACTCTGAGATGCTATTTAATAAATCATCTTTTTTTTTCTTTTTTTCCTTAATGCTTAGTGTCACTATACTTGAAAGTGTCATAACACAAATTTAATATCTTTCTTCATCATTTTAATCTCCTAAATAACAAATGTTGAGGGCAGTACACTTTGGAAAATGCCATCTCAGCTGAGGTAATAATTTTCCTGGGCAGGGGTGACCATCATCTGTAGGGAAGCAAGTCCATGAGCCTTGGGTGGTGGTAAGAATCAAATCATGAAAGACATAGATGGGCTCCTGAATGAAGCAAAATGACAGGTTGGTATCATGGAGAGACACAGGGAAAACCCACAGAAGCTGTCCTGGCCTCAGGCATGGTTGGAAAAGAGTAAAAAAAAAATTATTTTTTAAAAAAATCATAATTACAGTTTCTTCATCAAGAATTTTTATCAAGTACTAATTATATTATATATATGAATTTATTCCTGTAAACAATTATAATTATCCACATTTTTCAGATGCAAAACTGAAAGACAGGGAGATTAAGTAGAGATAATGACATAACTAGAAAATGGCACAATCTCAAGGCTGCTTTCACTCTAAAATCTGAAAGTGTGAAGTTACAGGTCCCATGAACCATGCTAGGGAAATGTAATATGAATTGAATTACTGTTTTCCCTCTACCAGCAAAGAGCTGCTGTATGTTCAATATCAGGTAAAGATAAGAGTTATAAATGATGTGTCCAGGAAAAATACTAGCAGAAGAAACAACAATATTAATTAACACACACTAAACAATTACCGTGTACCATATGCTTTATACACACATAACTACATCTAATCATCATAAAACTTATAATGCCTATTTTACTAGGTTGCTGGGCTGCCATAACAAAGTATCACAGAGAGGGTGGCTCAAACAACGGTAATTAATTTTCTCACTATTCTACAGGCAATTTAATCTCACAATTGCAATTTAGTCTCACAATTCTGAGATTAAAATGACAGCAGGTTTGATTTTTTTTGAGGTCTCCTTTTGCTTGCAGATGGCTGTGTTCTCCCTGTGTCTTCACATCATCTACCCTTTGTATGTGTCTGCTAATTTCCTCTTGTCATAAGATCACCAGACGCATTGGATTAAAACCTACCCTGATGACCTCATTTTAGCTTATTACTTCTTTGAAGACCCTATTTCCAAATAAATATAGTCACATTCTCAGGTACTGATGGCTGAGACATCAACATGTTAATTTTGAGTGAAACACAATTCAGCCCGTAGCAGTCATTTTGCATGTTTGAAAGCTGAGACTCATAGAAGCTGGACAACTTTCTCTATCACATTGCTAGTCAGTAAAGGAGCAAGATTAGAACCCAGATCTCCTGCCCCTTGACCTGATCATTGTTTCTACTAAACACGGACAGTTTGTATTGTTAAAGTGACAAGACATCAGTCTCCTTTAAAAGAAACATTAAATGTATACGATGTTTTAAATCCCAAGAATACATATTTTTCACTATCCTTATTACAAAATGTCACTTTTAAGAATACTTAACCAAAAAATCACTTTCTTTTATGTTATATGACTACAATTTGGTTTCAGTTTGCTTGCACCATTGCTTTTTATTTTTATCAAAAATTAGTTGATATCCTGTCTATATCTGATCTAAATAATCTAAACTCAGAAATATTTCTTCTCAGATTTTTGGTGTGTTTAAAGTAATAAAAAATTTATAAAAATATATTTTCTCCATGATTATCATCTATAAAGTACAAGAGTGAAGCTCCATTAATTTTATTTTTCTGTATCTTTAAAACATAGTCCTGGGGAAAGAAAGTCAAAACCCTGAATTGTGAGTTGAATATAATTCACGAATTGTTGCAGCTAAAATGTTTTGACCATTAACATATTCTTATAAGTAAAGGTAAATGGTGTGCATACAATTCACCCCAATTTTACCCTCTTTTCTTTTGTTATTGTTGAAATAAGTCTTTCCTCTTGAAAATGAATATAGGAGAAGGGTCTTGACTTACATACTCTTATAGAACTGTGAAGAAAAAGGACAACAAAATTGTGCTAGGCCCATGATGAAGATCTGTCTCAGAAAAAGCAGAACAAATATGCTCTATGAAAAAGTAACCTGGCTCATTATTTTTGAGAACAAGGAAAGACAAGCTGTTCTGCAGAGCAGGACGGCCCTTTCAAAAAAGAAATGTGTGATTGCTTAAAATAACAAAAGCAGGAAGGAAAATATGGAGTGCTTAAAATCAGGTGAAATATACTTTGGCATAATAAAGATATTAAAAGCACACATACTAAAAATTATTTTAGTGAGAAATTAACTATAGCTGGTGTTCATAGTTTAATGAAAGGGACAGTCAAAATGGGATAAAGCAGTAAAGTTAGAATGCGGAAAAATAGCATAGAGTATGTCATGAAGCAAAATGCAAGTGGGTGAGCATTTGTCACTCCACTATTGAACACCGCCAGGTAAAACATTAAGGTAGAAGGGGATGAGAAGCTGAAGATAGTGGCACAGGTATTTTCTGTAAAACACAAATATGAGAGCCTGATGTTATATTTTATTCATGTCTGTTGGTGTAGTTATAATAATTATGCATATGTATTGTATTAAGTTATTAATATACTATACACTACTTATAATCATTGCATATATTACACTATAATATATATTACATTATAATTATATACTAAAGCATAATTATATTAATATAATAATTGAATTTGCCTTTAATAACAAGTGTATTTTGGGTTTTTATTTCTTTTTTTTCCATTTAAAGTCACTGCTTAACTTCTACCTTGTCCTTGAAGAAGGGTAGAATTTGGCATTAAAAGATAGAGTTAAGTTAGGCTTTTCTGACCTCCTCAACTATGGGATTTTAGATTTTTCTAAGTGTCTACCAATTAAAAATACTGCCATTAATTTAAAAAAATTCCTTTATTTGTTGCCTTACATTTAAGCTCTTAGTCAAAATCCTAATTTGTAAGTAATTCACAAACACTCTGTCAGTTCTAAAACTGTCTTATGGAGAATTTATTGGTTTGACTCTTTGGGAGAAGGTGGCTCCTATTCTACAAACTCTGCAAAGCCAAATAACCTAGAACAAATGAGAACATCTTTAGTTATCCTTGAGATAATAATTTACCAGTTTTGTTTATGTACAGTCATCCACATGCATAGGATACAATAAATCATTGCATTAGACATGCAATAAATTACAAAGCATTTTGAAAAAGGGCATATAATTTATATAAACAGTAAATGACGTGACACTTTAGAAGACTGACATGTACCAATGAAATCCACACATTGGCAGGTGTTTTCTCAAGTGATATAGAACCAGATACAAAGCCTGAATGTCATTATATTAATTTGTTAGATGATAATAGGAGCAGGGTGTTCCTTAACTAAGTACTGGTATCAAAAGAAGAGAGGAAGGTAATAATTTGAGATCATTTAGGTAGGAAGGAATGAGAATCGGGTATGAAAATGCAATATAGTAAGGTTGTACAGGTCATCAAACGCCATAGTAAGAACTGTGAACTACATCGCATGCAATAGAGTCTTACTGGAGGATATTTAAGAGATCAGATAAATAATCCAAGGAATACTCACTTTCCTTAATAGGGTGGGCTAATCTATAGTACACAATAGGCGCTAAGTGTGTGGGCTTCTCCGGATCTGCCCTACAGCTTGTTTCCCGTTTCTTTCTGCACTGGTCCTCTGAGACTTAACCTGTGTGGATTAAATTAATGGGCTCTATTATGGATTAAATTGGATTTTCACAAAATGTATGCATTGAAGTGTTAACCCTCAGCAGCTCAGAACATGTGCTTATAGCTACAGAGTCATTACAAAGGTAATCATGTTAAAATGAATTCATCAGGGTGGGCCTTAACAAAATATAACTGGTGTTCTTATAAAAAGAAGAAATTAGGACACAGAGAGAGACCCATACAGAAGGTAGACACCATGAAGACAGAAGACGGCCACCTTCAAGCCAAGGAGAAAAGTCTGGAACAGATTCTTTCCTCATAGCAAAAAAATAGAGAGGCAGGAGGGTAAAGCCTGAATGTGTATTCCTTTGACCTTGTGTTGTGTCCCATGGGCTGGTTCTCTCCCTGAAGTCAAGGTCTTTGCTCCTGGCAAATGGCCCTCTACTCTGTTCTGATAACTTCTCTCTTCCTCTAGTCTTTAGATGTAGAGGTAGTGTCAGAGTAACTATGTTGTGGTCCTGGCATTCTGTACTATCCTTTGCGACTTTTCTATTCTCTGACCACATCTTTGTGAAAAGTTCATTTATTTAACCTTACTCAAATTGTATTAGTTGAAGTGTTTGACATATATTCTGCTGAGAACATGAGTCTCCACCAGTCAGTATGCTGAGGGAAGGGTGAAAGGCTTAATGGGGAAGGACTAGAAGTGGCAAATCCCACCCCTTTCTGCGTTCTGTTGGCTAGAGATTAGTCAGGTGGAGACACTTTGTGACAAGGGAAGCTGGAAAAGGTTTTCTAGCTTTACATCCATGAGGAAGAGTACATCAGCTAAAACAACGTGGAATAAACAAGATGAGAATTATTTCTATAAGGGAAAATATGATAACTGTCAATCTTTAGGATAAAAACAAAAAATCAGTAAACACAATTTATAACACTTAGTAGTTGAATTGGAACCAAAGTGCTCATATTTCTTTTATTATTGGTTTTAAGTGATCTATTGCATTGCTTATAAAGTATGTACTGATGTATATGCTATTTATCTATTAATTATAACTTCATCAAAATGCATGCCATGTCAGATTACATGTTATAAATAATTGCCTCTTTCTACTATCTATTACTTAAACTACTCCAGGATTCACCCAGCGTACTAGTGCATAATGCCTAGGAATGAAAAATTGTTTTATCATCACATCATATACCTTCTTATGTGTTTGAGTGGTAGAAAATATTATAAAAATGCAGCAAATTGTGCATTCAAAACACAGAGCAGTCTGAAAGAAACCACTAATTTTAGTAACAATTGGAACAAAGACAATGGAAACATTATCACTATAGTAAGCAAGCATCCAAGTTTTTCCTTTCATTTGGAAGATATTAAGAACGAAACCAAGAACAGGACATGTGTCAATTAGAGCAGGAACCTTTGGCTCAGAGTGCTGGAAAATCAGTGAAGTGGAAACAAACAAACAAAAATTATCTATTTAGCCACTTTCCAAAACATAAACAATTTGCTTCTAATGAAATGTGTACATGATCCCATTAATCTTTTAATTAACCCCTGTCAGTAGTGTCAAGAAAAACATGACCATGGAATACTGATTTTACTTTAACTTGAACAAAATAAAAAATGAACAATTAATTTTCATTTTACATAATTACTCAACCAAGGAAATGTTCCTGTAACATAAACCTGTTTTTCTCTTCCTTTCCAAGTGGTATATATTCCTTTAACACAAAAGATAGAGTAGGAGTGAAATTTCATCATTTAACTTGGGAAAAGAGGATTTTAAAATGTAACCTACATAGGCCAGTTAATTAGAATAGACATTAACTATGTTTAAGTTTTTTTTTCTCTTTTTTGAGACAGTGTTTCAAAAAAGAATCCTGCTGTATCACCCAGGCTGGAATGCAGTGGTGCTACCTCTGCTCACTGAAACCTTCACCTCTGTGGTTTAAGCAATTCTCCTTCTTCAACCTCTGGAGTAGCTGGGATTACAGATGCCTGCCACCACGCCCAGCTAATTTTTGTAATTTTATTAGAGACAGGGTTTCACCATGTTTGTCAGGCTGGTCTCGAACTCCTGACCTCAAGTGATCCACCCACCTTGGCCTCCCAAAGTGCTGGGATTACAGGCCTGAGCCACTGCACCTGGCCTGTAATTTTTAATTCAATTTATTACAGTGCTCTGATAAACTGGTTACCAATCACCTTTATGGGCTATTTTTAAAGACAAATTAAAATAATTATAGATTTAAAAGTAGGACATTTCCCATCATTTTACTTGAAAACATATTACCTATTACAAAATTACTGAAATTAATCTAATAAAATATACTACTATTATTAACACTGCTAGTCAACTCAGAGGAGCGTAGAATAGTTTAGGTTTTACTTGATGCATCCATTTAACATCAGAGTTTTGGGTTTTTTTCCTCTTTTGAAAAAGATATTTCTTATTATTCTATGGAAGTTCAGCTGAAATTATGCAGCTGATGTCAGTCTAGAAGTCATCTATACCTCAAGAGTTTTGAGAGTATTTTTGGTTGGATTTTGATCAAAAAGGGCAGATGTTACAAAAAGAAGCACATAGCAGCTGCATTTACGTGGAATTACTGGGAAGCTATTGTATCCACGTATTTTATCGTATATCCAGAATATAAAAATTCAAAGTGTACACAAGTCAAAGACCTGAGTCTTATTCTTTCAGAAAAAATAATTTCAAAATATATTTTGAAAGCACTTTTTAAACAAGATAATATAGGCTAGAAATAGACAAGATCATAAAGTATAATTGGCTTCTTTCCACGATTGCATGCTTTTAGTAAGAACTGGATCATGGCAATTTAGTGACATCTACTGAGCCATACAAATGTATGTCCTTTAGAGGCTCAACAACTTATGGAAGCAAAGATTAGCATATCACAGGTATAGTCTTCAACAGGTATCCACTAATTACTCATGTCCTTTAATTTTACCTGAAATATGTCTTGTTTTTGATGATTTTTTTCACTTTAACCTGATAAGAGAAGTTCTAGTATAAATGACTTACAGTTAAAATTTCTACTTAAATCTTTCTGCTGCATAGAATTCACTTGATTCAGCTTTAATTCTAGCTTGCCTCATTTTTCTCTTATCTTTACCAAGAGGTGAACAGTCTGTTATGCTAACATAAACATATTGAAAACAAACTGGAAGTGGACAGCTTATAATTTTAGTATTTCATATGAGAAAACAGAGATGAAAAAATATCCTTGCTAAAAAATAAAACATGGTTATGTTAATCATATTTTTAGAAAACTTTCCTGTGAGATCTTTCAGTGTAAATATAAAAATAAAGATTATGGTTATCTTATTAAGAGAAACTTGCAATATTGAAGGCAATTATTGAATGATAAATTTTAATTCTTATTAACTTGTATTACAATCCAGTTGAGTGCATTTTGAAATGCTAGATACATGATACTCTGAATTTAAGTCTTTAAAATGTTTCTTGTAGATCACCATAGTGTAATTAGTTTACTGAATCAAAAAATGTCAGAAAATTCAAATTTGGAAAGTCAGTTGTGCTATGAGAGATAAACTCACTTTTGAGAAACATTTAGAATAATCATTATTATTTCAGAAAATTAATGCTTAATTCAAGTCATTTTACAAACACTATCAAATTCCTTTCCCAGTTTGAAAAGAATATATCCTACTTCATTAAGTGTTACTTCTTAAGTTTCTTCTATTAATGAAAAGTTATTTGTGGAAAGGAATTCTGAAGTATACGTTGTCATGCTCGTCCCTGTGAAGAGACCACCAAACAGGCTTTGTGTGAGCAACATGGCTGTTTATTTCACCTGGGTGCAGGCAGGGCTGAGTCTGAAAAGAGAGTCAGGGAAGGGAGATAAGGGTGGGATCGTTTTATAGGATTTGGGTAGGTAAAGGAAAATTCCAGTCAAAGGGGGATTGTTCTCTGGCAGGCAGGAGTGGGGGTTACAAGGTGCTCAGTGGGGGAGCTTTTTGAGCCAGGATGAGCCAGGGAGAGGAATTTCACAAGACAATATCATCTCTTCAGGCAAGGACCGGCCATTTTCACTTCTTTTGTGGTGGAATGTCATCAGTTAAGGAAGGCAGGGCATTTGCACTTCTTTTGTGATTCGTAGGTTACTTCAGGCCATCTAGGCATATACGTGCAAGTCACAGGGGATGCAATGGCTTGGCTTGGGCTCAGAGGCCTGACATACATAATAATTGCTTTCATGTGCTTTCTCATTCTATGTTCATTGAGGTGACTTCAGAATCAAACATCAAGCCCATATTTGCTTCCTTCAGTTGTGTATTATCAGGGTTACAATGAATAATATACTTTTGTTTACATCAAATCTCAAAAAGAATAGACAAATATCTTTTTGTTATATGGCCTTTTTAAATATATAATGACAGCATAGTGACGGTAGCAAGCTTCAAGTTAAATCAATACAATAGCAAACTTAAGTTTCAAAGCATTGTAATTAGAAGTATGGCACACTTCCAAAAGGGTCTTCACAATTAATTGACTAGAGCCCACATGGAATAATGCGGTCTGTATATCATTTGGCTTATATACATCAGTCTCTCCCCAAATTGACATTCTCTATAGTTGTTGGTTATCTGCTGCTTTGGTGTCCTCTCTGTTATGACCTTGCAGGTTGCTTTAATTGTTAAAGCCTCAATGATCACTGCATGTCAATAAAAATGAATACATTAAGTCCCTATCCACAGATTCACTAGCAGAATACTTCTAGGAACCATTGAGATGTAAATTCCAAGATAATCCTGTCAGGTGTATTTATTTGTAAGAGAACTAATCATTAATGACTGATTATCACGGTACTGCAATAAAACACAATGCTAATGAAATTTGCCCAAATTTAAGCTAAAAGAAAAATTGATCTAGTTATTTTACACTTGATAGCCAAAAGGCTAAGAAGAAATGATCTAGTTTTCTTTTTTTTAGAAAAAGCTTTGTGAAATTTTCATAACTATCATTTGAAACAATGCAATAATACTATGCAGAATGATTCTTATATATAATTGACTAAATAATAACTAGAAATAGTGATTCTGTAATTACCAGAAACAGAATAATTCTAAAAATGTCCAAAGAGTTCAGCATAGCTGGAGACTTCCATTTGAAAACTGTGGCTACTCATGGCATGATAAGTTGCTTTTAGGAGAAGTTTAGAATAGAATGGTCCCAAATCTGAAGGACAAGTTTTAAGACAAATAGTTTATTCCTCTTGCTACTTGGAGGACTTGACCCAATTCTGTCCAAAGTCAACCCCTCTGCCAACCCCTAGACTCCATCCCTTTTCACATTTTCAAGGATTTCTCTTCTTCAGGATCACCTTTATTTTCTTGTATTATCCATCTTTTCCTCTCTGCTGGACCATTTCCAAAAAAAGAAAAAAAGGAAAAAGGCTTTAAAATTTCTCAGCTGCAACACAGCACCTCTCAAGATCTTATATTACTTTGATTCTGTTCCTCTTCAATGCCAACATGTCAAAAGTTTGCCACATATGAGATTTTGATTTTGTTACCTGTTATTATTCAATCTAATCCAATCTGGTATCCATGTTCTCATAACTGACACAGCTTTTGTTAATGTCACCTGTGAGTAGAGAGTTTTATCATTTAAACTAATAAATATTTAAAAATAAAGAATGTTGTTAGTTATGACTCTGGGACAACATGTACAAACAGAAACTGTGAGACAGTTTCTGAAAATGTGAGATGATGGTCACTCCATGTAACCTTCATGTTGACAAAGCCAATTTTTTGTTTTCATTGTTCTAAGCATTTTAGTGAATACATTCTATCTTCTTGAAATAATTTTCTGTGTCTGCTTCAAAAAGAGTAAGTTGTTGGTGTTTCTCCTATCTCAGTCACCAATTTTCTTTCTCTCTCTCTCTCTTTTTTTTTTTGTGTGTGTGTGAGTTGGAGTTTCACTCTTGTTGCCCAGGCTGGAGTGCAATGGAATGATCTTGGCTCGCTGCAACCTCCGACTCCCAGGTTCAAGCGATTATCCTGCCTCAGCCTCCCGAGTAGCTGGGATTACAGGCAGACACCACAACAACCGGCTAATTCTGTATTTTTAGTAGAGACAGGGTTTTGCCGTGTGGGCCAGACTGGTCTCAAACTCCTGACTTTGGGTAATCCAGCCGCCTCGGCTTCCCAAAGTGCTGGGATTACACATGTGAGCCACCACACCTGGTTGCTTCCATCATTTTTAATTTGGGCTGTGGTAGTTCTCTCTTGCCTGCTTCTCAACATTGTAGTCACTATGGCCAGGGTGTTTTTAAAAAACTTATTAAATCAAATCACTTCTCTGTTTGAAGGTTCTTCAGTGGCTTACTTGTACTCTAAAAATAAAATCCAGACTCCTTGTCATTGCCAACAAGACCCTGCATGTTTGGGGTCCTGCCTGTGTTCCTCGACCTCACCCAATACCTGACTTCCTCTCTCTCACATGCTCCATTCACTTTGACATTCCATTACTTCTAGGACTCTCTGAAATGCTTTTTACCCCAGAGCTCTTAATCTCACTGTTTCTTCCAAGTGGAATATTGTGTCGTTTTCAGTATTTTTCTCTTCTTCTGTCCCCACATTGGTTCCGTATGGCCTCCTTCTTCTTCTTCTTCTTCAAGTTTTAGGTTAAAAGTCATCTCTAGAGGTAAACTCTCCTTAACTGTTCCATCTAAAAGTTTTCCTCTCAAGTTATCTGTTATAGCACCTACTTTCATTTTATATTTACTTGTTTTACTCATTGGTTTTCTATATTCCTAACCAGACTGTAAGCTTCATGTGTTCAGGGATTTCTCTGTCTTCTTCCCAGGTGAATACACCCCTAGCACCTAGCATGTATCTGGGGCATAACTAGTTTATTAATAAATAAATATTAAATAATGAGTGAAAGGCAGGGATGAAACCTGATTTCACATTCAAAGGTGGGCAGTTATTGGAGAGGAGAGAAAATTAGCACAGGAAGACATGCAATCTTAGAGTGAGCAACATCTGTTGTCTTAAAAATAAGCAGGGTTTGCAGTGAAATAAAGCAGATGCAGTTTGGAGCAGCCATGAAAATCAGAAGTTCTGTTTCAGTAGGATCGCTAGGCTGTCTAACTACTTAGACATAGTCACAAATATTTTTTTCTCCAGAGTTGCATGACATTATTTGCATGCTCACAATAACCTGGGTAAAAATCTGGTACATCATAGGTATTAAATAAAACATTGTTAGTAAAATATCAGTGTTTTAAATGAGTCTTCCTTTCTCAAATATCTTAAAATATTTTCTGTTTTTAAACAGATGCCTATGAAGTTTACTGGATGTTTTATATTTGTGTGCATATTTTACGTAGGTTGTAAATTGTCAAAAATATGAAAACTGAGTTAATTTAGCTGAGTTATCACTACTGTGGTTATTTTAAATAGATAAAATCATTAACTTTTCTTAACTTTTGAGTCAAACTTTATCTCATAATATTTTATAGTTGAAGAATATGTTAATTATTGAATTACTTTCTCACTAAAATAGAAACTTCATTTTATTCAAATGGTTGAAAATTTTAGGATAGCATTTAAAAAATAATGCAAAATGAAAGGTTAAGTGCTAAAATAAACATTTTCTTCCATGAAATGTTGACATTTAAAATAATCAAAAGTGATGTGTTCATATTAAGTTTATTTACAAGCAACTTAAGTAACGTGACCCTTTCAGAATGATACAAAGCTTACCATTGGTGATCTCATTGGCAACTCTAAAGAATTACTATTTTCCCCCCAAGATGGAGTCTTGCTCTGTCATCCAGGCTGGAGTACAGTGGTGCAATCTCAACTCACTGCAACCTCCGCCTTCCAGGTTCAAGCAGTTCTCCTGCCTTTGCCTCCTGAGTAGCTGGAATTACAAACACGCACCACCATGCCTGGCTAGTGTTTGTATTCTTAGTAGAGATAGAGTTTCACCATGTTGGCCAGGCTGGTCTCGAACTCTTGACCTTGTGATCTGCCCGCCTCGGCCAAGAATTTGATTTCTTAACATACCTATGAAAGGAAAGTGATTCCTTTATTGGTATTATATCACCTCAAGAGGCATGACGATTCTGTAATGTTAGGAAACACTACTTCCTACATGTCTGTCAGTAATAAGAACTAATTAGAAACATTGTGTATATTTCAATTTGAATATACCCAACTTATAGTTAAAATGTTTAGCTGTCTGAATTTGAAATGGACATTGATTTTACAACTAGGAAATTAAATTGCTTAATGGTCTAGATTTAATGGTTTCAAATTAATCTGTATAGCATGTGACATCTTGAAATGAAAGTGGTTATACAATTGAATTGACTTCCTTTCCAATCGGTTTTCATATCAATAATGGTTAATCTATGAAGAGAAAATACTCTAAAATTAAAATCTGAGTACTTTGAGAGTGAAAATTTTGCTTATTCTTTTTTATATTCTCAAGATCTAACAAAATGCTTTGCAGAAAAATCAGTAAATCCTTACTGAATGATTAATAGAATGAATGAATGAATAATGAATGAATAAAATATTTACAAAATAATCATTCAACAATTTCAGAACAAAATTATTGAAAAGAAAAAACAAAAAAGAAAAAAGAAAGTATTTTATATGCCTATAGTCCTAATTGACATGTATTACATTTTAAAAGGCAGTTATAAAATGGTATCTATATAAATTGAACTATTTATTATGCACATTATTATTCTGAAGGAAAAATCTACACTACAAATGAAAGTAATGAATACTCTCAGATACACTTGTAAGGTGACAGGAATATTAAACTAAGTGGTAGCACAAGGTGAACATAGACATTATGTTCATGATAATTAACCTCTCACTCCATCGTTGTAAGAACAATTAAGACCAAATGTATTAATAGGTTCTATTACACTAATGTGATGATAATAATCATGTGAAGATTACTTCTGAGACTCTTCTAATAAAAAAAAAAAAAGCAAAACAGGATTCAAAGATAACACTAAGAAAATATTTTCATACTCAACCAATTGAGCGTTCACAACAGAAAGTTCCATGTTTCCTCCCTGAGGCATCCCAGCCATTCCAATTACCCGGAGGTTTTAAGGTGCAAAGGTCCTCAGCAGATTTAGAATAGCAATATGATCTAACGACTCTTATCCACCATTGCCCTTATTTCTTGCTACAAAGTAGAACGTACATGTTTATCCATATTCTAAGAGGGATAGGCCCTTGGCTTGTCTGTATCCCTTTCAGCACTGCACAAATGCCCCATACGTTTTTGCCTAATGGAATGAGGCAATTGAGTGACTGTTCTCAAAACAAAGAAAGTAACGTGTTTCGAGTAACATGAAGTCTTCCCTTCAATGGGCATCCTTTAAATGTCTTCACTGGAAAAAAATAAAAAGTCTATCTGTCTGTCATCTATCTATCTGTCTGCCTGTCTGTCTATCTATCTATGTATCTATCAATCATCTAGCTCAGCACTATTGACATTGAGGCTAGATAATTATTGGTTGTAAGGTGCTGTCCTTTGCATTGTAGGATGTTTAGCTGCAGCTCTGGATTCTACCCCTTCCTTCACTTGGGAGGAGCCAAAATCATTCCAGTTGTTGTGAAATGTTTCTGGATGGGGAGGATGGAGAGGGCAACAATCACAATCCCTGTGTGAGGACCACTGATCTACACACACACACACACACACACACACACACCGCAAACACACTCTCTCTCTCGCTCTCGCTCTGTTTCCTTCCCTCCCTCCTTCCCTGAAATATTTGAAAACACTAATCAGCAGGTTCCAAGTTATTACAAAAGATTGGTAATTTTTTTTATTTTTGTATCCTAGTTTTGAGATAGAAGAAAAGAGCAAGCTGTTAATCTGTGCATTTTGATTTTTTAAAAGAGTAAATAGCATATTGATTGTGTTTACGATTTAGGAAGTGGATTATCTTTAAATGGTTCATGAGCCAAAGATAAATTGTTCCTTGTCAGCCTGACCTTACTAGAAGAATGTATTTAATTTAAAAAAAAATTCCCTAGATATGAAAGACAAAATTAACATGTATTTCTGCTTGAGAATCTAAGAATTATACTAATGAGAAATAACATGATCCTAAATTGCCCTCCCCTTCAACCATAACCACTGATATGGTTTGACTTTGTCCCCACCCAAATATCATCTTGAATGGTAGTTCTCATAATCCCCATGTTCATGGGAGAGAGTCAGTAGGAGGTGATTGAATCACAGGGACAGTTTCTTCCAAACTATTTTCGTGATATTAAGTTCTCATGATATATGAGGGTTTTTAAGGGGCTTCCCCTTTTACACTGATCTCATTCTACTCCTTCCTGCTGCCATGTGAAGAAGGACATGTTTACTTCCCCTCCCACCATGATTTTAAGTTTCCTGTGGCCTCCCCAGCCATGCTGAACTGTGAATCAATTAAAGCTCCTTCATTTATAAATACTCAGTGTCAGGTATGTCTTTATTAGCGGTGTGAGAATGGACTAATACAGTACATTGGTACCACAGAGAGTGAGGTGCTGCTGTAAAGACACCTGAAAATGTGGAAGCGACTTTAAAACTGAGTAACAGCAAGAGGATGAAATAGTTTGGAGGGTTCAGAAGAAGAAAGAAAAATGTGGAAAAGTTTGGAAATTCCTAGAGACTTGTTGAATGGCTTTGACCAAAATGCTGATAATGAAATGGACAATGAAGTCCATGCTGAAGTGGTCTCAGATGGAGATGAATAACTTATTGGGAACTGGAATAAAGGTGATTCTTGCTATGTTTTATCAAGGAGACTGGCAGCATTGTGTCCCTACCCAAGAGATCTGTGGAACTTTGAACATGAGAGAGATAATTTAGGTTATCTGGCAGAAGAAATTTCTAAGTGGCAAGGCGTTCAAGAGGAAGCAGGACATAAAAGTATGAAAAATTTGCAGCCTGATGGTGCAAGCTTTGATGCTCAAAGTCACAAGGTACAGCTCTGGCTGTAGCTTCAGTGGGTGTAAGCTCGAACTCTTGGCAGTTTCCATATGGTGTTGAGCCTGTGGATGCACAGAAGTCAATAGAAAACAAAATCCCATTTTCTGGGGAGAAATTCAAGCCTGCTGCAGAAATTTGCATAAGTAATAAGGAGCTGAATGTTAATCACCAAGAAAGAAATGGGGAAAATATCTCCAGGGCATGTCAGAGATCTTCAGAGCAAGTCCTCCCAACACAGGCCCAGAGACTTAGGAGGAAAATAGGGTTCATAGACCAGGCCCAGGCTCCCCCTGCTGTGTGCAGCCTAGGGAATTCGTGCCTTGCATTCCAGCCACTGTAGCCATGGCTCAAAGTCACAAGGTACAGCTCTGGCTGTGGCTTCAGAGGGTGTAAGCCCCAAGTCTTGGCAGTTTCCACATGGTGGTGAGCTTGTGGATGCGCAGAAGTCAAGAACTGAGATTTGGGAAGCTCTGCCTAGATTTCAAAGGTATGAAATCTAGCTGAGAAATCTTTCATACCTCTACCAGGTATGGAAATGCCTGGATGTCTAGGCAGAAGTTTGCTTCAGGGGCAGAGTGCTCATGGAGAACCTCTGCTAGGGCAAATGCAGAAGGGAAATGTGGAGTCAAAGACCCCACACAGAATCCCCACTTGGGCACTGCCTAGTGGAGCTGTGAGAAGAAAGACACTGTCCTCCAGACCCCAGAATGGTAGATCCACCAACAACGTGCACTATGTGCCTGGAAAAGGCACAGACATTCAACACCAGCCCCTGAAAGCAGAGGAAGGGGCCTGTACCCTGCAAAGTCACGGGGGCAATGCTGCCCAAGGCTGTGGGAGCTCACCTCTTGCATCAGTATAACTCGGATGTGAGAAATGTCTTCAAACGAGATCATTTCAGAACTTTAAGGTTTAATGACTTCCCTATTGGATTTTGGACTTGCATGGGGACTATAGTCCCTTTGTTTTGGTTGGCCAATTTCTCCCAGTTGGAGTGAGTGTATCTACCTTGTTCCTTTACCCCTATTTTATCTAAGAAGTAACTAACTTGGTTTTGATTTTATAGGCTCATAGATAGGCAGAAGCAACTTGCCTTGTCTCAGATGAGACTTTGGATTTGGGCTTTTGGGTCAATGCTGGAATGACCTAAGACTTTGAGGGAGTGTTGGAAAGGCATAATTGAGTTTTGAAATGTGAGGACATGAGATTTGGGAGGGGCCAGGGATAGAATGATATGATTTGGCTGTGTCCTCACCCAAGTTTCATCTTGAATTGTAGTTCCCATTATTCTCATGTGTGGTGAGAGGAACCCAGTGGGAGGTAACTGAATAATGGAGGTGGTTTCCGTCATGCTATTCTCGTGATAGTAATTTCTCAAAAGATATGATGGTTTTTAAAGGGGCTTCCCCCTTCGCACAGCTCTCATTCTTCTTCCTGACACCATGTGAAGGACAATTTTGCTTTCCCTTCTGCCATGATTTTAAGTTTCCTGAGGCCTCCCCAGGCATGCTAAACTGTGAGTCAACTAAACCTTTTACCTTTATAAATTACCCAGTCTTGTGTATGCCTGTATCAGCAGCATGAGAATGGACTAATACAGCTACTTATAACAGTCTATAGAGAGGATTTGTGGGGAACTAGCCAGGATGAAATTTTGAGGAACTCAGATGGAAGCTGTAGCGAATATTTAAATTGTAGTCAGAATCAGGGCTGTTCTGTTGATCTTGCATTTTTCCAGTTCAGCTGACACCCTGGCACTCCCACACTACTCCAGACATTTATGGAAGCAGAAACCTGGTGACCATTAACCACAGTTCACAAAGCAACCTTAATACCGCAGTATACCTCACCTTTTCTCAGGGACTGTGTGATCAAACCACAATATAAATCTAACTTAAAACCAAAGTGGGGAATAGAGTGGAGGAGGATGACTCTAGTGAAACTTACTCTTTTTTTCCATGGGACAGAACCTTCCCTCAATTATAGCCATATATTCCAAATGCAGCATACAGGAATCTCTGCCAAAAACTCTGGTATGTAAGACATACAATTTTACTTTCTACATCTCAACTTAATTTACATTTCTAGTCCCTATTCTGATGAGATAACAGAAAATCAATTTCAATCAATGAGAGTTTCCTTCTCTGTCCCTGTGATTTTATCACAGTGCCAAGGCATAGATGGTACAGGTAATCACGTAGATATTAATGTCATCTGATCACACTGGCCTCTGGTGAAATTGACCTATTTTGCCTGGTTTTCTCATTTGAACACACAGAGGGAAGAGCACAGGAAAGACTCCTTTAGACTTAAAGGCAAGAAGAAACTCACTTTAGTGCTTTCTGCCCTATAAGAAATAGCATAGAAGTGGTTATTATAAAATAATAGGTTATGATTTTCCAAAATAAAGCTTCTTAAGACACATACTTTAATATGTACTCAAGTGTACTCAATCATGAAGAGCTAAATAGCCATACCACAACTTTGCAGAGATTTTTTTTTTAAACAAGGTGTTACATAGATAGCTATAGTATGAAATCATTAAAGGAGAGCCTCTTTTGTTTGAGACCTGGATTGGAGATAATAGGAAGAGTTGAGTAGGGAACTATTGGCCCTACCCTGTGGTTTCTCTGTGTCCCCTAGAATTTCTCCTATGTCACCACTCTGGAATCTAAATGATCATATGAAAACACTTTTGAAAAAACACTGCTGTGTCATAAATATTTTAATGTGAATAATATTAATAGCAAAACCGTAGGCCAGGCGCGGTGGGTCATGCCTGTAATCCCAGCATTTTGGGAGGCCAAGGCAAGTGGATTACTTGAGGTCTGGATTTCAAGACTAGCCTAGCCTATATGGTGAAACTCCATCTCCACTAAAGACCCAAAACAATTAGCCAGGCTTGGTGGTGTGCACCTGTAGCGCCAGCTACTCAGGAGGCTGAGGCAGAAGAATCGCTTGAACCCAGGAGGCAGAGGTTGCACTAAGCCAAGATCGCACCACTGTGCTCCAGCCTGGGCAACAGAGTGAGATGCTGCCAAAAAAACAAAACAAAACAAAAAAGCCAAACCCTTACAGGTAAGAATATGTATTATTTGCTAGAGTTGAAAAGCTAGATTTTTAAAATATTATTCCTGAAATAATAACTAGTATGCAACTAAATAAAAAAAATTCTTCCTGAATGTTGCTGCTTTATTACCGTCAGAAACTTGTCATTATTCAATGAAATCTAATTCACTATCAATAAAATGTATCTAAATAGCCTATTTTGATAAAGTATCCATGGTTTTCACTTTTTTTTTTAAGAGAGGAAGCAAAGCATACCAATTAAAACAAGTTTCTAGAAACAAGTAAATTAAAAGCAAATTCTAGCACTGCTACCCATTGTAAACCCCTATGCCTGTTACTAAAAACTCAGAACTTTAAATCTCTTATTTGTTAAATGTAGGTAATAATAGTACCTACAGCAGAGGGTAATTGTGCATATAGTATAATGTACTACATATGCCTTGCATGTAGAAAATAATAAATGTTTGTACTTTTTTTACTCTTGAGCATTTTAAAATTTCAAATATATGTGTATAGCTTTTCATTGTAATGTATAAAAGCTCAAATTATCATACCACTGTGTCCAGGGACATGAAGTAATGGTTCAGTCAGCATTATGTCATTATTATTGCAGTATCATACATTGTTGTCTTGAAAAGAATGAGTTCTTGAGTTGGACAACTAGAGTTCTATTTCCACCATCACTTGCTGTGCAATTTGGATCAAGTACCACAACTTCTCAGTTTTACTGGGTTTCTTGAGAATCAAAAAAGCTAAAATAGGTGAAACCATTTAGTAACACCTAACAAATGTTAGCTAATACAGTTATTATTAGGTTATCTACATTGATATTTTTTTGTTACATATCATTATCTTTTACCTAAGGACAGCCATATTATGCTGGGTAATATTTGGAACATTTACCCAAGTGCCTGAATAGAACTTAGAAAATTTTACTAAGATGTACCACTAATGTCTCAAAAAAGTTCAAAATAAAGATGCAGAAATAAAGTTAAACCTCCAATTTCTTAGCACTTAGCTATGGTGAGTGATAAATATTAAGTATTTATAAAGCTTTGCCTAATGAATAAATGAATGAATTAAGTATGAATAAATGAGTTAATCAATATAAGGAAGGCAAAACAAACCAGGGGTGGGGGGTGGGGGAAAAAGGCCTAACGGCTTACAAAGAACTCATAGAACTCATGCAGAGATGCATCCACATACACTAAAATATGGAATAATTTTAAAACTGCTGCTCTTGTTAATTTGGCATAAGTTCAGCTGCCATAGATCAGAGACTAGAAAATGAAGATTTGATAACACCAGGATGAGAATTACTTTAAGCATCAGAATTTTATATCTGAGTTTAGGTTATTATTCCTTTTGATTATAAATGTAGAAAAATGGATTTGACTTTGAAAGTACTTGCTAAGGAATGATCATACAAGCAAAAACACAAATTCCAGGAACTGAGCCAGACTCTGATTTCTTCTGTCCCTGGAGTGCTTTATTTAAGGAAACCATTGATTTCTGCCACCACTCTGAAGAAATTCATGTGCGAAGGTGGCCAAAAAATATGCCTCCAACTCAGTTTTCTAGGATCCTTTCCAAGGAGAGATCAACTTCTTTTGAAGTAGCTCATGAGCAGCTTTGCTGAAAGTAGCCTTTTATACATTAAGCTCAGTTTTTGTCCAGTATGTTAAAAAGGAAAGACAAAACTCTCTGTGATAGTTTCTATAAAGCTTAGAAACTTCAGCTTGCTTTATTTTAATATTTAGGAGAAAGAGAAATGCTACTGTAATCAAATGAAGTTTTTCCAAAGGGAATGTCAGCAGCTTACCATTTGCCTGAGGCTTATTTGAGAGCATTTCCTTACGAGATGCTAAAGTAAAATTAAAAGCATCTAGCTATATGCCTTATGATTTGAAGAACACTGCAAAATCACTAGCAATTTTTATTAATGAGTAAACATACTTTCAAAATAGGTCAATAAAAAATCCCACACTTTGAAGCTTAAACTAATGGAACGTATGAACTCCTCCCAGTAACTGAAGCATTTGCTCTTAATACATATGGACAGAACATTGTACCCTCAGAATGGGCCTCAGACTCATACATAACACATCCAAGAGCAGTGTGATACAGGCGGAGTATGCTTGATGTTCTCACCAACAGTAATTCTCTATTAGGATGAAAAGAACATAAACCATGATGATGTTTAGTCTCAAATAAACATGGCCAGTGATGCCATGACTGAGAAGCTACATAGATGCAGTTTGAATAAAACGTTTATTGTTTTTTGGAGCATTACAGAAAGCAGAATTGAAAATACAGGGGTGTCATGTGACCTTGTGGAGCTTGTGCTTTCTGTGTCCGAAGACATAAGGCCTATGTTCTTGTTTGAAATGAATTTACCTATAATTTCATGAAAAACACCTGTGTGGCGCTCAGTGTATTTCAAACACCGCCAAGGGTGCCACCAGATATAAAGGTGATGAAATCTATTTAGTGCAGTTGTTGGTTGTCAACACCCAGAATCTTTTCTTCACCAGTGTGGTTCTTCTGGTCACATATTGCCTATTCTGGCGTTTGCGTTCATACAACTATTGTGTTCATTGCATTTTTGCACTGGGTTTTATATCAAAGTCTTCTGTAATTTTATTAGAAAATTAAAGAGAAGAGATAGACACACTGATCCTCTCCAAATCCTACTTTATTTCAAAGGTAATTACCTATACATTTTCAGGAGTTTCTTCTATATTTCAATATTCATACTTCCAAGTAAAAAATGTGTTTTACTATTTTTATGTATTCATTTCCAAAATTATCACTGACTTTTTGTTGGGAAGAATGAGAATTTACCTATCTTACATCAACCCTGATTGTTTTGCTTGATCATCTCCAAAATTAGGTCCATTGTTTGAAAAGCAACCAGCAAAGTATAAACCATTATAAAGGGCATATGCTGATGTTTGGCACAGCCAAGTATTATACTACAGTTAGCTTTCCTTTTCTTGTAACCTCACCACCTTCTACCCAGTAAATAATGTCCTTGTTTATTATTTAAATAACTTTGTTATGCTTATCTTTTTTTAACTCTTCATGAGATTTACTTTATGACTCCTAGCAATGAAACTTTGCTTTGCTATTCTTCTATGTTTGGCCTAATGGTTACTGAATGTCTTATTTTCTCTTTCTTATTTTGTTTCATTTGTCTGGAATAAAATGTTGGAACATAGTACGTATTAGCTTTTTTAATCAAAGGTTGCCTGGAAAGTGACAGTCTTGCCACATCTTTATGTATATCTATTCTACCCTCAAACTTAATTTTACGCTTAGAATTTATACACAAAACGTGAACCATTTCCCTCAGAATTTTGAAGGCATGGATCCATTGATATCTTGTGTTGCTATGAAATATCTAATAACTTTCCAATATTTATTTGTGATATCTTTTAATTTCTCTTCATTTCTCAGGAAACTTTTAAGGATTCTTCTCTATTTTTAGTCTCCTGAAATTTCGCAAAGTTGTACAATCTTACTCCACTTTGGCTACTATGACAAAATACCATGAACTGGGTAGCTTATAAATAATACAAAATGAATTGTCACAGTTCTGGAGTCTAGGAAGTGAGTGATCTAGGAACCAGTTGATTCAGTCATTGATAAGGGCAGGATTCCTGATTCATAGACGACGCCTTCTCATAGTGTCCTTACGTGGTGGAAAAGGTGAATGGTCTCTCTCAGACTTTTCTTCTAAAGGCACTAATCTTATTCATGAGGACTCTGCCCACATGACCTAACCAACTCTCAAACATGTCACATCCTAATACCATCAACTTGGGCATTAGAATTTCAACATATGAATTTGGGAAGACACAAATATTTAGACCATAGTATGTACTTAGTGTTTTTCTTTTACCTTTCACTCTGCTGGATTCCCATAAGCCTTTGTTGCATGGTACAGCAGTACTAGTCTCTTAGTCCCTTAAATTCTTTCATTGATTTTTCTGTATTTTTACCTTTTGTCCTAATCTTTGGGTATTTTCTTTGTGTTTTTCCTGATACTGTTTTGTTTTCTTGTTTGTTTGTTTTGAAAACAATTACCTGTTTTCTCCGTGAGGATGTTATTCAGTTACAGTTTTTTGAAGATTTTGTCTATCCTCTGATGTATCAATCATGGTCCCAGCTGGAGACAAATGCATTTATACTGAAATGATTTAAACAGAGTTTAATGAAAAGATAATTTATAGATGTTTGGACCTTGGCAAGGGAAGCATCAGGAGACTAATGATGGCATTATCAACTGCAGATTTGAGAAGGAGGAAGCATGACCATAGCCTAGATCTTGAAGCTGTGTAGGAGGCACTGTCTGACAGGAGTTTGGAGGTTGGAGAATCCAAACTGAAACTAAAGCAGAGTAGAGGGGATAAATATCTAATCTCCTTTAAGGGAGAGTGGGGAATATATGGCTGCACAAGGTGAGGAAGGGGAATTTACTCGCCCTGAACATAAGCTTCAACTAGTATCCATAGTTTTAATCCTATCCTTGCAGACTGTATAGGAGTTTGGCCTTTTAGGAGTTTTGTGGAATAAGCGGTCTTTCTTCTACTAGTATCCTCCTTCACAGGCATGAATCATAAATTCTGCTGAATTAGATAGCACTTCTCTGTCCAAAATTTTGTCTCTTTTTTTTTTTTTTAACTTTACCATCCACTTATATATACATGCATTTTCTATATCTTTGTGAATTTTTACTTTGTTTTATTCATAGTAAAGGAAAAGAAAGTCGAATCTCACTAAGGAGAGGTGATAGAAGGTAATTTCACATGTCTGATTCTTTAAACAGAACTAGTAATACAATTAACTTTTGAGATAATATCCATTTGTGATTTAGTGGCCATGGTAATTTCCACCAGAAAAATACAGTACATGCTTCACAGCTGACACACTTGAGGTTCCTCAGGAAAAGAGAGGAAAAAAATTAAAATAAGGATCTTTCTAGACATCAACTTCTACTATTTTTGAAAAAAAAAATGCCATTATTAACCCCCTCAGCATCTCAAATGCCTTCTCCTTTTCTTCTATATTTATTCATCCTCTTATATCTCTCTATCAACCCCAATATTCATCTGATATTAGTAGGTAGACACAGTATTAGATAAATAAATACTAACAAAGACCTTTCAAGATCTCCTCAGTCTAAATCTCCTGAGTCCTCATTCTTCATTATTTGTTTGGAGACAATTGTTTTAAATATGCTATTCAAATATTTTCTTTAAAACTTCTTACTTACACTAGTTTGTCAAAGAATGATTATTTTTTGTGTGCTTTTAGGAAAATTTACCAAAATATTATTGGTTGCAAAATACAAAATGAATACAAAATATTCTGTGAATATTAGAAAATTATGTATATTCTGTTTATAGGCAAAATTTTGATATATAGATTTTAATTACATTTTACTGGCCATATTTTTCAAATGTTTTATATTATTTATTTTTTCGGTTTATTTCATAATCTAGTAATGATGTATTTCTAGTCTATATTTGGGTATCAATTCATTCCTCTTGAATTCATAACAAATTTTACTAATACACATTCATCATTTTGTATATGCATGCATATATAAACATACATATAGACATGTATACATTACATATATAAAAATACACGTATATGCAAACATATATGTATACACATATATATGTGTCATATATGTGTATATGAATATACACATATATATGTGTGTGTGTACATATATTTGATGCAAGGTTTCAATATGTCATCAAGACTAGAGTGCAATGGCACAATCATAGCTCCCTGCAGCCTCAAACTGCTAGGATCAAGCAATCCTCCCAAATCAGCCTCTCAAGTAGCTAGGACTACAAGTGCAAGACACCTTACCTGGCTAGTTTTGAAATAAACTTTTGTATATTAGTAGGATCTCACTATGTTGTCCAGGCTGGTCTGGAACTCCTGGCATCAAGTGATCATCCTGCCTCAGCCTCAAAAAATGCTGAGATTATAAGTGTGAGCCACATCGCTCAGCCCATTTTATATATTTAAACTGCTTTGTGACTTTTATAAATGTATGAGCCTAATTGTCTTATTTTCTATTTTGAATTTTGATTGCTACTGAGTGCTAATGCTTGACCTCATTTTTTGGATTCCATTTGTATGATGTAACTTTGCCAACTCACTTCTGAGTCATTGGTTCTCACATTTGTCTTTTATTTAATTCTCCAAATTTGAGAGACTTTAACCTAATTTCAGTAACTTGTGTTCTGCTTGTTACTGTTTTATACGGATTGTCAAAATTTTTCTCCTTTATGGTGTTATATGATGCTGTATTGTAATCATTTTCTCACTAACTTCGAATATAAACCATTATTTTATAATTTGTGAATGGTCAGGTTAATTTTTATATAAAATCTTCAATATATCATTAAATAGCTATCATACTTAAAAATAGAGCTATGGCTTTTCAACATCCCTTTAAGCAAGATTCAGTGTTTCTCTCCTGATTATCCCCACACATACACTTTGTAATGTAATGTGTAAAATCATTCATCTTGAGCTTCTAAAGACTTAAAACAGTCCACATTTTCTTAAAAGCTGATTAAACTTTATGCTGGTAGTTAAAACCAAGATTAAAATAAAAATTACTACCCAACTAAAAATTTTGAGTATCCAAAGTTCTAATGTTTTTCACTTAACACAAATGTTATAGATTTTGTCTGAGGAAAGAAAATGTCCTTGAACAGTGCCTAGAAAGTTTATCATCATAGTAGATGAAAGTACATAGACACACAGTAAAAGCCAATATATACACATCAGGGTGGCCATGAAATATTTCAGTCAAGCCAATGTTCTGACTAGAATTAATGTGTTTTATTTGTCATATTACTCTAAAAGACAAAGACAGAACTTTTCATGTTTTATGAAAATATTATGAACATGCTTTCCTCACAAATACACATACACAGCAATGACTTGGGCTTCTTAGATTTAAATATGACTGTGAAAGAAAGACAGAATGGCATTTGGAACCAGATAATAAAAAAATTAGTTTTCATTTAAATCCAACTAAGATTGTCTTTCAATGGCAGTGATTATTAGCCATCTTTTCCCCTTACAGACAGTTTCAGTTCTTGCTTCAGTGGAAATAAAAGGCTCATTGGATGTGAAGATTCCCAATAGTGACAAGATAGCAATGAGACTCATTTTCAATTAGTAAAGCCTTGAAACTAGGTATAATAAAAATCATATTCTGTCTCAGATACTATTTTGAGGATTCACTCTCATCTCATGGTAAGAAAATATAATAAATCAGATTTTATTTTTAACTTGAGTTTCCATCAGCCATCAGGGAGTGCTGCAGAACAGAATCTAACTGTTGGAAGCAAAGAGAAAATGTTAGCCAGGACCCCAAAATGTTGTGTTAATTCACAGACTCATGGGTCCTGCCTAGTTAAATGCCCTGAATCTCTTTTTTTATCTGCACTAACACAGTCCTACTAAATCTTAAGAGTCCATGAATGCCCTAATTTTCACAATTATAAATGCCCCAAGAGTAACTCATCTGTGTTCCCCTCTACTGATGAGAAGCACAAGTTACTCTTAAAAGTCATGCTGGATTTTTTAAACCCAGGCTATATAAAATATAAACTTACCCCTAAATAAATGAATTTGTTTTCCCTCCTTTTGTCTCCCAAATAAATCTTCATTAAGGGCACTTTCATAGTACACGTCTTTTAAAAAATTTAGATTTATCAAAATGTGCATAAATGTACTTGAGACCCTATAGACCTATCAACATAAATTGATATATCAACAAATTACTATAGTGTGTGTTATCAGCTTCCCGGAACAAAAACCATGTATCTCTTACCTTTACTCAGGTTTCATTTTGCTCTCTACTTTCTGAGACAAGACAATGCAGCCCAAAACAATAAGGGCATTTTTTCAGATTCTAATAATCAACATATAAAATTGGTAAGTTAGTTCAACCAAAGCCCCATGACCAGTTATGTATTGCCTTTAAAAAAAATAATGTGTGCAGACAGATGTGGTGGCTCACACCTGTAATCCCAGCACTTGAGGAGGCGGGTTGATCACCTGAGGTCAGGAGTTCAAGACCAGCCTGGCCAGCATAGTGAAACCCCATGTCTACTAAAAATAAAAAAAATTAGCTGGGCATAGTGGTGGGCATCTGTAATCTCAGCTACTCAGGAGGCTGAGGCAGGAGAATCACTTGAACCTGGGAGGCGGAGGTTGCAGTGAGCCAAGACCGCACCATTGCACTCCAGCCTGGGCAACAAGAGCAAACCTCCACCTCAAAAATAATAATGATAATAATGTGTGCATACTTACACATATATGTATGTATATATGCTAATACCATATAGTTATATTTTAAATTGCATGTATCTAATTCTTAAAATAGCATTTAAAACATTCCTTGAAAATAATTTACATTTGTATAGTACTGAATCTGGCTTAATATTGCCTGTGAGGAATTAGAAGCCCCACTTCTTTCATTAGCATCAAATATACCAAGATATTCCAGCACATCTGTTTTGCAATGGTGTTATCTTCTGTATTAATTGATGAAGACTTTTTCTTCCTTTTTTAAATTACACTTTAAGTTCTGGGGTACATGTGTAGAATTTTGTTACATAGGTATACACATACCATGGTGGTCTGCTGCACCCATCAACCCATCATCTACACTAGGTATTTCTCCTAATGCTATTCCTCACCCAGCCCCCCACCCCATGACAGGCACCAGTGTGTGATGATCCCCTCCCTGTGTCCATGTGATCTCATTTTTAAACTCCCACTTATAAGTGAGAACATGCAGTGTTTGGTTTTCTGTTCTTGTGTTAGTTCACTGAAAATGATGGTTTCCTGCTTCATCCATGTCCCTGCAAAGGATATGAACTCATCCTTTTTTATGGCTGCATAGTATTCCATGGTGCATATGTGCCACATTTTCTTTATCCAGTCTATTGTTGATGGGCGTTTGGGTTGGTTCCAAGTGTTTGCATTGTGAACAGTGCCGCAATGAACATAAGTGTGCATGTGTCTTTATAGTAGAATGATTTATAATCCTTTGAGTATATACACAGTAATGGGATTGCTGGGTCAAATTTCTAGTTCTAGACCCTTAAGGAATCACCACACTGTCTTCCACAATTGCTGAACTAATTTATACTCCTACCAACAATGTAAAAGCATTCCTATTTCTCCACATCCTCTCCGGCATCTGTTGTTTCCTGACTTGTTAATGACTGCCATTCTAACTGGCATCAGATGGTATCTCATTGCAGATTTGATTTGCGTTTCTCTAATGACCCGTAACGAGCACTTTTTTCATGTTAGTTGGCTGCATAAATGTCTTTCTTTGAGAAGTGTCTGTTCATATCTTTCACCTACTTTTTGATGGAGTTGTTTGTTTTTTTTCTTGTAAATTTGTTTAAGTTCTTTGTAGATTCTGGATATTAGCCCTTTGTCAGATGGATAGATTGCAAAAATTTTCTCCCATTCTGTAGGAGGCCTGTTGGCTCTGATGATAGTTTCTTGTGCTGTGCAGAAATTCTTTAGTTTAATTAGATCCCATGTGTCAATTTTAGATTTTGTTGCCATTGTTGTTGGTGTTTTAGTCACGAAGTCTTTGCCCATGCCTATGTCCTGAATGATACTGCCTAGGTTTTCCTCTAGGGTTTTTATGTTTTTAGGTTTTACATTTAAGTCTTTAATCCATCTTGAGTTAATTTTTGTATAAGGTGTAAAAGGGATCCAGTTTCAGCTTTCTGCATATAGCTAGCCAGTTTTCCCCATACCATTTATTAAATAGGGAATCCTTTCATTATTGCTTATTTCTGTCAGGTTTGTCAAAGATCAAATGGTTGTAGATGTGTGGTGGTATTTCTGAGGCCTCTGTTATGTTCCACTGGTCTATGTACATCTGTTTTGGTACCAGTATCATGCTGTTTTGGTTACTGTAAACTTGTAGTATAGTTTGAAGTCAGGTAGTGTGATGCCTCCAGCTTTATTCTTTTGGCTTCATATTTTCTTGTCTATGTGGGATTTTTTTTTTTTGTTCCATATGAAATTTGAAGTAGTTTTTTCCAATTCTGTGAAGAAAGTCAATAGTAACTTGATGGGGATAGCATTGAATTTATAAATTACTTTCAACAGTATGATCATTTTCACATTATTGTTTCTTCCTATTCATGAACATGGAATATTCTTCCATTTGTTTGTTTCCTTGAGCATTGGTTTGTAGTTCTCCTTGAGGTCCTTCAAATCCCTTGAAAGTTGTATTCCTAGGTATATTTTTCTCTTTGGGGCAGTTATGAATGGGAGTTCATCCATGATGTGGCTCTCTTTTTGTCTGTTATTGGTGTATAGGAATGCTTTTGATTTTTGTACATTGATTTTTGTATCCTGAGACTTTGCTTAAGTTGCTTATCAGCTTAAGGAGATTTTGGACTGAGACAGTGGGGCTTTGGGCTGAGACGATGGGGTTTTCTAAATATACAATCATGTCATCTGCAGAGACAATTTGACTTCCTCTTTTGCTAATTGAATACTCTTTATTTCTTTCTCTTGCCTGATTGCCCTGGCAGAACTTCTAACACTATGTTGAATAAGAGTGGTAGGAGAAGGCATCCTTGTCTTGTGCCGGTTTTCAAAGAGAATACTTCCAGTTTTTGCCCATTCAGTATGATATTGGCTGTGGGTTTGTCATAAATAGCTCCAAACCAGAACAAAACAAACTCCTTTTAAGGAGAAAACTAACATCCATTGAGCACCTAACGTTGTTCTAATTTCCCAAGTCTCCTATTTGACAATGAAAGGATGGGTTAATTAAGATATACATTTTTACCAATAGCTTTAGACATGTCACTTCATGGATGTGAAAACGGAATGTGACACGGGGAACTGTTGGGGGAATAGTGGGAGAGAGCATCAGGAAAAATAGCTAATGCATGCTGGGCTTAATACCTAGGTGATGTGTTGACAGGTGCAGCAAACCACTGTGGCACACATTTACCTATGTAACAAATCTGCATATCCTGCACAGGTACCCCAGAATTATAAAATAAAATAAAATATAAAACAAAATAAAATAGTTTTAAAAAGTTAAGTGGCCTTGCCTTTTTCTCTCATCCTATTTTCCCCACCAATGTTCCCACACATGGTATGACTGAGCATCAGTCCTTCAGGATTTATTTCAACTCATGCCTTCTCACCTTCTGCCCCCAAGAACTTTTGTATATATACTGTTCCCTCTGCCTAGCACACTCTTACCTAATTCTGCCAGCCCACTGATTCTTATCTATTATTTAGACTCCATCTCAAATCTCACATCCTTTGGAGTGTGTTCCCTGACATTTCAGATTAAATCAGTCCCCAATCCCATTAAGCATCTTGATGTTTGATGCAAGTTGTCCTCTCCCTTGAGATTTGAATTACAAAAGAAGGGCCCTGATTCTAGAGGGGCGGAGCAAGATGGCTGAATAGGAACAGCCCCAGTCTCCAACTCCCAGCGCGAGCGACACAGAAGACCGGTGATTTCTGCATTTTCCACTGAGGTACTGGGGTCATCTCACTAGGGAGTGCCGGACAATCGGTGCTGGTCAGCTGCTGCAGCCCGACCAGCGAGAGCTGAAGCAGGGCGAGGCATTGCCTCACCTGGGAAGCACAATGGGGAAGGGAATCCCTTTTCCTAGCCAGGGGAACTGAGACACACAACACCTGGAAAATCGGGTAATTCCCACCCCAATACTGCGCTTTAAGCAAACGGGCACACCAGGAGATTATACCCACACCTGGCCGGGAGTGTCCCATGGCCACGGAGCCTCCCTCATTGCTAGCACAGCAGTCTGCGATCTAACCGAAATGGCAGCAGCGAGGCTGGGGGAGGGGCGCCCGCCATTGCTGAGGCTTAAGTAGGTAAACAAAGCCACTGGGAAGCTCGAACTGGGTGGAGCTCACAGCAGTTCAAGGAAACCTGCCTGTCTCTGTAGACTCCACCTCTGGGGACAGGGCACAGCTAAACAACAAAAGGGGAAGCAGCAGAGGCCTGTGCAGATGCAAACGACTCTGTCTGACAGCTTTGAAGAGAGCAGTGGATCTCCCAACACGGAGGTTGAGATCTGAGAACGGACAGACTGCCTGCTCAAGTGGGTCCCTGACCCCTGAGTAGCCTAACTGGGAGACATGCCCCACTAGGAGCAGTCTAACACCCCACATCTCACAGGGTGGAGTACACCCCTGAGAGGAAGCTTCCAAAGTAAGAATCAGGTACACTCGCTGTTCAGCAATACTCTATTTTCTGCAACCTCTGCTGCTGATACCCAGGCAAACAGGGTCTGGAGTGGACCTCAAGCAAACTCCAACAGACCTACAGCTGAGGGTCCTGACTATTAGAAGGAAAACTATCAAACAGGAAGAACACCTATACCAAAACCCCATCAGTACGTCACCATCATCAAAGACCAGTGGCAGATAAAACCACAAAGATGGGGAAGAAGCAGGGCAGAAAAGCTGGAAATTCAAGAAATAAGAGCGCATCTCCCCCTGCAAAGGAGCGCAGCTCATCGCCAGCAACGGATCAAAGCTGGTCAGAGAATGACTTTGACGAAATGAGAGAAGAAGGCTTCAGTCCACCAAACTTCTCAGAGCTAAAGGAGGAATTACGTAACCAGCGCAAAGAAACTAAAAATCTTGAAAAAAGAGTGGAAGAATTGATAGCTAGAATAATTAATGCAGAGAGGTTATAAATGAAATGACAGAGATGAAAACCATGACACGAGAAATATGTGACAAATGCACAAGCTTCAGTAACCGACTCGATCAACTGGAAGAAAGAGTATCAGCGATTGAGGATCAAATGAATGAAATGAAGCGAAAAGAGAAACCAAAAGAAAAAAGAAGAAAAAGAAATGAACAAAGCCTGCAAGAAGTATGGGACTATGTAAAAAGACCAAATCTACGTCTGATTGGGGTGCCTGAAAGTGAGGGGGGAAATGGAACCAAGTTGGAAAACACTCTTCAGGATATCATCCAGGAGAACTTCCCCAACCTAGTAGGGCAGGCCAACATTCAAATACAGGAAATACAGAGAACACCACAAAGATACTCCTTGAGAAGAGCAACTCCAAGACACATAATTGCCAGATTCACCAAAGTTGAAATGAAGGAAAAAATCTTAAGGGCAGCCAGAGAGAAATGTCGGGTTACCCACAAAGGGAAGCCCATCAGACTAACAGCAGACCTCTCGGCAGAAACTCTACAAGCCAGAAGAGAGTGGGGGCCAATATTCAACGTTCTTAAAGAAAAGAATTTTCAACCCAGAATTTCATATCCAGCCAAACTAAGTTTCATCAGTGAAGGAGAAATAAAATCCTTTACAGATAAGCAAATGCTTAGAGATTTTGTCACCACCAGGCCTGCCTTACAAGAGACCCTGAAGGAAGCCCTAAAGGAACAACCGGTACCAGCCATTGCAAAAACATGCAAAAATGTAAAGACCATTGAGGCTAGGAAGAAACTGCATCAACTAACGAGCAAAATAACCAGTTAATATCATAATGGCAGGATCAAGTTCACACATAACAATATTAACCTTAAATGTAAATGGACTAAATGCTCCAATTAAAAGACACAGACTGGCAAACTGGATAAAGAGTCAAGACCCATCAGTCTGCTGTATTCAGGACACCCATCTCACATGCAGAGACATACATAGGCTCAAAATAAAGGGATGGAGGAAGATCTACCAAGCAAATGGAGAACAAAAAAAAGCAGGGGTTGCAATCCTAGTCTCTGATAAAATAGACTTTAAACCATCAAAGATCAAAAGAGACAAAGAAGGCCATTACATAATGGTAAAGGGATCAATTCAACAGGAAGAGCTAACTATCCTAAATATATATGCACCCAATACAGGAGCACACAAATTCATAAAGCAAGTCCTTAGAGACTTACAAAGAGACTTAGACTCCCATACAATAGTAATGGGAGACTTCAACACTCCACTGTCAACATTAGACAGATCAACGAGACAGAAAGTTAACAAGGATATCCAGGAATTGAACTCATCTCTGCACCAAGCGGACCTAATAGACATCTATAGAACTCTCCACCCCAAATCAACAGAATATACATTCTTCTCAGCACCACATTGCACTTATTCCAAAATTGACCACATAATTGGAAGTAAAGCACTCCTTAGCAAATGTAAAAGAACAGAAATTATAACAAACTGTCTCTCAGACCACAGTGCAATCAAACTAGAACTCAGAACTAAGAAACTCAATCAAAACCGCTCAACTACATGGAAAGTGAACAACCTGCTCCTGAATGACTACTGGGTACATAACGAAATGAAAGCAGAAATAAAGATGTTCTTTGAAACCAATGAGAACAAAGATCCAACATACCAGAATCTCTGGGACACATTTAAAGCAATGTGTAGAGGGAAATTTATAGCACTAAATGCCCACAAGAGAAAGCTGGAAAAATCTAAAATTGACACTCTAACATCACAATTAAAAGAACTGGAGAAGCAAGAGCAAACACATTCAAAAGCTAGCAGAAGGCAAGAAATAACTAAGATCAGAGCAGAACTGAAGGAGATAGAGACACAAAAAACCCTCCAAAAAATCAATGAATCCAGGAGTTGGTTTTTTGAAAAAATCAACAAAATTGATAGACCGCTAGCAAGACTAATAAAGAAGAAAAGAGAGAAGAATCAAATAGATGCAATAAAAAATGATAAAGGGGATATCACCACGGACCCCACAGGAATACAACTACCATCAGAGAATACTATAAACACCTCTAAGCAAATAAACTAGAAAATCTAGAAGAAATGGATAATTTCCTGGACACTTACACTCTCCCAAGACTAAACCAGGAAGAAGTTGAATCCCTGAATAGACCAATAGCAGGCTCTGAAATTGAGGCAATAATTAATAGCCTACCAACCAAAAAAAGTCCAGGACCAGATGGATTCACAGCTGAATTCTACCAGAGGTACAAGGAGGAGCTGGTACCATACCTTCTGAAACTATTCCAATCAATAGAAAAAGAGGGAATCCTCCCTAACTCATTTTATGAGGCCAACATCATCCTGATACCAAAGCCTGGCAGAGACACAACAAAAAAAGAGAATTTTGACCAATATCCCTGATGAACATCGATGCAAAAATCCTCAATAAAATACTGGCAAACCGGATTCAGTAGCACATAAAAAAGCTTATCCACCATGATCAAGTGGGCTTCATCCCTGGGATGCAAGGCTGGTTCAACATATGCAAATCAATAAACATAATCCAGCATATAAACAGAACCAAAGACAAGAACCACATGATTATCTCAATAGATGCAGAAAAGGTTTTTGACAAAATTCAACAACCCTTCATGCTAAAAACGCTCAATAAATTCGGTATTGATGGAACGTACCTCAAAATAATAAGAGCTATTTATGACAAACCCACAGCCAATATCATACTGAATGGGCAAAAACTGGAAAAATTCCCTTTGAAAACTGGCACAAGACAGGGATGCCCTCTCTCACCACTCCTGTTCAACATAGTGTTGGAAGTTCTGGCTAGGGCAATCAGGCAAGAGAAAGAAATCAAGGGTATCCAGTTAGGAAAGGAAGAAGTCAAATTGTCCCTGTTTGCAGATGACATGATTATATATTTAGAAAACCCCATTGTCTCAACCCAAAATCTCCTTAAGCTGATAAGTAACTTCAGCAAAGTCTCAGGTTGCAAAGAGTTGCACAAAATCAATGTGCAAAAATGACAAGCATTCTTATACACCAGTAACAGACAAACAGAGAGCCAAATCATGAATGAACTTCCATTCACAATTGCTTCAAAGAGAATAAAATACCTAGGAATCCAACTTACAAGGGATGTAAAGGACCTCTTCAAGGAGAACTACAAACCACTGCTCAGTGAAATAAAAGAGGACACTAACAAATGGAAGAACATACAATGCTCATCGATAGGAAGAATCAATATTGTGAAAATGGCCACACTGCCCAAGGTTATTTATAGATTCAATGCCATCCCCATCAAGCTACCAATGAGTTTCTTCACAGAATTGGAAAAAACTGCTTTAAAGTTCATATGGAACCAAAAAAGAGCCCGCATTGCCAAGACAATCCTAAGTCATAAGAACAGAGCTGGAGGCATCACGCTACCTGACTTCAAACTATACTACAAGGCTACAGTAACCAAAACAGCATGGTACTGGTACCACAACAGAGATATAGACCAATGGAACAGAACAGAGTCCTCAGAAATAATACCACACATCTACAGCCATCTGATCTTTGACAAACCTGAGAGAAACAAGAAATGGGGAAAGGATTCCCTATTTAATAAATGGTGCTGGGAAAATTGGCTAGCCATAAGTAGAAAGCTGAAACTAGATCACTTCCTTACACGTTATACAAAAATTAATTCAAGATGGATTAGAGACTTAAATGTTAGACCTAATACCATAAAAACCCTAGAAGAAAACCTAGGTAGTACCATTCAGGACATAGGCATGGGCAAGGACTTCATGTCTAAAACACCAAAAGCAATGGCAGCAAAAACCAAAATTGACAAATGGGATCTAATTAAACTAAAGAGCTTCTGCACAGCAAAAGAACTACCATCAGAGTGAACAGGCAACCTACAGAATGGGAGAAAATTTTTGCAATCTACTCATCTGACAAAGGGCTAATATCCAGAATCTACAAAGAACTCAAACAAATATACAAGAAAAAAACAAACAACCCCATCAAAAAGTGGGCAAAGGATATGAACAGACATTTCTCAAAAGAAGACATTCATACAGCCCACAGACACATGAAAAAATGCTCATCATCACTGGCCATCAGAGAAATGGAAATCAAAACGACAATGAGATACCATCTCACACCAGTTAGAATGGCAATCATTAAAAAGTCAGGGAACAACAGGTGCTGGAGAGGATGTGGAGAAATAGGAACACTTTTACACTGTTGGTGGGATTGTAAACTAGTTCAACCATTATGGAAAACAGTATGGCGATTCCTCAAGGATCTAGAACTAAATGTACCATATGACCCAGCCATCCCACTACTGGGTATATACCCAAAGGAGTGTAAATCATGCTGCTATAAAGACACACACACACGTATGTTTATTGCGGCACTATTCGCAATAGCAAAGACTTGTAATCAACCCAAATGTCCATCTGTGACAGACTGGATGAAGAAAATGTGGCACATATACACCATGGAATATTATGCAGCCATAAAAAAGGTTGAGTTTGTGTCCTTTATAGGGACATGGATGCAGCTGGAAACCATCATTCTTAGCAAACTATCACAAGAACAGAAAACCAAACACCGCATGTTCTCACTCATAGGTGGGAACTGAACAATGAGATCACTTGGACTCGGGAAGGGAACATCACACATCGGGGCCTATCATGGGGAGGGGGGAACGGGGAGGGATTGCATTGGGAGTTATACCTGATATAAATGACGAATTGATGAGTGCTGACGAGCTGATGGGTGCAGCACATCAACATGGCACAAGTATACATATGTAACAAACCTGCACCTTATGCACATGTACCCTAGAACTTAAAGTATAATAAAAAAAAAAAAAAAGAAGGACCCTAATGCTGTTTTGTTAATCTTGCATCCAGCATGAACTCTCTTGCCTGACACATGGTAGTATTTTAAAATACCTGTCTGAGAAATAAAGAGTAAGAGTCTGCTAGATAATAAATGGTAAAGCTGGGATTTGAAATGGATACTTTCTTACTCCGAAGACCAGGCTTTCCCTATTTCCTCTTAAAAGCGCATGTGCATGCATGCTCACGCGCGCACACACACTCTCTCTATATATTACAATTTAGAAAAAGGACCAGGGAACAAAAATAATTTACGTGTTTCTGAAGTGAAATTCAGGTGAATCCACAGCATATATGGTTTCAAGTGAGTATGATGCCTCATTGTCTCTTTTATCCCTCATGTGTTACAGCAAAGTAAACCAAAAGCTCCAGTGACATTGTTGAAGGCTAATAGATTTTATGAGTAGTTGCAGAAATGCAACTAGATTGAGCTGCAAATGCCCAGCTATAATATTGAGCTTTGTCAAACTTAATTATGTGACTAATCTGACTAGGGACTTACTCCCCAATTTTACATAATTAAATGGCCATCACTCTTGAAACTGTAATAGGCTAACCCCCCCAGCACAGGATATAAGAAATACACTTTCAAGGTAAGCTCTATACAAACTCCCAATATCTCAGCAATCCAATGGGCTGATTCTTAAATTCATGAACAAAAAGAGGCGAATCCAGTTTCTCAGAGGAAAATTGCATTGCACAAGTCATTCTGAAGGTGACTTTGGATCTTCCCTTTATTTCTCTAAATAAGCAGGCTTGCTTTATGACCTCTACTTCTGGTGTTCTCTTGAATTGTTCTTGCTGATCTGAGGACTTGGAGGCGTTCACAACATGGACTAATATTCTCTTTAGGATTACCCATGATAGGAAGAAAAGTATCGAACAAATTAAATTTAAAAATTACTTTTGAAGGCCAGGCACGGTAGCTCATGCCTGTAATCCCAGAACTTTGGGAGGCTGAGGCAGGTGGATCACAAGGTCAGGAGTTCAGCCAATATGGTGAAACCCCATCTCTATTAAAAATACAAAAAAATTAACCGGACCTGGTGCCACATGCCTGTAATCCCAGTTACTCAGGAGGCTGAGGCAGGAGAATTGCTTGAATCCAGGAGGCAGAGGTTGCAGTGAGCCGAGAATGCACCACTGCACTACAGCCTGGGTGACAGAGCGAGACTCCGTCTCAGGAAAAACAAAAACAAAAACAAAAAAAACAAAGAACAACCTTTTATTTTAATCCTTTTAATAATTAAGAAAAATAAAATTTCAAAGACATATTTTGTGAATATTCAGAAATTGTCAAGCATCATATTTTTAAATATTTTTATTTATACTATTTTGCCAAATAATATAAAATATAAACGTATGCTAAATTAACCTAGTTCTCTTGTTGTGTTCTTTTTATAAAGTCTTTATTTTATCTCAAAGGAATATTACTAGGTGTGACTTAATTGCTTATAATGATAACAATAACTGGATATATTGTTCTTGATTAAATTGTCAGTGATCGGCCGGGCGCGGTGGCTCAAGCCTGTAATCCCAGCACTTTGGGAGGCCGAGACGGGCGGATCACGAGGTCAGGAGATCGAGACCATCCTGGCTAATACGGTGAAACCCTGTGTCTACTTAAAAATACAAAAAACTAGCTGGGTGCGGTGGCGGGCGCCTGTAGTCCCAGCTACTCGGGAGGCTGAGGCAGGAGAATGGCGTAAACCCGGGAGGCGGAGCTTGCAGTGAGCTGAGATCTGGCCACTGCACTCCAGCCTGGGTGGCAGAGCGAGACTCCGTCTCAAAAAAAAAAAAAAAAAAAAAAAAAAATTGTCAGTGATCTTAGTATTTAATAATCTAATGTCAATTATTATTGAGTATTGTTTTACAGCTCCTGAAATATAATATAATTAGAATCACAATGATTAATGTGGAGTATTAACTATATCACTGATAATTAATCTTAATCACAAATGCAAAAACATATTTTAAAATCTATTCAGTGGAAAGATCTGACGTTCTAGCAGTCCTTTCAGAAGAATCATAACACGATATGGAAATATTTTTGTCCCACATACAAACACAAAAGGAAAAAAAAAGTCTATTTACATGGTTCTTAAGAGTATGTACCCTAAGAGAAAAATATCAACCAGAATAATTGTTACTTTAGAATTTGCCAGAGAACAATTGAATTGCATGACATTTTTAATATTGAATTCAAAGTTTTTAGCTAATCTTTGTTCAGTTGCCCATCAATGTTAGAAAATCTGACTAGTGCTCAATGAATGCAAAGAGTTATTTTGTCAGTGGGAAGCCCCGTGGGAAAACGAATGATCTGATCCTAACATAGGGACCAGAACCAATCTATGGTTGAAGAAAGTGCCATTTAAGCACCTGGCAAATTGATGGCTTCCTGCCAATGAAAAGGTCACTACCTTAGAAACACATTTATTTAGGATAGAAGGGAATATTTGGTACATTTCTAGGAACACAGTTATTCCTATCAACTAAAACTCAAAATTTTATTTTCTAAGTCTTTAGTCAAAAGCCTAAATTTTATCAAGAAATCAAAGATAGATAAATCATAACTCTGCCAATTTAGTGGTTATTTTTTAACTGGAGAAACAAAGCATAAATGTACAATCACATAAAAGAAGAAATCAATATGTAATTGAATTCGAAAATATGTGGTACACTTTAATCGTGTTAGACATTAAAGAGATCACTAAGACTGCATATACTACAAAACGTTTAGGTAATAGGTGGATGTTAGATAAGGTCTTAATTATAAGTAATATATAAGATGATAAAATAAAAACCATGGCAAGTGGGGAAACGAGATTCAGCAAAGGGTCAGAAGAATTCAAAGACAAGTGGAGATCTTAAGATAACTAAGAGACTGATGAGTTCACCATAAAATTTCTGTTGCAGAGCTGTCATAGATATAGATACCCAAATAAGAAAAGCCTAAATTGGAAACATGGGAGCTTGAGTTCCAAATGAACATGTTTGGACTTAATTGTTTTGGCAATAGTCTACCATTCAAAGTTTTAAGTGAGGAAGTTGATTTTAAGTTTTTCAGAGATATGACAAGATACAGTGGAATCTGGGGACAATTCCATGTCACCTGTGGAAATTACTTGAATAAATATTATGAGAATTGAATTAGTCTCCCTGACAGAAATATCCACTATATCTGTTTAACTCCCTTTAAAAATCAATTTGTAGTTGGATAATGAAAAAATTCATTATTTTTAAGCTAATGAATGTATTTTATATTCATTTAAATATAAAATATCTGTGGATATATGGGGTAATTTGATAAGATAAAAATATGGCCTCCAAAATCACATTACCCCATAAATATGTACAACTATCATGTATCAATTAAAAAGTGTGTCTAAATCAAAAATCTAAGTTGATGCTTATAGTTTTTATTTCTATTTGTGTGAATAGCCAACTTACAGGCCTGAATCTTCCTTAAGAGGGTGAATTTGTTTTTATTTCATACTGATTTCTTTATATTTTTATGACTGATTGAATCAATTAATTTTAATGCAAATATGATAACAAAGTAGATACACACAAACTCAGTTTCTACAGGAAGGTTTATTGCTTTCAATTAAGAACAATTTTGTTAAGCTTAAGGTTCGAGTCAGTCATTTCTGAAGCTTGACCATCGTAATGCTCAGAAATGATCAGATGACAGAGTTGATTTCCAACATGATGGAATTGTGCTATTTTTTGCCTTTTTGAATATTTGTCTACAGAATCTGCCTATTTCTTCTATCCCCTCAGTCTTTGCTAACACCTGTGCAAGTTTAGAACTTGTTGTGTAATGATACACTAGCCATGTGAATAATATCACAGTAGGTCACCCTCATCTCTATGGTGTTCAGCAGTTACTTGACCTTTCCTGGCATCTACTCTGAATACATAAACTTAATGGATAGAATTTATGGCTCACTAAACTTTTCTTCCATTTTCTACTTAGTGGAGAGTAGTTAATGATTACTATTATGTAAGTTCAAATGACAAACCTGAATAATCACTGAAAGTTTGGAAGAACAATGAAAGGTAGTTCAAACACCAGTGGTCTTCAAGAGAGTTTTACATACAATTATGCAAAAAAGAAAAACTATTCTGCTCATTTGACCTTTAAAGCACCCTCCCTGCTGATTTTAGAAAAAGCATTTCAAAAGCCTTGATGGAAAAAATTCACACTGCATGGTGAACTAAGCAAACTGTTCATCAGCAAATGCTAAGCGATAATGTTGTAAGACTGTTTTTCTGTGTTCAGTCAATTCATGTTAGATTCAATCGAGCACAATCAGCACAGGCTTGCCTCTGCTCTAATAAGCCTAAGGGGAAAGATACGACTGCTGTTAAAAAGTGTGTCTCTTGAATAAAATAACCTGCTAAATGAAATATTAGAATTGCATCAATGGCAAAGAAAACCTGATGGCCTATGTAGTTATAATGGAAGCATGCTTACCTTTCATCTTCCTGTAACATAGCTGTCAGCTCTCTGAATATATGTATGAGAAAAGATGATGTGCCTTTCTTGTTTTCATTTATAATGGGTAATTTATTTCAGATATGATAGTATCTTTGAAAACAAGAATAACCATGAAGAATTTTAAGTATGAAAGAAAAATTCCCATACTTATCCAAAGGCAAAAACCTGCACAATTATTATATAGATAATAATATTCCTGATGATGAAGCTGACTACCTTCTGTGACAATGAATAGAAATTCTCTAAAATAATAAAAATCCTAGGTTCAAGGAAATACCTCAAATGCAATATATCTATAATTTCCCCCATGATATATTAACTTTCCCCAAACCCTTTTTCTTCTGTTCATTTATTGTTTTCAAAAATCATAGCAATTCTCTAGCTCAGAATTGATAGTCAAAGGCTAATCACCTGATCCATTGCTGTTCATGCAGAAAATCTCAAGGAACTGAATTCCATTTAGCTAATACTAGTTGAGAGAGACATAAATTGAGATTTTAAAAGAAACTATTATCAGGACCAGCTCCAATTAAAAAGTCAAATTTTATACTCCATCAGCATTAATACAGCTTCAAATAAGAAAATATAAGAGGTATTTTTGTACAACGAGTAAAAAATTCAGTCATCTTGATACTCTCCATACTCCATGTACCAAAATCTCAGCCAGAGTCATACCAGAGAAACAGAACTAACAGAAAACTTATATTAAAAGATTTATTTCAAGGAATTGGCTTATGTAATTGTAGGTGTTAGATGAAAAGGTACAAAGTTTGCAGAGCAGGCCAGAAATTTGATGATAATTCATTAAAATTGCTTATAATTTGATTCAACAATTCACTTCTAGTGAATAAATTCTCCTTATGAGAAAATAACTAAACAAGAGTGAGATGACTTCTCGAGTATTAATTACTACATAATTGTGGTGTGATTCTAATTTCAAAAAATAAACTAAATATCCAATAATGGGATTCACTTAAATAGTGATATAGTAATATAAGAGAAAATGGTGAAAACTAGAAAATAAATCCAGATATATAGTCATTATCTTATATTTTAGGTCAATTGATATAATAATTGATATGATTATAAAAGCCAAGTATGGATGTTGGGTAAATTTGTTTATTTTTTTAAAATTTTATAATGAGTTTATATTGCTTGTATAGTAAGGAAAGAAAACATACAGTTCATATATATTGTTTTATGTTAGTCTTTCATTTGTCATAACCAAAGATCAAATAAATATGTTTGATATATTAATGTGTTTCATTTATAAGAAATGAGTTCATGAGCAAAGTGTTAGTGAATAATTATTATTGCTATTTTAATATCATAAAACAGTACAAACTCTTTTTCCAAACATTAAATTTTAGAGAATTATTAAAGCAGTTGTGCTTTTTAATTTTTATCATTTAATGAATAGCTTCCTGGAAGCTATATTCTCCCTCAGATATTTTTAACAGTTTAATTGTAAGAAGTAATTAACCCAGAAAGCTTCTAGTTTGCTTCTAAATACAGAATCCAAGAATATCTAGTAGTTTCTAAAAATGTTGAACAATTGTTTCCTCCCATATTCTTAAAATAGGGAATATCATTGATATTCTCAAAAAACTGTCAAAGCTTTCTTTATCAAAGCCCCAAAGTTGGCTGCATGACCATACCTGGTCTTAGGTCTATGAGATTTATATTATGATATACATAAGAGGATGCGAAGAATATGTGTAAATATTTTCTCAAGAAGAAAAAAGGTGCATACATCATAGACACAATTTCACTGTTTCATTATATTTATTCTAAATGTATTATAAACCTGGACAGATGTGTTGGAATGTGTGTTTATTTGTGGGGTGTGTGTGTGTGCGTGTAAAACCTGACAATATTCATATATCAAGACCACTTCACCCAACAACAGACTTTCCAGTGTCACGAAAATATTATTAAAATTGACCACATGCTGGGCTATGCAGCCTGAGTCAATATATTTCAAAGAATTAAAAGAGAATCATTTACAGGATTGACCTATTTAATGCCTCTCCTTCTGTCTCCTAACACATGTTCAAGTTTGAAACTTGCTGTGTAATAATGTGATAACCATGCAAATAATATCAGTGTAGGTCAACCACAGCTTTATGGTGTTCAGCAGTTACCTGGCCTTTCCTGGCAACTATCTTCAATACCTATTATTAAAAACCTATACAATTATTAAAAGTTAAAGGATAATATTTTCTGGACAAATTTTAGCTCAAATGTTTTGAGCTGAAATTAGAATATTAAAAAATGACCAGAAAAATACCTGTATATTTGTGAATTTGACAATGCAATTCTAAATGGTATTGAGGCCAAAGAAAAAAATCACAAAGGAAATTAGAAAATATTTTGAACAGATAACAGGGAAAAATAGAACTTGTTGAATACAGCTAAATTTATGTTTAGAACAAATTTTCTATCCTGAAAGTGCATGTTAGATTAAAAACCCTAGAAACCAAAGAGTAAATTAAGCACAGAGAAAGTTAAAGGAAGGAAATCATAAAGAGCAGAAGTTAATGAAGCAGAAAACAGAGAATGGAGAATATCAACAGTGCCAAAAGTGTGTTCTTGGATATTTTCTGCTTTCTACCAACATTGATTTACAAAACAAAATTAAGAAGGACACAATTATCCAAATATCATACCAAAAAATGGCAGACATGGGGGTTCCAAAACAAATACCAATATAACGAAAGGAAATTACGAAACATTTTTGCCAATAACTTTGAAATTTTAGATTAAAAATTCCTAGAAAAAAATACCATGTGACAAAATAGACATGATCATAGATAATTTATGTCAACTAAATCATGTAATCCATATTTATCAACTCCACAAAGAAAATGCAAAGAAACTTTCAGGCCCAGTAGGCTATACCAGTGAATTCTATCATACATAAAAGGTAGATATAACATCAATGTAACACAGTCTTTCTGAATGTGAGGAAAGCATAGCCTTGATACTAAAATTTTGCCAGAGCAGTACAAGGATTGCTAGCAAGACTAATAAAGAAGAAAAGAAAGAAGAATCAAATAGATGCAATAAAAAATGATAAAGGAGATATCTCCACCAATCCCACAGAAATACAAACTACCATCAGAGAATACTATAAACACCTCTACGCAAATAAACTAGAAAATCTAGAAGAAATGGATAAATTCCTCGACACATACACCCTCCCAAGGCTAATCCAGGAAGAAGTTGAATCTCTGAATAGACCAATAACAGGCTCTGAAATTGAGGCAATAATTAATAGACTACCAACCAAAAAAAGTCCAGGACCAGACGGATTCACAGACGAATTCTACCAGAGCCACAAGGAGGAGCTGGCATCATTCCTTCTGAAACTATTCCAATCAATAGAAAAAGAGAGAATCCACCTTAACTCATTTTATGAGGCCAGCATCATCCTGATATCAAAGTCTGGCAGAGACACAACAAAAAAAGAGAATTTTAGACTAATATCCCTGATGAACATCGATGCAAAAATCCTCAATAAAATACTGGCATAAAATACCTGCACGTTATGCACATGTACCCTAGAACTTAAAGTATAATAATAATAATAATAATAATATTAAAAAAATTGGCAAACCAAATCCAGCAGCACATCAAAAAGCTTATCCACCATGATCAAGTGGGCTTCATCCCTGGGATGCAAGGCTGGTTCAACATATGCAAATCAATAAACGTAATCCAGCATGGAAACAGAACCAAAGACAAAAACCACATGATTATCTCAATAGATGCAGAAAAGGCCTTTGACACAATTCAACAGCTCTTCATGCTAAAATCTCTCAATAAATTAGGTATTGATTGTACACATCTCAAAATAATAAGAGCTGTTTGTGACAAACCCACAGCCAATATCATACTGAATGGGCAAAAACTGGAAGCATTCCCTTTGAAAACTGGCACAAGACAGGGATGCCCTCTTTTACCACTCCTATGCAATATAGTGTTGGAAGTGCTGACCAGGGCAATCAGGCAAGAGAAAGAAATAAAGAGTATTCAATTAGGAAAAGAGGAAGTCAAATTGTCCCTGTTTACAGATGACATGATTGTATATTTAGAAAACCCCATTGTCTCAGCCCAAAATCTCCTTAAGCTGATAAGCAACTTCAGCAAAGTCTCAAGATACAAAATTGATGTGCAAAAATCACAAGCATTCTTATACACAAATAACAGACAAGCAGAGAACCCAATCATGAGTTCACTCAAAGAGAATAAAATACCTAGGAATCTAACTTACAATGGATGTGAAGGACCTCTTTAAGGAGAACTACAAACCACTGCTCAAGGAAATAAAAGAGGATACAAACACATGGAAGAACATTACATGCTCATGGATAGGAAGAATCAATATTGTGAAAATGGCCATACTGCCCAAGGTAATTTATAGATTCAGTGCCATCCCCATCAAGTTACCAGTGACTTTCTTCACAGAATTGGAAACAACTACTTTAAAGTTCATATGGAACCAAAAAAAGAACCTGCATTGCCAAGTCAATCCTAAGCCAAAAGAACAAAGCTGGAGGCATCACACTACCTGATTTCAAACTATACTACAAGGCTATGGTAACCAAAACAACATGGTACAGAAACCAAAACAGAGATATAGACTAAAGGAACAGAATAGAGCCTGCAGAAATAATACCACACATCTACAACTATCTGATATTTGTCAAACCTGACAAAAGCAAGAAATGGGGAAAGGATTCCCTATTTAACAAATAGTGCTGGGAAACCTGGCTAGCCATATGTAGAAAGCTGAAACTGGATCACTTCCTTACACGTTATACAAAAATTAATTCAAGATGGATTAAAGACTTAAATGTTAGACCTAAAACCATAAAAACCCTAGAAGAAAACCTAGGCAATACCATTCAGGACATAGGCATGGGCAAGGCCTTCATATCTAAAACACCAAAAGCAATGGCAACAAAAGTCAAAATTGACAAATGGGATCTAAATAAACTAAAGAACTTCTGCACAATAAAAGAAACTACCATCAAAGTGAACAGGCAACCTACAGAATGGGAGAAAAATTTGGCAATCCATTCATCTGACAAAGGGCTAATATCCAGAATCTACAAAGAACTCAACCAAATTTACAAGAAAAAAAAACAACCCCTTCAACAAGTGGGCAAAGGATGTGAACAGACAGTTCTCAAAAGAAGACATTTTTGCAGCCAACAGACACATGAAAAAGCGCTCATCATCACTGGACATCAGTGAAATGTAAATCAAAACCACAATGAGATACCATCTCCAGTTAGAATGGCGATCATTAAAAAGTCAGGAAACAACAGGTGCTGGAGAGGATGTGGAGAAATAGGAACACTTTCACACTGTTGGTGGGACTGTATACTAGTTGAACCATTGTGGAAGACACTGTGGCAATTCCTCAAGGATCTAGAACTAGAAATACCATTTGACCCAGCCATGCCATTACTGGGTATATACCCAAAGGATTATAAATCATGCTGCTATAAAGACACGTGCACACATATGTTTACTGCGGCATTATTCACAATAGCAAAGACTTGGAACCAACCCAAATGTCCATCAATGACAGACTGGATTAAGAAAATGTGGCACATATACACCATGGAATACTATGCAGCCATAAAAAGGATAAGTTCATGTCCTTTGTAGGGACATGGATGCAGCTGGAAACCATCATTCTCAGCAAACTATCACAAGTACAAAAAAACAAACACTGCATGTTCTCACTCATAGGTGGGAATTGAACAATAAGAACACTTGGACACAGGAAGCGGAACATCACACATTGGGGCCTGTCGTGGGGTGGGGGGCGGGGAGAGGGATAGCATTAGGAGATATACCTAATGTAAATGACAAGTTAATGGATGCAGCACACCAACATGGCACATGTATAAATATGTAACAAACCTGTACCTTGTGCACACGTACCCTAGAACTTAAAGTATAATAAAAAATATTAAAAGAAATTGAAAGGTCTATCCCTTATTAACTGTATGTAAAAATTCCTTAATAGATGGAAAAGTGAATCCAGCATTATATAAGAAAAAGCCATTATGTCATAACCAAGTTAAACTTACTCCAAGAATACACCCAAAGTTTTGAAAGCCAGCAAACATAATTCATCACACTTAAGAGAGAAAGAAAAGGATATTTAATTGTCTCAATTAAAAAAAAACTGAGCAAAGTAAAATAATTTACTATAGAAAATATCTAGACCTACAAAGTGTTAGCATTAGGCAGTATCAGTATCAGTCAGTGTAATACTGACACAAAGGTAGAAATATGAACCAATAAAAGAGAAAGAGCCCACGAACACACACGCACACCCATGCGTGCACACACACCCACATGCACACACACACACACATACACATACCTTACAGCCAAAACAATGTTAAGGGGAAAAAATGAAGTAGGATGGCTTACTCTACTGTGTATTAAATACTGTACTTTTAGAGTAAGTCTTAAGACATTGATATATTGGTACAAAGACAGAAAAAATTGACCAGTGGAACAGAAAAGAGAGTCTAGAAACACACCTACATATATGTGGGGATGATTTATGACAGAAGTGATACTGTAGAACAGTGGAGAATGGATAGTTTTCTTCCATTCTCCATGTTACGGAGTCAATTGGATTTCCATAAAGAAAAAATAAAAACTGATACATACTTGGGACTATATAAAAACCAATCTCAGGTGGATTGTAGATCTAAATGTCAATAGTAAAACATGTTTTCAAAAATGGAGTAAGTCAGGAACAACAACAAAATACTAATTATTAAGGAAAAGATTGATCAATTGATATAAATTAAGATGAAAAACTACTGATTATTACAAAGCACCATTAAAAAGTAAAATTGTAAGACACCAAAAGTAAAAAGAAAATCCTTGCAAAATATATAACCAGTAGAGCACATATACTGAACGTAGAACTCTAAGTACTTTTTTGTTAAATGCTCAACAGAAATGCACATTTCTGCACATGAAACAATACATACAAGCAGGTCTATAGCAGCACTATTCATAGCTCAAAAATTTAAAATTTCACAGTATACCAACATTAGAATAATTTGTAAAGTGTCTGATTATATATCTTAAAAATAAATAAACTATTCAATTCAAAAATATATATCTCAAAAACATGATGTTGAAGTAAGATAGAGGAGTTGTGAGAGAGAGAGTGAATATGTGTGTGTGTCTGTGCATATGCATGCATGTGTGTGTATGTTGGGGTGGGGTGGTCTAGGTTGTAATTTTGTGCCTTTTGTCCTAGGTAGTGGTTACTTAAATATGTTCACAATATAACATTTTATACAGCTTTATCCTTTACTCTCTTTATTATGTATGCCATAATTCAGTATAAATATATGAAAACCAGAATGTCACATATTCGTGGAATAGAAAGACATTGATAATTGGATGCTATGTAGGTTATCTTTTATTATATGTGTACTATTATTTTGAAAAGGATTATGATAAAGCGTGCTTGGTGAATAGGTAGTGGATCTACCAACTTTTTCTATAAGGGTTAGATTGTAAATATTTTTGGCCTTTTGGGACAAAAAGTCTTGTTTCAATTATTCAATTCTGTTATTAAAAAACCCGTAGACTATATGTAAATAAACATGTGGCTGTGTGCCAATTAAACTTTATTTACTTAGAGATGGCAGGCAAGATTTGCCTAAGAGTATAGTTTGTCAACCTCTGAAATAAACAGTTAGTTAAACATGTGGCTAGAGTAAATGACACATGCATATCTACATGTTAAAGTATTGATAAAGTATTTTGTCTTTTTCATCTTTCTAAAAGAATGGGCATATGGAAATTATTACTCTGATCTTCCTGATTAGGTTATATTTGATTTATTCATTTGTTAATTTTTCCATGCTTTGCTTGTTGATATAATTTATATTTCTACAACTAATTACTGTCTGCAATATATATATTTTCCACCTAAATATATACTATACATTGTATGACTACATTGAAATTTGATTCTTTTTAATATTTTTTACTCATACAGAACATTTAACAATGTAAAAAGCTAAAATGGAATATTATAATCTATAATTGTTTCAGTTACAATTGAGAAAGATCTGTTTATCAGGATTTATTTATTTCATTAGTTGATTGCTATAATTTGTTTTGTCAAACTGTAACTTTGTATTTATGTAATTAAAGCATTAAGGATTTCTAATGTATAACAGATTAATCTACTTCTGGCCTTGTTTTATTGTGAAATAATCTGTTTACTTAAATTATTCTTTTGATAATAGCTTAATTAATTCATCACACAAATGTTTGTATGACTCATGATAAAACCATACATTTCTTTCTTAAATGGCTACAGGCAAGAATTGGATCCATGTAAAGCTGAACTGACTATTCTAGGCAGGAATACACAAACATGCGAATCTATCAATCATGTACTTGGAAAACCCCTACCAAAATCAGGATCTGTCTTTATTGGTGGATTTCCAGACCTTCATGGGAAAATCCAGGTATTTCTATAGATGTTTTAAAATATTAATTATGTCATCATATTGAAAAATGAAAAAGAAAATCTTTGGAAATATTTTCTGGCTAGTGGGGTCATCTGCATGGTTTCAAAAAAGTTTTTGAGTGATTCTACTAACATCTAACATACATTTTTATCTATCATACCAAAGTATAATGGAAGTTTACTGTTCTCATTTAAAAATTGCTCCAATGTCAGTTTGTTTTTCCATCTTATGGCTATAGTATGTGTATTACATTTCTTAATACGATTTAGCATGCATGATTCATACACCACTAAGATAATGATTTTCACTGGATATTTCAATGGATTTCCTTAATAACACACCAAAAATATAGTATGAGAAATGGAATTGGAAGACCATCCCCAGTCTCTGTTTTATATGAGATTGCTAAAACGTGAAAATGTTTATTACAGAGTTTTGTGCACATGCCATCCCACTCTCTAAATTTCTGTTTAGATAATTAGCTTATTGTCTTCATTATTAAGCTATATTTTAGGAAAATAGCTTGAAAGCTGACTTAAATGCTATTATTTGGTTCCATTTTATGTCATTGCAGCAAATTGCTTTAAAAATTTAAGATTGTTTGTTAAGTATACCAGTAGCTTATTACATTTATTAATCTTTTCCCTTATTATATTTACCATTGTGCTTTACCTATTTGAACATACTATTTTTATATTATTAGAAATATAAAATGCTGTTGTTTCAAAGTCCCACAAATAATGCAAATTGATACACATACATCTACTCACTATAAATATCATGACTCCATAATATACAACATAAAATAAAACAAAAATATACATAAAACAAAATTCACAAGCATATTTGATGTGATACATATGCTTTTAATGAAATAAGATAATTCTGTATCTGTAAACATGCAGAGATATAGATTCAGATTTACTCCATTAGCAGTATATTTATTGATCATTAAACAGATATATGTGATTTTTTCTATAACATTAATGTGCTTCATTGACTTTTTCATAAATAAAACCATTCTCTAAGCTCCATAATAGTAAAAAAATATGTTTTGTTTACTTTTTTATACACCAAGGCAAGGACAGTTCCTGTCACATAGTTGGAGCTCAATGAACAGCTTTTAAATAGAGATCTCAGTTAAAGAATGAAAGAAACATAAATACAACTTTTAGTAATTTACATTTGTCCTCTTCTTTCATATCTATATTTTTTCCAAATGAAAGATAAATTTTAATATGGAACCAAATTTAATTGAGCAGACATTAATTGAATATAATTTCTCAAGACTCAGTTAGCTACATCTGAATATAAATATAGCTGAGCATTTACTTTATTATAAACACATGCAGAAGCAAATAGAAAGATAGAAAAAGGTGTCTTCTGATCTCCCTGAAGAAGTAGGGGAGTGTGTAATTAGAGATTTGAAGAAAGATCAAGTGTCTGCCTGGTAAATAATATGTAGGCTATCATTGCAGACAGAGGCAATATTATATATACACAAGCTTAGGTAATGGAAGGGCCTGAGGGATGGGAAGGTGGAGTAGACATAATTTATTATTATGTAGACATGGAGTTTGATATGAAGTAAGCAGAAAGAAAACTTGATTTTGGATAGGTGAGTGGGAGCCAGAGAATAATGAATCCTATGTAAAATGCAAAATAGTATATATTTACATATTGATGCCATACTATACATTACATACTTCTTAAATGGGGGAGCCACTTAAGAAGTTTGGGTAGGAATTGTCATCATGCTATATTCACTCTGATAGCAACTGAAGTGTACAACTGGAGGGGTTAGGACTACATTGTAAGAAATGGCAAAGTCAGGTTTATTCAGAATAATTAAACAAAAAAGATATTTTGGCAATAAGGGTGGGAGAATAACTATGAATGCTATTGAACTTAAAAATAATTATTGGTTAAAAAAATATAGAAAGTTTGGAATTTTAATGACCAGGTTGGCTTATGTAACCATAGAATTTATAGTCCCATTCTCAAAATGGGGAATGAATCTAGGATTATTTATAGGGAAAATGGCAGGTTCATCATTGCATTTGAGTTGGTGATATGCTTTGGCTGTGTCCCTACCTAAATCTCACCTTGAGTTGTAATAATCTCCATGTGTCAAGGGTGGGGCCAGGTGGAGATAATTGAATCATGAGGATAGTTTCCCGCATACTGTTCTCCTGGTAGTGAATAAGTCTCAGGAGATCTGATGGTTTTATAAATGGGGGTTCCTCTGCACAAGCTCTTGCCTGATGTCATGTAAGACATGACTTTTCTCCACATTTGCCTTCCACTGTGATTGTGAGGCCTCACTAGTCATGTGGAACTGTGAGTGAATTAAACCTCTTTCCTTTATAAATTATCCAGTCTTGGGTATGTCTTTATTAGCAATGTGAGAACAGACTAATACAGTCGCTTTGGGGCAGAAATGATTTTCAAATCTTTAACAACTGGCTTGCCATCACCACAAATCCATCAGTCCGTTGTGTGTTTCTGCTGAATATATTAGTGGAATGTTGTGATGCACGAGTCATTTGAAATATGGACCTTCGGTTCACAAGAGATCATTAACATATGGCTGTGGGAGTCTGCACAGGAGATAGTGGAAGCCACAATAACTGATTGAATTGATTTTGAAGATTAAGATAAAAGAGGGCTGAGAATTGGGAATCAGCAATCAAGAACTAGGCTAAGAAAGGTACACGCCAAATTAGTTAAGGAATAGAGAGGCTGGCAGTAGACAAAGGAAAAAAATGTCACAAGAACCAAAGATAGAAATAGTTTCCAAAAGAAGCATCTGTTGAACACCAATGTTACAAAAGGTCAACCACCAGTTTCTGGAGAAAAATGTTAACAAAAATCAAATAGTAATATTGTGAGGAAGAATAAATAAGCTGGAAGAAGCAACAGAGTGGTTTTAGGTTTTTTCTCTAGAAGCTTGTTAATAAGGCAGAGAGGTTGTTATGTAATGGAGGACAGAGTTTTGAAATTTCAGAGAGATGATAATAGCAATTGACTATATTTCTAAAGACTTTTTCTCCTAAAATCTTATCTGAAACATAGGCCTTTACTAAAGGATTATCTCACTAAAAAACTTGACATTCATCCTGTGATGTAAGGCATCTGGACATTTGTTATAATCAAATTTGGAGGACCATTCAGTATTTGGACCAATAAATTTACCTTGAAATTAAAAAGGCAGCCAGCTAAGCAGGTTTTCCCTCCTTGTTAAATATGCTGTAGTTGAAAGATTTTATGTCAGCCCCTCATTGCTTTTTTTATTCTTTTCTTATACTGTTACAGTGTCACAGTAACTATGTGTGTATGTGTGTGTGCTAGAATATGTGAGACATACACTTATATTGCTATATACCAGATGACTGATACAAACTATAAAATGTATCTAGATGATAGGCCAGGCTCAGTGGCTCACGCCTGTAATCCCAGCACTTTGGGAGGCCGAGGCGGGCAGATCATGAGGTCAGGAGATCGAGACTATCCTGGCTAACACGGTGAAACCCCCCTCTCTACTAAAAATGCAAAAAATTAGCCGGGATTGGTGGTAGGTGCCTGTAGTCCCAACGACTCGGGAGGCTGAGGCAGGAGAATGGCGTGAACCTGGGAGGCGGAGCTTGCAGTGAGCTGAGATCGCACCACTGCACTCCAGCCTGGGTGACAGAGCGAGACTCCGTCTCAAAAAAAAAAAAAAAAAAAGGTATCTAGATGATAAAACTTAAAGAGAACTCATATGATGAATCAGAGAAAGAAAGATAAGAAATTCAGCCTTCTGAATCTGTTTCTGGGCAATGCAACTCCTCTGAATATCTAAGCATCATGCAAGCTCTAACTATCTAATCATTGTGTTCTGATTAAGAGCTGTTTAAGCACAGTGGGTTGTTAGTGCTTAGAAAATTAAAAACAACAGGTTTGTAATATAAAACACTAAGGAAAAGAACAATAGTTGATTCCTTGAGCCAAAAAGTGTTCAGTTGCATTTATGCTCTCACCTCTAAGTTTCCAATAATGTCTTTCTGAACTGGCCAGAGCCCCTCCATATGATAAAAGTCCCTAATCCAATGCATGTATGCTGACAGGTTGTTTAATGCTTCCTTTAACAAAATAACCCAGAGCTCAGTATGTGAGAAGAGAATGAAACAGTTAGACACTTTCAATTTTGTGCCTGGGGTGTGAAAAACTCTGCTTCCCCTGATGACCATAAATGATGATAACTTTCAAGGTCTGAGAGTAAATGCCCTCTCTCTGGTGGTAGAAAAACACTTTCCTTGGTAGTTCTTTAATTGCTTACACTTTTCAGTGCATGGACTCTTGCTTTTGGGTCCAAGTTAGTTAAGGACACCAAATCTTAATTCCTAGTAAATGCAGATGTTACCAGTTATTCTCTTTGCTAAATATGATAGGAAATAAAATAATTATTGAAAGAAATAAATATTGTTAATCAATTATTTTTTTATATATGCAGAAGTTGATATTATAAAATCTGGAAAGATGCTATCTTTTTTTCATATGCAGTAAGTCACTAGGATTAAAAACGGATGTGTGATGGCATGGACTATTATATTTGAAGAATTAGTGACTGACTCCAAAAATCTAAACATTCATCTTTTTTTTTTTTTTTTCCTGTGGAATTGCTTTACTGCTCTGTGTATTAGATTTAGTGAATTCCTCTACATTTAACTTGTGACACTTATAAATCAGTGTGAATTTTTTTTTTTATTATATTTTAAGTTCTAGGGTACATGTGCATAACGTGCAGGTTTGTTACATATGTATACTTGTGCCATGTTGGTGTGCTGCACCCATCAACTCATCAGCACCCATCAAATCATCATTTATATCATGTATAACTCCCAACACAATCCCCCCCCCTCCCCCCTCCCCATGATAGGCCCCAGTGTGTGATGTTCCCCTTCCCGAGTCCAAGTGATCTCATTGTTCAGTTCCCACCTATGAGTGAGAACATGCGGTGTTTGGTTTTCTCTTCTTGTGATAGTTTGCTAAGAATGATGGTTTCCAGCTGCATCCATGTCCCTACAAAGGATGCAAACTCATCCTTTTTGATGGCTGTATAGTATTCCATGGTGTATATGTGTCACATTTTCTTAATCCAGTCTGTCACAGATGGACATTTGGGTTGATTCCAAGTCTTTGCTATTGTGAATAGTGCCGCAATAAACATACGTGTGCATGTGTCTTTGTAGTAGAATAATTTCTAATCCTTTGGGTATATATTCAGTAGTGGGAGGGCTGGGTCATATGGTACATCTAGTTCTAGATCCTTGAGTAATCGCCATACTGTTTTCCATAATGGTTGAACTAGTTTACAATCCCACCAACAGTGTAAAAGTGTTCCTATTTCTCCACATCCTCTCCAACACCTGTTGTTTCCTGACTTTTTAATGATTGCCGTTCTAACTGGTATGAGATGGTATCTCATTGTGGTTTTGATTTGCATTTCTCTGATGGCCAGTGATGATGAGCATTTTTTCATGTGTCTGTTGGCTGTATGAATGTCTTCTTTTGAGAAATGTCTGTTCACATCCTTTGCCCACTTTTTGATGGGGTTGTGTTTTTCTTGTATATTCGTTTGAGTTCTTGGTAGATTCTGGATATTAGCCCTTTGTCAGATGAGTAGATTGCAAAAATTTTCTCCCATTCTGTAGGGTGCCAGTTCACTCTGGTGGTAGTTTCTTTTGCTGTGCAGAAGCTCTTTAGTTTAATTAGATCCCATTTGTCAATTTTGGCTTTGGCTGCCATTGATTTTGGTGTTTTAGACATGAAGTCCTTGCCCATGCCTATGTCCTGAATGGTACTACCTAGATTTTCTTCTAGGTTTTTATGGTATTAGGTCTAACATTTAAGTCTCTAATCCATCTTGAATTAATCTTCGTATAAGGAGTAAGGAAAGGATCCAGTTTCAGCTTTCTACTTATGGCTAGCCAATTTTCCCAGCACCATTTATTAAATAGGGAATCCTTTCCCCATTTCTTGTTTCTCTCAGGTTTGTCAAAGATCAGATGGCTGTAGATGTGTGGTATTATTTCTGAGGACTCTGTTCTGTTCCATTGGTCTACATCTCTGTTGTGGTACCAGTACCATGCTGTTTTGGTTACTGTAGCCTTGTAGTATAGTTTGAAGTCAGGTAGTGTGATGCCTCCAGCTTTGTCTTTTGACTTAGGATTGTCTTGGCAATGCGGGCTCTTTTTTGTTTCCATATGAACTTTAAAGCAGTTTTTTCCAATTCTGTGAAGAAACTCATTGGTAGCTTGATGGGGATGGCATTGAATCTATAAATAACCTTGGGCAGTATGGCCATTTTCACGATATTGATTCTTCCTATCCATGAGCATGGTATGTTCTTCCATTTGTTTGTGTTCTCTTTTATTTCACTGAGCAGTGGTTTGTAGTTCTCCTTGAAGAGGTCCTTTACATCCCTTGTAAGTTGGATTCCTAGGTATTTTATTCTCTTTGAAGCAATTGTGAATGGGAGTTCATTCATGATTTGGGTCTCTGTTTGTCTGTTACTGGTGTATAAGAATGCTTGTGATTTTTGCACATTAATTTTGTATCCTGAGACTTTGCTGAAGTTGCTTATCAGCTTAAGGAGATTTTGGGCTGAGACAATGGGGTTTTCTAAATATACAATCATGTCATCTGCAAACAGGGACAATTTGACTTCTTCTTTTCCTAACTGAATACCCTTGATTTCTTTCTCTGGCCTGATTGCCCTAGCCAGAACTTCCAAGACTATGTTGAATAGGAGTGGTGAGAGAGGGCATCCCTGTCTTGTGCCAGTTTTCAAAGGGAATTTGTCCAGTTTTTGCCCATTCAGTATGATACTAGCTGTGGGTTTGTCATAAATAGCTCTTATTATTTTGAGGTACGTTCCATCGATACCGAATTTATTGAGCGTTTTTAGCATGAAGGGCTGTTGAATTTTGTCAAAAGCCTTTTCTGCATCTATTGAGATAATCATGTGGTTCTTTTCTTTGGTTCTGTTTATATGCTGGATTACATTTATTGATTTGCGAATGTTGAACCAGCCTTGCATCCCAGGGATGAAGCCCACTTGATCATGGTGGATAAGCTTTTTGATGTGCTGCTGAATCCGGTTTGCCAGTATTTTATTGAGGATTTTTGCATTGATGTTCATCAGGGAAATTGGTCTAAAATTCTCTTTTTTTGTTGTGTCTCTGCCAGGCTTTGGTATGAGGATGATGTTGGCCTCATAAAATGAGTTAGGGAGGATTCCCTCTTTTTCTATTGATTGGAAGAGTTTCAGAAGGAATGGTACCAGCTCCTCCTTGTACCTCTGGTAGAATTCAGCTGTGAATCCATCTGGTCCTGGACTTTTTTTCGTGGGTAGGCTATTAATTGTTGCCTCAATTTCAGAGCCTACTACTATTGGTCTATTCAGGGATTCAACTTCTTCCTGGTTCAGTCTTGGGAGAGTGTAAGTGTCCAGGCAATTATCCATTTCTTCTAGATTTTCTAGTTGATTTGTGTAGAGGCATTTATAGTATTCTCTGATGGTTGTTTGTATTTCTGTGGGTTCGGTGGTGATATCCCCTTTATCATTTTTTATTGCGTCTATTTGATTCCTCTCTCTTTTCTTCTTTATTAGTCTTGCTAGCGGTCTGTCAATTTTGTTGATTTTTTCAAAAAACCAACTCCTGGATTCATTGATTTTTTGGAGGGTTTTTTGTGACTCGATCTCCTTCAGTTCTGCTCTGATCTTAGTTATTTCTTGCCTTCTGCTAGCTTTTGAATGTGTTTGCTCTTGCCTCTCTAGTTCTTTTAATTGTGATGTTAGAGTGTCAATTTTAGATCTTTCCTGCTTTCTCTTGTGGGCATTTAGTGCTATAAATTTTCCTCTACACACTGCTTTAAATGTGTCCCAGAGGTTCTGAGATGTTGTATCTTTGTTCTCATTGGTTTCAAAGAACATCTTTATTTCTGCTTTCATTTCGTTATGTACCCAGTAGTCATTCAGGAGCAGGTTGTTCAGTTTCCATGTAGTTGAGCAGTTTTGATTGAGTTTCTTAGTCCTGAGTTCTAGTTTGATTGCACTGTGGTCTGAGAGACAGTTTGTTATAATTTCTGTTCTTTTACATTTGCTGAGGAGTGCTTTACTTCCAATTATGTGGTCAATTTTGGAATAAGTGTGATGTGGTGCTGAGAAGAATGTATATTCTGTTGATTTGGGGTGGAGAGTTCTATAGATGTCTATTAGGTCCGCTTGGTGCAGAGATGAGTTCAATTCCTGGATATCCTTGTTAACTTTCTGTCTCGTTGATCTGTCTAATGTTGACAGTGGAGTGTTGAAGTCTCCCATTACTATTGTATGGGAGTCTAAGTCTCTTTGTAAGTCTCTAAGGACTTGCTTTATGAATTTGTGTGCTCCTGTATTGGGTGCATATATATTTAGGAGAGTTAGCTCTTCCTGTTGAATTGATCCCTTTACCATTATGTAATGGCCTTCTTTGTCTCTTTTGATCTTTCTGGGTTTAAAGTCTATTTTATCAGAGACTAGGATTGCAACCCCTGCTTTTTTTGTTCTCCATTTGCTTGGTAGATCTTCCTCCATCCCTTATTTTGAGCCTATGTATGTCTCTGCATGTGAGATGGGTCTCCTGAATACAGCAGACTGATGGGTCTTGACTCTTTATCCAGTTTGCCAGTCTGTGTCTTTTAATTGGAGCATTTAGTCCATTAACATTTAAGGTTAATATTGTTATGTGTGAACTTGATCCTGCCATTATGATATTAACTGGTTATTTTGCTCATTAGTTGATGCAGTTTCTTCCTAGCCTCAATGGTCTTTACATTTTGGCATGTTTTTGCAACGGCTGGTACCGGTTGTTCCTTTCCATGTTTAGTGCTTCCTTCAGGGTCTCTTGTAAGGCAGGCCTGGTGGTGACAAAATCTCTAAGCATTTGCTTATCTGTAAAGGATTTTTTTTCTCTTTCACTGATGAACCTTAGTTTGGCTGGATATGAAATTCTGGGTTTAAAATTCCTTTCTTTAAGAATGTTGAATATTGGCCCCCACTCTCTTCTGGCTTGTGGAGTTTCTGCCGAGAGATCTGCTGTTAGTCTGATGGGCTCCCCTTTGTGGGTAACCCGACCTTTCTCTCTGGCTGCCCTTTAGGTTTTTTCCTTCAACTTTGGTGAATCTGGCAATTATGTGTCTTGGAGTTGCTCTTCTGGAGGAGTATCTTTGTGGCGTTCTCTGTATTTCCTGAATTTGAATGTTGGCCTGCCCTACTAGGTTGGGGAAGTTCTCCTGGATGATATCCTGAAGAGTGTTTTCCAACTTGGTTCCATTTTCCCCCTCACTTTCAGGCACCCCAATCAGACGTAGATTTGGTCTTTTTACATAATCCCATACTTCTTGCAGGCTTTGTTCATTTCTTTTTCTTCTTTTTTCTTTTGGTTTCTCTTCTCGCTTCATGTCATTCATTTGATCCTCGATCACTAATACTCTTTCTTCCAGTTGATCGAGTCGGTTACTGAAGCTTGTGCATTTGTCACGTATTTCTCGTGTCATGGTTTTCATCTCTGTCATTTCGTTTATGACTTTCTCTGCATTAATTAGTCTAGCTGTCAATTCTTCCACTCTTTTTTCAAGATTTTTAGTTTCTTTGTGCTGGGTACGTAATTCCTCCTTTAGGTCTGAGAAGTTTGATGGACTGAAGCCTTCTTCTCTCATCTCATCAAAGTCATTCTCTGACCAGCTTTGATGCATTGCTGACGATGGGCTGCGCTCCTTTGCAGGGGGAGGTGCACTCTTATTTTTTGAATTTCCAGCTTTTCTGCCCTGCTTTTTCCCCATCTTGGTGGTTTTATCTGTCTCTGGTCTTTGATGATGGTGACGTACTGATGGGGTTTTGGTATAGGTGTCCTTCCTGTTTGATAGTTTTCTTTCTAACAGTCAGGACCCTCAGCTGTAGGTCTTTTGGAGATTGCTTGAGGTCCACTCCAGACCCTGTTTGCCTGGGTATCAGCAGCAGAGGTTGCAGAAGATAGAATATTGCTGAACAGCAAGTGTACCTGTCTGATTCTTCCTTTGGAAGCTTCCTCTCAGGGGTGAACTCCACCCTGTGAGGTGTGGGTTGTCAGACTGCCCCTAGTGGGGGATGTCTCCCAGTTAGGCTACTCAGGGGTCAGGGACCCACTTGAGCAGGCAGTCTGTCCGTTCTCAGATCTCAACCTCCCTGTTGGGAGATCCACTGCTCTCTTCAAAGCTGTCAGACGGAGTCGTTTGCGTCTGCAGAGGTTCTGCTGCCTTTTTGTTGTTGTTTTTTTTTTTTTTAGCTGTGCCCTGTCCCCAGAGGTGGAGTCTACAGAGACAGGCAGGTTTCCTTGAGCTGCTGTGAGCTCCACCCAGTTCGAGCTTCCCAGTGGCTTTGTTTACCTACTTAAGCCTCAGCAATGGCGGGCGCCCCTCCCCCAGCCTCGCTGCTGCCTTGCGGTTAGATCGCAGACTGCTGTGTTAGCAATGAGGGAGTCTCCATGGGGGTGGGTCCCTCCCGGCCAGGTGTGGGATATATTCTCCTGGTGTGCCCGTTTGCTTAAAGCGCAATATTGGGGTGGGAGTTACTCGATTTTCCAGGTGTTGTGTGTCTCAGTTCCCCTGGCTAGGAAAAGGGATTCGCTTCCCCCTTGCGCTTCCCAGGTGAGGCAATGCCTCGCCCTGCTTCAGCTCTCGCTGATCAGGCTGCAGCAGCTGACTAGCACCGATTGTCCAGCACTCCCTAGTGAGATGACCCCAGTACCTCAGTTGAAAATGCAGAAGTTGGCCGGGCGCGGTGGCTCAAGCCTGTAATCCCAGCACTTTGGGAGGCCGAGGCGGGTGGATCACAAGGTCAGGAGATCGAGACCATCCTGGCTAACACGGTGAAACCCCGTCTCTACTAAAAAATACAAAAAAAAAAACTAGCCGGGCGAGGTGGCAGGCGCCTGTAGTCCCAGCTACTCGGGAGGCTGAGGCAGGAGAATGGCATGAACCCGGGAGGCGGAGCTTGCAGTGAGCTGAGATCTGGCCAGTGCACTCCAGCTTGGGTGACAGAGCGAGACTCCGTCTCAAAAAAAAAAAAAAAAAAAAAGAAAATGCAGAAGTCACCGGTCTTCTGTGTTGCTCGCACTGGCAGTTGGAGACTCGAGCTGTTCCTATTTGGCCATCTTGCTCCGCCCCAACATTCATCTTAATTTTCAAATTAATTTATAACTTCAACATAGTAAAGAAGTTTAATGATTTAATTTTTAAAAACTTTCTAGCAATTCCATTTAGAAATAAAGACACTGGTAAAGCAGATAAGTGTTATGCACTTCATGTGTGTTCAAGACATTGACTTACAAAGTCAATAATTAGTTTGCTACATTCACTTTTATAAAAAGGCCTGTCAATCACTAGCCATCAAAATTATTTAGTCAAAATAAATTACTATTTAATTAATAGTCTAAAACATAAAAACAGGATTCTCTTTAAGGATTTGTGAGAGATTCCTGAAGAACAAAAGAAAACAGAAACCACTTCAGTTACTGTAGAAAATGTGGGTTGCTTATATTACTTGTCCCAGCTTATCCAGTTGGAGACATTGTATGTATCTAATGGCACCTCACTAAATGTGTTTGATATTCTATAAAAGAATGCTTGCCAACCTTTTTGAGCTCTTCAAAGACACTTTTCTAGTGGACATTAAATAATTCGAAAAAATTAAAACACATCGTTGAAGAAATCAAGAAAGTTAACAACATTCAACACTTTTGAGTTTTGTAAATTATAGGGATAAAAGTTAATCATTACCCTGTCCTCATTTTCTGTCCAATAATGTGTAAAAAGAGAATCACTGCACAATAAATACGTCTCTTAAAGAGCCATTTATAGGGGTCCACTTACTGGTGAAAATAAGCCCAAACCTCTGATAAACATAAGCAAAGTAATAGAGACATCAAGGTTTCACTGGCATGTTTTACGATCCATTGCTCCTTCTAGAGGTTATGTGGTAAATTATTCATTCATTCACCCATCTGCTTATTCTGCTGGACTACCATTTGGACTCAGGCATCTGGTATCTGTTCTGCTGAGAGCACTTAATCACAAGTCAACACATTATCAGATGCAGACTCATCCAATAAGAATTATTTCCCATTCCTTGCATGTATAAGACTCATTTTCAATTTACAATTTATTCCTACATGAGGACCCGCCTTGTTTTGTTTGTTTGTTTGTTTGTTTTGAGGCAGATTCTCACTTTTGTCACCCAGGCTGAAGTGCGGTGGTGCAATCTCGGCTCACTGCAGCTTCGACCTCCTGGGCTCAAACAATCTTCCCACCTCAGCCCCCCTAGTAGCTGGGACTACAGGCACATACCACCATGCCCTGCTATTTTAATTTAATTTTTATTTTTTGTAGATATGGATTTCTCCATGTTGCCCAGGCTTATCTCAAACTCTGGAGCTCAAGTGATCCATCCACCTCAGCCTCCCAAATAGCTAGGATTACAAGCATGAGCCACCTTGCCCAGCCAGGCCTTGCCTTTCTTAGTGAGACAATAATACACCATGGATTGGACTCCACTCCCTGGAGCAGCAGAAACTGACTCCTCCAACAGAAGGAAACCTCTCTTCCCACCACTCCACTTTTTCCCACCTACCACTCTTCCATTTTTTACTCTGATGCATCTTTTTTTCAGCTCTGCATCTATATCTTCCTTTTCTTAGAAAACTCTTGAGTGCCAGTTATCTGGAAGGACCTGTCCCTGAATCTGTCTCCACTCAAGACTCTCTATTAATCTGTGTGTTTTCAACATCCTTTGGACCTCTGTTTGGTCTCTCCATTTGTTTGTGCTTCTAGTTTGAAACAGCCTCCATTCATTTAATCATAGTTTCCTCTATTCAAGCACTCTCTGGTTTAGATGTACCACTGTATCTATATCACCCTAATTATTTAATCTTATTAGAAAATGCAGAAATAAATTGTATGTTTGCACATATAAACCTATGAAGATGTGAGAAGGAGATGTCAAGCGTCAGCCTCAGACTTCTGGATTAAGCAACTAAATGGAGGTGAGGGTCATCAGTAAGATGGAGAAGATTGAGAAGAAAATATTTAGGGGAGAATGACAAGATAATTAGTTTGGACACTTTTAAGTTTGAGGTGTTTCTTAGGCTTGTAGGGAAAGTTACCAAGTTCACACTTATATTCATGATTCAGGAAGTTCTCAGGCTGTAGTATTTAAACACGTGAGGCCAGATGACATAACAACCTCAGGAGAGAGTGAAGAGAATGAGATAGGAAGGCCCAGAACAAAGTCCTGAGGAAATTTGACATTTAACAAGAAAGTAATTCAATATCAGGCAGAACAATAGGCAGAGGGGCAAGTACACAGTCGAGAAAATTATTATCATTAAAGCCAGAGGAACAAAGTTTTGAGGAGGAGGGGCTGTTCAGTCTTGCTACAGTGAAGTCCAGCAAGAATAAGGGCTAAAACTTAAACTAAAAATCAAAAAAAGAAAATAGAATAAGGGCTGAAAGGCATCCATTGGATTCTTTGATATGGATATTATTGATACACTTATAAAAGAAATGACCACATCTAGTTAAGCCTATGTTGATGAGTAAAGGAACATCATCTGTATTCTTTTAAGAACTAATGCTTTGCCCTGACAAAAGGGGGATATTTTAAATGAATTTACTTACTGTTAACTGATAAGTATGCAAATTGCAACTGCAAGGAAAAGTTTAATACATATATAGTTTTTCTAAATCTGCATTAAAAAGCCATCTGGCATCACTCAAAAAGTGGAAGATGTACATATCCAAAACAACAAAATTTTCCTGTTTAGGTGAAATTATTTGATGTATATATAAGGAGACATGGTACTGGAAGGTTCATAAGAAAAATCTTTGTAATATAAAAAGTAAAAACAACAATAACATCCACTTACAGCAGTATGTATACTGTATACACCAAAAACATATGCAGTAGTGAAAATCAGTGACTCTCACCTGTACACATCAACACAACTACATCTCAAAAAAGTAACGTGGAAGAGAAAAAAAGAAAGTCATAAACAAATATCCCCATTATATAAATTCCCCAAATAGGAGAACCTAAACAATGTGTAATCTCTGATATATTTTTGTGTGTATGTGTATATATATATGTATGTATGTATATTTGGTAGATTATAAAGAAATAAAGGACTAGGAAACTCAGAAATCAGTACAGGGATAACCACATAAGAATGGAAGTGAGATCAAAGAGTAGTTTTTAAGGCTCAAAGCAGGTATCACCATTGCTCATAATGCCTTATACTAACTAGGTAGAGAGTACATGCATGCTCATTTTATTACTAGTCTTTAAAATACTCATATCCTCATATCCATTATATATTTGTATGCATATACACCTGTGAGTGTTATATGTAATATCTTTATTGTAATCTTTTTTTTTTTTTTTTTTCCTGAGATGAAGGATGGTATCTTGCTCTGTCACCCAGGCTGGAGTGCAGTGGCACGATCTTGGGTCACTGCAACCTCTGCCTCCTGGGTTCAATCAATTCTCCCGCCTCAGCCTCCTGAGTGGCTGGGATTACAGGCACCTGCCACCACTCCTGGCTAATTTTTGTATTTTTAATAGAGACGGGGTTTCGCCATAGTTGCAAGACTGGTCTTGAACTCCTCCTGACTTCATGATCCACCCGCCTCAGCCTCCCAAAGTGCTGGGGTTATAGGCATAAGCCACCCTGCCTGGCCGTAATCTTTATTTTTTAAAGTGTCTGTACTATAACAATCAGTGCTAAAATTATTTGGTGTATACCAATTTAATTTTACCAGATTCATACCAGTAATTACATTAAGTTAAATATTCCAACTTCAATTTTAAGACTTTGTGGACTTGTTTCTATTTTGCTATTCAAATAGTTTTGGTTTTATAATTTTGGGAGGCAATATGGGAAAATTGTGTCTGACTTTATATTTCACATAAAGTGTATAAAATAGTAATGTTTTACTAAAATTAGTAGTATGGGGATACTGAAGATTTCTGAAACGTATTTTTCTGTGAAAAATGTCAGTACATTACTCAGCTTTGAGCAGTATCAGTATTGAGTTTGAAAAGTGATGAGGCTATAAATGAAAATAAACCAGATAAAGGGCCAAGTAGTTTCCTCCAGCTATTATACGTGAGGTGATTATTGAAATCCCAAACACAAATTAATATATTTACATTCATTTTTACAAGTGGTTGTTTCAAGCATACAGTTATTAAGCATGCTTCATAACCTTTTGGTACTCAAGCCAAACTCTTTACCCTCAAAGAGAATGATATCTATAATGTAATGCTCTATAACTCTGCCTGGAATTAAAACATATTTAAAGTTGCAAATCAGCAAACATTGCTACATGGGGGAAAATCTATATTTTAATAAATGTATATTCTTTTCCCAGACACAGTTTGGGTTGATAGAAAAAATACCAGACTTGAAACAAGGACACCTGATTTTTAGTCATTCCTCTGCCAAAAAGCAATGAGTTTTGTGACATTGTTACCCATTACTTGAAATCTCTTTCCCCTAAGCTACTCTTCCATAAATGATGAAGTTGGTCTACCTTAGTTTTTTAAGTTTATTCCAGTTCAAAATGATTCTATGCATATATATGTAGGCATATGTACATATATATGTCACATACCATTTCCTTAGCATATAAATTGCACATTCTTTGTATTAAGATATTATTTCAGTCACAAAGTCTATTGTGTTCTGCTCACCTAGGATCACCTCACTTTCATGTGATATCCCTGAGGACACTTCTTGAGAGACTCCCATCTGGTGTTCCTTCTGTTCTGCCTAAATTTTCATTTAATTGTAAAAGATCTCAAAGGCTTTTCATTTTAAAACTAACAAAAACAAATCAACAAAACAATGCAATTTAACACATCTCAGGTCTATAGTTTAAACTATGAAATAAATTTACAGAAGAAAATAGAGACAAATGAATATATATTCACTTTTTTCTATGTTAATAGATTTATCAAAATCAAAGTCCATCAATATTCCCTTGCAAGTGGTTAGGGAAAAAGAGGTAAAGTAAAGCAAGAAATAATCTGGTTATGTTAGTTAGGGAATTCTAGTAATATAGATCACAATTTAAAAAACTTGTTTAGTTTTGCAGTGTGGTCTACGTAACTCAACAGCGAGCAAAATAAAATCAATTTTTGGCTTAAGTGCTTTGGGGCTATTAATTTGGGAGATAGTTTTCTAGTGAAATTTAAGGACTTAAGGCTAACTTAGCCAAAGGCTACAGAACAGAAACCCCAGGTGAATGATCTCACATAAGAAAATCATAATGTAAAATTTAAGGAAGCTGGGACCTGAAAAAATATGTGAAGCATGAATTTAGAGAATTTTCAGCATAATCCATAAAGATAAAAATACTTTGTAAAGTCAATTGTAATATATTACATAATCTGAATTATTAAAACTGCCTTTATCAGTAACTACATTGGCTCCTTCAAAGACAGAAACTGAACAGTATCTAGTTACAGGGCATGATATGACAAAACTAGCTTTCTGATAATTAAAAACCAATCCCCTTAATGCTAAGACTTTGTCAACTTAAGGTTTTTGAGATATGCTCCATTTTCTGCATGATGTGCAATAGTGCTTTCTTATGAACTCAGTAATGTCAATATAAGTGCTAATTCAAAAGAGCCAGTAGAGATGTGGGATTAAAAATTGTAGGTCTGGAGTTGGAATTCTAGCTCCCTCAATTCATTGCCATGGTGACTTGGGCAAGCCACTTATCCTTGCTTGGGCTTTTTCTTTACCTGCAAAATAGACACTCTACCTTCTTAAGGTTTTAGGAAGAATGATTAAGATATTGCATATTAAATATTTAATAACTGTTATCCTTTACTATTATGTTAAGTTTCCCCCCAGCATTGATATTTCATTCTACTCTGTGCTAATCAAACATAAAAAAATAATTTTGAAGTTATTTCTAGTCCGGTATACTCCATTCTGGAAATAAAAGTTTAGAAATTGACTGTGGTGCATAAATAGAAGCTCATGTTATGAAGCATTTGATCCTAGTTCATATGCTAAATATTAATATTTTGTAAAATATTTAGTTTAAAAATAATTATCATTTTGGTTTTCTAAAATTCTCACCATGTTTTATTTTTTATATTACTTAGTAAAACAGATTAATGAATATTCAGCCTCCTGGTATTTAAGACAGTGTAACTTGTCTACCTTTCTAGAATAAGAAAACAAATATTTACTTTCATACTTCCATGAAATCTTATCCTTCACTGTCACTGATGTTGTCTGTTAACTGTTCCTCAGGCTTTGACACGTTATCCATTAGTCTTTATTATTAAAGGGAGGAAACACGTCATGTATACAACATTAAGGGACATTCATGCACTCATTTATTCAACAAGTAAGCAGGCATTCTGGAGCATGTAGTTTTTTTGTTTGTTTGTTTGTTTGGCTAGAGTCAGCTGTAAGTTCATTACAAATATTAGCTAATTTAATCCTTACAAGCATCCAGTAGATGGGCACTTACCCATTTTACAGCTGAGGAAATTGAAGCACAGCAAGAACAAGCAATTTGCTCAAGCTTATACAACTAGTCAGTGATGGAATGAGGATTTGAACCCAGTCAGCATAGCTCTAGGAACCACTTTATAATAAATCTCACTTGCTTTGTTATTAGACCACAAAGGAGAGACCGGGTCTGATGTTTCAACCATGTAAGATCATTTTGGAAGATCATTTGTTCATTAAAAAAAAAAAAAAAAAAAAAAAAAAAAACTAAAACACAAAAACACAACTTTACAAAATGCCTTTTTTAATAAAATTATTGTCCTTCTAATAGTAGTTAATAGTTATTAAGCACATTCCCTTTGGTAAATACTCTTATAAGTACTTTACATTTACTATGTCAATGTTTTAAATAACTCTTTGCAGTAAGTAATATTAGTATCTCCATTTCACACATAATGGAATTGAGGCACACAGAGGCTGAATGGCCTGACTTTAGTTACACAGTCATTGAATACAAGGGCTAAAATTCAAACCCACACTTTTAAAACATACGCTATACTGCCTCACTCCAAATAACAAAGTCAAATACCTTTTACCAAACCATCGTTTTGGGTCTACTTTGAGTAACTTTTAATGCAATGTCTGCTTTAAACAAAGTTTTAAAAGTATTTAGTATTATAACAAATTTAAAAATCCTAATATGTTTCTTTGGATTCCCTGTCTATGGACTCTCCTTTTGAATCAGTTCATATTCTGAAAAACATCTTAATTCATTAGTATGCTTTTTTTAATGAGATAAGAGCTGACAAAAATAAATGAGAAATTCACTCATTTATTAATCCAGCACATCTATCTATCTATGTATCTATCTATCTATCTATCTATCTATTCATCCATCCATCCATCCATCCATCCAGCTAGAGAGTATCCACTATGTGCCAGGTATTATTCTGTGTTGGGGATTCACTGTTGAATAATCTCCATCTTCCTGGATCTTATGCATTAATGAAAATATTCACAAAGCCTTTCTCTTCCTTCTCAGGGTCATGTTTTAAGGAGAGGTAGTGGGTATAGTTAAGGATATCAGCCAGGTTTCTATTCTGGGCTGATTATGTAGCTGAGGAAACCTACCCTGAGATAGAAAATATAGGAAAGGAAGCAAGTCAATGAGAACAGATGATAAATTCACTTTAAAAAATATATATTTTATTATATATATTTGAGGTTTGTTGTAAGCCTCAAGTGACAAATCAACGTTTGTACCAATTAGTCTAAAGTGCCTGTGGGGAAATCAGGTTGACATTTCCCTGAGGCAATGACTTCATCCCAGAGACAATGTCTGATGGGTTAGCTGTAGGGAAGCAATGAGAGGAAATTGATTATCCTAGAGAGAGCTCAGAATTCTAAAGCCACCTCTCAGAAAACAAAATAGCTCAGGCCCCTCACATACCTTCTAGAAATTATTGGAATTCTCAGTATGTATGGAGCAGACAGAGAAGTTTCTAAGATATTATATCACTGACTTAGTTCAAATTCTTTAGCCTCCTTTTATTCCAGTTTGCTAACACTAACTTTTCCCCAGTCCTTCATTTGCCTGGGTATTTATCCTCAGGGTTGTAGTTCCAGGTAGCTGTCCCCAGACCCCATTTTGTCTGTACCTTTGGTGTGAGTTCTTGTCTCTACCTAGAAGACCATCTCTAATTGCCCCCAGGAAGCTCCTGTTGTCCTGCCCTCCAATTCCTGAAGGAAGGGTTCCCTGACAATGAAGTCTGAGTTAACTTCCCCTAAACAGGATTCCACAGAAACCTGTATTTGTGTCTATTCTAGCAAATATTATCTTATTTTTACTGCAATCATCACATTGTCTTCTGTCCTCTTCCACTATGGTACATACTCCTCAAAATGATAGATCATTCTTATTTTGCTTTTTAATCTCCATGGTTTATATCTGCCTCTAGAAGGACTCACAATTTTTTATTGAATAGCAGGATATTTAATAAAATTTTATTTTTGGATTGTATTAATTTCAATGGAATAGAATTTAGTTTGCATTAGGCTCACTGGTGAAAATGAAAGAAAACACAATTGTTGACAAAAGGATACTCTTGCATTGATTTGGTATCATTTCTGTTATTTGAGAGTGTATATCATAGAGCCTTATACAGAATGTATCATGTTTTAAACTTTCAAATATAGCTTTGCTTGTATCTGTCTCCTTTCCTTTGTCCTTCTCTAAAAAACCTGTTAATACAAAGTAGAGAAAATAATCTATAATAATCAAACCTCTCCTTTACTCCTCATTCTTACTACCATTGGCCAGAATTCCCTCTTTTTACAAACTGTCTTAAGTCAATTTGGCTCTTCAACTGTCTTCAGGTTTGTTGTAAGCACCTGAAGACTCTGGTAGGTAGATAGTATGTGCCATATCTCCTACCCCACACCCTCACCTGCATGTGGTATATTACAAAGAAAGCAAGCCTAGGTTAAACTCTGTCCAACATGCAAACATGTATTAGCCAAGAGGCATAAAATAGTTATTACTGCCCTTCCATTTAGTCTGGAAAAATCTCACACTATCCTTAAGCCCTTTAACTCATGTTTTCAATGAAGAGTTAATTTTGAGGCTAACATATAACACTCTGATGGCAGCAATAATAATCAGCATTGTGATATAGTCAAGTGACAGCTTCTTCCGTAAAGTGGATGAAAAAAATGACAAATGAGGTTGCATACCAAAAGTCATTCTTTGCTTGCCATACATATTATTATACTTCATTGGAAAATCTTTCTAAATGACCACAGGACTGGAAAATACTTATCCATATAATAATTAACAAAATATATTTTGTATTTTCATAAGGACATCTGAAGTATTAAGTAACCCATTTTAAGTGTTAATTTCTGATTAAGATATTTATGTATTGCTTTGTAACAAATTAACTCCAAAACCTTAGTACTTAAAAATAACAGATATCATTTATTTCCTCACAGTTCTGCAATTTTGCTAAGAGTCAGTGAAGAGAACTCTTTCTTGCTCCACTTGGAATCTTTTAGGAATGAAATGTCCAAAATGACCTTTGTGTCTCAGCAAAGACAGTTGGAAAAGAAGACTGACTAGCCTGCCAGCTCTCTTCCCCTCTCTGTCTCTCTCATTCTCTCCGTGTTACCTTTCTGTATGCTTAGCTGGGACCACTTTACCTTTTGGCAGCTTCAGGGTACTAGATTTCTCCCGAACATAAAAGCATAAGCTGAGATGGGAGACTAGCAGCAGCTCTTGATGCCATTCTCACGGACAGGAAACAAAAGGGTCAGTGAATACTGGCCCTGTAAGCCTGATCATCTGAGAAACGAGTTGGGACCAATCAAAGCAGAAGGGGAACACAGGAAGCAGAGAAGAGCAAAGCTGGGCACCCGCCTATCTGGGCTCAGCATGGAGCTAGGAAAACCTCTCCAACATGGGAAAGGGTGAATAAGTGAGAGTGCCCAGGGGCATTCATGCTCTCCACAGGGAACTGTGCAAGACTGGGATAGGGAGAATCCCCTAGCTCCTCTGCACCCACCCCACACCCACCAGCCTTCAAGACTGAAGCAGAGAACCACTTGGATGTTAAGCCGAGGTAATTCTCAAGTCCAAGGGGACCTCTACAAGCTTTGGTCCCCAAAGTCTACCAGCACTGGTGCCATAGACCCAACAGAGGCCATAGTTGTGGTGCCTTGGATTAGATTGCTCCAACCCCCACCCCCTACCCCCACACCACTCATCCCCCATCCCCCACACCTCCACCCTCCCATACCCCCCATCAACCCTACCAGAGGGGATTTGGCACCATCTTTCAGCCCAGTTGTCTCCCTTTAGCTTGAACTAGGCCAGCCACTTTACCATCCCTGCCTCTAGTAGCCAGGTAGGCAACGCTTGCTAGAGTTTCCAGCCCAGTGGTCTTGCTTCTGTGTGAACTCAACTGGAGGGTGCAGCCAGAAGCACCTGGCAGGGCAGGCATTCCCACAGACCCCAGCTGCTGATAGCCAGGCAGGTAATGCCTATTAGAGCTTCTGACGCTGTGGTCCTGCTTCTGTGAAAACTCAGCTGGACAACACAGCTTCTATTGTCCCAGGAAACATGGATAGCAGGGTGCATGACCCACCCACCTCCACCACTGATAGCCAGGTGGGAAAAGCCTTCTAGAGCTTCTGGTCCAGCAGTCCTGCTTGTATGGGAACTTAGCTGACAGGCATAGACTTCTTTTGTCCCTGGAGGAACCCAGATGCTCCACCCTACCCTCCTGCTGATAGCCAGGTGAGCCATACCTGCTAGAGCTTCTGGCTCAGCAGTCCTACTTCTTCCTGAATTTGCCAAAGGGCACAGGAAACACCCAGATGACAGAGCAGGCAACTCCACCGGCACCAACCTCTCCTTGCTAGACAGGCCACACCTACTAGAGCTTCCAACCCAGTGGTCCCAATTCCACCTAAACTCCCCAAGCAGGCACTATCCTCTGTTTCACAGGAAGCACACAGACAGCAGATTAGGGCGAACCTGACAATACAGCTTGTCTGCCAACTGCAGCTCCTGCCTGAGGGAGCCTTGTGGGCCATAACAAAAGAAATGTGCGCATGGAGACAGTAATCAGAGAGGGCTCCTCCAAGAGCCAGGAGTGGATTAGAAGTGAAGCCATTCAACCAAGCACACCTGTACCATAATCAACCCCTCAAAGAATAAAACAACAACAATAAAATCCATCCAAAGGACAGCAACTTCAAAGATCAGAAGAACATAATCCCAAACAAATAAGGAAAAAACAGCACAATAACTCTGGAAACTCAAAAAACCAGAGTGTCTTCTTACCTCCGAACAACCACAATAGCTCCCTAGCAATGATTCTCAACCAAGCTAAAATGGCTGAAATGTCAGAAATATAATTAAGAATATGGATAGGAATAAAGATGATCAACATACAGGAGAAAGTCAAAATCCAATCAAATAAATCCAAGGATTACAGTAAAACAATACAGGAGCTGGTAGACAAAATGGCCATTATAAGAAAGAACCAACTGATCTTATGGGGCAGAAAAACACACTAGAAAAATTTCATAATGCAATCACAAGTATTAACCGCAGCATTGACCAAGCTGAAGAAATAATCTCAGAGCTTAAATACTGCCTCTCCAAAATAAATTAGAGAAAAATAAAGGAAAAACAATAAAGAATGAACAAAAACTCTGACAAATTACGGGATTATGTAAAGAGACCAAATCTGTAACTCATTGGTGTCCCTGAAAAAGAAGGTTAACAGCCAAGCAACTTGGAAATCACATTTCAGTATATCATCCATGAAAATTTCCCCAACCTTACTGGAGAGGTCAACATTCAAATCAGAAAATGCAGATAACCCCTGCAAAATACTACACCATCCCCAAGAAGACCATCCCCAAGACACATAGTCATCAGATTCTTCAGTGTGGAGATGAAAGAAAAAAATGTTAAAGGCAGCTAAAGAGTAGGGGCAGGTTACCCACAGAGGATACCCTGTCAGGCTAACAGCAGACTTGTCAGCAGAAACCTTGCAAACCAGAAGATATTGGGGGCATATATTCAGCATTCTTACAGAAAATAATTTTCAACCAAGAGTTTCATTTTCAGCCAAACTAAGCTTCATAAGGAAAGGAGAAATAAGACCCCTTTCAGCTAATCAAATGCTAAGAGAATTTGTTACCACCAGACCTACCTTACAAGAAGTCCTGAAGGGAGGGCTAAATATAGAAAGGAAAAACCATTCCTGGCCACTACCAAAAAACAACAAACAAACAAACAAACAAACAAAACACACACACACACACACACAAGTACACAGACCAGTGATGCTATAAAGCAGCCACACAAACAAGTCGGCATAATAATCAGATAACCAGATATTTGGGATCTCAACTCAACTTGAGCAAATGGACCTGATAAATATATTATAGAACTCTTCACCCAAAACCAACAGAATAGGCATTCTTCTGATCTGTACATGCCACATACTCTAAAATTACCCACACAATGAGGTATAAAACAATTCTCAATTTCTAAAAACCCAAAAGTGTTCCAATCATGCTCTCAGAATATAGCACAATAAAAATAGAAACCAATGATTAAAAAAAAACACACACTGAAAACCATAAAATTACATAGAAATCAAACAACCTGCTCCTGAATGAATTCTGGTTAAATAATAAAATTAAGTCAGAAAATAAGAAATTCTTTGAAACTAATGGGAAAAACGATACAACATTCCAGAATCTCTGGAATTAGCCAAAGCAGTGTTCTAAGGGAAACTTATAGCACTAAACATTTACATCGAAAAGTTAGGAAGACTTCAAATAAACAGCCTAACATCAAAATTAGAGGAACTAGAGAAACAAGAGCAAACCAACCCCAAGGCTAGCAGAAGGCAAGAAATAAACCAAATCAGAGCTAAACTGAAGGAAATTATATGATAGATAGACTGCTAGCTAGACTAATGAAGAAAAACAGAAGATCCAAATAAACGCAAAAAGAAATGACAAAGGGGACATTGCCACTGAACCCACAGAAATACAAAAAACCATCAGAGACTATTGTGAACACCTCTAAGCATGCAAACTAGACAACATAGTAGAAATGGATAAATTCCTGGAAACATACAACCACACAAGGTTGAACAGAGAAGAGATTGAATCCCTGAACAGACCAATAACAAGTTCCAAAATTGAATCAGTAATAAAAAGCCTACAAACTAGAAATAACCTGGGACCAGATGAATTTACAGCCAAATTCTACCAGATGTATAAGGAAGAACTGGTACTATTAATACTGAAATTACTCTGAACAAATGGGGGGTGGGGGGAGTTTCTCCCTAACTCATTCTATGAGGCCAAAATCATCTTGATGTCAAAACCTGGAAGAGACACAACATAAAAATAAAACTTTGGCCAATATCCTTGATGAACATAGATGCAAAAATTCTAAACAAAACACTAGCAAACCAAATTCAGCAGCACATCAAAAAGCTAATCCACCATGATCAAGTAGGCTCCATCCCTAGAATGCAAGGTTGGTTTAACATACACAATTCAATAAAAGTGATTCACCACATAAACAAAATTAACAATAACGACATGGAAATCATAATAGATAATGAAAAGGCTTTCAATAAAATCCACCTCCCTCCCTTCTTGTTAAAAACACTCAACAAACTAGGCATTTGAAGGATAATACTTCAAAATAATAAGAGCCATCTATGACAAATACATAGTCAGTACATACTGAATGGGCTAAAGTTGAAAATAATCCCCTTGGCCGGGCGCGGTGGCTCAAGCCTGTAATCCCAGCACTTTGGGAGGCCGAGACGGGCGGATCACGAGGTCAGGAGATCGAGACCATCCTGGCTAACACGGTGAAACCCCGTCTCTACTAAAAAATACAAAAAAAAAAACTAGCCGGGCGAGGTGGCGGGCGCCTGTAGTCCCAGCTACTCCGGAGGCTGAGGCAGGAGAATAGCGTGAACCCGGGAGGCGGAGCTTGCAGTGAGCTGAGATCCGGCCACTGCACTCCAGCCTGGGCGACAGAGCAAGACTCCGCCTCAAAAAAAAAAAAAAAAAGAAAAAAAAAGAAAATAATCCCCTTGAAAACTGGCACAAGACAAGGATGCCCTGTCTCACCACTCCTATTCAACAGTACTGGAATTCCTAGCCAGAGCAATTAGGCAAGAGAAAGGAATAGAACACATCCACATAGGAAAAGAGGAAGTCAAACTATCCCTGTTTGCAGACAGTATTATTCTATACCGAGAAAACTTCAGAGTCTCTGCCCCAAAACTCCATGACCTTATAAACAACTTTGGCCAAATTTTAGGATATAAAATCAATGTACAAAAATCAGTAGCAGTCCTATACAACAACAATATCCAAGCTGAAATCCAAATCAAGAATGAAATCACATTCACAATAGCCACAAAAAGAATAAAATATCTAGGAATGCAGCTCTGCAATAGAGCTTTAGGGCAAACACTATGGGGTTTTCTTGGTATAGAATCTTATTGTCTGCAAACTGGGATATTGTGGCTATTTACTTGTGGCGTTTTGAACGATGTTCTGTAATTCTCACTGAAGAGGTGAAAGACTTCTAAATGAGAATTACAAAACATTGCTCAAAGAAATCAAGGATGACACAGACAAATGAAAAACATTCCATGCTCATGGATAGGAAGAATCAATGTTGTTAAAGTAGTCATACTGCCTAAAGTAATTTACAGATTCAATTCTATTCCCATTCAGCTACTGGTGACATTCTTTGAAGAACTGGAAAAAACTTTTAAAATTCATATGGAACAAAAAAAGAGCCTGAATAGCCAAGGCAGTCCTAAGCAAAAGACCAAGCTGAAGTGATCACATTGCCAGACTATACTACAAGGCTACAGTAACCAAAATAAGATGGCAGTGGTATAAAAATAGACACATAGAACAATATGGAGAACCCAGAAATAATGCTGCACACCTACAACTATCTGATTGACAAAACTGACATAAACAAGTAGTAGGGAAAGGACTCCCTATTTGATAAATGGTGCTGGAATAACTATTTGGCAAATGGTTCTGGAATAGCCATATGCAGAAGATTGAAACTGGACCCTTTCCTTATACCATATACAAAAATTAACTCAAGGTGGATAAAAGACTTAAGTGTAACCTTCAAACTATCAAATCCCTGGAAGATAACCTAGGAAACACTATTCTGAACATAGGACCTGGTAAGGATTTCATGATGTAGACACCTAGAGCAATTGCATCAAAAACAAAAGCTGACAAATGGGACCTAATTAAACTAAAGAGCTCCTGCACAGCAAAAGGCATATTAACAGAGTAAACCAGCAAGCTACAGAATGAGGGAAAATATTTGAAAACTATGAATACAGCAAAGGTCTAGTATCCAGAATCTATAAGAAATTTGAATAAATTTATAAGCAAAAACAATCCCACTAAAAAATGGGCAAAGGACATGAACAAACAGTTTTCATAAGAAGACACACATGTGGGCAACAAGCATATGAAAAGAATGCTCAAAATCACTACTCATTAGAGAAATGCAAATCAAAACCACAATGAGATGTGGTCTCACACCGGTCAGAATGGCTATTAATAAAAAGTCAAAAAATAACATGCTGTCAAGCCTACAGAGAAAAGAGAATACTTATATACTGCTGGTTGCAATGTAAATTAGTTGGCAATTTCTCAACAAACTTAAAACAGAATTACCATTTGACAAGCAATCAATCCCATTATTAGATTCCCAGAAGAATATAAATCAATCATTCTAACCTAAAGACACATGCACATATATGTTCATGGCAGCAGTATTCACAAAGTGCAAGGCAAAGACATGGAATCAAGCGAAGTTCCTATCCATGGTAGACTGGATTAAAAATGTGTGGTACATATACACCATGAAATACTATAAAGTCATAAATAAGAATGCTGCATGTCCTTTAAAGCAGTATGGATGGAGCAGGAGGCCATTATTGTGAACAAACTAACACAGGAACAGAAAGCCAAATACCACATGTTTTCACTTACAAGTGAGAACTAAACTTTGAGCACCTATGGACGCAGAAGAGAACAACAGACACCAGGACCTCCTTGAAGGTGGAGGGTAGGAGGAGGCTGAGGATTGAAAAACTACCTATTGGATACTGTGCTTATTACCTGTGTGACGAAATAATCTGTACACCAAATCCCCACCACACACAATTTACCTATAAAACAAACATGCACATGTATGCCTGAACCTAACATAAAAGTTAAACAAAAGCAGAAGGTGTCAGGCTCATTGTGTCTAGGCTCAAATATTCCAGAATGCTGCATTCAGTTGGTCAAAGTTTGCACAGGACAAACCCAGATTCAAGATGAGTAGCACAAGATCTAACCTTAAAGAAGAAGTGCTATGGTCACGTTGTGGAAGAACTGTGGGAAGGGAGACTCAGGGTAGCTCCCCAGGCTGCTGTTGTGTAAGTACAGCTGTTCAATGCAGCTGGTCTGAATTCAATGACATATACGATATGGAACACATTATCTGATCCCCATAGACTCCATTCACAATGTGAACAGATCAAGGATAACACCATAATTTTTTTTTTTTTTTTCTGAAATCCAGCTAGGTGTTTATCACTAGTTCCTATTTTAGAAACTTGGTATATGCCCTGGGAATGTCTCTCTATGGCTCTTAGACACATTCTCTGGTATCTGTGTTCCATCCTCCCTCCTTTCCAAAAACACTGAATTGAGTTGCAACTGAATAGCTTTTTAGTAAGTTGAAGGATAGGAGAGCAGAAGTCTCTATATTTTGACACATCTCTGGCCGTTGTATTACAAACACATATAATTATTTTAAATTGTGGATTTCCTTACTATCAGATAAGTGGTTCATACCCTTAGACAAAAGCCACACTTGTGAATCTCCTTAAGACATATTTCTTTCTGTTTTGGGCTTGGATCAGCGCCCAAGAGATTCTCATGAGCCATTTTGCTACAAAGAGAAGATCTATAAAGCATACTTAATATATTCATATGCCCATTTCCGCAGCAGAGACTGTTTGGGAAATACCATCTTAAATCTTTCTGAGATTTCAAAAAAGTTAAAACTTTGTTCTGTTATTTATTATGAGTCTAAATTTGGTGAAATCACTTGGGATTCGACCATTGTTCTGAAACTATTTTTTTTTACTTTGATAATCTTTTCTATTTTTCTAAGCAAGAATGAGAATGAGAAACAGTTTATTTTCAAATCTGTCATGTCCTAGCTCCTTTATATTGCACTAAATTCTTTTCAAATGCTGAACATTCTTTCCACATCTCATTTGTTCTAAACTTTGTTATAATCAACTAAAAGAACTTTGTCATAATCAATGAAAAGAAGTGCAACTAAAAAGAGTTAGCACTTTCAACAGCCTAGAAATATTCCTACTCAGATGACAAGATCATTAGGGTTTCTTTCTATTGTCCACATTGCCACAGGTATTAAATTTGCTAATTGTTTTTTCTGCCAGTTGATCACTCAGGATCCCTGCAATAGCAACCTCATCCTGTTCTTATAACCTTTGCTAACAGCCTCCTTGAGAATCTTAGTCTCTACCCAATACCTGGTCCCCAAAATAAGGCAGTATGCTTTATCCTTTTGTTCTAACACCATCCCACTCTTAGATATCAATTTATTTTCTGTACATAAAATAAATTGTTTACAAATGGCATAAGATGACAAATTTTAAAAATGTTAGTGGGTTAAAGCAATAGATAAAATTTATTTGCTTACAGTTCAGCCATTTGGTGGGTCTAGTGAGGAGCTCTCTCTCTCTCTCTATCTCTCTCTCTCTCTCTCTCTCTCTCTCCCCCCACCTCCCTCCTTCTCTCCCTCTCCCTCCCCCCTCTCTTCTTTCCTCCCTCCTCCCCTCTCCCTCTCTTCCTCCCTCCTCCCTCCTCTCTCTGTTTCACCTATTGCCAGTCCATATGGTTAGCTTGACATTTTTATTATAAAACATGACCATCTCAACTTTCTTGAACTTCTTACATGGTGGCTCCCTTTTCGGAGCACAAAAGCAGAAGCTGCCAGGTCTTCTTAATTTCTAAGCTCCTGAAATACCACTATTTGGGGAGTCCTAAAACGTTACCTCTGTTACTTTCTTTTTTTTTTTTTTTTATTTAAGTTCTAGGGTACATGTGCATAACGTGCAGGTTTGTTACATATGTATACTTATGCCATGTTGGTGTGCTGCACCCATCAACTCGTCAGCACCCATCAATTCATCATTTATATCATGTATAACTCCCCAATGCAATCCCTCCCTCCTCCCCCCTCACCATGATAGGCCCCAGTGTGTGATGTTCCCCTTCCCGAGTCCAAGTGATCTCATTGTTCAGTTCCCACCTATGAGTGAGAACATGCGGTGTTTGGTTTTCTGTTCTTGTGATAGTTTGCTAAGAATGATGGTTTCCAGCTGCATCCATGTCCCTACAAAGGACACAAACTCATCCTTTTTTATGGCTGCATAGTATTCCATGGTGTATATGTGCCACATTTTCTTAATCCAGTCTGCCACAGATGGACATTTGGGTTGATTCCAAGTCTTTGCTATTGTGAATAGTGCCGCAATAAACCTCTGTTACTTTCATACTGCTGTCACTGAGTCAACCAATATTAAAGGGAAAGAAAACTTTACTTCTTAATGGCAGAATAGCAAATTCAACCTGAACCTGAAAAAATTAATGTAGGTTAAAGATAAGGTTGCAGACTTAGTTATGTGATCTACGAAACCTTAAAATATTAACCAAATATTCCTAAGGTATAGGTGAAAAATAATTCAGGCACACACATCCATCATGCTATTTATACTAACATATTTTCAAGTTACAAACAATATAATTCTCTGAACTCTGTTCTAGTTAGTGCCTCTGCAGATTACAGTAGTCCTTCCTTTTCTACACTTTCAAATTCCATGGTTTCAGTTACCTGTGTGCAACCACAGTCCAAATATGTTACAGAATTTTGAGAGGAAGAGAGTTTACATTCATGTAATTCTTAATACAGTATATTGTTGTAATTGCTCTATTTTATGCTTAGCTATTATTGTTAATATTTTATTATGTCTAATTTATAAATTAAAGTTTATCATAGGTATGTATGTATACAAAACAGGTACATACTGTATATGGTTCAATATCATTCTCAGTTCATATCACCCGTGAATAAGGGGGGACTATTGTACAAACAAATTGCCCTTTATTTTGGGTGGCGCACCCTAAGTGCAGAGATATCAAAGACTGATAGTTGTAGCTGGAAACCATCATTCTCAGCAAACTATCGTAAGAACAGAAAACCAAACACCGCATGTTCTCACTCATAGGTGGGAACTGAACAATGAGATCACTTGGACTCGGGAAGGGGAACATCACACATCGGGGCCTATCATAGAGAGGGGGGAGGGGGGAGGGATTGCATTGGGAGTTATACCTGATGTAAATGATGAGTTGATGGGTGCTGACGAGTTGATGGGTGCAGCACACCAACATGGCACAAGTATACATATGTAACAAACCTGTACCTTATGCACATGTACTCTAGAACTTAAAGTATAATAAAGAAAGAAAGAAAGAAAGAAAGAAAGAAAGAAAGAAAGAAGAAAGAAAGAAAGAAGAAAAGAAAGAAAAGAAAGAAAAGAAAAGAAAGAAAGAAAGAAAGAAAAGACTGCTGGTTGTAACTTTCCTGTGAGTGTCCACAGCTGCTCTTATACAATTGTCTTACTCCCATAAAAGTGGCCTGATTTTTCAGAGCTTCAGAGGCACACCTAAGAGCGATGGAGGGACTGAGACACAGCTTGCCCTATGGTGATGTTCTAGTTGATAGTGCCCCTCTTTCCTCTCTAAGAGCTCTCTTCAGTCTCTGCTGACACAGCTTGAAACTCCAGAGATGTGTGTCACCCACATGTGGCCATTTCTAATTATTTCTGCTATATACGTAGCACTCGCTTCCTTCCTTTTGCTCTATTTCTTCTGTATTCCTGCTTTTTCCTCTCATTTTCTAGCCAGTAGCTCATTCTTCTATTGCCATTGCTCAGGCTCCTTAGGTTATTGTAACTATTTCCAGTTGAAAAGAATCTCTTGTGTGTCTTTATTTTTTATTTCTTTCTTTGATCACTGTAATCACTTCCTAACTTCACCATCAGGTTTACTTTTCCTTGATGTTCTTCTGAATGATTGGATTTATGTCTGAGTAAATTGAATGATACAAGTAAATTGATTGATACTCAAAAACTTATAAGAACAATAAAAATTCCATTTAAAAATAATCATCTTTTACTAATCATACAGGTTATTTTTATTTGAATAGATTTAGGGGTACACGTGCTGTTGTGTTACAGGGATATATTGTGCAGTAATGAAGTCTGAGCATTTAGTGCACCTATCAGCCAAACAGTGTACATTGTACACAGTAGGAAGTATTTCATCCCTCACCCCTCACCCCACTCCCACCCACCCACCTTTTAAAGTTTCCAATGTCTATTATTCTACTCTAATTGTATAGTTTTCTTTAAAATGTAAAAGCAGGTAAACATTCTTCAATATAATTCCAAGAACCACTGCATTTGGGTTAATTAGATTGATTTTTCTAATAATTGGATCTATTTTAAAGGTAGAAAAGCCTTTAAAACACGTTACTGCAGTCTGAGATTTATTCACCATTAGCAGGGGAGAGACAGGGAAATAAAGTTTTATCTGTTTTGAGTACCACATTTGTTATTCTCCCACATTTAAGCAAGAAACTTTTTCACAAAATTATACAAATGTAGATTTTTATTTTGCATGTATGCTATATTCATAATGTTCTTGAATTTGGGGTTTAAATAATTAGAAACATATACAAAATTTTAGTTGAAAGTCAGCTTAGAGATCACAGAGTTTAAATCCCTGATTCTATATTTTAGAAAACTAAGAGTAAAATGACTGAACTGAGTTGACACAGCTACTAAGAACAGAAATAGAAGAACCAAAGTCAGCCATGGCCAAGATACTAATAAGTCTGTTTTTTGGTCTTTATGGAGAATTTTTTATGGAATTACTTGGTCCCTAGATTTGTGTTGGCAAAAAAATTGGTAAAGGAAACAGGAAAAAGCCCGGAGACTAAATTTCTCTGGAAAAGAAATAAAAAGGAGTCAACTGTAAAGGAAAAAAAAAACTGAAATGTTAAGAATGGTAGATAAGGGATGCATGACGTGTGTCATAAAAAAGCTGAAGATAAGACAGGGTAGAGAGATGAAAGAAGCTCTGGGTCAGCTCTTAAAAATGTGGGGTTTATGGAGAGGAAAGAATGTATAAATACACATCTTCGAAAATCTTGTTGCATGACTACACTTATTCTGCCTCCCTTTGGTCTTTATAAATCTTCAGTAGATATATTGTACATTTTAGTATTATTGTGACATTGTTTGCATTTATTTTTGCTGTGATAAAATTAAATTTAAGAAATGAGAAAGATTGTTTAATAAGTTATCGTTCAAGACATCTTGCATAAATTGTGCTGCCCTTCTGACACACTATTTGGTAGATTGACGATGATTTTGCATAACTTTTAATGAAATAATAGTCAATATATATTGATGACATGTTCAGAGCCAGAAGGCCTGTTAAGCACATTACAAAAAACATGTAACTTACTTATCACAGCTCTAAGAGGTAGAATCTGTTACTATCTCTATTTAAAAACAAAGAAGTTAAACTAATGTCAGAAATATTAAATAATTTGTCTAAGTCACAATTAATAGGTTGCACAAGGGAAAAAAAGTTATCAGGACATGAGAACATTCAATAATGAAGTCACCACCAAGTCCCTGCCACTCAAGCATGCTTCTCAGGTTAACATCAGTGTGCAGTTTAACTGATCACATCAATATCAAAGTCTAAGTCGACTTTATTTTCTCTCTAACTGTTCAATGTTGAAACACAGGACAAATCCTATGCAAATTGTTTATAAAATAAAAAATGTATATCTTACAAAAGATAAAGGATTTCTCAGTGTTCATTAAATTAACATTGAAAATCACTTAATTATATGCAGAATCATAAATAAATGAGAATATCGCAGGATTGTACCAGTTAAGCATTGAAGAAAATAAAGTCTAGGCCACATACAGCGGTGGTCCTAGCTCTTCTGGAGGTTAAGGTGGGAAGATTGCTTGAGCCTGGGAGACCAAGGCTGCAGTAGTGAGCCATGATCACACACTGCACAAAAAAAAAAAGAAAGAGAAAAAGAAACAAAGAATGAAAAAGGAAGAAAGAAAGAGAAAAGAAAGAAAGACAGAAAGAAAAAGGAAGAAAGAAAGAAAGAAAGAAGAAAGAAAGAAAGAAGAAAGAAAGAAAGAAAGAAAGAAAGAAAAAATGAATGATAAGGATAGTGACAAGATAGGCACCTTAAAAGAAAATGCTGTAAATTTAACAGATTAAATAAAGCTCTGGATAAAACTGATGAAGTCTTAGAGTAGCTTTATAATAATAACCTAACTTGTGACACTGCTGTTTGAAGTAAAAATCAAAGTAAATATGTTATTTCATATAATTTTATAGTTTTAGTAGAGGGTTATGTCCTCTCACACTGACACTGCCAAAATAAAAGGAAAGAAAAACCTCGGAAATAATATATTCCTGATTCATTCTTGGTCTATTCTAATAATTAAAGCATAATTATATTGTCTGTAATTTGTTGAATATAAAATATAAAATCAGAAACTTGTATCTTAAGATAATATCATAAGAAAATACTTCTGCATATTCACTGAAATTTTTGTGACATTTGTGAATAGATTGTTTTCAAGTGGTCTTATCAGAATACCAGTTATTCTTAGCTTCTTTATTAGCAACCTCTACTTTTGGAAACAAAGAAGTCTCCAACATCATTAGAAAAAATTATTTAGACCCTTTCTTTTTTGTCACTCAAATAATTATTATGCCTGTGGAAGGTATACTCTAGTGTTTTAAACATTATTTTTTGAATTTCTACTAAAATTAGAGTGTATGATCTAGAAATGTGTTCCTATATTCACATTTAGTTATTTTCCCTACGGATTTTGTTGCTTATGCAAGTTATTTTTCTATGTCTTATTGTTGTCATTTCTACTTATTATCTGAAGGCAGGCAGTCGACATTGAAGATGTTGAAGTTGAAGCTTTTGTATAAAATTATGAGGAGATAAATGGCAGCACCAACTCCGACAAAAAATATTCTTGAAGGTTTCTTCCAGGCTATTTGATATCATCTCTCTAAATTTAATGTTCAGTCCCATATAAACAAAATTAAAAATTTTTCTGGAAAAATTTGACTAAACAATCTAAAGCTATCAGACAATATAAAATTCAACTTACTCCAAATGCAAGAAAGCAAAAATGCTTCTGAGGAAGTGCTTAAGTGACATAATAATAGCATGGCCTATTTCTCAATGTCATTTCCATGTATACATCCAACTACATTTAAAATAATAATTGCCTAAATCAAGAGAGTGGAGGGAAAATGAAAATATCTAACTCTCACATTCAAAACAAAGATGAGTACAATTATATGTGTATGTAAGTGTGTATGTGTTGTGTTCCAAATTATAAGCAACTTTGAAGAAAAAATGCAATTGTTAAAACAATACTTTTGTGATCATATTTTCCTCAAACCCAAGAGAAGATCTTCTTATTTGTGTTAAGTTTGTGAAAATTTGTTTTGAAAGGTAGTTGCTTTTATTACAGCAACAATACAACTAAAATATTTAATTAAAATTATAAAAAATGAGTCTGATTATAGACTAAAAAAAGTTAATACTATTTTAAAGTGATATTTGTATCATATGGACATATTATCTTCTTTCTTCAAATTAAGCTGCATTGTGAATGCTTCCCTGGCCCCTCAGTGACAATCCATCCTTTCCTTATTCGTATTCCTGTAACATTGTTTACATATTCCTTTAGTAGTTATCATATCACTCTGTAGTCAGTTTACATGTCCATAAATTTTCTGGACAGCAGTTTGCTGGACCATTCATGAAATTTTATTTTCATTTCTGTTCCCAGGATTTTGGGTGGGCCTCGCACATAGTAGGCACCAAAAAACATGTTTTCTGATTACATCATAAAGAAAAGTTTTCTCTAAAAATGTATTCCTATACTACTTAACACAGTGATATGATAATCAAAATATATAGTTCCATATTCTTTGGAGCAAAATTTTCCAGGAAGGGTCAATTTTGGGGTGCACTATTACATTTAAAAAAAAAACAAAAAAAACAAAAAACTGCAGCACGTTTGTTTCTCCCTGAGATTGATTTTCCTTAGGTTTACAAGGAAAAGCACTTCTGAGTCCCTTTGCTGCAAAAGGGCTGGATCAGCTAAGCTTCTTTTTTGTTTGTTTGTTTGTTGTACATCTGAGAGCCCACAAGGAATAGGAGCAGGCTAACATATGCATTGAAAAGTAAGTCCCTTAAAATCTGCTTTTTTTACAGAAATGATTAGTTTCTTTGGCATTCACTAACCTAGCTAGTGCATTTTATGTAGTAACAGGAATATTGGTGTTCTATTTAGCATTCAGCAGGCCCAACTGCATACAGAAATAGAGCTGTGGCTTTATGACTATGCTGCATATTTATTTTATAATAACACAAGTTAAAAGAAGAGAGAGAGAAACACATTTTTCCTCTAAAGTTGCGTGTTGGGCTTCCTGAAACTGAAACTACTATCATAATTGAATTTCCAAAAATTTTAACCTGACGAACAAATGTATTCACAACTGAGAAAAATAACAAGGGCTACCTCTGCCTCTCATACGTTACTTCCAGGTCAGGAATAGTACCAAGTCTAATGTACCAAGAAGGTCTAGCCCAAGAGGTAGGTCATCGTAATGACATGGCGGCACACAAGAAGGCCAAGTAACTTCTCAGCTAGTGTAGAGCATCTCCAGTGATGGACTGTGTTCCCTTCTTCAGTTTAGGGGTATAGCGTTCCCCTCCAAATCTCATAACATGAAGTCAGAGTGTGGAAAAATATATGAAGTTAGAATTTTCATAGAATGATCAAAATATATACAGCCAGGTGTTTGTGAAAGACAAATTGAAGATCTGTTTCCTCTAGAGGTTAGTTTCCTCATATGCATTTTGGGGATAATATCTACAGTATTAGAATTAGAATAATGAGAATAAAAGTTCCTGCTAAGAGAACGTAAATGTGTACAATAAATGTGTTCACATATTTAGTGTTTTGATTTTTCTTTTTAAAGCGATAAAGATCTTTTGACCCCTGTTCAGAGAATCACCCATATTATGAAGAAACTTGAAATCATCTGAGGAAGGTTAGTAGAGCTTCAGAAAGTTAGAATTTTCCAAATAGTGACTGGATTGTTACATGGAAAAGAGATGATACTTGCTTTACATGGTATTAGAAAGCAGAATGAGGACTATTATGGACTGAATGTGTTCCTCAGAATTCATATGTCCAAGCCCTAACCCCCAGTGTGACCCTATTTGGAAATGGGGAAGTGATCAACGTTCAATGAGGTGATAAGAATGGGGCCCTAATCCAATAGGGTTGTTGCCCTTCTAAGAAGAGAAAGAAACTAGAGAGCTCTATCTCCTTCAACCATTTGAGGACACAGTAAGAAGGAGGCCATCTGCAAGCCAGGAAGAGAATTCTCACCAGAAACCGAATTGACTGGCACCTCAATCTTTGAATTTTTAGCTTCCAGAACTCTGATTAAGCAAATGTTCTGTTGTTGAAGCCACCCAGTCTATGGTCTTTTGTTACAGATGCCGAAGAAGTAGATAAGGACTAATGAGGTGGTTATAGGAAAACAGATTTTATTGTAAAGTATGAAGGTATTTCAGAGTCTAAGAACAAATGACATACTTCAAGTAGTACAGAATTTTCCATAACTGAAGAAATTTAGACATAGGCCAGCAAACAATTTTACAGGGAGTTTATCAAAGCTGTTCAAATATGAGAAGTATTTATTTAAATTAGGTTAATGGTTCCCAAACATCGATTAATAAACAAATGCATTCTCATTATTCTTGGGTAAAATAAGAATTTTTCTTTCAGTTTCATAAATTTATTTAAAAATTAGAACATTTTAAATCTCATCATCTTTTCTATTTTTTTGGCAACAGAATATTCTTTACTTAAATATACAAGTATGTGAGAGTTGTTAATGCTCTTGTTGAGAAAAATAATAAGTAGACAACTTTTAAATTCTCCCTCTTTATGCCCAGCAATGTAGGAAAAATAGGATATTGTATGAAAGGGAAACGCATACATAAATTTCTCTTTGATGACAAAATTATTGATAATCTTAATCCTGCAAGACACTGGGCTCATTTGGCCACTGATTGTAGCAACTTCCCAGTTAGTATTTGATATTTCTTCTGCTTTGAGATATGCTGCTGTCTATCATATTACTGCTTTGCCTACTCTAAACTATGAATTTCTTCAGTTTCCATTTTCTGGCATTGAATTCTTGGCATAATTTAGATACTGTCTCAACTCAACATGACCCCAGATTATTTTTATCTGCATGTGTATTTACCATACGCCATAAACTATGTGACTTGGATTTTGGAATAGACACTGAAGAGCGAGGAGAGCCAACTTCCAATAGTCCAGGAAAGGTACTGCAATCCTCATTCATGGCTAACATAGAAATGATGGGAAAGGTTTTCATCCTGAGATCTGAGGGTGGCTAGTTTGGCAGTGGAGATTGAATGTTCTTGTATTGGAAGACCCCACATGAAGCCACTCAGACCACACTCCTTGGGAAGGAATTGTATCCTAAATACCTGTAGGTACTAGAACATTTCGGTGATGTATTGCAGTTGCTCTCTTTTTAGGTGCAATTCAACAGTATATTGTCCACCAAGTTTTGCCACTTTGAAGCAGGCTTAACCTACCAGGAAGAGCTCTGAAGCATCATAACTTTCTGGCACCCTCTGGTGAAAGAGCTTTTCAGATGTTATTTTGACAGTCTCTATCGAGTTGTAAGCATTGATGCGCAAACACCTATGGACACAGATTGGCAAAGGGACCAGGAATAGACACCCCTGGGCAAAAGAAACAAGTTTAGCTTTTCTAAATGACACAGAGAGAATTCTGTGCAGACAGGATATTCAATCAGGAATTCAGCATCATTATCCAGCAACAGGAGACATACCCATTTTAGTTACCAAAAGACATGGCTCCCATCAGACCTTTTGGAAATGTCCCTTATTTCTTCAGTCACACTTGAATGCAAGCTGTATAGAACACAGCCTTGCTTGAATAACTAATGAAAAATACTCTTCCTTGAATAGGTTTGCTTAATCAGGCTTGGCATTAGACTACATCAATGGTGAAAAAAACACTGCTCTTGGGCCAAATCTGACCTGCCACCTGTTTACAAGTTAAGGTTTTGTTGGAACACAACTACCACACTTTTTAATGTATTGTCTTGTGCTGCTTCACACGAGAGCAGCAAATCTGAGTAGCTGAGACAGAGACCAAGTGGCCCTCAAAACCCAAAACTTGTTCTCTGTCCCTTTATGGAAAAAGTTTCCTGGCCTCACTTTTACATAACTAGAATCAGAACACTTAGGCTTGAACCACTTCGCTTCCTTTCCCAACAGGCTTCCAAAATTGTGTTCACGCACATCCCTTTATGTAATGCTTCAAAAGTAGAAAAAGCGTAAGTTAGTCAGATATGTCTGAGAGTTGAGAAACATCCTCCACATTTTTGCCAGAGCCTTGAAAAAATATTTTGAAGTAGTGGCAAAGAAGGATAGGCAATTTCTTTGTACCCTTTTCAGATGAAAAATAAAAATATCACTCGTCATCTATCAACTCAATTTATTTGGCAGTAGAATTTGTGGTTTCTTTAAACTGGAAATAAGACAAGAGTCTGCTCATACACAGACACAGTTGTTGTTATTGTTTACTTTATGTGGTATTTATGATGTTCTCTGAAAAAAAAAGTCATTGACAATTTTCTATATAATTCTGTCATAAGAAACAAATGACCAGAGTCTGAATTCAAATTATCTTCACTTCCAGTTTTGATGTAGATTTTTTCACTACATATTTTCATTATTTTGTTTTGGTTCAAGTTACTTAATGTCACCCACTTATTAATTGGCCAGAGAGAACCACTGAATAATTTATTTATTCAGAGAGAACCTCTGAATAAATGCAAATTGATTGTGTCCCCAGAAATAGATGTTGACTAATTCAAGTTTAATGAGCCTCAAAATAGCATTTTAAGTATATTTTTATTTTTTATAGTCTTTAATCATATCTGTCTTTAGGGCTTGGATTCAGAAATGCTGAAGAACTATCCTGGGCTAATTAAGCTTGCTCACCTGACAGGTTTTCCACAGCTCACCAGATTCTCTGCTGTGGGCGATAGCACCCGTAGTTACAATAGGAAAGAAAAAAAGGAAATTATGTTGAAACAGATTTTGACAATTTGGAGACAATTCCATCCTCAAGAATCGCTCTACATAACAATGTCGCATATTTCTTCAAAATCGTGTGTATTTGGCAAACACTGGATAATTGTGTCATCTCTATACCAGAACCTGAAGCCTGTGCTGAGACGCCTCCTCTCTGATCAACGAATTCTTCCAATGGGTGAAGATGTGCAAAGGGCTGACAATTAAAATATCAGGAAAATGTAAAATGTGTGTTACTAAGCCCAGACTAAGAATATTTATTTAGATTGTTTTGAATTATGATTTAAATATTCAGAAATATAATTATTCTACACATGATTAAACACATTCTCCTAATGTATAAACTGCTTCAGGGAGAAGAGGCTAAGTAATTTTGGAATCTGTGCCAACTCTTATGGGACACCAGTGTGGCATTTAATTTTCTAAAGAAATAAATTACTAGAGTAAATAGCATTCAAATGGCAAGCCAGTTTTCCCAACACCGTGTATTGAACAGGTTGTCTTTTCCCTAGTGTATGTTCTTAGCATGCCTTATCAAAACATCTCATGTACCCCATAAATATACACACCTACTATGGACCCACACACAAGAAAAAATTTAAAAAATTATAAAAACAAATGGCAAAGTCAGCAAGTGTGACAGAATACAAATGAAACAGTAATTCCAAGCCCCCCACATGTAATTAAAAAAAATTATAATTTATGTTTAAGTAATAGAAATAAAACAACACCCTGAGCTCAAACTTCGCTTTTCTGTTACTGCTTTTGCAGAAAGGGAAAACTTGTTGGCATGTGGTCAGGAGTAAATAAGACAAAGCACATAACGATTTGCAGAGAGCCTGACATCTTAAAATTTCTGATCAAATATTAACATCTTCCCAGATTCCCTGAGCTGGAAATCTCCTTACCTTTCATAGAACTTCTGAAGCTCATCTCTTATGGACCTCTCCTGTGGCACTTGCCACTTGCTAATTATACGAGTGTTATTTGTTAACTCTGCTAGGAAGAGCTCTGCCTGATTGATTCATCTTTGTATCCCTTTCATATCATCTGTCTTGTGCACAGGAGACACTCAGTAAATATTTGAATTAACGTTTGAATTGATCAATGGATGCCCAAAACAATAAGTTAGCATCTCCCAGGAAATAAACTACTCAGGAAAGTTGTTTTAGACTTATTTAGAAGCTTCTGCAACTCTATTGAGAACTTGGATTTGGAGCAAATAATCTGGGCTTCAGTTTCAGTTTAACAGTTAGTATTGGAGTATTGCATGCATGGAAAAGTCAATGAATACAAATACCCACATAATGATTCTTTCATACACAGTAAAAATTAACACAAAAAGTGTGTGTGTTATGAACTATGTGAAACTACTCTGATTTTTTAAATGTTATCTCAATTCTCACAAGAACCCTGTGAGTTAGATGATTTATTATTCCCATTTTACTAATGAGGAAACTAAGGGACCTGGAAGTCACATAGCTAAGCAGCAGAATAAGAAGTTAAACCTAGGCAGCTGACTCTAAACTCCAAGCTCTTAACTAATTTGTATAAAAAACTCTGTTTTCCCATGTGTCTTATACATACAATCTGTAAATTGTAACTGTAGGCAGCACATGGACAATTTTTTATTTTTTAAAATTCTGTATTGATTTTAGTGTGCATTGATATAACATGCACATCAAATTATTATTTCATGAGTATTTTTACTTAGTGAAAGACTAGATTGGGTAATTGTTTTGGTCCTGAGTTGTTTTAAAGAAACATATGAAGTAAAGATTAATATAGGAGGTATTCAGCTACAGAAACAATTGTAAGACGGTTTGTAAATGCCTGAAGATTAAGAATCCATATTAAGGAATATCTAGAAAAGGGGCTCCTATATTTCAGCTGATAGGAATATATTTTTTCCTTCCCTGATGTATTAAATAAATAACCAAAGGATTTGATAACTATGTAATACACAATTATAATTAAGCATTGCATTATACATATATGGTATTATTTGGATCATTATATGTCATATATTCATACGTGTGCACATTTTAATAGAATTTAGTAATAAAAACACCTTTAATGACTCATTACACATATTTCTTAAAGAAAGTTCCAAACTAATCTACACAGTATGCAGAGACAACTAGTTTACTGGGAATTTCAGAATACCAATTTTCTATTACATCTCAAATGAAGGAAAAAATAGAATACCACATGAAAATGAGAAAATCATGGCTCTTTTTCCAGATGCTTATATCATGTATCATGGATTGTGAAAGCAGAAAGAAAACACCTAACATTCTCTCTTTATGGATGAGGGAACAAACTGTGAAGTTAAGCTTCTGTCTTCACTTTTACCTAGTCACCTACAGAATCCCTAGCATATAGGATTAGAACATATATGTCCTATATAAAAATTAACACTTTCAAATTAACAAAAGGAATTATCGATAGTAGTAATGGTGCTTGTGGGAGTAATTTTTTTGGCTTTGCAGAAATAATCACTTTGGAACTTGTTTTAAAATAAGGGTATCTGTTTACAAAAATTAAGATTGTGTTTATATTTTCCAGAAAAGAGTAGTAATTGTTTATATCTGACATCTCTGCCAGAGTTTGCTCGAATAAATCAGGGATTGTGTTATCTAATACTCTATTGTGTTACCTTTTTGTTTTCAGAAACAAACCTCTGAACTCTATAATTTTGGTTGTTTTGGGTGAGCATCTAGTGCTTTTAGGTTGTTTCAAAGAACTATTTCCTGCCACCAACAAGAGCAGTGTTCAGGCAAGCCTTTGCCAGTTTCATTACTGCAGCTAACCTCCAGTGGTTCACAGTGCCAGTTGCTGTTTTTTGTATTTACAAATTTATTTCTAATAAACCATATTTTCTGGCAATCCCAGCACAGATGTTTCCCCCACCTCATCAGGCTGGAAAATCTAGACTGTAGGCAACAATGAACCCACTTGGCAGGGCCAACTTCCTATCTGCCAGTCTCATGTACCCTTAGTTTTCCTTTACGCTTTCTTCCTGGTGTTGGTGTCCACCAAGCCCAATATGCCTGCACTTTTATTAACTTCTTTCCATCAGTTTTGTTCTCAGGAAAGAAACCAATCCAAGCAATTCTAGCAAGCTGTTAAATGTTTGATAATTTAATATGCTTCCTCTCCCCAGGAATAGTTACACTTCAATGACCTAAACGCCTTTATCCATAAGGATAAATTACAGAAGGTAGGATTTCTGGCATCAGCAAACTCAGAGGGAAAAATTTGTTTGTTTTTGAGATTTTCCTAATGCCCTTGAAATTACACCAGGTCTGCTTCAACCACTAATGGGAAGGTCTCTTAAGTTGACCATATTGCCATTTATGCACAGAATTTTCAAATGTCTAATCTAGAAGATGCACAAGTAATGATGGAGAAATAAATTTTTAAAAACCAAAATATTTTAAATGTTTTAGTGCTCACAGGATTGCTACAGGACTCAAACGAGGTATAATGTTCAACTCCAAGGCATAATGTTTGCGTTTGGACTCAAAGTCATAAACTTTCCTATTTCTAACTGAGTTTTACAGACTATTCAGAAAGACTTCTGAGTACCATCAATATAATATTATATAACATTGATTTTTAAAATAAATGCCAGGAACAAAGCAGGAAATAGGGAAGTATGTGTTCCTATATTCATGAATCACCTAGTCATATTGCATTATAATTATTTTGTGTGTATGAGGGAGGAGGTATTCTCTTCCCTATACTGGTAACCACTTTAGGGCAGGGATATGACTTATTCAACCATCCGTCTATAGCCCAGAGCACAATTTCTGGTGAATGTAAGACCCAACAAATAGTCGTTGAATGAATTATAGAGAAAATTCACTGTAGAACCTAGGTAAAGACCATTAGAATGAACTGTATAATTAGGAGAAATTAACAATTTTGGAAGGAGTTGGACAAGAAGGTAAGGTTGATGGAGAGAAAATTACAAAATTAGCAATAAAATTATATTTTCCCAAGGGGCAAAAACAATTATTACTCTTCAAATAATTATAATTCTGTGCCTTTTTCTTCCATATAGATATAAGAATAGGAATTTAAAAATGAGTAAGCAAGTATGTTAGTGTTGAATTCATTTTTCCATCCCATGTATTTTAAGTTATTAAATCACTCATTCAACCAACTTGTCAACAGATATGTATTAAGGTCTTGCTATATACCATCACTAAGTTGGATGCAGGGCAAGACGAAAAGACAGGAATACATTTGTGATTAAAACATTGGTGACTTTGACAAGGGTTTCATGGGTTAGTGGTGAGAGAAGCAACACTAGAAAACAACAGAGATAGTGAATATAGCAGGATTTCTCAAGATTTGTTCATAAGTTGATGTATGATATAGATACTAGTGAACATGTATTGAACACTTAAGGGCCAGATATTGTTCTAAAATATTTTGCACATATTAACTTATTAGAGTCCCACAATAAATGGGAACTAGGTACTATATTATTAATCTCATTTTACAGATAAAGAGCAACCAAAATAATAGAGTTCAGAGGTCCGTTTGATTATGAGATAATTTTAGGCAGCACATGTACAAATTTTTATTTTATTTTTAAAATTTTGTATTTATTTTAGTGTGCATGGATATAACAAGCACATTAACTCATTATTTCATGAGTATTTTTGCTTATTGAAAGATTAGAATAGGTAGTGGTGTTGGTCCTGGGTTGTTTTAAAGAAATATGTAAAGATTCATATATGAGGTATTCAGCTACAGCAACAATTACAAGGCAGATTGTGAATGACTGAAGTTTAAGAATTCATATTAAGGAATATCTTCAAAATAGCTCACAGGAATTTTACTCGTATATTTTAGCTCATAGGAATGTATTATTTCCTTCCCTGATATAGTAAATAAATAATCAAAAGATTTGATAACTATGTATACACATAATTACAATTAAGTATGACTTTATACATATATGGTATTATTTGTGTCATTATATGTCATACATTCATATACATGCCCATTTTAATAGAGTTTGGTAATAAAAATAACACCTTTAATGACTGCTTTTCAGAAGGAAAATATCAGGGCTTTTGTTCCCCTAGAAATCCTCAATCATCTGATGAATTATTTGTAGACTTGCTTTCTATTTGTTTTAAATGATCTTGTAGTCCACTGAAACAAATATTAATTTTTTGCCTTTGTATATGGATATTTCAATTTACTGGAAGTTATTCTGCTCTCAGTCTGTTCTTAAATGATCATGATAGACGATAAATGGAAGCTATCTATAGGTGGATAGTCATATTTACAACTATAGTTATGTTGTATCTATAGATAGATATAAATACAAGTATGATACAGGTAGATAATTGATAGATAGATAGATAGATAGATAGATAGATGCATAATATAACTATGTAATTCAAGGGAGACAGAAATTCTAGAATTTGTGAATACTACTTGGTTTAGCCTACCTCTGTCAGAATAATTCTTTCCATGTTTGCTACATTTAAATAAATAGACAAATAAAAGTAAAACTTGCATAGACTGAAATAAGACTAAAAGAATCACAGAATACTAAGTTCAGTATTCTTTTCCTTAGTTAACTTAAAATTCGAGTAGATTGTTATACCACTATCTCAAAATTCACTCAATTTGTTGTGTGGAATACTGAATTTCCTGGATGTATTAATCCATTCTCACGCTACTATGAAGAAATACCTGAGGCTGGGTAATTTATTTTAAAAAATAAAGGTTTAATTGATTCACGGTTCCACATGGCTGGGGAGGCCTCAGGAAACTTACAATCATGTCGGAAGGGGAAGCAAACACATCCTTCTACACAGGGCAGCAGGAGACAAGTTCCAAGTGAAGTGGGGAAAAGCCCTTTATGAAACCATCAGATATCATGAGAACGCATTCACCAGTACAAGAACAGCATGGGGGACAAGGCCCCATGATCTGATCACCTCCCACGAGGTCCCTCCCACAACACGTGGGCATTACAATTTGGATTACAATTCAAGATGAGATTTGCATGGGGACACAGAGCCAAACCATATCACTGGGTCTCAACACACCGAATTAACCTGTATACAGACAAATGTGGCATTTGAGGATGGAAGTATTTTCCCAGAATAATTCCAGAGCTTTACACAGAATCCTTCTAACTTAAAGACGTATTTGCCCTTTCAACTATTTCCTTGTCACTTCCAAAATAGATAATGAGAGACTTCAGAGAGAGAGTATAGGCAGGTGTGTGAAATGCCAGAGCAGAGTAGGGTTGAGATCAGCCTCTTACACCCAGCTCCATATATCTGGCTCTCTCCTTATGTTTTCAAGGTCTGGTAAAATACTATCAAAATTATTTGCAATAGCTGGATAATGGGTCAACAAGGAATTACTGTAAACTCTGGAATATAGAGAAATGTTTGTGAATTAATTCATTACTTTTAACATTTGGAGTAAGGTAAAATATTTTTTTTTAAGCAAGGGCTTGTCATAGTTACTATCATTCTTAAAGTCTTTACCTTTTTTTCAGATTTATCTAAAATATTCTAAGAAATATTTATTTTTCTAAAATTGTTCAATCTGTATTCCAACATTATAGATGTGGATCTGAAGGAATACGATGATCTGAAGAATATTATGTATGACAAAAACATTATCATTATTAGACTCTGAGTAGAGACACTTCTGTAAAATTGCCAGAATGACTCCTTTTCTGACATACCTAACACAGAATCTAGAGTTACAAGAATCCTGGAAGACAAGTTGGTTACTAGTGTCAACACACTGGAATCTCCTTTATTTCTAAACACATTTTGTATTTAGTGAGCTATCATTAGCAAATAAATAAATGAATAAAAATAAAAATCTGAAGCATTTGACTTAATATTCCATTTATTTTTATTGCTGACTTCTTCAAGTAGCCATTTCATATGGGGAAAAAAACTACATATTTCACTCTCGTAGTTCAAGGCAAAGACAAGACCTACCTTTTCTTATATTATGCTCTAGCAATAAATATTATTATTGAATGATTATTTTAGAAATCATGCAACTATCAATAGGGCATTAACAAATTGCAGACAGTTTAAGTTTTCTTGAAAAGTTTCTTTGCTTTGAGATCTTTAAATTGAAAAACAAAACTAAAAACACTTTAAATAACATTCCTTTATTTTTAATAATCAAAGGAGACTTTTCAGCTTAAATAAGAATATGCACTTTGTATCTAACAAGATTATATTTATTTTATGGAATCATTAACTCTTGCTTGGTATTGAACAATATCATAGACTACATTTTTATTTTAGCTGGCATTTTCCTAATTGTTCAGGCTGAAAACAAGTTTTATTTCATTTTTTGCATCTTAATTGATGGTTTAGTTTTCATAAGGTGCTACTTTCAATGAATATTATGTTCATGATAAAATCATATAGGAGTTGATATAATTATCACCTCTTTAAATTTCAACACTTAGAATGGTATCAGATTTGTGATCTCAAGAAAATACATTGCCAAGTGTCAAAATTTCTGAGCTTCACAGAATGAGTCGGGAAACTTCTTCTGTCTATTCTTTAACTGATTGACAAGGTTATCAGTGATTGACACACTTTTTCTTTAGAACAAACCCAACTGCATAGCTTATTCAGTAAGATGGGCTCTAATGGTATAAATTTTCTATCAAAACAATGCAATCTGACTGCAGGTTTTAATAGGAGCTTAAATAAATAAGAGTTTATTCAGAGCTTTTATCTCTAAAATACATATTATTATATGTTATTTGTATTACATATAAATTTATATGTAATTAATCAAAGAGCATGGATAGCAAGATAATGACATTGCTTACACATTTACATTATTTCGTTTATAGTAATATTATACATTGCTGTTCAAAGTTTTCTTGTAATAATATAATGCAGTTATTCTTATACCAAAACTGAGTGTATATTCTAATAAGTTGCTGATGTTAATGAAAATATTTTATTCTAATTTTAATGTCTTTTTTATATAATTTTAAGATCAAAAGCAATTAAGACATGGAATACTGTATTCAGTCTTCATGTTGAAGCATTATGATTATGTAATGATCCATAATAATATTCAAAGTCCTAATAAAAGCACTGGGTAAAACTACAGGATGTAAGAAACCTTCAATACAGCATCACTTGTAATATTCAAACAACTCAGTAATGCCAAATGGCATTATTGGTAAAAGGATTGTAAACAAGACTGTAAAGATTCTCACTATAGGGAAGTAAGGAAGAGCATGATGTCTGCTGTTAATAGCCTGAAATTGAGTCTAGTACTGCCATGTCATGTCTTGGGTTTGTGACTTTGAAAAAATACCTTATTTTCTAAAATATACAGGAATTGCAAAGATTTGAAAGATCCCTCCTTTCCCAAACAAGTTGAGAACTAGCTGAAGAACATTTGCAAGGCAACAGAGAAATGAAAATACTTTTGTCAGTTTTGTTATTGATAATAGCTCAGTTAGAGTTATGGATTTAGATCTTCAACGAGTGGGCTTCCAAATACTTTACCACAGAATGAAACGTTCAGCTCAGCCAGGCATAGTGTTTGGCAACTTCAAAGAGAGTTCCTCAACACATACCTGAAAGTTGAGTTCCACTGGAGTGGCTGACTTCTCATAATAAAGAGAAAGAAAGAAGAACTGAGCTCAGCTTGAAAAGTGCTTTCTTCCAAACAGGAACTGATATGGAAAAAAAAAATCAAAATTATCTCTTTGCTTGAAGACCCTACATATGTAAATATGAAGCTAGAGAAGTGCATGGTCTTCTCAGAGTAGCAGTAGTATGAATAGTAAACAATAAATAGAAAATAGTGAACAATCAATGATCTACATAATACATTTATCATGATAAACAAATGAGAAGTGCATAATAGTCCTCAATAGTTATTAGTTGGTATGTTTAAAATTATTGCTATTAGTATTAAAATAATTTCTTAATGGGTTCTTTTAGCAAGCCAGAAGTGTTTTGTTGGGCTACTCTAGTGGTTATCGATGTGGAAAGAAGAAGTTTTCAATATTAAAATATAAGCACAAGATCTCGTTTAACAAAATGTTAAAAGATTTATCTTTAATACAAAAATGTGTATCTTCATTGGTGAGTAGAAGTTGAGAGAGTAAAATAAGTAAAATAAGTAAAATTCACCCAGAAATAAGGTGAATTTTTTTTAAGTTGAAGCCGAAAGTTTGCAAGGTGAGAGTGAAGGAGATTTGCTATAGAGAAGATAGCATTGCATAGTTGAGTGAGTTTCCAGGTATTAGGAAAGGGGTAGATAAGGAAAAGACAACCTTTAAAATATAACAAGAAATGGAGATTTTGAAAAACTAGGGCATTTTAAACCAATGTGCTGAAGCTGGATAACTGTTTGGGATGTCATGATGCCAAGAAAGAAGCAAAGTAAACACCAGTGGAAATCATATTGGAATGACTATAGTAAGAGTTGTTTTTAAATTTTTTTTTGCATATCTTCAAACATATGCATAAGTAGATGGAGTAGTATGACAAACCCACTACAGCCATCTGCCAGCTTCAACAAATATAAAAATGCAGCCAAATGTATTTCATCTAATATATCAAATGTATACTACACCCTTCATCTTTAGATTTTTGGAAACATACTTCAAAGATCAGAACATTTTATCTGTAAATATTCTATTTACATTTCTATAAGCTAATAAGTCCTCAAAATGTATAACCTCCATTGCATTGGCCTATTTAAAAATTAATAATAATTTCTTAATATCATATATCTAGTTAGTTTCACAATTTTGCCTGCCATAACCTTGTTTTTAAATGAGTTTAAATCAAACCAAATAAATTAAACCAAATAAAGTAGATATATTGTAATTAATTAATATACTTCTCAAATATCATTTGATCTGTAGGCTCTTCCTCTGTTTTATTATTTGAGCAAAATTTTTTTCAAAGAAAATAGTGCCTTCATACTGTAGATTTCCTAGTTTCTTTTTTTTCCCTGCATGAAGGATTAGATATTTCTCCAAGAAGGTGATATGAAATAGCTTTTAGAGATTATGAATGGAATCTAGATCTGCTTCTTGCTACTGCATTGTCCTTATTTTAAGCTTTCTTAGTAGTCAAAGCTAGAAAAGTTTTTGTTGGTTTTATGATAAAATACATCAAGAGCTTATAGTGGTACATATAATCAAAATTGAGAAGTGTAGGCTTTTAATTTCCTTCCAAACATGCCAATGACAATATTATAATTACACATTTCATGTTTCTCACAATCAACAGAAGCCTCCACTAGAGTAACTGCATCATTAGTACCCATATCTATTGACTGCAAATGGTTTAATAATTTGGGTGGTTCTTTCTGTCCTTATGAACCCACAAGAGATGTGTCCCTAAATTACTATGTTTTTAAATCATTGGAATAGACATTTTATGTGTTTTTGTGCTGCCGATGAATGACACAGGATCTTTTATTTTACTGCTGATTTTTACATTTTAAATTTTATTTCATTCTGTAACTATGCTATAATTATACTATTTACAATATTTTTACATGGTTTAAATGCAAATCCATATCTAAAGATCTGTTTTAAGAAATCTAGTTTCTATTGTGACCCCCACCCATTTCCCTCCTCCTCTCATAAGTAACCATATTTTATGGTTTACTTATTTGTTGTTAAATATCAACAACACATGCAAGCACATATATTCATATTCCCCCATTATTAAAAAATAGCACATTCTGTATACTTTTATTCACTTTGCTTTTCTTAGTTATGAGTGTATCATGGTGATCATTCTGTTGCAGATTGAGTTCTATGGAAAGGAGACACTGACATAGAGATTAACAGGCAAGTGGTTAGAGAGTGCTTGGGAAACACCATCTATGAAAGAGAAGGGAAAAGAAGGAAGCAGGATTGGATAGAGGGAGTAGTTGGGATGGCATGCAGTCATTTTTTTTTTTTTAATTTCAGTTTTTACTTTAGATACAATAAATAGGGGGTTAATGTGAGAATTAGGATTGTTACATGGGTGTAGGGGAGTCAGATAGTGAGCATTGTACCCAATAGGTAGTTTTCTCACCCATGTACTCCTCTCCTCCTCCTCCCTCTAGTAGTCCACAGTGTCTGTTGTTCTCATATTTATGTCCGTGGGTGCTCAATGCTTAGCTCCCACTTATAAGTGAGAACATGAGTGTATGGTTTTGTGTTTCAGCATTAATTCATTTAGGATTATGGCCTCCAGCTCTATCCATGTTGCTGCAAAGGACATGATTTCATTCTTTTTTATGGCTACGTAATATTCTATGGTGTACATGTACAGCATTTTCTTTATTCAATCCACCATTTATGGTCACTTATATTGATTTAATGTCTTTGCTATTGTGAATAGCATCACAATGAACATATGAGTCAATGTGTCTTTTGGGTATAATGACTATATTCCTTTGGATATATGCCCAGTAATGGGATTTCTGGGTTGAATGGTAGCTCTAAGTTCTCTGAGAAATCTCCAAACTGCTTTGGGGTGGGGAGGTTGAACCATCCCCACCAACAGTGTATAAGCATTCTCTTTTCTCTGCAGCCTTGCCAGCATGTGTTGTTTTTTATTTTTTATAATTGGCATTCTGAATGGTGTGAGATGATATCTCATTGTGGTTTGGATTTGTGTTTCTCTGATGACTAGTGATAATGAGCATTTTTTCAGATGTTTCTTGGCAGTTTATGTCTTCTTTTGAGAAGTGTCTGTTCCTGTCTTTTGCCCACATTTTAATGGTGTTATTCGATTATTGCTTGTTGATTTCCTTAGGTTACTTAACAGATTCTGGATATTAGGCCATTGTCAGATGCATAGTTTGTAAATGTTTTCTCCCATTCTGTAGGTTGTCTGTTTACTCTGTTGATCATTTTGTTTGTCATGCAGAAACTCTTTAGGATAATTCGGCCTCACTTGTCAGTTTTAGGTTTTGTTATAATTGCTTTTGAGGACTTGGCCATAAATTCTTTGCCAAGGCTGATGTCCAGAAGGATATTTATGGTTTTCTTCTAGGATTTTTGTAGTTTCAGGTCTTGTATTTAAATCTGTAATCCATTTTGACTTAATTCTTGTATACGGTGAAAGGTAAGGGTCCAGTTTCATTCTTCTGCAGATGACTAGCCAATTATCCCAGCACCATTTTTTGAATATGGAGATCTTTCTCCATTGCTCATTTTTGTTGGCCTTGTTAAAAACCAGATGGTTGTAGGTGTGAAGCTTTACTCATGGGTTTTCCATTCTTTTCCATTGGTCTTAGTGTGTGTTTTTGTACTAGCGTCATGCTGTTTTGTTTACTATAGCCTCATAATACAGTTTGAAGTCAGGTAGTGTGATGCCTCTGGCTTCAGTTTTTGCTTAGAATTGATTTGGCTATTTGGCCTCTTTTTTGATTCTATATGAATTTTAGAATACTATTTTTCTTTCTTTCTTTTTTTTTTTTTTACATGCACACACTTTTTTACTTCTAAACTTTCAGAGGATAGGGTTCTTTCATATACTTCTACAGGGCTGAAAAATAGGCAAAACCTATCTAAATTGTTAAATGTGCATATGTTTTTATTTATAAGCTCACTTAACCATTTTTTCAAAGGTTATCGGGGTACAAGTGATATTTGATGAGATGAGTAAGTTCTTTACTGGTGATTTGTGAGATTTTGGTGGACCCAAAACCCGAGCAGTATACACTGACCCCAACTTGTAGTCTTGTATTCCTCGTCCCCCTCCTTTCCTTCTCCCCAAGTCCCCAAAGTCCACTGTATCATTCTTACACCTTTGTATTCTCATAGTTTAGCTCCCACTTATCAGTGAGAACATACGATGTTTGGTTTTCCATTCCTGAGTTACTTCACTTAAAATAACAGTCTCCAATCTCCTCCAGATTGCTGCAAATGCCATTAATGCACTCCTTTTTATGGCTGAATATTATTCCATCCAATTGTGCTGCAATAAACATGTGTGTGCAAGTATCTCTTTTGTATAATGACTTCTTTTCCTCTGGGCAGATATCCAGTAGTGGGATTGCTGGATCAAATGGTAGTTCCACTTTTAGTTCTTTAAAGAATCCCCACACTGTTTTCCATAGTGACTGTACTAGTTTGCATTCCCACCAGCAGTGTGTAGAAGTGTTCCCTGATCATTGCATCCACGCCAACACTACTGTTTTTTGAATGTTATTATTATGACCATACTTTCAGTAGTAAGGTGATACCACATTGTGGTTTTAATTTGCATTATCCTGATCATTAGTGATGTTGAGCAGCTTTTCATGTTTGTTGGTCATTTATATATCTTCTTTTGAGAATTGTCTATTTATGTCCTTAACCCACTTTTGATGAGATTTTTTTTTTTTTTACTTACTGATATGTTTGAGTTCATTGTAGATTCTGGATATTAGTCCTTTGTCAGATGTATACATTGTGAAGATTTTCTCCCAGTCTGTGGGTTGTCTGTTTACTCTGCTGACTGTTCCTTTTACAAAAGCTCTGTAGTTTAATTATTTCTCAACTATTTATCTTTGTTTTTATTTCATTTGCTTTTGGGTACTTGGTCATGAAATTCTTGCCTAAGCCAATGTCTAGAAGATTTTCTCAAATGTTATCTTCTAGAATTTTTATAGTTTCAGGTCTTAGATTTAAGTCCTTAATCCATCTTGAGTTGATTTTTGTATAATGTGAGAGATGAGGATCCAGTTTCATTCCCCTATATGTGACTAGCCAATTATCCCAGCACCATTTGTTGAAAGAGGGTTTTTGTGTTTGTGTTTGCTTTGTTGAGGATCAGTGGGCTCTAAGTATTTGAGTTTATTTCTGGGTTTTCTATTCTGTTCCATTGGTCTATGTGCCTATGTTTATACTAGTACCATGCTGTTTTGGCAAGTATGGACTTATAGTTTGAAATCAGGTAGTGTGATGCCTCCAGAATTGTTATTTTTCCTCAGTCTTGCTTTGGCTATGTGGGCCCTTTTTTGGTTCCAAATGAATTTTAGAATTGTTTTTTCGAATTGTGTGAAGAACAATGGTGGTATTTTGATGGCATTGCATTGAATTTGTAGATTGCCTTTAGCAGTATATTCCTAAGGTTTTTTGTTTGTTTGTTTTTTGTTTTGTTTTGTTTTGTTTGCAGCTATTGTAAAAGGGGTAGAGTTCATGATTTGATTCTCTGCTTGGTCGCTGTTGATATATAAAAGAGCTACTGATTTGTGTAAACTAATCTCATATCCAGAAACTTAGCTGAGTTCTTCATCAATTCTAGGAGCTTTCTGGAGGAGTCTTCAGGGTTTTTGAAGTAAACAATCATATTGTCAGCAAACAGCGACAGTTTGACTTCCTCTTTATGGATTTGGATGCCCTTTATTTCTTTCTCTTGTCTGATTGCTCTGCCTAAAACTTGCAGTACTATATTGAAGAGGAGAGGTGAGAGTGGGCATCCTTGTCTTGGTCCAGTTCCAGTTCTCAGAGAGAATGTTTTCAAGTTTTCCCCATTCAGTGTTATGTTGACTGTGGGTTTGTCATAGATAGCTTTTATGACACTAAGGTATGTCCCTTGTATGCTGATTTTGCTGAGAGTTTTCATCATAAAGTGATGCTGAATTTTGCCAAATGCTTTTTCTGCATCTATTGAGATGATCATGTGATGTTTCTTTTAAAGTCTGTGTATATGGTGTATCACATTTATTGATTTGTTATGTTAAACCACCCCTGCATCCCTGGTATGAAACCCACTTGATCATGGTGGATTATCTTTTTGACATGATGTTGGATTCAGTTAGCTAGTATTTTGTTAAGGATTTTAGTATCTGTATTCATCAGGGATATTGGCCTGTAGTTTTCTTGTTTGGTTATATCCTTTCCTGGTTTGGGGATTAAGATGATGCTGGCTTCAGGGAATGAATTAGGGAGGGTTCCCTCTTTTTCTTGTGGAATAATGTTTAAGAGATTGTCACTAATGCTTCTTTGAATGTCTGGTAGGATTCTGCTCTGAATTCATCTTGTCCTGGAATTTTTTTGTTGGTAATTTTTTTAATTACCACCTCAATTTCACTGCTTGTTATTGGTCTGTTCAGGGTATGTAATTTTTCCTGATTTAAGCTAGGGGCGTTGAATTTTTCCAGGAATTTATCAGTCTCTTCTAGGTTTTCTAGTTTATGTGCATAAAGGTGCTTGTAGTAGTCTTGAATGATCTTTCATATTTCAGTGGTGTCTGTTGTAGTATCTCCCATTTCTTTTCTTAATGAGGTTATTTGAAGTTTCTCTCTACTTTTCTTTGTTAATCTTGCTAATGGTCTATCAATTTTATTTGTCTTTTCAAAGAACCAGCTTTCTGTTTCATTTATCTTTTGTATTTTTGTTGTTGTTTCTATTTCACGTAGTTCTGCTCTGATCTTGGTTATATCCTTTCTTCTGCTGACTTTGGGTTTGGTTTGTTCTTGTTTCTCTAGTTTCCTGAGGTGTGACCTTAGAATGTCAGTTTGTGCTATTTAAGCCTTTTTGATGTAGGTGTTTAGGGCTATGAAGTTTCCTCTTAGTACTGCCTTTGCTGTATCCCAGAGGTTTCGGTAGGTTTTAGCATTGCTTTTTGCTGTATCCCAGAGTTTTTAAAATGTCAGTTTGTGCTCTTTCAGCCTTTTTGATGTAGGTCTTTAGGGCTATGAACTTTCCTCTTAGCACTGCCTTTGTTGTATCCCACAGGTTTTGGTAGGTCGTGTCATTATTGTCGTTCAGTTTGAAGAATTTTTTAATTTCCATCTTGTCTTCGTTTTTGACCCAGTGTTCATTCAGAAGCAGGTTATTTAATTTCCATGTATTTGCATAGTTTCAAAAGTTCCTTTCAGAATTGATTTCCAGTTTTATTCCACTCTGATCTGAGAGAGTACTTGATATAATTTCAATTTTCTTAAACTTTTTGAGGCTCATTTTATGACCTGTCATATGGTCTACCTTGGAGAAAGTTCCATGTGCTGTTGAATGGAATGTGTATTCTGCAGTTGTTGAATAAAATGTTCTGTATATATCTATTAAGTCCATTTGTTCTAAGATATAATTTAAATCCATTGTTTCTTTGTTGACTTTCTGTCTTCATGGCCTGTCTAGGGCTGTCAATGGAGTATTGAAGTCCCCCACAATTATTGCATTGCTGTCTATCTCTTTTCTTAGATCTATTAGTAATTGTTTTATAAATTTGGGAGCTCCAGTGTTAGGTGCTTATATGTTAAGGATTGTGATGTTTTCCTGTTGGGCAAGGCCCTTTACCATTATATAATGTCCCTCTTTGTCTCTTTCAACTGATGCTTTAAAGTTTGTTTTGTCTGACATAAGAAGAGCTACTCTGCTGGCTTTTGGTATCTATTTGCATGAAATTCCTTTTCCCACACCTTTACTTTAAGTTTATGTAAGTCCCTATGTGTTAGGTGAGTCTCCTGAAGGCAGCAGGTAGTTGGTTGGTGAGTTCTATCCATTCTGCAGTTCTGCATCTTTTAAGTGGAGCATTTAGGCCATTTACATTCAATGTTAGAATTGAGATGTGAGGTACCTTTGCATTCATCCTGCTATTTGTTGCCTGTGTACCTTTTTTTTTTTCTTTTTAACTTGTATTCTTGTTTTGTACGTCCTGTATGATTTATGCTTTAAAGAGGTTCTATTTTGATGTGTTTCCAGGATTTGTTTCAAGACATAGAGCCCCTTTTAGCAGTTCTTGTAGTGGTGGCTTGGTAGTGGTGAATTCTCTCCTCATTTGTTTGTCTGAAAAATACTGTATTGTTCCTTAATGTATGATACTTAGTTTTGTTGGATACAAAACTTATTGGCTGATAATCATTTTGTTAGAGGAAACTGAAGATAGGGCCCCAATCCATTCTAGCTTGTAGGGTTTCTGCTGAGAAATCTGCTGTTAATCTGATAGGTTTTCCTTTATAGGTCACCTGGTGCTTTTGTCTCACAACTCTTAAGATTCTTTCCTTCGTCTTAACTTTGGATAACCTGATTGTTGTGGGACAAAGACTGGAGAGACCGAATAATGTTCAGGAGAGTTTATTAAATTAAGGTGATCACTGGTTCAGCCAGACATGTGTCGAGAAATTCTGAGCCCTGAACAAACGGCTTTTCCTACTTTTAAACATCTTAAGGTGGAAACTACATGAGGTGGGAAGCGAGTTACAGAAGCAAGAAACAAAGGCAGCATTACATTTCTTTACATCTTGAGAGAAATATGTCTTGCAACCGAAACTTTTCAGTCCTGTGACCCTGCGGGCATGCTAGGGAGGTTAGCAGGAACTCGTTGGGCCTGTAATAAACTTTGAGGAATGTGGAGTTGGGGAGCATAGATGAGGTCCACTGACAACAAAGAGAAGACAGACTGTTAATATTCTCTTTTAACTTGAGTATAAGGTAGGAGTCACACTTTGCAGCAACTTTATGAGAATTTTAAAATTTCTGTTACTACTACTAGCGGGTTATAGTCGCTTTCATTAATTTATTCTTTATTTCCCCTCTTTGTGCTCGACATTAATGTAGATTAGTAAAGAGCACCACGTTAGCTATTTCTTCTTGAGTGGGTACACACTCGTCTTAGGATACCAGTTGGTACTTTTGCAGAACCATTATTCTGGTGGTGATATGTCTGTCTACTATTGCCTCTATGGTAGTTTGGATGCTTCTGATGAGAAGTGGCAGGAGATAGGAAACCATTAAGCATCCACCTATTATGGCCACAAAGCCTATTATTAAAGTTTTAAAGCCTCCAAACCATGAAAATCATCCTCCAAAGGGTGAACTCGGGTTCCAGCCAGACCACATCTGGACCAGACCATGAGCTAACTTCCACATCCTGGCAGTAATTTCCATGACAGCTTTTCCATTGTCATCAATTTGTAAGCAGCAATTCATTGAATTAAGTTTTCCACAAACTCATCCTTCTGAAGCTAAAAGATAATCCAATGCTAACCTGTTCTGATAAATGGCATCTCTCCTCTGGGTCGCCTGTATGGCTAGCAAGTCTAAGTCTCGGGCTGTTTCATTGACTATAATCTCCAGAACTGCTTGCAACCGTATGATGTGGTTTAACATATAAATAGGAGTACAGCATCCCCATGACCCATCTTGTGCCCAGGTGGCTGGTCCATACTATTTGATAATTCTTTCAGGGGTCCATTCATTATCTTTCCAGCTCCCTATTTCAATGTCCTTTTTAATGTTAGTATTTATTTTTTCCACAGTATTTATTTTTGTAAACACATTTCTTATGACTCTTTTTCTGCCTTCATCATAGACCAGGTAGCTTAGATCTTCCCCTTGCTGAAGTGGGAGTAGGAAAAAGGATGGCCTTATTGTTCCTAATACACAGGCCCCTGTCTGTTTATCGGGTAGTAATTGATAAGCTTTTGTTCCATAGATCCAATATAATCCTGTAGGTGCTCTCCAAACAGTTGGAGCATCTAATTGGTACCATGAAGGATTTAATGATGGGAATTGCAAGAAGGGATTACAGTCTGACACAGAGGAATTGTCTATAAAGCTTCTCCATTGTGTTCTGTTTTCGGATTCTTCCAAATATTGTTGACCTAGGAAAGTTGTTTCCCCTACCTGGTTCTGAAAGGCCTTGCCCCAACAGGCGATACAGTATTTTCCAATGATGGGATTCCTTAGTAGACAAATACTTTGCACTGAATTTGCACTGAATTTTGTAACAAATTCAGGCAAGGTAAAATTGTCTTATGGCATCAATCCTTTGGATTCCCAGGGCCACTGACCTCCCAGATTAGTACCTCCATATACGTAACAGGAAGTAACTCCTAAATTGTTAGCAATACTTTCAACTAGCTGAGCAAACACATTTTCAGCTGATATAGGAGGAATTTGAATTTTTGATACTTCAGGATTAAAGTGTTCATTGAAAGATTTATAAAACCTAAACTGTTGCATCAGGCTAACTTGAACTTGGGTCCTTTGGGTTTTCTGGGTGATGACCAGTGGAATACTAAGTCCTAGAAGAGCTCCTGCCTGATCAAAGATTAGTAGTCCTTTATCCCCTTTAGTCCAGAAAGGCATATTTGGCTTTAGTATTGTCAGATTGAGTGGGTTGCATGTTCCAGTTGTGCACCCTATCTTCACTTCTTGGCTGGCAAACAGAGCAACCCTTCCTGTTTATAGGTGCTGATTAAATTCATCATGGTCCACCGATTATCACAATCAGGACACTCTTTTTTGGACTCTTCTATTATGGCCTTGGTGGCTCTGCTGCTCTTTCTTATCCTATTTTTTTACAGATGGTCCCAATATTATTTAGTTTACTGGGACATGCCGCTTGGCAGCCATCAGAATATATGGAGATAGGCCCTTTATGTGAGTAAGTGAATACTTCCATTTTGTTTACAAGTTTGTCAACCCTGTTTTCTGTGGGGTTTGTATATGATGGCATTAGGGGTTTGCCAATTTGGACTTCAAACCAGAAGTCATAGGGCAAGAACTCCGGTCATAACATACTTGGGGCTGCCCGTTTCCAGGATCACAGACTGAGTAACTAGTCTGGTTATAGACACAAGTTCCTGCATGAGTGTCTGTATACTCATAGTAGGTCTGGCATAACAGAGTTTTAGTCACACCTTTTCTGGACCAGGCTTCTATTACACAGTGATGACAGTCATCCTGGTCCCCTTTTATAACCATTGGTGAAAGTGTAAATGGCTTTAGTATTACTAATACGATTATTAAACTTATACTATGCATGGGCACCCTTCTGGGCAACAAGCTTGGCAGCATTTGCAAAGATAACAACATGACAGGAAAATAATCAGTACAAGTAAGAGTATAACTATGCTTGTAAATTCAATCCACATTTACTTATCTATCGTTGACTTCCTTAGGCTTTGGCCGTGTGTAGGCTAGTCATCTTCTGGTTATGTGACAGAGCAGGGCTTGATGTTTGCTTAGGCTTCAGCTGTGCGTGGACCGACTAGCCTCCAGTGTAGTTGGAGCAGAGTAGCAGTGGCTTGGTCTCGCCACAGGATCAGCCATGTCAAGTGGTCTGGGTTTTGTTGACTGGTCCACTGGTCCTGAGTTGTGGTCGCTGCTGGTTTCAGCTGGCTATGATGAACCCAAGGTGTGATAGCTGCAACTTTAACAGCAGTGGGGGTAGACAAGATCACAATATGGAAGACTATCCCATAAAGGCCCTAAGGTGGTTGGTTTCCATCATTTGACCCAGATAGAGTCTCCAGGTTGGAAGGGATGTACCGCATCTGTGAGGCTAACAGGTATTCTTTCCCTTACCCACCCTTGTATTTACTGCATTGCCTCACTTAAGGCTTGCATTTGCCTTCTTAAGGTTAATTCCCCGATTTCTTTTAAATCCCCTTTTATCTCAGTTATCTCAGCCCTTTTAAGGGCTGGTCCTTTAAGTCGTTTCAGCTTGAGAAAACCTCATCCACTGTTTTCACACAACAGTGATACCCTGGGCCACACGATGGGGACTTTCCATGCTCCACCCACTCTATTGGCAGCAGTGTGGCTGGATTTAGAGTATTCAATCTCTAAGGTTATGTAGGGGTTTTCACAAAAAAGTCCTTGATATCTTAACATCCTAGGATTAGAAAGCTAGTGATGCCCTCTCTGCTCCATCAGGGTGATGACCATGTGGGGCACTGAAATTATTAACCTTTGTCCAAATGTGAGCTCGTTAGCATCTTCTGCTAACAGGGCAGTGGCTGCCAATGCCTTGAAACAGGGTGGCCATCCCATAGCCACCAAGTCTAGTCACTTGGACAAATATGCCACGGGCTGATGCCATGACCCTGGTGTTTGTACCAAGACTCCCGTAGCTATTCCCTTTCTTTCATGGACATACAGCTAAAAAGGCCTTATCATGTCTGGCAGTCTCAATGCTGGGGCCTGGATCAAAGCTTTCTTGATTTCTTTGTCATGTCCTTCTCTTTTCCCCACAGGACAGATTCTTTTCCCCCACCTTTGGTAGCCTCATACAGTGGTTTTGCCAAGAGTGAGTAATTTGGAATTCACATGCAACAGAAACCAGCTGCCTCTCAAAACTCCCGCACTTGTTATCCAGCGCCAGGTCGCAGAATGCCACACACAGTCTCCTTTTGCTCATGTCTGAGCTCACGCTGCCCTTGAGAGATGTTAAAGCCAAGATGCCTTGCTCTTTGGCCACAGATGTGTGCCTTTTCCTTAGACACCTTGTAGCCAGCCTCCCACAGAACACAAAGGAGGCTTTCTGTGCCTTGAAAGCACTCTTCTTTTGTGGGTGCAGCCAAAAATAAATAATCTATGTACTGCAACAGGACACAGCAGTCACTTGGTGGCATGAAAGCCTTCAGGTCTGGGGCTACTGCTTCCTCAAAAATGGCTGGGGAGTATTTAAATCCTTGGGGGAGTCTGGTCCGAGTATACTGTGATGAGCCCCACTCAAAGGCAAAGATACGCTGGCTTTCAGGAGCTAGTCGGATGCAGAAGAATGCATCCTTTATGTCTAAGCACGTAAACCAAGCAGTGTCAGCAGGAATTCACCCAAGCATTGTATATAGCTTGGACACAATGGCATATAATGTAGCTGTAAACTTATTTACTGCCCACAAATCCTGTACCAGCTGGTAATCTCCGGGGGACTTTAACACCGATAGCAATGGAGTGTTCCAAGAAGAGGCACATCTTTCTATTATCCAGAATTAAAGGAGCTGTTCTATATGCTTGTAATCCCATGGGTGGCTTCTGCTGGAATGGGATATTGATGGATTCACACTGGGTAAGTGCCCCGCAGCAGTTCCACCACTATGGGTGCCTGATTTATGGCTAGCCCCAGGGGATTGTCTTCCACCCAGACCCTGGCAGCTTGAGAAATAATTCCTTATACATTGCCTCATTTTCCGACTGTCAAAATGCATCTTTACAAATTTTGCATCTCTCATAGAGTCTCCGTTCCTCTGTTGTTGGGACAGTAAGGGTCATTGTGATGACTTTGCTTTGACCTGGTTTAGAGTCACGTCCCCTTCTGGTGTAAAGGAGATTTGTGCTTGCAATTTCTGGAGCAAGTCTCTTCCTAACAAGGGCACTGGACAATTTGGCAAATATAAAAATTCATGTTGGACTTCCTGTCCTCCAATCACACATCTTTTAGATTTAAAGTAAGGCCTCTTTTCTGTTATTCCTGTAGCTCCAATTATTGACATAATTTTTAGACAATAGCCCAATTGTTTGATTTACTACCGAGTGCTCCACACCAGTATCAACCATAAAGTCCATTTTCCAGCCCCCTACCTCCATTGAGACCATAGGCTCCTTGGGGCCTAATGAAATGGAACCTGGTCTGTCTCAGTCCTCATAATAATAATTGCTTGCTTCCAGTCCAATTAAATCCGTGTCTGACTTCTGAACGCCTTGACTGGCAGCAGGGGGTTCTGGCCAGCCATTTTGTCCCTGATTGTTGCCTTTATCCTTTTCTCTTTCTGGGCATTCATTCTTCAGTGTCCCATCTGCTTGCATCTCACACATTGATTTCTCTCAAGCCTAGGTTGGCCCTTTTGTCCTGGCTTAGCTAACTGGTTTTGCCTAGCTTGTCCTCTACTATGACCATGACCACAACCACATCCTCTCACAAAGTCAGTTTCTCTTCCAACTAAGGCTGCCACCAGCAAGTCTGCCTTTTCCTTAGCTCTGTGTCTAGCTTCTCTCTTGGCCTCCTCATCCCAATTTACAAACACTTTAGTAGCCACCTAGATAACCTGGGTAATATTCATGCCTTCAAAACCTTCTAACTTCTGAAGCTTTCACTTTATGTCTTGTTGTGCCTGGCTTACAAATGTCACATTAACCATACACTGATTACCTGAAGCCTCTGAGTCAAATGGCATATAAAGCTAGTAAGCCTCACAGAGCCTCTCATAAAATTCACTGGGACTTTCATCTGGCTTCTGGTGGACCTCTGAAACCTTTCCAGTGTTGGTGGGCTTCTTCCCTACAGCCTTCATTCCATTTTGGAGTGCCTCTTGATACTGCTGCAAGCTTTATAGCCCTTGAGCCTGGTTAGGGTCCCAGCCTGGGTCAGCCTCTGCTGGGAGTGCTTATTGTGCATACTGCCTGATATATCTTGTGCCTGCAGGTGCATTGTTCTCCAGCCACTGGAGAGTGACTTGTATAACTCTGTGATGCTCTTCTGTATTAAATAATGACAGAAGAAGTTGTTTGCAATCAGCCCAGGTAGGATTGTGAGTTACGAAAATGGACTGCATTGGATCTATAAGAGCCTGAGGCTTCTCTGTATAGGAGGGAGTATGTTGTATCCAATTTAAGACATCAGTAGTAGAGAAGGGCTGACAAATGAAGAGCCATTCTCCCCTTGGACTTCATTCTGTGCATTAAAATAAATTTGTCCCAATGTTTCTCGGAGGGACATCTGCATTGCTCAGGCATGGTCCGACCTAAGGTGGCTGACCTTATCCCCCTGGAGTTCCTCCCTTGGCTTTTCATGCAAGGGATCTGGGTCCTCTCTGCATGGTATTGCCTGAGAGGTGCTTTTTTCTGAGTCTGAACCTCTGGAGGCAGCTGGGATAGTTTCCTGTCTAAGCCTTGTCAGGGATGTATACATTGGTGCATAGTGGGGTGGACTTTCTAACTCTTCAGGTGGGGCCTGTAGAACAGGTTTTTTTCTGCTTTTCCTGTGAATCCTTTTCTTTTTCTGCTGCCTTGCAATCTCTTTCTATGGTTCCTGGTTTTGTCTGGGCCATTAGAGTCTTACAATAGGTCTCAAAGCAGGCCTGCAACCACTTAGGGTGGTTTTGAATTATACTTAGCCAGGAGTTGATATACAGAAACTGATCTGGGTGCCCAGGCTGTTCTCCAACCCCAGTGACTACCCAGAACACTCGGCCAATTATTTCCCTGTCTGTTGTCCCTTCGGCCAGCCACCCTATATTAAAAGATGGCCGGTCTATCTCACGAAGGGCACTCAGTTTCTGTGGAGTTAGCATAAACCTATAATCACCATTAAAACCTTTTTAAAAGTTTTTCAGCATGCACTCCAGTGGAGTAGACTTTGACACTTTTCCTCCCATTTCCTCCCTCACGGCACACTTTCACTCTTGGATCCACCAGACTGGGTCCTATTACGGGAGGTTCAGACACTGCTTTGCCAGGAGCGTGCCTTAATTCCCATCACTGCTAGCTGCAGCTGTGGAGCTGGTCCTATGGGCCATATAGTGTCCTAGGTCTGTTTATTCCCACATTCACCTTGGAGCACATAGCCCGTGTTAAGAGATCTGTGCCTTTCCACATCACACCCCGTGTTGGTCTCTCTCGAGACTCTTTCACACACTTTCACACACCTCTCCCATCCCTGAAACAGTTTTCCTTTCTGACTCACAAGTCCCACCCGTGCCTGGTGTCAGTTAGGGCATGAATTTTGTCTGAGTCAATGGGCCTCTCCTGGTGTTCTCAATCCCCTTGGGTTGGACTCGTCATCATGCCCTGGGAGGTGATCATGCTCCCCTTCTGTCCTTATGGGATGGGTCTTGCCTTAGGGCCCAAACCTTACTGCAGTTCAAATATCTTCACGTGCTGCTCCCATGACTATCCTGCAACCCTTTTTACCAGTTCCATTTGTACTGGTGGGGGAAGGCTCCAGAATGCAGGAGGGCTATTCTTCCAGGCTGAAACTCTCCTGGTGGTGCCAAGGACCCCAGGTCTCCTACATCCTGGGACTCGAGCCCACGGGAAAAGGAGAAAGAAAATCTGCTGTCTCCAATCTGGGATGGGCCCCCAGAAATGATACGGTACAATCAAAGACCAGAGAGACCAAAAAATGTTGAGGAGAGTTTATTAAATTAACGTGATCACCAGTTCAGCTGGACATGCATCCAGAAAGTCTGAGCCCCAAACAAAGGGCTTTTCGTACTTTTAAACATCTTAAGGCAGCAACTATGTGAGTGGGAAGCAAGTTGCAGAAGCCAGAAACAAAGGCAGCATTACAACATTTCTTACATCTTGAGAGAAACATGTCTTGCAACCTAAACTTATTGTCTTGTGACCCTGCAGGCGTGCTATGGAGGTTAGCAGGAACTCGCTGGGCCTGTAATAAACTTTGAGGAATGTGGAGTTGGGGAGTATAGATGTGGTCTACTGACCACAGAGAGAAGACAGGCTGTTAATATTCTCTTTTAGCTTGAGTGTAAGAGGGGGTGGGGGTCACATTTTGCAGCAACATTAAGAGGATTGTAAAATTTCTATTACTACTACTATTAGGTTATAGTTGATCTCATTAATTCCTTCTCCATGATGACAATGCACCTAGGTGATGAGCTTTTTATGATGAATTTCCCAGGTGTTCCTTGCACTTCTTGTATTTGGATGTCTAGGTCTCTAATAAGGCTGGGGAAGTTTTCCTTGATTATTCCCCCAAATAGGTTTCCCAAACTTTTAGATTTCTCTTCTTCCTCAAGAATATCGATTATTCTTAGGTTTGGTCACTTAACATAATCCCAGCCTTTTTGGAGACTTTTCATATTTTCCTATTTTTTTATTTGTCTTTTTTAGATTAGGTTAGTTCAAAGACCTTGTCTTCAAGCTCTGAAATTCTTTCTTCTACTTGTTCAATTATATTACTGAGACTTTCCAGAGAATTTTGCATTTTTGTAAGTGTGTCCAGTGTTTCCTGAAGGTTTGATTCTTTTTTCTTTATGGTATCTATTTCCCTGAATATTTCTCCCTTCACATCTTGTACTATTTTTTTGGATTTCCCTGCACTGGGCTTTGCCTTACTCTGGTGCCTCCCTGATTAGCTTAATAACTAACCTCCTGAATTCTTTTTCAGGTAAATTAGAGATTTCTTCTTAGGTTGGATCTATTTCTGGTGAGCTAGTGTGACTTTCAGGGGATGTTAAAGAGTCTTGTTTTGTCATATTACCAGAGTTGGTTTTCTGATTCCTTTTCATTTGGATAGGGTCTGTCAGAGGAAATGTCTAGGGCTGAAGGCTGCTGTTCAGATTATTTTGTCCCACAGGGTGTTCCCCTGATGCAGTTGCCTCCCCCTTTTCCTATGAATGTGGCTTTCTGTGAGCCAAGATGCAGTGATTGTTATCTCTCTTCTGAATCTAGCCACACAGCAAGACTACCCGGCTCCAGGCTGGTCCTGGGGGTTGTCTGCACAGAGTCCTCTGATGTTAACCATCTGTGGGTCTCTCAGCTGTGCATACCAGCATAATATTTGAGATATCTCCTGGGTCCTGCAGGAGCAGTCCACTTCCTTCAGAGGGTCTGTGGGTCTTCTTGGGATTCCTAGTTTGTTCTTCTAGAAGATTTTTTCTAATGCTGTGAAGAATGACAATGGTAGTTCAATAGCAATAACATCAGATCTTAAAGTTGCTTTGGACAATATGGCCATTTCAATGATATTAATTCCTCCAACCCATGAGCATGGAACATTTTTCCATTTATGTGTGTCATCTCTGATTTCTTTCAGCAGTGTTTTATAGTTCTCTTTGTACAGTGTTTCACCTCTTTGGTTATCTGTATTCCTAGATATTTCATTTTCTGTGTGGTTACTGTAAACAAGATTGCATTCTTGATTTGGCTCTTAGCCTGGATGTTATTGATATATAGAAATGCTACAATTTTTGTACATTGATTTTGTGTCCTGAAATCTTGCTAAAATTGTATATCAGATCCAGTAGACTTTCGGCAGGGTCTTTAGGGTTTTCTAAATGTAGAGTCCTATCACAGTGAAGAAAGATAGTTTGACTTTTTTTCCTATTTTGGATGCACTTAATTTATTTCTCTTGCCTGATTACTCTGGCTCAAACTTCCAGTAGTGTTGAATAGGGGTGATGTGAGGGGCATCCTTGTCTTGTTCAAGTTCTTAAGGGGAAAGTTTTTGCCCATTCAGTATGATGTTGGCTATGGAATTGTCATAAATGGATCATTATTCTGAGGTATGTTTCTTCAATGCCTAGTTTGTTGAAGGTTTTTATCATGAAGGGATGTTGGCTTTTATGAGAAACTTTTTTATGCATCTGTCACAATGATCATATGACTTTTGCTTTTAATTCTGTTTATGAGGTGAATCACATTTATATTTGCATATGTTGAACCAACTTTGCATCCCAGTAAAAGCCTACTTCATCATGGTGAATTAACTTTTTGATGTGCTGCCGGATTCAGTTTGCTAGTATTTTGTTAAGAAATCTTGCATCTATGTTAATCAGGGACATTGGCCTAAAATTTTCTTTCTTTGTCATGTCTTTGCCAGATTTTGGTATTCGGCTGATACTGGTTTCCTAGAATGAGTTAGAGAGGAGTCCCAAAGGCTCTGAGGCTCATGCCTCAAGTTTGTAGCTTGACCTACCATTAAGAGTGGTCAAAAGTTAGGGTAATGGGTTCAGGCTGTTATTGTCCCTTGTTGGCCCATTGTTGAATGCAAACTGCCCCCAGAAAAGAGGAGTAAACTTACATGATCCCATGTTCTTGGGCTAAAGTAATCCCCAAAGAATGCTTAAACGTAAAGTCGACTTGCCAGCAACACTTCCAATACTGAAAGGTGGATGAAAATCCTTTACTCCTAAAGGGAGATCTGGATGGATACCACAGCATCTATTGCACACTCCATATGTCCATTATGGACATATTTCTACTTCCAATTCACAGTGTGTAGTTGTACAACAGTTTATTTGGGCAAGATCTTATAGATGGACATTTAGGATGTTTTCAATTAAAGGTAGTTTTGATGCATTCATTTCTCAAAATCAGTGTGATGAATTAGCCCCTAGCTACTAGCTCCCTCCTCAAGATTTATACTGAAGTAGTTATACTTCAGTATATTCTGGAAACATTGATCCAAATATATCACACAAATGTATAAAGAAAATTCATTGGATGAGTCATAATTCTCAAAATAAATACAAATATGTCTACACACAAATCTGTACATGAATCATCATAGCAGGAGTTTTTATACTAGCCAAAAAATGGCAACAACCCAAAGGTGAATCAAGTGATGAATGAAATATGATATATCAATGCAATGGAATGTTACTCAGCAATAAAAAGGGGTGAAATACTGATACATGTTAAAATATAGAGGAATGTTAAGAAAATTATACTAAATTAAAGAAGCCAATCACATAGGATGTATAACATGTCCACAATAGGTAAATTTATGAGGATAAAAAGTAATATTAGTAGTTCCCTAGCATTGAAGAAATAATAGAGACAAACTACTAACAGGTAAGGTGTTTCTTTTTGGGGTGACACATTATTCTAAAATTAATTGTAGTAATAGTTGAATAACTCTGAACATACTAAAACCCTGAATTGTATTTTTAAATAGATATTGTATATGATATGTGAAGTTTACCTCAATAAAGCTGTTAAACAATAAAGAAATCATGGGAAATTAGTATACAGATAGCTGCATTGAAATGATGTGTGTGGATGTCTGAGGATGGGGTAAGTGCTATAGAGATTGTAGTGTGGAAAAGAGCATGTCTGTTCTTGCTGAGAGAGTAAACTGGAAAGAAATAGACAAAATTGTGCTCATGCTTTTCTAATGCCATTGTCCAAAGATATTCTTTGCCCGTTTCTGCAGTGAAGAAATAATAACCAAAAAAAACACTGATGCAAATATCCATGGAATAAATTTTAGGCAGCTTTGAAACCTTGCTGACCTGAAAAGTTTAGAAACATAGCTTCAAATGTTGTCCTGTAATTTTGTCATTCCAGTCCTCCAGAAAAAATGATTATTTGCTCCTGAGTTTCCGTACTTCACCTCAACCACAGAACTTATAGAAGTTCCTATTCAGCTTCTGCACATTTCATCTGCCACTTGTAAATTCAAAATATAACAGGAAATGTTGAGATCAACACTTTGTACTTTCCTTCTCTCTGAGATATTGGCCCCTCAAGTCCTTGCTTCCATAGTAGTTCCCTATAGCCTGTAAATATAATTTTATATGAATTCTGCCTAGTCATCTTAATAAGAGATTTGGTCTCCAACAAGTTACTTTGCTGTTATCAGAAACAGAAATCTGTCAGTCTATTTCCTTTTTTTTTTTTTTCAACTGAACTTTATCTGGGTTTCTACTAATATGATATTGCAATAATACCTAACCCCACAGATTCTATATGATGATTTTGTTTGAATTAGAAAAAGTAAATCCTCTAGGTTTATAGATTTTTTAAAGCACATCTTTTCTGAGCAGACAGCTTGGGGAAAAAATGTGGATTAAATTTGTCAATGAACAATATGCATAACTATATATGGTGACCCTGTGCTTCCTACCGACTCTGTGCTTAGTAAATAGTTGTTAAATCCATGTATAAATTTTATATTTGTATGGGGAATTTGACTTAACCCACTTTCTATTTTACTTCTACATGTAGACTATGTCCACTTGCACCCCATAAATATTACAAAGTGCATACAACTTGGTGAATATATCAAAGTAAAATAAAATTGATTGAAGTGTCACCAAATTTTATGAACTAAAATATTGCTATATTTATATAGTTGTTTCGTCACTAAGTTGCTAAAGTCCCACATTTAAAATATTTATAGACTAACATGTGATAGTTGGCTTTATACACAACAAATAATTACCATCCAGTTTTTTGTTTTGTTATCCTATATAACAACTACACCTCAGAAACACTACATTAACATACAAGTTCATCTGTTTGGCCTTAGAATCAGCACTTCCTACCGATTTCTCTCTCTTTTTTTTTTTGGATCTATTATTTTCCAAGGTCTCAAGGCTTGGAATGATTTATGAGACGTTAATAAGTACTTAGTAGGCATTTAATAATTCTCCATAGGATCGAATATCCTACTTCTATATTTTTCTCTTTTCTCCTTTATGGCCTACATGTAATTTGTCAAAGTCATTAACTTACCACAATATTATTCACATCCTTTCTACTTTTAGCTAGTGACTAAAAAAGTATAGGACTAATTACATCAGCCCTATATTATTTTGTTAGCTTTCAAATACTCCAGTCATTTTGAAGCTGGTACTAATGAAATTTGATCATATTATCAATGAATATATCAATAAAGGAATAAACTAAGTCTGAGTAACATATAGAATTCAGTTAAGAGTAGATTCACCAGAGGAGAGCAACAAAGTAAATTTTAAATATTATATTGGAGAGACTCTAAAAATTTAAAATATAAAAATAAAAATTAATAAATATTCATAGTATTTGAATAACAAAAAGAGGGATTTATATCTGTAAAATTTGGCAATCACTGAAGCATAAATGCTAAGCCAATTAAAAATGCGTTAAATTTAAAAGGTAATACACAAAAATATGAACATATTACTTAGAAACTTGAAAGTCAGTAACAGAATAATTTTATGAAATAGTATGAAAACTTTTTGAGTAGGGAATCAGGGTAATAGTAAGGGTTAGGTACTGGAAACTATTTGTTCCATTATTATAAGCCATGTGGAATTTTTTATTTAAAAATAGCATATTTATTTAATGTTACATGCCAAGTAGAATTTATTTTTTAAAAAGCATATAGATTTTTTGGCCATGAATGAGTTATTGGTACTACATTATCTTATTTACATAAACAGTTGGAACATAGGGAAAAATCTTGAAAAATACAAAATAAAGTAATAATACAATGTCCAAAATTCAATAAACATGATTAAACATGGAAAAAATTTGTGGGAAACTGTGACCAATAGTCAGTATAAAAATGACTCAAGGTAAACCAGTAAGGAAAGAAATCATAGAGATTATATGATCAGCATAAAAGTACTGTAAAATTGTTATTAATTTGGCTAAGGACTGAAATAAAAATACGAGAAAACTGGAAACTAAAAAAGAAGAATCTAGTATAGAAATAATCAACAAAAAGTCAACTAATAAAGTGAAACACATAGAACACCTAAAGATTAAAATATAATATCTCAACTATGTTTGTTTAACAAGATATTACACACTCCAGAATAAAAGATCATAAACTTGACAGGAGTAGAAACTATACTGAAAGAAAGATATAAAATGGTGGGGAAAAAATGAACAGAGACTCAATAACCTATAGACTCAATGACCTAAACGGATAAAAATTGCAAGTAATTGTAGTTCCAAAAGATGGAGAGATAAATAAGAACAGAATAACTATTGAAGGAATAATAAGAAAATTGTCCATATTTGAAGAAAAATATCAAACAACATATCTAATAATCTTAATAAAACCTAATAAAAAATGTATCACTGACTTCTCATCAGAAACAATGCAGAGCAGAAGACAGTGGAACAATATCTTTTAAGTGCCGACTTAAAAAAAACAAAACAAAACCCTTCAACACAGAACTCCAAATCCAACAAAAATGTTACTCAAAATAGCATGAATTAATGACATTTTTAGACCAAAAAATAACCTAAGGGAATATGCTTTAATTAGATCTATATTATAAGATGTGTTAAAGGAAGCTCTTCAGGTGTCAGGAAAATGATACCAAGTAACAACTTGGAACTGCAAGACAAATTAAGAGTGCCGGGTGGGGATGAGGCACAATGATGAGGATAACTGAGAAAAGAAAACATCACAATAGCAGCAGCAGCAACAGGGAAGAAAGGTCTTGTGGCAGCTTAATTGGAATATTCTCTGTAATTTAAGTGGAAATCTCTGTCTGTCTGTCTATCTATCTATCCATCCATCCATACATACATCCATGCATCTATCTATCTGAGATTGCCTGTATTTACACACACACACACAGGCACACACACATGCACACACATGTCTTCAGAAATTTTTCTCTCATACAAGGTTTAGCCTAATATAAGATATAGTTTTTCAATAGAAGCTTTGTTTAAAAAAAAAATCTGATGCAGAAAGCCAATATGGAGAGCATGTACAAGTAACATTGTTCCTTAGTAACATGGGAGCAGAAGCCCTATTCACAGTTGTTCTCCTCCTGCTAAATGAAGTTCTCTCAGAAAACATAGGTTCCTCAGATAACACAGGATGGAAACCATTGATTTAATCAATTAGTATTGCTAGCTTTAAGAATTTCAATTTTTTACATTTCTAAAACTTTTATCAAATTAGTAAGATAAGTACCTAAAAAGATAGATTTCAAAAAGAAATAAATAATAAATCTACAATAAAGATGAAACGATTGAAGTTGTTTTTGTAATACCAATTGACTATTTCTTAATTGATTCCCAACCAACTTTATTGGTTTTCAAAATCTATTAGCTTAAAAAGTCACTTAAATTGGGCTAAATCAGTTACAGTACACAGCAAAGACTACCATTAAAAAACAGAAGTGGCAATAACAATATAAAGAGAAAGAGCTTTACTGATTCAAAAGTAAAAAGAAAGGTTAATAGGTACAAAAATATAATTAGATACAATGAATAAGATCTAGTATTTGATAGTACAACAGGGTGACTATAATTCAGCAATAATTGGTTGTATCTTTTAGATTAACTGAAGGAGTAAAATTGGAATGCTCACAAAACAAAGAAATGATGATTGCTTGAGGTGCTGAATACCCCATTTACCCTGATGTGATCATTACACATTGTAAGTCTGTATCAAAATATCTTATATATCCCACAAATATCTAAACCTACTATTTATCTATAAAATAAAAAATCACACACGTGCAAAAATAAATTTTTGAAATAAATTTTAAAATAAATACATAAAAATAAAAATTCGGCTGGAAAAGGCACTTCAACTCCAAAAAAAAAAAAATGTTCCTTAATAGCAGGTTAACCAAGAATTTAGATATTCTTCAACTAATTGTGTCTAATATGACAAGAGGATAAAAAGATGGAAACTTCTCATACTTTCATGTATTTTCATAGCATCAAACATTTAGACACATGATTTTTTAAAAAAACGTGATGTATTTGTATTTAAAATTGTTCAGTTGTAAATCTGGAATATTGTATACAGCAGTCTATACTATCACATCGAAGGCCCTCTGTCTAAACTTTGTGTAACTACTATTTATAATTAATATGGAAACTGATCATACGATATGGATAATCCACTGACTTCAACTTTCTTTAAAGGAATGAAAGCTAAAGTCATTAAATGCCAGAGAGAGAATTAAATATTGTTCTATTAATACAGAGGTAGAATAAAAGGTAACATATTGAAGATATATTTAGAAATGTAAGACAATATGTTTGAAATGAAAAAAGTGAGAATTCTGTTTTTTTTTTTTTTTATTGTAATCTAAGTTCTGGGGTACATGAACAGAACAAGCAGATTTGTTACATAGGTATACACATGCCATAGTGGTTTGCTGCACCCATCAACCTATCATCATTAGATATTTCTCCCAGTGCTATTCCTCCCCCACCTCCCCACCCCTTGACAAGCCCTGGTGTGTGATATTCCCCTCCCTGTATCCACGTGTTCTCATTGTTCAACTCCCACTCGTGAGTGAGAATATGTGGTTTTTGGTTTTCTGTTCTTGTGTTAGTTTGCTGAGAATGCTGGTTTCCAGCTTGATCCATGTCCCTACAAAAGCCATGAACTCATCCTTTTCATGGCTGCATAGTATTTCATAGTGTACATGTGCCATGTTTTCTTTATCCAGTCTATCATAGATGGGCATTTGGGTTGGTTCCAAGTCTTTGCTATTGTAAATAGTGCTGCAATAAACATATGTGTGCAGGTGTCTTTATAGTAGAATTATTTATAATCCTTTGGTTATATACCCAGTAATGGAATTGCTGGGTCAAATGGTATATCTAGTTCTAGATCCTTGAGGAATTGCTACACTGTCTTCCATAATGTTTGAACTAATTTACACTCCCAACAACAACGTAAAAGTGTTCCTATTTTCTCACATCCGGTCCAGCATCTGTTGTTTCCTGACATTTTAATGATCGTAGTTCTAACTGATGTGAGATGGTATCTCATTGTGATTTTGATTTGCATTTCTCTAACGACCAGTGAGGATGAGCTTTTTTCATATGTTTGGTAGCTTCAATAAGTGTCTTCTTTTGAGAACTGTCTGTTCATATCCTGTGCCCACTTTTTGATGTTTTTTTCTTATAAATTTAAGTTCTTTGTAGATTCTGAATATTAGTCCTTTGTCAGATGGATAGATTTTTAAAATTTTTTCTCTCATTCTGTAGGTTGCCTGTTCACTCTGACTATGGTTTATTTTGCTGTGCAGAAGCTCTTTAATTTAATTAGATCCCATTTGTCTATTTTGACTTTTGTTGCCATTGCTTTTGGTGTTTGAGTAATGAAGTCTTTGCCATGCCTATGTCCTGAATGGTATTACTCAGATTTTCTTCTACAGTTTCTTGGATTTAGATCTTACATTTAAGTCTTTAATCCATCTTGAATTAATTTTTGTATAAGGTGTAAGGAGAGGATCCAGTTTCACCTTCCAGCATATGGGCAGCCAGTTTTCCCAATACCATTTATTAAATAGGGAATCCTTTCCCCATTGCTTGTTTTTGTCAGGTTTGTCAAAGATCAGATGCTTGTAGATGTGCAGTGGTATTTCTGAGGTCTCTGTTCTGTTTCATTGGTCTATATATCTGTTTTGGTACCAGTACCACACTGTTTTCGTTACTGTAGCCTTGTAGTTTACTTTGAAGTCAGGTAGCGTGATGCCTCCAGTTTTGTTCTTTTTGCTTAGGATTATCTAGGTTATGTGGGATCTTTTTTAGTTCCACATGAAATTTAAAGTAGTTTTTTCCAATTCTGTGAAGAAAGTCAATGGTAGCTTGATGGGGATAGAAATGAATCTATAAATTACTTCGGGCAGTGTGGCCATTTTCAGGATATTGTTTCTTCCTATCCATGAGCATGGAATGTTTTTCCATTTGTTTGTGTCCTGTCTTATTTCCTTGAGCAGTGTTTGGTAGTTCTCCTTGGAGAGGTCCTTCATATTCCTTGTAAATTATATTTCTAGGTATTTTATTATCTTTGTAGCAATTGTGAATCAGAGTTGAGTCATGATTTGACTGTCTTTTATTAGTGTATACGAATGCTTGTGATTTTTGCACATTGATATTGCATCCTGAGACATTGCTGAAATTGTTTATCAGCTTCAGGAGATTTGGAACTATGACAATGGGGTTTTCTAAATATACAATCATGTCATCTGCAAACAGAGATAATTTGACTCCCTCTTTTCTTAATTGAATACCCTGTATTTCTTTCTCTTGCCTCATTGCCTGGGCCAGCACTTCCAATACTATGTTGAATAGGTGTGGTGAGAGAGGGCGTACTTGTCTTGTGCTGGTTCTCAAAGGGAATGTTTCCAGTTTTTGCCCATTCAGTACGATATTAGCTGTAAATTTTGTCATTAAGCTCTTATTATTTTGAGATACGTTCTGTCAGTACCTAGTTTATTGAGAGTTTTTAGCATGAAGGGCTGTTGAATTTTGTTGAAGGTCTTTTCTGCATCTATTGAGATAATCATGTGGTTTTTGTTGATGGTTCTGTTTATGTGATAGATTACATTTATTAATTTGCATATGTTGAACCAGCCTTGCATCCCAGGGATGAAGCCGACTTGATCGTGGTAGATAAGCTTTTTGATGTGCTGCTGGATTCGGTTTGCCAGTATTTTATTGAGGATTTTCTCATTGATGTTCGTCAGGGATATTGGCCTGAAATGTTCTTTTTGTGTATGTGTCTCTGCCAGGTTTTGGTATCAGGATGATGCTGACCTCATAAAATGAATTAGGGAGGTTTCCCTTTTTTTTTCCCCATTGTTTGGAATAGTTTCAGAAGGAATGGTACCAGTTCCTCTTTGTACCTCTGGTAGAATTTGGCTGTGAATCCATCTGGTCCTGCACTTCTTTTGGTTGGTAGGCAATTAATTACTGCCTCAATTTCAGAACTTGTTATTGGTCTATTCAGGGATTTTACTTCTCCCTTGTTTATTCTTAGGAGCGTGTATGTGTCCAGAAATTTATTCATTTCTTCTAGATTTTCTAGTTTACTTGTGTAGAGGAGTTTATAGTATTCTCTGATGGTAGTTTGTATTTCTGTGAGATCGGTGGTGATATCCCCTTTATCATTTTTTATTGCTTCTATTTGCTTCTTCTCTCTTTTCTTCTTTATTAGTCTGGCTAGCCATCTATCTAGTTTGTTGATCTTTTCAAAAAACCAACTCCTTGACTCATTGATTTTTTTGAAGGGTTTTTCATGTTTCTGTCTCCTTCAGTTCTGCTCTGATCTTAGTTATTTCTTGTTTTTGCTAGCCTTTGAATTTGTTTGCTCTTGCTTCTCTACTTCTTTTAATTATGATATTAGGCTGTCCATTTTAGATCTTTCCTACTTTCTGCTATGGGCATTTAGTGCTATAAGTTTCCCTCTACACACTGCTTTAATTCTGTCCCAGAGATTCTGGTACGTTGTGTCTTGTTCTCATTGGTTTCAAAGAACATCTTTATTTGTGCCTTAATTTTGTTATTTACCCAGTAGTCATTTAGGAGCAGGTTGTACACTTTCTTTTAGTTGTGCAGTTTTGAGTGTGTTTCTTAATCTTGAGTTCTAATTTGATTGCACTGTGGTTTGAGAGACTGTTATGATTTTTATTAATTTGCATTTGCTGAGGAGTGTTTTACTTCCAATTATGTGGTCAATTTTAGAGTAAGTGTGATGTGGTGCTGAGAAGATTGTGAATTCTGTTGATTTGGGGTGGAGAGTTCTGTAGATGTCTATTAGGTCCGCTTGGTCCAGAGTTCATGTCCTTGATATCCTTGTTAATTTTCTGTCTCATTGATCTAATATTGACAGTAGGGTATTAAAGTCTCCCACTATTATTATTTGGGAGTCTAAGTCTCTTTGTAGGTCTCTAAGAACTTGCTTTATGAATCTGGATGCTCCTGTATTGGTTGCATATATACTTAGGATAGTTATCTCTTCTTGTTGCATTAAACCCTTTACCATTATGTAATGCCCTCCTTTGTCTTTTTTGATCTTTGGTTTAAAGTCTATTTTATCAGAAGCTAGGATTGTAACACCCGCTTTTTTTTTTTTTTTTTTCTTGGTAAATCTTCCTACATCCCTTTATTTTGAGCCTATGTGTGTCTTTGCACGTGAGATGGGTCTCCTGATATAGCACACCGAAGGGTCTTGACTCTTTATCCAAATTGCCAGCCTGTGTCTTAATTTAGCCCATTTACATTTAAGGTTAATGCTATTATGTGTGAATTTGATCCTGTGATTATGATGCTAACTGGTTATTTTGCCCCTTAGTTGATGCAGTTTCTTCATAGCATCCATGGTCTTTACAATTTGGTATGTTTTTGCAGTGACTGGTATCGGTTGTTCCTTTCCATGTTTAGTGCTTCCTTCAGGAGCTCTTGTGTAGCAGGCTTGGTGGTGACAAAATCTCTCAGCATTTGCTTGTTTGTAATGAATTTTATTTCTCCTTCACTTGTGAAGCTTAGTTTGGCTGGATATGAAATTCTCGATTGAAAATTGTTTCCTTTAAGAATTTTGAATATTGGCCCCCACTCTCTTCTGGCTTGCAGGGTTTCTGCCGAGAGATCTATCATTAGCCTGATGGGCTTCCCTTTGTGGGTAACCCAACCTTTCTGGCTGCCCTTCATATTTTTTCCTTCATTTCAACCTTGGTGAATCTGATAATTATGTGTCTTGAGGTTGCTCTTCTCAAGGAGTATCTTTCTGGTGTTCTCTACATTACCTGAATTTGAATGTTGGCCTGCCTTACTAGGTTGGGGAAGTTCTCCTGGATAATAACATGCAGAGCGTTTTCCAACTTGAATCTGTTCTTCCCGTCATTTTCAGATATACCAATCAAACCTGGATTTGGTCTTTTCACACAGTGCCATATTTCTTGGAGACTTGGTTCATTTCTTTTCACTTTTTTTTCTCTAATCTTGTCTTCTTGCTTTATTTCATTGAGTTGATCTTCAATCTCTGATATCCTTTCTTCTGCTTGATCAATTTGGCGATTGAAACTTGTGTGTGCTTCATGAAGTTTCCGTGCTGTGTTTTTCAGCTCTATCAGGTCATTTATGTTCTTCTCTAAACTGGTTATTCTAGTTAGCAATTCATTTAATCCTTTTTCAAGGTTCTTAGTTTCCTTGCATTGGGTTAGAGCATCCTCCTTTAGCTCAGAGGAGTTTGTTATTACCCACCTTCTGAAGCCTACTTCTTTCAATTCATCAAACTCATTGTTTATCCAGTTTTGTTCCTTTGCTGGCAAAGAGTTGTGATCCTTTGGAGAAGAAGGGGTGTTCTGTTTTTTGGAATTTTCAGCCCTTTTGCACTGGTTTCTCCCCATCTTCATGAATTTATCTACCTTTGGTATTTGAAGCTGGTGACCTTCAGATGGGGTCTCTGAGTGGACATCCTTTTTGTTGATGTTGATGTTATTACTTTCTGTTTGTTAGTTTTCCTTCTAACAGTCAGTCACCTCTGTTACCAGTCTGCTGGAGTTTGTGGAAGGTCCACTCCAGACCCTGTTTTCCTTGGTATCACCAGCAGAGGCTGCAGAACAGCAAAGATTTCCATCTGTTCCTTCCTCTGGAAGTTTTGTCCCAGAGGGGCACCAGCTAGATGCCAGCCAGAGCTCTACCGTATGAGGTGTCTATCAGGCCCTACTGGGAAGTGTCTCCTAGTCAGGACACATGGGGGTCAGGGACCAACTTGAGGAGCAATCTGTCACTTAGCAGAGCTCAAATGACATACTGGGAGATTTGCTACTCTCTTTAGTCAGGCAGGGATATTTAAGCCTGCTGAAGCTGCCCCCACAGCCACCCTTTCTCCCAATTGCTCTGTCCCAGGAAGATGGGGATTTTATCTATAAGTCCCGGACTGGGGCTGATACCCTTTTTTCAGAGATGCCCTCCCCAAAGAGGAGGAGTCTGGAGATGCAGTCTGGCCACAACACGCTTGCTGAGCTGCAGTGGGCTCCACCCAGTTCCAACTTCCCAGCGGCTTTGTTTACACTGTGAGGGTAAAACCACCTACTTAAGCTTCAGTAATGGCTTATGCCCTTCCCCTCACCAAGCTTGAGCATTCTAGGTTGACCTCAGATGGCTGTGCTGTCAGCAGGAATTTCAGGTCACTGGATCTTTGCTTGCTGGGCTCCATTGTGGTGGGACCTGGTGAGTCAGACCACTTGGCTCCCTGGTTTCAGCCCCTTTTCCAGGGGAGTGAAGGGTTCTCTTGCTGGCATTCCAGGAGTGATTGGGGTATTAAAAAAAAAAAAAAAAAAAAGCTTCTGCAGCTAGCTCGGTGTCTTCCCAAAAGGCTGCCCAGTTTTGTGCTTGAAACCCAGGGCCCTGGTGGCATAGGCACCAGAGGGAGTCTCCCGGTCTGCCGGTTATGAAGACTGTGGGAAAAAGCACAGTATTTAAGCTGGAGTGCACCTTCCTCCCGATACAGTATCTCATGGTTTCCCTTGGCTAGGGGAGGGAAATATCCTGACCACTTGCACGTCCCCAGTGAGGTGATGCCCCATCCTGCTTTGGCTTGCCCTCCATGGGCTGTACCCACTGTCCAACCAGTCCCAATGAGATGAACTAGGTACTTCATTTGGAAATGCAGAAACCGCCTGCCTTCTGCATTGATCTCACTGGGAGCTGCTCACCGGAGCTGTTCCTATTCAGCCATCTGGCCAGTGAGCTTGAGAATTGTTTTTATTATTACTGCTCAATACCATGAATTATATTCCTAGTGCTATGATTTGGCATACTACATTGCCATTTTACATTGTTTAGAAATAACCAGGAGTTATTTGTCCTGGATTAATAATAAGAACTACAGTTGAGAAATCACAGCAGCACATGTGACTGCAATTTTTTAAATGAAGATATCATGCAATGGTACCATTCTTACAATCTAATGCAGATAATTATTTCTTGTCTTTAATCTATTATATATATTTTACATTACAAATTATCATATGAATTATGTATGTTTGTTTCCCTTCTATTACTTTTAATCATCCTGTACCAGAAACCTGATTAACCTGATTATTACAAACACAAATTCAAGGAGAAAAGGTTTCCCAACACTAGAAATGCTCTAAAAACCATGTGCTTTAGAATTTAAGGCTCAGTATTTGAGTTCAGGTTTCACTTGTGTTTTACAAAATGAAATGTTAATATATACTTTATTATTTTTAACAAATTTTCATTTTGAAAACTAAATAAAAACCAAAAACAGTATCTACTATCAACCGTCACCATCATATTATAAAAACAAGAAACTTTGAAATAAATAGAGATTGAATAAATTTAGCCTTATGGAAAATTTATTCTTTTGCTTTTTGAGTTTTTAAATTACACTTTTTATATAAATGATAAATTCAAGGTGGTTCCAGCACTTAAAATATACAAAAAAAAATTCAGTTCGGTCTTCCCATTTTGGTCACTCATATGCTCAGTTCCCTTTCTTTCTCTCACCTTTTTAAAATATAGGGGTTTTTTTAACTTTTAAGTTCAGGGGTACATGTACAGGTTTGTTTATAGGTAAACTGGTGTCCTGGGGTGGTGGTGCACAGATTCTTTCATCACTCAGATATTAAGCCTGGTACATTTTAGTTACTTTTCCTCATCCTCTCCCTTCTCCCACCCTCCACCCTCCACCCTCCAATAGGCGATAGACCTAGTGCATATTGTTCACCTCTGTGTATCCAGCTATACTCATCCTTTAGCTTCCACTTCTAAGTGAGAACATGTGGTATTTTATTTTCTTTTTCTGTATTACTTTCCTAAGGATAATGGCCTCCATTTCCATCCATGTCCCTGCACTAGACATGTTTTTGTTCTTTCTTTTTGTTGCTGTGTAGTATTCCATTGTGTCTATGTACCACATTTTCTTTATCCAATTTATTATTGATGGGTATTTTGGTTGATTCCATGTCTTTGCTATTGTGAATAGTGTTGTGTATGTATATGTGTCTTCATTATAGAATGATTTGTATTCTTTTGGGTACGTACCCAGTGATGGGATTGCTGGGTCGAATGGTATTTCAGTCTTTAAGTCTTTGAGGAATTGCTACATTGCCATCCATGATGGTTGGACTAATTTACACACCCACCAATGGTGTATAAGCATTCCTTTCTCTCCATAACCTTGCCAGCAGCATCTGTTTCTTTGTTTGTTTGTTTTACATTTTAGTAATAGCTGTTTGGATTGGTGTGAGATGGTATCTCATTGTGGTTCTGATTTGCATTTAATGATCAGTGATTTTTTTTTTATTATTTTATTTTTTTAATGGAGTCTTGCTCTGTTGCCAGGCTGGAGGGCAGTGGCACGATCTCGTTTCACTGCAACTCTGCATCCCAGGTTTAAGAAAGTCTCCTGCCTCAGCCTCCCAAGTAGCTGGGACTACAGGTGTGCACCACCACGACCAGCTAAGTTCTACATTTTTAGTTGAGACAGGGTTTCACCATGTCAGCCAGGATGGTCTTGATCTCTTGACCTTGTGATCCAAGAACCTTGACCTCCCAAAGTGCTGGGATTACAAGGCATGAGCTACCGTGCCTGGCTGAGTATTTTTTTTTTTTTTTTACATGATTATTGGCCACATGTCTGTCTTCTTTTGAAAAGTGTCTGTTCATGTCCTTTGCTCACATTTTATAAGGTTGTATGTATATTTAAAGTGAAAAAACGTGGGAATTTATTTGCAAGCTAAATAACTATTCCTAACAGTACTGCAAAAAGATAATGTGTAATAGAACTAGAGAGTGGGCCAGGCGCGGTGGCTCAAGCCTGTAATCCCAGCACTTTGGGAGGCCGAGACGGGCGGATCACGAGGTCAGGAGATCGAGACCATCCTGGCTAACACGGTGAAACCCCGTCTCTACTAAAAAATACAAAAAAACAAGCCGGGCGCAGTGACGGGCCCCTGTAGTCCCAGCAACTCGGGAGGCTGAGGCAGGAGGATGGCTTAAACCCAGGAGGCGGAGCTTGCAGTGAGCTGAGATCCGGCCACAGCACTCCAGCCTGGGCAGCAGAGCGAGACTCCGTCTCAAAAAAAAAAAAAAAAAAAAAAAGAACTAGAGAGTGGTCAGTCTATTAAAACATAAGAAATGAAGAAATTTTGAATTTACTCAAATGTAAAGGCTAATGGCTGGGAAATTTTCTCTTGTCATTTTTTCAAAGCCCAAGGTGAATAAATTAATATGCATTTGAAATTCATAATGTGTGAATGAAATTGAATTATAGAATTCTGAGAAGTATCTCAATCATAGAATCATTTTTAGAACATTTTTCATAGCTCTCTAGTGTGTTTATATTAATTTGAACATTATCATTTTCTCCTTTTTTATCCCTATGAATAATAAGGATCTTAACAGAGAAAAATATGTACTGCAGTGTAAATATACTTTTATGCCATTGCTGAACTATGTCAGATTTAAATTTGAATATTCACTATTATTATAATCAAAAGCATTTTTATAAGACCATTTTATTTTTTAATAGTAAACTATAATATTTCAAGAGACATAAACTTTATTTTTAAATTTAAAAAACTAAGTTAATGTATAACTGCAATAAAAATAAGAATTAAATCTAAAAATTAAAGATTAATAAAGCTCAGAAAACTTTAACAATGGCAAATCAGTACTTTCCTAACTACAGCACATAAAAGCCAAATGTTTCTATTAAATAGTTTCTTTGGAATCTACTTGACTTGTTTGTAAACTTACTGTGTGAAATATTGTTTTATTTTCTAGTTCAGTCATTTTTGACATTTGACAGAGTATTACTAGGTGAGAGTCTTTGCAGTACATTTGAGCCTATAGCAAACTTTCAAAGGTTCTAAACTGTGATTTAAAAAGTGAAATACGTTAATCCTGAAATTTCTAAACAAGACAAAGGCCTTATTCTATTCTATTAATTATTTATAATATATTCAATAAGATACAAAGTCTTGAGATGCATATAGTGTAAAATTCTTTTCAAAAATTAAGAAAACTAATATATTTTTCAGTGTGTATGTTTAGTGGTTTCTCTGGTCATAATTTGGTTCACCTAAGCTTGACATTTTCAGTAATATTAAGAGCTTATCAGAGGACAGAACCTGAATGAATGCTCATTTCTAACTATTAAATTCTGAGCTATACTCACTTTTACTTTCTCTTTTTCTCGTAAATATACATTTAGATGTACATGTAATTACTAGTATAATATTGTATGATCATAATGATTAGGTTATTTTTGTTCACCAAATTAAATGTTCTTCAATGTACTTCTCTTCTTGTTCTTGGACCCTTAGCATCTTTTTATCGTTTTTCCCCAACTTATTCCTAAGGAGGACAGGCTGCAGAACACAAAAGGCATGTAAAAAATATCACAAGTCTTTTTATAGGTTACTTTGTTAGCTTTGATCCCTAGAAGAGCAATTCTTCTTAATGTTTTGATATCTGCAGAGAGGGCAAGGTAATTGATGTCTGTGAGAAGAAATTGCAAGAAACAAGCCAAAGACGGGAAAATGTAGTGCCTTGATGGGAAGGATGAGTGTATTAGCTTTTCTTGTATTTTTTCATTGATAATTTACTGTAATTATGTATGTTTTTCTTTAAGTATTAGTGACTATGTAATCTGTACAGTACTAAGATACATAGGCATGAGTAACTTGACAAGGTGACATTCCTTCCTACTAATTTTTAAAATAAATTTGATTGTATATATTTAAGGTATGGGCCACATGATGTTATAAGATACATATGGGTAGTAAAATAGTAACTCTAGTGAAGCAAATTAACATCCATTATCACACATAGTTACCCATTTTTCATGTGTATGTAGCAAGAGCAGCTAAAATCTATTCATTCACCAAAAGTCCCAAATACAATGCAATATTTTTAACTATAGTCCTCATGTTATACATTAGGTCTGTAGATTTGTTTATCTAAATATCTGATGCTTTTTATCTCTTGATCTAAACCTGTACATTTTCTCCCCACCCACAGCCTCAGACCTTGGCTTTATAACCACAGTTTTATTCTCTATTTCTGTGTATTTGAGTTCATTTTTTAAGAATCTACCTATAAGTGAGATAATTACATTTGTTTGTGTCTTATTTCACTTAGCATAATATCTTTCAGTTTCATCCAGGTTGTAACAAATGGCAAGATTTCCTTCTTTTATAAGGTTGAATAACAGTGTGTTTGTGTGTACACAAACATAATTTCTTTATAATTTTGCCCATGTTCATTGCAGCATTTTTCATAATAGCCAAGATATGGAAAAATCCTATTACTTTTTGGATTGATATTTATGAAATATTTGAATTACTGTACTATAAATATGTTGAATAAATCAGCCTCCAAATCCAATTGCAACCCTGACCAGTTTGAAGCAAGAATAATATATTCAAGAAAATCATATAAATTCTCTCTATTCCTCTCTCTCTCAGATGCCTGTACCAGTCAAGAATTTCACTGGCTGCATAGAAGTTATAGAAATAAATAACTGGAGATCTTTCATTCCATCCAAGGCAGTGAGAAACTATCACATTAACAATTGCAGGTAAAATAGCAGTAGTTATTTTTCAAATAATCTGTTCAAATAACCATACCAAAAGGTAACATTTCCAATGGAAATAATCTAATCAAGGCTGCAGTATATTTCATTCCTTTTGTTTTTGTTTCAGATTCCTACATTCTACTTCACTGTCTTACAGATTGAATTTTTAAGCTATATCCCAATTAAGATGGACCATTACTTATAAAGGGTATCTGTTTTGTGCTATATAAAATATACCATCCAACGAATAATCAGTCACAATCAGAAAACATCCTCTATCAGAATTCATTTAAAAATGAAGCATGCTGACGAGCATGCCTGTGTTATATTGTGTGGAGGGCTAAAATACATCCTTTCTCCAAATTATCACTCTTAAAAAGTTGTCTTGTTCTTCAGTTTCCGTTATTGGAGATATATTTCTTTCAGACTCTGCTTCTGGCTACTGAAATCTCCAAACATGGCTTTTAATTGGGTGAACTAAAGAGATAGATAGCACAAAGAAAATATTAGCCATTCATGCATTGGTAAAAAGTAGTTAAAATTTTGTTTCTTCCCTGATATTATTAAGAAGGAACTCAGGGCCAGGCGCGGTGGCTCACGCCTGTAATCCCAGCACTTTGGGAGGCCGAGGCGGGCGGATCACGAGGTCAGGAGATCAAGACCATCCTGGCGAACACGGTGAAACCCCGTCTCCACTAAAAATACAAAAAAAAAAAAAAAATTAGTCGGGTGTGGTGGCGGGCGCCTGTAGTCCCAGCTTCTAGGGAGGCTGAGGCAGGAGAATGGCGTGAACCCGGAGGCGGAGCTTGCAGTGAGCCGAGATCGCGCCACTGCACTCCAGCCTGGGCGACAGAGCGAGACTAAGTCTCAAAAAAAAAAAAAAAAAAAAAAAAAAAAAAAAAAAAAAGAAGGAACTCAGACAATTAAAATGACCCTTTATAAAAGGGGTTATTTTGGTAGTATTATGGTAAATTGGAAAAGGAGAAGTAAGATATCATGGTGAGGCAGGTTATTTGATCACAGGACAGCATAAAAGCTCATATCTTAATCAGTGTAAGGTCGTTCCTCATGCAAGACCAGAGAAGCTCTAGCCATCTGGATTTTTGAACACTCTTTCTTTTCCTTTAGAAGCCCTGTGGGATGATTTGAGCCTCGCAGTTTTGCTTCTCAATTCCCTAATTATTAATGTTATTGAGCATCTTTTCATGTGTATGTTGGATATTTGTGTATCATCTTCTCTTGAAATTTTCATATATATGTTGGATATTTGTATACCTTCTCTTGAGACATTTCTATTTGACTTTTTGTCCATTTTTGAATTGGATTGTTTGTTTAGTCTTAGGAGTTATCTATATAATCTGATTATTAATCTCTTATCAGATATATGATTTGCAAATCTTTTCTTCCATTCCGAGTTGTCTTTTTACTCTGTTAGCAGTATCTTTTGATGATGCACCATTTTGTTTACTAATGTCTGTTTTTTCTTTTATTGCCCGTGCATTTGGTGTCATATCGCTATCTAAGAAATAACTGCCAAATTCTATGTTGTGAGCCTTTTCCCCTATGTTTTCTACTAAGAGCTTTAAATTTTAGCTTTTTAATCCATTTTTAGTTAATTGTAATGTATGGTTTTAGGTAAGGGTCCAACTATTTGGCTCATTCTGTTGTATGTGGATATCCAATTTCTTCAACACCCTATGTTCACAAGCATTTCTACACACTAGGCATGAGCAATCTGAAAAAGTAACTACAAAATCTATTTTATTTACAATCTCATCAACTAAGTTCAGTTAATTGAGTCTTCTTTTTATTTTACTTAATACATCTAACTAAAGATTTATCAATGTTGTTGAATTTTTCAAACAACCAACTTTGTTTTCATCAATGTCCCCTCTAATTTGAGTTTAGATTGTTCTTTCTTCTTTTTTTAGCTTATTAAGTTGTAGTTAACTTGTTGAATTTGAGATTTCTTATTTTTTAACGTAAGCATTTTTATGGCTATGAATTTCCCCCCTTAGCCCTGCTTTCACTGCATCTCGTACATTTTGATGTGTGTTGTATTTTCATTTTTATTTGTCTCTAAGTATTTTTCTATTTTCCATTATAATTTATTCCTTGATCCTTTGGTTGTTAAAACGAGTGTTTAGTTTCCACAGATTTATAAATTTTCTGGTTTTAATTCTGTTATTGATTTTCAACTTTAACCATTGTGATCAGAAAAGATAATTTATATGACATATGTCCTTCCTCTATTGAGATTTAATTTGTGGCCTAACATATAGTCTATCCTGGAAAATGTTCCACACGCTTTTAAGAATGTGCATGCTATTGTTGTTGCATAGTATGTTCTGTGTATGTATGTCTGTTAGATCTAGCTGGTTTACTGTGTGAAGTCCTCTGTTTCCTTAATTATCTTTTACATGGTGACCCTATTAATTATTGAGAGTAGCTATTGAATTCTCCACTATTATTGTAGAATTGTCTATTTCTCTCTTAAATTCTATCTTTTTAGCTTCATGTATTTTGATAATCTGTAATCAGGTGCCTAAGTGTTTATACGCTAGGTCTGTCCTGCAGACGCTGACCCAGTGACAGATGAAAGACGTACACGGACACAGATATTTTGCTTGTCAGTGTGGCTAAAGGGCTCTACTGCCAGAGTCTGCAGCATCGGCTTCAATAAGCTGGTGAAGTTTGCATTTATTTAGTACAGATTAAATGACAAAAGTCTCAAGTAAATACCACTAGAGGGTAATTAATTTTGCTGAACCCCTGAGTAGAGAGCAATCATGCACCCTTGATGACCAAAGGTTGGTCTTAGGACCACATGAGTAAACAAGCCATTTAGATAAACTCCCTTACATTCATTTGTATGTACTTTAAGCTATTAACTCAAGGTAAGAGGATTAGTCTACCTTCAGCCATAACCCTATCCTGAGGCTTTTGCAAAACCTACCGACCTTCCAGGAAGGTTTGTGTCTATTTTACAATTTTTCCCACCACTCTGACTGAACTCTCATATTTCCCCCTTTTCTGTTATTTTGCATCAGGCTTGGTTGATTGACGAGTACAGATGTATGCAGCAACAGGTCAGGCATGCTGGACACTGCTCGTATTCCGGCTTTGAATCCTAGAATTAGTAAATAACATAAGACAAACATGAGTATAATTAGCAACATTCTTTTCCAATCCCTATGGAATTTAGTTCCATGTGTGCTGTTACTAAGGAACCCCACTGGGTGTATGATAATCTCTCTTAGCCAAGCAGTCACATTGTTAGAAGCTGGGAAGTGGATGTTTGAGTGTAGCAGGTACCACATGCAGGCAGAGTGAGAGAACTTAAAAAAGGTTAATAAAGCATAGCAAGGAACACACACATTATCTGGAGTGAATGATGTGTGTGTCTGGAGCAAGATTTGTTCAGCCTCTTGAGTTGTCTTTTTCAGCATCCCCCAGGTAATGTCCAGGGCTGCGGGTCCTATAGGATCCTTTTCTTCATTTCTGGTTCCAGGTTGGGTCTAGCCATGGTATAGTTTGATGTGTCATGCTGGAATCCAAAGAGGACCTGAGGGGGTGTGAACACAATCATATCCTCTTCCCCATGTTAGCAGTTCATTTGTACCACACCATTCATTACTGTTTACATCTTTCCATAAAATTGCAGGTTTTATCAGTGTTTTTCCATAGCTGATTGAAATTTATCTAATTTTAAAAATTGAGGGTAAATAAGACTTGTGCTGGTAGTGTTGCAGGGTCCTTACTCATACTCCCCCTTTTTTGAGCATATTTTTAAGGGTGGAGTGGGCACGTTCTATATGGCCTGTCATTGGGGGTTACATGAGATGCTTATGCAATGTTGGATATTCCATGTGTGACAAAATTGTTGAAATTGTGAGCTGGCATAAGTGGTCCAGCAATGGTCCATAAGTGGACCATTATCAGTTTTAATTTTGTGGGCTGCCCCATAAATGCAAAAGTTAAGTGAAGATGTTTAGTGACATATCGGGTGGACTCTCCAGGAAGAGCGTGTGCACTAATTAGATGAGTGTTATCAATGGACACATGTACATATCTAAGTTTTCCAAATTTAAGGATGTAACATCTGTTTGCCATAACTGCCATAGTCCTAGAGGACTAGAACCCTCTAGGGTTAACACCTGTTGAAAGAGGGGATATGCCTGTGAGCTGGCAATCTGGACATTGCAGAATAACTTGTTTAGCTAGCCTCTGGGTAGGTTGAAATTGCTTAGTTAAGTTTCTCCAGTTTTGGTGGAAGAACTGATGTGACTGGGTGTCTTGGTCAAGCAGTGATGTCATAACCTGAAGGTCTGCTTGATCATTGCCATAAGCCAATGGGCCAGGTGGTGAGCTGTGGGCTCGAATGTATGTAATAAAAATAAGATGTGTATGTTGATTTAGCAATTGCTGAAGTCAAAAAGTACACACAGGGTGGGCTTTAGAGTGGACTTAATTATGGCTGTCTCAAGGTTCTGCAGTAAATAAACAGAATAAGCAGAGTCACTAACATTATTGATGGGTTGAGTGGAAAATTCCTCCAAAGCCAATATTGAGGTCCCAACCTCAGTTTTTTGAGTGCTAGTAAACCCAGAACGAGGAGGAAATTATGTGATCTCCACCAAATGGCCATTTTTTTATGTTTACCAGAACCATCAGTAAATAGTATTAAAGCGTTAGGTACAGGAGAGTGAACTATTTTTGCAGGTAACATCACAGAAGTACGAGGTAAGAACTGAAGGAGTTTATCAGCAGGAAGGGCATGGTCTATATGGCCTGTGTAATCAGAGAAGGCTATTTGCAAATCGATAGGTAATGGAAATACTGCTTCAAATTGCTTTTTACTTAAAGAAATCCTGATGATATTAAGATCATAATGTAGCAATTGATTGCATTGTCTGCGACCTGAATTTATGAATTTACTGATTATAGGGAAAGAGTGTTTTAGTCCCAGTATGTGAGCAAAAAACCCATTCTAGAAAGCATAGTACTGGGGCCATCTGTCCTATTAACCCTGTAGGGGAGTGTTTAGTGGGAAAAATAAACAATTGAATTGAATAGCCTGGGTCTATCCAATCTAGTTGCCTGTGAGAAATGGTTTGTTCTGTTTCCTTGATTATCCTTTTTGCTGCAGGAGTTAAATACCTGGGAGAATCCAGGGCTCAGTTGCCCTTTAAGATAGAAAACAGGTATTGCAACTTATCAGTAGGTATGTCCAAGGTGGGCTGAAGCCAGTTAATATCACTTAGTAATTTCTGATAATCATTTAAGTAATCATTTAAGGTATGTAAGTTGCTACTATTTAATTTAACATTGTGAGGTCTTACCAGGGAGTTAGTATGTACCCAAGATACTTCCAAGGAGAAGACATTTGTACTTTTTCAGGTGCAATCATTAAATCTCTTAAATGTATATTCTTTATGACAGAGTTACTAGCTTTAAAAGTATTGGCTCCGTTGGGGCTGCTAGTAAAATATCATCCATAAAATGAATAACCTTGCAATCAGAAAATTCTTTTCTACTAGGGAGCAAAGCTTGATTTACATGAAACTGACACATGGTAAGACTGTTTAGCATCCCTTGAGGAAGGAGTTTTTAATGAAATCAGCAAGCTGGCTTCTCATTATTGATAGCTGGTATTGTAAACACAAATCTTTCTCTGTCTTGTTCTGCTAGTGGAATGGTATAAAAGCAGTCAATAACGATTGTAAGTCAATCTTGAGGAATCACTGCGTGGAGGGAAGGCCGTGTTGAAGGGGCCCTGTAAGTTGCAAATTAGCATTAATAGCACATAGATCATGCAAAACCTTCATTTACCAGATTTTTTGGGAATGACAAAAATGGGTGAATTCCGGGGGCTGTTTGATGGTTCTGTATGGCTGGCTTTTAATTGCTCCCCAACTAATTCATGGGCTCTTTTTAATTTCTCTCCCTTTGGCGGTTACTGTTTTACTTAAATTGGATTTGGAGAGAGTCACTTTAGGAGTAAGGGAGAAATAACAACAGTGGCCATTATTGGAAAGAAGTCTCTTAAATTCTTCAATTTTACTTGTATCTTAGAAGATAATTATAATCTGGGATGTCTCTTATATACAAGAAACACATGAAATTTTGCCATGGGTCACCCATGGAGCCGGAGGGCAGCAGTGCGAATCCCAGGGAGGCAGCAGTGTTGCACTTCCCTAGGCGCTTTTCGTCTGTGTCGCTTCTGCCCTCTGCCAGTCTGGGGTGTCACGAGCTTCCCTGACACCGAGCTTTTTCTTCCACCCATTGTCAGCTTGGCCACATGGCTCTGGCCTCTAATGTCTTTTCTTAAATTTTTATAAGCATTACAAGAAATGGGTTTATATACTCAATTGCCTTGTTGATCTTGCATTACTGGGCAGGCTAAAAACTCCCCTTCTAATGCCGCTTGCCTAAGACAGGGTCCCATGAATGTAGCACATCCCTTGTCTTTTTTCCAATTTATTAGAGGAGGGGACTCAAGCAAACCTCCATTTCCTCTTTGTTATTTTGGCCTGCTGATAGCACATCTGAGGGACAAGGAGGTGGTAAGGCAGGTGACAGTTCTTCCTCCTTCCCCTTTTTAGGTTCTTCTGTGTATAATGGGACCAGAGCCAACCTCACCAAAGCTCATAGTGTTAGAGATGATACTGGGACCCATTGCCCATGATGTTGTTTCTGCTTTCTCTCCACTTGTTCCCAGAGCTCTATGTCTAGCATACCTCCTTCTGAGAACCATGGGTTATGGAATGCAATAGTTTGCATTAGTTCCCTTAACAGAGCCTGTGAAACTGAGGCTCCACTAGCTTTAAGCAGCTGTTTTAATACTTTTATATACTGTTTCTGTTGAGCTGATAACTGTTGTCCCATGATGAAACCCTAGCCTGAACAATCCCCCCAAACTTGGAAATCCCGAGCGGGCACCAATGACTTACTGACTCACTGACTGCGCAGTCCTTTTCACCTTCATTTTCGAGGGTTCCGTCGCAATCACCATTCCATTGCAGCATTCCTCACATGAGGCACCACATGCTAGGGTCGGACCCACAGACCCAGGCTGCACAATGGATGAATAATGTACTCAGACACTGATATTCAGTGAAAGAGAAGGCCAGGGGCCAGGCCGATCACAGAGTTGTGACAGCCATGCATGCCCTGACTAGCTGTCTCTACAGGCATTTATTAAGCACAGATTTAAATGACAAAGGCTTTGAGTTAACACAACTGTGGATAATTAATCTGGTCACCCTCAACCAGAGAGATCAGTTCTGCCCACGAATGATCAAAGGTTGGTCTTAGGACCACATGAGTAAACAAGCTATTTAGATAAACTCCCTTACATTCCTTTGTACCTACTTTAAGCTATTAACTCAAGGTAAGAGTATTAGGCTGCCTTCAGTCATAACCCTATCCTTAGGCTTTTGCAAAACCTTCTAGCCTTCCAAGAAGATTTGTGTCTATTTTACAATTTTTCCCACCACCCTGACTGAACTCCTACATTTATATATGTTATATCTTCTTGCTGTATTGAGTCATTTATTAACATATAATGTTCTTCTTTGGTGTTAACATTTTTTATTTTAAAGTCTATTTTGTCTGATATTAAGCTAGCAACCCCCACTCTCTTTTGGTTACTATTTGCATATAATCTTTTTTTCATCCTTTCAGTTGTAATCTATTTAATATTTGTGATTTTATTTTATTTTATTTTATTTATTTATTTATTTATTTTTTGAGGCGGAGTCTCGCTCTGTCGCCCGGACTGGAGTGCAGTGGCCGGATCTCAGCTCACTGCAAGCTCCGTCTCCCAGGTTTACGCCATTCTCCTGCCTCAGCCTCCCGAGTAGCTGGAACTACAGGCGCCCGCCACCTCGCCCGGCTAGTTTTTGTATTTTTAGTAGAGATGGGGTTTCACCGTGTTAGCCAGGATGGTCTCGATCTCCTGACCTCGTGATCCGCCCGTCTCGGCCTCCCAAAGTGCTGGGATTACAGGCTTGAGCCACCGCGCCCGGCCTAATATTTGTGATTTTAGATCTAAAGTGAATCTTTGGTAGAGAGCATATAGTTGAATCAAGTGTTTTTATCCATTCTGCAGGTTTCTGTTTTTTGATTCAAGAGTACAAACATTTATAATTAAAATAATTGCTAAGAAGGGATTGACTTCTGCTATTTTGTGATTTGTTTTCCTTATTCTTTATAGTTTTTGTCTCTCATTTTTTACATTACTGTCTTTTCATGTTTAGTTTATCTTTTATAGTGAAGTATTTAAAATTTTTTTCTAATTTTATTTTGCATACATTCTATAGATATTTTCTTTGTGGTTACCATGCAATTAACAGCCTAAAGTCATTAACACTCTAACTTGGGTTTATAACAAACAAAAACTCTACTCCTTTAACAGCTCTGTTCCCACTCCTTTTGGTTGTTGATGGCACATTAACTTTTAGAATAATTTTAATGTATTAATCTCTTTATTTAGAAAACAATTATTAGAAATTATTATAAAACAAAAACTGCATTATAAGCCATTTAGCTTTGATAATTGCCTATGAATTTACTCTTATTTCTTCATTCGACATACAGTTACTATCCAGGGTCTTTCATTTCACACTGCAGGATTCCCCTTGAGCATTTCTAGCAAGGAAGGTCCAGTGGTAACAAACTTTTTTAGCTTTTGTTTATCTGGGAATGTCTTAATTTCTACCTTTTTATTATTATTTTTTTAATTGAGACAGTCTTGCTCTGTCACCAAAGCTGGAGTGCGGTGGCACTAACTTGGCTCACTGCAACCTCTGCCTCCTAGATTCAAGTGACTCCACTGCCTCAGCATCCTGAGTAGTTGGGATTACAGGCACACACAACACCTGGCTAATTTTTGTATTTTTAGTAGAGATGGTGTTTCACAATGTTGGCCAAGCTAGTCTCAAACTCCTGACCTAAAGTGATCCACCTGCCTCGGCCTCCCAAAGTGCTGGAATTATAGGCATGAACCATTGCACCCAGCTCTTCCTAACTTCTGAAGGACTCTTTTGTCAAATATAGAATTCTTGCTTTACAGAGTTGTTTTCTTTCAGCATTTTGAATATTGTAAACTTTTACCTTCTAGCCTACAAAATTATTGATGAGAAATCTAATCTTATTGAGAATCCTTGTATGTGAAAAGTAATTTTCTTTTGCTGCTTTTAAGAGTTTCACTTCATTTTTAGTTTTCAAAAGTCTGATTTTAATATGTATCCATGTAGCTCTGAGTTTGTTTTATATGGAGTTTCTTAAAGACTTCTCAAGTCTTTTATAAACCCTTTCCTGGGCATGGATGGTCATTTTAAAATTTTCCTCATATATGCAGTTATTTTTGAATGTTCTAATCTTTAGTGAAAAGTGTGAAAAAAGACAAACAGTGAGGAGAAAAATAGTTTAAGGTGGTGGGGAGTAACAACAATGTGGGGGAAGTGTGACAATGACCACTATCTATTTCACTGATCAGCTATATTATCAGAAGCAGTAATCAGTGATCAAAGCACAGATGTCTAATATGTGGAGAAGAGGATCTTTTCTGTCCACATGGCCCTCACAAGCTGTGTGCAGACTGCACCAGAAACATGCACACACCTGCCTGCCACATGACTAAGAAGTGGGGCGTGGGTGCATGCTACTGTTTTAAGAGCTGAAACTGACCAAAATTAATCACAATTTAATTTAGAAGCCTTCACCTGGAAAGTTGAAAACCTTCAGTAGATTTCACTATTTCAGAATAGTTACATCAAAAATATTCTGGGCCAGGCATGGTGACTCACGTCTGTAATCCCAGCACTTTGGGAGGCCCAGGCAGTTGGATCATGAGGTCAAAAGTTCAAGACCAGTCTGGCCAACATGGTGATACCCCATCTCTACTAAAAATACAAAAATTAGCCTGGCGTGGTTGCACACACCTGTAGTCCCAGCTACTTGAGAGGCTGAAGCAGGAGAATTGCTTGAACCCAAGAGGCAGAGGGTGCAGTGAGCCAAGATCACGCCACTGCACTCCAGCCTGGGCGACAGAGTGAGACTCCATCTCAAAAAATTATATATATATATATATATATATATATATATAATTTTTTTTTTTGAGATGGAGTGCCAGTACAATTGTTGTCTAGGTAGGGAGATAGATTTCTTGTGATTCCTACTCTGCCTTATTTCCTTTATTAATTCTTATAAAATAAAATGACAAATTCATTATGCATTAACATGAATAATATAACATAGCATGTTTTATGCAAAACAGTTTTACTTTTCCAAAACAAGTAAAAATAATGATAAGAGTGGCACTATATTATGTATCAGCAAACATATTTAATACCTGCTTTAATACAGCTAGATCCTCATATGTGCTTCTGCATTCAATCTGTCCTATAAGTATTTTGCTGAAGTAGTTGGAGAAATTTTGGCCTCCCAACACATACATATTTTGAAAAGATAAAAGAGTTTTAATAGACTTTTCAAATAATTGAGTACTCCTCTTTGATATTATGCCAAAATTGATAACTAATAAATTGTTAAAGGTGAGTTGAAAAGTGGAATGTAAAACCCAATCAATGGACATTTTATACTCAATTAAATTAACATTCATTGCTCTATCTTGCATTTTGAATGGATCTTTTATTCATGCACAATTTTTTGTTGCCAAAATATTGGTCTCAAGTTATTCAGCTCTACCAAATGTCAACATATATCTTTGTAAAATATTTAAAAATAATATTTGTTAATATTCCCTACAATCTCATCAGAAAAGATTTTAAGTATTGTATAGCTGCCATTCTGACCATGGTAGATGACTTGCCCACAATTCTGAAATATGCTTGAAAGTTCAAATTTTAACATTGGCAACAAATGCTGTTAGCTGTTTTCTTTGGAGTGGCAGCCCCATTTTATTTTTGAGAAAATGTCTACCCAGTACCCAAGAATGCATAATCATAGCTTAAAATTTAGTTGTTCTTTCATGTAAAACTGTGTTCCACAAAAATTAGCAGCTAGTTGGTCTTACACATCAAAAATGACTCATGTTTCTCCTTGAGGCCATCATCTTACTCCAGTTTACAGCAGAAATACTTTATGCATACCCCCTTTTCATCATACACATTATTAAAAAGGTGTATAATTCATAACTTATATTTGAATAAAGTTAATGTTACCACTATTTCAAGTACAATTATCTTAAAATTTTTAATTAAAGTGATAATACTATATCTAGTACAGTTGGTGCCACTATTTGTATCATACTAAGCCATCAGTAGTTTTATCCACTACTGATGGATAGTAGGTAATCCTTTGACTATCAGTGCAAATATAAACACAGTTAAAAAGTCAAATAACATTTAAATAACCGCCAAATGACACTATGAGAATTGAAGCTTGCCACTAATTTGTCTGGTGGCTCTGTTTACTTATTACAGCAAGGCTTATCTGGACAGATGATCCTTGGAAGACTACGCGTGATGTAGGATTTTATTACAGGGAATGTAGTCTTACTTTACCATTTTATATTAATTATATCACTGAGGTTCTGTTATTGAGAAGCTAAAAGTCTTACATACATGAACGAAGTAAGGTGACTATCATCACAAATTGTAAATTTCTTGCTTGATGCTCAGTGACACATTTTTTAAATTTACCAAAATATTTAAATTTCTAGAATAGTTTGATCTATTTCCTCACCTCTTCTTTGCAATCAGCTTTATGTTGATATAAGAAAATCTAGCAATAGTTATTAACATAGCATTGACAGAGAAACTGATTCACCAATTTGGTATTTTGGTTTTTGTTTATTTGGTGATGGTGATTGTTGTTTGGTTTTATGTTTGCTTGAATCATTTTACCAAGGTTTTTTACAACAGTAAAGTTGATACTAATTGTATCTGTGTATATGGCAAATATTTTCACCTATGGATTAACTCATAGCATTTTCTCTATTTTATAGTCACCTACATTTATTTCACCTGTGTTCTTAATAATTAGGTAGAATATACATCAGGCACAAAAATTTTATTATCACATACTTGTTTATGTCTTATGCCCAAAATATGAAAGGCTGATTTTTCTCATTCAGGCAGAGTAGACAGGTTTCAATGTAGTATGATATAAAGAACAGCTAAATCGGATATTCTACCTCTAGTTTCTTCCCTGCAGAAGCACTCATGTGTAATCTAATGACTCTCTGAAGAGCCTTATTAGAAATAGTAGAACTTTGCAAAGCAGGGAAATGGATGTTTAAAAAGGTAATAAGATGGAATAGTAATACTTATAAGTCAGTGAAAATAATATGCATCAATATGGATAATTTTTAAAAATACTTTGTAAAAAAAAGTAACTACAAGAAACATACCATTTACATACACCTTTAAAGCTACCTTATATCCAAACACCATCTTGCCCTTTATTACACATTCTCAAATTTTTCCATATAAGGATCACGACTCTGGACTAAATGTGATGTTATATTACCCTACCATCCCCTTTTAAATAATTACTGTTACCTGAATGAATGTGTTGTGAAAATAGGCACAAGTATTTTAATAGAAGGAAATGATTCAGAAACCAAAGATAAAAATCACCAGAGATCATTTTCCACTTTTATCCCCCCCCACATATCATCTGAAAATGTCATTAGTATCACTAAATTGGACATTATTTGCTTTTCAATAGAGAGTAAGTTATAAAGCATATAACATGTTTTTTTATACATTTGTGGTAACTATCTAGAAACCCTACTTTTAAGTAAATATTCATTTTAAATGTTTGTACACATACATGCATTTGGCTACTCTTTAAATAATAGCAATAAAGTGACCAGTTTTGTGAAATCATAATTTCCCCAAATGAATTGAGCTTTTATTCCATGTGCAAATTCTATCCTTCCCATTTCATGAGGGAAATTCAGATTAAATGCATACTTTTTGGTATGGTCTCTGCTTACTTTTTTAAAGTAAAGTGACATTTTGATATCATTAACAGTCTGATTCTAAAGCTTAGAACCAATCATATAGAACTGTAAAGAAGAACAATGACTCTGGAACCATACATTGAACAGTGATTGTATTACTTATTTCCTATGTGACTTCATGGCTTCTTCATCTATAAATGGTGATGATGACAATAATACTGACCACAGAGTATTGCATGATTTGATATATATTTTTTTAAATCCTCAGAATGGGGCCAAATACATAGCATGTATGTTATAATGTCTAGTTATTGTTATTGCACTTGTTGTTGTTTATCATTTGCTTCTCCTCAACCTAAAAGTCAACATAGTCCCTTTTCCTGAATTTTTCTGAAAAGCAACTAACACAAAATTTGGTTGGGGAAGGGTCACGAAGAAGAGGTCAGATATTTCAGAAAACAGCACAACAAAGCAAAGATGTAAATATATATATCTGCTATCCTCAATCTTAGAAATACCTTAACTACTCTTACCTCCAATCTTAAAGATCTGCTCTTGAACTCAGTCCCAGCCCTTTTTCCTTTTTCCAATTTCTGTGCCCTCCCTATTATCTATCCTCAACTCATTATTCCAGAAACCCTTAACCCCTTGCTCTCTAGAAACTCAATTTATTTTATCATATGAAGAACAATTAACTTTCATAATATTATTTTTTTAACTTTTGGACCATGCCCCAGGATTAATCTTTTCCTAATTAATTGTTTGAACATAGTATTTTCACACACTAAAGGCTATTCCCAAAAGTAATTTAAGGTGTTTCTCCTTGTTACACAGATTTAATCACAACACATGGTTAATACGCTGCAACTCCAGAAGGATTGCTTCTGCCACGTTACACAGATGGGAACTAGAGAGCTTGCCTGCTGATTTTGTGGTAGTGGGTTTTGAGTTAAGCTGTGTGTTTCTATGGAGAGGATTTAAAAGTCAGATACACCAAGTTTCAAAGTTCAGCTGTGTTGCTTACTATTGACATAACTTTAGGAAAATTACTTAACCTCTCTGTACTTCAGTTTCCTTACCAATAAAGTGGAGACAATAATATTGGTAATAATAGGGTTAACATAAGGAAAAAATGAAATTGTATATAAGCCATGCACTTAGCACAATGTGTGGACACAGAAGTTATTTCAATTTTGTTAACTGTTATAATCAGCCGTCTTCGCATATGCTTATTTGACAATATTCCCAATAAATTTACAAGAATAATCTTCTAAGAATAACACTTTTCATAAGAACTCCAAAAGCCCTACCTTAATTTTTTAAAGTATCTATTTTTATTCCAGTAAAAAATAAGTGAGAATAATACACTAAAATAAATAAAAGACCCTTAAGAATAGAGAACAAATACAAAATTCATAGACTTTTTTATATTATATATTGGATTTATTTCTATTCCCATTTGACTTTTTAATTTTGCATAAGTTTTTAACTGAAATATGGTTTCACTTCCCTGCACTGTAAAAGTTTCCAGTGTTCTATTCCTGTCTTTTTCAAATCTTTGTGCATTGTATGCTTTTCTTGACAATTGAAAGCTATCAATATTTATATTTTAAAATCTATTTTAATACTTGGGAAATGAAACATTCAGGGAAATGAAACTATTTTCAGTTTTCCAATAAAATGAATATAGTTAGGCTTTACTTATACAAATATAATCCTATATGATATAATTTGAAATGAATCATTTTCAGATGTAGCTATTTGAGGTTACATATTTTATTACTATAAACAATAGATTAATGACAGCTCTGTTAAAACTATTGCATATATTTAAAACTGTGGTGACATTGATAAGAGTCATATCCTCTAGTCCTCCCAGGCATCTATATTTTCAATATCTGCTTTTGGTATTAACAGATGGCAGTCTTTCAAATGTTTATTGTGGCCTTCAGAATAAAAGTTAAACTCTCTACTAGGTTTGCAACAGAAGAGCTTACATACCCCCTCCATAATGTAAAATGTTCCCATAGTAGTTGCCAGGCAATGATAATGTGCTCAGTCTCCTCCATCCCTCTTGCATCTAGGTGGGGCTACAGAGCTAGTCCTCATCAATGGAATGCCAACTAAAGTGTGGGACTTCTGTCTTATGTTTATGAAATGCATTTGCTGCCACTGAGGATGAGGAAGACTTCAAGGACACAGGTTATGATCGAAGCTTCTGAAGTTAAAGCTATTTCTAGAGCCTCCCACAAGAAAAAACATGAAGAAGTTATAATACTAGAAGTAACACAGGCTCATTAAGATATGTTAGTGAAGTAGAAGAACCAACTGCACCAAAGATCAAATCAAAGGTTGCTCCATTTCCTCCAAGCATATTGTTTAGATCACCTCAAGCATCTGTCATTAAGTTGAGAGATAAAGGTATAAGAGGAAAAGAAAAAGAAATAGAGCCAGCTTTAGAATTATGCCAAAGAAAGAACAATATGTATTGTTATTAACATGCATCAGACTAGATACAAATAAATCAGTGCTTCCTAAATTTTGATTTAAGTATAAATAATAAAAAAAAAAAACCCACAAACCTAAGTCAAAAAAAAACAAAAACAAAAAACAAAAAACAAAAGCCTGTAACTATGAAACGACACTTAGGACCCAAAAATTATACTAACATGTAAATTTTTACAGTATGTGAAAGCTCTGTATTCCCCAAGGAGTATATACTACCCAAACACTCTCTTCAGATATGACTGGAGGCCAGGTTCACCTGGGGCCAGGTACAATGGATGAGAAAGTTACTCCCCAAGATAATCTAATAAAAAAGTTTTATAGTATAATGCAGAGGTGCACAGCAATATACTCTCATTATAATATCATTATACTGTATTATCTATTATAGTATAATACTTTGCCCCTCTGCATTATACTATAGTAATGAATTAGCCACTTTTAATTATTGCTGTGCAATCATGTTTCTCCATTTCTATATGGGCGTTTTGTGCAGTTATCCTGCCCCTGCTCCACTTGTTTATATCAAGGATGGTAGAAGAATTGTCTTTTAGTTTGTGGTTCTGCAGACCTAAAAGAGCCACAGCCGAATGGAGAGAACTGGACATCACACAGAAATCACTGACACTGAGTTAGATACAGTGATTGGATGGATGAGATGCCTACTGTATCTTTTGATAGGGGCTGGAGACATTCTGTATGAAAGGAAGGGAAAGTGCATGGATATTTAGTAGCCAGAGGAGCGGCCTAAAGGACATACATCTAGCTGTCCACCAAAGCAATGTGGAACTTTCACTAAAGGCAGCAGTTCAGACAGTGGCAACCTTTTCTAGTCACCTTGCCTCAGAGATCACCAAACTGCAGGCACAAGCTAAATTCAGCCTACCACTTGTCTTTACAAAGCCTGAGAATAAAGATTTTTTAAAAATTTTAAATGGTTAGAAAAATAAGAGTAATATTTTTGAAACTTGAAAATTATATGAAATTTAAATTTCAGCATCTAAAAATAAAGTTCTACTGTTACATAGCCACATTGAGTCATTTACATATTATCTATGGTTGCTTTCAGATTGCAACCACAGTTGAGTAGTTGTACCAGAAATGTAGGACCCACAAAGCCTAAAATATTTACTATCTGGCTCTTTATGGAAAAAGTTTGTCAATGTCTTGTGTAAGAACGTAGAACATAGACCTAGTTCTCACCAATGAAATATGAAGAGAAATAAATTATGCCACTTACGACTCAAACATATGATGCATGATTCTTTGGACTTTCTCTGTCACTTAATCTTTCTCCCCTCAGCTTCTTGCTGGAAGAAGAGGACTCTAAGGCCCCCCGCCAAGAATGGCATCAAAGGATGGAGGTTTCCTAAGATCCTTCTGTTCTCTCAGTCCCATTGAACATAACCACCAGCATTAGACTACTAAGTGAGTTAAAATGAACAATTAAGTTAGGCTACTAAAATTTGGTGATAGATTTGTTACATCAGTGAAGACTATACAAACTAATGTAGGCTGCTAAAATTTTAACCTACCTAAGGTGTCAGGATATTTCTGTTTAGCCTTGAACACACTTACTTATCTGGTTCCATCGTATTCCTCCAGCTTCCATCTCACTACTGCTCCATACTAACTGTTTTTTTCTTCCACTTTATAATATTTTAACTCCTGCTATGCTGTGAACATTAAGATAAAGTCCATGTCATTAAGGAACTCATAGTGTATTAGGGGGAGAATACATACACAGATAATTATAATAAAAGAGGGAGTTCCAAATGATATATATACTTCCTTGGTTGCCATAACAATGCCTGTGATTGATGGATAGATATAAGTAAAGAGAGGAGAAGTTGTTTAGTACTATATGGCTGAGTAGTGCAAAGTCACCTATGCTTAGCTCATCCTGTCAGAGAGACAGCTTCGTTGGCTTTTAATTCCCAAAGAAGGCATTAAGCTACAACAGATACTGCTTGGTAGGGTAGATAGTGCCTTTAAGTCTATCAGATAATTGTTGATTATCATTATCAAGCCTTCTCACTTTTTCCACAGACATTGCCAATTTGACTGCCTACTCACCAGGTATATGTACTTGTTACACTTCAAAGGATTCTGTGTGCTAAGGCACTATATCAGTCAAAATTCAAATTTCTAAGAGTACCATACTATTCAGCCCCAGCAAGAAATGATCTCAGTTTGACTAAGGTTTATTCCTGTAGTACTCATTCATTCATTCATTCATTCATTCACAGTAAATATGTATTGAGCTTTTACTACTACTGATGGTCAGATTATTGTCTAGATACTGAGATATAAAGACAAAACAGTTCCACTCTGCTCGTCGTAAAGCATATATTTGTGTAGCTATTTTCAGGGAGTGGGTTTGGGAGAGGGAAAGTACCCAAACCCAGCACAAAGCAGACATAACAGAATCAGAAACTATACCACTATGCCTGTTCTTCCTCCTTTAGAATATGAAATATCTTTCAAGTATTTTGGAGATGTAAAGCCTTCCCATATGATGAGAACTCCTGCCACAGAGAGAAATTGGCTAATGAATATCATAGCCATTGAGTATACTGGGATACAGGATACAACAAAACAAAACAAAAGCAAGGGTCACTATTCTAGTGAATATATAAGAGATTTTGTGTTGCCCAAAAGAGACTCACCTTTCTCAGCCTGGGAAAATGTGGGTGTGCTTTATAAAAGAAGGAATACCTGAACTTTGCTCTAAAGTGGGAGCTTACCAGAATATGAAAGTTGAAAGCATTCTAGATAAGAAGCCAGAGAATTTTTAATATTGCCATGTTTGGTGTTGCGGAAGCATACAAATTAAGGTGGGAAGTCATGATTGATAAGCCTCAAAACATAAGCTCAAAACAGATAATGAAGACTTGGTGGGTTAAAGAGCTTGGCACTGCTGAGAATAAAGGTTATGTTAAGATATGCATTTTAGATGAATCACCTGAGTCACTTTATTATAGATGTGGAGCCTAAAAGTGAAGAAATGAGACTGGAATTAGGAAAACCAGATAGGAGGCTTTTTGAATAATCTAAGAAAAAAATGAGTGCCTGAAACGAGTCAGTGTTGGCAAAAATAGAGAGGAATGATGCATCTGCTCTTTAGAAGGAAATATGGCTAGATTTAGCGACTATGTTTCTAGCAGATTGAGGAAGAAAAGTAGGCAAGAATGACTCCTAGAATTTTTACTTCAGTTTCAGGATAAAAGTGGATAACATCAACAGATATCACCAAAAGAGGAGCACATTTTTATGGTGTTTCGGCCTGTATTCCTCCTGTGCTACTATATACTTTATTTTAAAATGCAATCATGTGGAGCACAAGAGAGAAAAGGAGAATCAAGTGGAGAGGACAGAGAGCTATATGAGGATGTATTATCAGGCCAGATGCTGCCTGGTAATAAGCTGGACCAAAGATTCAGTCTCACTGGACTCTTTTGTTGAAGGCCGTATAAATGACTTCCTCTTGTAACAGTTGCTCAAGGCGAAGAAAGAAAAAATTTGCTCAGCAGCAGCGATGACTTGGAAGGAGTGGTCTGAGTCTCTAGAAACTGGTGAGACAAAGAGGATCTTGATTCATATGTATGAGTGGTACATTCCATTTTGGACATGCAGAATTTGAACTCTTGTGGGAATAAGCACCCGGGTAGATATGTCCAGCACGCTGATTTATATTAAAAAGTCTGTCACCCAGTATATGATATGAATTAAAAATAGAAATTTGAGAATATTAAACATAAAGGTAGCAGGAAAAAAAACATTAAAGTGAGTAAAAAGACACCCAAGGAAAGTGTGCAGAGTGAAAAGAGCAGTGGTCAAATACAAAGACCCAACACCATCTACTTCTTTTTACAGTTGTTAATCCGTGAAATGCATGAAAGAACTGGCTCTTTGAAGTGTCAGTTACTGTGTTCCCAAACCCCTTTTGCAAATGAGTTTTATATATCAGTGACAATAGTGTTCTTCACAGGTGTTTCATTTACTTGTCGTGTTTTGTAATTCATCTCTCTCACTTAGGAACACATCAGTTCACCCATTCATACAATCATTCAAAAATTCGTATCAGAGTTCCGCTAAGTGTTTGGGGCTCAAGGCTGAGCTTCTCAGACTTTGTTGTCTTTATAGGGCTACTTCATATCAGCCATGGAGACCAAAAGTTCTCTATGAGCAAAGTCGTGATAATATGATAATCTTTCAGGTCTATTGTTAACTATGAGATGTATTTTGTCAAGATCTGGAGGACAGTGAAGATACATTGCTTCTTTTAAATAAAATAGTGTCACCACATGAACTCTAACAACAGAGGGTAGGATTTTGAAGAACTATTCTCACTGCTGGTGGCCATACCACCTCATTACATCTGAGAAGAACCAGTTCTTCTACGTTGCTCTATTGCTGACATTTGCAAAGGGTAGAACTTTTCAAGGCAATTTGTGTGTTAGATAGTCAGTTGCTAGGTATTACGATGAGTGTACTGAGATATGAACTGATTTCATTCACTGCGTTGGTTAGCAAGAATATGCAGTATTCAATCCTTTTCAGTATGCCATATGTATATTTTGCACTCATTTTCATATTAAATTTTTATAAAATTTTAGATAAAATCCCAAGCATTAAAAATAGCAGCACTTTAATATTTTATAGAAACTTTATATGTGTGAAAATACAAAATCATAGAACAGAAACATAATGACTGTTTTCTGAATTGTATGTGAATTATTTTGTGACTGATGCTGGAAAGCAATTACATACTCTCTTTTTGGTTGTTATTGGAGAGTAGCTAAAGGCAGTGACTTAATTAAGGCAAACAAGAGTGAAAAACATCTGGCTTTTTAAGGTTACCTTTCATGTATATAGTTTTAACTTCTAATAAACAATTGAGCTTTAGAATTAACCTTTGTTATTCTAGTTATTTTAAAAGGAAAATAAATGTTGGAGTTTTGTTTTTACATATAAATTATTAACATCTCACCAGGCTTCCAACACTTCTAGATTTGGTACAGAAAAGTTCAATTTTGTTAAGATGATTGTACCAGATGTATTACTATTAAAGTACAGAACATTAAACAAAAGGTATATGCTAAACATACATAAAAGAATTCATTTGCTAAAGACAAACTGATAGTTTGCTTGATTTAATCAAAGTCAAGCCTATATAAGTATGAAAATACTAACAATGTCAACTTAGATACATATTAAGTCGTATTCCCTAAAAGAGTAAAGCGATAATATTCAAAAATTTTAAGCTTTTCTTTGCATTTATATATCTTGAGTCATAGAGCATGTTAAAGGAAATCTACCTTGACAGGGCGATGGACAAGATGATTTAAGTTTCCATTTTCCAATTCAAATGACTCCTATTCATACACAATATCTGTTTCTATTTTGAAGATTCTGCAATATCTGTGCAAAGCAGGGCAGCTAAAAGTGATCTCGTTTTAAGGATATCACTGCCTTTGGCACATTTAAATATTACTACGTAAATATTTCTATTAGTTTACCTTTCTGGTGTATACTATATTTATATTTAACTCTCAATTGACTCTGTAAGAAACATTTAAAGTGCAGACAATTGATAGGAAATGAAAACTAGGTACTATTGTATTAATTGTGTCATATTTCCTGTTTGTTAGAGGAATGTGTTAAAATCCTTCAGCATTTGAAGTGTAGACTTCAACTTTATATTGGCCTCAGGATAAGACTCATGTCCTTTGTCAAAGCCTATAAATTTCTTCTTGGTCATCCCTCACTACTCCTGGTTTTCATTTAGGGTAGTTGTAGAGGTAGGATATGTGAGATGCTGTTGGGGTTTCCTGGGTATATGACCTATGAATCTGAATTTGAGAAACGAACCTCATGTATGCTTAAAACCCACCATATTGCCAACACTATGCTAAATACTTTATTTCTTGCTAAAATGACGTATGTGGCATATCCTATTTGTTCATTTTACATACGAGGAAACTGGACAGAAAAGGTTTAGAAGCTGACATGGTTTGGCTCTGTGTTCCCACCCAAATCTCTTCTTGAATTGTACTCCCATAATTCCCACGTGTTATGGAAAGGGCCCAGTGGGAGATAATTTGAATCATGTTAAAATGGATCAACACCCCATAGTGTTCTCATGGTAGTGAATAAGTCTCATGAGATCTGATGGGTTTATCAGGGTTTCCACTTCTGCATCTTCCTCATTTTCTATTGTCACTACCATGTAATGGCCTTTCACCTCCCATTATGACTGTGAAGCCTCCCCAGTCATGTGGAACTGTAAGTCCAATTAAATATCTTTTTCCTCCCAGTCTCGGGTATGTCTTTATTAGTAGTGTGAAAATGGACTAATATAGTAAATTAGTACTAGTAGAGTGGAGTGCTGCTGAAAAGATACCCAAATGTGGAAGCGACTTTGGAACTGGTTAATAGGCAGAGGTTGGAACAGTTTGGAGGGCTCCGAAGAACAGAGGAAAATGTGTGAAAATTTGGAACTTCCTAGGTACTTGAATGGCTTTGACAAAAATACTGGTAATGATATGGACAGTGAAATCTAGGCTGAGGTTGTCTCAGATGGAGATGAGGAACTTGTTGGGCACTGGAGCAAAGGAGACTCTTATGTTTTAGCAAAGAGACTGGTGGCATTTTGCCCCGCCGTGGAGATTTGTGGAACTTTGAACTTGAGAGAGATGATTTAGGGTATCCGGTGGAAAAATTTCTAAGTGGCAAAGCATTCAAGAGGTGATTTGGGCGTTGTTAAAGGAATTCAGTTTTTAAAAGGGAAGCAGAGCATAAAAGTTCAGAAAATTTTCACCACGACAGTGGGATAGAAAAGAAAATCCCATTTTCAGAGGAGAAATTCAAGCTGGCTGCAGATGTTTGCATAAATAACAAGGAGCCGAATGTTAATCTCCAAGACAATGGGGAAGGCATCTCCAGGACATGTCAAAGATCTTTGCAGCAGCCTCTCCCATCACAGGCCCAGAGGTCTAATAGGAAAAAAAAAAAATGGTTTCATGGGCAGGGCCCAAGGTACCCATGCTGTGAGGAGTCTAGGGACTTGTTGTCCTGTGTCCCTTCTGCTTCAGCCATGGCTGAAAGAGGCCAACACAGAGCTTGGGCCGTGGCTTCAGAGGGTGCAAGCCTCAAGCCTTGGCACCTTCCAGGTTGTGTTGAGCCTGTGGGTGCACAAAAGTCAAGAATTGGGGTTTGGGAACCTCTGCCTAGATTTCAGAAGATGTATGGAAATGCCTGGATGCCCAAGCAGAAGTTTGCTGCAGAGGTGGGGCTGTCATGGAAAACCTCTGCTAGGGCAATGAAGAAGGGAAATGAGGGGTTGGAGCTCCCACATAGAGTCCCTGCTGGGACACCACCTAGTAGAGCTGTGGGAAGAGGGTCATCGTCCTCCAGACCCCAAAATGGTAGATCCACCTACCACAGCTTACAGCCACAGACATTCAACGTCAGCCCATGAAAGCAGCTGGGAGGGAGGCTGTACCATGCAAAGCCACAGGGGCGGAGCTGCCCAAGACTGCGAACCCACCTCTTGTATCAGCATGACCTGGATGTGAGACCTGGAGTCAAAAGAAATCATTTGGGAGCTTTAAAATTTGACTGTCCTGCTGGACTTTGGACTTGCATAGGCCCTGTAACCCGTTTGTTTTAGCCAATTTATCCTATTTGGAATGGCTGTATTTACTCAGTACCTGTACCCCTGTTTACTGAGGAAGTAACTAGCTTCCTTTTGATTTTACAGGCTCGTAGGTGGAAGGGAATTGCCTTATCTCAGATGAGACTTTCAACTGTGGACATTTGGGTTAATGCTGAAATAAGACTTTTGGGGACTGTTGGGAAGGCATGATTGGTTTTGAAATGTAAGGGCATGATATTTGGAGGGGCCAGGGGTGGAATGATATGGTTTGGCTCTGTGTCATCATCCAAATCCCATCTTGAATTGTGCTCCCATCATTCCCACCTATTGTGGGAGGGACTTGGTGGGAGATAATTTGAATCATGGAGGCGGTTTCCCCCATACTGTTCTTGTGGTGGTGAATAAGTCTCCTGAGATCTGATGGGTTTATCAGGGGTTTCTGCTTCTGCATCTTCCTTATTTTCTGTTGCCACCACCATGTAAGACGTGCCTTTCACCTCCCGCCATGATTCTGAGGGCTCCCCAGCCATGTGGAACTGTAAATCCAATTAAACCTCTTTCTCTTCCTAGTCTCAGATATGTCTTTATCAGCAGCATGAAAATGGACTAATACAGAAGTATATCCAAAAGCATACCCCTGTTATAAGGTAGAACTAGGATTTCACTCCAGCTTTTGAATTCCTTCTAAAAGACTAGAGATGAAAAGTATGTGTTCACCTCTCACCAGGCACATTTATCATTCACTTATTTATTCAGTCAGTCATCTAGTCATTCATTCTAGAATACTTTAGAATTCTAGAATGTGTTCAGTCATGTTCTAAGTTTTGAGAATGCAGTGTGAACTAACTGAAATCTCTGCCATCACAGAGCTAATACGTTAGAAGACAGGCTACAAACTAATAAATTAATAATTATATAGTCTAACTTCTAGAGTTAAGGGATACATGAAAGGCAAAGTAAGGAATTAGAGCATATTGATTCTGACCTGCCTAATTAGCTATATTAGTTGGGCAGGACAAGAAAGGCATCTCTGAAGAGGTGGTGCTTTAAAAAAATATGAATCATATGAGGACTTGACCAGGACAATATTTGGGGGAATATTTCAGGCAAAGAAACCAGATAACATAAAAGTACTCACGTGAAAATCAAGATTGAATATTCCTGTAACACTATCACTGGAGCTGAAGTGGACATGGAAGATGTAGTAGAATATTAGATCAGAAAGCTTCCTAGGAAATTTATAGCCCACATTAAAGATTTTAAATTTCAATTTCAGTATGACTGGGAAATAGAGTTTTGAGCAGTGACAAGATATGATGTAATATATATGTTAAATACATGTGATTCTGGCTGCCGTCTGGCAAACTGTAAGAGAAAGAACTGAAGTTAGGGAAATAGTTTTCATAAACATGAAACAATGAGAATTCATCAGCTTCGTAATATCTTTTGAATGCAGAAGCAATAGACTTTCTAGAGGATTGAATGTTAGTGGAGTAAGTTGAAATAACATTTTCTCTCAGGTGTAAGATGGCAGTGTCTTGACCTAGGGTGCTATTCCAGTTATTATGGTTTATGAAAAAATTTGCGTAAAACGGGACTGGTGTGAAACAGTAATTATGCTTAAGAAATCTGTGGATTAGAAATTCCAAGGGGACATAAGAATAGCTTGTTTAGGAAAAGCCTCAGCTGGAAGACTTAAAGCCTGGCAGCTGGAGTCATCTAAAGACACATTCACTCACATATCCAGAGATTCATTCTAAGGTGATTCTAAGCTACTTTGTTAGATTAGAATACCAATTCTGAGATTAAATGATTTGATTATATTTTACTCCTGATAGGGCTTTGTTTTCACTTTCCTTCAAGTGTTAGACCTCCGTAAGCATACACAAAAGGTTGACTCTAATTTGGAAGCATCAGACAAAAAAAAGACAACTTATTATAGAATTGTTTCTTGGATATCTATGTTAGACCCTGTCCCAAAATCTTTGCAGCTAAGAATGTTTATTAGTTTATTACCCCCAGATTTAAGATATATAGTTGAACAAATCCAATCTCAAGTTGTCCTTCTATTGGATAATTAAAATAAATTGATGGGCCAATTTATATGATGATTCCATGTATTTATTTCATATTGCTTGCTGTTGCTTTTCAGAAGTACTTGTGTGTCTACCCAGACATCAGGATAGACACTTTCAGTTAGAGCCTCCACCATCATATATAACCACAATCAATGCATTCTCTCACCACTCTGCCCTTTATGCAGTCAGTAAGTTCTATCAATTTTATCTCCTAAAATTATCTCAAAAATTTCTTCTCTACTCCATATTCAAGGCTAGTGCCTTCGTTCAGGATTATTGCAAAAAACCCTCCAATCTTCTTACCTTCTATATTTGCGGCCCTGAGTCTCTTCCTTCTTCTATTAATCCATTGCTGCTAAAACAAGTCATTTACATTGAAAATCATGCCATATATGCACAATGATTAATGTGAGAAATCCAGATGATTTTTATGGTGGTGCAGTATGCCTCTTATGATCTGTGGACTAGAAATGACTAGATATTACCCTAGTCTAAATAGAATTTCAATTCTTTACTTAAAAGATTTTCAGCCATTGAAAGTCACCTCTGTTTGGTTTGAAAATGTCAATTAATGTTTATCTGTGCTTTAACAGTGAGTGATAATTGAGCTAAATTTGAATGTAGATTTAAAAAATTCTGTCAGTCTTTACTAAAAATACTTGCATATCCTGATTTGGTCTTCAAGTAAATTTACAGATTTGTTAGGTATTCATAATCCATATATAGTAGTTTAAATGATGCAATTCATTTCTAAAGTACTTCTTTTAATATGCTTTTAAAATATATGAGACTGCTGATTTTGACTTCTGTACTTGACTCTCACCTTAGCACTGCTCATTTCTCACAGTTAAATAAGATACAAGTGGTTACTTACTTTTGAGATTATTTTGAGCTGCTATATTTTTGAGATTTTTTTTGAAAGATGCATTAAGTCATAGAATTTACATAATTATACAAAAGCCTTCTGATCAGAGACTGACTGTAACCATGGCAAAGCCAATTAAAGGATTGCAGTGTCCAGGCATTAAGTATGTCAATTTTTGTTTATAATTTGAATTTTAGGGCAGAATGCTTTAAATAATTCCACAACAGAAACATATATTGTCCTGCATGAGCCCTTGACTGGAAAAGTTAATACAAATATTCCTATCCACAACCATAGGTAGTTGCTGCAGAAAGACAGATACTCTTACCAACAAAGGAAACATTCATTTCCAAAAACTACATATAAATAATTTACACAGTTACCTAATTTTCTCAAAGTTTAAATTGATTATAAATAGTTTATGTGCTTTTTCTGTATCTGAAAACTGCAGAACTCCTTAATGAAATCTTGCTTAAGCCTTCATCAATAAACCAAACCTGATGTACAGTACAGCAGTGCCCCCTGGAGCTAGATGACTTTACCAATTGGCAGTTTCTAGCTGTTTTATTTGATCAGAATTACAAAAGGAGTGATTAATGTTCACAGGCTGTGTTTCTTGCAATCTAGAGAATAATGCAATGATAACTAGAGAATCATATTCACAGGGTTTTTACTTATTTTAAATGCCTTTCCATAGACCTATTTTATACGGTGTTGTATACAAATAGAACCATCTGCTTAAATTTACAGTGTCGTTTTTCTTTAGTATATGAGTTAGATTTGTTTTCTTCATTTGCAGTTATGAATGAAGTTACACATTTACAAGTTCGACTCAGACGGCCTTAAGCACATGTATAGTATTTGTATAGTCTAGAAATCATAAGAATAATAGAATTTTTGAGCTGGAAAATACCTCAGAGATCATCTGCTAACATACTCATTTCTTATCTAGGTGAGGTTAAGTCACCTGCCTGCAGTCACACAATTTGGTTCATAATGAAACCAAAGCAGTGTATTTGTTCACAGTATGATTGATAACTAAAAATGCAAATGCCAGTGTTACACTAGATAATACATTTATTTATCTCTATAATGATATGTACATTCCTAATTTATTTACTTGATATTTTTATTACTTAAGAATAAGTGCTTACCTTTTTACCAAGTTATGTCATTTAGAATAACTATAATTTATAGGTGAGAGAGCAACAGTATGATTTGTATAACTTCTAGACTAAAAACAGGACATAAGGGGAAACAATTGATAATCTTTTCTTTCTCTGCATACTGCTGTGTCCAGTGAATCATGCCCTCATTTCTGGAGCACCAAAGAAATAAAGAACCAAAGCAAGGAAGTGATTAAATCTAAGTTAAATCAGCCTTAATTCTTTAATTTGATACGGTTGTTGAAACGTGAACTGTAATCTGAAATACGTGATTCTTCAGACCTTGATATAGGAGTACAAGCTGCTTAGATTGTAGAGAAAGCAAGAATGAAGAGAAGAAAGAAAAGGACAAAAGAGAATAAGGAACAACAGGCTGCTTCTCTGTGTGGTGGGAGATAGTAATTTGAATATAGTAAAGGGCAAAAATATTTCTCCTTAGTATTCTTCCTCCTAAGGATAAAATTTAGCTGGAAAAATAAACTATCCATTCCTCCAAGACCTGCCTGTTAATACAGTAATGTGTATCTGGAAGTCAGATACTTACAAGATGTAGGAAATGAAGCCGAGAGCCATGTCCCTGCTGTCTTTGCTAAGGCAACAGCCATCATTGTCACCTTACCCTTAGAAGTGGATAGAAAGGTCTCTAGAGAGGTATGGGAAATAGCTATAGTAAATAGGAATGTGATCTTGGCCTTTATTCCTCAACTCTGACTATAAATTTTCTGTTACAAAAAAATTTTAAAAGAGATCCTTTTGTTTTGACTTCAGGCTGATGTAAGCTTCATGCTTGTGTTAAAATGCTACCTGTCCCTTTGGGAATCCACAATGTATATATTACAAATATTCTTTTTGTCAAGTAAAAACAGCAGGCTTTTTTCGTAAAATTATCTCAAGTTATTAATGTTTCTCTTAGTTTGTTTATTTAAAGCAAAAGCTAATCAATGTATAAGAAACCATAAAAAGTACTTTTTAATTTTTTATTCTACCAAAAGCAAAAACAAATATGAAGTTTTATGTGTAAGTTAATAGGAAAATTAAAAGGCAAACAAAACGGGTTGGAAGATGGCAGCATGTTTTTGTAGTAGTGAAAATTCATTAGTAATGATTTTGGTTGAGGTGGGAGGATTGCAAGACCCCAGGAATTTGAGACCAACCTGGGCAACATAACGAGTCCTCACCTCTACAGAAAATGAAAAACATTAGCCAGGCATGATGGCATGTGCCTATAGCAGGAGGCTAAGGCAGGAGATTTGCTGGAGCCCAGGAGTTCAAGGTTACAGTAAGCTATGATCGTTCCACTGCACTCCAGTCTGAATGACAGAACAAGATGCTATCTCAGAGAGAGAGAGAGAGATGGAGAGGAGAGAGGAGAGGAGAGAGGAGAGGAGAGGAGAGAGGAGAGGAGAGGAGAGGAGAGTGGAGGGGAGGGGAGGGGAGTGTAGGGGAGGGGAGTGTAGGGGAGGGGAGGGGAGGGGAGGGGAGGGGAGGGGAGGGGAGGGAGATTTTTTTGGTTGACCAAACTAGACTAATCCTTCTAACAATGTTAAAAACTGGGCCTTATTGTTATGTTTTTAAGCAACCAGGACATAGCCTTTTGGTATCCCAGATTGTCAAGAAAAATTTGAACTTTTAGGCAGTGAAATATTTTAGTAGTGTACTTTTAGGGTTCCTAATTAAACAATTTAATTTTTTCATTGGGTTGGACCTAAAGAAGTTTGTTATTAAAATAAGAATATCTCAAGAATTTACAGCTCCAGAATTGTGTTACATGAAATAAGAAGGCAGAATGATCATTGTCTTATATGTCAGATATTATAAAGTACATTTTTCTTAATAAGAATGATTTCATTGTTAAAAAGCTTCTTAAAAACATGTGATTAGAAAACATATTATGAATATATGATCTTGATATTTGGTTCCAAATATAATAAGGATGCCACAAATGACTTTCATTAAAGGAGTATTTAGCAGTTACATAAGCTTTCTGCTTAATTCAAAAATGGTCTCTAAGAGATCTTTGACAGGTGGTCATTCAGGTTCTGTTTAAAGACTTGAGATAGTGGAATTTACTACCTCATAAGGCATCCAATTACATTTTCAACTGCTGTAAGAGCTATAATGCTGAACTCTCCCACTACAGTTTCTTTGACTTAGTATAATTATCTTCTACATGCTCCTCTTACGATTTCTAAAAGATAATTAGGCCTATACCAAATATTTTCAAGTCAAATTTCAATAGTTTCCATTTTAAATTATATGATTTCTGAATGTTTCATACTCTTTCTCTAGACTTGATCTATTTCATCATTTAATATTTAAACTAAATGAAAACCGAACTTTTTCAAATGTGATCTTAAAAGTATAGATTAGACTAGATGCTGCTTGCTCAGAATTTCAGCCTGAGATTGCATTAGAATTTTTGAGCCTATCCAAACCCTTTTTTCTCCATCCTCTTTGATTATTCAAATATTTAGATATTTACATCTGCACATTGTTTCAGTACCTCGAGATATATTTCACACTTAAATTCTACTTTATGGTGTACAAGATAAACTTTCCATTTTGCAACTCATTCTTCTTGAAAGGTAAGAGTTGTATAATTATACTTTCTTTCCGGATTCTACAGACAGTATCTTATCTTCCCAATGACTAGGGCCAGTCCTTCTACTTCTTTCGTCTTTCACTAAATGTAGAAAACAAAGCCTCCTTCTCTGTGGACAGTTTCATAAGTCTCAGTTCTTTCTGTGCTTTTATCTTACAGGTTTAGGTAACATTAGCATGGGTGGCCTTGATAATGAGTACTTCTTTGTGAAGTCAAAATAATTTTCTCATTGGAATTATTTGAAACCGGTTATCAGACTGTCTTGGGATACTGCTGTATTTCATATATATGATGCTACAATATATATATAATATATTATAATGTATATTATATATAATATATAATAAAATATTATTTACATATAAATGTATTATATATAATATATAAATGTACATATAAGATAAAATATATATAATAAAATAATCTCAACACATTATATGTTGAGGATAATGTGTTCAACATGCCTGTAGAAATTGCAACTGTGTTTCACACAGCAATCTGTAAAAATCACATTATTTTTATTTGGGGGACAAGCATTAGGAGAGAGTTTGTGTTCCATTGAATACATGAATGATTTTAACAAGTTCTCAATGCTCAATCTTTGGACAAGATGAATTTGGAGAATTTCTATGTATTCTATGTATTAATAGGTGACAGCCATGGTCACAGAAAGGTTTCAAAAATGCTACCATAGAATATATTGTTTTGATTTACACAGATCCTGAGAAAAACGGCATCAATAAATTAGCTGCCATATATTTACATGAGTACTGAATTGTTTGACTTGATTTATAAATTTTTTTGACATTTTACAGAATATATTCCAAATTGATTCTATTTTGAGAATAGCTGATGTTAATCCACTCTTGTGACAATAATAGAAATGAACCTAGACTAATGAGGCCATGTCTAGGTTTTGACAATAAAATTACATTATCATAGAGGAATGTGTCTGACTTCCTATTTTCTGTGGCAAGGAAGTATTATTCTTCATGAACGAATTTTATTTCAGTATTTCAGGACCTTGAATACTGCATATAATCACACCTATGCTTTCACCATTACTGACTTTTTGAAAGCCTTGTTACATGTCTAGCATTACCCTCTTTCCTTTTATGGATTTTAGGATGATAGTGTGGCTTGTTCAGTCTCTGGATATTTTACAATTTCCTGTTCAGTAAATTCTTCTTCCTCATGCCTCCAATTTAAGTTTAGAGTAGCACTATCCCTTATTGATTCTAGATTTATTTGATAATTAGAAATTATTACATGATTTAGATTAAGTGTTTATACACAGATTAAATTTGAACTATGATGGAACTCATTGGAATTGATGGACAGAGATGAGGAAAATGTAAACAGATTTTTGAATTTTAACCCATTTATTTTGGAAAATAGCAAAGAGGAAGGATGACTTTTGAAGAATACAGTTGACTTACATCTAATTACAGAAAGTATCTTTCAAGGGTACAAAATTATATTGGCCGAGTGCTTAGTTATTTCTAGAAACTTAGCACTTAGCCAATAACAAATCTTCAGCCTAGTAATCAAACTATCAATCTCGAAGTCAACACAAAACAAGTTCAAGGTGCATCTAAAGAATAGACCTTAAAATATTCAGAAGGAAAGAAAATACCTATATCCTGATTATCTCAGGGATATACAGGCATCTTCAGGGGTAATGCTTTATTAGAGAGATAAGAAGCTCTATATATAGTTTATTAAAAATTAACAGTAGTGTGATTGGAATGTATCTCTTAAGGCAATAAGCTTTTTGAGATGGAGTATCGCTCTGTCGCCCAGGCTGGAGTGCAATGGTGCGATCTCAGCTCACTGCAACCTCCAACCTCTGGATTCAAGGGATTCTCCTACCTCAGCGTCTCAAGTACCTGGGACTACAGGTGCATGCCACCATACCAGCCTATTTGTTTGTATTTTTTTCTAGTAGCGACGGGGTTTCACCGTGTTAGCCACGATGGTCTCAATCTCTGACCTCGTGATCCACCTACCTTGGCCTCCCAAAATGATAGGATTACAGGCGTTAGCCACCGCACCCAGCCAGGTAATAAGGCAGGTAATCATGAGATCAGGAGATTAAGACCATCCTGACTAACACAGTGAAACCCCTTCTCTACTAAAAACACAAAAAAATTAGCCGAGTGTGGTGTCGGGCTCCTGTAGTCCCTACTGGGGAAACTGAGGCAGGAGAATGACGTGAACCCGGGAGGCGGAGCTTGCAGTGAGCTGACATCGCACCACTGAACTCTAACCTGGGCCACAGGGTAAGACTCCGTCTCAAAAAAAGAAAAAAAGAAAAAAACGTAATCCAGCATGTAAACAGTACCAAAGACAAAAACCAAGATTATCTCAAAAGATGCAGAAAAGGCCCTTGACAAAATTCAGCAGTCCCTCATGCTAAAAACTCTCAATAAATTCAGTATTGATGGAACGTATCTCAAAATAATAAGAGCTATTTATGACAAACCCACAGCCAGTATCATACTGAATGAGCAAAAACTGGAAGCATTCCCTTTGAAAACTGGCACAAGACAGGGATGCCTTCTCTCACTACTCCTATTCAACATAGTGTTGGAAGTTCTGGCTAGGGCAATCAGGCAAGAGAAAGAAATGAAGGATATTCAGTTAGGAAAAGAAGTCAAATTGTCCCTGTTTGCAGATGACATGATTGTATATTTAGAAAACTCCATCATCTCAGCCCCAAATCTCCTTAAGCTGATAAGCAACTTCAGCAAAGTCTCAGGATACAAAATTAATGCGCAAAAATCACAAGCATTCTTATACCCCAGTAACAGACAAACAGAGAGCCAAATCAGGAATGAATTTCCATTCACAATTGCTTCAAAGAGAATAAAATACCTAGGAATCCAACTTACAAGGGATGTAAAGGACCTCTTCAAGGAGAACTACAAACCACTGCTCAGTGAAATCAAAGAGGACACAAACAAATGGAAGAACATACCATGCTCATGGATAGGAAGAATCAATTTCATGAAAATGGCCATGCTGCCCAAGGTCATTATAGATTCAATGCCATCCCCATCAAGCTACCAAAGAGTTTCTTCACAGAATTGGAAAAAACTGCTGTAAAGTTCATATGGAACCAAAAAAGAGCCCGCATTGCCAAGACAATCCTAAGTCAAAAGAACAAAGCTGGAGGCATCACGCTACCTGACTTCAAATTGTATTACAAGGCTACAGTAACCAAAACAGCATGGTACTGGTACCAAAACAGAGATATAGACAAATGGAATAGAACAGAGTCCTCAGAAATAATGCCACACATCTACAGCCATCTGATCTTTGACAAACCTGAGAAAAACAAGAAATGGGGAAAGGATACCCTATTTAATAAATGGTGCTGGGAAAATTGGCTAGCCATAAGTAGAAAGCTGAAACTGGATCCTTTCCTTACTCCTTATACGAAAATTAATTCAAGATGGATTAGAGACTTAAATGTTAGACCTAATACCATAAAAACCCTAGAAGAAAACCTAGATAATACCATTCAGGACATAGGCATGGGTAAGGACTTCATGTCTAAAACACCAAAAGCAACGGCAACAAAAGCCAAAATTGACAAATGGGATCTAATTAAACTAAAGAGCTTCTGCACAGCAAAAGAAACTACCATCAGAGTGAACAGGCAACCTACAGAATGTGAGAAAATTTTTGCAATCTACTCATCTGACAAAGGGCTAATATCCAGAACCTACAAAGAACTCAAACAAATTTACAAGAAAAATACAAACAACCCCATCAAAAAGTAGGCAAAGGATCTGAACAGACATTTCTCAGAAGAAGACCTTTATGCAGACAACAGACACATGAAAAAATGCTTGTCATCTGTGGCCATCAGAGAAATGCAAATCAAAACCACAATGAGATACCATCTCACACCAGTTAGAATGGCAATCATTAAAAAGTCAGGAAACAACAGGTGCTGGAGAGGATGTGGAGAAATAGGAACACTTTTACACTGTTGGTGGGATTGTAAACTAGTTCACCCATTATGGAAAACAGTTTGGCAATTCCTAAAGGATCTAGAACTAGAAGTACCATAGGACCTAGCCATCCCACTACTGGGTATATACCCAAAGGATTATAAATCATGCTGCTATAAAGACACATGCACATGCATGTTTATTGCAGCACTATTCACAATCACAAAGACTTGGAATCAACCCAGATGTCCATCAATGACAGACTGGATGAAGAAAATGTGGCACATATACACCATGGAATACTATGCAGCCATAAAAAAGGATGAGTTTGTGTCCTTTGTAGGGACATGGATGCATCTGGAAACCATCATTCTTAGCAAACTATCACAACAACAGAAAACCAAACACCGCATGTTCTCACTCACAGGTGGGAACTGAACAATGAGATCACTTGGACTTGGGAAGGGGAACATCACACACCGGGGCCTATTATGGGGAGGGGGGAGCGGGAAGGGATTGCATTGGGAGTTATACCTTATGTAAATGACGAGTTGATAGGTGCTGACGAGTTAATGGGTGCAGCACATCAACATGGCACAAGTATACATATGTAACAAACCTGCATGTTATGCACATGTACCCCAGAACTTAAAGTATAATAATAAAAAAAAAGAAAAAAGATAAGTGTGTATTTGTAATTGGTTCTGATTCTATCAAAACTTAGACAATCTAGAGATTGAAAGTTTCTCCGAATCATATTCAATGTGTCTTTAAGTACAGACCTATGCACACTCCACCACCCAGACATTTAAGATTAAATGCAAGTAAGCACAATATTAAAAAGAAAACCCTATCAGAACTTGAAAGATGGATTAGCACCAATTGCAAACTTCTTATTTCAAAGAATATATGCAGATTTAATTTGGACTAAACCAAAAGAGGACGCTTCCTGTTTACAGATATTTCTGCTTTTCCCCCAGAGCACTATGGATTTAAGTACAATGAACATAGAGAATTGTGGAAAATCCCATCACCAACCACCAATTTGGAGGGCTGAAGGTTGTAGGTGTGACTGGGTTGCCAGCTGCATGCTTTATGGGATATTCTGAAAGATCAAAGCGGGCTAGAGATGGAAAACTTGAAGAAAACAGCTGAGATTATGTTTAGAGCTCTTTGTGGCATTGTTGTTCCAGCTTACAGTTGCCAGATAGTCTCCACTAGGCATTCAGACTTTTTTTGTTTTCATTTATTCAGTCAAAAAATAGGGATTGAACACTTAAAATGGCCAGGCACTGTGCTTAGCTCCATGGATACAACAATGAACATGATCAGGCTGTCATTCTCAACGAGTCTAAGTTCAGTACTTGTAGACAACTCAAACATAACAAAGACACCGTACTAATGTCACAATATAAGTAGAAGTGGCAGGGATTAAGGCTTTCAATAGAATGTTCAGCAAAGGTTTTCTTTAAACTGGAATTCTGGGCTGACATCTGACTAAAGAAAAGAAGGATATTTACCCCACTCCGGGATGAAAGAAAAATTTGTGCAAAATTCTTAATATGATCATACTTGGCAAATTCGAAAGTCACTAAGATCAACATAGCGGATTTGTTAAAACAAACTAACTAACTAACTGTGCGCAGTGGCTCAAGCTTGTAATACCAGCACTGTGGGAGGCTGAGGTGGATGGATTGCTTGAGGCCAGGAGTTTCAGAGCAACCTGGGCGAAAAGTTGAAACCTCGTCTCTAATAAACATGCAAAAATTAGCCTGGTGTGCTGACGCGGGCCTGTAATCCCACCTACTCCGGAAGCTGAGGCTGAAGAATCACTTGAACCAGGAGACAAAGGTTGCAGAGAGCCGAGATCACACCACTGCACTCCAGCCAGCTCAAGAGGAGGGACATGCTGTCTATGAATGAATGAATGAATGAGTGAGTGAATGAATGAATGAATGAATGGAGGGGGGAGTTGAGCAGATTAAGTAAGCAGGGCCATATCCTATAGACCTGAAAGTGGATACCTGTGGACAGTCATTTAAAGGTTATACGCTGGGATCTGGAAAACAATTTCCTGACACACATTTACTCTAAATTACTGGGTACTGAGTAGAAACGTGATCTGGAGGGATGACGACTGGGAGCAAGAGTTAATTGTGAGAACAGAAAGGAATCTGGAGGCAGCCAGTACCTGAAAACTAACCAAATGGCAACAAGTGTCTACATACAGGGAAATACACTTGACTTGACCAAAAAGCCAGAAAGACTTGAAGTTTTAATAACTTAACATATAAACATGGTTGCAGTTGGAAGGAAGTAAATAAATTCACTTTGCCATGAGGAACAGGGACTTTTCAAACTGCACAACAATAGAAAGCATGCAAGTAGAGTTTCCAAGCTGCAAATAACCATGACCATAGCTCAGCCTACTCAGTTAGATTAAGAGGACTGATAATGCACTGAAATACAAACTAGTATCTGTGAGACTTTCAGTATTTAAGGAAAGAAATGAATGGCACCCATGAACAAGAGGAGGAAGGAGCTGTAAGGAAAGTATGTCACTTAACTTAGGATAGTAGCTCTCAGAAGAATTATGAGCTTACAAAATTGATGAATTAAAAAAAATACATGAGTCTATACAAAAACTCCATAGAGGGAAAAACATAGAGACTATATAGTTAGTTAAAAAGACCTTTAGAAAAAATGGTGGGGGAAAAAAACACTGAGGACAGATTTATCCCAAGAAAGATTAAATTGCAAATGGTTACTTTAAACTAACCAACAATGAAGTTAAAGGAAAAATGGCCTTTGTGAAAAATAAAGAATTCAGTCAGAAAATAGAAACTAAACTTAAATTAAAACTTAACATGTGTGACCGTCTCAATAAATACTAAAGGCATTCAATAAAATTTAACATCTAATCACGATACAAAGATTTAGCAAACTAGGAGCAGACGGGACCTGATGTGCAAACAGCAGAATAAACGGACACATAGTAAGCAAACGAGAAATGTTAAGCTTTTTACGACTTCCATTCATCATAGTAATGAGCTTTCTAGTTAGTGCAGTAAGATAAAATAAATTAATGGAAGTTTTGTAGATTTGCTTAGAAGAACAAAATTCATAGATTACCCTCATAGAAAACCAAAAAGAAAATATAAAAACATTATAGGAATGATTAAAATAATTTAATTAGTTTGGTGAAAATCAATATCTGAAAACAGATTGCATTTCTACATATACCAAAGTTTTAGAAAATATAATTTATAAATACACAAGATACCTATAAATGAGTAGAAAAATACAACATGTGTATGAAGTTTATAAAACCTTATTGAAATATATTTAAAATACTTAAATTGATATCTTGAATAAGGAGATTTATACTGTTAAGATGTTTATTCTACCCTATTTACTTGTACATAATATTAATACACATATGATTTACACATATATTTAATACAATTTAATAAGTACATATATATTTAATACAATTCCAGTCAAAATCCCTAAGGGAAGCGCATCAGACTAACAGCAGATCTCTCTGCAGAAACCCTACAAGCCAGAAGAGAGTGTGGGCCAATATTCAACATTCTTAAAGAAAAGAATTTTCAACCCAGAATTTCACATCCAGTCAAACTAAGCTTCATAAGCGAAGGTCAAATAAAATCCTTTACAGACAAGCAAATGCTGAGAGATTTTGTCACCACCAGGCCTGACTTACAGGAGTCCCTGGAGGAAGCACTAAATTTGGAAAGGAAAAACCGGTACCATCCACTGCAAAAACATACCAAATTGTAAAGACCATCAACACTATGAAGAAACTGCATCAACTAACGGGCAAAACAACCAGCTAGCATCATAATCACAGGACCAAATTCACACATAACAAAATAACCTTGAATGTAAACAGGCTAAATGCCCCAATTAAAAGACACAGACTGGCAAATTATATGAAGAGTCAAGACCCATTGGAATGCTGTATTCAGGAGACCCATCTCATGTGCAAAGACACACATAGGCTCAACATCCCTATGGGTTTCTATATCTTTTGGAGAAGAAAAAAAAAAACAAAACAAAACTAGTAGAGTGAATTGTCTTCCTATATAATAAAATATAGTACAAAGTGTACAGTAATCGAGAATATATAGGACTTGGCATGAGGGCTCATGCCTGTAATCCCAGCACTTTGAGAGGCTGAGGTGGGCAGATCACCCAAGGTCAGGAGTTCAAGACTGGTCTGGCCAACATGATGAAACCCTGTCTCTACTAAAAATACAAAAATTATCCAGGCATGATGGCGCATGCCTGTAATCCCAGCTACTCAGGAAGCTGAGGCAGGAGAATCACTTGAACCCGGGATGCAGAGGTTACAGTAAGCCGAGATCATGCCATTGCACACCAGCCTGGGAGTTGCAGTGAGACTGTCTCAAAAAAATAAACAAACAAAATAAAATATGAATAGGGACTATATAGTATTAGCACAGGAGTAGAAACATAGAACGGAACAACAGATGGACATGATTTACTAAATGAGGTGGACAAATTGTTTATTTTAATGGGAAGAAACACAAAATACAAAATTTGATCCCACCAAACAACAAAAAATCAATTTCAGCTGAATTAAGTTATTAATTTAAAAAGGTAAAGTTTTAAAGTTTAGAGAATACATATGATACTCTTTCTCTGACTTCACAAAAAGAAAAGGAAACATTTAAATTTTCTGAAGAACATATAAGAGGCTCTCTCTATAACTTCATAATAAAAGAAACCCTAAATCTTTAGCATAAAGTTTAAAAATCAGTAAATTATGCTACAAATGAGAATGTCTGTTTCCCCCCAAAAAACCTTATAAAGCATATTGAAAAACAAGCCACAATTGGTAGGACATATTTGTAACATACAAAAATGACAAATGACTATTTCCCAGATAATATAAAGATCAGATACAAATGTATAGGACAACTCAATAGAAAAATTGGCTATGCATGAAAAACACAAATTGAAGCCACAATAAAGCCTGTTAAATACTAGATGGGCAAAAATTTCGAAACTTAACAATAAGGAGTGTTGATAAAAATAAAGAGTAATAGTATCTTATATACCTAGAAATTTCACTTCTTGTTCTTGTACTTAACCACCAGGAAATATGCAGAAGAATGTTTATAAAGTAATTGTTCATAACTGCTAAAAACTGAAACAATTCTATTTTCTGTTCACAATGGTAAAGAAAAGTAGTATGTTACCGCAATATTATAGAGTAATTCAACTGAGTGATCTAGAGATAAACATATCAGCATGGTTGAATCTTAGGAATGTTGTTAATTGAAAATAAGGAAGTCATAAATGAACAATACAGTGACATACACCTGTTTTTTATAAGGTATAAACACAAATAAAATGAACAACTATGCTGTTTCAGTTGGGGATCAAAACAAAAAATATAAAGGAAAGCAAATGGAAATTCAAAATAGGGAATGCTTTGTTGAGGAGTGTGAGGCAGAGGACTGGGGCTGAAGAGACTAAACCAGTGCTACTGACGTTCTATTTATTAAGACGTTAGACTCATTATTATTATGCTTTAAAAGTTAAGCATATGTTACGTATGCTTATACAAATATATTCTTTATCAGCTATTACAAGTTCTATAGTCCCTCACATATCAATCTGCCACTTGGTTTTTCAATATCTTAGCTTTATACATCAGTGCATGTAAATCTTTCATTTTCATTAAATATCAGCAATTACGTGAATTTCATTAAGTGTTGATTTATCCACTTTTAATTTTTAATACTATGTAGTTAGATTAGACATATGCGCTTTTCCTCACCTCTCAATACCCCAAATAAATCTTTAACTGCGTGGTCTTTAGAAGGAAAAATTGCCCCTCCCGCCCCCACCGCAATCTTCATCATTATCTTCTTACCTAGTACTGATTGGTATTGTATTTCAGAAAAAGTTGAGTATATCAGTATATACACCATGTATTACATGTGAAAGTCTTCTTGAAGAAAATTCACAACTACACTAAAATGAGAAGTAAATACTTTGCTGCAGAGAATCAAAAACAGAGTAGTGCATATAAACAGCATGATTATTCATTTCAAAAATGGCTGAATTGAAAATAAAATTGTAAAAATATCTCCAAGCAAGAATTATGATAAATACTAAGGCTACATTTTGTGTTGTTCAGTCATTATCCAATTATCCAACCAACTAGATAAATAAAATGTTAAATTAATTGTCTAAGAAAAAATTTACTTAAAGTATGTTGATATTCAATAAGGTATGTTTTCTTTTGGACCTTTGTAAAGAATTATAACAGAACTTTTTTAAAAATAGGAGTTGTTCCCTTTTTTACTAGAAAATCAAAATATGTTTGTTGTAATATATCCTAAAGATAGCTTGCTCATATCTTGCATATATATACACTTTTGAATATATTAAAGACTTAGGAATATTAAAAATATAAAAATACCACAGAAACTTTTTAGAGGTAACCACATAATTTAAAGATTAAAAACAACGTAATTTCAGAATTTCAAATAGCAAGAAATATAGTAGAGTCAAAAATTAAGGAAAATAATGTGGTGTCCTAAAAATCATTTGGCTGACAATATATGTATATCAAGTATATGTATACATCTAATGTATTAATTTGCTAACCTGACACCTCCACTAGGATGTTTATTATGAACAGAAATATCATTAAAATTAGAACACTTTCTGAAATCTATTTTTGTTTATTTGTAGAATAGTTGGTTGGTTGGTTTTAGGTATCTTTCAAAGAGTACCTAGAGGTTTTACTATCTTTTCCCTTCTAGAGATTTAAAAAAAAAAAAAAAATTGATTACTTTAAAACAATGAAGTGATGTAGCATTAATCACTCCAGGATTTTTCAACAAATTCTTTTTATTTTCCATTTTTATTTTATTCTATGAAATGATTATATGTTACTCGCACTGATTTTTTGGCCCCAAATTCTTATGGTGTTTTGTTTTATTTTAATTGTCCCCTATAAAGTTAATCTATTCCATCTTAGATGGACAAAATATAGTGTGGTTTCCTTGGCCCAGCTCTGTGATAAGCTGGTATCTGCTTCAAAGAGAAACTACTCCTGACCAAGACATCATTGCCCTGTCATAGCCTAGTAGGTAGAAAATGATGGGTCAATTAGAACCTTTTGCTCTCTTTGAAAGCACTGAGAAAAATTACCAATTTGCTAATAGAAAAATCACACAAGAGGAGCATACTTTTTTTTCAGCCGGGGAAGATATATTAATATTGTAGAATGCTCTCATTTTCTTTTTTTGTTATTCAGATATAAATTATCTTTTGCAGTGTTGTCAATGGCTGCAGTATCCCCTGCTAGGGCAATGAATAGCATTTATCAATTCTGTCTTCCCAAGAGAAAGAAGAGCTAACCATGGCAAATCTCCAAATACAACCTCCTCAGGTGGGACTGTCTAAGCTTCTCCTGTAACACTGCCCCCTGCCATATTCATCTCATTTTTGTAAATAGCACCATTATGTATTCAATTACACAGGTCAGAATCCCCAAACAATTCTTAATTCCTTGCATCCTAGTCACCAAAATTCTACCTATCAGCAAGTGCTATGTATTGTAACATTAATATATACTTCCAACATACTCATTTTCTTCACTTCCATTTTCTTCCTAACATCATCAGTACTTGGGGCACTGCAATAGCCTCCCAACTGTCCCTTCTATCACACACATCTCCTCAAATGTATTTTCCACATAGTAATCAGGATAGTCTTTATATTGTTCTTTCATTATTATGTAAATCATACATGTAAATCATTTTAATTATTCAAAAGACTACACATTAGAAGTGATTCTCTCTCCCACCTCAGAACTGTATCTCTATTCCTCAAAATTGTTTCTTGTATACCCTTCCTAAGGTTATCTATTCATGTATATACTTATTTATATGCATATATTCCTCTTGTTTTCCTAAATCAGAAGATGCTATAAACAGTGTGTTTTTTTTTTTTTTTTTTTTTTTTTGAGACGGAGTCTCGCTCTGTCACCCAGGCTAGAGTGCAGTGGCCTGATCTCAGCTCACTACAAGCTCTGCCTCCTGGGTTTATCCCATTCTCCTGCTTCAGCCTCCCGAGTAGCTGAGACCACAGGCGCCCACCACCACGCCCGGCTAGTTTTTTGTATTTTTTAGTAGACACGGGGTTTCACCGGGTTAGCCAGGATGGCCTCGATCTCCTGACCTCGTGATCCTCCTGTCTCGGCCTCCCAAAGTGCTGGGATTACAGGCTTGAGCCACTGCGCCCAGCCCCAGTGTGTTCTTTGATGTTCTTTTTTAAATAATAATTACCGGAGACTTTTCATATCAGTACACATAAATCTACTTCCCTCTTTTTAACAGCTACATAGTATTTAATTTTATGGATGTTACATAATTTGTTTACATTCCTATGATGGTGGATTTGTTGGTTGTGATTGTGTGCTAGGAAAAAAAATGCTGTGATTAAAATATCACCAACTATATATTTGAATATATGTGCAAGTGTATCTGCAGGATAAACTTTCAAAAGTGGAAACATATATGCATTTAAACACAAAATCAACATTGGCAATTATCCAAATTTCGAAGAACGGGTGTCAGTTCAATTCCTATCGCCATCTATAATATAAGAGAGCAAGAGTTTCTAAAACCTCACCATGATCATTTTTAAAAAATTTTGCCAGATATGTAAAACATGAAAATATTTAAATTTTGAGTAAGGATGAGCAATTAATTCTTTGTTTGTAAGATATCCATATTCCTTTTCTGTTTCTGACCTTTGGTTATTTTTGCATTGGCTTTTTGGTTAGTTTATATTGATTCCCTCTGTCATAAATGTTAAAAACAGAAATTCAAGTTTTTCTTTAGTCAAATTTATTAGTTTTTAACTTTAGCTTCTGATATTGTGACCAGTTTCAAGTTTTTTTCTATTTCAAGATTTTTTTTTTTTTCTTTTTTTATTTTTTATTATACTTTAAGTTCTAGGGTACATGTGCATAACGTTTATATCATGTATAACTCCCCAATGCAATCCCTCCCTCCTCCCCGATTTTTAATGTCTATTTAGTTTTTCTGTGCCAGTATGGTTTTATTGTATTTCTTATATTAAGGTCTTTAATGCTAATGGAATTCATTTTGCTGTTAGGGTGCATTTAGTGGGGATGCTAGCAGGAAGAGCGGAGCTTCATTACAGAGAGCTATCACAGATAATGGAAAAGAAATTGCCCACGACAGACAGAACACATGGCTAGGAATAGAGGTGAAGTATGGGTGGGAGAGTTAGTAATAAGGGAGAGAGATAACAGAGCAAATGTAAGAGGCACAGAGCCCATGTCAGGAGTTGGTGTTTGAGGAAGAAGTCTTTAACTACTTTTCTTTATGACACTGGCTCCACTGAATAGCAGTCCCATTAGAATAATAGAGCCTCTCAGATCTCATTGAGTGATTGGTTGTGGTGTTAATTTCATGCAACATTTCCCCTCCAAAAAAGGCAGGATAAAAAAATTTCATGGAAGCATACAAAAAGTTTACTTAAGTATCTTCAGATTCTTCAAAAATTAAAAGTCCTACATACATAAAACAACATTTTCTCAGTAACTCCCAAGAGCATATTCTAAATCATTTTGAAAATTGAATATTTAAAGCATGCACACTGTGACTGTTTTCATATTTTCCTGCTTTTTTTTAATAGAATGCATAGCCCATAAACAAGTGCTTTCTTCAAAACATCAGGTATTTTTATGATCGCTTTAGTGGTCACTATTTCCAGTGGCTTTATGTTTCTAGCCCTTTTAACTTCTTTTGCTACTGTCAGCCTATTGCACTGTGTTTAATTTGGTGAAGTCTTACCAAACACCCCAGTGCCTAGTTAAGAACTTAGGGTTAGCCCATGTCCTCTAGAGAGTAATGTTGGTGACTCCTCAGACACATGTGGCTGTACAGAGGCTTGCTTCACCAAGCCTTCATTAGAGCTGTGTTCTGGATGAGTGAGGTTGCCATAAATCTAACCTCCATGTAAGTGAAGTGTCACTGTGACATTGCCTCAAATTTTCTCCTTAACTGACTTGTGTTTTTTGTTGTTGTTAAACCAAAATTGGTATACAAGGTCTTAAATCAACATCAGTTCAATAACACTCATTTTAAAAGTGGTTTGTAATAATGGAACTGTAAACTCACTGAACTGAAGAGTTTCACCCTGAGGAATATAATTTTTGCTACACTTTTGCTGACTGGTAAAACATTACTCACTTGTTTTTTTTTTTAGTTTTGGGGATTTTTTTTAAGCTAAGCACTCTATTGTTTTGCTTTCCAACAGGAATATTTCACTAACCTCTCACTCAAACTTTAATCATTATTGTTTAGGTATTACCCATATATTAATACCAAACTAAAATGTAATCATCTTAATTAAAACTCCCAATCACTAGTAAATTAATGGAGTATTTAGTGTCTGGGTATTAAGCACTTATAATTTTGTGAAGTAAAATTAGAAACTGAAATACATAATGCAAGCTGATTGTCTTAGAGTTTTATTAACTCTTTGTAATAGCAATTCCCTCTTGATTCTCTTCTTAATATATAAATACTTTAAAATTAGAAATAATTTCAGTTCCTGTGAAAATGTAAAATTTCAGGTCAATTTTTATTTGAAAAAACTTCTATGAGTACCTGAATCTAAAAAGTATTGCCACTCTTAACTGTTTGAATGATTAAAACAACTAACACAGAATATGGAGGCAAAAAACCTAGAGCAAAGGTATGGTCATAATTTTATAATTCACTGTGCTAACTCCAGGAAGTCCTAATCAAGGCAATGCTCTCAATAAGAAGACTTATTTTTTGGAAAATACATACGATGATCCAGACATTGTAGTAAGCACCTCATACAAAAATCTCATTCTCAGGATAGCATTTTCACATCTGGAATCGGTTGTCAATTAACTTGCCAAAAGTCACATTGGTAATGAAAAGTACTCAGATGTGACTAAGGTCAACATACTTGTCCTTTCTATTTTGAGTTTCTGAGATATATTATTTGGTAAATTTCACTTTTCTATTCTCAATGTCTGATCACTACCTGTTCAAAATTAGTTTGTTAAAAGATGATGAGACCACAGCATATTCTAGCAATTCTTCTCTAGACATTAGACATCATGAAAATTTCCAGTTCAGGACCAGGAGGAGTTCAAGAAACTTCATTCAAAGTCAAGATAATTTAGCATCAGGTTAAGACATTTCATACAGCTATCACCAATCAGGGCTTATTGTGATCAATTCCTACAGATCCAATGTTGGACCAGCCTACACTTAGCAGTTATGTCAACATATTATTAGTCTTTTCTTTCAAGTTTTCAATTTATTGTCAAAAACTGTAACTTTTACAGCAAACTAGCAATACAACGGAAAGAAATAATTCTACAAAATGCATATTGGCATTTTTTGTGACTTCAAATTGCATACTGTTATCAATCTTTGACATAAACCATTTACGTTTTCTGAGGCAATAAAAAATAAGAAAAAGTAACATTAGTAATCTGTGCCTTCAATTTGGGGGGTAAAATAACTCTCAGAATGACAAAACAGAATGACAGAAATAGTCAAATAATTTTGTTTTACTCTAATAAAATGTTAGAAAACATTTTATGGCTTTTCCACTGACAGATTGGGTATAAAATACCCTCAATTCATAACCTCTTCCTATATCTATGCCACTGACAATGTGACTTGGCCACTCTTTCTTTTTTTTTTTTTTTTTTTTTGAGACAGAGTCTCACTCTTCACCCAGGCTGTAATGCAGTGGCACAATCTTGGCTCATTGCAACTTCAGTTTCCTGGGTTCAAGAGATTCTCCTGCCTCAGCCTCTTGAGTAGATGAGATTACAGGAATCTGCCCTGGCAAATTTTTGTATTTTTAGTAGAGATGGAGTTTCACTATGTTGGCCAGGCTGGTCTCAAACTCCTAAGCTCAAGTGATATACCTGCCTCAGCTTCCCAAAGTGCTGGGATTACAGGCATGAGCCACCACACCCAGCCAGTCACTCTTTTCATTAAGCAGCACACCAATATAACACATGTATATATATGTAACAAACCTGCACATTGTGCACATGTACCCTAGAACTTAAAGTATAATAATAATAATAAAAGAAGTGAAGTCTATTATCTCACACCTTGACTGTGGGTGGACTTTGTGTCTTACTTTTGCCATTATTATGCAGCAGAAAGGGCATGGTGCCACTTCCAAGCTCAAATCTCAAGAGGTATTACACACTTCTACTGCTCTCCTGAATCCCCTGTGAACATTCTGTAAACAATCACTGGCTAGTCTGCAGGACAGAGAGAACTTGTGGAACAGAAATCAGTAGTCCTAACTGAGACCAAATTGGATCATTTGGATCCCAACAGAAGCAGCAGTTGTCAGAAGAAACCTGATTAAGCCTAGATGAACAAAGAAGAACTGCCCACCTAAGCCTAGTCCAGATTACCAACCTGCAGAATTGTGAGTTAAGTAAAAGTGTGGTGTTTTGGAGTGATTTGACATGGCATTAGCTAACTAATAAATCACTATTAGCTAGTTCAGGGTCCTAAGGTTCTATTTGAACCTGAAAACTAGGCAGTCTTCCCATTACCACACAGGCATTCATTGATTTGTTGTTGTTTTTCTTTTAGCTCACTAGAATATTGATTATTCCATCTAAAATATCTGTATCAACAGAGAAGATTAAAGTTTAGTTATGCAACATATAAATATGTGGGTGTGGAATATAAGGATAAAATCTGCCTTGGTAAATATAGTCCTACAAATTAAAGCATTTGCTAATGGCAAAGACAGAAAGATTATTGCATAACTTTGCATATTTGAAGTAGCAGGCTTTATCTTGTTCTTTTATTGAGAGAAGATGTTGTTTTGTTTTTCATGAAGCCGCAAAAACAGAACAGTTTTTAGATCCTAATTTTGGGGTCAATAACTTTAGGTATCCCACTACCTCCTGGATCTACATTTAATAAGGGTCTGTTTTGCAGACCTATACGTCCATGTGTGTTTCAGTCAATCATCAGAGTCAGGAGAAATCACCATCTCCTGGTTGGTAAGGAAGTACTTATTATAGCCATGACTTCCTTTATTGGGAAATTAATATTGATAAGTTAAAAACAACAGAAATAATATGGCTTTCATGAAACAATACTAATGCACAAGAGAAAACACACAGCATCTTCAAAGGGAAAGAGCACCTCTAAAATGTAGTTTGCTATAGATCCACAGGAAAATGCCATATTAAATCAAATTCAAAAAGTTATTAAATAGGACAATACTGTCATAAGGAAGGAATAGTCTGGCTTAAAAGAATAAGAAGATGAGATATAAAATCAACAAGCTTAGATGAAAAGGGATCTAGGTAAGATAAGAAAGGATTTCAATAAAACTAATATTGCAGAAGTTTGAGTAAAATACACATTGGATTTACTGAAGAAAGCTAGTGACTTGAGAAAATCAAATCAGAAGAGGAAAACTTCCAGAATTGTCCCCAGAATGAAGAGGAAAAAGAAAAAAAGAGATGACAGTGAGGAGATTATAACAGTTAACATTTATTGAGCAATTATCCTGTGCCAGATTCTTTTTTAATAATACAGATTACTATTTTATCCTTGTAACAATCTCATGTCGTTTGCACTATCATTTACTATCATCACCTTACACACAGAAAACTGAGGCAAGGAGAGGTTATGAAAACTTCCCTAGCCTGCAGAATTATAAATAATCGAGCTAGAATTTAAACCAAATAGTCTGACTCCAAAAATCATGCTTTTAGCACCAGTGTAATAATGTTGCTCCCTTTTTCCTGAAGAATAAAGATGTTAGAAAGAAAACTTTCTGGTGTTGAAATGAAGGCTTGCGTCAACATAATAAAAGAATTCACCAGATTCTTGCAAAGTTAATGAAAAGAGAGACATACTGGGTAAGTCTTTGAAAAATTGTTGATATTGAAAAATAAGCTTTAGATGACTATAAGAACTCAGGCAGGAAACAAAATAAAACGAAACAAAAAGAGTTTACCTTTAAGATAACAAAAATAGTACATGTCTTAAGATGTTTCTCTCCAACATTAAACAGCTAAAGAAAAGCCAGCAAAGCAAAAGGAAAGCTCACCAGGGGGTTGAGTGGGAGGGAATGTTTAAAAAATATCAAATTTTCACTTAGGTATTGATGATATAGAAACAGAGTCTTAAAAAGCATACTATTAATATAACATAGGGAGTGTGTGCCATCAACTAAGAATGAAGAACTTGTGATTTTTAAAGGAGTAGTGCTAATAATGAGCCATTTTAACATAAAACATAGTACAGAATTATAAAAATACAAATTATGCAATTTATATTTTTTGCAAATTACAAAAAATAATATGAAATTGAATATATATAAAAATATTGAATAATATTTAGGATTCTAAAATTCAGATCATGTTTACCAAAACTAGCAAATGAAATTAACCTCCTCTATGTTTGTGTTGGGATACGGTGGTAGAAAGCACTAAAATTGCTTATATTATAAAGGAAGAAGTGTTATATGACAAAATCACTTCTGAAGTAAATGCACATGTCATGGGTACATTGTTAGGAAACTTAGATCCCAATTATTTACAATTTCATCTCATCTAAATGGGACTTATACAAGTAATCAAGAATACAGTGGCCTGGCACAGTGGCTCATGCGTGGAATCCCAGCACTTTTGGAGGCCAAGGCGAGCAAATTGCTTGAGCTCAGAAGTTGAGACAAGCCTAGGCAACATGGCAAAAAACTGTCTCTACAAAATATACAAAAATTAGCCATGCATGTGGTGCGCACCTGTAGTCCCAGCTACTCAGGAGGAAGAGGTGGGAGGAGTCCTTGACCCTGGGAAGTGGAGGTTGCAGTTAGCCAAGATACAACTACACTCCAGAAAAAGAAAAAGAAAGAAAAGAAAAGAATAACCTAATATTAGGTATATATCCCCTTAGTAGGCCCAATAAGTTTAAGCGATAGCAAAATCTCAATATATGCCAAAACAATGTAGTTCATACCATGAAAAATCCTTTGATTAAATGTCCTAGAAAAACAGTAATTGAATAATAATAAATGATTAAGGTCTCATTTTAAGTTAACAGAGAAGAGAACATCATGGTCATTGATTATATATTAAGACATGAAAAAAGTGCTATTGAGACGTAAGGAGAAAAACTGTTTTCATTACTATTTACCATTTATGTGCAAGTTCTGGACAATAAAATAAGACAAAAACATAAGATATTAATGGTAAAATAAATACAAAATAAAGTTTTTATTTACAGCGTCTGTATCTTAAATATATCAACTAAAACTCTAACAGTGTTAATAAAAAATCAACCTAACATTCTCAATCTCACTTTGTGATTGTTTACTTTGCTGTGCAGAAGTTTTATTTTGGCTTGGGGAAAGGACATAGTATGCATGATTTCATCCAATGAACTAAAATGAATTGTGTACCTTTGCATGATATTGTGTATCACTTTATACTGGAGATAAAAAGATACGTAAGTCATAGGCCCTGCCTTAATATTTATAGTTAAGAAAGAGAAACGGATACAAATAGATAATTCTAATAATATATAATATGCACTTTGCGACACAGATGAGGGGATTTTGGTCAGCTTGGATATTGAGGCCAAACTAACTTTTGAAGTGGAAGTATGGATAAATAGATTAAAATGGTAAAAGGGGTGGTGGCTTAAAGAAAGCAAGCGACTGTCAACTACTAAATAGAAAAAGGGAGAAATTCTGTAGATAGTGACATTTGAAAGTCCTCAGAGAATAGACGGATCATGAACCCTAGGCCTGTTTTAAAAATTACATTTTTCAAGCTTTACTGTATAAGTTGGAGGGAAAACTAAAGATGGTGAGAACAGTTAGAAAATGTTTCAGTAGTCCAAACAGAAGATTTAGTTCTAAATGGCAGAGAATAAAGAGTAGAGAAAAAAATGAAAGATGAGCCAAAGATATATCAAAGTTTTTCAGTCTGAATGAATGAGAATCAAGAGTTAGCTTTGAAAGAAATGTATTTTATTGAAAGACATAATAGATTTTGAGGTGTTGACTATATATAAGAAAGGAAATGACCTGCAAGAAACAAATAATTGTACTGAAGTTCTGGAGAGCTGATGAAGGAGAAATAGAATTGGGAATTACCAGTGGAGAGACATGGATTTATTTTTTCTTGTTATCCCTGATGTAACTATTTGCATAGCTCTCATTATCTTGATCTCTCTGCCTCTCATAGGCATATACATCAAAAGAAACATTTATTGTTAAACTCATAAATGGTAGGTTATGTTTGCTAGCTGCTTTTCAGTCCTTCATAGTTGGTAGTGAATAAGGACAAATCTAATTACTACTTTTGCTATTGACGTCCGTGTGTGATCCTCTGTAGATAGGCAGGCCCCTTAATAACTTTGCCACAGGACAGATGAACCTCAACAACGTCTCAGTATGATTCAGTAGGGGCTTTTCTTCTGTTCCTTTGTCCTTTTATCATTGCAGCTTAGCAATAAAAAGAAAATTGGTAGCGTTGAAAGACAATGGTAGCCAAATCCACAGGAGCCGCTTAAATGAAATATCAAGCACTACCTCCTCAGTATAAGTGGTTTCCACACAGCCATCCATTGTGAACCCCGAGTAGGCTGAAGCAAAGTGTCTAATGAATTAGTATGCTTACTCTTAAATCTAAAATCAGTCATATGAAGAAGGTCCTGAAAGCAACCACCGTGAAGCATGAGCAGATGTTCATTTTTCCATTGTTTGCATTTCACTACCATGTAAGATTTAAATCACATACATTCTACATGTATGAAGGACAAATGAGGTATGTAGTGAAAATTTATCAAGCTGAATCTATTTGTAAAAATGTAGTAGGTTTAACATATTGACAGATACTCATTTTAAATTCTAAAGTATGTAAATTTTGTCAAAACTTATGATTGTATTCATGAGTATTATGATTATATTCATGATACTTAGGTAAGTATTTTAGACAATGTCATTTATAGTAAATGATTCTCAGATTTTTATATAGGAATTAAAATAATATTCATTGCTGAATCAGTAGCTCTTATAGTCACACATGGAAATATATAAAATACGAATTTTAATTATTTGGAAGACCAATGAACTTTTTTTTTTTAACTATGTGATCATAGTCTAGATACTTGTAGAGAAGAAAATGAAGTCAGTAAACATAACATTTTTCATAATAAATTTGAATAATGGACAAATAGACTACCAAAGTGGCCTACCTGCTATCTCTGTACATAAGGAAATTATGTATACACACAAATATATATATTGTGTGAATATATTAATACATGTGTGTTTAAACACAAACATACATACACTTACACATATATACTTGCATACATGCACTTGGTTATTTAAGTCATATGATTGATTTTTTATAATACATTAATGATTTTTAAGGTGAAACTTGAATTAAAACAGCAATAACCCCCTCTACTATACAAGTGATAATTATTTAATTCAATTAGAAACAAATCAAAATGCCATGAGCTTTCTTAAAGACACAGATTGACAAAAAGAATATTGTACTTTAATTTTGCAATACTAAATATTGTGCTGCCGGTAGCACATGATATTTACAATAAATTTTATATAACATTTTAGTAGAAATATTGGTTAAAAAAATCCATTAGAAAGAGAAAACTACACCTAGGAAGAAAAGAAAGATGGTGCTCATAGATAAAGTAGATAAGCATCATTTTAGTTGAGGAAGTTTCTAGTGAGGATTTGAGTATCCTAATCATTTCAGAAACCCTTGCCCTGGGTGTTGAAGTTTTTTGCAAGACTAGGTCTCAGTTTTTCTCTTAACTTTCACACCTCTTACTCATAACATAGTTCATGGCTGGCTGTTTTTTTGTGGTCTCAGCTTCTACTGAAATTGCAATTCTCATGGTCACCAGTGATGGCTTAAATGCTAAAAATAAGTGAACATGTTTCAAGCATCACTTCCTTCTCTCTTTCTATAGCAATTAATATTCTTTTATCCTCAAAATATTATGTGCTTAATTTTTCACAAAGTCATCTCCAAGTTTTACACTTATATTACAAAATTTGTTTTCTGTGTGGGTCAAGTCATGTTTAACATCAAATTTCCCTTAAATCTAATAGCCTTCAAAACTTTGTCCTTTCCTGCTTTTCCCTTTGCTTCCTGTATGTAATTTCATACATTTCCAAATCTTTGATTGCTTCTGCAAGGTCATTTCCTCAAAGGCAAGTGTATTGACAGATGTATTAGTCAGGATCCAAACAGGAAACAGATGCACAACATATTACAATAATGGAAGCAGGATTTATTTACTACATGGCAAGAATACGGGAGTGGATGAAGTGTAGTGGAATCCCAGAAATAGTACAGAAACCCCACGCAAGCAACTGACAAGCTACTACTATCCCTGGGCTCAGGGGACAAAGCGAGAGGAAGGATATGTAGGAGTAGTGACTTCTATCAAGGAATGAAGCCATCTTGATGTGACCTCAGAGACAGGGACTGACAAGAATGAATATTACTCTAACCTCAATTTCTTGCCTCCCTCCTAGCTGCTGCTAGGACTTCCCTTTGGGCCAAATAGTCTAAAATCTAGAGCACAGAGCGGCCCCATTGATGTAGGAAGATAGGTCAGCTTTCCCGGCATAGTCCATGCAGGAGCAAGCTAGAAATTGACTCTGGAAGAGCAAATTGAAATAATCTGTCATAGTGGCATTGATTGAAAACAGTATGCACCTTTTTGTTATATTGCTACTTTTTAACTGCATAGATGACACCAAACATGCACACTCAGACTGTTTTTCACACTAACATGTCCTCCTGAGAAATGTTTTAAAATTTTCTTGAGAGTGATATTGTAGCTAGAAAATATGGGGAAGGCATGGGTCTAGTGAGGCAACAGCATGTTGTATGAGAAAGGCCAAATAATTGTTTAATTAAGGCCTCCCTAGAGCAGAACAACAATCTGCCACCAATTTCCCAAATCTGGCTTTCTTGTACCAGATTCCCTAGAAAATAGAATGTGAATTAAAAGCTTAGGTTGATTACAGTCACCAGGAAGGGGAAGCTAGGGTTTAAAGTGCAGAGGACAAATAAGAAGGGGTGTATTACTAAGCAGATCACAACTTCATAACAGTCACAGCTGATGGCTTCACCACATGGGACATCTTAAGATAGCCCTATACCTATCACATCAGAACGGTCTTTTGGGGGAAAAAGAGATGAATTTATGGCCCAGTTCTAGCCCTTGATTCATACTGGGTAAAGCCTGTCCCCTTGAGAATCAACCCCCGTGCACTAAGTTGCCTCAGTGATTAGTCCAGTTAAGTTAGAGGAAGCAAGGGCCCTGCTGGTTCAGGGTATACGTGCAGTCATCTCTCCTGTAGATGATGGCATATGAGGGCCAGGTGTCAGTACAGACCTGATACTTCTTTAGCGATGTGACAGCTAAGAAAACTCTGGTGCTTGTCATGGTCTCTGGACACAGCAAAGAAACTCTTAAGACCAGGAAATAATTTGTAACACTGACAGTGACCCACGACCTTAACTATGGTAGTATAAAATTGTGCAAGCCTTTGTTGTTCTCACAATAAAGCACTGATGTGTAAACTATGATGCCAGTCTATCACTCACAATGAGAACATGTGACTTTCAAACATTTACATTTAAATCTGGACCTGTTATTCTACTTCACATAAAACCCACTGATATCTACAACAATATTTCTCAAGAGTTTCTGATGTGTGCAATTAAAGGCTGAGAAGAGTAAAGAAATACGGTATTTTGTGCCTTACTTTAGCAACAGAGTACATAGACTATTTTATTAAAATGTTGTTTTATTTTAGGCCGTACAAATATTAAATTTTAATTTAAACTATTTAACTGATCTGTTAATTAGCTTTAAGGAATATTGATATTTCCAGAAGCTACCCCATGTGTATCCTATGGGTTTTAGTACTTCCTCACATACAGTTAAAAGTGCTGACATAAAGAATAAGGTCCAAACTTCTCAACATGATATGTAATATGTAATGGACTTTGTGGTAAAGGCTCTAACACATTATTTAACTACTCTGCAACTACTGAATGCCATCACTATTAAAGCGAATATATTGGGCACACAGAATACAATGAGGAGTGAAGAAATAGACAAAATCACTGAATTTACAGTTTAGATTCTAGGAGGAGTATATAAATAAATAAGCTATTGCAGTATAGGGTGATAAGATTTCTAGTGGAAGTACAGGGGCCTAAATATATATGACTTGTCTAAATTGTACTACAGGAGTGTCAGGCAAAGCTTCTTAAACAACTATCTTCTAAATTAAGAATTAAAGTCCAAATAAGCATCCATCAGGGAAAGTAGGACAAAGCAGAGAAGAACACATTGTTTGAAGGCCAAGAGATTAGAGATGAGACTCCTCAGGAGGCAGAACCAGCTTATGAATGGCTTTGAAAGCCATGGTAAGAAGATTAAATTTAGTAGTAAGAGCGATAGGGAATCTCTGAATGTTCTAAGAAGGGGAGTTATGTGAACAGGTTCACATTTTAACATGATCACCCTGACTATAATGATTGACAGGATGATTAAGACTGGAGGCAAGGAAGCCAATTGGATTGTTTTCACAATCACTTAGGCATGAAGTGGTGATAGTCAGCAGTGGACTGAGTCAGACATATACCAATGATTGAAGATATCTTGATGATAGGGTGAATATGTGGAGAGAGAAAGAGGAAAAAGGATTATGCTCAGGTTTCTAATTTGAGTTTGGGCTATATAGGAGAGCATGCATGAAAGAGGATGGGGCATAGAGAGTGCAGATAGTGAGAGCTCAGGGGCCTGTATTACATTTAAAGGGAGTTGCAGAGTTGCACAAAAGAATCCCATCTGAAGCACTAAAGAGAAATTGGGACTTTTCAACACCTGTAAGACAAAATATTCCAAAGCTAGCATTTAAAAATATTCAGATGACAATTCTATCATAATTTATACTGACTTCTAAATTCATCCTCTAAAATGTATTAAATTTTCCAGTTGCCAGTACTGAGAATTTTTTACACTTTTTCACATACTATTTTTTCAGCCTAGAATAACCTTTTCCACCTTTAAATCTCCTCTCCTCTCTGTTCTTCAGGATTTAAATCAGTTGACCTCTCTTTGAAGCCTTCTTAAATTCTTGATACAGACTTAATGTTTTCCTTTTGGCATTTTAGAATTTCTCTTCACTTACTTTGTCTGTGGGTCTCATTAACCTCTTCAAGAGCTTCTTAGCGTGTGACCAGATAATCTTTACGTGCTCACTACCTAGCACATACTAGGCACACAGTGAGTATTTAGGGAAGGAATGGATAAACACACTTAACTATTTCAGCAAAACATAGTCATAATGCTGATTTTATAGTAAAATGAATAAAGAAAATGAAAAAGAAAAGGCATTTTACATCGGGAGAACCACATAGCTGCTTGCTTTTATTTAATAGAAGAGAAGTAACAACTATGAATAATACTCCTTGGCATTCCTGAAGGTACGTTAATACACTCAGTAAAACAAGATTGCTTATATAGACATCAGAAACAATGCTAGTTATTGAATGCTGCTATACCATAATTCTCTGAGGTCCACATATTCTCACCTGAGATAGTTCTAGTAGTTCTCTGAAATATGATGTTCAATGCATAGAGATTATGAAATTGAGTTGCTTCAAAGCTTATTAAACAAATCTACCTGTCTTGAGATAAGCTGAAGGACTGTAAAGACTATTTTAAGGTTTCACATTTGACTGCATAAAAAGCAACGGTAGACTATCTCTATTGTCCTGAGGATACTGCTGGTTAAAGCCAATTACCCAGCTTTTCACAGACAAGTCATTAATAAATATTCATATCAGACAATGCAAAATCCATTGCTTCAGTAGTATAATATTGGGTATAATGAACAAGGTGAGATAAAGAGTGTTGCTTTAATTTATAAAGTGTCCTTTACTCAGAGCCTTTTGATCTACTTACATGTTTCCTTATATTATCTAGTGTATTTGTAGAAAAGGCTAAGCTATACAAATAATTTAATGTTCTTTTTTATTCCAGGATTTGCATAAAAGAAAAATAGTATGCCAACACTTCTAAAAATAATGGAAGATATATCTCTATTTGATTCTTTCCTTAGAACTCACATGGAAATTAATAGAGGGCCCTATGTGATTGGGCTTTCTAATACGACAGAATTTTAAGTGATGATTTTACATTTGGATTCTAGCTTTTTAGGTGTATGCTTCTCTAATAGCCAACATGAACTGATCAGTAAATTTGTGATTCCTCACAGTAATCAGAAACCGATGACTACCCTTCAATATAAGCTGTTGGATTTTGAATGTAAAATGATTGTGTCTAATTTTTTAAAATGCTTTTGAATTTTGAAATGAATGTTTCTCCATCATTGCCTTAGCTATTTGTGGCTCTATTTTATTAAGCCTAATATGTTAAAATAAATCTTTTAAGTCATTCCCCTGATACGGTAGGCACTTGTAATAGCTGTAAGGTTTTCTCTTTAGAGAAATGATTATTTTCCCCTGGCCATGGTTGCCTGCAATTCTGCCAGCTGCTCCCAGGTGAATGATGGTATTGAGGGTTGTGATTTTATGACCCAACTGAGCAGGAATGTTATTAAATGGATCACTGTTTATTTATCAGAAGTATAGTTTACTGACTTATCATGCAATGTGCTGACATAAGTTCGTGTGTTCAAGTTTCCACTTTTCCAAATTGCCAAAGAAATATTTTTAAAAGGTAAAAACAATAAATCAGATCTGGAGAAAAGGATAGGTAATATTAGGAATTTCTGTAAGATATACAATTAGAACCAGATGGAGTGAATTTTTTCTCAGTGTGAAATTTGTATCTTCCATTTCAGTAAATTGTTTTGTTCACACAGTTACTTAAATTCAAAACCTGAGATTCACTTGCATTTTTCTCTCTTTCTCCCCAGGCTAGATATTTTCTTCCTCACTTTCAGGTCTGTTCTCCATTTTTCTCTACTCTGCCTAATACTTGAGGGGCTGACTTTTACTGGCTGCAACTACCAAACTCCCCATTGCCTCTGACTTCCAATTGTGTTTGGGAAATGTGATGGGAGGACACTGAAGGAGCAGAAAGAGGAAAAGATCAGAGTGTTTATTCCTTATTCTCTATCAGTTAAGCACAAGTTTGTGGTAGATGCATTCCTTTCCCCAGGACCACAGCTCTTATCAGGTGATTCGTCTCCTATACTTACATCTTTGTGTACACTGCAGAAATTATTCCATCTGCCTGCTTCTTCAAGTCCATTGATTACTATCCGATTCTAGCCCTGGAAAAATTTCTATCTCTTGTTGATTTTCTTAAATTTTACCAACTTGAAATAGTCTGTTCATTAAACTCATTTTAATTATCCTTTCTTTTTTATTTGTATAAATGTATGAGGTACAAGCACAATATTGTTACATGCATAGACTGCATAGTGGTCAAGTCAGGGCTTTTGGAATATCCATCATTTGAAAGCATACATTGTACCCATTTAGTCATTTCTCATTAACCACCTCCCTCCAACTTCCTCACTCTTCCAAGACTCCATTGTCTATCATTCCACTCTCTACAACCATGTGGACCCATTATTTAGCTCTTACTTATGAGTCAGAGCATATTATATTTGTCTTTCTGTGTCTGACTTGTTTCAAATAAGATAATGACTTCCAATTCCTTTCATGTTGCTGCAAAAGACACAATTTTATTCTTCTTTATGGCTATGTATACTGTATTTTCTTTGTCCAATCATCTATTAATGGCCCCTTATGTTGATTCTGTATTTTTTGATATTGTGAATAGTGCTATGATAAACATTTGAGTGTAGGTATCTTTGTGTTTTTTTCGTTTTTTTTTGTTTGTTTGTTTTGTTTTTTTTTTTTAGATAGGGTCTCACTTTGTAGCCCAGGCTTGAGTGCAGTGGCATGATCTCTACTTGTTGCAACCACTGCCTCCAAGCCTCCAAGGTTCAAGATATTCTGATGCCTCAGCCTCTGGAGTAGCTGGGACTACAGTCATGCACCACCATGACTAATTTTTGCATTTTTAGTAGAGACAGGGTTTCACCATGTTGCCCAGGCTGGTCGTGAACTCTTGAGTTCAATGCAATCTGCCTGCTTTGGTCCCCCAAAGTGCCGGGATTATAGGTGTAAGCCATTGCACCTGGCCGATCTTTGTGATATACTGATTTATTTTGCTTTGGATATATACCCAGTCGTAGAATTGTTGAATTGGATGGTAATTCTATTTTTAGCTCTTTGAGAAATCTCTATACTGTTTTCCGTAGAAGCTGTAGCAATTTACCTTCCTACCAACAGTGTATAAAAGTTACCTTTTCCCTGTATCCTTGCCAGCATCTGCTATTTCTACTTTTTCTGAATGTACCATCTGTTTCCTGACAGTCCCTGACTGGTACACACCTCATACTTAAACCAACCACAAAGTCCTCTTGGAAACAAACCATATTTCTCCTAAATCTCTTTACTTTTTTATATTCCCAGTAACATTCTCTTAGTTCAAGTATCCTTCAACTCCTCTAGCTCCTCTCCAAGCCATCCTCCATTCTAAAACCAGAGTGGAGTTTCAAAAATAAACAGGAATTACTAATTTCCTGCTTAAGAGACATTGATGACTTCACTTTGCCTTAAATCATGGCCAACAAGCCTCCCCATATTCCAACCCTGTCTCTCAAGACTCTCTCTCTCACACTCACACACACACACACACACACACACACTAGCTTCTTCCACACCAAATCACTTGCAATTCTCTGTGCATGCTGTCTCAGTCCTCTAGATTTTAAACACATAATTTCATCTGGCAGAATTCTGAGTGCCATTCCTAACATCACAGACTTCTTTGCCTCTCCTTCTCCTAGTGAACTCCTTCCGGTCTTTTAGGACTCAAGCCTCTTGAGGATGTTCTTGCTGATAGTTCTTACTCCACTAATGTCAAATATCTTTTATTATTATACTTTATGTTCTAGGGTACATGTGCACAACATGCATGTTTGTTACATATGTATACATGTGCAATGTTGCTGTGCTGCATCCATTAACTTGTCACTTATATTAGGCATATCTCCTAATGCTCACTTCCCCCTCCCACCACTCCACAATAGGCCCGGGTGTGTCCAAGTGTTCTCATTGTTCAATTCCCACCTGTGAGTGAGAATATGTGGTGGTTTGGTTTTCTGTTCTTGCAATAGTTTGCTGAGAATGATGGTTTCCAGATGCATCCATGTCCCTACAAAGGACATGAAATCATCCTTTTTTTATGGCTAATCCAGTCTGTCATAGGTGGACATTTGAGTTGGTTCCAAGTCTTTGCTATTGTGAATAGTGCCACAATAAACATATGTGTGCATATATCTTTACAGCAGCATGATTTATAATCCTTTGGGTATATGCCCAGTAATGGGATGGCTGAGTCAAATGGTATTTATAGTTCTAGATCCTTGAGGAACTGCCACACTGTCTTCCACAATGGTTGAACTAGTTTACAGTCCCACCAACACTGTAAAAGTGTTCCTATTTCTCCACATCTTCTCCAGCATCTGTTGTTTCCTGACTTTTTAATGATCTCCATTCTAATTGATGTGAGATGGTATCTCATTGTGGTTTTGATTTGCATTTTTCTGATGGCTAGTGATGATGAGCATTTTTTAATGTGTCTGTTGGCTGCATAAAAGTCTTCTTTTGAGAAGTGCCTGTTCTTATCCTTTGCCCACTTTTTGATGGGGTTGTTTTTTTCTTGTAAATTTGTTTGAGTTCTTTGTAGGTTCTGGATATTAGCCCTTTGTCAGATGAGTAGATTGCAAAAATTTTCTCACATTCTGTTGGTTGCCTGTTCACTCTGATGGTAGTTTCTTTTGCTGTGCAGAAGCTCTTTAGTTTCATTAGATCCCATTTGTTGATTTTGGCTTTTGTTGCTGTTGCTTTTGGTGTTTTAGACATGAAGTCCTTGCCCGTGCCTATGTCCTGAATGGTATTATCTAGGTTTTCTTCTAGGGTTTTTATGGCTTTAGGTCTAACATTTAAGTCTCCAATCCATCTTGAATTAATTTTTTTACAAGATGTAAGGAAGGGATCCAGTTTCAGCTTTCTACTTACGGCTAGCCAATTTTCCCAGCACCATTTATTAAATAGGAAATCCTTTCCCCATTTCTTGTTTTTGTTGGGTTTGTCAAAGATCAGATGCTTGTAGATGTGTGGTACTATTTCTGAGGGCTCTGTTCTGTTCCATTGGTCTATATCTCTGTTTTGGTTCCAGTACCATGCTGTTTTGGTTACTGTAGCCTTGTAGTATAGTTTGAGCCTTGTAGTATAGTTTGAAGTCAGGTAGCATAATGCCTCCAGCTTTGTTCTTTTGGTTTAGGATTGTCTTGGCAATGTGGGCTCTTTTTTGGTTCCATATGAATTTTAAAGCAGTTTTTTCCAATTCTGTGAAGAAAGTCATTGTTAGCTTAATGAGGATGGCATTGAATCTATTAATTACCTTGGGCAGTATGGCCATTTTCATGATATTGATTCTTCCTATCCATGAGCATGGAATGATCTTCCATTTGTTTCCTCTTTTGTGTCCTCTTTTATTTCATTGAGCAGTGGTTTGTAGTTCTCCTTGAAGAGGTCCTTTACATCCCTTGTAAGTTGGATTCCTAGGTATTTTATTCTCTTTGAAGCAATTGTGAATGGAAGTTCATTCATGATTTGGCTCTCTGTTTGTCTGTTACTGGTGTATAAGAATGCTTGTGATTTTTGCACATTAATTTTGTATCCTGAGACTTTGCTGAAGTTTCTTATCAGCTTAAGGAGATTTTGGACTGAGACAATGGGGGGTTTTCTAAATACACAATCATGTCATCTGCAAACAGGGACAATTTGACTTCTTCTTTTCCTAACTGAATACAATTTCTTTCTTTTTCTTGCCTGATTGCCCTGGCCAGAACTTCCAACACTATGTTGAATAGGAGTGGTGAGAGAGGACATCTCTGTCTTGTGCTAATATCCAAAGGGAATGCTTCCAGTTTTTGCCCATTCAGTATGATATTGGCTGTGGGTTTGTCATAAATAGCTCTTATTATTTTGAGATACGTTCCATCAATACCAAATTTATTGAGAGTTTTTAGCATGAAAGGCTGTTGAATTTTGTCAAAGGCCTTTTCTGCATCTATTGAGATAATCATGCAGTTTTTGTCTTTGGTTCTGTTTATATGCTGTATTATGTTTATTGATTTGCATTTATTGAACCAGTCTTGCATCCCAGTAATGAAGCCGACTTGATCATGGTGGATAAGCTTTTTGATGTGCTGCTGGATTTGGTTTGCCAATATAAAGAGAAGAAGTAGAGAGAAGAATCAAATAGACACAATAAAAAATGATAAAGGGGTCAGAACTCCACGTAAATACAAACTACCATCAGAGAATACTATAAACACCTCTATGCAAATAAACTAGAAAACTTAGAAGAAATGGATAAATTCCTGGACACATATACTCTCCCAAGACTAAACCAGGAAGAATTTGAATCCCTGAATAGGCCAATAACAGGCTCTGAAGTTGAGGCAATAATTAGTAGCCTACCAACCAAAAAAATTCCGGGACCAGACGGATTCACAGCCAAATTCTACCAGAGGTACAAGGAGGTGCTGGTACCATTCCTTCTGAAACTATTCCAATCAATAGAAAGAGGGGGTATCCTGCCTAACTCATTTTATGAGGCCAACATCATCCTGATACCAAAGCCCGGCAGAGACACAACAGAAAAAGAGAATTTTAGAACAATATTCCTGATGAACGTCGGTGCAAAAATCCTCAAATATCTTCTTAACTTCAACTCTGTCATCAGTAGGCCCCCGTTTGTCTACTACCAAGAGTGTAGAAATTTTAGGAAGTTTTAGTTCAAAGCTCAAACTATATGAGTTCAAATTCATTTCCACCATACAAATATTTACCTTGAGACCCTGAGTCTGTTTATTAAGTGTTTCCTCTGTTTTCTCATTGTATACTTAGGAAAATAAAACTAGTTTTTAAAAAATTCTTGTGAGAATTAAATTATATTAATAGATATGCAGCATTTAGAGCAATATGGGTATAGAGTCACCTTCAATGCTTTATGCAGCATTACAATTGCCTTTCTCAACTCCATAAAACTGAATTCTCCTTCAAAGGGTCCAGGTTTTATGGGTCACTTTGTATTAATGGATGAGTTTTTGTTGCATAGAGGGTAATTTAGAAGTCCTTTTTGGTTAAATAAATGAATGATTTATGTGTAATTAATCCTAGATCGATTTACGTGGCTTTTCTTTTGGTCTCTTTTGTTTTGCAAATCCTGGTTGGTAATGTGTAGTTCCAGATTTTTTAAAGGAGTCCTTTCCATGATACAGATAGTCTTTGAGACTCCTATGAGCCTCAGGAAGTTCCTTCCTCCTTGTGAGGCTCAGAAGACAGTTACATTTTTCTTTGCCAGCACATATGTTCTTATGGCTGGAGCTAAGTGTGTGATTTTAATTATGCCTCCTTGATTACTGACTTGTCTTTCACTAATTTGGATTCGCTTTCCAGGTAATAAGTAATCACACATTTTTAATGCTGGGTTATATTTTAGAATATTTTTCTTTCCTGTAAGTTTTATGTTAATTTGGAAGTATTCCCAAGTATTATCTCTCCATATTGAAATGAATAAATTAAATTTAATTAATATAATAAATGTTTCCATTTGACATGAAACATTTACTAAAATATTGCATATTTATGTATTTCTTACTAACCATAGTGGCAAGGCATTCAAACTTCAATGACTTCCAAATCAAAATGGAGCCATTAAGTAAAAATACAGCCTTAGTCAAAAATAAAGTTTTTATATAATGTTCAATTTAATTTCATGCATTCCCTCAAAAATCTGCATACTTTTTGCATTTGAATATGAATTTGTGATTAAAGGATCCATACTATAGAGTTCACTTCCCATAGGGGTTCATTGCATTTATATCTAAAACTGGTTTGCTTTTTAAATGCCTTGTCTCAGAATGTATCTACGCATTAGAACACATATAAAGTCAAAAACTACTTCTCTAGCAACTACTAGATGTCTGAACTATGCTAAGTGTTCATCACTTAAGTAAATAAATGAAATTGCTTTAAGGTTTTAAATCCTAGAAAGGGAGATGATTATAGTAAAACAATTAAGTGTTCTATGTTACAAATACAGCATACAAAATATTGAGCTATGCAAACTGTACACACATATCTAAGTCTACTTTTATCTAGAATATATAGAAAACACAAAAGCATAAAGACATCACACACACACCCCTTCAAAAGCTACATTCATATATATCAGTGTTGAAAGCAATAAGATTCCTTTAAGAAATATGCATTCTGAGAAATTTATGGAAGATTTAAAAATAACTGAGACTTCCATTTCAGGTAGTATAGCAACTAAAAAAAATATCCAGCTATAAGATATATATGACGTTCATGCTAACAAAGAGAAAAAGCTCTAAATAAATTACTATAAGCCAAGATAAAAATTTTTGCAGCTGATAAAACAGAAAGAAAGAAATTAAGAAAGAGATGGAAAAAAAGAGGATGCTCAAGGAAACTTTCATACCTCACCTTTACGTAGGAGGAGGAAAATCTTCCCCAATTATTTATTATAATAAACTAGCTGGATATGGAGGTTAATGGACCAAATTTATTATTATTTATCCAAAATTCTTAAATAAAATTTTGTTTTATAATGTTTCTTATTTGGAATTGTCCTCAAGAGATGGACAAGGCAAACACAAATCATCTTTGGAGAAATGGCTTATCCTCAGGCCTCAAAGTATTCTCACAGATAAAGTTCCAAAGAATATGAGCCTACAGTGAAAAATGATAAAGCATTTGAGGAGAAATAAAAAGCACCATGAGACAGTAACTAGCCAAACAAACAAGGAGGTGGCTTAAATCTGCAAAGACCAGATATTGCCATTATCAGATACATAATTTGTTTAAAGTTATGCTTATTTTTTAAGAAATAAAAGAGGAAGATTAAAGTAGGTATTAAAAAAAGATGCCATAAAAGTGGAGTAGAAGCCAGGTACAGTGGCTCACAACTGTAATGCCAGTACTTTGGGAGGCTAAGGTGAGAGGATCGCTTGAGCCCAGTCAGGACATTGAGGTTGCAATGAGCAGTGATTGTGTCACTGCACTGCCACCTGGGCAATTAAGATGCTGCCAAAAAACAAAACAAAATAAAACCCACAGAAAACAAAAACAAAACAAACAAACAAAACAACCTGAGTAAAGAGTTTTAAAATATTAGCAAATAGACATGAACTCATCCTTTTTTTATGGCTGCATAGTATTCCATGGTATAAGGCCACATTTTCTTAATTCAGTCTATCATTGATGGACATTTGGGTTGGTTCCAAGTCTTTGCTGTTGTGAAGCTGGAAAGCATCATTCTGAGCAAACTATCACAAGGACAGAAAACCAAACATCGCATGTTCCCACTCGTAGGTGGGAAGTGAACAATGAGAACACTTGGACACAGGAAGGGGAACATCACACACTGGGGCCTGTCATGGGGTAGGGGGAGGGGGAGGGATAGCATTAAGAGGTATACCTAATGTAAGTGACAAGTTAATGGGTGCAGCACGCCAACAATGCACATGTATACATATGTAACAAACCTTCATGTTGTGCACATGTACCCTAGAGCTTGAAGTCTAATTTTCAAAAAATATAGAAAATAAAATATTAGAAAATAGAACTTCAAAAAGTACAAATATATGTAAATTTTTGAAATTGACAAACTAAGCAGAAGTTAGAGAAAGCTGTAAAGAGAATTAATGAGCAAGATAGTGTATCTAAAAAAATACTATGAATTGAAAAAGAAAGATGTTGCAAAAGGAGCTGAGGATATGAAGAATAAAATGAGAAAGTTCAATTTCATATAATACATTTTTTAACAGGAGACTATAAAGTGAATGTGAGAGGGCTATATTTGCAGAATAGATAAAAACCATATATTCTCTAAATAGAAAAGCCCCGTGTAAAACAACCTAACCTAGATGAATAAAACCATTTCTTTATCTCAACACATCACACTGAAAAAGTTCTGTTCAACAAAGACAAAGGGAACTTCTTAAAAGTATCCAAAGAGGAAATACAAGTTTCCTGTAGAAATGATAACTGAACTTAACAAGTGAATTTTCAATGGAATCAATGGAAGAGGGAAAACAATGAAAACATTACAAAATGCTCAAAAAGACCAACAAATCTTATTTGAAAAGATGTAAAATGGATGAACATCCATTATATAGGATTATCTCCTATAAGTTGACAGATGAAAACAATTGAAGAAGTGAGGAAGCATATATTCTAGCAATTCAAAATAAATAAAATATAAATGAAAAATGATACACCAGATATAGAAACAATTAAATGAAGATTACAATTAATTTTCATGAGGGATTGGGGAAATTAGTAATCAAAAATATTTGGGGAGCCTAATTTTCTAATAGTTTTTATGAAGTATATATTAAAATGTAAAGCGGGGACATTTTTGACCCAGTAAGTTGCATCTCTAGATATTTATTCTTCAGATGAACTCACAATGATCACAAGATATTTGTATGATGATATTCACTGCAGTATTTATAACTTGAAAAACTTGAAACAACCGTGATGTTTATCAATAGGGAAATGATACAATACATTGTGATTCATCTTCAGTAAAAACTTCTCTCATTAAAATTCCTGAGTTATATCATGTGTATTGAAAATAAAAGATCCCCAAGATGTTTTGTAACTGAATGTGAAAAAAAAATACAAGTTTTTTTTTTTCTTTTTAGTTTTGTTTAATAGCAATTTTTTATAACATGTTTTGTATGACAAAAGCTGGCTGGATCCACCAACTCATTTTTCGACTTTTCTAGACAAAAGGACATTACTGTCCTATGCTCCCTTACAGTGGGTTTGGCCATGTGTCTAAATTCTAACCATTAGAATGAGATGTATGAAGATTTTCAATGCTTCCTTTTTCCTCCTTACCCTGTCTGGTATTTGAATATTTGAGTGTGACACCCAAGGAGACCTTAGGAGCTATGTGCTGAAGTTGATAAATCCTATGTCACCTGAGTCCACGAAAGTCACTGAATGACTACATGGAGCAGAAATCCTCCTGTCTGTCTATGCTGATAGAACTTTATGTGGACAAAAAATGAGTTTTGGTGTCTTTAAGCCACTGAGACTTGGGAGCTAACATTACTTTTAACTAACACAATTCCACTTAAAAACTAATAAAGAAAACTAAGTTATAGTTATAATCTGAATATGATATGTATTTGTATGAAATGTAACAGAGTGATTGTCCCTGGGCAATGAAAGCAAATTGGGTTTGGAGGAGGATATGAATAAAAATACTCACTTCATGTGCTTTTATTTAGCTGGAGATTTTATATATATATATATAAATAAAAAATATTGTGTATGTTATGTGTAAATATATAATTTTATATTATATTTACATATATTTATATAATTGTATATTTTATATTGTATTTATTATACTTAATAAATATTAATATACAAATGAGTTTATATCAATATTTGCACATTTAATTTTTATATTAATATTTATAATATATAAAATATACATCAATGAGTATGATATATGAATACTGTATTTGAATATATTTATTAATATGATTATATATTTATATAATTCATATGTTATAATTTTTATATCTTTATATATATAAGAAACTCTAGAACTGCATTTTGAAGGATGAAAAATGGGAGATTTTAAAGTTAAAGTTAACCTCAGAGTAACCTCAACATATGAAAATCATAAAGCATAGAATATTGAAAATATTATCCCTAGATGTAGCTAGACCATACATGGGATATATAGGAAGACATTCCAGGATGATGAAACCAAAAAGTGGGATGATACAAATCATAGAAGAATGAATACTTTGAATTGGAAAAATTGGGACCTGAGAATAATACAACAAGAAAAATGAACATAGTGAGAAGGATGGATTAGAGCACAATAGGCGCTAAAGTCAGGGATGTCAAAAAGGAAATATGAACATAAAACTGTTGAAACATGTAGAGGGTATTTTACTTTACAACAAAAACAAACAAACAAAAAAAACTTAGAATTTGAGGTGTGGAGGGAAGAAATAAAAATCCAGTTTCCGATACTTTCTGATTTGGTTTAAATGCAGAAAATATCAATCTAATTCCCATCCAGCTTTGGGCTCTGGTATCAAAAGACAGAGAGTTTGCCTGCTCTCTGTGATCACAATAACAGTGTGAGATTTTAATGTCCCACTGTCAATATTAGACAGATCTAAAATACAGAAAATTAACAAGGATATCCAGGACTTGAACTCAGTTCTGGACCAAGCAGACCTAATAGACATCTACAGAACTCTCCATTCCAAGTCAACAGAACATACATTCTCTTCAGCACCACACTGCACTTATTCTAACAGTGACCACATAATTGGAAGTAAAATACTCCTCAACAAATGCAAAAGAACAGAAATCATAACAGTCTCTCAGACCACAGTGCAATCAAATTAGAACTCAAGATTAAGAAACTCACTCAAAACTGCACAACTACATAGAAACCGACAACCTGCTCCTGAATAAATAACGAAATGAAGGCGGAAATAAAGATGTTCTAAGAAAAAACGTACTAGAATCTCTGGAACACATTTAAAGCAGTATGTAGAGGAAAATTTATAGCACTAAATGCCCACAATAGAAAGCAGGAAAGATCTAACATTGACACCTTAACATCACAATTAAAAGAACTAGAGAAGCAAAAGCAAACAAAAGTAAACAAAAATTCAAAAGCTAGCAGAAGACAAGAAATAACCAAAATCAGAGCAGAACTGAAGGAGAAAGAGATACACACACGCGCGCGCACACACACACAAACACACACACACACACACACACACACAAAACCTTCCAAAAATCAATGAATCCAGGAGCTGTTTTTTTTTTTTTGAATAGATCAACAAAATAGATAGATGGAATAAAAAATGATAAAGAGGATAACACCACTGAGCCCACAGAAATACAAACTACTGTCAGAGAATACTATAAACACCTCTATGCAAACTAGAAAATCTAGAAGAAATTGATAAATTCCTGGACACACACACCCTCCCAAGACTAAACCAGGAATAAGTCAAATCCCTGAATAGTCGAATATCAGAAATTGAGGCAGCAATTCATAGCTACCAACCAAAAAAAGTCCAGGACCAGACGGGTTCACAGCTGAATTCTACCAGAGGTATAAAGAGATGTTGGTACCATTCCTTCTGAAACTATTCGATACAATAGAAAAAGAGGGAATTCTCCCTAACTCATTTTATGAGGTCAGCATTATCCTGATGCCAAAACCTGGCAGAGAAACACACACACAAAAGAAAATTTCAGGCCAATATCCTTGATAAACATCGATGTGAAAATCCTCAATAAAATACTGGCAAACCGAATCCAGCAGCACATCAAAAAGCTTATTCGATCAAGTCAGCTTCATCCCTGGGATGCAAGGCTGGTTCAAATATGCAAATCATTAAACCTACTCCATCACATAAACAGAAACAATGACAAAAATCATGATTATCTCAATAGATGCAGAAAGGCCTTCAGTAATATTCAGCAGGCCTTCAGACTTAAAACTCTCAATTAACTAGGCAGTGATGGAACATATCTCAAAATAATAAGAGCTATTTATGACAAACCCACAACCAATGCCATAATGAATGGGCAAAAAATGGAACCATTCCCTTTGAAAGCCGGCACAAGACAAGGCTGCCCTCTCTCACCACTCCTATTCAGTGTAGTATTGGAAGTTCTGGCCAGGGCAATCAGGCAAGAGAAAGAAATAAAGGGTATTCAATTAGGAAAAGAGGAAGCCAAACTGTCTCTGTTTGCAGATGACATGATTGTGTATTTAGAAAACGCCATCATCTCAGTCCAAAATCTCCTTAAGCTGATAAGCAACTTCAGCAAAGTCTCAATATAAAATCAATGTGCAAAAATCACAAGCATTCCTATATACCAAAAACAGACAAACAAAGAGTCAAATAATGAGTGAACTCCCATTCACAACTGCTACAAAGAGAATAAAATATGTAGAAATACAACTTATAAGGGATGTGAAGGACCTCTTCAAGGAGAACTACAAACTACTGCTCAAGGAAATAAGAGAGGACGCAAACAAATGGAAAAACATTCCATGCTCATGGATAGGAAGAAGCAATATTGTGAAAATGACCATATTGCCCAAAGTAATTTATAAATTTATGCTATCCCTATCAAGCTACCATTGACTTTGCTCACAGAATTGGAAAATAACTACTTTAAATTTCATATGGAACCAAAAAAGAGCACACATAGCCAAGACAATCTGAAGCAAAAAGAACAAGACTGGAGGCATCACACTACCTGACTTGAAACTATACTACAAGGCTACAGTAACAAAAACAGCATGGTACTGGTACCAAAACAGATATACAGGCCAATGGAACAGAACAGAGGTCTCAGAAATAACACCACACATCTACAACCATCTGATTTTTGAAAAACCTGACAAAAACAAGCAATGGGGAAAGAATTTCCTATTAATAAATGGTGTTGGATAAACTGGCTAGCCGTATATAAAAAGCTGAAACTGGATCCCTTCCTTACACCTTATACAAAATTAAGTTAAGATGGATTAAAGACTTAAATGTAAGACTTAAAATTATAAAAACCCTAGAAGATATCCTAGACAATACCATTCAGAACATAGGCATGGGCAAAGACTTCATGACTAAAACACCAAAAGCAATAGCAACAAAAGCCAAAATAGACAAACAGGAACTGATTAAACTAAAGAGCTTCTGCACAGCAAAAGAAACTATCAGCAGAGTGAACAAGCAACCAACAGAATGGGCAGAATGGGAGAAAATTTTTACAATCTATCCATCTGACAAAGGGCTAATATCCAGAATCTACAAAGAACTTAAACAAATTTACAAGAAAAAAACAACAACCCCATCAAAAGTGGGCAAAGGATTTGAACAGACACTTCTCAAAAGAAGATATGTATGCAGCCAACAAACATATTAAAAAAAGCTCATCACTAGTCATAAGAGAAATTCAAATCAAAACTACAATGAGATACCATCCCATACCAGTTAGAATGGCCATCTTTAAAAAGTCAGAAAACAGCAGATGCTGGAGAGGATGTGGAGAAACAGGAAAGCTTTTACACTGTTAGTTGGAGTGTAAATTAGTTCAACCATCGTGGAAGACAGTGTGGCGATTTCTCAAGGATCTAGAACCAGAAATACCATTAGACCCAGCAATCCCATTTCTGGATATATACCCAAAGTATTAGAAATCATTCTACTATAAGGACACATGCACACTGTTTACAATAGCAAAAGCTGGGAACTAACTCAAATTCCCATAAATGATGGACTGGATAAAGAAAATGTGGCACATGCATACCATGGAATACTATGCAGCCATAAAAAAGGACGAGTTCATGTCCTTTGCAGGGACATGGATGACACTGGAAACCATCATTCTCAGCAAACTAACACAAAAACAGAAAACCAAACACTGCATGTTCTCACTCACAAGTCGGAGTTCAACAATGAGAACACATGGACACAGGGAGGGGAACATCACAAATCAGGGCTTGTCAGGGGATGGGGAGCTAGTGGAGGGATAGCATTAGGAGAAATACCTAATATAGATGATGGGTTGATGCGTGCAGTAAACCACCATGGCACATATATACCTATGTAACAAACGTGCACGTTCTACACATATACCCCAGTACTTAAAGCTATAATAAAAAAAAAGAAAAAGAATACAAGAATTGGAAATAATTTAACCATTTTACAAGAGAGAAACTACTAAATAATTAATGGTGTACTCTTAGGATGGAGCATAAACAGCCATAAAAATCATGGGTTTTGCATGTTCTTGCTTGTAAGTGGGAGCTTAGCTATGGGTATGCAAGGCATACAGAGTGGTATAATGGACATTGGAGATTCAGAAGTGGGGAATGTGGGAGGGAGATGAGGGATGAAAAACTACCTATTAAAGTACAATGTACCATACAGGATGAAGGGTACACTAAAATCCCAGACTTCACCACTATATAATTCATCCATATAACCAAAAACCACTTGTATGCCTAAAGCCATTGAAATAAAAACAATAATAATAACCCTCTGTACTCTGGCATGAGAAAGGAAAATCAGAATCAAGGGGAAGTGAATGTTTCAAAAATATCCACCCTTCATACTGTGAAACAGTGGTCTGCAATACCCTGAGGTGCCAGTCCTGCCTAAAACCCAAGGATGCAGGGAATATGAATCATATAACAAAGCTTGTAATCTAAGGAATCTTATTTGTGACTGTGTAATAGCTAAAGAATAGAAGATGGGGAGAAAAAAAATGCCTTTGTCCAGTGAGAAAAATTAGGAAAATATGAAAACAAGACCCATTAAAATTACACTATTTTATGTGGAGTGAATTAATTTATTTGCATTTTAAAATGATAATCTTACTAAACTTATTAAGATGTGATTCTTATCCTATTACATAAATGTTATATTCAAAAAGGACGAGTAACACTTGGGATTGTTTCTTCAAATTGATTTTTCCTCGTATGATTTTGTTATACTATCTAACATTTATTTTGAATGGCAAATGAGAATTTTTCATGTACTAACAGTAATTTTGCACATTTCCTCCTTTAATATAATGATGGTTACATATGTTTTTTAAATAGCAAAAACATGTTTCTATGTTGCTTTGCCCTCTGATAAAATTTGCATGATTAATTATTTTCAAAGTTATTAAACTAAAAACAACATAAAGTTTTGGAACTAGCTGAGAATGCTGGCAATTTAAATTTTGAAGTCATTTTTCCATTCGTTTAAAGTTTTATGAGGTATTATGATGTTCTTCTGATTTTGAAAGTTAAAACAGTAATTGAATTATTTTCTGGATTTATTCGTGTTAGTCACACCACTAAGACATCACTAGTTGTTTTAAGTTATCCTGTATGAAAACTGAACACCTGACAACTAAAAAAACCTCCACAGAACTAGTACAAGAGATGATACAAGTTATAAATGTAGGTGTAGATGTAGATATAGACATAGGCATATTAAATACATGTATATGTGTTTATAGCTATGACATTTGATAATGCATAATTAGAGAAATAGGGGGCTTAGAAAGAGTGGTAAGCCATCACAGCCTTTACTATACATTAAAAAAGGATTCTACTTAGCTGGTCTGCCCTGTGTGACTCCAGGTGAATGAAACAGATATTAGGCAAGTTCAGGAAACTACTTTTAATTTAAAGGGGGGTGGGAATTATTCTGTATATGACACTTATTAATAAAGAAATATAATTTGAAACAACAACAAGTTTCTAGTTTCTATGTAAGTGGTTGTTAAAAAGCAAAAATTTGATAAAGAAATTATTGGTATAAGTAGAGTAAAAGTTGTTACTATGTAAATTGTGACAACCATTCTGAGGGGAATTTGTCAAAATTCATAAAAAATTAAATGTATATACTACTTGTAAGAGTTTATGATGCTGGGATCTGGGGGGTAGAAGAAATGGGGAGATTTTTGTCAAAGATACAAAGAAAAAAGAATTCTTGATCCAACAAGGATATGGAGAATTTGAACTCTTATATTTTGCTAGTAGAAATGTAAAATGGTGAAGCCTCTTTGGAAAATAGTTTGGCAGTTGCTCAAAATGTTCAACATAGAATACATAATCCAGCAATTCTACTCCTGATTACATATCCAAGAGAAATTGAAACATACATCCAGACAAAAATTTGAATATGAATGTTCATAGTATTATTTACAATAGCCAAAAGGTGGAAAAGTCCCACATCTTTCAACGAATGAATAGATAAATAAAATATGATAGATCCGTATCAGTACTAAAAATGGATAAAGGGGCTGGGTGCGGTGTCTCAGGCCTGTAATCTCAGCCCTTTGGGAGGCCGAGGCCGGTGAATCACGAGGTCAGGAGATAGGGACTACCCTGGCTAACACGGTGAAACCCCGTCTCTGCTAAAAATACCAAAAAAAAAAAAAAAAAAAAAAAAAAATTGGCCGGGCGTGGTGGTGGATGCCTGTAGTCCCAGCTACTCCGGAGGCTGTGGCAGGAGAATCTCTTGAACCAGGGAGGTGGAGGTTGCAGTGAGCCGAGATCGGCCATTGCACTCCAGTCTGGGTGACAGAGCGAGACTCTGTCTCAAAAGAAAAAAAAAAAAAAAAAATGAATAAAGTTCTGATACATGCAACAACGTGGGTGGAACCTTCAAAACACTATACTAAATGAAAAAGCCAGTCCAAAACAGTATATGTTATCTGATTTTATTTATATGAAATGTCTAAAATAGGCAAATCTATAGAGACAGAATGTAGATTAAAGGTTTACTAACACTAGACTAAGGATGTATGGTGGAGAGTGGCTGTTAAGGGAAATGACATTTCGTTTGTGAGTGACAAAATATAAAGCTAGATTGTGGTGATGGTTGTACAATTCTGTATCTACTAAAAAATATTAAATAATGTGCTTTAAATGGGTACACTATGTATGCAAATTATATCTCAATGTAACCATTGAAAATAAAATTATGATTCAGATAACAAGAAAAAACTTGAAACAACTTAAATATATCAGTTACAAACTGATAAAATCCATGATGATATATCCAAACAATAAAAACACTGCAGATTTTAAAAGGAAAGTGAAGAACTATACTGACAAATAGAGCAGCCCACCAAGAACTACATTTAAGTGAAAAAAACAAAGTAGAATAGTATATCTAATAAGTGGAAAGACAAAGTGGAATGAAGTATGTGTTTATAGCATATTCTCATTTTTGTAAAACAAAAAGTACGTTTTCTTTACATGAGATATATGCATTTTGTTATCCAGATTATAACTTATTTATTTTACTACTCTTTACAATCAAACGCAGTGATTTTTGAATCTTTTCTTCCCTTTACACTATTAAAGCTCTAAACTCAAGGGTCTTCTAGCAGCATTTCTTTTTAATACTTCATCGTCGTTCTAAAAATGATCCTACTTCTGTACTTGAGAAGATGGGGTTCGAGGCACATATCTGAGTGAGCCCACTCTAAAAATTTGTGCCAGACAAATGTCTGTTGAGCAGTGGTAAAGTCAGCTGGCAATGAGCAAAATCCTTCAGGCTGAGCAATGTGAAGTGTTTAGCGTCATGGTTTTCACAGCCTGCTTGCTGTGGGGTTGAAACGATGAATAGTGTGTGTTCCTTTCCTCTTCCAACTGGAGTTCCCCAACATGACTAGAAATTGCTGTCCTTTTTTCTTATAAATTTGTTTGAGTTCTTTGTAGGTTCTGGATATTAGCCCTTTGTCAGATGAGTGGATTCCAAAAAAGTTCTCCCATTCTGTAGGTTGCCTGTTCATTCTGATGGTAGTTTCTTTTGCTGTGCAGAAGCTCTTTAGTTTAATTAGATCCCATTTGTCAATTTTGGCTTTTGTTGCCATTGCTTTTGGTGTTTTAGATATGAAGTCCTTGCCCATGCCTATGTCCTGAGTGGTACTACCTAGGTTTTCTTCTAGAGTTTTTATGGTATTAGGTCTAACATTTAAGTCTCTAATCCATCTTGAATTAATTTTCGTATAAGGAGTAAGGAAAGGATCCAGTTTCAACTTTCTATTTATGGCTAGCCAATTTTCCCAGCATCATTTATTAAATAGGGAATCCTTTCTCCATTTCTTGTTTTTCTCAGGTTTGTCAAAGATCATATGGTTGTAAATGTGTGGTATTATTTCTGAGGACTCTGTTCTATTCCATTGGTCTATATCTCTGTTTTGGTACCAGTACCATGCTGTTTTGGTTACTATAGCCTTGTAGTATAGTTTGAAGTCAGGTAGCATGATGCCTCCAGCTTTGTCCTTTTGACTTAGGATTGTCTTGGCAATGCGGGCTCTTTTTCGGTTCCACATGAACTTTAAAGCAGTTTTTTCCAATTCTGTGAAGAAACTCATTGGTAGCTTGATGGGGATGGCATTGAATCTATAAATAACCTTGGGCAGTATGGCCATTTTCACGATATTGATTCTTCCTATCCATGAGCATGGTATGTTCTTCCATTTGTTTGTGTCCTCTTTGATTTCACTGAGCAGTGGTTTGTAGTTCTCCTTGAAGAGGTCCTTTACATCCCTTGTAAGTTGGATTCCTAGGTATTTTATTCTCTTTGAAGCATTTGTGAACGGAAGTTCATTCATGATTTGGCTCTCTGTTTGTCTGTTACTGGTGTATGAGAATGCTTGTGATTTTTGCACATTAATTTTGTATCCTGAGACTTTGCTGAAGTTACTTAACAACTTAAGGAGATTTGGGGCTGAGATGATGGTGTTTTCTAAATACACAATCATGTCATCTGCAAACAGGGACAATTTGACTTCTTCTTTTCCTAATTGAATACACTTTATTTCTTTCTCTTGCCTGATTGCCCTGGCCAGAACGTCCAACATTATGCTGAATAGGAGTGGTGAGAGGGGGCATCCCTGTCTTGTGCCAGTTTTCAAAGGGAATGCTTCCAGTTTTTGCCCATTCAGTATGATATTGGCTGTGGGTTTGTCATAAATAGCTCTTATTATTTTGAGATACGTTCCATCAATATCGAATATATTGAGAGTTTTTAGCATGAAGGGCTGTTGAATTTTGTCAAAGGCCTTTTCTGCATCTATTGGGATAATCATCTGATTTTTGTCATTGTTTCTGTTTATATGCTGGATTATGTTTATTGATTTGCATATGTTGAACTAGTCTTGCATCCCAGGGATGAAGCCCACTTGATCATGGTGGATAAGCTTTTTGATGTGCTGCAAAACAAACAACCCCATCAAAAATGGGCAAGGGGTATGAACAGACATTTCTCAAAAGACATGCATACAGCCAACAGACACATGAAAAAATGCTCGTCATCACTGACCATCAGAGAAATGCAAATCAAAACCACAATGAGATACCATCTCACACCAGTTAGAATGGTAATCATTAAAAAGTCAGGAAACAACATGTGCTGGAGAGGATGTGGAGAAATAGGAACACTTTCACACTGTTGGTGGGATTGTAAACTAGTTCAACCATTATGGAAAACAGTATGGCGATTCCTCAAGGATCTAGAACTAGAAGTACCATATGACCCAGCCATCCCATTACTGGGTATATACCCAAAGGATTATAAATCATGCTGCTATAAAGACACATGCACATGTATGTTCATTGCGGCACTATTCACAATAGCAAAGACTTGGAATCAACCCAAATGTCCATCAGTGACAGACTGGATGAAGAAAATGTGGCACATATACACCATGGAATACTATGCAGCCATAAAAAAGGATGAGTTTGTGTCCTTTGTAGGGACATGGATGCATCTGGAAACCATCATTCTCAGCAAACTATCGCAAGAACAGAAAACCAAACACGCATGTTCTCACTCATAGGTGGGAACTGAACAATGAGATCACTTGGACTCAGGAAGGGGAACATCACACACCGGGGCCCATTATGGGGAAGGGGAAGTGGGAGGGATTGCACTGGGAGTTATACCTGATGTAAATGAGGAGTTGATGGGTGCTGACGAGTTGATGGGTGCAGCACACCAACATGGCACAGGTATACATATGTAACTAACCTGCACGTTATGCACATGTACCCTAGAACTTAAAGTATAATAATAATAATAATAAAAGAAATTGCTGTATTATCAAGATGCCTTTCTCTAATGATCAAGTTTGGTTTTGAATCCAGTGAGCACATGTTATTCTGATACTAATTCATTAAGAAAAAGTTATTGAAGACTAATTTCTTGTTATAAGAATGGCTGGTTTATCACTGTATCCTTATAGAAACTTACCTAAGAAGTGATCAAACAGATTTTTGCACTTACTATTTTCTAAACTCTCATATATTTATGATTTCTAGAACTTTAAAAATGGTAATTTTACTGTTCCTTTTTTGCATTGCCAATTAGGTCCATCATCTGGTTATGTTTAATAAACCTCCACAGTCACTTGATATTTTTAACCTGTATGTAAAAATAAGGTAAAATTTTAGCATTGTGAACTAATTTTCCTTTTTAAATATATAACAAATTGAATACATTTTATTCATTCTAAATTTTAAACAAGTAAATTCATGACATAATCTATAACGTCCAAAAATAAAACTGAAAGCCAAAGACTATTAATTATCACATATCACATATGAAATTTGATCTTTATAGCAAAGATCAAATGATTAATGTTGCTTTCAAAAATTGATTTGTGATCCTGATGTTTTCGGATCAATTGATAGCAATTATTTTTGCGCAATCAGTTAACAACTGACAGATGCGAAGTATTGATTTTTTTTTCAGGTGAGACTTAGGCTCCCTGAGCAGCTACAGTAGGAGAAAGTAGTAGTGGCATTTAATTCTAATTTATTCCTGAGAAAGTGGTGACTGACTGCAGTTCATGAAGTCCATGGCAAATGTTAGATGAAATGGTGAAATTATTCAGAAACATTAAAACTAAAAATTAAATTAGAATTCAGAATATTGAGTAATAAATCCCATGCCATGCATATTAGCATTGCCATTTAACTTGATGAAAGTTGCCTTAAAGAGACAAACTTATGTTGTAAGTACTAATAGGAAGATGTATGCTAATTTTCTGATAGAGCAAGATCAGAGAAAGTTGATTACAAAACTATATCAAAAGCGTTAGAATTTATATTATTTATAAAACTAAAGAGTTACATAATGTAGTTATAACATTAATCCGAGGTGACAAAATTATTTCATTGCTATTGTCCTTGTTTAGTAGTGTGGTACAGGCCAGGCACAGTGACTCACACCTATAATCCCAATGCTGTGGGGGACCGAGTCTGGTGGATCACCTGAGGCCAGGAGTTCGAGACCAGCCTGGCCAATGTGGGGAAACCCCATCTCTACCGAAAATACAAAAAATTAGCCAGGCATGGTGGCGGGTGCCTGTAGTCCCAGCTACTCAGGAAGCTGAGACAGGAGAACTGCTTGAACCCAGGAGGTGGAGGCTGCAGTGAGTCGAGATCGTACCATTGCACTCCAGCCTGGGCAGCAAGACCGAAACTTCATCTCAAACAAACAAACAACAACAGTAACAGAAAGTAGTGTGATACATTGCATATTTACAAAAAAAGATTCAAAATTAGTTATACAATATTTACTGGAGAGCCTACTAGAGACAAAGCATTGTTAGGAATAAAACGAAGAAAAACACAGAAGTCATCCCACCATCCTTCACGTAGATTGCAATCCAGAGAAAAGAGAAGTAGGTCAGGCTCAATCATGAAAATAAATATATTGTTACAATCTGTGATGAACACCATAAAGAATTTCAGGTTGCAAAAGAACTGACCTGCACATTAATGTATCAGTAAAATATAAACTATCTATTTCATTTTAACTCTTTTATTCCAATAAGTTGACATTAATGTGTGTCGTAGATATAAAAATAGCTATTTAAGTCTCTAAGATCAGTTGAGGAATGTTTGAAGTGACTTCTTTTGCTAAGGTTTTATCTTTACGACAAGGTATAAAATAAAAATTCCCTATGTTTAATTGTTAGTTTTTATTTCACAAAGGTTTTTTACATTAAAAAGATAATTATCTCATGATTATATTAAGTGAAATTCTAAAAACTTTCCCAAACAGTATCTCAAACGCATGAGTATGCTGAACGCACAAATTTTCTTAAGTATTATGAATAAAGATTTCTGATAAAATGAGAAACTTTTGTGTGGAGGGAGAAAGAAAAAACGATGAATATATACAACCTAAATAGTAGAGGCTACACATAAAATAAGTATACTACAAGCACGTGGTAAATGTTCTAACAATGGTGCAAATGAGATGTGGAATTTTAGACAGGAGAGAAACATCAGTTTCACCTTGTTGGGCCGGGGAAAAACAATAATAGAGGCGTGGGCTTAGCACTGTAGGTGAACTTTAGATAGGAATTGAGGAATAATGATTCATAAAAAGTATATTAAACAAACTTCCAAAATTAGGAAATTTCAGGGTCTTTAAGGAATAGCAATCTTATTTGGTCTGAGAGAATTTAAGGTATTCATTAGGAATCATGATAAAGTAGACTGGAAGAGCAGGGATGAATCCGATTGTCAAGGGGTTTTGAATGTAAAAGTAGGGAATTTCACATAATTCAGAGAATTTTGTTGTTCATTATTTATTATGAAGAAAAAATTAAAATAGTATTAAAATTTGTAAGAAAAAATAAGGAATATTTGTGGGTATTTCTAAGGTACCTCTTGGATAGCTCCCAGAAATTAATGCTAAATCAGACTAATGAATGCACATTTTTAGCAGTTAACTTAGAAATCCTTCAAGTTCGAACAATTTTAGCATGAAAATGTAGCATGACCTAATTCTTGATCTTAGGCTCATAAGATCTGAAACAGCTAAAGGAGGACTATGTTTTTTCCATAAAATAACTGACAAGTTTATGAAGGTCATTTCTTCCACGTTTCTTACTACTACAGGGTCATATTATGTGGCTCAGCAATTTTTAACATTTACAAATCTCATAATTGTGAAACAAACATGATAATTGTATTTGTCCTCAGTTAAACCTTGGATCAGTATTGGTTTTATTTTCTCTTATATTAAATCAAATTTTCTGTTGTTTCTATTTATGTTCCTAGTTCTTCTACTTATATTTTGTTTTCTGGTCTGTTTATAAATCACAGATCCCAGGGATTTATGCTGTCTCCAACAGCCTCCTTTGTTGACAAAGGGGTTGATACCATGTGGACTTCTGTCAGCCCCTCTGTTGCAGCACCCTCTGTGTGCCAGGAGGATGTATGCCACAATGGAGGCACATGCCATCCCATCTTCCTCTCCAGTGGTATAGTGTCATTCCAATGTGACTGTCCACTACATTTCACTGGCCGCTTCTGTGAAAAAGGTAATCAATCTTCATTATCCTTTTGTATTTATTTTTAAAAACTTCTCCAGAGAATGGACAGGAGTTGAAATGTATTGTAAACTTAGTGATGGGTACTAGCACAAACAAGAAACATCTGTGTAATTTTATTTAAAAATGAATTCTGATAGAATACGTTCAGTTTAGTATTGTAGAAGCAAACCTAAGATGTTTTTGGCATTAGGAATGCCATTCAACATATATTTCCAATTGCCATATAAAATAGAAGTTAAAATTCAAACATAGTGTTTTCTATGTAGTTACTTCTAAAATTACGGTGAATCTTTCCTTTGTTTCCATAGAGATAATTAGGTTATAATTAATACTATTTTTATTGCCTAATTGCAAAATAGCCACATTTATATACTTCATATGCAAATCCTCATATTTGAATTTAGTGTTTAATAATAATACATTAACTTTTGATGCTTAAGAATATGATTTTAACATTAATGAAGCTGTTAATGAATGAAAAAAATATATTATCCTATTGTCAACATCTAATAGCCTCCTAAGACGTTTTCAGTTAATTAGGGAAATGCTAGACAACTGAAGCCAGAAACACCCTGGACAGATTACAAAGGCATTAAGTCATGATGCAGCTGACTGATTGTCCTTGCACTGATAGCTGAAGTGTCGTTGTGTCTATACAACTAATCTCATGTTCTAAACTATTGGATTATGATTCAGATAGCAGATAATTTATTACTTATCCAAGACTATATTTAATAACTCCCCATTTAAGTGCTAAAATGTGGGACTGCCTAATGTTAATTCAAGGTGTGTGGATGTGGCTGTGTGTGTGTTATTCCTACCTTCTTCCACAATGACTTTGTGTGACTGTGAATGTTTAATATTTAGCCAAGTAAGCAAACAAATACAGTAAAAGGCACAGAAATGGAAACATAGTCTATTTTCATGTTCATCTTAAGACATAGAAGTGTTCTTCAAAATTGATTTTATCTATAAAATGCTCTGAAGATACATCACTATGGCTTGATTTTTAGAAAAGTATTTCATGTGTTTGCAAAATATCATGATGCTTGCTTTCTGCTATAATTTAAAGCCATTGATATTATATGAATAGAGGGGTCTAGGGAGATAATTTGGATTGTAAAGCTCTCTTAGATCTACATTTAACTATTTAAAACTCTGAGACGCTTTTTATCTTTTTTATTTTGTGCTAGGTGGAGTCTTAAAAAATACTCTTATTTATTAATCTATCTTGAGATGGAGTCTCGCTCTGCTGTCCAGGCTGGAGTGCAGTGGCGTGATCTTGGCTCACTACAACCTCCACCTCTCGGGTTCAAGTGATTCTCCTGCCTCAGCCTCCGGAGTAGCTGGGATTACAGACATAAGCAACCACACCCAGCTAACTTTTATATTTTTAGTAGAGACAGGATTTCACCATGTTGGCCAGGATGGTCTCAAACTCCTAACACCTTAGGTGATCCACCCGCCTCAGCCTCCTAAAGTGCTGGGATTACATATGTGAGCCACTGTGACTGGTCTATTTTAGTTTTTTAATGTTAGTGTATCTCCTGGTCAGACACACACATTACACTAGCAATAACCCTCTAAGCCATCATTTTTCTCTGTCCCACTGAATCCTCAATTCTCTCTCCTTTAACTCTTTACCTAGTATCTTTAACACTTCATAGAGTAACCTGTATTGTCCTCCAGAAAAAAAACAAATAGAGGTATTTTGGAGTTAAGCAAGGCTTCATTGAGGTTTAATTGTATTTGATGTTTTTGGTAGCAGAATATAGGAAATTGACCCCAGGAAAAGAATTGAAAATCTACCCTACTTTTGCTGTAGAAATTATGTTTTCATATTATTAATCATTTTATACTTCTTAAATTTTTAACTAGTTTTCTTACTGAATTTATAATATTTTAAAAACCACTAAATGGGATGTTTTGCTAAACACTAAGTAATCTATAGAGTAATTCTTTTTTAAAAGTACATAATGAACACTATGACCAATAGTTTTATTAATAATTCTTACTAATTACAACATTGCAATTGAAGAGTAACTAATTCATTAATACTGCGGCATGTGATATACTAAACAAAATTAATGTAATAAGACTATTTTTAAATTATCATAATATTATCTGTAACTTTTTTTGTTGCTGCCTCTTTTGGAAAGTGTTTCAGTATGGTACATAGAGTGCCATGTGATGTGCATGTTCAGAACTGAAATTTTATTTATAAATATCAAAGTAATGAATATTTATTTTTAACCATTTACTCTTCACATTTTAATTATCTTGCCTCTTTCTATCATAAAGAAAGCCAAGGGCAGGATTGTGTTTTCAACCTATTGTTCTAAATGTAATTTGTGATGTTATGTGCCTTAGCATCCATACTGATACATGTTGACTACTGCTACTGCCTAAGATCTGTAATTCTGGAATCTGGCCCTAGGATGTCATTTTTTATAGTATGACTCAGGTTGGCCAGATGAAACCTGAATCATGCTACAGATGATGAAATTTAAGTGTAAATTTCAATAATTATTATATGCCATTTTCAAATTGTTTCAATTGCCTGGTAAAAACTTTGCTTTGGAAAAACAGTTCCTAAATCTTCCCTATTTATATTTATTATATTTACTTTTTTATAACTTCTTAGAAATGTTCTCAGTATTAAATGCTTACATTTTACAGATAAATCAGAATTTACAGATAGAATGCCATGAAAATAATTTTTAAATGAATCCCTTATTAAGTACAATCAACACCTAAAATATATGAACTTCTGCTTCAGGAATGAAATTTGCATGATATTGTTGTGAAGAGTCCTGATTTACCAGACACTGCACTGAGTGCTTCATGCATCTTATTTCACTTAACCCTCAGAATAACCCTGCTGAAGTAGGCTCTCTAAATTACCCCCATTTACAAATGAGAGATCTAAAGCTTCGAGTTGTTAAATTACTTTGTCAAGGTCACACAGTTTGTACATGGTAGAAATGGGATTAGAAGTAATCTTGGCTGACTCCAGATTTTACATTTAACCACCATGCTATATTACTGTACTAGTTGGAAAATCAAATTTAATGTGATGGCATGACATAAAATTTTTAAATTGTTCCACTCTGTCATCTGTTTATGAAAGAAAAAAATCTTTGCTTCAGGAAGCAAAGAGAGTTTTCTTTAAAAAATGAAATTTCAAAAATCATCAAACCAAAGAAGTTAATGTTGATCTAGTAAGTTTTTAATGCAGAAGATATCATAGTCCCCATAAAATTAAACTGAAAAACACATTAGGTGAGCCAAAAAATTGTGTCTGAGTGGTCATATCTTTTCATAATGATTTTACTTAAACTAAAATCTAGAAAGCAGATTTTAAAATATTTGAATTTCAGAAAAATCTAGACATAACTGATGAAAGAACATGACTGAAAAGATATATATATATATCTAGATGTAAAGATATGCTGGAAATTGATTTTTCTTCCCAAGCCTCACTCCTTTTTACTTCTAGTTAATATTCTTAACCTGTGAAAGAATGTTATGATATTTTAACAACTTCCATGTTTCACAGAAAAATAGAGATGTCAATTAAAGTATGGGCCTTAACTAAAATAGCACTAGATCCAGTAACACAGAGAAAGGATTTCTGGAGCTATGAGACTAAGGAATGGGTCACTCACACACATATTTCCCATCTACTTGGGATTACATCATATGCTCTACTTTATCAAATCATCCATATTCAATCAGCTGATAACATTGACTTATAGAATTAGTTTGATTTAATATGCTCTTTTTTTCTTCAACACATGCTATCTTAATTCATATTAACTAAATCTTGTTGCCTACTTCATCATAATGATCTCACATCTCACCAAGAGAAACATAAGAGCATATATTCTTGCTTTGTTTTATATGGCTGCATGAAGGCAGATGGCTGTCTCCTACTGTAAAGTTCAGAATGACAGATTTAGAATATCAGTGCCTTGTGTTGGGGAAAAGTGTATGCCTCTGACTATTAATTATAAGATTAACATTTTTAAACAGCCCCATACTTTTTAGTGTTCTATAAAACAGTTTTATAAATAATACAATAAAGGAGTATTTAAATGCCATACATTAACAGCAAGAAATATTTTGTTTTAATTGATATTCTATCTACATATATTACATATATATTTAAAGGTTAATTGTACTGAGTAAATTACAAAAGTAGAAATAAAAGTGAGACGCTTTACTAGGTGTTTTGTTTTGTTAAAAAAATAGACTGCCTAGATATCTTTGCTTTTACCATAACTGTAATATATTAAAAGTGTACAAGAGTAGTCCTAATTTATTTGTTAACTTTAGGTCAGATGTCTGAGTGTCAGGCATTCCACAACTAAGAAGGCAGGGAAACAGAGCATTAGTAAGGTTCTTACAACAGTGATATCTCTTCCAGAGAACTGATAGTCTACATCATCAGAAAAGGACCAAGAAATAGGTGTCTGCCTTTTCAAATGTTAATATCCATGTCTGAAAATCTGTATGAAATCAGAGAGCAATGCTGCATATTTATCAGTACATGACAATGGCTGAAATACTGAGATGTTAAATTGAAAATAAATGTGAATTGAAGTCAACAACAGTGACTGAAAGGAGACGAGATTACCTATTATCAAAGACAGGGGATTTCATTTTTTGAAGTCAGAGGTACACTGGAGGTTTATAACCTGCTCTTCTCTTCACTATGAACTACAGCATTCTCCAGCAGGGAACACTGGGCTCAGCTGGAGACAAAGACAGCCTATTCCCTATTCTCTTGCTTATAACTATGACACAATCCTCAGTGAGCTTAAATCAAGGTTTTGACAGGGCTGTGTTCCTTACTGGATCATCTAAGTGAGCATGCATTTCCTTGCCTTTTCCATCTTCTAGATGTCTGAATTTTTTGGCTCATGGTCCCTTCATTTATTTTCAAAGAAAGCAATGGCAGGTCTAATTTTTCTCATATTGTATCTCTCAGACTTACTCTTACAACACCCTTTTCTACACTTAAGGATGCTTGTGATTATATAGGGCCCACTGAGATACTCCAGGATAATCTCTGTATGTCAGAGTCAGCTGGCTAGCAATCTTAATTCCATCTGCATCCCCAATTCCCCTTTGTCGTGTAAAAGAAGATAGGCACAGTTCCCAGGAATTGGGCTTTGGACATCTTTGGGAGGCCATTATTCTGCCTACCACAGGACCTCTGTCATCTTTCAGGAGACTTACATGATTATACAAAAAGGGAACCTATTGGGTGGATATGTAGTGTTCATCAAATTGAGGAAAGTAAATGAAATCAGCTTAGAAAATGTATCAAAAGATGTTCAATGTTCTGGAGAGCCAGGGAACAAGAGTTATAATGAGGCTGATCTAGGAACAGACTGGTCTATCCGCCCCCAGCACGGAACATGTGCCATGTTCTGAGCCACTTGCTTGAGATTCAGAGTCCCAGGAGACACTGAAATTGTCTAATTGGCAACACCTCAACCATATGCTAACCCACTGCCTGTGCAAGAGAAAGAGGAGAGGAACAAGAGAGGCCATTTTTCCTTGGGCTTGTGAAATAGTAACTAGACCACACAATCCACCAAGATATCACAAAACGGGCCTCTTCTTTATTTCAACACAAAAATATAATCATTCACAAAAGGCATTCATAGCATGTGTGGACATTTTTTTTTCTCCCTGGATTTCTGTCTTTTATGTCCATTTATTTTGCAGAATAGTTTAGCAAAACTTTTTGTTGCCTTTCATCTGTGCAAACACAACATAAATACATCATCAAAATATTTCCATAAACAAAGATTTTTCCCTTTCTTACTTTCAATTTAGGTAATCAAGAAAACTATTTTATGGAGAAAATAGTATCTGAAATAGTACTTAAGGATCAGTTTAAATGATACTTGAAATAAATCAGAATGAACAAATACTTGAAAGAGAAGAGAGCTGTCTAGTTTGGTTTGGGAGCAGAGCACATATGGGATTGACTGAGAAATAAAGCTGGAAATTCAGGTGTGACTCATACGGCAGAGAACCCTAAATGACAGATTAAAATATAAAACCATTAGAATGGTTTTCAATCAATCAAAAGACATAATGACCAGAATTGGACTTCAAAATGATAGATCTGAGAGTAGAATATAGAAAGGATTATGGTGGGGAAGAAGATGAGATGGGGAGAAAAATTGAGAAATAATTACAACAGGTCAAAAAATAGGATGAAAACTCTTTTAACCCTCATGCTTTCTAATAGTTTGGAAGCATAGATCTTTGTGTTCTCTTTTGCAGAATACAGTATAGATTTTTTAAATCCAAAATTTACCAGAATGGATAAGGCTTATGTCCTTTCATATATTATTTTGTGAATAAAAATATGTGGTATAAAATGTGGTTATAGAAAACAAGTCACAGTAAAGGTTCCATTCTTTCTTTTTGGCACTATCTTCTGCCCCACCTATTCAGAGAAAAACTGAATTATATGCAGTAAAACTTGACCATGGCACAAATGATATGGATAATAAAGCAAATGATATAGGCCTATTCTACAAAAGGTTACAGTCAAAGCAAGAATGATCAACTAGCTAAATATTTCCAAGTACATGTATTCATGCACACTGGGAAGTGTGATTTCTCTTATATTTCTAATTCAGGGCTAAATTTCTTAACAGCCATGACTTCATTGTATGCATTCCTATTTGTTTTTAATACAATTGTTATATACATCACATGTATACCCACACATAAAGATAATTTAACACATAAAATATAATTAAAATACATGTTTAAAGTTTTTGTAGAATTACTAAAATCATTCACTATTGAAATATTTTAGAGGTGCAGAAACAATGTTCAAAAAAAGTGTAGTAACTTAAGTAAACTACTAGTTAAAGGCAAGTGTAGAACTAGAATACAAGGTCCATACAGAAAATGTACCACAGCATGTCCCCCAACGTTTTTCAGGGGTATATTCCAAGTTGAACTACAAGAAAAATATATTGAGTTGCGTATACTTGAAATGAACAATTGCATAAACCGATAAGATACTAATGACCTCAATTGTACCAAATTATCTCTAGAGGATAGATACATATTTTACTCTAGGTATAGAAACTTAACATTTGATGAGTTTACTAATAGTCCTTTTAATTGACAGACATGTTTAAAAGCATTTTTTTCTAAAGTAAATTTGCTAACAAAATAGAAAGCAGAAAATATCATTATAATGTCTTACATACTGCCAATGAAATCACTTTAAGTGACAATGTTTAAACAGTTGGAAGAATTAGAAAAAAAATTGGTATTCAGTGATCATGCAACTTAATTTTTAATGGTTCCAGGACGGGGTGCACTGGGAGTTGAGAAAGTCCTGTTTAAATCTACAATGAGGAAATGCCATTTAAGCCAAAACTTAAAAAATAGAAAGTCACTAGAATTTTGAAAAGCAGAGGAAAGAATGTTCCAAAGAGAGTCGTATACTACCATAAACATGAGTATATAAGAATGACTTTTATGAGTTTTTTTTTTAAAGGAAGACCATAAGTACTGATAATTTTCTTAGACTTAATATAAGACTAAAACCAATTATTGAAGAAAAATAAATGCCTCTAATTTCATTCACTGATGTATTTTAAATTTATAATGAGCCTATTTTCCCTCATCTAATGAATTTTAATGAAGTTTTATGGCCAAATGCTAAATATGACTATTTTTTCTGATACTGCAACTCAGTCTTTCAAAGAAAACACTATGTTTTTCCATAGGAGAACACATTATCAGATAATTAATTAACGGGGGTTAGTTGAGAATCTTAATGTCATTTGACATTTAAAAATTTTAAATAATGGTAGAGGAACTACATTAATATTTTTGTATTACACTATTTTACAATAAAATAGTAAGGATGTGTAAGAAAATACTGTTCTCTAGTTAACGGGAATAAATCAGGGAAAAGGATTGAAGAATATAAATTTGGATGATATGAAAACAGACCAACAGTAAAAACAAGGGCTAATGTGAACCTGTCCTAAAATGTTATTACACGATGGCAAAACAACAACAAAAAGCTATAATGAGCAGAGATAATTAAGAACAAAATGTGTTATCTCTGGAAAATTCACTTTCATTTTTGTCAGCATGCAACGTGGCTTTGGTAGGAAAAACTTAAGAACTTATATGTAAAATACAACATCATGCCCTTACTTGTAAATACAATCTTATTAATGAAATTGAAAACTATCTGAGCAGAAGAATTTATTATTTAACTGTCCTGGGAATATTAAATCAATTTCAATTGCTTTAATCTGTTTTGGTAAGGTTTCTCTGTGAATGTCTCTATTCTCTGTCCTAGGATCATAGATATGGATCTGAATAAATATGAAGAGATATGAAGCAATATGGAAATTAAAAATAATCTTCACACAAATATGCCACCTTTTGTCTGCAGTTCTCTTGGCTGCTTGTGGGTTTAAAAGTAGGAAATGGAAACTTTGTGTAATCTCAATGTTTCTGAAGATTACAGTAGTCCCCACTACTCCACAGGGGATAGAATTCAAAGACCGTCCCGCAGTAGATGCCTGAAACCTCAAATAGTACCAAGTCCTATATCCAGTCATCCTTTGTATTTACAGGAGATTGGCTCCAGGTCTCTTCTCAGATACCATAAACAATCAAGTTTCTTATATAAAATGGACAAAGGAATTTTTCACATCCCAGGTGGGATGGATGGGGATGGTATGAGATTTCATCACAGTACTCAGAAAGGTGCGCAATTTAAAATGTGTGAATTATTTCTGGAATTTTCTATTTAATATTTTTTAATGGCATTTGCTCATGGAGTAACTGAAACTGAGGAAAGCAAAATAGCAAATAATGAGAAACTACTGTAATATCAGATTGTCTTAGCCCATTTTCTGTTGCCATAACAGAATACCACAGACTAGGTAATTTATAATACACAGAAATTTAATGGTTCGTAGTTCTGGAGACTAGAAAGTCCAAGATCGAGGGGTCACATCTGGTGAGAGCCTTCTTGCTGTATCATCCCATGATAGTAGACAAAAGGGCAGAAAGACAGTGAAAGAGAAAAAGAAAAAGGGAGCCCAACTACCCCTTTCATAATGAACCCCCTTCCTATGATAATGTTGTAAATCCATTCACTTTGTCCTCGGGACCAAATCACCTCTTATTACACCGAACAGGCCAACATTGTTGCATTGAGGAGTAAGTTTCCAACACGTTTTAGGAGCACACATTCAAACCATAGTACAAATGTAGTAACTAAGAAATAGGAAAGCAACAGATAATAACAGCTAATATTTACCATGGTACGCTTGGTACATACACACTGTCCTAAAGTCTTTTCATGCATTTTCTCTTTCATTCCACACACCAATTCTGTGAATCAAGTAATAATTTATTAGTTGGAGGCTTTTTTATCTCCAAATTATAGAAACCAACTCAATAATAAATAACTTATAGTGACTAATTTAATCCTCATGAATCAATCAGTGTGATTTTGGAGTAAATATTATTCTATCCCCACAATACAAGAGAAAAAATGGAGGCAGAGAGTTTAAGTGTCTTGTCCATGGTTAACTCAGCCAGTAAATTCTGGAACTAAGATTGGAATCCAAGCTTTTTGAACTAGTTTACCTATCTAATCCAAGTTAAAATAAACAATAATAGATTCAAACTTATTATATGAAAATAAAGGTGGAATCTCATAGAACCCTAGAATGAGCATGCAAAGATGTTTGCAGAAGGGAACTACAACTAGGAACAAAAGCACTCTATTTTTCTGTTCAAGTCATGTTTCATTTTTACTACCATGTCCTGACTGACAGCGCATTTTGAATGAACATTGTAGAGTCCTTCTCCCAAGGAAGACCTGAATCATTCTTAGATTGAACCTGAGGAAGAGATACTGGCTGTCCAGTCTGGCTAAGGGAACCACCCCTCATTCAATGGCTCTAGTCCAAAGTATGCCATACCAGCCAGTCTGCTGAAAATCTGCTCATTGATCTACCTGCAGATTAGAAAGCAGCTGCCTAAGAAGGAAGAATTATGGTGGGCTGGGAATATACCACAAAATATGTAAACTACAACTATTCAAATTCCCATCCTACTGGTGAAAAAACTGAGCACAGAGAAAATAATTTGTGGGGTCAGCAAACCAGAACTCAGAAATTTGTGGTGATTACCAAAGTAAGAACTCAAACCAAAGTGTATTTAATGCCAAAAATTGTTATCTTAAACTACTATACATTTCTATTAAAAATTATTTCTTAAAAACAAAAATAATGTCATCTATATTGAGACAGTAATGCATTCAGTTATTAAATGACCTGACTTAGTAGATTGTACTCAAGAATAATTTCATTTCTTCTAACACTGACTATAGAAATCTTCTATCAGATTTCTCTTACTCTCTTATTTTGTGACAACCTGGGAATATCCCATAGCTCTCAGGTCACTGGTAGGTATTAAAAAATCTACTCCAATTTAAAACTTCCCTCCTATATTCAATTTGAAACTGTCCACACCCTTCTGCCCTTCCCTTTGATTCACTTCCTCCTCAGAGCTAGAGTCTTCAAGGTCAGATCAGGATAGCAGAAATCAGGAAAGGCATCAAAAGTCATATTCCTCAGTAGGTGTTCATTATAATTCTGCATGGGCAGCAAATGCATTCTGTCATTGCGACTGCATCAATGGTTTGTTGGTGATTCCCCATGACACCTTTCCCTGTTGTAGGCTGTGCACTCTCAGCTAATATCCTGCAAGCTCTCTTTAGCAGCTCTCAGGGAAGTACATGCCTGCTCTTTTCGGCTGGTGCACATGACAAGGTTGACATGCTATTAGACAAGATTATTTCTAGATGACTTGAGCCTTGCTACCTTCCTCGTCATCAATTGGATCCCAGAAAATCTCAGGCATCACTGTCCTGCCAACTAAGAGAAATGTAAATAAACCCATGGGTGAATTCTCACTTTGTTCAACAACTTCACAGCTCTCCAACTGCTTTCAAGACTCTCCCAGCAAGAAGCAGGTCCCAGTTTCCATTTCCTGCTTCCTGATTGTAGAATGTCAAAGGCAAACAAGGCTAGACATTCTTTAAAGCAGTGAAAACAGATTTTATTCAGTAACTACTGATAGTAGGGGAAGAACCGAGTTCCATTCTGATTTGTGTGATTGAGTCTTTTTAAGTGACGGGGACAAGTAGGGCTCAAGTAGAGCCAGAGAAGTGAAAAATTACTAAGGGTTGGTCAGTGTAAATGTGATTAGGCCTACTGTGTCTGCTAGCTGGCAATTCTCCCAAGTCAAGATTCTATTGTCCCACAGAAATAGGATAGAACAGAGGTTCTGTCCTTCTTGATGATTACATTTCAAAGGAATGTCGGCTGTCTTTAAGAAAGAAACTTCTGAGTTGTAAGAGATATAATAAATCTCAAAGGGACACAAGAAGGAGACATGATTGTAAGGCTTTTTAGTAAATCCTCCAAGAAAGGGAGGTCAGAGGCCTATCTTCAGGCATGGCTGAAGCAAATAAATTCATCTGGCAGTACTGAGCTTTCTCAGGTAGGCATTTCAATGGAGGGGCAGGGGAACTGGGGTCATCCTAGGGACAGGGCCTCATGCTACTAGAGATCATGCTAGACTGTGCTCCTCTCTTAATGCAGAAGCTTAGATAGAGTCATTATGTGCTGATATTTCTGCAGTTCTCATAGAACACGTGTCTAGTCCTCCCAACAACTCTCTCTACACAGATAGCAAGAGAGATTCCTACAAACTGCTTCAGCTCTACTAGCATGTGTCCCACTGTTGACTATTTCTGAATGAAGCTTTTGGGGGTTTCCCCACTTGGTTTGTGAGGGGGGGTAGGATATGCCTTAGTGCTTTCTACTCTTAAATTCCTCTGAAGAATCATCCTCTTTGATAAACTCTAGCTTTCTCTCATAAGATTTGGGGAGATGGTAGCTAGGCCAATGAACATGTACCACCCAGATATGTTTTATACCCACCTTTAGAAGGGGAGGTAGTTACCACCCATTGTTTGCAGTTTGGAAACTTTAATAAGAATTTTGAGAAAATAGGAAAAGGCCTCTTACAGATATTATATTAACATAAAGATAGAATGCATTATAATCAAGATGTAAATGAATCCATTCTTGAGGATTAATTGTATTTCTTTCTGCAATTCCTTTTTTTGGGGGTGGTGAGGGGATGGAGTCTTGCTCTGTCACCCACGCTGGAGTGCAGGGGCCTGATCTCAGCTCACTGCAAACTCTGCCTCCTGGGTTCAAGGGATTCTCCTGTCTCAGCTTCCCAAGTAGCTAGGATTACAGGCACGCACCACCATGCCCTGCTAATTTTTGTATCTTTAGTAGAGACGGGGTTTTGCCATGTTGAGCAGGCTGGTCTCAAACTCCTGACCTCAGGTGATCCGCCCGCCTTGGCCTCCCAAAGTTCTGGGATTACAGGTCTGAGCCACCACTCCTGGCTCTTTCTGCAGTTCTTTTCAAATATTTACACTGTCTTATGCCTAGTGTCAGAGGAGATTCAACTATACCCAAAACAGTTCTGAAGACATAGCTGAATTCTGAAGATCTTTAGTCTCTTACTTTTTAATCTTAAAAGTCACATGGTGTTTACATTCTACAACACATATGATATAAACAGTAAATAAAATCATTCTCCATTAATTTTTATGTTTCTCTTCTGACTACAAGCAAATCGGTTTTGCTGGTGCAAATTCCTAGAGACACATCTATTTGAGAAGCACAGGTTTATTGAAAAAGACTGGGAGTGAGAAGATAGGGAATTCAGTCTCAGTCCAATTCTTAGTTATGTAAATTTGGGGAAATCTTGACTTTTTTGACCTTCAGTTTCTCTGTCTTTGAGAGCCCATTTTAGCTCAAAATTTATTGATGCCTAGTTCTAACATGAAATCTCTCAGGTTCTGTTCAGCCATTGCTCTGAACTTCTTCGGACTAAGGAACAGCCTATGAAAGCATGCTTCACCAGCAGGGATGTCTCTTTACACCTTGGCAGAAAAGCTTGTCAGTCAGCCTCTTCTCTTACTTTGCTACCCATTGTTTGCAGAATGTGTTCTCTGAGAAGCAGAATCCAAGACAGGGATTGTTATGCAGGAATTGTATAAAGGAAGCACTCTTGAGATTAGCGTATGTGGGGAATGGGAGGCGGCAGGATTGTGAAGGCAGAGATTCACAGCATCCACCATACAGATATATCCCCCTGTGATCACTTGAATTCAACAGTAGAGTATCCTTGTGTTTATTAGAATGGGAATTCTACCATGGGCTTCTCTTAGGCACATTCTCTAACATCACTCACAATCAAAACAACTTCTGAGAAACAAAGGACTTCGGGATAAAAGATGCTGTTTCGAATTGTAGAGAATACCTCAAAGTCCGTATTATGACTTCTTGTTTGTCTCTTGGAGTTTGAAAATATGATTTCTTCTTGCACATGATTACCTGGGGTCTTCTCTTGGACTCCTAGGTGTTTCACTTATGTAGATCCATTACTGACTTCTTTTCCAAACGATCTGTGCTTAATCCTTCTTTAAAATACGTTTATTTACCTGACATATGTCCTTCATGATCCGATGCCTGCTAATGTGTCTAGCTTTGTTTTCCTTCAACTTCCTGCCTTCCAAACCTAGAATCCAATTATACTAAGTGCATTTTAAGTATCCAACATTTTATGTCTTCTTGTCTCATGTCCCATGCCCGCCAATGTTCCTTTCATGTGGAACAGTATTTCTTAACTTGGTTATTTTTCTCCTTAGAGACTTGAATCAATTATCAGTTTTGCTGGGAGGTCATTTTTGTTTTCGTCTACTCTTCCATAGTATCCTATGTCCTTCTCTATTGTATTTAACATCTTCTCTTTTCACAGTATATTAACTTAGCCTCTCCTAGATGGCAAAATATTAAAGAAGGTGACCACATTGCTTTTATATTTTTTTCTTTCCCTGGCATCTAGCATAGCACCTGGGATATATAAAAAAATTAAACATTTTTATTACATTTTAGAATAACTGTTTTTTTTTTGTTTTTTTGTTTTTCTTTTTTAAATCAGTAAGTAGTCATTTAGCTATTGGGTGTATTTAGCAAGTATCTTGATATTTAGGGAAAAAATGAAAAATTATAAAAATTACTTCCATTTATAGCAAACTAGAGGCACTATCCCCGACTTTTCCTCCACTCAAACTAGTTCTGAATTTGAACATATTCAAAAATTTTATATTCATTTCAGTCTGTGCCCTGAATACTCAGGCTACTCTCCTAACTTTAATTCATTGAAGAACCCTTTGTAACACTTACATTTACCCTTCCCTTCTTTTGTAAATGAAGTATGAAATATTTGGACTATGATATTTACAAATATACTTGAAAAAAAAGCTTTAAAAATTCCACAGGAAGCTTCCTCATGATTATCATAGCATTTAAAACATGACAACAACAGCTAGATAAAACATTTTTGGTACATCTCTGAAACTTTGCTAGAATTTCTTGCCCTGAATAAATTGAAAACAATCCTTCATTTTCATATTTCTTATATTCATAAATATGTATTACTCTCAAAAAATTCAAGCAACTCAACCAAATTTTGATCTCAATTTTAGTTATCATAAATCACTAAAGATTAATCTCTAGATGTTTATATAATAGAATTCAGAATAAAGACAATGAAATGACATGCAATCATTTTAACTAGAGCGGAAATTTAAAACCAGTGTTGTAAATTTTCTGGAATTCCTTTGACAAATTTTACTTATTATCTCAATCACATTTGCATAATTTTACATCTATATTACATACATATCAAATGGAATATTACATCCATATTATATGCATATCAAATGGCACATTACAAGGACTTACTAGTTAACCTTGTTGCTAATTCCCTTCCATTAATCAAATAATAAATTCCTTATCATAAATGTGAACCCCATATCTTCTAGCCACATATACCTCATACTGCAATAATCATTGACAATTACATTTAGAAGGTCTTTATTATATACAATATTTAGTCACACCTTTTTATATTTCTATGATTATGACTTCCTATGGTATTTTATTATATTTACTTAAATACATCTTTGTGTAGACATTAATATGTATTTAGTGTGCATATACTCTGGGATATATGGAAGTATATCCTGTGGAATGTGCATTGTCATGAATAACTGCATATATTTCTTTCTACTGCTATAAAAGAAAGATGGAAAATGACTATAACAAGATGCACTTTAATCTACAAAACCATTAATGAAATGGTCCATGGCTTAAACTTTTCGATAACAATGTCTTTTGCTTTTTCACACATTTTTAGCACCTGGTTTAAGGAAGAATCTAAAAGTCGTATCTGTTGTGGATTCCAAAGTACAGCACATCTGTCATATCTTGGCAGAAAATGCAAAAGAGCCACTTAAGATTAGTTCTCATATTCAAATTAGCATGTGTAGTGCCAAAGCTGAGTTCTGGAAAGAACTTGTACAGTTAACATTTCGGAAAATGAGAAGAATAAAACAAAAGGAAAAAGAAGGCAAAAGCCAAGGTGAATTTTCTTCTTATACAAGGAGTTTATATTACATTTCAGTTCCCTTTCTAGGTTGAAATTTAAGATCTGTACACATTTTCACATTAAGTTGATTTATAATTCACTTTTTGTGGAGGTAATAAAAAGGCATTATGTATGACTATCCAAAAAGATTACTGTGTAATCACTTGAAAATAACCAACATTGAGAATTGCTAAAAATGATGAATGTATGACTCTGGACACAATTAGAGTTTGTGAAATCAACCATACCATTGTTCAGATGTTTGAACATATGTTTGAAAGCCCAAAGCGTATGTGTATAGAATTGTTCCCTATTGTAAAGCAATGTTTCCTTCATTTTAAACCCATTTGTATTTTAAAAAAGATGTAACCCACATATATCAGGTGAATTTACATTTAGAGCATTTGAAATGCTGTCTTTTAAAATGCCCTCTAATGTTTCATTGTTAATATATTTTAAGGCATTAACATCTCACATTAATGCTTAATAAGTGTCTGGATTAGAGTGTTATCTATGTTTAATTTGAAGCAGAAACTTTAATGGAATTGTGGCTCTCATGCAACTTTATTTGTTTTATATGTATAGAGGTTTTCATCACATTTAATAAATGTAAGTTTTATATTGACAAATATAATGCTTATACAGTCTTATACATATCATACTGATGCATTTTCTATTCTGATCTGTTCCACCTCAAACTATTAATTGTGTTTTGAAATGCTATACATTTTCTGGGGCTTCTCAGAGGCTTTGCTAGTAAATGCATTTTCATCTATCACTAAAGCAGAGACTTTTTCAGTTGAGCTCATGATGACTCAGATTATAGAGCACTTGAACAATAGATTTAGAAAGATTTTTTGATATGTATTTGTTATGGTTTGAATGTCCCCTCTTAAACTCATGTTGAAATTTTTTTTTTAACTTTTAAGTTCAGGGGTATATATGCAGGTTTGATACATCAGTAAACTTGTGTCATGAGGGTTTGTTGTACAGGTATTAAGCCTAATACCCATTAGTTACTTTTTCCTCATCTTCTCCTTCCTCCCACTCTGCACCCTCCAATAGGCCCCAGTGTGTGTTGTTCCTCTCTATGTATCCTCACTTATAAGGGAGAACATGCAGTATTTGGGTTTCTGTTCCTGTGTTAGTTTGCTAGAGATAATGACCTCCAGCTCCACCCATGTTCCTGCAAAGGACATGATCTCATTCTTTTTTATGGTTGCATAGTATTCCATGATGTTTATGTACCAAATTTTCTTTATTCAGTCCATCACTCATGGACATTTAGGTTGATTCCATGTCTTTGCTATTGTGAATAGTGTTGCAATGAACATACACATGCATGTGTCTTTATAATAGAATGATTTATATTCTTTAGGGTATATACCCAGTAATGGATTGCTGGGGTGAATGGTGTTTCTGTCTTTAGGTCTTTGAGGAATAGTCGCACTGTCTTCCACAATGTTTGAACTAATTTACACTCCTACCAACAGTGTATAAGTGTTCCTTTTTCTCTACATCACCAGCATCTGTTTTTCTTTGACTTTTAAATCATAAAGGTGTTAAAATCATTCAGCTCACAAATTGTACACAAGCAGGTTGTGAGCCAGATTTGGTGTGGAAGCCAAATTATATATGTATAAGTGTATGTGTGTGTATATATGTACCAATATAGAAGTTCATTTTTAATATATGTATTATATATAGAATCAGATTAAATTAAATTATTCCCATTATAAAATTAGCATTTTGTCAGGTGTTTTGCCTTTTAGGACTTACTGTTTTCTTTGTATTAATTTATTTGTATTTATGTTAATTATATATTTTGTCATCTTTTATTCATAACTTTTTAAAAATCTGGCCTAATCGGTAAATTGAGTAGTCCTACTTTTGTAATTATATACTTCCAGATTTTCTCTCTAGATGAGATTATTAGAAATTACACAGTGACAATTTAATCAATATTTTATTTCTCTTAAGCTATATTTTTAAAATTAAGAATTATTATTATTTGAGACTCACTCTATCACCCAGACTGGAGTGCAGTGGAGCAACCTTAGCTCACAGCAACCTCTGCCTCCTGGGTTCAAGTGATTCTCCTGCCTCAGCCTCCTGAGTAGTTAGGATTACAGGAATGTGCCACCATGCCCAGCTAATTTTTGCATTTTTAGTAGAGATGGGGTTTTACCACGTTGGCCAAACTGGTCTCAAACTCCTGACCTCAAGTGATCTGCCCACCTCTGCCTCTGAAAGTGCTGGGATTACAGGTGTGAGCCACTATACCTGGCCAACCTATATTCTTTTTGATGAAGGTTAAACAATATCATGTCTGTTTTATATTATAAATATTATAAATTACAAAAGGCTATAAACACATATCGATACATTTTACATATAAACACATACTTTAAATATTAATCTATTTTAATTCATATGTATGAATTATGTACATGAATTAAATTTTGCTAAATTAATCTAATTCATATATATGCATATAAATGAATTAAATTAGATTAATATATGAGTGTATATATATGAATTAGATTAATTTAGGAAAATTTCAGCCAAGGAAAAGAGAGGGTAGCTATCATCCACATAAGGGTGAAAACAGACTCCATGAGATTGAGTGACTGACACATCAAAATCTGAGAGCAAATTTAATTTTACCCATCAGTAGTATGGGAAATAATGATTTTAAGCACTGCTTGAACCAATATTATTGACATTTTATTTTTTATTATACTTTAAGTTCTAGGGTACATGTGCACAATGTGCAGGTTTGTTACATATGTATACATGTGCCATGTTGGTGTGCCGCACCCATTAACTTGTCATTTACATTAGGTATATCTCCTAATGCTATCCCTCCCCCCTCCCCCAACCCCGTGATAGGCCCCAGTGTGTGATGTTCCCCTTCCTGTGTCCAAGTGATCTCATTGTTCAATTCCCACCTATGAGTGAGAACATGCGGTGTTTGGTTTTTTGTCCTTGCAATAGTTTGCTGAGACCCAATGAGGAAGTTATTTTTCTATCAACTGTCTTTTGATCCTTCAAATTACCTAAAGTCTCCATTTGTTGTTGTATCTCTAAAACGTCTACATTTGCCAATTAAAAATAAATGCAGATCTCAGATTTAGAACCTTGGGATAATATCATTAGTCAGGGCTCTCCAGAAAGACATGACCAATAGAAGATAGATAGATAGATAGATAGATAGATAGATAGATAGATAGATAAGAGGAGATTTATTAGAGAAATGGGTTCATGTAGTTATGGAGGCTGAGAAGTTTCATGACAGGCCGTTCACGACCCGAAGACACAGGACTCAGTCCAAATCCAAGTCCAAAAGCCCGAAAACCAGGGAAGTTGATGGTATAACTCTCAGTCATTGGTTGAAGGCCTGAGAACCCGGAAGGCCACTGGTGCAAGGCTCAGAGACCAAAGGCTAGAGAGCCTTGAAATTGATGTACAAGAGCCGGTGAAGAAAGGTGTATCAGCTCCCGTAGGGAGAATTTGCCCTTCTTCTGCTTTTTTGTTATACGCAGGCCCTCAGCCAATTGGATGGTGCCTACCCACACTGAGGGTAGATTTTCCCCACCCAGTCTACTGATTCACACACCAGTCTCCTCTGTAAACACCTTCAGAGACACACCCAGAAATAACACTTTACCTGCTCTCTAATTGATGCCACTGAGAAGACACAGTATCAATCTTGAATTTAATCACTGCCATTATTTTTAAATAATGTTTTGGTTTGAATTGTTTCCTCTCACAATCTGTGTGTAGAAATACTCAATCCCAGTAGTTTAGAATGTGAATATATGTGTAGATAAAGCCTTAAAGAGGTGACGAAGTCAAAATGATGCTAGTAGTATGGACATCAATCCAATTTGACGGGAGTCCTTATAAAAAGGAGAATTTGGACACAAAAGGAGATACCACAGATGCAGGCTCACAGAGAGACCATGAGAGGATACAGCGAGAAGGCAGCTATCTGGTAGCCAAGGAGAGAGGCTTCAGAAAGAATAGGTCTGCCAACACCTTGATCTTGGACTTCTAGCCTCCAAAACTGTGAGAAAATAAATATTTTTAAGCTGCTTAGTCTATATAATGTAATTTGTTATGGCAGCCCCTAACAAACTAATACAGTTACCATTCATTTTTGGAAAATGCTAATGTATCCATTTGCCATAGTGATATCAAGCTGTCTTTTAAAAATAAATTAGCTTATTCAAAAAGGAAGAAAGAAATCAGAGCAGTGTTAATCAAATTCTTAAAGTTTAGAATACATAGAAAATAAGTTGTAACCTACACGTAGGGAACACCAAAATTTAGAGTTACATGAGGAAAAGGATGAATAAAGATAATATTAAGGAGTTATTAAATAGGCAGGCAATAAACTGGAGTAAAATAGCATCAAGGAAGTCAAAGAAAGTGAGAGGTTCATGGCTCATGACACGTCATTGTGTCAAATACAAAGATCAAGAAAAATAAAAGTATAGAAATGATACTGAATTTTTCCATTAAAAAACAGAGCCACAACCAGACTTTCAGGAGGTAATTTGAAAATAAGCTGAGACAGTGGTTAAGCAGAAAAGAAAGAACAAGGGCAGCAGCTAAAGGCAGAAAGAGAAACTAGTAAAGATTTTCAAATTTAATAAAAAGAGCTGCTCTAAAAGCAGAGGGAAGGGACTAATAAGGACAAAGATTTTATTTTAAAAAACAGCCTTGTAGGAGTGAGATTTTGAAAAGTTATTGCAGAAAGAATATAATTGAGAATAGAATAGAAAGCCTGGTGGAAGATAATCAAATGGAGGGAAAGCATAAATGATATTTAAGATTGTATGGCCATGATGCAGATATATGAATACACATTATCTAAAGAATTGAGAACTGTATACTCAGTTATAATATGAGAAATTGAGTCCATATTTAGATGCAACAATGACAGAATATTTCAGCTTGGTCAGTTCTCAGGATCCATCAGAGGAGGAATTAATAATACGAGTGAAAAAAGCAAAAGAGAGTCTCAAGAAATGACCAGCATGGTATCATATGAATTATGCTCTCTTTGAAATACTAACCTTGTGCTATTCATATAGCATAATTATTACTAGGAAAAATATGTATTAGAGAATGATAGGTTTATTCAACCACTGTATCTAACACTCTGATTTATAATTTTAAAAATTTAAGAAATATCACCTTATGGAGTGGCTTTTAAAGTGAAAATTGATGCGGCAGTTGTTAAGCAGAATTTCATTTCCTTGGTATTTGCTTAGTTTACTAGCTTATTATTTTTAGATAGTAAAAATATTCCCTTAATGCTGAAATGTCAATGCAAAATATATATAGTACAATAAAGAAGAAATAACATAGAAAAAATTAAACTCTGAAGAGGCCTAGTCATTTCCTTACAAGAGAACATTAGTATCTATTAATGAATTTAGTCATGTTTTTATTTATTTGAAAACATTTATTGAAAGTTTAACATGGCAAATTACACTGGAGTATGCACACAGAAACAGAATCTTTCTCCAGTTTTGATTTAGTATTTGCAGTTACTTCTACTGTCCTTGCTTTTTTCCTCATAATTATGGTCAAAAATATAATATCTTAATTAAATTAACAATATACTTACATTCAAAACTTTATTAAAATAGCTCATTAAGAGAAACTAAGCATAAATATCCTTGTAACCCAAAATATTATCACATACCATAATCATTAATTTTGGATTTCTAAAATATTTACATTTTATCCTTTTTTGTAATGTTGGCCTTAAAATTTACCTCAAGTAATCCAGGTTCTAAATCTTTATTTGAATAGCCATGTGCATTCACTGTAATACATCGTAGTTTGTTTCTTTTCTGGGGCTAACCCTCCCAGAGAATAGCCAGAAAAGTCTGATAGTTTAATGAGTAAGAGAAGAGATACTAAAGACAGTTTGATTTCATGTACTAATATTGACTGCCTCTAAAGTATAATGTGCTCTTTTAGCTGTGTAACAATGTAATAGAATACATATTTAATAATCTACAAATGGCTTTAGGATAATCCAAAAATACATAAATGGCTTGAAAAGGCTACATAATATTATAACCAATATTGGAGGAAATCACACAGAAAAGTTTCCTACTATAAATACTGGTTATGTAATCCCCACACACAAGAATGACAGAGAATTCTCACAGAGATGATTGTGTGGAACACATGAACGATAACGCTGCAGTGAAATTGCCATCCTTCAAATCTCAAGATAAGCTAGCTGAGAATAAATTATTTTAATAATGGGTCTTTACCCCATAGTGCTCCGCTGCTCACATATATTTAGATCAGAAGAATGACAGAAAAATTTTGAGATCTGCACATGCTTGCATCAGCTGTATAAACAATATCTGAAAGTTGGCATAAACCTAACCCAGAGCGGTGGCTCACGCCTGTAATCCCAGAAATTTGGGAGGTCAAGGGGAGCAGATCACATGACGTCAGGAGTTCGAGACCAGCCTGGCCAACATGGTGAAACCCCGTCTCTACTAAAAAATACAAAAGTTAGCCTGGTGTGGTGGCACACACCCGTAATCCCAGCTACTTGGAGGCTGAGGCAGGAGAATCGCTTCAACTTGGGAGACAGAGGTTGCAGTGATCTGAGTTGCACCCTGCACTCCAGCCTGGGTAAGAGATCCCCCCGCCCCCCCCAAAAAAAAAAAGTTGGCATAAACCTGACATATGAAGAAAATGTTGATGAATTCTCCCCATTTTGTAAAAAGAGCCCATTTTCTCCCTTACCTTCTCACATCTTTCACTCCCTCAAACTTCATGCAGTCTGCTTCAGATAATTCAGACTGAGGTAATTCATTACCGAGTGTGTAAACTTTCCCTATGATACTCAGCTACCCTCAGTGAAGTTCATTATATTTGATAGCACTACTGTCTTAGTCTGTTTTCTGCTGCTATAACAGAATACTGCAGACTGGGTAATTTATAAGAAAAGAGATTTATTGGGCTCATGGTTCTGGAGCCCTGGAAGGCCAAGACTGAGGGACCATGTCTGTAGAGGGCTTTTGTGTTGCATTATCCCGTGGTGGAAGGGCAGCACACAAGACAGAGATAAAATGGGGACTGAACCTGGAAATGGGTTAATTATCAGGAACTCACTCCCGTAATAATTAACCTACTCCCAGGATAATAGCATTAATCTATTCATGAGGGGTAATACCCTCTTTAAAGGCCCCATCTCCCAGTACCATACATTGGCAATTAAATTTCAACATGATCACTAACACAGACACAGAAAATCAAATACTGCATGTCATCACTCATAATTGGGAGCTAAATGATGAGGGTACATGGACTCATAGAGGGAAACAACATGCACTGGGGCCTATTGCGGGGTGGAGGGTGGGAGGAAGGAGAGGATCAGGAAAAATATCTAATGGGTATTAGGATTAATACCTGGATGATGAAATAATCTGTACAACAAACCCCCATGACAGAAGTTTACGTTTGTAACAAACATGCACATGTACATCTGAACTTGTTAAAAAAAAAAAAAACAAAATTCAACATGTGTTTTGGAGGAAACATTCAAACTATAGCAAATACATATCAAAAAATCTTTCTTCTAAGTCTTCATTGTTCAAGGGCTCTATAAACTGAGTTTCCACAATCAATATAGTGTAAGACGGTTAAGTTTGTCATGGTGTGAAATATGCATCAGTAACACGACGACCCTCTCATTCATCCTTGCTTAACATATGGCTATCAGGATGAATCCAGGTCCCATCTTTGGCTGTTGTAATATTTCTCTATGATCTTCACATATCATAAAATTCATGACAAGCAAATCAATTCTGAAGTTGCAAATATGATAAAAGTCACAGAATTTCATAAAGTCAATTATTACATTAAAAGTCACTGACCAATAATCTAGCAATTTTAAACCACATAAAAATTAGTTGAAATTAGAGAATCAAAAATAAGTTTTTTGACAGAAAAAGTGTTTCAAAAAGTTATCTGAATAACAGAATAATAAGAGAGACCCTTGGGAAAACCAATGAAGTCCTCTAATATTTTTTCACAAAAATATCTCTGGAACAAAACGTGAAGAGTCAAATGTGGTGTAAATACTGCTATATTGTGCTATTAGACTAATTTTAAGAAGATTTATACCAATAACTAGTATACGGTTCTAATTTATAAAATCTACACAGTAAATATAAAATAAACTTATTTTTGTAATTTTTAGTTTCTTTCAAGAAGATAAATTATTAATCAAATATTTTTCATTTGTGTTCCTTTTTAAAAGTAAGTCTTACCAAGTAGATTATTTAGGGCAGGGGAAAATGCATATACCAATTATTCCTTCAAATTAAAAAACCTGGTACATTCACAAAAATTTCTGAACAAATAACAAGTAAAATGCCTACTAATGAGGTACTTTCTCTAAAAAATAGAATATACTTTGAGTAAGCAACTGGTAAGGCCACTTGCAGGTTTGTGTTAATTAACAGTGAATTTCTCTCTCTCTCTCTCTCTCTCTATATATATATATATATATATAATATGTGTATATATGTGTGTATTATATGTGTGTATATATGTATGTTATATATGTGTGTATATGTGTGTATATGTGTGTGTGTATATATATATGTGTGTATATATACACATGCCTATTCCCTTTGAAAGTCTTTCTCAAATACCATAAAGTGTTCATGATAGCATGATTTTGACATGGTGATCTTCAACATTTCAGTATCAAGGGGTGCCTGTAAATCATCCGAAGAAATAGCAGGATATCCTGGTACCTGGTTTATTTAGAGATCGGGTCAACCCTAAATTACTTCAGAAAATATCCTGAACAAAACTGTAGGTCTGCACATAATTACTCTTATTACATAAAAAGAAGAATTAATCTACAAATCTAGATTATTATGTGTTCTGGTTAGTGAAATTTTAAAACATAAAACTTCAACTAGCTGCAAATTTAGCATTTCATTCTGCTTCTATATAAATTGCCTTCAGTGGCCTCAAGAAAATGCTCAAATTGAAATCCATCAGGTCATTATCATCAGGCTAATGAATCAACTATACCAAGAAATTGTAATGTCGTGTTCATGGACAAAATTAACCATGATGATAAAGATCAAAGTGCATCACTCAATTTAAAAACTGGAAAACACAAAGGAATAGTACAAATATGACCAATCTTAACAAACAGACAAACTAAACTGATTAAAAGTTTGTAAAGAAATAGAATTATGCAAATCTTTTTGGTTTCTATGGAAATACAATATTTTTAAATGATTTTAAGCAATCTCTCTGTGAATGTTAATTAGAAAATGGAAACATGATCTATGAAAAGGACTTTCAATTTTCTCTCTACACTTTATTATGACAATTTCAAACTACAGAAGAGCTGAAACAATCCTTATAACTGTATTACCACCACTTAAATTCTATCATTAACAATTTACCAGAAATATTTCATTACATATCTACCCATCCCTCTATCAATCCATCAGTGCATTTTTTGATACATTTCAAAGCTGTAAGTTTCAGTCCACTACACTTCTAAACACTGTAGCATGCATATTATGGAGCTCAACATTTGCTTGCAAATCTTTTCTTTCTTTTGAGATAAAATTCACAAGAATGAAATATTCAATTCTTTGATGTACCATTAGATGAATTTTAACATATGCATGTACCTATTTAATACAAATCCCTATCAGATATTAAAACATGATTCCAGAAACTTTTCTTATGCTTGTTCATAATGAATCCCTTCCCCAGGACTTCCAGAAGCATCCACTATTTGCTATTTTTTTCTATGTTAGTTTGACTTGTTCTTGAGCTTCATATAAATGAAACTACTATACAGTGTGTATATACTACCATGCAAGTCTTGCAGCATGTTTTTGAGATTCGTCCATGTTTTTAGTGTACCAGTAGTTCATTACTTTGTATTTCTGAGTAGTATTTCATTGTATAGTTCCCCTTCCTAATGATGGACACCTTGGCTACTTCCAGTATCCTGTAATTTTGCTACACTGAAAAAAAGATGCTATGACATTTCTGGAAAAGTCTTTTGGGGAACATGTATTTTCATTTTTCTTGTGTAAATTCCCAACAGTGAAATTGCATAGGGCAGGTTTACGTTTAACTTTAAGAGAAACTGCCAGATCTTCTTTCAAAGTGATTCTGAGTGCTTTTGTTTTTAAAATAAAATCAAATATTTGAAGAACATTGCTTTGAAGCAACAACCTGAAATGTCAACAGGAAAGTCTTAGAAAGAATAACTGACAGATCAATACATGTGTTTCCAGAAGAGATAAATAAATTATTCTCCATATTAACGCCTTTAAATTACATGCTGTAGTTTATTTAATGTACTTAAATATTTAATGCCAGGTATTTTAGCCTCAAATAGTTTATTTTCATATATAGTCAAATGTGATTTAATTCTTAATCTAGAAAGATAAGACCCCTGGAAGGCATAAAATTTATATTGGATACTAATGTATTTTAAGAAAGAAACAATAGTTGTAATTATTGACACTATGGACTAAATATAGAATTTGTTGATTAAAGAACTGAATATAATTTTTATTTTTTCTGTTCCCCCCAAAGTACTTGTTCATTCACACATAAATCTGCTTATCAACTCAGTAATAATTTATGTAGAGCCTACTATGAGTCAGGTATTGCTCTAGACCTGAAACAAGTCAAATATATTTACTATAGTTATTGGTATAGTTCTGAAATTGTTTTATCCTCTTACTCTGTATTTTTAACATACAATCTTTTTATTTTTATGCCCCTCCTGTTCTTTTTCCATCTTCTATTAGTTGTCATTATAACACATTCAATCTTAAAACATACAGAAAATGTAGTCAGAGACAGAAGTTTTGGCATAATCCCGTAGAAGCCATGCATGCGTGAGCTACATTGCCTTCCAATTAGTCTAGTGGATGCTGTGCTTCAGGGGACACAAATAATTCTCCAAAAACAGAAGCTTCCCCTGACCTGCAAGCTGGCTCTCTCAGATGCCCCTACCCTCTTCTATATGTCCTCACTCTAGCTGGTGACTAGGTTCCTGCACCCAAGGCACTGATTCTCAGGTTTACAGTAATGCCCACCACCTAACATAGAACATTACTACTGTCAAGCCTTGCCCACCACTTGGGACCTCTTTAACTTCATTTAGTGTTGAAGTCAAGCCCTTTCAAGACGCTGAGTCCATTGGCTCATTGAGTCCATTGGCTCATGAACTGGCTTCCAGTCATGGATTGCTAGCCTTCACAGCAGACATCTGGCACATTTTGATACCATTTCTGCCTTTATAATCAATCTCTCAAATAACCCGGAATTATCAGACATACTACTCCTCTACCTTCAGGGCTTCCAGGACAGAGGAAACTCTTGTGGTGCCACCTCGTATCTCTCAGGTCTTTGACTCTGTATTAGTATCCGGGGGCTACTGTAACAAATTACTATAACTGAGTTACTTAAAAGCAACAAATTTGTTCTCTCACATGTGGAGACTAGAAGTCTGAACTTAAAGTGTTGTCATGGCCACACTTTCTCCAAAGGAATGTATGGGAGAATCCTTCCTGGCCTTTTCCAGCTTCTGGTGACTCCAAAACATTCCTTGACTTGGGGCTAAATAACTCTAATCTCTGCCTTCATCTTCACATCACCCTTCCTCATATATTCTTTCCCCTTCTCTTTTCTCTTCAAAGGATACTTATTGGACTTAGGGCCTACTCTCATCGAGGATGATCTCATCTCAAGGTTCTATGTTAATTACATCTACAAAGGTCCTTTTTCCAAATAAGATTACATTTTCTGGTTCCAGGTAGATATATACATTTTGATGGGCCACAAGCCAACGCATTACAAGCTCTCTCAATGCTGTTTTTGATTATCTATGATGTAGGCCTAATCCAATTTCACACTTGAATGAAGAATATTGCCAACTTGCATGTAACTTATTTTCTGAAATAAGTTTTAGTTATTATTGTTAAAGTAAAAAATAATTGTTCCTTGCTTCATTTTTTTCTAAGAAATAAACAAGAAATGTCATACAAAATGAAAGTCTTTGGTGATTTTAGAGATGCTTCTTAGAAAATAACTGGGAGTGAGATTCTGAAGGCCAACTTGAGTGTGGTCTCCCCCTCCAGGGAATGATCTGAGCAGTTCATAGTAAGAAAGAAACCCAACAAAGGAAAGCACATGGAGCAGACCCAGCCCTCACACTGACAGCAGTCTGCCAGGACTCCTGAGGTTACAGAAGAAATGAGTAGGGAATCCATAACCATTGCTACCTCTTGGTGTACCCTAAACCTTGATTATACAAACTTGATATTTATTTGCAGCAGTTTGTCTCACTCAGAGCTTTTCAAGCTTGGCACTACTGACATGTTTTGTAGGGTCTGTCCTGTGTGTTGCAGGGTGTTCACCAACCTGCACTCACTTAGGTGATAGTCATACCACTTCCTAGTTGTGGTGACCAAAAATACGTCCAGATATTGTCAAATGTTCCCTGGGGAACAAAATCACTCCTAATTGATAACCATTTGTCTAGGTGAATGTGATTAATATTCACCAGCAAAAGTATACCCTTAAATTAAATGTATTTCTGTTACTTTAAAGTTGTGAAGCCATCTTCTGAGATGCAGAAGTTTTTCAATTAAAAATGCTTTAAAAACCTTTTGGATTCTCTGTAGTTTGACAACTTTCTGTTCCATAAAGCATATCTTTTAGATAGATGTAACATCTATTTCACTCTTTTTGAGAATTGGTAGAATTTCTTTCAACATAATAGGGTTATTTAGGCTTCTTATATTCCAGGTCATTCATTTTAATGGTTAAGACATTGTTATATGGCACTCTCAGATAGCAAAGGTGCACACTGATAATTCTACTCCTGTGTGGGGAAATATTTTCCTTGATAAAGACAAAACATTCCTTTGAGCTTAGAAACATTTCATTTCTAAGGATCCATTTTATTTAAAGCTCCATTAGCCCCAACATATTGAACAATAGCTCACTGTTTTGCCCCACATATGACTCATTTGAAGAAGTAGAAAAGCCCATAAAAATATCTAACTGGTATTTATAGACCTTCTGTCTCTCTCTAATACAATAGGAAGTGTTTCTAGTTAAACTGGAATAAAAAGGAAGCAAGCAAACAACAACAACAAAAAATGATGTAAAACAACAGCCTATCCTTCATTTCAGATAACTTCCTATCCTTACTCGAATTGATAATTCTATAAATATATCTATTAATATGTCAACTCTCCTTCATCAGGCAAAACCTATACTCAAATATTTTAAATTAGTATTTAGGAAGCATATAATATGATTAAAAGCTTACTCACATTGGCTTTTATGTTTCAGACCCCAGAAAATTCCAGAGTTTGGTGAATTTCTAAGAAGATAGATCAATTTGGACAGTTTCAGTCCAATAAGACATTTATTATAAAAATGTGATTAATGGACAAAGAAAAAAACCTGTATGAATGAAGTATAAACTAAGTACTCACTATTCCCTTTGGAGAATAGTACTCACTATTCCCTTTGGACTTTCTTTTATATGGTCTTTCCAGGTTTTATGTGGACTAACATTTATATAATTTTGAGGGAGTGGGTCTCTAAAAAGCAATACAAATTATCAATACTAATGTAAGCTCGCAGCCATAAAAAAAGTTCTTGTAAATTGAGAGTCCTGATGCTTCACCTTCCCAGCCATTGCCTTTATCAGGATCCACTCATTTTTCTGCTTCTTTCCTATTCCACGTCAAAATACCTCCAGGAATTCTGAGCCATAATGAACTCTAAGTCTGACACTCATTTCCAATAGATCTGAGGAAGAGACAGGACAGAATGATACACTGGTACCCTTTCTTTTGGTGTTTTCTTTACTTACCATAGGCTAGTATGCAATACTTGAATTTTTTTTACTTTATAAAAATTTTTTAACTGTTATTGAGCATATGCTACAGAGTTACATATACCCTAACTCCCATACACAATTTCTTCTCATTAACAACTTGCATTAGTGTGATACATTTATTATAATTGATGAATACATAGGAATATATTATTGTTAACTAAAGTAGAGAGTTTAGAGTTCACTCTGTGTTGTAAAGTTCTGTAGCTTTTGACAAATGTATCATGTCACATGTGACCATTAGAATATAAGGAAGCATAATTTTACTACTGTTATATCCCCTGTGCTTTACCTGTTCAAATCTTCCCATTTCCCTGTAAGCCCCTGAAAATGACTGGTCTTTGTTACTGTCTCTACAGTTTTTCCTTTTCCAGTCTCTCATATAGTTGGGATTATATAGTCTATAGCATTTTCAGACTGGCTTCTCTCAATTAACAATATATATTTACGTCTCTTCCATGTCTTTTTGTAGCTGGATAGATCATTTATTTTTTCCCTAAATAGTTTTTCCTTGTCTGAGTACATCACAGTTTGTTTACCCATTCACCTAGTAAGGGATACTTTGGTTGCTTTGAGTTTTGGGCAATTACGAAAAACCTGCAATAAACATTCAGGTGCAATTTTGTGTGGATACAGTTTTAAAATGCTATCAGTAAATACCTAAGAGCATTTTTTTCGTATGTTTATCGGCTGCATAAATGTCTTCTTTTGAGAAGTGTCAGTTCATACCCTTCACCCACTTTTTGACGTTGTTTTTTTTTTTTTTTTTTTTTTTAATTTGTTTAAGTTCTTTGTAGATTCTGGATATTAGCCCTTTGTCAGCTGGATAGATTGCAAAAATTTTCTCCCATTCTGTAGGCTGCCTGTTCACTCTGATGATAGGTTCTTTCGCTGTGCAGAAGCTCTTTAGTTTAATTAGATCCCATTTGTCAATTTTGGCTTTTGTTGCCATTGCTTTTGGTGTTTTAGTCATGAAGTGTTTTCCCATGCCTATGTCCTGAATGGTATTGCCTAGGTTTCCTTCTAGGGTCTTTATGGTTTAGGTCTTACGTTTAAGTCTTTAATCCATCTGGAGTTGATTTTTGTATAAGGTGTAAGGAAGGTATAAGGAAGGTAGCCAGTTTCAGTTTTCTGCATATGGCTAGCCAGTTTTCCCAACACCATTTATTAAACAGGGAATCCTTTCTCCACTGCTTGTTTTTGTCAGGTTTGTCAAAGATCAAATGGTTGTAGATATGTGGCATTATTTCTGAGGTCTCTTTCTGTTTCATTGGTCTGTATATCTGTTTTTGGTACCAGTACCATGCTATTTTTGCTATTGTAGCCTTGTAGTATAGTTTGAAGTTATGTAGCATGACACCTCTGACTTTGTTCTTTTTGCTTAGGGTTGTCTTGGCAATGTGGGCTTTTTTGGTTCCATATGAAATTTACAGTAGTCACTGCTCATTAGAGAAATGCAAATCAAAACCATAATGAGATACCATCGCACACCAGTTAGAATGGTGATCCTTAAAATGTCAGGAAACAACAGATGCTGAAGAGGATGTGCAGAAATAGGAACGCTTTTACACTGTTGGTGGGAGTGTAAATTAGTTCAACCACTTTGGAAGACTGTGGAAATTCCTCAAGGATCTACAACCAGTTATACCATTTGACCCAGCAATCTTATTTCTGGGTATATGCTCAAAGGATTATAAATCATTCTACTATAAAGACACATGCACACGTATGTTTATTGTAGCACTATTTACAATAGCAAAGACTTGGAACCAATCTAAATGCCCATCAATGAGACTGGATAAAGAAAATCTGGCACATATACACCATGGAATACTATGCAGCCAAACAAAAAAAAAAAGGATTAGTTCATGTCCTTTGCAGGGACATGGATGAAGGTGGAAACCATCATTCTCAGCAAACTAACACGGGAACAGAAAACCAAACACCACATGTTCTCACTCATAAGTGGGAGTTGAACAATGAGAACCCATGTACACGGGGAGGGTAACATCACACCCAGGTGCCCGTTGGGGATGGGGGCAGGGGAGGGCTAGCATTAGGACAAATACCTAATTAATGTGGGGCTTAAGACCTAGATGACAGGTTGATGGGTGCAGCAAACCACCATGGCACATGTATACCTATGTAACAAAGTTGCACATTCTGCACATGTATCCTAGAACTTAAAGTATAATAATAATAAAAAAAATAAAAGAAATAGTGTAAAATAATGGAAGATAATTGAATGAGTAAAATTTATCATTTAAGTCATTAGAGTATATGTGTATAGACTGATTTTTCCCATTAAGAGTCAAAGCCCAAGCCCATAAGACATTTTTTGAAATGTGCAAGAAATAAAAGTTAAAAATAAAGGTGTAAAGAAATACCTGGTAAATATGACAAAAAAAAAATCAATCCTAAACAAGATAAAATTTAAAGTAAAAACCACTTAAAAGATTAAAAAGAGATAGGTACAATATATATATTTTTAATGTGAACATTATAAACCTCTAGGCACTAAAAAATAAAAAATAAATAACAGTAGCAAGCTATCTAGGGATAAAACTTTTGAAATTTGAGGAAACTATTTCTGACAAAATAAGCTAGACAGACTTACTCTCTCGCCCAAGATGACTAACAAAGAAGAAAACAATAAGAAATATTTTTAATATTTTGAAGAACTAGAAAAAATATATACACAGAAACCAAAAGCTAAATGAACTTAAGAATTCAAAGAGAAAAACAGCACAAAAATGCCTTTCACCTTGATAAAATTTGCTTCATTAGTGAACTTGAGCTTCTGAAACTGATGGGAAATATATTTAAGGACAGGAGATAAATCTCAGGACATATTTCCAGTGGAGAACCAAACAGATGTCCTCATCTACAGATAAAAGTGAAATCCCATGGCTAAAAGTATAAGGGTGAACTGTAAATTTCAATGCACACACACACACAAGCTAAGAAAATCACCTCTCTCAATAGCAGAGGGTAGATGGAAAAACAAAATATTTCATAGAAATTATTAACTATCTTCTAGTCTTTGTGGGTTTTCACCCTAAATTAACACTACTTAGATTAGTATGAAAATAATTTCAAGCCAATAACTTTTTTTTTTTTTTGAGATGGAGTCTCGCTCTGTCGCCCAGGCTGGAGTGCAGTGGCGCAATCTTGGCTCACTGCAAGCTGTGCCTCCTGGGTTCACACCATTCTGCTGCCTCAGCCTCCCTAGTAGCTGGGACTACAGGCGCCTGCCAACACGCTCAGCTACTTTTTTTTTTTTTTTTTTTTTTTTTTGTATTTTTAGTAGAGACAGGGTTTCATTGTGTTAGCCAGTATGGTCTCAATCTCCTGACCTTGTGATCCACCTGCCTCGGCCTCCCAAAGTGCTGGGATTACAGGCGTGAACCACCGCGCCCAATCCAAGCCAATAACTTTCATTGAATATCTGCAAGTTGGTCATTCCCTGAGACCTAGGTGACATATTATCTTTGGAAATTACTTTTACAAGGAAAAATAAAAAATAATGACCCAACTACAGCAGCAAACTCTTAAAACTTGAAAAAAAAAAAAAAAAAAAAAAAGATGCCACTAGTAAAGACAAACAGGAGCCACAAAAAATACAACAACATTCCTAATGACTTCAAATATTAAAATTATCAAACACATAAAGTAGGTGTGCCTTATTATGTTTAAATTTTAATATACTGAGAAAATGAGTAAGAAGCAAGAGACTATTTTAAATGATCAATTACATTTGAAAATAAATAGGTATTCTGGATAAAAATTTATTTATACAAACACACATAAACATAAGCATAAACATCATAGTAATATTATAGTAGAACAAAAAAGACAAATATACAACCTTAAGTTCAACAAAAAGTAATAAAAATGCCTGGCATAGTGGCTCATGCCTTTAATCCCAGCACTTTGGGAGGCCGAAGGGTGGATCACAAGGTCAGGAGTTTGAGACCAGCCTGGCCAGTATGGCGAAACCCTATCTGCACTAAAACTACAAAAATTAGCCAGGCGTGGTGGCAGGTGCCTGTAGTCCCAGCTACTCGGGAGGCTGAGGCAGGAGAATCACTTGAACCTTAGAGGCAGAGGTGGCAGTGACCTGAGATTGCACCACTGCACCTCCAGCCTGGGTGACAGTATGTACCTCAAATACATAAAAATTGAGAATTTAATTTCCAAAAGAAACAATGGAAAGTCATTGAATTGCATTTTTTAAATTGAGAGCCAAATTAAAAAATAATCTCAAAAAATAGTTTGTCACCAATAGATCTTTACTAAAGAAAAATTTCAATGATAAATTTCTAGCTAGAAGACATTCAGTTGCATGATCTAATATCCAAAAAACAATGATGCTAAAGAAAATAAATATATAAGTAAATATAAACAAATATTGACTATATGGACAACAAAAACTTGTGGGACTAAAAAGAAGTAAAAGGTAGAATTAAAATATGTAAAAATAATAGAATAATAGGAAAAATAGTATTGCAAGCAGCAATGTTTTAAGGTCATTGTGTTGTTATACATGAATTAGGCATGCAAATTACAAACCACAAGTAGAATAGTAATCCAGTGTACCACTTCCAAACTCTAGCACAGACTTAAGGTCTCTGTTATCAGATAAATATATTATGAAATTTTAGCTTACCTTTCTCAGTATTTCACAGAACAATTAGACAAATTACCTCAGGATATAGATTAGAATAATAAAATTAATAATCAGGACATTTTGGATATATATATAACACTGACCCCAACCACCACAGAATATACATTGTTGCTAATCACAAGAAATATCCCTGAAAATTGACATTATCTGGGTTAAAAAGCAAACCTAATATTATACAGATCATGCTTTCTGACTAAAATGCAATTATATTAAAAATCAAAGACCAAAAGGTAATTATAATAAAATACATTGATGCAATTAAGAAATATACTTCCAATGATACCTAAGTCATGAAAGATCAAGGAAGAAACTAGGTAAAAGATATAAGGTGTTTAGAACTCAATAATAATAAAATACCCAAAAACTTATTTGATTCAAATAAATTAATAATAGTAACTACAGGAAAACTTATACCCTTCAATGTTTATATTAGTAAATATAAAATTTTAAAGTTAATCATCTATGAATTCCACTTGAGAAGGTAGAAAATAGCAGGACAAACTCAGAGAAATTAAAAAGCAATAATTAATAGAATAGACAAGGCTTCTTGACTATAAAGAGCAAGGTATGTGTGTTGGGTTGCTGAGGATGCGTTCTTCCAGGTACTAAGTTTTGTTAAAAACTATGGTAATGGCCGGGAGTGGTGGCTCATGCCTCTAATCCCAGCACTTTGGGAGGTCGAGGCAGGTGGATCACAAAGTCAGGAGATCGAGACTATTCTGGCTTACACGGTGAAACCCCGTCTCTTCTAAAAACACAAAAAATTAGCTGGGTGTGGTGGCAGGCACCTGTAGTCCCAGCTACTTGGGAGGCTGAGGCAGGAGAATGACGTGAACCTGGGAGGCGGAGCTTGCAGTGAGCCGAGATCACGCCATTGCATTCCAGCCTGGGTGGCAGAGCGAGACTCCATTAAAAAAAAAAAAAAAAAAAAAAAAACAACGAGAAAACACTATAGTAACTCGTTCTATGTAAGACATGTTGTTTCAGGAAGTCAGGGACCCTGAACGGAGGGACTAGCTGAAGCCAAGACAGAAGAACATAAATTGTGAAGATTTCATGGACGTTTATCACTTCCCCAATCAATATTCTTGTGATTTCCTATGCCTGTCTTTAATCTCTTAATCCCATCATCTTTGTAAGCTGAGGATGTATGTCACCTCAGGACCCCGTGATTATTGCATTAACTGCACAAATTGTTTAAACAATATGAAATCTGGGCACCTTGAAAAAAGAATAGGATAATAGCGATGTTCAGGGAACAAGGGAGATAACCATTAGGTCTGGCTGAGAGCCAGGCAGAACAGAGTCGTTATTTCTCTTCTTTCAAAAGCAAATAGGAGAAATATCGCTGAATTCTTTTCCTCAGCAAAGAACAGCCCTGAGAAAGAGAATGACTTCCTAGGGGGAGGTCCCTAAAATGGCCGCTCTGGGAACGTCTGTCTTTTATGGTTGCAGATAAGGGATGAAATAAGCCCCGGTCTCCCCTAGCACTCCCAGGCCTATTAGAACAAGGAAATTCCCCCCTAATAAATTTTGGTCAGACCAGTTGTCTGCTTTCAACCCCTGTCTCCTGATAAGATGTTATCAATGACAATGCGGGCCTGAAACTTCATTAGCAATTTTAATTTCACCCCATTTCACCCCGGTCCTGTGATCTCTCCCTGCCTCCATTTACCTTGTAATATTTTATTACCTTGTGAAGCATGTGATCTCTGTGATCCACACCGTATTCGCACACTCCTTCCCCTTTTGAAAATCGCTAATAGCCGGGCGTGTGGCTGAAGCCTGTAATCCCAGCACTTTGGGAGGCTGAGACGGGCGGATCACGAGGTCAGGAGATCGAGACCATCCTGGCTAACATGGTGAAACCTCATCTCTACTAAAAAATACAAAAAACTAGCTGGGCGAGGTGGCGGGCGCCTGTAGTCCCAGCTACTCGGGAGGCTGAGGCAGGAGAATGGCGTAAACCCGGGAGGCGGAGCTTGCAGTGAGCTGAGATCCGGCCACTGCACTCCAGCCTGGGCGACAGAGTGAGACGCCAACTCAAAAAATAAATAAATAAATAAATAAATAAATAATAAATAATAAAAATAATAAAAAAAATCGCTAATAAAAACTTGCTGGTTTTGCGGCTCAGGGGGCATCACGGAATCTGCCAACATGTGATGTCTTCCCCGACACCCAGCTTTAAAATTTCTCTCTTTTGTGCTCTTTCCCTTTATTTCTGAGACTGGCCGACACTTAGGGAAAATAGAAGAGGACTCACGTTGAATTATTTGGGGCAGGTTCCCCCAATAACACATAATTAAATATGCAGAGAGAGACTCAAGTTATTGAATTGCAACAGTATCTTATAAATATTTCAATTCTGCCCCAATTGATCTATAGCTTCAATTCAATTCCAATCAAAATTACTTCAATTTTATTTTGTAAAATTTGACAAAATGATTCTAAAATGTATATGGAAGAAAGAATTTTCTACAAAAAAAAAAAAAAAAAAAAACAGAACACATTTAAATAAGTAAAAAGAAGTGGAGGATTTGTTCCCAGAAATGAAGAATTATTTTAAATCTGTAAGAATTAAAACAATGTGGCATTGACACATGGATTGAAAAATGATGCCAGTGAAACAAACTACATAGAGTACAAAGAAACCCACACACAGGGAGAAACATGATTCATTGAAGAGAGGGAGTAAAGATCAATGGGACAAGGATGAACAGTGTAACAAATTATGCAAGGGCAATTAGTCATCCACATGGGAAAAAGCAAACTTGTACCTCTCCATTATGCCATATATAAAAATCAGTTCCAAGTAGGTCTGACTTTAAAAATGAAAGAGAATAAAGCTATTTTAGCTGAGTATTTAAGAAAATATCCCTATGATCTGAAGGTAGAGAAGGATTTCTTTTTGTTGTTGTTGTTGTTGTTGTTGAGACGGAGTCTCGCTCTGTCGCCCAGGCTGGTGTGCAGTGGCCAGATCTCAGCTCACTGCAAGCTCCGCCTCCCAGGTTTACGCCATTCTCCTGCCTCAGCCTCCCCAGTAGCTGGGACTACAGGCGCCCGCCACCTCGCCTGGCTAGTTTTTCTTTTTTTAGTAGAGACCGGGTTTCACCGTGTTATCCAGGATGGTCTTGATCTCCTGACCTCGTGATCCGCCTGTCTCGGCCTCCCAAAGTGCTGGGATTACAGGCTTGAGCCACCGCGCCCGGCCGAGAAGGATTTCTTAAAACAAGGCACCAAAAATGTGTAACAATTAAAAAAAGATAAATGACACAAAAATACATTAAGAACTTTAACACCATAAAGAAAGTGGAAAGATAAGCCAAGAATGGGAAAAAGATATATATACCAAAGATAAAAGATTACTATGCAGAATATTTTTAATTCCTGTAAGTCAGTAAGAATATTACAAAATGAACTATAGAAAACTATGCAAAACACAGATATTTCTCAGAAGTAGAAATAAATAGCCAGTAAATATATGGAAATGTGTTTATTATTAATTAGGGAAATACAAAATGAAACCACAATGAGATACTGTTTTTCACCCACTTTCCTGAAACGTCAAGATACCTGGCATAGTCCTAGCCAGTGACATCATAGGTAGTTACATAAATGTTTAAATGTATAATTAATGTATTACTTGGACATAAACTCTTTCATAAAGGTAAGATTCTTCTCCAGCCTAATTTTGACTTCCATTTTCTTATCTTATAATCCTACCCTAACACATCCTTGGGTGCCCTCCACAGAAGGAAGAGGGAAAATTGCAGTGGGAGCCAAAAGACCTGGATTCCACTCTGATCGCTGTCACAAATTGAAAGATTTCAGTCAAATCCCATAAGATTTTTGGGTTTTAATTCCCACTTATGGAGTGAGAAGGGCTAGGTTTTACCTCAGAAATTTTAAATTGGCAACTCTTGAAACCTGAAAATATGCTTTGTTTGGCATGCACCATGCCTTTCTCAATGTTTCCAATGTAAATGTCATTACATGGAGATTGCATGCTCTGAGACTTTACAGTCTCCCTCACTCCATACTGTGCTACATCCTAACTGCTTAATTGATATGATTACCCTCCTTCCATGGAAGCAATGATGGTGACTTCTGTTAGACAGTATCTGAACTTTCTTTCTGAAGCTCAGAACACATGTACAGCAGGCTCATATCCAAAAATGCACTTACTTAAAATAAGGCAAAGTAGCATGTTCAGTTCACATATGTGTTTCACCTTGAGGGTACAGTTGTTTCATTTAACTTTCCTGTGGAGGGGTTGTTTGTACTAGATGTCTCTCTAGCGCGCTCACTCAGCACACCTGCTTATCTATCGGTACCTTCACAACCTCACCACATTCATGATCTGTCTCCACTCCATCCTATTCGATTCATCAGAATAGAAAGTTTATCTTGTTGATGCTATTGCTATGTAGCTAGCAATGGGCATCAATAAATACTAATTACATAGCATCAATAAATATTAATTGAACACAAAGTTGTATAGATGAAGGAAGGAAAATGGTTTAGCTCCAATTTAGTATGTGTCTAGCACAGGGGTCAGGAAACTTTTCTGTAAAGGACCAGAAAGTAAGCATTTTCAGCTTTGTGGGCCATGCATTCTCTGTTGCAATTACTTGATTCCACTGTTGTAGTGTATAAAGAATTGGCCAACGCAACTGTGGGGGCTGGCAAGTCTAAAATCCATAGGGTAAGTCAGCAGGCCAGAAACTCCAGTAGTTAATGCTGTAGTCTGAAGGCAGAATTTCTTTTCTTTCCAGAAAACCTCAGCTTTTCTGAAGGCCTTTGACTGATTGAATGAGTCCCACCCACATTAATGAGGATAATCTCCTTTACTTAAAGTAAATTCATTGTAGATGTTAACTACATCTAAAAAACACCTTCACGGCAACACCTAGGCTGGTGTTTGATTAAATAACTGAGTACTATAGTGTAGCACAATGGATACGTGAAGCTAATTATTACACAGTGTCAAGCAGCCATAGGCAATATGTAAATGAATGGACATGGCTGTGTTCCAATAAAATGTTATTTAATTCGAACTTCATATACTTTTTATATAGCACAAAACATTATTCTTCTTTTGATATTTTTCCCAAACATCCCAAAATATAAAAACTATTCTTAGCTCATGGGTGGGGCATGCAAAACCAGATAGTGGGCCACATTTGACCCAGTGACCATTGTTTGCTCACCCCTGCTTCAACACAGCATTATGCATGTTTTATTTATAGACATGATAAATATATTATGCTTACTTATAATTTATTTACACATATACATATATAGAACTTTTAACTGGTGCTGATGATAGCTATTCTCAAAACAGGGCTCAAAAGTAATTTAAGTTATTGTGGTTTTGATAGTGGGAAAGGGATAAGGGAAACTAAAATTTCAGTTTTAGAGTTTTTCAATGATATTACACATTATTATTATCTAGTAATGATTTTGTGTAATGTTCTCTTAGGAAAGAAGTATGAAAAAGAATATCTACCAAGGTCTTTCTAGGGCTTTAATTCTAGACAGTAGTGGTCAGCAGTAAAAAGATGATGAAATATCTTGATAAAAGGGAGGTGGAATATAACACTTTCCTACTGTAGAGACCACCTCTTTTCATACTAACTAATCCTCAACACCAGCTTCTGAACATGTGTACGTGTGCAATGCACACACGTTCATTTATTCTATATTACATGTATTACTAAAGTTATTACTATATGTCAGGCTTTTAATCAAGCACTGGTGATTTAAAGGTCAATAAGACAGACTTCTTTAAGAGTTCCTAGGATAAGGCAAGAAAAAAAATTGTTGGGTATCCACCATTTGTCAGACATGTCAGCTAAATTATCTGATTTAATGCCCAAAACAACTCAAGGTGGACTTGACAGATAAAAATATAAGACCAATTAAATTTGAATCTCACATAAACAGCAAATCACGTTTTTAGCATAATATGTTAAAAAATTATCTGAAATTCAAACTTGTATTTTTATTTCCTAAAAATTGCAACCCTAGTTCAATGAGATGTGGGCCTTATTGAACCCAGTTTATCTCCGAGTAAAAAGATGATCAGAATGATCCATTTTTTAAGTTCATAAATCTGGAATTCCATGAAAATTTTCTTTGAGCTAAAACCAGATAGGCAGACAAAAATATAAAGAAATTGAGTACCACTTAGGTGTATTGGCAAGGCAAAAAGGATGAAATTAATTTTATCTGTGGAACATTGTATGGTGAAATGTTTGAGTGAAGACTGAAAAGTGATGAAACACAAGTAAAATAAGAGAAAACTAATTTGGATAACTTAAAAGATTATTTCAGTTGAAAACAATAATCACTTTTTCAAAATTCTCTTTGCAGTTAATATTACCATCTCAACTCATTACCTTGTATGTTACAGAAATATTTTCAATAATCACCTTTTCTTGCTTTTTTCAGAATATGCAAATAATTTTGAAGACGCTAACTCCAGTTAATATCAACATTATAAAGTTCAAAATTTGTTATAATTTGTAAAGAAATCTTATGTTAAACACAGAGAGCCAGTGAAATTTTAAAAGAAAATTTGTCTAATTACTTTCTCATAAGGAGTTCGTGGCAGATCAAAGGAAGAAAGCTAAAGAAGCTAAAAGAGTTATTTCACATATGCAGTTCTTAATGAAACAAGAATATCTATTGTGTCTTGGTTTCTCCTCTCTAAATGATAAAGATAATTGTAGCTGACAGCTGAATTCTGATTACATGCAGTTTGATTATTTCTTACTATTCTGTTGTGTAGTTAGAAAAGATTTTTTTCATTCCTCCAAACTGTATAGCTGGACATTAATATAAACCTCTGCTAAAACTGTTATAAAATATTTTAATTTAAATTATTTCATAATTGCCATTTTCTTTTTTCCTTGTATTTAACCATTTAGTAATTTGAAGTTTGTATTTCAAATGTTTTCCAACACAAAGAAATACATTAAATCTCACAGTCACCATGATTTCTCTAGAATAGATACAATTTAAGCATAGTAGCTTAAGAATTAAGCTGTTTTTATTATCTTTTTATTTCTTGTGGCATCATTAGAAGGTTTAAAGGGATGAGATTTGAGAAAAGATTCTTCACTATAAGATTTCTATATACCATAGATGAGACAGAAACAAGGCACAAAGTATGAATAAAAATTTTAAAGATAAGAAGGGAGATTAAAAAGCACCAAGTACAAATGCACGCTTTGATCCAAAAATGTAAAACTTGGGGAAGAGGAAGCTAACAAGGAGTGGCGAAAAATATCTCCATATCTAGACAGAGTTTAGTCAGTTGGTTCATCTATAAACCAGATTTTCTTTAAATTATCACAGAGTTGCATAATTTCAGAGGGGAAAAAAAACTACGCATTTATCAGCCTCATTTGCTGACTTATTCTAATGTGTCATGAAAAGAAGTGTGTGTGCTCCCCAAGGGGGTGGGAGCAGGGATAAGAAAACAGTACAACTAAGTACTCTGTATTAGTACTTATTATCTGTCACTTATTATCCATCTTAATACATGTAGTCACTTTTACTAATCAGTTTAAAACATAACTTAGGTTACAAGTGCTCGTATTTAAAACATAGTCAAAGCTGAACTGAAAGAGTCCTTTTTGCCACTTGCAGTTTTGTTCCTCTGAGAGAACCAACACCTAATAAGGGATAGAGGGAAAAATGCTTTACCTCTGTCTAGACAGCTTTGCTTCTGTTTAGTTGCTTTCACTCCAGGAGAGAAGGATGTCAAATTTGTTTCTGTTTACAAGATGCCTCAAGTGATTTTGTAGTACAAGTGTTGGTCCCAGTGATATTCTTTTAAGGGGTCCAAAAAGTACAAAACAAAGAAAAAGGAAGATACATAGAAACTGTTATCTGAAAATATGAATTAGGTGCTAGAGGCTGAATTATACACTTACTTAGAACCCAATTTTTAAATATCTGCTCTGGTAATAAATACATTAACATTTATTCAAAATGCTTTAATTTTATTAATGCAACAAAAAGGTTGCAACATAATTCCCCCAGATATTGTATATTGCATTTGGCTCCCACATTACTTTCTTTAAACATGATTTTGATTGCTTTCCAAAATCAGAACCATGTGTGTATGTAACACACATATAAGCCTGTATACCCACAATCATCCAGGTTTCTGGCCTTTCCTGAAAAGTTACAAAATCGGAAACCTTAGATGCACATTCACATGTGACAGCCTTTGGTGGGACCTGAAGAGTCGCTGCCCTGTACAAGGGCCTTGTGTGCTCTTCTTCGTAATAACCCAACATCTACTTTGCTTTACTCATTTAGGTAACCTTCCTGGGCCTGAGAAGTATGTGAGTATTTTAACCTGATGGTATTACCTGAAATCACAATGATGCTTTTTAGCCTGGTGTTGTAAAAAGAGCCTTAGATGAGCCTAGGGCCAGCTCTATCAATTTTTTAACTTTTACATCTAAAACGAAAATGCTATAACTATCAACTTTCCACATGTAGTAAGGATTAGACGATATGTGTATTAAGTGAACAGCACATCTGACAGACAGCTCTCTGACAGGTAGTTGTTTGGACAAAGATGATAACAATTATTTTCATAAGGATGGCAATATGATATTGACCATAAAGTCACTCAAGCTTTGAAAATCACAGTTTTTTTCCACGGAAAAGGAAAATGAATGTCATCACAACAGAGCCGTTTGGCACTAAACATCTCCGACATAGATATTAGACCTGCTCCTTTTGATTTTAGATTCCTATAAATTTCCAAGTCTTCACATTGTTTTTAAAGCAGGTTCATAGTTGGCAGTAGTCTTTCCATGTCTACAATAAAACTCAGCTAAAATAAAATATAATTAATTTGTCATTCACTGATTGTAGAAAAGGCAGATGGACTAAGAATTTGCTGTGAAATTCTGAGATTTTCAAGAATATGACTTGTCACTTAGAAGAGAATTACACGTTTAAATAAAATGGGATGGAAAAATACAGTATTTTTCTTTCTGATAAAGCTTTTTTATTCAGTTAATGATAGTCAATATGTAGCTGACTGTGGATTAGAAGTTAAATTACTTTCAGAACATTAAAAGAAAGTCTTAATATATTGGTGGACAATGATTTAAAATACATGGTTGTTTTAGTCCATTTGGCCGCTATGACATATTTATTATTCATTTATTTCTCACATTTTGGGAGCCTGACAAGTTCAAGAGCAAGGTACTGGCAGATTTGGTGTCTAGTGAAGGCCTACTGTCTGGCTTCTAACTGACCTCACATGGTGGAAGGGGCTAGTCACCTCTCTAGAGCCTCTTTTATAAGGACACAGACCTCATTCATGAAGATTCCACCCTCATAATCTAATCACTTCCCAGAGACCCCACTTTCTAATATCATTGTGTTGATGATTAGATTTTCAGCCTATGGATTTGGGGGAAAAATACATTCAGACCATAGCAATGTTATTTACATACATTAACAAATAGGCTTGAACATGAATAAAGGCTTACTGATGGATAGAAATCTTATATTTAAAAATAAAAACTAAAATTCTTAATCAGATTTACGAAATCAATTCAGATTTCACAACTGACTTGTAAAATCAATTTACATTTGTGAAATCAGAACAAGGAGCAGAAGACAAATTTTCTATTTTCTAGAAATGATTTTCAATGTCTTTTGATAGTTTAGCTACTTCTCTTCAAGTAGTTTCAAGTGTTAGCCTTGCAAAAGAGAAAAAGTGTAAGATGCCAGTAGTTCAAAGGCATTTTTTTTTTTTTTTTTTTGCATAATGGTGACTTTTTATTAAAATAGAGTTCAAAGAACCCACAAAACTAAGTGGCTTTATGGAGGGGCTCAGAACTTTTTCTTACTTACGGAAGTGAAGTGAATATTTAACATGCTAGCCTTTTGCTAACCTCAATGGATGGTATACTTACTTTACTTTTGAACAAGAAGAAAACTTTAAAATGATAACGTTTTATTATCAGGCAGAAGGCACATGGTTAGGTAGCTTTTCTGATCAAATAACTAGAAGATTCATTCACTCATGTAATATTTAATCAAGTCTCCATTACATGCAAAGCACTTTGGGATATACTGGTGAGAAACACAGACAAGACACTTGCCCACATGCGGCTTATATTCTAACACAAGAGACAGGCACTAAGAGGTCAATTGGCAAAATGACCCAATGGTGACAACTGCCATGGAAGACAATAAAACTGGGTGATGAGAGAGCCCAGGACCAGGACAAATGGGAGGGGCACTGTGAGAAGATTTTTATTTTAAATGAGGTCCTCAGGATCACTTCCTATCACAACTATGCACTGAAATAAAAGCTCTGATCTAAGATGGGAGTATTTTGCTTACAACTAACATGTATAAAGCTCAACTCAAGAAATTAAAATTTAAAATTGCGTTGCAATTTTTTTTAAAAAAGAAAAGAAGTATTTTCCTACAAAATAAAGGGAGATAAAATCTTACAGGTGAAATTCAAGAGAGGAGACCTGCCATAGAAAAGGAAAATTTTAGGAAATCAGACATTTGAAGGCTGTAAAATTTTATTAATTTTGATGACCCACCACTGTTTCAATCAATCCATATGAAATGATTTTGGAAAACAAGATGAAAACTTTGCATTTCTCTTTAGTTAAGAAAGAAGTGTTTTTTATAGCTTTTACATTTAAATTTTTAAATATTAGAAATTATGCTAACCTGTATAATCTGAATTTGTAAAGTAGTGTTTCACAACCTAACTGCTAGATTTTTATTACAAACCTTGTTTCTTAAGCTGAATTGTCTGCTAATATTTATTGAACAGTTTTGAATGTCCTCAATTCTTCATTTATCCATTCAAATACAAATACTTTTTGATTGCCTGACATGTTGCATGTCCTGTGTTAAGTGCCAGGGATACAGTGATAAATGAGGTAAAGTCCTCACCTTACAGAATGTTCACTCTACTACTTAGGCTGTGATAGAGAAGGGCACACACATGAGCAGGTCACTAATATAGCTAGAGGATCAGATCTGTATTAGTCCGTTCTCATGCTGCTTAAAAAGATATACTTGAGACTGGGTAATTTATAAAGGAAAGAGGTTCAACTGACTCACATCTCAGCACGTCTGGGGAGGCCACAGGAAACTTACAATCATGGTAGAAGGGGAAGCAAACATGCCCTTCTTCACATGGTGGCAGGAGGGAGAAGAATGAGTGCCCAGGGAAGGGGGAAGTCCCTTATAAAACCATCGGATCTTGTGAGAACTCACTCTCACAGAAAACAAGATGGGGGAAACCACCCCCATGATTCAGTTATCTCCACCTGGTCCTTCCCGTGACATGTGGGGATTATGGGAACTACAATTCAAGGTGAGATTTGGGTGGGGACACAGAGCCAAACCATATCAAGATCCCTGCAAAAGTGCTGTGTCAGTCAAGGCCCAAAGGATGCCTGAGGGGCAGCCGGGTGACAGGAAAGAGGGTAGACAGGAGTAGAGTGGAAGGCAGGCACAGGAAAGTGTGTACCAGTTGGTGGCACAGCTGATGTAAAATCTCAGGAGCACAGTGAGTCAGAAGAAGTGAATTCAGAATGGCAGGAACTTAAGAATGGAAGAGCTGAGGCTGAAAAGGTAGACAGTAACCCAATGAGAAGTTTGTCTTTTTCCTTGAGGTTAAGGGGAAGCTCGTGATGCATTAAGAGAAGCAGAACATGATCCTCAATGGAAGTGGATTACTGAGGTAGCAGAGACATGATAAATGACTTTTATTTTAAAATGAGCAAAATAACGATATGTTTATATACTGATGAAAATGGTATAGTAGAAACAACAACAATAACAACTTGATATGAAAAAACGAAAAGAGAATGGAGGAGTGATGCCCTTGAGTGTGTTGGGGCAATGGTCTCTAATGCCTCTCCCCATGTTGGCCTCCCAGAGGATCATAGACTCCTCACCTCTGGTAGTTTGTTGTGTGACTCGTGAGAATTCTTAGAGCTACTCTTTTCTTAATAAAAAGGAAGGCAATATAATTTTGAGGAAAGTAAAAGCATAAACTAGCCATCTAGTTGATTGTAAATGAATGAGTTGGGGAAATAGTGTGATTGTAGGACTGATTCCATATGATGATTTCACATGGGAATAAAAATTTTTAAAGTAGTCTTAATAAAAACAGGAAATTGCTGTATGTCTGAAGCAAAACAGATACAATTAGAAATATTTTAAAGAAAAGCAAATTTTTTATTTCAAACTGTAATTCTGCATGGTTTTTTATATTAACATTCAATTAGTGTATTAGTGAAAATGAACATTTAATACTGAAGGACATGGCGAGTCTTCCTCAATAAGTGAGTGAAAGAATGATTGAATGACACCTGTAAATACAATCATAAATAGAAATGGGCAGACAAAAATTAAATACTGCCAGATCCAAGGTAACATCATAGAAGTCATTTACCTTTTTCAACTGATGGAGACTCTTTCTAACAAAAATGAATTGCTTGCAAAAGCTGTGACCTATTTAGCAGCTAATTTTCTAACCCTTAGAAAAATCTGCCATTTAAAGTAAGTTGAATACTACAATCTTTGCAGAAATGACAAGTAATTGCTTTTTTAATCCTATCTATGGCATTTTTGAGATAAAACCACATATTTTTAGTGGACTGGAATGCTACCATTTATTCTGTTGGTGGTAATTTTCTGATAATTAAGTAATCTAATGAAATGTTATGTGTCTCCTCAGGCTCTGTGAAAATGCAATGCGTCTCTTGTTTTCAAAGGTGATTCATTTGCATTACTCCACTAGAAATGTAATAAAGAAAAGTTAATAAATATTCATTGTGTGTTTACAACTAATAATTGCAGTTACTGTAGTTTTGAAAAACAAAAATAGAAAATAAATTTTGGCCTTTATTCTGCTACAGGGACTTTTGATTGGCATGAGTAAATATATCCAGGACAAAACATTTTTAATAATGAATACATAATCTGCTTGTTTATTAAATAGTATATTACAAGAACCTTTAGCTGAAGGAATTCTTTATTGCAATTTAATGATTTAATAATAAAATGTATACAAACAGACCATTGCTTTTAATCTAAAATCTTTAATGTCCAATGGAGGATGTTGTCTGTATCATAGAGTACAGTCTTTGATTACAGTCAGTTTACCATGTTATAAGGCATTACTCTATAATTTGCCAGTGTTTTCTTTTTTCTTCACTTGTTTTATGTTATTCCTTGTCTCCTTCAAAAGATTACATAGTTTTTAAAGCTACAGCATGTTCTCACTTTCAAGTAGTAGCAAAACATTTTGTACACATGGACACAAAGGTGGGAACAACAGACACTGGGGATTCCAAAAGTGGAGAGGCAGAGTGGGGCAAGGGCTGAAAAACTACCTATCAGGTACTGTGCTCTCTACCTGGGCAATGGGATCAATCACACCCCAAACCTCAGCATCACTCAATAAACCAATGTGACAAACCTGCACATGTATCCTTAAATCTAAAATAAATCATGAAATAAAAGCGAAAGATGACATAGCCCATTAGGGCAAATATCTTTTTTTGAAATCTTTTCTGATACCTGTAATACCCAACTCAATGTTACATTTGCAGAAATACTTGTAGAGCTCACTTAAAATGAGGTTTGTGCATATTCTCATTGATAAGCCAGAGCTAAACACTGGGTAAACATAGACATAAAGATGGCAACAACAGACCCTGGGGCCTACCAAAGGGAGGAGAATGGAGGGGGTGTGGGTTGAAAAACTACGTACTGGGTAGTATGCTCACTGAGGTGTTAAGATCATTCATACCCCAAACCTCAGGGATATGCAGTTTACCATGTAACAAACCTGCACATATACCTTAAGCCTAAATAAAAGTCAAAAAGAAAAATGAGGTTTAAACCTAATTTATTGACCTATTTTTGGTTGGTAATAGGTGTTAGAACTATGACTATTTGTGAATAAAGTAATAGTTTTGCCTTTAGGTGTTTAATACAAGGGAGGATTACACATGTATGAAACATAAGCATTCTTGACAAGTTGCCTGCAAAGTATAAAACTTGATTTTAAACTCTAAGATATCTTGTCTTTGGGGGGAAAGGAGTGGAAATTTAACTGTGCCAGTTTGTTGTTGACAAGGAAAAAATATTAATCCAGTTGTTTTTTGCCAACTGATAGAATTCTGGGTATTTTAATACATCAAAAGTGTCATTAATAGAAAAACCTTGAACTGCTTTAGATCTATCCAAACCCATTTCATTTCTCCCCAGTACTTTATCTAATATTTCTATGCATTCATTTTATCTCAAACCTCAGATTTGATGTCTTCCTAATGTGTTATCGGTATGCAATGTAAAAATGATTTTCCTCTGTCCACTTCCCACTTCATTCATATGTTTATCAATTATACTTTGAACTCCCTCTTTGAACATGCTTAATTCACTGTCTATAATGAGCAAAGTAGACAAAAATCCTAGTTCTCATACTTTATTCTCATCTGTCCTCAATGCCTTAATAAACAACTCCTAAGTTCCAGTACCAATTCCTGTCTGAAACAGAAGCCACAGTGTAAATGAAGTCTACAGGAATAAGAAACAGGTCACTAATAACAACTAGCACCCTGAAAGCATAGAATTTAAAATTTTATAACAATTCACTTGGCACCAAGGATATTTTATAAACTCTGAAATGTGCCTTTTCTTTCATTTGATTAGTAATTCAACATTTTTGGAATACCTACTAAGTGCCAGGCCTCTTACTGTGCTTGATTACATGTAATATTGGAGCTGTGTGAATATCAATCTAGAATTTCATGAGAAATAATATGCTCATAGTTTTATATCTTAAGTTTCATCACACAGTTGATATTTTGCTTATTTCAAAAACTCTAAAAGTTACTTTGGTGGTTTATACTGTGATTTAAAATTGGCATTTCAGGTCTTTTTAAAAATGTAATTTCTTGAATTTCACGCTCTGTCAGTTTTAGTGTGGAATTAGCCCAAGGTAGTTTTATAGCAATAAGGGATGTCTTACTGAAGAAGCCTGTAAGTACTTTATCTTCTATTCTTGTATTTGCTACACCAAAACAATTGAAAAAGTAGCAACTGTACCCAAGGGAACTAGCTCTCAACTATTATCTGAAACTATTTGGGCATGCATTCTTTAGTTTTTAAATAAAATAATATGCATTCCATTCTTGCACTAGGAAAACTATTGGATTGGTTTTAAAATTAATCAATATACTGTTCCGGAGGCTTTGGATTGCTTTTTCATGCCAAGGAGATGTCTAGTAATTCTAAAAGCTGACTATTACAAGTTTATTGCCACACTATGAGTACAATTTCAAATTACAAGGCAAGCAGAAAAGTAAGTAAAAAGGCCAACATTCCTGCCTAGAGAGGCAATTGTGAACTTGCTTGGAGGCCAAACTTGGTTTATAAATTTAGGTCTCCTGGTAATAATGATTTAATATTATTGTAAGAGCATGAGCAAAGAACTACCAGTGTCAGGAGTTAGGGATTATATATTATTTATATGACTTTTTTACTATTGGTGCTTTTCCTTCACCGCGGTTAAAGTGCTTTTTAAATATCCTCCTGGCAATGCTAAAAACTCCTTTGTCATGTCAATTCCTTCCTTCAGAGGAAGAAAGTGAATTCATAGTTTATTATGGGCCAATGGTCACATCTCTCTGATTCCTACTAAGAGTAAGGGGATGATGCTCAGGCACAGTGCTAAAGTCTGTCATCCCCCGCTTTTCCATCTGTAGAGTTAAGCATGTAGGCTTTAGCCGTGATATATGTAAACTCATTGATGTGATTTACTATGTAATGATTGATCACCATGTATTTAAGCAACCCAAACTAATTCCACTCAGGTAGAAAATTACAGAGTCAGAGCAATTTAGATAAGACAAGGACTCCATTGTCTTCATATAACTAAACCAAAGAAAGGGCCTGGTACAGTTAAATTCAAAGATGATTAGCTCCACAGCTGAAAATATCATCAAAATGCCTTTTTATTGAAGAGCCTGAATTTTGTTTTTATCTGCTGGTTAACTTATTTCATCTAGGTAGATAGCAATGCAACTGGAAAACTAAATTAAATGGGCTACCTAGTAAAATACACATCTACATTCACACCAAAATAACTATTTCAGAAAAATTAAACAGCTGGAAAACTAATAACCTGTATCGCTTCTTTCATCACACTGGTTTTTATTCTAAGGAAGAACAAACAAACCTAGTGAAGAATACTGATTGCCTAGGTTTGAGTCACGTGCTTACTGCCATTGGCCAATTTTTCTGCTACTTCAGTTATCCAGCCAAATAGCAGCCATATTGGACCAAGGGTTGGAGTAAATGGAATATGGTAAAAGGAGAACTGAGTAGTCCCCTAAACATGTGAGAGTTGAATATTGCCCCCAAAAGGGGAAAAGCTTCTGGGCAGACAAAACACAATCAATCACTGAAATTATGAAGTGAAACTTCTGACCACTAAAGACTCTTTAATTGCATCTAAAGTATTAGAGAAATTAAGTTATGCCCAAGAGAAAAAAACAAAGTGTGGAAAATTAAACAGACATAGCAAGTGTGAATCATAGTAGATGAAGCCACACAGGGCTCTTATAGCACCTGTCATAGCAGCATTTCATAAACATAAGCCTCAGTAAACATTATTTGATGAGGATAACAAAAAATTATCTAAGTGATTAGCAATGCAATCAGCAAACTAAATTAAATGGACTTCCTAGAAAAATATGTCATGCATATTCATATGAAATTAATTCAAGGGATTAATGACATTTCAAAAAGGGAGAACTAATTAGAAGAATAATTTAAAATATAATCTCATTAACACTGATTAGCTTTACAATAGTTTATAGAGGAAGACTGAAGAAAGAAAATCAAATAGTACAAGATAGGGTGAAAATCACCTAACAAAGTAATATATATATATAGTGTGTGTGAAATTGTCTCATTTACAAAACAAATTAACTTTCTGAAAATGAATAGAAAATAAAAAGCACAGAAAGAAAATAAGAAGAAAAAAATGGATGTTTTCAGGAAATCAATAATTTCTATTAACTGTCATATATGTATTAATTACAGTTGTTATAGAATAACTTTGATAATTATTAACAAAATATAAAGTTTTGCTTTACTTTCAGGGATAAAATTACCAAATGATGTAAATTATGAATAATTTATGGGAAATTATTTGTAAAATCCATTCTTTATAACATGTTTTTAATTAAAATAGCATTACTAGTTAGTGTAGCAACAGCAACAAATAATAAAGGAGGGAGAATTTTCCAAATAAAATTACATCTTTTATGTCAGATTTTGAGGAATTTTATTTTAAACTCAACTTTGTCATAAAGTTAAATGGAAACTAGACTAAAAGCCTAAGGTCATTTATTTAATCTTTTTCAATTACGGTCCTTAAAGTTAAAATGTATTTGTATATGAAGACATAACAGAGAACTTCAAACTCAATTTGAAAGCACTTCAAAAATTGAACAGCAAATTAGTTATCAGAAACAAATTGACTTTGAGAGATATTCCCTTAAGAAAAATTAGTATCATATTTAAAGGCACTGACATCCTCAGCTAGAGAAGTTAGAAGTTATTTTCCTCGGTAGAATCCACATTTCAAAAATTTGAATGAAAAAGGATTTTTTTTTCATGTTTCTCCAAAATAAAGAAGACTGAATCAGATTCCGCATTTCAAAACAAACTTCACACATATTTAGTACATACACACACAATCATGAGACATGTTAAAATTTATTCTGCTATGCAAATGTTGTCTTGATATCAAAAAGTTTATCCACTTTTTTTATCTTAAGGAATCATAAAACTATTTGAAATTAGTTGGAATACTCAAATTGCCTTTTTTCTGGCCTTTCTGCTCCCACCCGTTACTTCTTCTTGTGTCTTTTCCAGAGAGAAATTTAAATCCAATATATATAATTCATATAATGCTTTTTGGCTCGAAGCCTTGCTGGGGTTCTCCTTTTATTCAAAGTGAAAAATGAAATCCTCTAAGCCCCTGACTTATCTGGTGATCCCTTTCTGATCCCATTCCTCCCATCCCCACTGGACCATACGGACCCTGCCACACTTGTTCCTACTGATTTGCCAGCAACAAGGGACTGTGTGCCATTTGCCTTTACTCTAATGTCCCCCTTCTCAGTGAGGCCAACCCTTAACATCATGTTTCCAATTGAATGCCACCACCCATCTCTTACCTGCTCAATTTTTCCCATGGCACTTATCTTCTACATGGGATATAAGTTACTCATTATGTTTTTCTTTTTCTTTTTTTTTTTTGAGACGGAGTCTCGCTCTGTCGCCCTGGCTGGAGTGCAGTGGCCGGATCTCAGCTCACTGCAAGCTCCGCCTCCCGGGTTTACGCCCTTCTCCTGCCTCAGCCTCCCGAGTAGCTGGGACTACAGGCGCCCGCCACCTCGCCCGGCTAGTTTTTTTTGTATTTTTTAGTAGAGACGGGGTTTCACTGTCTTAGCCAGGATTGGTCTCGATCTCCTGACCTCGTGATCCGCCCGTCTCGGCCTCCCAAAGTGCTGGGATTACAGGCTTGAGCCACCGCGCCCGGCCTCATTATGTTTTTCTTTATTGTCTTTCTCCCTCTGCCAGAATGCAGCCTCCAAAAAGGCAAGAATATCTGTCTGTTTTGTTCCTGATATATACCCCATTTTAGGTCCTCTTAGTTTTAGGTCATCTGGAGATCTGGTCTCTAGGGATATTGGCTCTTATTCTAGCCACAGTTGCCGTTGGGGTGACCAAGCTTGCATGACAAACCTCACAGGGCATGACCGGACAATGTCTTACCTTATGCCCATCCTGTGCTCGTCTTACCTACTATTTCCTGGGCTTCCCCACTGAAACTGATCTGGTGAGATGCCCCAGTGTTCTCTATGCCCTGGTATGTGCAATTCAGAAATGTAGGGAAACTAACAATCTTACCACAAAAAGTCAGAAGCCAATGAATGAATTACTTCCCCTTATCAGACTCTCTGGAGAAGTAATTATTTACATATGCTGTCACAAAGCAGTTGGGCAAAATGAAGCAATAATTTACCTTTGACACTCAGGGGTAGCCAGATTATGCACCCCTGCATTGGTTTTCTCTCCTTTCTTTCTTCACTACTGTCTTCTCTCACTTCTGCTCTCTGGGATTAAGTTTCCCGAAAAGGATAGAAGTATACTAGCTTTTGTCTGAGGCTTTGCTTTCTGGAGAACTTAGGTTAGGACAGGAGATATTAAATAACTATTTATTTATTGAATAAATCAATGTAAATTAATAATATCAAATACAGGCACTGAAATATTGAGTGAGTTACATTTATGCCAGTATATATACTCAAGGAATCAGATATTATTGTCAAGCCTAAAGAGAAGATACTTATTCAGGAATAAATGTATAACAAGAAAACATAAATGTGCAATATGCTCTAAATTTCTTTACATATGCAAGGAAAGAAACCTTAAAGATTCAGTGTAAAACATCAACAATCTCTCAGTAACTTATATGCAATATTTTTGTGATGAGTATTTCTAACAACCTTGCAAAGATAATCTTCTTTAGTCTACTAGTTTTAGAAAAAAAACTCTTGAAATCCAACGAGTTCGTATTGACTCATGATTATGTGATTGATATATCCACTAGATAGATGAAACCACTTAAGAAAAAAAAGTAAACTATCTTAAAAAATATGATCAAGACATGCACTGAGATAATGGAATAGTTATTACATGCATTTTAGTGACGTATTATCTTCATTTTAATTTAGGATGAAAGTCTTTTACACTCAATAATTGACTGAGATTTGTTAAACATATATCCCATGAGACACATCTCACTGTCTTCAATATCTTTATATTTATATTGCATATATTATCCTAATTGTTTCACAGAGTAAATGCTATTATAAAAATGATTATAATATTTTAGTATAGGGTTAACCTTAACATATGAATAAAATGATTTTCTATCTATGTAACTTTACATTTTTAATTTTAGAGCTTTAGATTTTAAAAGTTAATAAAGATCTTTAGTGATGATAAAAAGATTATAACATTATATTTTGCAATTTAAGAATTACTATTATAAGTAACATTCCCCAAAGTAATACAATTGTGACATTTAACAAAAAATATTTATTCAACAAGCAAATGAGCAATTGGAAATAAATATATTCCTCTAAATTACATTTCACTTCTAGCATATACCTGGAAATTTAGCAAAAATAGACAAGAAATTCACCTACATCTTTAAGAAATTAAAAACTATGATCCTTAGAGAGATTTTTTCACTTTCAGTTGAAAAATGGGACTTTGCTTTTATTGGTCAGATATTTAAAGATATATGAACTTATTAATAAGGATAAATAAAAATAGATAGGTTTGACCATTTTAGATTCCCCATATAAGTGGAATCATACAATATTTGTCCTGTGACTGGCTTATCTCACTTAGCATCTAGTCCTCCAAGTTCACCCATTTTATCACATAGGGCAAGATTTCCTTGCTTATTAAGGCAAAATAATGCTTCATCATATATATATAAACCACATTTTCTTCATCCATTCATCTATTGATGAACTCTCAGGTTGTTCCCATCTGCTGTTGAGCGTAATTTTGCAATTAACATTGGAGTGCAGATATTTCTTTCAGATCTTTTAACTTTTCTATTGTAGTTTATTGTATTAAGATACACTGAGACAAAAACATTCTACATAAAGATTTTACCACTCATTAGAGGTGTTATATTTTAACACATATATGTAAAAGTAAGTACATAGTAACAAAGTGAAATGATTAATCAGACCCTGCTTTTTAAGTAAAAGTTCCCTTAAGGTATCAAACATAAAAACTTAAAAGGATGAGTAAATGGATTGTTGATAGTACCACTAAAAAATAAGTATGAGTGGCCTTTACAAAAATCCATCCTTACCATTGAAAATTCTAAACTATAGCTAACTTGGGGGATAAATGGGAAGCAGATGGAGGGAGGGAATCAAATAGGTTAAGAGTGCTGTTTCAGTTTAAAGTTTTCATGTGAAACTCTGAAAGGGCAATAAACTCCTAAACTCCAAGGACTGATTCCCACCAGCTTCTGGGCCACCCAGGTCACTACAACAGGGCAAGTGATTTGTTAGCACCCTCTAAATGAATGCCAATACTACTGAATTTTTTCCCACAAAGTTTGTATTCATACGATAGATAACTTTCATAGCTTTAGTTTTTTGGCCTAAACATACTCCCTGGTCACTGTCACAGTTTAAATATTAAACATAGTGGTAGGCATTGTAAGAACTTTACAGATATTAAGTCATTTAATTTTCACTGTATCTTTGTGAGTTAACTGCTATATTAAAATTCCATTGCTGGTCAGAAGAATACTCAAGACTATGGGTTCCTGTCACGGTAGGAACTATGTGGAATTTATCTGTGTAATGTTCCTCTGCTCTCAGTCCCTGCTGCTCGCCACACCTGGTACCTGAGACATACCAGATATTTGGTGTTGGTCTCTTGAATAAAGCAGCAATCCCAAACTTTTTGACACCAGGCACTGGTTTCATGGAAGGCAGTTTTTCCTTGGTCAGCAGGGAGAAGGGGAGGAGGATGGTTTTGAGATGAAACAAGCTCAGATCATCAGGCATTAGATTCTTATAAGGAGCTTGCAACCTAGATCCCTTGCATATGCAGTTCACAATAGGGTTCGTGATCCTATGAGAATCTAATGTCACCATTGATCTGAATCTAAAAGCATAGATATGATTCTAGATTAGCCTTGAACAACATCTCAGTTATGATTCTTTATTCCAGGGGTTCCCACCCCTGGGCCAGTACTGGTCCCTGACCTATTAGGAAACGAGCCACACAGTAGGAGGTGAGCAGTGGGTGAGTGAGCATTGCTGCCTGAGATCTTGATTGTATTTCTTTTTGATATACCCAGAAGTGAGATTGCTGGGTCATGAGATAGTTATGTTTTTAATTTTTTCAGGAACCACCACACTGTTGTCCATAGCACCTGCACCAGTTTATATTCCCACCTACAGTGTTGATTTCACTCACACATGGGATCTAAAATTGTCAAACTCATAGAAACAAATAATAGAATGATGGTTTCCAGGGGCTAGGGGCACAGGAAAATTGGGGTTTCTGGTCAATGTGTATAAAGGTTCAGTTATATATGACATGTAAGTTTTAGAGATCTGCTGTATAACATACTGGCTGTAATTACTTATACTGTATTTTACATTTAATAATTTAATAGAAGAGATCTCAAGTGCTCTTACCAGAATTTTTTTTTTAAAAAAAGATGACAAAGAAAGTAAGGTACAATACTTTAATTGTCCATGCATTTTTTTTTCTGGGTTGATATCCCCTCGCTGCAGAGATCAGGAAAGACTATTGAAAAGGTTGATGGGTGTATGTTGTAGACATCTATTGATTATTCTGCCATCCCTCTTCTTAAAACTCATTCTAGGCTGGGTGCGGTGGCCTGCAATCCCAGCACTTTGGGAGGCCAAGGTGGGCAGATCATGAAGTCAGGAGATCAAGACCATCCTGACCAACGTGATGAAACCCTGTTTCTACTAAAAATACAAAAAAAAAAAAAAAAAAAAAAAAAAGAAGCCAGGCGTGGTGGCAGGAGAATGGCGTGAACCCAGGAGGCAGAGCTTGCAGTGAGCCAAGATCGCACCACTGCACTCCAGCCTGGGCAACAGAGCAAGACTCTGTCTCAAAAATAATACTTATTCTAATTTTCATTCAAGTATATATCCTTCCCCTTTGACCCAGGGCTAGGTCCTGGTTTCTCTGGAGCCATCAGCACATTTCACTGCTCCTGCCTGTAAAAAGGCGCAGGGTGAGTCTATGACCACCCCACCTACAAGCGGTATGACTCTCAGACTCCTTGATGCAAACTCTGGAAAGCTGATGGCTCAGTTGTGCAGGTTAGATGTGGTTCAGTAGCCTTCTTGCTTAATAAGGGTATTCAACCCTGATAAAAAGCCAACACATGGAGAAGGAAAATTCTCAGAAACAGCAGAGAAATAAACCCAACTCCCCAGTAAAACCCATCTAAAACTTTTTTTTTTTTTAATCTATGGAGATTATTAGTTACCCTAGGACAATAATTCCTGTTATCACTTAGGCCAGTTTGAGTTGGGTATTTTATTATGTACAGTAGAAGAATCTGTCATATCAATAATCATTACTCAATATTATATTTTCGAAGGATTTCTTTTGCTTCAAAATCTTGCTATACCTAAGTATTTCTCAATGGTACTTTAAAAGTAAGTACATTCTAGATCAGTCAGTAAAAGCTAGGTTTTATTTTTTATGTAAAGCATAGATGTTGCTATAACTGAAATGTATTTATATACTCATTCAACAAACTCATTCATTTTTAGAATGCAAAAGGCAGCCTAAGGAGCCTGAATGCAAGATCATTATGACATTATACGTTGACTACTCCAGGCATTATTCTAAACCAAAAGTGTTTTAAGGGCCCACAGATCCCTATAAGATGTTTACTGTCTTTAAATTCCACTTACTTACTTTCTGTATATAGATGTATAAATTCAGAGAAACAGTCAAGAGTATAGATGGATACTGTAATTATCATTACTTGAATGATTTTAAATTAAGTCAATAACTAAACTAATGGTACTGTAAAATAATGTTTAATGTTAAATACACAATTAAAAAATAAATGTCCTTTGTATCATAAACTAGTGGGCAGGTTATCCCGGCCATTCTAAACCTGTAACAGAATACATTTATGGACAAGCAATATAGTAAGCAGAAGAAGAAGAGGTAGGTTCAGGGGTAAAGGCATAAGAGGGTCAAATCACAACCCGAGCTGCAGAAAGTAAGCACAATGCCTTTATACTCACCAGTGTTTCAGTATGTCATACCTATCCTGCCTGCCTCTCAGCAGAGTGATTTTTTAAAAAGATGAGAAAAAGTTGGGATTAAAAAAAGGGCAAAATGCTTATGAAAGTACTATGTGAAATGCTTCATAAAAATGAGATCTTTGTTATTTGTATTATCATTTATTCTTATGGGTTGAACTGTATAATTTAAAAAGATGTGTTGAAGTACCAATTCCTGCTACCTGCAAATGTGACCTTATTTATAAACAAGGTATTTGTAGATGTAAGAAAGCGTAGATAATGTCATACTAGATTAGGATGCCTCCTAAATTAAATTACTGGTGCTGCTATAAGGAGAGATTTGGATACAGACAGAAACACACTAAGAGAGATGACAGGGTAGGAACTACAAGGCAGCGATGCAGCCAAGAAGTGTAAGAGACAAGAGATTGCCAGCAACCACTGGGGGCTAGGGGGAAGCAAGAAAGAGTTCTTCCCTAGAGCCTCTAGAGCCTTCAGAAGGTGCATGGCCTTGCTGATGCCTTGATTTTAGACTTCTAGTCTCAGTAACTATGGGACAATAAATTGCTGTTATTTTAAACCACCCACTTTGTAGTAATTTGTTACTGCAGCCATAACAAATACATTTATCTAAAGAAAAGTTGCTTAGGAGATACATTGTGTTTTGAACCCCTGCTTTCTGACTAGCTAGAGCTTCCTTAATCGAGATTTTTTATTTTCTGTCAGTGGCTATTCATTCTAACTATAGAAAAAGGCAGTAAATGGTTTTTCTTTTTTGAGAGTGGGTCAATGCCAAAAAGCAAAACTAGTGAAGTTAAGTGCAAGTAAGATCAGCACCTGCTTTCTTTCACCTGCCTCTCCCAGCTCTTCACATTGCAGCCCACAAATTGCCCACCTAAAATCTCAGCCTGGCCATACTTCAAAGACAACCCAAATATAAGGTGTATAGGATGGAAACCTCATCAGTCTATATTGGTTTCTCTAGTTATTTAGCAAAGCTGGGGTTTAAATACCCAGTGTTAATCTTCAGCTTCTGCATTATACTTCAATTCCTTCTTCCTTAGAGTTAGGCCCAGACTCCCGTGGTCTAAGGCTTACCTCTTTGCAGGTTACCTTCCATTTGCACCCCCATCTCAACTTTCCACCTTTCTCTACCATGTTTCTGTAGGAGAAGGTAGAGAAAGGTGGAAAGTTGGAATTGATTGATAACACCCCTCTCAATCTCAGCCTTCCCTGTCCTTGTATATCTCTGATCATGCATCAGGCCTTCTGCTACCTCTTGTTTTTTTCTTATCAGCATCCACCCGCCTGATTCTAAACCCCCACTGAACCACTGGGAAACTTCTCCTCTATAAGTTGACCAACTAGATGAGGGTCATGTCATTCGTCCATTTGTCAATATTTACTGAGCAGCACGCTGAAGTAGAAACTGTTTTAGGTGACAGGAAAAAACTGATGAACAAGGTCAAGATCTTTACTGTTATGGAGCTCACAAATCTAAGGAGGGTAATAATTGATACACAACATCAAAATAAATTTTAGATAAAACTTTGCAGATTCAAACTTTTTGGAAAATTTATTTCTTGAATTCTAGAAATGTTAAATTTTCTTATATTCTCTTAATCATGTTCTAGCTTGCTGATTTTTACCTTGAGACACTAATGCTAGTGTCTAAGAGTATAATTTGCTTTTTTAACAGCAGTATTGAAGTAAAATTGACACAGCATAAATTTTACTCATTTTAAGTAAATTTATTGCCTTGTGCAAATATAACCACAATCTAATTTTAGAATATTTCCATCACCCCCCAAAAAATCCCTTTGTGCCCATTTGCATTCACTCCCCATTGTCATCCCTAACCCCAAGTAATCCTTAATTCACTTTTATGACCATAAGTTTTCCTTCCCTGGATATTTCATAAAATGGAATTGTATAATATGTAGTCTTTCATATCTGGCTTTTTAAATTTTTACTTAGCATAATTTTTTTTACTACTTTTTATTGCTGAGTAGCATTCTATGGTATGGATATATTACTTTTTATCGCTGAGTAGTATTCTATGGTATGGATATACTACTTTTTATCGATTTACAAGTTGGTGGACTTTGAATTGTTTCTAATTTTTAGCTATTATGAAAAATATATACAGGTCTTTATGTGGACATGTTTTTATTTCTTTTGCTTAGATACCTAGAAGCTCTGGTTTGTAAACTTAAGTTTAACTTTCTAAGAATTTGCCCAGCTGTTTTCCAAAATGACTGCAACATTATGCGTTCTATAAGAAACATAACAAGTGTTCCCACTTCTCTACATTCTCACCCATTTGTTATTGTTTGGCTTTATTTTTTGAAACGGAATCTCACTCTGTCACCGAGGCTGGAGTTCACAGGCAAGCTCCGCCTCCCGGGTTCACGCCATTCTCCTGCCTCAGCCTCCCGAGTACCTGGGACTACAGGCGCCTGCCACTACGCCCGGCTAATTTTTTGTATTTTTGGTAGAGACGGGGTTTCACCGTGTTAGCCAGGATGGTCTCGATCTCCTGACCTCATGATCCACCCGCCTCGGCTTCCCAAAGTGCTAGGATTACAGGCGTGAGCCACTGTGCTTGGCCTATTGTCTGACTTTTGAATTATAGTAGCAGTAATGAATACAAAGTAATGTCTTATTATCATTTTGTGTTTTTTTCTAGTGACAAATGATGTTAAATATCTTTTAATGTATGTAATGTCACTCATATATCTTCTTTGTTGTAATGTCTAGTCAAGTGTTTTCTTTATTTTTATTGGATTTATATTATTGTGTTTTTTTATAAATTTAAGATACCAATTATTTAATGTAAAATGTACAAATATTTTATCCCAGGCTATTGCTTATCTTTTTTCATTAATGTAATTTTTAATATATCATATGCATACATAGAGGCAGTTATGTGTGTATATGCACCTGTGTGTCTGTGTGTCTGAATGTATGTATGCCCTTTGGACTTTGTGCATTACCTGTAAGTCAGAAAGTCAGAGCCAGACAGTTTCTAAATCCTTTCTTGTAACCTGCCCTGCATTTGAATGAATAGTCTGAGAACTTTGGGACTTCAGGAGACATAGAATGTATACCTGTCTGCAATAAATAAGCCCATGAGCTAAATTTGAAAAAAAAAAAAAAGGCAAGTGATGGCACTATTCTGAATATTGGCATTGTCATATTTGTGTTGTGAAAATTTCTTATCATTTTACTCTCATGAACTTAAATATCAATAATCCATCATCACAATCACAATCCTTATTGTCTGACATTAAGATAGCTCAAGATGCAAAAAGTCCATCATTTTCCACATTGATGTATAATTTAATTTCATATCATAGGTACCATTTTATATACCAGAAACAACTAAATAAATATATGATAATTCCTTATGGTATGATTTTCTTATTTGGGAGCATGACTTGCTACAAAATTTGCATAACCATTAACTGAAAGTACAGAAAGATTTAGAGTATCTAAATGAAATCTTTCTCATTTCTTCTATCAAAGTATTTTGGATCAGCCAGCAGGGCATCTTCTACTGCTCATATAATTTTAGAAACTGATGAAATAACCTATTTGTGTGCACATGGTGGGAAATCTAAATGAAGCTCTGTTATTTTATAAACTGTGATTCTACAACTTTAGCAAAATTTTTACGACAGTGAGAGTGAAAAAGGAATAGCACATTTTTGTGTCCAGGAAATATGCCACGAAATTATAGTATTGTACAACTATGAGATTTTAAGATACATTATTGTTAGCAAGCTACTTTTACAGAGAAGCAGGTAAAGTGGGATCAGTTACTGTAAGCACCATGATCTGTTCCCCAATTAATTTTTGTAAGAATGAAAGAACATCGACATTTTCTTTGCTTTGGTGCTATTGATCATGTCTTCCCAGAATGCTTCATTAGCACCAACTTTGCCCTGGCCCTGCACACAGCTGATTTGGAGATATCCCTCTTTGTTAAAATCGGCAGGTTAATTTCTTCAGAATGACAAGAGTACAGATTCTAGACCTGGACAGGCCCCAGCTACATGCCTCTTGTAGTTCTCCTACTTCTCTCCAGATAATTTTGCTACAGACTATAAAATACCCTACTGATTGAAGTCTAAAGATTGTAAATGTAATTTATGAGTTGTATTTAATTAAATATGTGACTGCTGCGAGTGACATAGACATTTCTTCCTGTTAGTGGAAGCCCTGTGCAAATCACTTGAACCTAACCTAGCAAGCTGGAAGCATCTTCTTTAAAATGTTGAGTCAAAATTGCAAGCTATGGAAATACTCGTTAAGCAAACATAAATAACAGTCATATCACCGAAGGTGTTTTAGGTTGATAATTATTGTGTTATTATTAAACATTATTATCTATATTTATCACCTGATCAAATTTGTACCATTTAGCATTGAAGCAACTTGAGTATTTAAAGGGCAAAGTTTTTCTGATTAAATAATCGATTGAAATAAATGATCACTACATTTGCCTTCCAACATTAAGATGCTGTGAAAGATTCAGCATTAGCACCCATGATAACAAAAATAATGCACTCAATTAATGCAGGTATTTTCGGACCCAATTTGGCTGATGAACCTACAGGAATGGAGGAGGAAACATCTTACTTGATAGAAATTCCATTCATTATGATGGTTTATTGGTCAGGCACTATATTTTCCTACTTTCATAATTAGGCATAAATGCCTTATATAAACATTGCTTTTATTCTTCTAAGATCTATACATCTCAAGTAATCAAATATAGTACATTAGATAAGCACTCAAATACCTAACATAATTGAGGTCCTGAAAAAGCCTTATGGAAGTCATGATTTTTGGTCTGATGGAGCCATATTAGTGGAAATCATCTTTAAAGCATGAACAACCTGTTAAATTGTCAGAGCTCAAGCCCCTTGCCAATACCTGCGAAAGCCCCAGAGAACTGCTCAGTAAAACCAAAAACTAATCGTGAAAAGTATGAAGTGTAATTCATAATTGAGGACATAATCCATGCTTTGTCTTTGTAATTATATAATAGTCAAGCTCTGAAGTATACATTTTCCAAATTCTAAACCACCTGTACAATTAGAAATAATATCAAAGTAAATATGAAGACTTGTACATTTTTAATATATATAATTTTAAGAAAGAACAGCTTAAAAGTTTCATTGAAAACTATTGTTAATACATTAAACTTATTCAAATAAAATCTTATTAAAATTATAAATTATAATTAAAATCATAGATTAACGCTGCAATCACTATACTATACTGCAATTACTGTATTAGCCATGACAATTTGAAGCATTCTTTCTATTCTGCTTTATTTTCAGGAAAGATTGTAGTACAAATTTCTTTTCAAATAGACACTCTGCTTTTTAGTTTTAACAGATTTATTGAAGTATAATTGATATCAAAAGAACTGCACATATTTGATATGCACAATGTTATGACCCTACTTATAGTCAGCCATTAACATAATTGACTAAAAATAACTCACTAAACCCATTCATCATTTTTACTAGAAGTGTGCACAAACCTTGTTCTGGGCATATCATATTTTATTTAAGTTTCATTTATTTCATTTAACTCAGAGAGTGAAAGATGCAAAAATGCTTAACACAGGGGGAAAAAAATCAAAGATCCAAATCAATACATGTGGTATTTCAGAGGATTTCACTGTAGAAGTAATGGCTAATCTTTCTATTTAGTAGAATTATTTTGTCTGCTTAAATATAGTCAATTAAATTCAACATAACAGTAAGGCAGAGGACCAGCAATTTGCCTTTTTATTCATTCAGCAAATCAAAATATATTGTTGTTCCATTTTATTTCTGAAGTGAGGTCCTGGCAAAAGCCCTTGTTTCTTGGACTGACTAGGCCATACTAATTGGAAATCATAAATGAAGCATTAAACAACCTGTCAATCTAACAAAGTTCACAGGTCTCACTGATACATGTAAAAACCCTGCCACCAACTTAAAACCAAGATGTCACTCGTGAACAATATCAACATAGTGGCTGTTTAGCTTTTAGTATAGTGCAAAGGGGATATTGCTAAACAAATAACATGAGCAACTATAGAATTACCAGTATGATTTAAGCATATAAAGCTCAGTTGTGCATTAGTATTTCCTCAATTACACAATACTGTGTTCTTTTCCAACAAATATTGCAATTTTTAGAGGGATGTTAGGGGTCAAGATCTAAATCCAACCACTTTTGTAATAATTTTTTCCAAGACAATACACATGGGTCAAATAAGAAGTATTTTAAGCTGTAGCAAAGCTATAAAAATATTTTATCAATATAGTCTCTCAGTTTTAAAGCAATTAAAAAAACAAACTTTGTGCTGGGATAAATTAGATTTAGATATTGCCCTTTAGCAATTAAGAAATGGAGAAAACAGTGATTATTTTCCAGGGTGATGAGAAAGACTTCATTTCAATCACTACATTTGAGAGTTTGCCTGCAGGTACCTCAAGATCACCATTTAAGAGTTTACACATTTTCTGATGCTTCAGAAAGATTGTCTGAGAGTCAACACCTAGGAGTAACACATTTTTCCAAACTGGAAAACAAAATCAACCCCACTATTTAAAATCTTCCTTCAACATTTGTAGAAAAAACAATTGGTCTTTTTCTGATGTGACCAGCATCTTATAAACTAGTTCAGGATTCCTTCTGGAATAATCTTTCATGTCTGCTTCTCTCCCCTAGCTTCTCAGCCTCTAACAGCTGTTTGTTTTCTCTTGAAAGTTAAAATGGATTCCAAAGTAGAAGCACATATATCCAGTGAAATTTTTCAAATCTCACATCTTTTTCTAAAGTGCCAGATTTAAAATAATAATAATAATAATTTTGCCTTACAGAAAGATTTGCCTTAAGTGCCACGTGCAAAATATGATTTTGTTATATAACTATTAAATAATATTTACTACCATTTATACATGACATTCTTCACATAATAGCTAAACAGGTTTGTCTTTCCCTCAAAACCTCTTAAGTAAAATTCAAAGCACAAATTGTACTGAAATATAAAAATGTATGCAATTAGATAGTTACATATTGCCCAAGGCAATAAATAATTAAATAAAGAATGTGTAGATTAGATTTACTTTGTTTCTTTTGGGTGTGACAAAATGTCAGAATATTGCAAAGAGTATTCATCTTTTATTGTAACTTGGATTTTCTTTCTGAACACTTGGAATTAAAAAAAGTAGATGAAAGAACTTTTGAAGAAAGTATAGAAAGTCAACCTAAATGAAATGATTGAAATTAGAGCTAATAATTTTTGTAACTTTAGAAGATTAGAAGAAAAATAACGTTATTATATAGTATTATCTGTATTGTTCTTAATTTTTGTTTGTTTTTAGACTTGCAAGGTTTGTTCTCTCTGCTAGAAAACTTTTTATAGGCTAATAGGCTATGTTTTCCTGTTAAAACAATTTTTTCTCCCACATCCAAATTTCTTTCCAACTATTAAAAACTCCCCCAGGTGTGAGACACAAAACAATATTTCTTGTATTACAATAGATCTCCTTAACTGCAAGCTCCTTGAAGACAGAGACAGTATGTGTTTTTCCTTTAGTATCTATTTCCATGAGCAAGCACATCCTATTGCCTTACAGAAAGATTTCTGTGCCTTGCACAGAACGGCACTCACTAAACATTTTCTAAATGAATTAATACATGAATTCATATTATTTCTGAGCAGCAAACTATGAACCTTCATACCATAAGGTTGAAGCTAAAATGAATAACACAATTCATATTATTAATAATTTAGTAGCATAATTAATCTTTATTGTGATATATAAAAATCAATCACAAATGTTAAATGTTTGTATAGATTAATATGCTATTATTATTCAGGTACAGCCTTGCCGCAACTTCCTTGGATTAACTGGGAGAAAGAAGGGGACCAGAGAATAAAAAGTGACATAGATTTTGAAGCCTCTGCTGCTTTCCTTCTTCTGATTGGGTTGAGAAGGATTTGGGTTCTAATTCCTAATCCCAAACCATTTCGCTTACACTAACAGAGCACTTAGCTGTCCCTATATGATTTTAGCAGAGGGATAATGCCAGATATTATCCCAGATTCCTTCTGTCTAAGGGACAAAGGGCACCATACTCAAGCAATCTTAGGAATTCCAGGTGAGCCTTGATGGAGAAACAGAGAGGGCTGAAAACTCCTGGGATTTCCTGAGTTGCAAAATCAGTCATTCCTCCCTGGCTGAGCTGAAGATATATGGAAATGTAGTGATCAAGAAAAGATATTGCCTTTTTGTTCTTAGAGCATATGGTACAGTGAAGATGAAAAAAATCATCAAATAACCATAGAAACATTTTATAAATGTCATTTTGAAAATGAGAGATTTTTGTGTTGTGACTGAAAAGGGATGTGCGTGAATCTTCAGAGGGATCTCAAAGTAATGTTCTCTCCTGACTAGTTTCTCATGTACCCTTTTACATGGGTGGAAGGGACTTATGCTGACAAAAGCACTTTCTTTCTCTTCCCTAGAAGGCTGGAATCTGCGTGTAGGTAGAGCAAGAAGGTATAGGATTTAAGGGAATCTCTCCCCTAAACTATGCTATCAACATCTTCTGGAAATTCCCACAAACCAAAATATATTGGGTCTAACAAACAAGAACAACTTAAACAGAAATAATATAAAAGAGATAAATATAATATTCACTTAAATTGCAAACTCTTCCTGAGAATGGATCTAGAAATTACAGTAAATGGAGAAATCCTTGAATAATATCAATATCTTACAACTACCAGCTCTCCACCTATACACAGAAGTCATCTGAGTTCCTTCTTATTAGTTTGTAGAAATAGGCCCTGCATAGGTCTTTATATAATTCCACTTTGAAATCATTTTTTAAATGAAACATTCTTTAAATAATTGTTCATTTTGTATTTAACAAGATATCATGAAAACTATTCACTTTTGATGACTCATTATCTCCAGTGTTTGCTGGCATAAAAAAAAAAAAAAAAAATCACAGGTGGCTTTTATCCTCTCTCAAAGTTAACAAAAACATACTTCAGGTACTTCTTCAAAAAGATTACTGCCCACAAGAAATAATCATGTATTGAAAATGACCTTCCATTAATGCCATTGCTAAGACATTATCCCTGAGATATACCACTTGTATTTTGTTGTTTGAGATCTTTATTTATTGCCTCATGACAGCAGCTTCCTACTGATGGGAGAAAAACATTTGCTTCCCCTTGGCCTGGCATACCCTAACTGCTGGTTCTCAGTTATCAACAGTGCTTCTTGATTAGATGTAGTCAATCAGATCCTTAGATAGCTATTATTTATGTATCTTCACAGATAGTCTGTCACCTCACCCAGCAGTACAAAGTGTACACTATAGAAACATGTTGTTTATTTCTGTCTTCTATTAAGAACATTTTAAAATGCTTGTGCTATATTTTCAGTAGCTTTTCTATAAGGGATGGGGAGAATATTGATATAAAATTGGTATTTCAAGTAACATGTTTTGTTCCAATTCATTAACGTGATTGTACATTTAGTAATGAGTCTCTCTTACACAGATTTTATAATGAAATGAATAAAATCGTTTATGATGATATTCTGTGAGGTCTGCGGGGCTTTTAGTCCCCATGATACCTAGACGGTAAACTAGCATGTGCCCTTCTTGGCAATGGAACAGCAATCCTGGCATCATTCACACAAGTATGTCTATGTAGTTCCCAAAGAAGTCTATTACTAAAATCTGGGAGTGAACCCCAAGAGAAAATGCATTGCTGAGAATTCTTTCATCAACCAGTACATAGGCTGTGTATTTGGCAGGTGCACACACCTCCTTTTAAAAATGTGTTCTATCAAATAGCTGCACATATCCTATCCTTCATTCTTAAACATCCCATGGCCAAAAAGACAAAAATGCATTGAAGCAGAAAATGTCTGTATTGAAAAGATAAAAATTAAGTTTAATCTACTTCAATGAATTCAGCAGAGGGTCCCAAATTCAGGCAGCTAGTATAATAGCTGTCTTTTTAAGATTGGTTTTAGCTGTATCTTGAATAAACAATTTTCCTACTACAGAGGAGGCTAGATTCACACACAAAGACTAAATACAAGTGAATTTTTGCTTCCATATTCCCAGGAATGCTTTAACTTGTTAAATATTAAAATCAATCTGGTGTTCAATAGAAGTCAATATAATTTCTTTAGAGAAAATGATACACTCAGTTCATGAGAATTAATAATCTAACTTGGACATTTCGTGCAATTCAATCCAGTGGTTCAATTTTCAGGAAAATAATACCATATGTGCTACTGTAATCTAATAAACGTGCTTATGAATTTCTTAGGTACTTTTCAATTTAAAACGATTGTTCCCATGCCCCAAAAGTCATTAGAAAATAAGGTCATAAATCTATTTTTAAATGGCTTTTTACCAGAGATTATAATTATTGAATGGACAATGATTGGAAGTCATTTTTCACCTGCAAAAACCAGACAAGAGGTGTTTAGATCACTGGGCTGGCAACCCAGTTTTACCATTTCACAACTCTGGGGCCTTTGGTAAGTAAGCTACCTTTTTTTTACCTCAGTTTTATTATTTGTAAAATGAATAATAATAGAATCTGCTTTGTATACTTTTTTGGTCAGAATTACTTAATACCAAAACAAAAAAAAAAAGTTATTATTCTGAACAAAGGAAACCTATGACAAGCCTAGCATTAAGGCTGGCTTTTAGAACTTCAAACTTTTGACCAGGTATATCTCTAAGGAGCTCTTATTTCCTGTTATACCAAACATTCCTGGGGTTGTAGATATCCCATAATACAGAAAGAAGAGTCACAGAACAAAAGAAAATTTCTTAAATGGAAAAAAAATGTGTAGGATAGTTGATAGTTCATTGATAGTTAAAATGCGATCAGCTTCCCTATCTGTGGGTTTCACATCAACAAGAATTGAAAACAGTTAGAAGAAAACTGGATGGTTTCTTCTGTGCTGAATATGTATAGGCTTTTTTCTTGACATTTTTCTCTACCTAATACAGTATAATGACTATGAACTGAGCATTTATATTAGGTATTATAAATAATCTAGAGATGATTTAATGTATATGGCAGGACATGCATAGGTTGTAAGCAAACAGTGTGCCATTTTATATCAAGGACTTGAACATTCAGGGATTTCGGGATTTGTGGGGGTTTGGGAGCTAATCTCCCATAGATGCCGATGAACAACTCTATATACTACTGCATTATAGTTATAATTTTAAATCCAGCTACACAAGAACACACAGAAGACCAATTTTTGCTCATTGATTTGTCTACAACACCCAGCACTACGCTTACACATAGGTGTTCACTAAATGTTTGTTGAATACATGGAATGAAAGACTCAGTTAATGAATGAATGAACCCTGAGCCCGTGTCATCTCTTCTTCAAGTACTAGTGCAAAACAGAGCAGAAGTCAGAGTGATTTTGTTTGTGATTAGCAAGTGAGTATTAAGATCCTCAAAAAAAGTATAATTATTGCAGTTTGTTAGGTGACTTAAATGAACAAAAAGAGAAAGGGGTGAAGATGTGAGTTAATCAATAGACAGATATAATTGGTGACCCAATGATTGTTCAGGTAAAAGGTAATGAAGAGGGAGATTGAGTTAGTGACAGAAAAGTGCTCAGAACGAGAGATTCTCTTATAAATGTTGATTTTATTCAAAGAATGGGAGAGAGTGAGAAAGGAAAAGAGAGAGAGAGAGATTATCTAATTAACTCAATGCATATCACTGAGAATCTTCCAACTCACCCCTGCAGGTATTTAGTTAGCTACCTGAACAACTGTTTTCGAACAATTTAGTTTTCTTTGTAGGATTTTCTTCTCAGCATCAGATATTAGTTTGCTTAATGAAAAATATCTCTTTTATATGAAAAAAAACCAGAAGTTTAAGTTATATTCCATCATCAACATATTCATTAATTCAGCAAAAATTTGTTGAGCACTTATGCCTACAACTTTAATCAATTTTGAAATAATTCACTGAATAAAAGAGACAAAAATACTTGTGTCATGGAGTGTACATCCTAGTGGAAGAGAGATAGAAAATATAATACATTAAAAGTGGATAGGTACTGTACAGAAATAAGCTTCAAATGATCGCCTTTGATTTCAGGTCTCACATCCAGGTCACATTAATGCAGGGGATGGGTTCCCATGGTCTTGGGCAGCTATACCCCTGTGGCTTTCCAGGGTATTGCCTCCCTCCCAGCTGCTTTCACGGGCTGTCATAGAGTGTCTGCGGCTTTTCCAGGCAAACAGTGCAAGCTGTAGGTGAATCTACTATTCTGGGGTCTGGAGGACAGTGGCCCTCTTCTCACAGGTCCACTAGGTGGTGCCCCATTAGGGACTCTGTGTGGGGATTCCGACCCCACACTTCCCTTCTGCTCTGCCCTAACAGAGGTTCTCCATTAGTGCCGCACTCCTCCAGCAAACTTCTGCCTGGGCATCCAGGCATTTCCATACATCTTCTGAAATCTCAGCGAAGGTTACCAAACCCAAGTTCTTGATTTCTGTGCATTCGCAGGCTCAACACCTCTCCAAGCCTTGAGGCTTCCACCCAATGAAGCCACGGCCCAAGCTCTATGTTAGCCCCTTTCAGCCACAACTGGAGCAGTTGGGATGCAGGGCACCAAGTCCCTAGGATACCCACAGCATGGGGACCCTGGACCTGGCCCATGAAACCAGTTTCTCTTTGGTCTCCAGGTCTGTAATGGAAGGACTGTGGTGAAGACCTCTGACATGCCTTGGAGACATTTTTCCCATTGTCTTGGAGATTAATATTTGGTTCCTCATTACTTATGCAAATTTTTGCAGCTGGCTTTAATTTCTCTTCAGAAAATGGGTTTTCCTTTTCTATCACATTGTCAGGCTGCTAATTTTCTGAACTTTTATGCTCTACTTCCCTTATAAAACTGAATGCCTTTAACAGCACCCAGCTCATCTCTTGAATGCTTTGCTGCTTAGAAATTTCTCCCACCAGATACTCTGAATCATCTCCCTCAAGTTCAAAGTTCCACAGATCTCTAGGGAAGGGGCAAAACGCCACCAGTCTCTTTGCTAAAACATAATGAGAGTCACTTTTGCTCCAGTTCCCGACAAGTTCCTCATCACCATCTGAGACCACCCTCAGCCTGGACCTTTTTGTTCATATTGCTATCAGACTTTTGGTCAAAGCCGTTCAAGTATCTAGGAAGTTCCAAACTTTCCTACATTTTCCTATCTTCTTCTGAGCCTTCCAAACTGTTGCAACCTCTGCCTCTTACCTAGTTCCAAAGTCACTTCCACATTTTCAGGTATCTTTTCAGCAACACTCCCACTTCTAGTACCAATTTATTGTATTAGTTCCTTTTCATATTGCTGATAAAGACATACTCAAGACTGGGGGGAAAGAAAGAGGTTTACACTTCCACATGACTGGAGAGGCCTCAGAATCATGGCAGGAGGTGAAAGATACCTCTTACATGGTGGTGGCAAGAGAAAAATTAGAAAAATGCAAAAGGGCCGGGCGCGGTGGCTCAAGCCTGTAATCCCAGCACTTTGGGAGGCCGAGACGGGCGGATCACGAGGTCAGGAGATCGAGACCATCCTGGCTAACACGGTGAAACCCCGTCTCTACTAAAAATACAAAAAAAAAAAACTAGCCGGGCGACGTGGCAGGCGCCTGTAGTCCCAGCTACTCGGGAGGCTGAGGCAGGAGAATGGCGTAAACCTGGGAGGCGGAGCTTGCAGTGAGCTGAGATCTGGCCACTGCACTCCAGCCTGGGCGACAGAGCGAGACTCCGCCTCAAAAAAAAAAAAAAAAAAAAAAAAAAAAGAAAAATGCAAAAGCAGAAACCGCTGATAAAACCATCAAATCTTGTGAGACTTACTACCATGTGAACAGTATGGGGGAAACCGCCCCCATGATTCAAATTATCTCCTACCAGGTCCCTCCCACAACATGTGGAAATTATGGGAGTATAATTCAAGATGAGATGTGGGTGGGGATACAGACCCAAACCATATCATATATATATATACACACACATAATACACACACATATACACACACACATATACACACACACACACACACACACACACACATATAAATGATATGTTTGAGCCTATGTCATTGCCCCCAGAGGTAGCTGAAGGGTTTTGTGAGGAGTTCCACATGTTTTCTACTGTCACTTTATCATTAGGGGATTGCGGTGTGGCAAGTAAGACAAGTAGGGCATTCACAAAAAACATAAGGAGACACAAGGAACCTCAGTAATCAAGATAAATAATATTGTAATATGATGCAGTATTTTAAAAATCAAAATCCAACAATCTGTGAATAAAATATACACATTTTAATTAAAGGATCAGATGTTACACAATGTCGTTCACCTTACCCTAAACCAGAACCTGACATTTCAACTCTTCCTTTTTTCACATAGCAAGAAGGCAATTGGTAAAGTTTACATGGTATCCTTCCTAGGGTTATATTAGTATGTCACAAAATAAATCTCTAATTACATATTGTCAGACCAACATTATAAAGCTCAGCCTTTCTATTGACCCCTTAAGTTACCCCAACACATATGCCTCTTAACTGCTTGAAAACAGAGCCGGGTCCAGAGCCTGGTGCTGAAAACCAGGCACCTATTTCACAAATCACAAATGCACCCATGGCTGCAGAGGACTGTTCACTCTTTAATCAGCCACACCAGACATATTTTACCCAAAAAAAAAAAGAAGTCTGTGCTGCTATGCTGTGCTGGTTGGAAATGATCACATCCTTTTAGATGCTGATGATAAATTATGTCTCAGTGTTTCTAATAATAAACTATTGCTTCAAATTGCATATTAGATACAGTATAACATTAAATCCTGTGTGATTATTCATCATTCTCTCCAGGGCTAGCCCAAGGCAAAATTGTAAAGCAGGTTAAGTTTATCCTTCACAGACCGCCTCTCTCAGTAATGCATGCAGATGCCCATTCTCCTAGACTACCCAAAGGGCTTACTGACCTGCCCGTTGGACTCTGGAGTCCTTTAGAAAGCACACCAAACTTTAGCCCATTTCCTACTACGGAAATATGCCTGCTAGTTTTACAATCCCTCAGGACCTCAAATTAGGTGGCTGTGATTGGAAAACTATCACTCAAAATAATTCACCTGGAGCTGTAATAGCCAATAATATTTCCATGTGTTCTCATGGGTAGAATATTATTTTAAGAGAGACTGGAAAGAAAAAAACACACACCTCGTGACATATCTCTACTTGGAACACACAATTGTGTATATGGTATACAAATAGTTGTAAAATAGTATAACTGCAAGAAAATATTTACTTAAAGATGATAATTTTTAAAATTTTTAAAATTGTCTTTAATGGGATAAATGAGGTGTTTTTTGCATTTTCTATTTTCTTATAAAGAGCACATATTATGTTTATTGTGAAATATTTTATTCACGTAAACAAAGCATAAAAGATAATGTCAAATAGCTACCCTCCCATTTTATCAAATTTCTAAATTTTGCTATATTTACTTTAAAATGAATGTAAAATAAAACATAAAAGACAAAGTTGAAGCTCCCTGTGAGGCAATAGTTTTTTTTTTCTTTTTTTGAGATGGAGTTTCCCGCTTATTGCCCAGGCTGGAGTGCAAAGGCATGATCTCGGCTCACCATAGCCTCTGCCTCCTGGGTTCAAGCAATTCTCCTGCCTCGGCCTCCCGAGTAGCTGGGACTACAGGCATGCACCACCACACCCAGCTAATTTTCTATTTTTAGTGGAGACGGGGTTTTTCCATTTTGGTCAGACTGGTCTCAAACTCCCGACCTCTGGTGATCTGCCTGCCTCGGCCTCCCAAAGTGCTGGGATTATAGGCATGAGCCCCCTTGCCCATCCTGACAATTTTCAAATCATTTTTCCTGGAGGCACCCATCACTGTGCCTAAATTTTGGTGTTTATTATTACTTCATAAGTTATTATACTGTTTCAACAAATAAATATCTAAAAATAATGAGTACTATTTTGGAATTTTCAAGTATTATAAAAATCCTATCATACTGTATCTATCTTTGGATAATCTGGTTTTCTTAGGTCCACTGTTTTTTAAATTTATTCATTTTTTGAGTCTTATTCAAAAATGCCAAACTCCTCTTCTGTTCATTACCTAATTCTATATTTTATAGTTATAAAAACAGTGTATTCCAATGAAAACAGAGAGTGACTCCTTAGTTAATAAGCTCTTGTTCATTCATTTTTAACTTATTTATATGCTCTCCAATCATTTGTATTTTCCCCTTACAAACAATGCTACAAAAATAAAAAGTTTTGTAAAGGTCTCTTTGTGCACATGTGTAAAGATTTTTCTAACACGTATACCTAAAAGTAAAATTGCTGTGTCAAAGAGTATCCACATCTGTGACTATATTAGATAATTTGAAATTGCTCTTCATAGTAGCTTGTACTCCCTTCCGTAAAGTATGACAGTTCTTGTGTGTCCACATTATCACCAACACTTAATATTGTCTGATTTTATTTTTGCTTAAAGAATGTAAAAAGGTACTTCATAGTTGTTTTAATCTGTCTTGCTTTCCCTAATAACTTACAAAGTTGAAAATATAGTCATTTATGAATTATCTATTTAGTTCTCCCCTTCTGTTCATTACCTGTTTAAATTCTATATTTTATAGTTATAAAAATAGTGTATTCCAATGAAAAGAGAGTGACTCTTTAGTTAATAAAAAAATCAATGGTGAGATATTAATTGGGCTATGGACCTTCCATATTCCTTAAATACATATAGTTCTGCTTTCTTTGTGTTTCGAAGACTAATTCTAATTGCCTCAGTCATTGTTCATTGTGGTCTACAAAATATGATTACATTTACAAACACAAGTGTTAACATCTCTAGGTTTGAATCCTCATTTTTTCCTGTTTTGGTGTGACTATGCACAAAAAATTTTAACATCTCAGTGGCTAGGTATCCTCATCTTAAAATGAGATGATAACTCCAATCCCCAAATCCCAAATAGAATAGGATGGTTGGGAGTACATAATGATAACTGTTAATGGATGTAAAGTTGTTAGATTGGTACCTGGCATAGAATGGTTATTATTATTAGGCATTATACACTTAAAGTATATTATAAATCACATAACATCTTAAGTACACCGAGATGTCAGATAAGGCTTTGTAACCACATTGTAGTTTACGTAATATGTTTTTCCTACACAGCATACAATTTTTAAAACATTGTTTTTGCCTCATTTCCAAAGGTTTTTATTGTTACCTTTGTCCTGTTAAGCTACTTTTATTCTCTATTTTAGATACATTTTCTCTCTACTTACATATATAGCCTTGTAAACCTTAATGAATGCTGTAAAAATAAATTGAAACTTTTTAGTCAAAGATATTTTGAAAATCTCATTGGTTTTCCTGTTCAGATAACTCAGAAAGGTGACTCTCTAGATGCAAAATCATAGCCTTTTACAAAGTCTTAGCAAGAAATGACAATCTTAGAATATGGCTATAACTGAAAATGTCAATTGATTGCAATGGAACAAAATAATATCCTTGACCCTGCTTCTAAAAGCGAGGTTAAAAACTTCAAACCCAAGGACATTCCTTGTAATTGACTGTGAAGCCCCTAAACTACTAAAAATTGAGGGATCAGGATAGAAAATTATAGAAGCAGCAAGGTATAGTTGATGTCTGAGAGCACTAAAATCTAATCACAAAACTGAACACAAGACAGATGCCACCACATTTAAAAATAATCTCTAATAGTTCTTCTATGTGACCTATTCATAGCTTGAGTCTCCCTTTGCTATTCATCAGGAGAAAATACCCAGAGTAATAATGAACTGTCAAATTTGTTATCACTTTTTTTCTTCCTCATAATCTAAACATTTAGAAACCATTATTTTTATAACTTGTCCAGTACAAATTCCTGTCCTCTTTCCAGTCCTCTTATTTCCCATGCTCTAAAGCTGCATTTGTATTTTAATGAGCAGACTTCCTTTTTATTTTTTTATTCAAAAAATTTCCTTGGATTTCTAGTAAACAAGATAATTTTAAAATTGAAATAAAGCACATGTTTAAAAACCTGAATGCATTGAACTTGTGAACTGCACAACAAATATCCCTAAGGAGGAGAGTTAATCATTCAGCTCTAGTAAAGGCATCGCTCAAAGAAAAAAGCAGAGGCTCAGAAACATCAGAAAATGGTGCTCTTCTTAATACAAATAATGAAAACATAGGAAAAAGTACAATTTTAATGTATATTTTAAATTCTAATTCTATTTGCTTGCTATAATAAATTCAAATAAGATAATATATATGATGGTAAAACTGAGTCCTCATTCTTCTCCAGAGTTGCTTCCACATATTACTGCTTCTACAGTTTTGCTTTTGTATTTTCAAGACTGTTTTAAATATAAGAAAGTATATAGTCATATCAATATTTTAAAGTGATTATATATATACTTAAATATACATGTGTCAGTAGGGCATGGTGGCTCACACCTGTAAACCCAGCACTTTGGGAGGCTGAGGCAGGTGGATCACAAGGTCAGCAGATCGAGACCATCCTGGCCAACATGATGAAACCCTGTCTCTACTAAAAATATAAAAATTAGCTTGGCATTGGTGGCGGGCACCTGTAGACCCAGCTACTAGGGAGGCTGAGGCACAAGAATCTCTTGAACCTTGGAGGCAGAGGTTGCAGTGAGCTGAGATGGCACCACTGCACTCCAGTCTGGCAACAGAGTGAGACTCATCTCAAAACAACAACAACAACAAAATATATATATATATATATACACACACACAGACACACACAGACACACACACATGTGAAAACATATATAGCTCCACTGTAATTTATTTTCACTGAAATATATATCATGGATAACTTTAACAAATTTTCTTTAAATTATCTCATTTTTAAATGCAGCAGAGTATTTCAATATATAATTACACCATACTGTATGTATCCATCCTACTTATAGACATTTGTATTGTCTCTATTTCTTTCTTATTGAAAAGTTTGAATATGATTACACAAAAATATTTGTATACTTAAGCAAAAATATACATGTCATACAAGAATATTTGCCCAAAATGTAATTACTTGGTTATGAGATATAATCATTTTAAGTGTGCATAGATCCACAGAAACTTTCAGATGTATTATGACAAATGGTATTCCTATAAAAAGTATGAAGATGACAAGTTCCTCATAAAGTTGTTAATATTTGAAGTAACCAAGTCTTTCTAAAGTGTGCCAATCTGATAGATTAAAAAACAGTATTCTTTTATTTCAACTTCCATTTTCTTGACATCTATCAAGAGGGTCTCAAACTCCTGGCTTCAAGCAATTCTCCTTTCTTGGCCTCCCAAAATGCTGGTGTTCTAGGCATAAGCTACTGGGCCCAGCCAAGGTTAAGGACTTTTTTGTATGTTTAATGCATACACACATACCTTGCTAAATATTTTGGTACATACATATTATGTGTCTGTGGCTATTAATTATCAGGGGAACCAGCCCCCAGTATTTCAATGTATGTTCTTTTCTAGTTTCCCTAAATGTCGGCCGGTCTGAGAAATAAAGGGAAAGAGCACAAAAGAGAGAAATTTTAAAGCTGGGTTTCTGGGGGAGACATCACATGTCAGCAGGTTCCATAATGCCCCCCAAGCCGTAAAACCAGCAAGTTTTTATTATGGATATCAAAAGGGAGGGAGTATACAAATAGGGTGTGGGTCACAGAGATCACATGCTTCACAAGGCAATAAAATATCACAAGGCAAATGGGGGCAGAGTGAGATCATAGGACCAGGGTGAAATTAAAATTGCTAATGAAGTTTCATGTCTCACTGGGCACACATTGTCACTGATAACATCTTATCAGGAGACAGGGTTTGAGAGCACACAACTTGTCTGACTAAAATTTACTAGACAGGAATTTCTTCATCCTAGTAGGCCTGGGGGCACTACAGGAGACCAAGGCTTATTTCATCCCTTATCTACAACCGTATAAGACATTCCCAGAGAGGCCATTTTAGAGACCTCCCCCTAGGAATGCATTCTCTTTCTCAGGGCTGTTCCTTGCTGAGAAAAAGAATTCAGCGATATTTCTCCTATTCGCTTTTGTAAGAAGAGAAACATGACTCCGTTCTGTGCAGCTCCTGGGCAGTCAAACCTAATGGTTATCTCCCTTGTTCCCTGAACATTGCCGTTATTCTGTTCTTTTTTCAAGGTGCCCAGATTTCATATTGCTTAAACACACATGCTTTATGAACAATTTGTGCAGTTAATGTAATCATCACAGGGTCCTGAAGCAACATACATCTTCAGTTTACAAAGATGATGGGATTAAGAGATTAAAGACAGGCATAGGAAATCACAAGAGTATTGATTGGGGAAGTGATAAATGTCCACGAAATTTTCACAATTTATGTTCAGAGATTGTAGTAAAGACAGGTATAAGAAATTATAAAAGTATTAATTTGGGAACTAATAAATGTCCATGAAATCTTCATGAACATTTTACATTCTTCTGTCACGGCTTCAGCAGGTCCCTCCATTTGGGGTCCCTGACTTCCTGCAACAATTTATGATGTAATTTATGATATAAAATTTTCACTTTTTATATAATCAAATCTGAGAAAGGAAATGTGGTAATACTTTTAGACATTTTTTTCTCTAAAATATCTCCTAAAAATATTTCTTAGTACATTTTACTAAATCATTGGAAAGAATACTTGAATATGTTAGAAACTCAAGTTCTAGTCCAATTGTTTCTTACATCAGTTGTATGATCTCATAAGATCTGTTAACTACATGCGATTCATCTTGAGGCATCCCAGCAATCTTGAGATTCTTGAAGAACAAGTCATAAGGATCCCCATCTGCTACCTGCATTAAGACCTAAAATCTCTAAAACTTCTAAACAGATCATTATCCTTAATCTAGATTTCTTTTCAGCCCTTTACAAGGACTTCTGAAACATAATGTACTTAAGAATCATCTGGAGATGTTGTAAAACTTCAGGTTCTAATTCACTAGGTATAGGGTAGGGCCTGAGATTCCACATTTCTGACAAATTCCCAGGAAATGCTAAAACTGCAGCTCTGTGAACCACACTTTGAATCCCAGGCCCCAGAATTATTCTTTACTTGAAAAGAACTGCAGGATAGTTCCAATTATGAAAATAATTAGTATTACCACTAACGGTGACTATAAAATAGTTCTCATTCATATGGCATTTCAGTTGACAGAGCACTTTGACATTTGTTAACTCCTTCTGATATTCATTCACAATAATCCCCTATCCCGATGAAGGCAGGGCATTAATTATTCAGAGGAGAAATTGAAGGAGTGTTAACATCCATGCTCAGTGTCACACAGCTAATAAGAGACAAGGTGATCTGTGAGGTTAACTCAGACAGAGGCACAATATAACACAATGGCCAAGAGAACCGTCTTTAAAGTCAGAAAGATCTGGATATTGTCTCCTTCACATTTTAATCGTGTGCGTCGGACAAGTTATTTAACCTCTGTATTTTAGTTCCTCATTTATAAAGTGGACGTGCCTATTTCATACACTTGTTAGACTTAACCTCTAAAATGCCTGGTACAAATGCCTATCATGAGTTAGTCCCTAAATAAATGGTAGCTGCTGCTGTTGTTTGTCATCCTTATTATCCCAGAAAATTCTGCTGAATTGTTTTAGATACTTCCCATCCTCACAAAATCTAAGAGAACATTTAACTTTCTTGCAGCACTTGACCACCACAGGCTTTACATAAAATACATGACAGGATTAGACACTCGGAATGAGTCTCTTCATTGTGCCTCTATTTAGCTGGATATGTGGGAGGACTTGCAGTGTAGCTGCCTACTGATGTGTTGTTATGTATATAAAGAATTTCTGCCTGCAGAGTTTCTGCTATGGCTTTCAGAAGCCCACAAATGCATGCATGTTTTCTCCGAGTGTAGAATAGGAGTTATTTTTTGATAGTGGGATACTAGCGAACTATTATACTTGGCTAAGCTTCAGATGATTTCACCAGTTGTGATTTGTGCAAAAAGTAACTAAGCAGTGCCACTGGAAAAAGCTGAAAAATGACATCTATGTCACGGACAGATAAATGAGAAAAGCAAAACAAAGGAAAATGCTGTACCATATTGATAATGTGTGGGGTGTGACTTATGAAAGTATCTCAATAATTATTAAATATTGATTTTTTTGTCATTTATGAATACTAACATCAAGGCTAGGACAATATACTCTTTTAAATGTCTTAAATAAAAAATTTTCATTTTCTCCTGGGTTAGGTTTTTCATCAAATGAAATAAAGTTGCAATACTTTTTTCTATTTGAAATTTATAACTTTTTCTGTAACATTTCTCAATTCTGTGGTTGGAAAGTTCATAGTTCTAGGTATTTTGACTTCCAATCATTTCTCATCCAACTGGATCACTATTAACATGAGTTTTACTGCTATAATTTTTTCAGAGATCCCTGGTATGCAAGAAAAATAGAAACAAAGTATAGGACAAAGATAAAGATGTATGATGTAAGATCAATTTAAGGGTAAAAAAATACAAGATTATGATTTTATAGGACTGTCAGTGAGACAAACAGTTGATCAGCTCAAACACTCAACTGTTATTTTGATGGAATATTTGATGGATTCACTGTGAGCAACTTAACTATTGATGTGTGAGATGGAATTTAGGCAACATTTGTCATCATAGGGGACTGGGCTCCTGGATCAGGGAACAGATAAAATGCCTATTCTCTTTGTATGAAAAGAAGTAATAAGGAATATGTGTACCACATAAGAAAAAGAGAGCTAGCAGCTGAGATAAAAGAAATTATTTGCACAGTTTCACCAAGTTCCTTAAAAAAATAGGTCAAGAATGTCTAATTTAACAAACCTTAGCAATGATATTTAATATTCAAAGTAGGATACAAAATTTTAGTTGCTGTAATATGTCTATAATATCAAAACATATGCATATACATATATAGAAAATGAGATGAAATACATACAACAAAATTTTAACTGTGTTTAGACTATGAGATGATTTTCATTTCTGAGTATACTCTATATTTTTCAGTGTTTGAACAGTTCACAAATTACTTTTATACCAAAAATATGATTTAAAAAAATCCATAAGCAAGAAACAACAGTTTAAATCTGAAGGAGAACAGATGATCTTTGAAGTCACTTTGGCCTAGGTGTTTTTTTTTTTTTTTTTTTTTGCATTCTGCCACTCAGTCTGTTTAGTCTGTAATATGCTGTGGTATCAAGCAACCCCAAAATCTCACTGGCTTGACAAAACAAAAGTTTATTTTTCATACATGCAAACTCCACCATGGCTGCAAGGAAGCTGCACTCCATCTGATATCTAAACATTCCAGACTAATTTGCTCTTATGGCTCCTCTGCAGAAACACAGGCTTCTACAACCTACATGGCCCGGGCAAAGAGGGCTGGAGAGCTGAGCATCAGCAGTTAAGCACTTCAGTTCAGAAGTGGCATTCATCATTGCAGCCCACATTTTATTGCCGAGATCAGTCACATAACTAGTAAAGTGTAGTCCTCCTTGTTCTGAAATCACAGGAGAGACAGATAAAGTGTTGGTAAACTTTAGAATTGTCTAACATAGCCATTAGCCTCCTAGCAGGTCATTAGGCAATGGACTTCCCTCATCTATATAATAGCCTCATTTCAGGGTCACTGCTACAGTGCCTGGCATGGATTTAGGAATTATTAATATTTATTGTATTCTCCCTTTGCCTACAGCTGAAGCCATACATATAAACTTTGTTCTAAGTCATCTATTATTCAGCATCACTATTCCTCCTACCTTTAAGTTATCTGACATGATATTGGTAACTACATTTTCTTTGGGTTTACAACACAATTATTTTTCATGTTGTATTACACCTTCTAAAACAGGTTGTTCAATAGCTCTGTGTGAATTAGTGATTTGTTCACAAAGCTCAATCTCCTTTTCTACCACCTCCTTTTTTAAGTGGCAAGAACAATTGATCTCCCAAAAGTAAACACTAAAAAAAGAATAGCAAAGTACTTAACCACCATGTTAGCTTCATCTGCTCCCATCAGCCCAAGTCTGCAATTTCATCTTACTGAACAGGGTCAAATGTAGATGACTCATTGGCATAGAAGATCTCCCCAACGAAGCATGTGATGTGGTGAAAAGTGAATTATCTTTGGCATCAGACGAATGCACATTCAGACCTTATCTCTACTACCTATGTGCCATGCAATCTCAGGCAACTGACCTAGCCTCACTGAACTTCAAATTTTTCATCAGAAAAATGGAAATAAAAATATTTATCTATTAGATGCTTTTTATTTTCCATGTTGCATCTCTTAGGCTTACTTCTAATTTCAGTCCTAATTTTGATAAACAACCGAGTCAGCTTCCAGTGTCCCAACTCAAGGTTGTATCTCTACTTTTCTGCTTTAGGGCCATCTCCCATGGTGCTGTTCAACTCAGTGGAGGTTAGCTGGAGTGGAGGGAAATTAACAGCTCCTGGGGACAGAAATAATCAGTCAATGTCCCAGCCTTCTATTATTTAGACTGATGATTTTGAGTAGCATGTCCTACACTTCTCAAAGTGCTGGTGGAACCAAGCCTGCATTCCCCACAGAAGAATCCTCAATGGCATACCTATATGTGCTTTTCCTTCTTCCCTTTTCCCCTGTTGCTTCAGTCCTCTGTCTGTGATTCACATTCCATATAAACGATACTCAAGTTCTTGCCTCGAGTTCCGCTTTGGGACAACCCAAACTTAGATTATAACAGATTTTGGAAAACATCTATAATATTTATTTTAAATATGTTATAGTAACATTTCAAGGCTAATGTGTTCTTGTGTAGTGATTAATCTTAAATAAACCCTACACTTCCGGTGACACAGTCATATTTTGACATGACTTTTCTATATGTAATTCCTCGTCATAATACCAGGTGAATGAGGACAATGGATGGTAATATTCCTGAAATTCATTCCTATATGAGGACAGCTACAAACAGCTAACTATACTCACAAGTGACTATGAACCTCATAAATATAACCCATGAATCCAAACTAAAATGTATTTCCAACTGAACTGCCCTTAAGTAGGTCCCCACAAATGTGGCCACTTCAAGATTATGCAACTTAAGGAAAACTGTGACAGAGGATTTTGTCATAAAAAAAAGAATGGTATATTTTAAGTTGGAGTTACACTATCTTACTTTAGAAGACTTGACAAAAACATAAGGTCATGTGAACACATTGGTAGGGCTCTTCTGAGGACCTTGGAAAGGCTCCGTGTAAATTAGGAGCCCTGAAGCTTAAGCTACATGAGCTTCATGATAAATCCACCTCAGGTCATGGCTATTAGTAAGTCATTATTGGATGACAGCAAGACTGGAAGAGAAAGAAGGATGAAGAGGAGCAGATCTTCCTATGGTACTATTTTGCATTCCGTGTGGAAAATGTAGTCTGAAGTCATACAGTAAAACTTTTATTTTTTCACTGAATTATTAAAATCTTAATATAAAAATGCATGTAGAACTTTCTTACAAAAGTTAAGAAAAAAGATAAGGTTTTAAATTTTAAGCTTGTACTTATTCTGGAGAGTGAATTGGAAATGCAACAAGAGGATAAGTAAAGCTTTATTCATTTAGCACTTGTGGTTTTCATATATGGGTGTGAAACTAAAGAAAGCATTTGACAAATAAAGGATTTTAAGTAATCAAATAAAGTAGAAGAGTCTTTTCAAGCATTTTACATATAGCGAACATGATAATTACACTTTTATTTCTGAGTGTCATTGTAGATCCACTGTTTAGTAATGCTATAGTTGTCCAATTAAAGTGTTGCTTGCATTTAAAAAAAAGTCATTTCTTTCCATGCATTTTGTGTGCATTTCAGATTAGTCTTTCTTCTAATTAGTGAATGTCTGTCAGTTTGTAGTTAGATCATGTATGTTTAAGATTGATACAGCTGTTTAATGTATAATCCTAAAACAAAAGCATAGAGAAATATGGTAAAAAAAAATTAAAAGGCAAGAAACTATAATATTAGTCTAAAGGTAACAACAAACATTCTGTAAAATAATCACGCTTCTTATTCAATAGAAGCTGTCAAATTTTCATCCCTCAAATTTTTCATCCTTTTGTGTTTATAGAATAAGTAGTTTATCAGGTAAAATTATATAAAACTGATATATTCAGTCACCAAAATAAAACAAAAAGCAAACCTTTCTCTGAGTGAGATAGTTAGCTTGCTAGCTAGAGATACACAAACATGTGCACAGGAGGAACTCTTATTGAGAAACTGACCACAGTATTATAGAAAATTTGGAAAAAAGAGCATTTTTGCCATCCATTCCCAATACGTGGCCAGCTAGCCACTCTTGTTCTGTGCAACCTACTCACATCATGGGACCATAGGTGTTTCACAGCCTAAGAGAAGTTAGGTAACTGAAGTTGTTGCTTCCTCCCAGCCCTCCCCAGCTATAGTGTAAGGACCCAGGATTATGAGAACATGAGGTTGGAGAAAGGATGGGATTTCAGTAAGCAGCAGAAACAGGTGTTCACTTCCATGCTGCAGAGCTGATGGTGCAGCACACCATGTAGGAGAACCTGGAAAGCAAGTGCTGTGACTTGAGAAGTTCCAAGCAAAGGTTCCAGAGTTCTAAGTTAGCATGTCAGGATTAGGGTGCCTGCCTCTGAGCACACTCTGCACCTCACTTTCTTCATAGCAAATTGAAGTATGGTGCATAAAACAGGACCAGTGATTACACAGAAAGATTACTGAAGCTATTTTCCTTTTGGGAGAGTTTTCTCTTTCATTCTCTAATCTGGCTAAATAACATGTTAAATATTCTACTCATGGCTTTGTGAAACTTAACTAGTTCTTAATCTCAAAAAGTGAAGCTTCATACGACTATGAAACATGAACAAACTACAAAAAAAGTAATGTCATTTGTCTTATAATACCCACTTTCTGACTTGCTGTGGCATAATTTTAGACCTATAACACTCTTCAGTGAAGTGAAAAGATGTACCAGGCTGACAGATCCAGTCAAAGCTGAGGCCATAGCAAAACCCAGTGTTAGCAATTCATTTAGCTTAATGAGTTGTTGTACATGCCTGTGAATTTCATTTCCTCAGCTGGAGACCCCTGAAATTCTTAAGTCTAACACACTTCTGAAAACTCTTTTCATGCTTTTGATATTAGATTAGATAATGAGATCTTGCAGTATCCCAGCAAAATACATATGAGAAGTTAACCTGCTTCAAAAGGGGATACCCCAATGACTTTCAAAAGAAAAAGATGACATAGAAATCTTTATCATAAATATCCTTTATGTTCTCCAAAGGATGGCAGATAATTAAGAATAATTGAACTACATACATACCAGAATCTCATTTTGGCTTAGCTAATTATTGGCAGGGTAAACAAATTTTGTGGAATGAAAAGACTGTGGTCTCTGACTTATCTTTATGTGTTTGTGGCTGACACATCTGGCTGATAAGCTGGGAACACCCATGCCAGGAGCTGGGGACAGGGTCTGGAGAGAGACCCACCCAGTTTTCTGCCCTGTGATACAGAAACTAAATCCCACGCATTAGTGGATATCTCCACCTGAATCTCTCAAAGACATCTCAAATTTGAACTTAATTTATTTCCCAGAATCTGAGCCATGTATTTTAATACCTTATTTTTAATTGCACTTTTTGGTTACAGCAAAATCGAATGTAAAATATAAAGAGTTCTTCCTATATACTTCTTGTTCCTCCATACGCATAAGCTCCTCCACTAAGAATGCCTCACACCACAGTGAGAGATATATATATATATATATAGTTTTTTTTTTTTTTTTTTTACAATAAATGAACCTACGTTTACACATCATCACCCAAAGTCCATAGTTCATGTTAGTGCTTACTCTTGCTGTTACACATTCTATGGATTTGCATAAAAGCAGAACGACATGTATCTACTCTTGTAGTATCATATAGAGTAGTTTCCCTGTCTTAAAAATCCTCTGTGCAAAGTCTATTCATCCCTCTCTCTGTCATCCTTTGGCAATCACTAGTATTTTTATAGCCTCCATAGTTTTGCTTTTTCAGAATGTCATATAGTTGGAATCTATATAGCATGTAGCCTTTTTCCACTGGCTTCTTTCATTTAGTGATATGCATTTACATGTCTTCCACATCTTTTCATGACTTTCTCACTTTTTAGCACTGAATAATATTCCATTGTTTGGATATACCACATTTTTTATCAATTTACCTACTGAATCCATTGATCACTGGAGTGAATACCAATCCTCCTCAGAACCACGGTAGTCAGTCTAGATTTCTTCCCTCTCTTCCCTCCACATTCAATGTAACTTGTCTCCTGAACATGTCTGAGATTTGTCTCATCCACTCCTACTGCCTTCCCATACCACCATTAAACTAATTTAGGCTCTCACCATTTCTTACTTGAAGTAAGGCAGCATAACATTTCTATCACTTCCTATCAGACTGTTTTTCTAACCAGATAATGTGTGCCTTCCACTACTGCTGGAATTCATTCTGGATCCTAAGGTTGATCATGACTCCTTTCTTAATCACTGATGGCCTTCTATAAACTTAGCAAACACAAGGTGTGCTATGACCTGGTTCCTGCATACCTGGCCAAATCCATTCTTAAATACTTCTCCTTTTCCCTTTCTGCACTGACTACTATACCTCATACTATACTTTAGAGGCACCACATTACTTATTTCTCACTAATCTGGCCATATTTTCTCCTTTGGACTCTGAACATGATGCTCCAGTTTTGGGGGCTGTTCTTTTAGCACTTTTCTGGCTGAGTCAAGCCCTTTTCTCAGAACTCAGCTTATAGCTCACTTCTGCTTGAAAGACTTTCCTGACAAATCCCATCTGTAGTAAGGAGCCATATGTGTTGCCATATATACCAGACTATTTATTATACTTCACTATAATCATTTCTTTAATTATTGGATACTCTTCGGGTATGCAAGATCATAAATGGGGGCTCCTCATAGGTAACAGTCAGCATGGGATCCCACCATGGCATTCAATGACCCTCTTAAGGAAGATCTTTTTCTCTCCACCTCGAGGACTCCTAGGCACTCACCACTTATTGTCCAGTCTGCTTTGCTCCTTCTTCCCCTAACGCCAGTATTAGCTGATGAAAACATTACACTTTCAGCTCAAATCTGAATATATCTGATTTAAACCTTGGTTGGCAGTTTCACTGACATGCATGTTGGCTTTTGGCATGGGATTACAAAAGGGAAACTTGCCTTGGGGGTGCCAGTGAACATTTGGGTAGGGGAGAGAGTGTAGGGTCGGGGAGAGAGTGTACTGGAGACTATAAATATGCAGCAAGTATGCAAACAAGACTTTCAGACATAAAACACCGCTATACCGTCAGTACAGGTTTTAAAGTTCTAAATGTTTAATATTATTCTTACAGTGAAGAAAAATATTGCCCATTGTTTTATAAATTAAAATTAGGCTATTGATCACTCTAAGTGATTAAACCAATTAGGAATGAACTAGAAATACAGTTCTTACATGATTGTATCTTATGAATTTAAATACTTTTTTCAGTCAGTGAATTTCAGCTTGGAATAAAGATATTACATTAAAAGGGCTTATTTTCATGCCTATTAATGATCTTCCAAGTAGTCATTTTTGTTCATTGGCAAAAAATACAAATAAAAAAAGAGGCTGTTTCGGGTATTAACACTTTTATTCTGACACATGATCTTTGTTTCTAGTCAATCATCTGCAGTATTAAAAGTAATCAACCTGCTTTCTAATTTAACTGAGAGCTTCTGAGAAGTGATTTCTCTCTTTTCATAGTAAAATTGCATCCTGTGATCAAATATCACTTTATTCTGCCAGGACAAAAGCATTCTGGCTTGTTAGCAATTCAACATAGCCATGCCAACCAACATCATTGTCTAAAATGTTTTTAAAGATAGGCACATATATCTGTAACTAAAGAATTTCTCTAGAAATCTCTAGGTATCTCACAAGTCAAGGAATAAAGTATTGTGCTACCAAGGATCTTACCTAGTATAAATGAATTAAGAGACACAGCTACATTCATATTTGGGAGTTTGCCTTCCACTAAGTGAACTTAAGATGGGAATGAAAATTATAAAATAACCCAATGAAATGCATCTTTAAAATGTAGTATAGTGATACATGGTAAAAGTAGTATATGAGAAAATATTACAAGATCATAAAAACCATTTTTACACAGGTTAATAACAAGGTCGTTAATGTTTTTTATTTTGCCTGAGTCAGGGTCCCAGTAGGAAACACATGGCACACACAAATTAGGAAAATTTGAGGATGGTTTCATGAAGGAATATTTAGGACTGTATAGCCAAGGAGTAGAGAAACCATAAAGGAGAGTGGGGAATGCTGAGCCTAATAGTAAAGGAGCTTTTTATCATTCCCAGTGCCTAAGGGGAGAAGGCAGTCAGCAGTTGCCAAAACCCATAGTGAAAGAGCCAGCTGTGTAGAGAGGACTGCCTGCAGAGGACCCGTGACCTTCCTTATAGGAACCCAACCTCGCAGGGGACATGATGCAGGAACTGGGGACGTACACAGCTCAGACTCCTTCTGCTCCTTCCCACTGATTTCTTGCTAGAGTTGCTCATTGACTGAACTCAGATGGTCATCAGAAGGTAATATTACTCCACCGAAATCCATTACAGGTCCACCTCCTTGGGACGAGAGGCAGGTGAAAACAGATTGAGAGTACATCTCAAGAAGTAATACAAAGTATCCACACCAGAGCTACTAATATTAAACATTATATGCTGTGTGAATAAATCACACAAAGAATTTTCACTTAAATATTCTGTGAAGCAAGAAATTAATTCAGTATCATCAAAAGCCTCAAAGCTAAGAAATAATCATATAGGGTTTCTCATTATTAGATATTTGCAGATACTGGCAAAAAGTAATTTTGTGATTCAGGTTTCTTAAACAATATAAACATTCAGACAAAATAGATGAGGGATTACCCCAGGAATAGAATATATTTTGGCCAAGATGTTCTGTTTTTCATATTAATTACCTCCCCTTTTCATTCTCATTGCTATCACTATATAACTCCCAGATACCACCATTTATACTCAGTGTTTCTAATGTTTTTCATTTACTGACTATTTATCCATGCACTTGTCCATTATCCTATTTATTTATTTATTGGGATGGAATCTTGCTCTGTCACCCAGTCTGGAGTGCAGTGGTGCTATCTCGGCTCACTGCAACCTCTGCCTCCTGGGTTCAAGCAATTCTCTGCCTTAGCCTCCCAAGTATCTAGGATTACAGGCGCCTGTCACCATGCCTGGCTAATTTTTGTATTTTTAGTAGAGACAGGGTTTCACTATCTTGGCCAAGCTGGTCTTGATCTCCTGACCTCGTGATCCTCCCACCTTGGCCTCCCAAAGTGCTGGGATTATAGGTGTGAGCCACCACGTCCAGACTCCCATTTATTTACTTATCAAATATTTAATACAGCTAACTCTATGCCATCTCTGCTCAACTCTTCAATGCCCATATTGATAACCTTTCTAGCACATTAGACTTCAGTGACAAAATCTTATCCCTTTTAAATATGTGGAGCTTTTCAAACCTAAAATCTCAAGATCTGAAATCATTTTCTGACTATAACTTACTACCTATGTCTTTCATATTCTCTTTTAAAAAAAATGTTTTTCATTATAACAGATTTCTTTGCCGCCTAATCTACCTGCTGAACATGTTAATCAGCCATCTCAAGAAAACCCTTGCTGCCACTAGAATGTATGTCTTTGACTACTCCTTATATCTCCCCTTTAAAGTCCTTAGTTCAGGATACACTCTCTATGAACACTTCACAGTTGCCATAGTTTCTTTGGAAAATTCATGAAAATACATATATTGGGTGAACATGAATTCAGGATTTCAACTGGATTAATGTTCTGAAGATATTTATTCATCTCTCCTTGATTTTCCATACATTTTCTTATAGTATCATGCCAAAATTATCAGCCTTCTCAAATTATTTTCTTTTCAGAGTTGGTGTTAAAACTTATATATGCTGTACCTGTTTTACTCCCATCCCCTGGGCCAACTCTTTATCTAGATCCTAGGTAACCCAGTATATTAACCCATTTATGCCTGAGGTTGCAACTTTTTGAATTTTTGCAATCAGACCTTGGAGGTGTCCTTGAGCAGTAGGATATAAATTCCCCCATGCTTAGCATTCCAATAATGGAACACTAGGCATAAAAGCTTCTGATTTTAATTTCTTACCTGCCAACATAACACATCATATATAACAAATAGTTTATAACTTAAAGCAGTTAACTTCTCATTTGGTACTACCCATGTCCTATATGTGAATTTTCCACTTGTACAAGCAGGCTGCTGAGTACTGTTGGTAAAACAGCACAATTATGAGGACACTTTTTATTTTCTCTAGTCAACTAGGGTTTTTTTTTTTTTCCTTTTTCTTGAGACAGTGGTCCTAAATCAGCAGCACTCTCCCAAATGTCCTATTTAATTGCCTTGCCTCTGAATTCACAATTGAAATAGAAGTCATAAGAAGTAAACTCTATTGACCTTCCTCACCCTACATATATCTGTAATTATAGCTATTGTGTTATATGCTCGCTTCTCTTATTCCTTGAGAAAATGAAATGTTTTCTGAAATGAATGCCCTATCTGCGTGAATTCTGAATTCCAACCCTTCTTTCTCTGCTCCTCTGACTTCGCTGTGTTATATACCCTCCTTTCCCAATATCTTGCTTCTTTCTCACTTCAAAAATGCCCAAGATTTTTCCATCTTCATAAAATAGTTATACCAGAAACATCATTTTGACTTTTACGTTCCCATTTAGCCATTCTTCTTTTTCTCTTTCTAGCCAACTTTCTAATGTCAACCCTTCCTTGTCTATTACTTACTGCTCACCTGTTTACATCTGCTATGTACAACTGAAGTTCTGTTTCAACAGACACAGAAATTGTGCTTGAGTTTAGGAATGGTCAATCCAATGGACACTCGTTAGTCTTTTTCTTGCTTCATCTCTTTTTGGCTTTGACATTAATTATCATTTCTCTTTTAAGTGTTTAAGGTCACTATTCTCTCAATTGCTTAATACAAAAAACATCTGGCAGTTTTCATCCTATACAGGCATACCTCACTTTATTGTGCTTCACAGATACTGAGTTTTTTACACAGTAAGGATTTGTGGCAACTCTGTGACCAGCAATTCTATGGGTGTCATTTTTTTCAACAGTGTGTGTTTCTGTGCCACATTTTGATAATTCTCATATTGTAAACTTTTCCAGTGTTAATATATGTTATCCTGATTTATAATCAGCGACCTTTGATATTACTATTATCATTGTTTTGTGATATCACAAACTGCACTCATATGAAATGGCAAGTTTAATTGATGAATATTGTGAGTATTCTGACTGTTCTACCAACCAGTCATTCTCCTTTTCCTCTTTCTCTCTCTCTCTCTCTCTCTCCTCTCTCTCTCTCTCTCTCTCGGCCTTCCTATTTCCTGAGACACAATGATAATGATACTGATATTCAGACAATTCAAAATAATAATCCTATTATTATGTCCTCTAAATGTTCAAGTAAAGGGAAGAGTCACACATCTCTCTTTAAATCAAAAGCTGGAAATGATCAAGCATCACGAGGAAGGCATGTTGGAAGCTGAAATAGGTCAAAAGCTAGGTCTCTTGCCCTAGTTAGCCAAGTTGAGAATGCAAATGAAAATATCTTGAAGGAAATCAAAAGTGCTACTCCATTGAGCATCCTAATGATAAGCAAGTGAAATAACCTTATGGCTGATATGGAGAAAGTTTAGTCTGGATAGATCAAACCAGCCACAACATTCTCTTAAGCCAAAGACTAATCCAGAGCAAGACTTAATTCTCTCCAATTCTATGAAGGCTAAGAGAGGTGAGGAAGCTGCAGAAGAAAAGTCTGAAGCTAGCAGAGGTTGGTTCATGAGGTTTAAGTGCCATCTCCATGTCATAGAAGTGCAAGATGAAGCAACAAGTGATGATGTAGAAGCTGCAAAAAGTTGTTCAGAAGATGTACCTAGGATCATTGATGATGGTTGCTATACTAAACAATAGATTTTCAATGTACATTGAACAGCCTTCTACTGGAAGATGTCATCTAGGAATTTCAGAGCTAGAAAGAAATTAATTTCTGACTTCAAAGCTTTAAGAGATAGGCTGACTCTCTTATTAGGGAATCTTGCAGGTGGTGACTTTAAGTTGAAGCCAATGCTCGTTTATCATTCTAAAAATCCGAGGGCCCTTAAGACTTATATTAATCTACTCTGTCTGTTCTTTAGAAATGGAACAACAAAGCCTGGATTATGGCCCATCTGTTTACAACATGCTTTCATGACTATTTTAAGTCCACTATTGAGACCCTGCTACTCAGAATAAAAGATTCCTGTCAAAATGTTACTGCTTATGACAATGCGTGTGGTCATCCAAGAGCTCTGATGGAGATTTACAAGGAGATTAATTTTGTTTCATGTCTGACAATACAACATCCATTCTACAGTCATTGGATTAGGGGTAATTTCAACTTTCAAGTCTTATTGTTTAAGAAATACATTTTTGTAAGGTTATAGCTGTCATAGATAGTGATTCCTCTGATGAATCTAGGCAAAGTCAATTGAAAACGTTCTGGAAAGAATTCACCATTCTAGATTCCATTAAGAATATGTATGTTTCATGGGAAGGGGTCAAAATACCAACATTAACAGGAGTTTAGAAGAAATTGATTCCAAACCTCATGGATGAGTTTAAGGGATTTAATACTACAGTGGAGGAAGCAACTTCTGCTGTGGTGAAAATAGCAAGAGAACTGGGATTATAAGTGGACCCTGAAGATTTGATTAACTTGCTATAATCTCATGATAAGGATGAGCAAAGAAGGTGTTTTTTTTGTTTGTTTGTTTGTTTGTTTTTAGAAAGAATCTACTGCTGGTGAAGATGCTGGAAACATTGCTGAAATAACAATGAATATAGAATATACATAAACTTAGTTAATAAAGCAGTGGCAATGTTTGAGAGGACTGTCTGCAATTTTGAAAGAAGTTCTCCTGTGGGTAAAATGCCATCAAACCGCATCACATGCTGTGGAGGAATCTTCTGTAAGTCAATCAATGTGGTCAACTTCATTGATGTCTCATTTTAAGAAATACCCATAGCCACCCCAACCTTCAGAAACTACCACGCTGACCAGCCAGCAGCTATCAACATCAAGACCCTCCACTAGCAAAAGTAATCACTAAAGGCTCAGATGATCATGAGCATTTATTAGCAATGAAATATTTTCAAATCCATATATAAGAACCATCTCTCACTCCATTCATCCTCTGGGGGATACTTAGAGATAAACCTCAGGAAAGAGAAAGAAAAAAAAAGGAAGATATGGAATCCAGGAAAATAGGGAAATCCATTTGTGAAGGCAAGTCCTCTTATAAAAGCTGTTTAGTTAGGCCCAGAGATCACCAGTGCAAACAGGAGAAGGAAAGTTCTACGAGAAATGGCTCTAGGGAAAAGAATACATGTATGGGTAGTATGGATAGATTAATTAATGGTAGAGTAGAACTGATAATTGAATAATGGTAAAAATACAAGATACGGAGAATATAAAATTTAAAACATCATTAAAACATGTGTGTGCATATAACTATAAATTGATCTCTTATTTGCACTGAGCACTATTGACATAGTTAAACCAATACAAATGGATTTCTGTGTGTGTGTGTGTAAGTAATGCAAAATAATGCCAAGTTCTCCTCTATCTTAGAAAACCCACAGACAATGCCTAAACTTAGTATAACAAAAATAATCAATAAACCTTCTATTGATATGTAGGGAGATATCAGATGAAAAAGCTGAAAATGTTAGCAAGCCTGAAACATGGGAATGTCTACCTTTCTTCAGGCTAGTTTTTATAAATTTTCTGGTACCACCTGACTTTTTAAAAATGTCCATGTATGAGGTTCATTGAATTTTTAATATTTAAATAAAGAAATGTGAACAAGAGTAAGGATCACTTAATATGAGGAAAAATCAAAATTAAATTTTTATCCTTTTTTTTAGTTACAAAAAATATTAATTATTCCTTCCTGAGACTGATTTTAATATAATATTTTATCTGCCCTTTGTCATAGTATGCAACATTTATAGGATTTAGAATTATAATACAAAAGTAAAATGCAAAGCATATAGTCAAACTGTGTAGAGTAATATTTACTAAGTTACACATAGTGCATTCAATTTTACTTACATATAAACATAAAAACAGAATGGTACACTATAGTGAAAATCCACATTTATGCATATACCTCAGCATGATTTTTATATGAAAGATTTATGATAGTTACTTATTTCTGCCTATTGTATACTAGTGTACTAATCTTCAAGCATTAATATATTAACATTCATTTGTATTATATTTATCTCTTTGGCTTATTTTATTGCAAAGTATAAATTTTTTTTAAAACTAGACAGATAGCATTGAATATGCTGAAGATTTTTAAATATTTATATAATTTTAAGAATCCTGTATATTTAGATTTGGAAGAGGTTAAGGCTGGATTGTGGATATTTTTAATTGTCATAACTCAAATGTAATTGTCTCCTTACATGAGAGAAACTTTCTTTCACCCTATACTTAAACTCAGATTTGTAATGTTGAATAATTATGTTAAGCTAGGCTATGCCTCTTTTCAAACAAGAAAAGGCACACATAAACTCTTGCAAGAAAAGAGATTCTTGATTTTTAAAATTAATTATGTCTAAAGATTATACCACTCTCTCCATAATAATTTTTGGACCTTTTTAATCCAAAAATTATTGGAGATAGTTGGTTCCTAAATCAGATAATTCAACTGCTCTCTCTTCACCAAGATAATAGCTCATTATATTCAATTATAATTTATTTATTTTAATGCAGTATATTCTATGATAGGCCATTTACGGGCCGGGCGCGGTGGCTCAAGCCTGTAATCCCAGCACTTTGGGAGGCCGAGACGGGCGGATCACGAGGTCAGGAGATCGAGATCATCCTGGCTAACACGGTGAAACCCCGTCTCTACTAAAAAATACAAAAAACTAGCCGGGCGAGGTGGCCGGCGCCTGTAGTCCCAGCTACTCAGGAGGCTGAGGCAGGAGAATGGCCTAAACCCAGGAAGCAGAGCTTGCAGTGAGCTAAGATCCGGCCACTGCACTCCAGCCTGGGTGACAGAGCGAGACTCCATCTCAAAAAAAAAAAAAAAAAAAAAAAAAAAAAAAAAAAATGTATATAACCTTTTATACCTTACTTTTAGTACTAATAAATGAATTTTTTGATCTGCATATGAAAGCAAATCATCTAGTTCCAAGAACATAATTTAGTCTTATGCAATAAAACATCATTGACAGGTATTTTAGTCAGAAAAAGACAACTATAATTAATGAAATATAAAAATGAATACATTATACAACAAAATTAATCATCTGAAAAGTTTTAGTCTATAAATAGAGAATATTATTTTGGTTAGCAGTTTGGTAGATTGTAAAGAAAAATGTTAAATGAAAGCTCAGAAGGAAAATAGTCCTTCCCCATAGTTTAGTCATATTCGGCCGGGCGCGGTGGCTCAAGCCTGTAATCCCAGCACTTTGGAAGGCCGAGACGGGCGGATCACGAGGTCAGGAGATCGAGACCATCCTGGCTAACACGGTGAAACCCCGTCTCTACTAAAAACTACAAAAAAAAAACTAGCCGGGCGACGTGGTGGCGCCTGTAGTCCCAGCTACCCGGGAGGCTGAGACAGGAGAATGGCATGAACCCGGGAGGCGGAGCTTTCAGTGAGCTGAGATCCGGCCACAGCACTCCAGCCTGGGTGACAGAGCGAGACTCTGTCTCAAAAAAAAAAAAAAAAAAAAAAAAAAAGTTTAGTCATATTCATCATGTTCCTCTTCTGGAAAAAGAATTAATTGCAGGGTTAAATGCAATTGTCCTTGTTGGTCTATGGCACCATTTATGATTTCTGCAAACTAGTATGTTACTGTTTGAAGTGTGACTCTCAACAAGAGTCTCCTGACTGAAAATCGAATCCATGTTTTTCAATCCACTTCCCACTTCACTACTTGTCAGCACTGAATGTAGGTGACTACTTCTTTACTGAAACCTTTCTGCCTCTAAGTCACCCATTTTTCATCTTATATTCAGTCTCACAGCTCAGGTCACTACCATTTACTACACTTTTACTATTTTCACAGTTCCTAAGGTACTCACATTCCCACTTATATAAACACACACACACATACTGTGCTCCTCACACTGCCCCCAACACACAAGTCACACAATCTATGCTGTACATCACAGGCAAAGTGAGGCTGTACAGCCTAATGGTTAAGAGCATAGACTCTACATGACAACTGTTTGGATTCCAATCCTGCCTCCACTATTTGCAAATGTATCATATTATTTTGAGGAAGCAACATTGCTTTCCTTTGTAAACTACGTATTACAATTATACTTCATAATATGGATCAAATAAATCAATGCATATAAATGGCTTACAACTGTGCACATAGTAAGTACTCCATAAGGATTAGCTGTAAAAACTCAAAACAACATAAATCATACCACGTCACTCCCCTCTAAAAGGTTTCCCATGGCTTTGTGTAATCATGAGAATTAAAAATTCACACGAGGTGCAGTGGCTCATGCCTATAATCCCAGCACTTTGGGAGGCCGAGGTGGGTGGATCACGAGGTCAGGAGTTCTAGACCAGCCTGACCAACATGGTGAAACTCTGTCTCTACTAAAAATACAAAAATTAGCCAGGCATAGTGGCATGTGCCTATAATCCCAGCTACTCAAGAGGCTGAGGCAGGAGAATTGCTTGAACCCAGGAGGCAGAGGTTGCAGTGAGCTGAGATCATGCCACTTCACTCCAGCCTGGGCGACAGAGTGAGACTCTTTCTCAAAAAAATAAAATAACATAAAATAAATAAAAACTAATACTGTTTACCACAGCCTGAAGGCTCAGCATAACTTGTTTTGTTCCCACAATCCTCTCCCACTTTACCTCTTGCTACCTGGGTTTCTTTCCGTTTCTCGAATGTGCTATGTTTTGTTGTATTTTGCTCTAAGTGGCATTGCTCCTGTTATTCCTTCTCCACGGAAAGTTCCTTCTCCCCTCTTTGTTTGGAAGGCATCTACTGCTAGGGAACTGAAATTTTTTTCTATAAAGGAACAGATGCAAAGATTTTCTAAATTATAGGCTATACATCCTCTATTGCAACTACTCAACTGGGCTGTGTAGTGCAAAACATTTATAAACAATACATGAATGATGGGTGTGGCTGTGTTTTAACAAAGCTTTATTTAGAAAAACAGGCAGGGCCGGGAGCGGTGGCTCAAGCCTGTAATCCCAGCACTTTGGGAGGCCGAGACGGGCGGATCACAAGGTCAGGAGATCGAGACCATCCTGGCTAACACGGTGAAACCCCGTCTCTACTAAAAGATACAAAAAAAAAACTAGCCGGGCGAGGTGGTGGGCGCCTGTAGTCCCAGCCACTCGGGAGGCTGAGGCAGGAGAATGGCGTAAACCCGGGAGGCGGAGCTTGCAGTGAGCTGAGATCCGGCCACTGCACTCCAGCCTGGGAGACAGAGCCAGACTCCGTCTCAAAAAAAAAAAAAAAAAAAACACAGGCAGTGGGCAAGACTTGAACAGAGGGTTGTATATAATTGGCCTTACCACTCTATTTCTTCACTGCCAAATTTAAATGTCATCCCTCAGAGAGAACGTTACTGCTATTATTCTAGATCTCAGCCCTGAGATTGTTTTTATAGCACTTATCACAGTGTATAATCATTTGATTTATTACCTTGTTTACTGTTCCTTGTGAGACCCTTCCATACACAGTGAGCAGTAAGCATTTAGCATAATGATTATTGCTTAGAAGGCATGCAATACAATACTTTTTGAATGAATAAATACTATTTAACTTTGAAACAAATAAGTAGAACATTGCTGAATGAGCTATATAGATTATCAATTGTGGGAATGTATCCTTTATAAGAAATCTTTGAAATAAGTTATATTATCGAATTTAGAAAATTTCTCTCTTGCAGTTTAGAGCTCACGAGACGCTGGAATGTTGATAGCCCTTACATTTCTGTCTGTTGCTTAGGGATTGCCTAGGGATTAGAGATAAACATGGTCTCTCTTTTTTTGAATATGTATGTTATGAGAATTAGAACTGAACAGGCCATCTGAGGGATAGTATCTTCCTTTAGCATAGTTGATTTCATAGTATATATGTGAATGATATTCATTTCATGGAGAAAATTAAGAAGTCATAGCAATCAAAGCATGCTCCATTTTAGAAAGTTCATGGTATGCTTTAAGGCTAAATATTCACAGCATGCATTTTAAAGATGCAATTAGGGGCAATGATGCACAAAATTGCATGTGCAATGAAAATATTATTTTTAGAAATGCAATTGAAACATCCAAAGGAGCTAAAAATAAAAGATTGTACTGCTCAGGTAAAAACGTGTAGCAATGTAATAAGCTATGTACACCGCAGAAGCTACTGTTATATTGGAGAAAGTTGTCTTCTGTGAAGCTTTTTAGATGTCCCAAGCTCAACAGCCTTTGATCTAGGTAGACAGATCTCATATCTAGGAGACTCAAGGTTGTAGATGACATTGGCAAAATGTTTAGATGCCAATTTTCATGATTAAATATATTCGTTAAATTTCTGATGTTATATTCCATATCCCTTGTTAAAATTATTTCAAAATATCAGGATCTTTTTTTTTGAGATACAATTCCTTGCTGAGTTTAAACTTTCTAATTATCTTTCTATATAAGTAAACTGTGGTGACCTCTGTGCTCTCATTGATGGTCAAGGTTCCTTGAAACAATTTCAAAACTCTCTGGATCTGATAACCTGAGATACTTTTCTTTGCTTTTCATTTGGGTGTGTTGCCCCAGATACATCTGTTTTTTAGTCTATTGATTTTTAAACTATTTTTTCTATGTCTTGAGCCATAAGTATAACTTACATTATTTTCAAAAGCTTGTGAATTACATTTTCAACAGAAGCAATTACTTTACATCAAGACAAGTGAATGTGAAAATTTTTATAAAGTTTAGTCTCTCAAAATAAATGGGAATATGGAGAAATCATTTTGAACACAATATAAAACAAATCTGTAGAGAAAAGAAATAACCTAGCTTGTATTAATATTAGACAGCAATAAAAGGGAGAAAGTCTGGCCTAACTAAAGCTGAACCTTTGGTTAAAAGTATCTTTCAATGAAAAGTAATTTTCACAGCTTACCTTCCTATAATGTTTAGATGATTGTAAGTAACTGTAGCTATTGTAGAGCAGTTACTACCATTTGAAAAGTCACTTAGTCTAGGAATTATACCCATACAATACTGTTCAAGTAAATTAATGAGATTTTTTTTCCTTCCATGTAACTAACGTTGAATCTATATTTAAGCTTTCAGAAACCTAGATACAAACAAGACACATGATATATTATTCAGGTTACAGACTGCATTTATAAAGTGATGTAGTTTACCAAAGTTTTAAAAGTTGTATGTTCCTAGTGAAAGACAGATTAAATATTTCAAATAAACATTTGCCTTTCAGAGTTAAACCTTAATTTTATTTAAGAATACTTCCAGAAAGTTGTTCCCTTGTTATGCTAGGTCAGCTGAGCATATCATAGTCATCATCTCTAACCCATAACTATGCTACAGAGTCTGTCTTACCAGAGCCTAGAATAAGCACTGGACTAGGCACCTGGAATAGACCACTCTATATATTTGAATACATACATATATGTATATGTGTGTATATATATTTAAATATATGTGTATACATATTTTAATATATGTAAATATATAAACATGCAATTATTACCATCAGTTGTTTCTGGGATTTAGAAATGATATGTAGATATTGACAAGGACCTAAATGATTGCAGGAAGACAGTGAAGAGGGGACTTGAACTGTTTTTTGAAAGATAAGCAATTAAGGAGGGGAAGTGTGAAGAAGCTGATAGAGTTGGTCAGTAAGAAAGGAGTTGGACCTGGCAGAGAAAGTAAGACTTTGCTCGTTAGTTGATGCAGTTTCTTCCTAGCCTCGATGGTCTTTACATTTTGGCATGTTTTTGCAATGGCTGGTACCGGTTGTTCCTTTCCATGTTTAGGGCTTCCTTCAGGGTCTCTTGTAAGGCAGGCCTGGTGGTGACAAAATCTCTCAGCATTTGCTTATCTGTAAAGGACTTTATTTCTCCTTCACTTATGAAACTTAGTTTGGCTGGATATGAAATTCTGGGTTGAAAATTCTTTTCTTTGGCCGGGCGCGGTGGCTCAAGCCTGTAATCCCAGCACTTTGGGAGGCCGAGACGGGCGGATCACGAGGTCAGGAGATCGAGACCATCCTGGCTAACATGGTGAAACCCCGTCTCTACTAAAAAAAAAATACAAAAAACTAGCCGGGCGACATGGCGGGCCCCTGTAGTCCCAGCTGCTTGGGAGGCTGAGGCAGGAGAATGGCGTAAACCCAGGAGGCGGAGCTTGCAGTGAGCTGAGACCCGGCCACTACACTCCAGCCTGGGCGGCAGAGCGAGACTCCGTCTCAAAAAAAAAAAAAAAAAAAAAAAAAAAAAAAAAGAAAATTCTTTTCTTTAAGAACGTTGAATATTGGCCCCCACTCTCTTCTGGCTTGTAGAGTTTATGCCCAGAGGTCTGCTGTTAGTCTGATGGGCTTCCCTTTGTGGGTAACCCGACCTTTCTCTCTGGCTGCCCTTAAGATTTTTTCCTTCATTTCAACTTTGGTGAATCTGGCAATTATGTGTCTTGGAGTTGCTCTTCTGGAGGAGTATCTTTGTGGCATTCTCTGTAATGGCCATACTGCCCAAGGTTATTTATAGATTCAATGCCATCCCCATCAAAATACCAATGAGTTTCTTCACAGAATTGGAAAAAACTGCTTTAAAGTTCATATGGAACCAAAAGAGAGCCCGCATTGCCAAGACAATCCTAAGTCAAAAGGACAAAGCTGGAGGCGTCACACTACCTGACTTCAAACTATACTACAAGGCTACAGTAACCAAAACAGCATGGTACTGGTACCAAAACAGAGATATAGACCAATGGAACAGAACAGAGTCCTCAGAAATAATACCACACATCTACAGCCATCTGATCTTTGACAAACCTGAGAGAAACAAGAAATGGGGAAAGGATTCCCTATTTAATAAATGGTGCTGGGAAAATTGGCTAGCCATAAGTAGAAAGCTGAAACTGGATCCTTTCCTTACTCCTTATACGAAGATTAATTCAAGATGGATTAGAGACTTAAATGTTAGACCTAATACCATAAAAACCCTAGAAGAAAATCTAGGTAGTACCATTCAGGACATAGGCATGGGCAAGGACTTCATGTCTAAAACACCAAAAGCAACGGCAGCAAAAGCCAAAATTGACAAATGGGATCTAATTAAACTAAAGAGCTTCTGCACAGCAAAAGAAACTACCATCAGAGTGAACAGGCAACCTACAGAATGGGAGAAAATTTTTGCAATCTACTCATCTGACAAAGGGCTAATATCCAGAATATACAAAGAACTCAAACAAATACACAAGAAAAAAACAAACAACCCCATCAAAAAGTGGGCAAAGGATATGAACAGACATTTCTCAAAAGAAGACATTTATACAGCCAACAGACACATGAAAAAATGCTCATCATCACTCGCCATCAGAGAAATGCAAATCAAAACCACAATGAGATACCATCTCACACCAGTTAGAATGGCAATCATTAAAAAATCAGGAAACAACAGGTGTTGGAGAGGATGTGGAGAAATAGGAACACTTTTACACTGTTGGTGGGATTGTAAACTAGTTCAACCATTATGGAAAACAGTATGGCAATTCCTCAAGGATCTAGAACTAGATGTACCATATGACCCAGCCATCCCACTACTGGGTATATACCCAAAGGATTATAAATTATTCTACTACAAAGACACATGCACACGTATGTTTATTGCGGCACTATTCACAATAGCAAAGACTTGGAATCAACCCAAATGTCCATCTGTGACAGACTGGATTCAGAAAATGTGGCACATATACACCATGGAATACTATGCAGCCATAAAAAAGGATGAGTTTGCGTCCTTTGTAGGGACATGGATGCAGCTGGAAACCATCATTCTTAGCAAACTGTCACAAGAACAGAAAACCAAACACCGCATGTTCTCACTCATAGGTGGGAACTGAACAATGAGATCACTTGGACTCGGGAGGGGGAACATCACACACTGGGGCCTATCATGGGGAGGGGGGAGGGAGGAGGGATTGCATTGGGGAGTTATACATGATATAAATGATGAATTGATGGGTGCTGACGAGTTGATGGGTGCAGCACACCAACATGGCACAAGTATACATATGTAACAAACCTGCACGTTATGCACATGTACCCTAGAACTTGAAGTATAATAAAAATAAAGAAAGAAAGAAAGAAAAAAAAAGAGAAAGTAAGACTTTAAAAACATGACATGCAGAACATGATGTTTTGATGGAAGCACCATCAGACCATGTAAGGCTGACCCATGCATGGGAACCTTCCGTCTAACTCCACCCACTAACCACTAGAAAAGCCAAGCCATTCTCTTTTCCCTGCACTCTCAAGATATTTTGGACCCATTTGAAATGCCTGCCTTGTTATCCCCAGAAAGCCCTGTTACATGCATAATAAACCTGTCAATACTCCGAGAGAGAGAGAGAGAGAGAGAGAGAGAGAGAGAGAGAGAGCGCGAGCGAGCACGTGTGTGTGTGTTTAGCATCATCAGAAAAAAATTGGGAGTCGGGATCTATCCTCCTTGTGCAGAGTGGCCACAGAAATATATTCAAAATTATATTTAAATTTTGATCAGAACTTTTGTCTTTGTTCAATGTGGGATGACATTAATCACTTTCTGGAAGAAAGGAATTTTTACACGGGACTATCTCATCCTTCAGTGACAAAGTTATTTTCGTCCACTAGGGCACAAACTCAAATACTACTCAGGTCTGAGGTTAAATCCACTCTATCGCCTTTTGCACATCTTTTTCTTTCATTTCCTCTGCCCTCACTTCTCCCAACTCCCTTTTGGATAATGTCATGCTGACTTGAATTTCTGATTATGTTTGATTATTTGAAGAGTTTTATTTATATGATACAATGATTAGGGTTCTTCCAACATGCTAGTAATCAAGAAATTTGCTTCACTGATGCAGCTTCTAGAAACACCTAACACAAGAAAATTTTTGGCCGTGCTCTACAACAAGCTGCTGAAGTAATTCGTAAATCGTGGTCTAGGGGGAGCCTAGGATATTTTCAAAATTATATATGGCATAAACATTTGTCTTCCACTGAACTGCAGTAACTCCAATATCAAATGTTGTGTTAAAATTCTGGCCTGTAGAAATGATCACTCAGTCAACAAATATTTGGTTCACATCCCACAGAGGTCAGATCCATATGTTACACTGGATGCTTAGAGCAATATATTTAACACTTCTCAGGGAAAACTTACTTTTCATTTGTTTCTAGCCAGCTTTCCAAAACTTTCCCCTAGAGAGAAGATAAAGTAGATGGGAATTAGGAATATCCAAGCATAAAGAAAAGGCCAGAATGTGGAGCGGAGAGAGTAAGAAGAATCTCATGTTATCGGTATGCTTCTTGTACTTATTTTGAGTAAAAATAAAAACCAGTGAGATATTTCTAACCTGCCAGAAAAAAGTGAATCTTTGCTCCTGGCTACAGCTTTCAAATGAAAATAAGATACTACGATAATCCTTGCTTTAAACATCTTTTATAGCAGTACACTTTTCCCTGCCTTTTCTTTATATTGTTCCACGGGGTTTGCTATTTTATACATCATTTTTATTTTCTTTAAGCCAGCAAAATCCTGGTTTGGATGTTTCGCCTTCCAGTGACCCAGCTGCCTTATCATTTTATCTAATAGTTGTAAAATTAGAAAGCTCTGACAAATCCCTTATGGATGTACTGAGCCCACGGAAAGAATTGTCAGTGGAGCCTGGAAATGGGAACTCTGCAAAGAAACTTTGCTACTGGTAACTTTTAAACCAAAGGCACAATCTTTGAATGGGGATCTTGAGGCTAAAATAACTCTGTAATGTAATTGTATCAATTTTAATTTTGTATTTATATCTCATTGTTTGTTTCTGCCAGGCCCTAAAGGGGACATTTGTGGCTGCCATCTCACTCTGTTTCCCGGTATATTTCCCAGAACAAAACTCCATAGAATTTATGACCCAATTTTTGCCTTTTGATTTAATCTGAAAAATATCCAACTCATACCAAGTGCAGAGCTGGCAGTTAGGAACGATAAAGCTGTCTTTCTCCCAAACCAAGGTTGCTAAAAGGTGCGGATCAAGGCTGTGTCTCACCTCCTGTGCTGCAGTCTTTCTTATGCACAAATAGATTTGCTTTTATTTTCCAGTGTTCATTTACCCATGCTTGTTTAGAGAAATTCAATTACCTAGACAAAATTCTTAAAAAATATGTCAACTAAAAAACTCAATATAAGAAATTTGCTCCCAGATGAAAATTTGACCTCATATGGGAAAAATAATAATATAAAATAAGAGATAACATAGTATTTTTAATATAATAATAGTAACTGTATGAGGTCTTATTTTCTCTATTTAAAAATGCTTTTTAGCATTCCTGTTATTTATCCGGGGTAATTTATTATTATTAACAATTTCTAAATTACTATTTGCATCATACATCTAATGTTTTAAATAAATATTTTTAAAGATCGCAATACTACAACTATATTTGCATAGTCTAGGAAGAATTAATCTTTACAATATCTTAAATATTCTAATTTATTTGTTTAGCACTGATAAATAATTTAAAATATTAATTCATTTCATTCTTTTAACATATTAATGAGATAAATGCTGTTAATAGTCTTTGTTAGAAATAAGAAAATCAAGACTCTGATTGGTGAAGCATCTTATCAAAGGTCACACAACTAATAAATGGAAACAAGGGGATAAAAATTCAGGCAATCTGGCTCCAGGCTCCATAGTCTTAACTACTCCCCGGTACTCTTTCTTAATGCCATAAAAAGTTTATTCATATTAGGTATATTTATTCACATCAGTGAATAGTAACCTTAGAAAAATCTTTGTGGGTATATTTCCTCAGAAATCTGGAGCTAGAAAGCATATCTAATGAGTTACTTTACTGACTCATCTCCATAAGCAATAAAAAGGTAGTATTCTTCCAGGAAAGATTTCATGCTATGCTATGAATGTGGTTCTTATATATTTAATAGCAATTTAATACTTAAAATGTATTTTCCAATCTCAGTTTGGTGGCAACAATTCTACAATTCATTTTTATTTACTAATTTTTCACCACTGGATCCTAAGTCTATAGGTAAATTAAATGCACTTCAAATGCTACTTCAAGCAAAGTTAAACTGTGCATATTTACAGCATTTGGAAAACAGCTAATCTATTTATGAAATGACTTTTAAAAGGTGCTTACCCAAAAATAATGGCAAATCATACATTATCATTACTAAATATGATGCCAATAGTAATAAAACAAACAGATGGAGGTATTCTTAATATTTCAAATTAAGAAGTAAAAGCATTGGTTACTGACTAGCCCTGAGTACCAAGCAAAAACAGGTGTATTGACTAAGCCCTGTCTGTAGATGAGCTCCATGATGGGTACTGGGATATCAGCCCTTGATTAGTCCATAATGCTGCAAAGTAGAAAAAGGCATAAAGATGGTAATTCAGGCAAGAAAAATGGTGTTGCATCTAACAGAAATTGGGACTTTAAGAAGGGTAATTTCTTGAAATTGGTTTTGGATGAGTCAAATTTGAGCTAGGTCATAAAATTAGAAAATTGCAGAAGATTTTAAGAGATAGAGACTATAGCTCAAGCAAGTCCTCAAGATTACAGAGGTAAATTTAAGTCTTCTGTATAGACAAGTGAATGGAAACTAAGAAAGTGGATTAACTGTATTAAGGGTAATTTAATTTCTGTACCATTAAGCCACAAGATGATATTAAACATAATTGTCATGAGTCCTAGCTTTTAAATTAGACAGCTGTTAGCTCTGCCACATATTGGCCATATCAACCTAGGCAAATCAATTACTAAACCTTTCTACGTCCTAATCTTCTAATCTGTAAAATGGAAATAATATGTACGTCACTGTGGTCAGCAGAATCCTGAAATACTTCTACAAATTTCTGCTCCCTGGAACTCCTGTTCCACATAATTATCTCCCTTGGAATGTGGGTTAACCTATGGATGTGGTAAGATAGTTATTCCTTAATTAGGTTAAGTTATGTGGCAAAAGATCATGGCCTGTTCACCCGCATGATTATGCTAATTTTCATCAGACTGGGTCATAGTTGACCAGAGGGAGAAGCTGGAGAGATGCATTCCTCCTTGCCTGAAAGAGAACAAACATCTACTGATGTTGTAAATTGTCAATGGGGGAGAGGGGCACATGGCAAAGAACTGCAGGTGACCTCTAGGAACTGAGGGCGGTCCCCAGCTGACAGTCATCAAAACAAAAAACAAACAAGCAAACAAACAAAGATTTCTCTCCTACAGATGCAAGGAAATGAATTTGCCAATAATCAGTGAGCTTGGAAGTAGATTGTGAGTCTCCAACCCACACCTTGATTTCATCCCAGTGAAACCTAGATAATGGGGCTAGATAATGGAAACTGTGAAATAAATTTGTGTCATTTTAAGTCACTAAGTCTATGGTAATTTGTTACGCAGCAACAGAAAACTAATGTACTCACAGACTTGTACACCTAAATATAATAATAATTAAAAACTACCTATAATAGTATGTTGCTATAAGCACCATCCCATAATTGGACTTTGGTAGCATTGTGACATATCCTTCTGACTCCCAATCTATTTCTAGATTCGAAAATAAGTATTAATTTATATTTAGGGGCATAAAGAAACCTATCAGAAAGCCATAATTCAATGACATTCATATCTCAAATCTAAAGAATTCTGATCTGTTACCTTTTTCTTTTCTATTTGATTTCATTAAAATTTAACTAGAGGAAGATCTCAGAAAGTAGTTTGAATAGGCCATCATTAGCAAGATTTGTATTATCAATTTTTTGGCTGTCATTTGCTTTGACATCTAAAAAGATATAAGTTTTTCTAAAATGACTTAAAAATACAATAATATTGGTAAATTTGTTTAGGTCCAAAGGTAATGTTAAAACACCAATGAGTTTTTTTTTTTTTTTTTAATATTGTGTAATATATTTTGGAAACTAAGTTCAAAGTAAATTTAAACATAAAGAAGTTAACCATGGAAAAAGAACTGACTTTTTAGTCAGGCTAAGAAAATGCCATGGAAAATAAGGTGCACTTTAATCTCTTCAGGATAGCTGTCCTATGCATCTTCACACACCTCTGTGATTTGCATCTGTGCCCTCTACGTCAAATGCCCTTTATAATCAATTTCACCTCTATGTAGTCTTTTCTCTTACAAATAAAAAAACTGAATAAAAATATCTATCTATAGCCTTAGCTATATTAAGTTTGCTACATAATTTCTTCAGAGAAAGTGATTTTTAAAAATTACTTATTACTGGAAATGGGTATGAACTCACTAAATGTTAATTAAACACAACTGAATTGATAAAACATTACTCACAAATTTAACATGTTTAAATATTTGTTTGACAAATGAAGTCAAATGTTAACTTATTGTATTATCTAAATATCCTTCTATTAATATCTTCTAGCAAGTTGCATATAGTCTTGATAGCATTTTTGTAGGTGACTTTTAGTGATTATACTTATGCCATATCAAAATGGCCATCGGAAAGTTGCATGAAATTCAATCAAGTGGTATATCTATCGTAAGTCAAAAATATTTCAAATGTGTTGACAAAGTTTTCTGGTTAAACTAATTATTTTAATATTATGTAAAAATAATAAAATGGTTTTTTCAGTGAAAACAGTCTCTAAATAAGATTTGGCATTATATAAATGAGAAACCCATCACTGAACAGTTTAACATTTCTACTATATCTGAAGATATGAATCAAATGATTATGGAAATCAGTTCAGTAACATAAAAGTGAATTCAATCACTCAAATTTAAAAACAAAATTTAATTTACAGAATGCACATGATATAATTACCAGTATTTATTTTTTATCTTTTTGTTAATAGGCATTCTAACTGGGGAAAAATGATATCTCATTGTGGTTTTAATTTGCATTTCCCTGACTAGCGATGATGAACATTTTTTCATATACCTCTTGGCTATTCCTGTGTCTTATTTTCAGAAATGTCTATTCAGATCATTTGCCCATTTTAAAATTAGGTTATTATTATATGTTTTTCTTTTTGTTTGCTGTTGACTTTTTTTTTTTTTTTAAGTTTCTTGTATATTCTGGATAATTACCCCTTGGCAGATGAATAACTTGCAAATATTTTCTCTCCTTCTACAGGTTATCTCTCCATTTTGTTGATTGCTCCTTTGTCACACAGGCACTTTTTAGTTTGACATAATCCTATTTGTCTATTTTTGCTTTTGTTGCCTGTGCTTTTGAGATATTCTCCATTAAAATCTTTGCCCAAACCAATGCGCTGAAGTGTTTCACTTGTTTTTACAGTAGTTTAATAGCTTTGGGTCTTACATATAATTATTTCATCCATTTTGAGTTCAATTTTGTATATGGTGAGAGACAGGAATCTAATTTCATTTTTCTGGATATGGATACCTGGTTTTCCCAGCACCATCTGTTGAAGAGACTGTCCTTTCACCAGTTTGTATTCTTGGAACCGCTGTCAAAAATCAGCTGGCTGTAAATACATGGATTTATTTCTGCATTTTATATTCTATACCATTGGCCTATGTGTCTGTTTTTATGTCAATGCCATGCTGTTTTGGTTACTATAGCTCTGTAGTGTATTTTGAGGTAAATCATGTGATGCCTCCACATTTGTTTTATGCACAGAATTGCTCTGACTATTCAAGATGGCTTGTGGCCTTATGTAAATTTTTAGTGTAGTTTTATCTATTTCTATCAAGAATGTCATTTGTACTTTGATAGAGATTGCAAGGAATCTGTAGGTCGCCTTGTGAAATGCAGTCATTTTAACAATATTTATTCTTCTAATCCATGAACATGGGATAGCCTTCCATCTCTTTGTGTCCCCTTCCATTTTATTCATCACTGTTTTATAGTTTTCACTGCAAAGATCTTTCACTTTCTTGCTTAAATTTGTTCTTAGGTATTTTCATAGCTATTGTAAATGGAATTGCATTCTTGAAATTTTTTCAGCTAGTTCATTATCAGTATATAGAAATGCTACTTATTTTTGTATGGTGATTGTGCATCCCAAAACTTTACCGCATTTATCATTGTCAGTTCTAAGAGGTTTCGGTGAAGTGTTTAGATTTTTTAAATATATTATATCATGTTATCTGCAAACAGGGACAATCTTACTTCCTTCTTTCCAATTTGTATGCCCTCTATTTTTTTCTGTTATGCAGTTGCTCTGGCTAGGACTTCTAGTACTATGTTGAATAAGAATTTTTTTTACTATACATTCTTGGTAGATTGTATCTAGGATTTTTTTCATTTTTCTAGGGTATCCAATTTGTTGACATATAATTGTTTATAATAGTCTCCTGTAATTGTTCTAATTTATCTCACATTATTGTAATGTATTTTTTTCATTTCTGATTTTAGTCAGTTGAATATTCATTTTTCTTAGTCTAGCTAAAGATTTCTTAATTTTGTTGATATTTTCAAAAAACCAACCCTTTCATTGATCTTTTTATTGTTGATCTAGTTTCTATTTCCTTAATTTCTGCTCTTGTCTTTGTTATTTCCTTCTACTAATTTTTTTTTTTTTTTTTTGGGGGGGGCGGGTTGTTCCTCTCTTTCTAGTTCCTTGAGGTACAAAGTTATGATATTTAAATCTGCCACATATTTGAGAATTTTATAGTTTTCCCTCTGTAATTGATTCCCAGTTTTATAACACTGTGCTCAGAAAATATACTTCTTAAGTTTGTCAAGATTTGTTTTGTAGCCTAAAATACAATCTATGCTGGAGAATGTTCTGTGTGTACTTGAGGAAGATGTGTTTTGTTCAACTGTTGTATGCAATATTCAGTTTATCTCTATTAGGTACAGTTGGTCTAAATTGTAATTCAATTCTGATTTTTCCTTATTGATTTTCTGGTAGGGGGATGATCTATCCAATGCTGAAAGTGAGGTATTAAATTATTGTACTATTTTTATATTACTGTCTGTCTCTCCCCTCAGATCTTTCACTTTATATATTTATGTGTTCTGATGCTTAGTACTTAATAAATTTATAACTGGCATATCCTCTTAATAAAGTGACCCCTTTATACAGTGACCTTCTTTGTCTCTCTTCAGTTTTTGACTCAAAGTCTATTTTGTCTGATATAAGTATAAACACTTCTGCTCTCTTTTACTTTCCATTACATTGAATGTTTTTATTCATCCCTGCACTTTCAGTGTATGTTCCTTCACTTTAAGTCTATGTTGTCTTTAACACTGAAGTTGGTATCTCACTCCTTAAAGACATTTCAGCTTTCAGTCCTTCAAGCTGAAGTGAGTAAGCAGCATATATTTGAGTGTTCTCTTCTTATCCATTCATCCACTCTGTGTCTTTTGATTAGAGAATGTAACCTATTTACATTCAAGGTAATTGTTGATTGGTAATAACTTACTATTGCCATTTTGTTAATACTTTGTCAATCCTTTGTCCCTTTATTTTTTATTCTTTGTGATTTGATGATGTTCTATAGTATTATGCTATGATTCTTTTTTTTTTTATACTTTAAGTTCTAGGGTACATGTGCATAACGTGCAGGTTTGTTACATATGTATACTTGTGCCATGTTGGTGTGCTTCACCCATCAACTCGTCAGCACCCATCAATTCATTATTTATATCATGTATAACTCCCAATACAATCCCTCCCCCCTCCCCATGATAGGCCCCAGTGTGTGATGTTCCCCTTCCCGAGTCCAAGTGATCTCATTGTTCAGTTCCCACCTATGTGAGAACATGCGGTGTTTGGTTTTCTGTCTTGTGATAGTTTGCTAAGAATGATGGTTCCAGCTGCATCCATGTCCCTACAAAGGACGCAAACTCATCCTTTTTTATGGCTGCATAGTATTCCATGGTGTTTTGTGCCACATTTTCTGAATCCAGTCTGTCACAGATGGACATTTGGGTTGATTCCAAGTCTTTGCTATTGTGAATAGTGCCGCAATAAACATACGTGTGCATGTGTCTTTGTAGTAGAAGATTTATAATCCTTTGGGTATATACCCAGTAGTGGGATGGCTGGGTCATATGGTACATCTAGTTCTAGATCCTTGAGGAATTGCCATACTGTTTTCCATAATGGTTGAACTAGTTTACAATCCCACCACAGTGTAAATGTTCCTATTTCTCCACATCTCTCCAACACCTGTTGTTTCCTGATTTTTTAATGATTGCCATTCTAACTGGTGTGAGATGGTATCTCATTGTGGTTTTGATTTGCATTTCTCTGATGGCGAGTGATGATGAGCATTTTTTCATGTTCTGTTGGCTGTATAAATGTCTTTTTGAGAAATGTCTGTTCATATACTTTGCCCACTTTTGATGGGGTTGTTTTTTTCTTGTATATTCTGTTTGTTTTTTGAGTTCTTTGTAGATTCTGGATATTAGCCCTTTGTCAGATGAGTAGATTGCAAAAATTTCTCCCATTCTGTAGGTTGCCTGTTCACTCTGATGTTGTTTCTTTTGCTGTGCAGAAGCTCTTTAGTTTAATTAGATCCCATTTGTCAATTTTGGCTTTTGCTGCCGTTGCTTTTGGTGTTTTAGACATGATGTCCTTGCCCATGTCTATGTCCTGAGGTACTACCTAGATTTTCTTCTAGGGTTTTTATGGTATTAGGTCTAACATTTAAGTCTCTAATCCATCTTGAATTAATCTTCGTATAAGGAGTAAGGAAAGGATCCAGTTTCAGCTTTCTACTTATGGCTAGCCATTTTCCCAGCACCATTTATTAAATAGGGAATCCTTTCCCCATTTCTTGTTTCTCTCAGGTTTGTCAAAGATCAGATGGCTGTAGATGTGTGGTATTATTTCTGAGGACTCTGTTCTGTTCCATTGGTCTATATCTCTGTTTTGGTACCAGTACCATGCTGTTTTGGTTACTGTAGCCTTGTATAGTTTGAAGTCAGGTAGTGTGACGCCTCCAGCTTTGTCCTTTTGACTTAGGATTGTCTTGGCAATGCGGGCTCTTTTTTGGTTCCAATGAACTTTAAAGCAGTTTTTTCCTTTCCAATGTGAAGAAACTCATTGGTATCTTGATGGGGATGGCATTGAATCATAAATGATCTTGGGAGTATGGCCATTTTCACGATATTGATTCTTCCTATCCATGAGCATGGTATGTTCTTCCATTTGTTTGTGTCCTCTTGTGATTTCACTGAGCAGTGGTTTGTAGTTCTCCTTGAAGAGGTCCTTTACATCCCTTGTAAGTTGGATTCCTAGGTATTTTATTCTCTTTGAAGCAATTGTGAATGGAAGTTCATTCATGATTTGGCTCTCTGTTTGTCTGTTACTGGTGTATAAGAATGCTTGTGATTTTGCACATTAATTTTGTATCCTGAGACTTTGCCGAAGTTGCTTATCAGCTTAAGGAGATTTTGGGCTGAGACAATGGGGTTTTCTAAATATACAATCATGTCATCTGCAAAGAGGGACAATTTGACTTCTTCTTTTCCTAACTGAATACCCTGATTTCTTTCTCTTGATGATACCCTAGTCAGAACTTCCAACACTATGTTGAATAGGAGTGGTGAGAGAGGGCATCCCTGTCTTGTGCCTTTTTCAAAGGGAATTTTTCCAGTTTTTGCCCATTCATGATATTAGCTGTGGTTTGTCATAAATAGCTCTTATTATTTTGAGGTACGTTCCATCAATACCGAATTATTGAGCATTTTTGCATGAAGGGCTGTTGAATTTTGTCAAAAGCCTTTTCTGCATCTATTGAGATAATCATGTGGTTCTTGTCTTTGGTTCTGTTTATATGCTGGATTACTTTATTGATTTGCGAATGTTGAACCAGCCTTGCATCCCAGGGATGAAGCCCACTTGATCATGGTGGATAAGCTTTTTGATGTGCTGCTGAATCCGGTTTGCCAGTATTTTATTGAGGATTTTGCATCGATGTCCATCAGGGATATTGGTCTAAAATTCTCTTTTTTGTTGTGTCTCTGCCAGGCTTTGGTATCAGGATGATGTTGGCCTCATAAAATGAGTTAGGGAGGATTCCCTCTTTTTCTATTGATTGGAATAGTTTCAGAAGGAATGGTACCAGCTCCTCCTTGTACCTCTGGTAGAATTCAGCTGTGAATCCATCTGGTCCTGGACTTTTTTGGTGGTAGGCTATTAATTATTGCCTCAATTTCAGAGCCTGCTATTGGTCTATTCAGGGATTCAACTTCTTCCTGGTTTAGTCTTGGAGAGTGTAAGTGTCCAGGAAATTATCCATTTCTTCTAGATTTTCTAGTGATTTGCGTAGAGGTGTTTATAGTATTCTCTGATGGTAGTTTGTATTTCTGTGGGGTCGGTGGTGATATCCCCTTTATCATTTTTTATGGCATCTATTTGATTCTTCTCTCTTTTCTTCTTTATTAGTCTTGCTAGCGGTCTGTCAATTTTGCTGATCTTTTCAAAAAACCAACTCCTGGATTCATTGATTTTTTGGAGGGTTTTTGGTCTCTATCTCCTTCAGTTCTGCTCTGATCTTAGTTATTTCTTGCCTTCTGCTAGCTTTTGAATGTGTTTGCTCTTGCTTCTCCAGTTCTTTTAATTGTGATGTTAGAGTGTCAATTTTAGATCTTTCCAGCTTTCTCTTGTGGCATTTAGTGCTATAAATTTCCCTCTACACACTGCTTTAAATGTGTCCCAGAGATTCTGGTATGTTGTATCTTTGTTCTCATTGGTTTCAAAGAACATCTTTATTTCTGCTTTCATTTCGTTATGTACCCAGTAGTCATTCAGAGCAGGTTGTTCAGTTTCCATGTAGTTGAGGGGTTTTGATTGAGTTTCTTAGTCCTGAGTTCTAGTTTGATTGCACTGTGGTCTGAGAGACAGTTTGTTATAATTTCTGTTCTTGTACATTTGCTGAGGAGTGCTTTACTTCCAATTATGTGGTCAATTTTGGAATAAGTGTGATGTGGTGCTGAGAAGAGTATATTCTGTTGATTGGGGTGGAGAGTTCTATAGATGTCTATTAGGTCCGCTTGGTGCAGAGATGAGTTCAATTCCTGGGCATCCTTGTTAACTTTCTGTCTCGTTGATCTGTCTAATGTTGACAGTGGAGTGTTGAAGTCTCCCATTATTATTGTATGGGAGTCTAAGTCTCTTTGTAAGTCTCTAAGGACTTGCTTTATGAATCTGGGTGCTCCTGTATTGGGTGCATAGATATTTAGGAGAGTTAGCTCTTCCTGTTGAATTGATCTCTTTACCATTATGTAATGGCCTTCTTTGTCTCTTTTGATCTTTGATAGTTTAAAGTCTGTTTTATCCGAGACTAGGATTGCAATCCCTGCTTTCTTTTGGTCTCCATTTGCTTGGTAGATCTTCCTCCATCCCTTTATTTTGAGCCTATGTATGTCTCTGCATGTGAGATGGGTCTCCTGAATACAGTAGACTGATGGTCTTGACTCTTTATCCAGTTTGCCAGTCTGTGTCTTTTAATTGGAGCATTTAGTCCATTACATTTAAGGTTAATATTGTTATGTGTGAACTTGATCCTGCCATTATGATATTAACTGGTTATTTTGCTCGTTAGTTGATGCAGTTTCTTCCTAGCCTCGATGGTCTTTACATTTTGGCATGTTTTGCAATGGCTGTACCGGTTGTTCCTTTCCATGTTTAGGGCTTCCTTCAGGGTCTCTTGTAAGGCAGGCCTGGTGGTGACAAAATCTCTAAGCATTTGCTTATCTGTAAAGGATTTTATTTCTCCTTCACTGATGAAACTTAGTTTGGCTGGATATGAAATTCTGGGTTTAAATTCCTTCTTTAAGAACTTTGAATATTGGCCCCCACTCTCTTCTGGCTTGGGAGTTTTCTGCCGAGAGATCTGCTGTTAGTCTGATGGGCTTCCCTTTGTGGGTAACCCGACCTTTCTCTCTGGCTGCCCTTTAGATTTTTTACTTCAACTTTGGTGAATCTGGCAATTATGTGTCTTGGAGTTGCTCTTCTGGAGGAGTATCTTTGTGGCGTTCTCTGTATTTCCTGTATTTGAATGTTGGCCTGCCCTACTAGGTGGGGAAGTTCTCCTGGATGATATCCTGAAGAGTGTTTTCCAACTTGGTTCCATTTTCCCCCTCACTTTCAGGCACCCCAATCAGACGTAGATTTGGTCTTTTTACATAATCCCATACTTCTTGCAGGCTTTGTTCATTTCTTTTTCTTCTTTTTCTTTTGGTTTCTCTTCTCGCTTCATTTCATTCATTTGATCCTCAATCGCTGATACTCTTTCTTCCAGTGGATCAGTCGGTTACTGAAGCTTGTGCATTTGTCACATATTTCTCATGTCATGGTTTTCATCTCTGTCATTTCGTTTATGACTTTCTCTGCATTAATTAGTCTAGCTGTCAATTCTTCCACTCTTTTTTCCAAGATTTTAGTTTCTTTGCGCTGGGTACGTAATTCCTCCTTTAGCTCTGAGAAGTTTGATGGACTGAAGCCTTCTTCTCTCATCTCGTCAAAGTCATTCTCTGAGCAGCTTTGATCCGTTGCTGGCGATGGGCTGCATGCACTTTGCAGGGGAGATGCGCTCTTATTTTTGAATTTCCAGCTTTTCTGCCCTGCTTTTTCCCCATCTTTGTGGTTTTATCTGTCTCTGGTCTTTGATGATGGTGACACTGATGGGGTTTTGGTATAGGTGTCCTTCCTGTTTGATAGTTCTCCTTCTGACAGTCAGGACCCTCAGCTCTAGGTCTGTTGGAGATTGCTTGAGGTCCACTCCAGACCCTGTTTGCCTGGGTATCAGCAGCAGAGGTTGCGGAAGATAGAATATTGCTGAACAGCGAGTGTACCTGTCTGATTCTTACTTTGGAAGCTTCCTCTCAGGGGTGTACTCCACCCTGTGAGGTGTGGGGTGTCAGGCTGCCCCTGGTGGGGGATGTCTCCCAGTTAGGCTACTCAGGGGTCAGGGACCCACTTGAGCAGGCCGTCTGTCCCTTCTCAGATCTCAACCTCTGTTGGGAGATCCACTGCTCTCTTCAAAGCTGTCAGACAGAGTCGTTTGTGTCTGCAGAGGTTCTGCTGCTTTTTTGTTGTTGTTTTTTATCTGTGCCCTGTCCCCAGAGGTGGAGTCTACAGAGACAGGCAGGTTTCCTTGAGCTGCTGTGAGTTCCACCCAGTTCAAGCTTCCCAGCGGCTTTGTTTACCTACTTAAGCCTCAGCAATGGCGGGCGCCCCTCCCCCAGCCTCGCTGCTGCCGTTTTGGTTAGATTGCAGACTGCTGTGTTAGCAATGAGGGAGGCTCCGTGGGCATGGGACCCTCCCGGCCAGGTGTGGGATATATTCTCCTGGTGTGCCCGTTTGCTTAAAGCGCAATATTGGGGTGGGAGTTACCCGATTTTCCAGGTGTTGTGTGTCTCAGTTCCCCTGGCTAGGAAAAGGGATTTCCTTCCCCCTTGGGCTTCCCAGGTGAGGCGATGCCTCACCCTGCTTCAGCTCTTGCTGGTCGGGCTGCAGCAGCTGACAAGCAGTGATTGTCAGGCACTCCCTAGTGAGATGACCCCAGTACTTCAGTTGAAAATGCAGAAATCACTGGTCTTCTGTGTCGCTCGCACTGGGAGTTGGAGACTGGAGCTGTTCCTATTTGGCCATCTTGCTCCGCCCCCTGCTATGATTCTTTTATCATTTTCTTTTGTGTATCTACTATAGGTTTTTACTTTGTGGTTACTATGAGACTTACATAAAATAACTTATTAGTATTACAGGCCACTTTAAGCTGATAACCATGTATCTTTGATCCCATGCCACCCTTTAGGTGGTATATTTTTGAGTTTAGAAAGGCATTATGAAGAATAAAGCTAAGAAAAGCAACAATAAACACCAGAAATAAAATTTTAAAATAAAAAGTATAATGGATAGCAAATAATAGAAGACAAAAATATCAGGGAATATTTCAATAATTATAACTTCCTTAGTAAATGCTAGAATTTTGCACCTTATATCAATGTTTTTTCAAATCTAGCTCATAATATTGTCTAGAGAATTTTGTTCAACCTATTTACCACTTTTTTCTTCATAGCTTTCATGGTTTAAATCAAGTAGAACAAAGGCTGGTAAGTTTTTTCTGTAAAGAGCCAGGTAGTAAATTATTTTAGGTTTTGCATGTCATATAGTCTCTGACACAACCAGTCAGTTCCGCCAATGTACTGTGAAAGCAGCCATCAACAATATGTAAATGAATGGGCATGGTTCCAATAAAATTTTACTTACAAAAATAGGAAGCATGCTGGATTTAACCTGCTTGCCAACCCATGATGTAGACTGATGTTAGCAACTTTCATAGCTGTTTTAAACAAGACAATAAGAAACACTCTTCACAGTTACTAGTTGATATATAAAAGAATATAGTCATTATAACATTTAAAATGCAGTACCAAAACTATATGTGACGCATCTATAGATGCTTCGCATGGCAAAGTTTACTATTAAAACTAACTCCATTCAGAAAAAGAGAACAGAACTGCCAATTCCTCACTCCCTAGTCCTGTTGTAACACAGGCTGATCTAGAAACTTTTTACACAATGGAGAGTTCTCTCTTGCTAAAATACTGTCAAGAAATTTTTGCTCCCTTCTTTCTTATTCTATGGTACAAAAGTCATATCGGTTATTCAAGGAGTAAATACTGTAAACTAGAGATTGTTCTTTATACTTTATAGACAAATGTAGTTACTTAATTCTCACAACCTAATGAGGCAGGTAATGTGCTTCTCATTTTACATACCAGTGAACTGAAGCTAAAAAGATTACATAATATTCAACAGAAACTATCATATAACAGATCTGAGATTCAAATGCCAGTATCACTGTTCAAAGCCTGTATTATAGTACTGCAGTGATTAAATGTGAAAACATTTATTATTATTATTATTATACTTTAAGTTCTAGGGTACATGTGCACAATGTGCAGGTTTGTTACATATGTATACATGTGCCATGCTGGTGTGCTGCACCCATTAACTCATCATTTACATTAGGTATATCTCCTAATGCTATCCCTCCTCCCCCTCCCACAATAGGACCCGGTATGTAGTGATCCCCTTCCTGTCTCCAAGTGATCTCATTGTTCAGTTCCCACCTATGAGTGAGACCATGCGGTATTTGGTTTTCTGTTCTTGCGATAGTTTGCTGAGAATGATGGTTTCCCAATTTGGAACAAATAAAAGACATTTACTCTTATAAAAGTTTATAACTTAGTATAACCCTAATTATAATATTTACAGGTTGAAAAATAGTTTCAAATGGACTCTGTATATTATATTACAGTCTGAATTTTGTCTATGATAAACTTTTTGTTTATCAACTGGTAACTGCAAAACTAGTTTTAAGTTTTCAATCAACATAACCTTAAGGAACACATAGAATGAAAATTTAATTTATAATTACAGAACTCTACATTGTTGTAATTGCATTTTCATTGTTACAATGCCAGTGTAATATCTCCTGACTACGATATTGGGGGATAGATGATATTAATGCAACTACTCCCGGGACCTCATTCACAGTAACATTTGTAACTAAAAAAAACACTAAAAAGTGGAGAATCAAATTTCCTAAACATATAGAGAGAGGTAAAGATACAGACATTATAGATATATAAGATATGTATTTATTTTATGTATATGATATCTATTTATTCTAGATATATAGAAGATATATATAATAAAAATTAAGTAATTTTTTATTCTTTAATTCATAGAAAATAAAAATTTACTTAATATGTCAAAAAACATTTGAAAGTAAAAAGAACTTGTTTCATGTGAAAGAAAAAACTAGTGTATAAAAAATCAACAATTCCAGAACTGTCTGTCCATGTATAATGTTGCAGTTAGGAGGAATAAATGATAAATATTTGAGATGATGAATATGTTAACTAAATTGATTTAAAAATTTCACATTGTGTGTGTATATATTTTATAGATACTATAATGTCACTTTGTACTCCATAAACATATACATTATAATTTGTCAATATACAATTAAAAAATAAAAAATACGTATATACAAACTCAGTCTGTTGTTGAACCTCCACCACCTAGTCGCTGACTTTGGGAAAAATCAATTAAACTTCTTGACAACAGCTTTCTCAGCTGTGAAAAAAATGCATGGAATAGGGGTATGGAATAGCTATAAAATTTTGTGATTCTATCACTGGGATAATTATTGAAATCCCCATATCTAAGAATTTGGATTAAACTTGTTAAAACAACATATTAGAGGGTTATATAATTAGCCTTCTCTCGTTCAACTTTTTCATTAGTAATTTGGATTAGATATTATCTGTTTATCATATTTTCAGGTGAAATAAAGCCTGAAAGAAAAGTAATGTAAGGGATGACAAAATCAAAGCCAAAAAATTTTAACTAGCTGCATGGAATAACAGAGCAACTCAATTAAAACAGATACAAAAATATCTGTCCTTAAGAGCAGACACTAATGACTCAAGTACACCAGGGATTTTATACAATAACATTAGTCAACGGCAGTATGTGACCATGAGAATGTATTTGGTATGTATACATCCATAATATATTTCTTTCTAATATCTTTAAATTTTCATTCTTATCTACCATTTCACAGGACTTTCAACCAGAATTTAAATCTGGAGAAGCCTGGGTATCTGTCATCTCCATGTCATCACCCAGGCTTCTTATTACTCTTTAAAAATAAAGTCATCTAGCTGGGAAGATTGGTAATACTATAAATTCACTTTACACTGAAACTTCCACACAGCTCATAAATATTATGCCATTTTTCTTAGCCTTCTCTCCGTATCTCCACAATGACTAGTTTAAATCTTTTCCACATTTTCAAACCTCAGACATTCACTATTACCTTTAGTCTCAATTTGTGTCCTACTTTTCTGAGAAAAAAATTGTTGCCCTCAGATGGCATCTTTCAAAACTTTCAGATCATCACCCATTTGCTTTTTCTTATTTCCACTGCCATGGAGACAATTTCTGAACTACTAACTAAAGCCAATTATTCCATCCATGCTTGACTCCTATAGCATCTTTTTTTCCTATGGTGGGTGCCTATCATCTTTATTATACCCTTTCTATATTTTTAAAAAATATCTTGCTATGAGATTTGCCTCTACAACATAACCCCTGCCTTGTAAGGCAGACATAAACATATGACAGAGTCTCTGCCAATGAGACTATTTTATTTGCAACTATTTTATTTGGCTTAAACTAGTAGAGTGAATTTTGCTTTTTATAATTAAGACCCTAAGTAATTCAGATCATAGTCCCCCTCTCTGTTACAGGAACTATGAAATGTTCACTCTCATTCCTATATCTACAACTTCTTTTGTTCTACTAGGCCCTTGTGACAGCATTGAAACTCCTATAGTCTTTCCCATTCAATAAAATTCCTCCAAAAATCTACTACTGTGCAGCTACTGTCCTATGACTCTTCTCCTTTTTTCAAACATTCATTTATAGGTTCTAATTCAGTACTGCCAATTCTTTACTACCTAGTCCTGCTGTAACACAGGCTGATCTAGAAACTTTACACAATGGAGGGTTCTCTCTTGCTAAAATACTGTCTCCTTTCAGCATCTCTGATACCATACTTCCTTGTGGTGCCTTCCTCTCTGGCTGCCTTTTTTAGACTCCTTTGCTATATCCTCTCACTTTTTACAGTTCCTTAGGTCTTAATATCAAACCTCAGTTTCTTCCCTATCTTCCCATATTCTCTAAAGAAATCCCTCACACCTAAAATAAAATAAAAAATGTGGCATGTATACATATATAAAATAAATCTCTCCCACACCCATTGCTCAGCTTCAATTAGTAAAATTCCCTATTTCTAAAATTTGCTTCTTCAGAATCGATCATGCCTGTAAACTTCAGACCCATATAGCCATAGCCAACAAACATCATACAGACATCTTCACTCAGATGTCTCTTTAGGTATCAAAGTTAATATTCAAAACTGATCTTCTGATCTACAAACACACACACACACAGAGTCATCCACTTATATTTTTTATAACATGGTATATCCATCCCCTCAGTGCCTAATGCAAGAAATCTGAGAATCATTAAAGGTCAATGTGGAGTAATCTGAGAGTATGTGCAAGCTATACATACATACATACACACACACACACACACACATATATATATATATATATATATATAAAATTCTACTTCACTCTTTACCCCAATGTCTATATTACTGATGTGAAGTGGAATGTAGAAAGAGGGAGTAAGAAAGCCTTTAAATTTCCTCCATGCTTAGCTTAAAAAAAAAAAAAAATTTTCTTTAGATTCTATGTGAACAAAATACCATTAATCACCATGTTCACACTGTGTAGCACTTTACAATGTATTTTTATCCTTAATCCAACAGAAGCCTATATTCTGCTATAGAAAAAAAACAGGGAGCCTACCAGCCAAACAATATGTTTGCAATCTCTAGCTGTGATTTCTAAGAGGTTTCTTTGGAAGCACTCTTCTATCCCACTAGTTTTTAATAGAATAGAGAAAATTGGTTTACAATATGAACTTTTAAACTTTCCCTTATTTTCATACCAATTGCTTGCCCCACACTTGAACCCAACAACTTCCCATATATTCAAGTGTTTTTGTACTCATGGTTCTTAAGCAAAATCAAAGCAGTTTTATTGAATGAGACTGTGCTGTCATATGGGCTACAGATAAAAAGTGGTAGCAATTCATGGACTTTCTAATGTATTTTTCCCATTGAACTGAACTACTGAACCTTTTTAGGTTTATATCTGAATTTTGACCTTCATCTATCCAAGTTCTCCTTGCATGTGAGGCATTTCAAATAGTGAAATAGTATGCTCATGTGGTTCTAGTCATAATCCCTTACAGCTGGTAATCACTTATTCATTAACTTTTTCAGAGTTTGTGATTATTTCCAGTGCATGAGATAACTTGATAATTATATAATTGGCATTGCATTTGTGATCTCAAAATAGATATAGCAAACTAAAAATTATTTTATGTTACATAGAAATATAACTCTTTAAAATGCCCTTCACGGATTTCAAAGAAATGAAAGAAATAATACAAGGGACACATGAATGGGATAAAGGATGGAATAATCAAGAAAATAGGAAGTTTGAAGAAAGTAAAAAACTTAGTGTGATGCTTTGTGTAAAGCATTAGAGTGAGGGAAAAAAGAAAATGTTTAAAAACCTATTATATGCATAAAATTGGGAGGAAAGATATAATAGAGTAATAACTAATGTTTACAGAGTTAGCTACTTCATATTGCAAAATGGTAAAATACAAAAAATACACTTTATTATCCAAACACATAAGGCAACTGATGTAAATGTTCTACTGAATGCAATAGCAGTAATATATAGAGGAAGGTCTCTGAAGTTATAGCATCTAGGTTGACATCTCCTAGCAACATGTTCTTGAGAATGTTACTTGAACTTTACTTGTTCCTGTGCATGCTGCTTGACCTTTCCAGGCCCCTGATTTCTCCTTTGTAAAAGGGGGTAACTATAGAGTTGTATTTAAGGTCAAAATAGATTATCCAAGTAAAAAAATCATATTTAGCTCTTACCAAATGAGAGTTCAAAACATGTTAGACAATATCATCGTTAGAGTAATGTGGAAGGAATATTATGGGGATCATGGGGCCCAATAACAAAGTCTTCAAGGCAACAGGGTTAGTGAGGAGGAGAGATCAGGTGGAAAGTGGGAACCATGGCAGTCAGGAATAGAACCTCTGTGTGGGAGTCATTCTTCCATAACCTTTTCAGAGTCAGGCAACATTTTAAGATTCTCAATTTTAGAATTAATAAGCATCAGAATTAGTCTTCAAAGGCAAGTGTTTCTAACTGCAACATTCAGAATATTGCTTTCCTTTTAGGGAGGCTTAAAGATTCAGCTAGCTTCTCAAAAAAAAAAAAAAAAAAAGGAGTAGTGGACTTCTGATTTCCAGTCCATTATGTAAGGAGTTTGGAAGTCGCCATTCTGTCATAATAAGTAAAAAGCTGAACAATCTAAAAAAAAAAAAAAAAAAAGCTTTAATGTGCTCCATTCAGAGAAGTAATGTCACAAAGCAAACAGCAGCCCTCAACATTGGAAAAACAACCAGCTGAATATAGAGAATTATAATTTATTGGAGCAGAAATCTCCATGAGAACCAGTCCCAGGGTACAAAAATGTGAACTGTAATTGACAAGTTGCTGGAAGCTCGGTGTAGACAAGTCTGAGAAAACTACAAGGGGACGCAGACATAGGAGGGTCCTCACACTTCTTTGAGTTCCCCCTCAGTAATCCTATCAGGTCCTCACAGTGAATGTCAGAGAAAAATTCCTTCATGCTTCCAGCAAGAGGAAAAGGAAAGAATCATTTTGAAATATGACAGAGAATTCTTTTCTTCTTAACAAGGCCTACCCTCAGGAGAAACTGTTTTATCAGACCCTAACCTTCTAGGGTTTTATCAGAGCCTAACCTACCTCAGGAAAGGGAAATACACAACTCCTGCTCACTCCAACTATCCTTTCCCACCTAAGAGTGGGGAAAGGGAATTAAGAAGTACTGGTAATTTCCTAGTCTGAGGACACAGGCTATCCAAAAGATTGAGGCCCTAATCATAGCTATAGAACTCTTCCCCTCACCCTACACCTTACCACTACATTACAAAAGGTCTATCTACAGCAGTTCCTTTTACCCAATATATTATGACTACCTTTCAACAAAAAAAAAATATGGGGAATACTATGAGGCAAAAGACACTGTGATGGTTAATACTGAGTGTCAACTTGATTGGATTTAAGGATTCTAAGTATTGATCCTGGGTGCGTCTGTGAACCTCCTGCCGAAGGAGATTAACATTTGAGTCAGTGGGCTGGGGAGAGCAGATCCACCCTTTATCTGGTGGACACAATCTAATCAGTTGCCAGCACATATAAAGCAGGCAACAAAATGTGAGAAAGAGACTGGCCTAGCTTCCCAGCTACATCTTTCTCCCGAGCTGGATGCTTCCTGCCCTCAAACCTCAGACTCCAGGTTCTTCAGTTTTGGGACTTGGACTGGCTCTCCTTGCTCCTCAGCTTGCACACAGCCTACTGTGGGACCTTGTGATCATTTAAGTTAGTACTTTATAAACTCATATATATATATATCTCATTTCATTTTAGCACTGAATAATATTCCACTGTCTGGATCTACCACAGTTTATTAACTTTTCTTGCTTCGAAGTCTGCTTTATCTACAATGAATATAGCTACTCCAGCTTTCATTTTATTAGTGTTAGCATGGTATATCTGTCTCCATCTCCTTACTTTTAATCTATATGTGTCTTCATATTTGAAGTGGGCTTTCAAATATATATATTCATATATATATAAAATATATATACACACACACATACATACACACACACACACACACACACACACACATCCTACTGGTTCTGTTCCTCTAGAGAACCCTAACTCATACACTATTTGAAGGGACTGAACAAACATCAGAACCAGAGTCAGATATAACAGGCATGTTGAAATTATCAGGTCAGGAATTTTTAAAAACTATGATTAACATGCTGAAGGCTTCAGTGGAAAAAGTTGACAATATGCAAAGGCAGGTAGTAATGTAAGCAGAGAGATGAAAATTCTAAGAAATAAAAAGGAATGTTAGAGACCAAAAATACTATAACAAAAATGAAAGATGCCATTATGGGCTCAGTAGACTGGGCATTGCTGAGAATAGAATCTTTGAGCTTGAGGATATGTCAATAGAAAATCCTAAAACTGAAAAAGAAAAAAAAAAAAAAGACTGAGAAAAAAGAACAGAATACCCAAGAACTGTGAGACAACTACAAAAGGTGTAACACATATGTAATGAGAATATAAGAAAAAGGAGAGAATGGAAAAAATAAATAATTGAAGTAATAATGGCTGAGTTTTCTCAAATTAATGTCGGACATCAAATCACAAACACAGGAAGCTCAAAGAACACCAAGCAGGATAAATGCCAACACACACACACACACACACACACACAAAACAACTACATGAAGTTACATTGTATGCAAAATGCAGAAAATAAAAGACAAAAAAATTCTGAGAAGCCAGAGGAAAAAACACCTTCCCTCTGGAGGAGCAAAGAATTGCATTTGACTTCTCCTCAGAAACCATGCAAACAAAAACAGAATGGAATGAAATACTTAAAGTGTTGGGAAAAAGAACACTACCTATAATTTTGTATCTGCAAAATTATTCTTCAAAAGATCTGTTCATATTTTTTCTATTTTATCTGCAAAATTATTCTTCAAAAGATTTTTTTCAGGCAAGCAAAAATTGAGGACATTTGTTGCCAGGGAGTACTTTGAAAGTACTTAAATTAGTTCTAAATTAGTTATATTGCAAACTCTAGTGCAACCACTAAAGTTTTTTTTTTAAAAAAATGTTCAGTTGATACACTAAGAAATGAAAGAAAATGAAATCATAAGAAATACTCCATTAAAACCACAAATGGCATAAAAATATAGAAGACAAAAATAGAACAAAGGCAACAAATAGAAAGCACTAACAAATATGGTAGCTGTTAATCCAATTATATAAATAATTACTTTAATCATCAATAGTCCAAATATACCAACAAAAGACAGATTCTCAGAATGTATCAAAAACAAGACCCAACTATATGTTGTCTAAAAGAAGCCCACTTCAAATATGAAGACACATATAGATTAAAAGTAAGGAGATGGAGACAGATATACCATGCTAACACTAATAAAATGAAAGCTGGAGTAGCTATATTCATTGTAGATAAAGCAGACTTCGAAGCAAGAAAAGTTAATAAACTGTGGTAGATCCAGACAGTGGAATATTATTCAGTGCTAAAATGAAATGAGCTATCATGTCATGAAAGAACGCGGAGGAATCTTAAATGTTATTAAATGGAAGAAGTCAATCTGAAAAGTCTACCTATTGTACAAATTCAACTGGCTGGCATTATAGAAAAGGCAAAACTAGAGGAAGAGTGAAAAGATTAGGGGTTGCCAGGGGATGAGAGGGAGGGAGGGATGAATAGGCTGAACATAGGACTTTTAGGGTGTGAAAGTATTCTATGTGATACTACAATGATAGATACGTCATACATTTGTTAAAACCCATAGAATGTACAATACCAAGAGTGAACAGTAATGTAAACTATAGACTTTGAGTGATAATGATGTTTCAATATAGGTTCATGAATTGTAACAAACATACCTCTGGGTGACATGTCATTAGTGGAGACGGTTGTGCATGGCTGGGGACAGGGAGTATATACAAACTCTGTACTTTTCTCTCTCGTTTTCTGTGAGCCTAATATGCTAGTAAATAAAATTTATTAATTTTTTAAAAACAGAGATAATAGTGCTGTTGAGAGTATTGCCTGGCACATAGTGATGTTCAATAAAAGCTAACCAGTACTAAGATGTAGATTCTGATGATTCTGCTTTCTCACACTTTCAATTTTTTTTCCTCTTACTCCTCCTTCTCCTTTTCATCCTCTTCCCCCGCTCTCTTTCATCTTCTCTTTCCCCATCCCTTCTCCCTCATTCACTTATCTCTTTATTTCTCAGTGTCTTCCTCAGAAACATAAAATTATCTGTACTAGTTGAACTGAATATGATGCTGTTCATACTGTATCTACTCCCAAGACACACAAATAGTAGTCAATGTGTACAGCTCATAAAGAGAATTGACTTAAAAGACTATTGATGGTCATGACTACCAAAACAAGATGTTGTAACAGTTTTAAGACTGAAGAGGATTAGTGGGAATGCTGCAAAATAACAAGTTTGGAAACTACTGTATATTTCTTTAGGAAAAAAAAAAAAAAAAGCTTGCCAGAAGAGAGAGATTGAGTTTTGCCCAGAACATCCTCATTTTCATAGAGACATTACCATCTTTTGAAAGGGTAAAAAGTGGCTGACTTCTAAGCTCTTTTAAAATCCAGAGGCTTTGAACTGACTACTACAGTAAGACACGCCTTAGAGGTCCAACAAAGTAAACTGCTATCACTAAATTCAGTTCATCCCCATATTCAAGGCACCTACAACCTGAGGCAAGATTTTAGCTAATGACTAAAGCAGTAAAATAGAAAATGAGAGTGATTTCTTATTTCCTTCTCTGTATTTACTTGGGTCCATCCTTGCTAAAGTTTTGTGCTTCCTAGCTATTGCACATGTACACACACACACACACACACACACACACATTCTCCTTCCTACTACCAGCTAATTCTGCTTCCTGATAATTCTCCCTCCATCAGATTTCACTGTAATAGGCTTTCTTATTTCCTGCCTTCCTGATATCTCCTTCTCCGTCTCCTCTTTATCACAGCAATTCAAAATATGTGTCTTATCTTTACCCAACTTGTTATCGGATTCCTAGAAGGTCATCATTCCATCTTTGTGGTTAGCTCTTCAGCTTTAATGTCCAGCTCTCATTTCTTCTATATTTGTAACCAGCTACTGATTATTTCTACATAAATACCCAACAAAATCAAAATGTACATACTGGTTCCATTACTCTCCCACTGCTCAACTCTTCTTTCTGAGTTTCCCATTTTCATTTCTATCTCTATCATTATCCAGGTCACTCAGACTTTAAAACTTTGCTGTTTCACCTTGAGATCTCACTTCACCCTAACCCACAACATACTCGTTGCCAAGTCCTGTCTCTGCTAGTTCAGAAAGTCTTTCCAATCTCTTCCCTCTTTTTTGCTATTACCCCCATTCTTAATTTGATCTCGACTTCCTCTCACCTGTACTATTGTTAAAGCTTTTTAAAAAACACTTCTTGTTCTTCCTAATTCAAGCTGCTTGTACATTGCTGAGAGCTTAGTGTTACTGATGTGCAATTCTAATTTTGCTGCTTCCCTGCTCATAGATGTTTAATGTTCCTGACTGCAGAATGAAAGTCAATTTATTTATTCTGGCATACCAGCCATCTATGATCCTCCTCCTACCTCTCTTTCCAGCTCTATTTCCTATTAGTCTCCACACAGTTTGTGCTCCTGGCCAGCTAAACTTCAGACTTTTCTCAATGTACATTCCAGGTTGCTCCATTGCTCCCCTTGCTCATGTTCTTGCCTCTTCCCCGGTAGGAGCAGCTAATTATATGCTGCCTGAAGTAGTTAATTGACTAATTTCCCAGTTAGAGTGGAAATTCATTGAATTAAGGGTGGACTTCTAATGTATCTCCGATCCTCCCTCACACTTTGAGCAAAGTTCATTTGAAATATTTTTATAATGAATAAGTGTTTGTTTTCTTATTTCATAATATCTTCTGGCTTTTTAATGATAGAATTCATGTTAATTTATAACATGTTTCTTTTGCTGGTAAGTTATTTATCTAGTTTACAATTCTTCCATAGAGTGGGTAGGAAAGATTTTCCTCCTATAACCACCATCTTGCGGCATATTCTTCCTCTAGACTTTTGATTCAAACTATCTTGTCCAGGCTTTAAACTGTCTCTATTGTAAAGGCATCATGTGGGGCATCTTTTTTCTCTGCCTATCATACTCCCTTTCTTCTACACTATGTTTCAAACGTTGTCTGTTAAGTAAGGATTTTTTTTTTTTTTTTTTTTTTATTACATGTGAATGTTCTGCCCTCTACTAAACTAGGAAGTTGTAGGTTGGGAAAAAAATCACTAGAGATATTTGAAGGCCATGACAAAAAGATATGTTTGTATTTCTGAAAGGTATGTTGATGACTAAAAAAAGAACTTACCATTAATTATGTGGATCCATGTAATAAATATCAAGTTATATTACAATATGAAACTATTATTTTACTTTGGTAATGTCACTTTTACAATCAAAATAATCGTAATCGTCAAAATGTGAATTAAATATGCAAGAATTTTTGAAATATTTTAAAAATCATTATGTAAAACTTTCGATTTTTCTTTGCTTATAATCTATTCTAAAATAAAAATACTAAATCCATTTTGATGCAAATACTTGATGTAATAATTATATTTTGAAAAATATTCTCTTCATTCAACTGCAGTTTGTCACAAGCAGCGGGTGTTTTTAAATGGTCTGGAGTATTTGACGTTATCAAAATTTTCTGATTGGCAGCTTAATCATCTTGGTTTTGCCTTATGGGAAGGGTTTCTTTTTATTATTTAAGATACTCTTATGAATTAGTGTTGTCAATATTCATTATTTTAATAATCGGAAAAGTCTGTCAAAATTCATTCTTGAAATGATAGCTATTGACTTTTGAAAAATTTACTTTTCAAAAAATCTTCTAAGCTTTTTCTTAGGTGTGTTTCAGTATTTTTCTGGCAAATTTCTATGTATTTTACCCACACTTTGAAATACTTAGAAACTTAATATTATATTTAAAAGTCATTATTTCAAAAACATAAAGAATATTATGCTACACATTCAATTCTTTAAATTATCGACAAATGGCATAGACCAGGGGTTCCCAGCCCTTGGGCCACGGTATCAGTCTGGAATGTTAGGAACAGGGCCGCACAGCAGGAGGACAGTGGTGATTGATCCATAGACGCTTCATCTGTATTTACAGCTACTCCCCATCACTCTCATTACCTCCTGAGCTCCACCCCCTGTCAGATAAGCAGTGGCATTAGATTCTCCTAGGAGCACAAATCCTATTGGGAACTGCGCATATGAAGGATCTAGGTTGCGCGCTCCCTATGACAATCTAATACATCACCCCCAGATGGAACCATCTAGTTGCAGGAAAACAAGCTCAGGGCTCCCACTGATTCTATGTTACGGTGAGTTATATAATTATTTCATTATATATCACAATTTAATAATAATAGAAGTAAAGTACACAACAAACGTAATGAGCTTGAATCATCCCAAAACCATTCCCCCACCCCACCCCAGTCTTTGCAGAATGTCTTCCATGAAACCAGTCTCTGGTGCCAAACCAACTGGGGACTAGACTATTAGACTATTACTCTACATTTTTCATATTTGTAGAGACATAACCGATAAACATAACAAACAAAATCATCTTTTCTTGTTGTCAAGTTTGTGGTTTCTGTTTTGTTCTGGTATTTTGTTTTTTGCTTTTGTTCTGGGGTTTTTATCTCATTTTGTTTTGCTTTTATGTGCATGCATGCATCATGAATATAAACGAATAAGAAATACTGAATAAACCATTATTTATTCTATAAGTTATTAGACTTTTTTATTCGTCTATCCCTTTAAGGAAACTTTTCCTGTTTGGTCTCCAGGCAAGTCTAATTGAGAGAGATGATGCTGTTACTTGAGTTTCAAATAATTTACACAATCTTAAAAATATAGCACTGGGCTTCTACTTTTGACAGTTGGCACAGAAGATAGTCTGAAAACCTTCCCACTAAAAATCGATTAAAATGTTGGACAAAATAAAATAAACATTCTTTTGAATTTGTAGTTGAGTTCAGAATGTCATTCCCACAGTTCCAAAATAAGGGAATGCAGTAAGAGCCAAAAAGCTGAGAGGAATCCCTTTTTAAAAGCATGATAGACAGTGATACCACAACATTTGCTGGTTTTAGCTACTTAAGATACAGGGTTTTAAGGCCAGTGTGAGACACACAAAAAAAGTTCTTTGTGCCTGAACAAAATCAAGAGTTGAATCTGAAAACTCCTAATAAATGAAGTTTAGAACTTCAAGGAACTTCAGATTCAATGACAATTAGCAGATGGAGGAGGGGGAGTGCCTAACAGCAAAGAAAAGCAACAAGAAAACTATTGGTGCTCAGCCATGTCAAGTAGAGTTGGGTAAGTAACCACCCCCTACCCTAAGAATTCTTTAATGACCCTTCACCCTTCTCTCATATAAGTTCAGGGTTCTAATGCACTCTACAAATGTGGTTGAAGAAGTTCTCAACTAGAAATTAATATACAAAGTGCCAGTATGAAAGTGTCAGGATACTTGGAAGAAGCAAATGTAAGTTTACTTTTGCAAATTCTACAAATTGGGTTACTATTGATTCTCACCAATAAATATCAACCAAAAACAACCACATAATAAAAAAGGGAATACCAGCTAAAACAGATGAGCTCCCCAAGCAAAATGCTGTGGAAAAAAAATAAACAGCAGCATTATACTCTGAAGGATTTTGACTATGAGATTCATTAAACTCAAAAATAAAATTAATATATGTCAAATGCTCAGGAAAATGCCATAGGAAATTGAAAAGCAGGACAAAAGAAAAACTATCACAAAATTCCAGGCAATGTAATAAAATATACATCATTGAAATTTTAAAAGGTGAATTAAATAGCAGATTAGATATAGCTAAGAAAAGAATTAAAGAACAGAAGTTAGGTCTGAATAATGTAGCAGAGAGAGACAAAGCAAATATGCAAGATAAGTTAAAAATGATTGACAGAAAGTGTAGTATATTTATTCCAGCATATATATAATTATTTTAAATCAAAAGCAAAATAATATCTTGAAATTTCACAGAGAAGCTAAATATCAGTCTAGACATTTCTGCACAGGTAAACCTTCATTAGACAATAAGGTCCAAATAAATATATCCTCAGAAAAACAACAAACTGAGAGGGTTTAGCATCTTGAAAAGGAAGTTTTTCAGAATAAGAAAAACTATTTCAGAATTACAGTCTCAAATAATCGAAAAGGAAAAGATTGTCCATATAAAACAATAATTTAAATATATTTCTTGAGTTGAAACAAAATCATACAGAAAAAAGATACAGTGTTTTTCAAATCCTCTGTGATGTTATTCTTAGGGTGCCAGTTGTCCTTAGCATGCTCTTTTATGGTTGTAGTTAACCCACCAGCTAGAAGTAACTTGTTCTGTTTGGAAAGGCATATTTTAGGTGAAAGGAATGCTATAGCTGAAAGGACCCATGAAGCTTTCCTAACTGTCAGCCTCCTTAATTTTCATGAGATTTATCCTCCATGCTTAAATACTCATGTATTTTATTAAGGCATCTAGATACTGTCTATTTCTGTGTCCGATCACCAGATATTATCAGCAAGATATCATCAACATGGTAGATCAAACTGAATGCTTGGCAAACCAGTTCCTCATAGATTGAATTGTGATATAGTGTTGGAGATTTAATATAAACTTGAGACAAGACTGTGAAGGTAAAATTTTTATCCTTGCTAGGCAAAGGCAAACTAATTCTAAAGTTCCCCTCTTTTCAGAATAGAAAAAAAAAAAAAAAAAAAAAACGGCTTTGCTGAATATTTACATACTAGGTAAAGAAAACATTCTTCATTTGGTTTAATAAAGTGATCACATCTGAAACGGGCTAATATTGTAGCTGTACTAATTAAGCTTACTACTTACTAATTACTATTCATTGTCATTCTCAAACACTCATTTCCAGAGACTTTCCATACTAGCGATACCAAAGGGGGAAAAAATGGGCCTAAAATATGAATTACTATGCCTGTATTTTCAAATCTTAATATGACATTGAATTCAATGATAATATTAGTGACAGATGTTTCATTGGAATGATGAGGACAGAAGATAAATTAGAAGGATTGAGGCATTAGAATATCTCACTGTCACCTTATAAGTGTTCTCTAATTTTCTGTGTGCTAATTTTTATAATTACCAATAACTTTATAATTTGTCTTGCATAAAGATATTAATAATTAATGTAACAATAATGTGTATACCCACTACCTAGTATTAGAAACAAAACATTACGGGAGGATGTGGTGGCTCATGCCTGCAATCCCAGCACTTTGGGAGGCCGAGGTGAGAGGATCACGAGGTCAGGAGTTCGAGACCAGCCTGACCAACATAGTAAAACCCTGCATCTCTACTAAAAATACAAAAAGTTAGCTGGGCATGGTGGCACGTGCCTGTAGTCCCAGCTACCTGGGAGGCTGAGGCAGGAGAATGGCTTGAACCCTGGAGACAGAGGTTGCAGTGAGCCAAGATGGCGCCACTGCACTCCAGTCTGGGCAACAGAGTAAGACTCTATCTCAAAAAAAAAAAAAAAAAAAAAAAAAGGAAAAAAAATTGCTAACACATTTGAAGCCTTTGCATAACCCTACCACCAACTCCAGAATAAACAGTACCCTGAATTATCTTTATCATCCATGTGTTTATTTGTATTCTTACTATATATCACTAATATGTTATTTTTTCTAAAAATTTATGTAAATAACATGTATTGTTTTACAGCTTGCTCTTTTTGCTCAATATGCTCTAGAAATTTATCCGTAATATAAATTGATCCACTTATATTTGTAGAAGTTATTTCACTGCTCCATAGTATGCTTTTCTATACCTGTATCATAATTTATACTTTCGATAATCTATTAATGGAAATTTAGCCTTTTTTTCTTATTTTATAGTACAAAATATACTATTCTGGATATTCTTACATATGCTTCCTTGAGTACATTTGCAAGAGATCTAGAAATATCTAGGAAAACGATTGAGAGTGTATGTACTTCTTAATTATTACTGGATACTGACAAATAGTTTTCCAAGGTGTTGTACAAAATGTTTACTGGACCCAGTAATATCTAACAGTTTTGATTAATTCACATCTTCACCAACTTCTGCAATTATGAGATTTCTTTATTTTTACCAGTCTGAAAGATTCAAAATTATGATACCTAATAGTGATTGAAATTTGTATTTTCCTAGTATTCATGAGGTAGAGTATTCTTTAACACATTTCACTTTTTATAACATTTTTTGCCAAAATGTCTCTTTTTGTGATTTCTCCAATTCTTTGTGTTCTGATTTTCATTATTACCAATGACTTACTAGCTATAATTTTCTTCCATATTCTCCTCCTTCCATTAGCATGGCTGTAGGATACAATATGATAATCATAACAATGTCAGTATCCCAAGCTGTATTAAAGTGACATATTTTAAGAATAAATTAGCATCTAGTTTCAATCACATGGTCATGTTTAAATAGCATGGGCCATGTTTAAACAGCATGTGTCATATTCTCAGTGCCTGATCCACCCAGCTATGATGGGAACAAGTCTGGGGACCACCATCAAAGTAGAGGGCTAGGTCATAGCATGCAGCAATTTAATTGTAGCTTCACTTGTGAAGTTCTGCATGCCCTTTCTTAGTAAAACTTTGCAAACGTATTTTGCAAAATATTACCCATGAACCCTCAATAAAAAACAGAACAGAGTGGAACACTTTTAATTAAAGCATCACAGCAGCCCAGACCCTTGCTGGCTTTCTCTGTCTCTGGGAAAGGTTAAACTGGGGACGAGGGAAGAAATTTTAGAACAATAGAGGTAAAATAAGGATATAACCATTGACAAAGTATTCATTAAAAGTATTATATTCTATATATACATCAATGGCAGTGTGTCTGAAGACTTCTCTGAAAGGGATAAATGTTTTCAAAAGATAAAATTACTGAAATGATTTAAAAGGAGATAAAGACCAATAAACTTTAAGCATATTAATGGAATCATTAATGTACGTTGTTAACTACAATATTACAAATTTATTAATTTCAAAATAATGAATGTTTAAAGTGCAGAGTAGTAGAGTATGGCTATCATATGGGGTAATTAGAGAATCAGGCAGTCTTGGAAGGTGAGTTAAGAATAGTCTTCTATGCCAAACTTAAAGGTCACTGCTACTATTTGCTGCCAATGAAGGACCAGGGAAGACTCTTTAAACAGAATAATAAATTCAAATTTGTGTTTAAATAACATAAATTTCATAGTAATTAACAGAGGAGATACGAAAGTAATGAAGACAAGTTAGGAGGTATTCAAATAGTACAGGCAGAAGATGATAGCATTACAAGTGAAGAGGAATCATTTGAATTAAATAACATAAAATATAAAATGAATGATGTGAGTGGGAGGATGGGATGAGGAACAAAGGAAGAAGTTTGGATGACTATGATAAAATTGTTATTTGAATAGCTTGGTAGATGGAAATTCTAAAATTAAATGCAAGACAGAAATTAGAGGCATGTTTTTTCAGCCATCAAACATTGAGTATTTGCCAAAAATGTGTTATTTTCTGGGGGCACACAAAACAAAATTAAGCCATTCTGCCTGCATTTAAGGAACTCACAGCTGTCACATGGTGAGTCATACAAAAAAAAAAAATGGGCTATACAGTTGAATAAGAGCTGCAATAGAAGTATATATTTGTGTTGATAACAAGAAAGGTGTTATCAATTTGATATTGAAAAAGATTACATTTCAAAGAAGAAAAATAATAAAATGGGTTTAAATATTTTGAGTTTAGGTTATCTATATTTTTCCAAGTGAATCTGTCCATTAAGCAGATGAACGTGTTAGGTCAGGCGCTATCTGTGTTAAAGATTAAAATCTGACAGTTTTCAGAAATTAGAAAGTAGCTAAAGTTATAGGAACAAATGAGATCACTCAGGGAGAATTTCTAAACTAGAAAAGAAGATTTAAGAATAGACTAGAGAAAGAACGGTAGCTATCATGACATATCAAGTACAGTGAGAAATACTGATAGATTTTCACATACCTTTCTTGTTCTTGTTTTATTTTTCCTGCATTGAAGATATTGTTGGTGTGCTAAACAATGTTTTATTTAATAAGAGAAAGGAAGTGGGATCAGTGCTTTGGGGCCTCAGAATTTTGACAGGATCAAATAGCAAATCATGGTGATCAACTGTTCTTTAACAGAGAAATCAGCGATGAAAAAGTAATGCTAGATTGGACGTGACAGTGAAGGATGAGAAAGACTATTCTAAAACATTGTTTCCTTGTGCATTGCTTTGGTCAGATGTAGAGCAGTTCTTTTCATGCTTTAAATGAAGGAATGAAGTGGGTGCAATCAAAAGGAGAAATGTTAGTTCTGTTGCTTTTTAGAAGTTCTTTTCTGTGGTGGAAAATAGATGTAGCACAAATAACAGCTGTACTAACAGCAACAACAGAGTAGTCAATAATTTTTATCAGCACTTAACAAATTTATCAGTGTTTATGGATTAATAGAAATGTGAATGTCTAATGTGAAGAAATTATTCAAGTAAAAGTAATAGTCTATGAAACTCAAGTCATCTAAATCTAAACTAATTTTTTAAATTATAAAATAGGAAAAAATGTATAATGTGGTAAAAAAAGTTTAGTAGAATTTATATATACTATATTATATTCAGTATTTTATTTACAGTGTTTGTACTATATGTAAATATTTAAGATATTGATAGTCATAATCATAATCATTTTAATTGTAGTCACTGAAAATTATAAATTGATTATTCTTATTTGTATATAGTATTTAAAATGTCATGCCTCTTTAGATTTTACAATACTGTAATAATGTAGATAATTATAGTTTCTAAACTTTTAATATTATTAGTTAGATTCATTTTTTAAGAATGCTTCTTTGGGAAAGAATATACATGAACTTATAAATGATGATATTCATTTAAATCACAGATTTTAATAAAATTAGACTCATAAGTGGAAAATGCAGTATTTTAAAATTAAAATAATAATTGCATCATATCAGTCACCTTTTTTATAAATAGTCAGTTTGTATGATGTTCTTTCTGGGGAAGGTGAAAAACTACTCAACAAAAACATGTCAGTAGTATTAATTTTTAATTTCTATTGAGTAAATCAAATCTACTTCTATCATAGCAAAGAAATAGCAAACAATATTCTGTTTCTTCTGCTGCCAAGAAATACAATAAACTTGTATATGAATAATTTGTGACCCATTGTATTTGTAGCTTTATGTGTATTAGTGTGTCAGACTCTGAGGTTAGCTCATAGAAGGCCTTTATAGAAGGCTAAGGGGATTTGTGCTGTAGACAAAAGAGCACCATTTCTATTCAGAATCAATAACTTTTATTCTGCTAAGTTGTATTGTGTTCGGGGTAAAGATACTCATCTCTTTTGTGTTTTCTTTATAATATTCTGTTGTACTCTCTTGGATAAAATTTCAATGAGTGTTATTGATAGTGGCCCTGATTCATACTATAGAACTATGCTTGGTTAAAAAAAAATAAAAATAATAATCCATGCTTTTAGCATTAAGTTACCTCAAACTCACTACTGTGCTTTCATAGCTTCCTTTGCCAATTTGAGATCATGGTTTTTTTGTTTTTTTTTTTTTTAACATAATTTAAGAACTTAAAAGATTCTCCTTCTTGATTTATTAGATGTTCCCATGACTCAGAATTAACTTTATTTTGTGAATCATATCAAAGTTAACAAAATTAATCTGATAAATCTATATGATCTTTTAAGACATTCAAACATTGCAGAGTATATTTTAGATGTTATTTTGTAATCAGAAACCAGTAACTCAATACTATATAACATATTTTGTAAGACGTTTAATATGTTTCATATAAAGACCTTGTTGGTTTTTTTATTTATAATTGGAAGAGAAATAAATTTGGAGTGTGTTCAAATAGCATCGCCTGAAGAGGCTTTTGGAAGCAGCGGGAAAACACTCTGCCTAACCCCAATTAGTCTTGTTTTCCATATTCAGGGCAGTTCTGTTTTTCAACATATCCACTAAACATGGTGATAATGAAAATTAATATGGTTAGAAAGCAATTCAATAGCAAATGTTTATTGCTTATAATTGTTGTTTCCTGTCGTAATTTTCATAAAACAGTGTCAACACTGAAAAAAGGTTCAAAGAGTGTGTGAGCCAGAAAGTAGGCAGGTGCACCTGAATAATATAATAGATGTGCTCCTGCAAAGCAACATGGAAGTCATTTTTTAGCAAATTGAATTATATTTTTATTGCACTTTGTGAGTTCATTGCTTCTCAGAATAAGTAAAACCTAATTATAAAATCAAGTAATTTAATTCATACATAAACCCATATATAAAGACTATCCTTTCTCAAACATTTTCTGGTAGACTTATCAATAGTGTGAAAAGCCGTAACAACAAGAAAAATGCTGGAATCTCATCATTACCTTTCTCATCCCATTTTATTCATAAAAATATTTCCTGATTTTTGTTTTCAAACTACCACATATGATCACTTTAGTTGTATTTGTATAAGAATATAGCATTTGCCTAACATGTGCAAAATTGGACATGCCATGGGGGGATCAAAGGTGGATCAAACACAGATCTTTTCTTCAGAGAATGTATAGTACAGAAGGATAGAGGAGATAGGCTTATGGACTTTCCTTTTTATGGAGTCTTACATCTCACATTAGTTTCAATGCTCCTGGTGACAGCAAATGTCAGGAAAAATGGTCAGTGTACCATGACACATTTGTCCAGGACTTCCCCAAAACATCTACAACTCCTGTAGATGGGGTTTCCTTCTGTGAAGCTAAAATTTAAGCTCCATTAGGGTAATCTTTATATATTTGCTCAACACTGTATTCCTTGATGAGTTCTTGCGATGTAGTAGTCACTTGATAGACATTTGTTGAATGCGTTGAATTCCTTAGTGACTCCCAGTAGGATAGGCAAAAATAACATGAAGAAACAGTGTCTAAAACCATGTCTATGGTAGAATCAACAGATATGCAACATCCAAATAGTTTCCAAGTTATATGCTAAGGATCCTACTTATTTACAAGCCAAGTCCATCTCTTTGTAAACTTAACCATTTTCCTTTACTAATGCCATCCAAATTAATATCCAAACTTCTTCTAGTGTCCAGCTAGCTACATTGCATCTTAACTTGATTGGCATATGGCTTTTCTTCTTATATTATTAAAAATTGATGTATGTGCAGTTCAGCATCTGCAAAGCTTCTGTTCCATCAGTGACATTCCAATTATGTTATAATCTTTTCTGGTCACAAGAAAGGAAACTTACCTCCTTAACTCATATTTTCCCCAGTGTCTTCTTAGAATTCACATGCTTAGTACATTCTGTTTCTAACAATTAAAGTCACTTCACTGCCTTCATCCAAATTATTAGGTTTACTATATTGCCAATTCTATAGTTATGCCAACAATTGTAACATAGGATAAAAAACAATATGTAGACTAAAAAAAAAAAAAACTGTGGCTACAATGCTTTGAGGAGTTCAAATTTGGGAGAATATTCAAGTAGACCTTGAATTAAGGGAGAAATTTTATACCTAGTATTTGAGGAAGGATGTTCCACAAAGACAGAACAGTGTGAACACAAGTAGAGCAACAAAAGAAAGTTGGTTCAACCTTATCAGGAGATATGTATGTGTAGAAGCACTACAAAATAAGACCATGGAGGGCCTGGCTTACTTGATAATATACTGTAGTCACTGAAGTTTTTGACCAAAGGTCTGTGGTAATTATGATTGAATAAAATTGACATGGCATCAATGACAACTAATAGGCACTCTAGGAAGGAAAGGAAGTTAGAAAGAAGCCACTGCAACAGTTTAGTTGAAACAACGAGAACTTAAACAAGGGTTGTGGTAGCAGAAGGAAAGATACAAGGTCTGATCTAAGCAAGAAGTGTCAGGATCTAGCAACTAGTTTGGGAGGAGATGAGTAGATAATGATGCTGAGTTTCTAAGCTTGAAAAACTAAGTACTGTGAGTTAGAAACTGAAGGAGCAGCAGATGTAGAAAAGTCAGAAATGATTAGAGGACTCAAGACAGAGGACAGAGCCTTGGAAACGATGTGTGTTATAAAGTGCTTGAAGGAACAGTCTGCAAAAGGTAGGTAAGAAGACAGCCAAAGTACACAACAGTGTCATGAAAGACAAGGAAAGAGAAAGTTTTAATAAAAATAAGGGCTTAGTATTATGGAGATTTCTAGGCATCAGTGCTCATAAGCACTGATGAAGGATTTGCTAACAAGGCCTTAATAACCTTTGAAAAGAAAAGATTCAATAAAATGCAGAACGATGTAGGTAAATTTCAAAGAGTAAAAGATTGTGTGTAGAGGCCAAGAAATGGTAACTTTTGTGATACCTTATAACTTAAGTCAAGCATTTAATAATACATAAGTTGTATTGTTTATACCTGATTCTCACAAGCAAACTTCACAAGTTATAGGCATAAACAGGATGTTAAAAATAAACTTTCTTTTGCACAACAGGATATAACACTGTAAACAAATGAGGTTCCATACCTAAAAGCAAGATTTACCTGGAAAGTATCCTTGATTTAAAAAGGGTTTGTATTTAGACGAGACGATTTTAAGAGACAATTTTGAGAAAATGTTTTTGAAGAAGGCTGTCTTGTGGACCTCACTCCCCACCCTCTTCCACCCATCGTATCTGACAATGTGTTTGGGGATAGCTACAGCTGGATCACTTGGAAAGTAGCACCATGGACTGTTGACCTATGGACTCATACATTCATAGCTGAGCTAAAGCAGCACTGTGTGTGTGTGTGTGTGTGTGGTGTGTGTGTGTGTGTGCGCGCGCGTGTGTGTGTGTGTCTGGAAGGAGAAAGAGGGGGAGAGAGAAAGACAGAGAAAGGGCTGAGTGGGATGGCTCATGCCTATAATCCCAGCACTTTGGGAGGCCAAGGCAGGTGGATCACTTGACATCAGGAGTTCAAGACCAGTCTGACCAACACAGCAAAACCCTGTCACTACTAAAAATGCAAAAATTAGGCAGGCATGGTGGCGTGTGCCTGTAATCCCAGCTACTCAGGAGACAGGGGTTGCGGTGAGCAGAGACTGCACCACCGTGCTCAAGCCTGTGCAAAAGAACAAGACTGTCTCAAAAATAAAAACTAAAAAAAAAAAAAAAAAAACAGAGTTTGGTTGGAAATTACCTATACCCCACATACAGTAGGGCAGGAGATGATAGGGAATTTAAGAGTCTTTACCACGTACTAGATATGTATGCCTCAGGAAAAGCAACTGGCCTGAAAGTCATTTTATGTTCTCCCCAAATGCTCCTTGTTAAGTTACTAAGATGACCTTAACACTCTTCTTAGCTTAACTACACTTTAGAAAGGATTCTCCGACTTAGTCCCTGGTCTTCCTGGGCATTTACTAGAAAATTTTCCATATAGCTCAAGCCTGTAATAGCACTTTACGAGACGGATTTTACCATCCTGTCCCGTCTCTACTTACTTCCGGGCGAGGTGGCGGGCGCTGTAGTCCCAGCTATCCTGACATTGAGGCATTTACTGCACTCCTTACGAATGACTAGAAAATTTTCCATATTAAATTATTTCTCTGTTGCCTTTGAAACATAAATCTTTTAAATATCTTCTTGTCAGTTTTACCAGCCAGGAATTTCTTTCTTAAGGTTCTTGGAACCACTGCTCCCCTGAAATGTAATCATAAAAGAAGATAGCACCCCATCTGTCCACCTCTAGGGGAGGGTATAAGACTAACTTCAATGGGTGTCTTGATCCCAGTTGTAAAACTATGTCCTGATACAAAGATAAGAGAAAGTTTACTTATCCTTTGAGTAAAGCCAATTAGCAAACATGGATGGCCTGTGTTCTCTCTCACTCCAGCTCTTAAAAACTCTCCCACCCTTTATTACAAAAGAATTGAGTTCAGACTGAGTTCTAGCCTCTCCCTTACTGCAATAGCCTTGAGAAAAGTCATCCTTCCCTATTCAACTTCATCTGTGCAGTGTTTACACTGACACAGGCAAGTCATTTGAAAAATCAGAGCAAGACCAAGATAGAAGTGACCAGCCAAAGAAGGCAGGGTATGACTGCAGATCCTAGGTGTGGCAGTTGACAAAGGGTTTCCAAAGATTGAATAAACACTCATGAGTCATAGTGTTGCCATATTTAGCAATTAAAAATATAGGATTCTTAAATTTCAACTAAACAGCATTATTTTTAGTATATTTCATGTGATGTTTGAGACATACTTATACTAAAAACTTATGTGGGCTGGGCACAGTGGCTCACGCCTCTAATCCCAGCACTTTGGGAGGCTGAGGTGGGTGGATCACCTGAGGTCAAGGGTTCAAGAGTAGCCTGGCCAACATGGTGAAATCCTGTCTCTACTAAAAATACAAAAATTAGCCGGGCATGGTGGCACATGCCTGTAATCCCAGCTACTCGGGAGGCTGAGGCGGAAGAATCGCTTGAAGCCAGGAGGTGGAGGTTGCAGTGAACCAAGATCGGGCCATTGCACTCCAACCTTGGCAACAGAGCAAGACTGTCTCAAAAAAAAAAAAAAGAAAGAAAGAAAGAAAAGAAAAAAAACACAACAACAAAAATCTTATTTGTTATTTAACTGAGCATCCTGTATTTTATCTGGCATGCCTACCGTGAAAGAAACAATCAGTTTCAAACGTGTTCCCTTCCTAAAGAGCAAGATGCCTGGTTACAACAGTACAATTGCCAGTTCTAACAGCTCTTCTTTACTGTGTCATCTTTCCTTTCCATCCCACCTTGCCTTCTCCCCATTCAAAGCTGGAAGGGTCAAAAACAGCAGCTAATCTGAAGGAGAGGTGATAAAATGAGAAAAACAACAGAAACCAGGGTTACTTCTGCCCCTCAAGGAAGACAGCAGGTGTCAGGCCACCTAGAGATAGACTGGTGAAAGGGAATAGGAGAAATCATATCTCTGATGGAAGATTTAAATGTTACTAAACTTCTTAGACTGGATATTAGTTTCTCACTCACTGTATGACTTAGAGAGATGGTAAGAATCATCAGAAATACTAAATGTCCTTCCAGTGGCAGAAAATACTCCCCCCATTGTGAAGAAAGACAAAAAAGAAAGTTGGCTGGGCACGGTGGCTCACGTCTGTAATTCCAGCACTTTGGGAGGCCGAAGTGGGCAGATTGCTTGAGCTCAGGAGTTCAAGACCATCCTGGGCAACATGATGAAACCCCATCTCTACTAAAAATACAAAAGTTAGCCAGGCATGGTGGCACATGCCTGTAGTCCCAATTACTTCAGAAGCTGAGGCAGATGGATCACCTGAGCCTGAGAGTTTGAGGCTGAAGTGAGTTGAGATTGCTCCATTGCACTTCAGCTGGGCTGACAAAGTGAGACACTATCTCAAAAAAAAAAAAAAAAAAAAGGTTGCATTTTCAACATCCTATGTGTTGCACTTGTTCAATGTACTAATTCTATTTTAATAGATATGAATATAGATCTATATCAATGAAATGTTTCAAATTTTATGTGCATCAAGATTTTGTGAGATTATTTAAGATAAAAATAATTCTGTAAGTCTAAAACTAATAACCTTGCATATTATAGTAATACTACTTATAAAATACCTAATTATTGAAAAGCACTAAATATTAATGAACATTAATAAAACTCCTCAGTATGACAGTTCTCTAACCTTTGTGTCACAATTTTTTCACTTTATTGACATAATTACATCAAATAAAATTTATCAATTTTAAGTGTATAACTCGATGTTTGATTGTAACCCAAAGGATAAATGCTTGAGGTGATAGATATTCCATCTACCCTGATGTGATTATTATACATTGTATTCCTGAATCAAAATATCTCATGAAACCTATAAATATATATACCTACAATGTGACCACAAAAATTAAAAATTAAAAATTGCAACCTTCGCATCACAAAATATCGCAAAAGAATCTGGTGAAGAACTATGATTTCACAATGCAAGTACACAGATTTTTTCAGACAATTTCAGGGTGTTTGTTACTTCTTAAAAGTCATCCATGAACATCAGATTATAACTCTTATTCAGTCTTTTCCTCTATACTGGTGGTTAATTATTTGAGGCAATAAATATAAATTTATTATACTTTATATCTAAAGTTCTTAAAATTGGACCTAATATTTTAAATATTAGTGTTACCTTTTTAAATGAATGCTAACTATAAATGCTAAGTTTTTATCTATTTGAGTAGCAATATAATGCTATCAGAACATATTAATACGATTTTCTTTTTTAGATGCAGATTTATTTTTTCCATCTTTCAGTGGAAATTCCTATTTAGAACTGCCCTTTTTGAACTTTGTCCTGGAGAAGGAACATAACAGAACTGTTACCATCTTCTTGACTATAAAAACAAACAGTTTAAATGGAACTATTCTTTACAGTGAGTATTAAATGTTTGACTTCTTGTATGTCATGTTTCTTTCTCAAACGTTAATCTATTGAATCATTGATTTATTCATTTAAATATTGTGAGAGAACTTTTTCAGACAAGTGCATGAAGCATTACCAAAGAGAAATTTTAGTTCTTTGTAGTTTCTCTAGAAGTTTAATTTATGAGTCATTCAATGGAACGTGACTTACAAACAGGCTCTGGAGCTGACAAGACAGAATTTAGCAAGCATATGAATTTGACAGCATATGGCTACAGCAGTAAAACATAAATGCTGCAAATGTTTCAGAGTATATTTTTATGATATAAATCACTAAATATGAATTATATTCAATACTTGATAACTTGGGAAAAGGCATTCCAAAGCTGGGGTCCATTTGACAATCAAGTAAATTCGTACCACTCTTTTAGCAACATCTATTATCTTGATATAAGCTGTTTTCTTCAAGTAGTATTAACAGTATTTGCTTAAGGAATGTCTTTATATGCAGAGTTCTCTGCATTATGCAATTTGCTCATAAAGGTCTCTATAAGCAGAATTTATGGGCCTCTTCTCTGAATGAACATCACTAAGCTGTATCAGCAGTATTCAAAATTTGACAATTGTTTTCTCTTTTGAAATAAATGCACAATCGTTTTAACAGTTCCTCATATTGGAGGTGTAATGTCTTTAGTATGTGAACAGATTATCCCCTTTGGGGCAACTTATTTCCCAAATGATTTGCTCCTCTACTTTGAAACAGTTTGCTAAATTGATTCATCATTCTGTACTTTCTAAACAAAATATAAAAGGTTTTATTATTTGACAATGAGTAAAATGCCTAAAAGAAGCATTTGGGGAAGCCGGGTGAACTTAGTAGTTTTTATCATTAAATTAAAACTAAGAATTTATGTTATATTTTAGAAAGAAAACAACTTGCCAGGGTAGGCCAGTATTGTTTATTCCCCAGGAGCAGAGGCACCCATGTTTAAATGATAGCTTAAGAGTGTCTGATTGATTTATGTTAAAAGAGAGAAGAAAATACAGAAGAAAAACTTGTTTTTGTATACAAAATCTAAGTGCTGGTACATGCCCATGAAATTTGGAAGTAATAGCACATTGCAGCGTAAAGAAAACAAGAACAGAACAAAAGACACAAACAGAATAATTGAAAGACACAAAGAAAAGTGATTTTCTGGCTTTGCAATTTTTTAAGTTATATAGAATTAGAAGGTGTTTTCTTGGGGAAAATGTATTTCTACCAACTAAAAATAGCTCATAGTTAAAGCAGCGCCCAATCACTGGGAATTCTCCTGCTCTGGGTTCATGCTCCTGGCTCATGTCCATACCGACACTTGGATGTGTTATTCTTGAAGGCCAGAGAAATACAGGCCAAGCATATATACACTCTATTCAAGTTTGTACTTTAATTTAAATCCAATAAAAGTCAAGCTGATGATAGTGCCATAGGATCATTTCTGCCTTCCTTATTCAATGACCTACAAAAACAATCAAACTAGAAATTATTGGTAAGAAAATAATGTCACTGTAATGATTACCCATTTCTGCCCTTATATAAATTGTTATTGTTATAGTACCAGATTCATCAAAGCTGTTTACTCTAGAGAGTTTTAGAGCCCATGAAGGGAGAAAATATTTTTGTTTGTAAAGCATTCTTTCTGTTCATTTGTAAGGTGGTAATTTAATCCTACACTGTTGGGAATACCTCAGCAGAATGTTTCCTGGGGTTGCTACTTTCTATCCTCTTAGATTTGTCATCCTCATAAAAAGCCTCACAACAGATGAGCACAAAGATTTTTGGAATTCAGTTAGATACCGGTAATTTAAAAGGTGTGTCCCTTAACTTAGGAGATAATTGCATTTCCTTTGAAATCAGTATATTATGTGTAGGAGCAATTAAAAGTAGTGAGAAAATTAAAACAGATGTGTCACTTCAAATTTTAGGTGTTGATTTTGTTTGAGTTTCTTTGTTTTTAATTTTGCCATTTTTTTTTTACTCCTAAACATTTCAGTTCAACTCAATTCCATTTCACAAACATTTTTTGAACATTTGTATTTTATATCAAATCAAATGTTTAAGGGACAAGGATAGAGAACTGTCAGGCTGATAAGCCACTGTCAGCTTTGAATTATATTCCTGGTTCAAAACTGCACATTTATTTTGTCTCAGTTTGCCTCACCAACTAATTGATGTTGAAAAGGAACAAAAGGAAGATAAAACTTGAATCCTTATGGGTTACAGTAAAAATCCTTAAAAAGGATAGCTTAAAAAAGAACCCTCTGTGGGAGAGAGACAGCTCCCAGAGCAGCAGTCAAGATGAAAAGAAAGTTTTCTGTATCTGCCACTGAACCAATTCAGAATTCTGGAACCCAGTCAAAGGAGCTACTAATAGGTCACAAGAGAAGGGATGAGACCACACAAAATTCTTTAGGTGCACTTTCAGAAAATGAGCTCTATTACACAAGTAGTATCAATCAGGAGGTTTCGTCATGGGATATATTACCATGCAGTTGGATCCATTCTGTGCTGCTTCTTTGAAAAGAAATAAGCATGCCATGTGGAAGTATGTGATCTTTGAGAATTAGGAGCAGACATCTGACCAAGTCCCAGGAGGCAAATTACATGAGCAACTCCACTGGGAGGAGAGGATTCAGAAGCAATTGTTATATTACTTAATGTTTTTATTTAAAATAGGAAGCAAAAGAAGGTCCAGTCTTAGATAAGAGTAGTTGATAAGCTAGTGGAATTATTGGGGCCTCTTTATTTGCATTTATGGAGGACTAACAGATTTCTGATACTCCTGGAGAAAACAAATTAAATCTGAAGAGTCATAACACCTGTCTTTCTCTATAAAATGATTTCCAGCAGAATATACAATATCTTTATTAGATACTTACTGTATTTCATTACAATGATGTGGCAAGGCCAGAGAAATCCCACAGCATTCTCTGGCATCATATTAGATAGCATCTTCTTTTTTTCTTCTAAGGAAAAGAATGCTCAGTTGTTTTAATCAATTGTGGGCACCATAAAATTCTTTGAATATCTTTTTCCCTTCTTAATGTGTCCCAATAGAGCTAGCTCCAGACAGATATGGAAGGAGTAGGTTGCAAACATGGATGGCTGAATTCATGCATTGTCATTCATGAGAAACTGCTATTCATTGTTATTTCATCTTTTTTATGACAGCAAAGACAAATTCAACAAATTCTGAGTGCCTAAAAAGTGCATAGCTTTCTTTGGGCAATGTGAGGGATACAAAGTTGAATAAGTGATGGTCTATATATCCCTAGTTTCTCACCTTTTAGTAGAGAGGTACATAATTCTTTGGGCAACCTGGTTGTGACATGTCTTAAATTAGAAGTGTGAATTAAGAACTGGCACAGAGTAGAGAGACTCATTTTACCTGGAGTCTGTGCTTACATCTCCTCACTAAATAGAAAATACCTCGGTATTAGTCTGTTTTTACACTGCTAATATAGACATACCCAAGACTGAGTAAATTATAAAGAAGAGTTTTAATGGACTCACAGTTCCACGTGGCTGGGGAGGCTTCACAATCATGACAGCAGACAAAAGACACACCTTACATGACAGCAGGCAAGACAGAATGAGAGCCAAGTGAAAGGGAAACTCCTTATAAAACCATCAGATCTCATGAGACCAGAACAGTATGGGAGAAAATGCCCCCATGATTCAATTATCTCCCACTGGGTCCCTCCCACAACATGTGGGAATTATGGGAGCTACAATTCAAGATGAAATGTGGGTAAGGATGCAGCCAAACTATATTAATCTCTTAATCTGAAACTGCGTTTTGTAATTCCTTATTCCCCCCACCTCCTCAGAACCTCCTCGAGTGACTTGTATAGAATACGTACTTGGCTAGAATAGTTCTTAAGTTTTGTTTGTGAATTACTCAACCTTGATAGTTGTGATAAAAAATAACTAGATATTGAATCTTTAGGAAATTCTCCCATTGAACATTGTTATAATTTCTTCCTCTGATAGAAACAAACACACAAATTTCAATGGTTTAATCAAAATGTAGCTTGAAACAGATAATTTTTTCATGCATTTACTTAAAAAATCAGGAATATAGCAGGAGTTGGCAAGTTTTTCTATAACCATCAGAAATAAGTATTTGAAGTCCTGCCATAGTAGCCTGAAAGCAGCCATGGACAATATATAAATGAATGAGTGTGGCCATGTTTCAATTAAGCTTTATTTGCAAAATCAGACAGTGTTGGAATTTGGTCCATAGATCATAGATTGCCAATCCTTGACCTAGAATTATGTGATTCATTAAACTTCACCTAAAATAGAACAATTATATTCTACTTATACAATTGAAATTTATGAAGAAATAAGTCAATGAAAGATACATTTAACCTGCTTAAAACAGAGCTTGGCAAATGGCAGGCCAGAAATAAGTGACTTATTGAGATAATGCTTTAACTCCTTTCCTCTTATATCTTGTCTAGGGAATTAAGGTCTTAGGATGCAAGATTTTTGTCTAAGAAGTGTTATGACTGTTATATCCATTTAACAGCCATGTTCATCCTAGCAACAAATAGACCAAAAATCGTGGCATCAAAAATGGGAGAGCAGGAAAACAGACAATTGGTGAAATTTGGAGTTTTCATTTGTATTCATTTCACCCAAATGAAGAGGACCCATTTCCTCTAAGAGTTGTGTATTACTAGTGTTTTTTACTGGTTAAGCACAATTAGCAGACTTGAAAAAATTAAAATAGGCTGTCTCTAAATTTCAGAAATTGGCCCAAAGTCAATCTCCAATAGCATGTAATAAACATGGGTGTAATCATTAATTATGTACCAGGCTACTGCCATGATCCTTCAGTTCTCTCCAGAGCTTCTCTTTGTCTGCCGTCTTCCCACTGACAAACTAGCTTATCCTAACACTGGTTATTATCAGCCCATGTCATCATTGTTGCTGTAAGCTGTCTTAAAATCATGAGCAACTGCTGCTCAGGTTGCTACTGGAATTACTGCTGTATACAAATCCAAACCTTTAGGGGGAACCAGAAAAGGGGAATTCTAAAACTACAGAAGAAACATATGTGTTCCAACAGAGATCTCAATGCAAGATAACCAGTCTTTATCATGTCATGAAGGCAGTACCCGGGATAAAGAGATCATCTGACTGCTCCCACAGGTAGCCCTGATTGAAATGTCAGTAGATAACTAAGGATAGATTTGAACCCAAGTCACTGTGAGCTACTGTACATATAGGAGACATCTATTCATCTTTCTATGTCTTAGTTTGATTACAGGTTATGCAGATATATTTATATTACCAAACTTTACAAGGTTTGAAATGTATATCTATATAAGTGTTTTGAAAAATACAAAACACCAAAAAATGTAAGGTGTTTTTCTGTTAAGGTAGATGATAGAAATCCATGTCACTTTATGGAAATTTCCAGATTTAATAATCTAGGTACCTGATTTAATAGTGCATTATCTGTACTGATAACTATTAATTCTATAAGGAATGATGTTAGATTTTATTTTGATTCAAACCAATAACCAATGAACTTCTTTAGAATGTTTATAAATGATCTCAATTCAAATTGTTGGTATTTGGAGCATTATTACAATAGCTCAATTAGAGAAGAATACCCTTGTTTAATGAGAGTAGTACCATATAAACAATCAATATCTTCAGTATTTCAATAAAGTGATAAAGTATCCATGTTTAGAAAATTCCAGATCCACAATTCAACTAATATCTAAGCAAACTAAAATTGTAAAAAATTGACTAGAATATCACTTTTTCTCCATGTGATATTTCATTATTATTTCTTTTTATGAGACTAATTATATATACACATATATTTTTATATATCAGATTCAAACTTGTTAGAATTATCTCTCTAAAAGCTATGAGATTTAGATACTAGAATCTATGTTTTGAGAGGAATATTGTTATTATTCATTGTTCTAAGCAGCACTTTTATGCTTAACAAATCTTAAATTAGCAGACAATCATTTTATTATGATAAATAAAAATTGAGAACTAGAGATTTTGTAAAGTTTTGAAATGTAATCTGGATAAAACATTCTGAAAAAAATCAATAAATGATTCATTTTAAAACTTACTACAAAGCCTAAAAGCATGAAGAACTGTTACCGCATTACTTCTGCACCAACTTAATATTTCGAGAAAAGGATAGGTTCACACTTCTCTAATGGATCATCAAGCATCTTTTCAGTGAAACAACAGAATGACTTTCTTTCAACGGCTTAATGGTAAACTCTTCTTGAGCTTTCAAGTCCTGCCTGAAGGTAGCACCAATTAGAACATTATGGGGAAAATGTTCTAAACACTGCCTTTAAACATTTGCCCTATATATATTTGCAAACATACATATAGAAAGATTCACATTTGCTTGATGTGTAGATTCAATGAGCAATGTTGAACTAAATTTAATATGACATATGGATTACTCAATCCATAAGGTTTAATGTAAAAATACATACATTTATCTAAGAATAGTCATAACTTACAATTTTCTTCAGTAGTTCTATTTTGGAAATTCAAGTTTCTTTCTCTTTTCCTAATTGCCACTAATTTTTCCATTCTAAAATCAAATAATTTTTATCATAACTGTGTTTGAAAAATAGTCTTTAATACTGTTTGGAAAAACCAGAGTTCCTCCTGCATGTGTTTATTCATAGCTTTTCTCCACTTATAGAATCCTAGGGTTACATGATACAAAACCAATTGATTTGAAGGTGAGAAAAGTCAAATGATATGTCTTTTCTTCCCTAAAGTGATTCATTTGCGATAGAATCATGGAAACACATCAGTAGCATCAGACCCTCCCTTTCCCACCTACCATCATGTTATTTGCAAAACACTTTGAACTTTGTAAAAAGTATTATATAAAACAAAATTGCTTGTTAATGGAATAAATCAATATAAATTAAAACCTGTTAATATATAGCAGACTGTAAAGATAACTAAGCTTCATTGTTCATTTTATTTCCATTCATTAAAGCAGTCTTATTTTATACTGTACAATAAAGCAGCTACAGTCCATAGGATGTTAGTATACTTGAATAAGACTATTCATTTCTGTCATTGATGTTAGTGGCTGACCTTTGTTTAAAAATAACTCATTCTTGCATAGTACTACATACATCTTGTTGAATGTGTATAGTCAATCTTTAAAATTCAGTTTTTGAAGTTTTGAAAAACAAACGTTGTGCATATGGCACAACAGCTTGACCTAAATGCTCAGCTGTTCTGTTCTACCCTATGCTATATATCCTATTTTTAAGGCTTATCTCAAAAATATGAGTCTGAAATGGTAACATAAAGCAGTTTATTAAAAATATTAAGAAATAGAAAACTTCTGAGTAGAAATGATAGAATGGAGCAGGATAACAGACTGTCCTTTAGTGCGTAATACCCTCCCCACTCACAAAATGATGGAAGTGGAGAACAAGTCAACAATTCAAGAAAGAACCACCTTATGCCATTTTATAGTATAACATTTTACAGATCTAAGGAGTAAAACACAAGTGCTGGTGCAGTTTTGTGTTTCTAAATATGCTCCATCTCCCAACCACCACCTCACCTCCACTCCAGAAAAAAAGAAGTCAAGAATACAAAAAATTGTTAATTATACTCTCAAATTCAGATAAAAGCAGCCTGTTCAACTGAATAGGAAGCCATGGGAAAGAGTAGAAGCCAAAAAAAAAAAAAAAAAAGCAGGTTCACTTTGTGATTACTTACTGAGCTTTATGCTTATAATTTCTGTGATTTTTCTGTATAAGTTATACTTCAATTAGGAAAGTTAAAAAGAGAGATCCATGGGCTTCCAGGGACAGACGTCCAAATTTTAAGTAAAAAGAGAAAAGATGAATGAAGCCATTTATGAATTTATGAATAAAGTACGAACTCATTTTTAAAAATAAAATTGGGATATGTAAATATTTGTATGTGGGGAGATAGGTGGTAGAAAAGAACATTTCAAAGTGGGGATGAATAATGAGATTAGAGGAAAAGAAATATTTATCTTTTTTTCTCTATATATTTCTCTGTTATTTTGAATTTTATAGAAAATGCATATTGCTTTGTAATTAAAATACAAATAAGCATAAGAAATTAGAAATCAAAAATAAAATTTAAACATTAGATTCAATAACAATAATGCAAGTTATTAAAAACTCAACATGGCACTTTTCATTTATTATTTTATTTAATTATCACAGGAGTTCTAATACTCACAGTAATTACTCTCACTACCCCATTTTAACATATGGGGAAACAGGTTTAAAATAGTTAAGGACATCTAGCTACTAGGCAACAGAATCAGAAGTTAAAACTCATGTCAAGTTAATGCTGTTAATACCATGCTATCCGTCAGCCTGTGGACAATAATGTATGTTTCTAATATGGTACTTACTACAGTGAATAATTATCGAATACCACTCCTACAAACCCCGTAAATTAGTCTTTGATGGCAAATATTGTGTTTAGTTATCATTAATCAACAAAATATAAATCTACATCAATTACTAATATATTGTTTTCTCTTAAAGGTAATGAGAGTAATTTTGGAAAGCAGTTTCTTCATTTATTTCTTGTGGAAGGAAGGCCATCAGTTAAATATGCATGTGGAAATTCTCAAAATATTTTGGCTGTTTCTGCTAACTACAGCATTAACACAAATGCATTCACCCCTATCACAGTACGGTAAGTAGTGTACTCCACAGTAGTTCTTTTGTGCTGAACTTTTGTTTGTTTTGAGATGGAGTCTTGCTCTGTCACCCAGTCTGGAGTGCAGTGGTATGATCTCAGCTCACTGCAACCTCCGCCTCCCGGGTTCAAGCGATTCTCCTGCCTCAGCCTCCCCAAGTAGTTGGGACTACAGGTGTACACCACTTTGCCTGGCTAGATTTGTTGTTGTTGTTGTTTGTTTTAGTAGAGATAGGGTTTCACCGTTTTAGTAGAGATGGGGTTTCACCATGCTGGCCAGGTGGATCTCGAACTCCTGACCTCGTGAGTCATCCTCCTAGGCCTCCCAAAGTCCTGGGATTACAGGCATGAGCCACCGTGCTCGGCCTGAACTCTATTTTTTAAATGTTATTTGCATGTGTAATAGCCACCCAAAAACGAAACGAATTTTAAAAATTCATCTGAAAATTGTTTTGTTTACCTTTTAATTTTTGCTTTTGTTTTACTTGTTTATTTTTAGTTTGGTGAAATGAACTACAAATTGAACTAAGCCATAATTTAATACTATCCTATGGCAATCAAATTGCACACAGAGTAAATCAATTTTATTGAAAATATTATGGTACAAGCAAATAAATTAACGCATCAAGTTGCTCAGTTAAAACTAACATCCAGTTTAACTGTTCAACAAAATATCTATGGATTACAGCTGCTAGGAATTGATTAGTGGGAGCCCTTGACTGCACAAAAAAAGAAAACTCAGTAGAAAAGAAAAACCAAACAGAATACTAAATGGAAATGTCTTTCTGGATTATATAAATTTTCGGAAAGCAGTCTTTGAATTCATTTATGCTTCAAAATTACAAAATATCAGAAAAGAGAAATTGCTAAATGATGGTCACATCACAGGCGCATTACTAAACAAAATTACATGTAGCAACTAAGAATTTAAAACTTTTCATCAGTACAGCTCAAATTTTTCATCTAGTAATAATGGTCTCCAAAGTTCCTCTATGTCATTGAAAAATATTCTGTGACTGAGTTTGTCTTTAAAATGATAATTAGGTAAGTTAGTCTGATCAGCAGGACTCTTGGCTAACCTATGAAGGTTATATAAATTAAATAAACTTTCTCAGAAACTGCATCAGTCTGAAAATAACATCAACAAAATTGACACCAATATGAAAATGAAGCTTCTTACAGGCAGGGATGGTTTCTTACTCATTTTTAATGCACTTAACAGGACATCTGACAAATAGGAGATACTCAGTAAATGTCTGAATGAATGAAGAAATGAGGGTGTCTGGGATGGGCAATTCATTTGATTATAACAAGAAGGCAATGAAATTACTAAGGTAATGAAATTATCATTTGTAAATTAGATATACCCTTTGGAACGCCGAGTTCTATACAGACAAAACAAACTCCTTCAGATCAACAGACAAATATTTCAACCATTTCTGTTATAAGTGTTTGCTATTGATCACTAAAAAGAACCAGATGAAAAGCTAAATAACAGAAAACTGTTTAAAAGGTGTTTCTATTAATAAGATCATCATTTTATACAGTGTCAACAATTTATACAAACAATAGCACTTTCAGTTATACATGAAATAATTGCTTTTCGAGGTCAAGTTCTTAGAGAAATGATTTTCTTCTTTACTTTTAAGTTGTAACTTAATAGAACAGTCCTTAAACCACTCAGATTCTGAGATAGCCTCAGGAAAAAAATATTTCTGTAAAATAAATATTGATGCTTCCAGTAAAACTGAAAGGGACTTTCCAAGTGTTTAATTTTATCAAAACTTAAGTAAAAAGGAGATATTACATTACTCTGAATGTAAAAATGCAAATCTGCTTTGTGTTATAGGCAATAGCCTACAAGAGCTCAAAGTGACAATAGGCTGACCCTAGGACTACATATTATATATTATATATCATTCATGTAAAACTTTTGAGTGCTCATCTGCTAAGCACGCTCTCAATGCCTTAATATTTGCATCTCATTTTTGTGTTTCTCCTTGTTTTATTCTATATTTAGTTTCTTACATTCATTTAACAAATGTTTCTTACTCTATTTGTAGCACTATACTAAGCTACTAGAATTCAATGGTAAGCCCAAACAGAAAAAATCCTAATTCTTATGTGTATACAGTTTAGTGAGGGTGATCGACAAGTAGACACACTAATGAAGGAATAATTTGAGATGTGCTGTAAATGGAAGAAACATGATACAGGAAGAACAAGTTAAAAAAGTAACCTAGCCTGTGCTAGAGAGACCAAAGAGCTTTAACAATGAATAGAGGTAAACTTGGTAAAACAAAAAACAGGCAAAGCAGTGGTTATGAGTTTCAGGCAGAGGGAAGAGTATGTGACAAAACCCTTTGGGAGGCGACCGGGTCACCTGAGGTCAGGAGTTCGAGACCAGCCTGGCCAACATGGTAAAACCCCATCTCTACTAAAAACACAAAAAAATTAGCCAGACAAGGTGGCACATGCCTGTAATCCCAGCTATTCAGGAGGCTGAGGCGGGAGAATCCCTTGAACCCAGGAGGTGGAGGTTGCAGTGAGCCGAGATCCTGCCACTGTACTCCAGCCTGGGAAACACAGCAAGACTCAATCGATCGATCGATCAGTAAAACAAACCCCTATGCTAGAAAGAAACATGGCATATTCAGATTCAGAACAGTGTCTTTTGAACAGTGTCTTTTGAACAGAGAAGCAGAAGAGGGTGGCTTAGTAATGGAAGATGAAGTTTGAAAGGTAGACAGTTTGCAAATGCTGTCTGGCCTTGCAGCTACGTTAAGGAATAATTGCAGGAACCAGTTAGATGGTTACTGTATATCCAAGTAAGATATGACAGTGACTTGAACTAGACTAGTGTCAGAGATAAAGTGACATAACTAGGAGCAAAATTGTGACTTACTAAATACTAGGAGTAAAAATAGAGGTGTCAAAACCTAATACTCATTTCTTATGTGCAATTGGATAGCAGATTTTATCAGACACTGAGATAATAATAAACAATGCAAGAAGGGCAGGTTAGATTGAGAAGATCTTGAGTTTAAGCTTGAGCATGCTGAGATTAAGGTGCCTCTGAAACACAAAGTGGAATTTTCAATTGAATATATGGAAGTAAAGGTCAGAGAAGGGATCTGGATGGAAAATATGAATTTATGAGCCATCACTGTGTAGATGATAATTGAAACCATGGGAATGGATGAGAGTATATAGTAGAAAAAACTGCCTGGAGTGACTCTTGAGGAGCTAACATTTAATGATGGTATACTGGAAGTTGAAATCATTAAAGAGTCTGACAAGGAGTAAGTAGGAAGTAATAGCCAAAAAAGGAGTAGAGTGTCATGGAAGGCAATGGCAAAGCTTATCAAATGTTCCAGTCCACTGGACTGTCCACATGATTCCATGACCTGAAGACTTCAGTGTAGCAGGATAGAAGAAGAAGTCCGAGTAGAGAAAAATCAAGATAATATGTTTATACAACTCCTTGAAGTTTTAATGTGAAAGTATAAAAAGAGGTAAGATGATAACTAGAGGAAGGTGAGGAATCAAGAGAAAAAAAGTAAGATGAAAGAAATTTGAGTATGTTTAATTAATTGGAATTACTAGTTGAATAAAAATTGTTAATACACAGAAAACTGATGAAAAAGAGAGAATATAAGTTTCTTTTTTTTTTTTTTTTTCTTGAGACGGAGTTCTGCTTTTGTCGCCCAGGCTGGATTGCAATGGTGCAATCTCAGCTCACTGCGACCTCCGCCTCCAGGGTTCAAGCGATTCTCTGGCCTCAGCCTCCCGAGTAGCTGGGATTACAGGTTCCCACCACGACGCCTGGTTTCGCCATGTTGGCCAGGCTGGTCTTGATCTCATGACCCCAGGTGATCTTCCCACCTCAGCCTCCCAAAGTGTTGGGATTACAGGAGTGAGCCACCACACCTGGCCAAGAACATAAGTTTCTTAAAAGTTTAGGCCAGTAAGATACAATGTACATGAGAGAAGATTCCCGCCAGAGGGCAGGGAAAATAGAGATACATAGCCTGAGGCTTCTGATTTCTGCCATTGTAGATGTCCCTGGATTTATAATTGCTTTTATCTGTCCAGTTGTTTATGTCACCTCTTGCTGTCTCATCTGTTTAGTCTTACTTCTCCATCATTAACTGGGCAAAATTTAGAATTTAAGGGTCTTTTGGTATGGCTTTTTCCAACTTAATTCTCAGTAACAAAACTCTCACTATGCAAATGCAGGGTAAATTTCTCTCTAAAAAGCATGTGAATTAGATTCCTTTTTCATCATATGAATGTTGATGGAATTTCTTCAATGTTAAAGAATTTCCTGATGATAAAAAAAATATAGCATGATTGCTAAAAACTTTTTTTTGAAACAGAATCTTGCTCTGTTGCCCACGGTCCCACTGCCACCTCCAACTTCCAGGTTCGAGCTATTCTCCTGCCTCAACAGGCGCACATCCCCACACCTGGCTAACTTTTGTATTTTTAGTAGAGACCAGATTTATGTATGTTGGCCAGGCTGGTCTCGAACTCCTGACCTCAGGTTATCCACTCCCCCACCGGGCTTCCCAAAGTGCTGGGAATAAAGGCATGATCCACCATGCCCAGCCTAATAAAAACTTATTTTCAAAAATTAATGGAATAAACCATAAGCCCAATTTATAAAATATGACTTTTTGATTTGTTATAAGCTATTATTTTTTATTTTGTTATTAGCCAGTAGTTCCTCCAACTAAATCCATCTTACATCTGTAGGACAGGGAGAAGTAGAACAAACTTGAATAAGCCACTTGCAGTGATTGAGGTCAATTCAGTATCAAGATAGAAGTTCTTCTTAAATGAAATGGAGCAGAGATCACAGTTCTACAGATACATTGTAATTCATACTCATGCACAGTTTGTCTTTCATTTCAACGAATTTTGAAAGGGATCACATAGAGAGAGCTATTGGTTTTCACAAGGGTTATTCTCTTTTGGGGAAGTTCAGAAAAATTGTCTTACTATATATATATATACACTTTTTTAAGTTTCTGAAGTTTAAAATTTTCTGGCACCTTTAGTGTCTGTTTTACACTAAAGCTAACTTTTACCCAGTATTTTGTTCTCTAAAAAAAGCCCTGTGTCCTTTCTTGTAGGTGATTTACTGTGTTATCTGCATGTTTAAAGGCACATAGCCTATTTCCCCTTCCTTAGATGCTACTATCTAACACTCCTGAGAACATTTCCTCAAAGATTTATCCAGAGATATAAAGTTATCCATGTCTATTGAAGGTATACCTAATACCTAATAATTTATTTTGGTTAGCAAACTCTTAGGATGGTCGAAGTGGGATGTTGGCCAAGAATTGCATTACTGCCAGAGCAACACAACTCCAATAGCCACTTTTTTACAGGTCAGTGTAAAGAAATGCATGGTTTAAGATCATCTGGACAGAGGCTGGAAAAGTTTCTAGTAGTTGGACAGCAAGAACTCTTATTAGTATTTGCTAAAACCCAAACATATGTCAAGAGAAATCAATGTAGACATATTTAGCACATTACCTTTGATAATATTTGGTTCAGAAAACAAAATAAAAACTGCTAAGTTTTATAAATGGCCAAATTTTTATCTCCTGTTGACCTTTCCATGTTTATGAGATAAAAACTCATCATATTATATATGTATATTGGTGCAGATTTTGTTAAATTCATTTTAATTAGCTCATTTCTCACAGTTGTTTAAGAAAGATAGAAATTTATTATAATGCAAAATCCACATTAACTTCACAAAACGGGAAGAATGATTCTGAGTAGGACTGATTTTGGTCATATCAAATTAAGGTACTAGTAAGTAATTTATAGAAAAATATGAAAGGAAAAGATAACTTCTTATAATACCCATATTTAATTTGTTAAAGGCTCTCAGACACCTCTACTCAACATCAGATTCCAGTTATGTACCCTTTCCCCACATATATCCTCTGCATTGCAGCTTGCTTGACCAGATGATTTGGACCTATAACTCAATATGGAGAATGAGCAAGAGACCATTCCATTTCATGTACGAAAAAAAGAATATCCATACTCTATTATCTGTAATTTTGACAGTAACTAAAAATGTTACCTATGTTTCTAATTTTCTAAAATATACAAAAGCTTTTCACATATTCCTGATAGTTTATATAATATAAGCTATGGATTTCATGCTGGTAGTCTTACAGCCAGGAAACTATGTGAGAGCCTCCACTTCTTGAAACAGATGGTGACTTCTGAACTGTGCTAAATCTATAAGATATTAGATTTATTCATAAAATGTTGCCATGTCAATATGGAAACTCTGGCAAGATTTTCACATTGAAAAGGTCAAACTTCATCACTTCAATATTAATTTGTGTATCTTTTTATCAGCTCTTCCATCTGGTATTTCTTAGAGGAAATGAAGGAAAACTCAAGCTCAATATGGGAAATATAGGTAATACTTTATCATTATATTGGCATGTATGTAAACATAAAGCTAAACATTACTCCTGTACCTTTATCCATGCATAGCCTGTTCTTACATAACATACATAAAAACTAGCTCGATAGCAAGTTACAATGCAGTTTATTTGTATTAATTTGTGGAGAGCTCCTGTAAAACAAAAATTTATTACATAAGCTTAAGAAAATCTTTAAAAGATATCTATGAATCTGTAAGTTGGTAATTTTAGTACTATTTCAGATTATTGGATAGAATGTTCTACTATATAAAGTTGTCTCCAAAATTTGTATACTTCTTGAGAAACATGGAAGTATTAGTTTGGTGCTTATTGATTCAAAAATAAAGTGAAGTGTCTCAGTCTGAATGTGAACCCGAGCCTACAGACTATCTTTATGGAATAATATGCCAGTGGACTCTCCCACCCAGTTTGACATTTAAAAAACATATTTGAAGTGATTTGATTCTGTAATCACATTTGTGCCTTTTAATTATGCAATTCACTTCAAATTTTCAAAACAGAATGGCAATTAAAATTTTAAAAGTCAAGACTTAGGACCCAAATCCTCATCTTACGGAATGCAGAGAAGAAAAGATAGAGAACTGGTTGACCCTCAAGTCCTGAGAGCAACCACAAAGACCCTACTGAAGAGAAAGGGACTACATCTATAATATGAAATGAAAAATGAACTTCATTTTGAAGATTAGAAATTTATCAGGGTACAGCAGATGAAAGAGGATCTGCAAAGATATCAAGGTGTAGATAATAACATGCTCATGGAAGAAAATGTATGATGAGAACAAAAAGTTCCAGGTGAAAGGATGTTTACCTCTTTACCAAGTCACCATTAAACACTGTCATTTCTAATGCAGAGCGTAACAATCAATAAAAATAAAAGGCAAGAAATGTTTTGAGCACTAGCAATGTATGCTGAGGAAGACTCCAGATTTTCTTCATCCTTTAAAGTTAGTGGTCAATTTCTACCACTGTCAGAAAAGACTACTGGAGAAGTTTAAATTATTTTTGTGCAGTGGCAGAGTATACAACAAAATAAACTTCATTTCTTAAAAGCCTTCTAATTCTAAAATGTGTATAGTTTATCACTTTCAAGACAAGATTTTGACAGTTATATGAGAAAGTAATATAAAACAAATGAAGACTTGGGGAAAATCAAATTGATAAAAATTGGGGCAGAATAGCAATAATTGATGGGGGTCAGTGAACACTCTGGCATATAGCACAGTTAAATAATAGGATTTAACATGTTGAAAAGTAAGATTCAGGGGAAACATCAAGAGATTTGTTAATTAAGTGATGAAGTGGAAATTTAACAATATATTTGTATTTTGTGTATTTTTCCTCCCACTTCTATAGTCCCCCTAGCTCTCCTTAATTGGAATTTATCATTATAGTTAGAGAATATTTGATTACTTCCTTAAAATGACTATCTGGAAAAAGACTTTATTGTGAAAAATTTTTGAAGCCTGTTCTTAGTGGTAGAGCTCAATCCTTGAAAACATTTCTCTCAATTAACTTCTTTAGAATAATTCTCACTGAATTCACTCAAAATATAGACCATTCTATCAAAAAAAACAAAAACAAAAACAAAAAAAAATTTACTTTATAAATGAAGCTAAAGGAAGCTATGCCAACTTCCTCAACAAATTGCCCATGACTCATGACTTTAAAAGATATCTTTTAAAGATTTTCTTAAGCTTATGTAATAAAAGAATTACGGAATGCAGAGAAGAAAAGACAGAGAACTGGTTGACCCTCAAGTCCTGAGAGCAACCACAAAGACCCTACTGAAGAGAAAGGGACTACATCTATAATATGAAATGAAAAATGAACTTCATTTTGAAGATTAGAAATTTATCAGGGTACAGCAGATGAAAGAGGATCTGCAAAGATATCAAGGTGTAGATAATAACGTGCTCATGACAACAAATTGCTCATGAATTGCTCATTCAATGTATGAATAAAATGTAGATATATGTTGATATAAATTGTTTTACAACTTAACATCTGAACTCTTTTCCACCCAACACTATTCAGTTAAGAATAATTTAATGCTTTTTAAAAGATTTACTAATTTTCTTTACAATTGAAAGCTGGTTCCAGAGACAGGTACTGGTATTCAGCCAAAGTGTTTGAACTCAATAAATATAGAACAAAGAATTTTAATATCTCTTCAGATAATTTATTCTAATGCCATCATAAGACACAGTAAATTTCTGTTTTATGGTATTTGAAATAGAATCCTGTCCTGGTTCCTCTTACTTTTTAACTTTGTAATAGCTGGCCTAATTCTAATAGCCAGTAATATCAGAACTCCATCCTGCCCTTCAAAGACAATGTTACAAAGTTAAAAAGAAGGAGATTGCAGGACAAAGCCCTATACCAATTACCATAAAACAGGAATTTACTGTGCCTCATGATGACATTATGTTCACAATACCCAGTGGCATCTGCTGATCCACAGAGGGGCTGGTTAGACACCTAAGTACAGCTCCCACTATTTGAAATGCAAAAATTTCCAGTCAAATGAGGTGGACAAGATAGACTCAACCATGCCCTGGGAATCCCTTCCCCTCTACCCAAAGAATAAAACACCAAAGGAACATTCTCCTGTTTGCATGGTAATAGCAGTGTCACTCATCCCTCTCACTAGGGTGCAGTAGCAGAAATTAGGGTGAAGGAGAATCCCAATTCCTCTGGCACCTCAGCCTCAGGGAAAGTGATAGAAACACAGTTCCAGTTTGGCATAGCCTCTTAGAATAGGAATATATGGAATTCTTAGAATAGGAAATGTAGGAATGTAATAGGAATGTCTTCTTAGAATAGGAAAAAGTAAAGTCTTGGATTGATGATGCACAGTAATCACTAACAAGCGAGTCTGATACTTGGCACACATGGGCAAGCAAGTCCTGGGAATTTCTAAAAATATTTGGAGAGGGAGCGTCTATAATGGATTGTAATTCCTGCAGTTAAGAGTATGTATTCTGAGTCACTGAAGCTTAACAACTGCATCTTAGGTCAGATTCCTTGGAAACGGTCTATGTGCCATGGAGATTTGCATGCACAAAGTTTATTAGAGAATGCTCTTAGGAACAAACACTTGGAAAGCAGTGAGGGAAACAGGATTGAACAGAGGCAGACGTTGAATTGCAAAGTAGTTGCACCAGAGGCCTCAGCTGTCTATAAGGGAGTCTGGACTTGAGATGTTCATATTTTCCTGAATTTAGTCAAGAGGATCAGGCCTTTGCATCCCCTCTCATCCCCAGGGGCCTCTGGGCAGCACACCATAGCATTCACCGTAGCTGATTGAGGCTGCTGGCTACAATCAGTACTTACTGGCTGGAGAAGCCTGAGACACTTGGGTTTGACTTACACCTAAACAAGCCGAGGTTGTTTTTAAATAAACTAGGCATATATTCCCACGCCTGCTATCACCCCATCAGGGAGCCAAATTCCCTGTGTTAGCAACTGGTTCTACTGTTTCTTATGAGGAGTGACCCAAAGAAATAGTGACGCTTCAGAAGAACAGCTAAATATTCATCATACCAAAACTATAAAATGCTAATTGTACAGATGTGCATCAGCATGGACACATGTAACTCCAAATAAAGTCACTCACTGATATATCATTAGAACATACAGCACAGCCCAAGTAGGGTATAGCTGGGTATAGAACAAAAGAAGGAATCTTTATAGATTCATTCTGCTTCAAAATGATGGCACAGGACACGCAAAAGGCAGAATCCTGCAAGTGAGGAAGTGAGGAAGCAAAGCACTCTTTGTATAACTACAAAGGATCTTACCTATTTCTTTTTTGAAACATAAAGAAAAATAACACTCATTTTTCTGCTATATAGGTTTCTGTGAATATCATGTATATGAAAGCTCTTTCAAAAACATCAAGTATCCCTCAAACGAAAGTGTTATTGTTATGGTTTGTCACACACACATATACCTATTTCTTCTATTGCTGCTGGAGGACTAGAAAAAAAAAATGCTGCTTTTTATTTTACAGCATCTTATTAAAAACACTTCATGATTAGGCAGTTAGCACAGCGACTAATCCACTATCCTCTGAGGCAAATGTCTTTGAAGGTTCTTGCTTTTTAGGCTTGTCTTCCTTTGCAGTTTCGTAAATGGGAAGGTGATAGTCCTGGAGCCATAAGAGGCCAAGCTCGGGGAGGGTCATGGAGTGAACACATGCCTCTTCTTATCTGTATTACACTAAGCAGATCTGTTTCCTTGACAATAGGAAAGAAAACTGTCCTGATGATTGTGAGGTGGATAAGTAAATGTCTGTTAAGTTTTGGCCCTTTTATGTTTAAAAGATATGCGGAAAACTTCACCTGCATTACATTAATCTCATTTAGTCATTTCTTCATGTCCATTAATAGCTATGTAATACATATTTATTTTGCACTTATGTGACAGCCACTATAATATTTTTATATATTATCTCATTTATTCTTTATAATATCTTTAAGGGATAGTTATTTTTCTGATACTCATTTAAGAGTTGAGGAAACTGGGACTTAAGGAAATTAGGTAATTATCTGAAGTCATGCAACTATAAGTAATTGTAACAGGGTTCCTATGTAGACCATTTTACTCTACATCCCTTATATTTAACCACGCTATACAACTCATTCCTGAAATATTATTTAAATGAGGTCACTCTCAAATCAAATCACCAATAGAAAATTTTCCCTTTCTCCATCATTTATCATTTCATGAACAAACTATGTGTCTTATAATCAAGCTTTTTCCTCAGCTCCTTCCATCTTTATCCTCCTCTAATACCCAAGTCTTATGGACTTGCCACTCCATTGAAGCCATAATCTCTACTGTCCCAAACACAGTCCTACATTTTCCTACCACATGCATTGTAGCTAATATTACAATTCCTTCCTAAATATTCTGGGTTTTTTTCTATGAAATTGTATCTTATGCTTTCTGCAAGCCATTCACCTTCTAAAAGCTAGCCTAGACTGGTCCCAACTCATACTCAACTCCTTTTGCTGTCAATTCCAAGCATGCTCATGTCTTGTAAAGGATTTTTCTATTGATCTTTTGTTATCTCATCTCCAAAATCAAACAATAAATGGTACAGGATCTCTTCCTTTTGTCACATGTAAACTACTATAAGAATGCTAGGAATAAAGTATGTATTTATTAGAGATAATCCTTAAGACCACATGTGAAACCAAATCAACACCATATAAACAAGTATGTAAGGGTTGAAATGTTACAGTCAGAAGAAAATCAATTATACAGACTTCACCATAGGAATCTTACTAAAGGGGATTAGTTAAGTATGTAAAGGCCATGGAAATTCAGCTTTATAGAGAGATTTGCAGTAGGTTTGCCATACGCAAATATACAAATAAAATGCTCATATGAGAAATTAGAAAATTGACTAGAACCTAATGAGAACTCTAAAAGTTGCAAAAAAGGAAATGGCATTAGTAGAGGACCTCCAAGGTTAAATGGAGAGGCTGATGATTCTAACTTTTTTCTTAAAGAAAATGTCTAAATTATGTTAATGATAAAATAGCTATCACTAATTAAGCTCTTACTATGTTCTAAGCATACTTCTTGGTCTTCACCTGTAGTTAATTATTTACACCTGTATTTAATTATTTCTAATAGTCACCCAGTGAGTTACTATTATACTTATTTTAAAGAAGACAACATTGAGGCACATAAAGCCAGAGGACACTGAAAAAAAATCACACAGAAGTTTTCAAAGTAAAGAAATTTGAATCCAGAGTCTAACTGTAATCACTACTCAATATTGCATGGTCTATATTACCGGGAATAAATGAAGTTAAAATCTCTTATACTTTACATTTCATGAAAACCTTAAGAAACATTCAAAATTTTTTGTTTTTAATTCTAAAATATGCTTTATAAAATTAGTGAACATAATTTTGGAAGCTCAACTGTAATAAAAATTAAAAATGTACAAAATCTAAAACTTTTATTTTCTATTTTCACTTATATGACTGCCATTTTTCTATTAGAAATTTCACACAATAAAATTTAGCAAAAGTTTTATTCTAATTATGATAATATATTGAAAGAAACATGGAATTGGTATACCATTTATAAACTCTGGAATTTCAAAAAAAGGGGTAGAAAAAGTTGCTTTTACTTATCCCACAAAATACATATGTATAAATTTAAACATTTTTAAAGGTGTTTATAAATTATTATATGCTGCTATACTTATTATACATCAAAAACTTCAATGTATTTGTTATTATGAAAAAAGCTATGTATTAGTCGGTTCTCACACTGCTATGAAGAAATACCTGAAACTGAGTAATTTGTAAAGAACAGAGGTTTAATTGACTCACAGTTTGGCATGTCTGGGGAAGGCCTCAGGAAACTTACAATCATGGCAGAAGGCACTTCTTTGCAGGGTGGCAGAAGAGAAAATGAATGCAAGCAGGGAAATGCCAGATGCTTATAAAACCATCAGACCTCGTGAGACTCACTCACTATCAGAGAACAACACGGGAGAAAGCACCTCCATGATTCAATTACCTCCACCTGGTCCCTCCCTTAACATATGAGGATTATTACAGTTCAGGATGAGATTTAGGTGGGGACACAGAGCCAAACCATATCAAACCATAACATCTATTCCTTAAAATTTGTTAGGCTATAATTGGTAAATACTGTTTAAAAAGTTTTTAAAAAATATTTTTTCATCTTAGAAAATTACATGGATCAATTATAGTTCTATTGTAGACACATGTTTTTAATTCCATAAATGCAAGAAAGTTTAGTACATTCCCCTTCTATCTAATACAAGGAGGTATGTTATACTAAAATGAATATTTATTTCTAATTAAAGACTGATGCAAATTGATATGCTATTTTTCAGATTTTTCTCAACCAAGATTACTGATTATTATTTGAGAGAACAGTTGCTTTAAAATACCACATGTGAGTTGTTCAAAAGCATGTTTAAGTGCTTAATTAAAAAGTTTTCATTGCTGGGTTTATTCCTAGGCTCAGGAATAAAAGGAGTGATTTTTTTTATTACATTTGATGATTCTAACTGATCCACTGAGAAAATAGCAAATTTTATTTCTATATTATTTTAATGGTCCAAAACAATTGAGTGTTCTCACAAAATATGTTTACTTTTTTCTAAAATATTTAAATTAAGATTGAAAAGGTACATTAACAATAATGTAGTTCAATCCCCTCATTTTTCTGATGAAGAAACTTCATGCCTGAGAAGAAAGGAGACTTACATGGAGCCACATGACTCAAGGACAAAATGGGAAAGTTAGAACAACTAGATGCACATTTGGCACTTTCCCTGCACCCATCTTTTATATCTATTATTATAGGTGACATACTGCTCCCTTTTCCTTTCCCCTCTCTGTGACCTATGTTTTACTTCCTACTATATATAAAGAAAAGAGATACCAGTTTTTTGTTCATTATGCCAGGCCTACAGAACACTTGACGCTTTTCTTTGTGAGAGGATCAAGAAGTCCAAATCCAATAACTCCTCTTTTTCAAACCTGACCTGGAAAACTTCTGTTTATAAGAACAATCATGTTCATTTCTCTGGTCATCATAAGCGAAAATTAGTGATTTCGATTAACACAAAAATCACAGAACCTTAATTTTAAAAAACTATGGGCAAGTATCTATTCTTATCCCTAATGCATATGGGATTTATCTAAAACCACCTTAAAGCTTGATAGTATTAGCTAAATGTTAACAATAATGGGAAATTGCTATTCCAGAAAGCATCCTATTCCATTCCACGTTTATAGACTCTGTACATGTTAGGGACTTGTTTACATTAAGGAAATGTATTTTTCCTTGCAATTTTATGTGCATTAGTCCTCTACCTGTTCTTTTAAGAAACAAAGAAAGGACACACATAACTCCACAAATTTATCTTCCTGTTTCTACTTAACTGCCCTTAACTATTTCCTAATCATGAAATATAAACTCTATACAAGCAGGACTACTGTTTTTAATGACTATTTCTCCACAGCACTTAATGTAGCGCTAGTATACAGTATGTGTTCGATAAGTATTTCTCAAATGAATGAAGCAAGCTTTCTTATCTTCCCTGTGTTTTTTTCTATAAACAAAATACTCCCAGCTCCTAATCCATTTTCAACAACATGACTTGGGAAATCCTCACCATCCTAACTATTCCCTACATTCATCATTCAATGTATCAGTTACTAGATAATCTGTCAGAGACAATGGAATTCAGTATTTCCCTTATAATATAAAAATGCATAACAAAAGTGAGATTATAATACGCTCAAACAAGAATGAATTCACTTTTCTCAATTTTCAGATCATTCAGATTGTGATTTTAGCCAGCTAAGTCCCTATGCCTGTTTAACATAAACTGCCTGAAATTATTTAAGTTGCTTGGTCATACTGCCAGATTTTACCACTCTCATAATATGTAAACATCCTCAGGAGATTTAATACATTAAGCAAAGTTCTCAATCATTCACAGCTTGTGGTCAATTTCTTCCATCAGATATAACTTTCTCCTAACCCCTAGCTGAGAGAGCAGCATGCTGAAGGAATGGAAGTTTGTGGAGATAGAGTGAATGATTTTGTAACTTGTGGCACTGTCCAGAAAGTCAAGTTTGAGCACAGCCCCCAGTCAAGGAGCCAGGGTATATAAAAGTACTAGGAAAGAAAGAAAGAAAAGAGCCAGGGTGAGAGTTTAACACAGTAAGGGCATTTAGGATAACACTGAAACAAATTTCTTTCCCTATTCATGTATTTTCAGTATACATGATTCACTACATTTTAATTAGGAGTCTACTATGAGTCAGGTACTGTAAGACCCTCTAGTTACAGAGGAGAAGGGAAAAATGTGTTTCTGACATTATGAAATTTTAGCCTACCAAGACAAATGTAAGAAACAAGTAAACAAGTATATAGTTAGTCATTTTGAAAAATGTTCCAGGTAAAATAGAATTCAGAGATACAACATAATGACAGGGGGTGGGAGGGATTCAATAAAAGAGTCAGGAGAGAATTCCAAAGAGGGGATTACCAGAGATACTTGGATGAGAAGAAGCCTGTCATTTGAGGAATGAAGGAATGTATGTGGATGTGGATATGGATATAAATATATCTCTGTTAGAGAAAGAAGGCAGGGTGAATAATGACTGCTATAATAACATGTTTTAAAAAGTGTTACCAAATCTGAGAAGTACTGTGATTTTCTTTCCCCTAATAAGATGTCAGAAACTCACTGCCTACACAGGTTCAGGAGAGCAGCCTCCTTGCAGATCCATCGTCTGCCTGGGCCCAAATTGTCTACCTGGAGTGTGTGCTGGCTCTGTAAGGAGTTGAATTTCCACCCACCTGGGTGCAATGGAACAGGCTGTCACAGGCTGCTGCACATGAACCCCATTTTTATGACTATTTTATAACCTCATTTCTATCTATCTTCAGAAAAACTAGAATATCCATCTGTTATTTCTGCATTATCAATGTTCTTAGTATTTTAGTCAATCAGACGGTGGCCTGTCTAGTTTCTCAGCCAAGTGCCTCCTTAGACTTTGCCTGAACATACTCCTAGGATATATTTGAGAGGTCACAAGTTGGGCTAATACAAGCTACATACAGAGATGTCTTTTCCAAAAGTCTGTAAAACACACCCACCTCTAGCTGCCTCTGAGTTTCCAGAGACCACTTATCTGGGCTTAAACACCTTTAGTTTCTAATGCTTTTCAAAGTGATACCTAAATTCAATCCAGTGGGAAAGAATTGAACATCTATGATGTGGTTAGTACTCTGCTGGGTGCTATGGAGGGTAGAAAAGTTAATCACCAAATTATAAAAAATATTGACTGTAGTGATAAGCATGCTAAAGTATGCTTTAGCATATGGTGAAATGTGCTCGTCTCTGCAACTTATTTTGCAATTTAAACAAAAAATAAAGTGAAATGATGGATGAATAGAGGGATATATATGTGACAGTGCAAATATAGCAAAATGTTAATCAAACACCGCAAAATGTTAATTGTAGGATCTAGGTAGGTACATGACTGTTTATACTGTGAAATTGCTTTAACTTTTCCATATGTTTAAAATGTTTGATAATAAAGTATTGGGGAAAAACAACTGATCACTGTTTATGTGAACTTTACCATTCAGGTAAATACTCACATAAAATAACTACTATACTGTGAAGTACTGATTGTAAGTGCTATGGGAATTCAGAGAGAAACCAACATAAATTGACATATGAGGAAGCAGGGCCACTTGAGATTTGAAGACGGTATAGGATTTTCAAAGATAAAGTGGGTGAGAAAGAGCATTTCAAGTGGGAGAAACAGCATGAACAAATATCTAGAGGGGAGAACAGCATGGCAGAAGAACAACTGAACCTGGGAGAGAACAGTCAGAATAACTGGCAAACCTAGTGAAGCTACATATGACAGGTCACGGTGGGTAGGAAAAAAACGTGGTCCCTTCCTTAAAGAACTTGATAATGTTTAGTATTAATCAGAGGAAATAGAAACCAGATTTCCAAAAGAGTGGTCATATAGTCATATAAAAATGAACAAAGAAAGTGACTAGATGAACGTGGGCCTTTAATAATACTTCAGACTTCCAGGTCATCATGAATCTGATGATGTAAAAGAATTAAGTGAAAAACATTTGAACCCACCTTATCACCATGATTTTATTGTTCTAGAGAAGTTAGGTGCCATGTTTGTACTGGGGCCATCTGAATCCCTCCTTTCCCACGACCAAGGTTTCTACAGCTTTAGCTTCTCCTAGGCCAGCTTAGGTCACAGCACAGATGACTATGACAAGGCACTGTCATTTTCCTCCATCATATACCAGATCCCCTCACCCAAGCACAGAGCCATAAAGAACCAAAGTCACAATGAAAACAACTGAATGGAAAGTTATGGAGTAGCTCAAGGATCAAAATAAATTCTCCAGAACCACATTCAGAAACCACAGAAATTGGAGTGTGTCCCTGAGATCCAGGTCATTCTCTAGAGGGATACATTCCAACAGTTGTCATTACCACTTAAAATTCAAAATTAAGGTCAGGCGTGGTGGCTCACACCTGTAATCCCAGCATTTTGGGAGGCTGAGATGGGCAGATCACCTGAGGTCAGGAGTTTGAGATCAGCCTGGCCCACATGGCAAAACCCCATTTCTACTAAAAATATAAAAATTAGCCAGGCATGGTGGCATGCGTCTGCAATCCCAGCTACCTGGGAGGCTGAGGCAGGAGACTCACTTGAACCTGGGAGACAGAGGTTGCAGTGAGCCAAGATTGTGCCACTGCACTTCAGCCTAAGCAATAGAATAGGAGTCTGTCTCAAAATAAATAAATAAAATAAAATAAAATTCAAAATCAAGGGAGCATACATCTGAGGAGACCAGCCTCTGCTGCAGCCCACCCCTTGGCCAGAGGATGGTCACCTCAATGATAGTTCCCACTAATGCAATATTCAGTAGGGACATGTAGTTTGCCCAAGCAAGTGACTTAACCTTCCGAGATGCACCTGAAAGGGGAATAATAGCAGTATGCACCTTGTAGAATTAAGCAAGGACAAACTGAGATAAAAATAATAGAAGGGGCCGGGCGTGGTGGCTCAAGCCTGTAATCCCAGCACTTTGGGAGGCTGAAGCGGGCAGATCACGAGGTCATGAGATCGAGACCATCCTGGCTAACCCGGTGAAACCCCGTCTCTACTAAAAAAATACAAAAAACTAGCCGGGCGAGGTGGCGGGCGCCTGTAGTCCCAGCTACTCGGGAGGCTGAGGCAGGAGAATGGCGTAAACCCGGGAGGCGGAGCTTGCAGTGAGCTGAGATCCGGCCACTGCACTCCAGCCTGGGCGACAGAGCGAGACTCCGTCTCAAAAAATAAAATAAAATAAAATAAAATAAAATAAAATAAAATAAAAATAATAGAAGGGAACCCATATGGTGCTTATTATGTGACAAACACTCTTCTGAATATTTTGCAAATACTAAATCACCTAATTCTATAAACAACTATTTGAGACTTATCTGATTAAACTTTGCAACTCACATTTTAAAATTTAACTCAAAATTAACATGAAACAATTTTCATTCTGTCAGGCATTTCTATGCCTGAGTTCTGAACACCCATCAAGTATATTTCTCTAAAAGCATCCACTTGAAAATTTGAGCCTGTTTATTCATTTCTCATTTTTGTAGATTCTGTCACACTTAACTCTTTTCCCTACAGCACGTTGATATAATCAGTTTTCGTGTTTCTGTTGTTTTTTGTTGATGATGGTCCCATTTGTTTCTCTCTATTTGCCTGCAGACCATTTTTAATAACAACCTCCGGTCTCCTAAGTGGAATGACTGAATTATTACTTCTCCTCACCAAAATAGTTTATAATATAATTACCACAATTTTATCTTGTTTTTTTTTTTTTTTTAACCTAATGACATACTTTAAAATTACAGATGGGAACTGAAAAACATCTTTACCTGGGGAAAAAGGTGCCTAATTTTAATACTTGGTTAATTTCAAATATAGAATAATGAGAGGGGGAAAAAGCCATTAGGTGAAATATTCTTGGTGCCCCACATTATCATTAACACTCAGCACAGCAAATTATGAGAATAAAGGGAATTTGCAGTGACTAGCAAGCTAAGCCTGACCTCTGCTCTACAACCTTCAAAGAGGAGAGAGAATGTAAAGCTAAGCCTGACCTCTGTCCTACAAACTTCAAAGAGAATGGAAAATGTATAGAGTCACAGAAATTATGACCTACTGACAGACTATACCTCATTTCTGGGGGAGGATCTGGAGGTAGTAAATACGGAAACAATTTTTCAGGCAAAGAAATATTCTGATGGCAAGAAATATAAACCATAATCAAATGTGAATATCAGTGTGTGATATGCTGCCTGTCTGGATGAAGTTTATTTAGAGAAAAGGCAGCACTTACTATTCAGTTATCCTCTTGTTTTTAAAGACACTTAGGCAGCTTTTGAAAATACTACTCCCCTACCAGGACACTGTTTCTCCCTCAGTAAAAAGAAAGGAAATAAATTATATTGTGTTTCTGGTTGAAAAAAAAAAAAAAAAAAGAATAAAGCTTGAGCCTCCTTTCAGGTCAAATTCGTGCTTCAGAATTAAGTTAAGATGTAGAGGATGATAGGCACAAGCCAGCGTGTGTCCTCCCAACTCACAGCAAGATGCTCATAAAGATGGTCTTTTTCATACCCTGGTGAATCCAAATAGATGGACAAATGGAAAGAGAGAGAGAGAGAAACAGACAGATAAATCAATAGATAGATATGGACAGGAGACATTTTAAATGTTCTTCCCCTTAGATTTATTTTCGTATTTTAGGTCTGAAATTGATCCCTTCAAATTGTCACTGCTTACTGGTTAAGCAGGCAAGATTCAGGTCTGATCTCAAACCTCAAGAAGCTAATGTTCTCAAGTATATTAAAAATCTCTAAAATATATTACATACATATTTTTTATATTATAATTTTTTAATATTATAAAATATAATTACATGTATTTTATATATGTAAATATATATGTAATATATTTAAATAGATTACATGTGTGATTATATGTAAATATATGTAATATATGATATATAAAATGTAATACATATTATATATTACATATATACAATGTATGGTACATATGTGTGTATTACATGACATGTATCTATGCATATATACATATATATCTATGTACACATACATACATATATATAATATTACATATTGCATAATATTTAACTGTTGTTAATAATTTGTTTTAGGCCAACCATGGTAGCTAACGCCTGTAATCCCAGCATTTTGGGAGGTCAAGGCAGGCAGGTCATCTGAGGTCAGGAGTTTGAGAACAGCCTGGCCAACATGGTGAAACCCCATGTCCACTAAAAATACAAAAAATTAGCCGGGCGTGATGGCAGGTGCCTGTAATCATAGCTACTCAGGAGGCTGAGGCAGGAGAATCACTTGGATTGGAGTGGAGGTTGCAGTGAGCCAAGATCACGCCATTACACTCCAGCCTGGGCAATAAGAGCAAAACTCTGTTTCAAAAAATAAAATAAAATAAAATAAATAAAATAAAATAACTTGTTTCACCCAAACATTAAAAAATGAATTACTCTTAGGGAAAAATAGGGAAATAATAGCAGTATCCACCTCAATAAAAACATTTGTCAACAAACTTAAAATATTTACATTCACCTTTTTAAAGTATTCCTGAAAAACTTTTTCATTATTAAAAAAAAAAGTAAACATTAGGCAGAGTTTTCATTATCTGATGGCAAGTGCCTGTAGCCAAAGGATGCACACATAGTCATGGAGATGACTCACTCTGACCCTAATAGCTGCTGGCTGAAAACAATGTTTATTCTATGAATGGCCTGTGTGCTCACAGAGAAAGATGGCTGAGTAACGGGTGTCCTTTTCCACTGGATTGATTACAATGAGACAATATTTTTTCTGCCAAAGATTATCTCAGTGTTCTATATACAATGTTCTACATACAGCTAATTCCCAAGGGAATTAGGTCTAAATTTAATTTTAACCACTGCATTTCATATTTTTCAGGAGTTATATTTGTCATTTGGTTCATAATATCTACTATGTGATCTAAACTATTCACTTCCGCCTTTTATTTTTGTGCTCATCTGTAAGTTAAATCAACAAAACAGCCTGGTATAGTAAATCATATGTTCTCACCATAAAGTTTTATCATATTTTTAAAGTAAAAAAAATCACTCAAAATATTCTATAATCAACAGTAAAAAAGAAAAAGTAAAATTTTCCCTGAAAAGAAGAGAAAGATTGTTAAGCATTCTAAGAGATGTGTGGAGAATGTCGAAGACCAAAGTTCAAATACATTTTCATAACTACATTAAGTAACCAATGGAGCTGCACAGAATTATTCAGCTAAAATTCAAGCTGAGTTGAACACCAGGGTACAGCCACTCACCTTACATGAGTGCTTTACCTTATAAGTGAACTTACGTTCCACCTGAAGTGTTCCCCGGCTCTCTGCCATTTTGATTTTAGCCATCATTACATTTTAACCAGAAAACCTTTGCTTTGAATCATCTTCAGGTAATACTGATGGGCAGAAAGCCAGTAATGCAAGGGCTGTAGCAAATCTAGATGTGAACAAAAGCAGATAAATCACAATTATTTAACTAGTGATCAAGGCTCTCTATTAATTAATGGAATTATTTTGAAACAAACTTTCCATTCAATGTAGGACCTGCAACAGCATAAAACAGAAGATAGAAAATATGTGTTTTCCAATAAACTGTTGTAAAAAGGAAGTAAATTTTTTGCTGAAAAGACCGCTGAATATATTTGGAATCCTATTTTCAAAAGATATAGAAATATGACATATTCACATGCACAAAGATTCACAAATAAAGCTAACCGAACATGTGCCTCATTAGCATAATTAATGAAACCACTCCCCAGGTCCAGGAGTTACAGGGTAAGGAAGGTTTTCATGAAAAGTTTCTCAAGTTATGTGTGGAGTTTAAAATAACAATGAACAAGAAGTTTACTTAGTATATTTCCCTTCATGTTTTAAGGGAAACAATAATGGTGGGATATTAAATCAGTGTCTTTTCATTTCATCTTTAAATCTGCTTTAATCAACCATATCCAAAGCTGAGGCTTCTCACCCAGGAAGTTACCACACAGAACAAAGCATCTTAGCTTTGACCTCCAAATGACTTTCTTGAATCTGCAGCAAAATAGTGTTAGAGAGTATTATAAGGATGTTTGGAGTAGATCAGTGAAGTGATTGCCAGGATCTTCTTCTCTATACCCTCAAGGACCTACCCAACCCTTGAGAAAAGGAGGTGATTCTGTAGGACTATCCAAAGGAAAATGAGGAACTAGAAAGTAATGGGCATATTCGTGGCAGAACCTCTAGGTGTTCAAGAGGACTCTAACTTTGAACTCAGCATTGGCTCCAACATGGTGCATGTGTGATGGCACAGAAGTAATGGTGGGAAGTAGCTGAAGAGTGATCAAGTAGCAGTCCTGGTTCCTCATAACCTGTGTGTGACACATGCAATACAGATGTCCCCATGCTCTTCAGTAAGGCCCGCAATATTCATCCTGTTACTATAAACATTCTAGAATGATGCTTACCTACATATGGAGTACTGAGCTTTGTGGTGCATTTCACATTGTACATGAAGGCTGTACCAATTATACTCCTGCCAGCCATGCCCACTTACCCACCACCACTAGATATTTTCAATCGTTTATAAAATTGACAAATTATTAGGTGAAAATGGTATTTTATCATTAGTTTAAAAAATTTCTATTCAGTACCTATGTCATAAACTTCTATGGGACCCAAGTTAAATAAATACAAAGTTCTTAAGATAATTAACATTTAATCATCATAACCACTCTATAAGAAAAATATTACTATCGTCTCCTTTTTATAGAAGAGGAAACTGAGCACACAGATATTAAATAACTTGTCCAAGGTCACCCAGCTAACTAGAATTCAAACCCAAGCAACCAGACCCCAGAATCTGCACTCTATGTTATGATGGAAGCAATTTTAGAAAAGTATGTGACATGAGGAAAGTGGAGTGGGAGTCCTTAAAGATGGCGGATGCGGAGACAAAGGAAAATGTTAATTGACGAGAGGCAAGTCAGCTGAGACCAGCCTAAAAGTACATGGTCTACTCCTGATATTTGAATCAGGAAGAGTATCTTAAGTGTCCAGAAAACAAAAAGATGTAGAAAATTACAAAGTCCTGGAAGAAAAAGCAAAAAGCCACTACATTGAACTCAGGTCATATAAAGACTGTGGTTTCCACTCAGTCACAAGAAGTGAATCTGGAGAGGTAAAGAGGGAAATGTGTGCACAAAATGGACAAAGAGCTTATATCCCAGGGCACTGCCTGGGATATTCATGAAAGGTCTGTTGTTCGCAGTCTTCTGAACACTGCAGAGAAACATGCACTTCCTATTTGTATGAGCATTTAATAGAAATTGTCCTGACTCTACCATGAAAAGTAACCCCAAAGTCAAATGCTTTTGGAATAGAGCAGTGCATGCTTGTTCCCCATTTTCCAGTCACTAGCTAAATGTTTCCCTAAAGTGGTTTACAAAATAGTTAAGTTCTGTTACTAACAGAGAAGTAAGGCATTGCATACACGTTTATGTAAAGATTGTAAAGATTCAGAAGAAACTTTAATAATCATGGAATTAATTATTATTTTCTGATCCTGACCTGTACTCCAAATTAATTCTACAAATGACCCCAAGTTCAGTCCATCAGTAACCAAAAATATGACCCTCTGCCTTATAATTCTTACTTTTTTAAGTATAAAGAAATTGCTCTCATTCATCATTAATATGATATCTTGTATGTTAGTGAACTTTCTAAAGGATAGAGATTTTTCTAACAGCTTTTTAACCTTTTCTCACGTACACTGGTACTTTAGAAACTAAAAGAGAACTATGAAGAGGAGAGTAGGTGAGTCTCAAATGCATGAAAAGCAAAGGCAGGTAACACATGAAGACAGTGAAAAGAATCTAAAATGCTTTCAACATTTTAAAAAATGATTATATTTACTTTGGATTCCAGCTGAGATACAGACCCATATTTGTTTTCTTTCTGCCTCAGATATCAACTTACAGCTAGATCTATTAAGATTTCCAATTAACATGTGGACAGCACAAATTTCAAAATAAGGAAAATGAGAGCGGCAAAGAGAGTTTTATTCCTATTCAGTATTTTCTCTCACAGTTTCTCCAATTTCCATCCCACATAGGGAAATTGGTATGTACTGAAGATTGTTATTGCCTTCTGAACATGTAAGAGCTTTGACACAAAAGGAACTTTGGAGCTTTATGATTTATTGCTTTATCATTTTTAGTGCCATCTCTGTTCATCCTCAAATCCAGGGCAGGCTACGGGACATATTAAAAGGGCAATATTTTCCGGATTCCCTTTTAAAAGGGCAAAGCACTTACCATTTTCTACATAGAAAGCACTTATCTTTTGGCTCAGTGTTTTCAATGAGCAACATTGAAGACTGCATTTTAGACCTCTTTAATACCAGAAAATTTATTTTTCCCATATCCAACCAACTTGTAAATTTTTATGTACCATGATTCTTATTTTTCTGAAAACTGCAACTATTTTAGTCTACTTTAGTTCTACTTTTAAGAGAATTGTTTTTTTCATACACACTATACACACCACACACACACACATACACACACACACGTGCAGATCTATGATGGAATTGATTCCAAACTGTGGGGGTCCATGTGATCCTTTCTGTCAGAATCAGCAGAGTCTATCACCCCACTATCTAAAGAGGCAAAGCCCCACTACCACCTCCACCTCAAGGGGACAGAAATCTTAAAGGTACAGGTCATCTAAAATTACAAACACACTACCTATGCTTAGTAAATGACCATGGTTAAACTTAAAATGTAACCAGATACCTTCTCTTGAGTCTATTCTAACTTTTAAAATTGTCTTTTCCATGAACGAAAATCTGATTGCAGATTTTGAAATGATACCTCTATTTAAACACAGGTTGCATTTGCTTCCCCCTTATACTAGTGCCCTTAATTATTATTCTTCATGGGCAATTGTAAAACTCAGCTCCAGTTTTTTAGGAGCTCGAGGATAAGGAGCTGACAAACACTTCTTCTAAAGTGCCAGATAATGAATATTGTAGCCTTCACAGGCCATACAATCTATGCTGAACTACTCGACTTTGTCACTGCAGCTCTAGAACAGCCATAGACAATGTGTAAATGAATGGATGTGGCTGTGTTCCAACAAAATTTTAAGTGTGCTGTATTTGACTCTTTGTCCTTAGTCTTTGAATCTTGGGTCTAGGCTATAAACTAATACTTTTTATCTTAGTTGTGCACCACATTAAAATTTCCAAAACCAATTTAAAATGTCAGAAAATAAAATCTAATTAACATTTGAAAATCAATAGGTATATGTTCCAAATAATACAAAATTTAAAATTCTACCTAAATGTTTACATAGAACAATTTTTAAAAGCTCATTACCTTTCACAAGATTGACTATTTTCAGAAGCAATGAGATATCATATACACATAATTAAATGGAAGTGCATTCCAACTACAATTCCAAATTACACTTAAGTAATTTTTGTCCTACTATCACCACCACCCCAGAGCATTACAAGTAACTCTGAGGCATCTTCCGTATATCACCACATTACCACAAGCACAAAAGACAGAAACAAAGGTTAGTGCCAAAATGTTGCTGAATTTAAACATAGTAGGTTCAAACTCCCAATTTACGCAGTATGGAAATGCAGAGATAAGAATTATTTAAAAAAGATACCTCTACCAAAGAACTGAAAACATTTTTTCAGTTCTAACTTGGAACCGATTAAGTTACTGCTAATTAAGAAAACTTAACTTTGCAAGTTCTGTCTTGCCATATGGACACATTGCCATTCAAGAATTTCTTATTTCCATCTATTTTAGTCCCAGTGCTATGAGGTTATCTTTCTAAGAACAAATTTAAGTATGCAATGTGGAAATCAAAGATTTAGAAATAATCCCTATATCATTAACATTAAGTTTAATTCTGCACATCAAAATTCTTAAAATTGTTGATAATAGCAAAATAATAAAATATGTACATAAAAGAAAAAGGAAAGTATTAGAATTTTCTAAAAGTTGTAGATAATCCAAAAATAATAAAATGTGTAGCTTTCTAACTTTCTACTTCATCACCTAAATTCCTGCCTCTCAAGCTACAACCACACATTCATGTCATAAATAAATTTCATGGAAACACTTTTTTTTTTTTTGGCCATTAAAACAATGTCAACCTTATATTCCCATTTAAATAAATTTTAAGACTGCAAAACATATTTTATTCCAGTTAGTAACCAGTATATTTGTAAAATTTTAGACTTTCAAACCCAGAATATCTTGCCAGGGATCTATTTAAAAGTAGAATTACTCATAGATAAAAACTTTAATTTGGAAAGAGCTTCCACTTTTATTTATCCCTCTAAGATGCTTATTGAAGTCAAATTTCCCAAGTTTACTCTTACTGTATTATTTCTAATATTTTTAATATGTATTTCCGTGCTTTGCAATACTTTGTCTCAGAAATTTTACTCTCCTTTAAGCAGCTGACTTGAATTAGATTCTTGTCCAAGAGTTCAGTATTCTTCTTTAGTAACTATCACAATAATACTTACCTAAATAATTCTTATCTGAAGTAAAAATTCAATGTCTGAATGAATGATCTATTAAGAAATATTAATGATTATATTATTACTTAATAATATAGAAATTAATTAATTTCTATATTTTGTTATAGAAACAAAATCTATTATTTTGTGTAGACCAAAGTATCTGATACATTGATTTCTACATTTGTCAGTCAGGTATTTTAAAATTGGGTAGAATAGGCCAGGCATGGTGACTCACACCTGTAATCCCAGCCCTTTGAGAGGCCGAGGCGGGCAGATCATCTGAGGTCAGGAGTTCAAGACCAGCCTGGCCAATATGGTGAAACCCTATCTCCACTAAAAATACAAAAATTAGCCATACACGGTGGTAGGCGCCTGTGGTTCCAGCTACTTAGGAGAGTGAGGCTGGAGAATTGCTTGAACCTAGGAGGCAGAGGTTGTAGTGAGCCAAGATCGTGCCACTGCACTCCAGCCTGGGCTACAGAGCGAGACTCCATCTCAAGAAAAAAAGGAAGGAAGGAAGGAAGGAAGGAAGGAAGGAAGGAAGGAAGGAAGGAAGGAAGGAGGGAGGGAGGGGGAGGGAGGGAGGGAGGGAGGGAGGGAGGAAGGAAGGAAAAGAAAAAGAAAATTAGATAGAATAAAGTAAATAAACCACTAAAAAATGTTCTATTTTGTGAAGACATCTTCATGAATAAGAATTAGTCTCATATCACTAAATAAAAATGGGGGAAAAAAGAAACTGCCCATAATATTTTTACACACATAACATTTTTGAGTTAATTTTATAAAACATGTCTGTATATCCTAATATTGCACAATGAAGTACTGGATTTTGATAGTCAATTAGGAATGTGAATATTAAAAGTGATGAAACCTCAATTCTAAAAGATAAGACTTTTATTTTAATGTATTGTTTATTTTAAGACAAGTCAAATTATATATATTTATCATGTACAACATGATGTCTTGAAGTATACATACATTGTAGAATGGTTAAAATACAGCTAATTAACATATATATTACCTCACACAGTTATCATTTTCATGGTAAGAATATTTAGTAGGCATTCTCTTAGCATTTTTCAAGAATATGATATATCATCACTAACTGTAGTCACTATGCTGTGAAGTAGACCTCCTGAACAGATTCATCCTATCTAAGTGTAAGTTTGTATCTTTTAACCAACATCTCCCCAATCCACATCCCCCAATCCACATCCCCACTTAAACCCTAGCCTCAACCACCCCAGTCTCTGGTAACCACCATTCTACTCTTTATTTTTATAAGAGAAATTGCACCTGATTAATTTTGCATAGGGAGATTTTAAACTACCACTAATCAGAAAAAGTCAATTTGATCTAAAATATGTTTCAGTTCATTTTGGATGTTTATTCAATTGTATTCAGATAAATTGAAACTTTATCCGGTGTCTAAATTATAATTTAAGTATCTATATGATTGATGTTTCCACAGTTCTAGAAAATGAAATGCCACATTGCAACTCATCTAAACTAATGAAATATCATTCAATAAATTAAACCCTTATGTGTTTTGAGGCAGGCATAAAATTCACAGTGACTCTTTGTACCCTATTAATGATTTTAGGAGGAGGTGAAAAATCACAAATAATGACAGATGGGAATTTCTAGTAAATCCATAGCAACCTAGCATCTCATCTGCATGTGTGTGTTTATTCACTGTTTCATAGTTTACTAATGATTCATATACATTGAATATGATCTTGTTAAGATGCTGCCAAGGGGAGTACTTTATTCAAAACCTCATTCCCTCATTGGGAAATCTATCATAATTCTCATAATCTTTGCCTATCTTTTTTCCATGAATGTTTCACATTTTACATTTTTAAGTGACTATAGCAATCTATCTTGTTTGAAAACAGCAATTCCATAAAAGAATGAATTGCACATTTTGTGATACAACCTCAAATACATTTGTCTGGTTTTCTATTAATATTCATGAAATTTTTTGCACTATTTGTTTTCTAGATTGTATTTAATTCCGTTTCCACTTTTGTACTAAATGTGGTTGAATACAAAGCCCAGATTGCTATTTTGTGAAGTGTACTGAAGTGTTAATGTAAAATGTGGTTAAAAATGACTAACGAAAAATTTAATAGAACCTTCTTCCACAGTCTACTTCCCAATACGTTCTGGAACAATCTTCCATTATCACTGGTCTTTTTAGATTTGGGAAAAATATAAAAATATTTGCCACTGTAATCATTATAAAATCCAATAAGCTGGAATGTAAAGTGGCAGGGTAGTATATAACCAAATTTTAAAATTCCACTTAGTTGTCTATTATATGATCTAGCTTTCTGTTCCATAGCCATCTGAGGCTCAACATTTCCAAAACATAATGTAGTATTTTATCTCACACCCTAGATATTCTCTTCTTCCTGTAATACTCATTCTAGTTACTAAGAATAGTTGAAATCATGTGCTTTGGAGTTAGATGGTCCTGAGTTCAAATCCTAGCATTGCCACTATCCTCTAGATAGTGTAGTCTAGAGCAAGTTACTTAAGCCAAGTGTTCTCATCTGTAGAAGGTAGATAACATTTATTACATCATAGATTAAAAGAGAAGATACAGGTAAAGTATTTAGCCACATCCTAAATCAGTAATGTATGAGTCTTACTTAGTCTCCTTTTTATCACACACTTTACAGCCAATCCAGGCTCAAGTTTTTGTTACTCCTTAAATGTCTCAGTAGCTCAAACTACCCTTTTCTCTTTATCCCCACTGTGACAGCCTCAGTGTAGGCCCTCATTGTTCACCTGCATGATGTCTGTAGCTACTCAGTGGTCTCCTTACTCAAACACTCTAATCCATCTTCCACAAGATTAAGATTAGAATCGTTCCACATTATTCCAGAATAATAACTCTTCCATAGTATTCCAGACTAATGTCACTGATGTCTGGAACAATGTCATTACATTACATATCTCATTATTTTACCTTTCCAAGTTAACTTTTCAATATTCCATACCCAGAATTATTTGTATGATTATTAAGGCCATCCATGATCTGAGACATAGCTTCTGCATTAGCTCTCACTACTTACTCCCCATTCTGCACCCAAACTCCATCACCCTTAGCAGTCCCATCATCTTTTTTTTTCTATTATACTTTAAGTTCTATCATCTTTACATGCTTTCTATCATCTTTACATGCTATTTCCTAGTCTGGAATGGCAGACAAGCAACAAATACTTCTCCAGCTAGATCTAAGTTGTCACTGTACATTACTGTATTATACAACAAAATTTGCTGTATAAGATCTCTTAGAAGATTACTTCTTTGGTTATTACAGAAAGAACAAGGGTAAATCAGAATTCTAGTTCAAAATCTTTTCAGTCGTACAGCACGACTTTTTAGTGCTAACATAAATTAATGCCTTCAACAAGATCAGAATTATAGCTTTCCAAACCAAAACTTCAGAGCTAAGCTCAGAATCCAATTTTAATAGGATATGCTAGAGTGAATCTCTGAGAACTTATAATCAGATTTTCTAATAATCACTTTCTTATATAAGGTTAAATGTAATAGAATTTAAAAAGATAAAAATTAAAAATTTGTAAAGCGCTGCAGTGAAAAATGTTTTAAAAGAAAAAAAGCATTTAGGATGTCATGAAAATACAATTAGTATGCAATAAGAAAAGATAAGATGCATCACTTTGAAGGTTATCCTCTTACTGTTATTACTTTCAGTAATGTGTCAAATTTCCCCTGCACATTTTCAGGGATGTAGTTGCATCTTACATGATTCTTTACTCTGGTTTCATAGAAGGTGTATTACTTCTTCATAGGCAGGTGAAACTAAACATAATCTAGGCTTCAAAGAACCAACATCAGCATATTTGCATGACCTGGTTCTGGTCTTCTCATTCAGTGGTCTGGACATGTTTGACATGTCCATTCCATATCTAGCCCTGCCCTACCTAGTTTCCTTCTCCTCCCTATGAGTCATAGATTTTGAAGGCTGTAACTGCATTTACCCTCACGTCTAAAGAATTTTCTAGCCATGAACGTACAGTTTCTAGGAATTCAATGGTTGTTGTAATTATTCTAATACAGTCACATAAATCTATCACGCTTTTTGAGTAAACACAAATTAACCATAATCCTAGATGAAGAAAAATTGAATACACTTAATCTCTTTACTGTCTGTGTAATTAAAATGAAATAGCCATTAGTAAAGAGTTTCTCACACTGGACACTATTGACACTGAGGACCAGATAAGTCTTTGCTGTGGGGCCTGTCATGTACACTGCCATGTGTTCAGCAGTATCCCTGGCCTCTCTATGCTACATGTCAGTAGCCTCCACCCCACCCCTCAGTTGTGACAATCTCCAGACGTTGACATCTAGTTATTCTCTGTTTATGAACATAATACCACTTTCAATTCCAAATAGAAATCAGATGCTTTATTCCTTAAAATGCTCATCACCACATGTTGCTTTAGTAAGATACTAAAAATAGAAATATATAATTTGATCTTGTTGCAGCTTAGACTCTTTTATTTTTTCCTTTAGTTGTAAGAGAATGCCTCATGTTGCTTGTCACTATTCACTGTATGCTTAAGATTGTCCATTATTCCTCTTAATGCCATAGATGGATTATTTCCTGGGCTTACTAACTCTAGTTCCTTCGAACTCTACAACTTTAAGACAGCATGGCATAGTACAGAGATTCCCAAACTTGGCCACACATTGGAATCACCTAGGAAGCTTAAAGAACCCTTGGCATCTATGTCCTACTCCCACAGTAGGGAGTTAATTGGTCTGGGACATGGCCTGGGAACTGTTATTTTTTAAGTCCCTCCAGGATATTCCAATGTGGAGATGGTGTTGGGGACTACTGGGATAAGTGTGAAGTGTGCAGACTCAGGGCCAGGCTGCTTGGGGCCCCATCTGGCTCTGCTCCTTGACAGTGTGTGCAAGTCACTAGGATTCCTGTGTTTTGATTACCTTATCTGTAAAACAAATACTGTAAGATAACATTGCCTACATCTGGAGGTTATGAGCTAATATATGTAGTACGTATATAAAAGGACTTGGTCTCTGGCATTTGGCAAGTATTATTCAATTGTAAGCTAGTCGTGGTGGTAGTAGTAGTGGTGGTAGTGTTGACAAGTATCATGTATTATCACTTTTTATTGACCCCCTCAGTCATTCTGTCTTCAACTTTATTTTTGGTTGTTTGTTTTAATTTTAACTTAACACTTACTGGACCCTAGATTTGGTCTACCATTTAATTTGACTGCCTTGCTAATGCAGACCATTACCCAATACAGGCATGACCAATAACAATCTATTAGGAATCTAGATCCATTTTTACTTCCTTTTGTTTTGTTGAATTTATGTTGATTAAATCAGTGTTCCTGACAAATTAGACTATACTGTAAAAATGTTCAAGATACTACTGCTTTCTGATTTTTTTCTCAGCTACTCCACACCTGAATATTTGTTAAGGCCAAATTGTTTAGATTATACGTATGTTTTAACAATGTAAGTCCACTCACAATTTAATATATATATATATATATTCTAGTTACATTGTAATGATTGAATTTATGTATATACAACATTATCAACATAACTATTTTGAATAGGGAAATTCTAGAAAACAAGAATTCTAATTTTTCTAATAATTTTAAATTTGTTTTTGTTTCAACCATATCTGATCTGAATATAATTAACCTGTTAAATATTTTAAATGTAAATTTAAATAGATAAAAAATTTTGACAATAAAGGTGTTATGTCCAAGTTTACATAATTTATTTAAAAATATTTGTAGCAGGACTTCCGACCTATTTTATACAGTAATTAACCTTATTATTATAGTTATCATTGCTTGCTTAGAAATTTATTCATTAGTACTCTTTTTCAGGTTCAGAGATGAAAATTATTTATTGAATTTACCTAAAACATTTTAGGGAATAAAACTTTGATATGTTTCCCTTTCATCTTTATCCTCTTGAAAAAGCCTTTTCAGAATTTACCAGAAAACCACATTTAATAGCTACGTGCCTATTAGAGTAAAAGGAGCCTGTCTTCTCTAAAGAAAGTAGACTTGTGATGAGTAGGTGAAAAATTATATGAGAAGTGTTTTGACTCACTGTATGAGAAGTAGAAACAATAATAAGACAAATAATCTAATTAAAAATGAGCAAACACTTGACTAGACATTTTTTCAGAATAGACATATAGACAGCTGTTACATAATTAGAAATTTAAATTTGGCTTCTGTCTCCAGCTCCTGGCAGAGCTTCTAAATTCCTTGTAACCTCCTGAGTGATAGGAGCATCTTCTGTTACAATATTTGGTCTTGGCCCCTGCTTCCTGAAAATAAGCTTCTAAGACTCTTGGAAGCTGCTCCAGAGAGGAGAGAGTGGCTGGGGAGTGAGTTAATCTCCATTGGCCAATGATTTACTCAATCATGCATTTGCAGTGGAACCTCCATAAAAACATTAAAATAATGTAGTTCAGAGAACGTCTGGATTGGCGAACAAATTGAGATGCTAGAAGAGTGGCATGGCTGGAGAGGACATGAAAGCTCTGTACTCCTCCCTCATAAACAGCCTCATGCATCTCTTCCATTTGGCTATGCTTGAGTTGTAGCTTTTATAATAAACCAGTATTAGTAAGAAAAGTGTTTTCCTGAGTTCAGTGAGCCAAATTAGCAAATTATTAACATCAAGGGTGGGCTGTGTGTATCCCCAATTTATAGCCAAGTCAGACAAATGTGTAGGTAACCTAGAGACCCACTACTTACTTCAGATTGACATCTGAAGTAAGGATTAGTCTTGTGGGACTGAGCCCTTAATCTGTAGGGTCTGTGCTAACTCCAGATAGTGTCAGAATTAACTGAGTTAAATTGTAGGATGATCAGTTTGTGTCCACAGACACATGATGTAGAAAACCCACACATTTAGTGTCAGAAATGTTGTAAGTATAGAAACAGTTTTTTCCCTTTAATGACCAAAAAGCACACAAAGAAGTGCTCAAAATCATTTGTCATGAGGGAACTGCAAATCAAAACCACATAAGATACCACTTCACGTCTACTACAATGGCCATAACTTTTTATTTAAAAAATGAAAAATAACAACTGTTGGTGAAGCTGTGGAGAAATCGAGACCATACCATTTTACTCGGTACCATGTAAAGTGTAAAATGTAAGTGTACATTTTATCATGTACAGTGTAAAATGGTACACTACAAATGGTAGAAACAGTTTAATGGTTGCTCTAAAAGTTAAACACAGATTTACTATATGACCCTACAATTCCACCCCTAGACGCATATACAAAAGAATTGAAAACAGGGATTCAAACAGATACTTATATGTCAATGTTCATAGCAGAATTGTTCCCAACCCAAATGGACAAGTATAGATTAACAGAGAAATAGATTTTAAAATAAGCTATATGCATACAATGAAATGCTATTCAGACCTAAGAAGAAATGAAGTTCTGATACTTGCTACAGCATGAATTAATCTTGAAAACTTTATGCTAAGTGCAATAATCCAGACACAAAAAGACAAGTATTACATGATGCCACTTATGTGAAATATACTATATAGAATGGGCAAATTCATAGAGACAAAAATTAATCAAAGATTACCAGTGGCTATAGAAGGGCAGAATGGGGAATTATTGCTTAATGGTTTGTTGAAGTCAAGTAAAAAAAAAAAGACAAATCTCTAAATATAAAACGTTTGATTTGGGAAGCAAGAATTTTATTTCAGGGCATACACACAGATGGGGTGGTCTTCGCCATGTCCAAAGAACAAAGAGAAGGTTGGAGGTTTTATAAAAAGGAGAACTATTATGTATTGTTCTTCAGGAAAATTCATTGGCACTAGTTTTGGGGAGCTGGTAAGCTCTGAATGATAAGTGATGGACATGGGTAAAACTATTCTTAGAGTCACAGCAGCCTGTTTCAGTAGATATTGAATGAAACTGGTTTCAGCTTGGAGCAGGCAGTTGAGCAGCCATACTTGCTGAGAATTACATTATTGAAGAAATGTTGTGTGCCCTGGATGCTTTTTCCTTTCTGACTTCTGAACTCTGTTTTAGTTGGGTATGACAAGAATGACCAAATTCTTTCAGCTTTCACAGATTACAGTTTATTTTCATTGTGATGAAATAATTTAGAAATAGCCAATAATGATATTTGCATAACATTATAAAAGTACTTAATGCCAACGAATTGTACACTTAATAATTGTGAAAATGGTAAATTTTATGTTGTATATTTTAGCACACTAAAAACAGATTAGAAAAAAAATATCTCCCACAAATAGATTCTGGATACCTGAGCACTGAGAACATTTTAGACACAAAATATTATATTGTGTGTCTGCCTCTTCTTTATTCTCATGTTTTGATTAAAAGAATGAGAAAAACTTTTTAAATTATAAAGTTATCCGAACTCCTTTATATATATATATATTGCCAGTGTGAATGGAAACGGATTCAACTTCAATGGAGAGTGATTTGGACAACATCTGATAAAAATTACAAGCACAGATTTGCTTATTTGGCAATTCTGTTTGTAGGACTTCAACTCACAGATAAAGATATTCATTGATCAGTGTCTGTAACAGAAGAAAAAGTGAAAATAATCTAAATATCCATAGAGAGGGGAATGGTTACATAAAATAGAAAACATGCATACAATGTACAATGCAATACTCTGCCATCTTAAAAAGAAATATGAGGAAACACTTTGTATCATGATAGGAAACAATCTTCAAAATGAATTAAGTAACAAAAGCACAATGCAAAGAATATGCATAGTATGTTTCTGTGCATGCATATAATTTCTTACAGAGGCCTAGAGAACTTTTAGGTAACTAAATAAGAGATTACTAACACTGTTTCCTCCAGAGAGGGAACTTGGGTGAACCAGGGATGGGGTGAGGGGGAGACGTGGACTATAACTGCTTGAGTATCTTTTGAATCTTGGACCATGTGAATGTAGTGAATGTATTCCCTATAAATAGAAAAATGTTATAACATATAATAATCTTTTCAATTCATCCATTGTAGAAAAACCATGTCCCACTTTTTCCTCCTACTTATAACAAGACCTACCATTTATTTAGCTGATGAACGATCACTCAGCTTTTACTTTGAAACATTTTTCTCAAGATGTACATTGTTGACAATTTAGGGCTGTATCTTTCTTTATTATTCCAGGCAGTCCTGTGCATTGTAGGATGTTTGCCAGCATTCCTGACCTCTGCCTACCAGATGTCAGTAGCATCCTCATTCCCTGTTGTGATAAAGAAACATGTCTCTAGGCATTGTCAGATGTGCCCCAGGAAGCAAATTCCCCCTAGTCTAGCACTGCTGCCTTGACACAGATCATGTGTGATGTTGAATCCAGTACCTGGCTTAAGAAAATGTTCAATAAAGGGTAATTGTGATAGAAAGAAAAAGAATGGCTTTTGCAAAAAAACAGCAGCAGAGCTATTAAGCAATAAAGAAAACGCTTCTTTTTTTTCCTTTGAAAACTATCACTTCAAGGAATTTTAGTCTCTGGATAAGATATAGACAAAATGAGAACCATTTCTCAATTCAGAAAATGCTTTTGGGCAGAAAAGATTATTAGGAAGTCTATGGTAACAATGATAAGGTTTCCTCATTTGTGGACACTTCTTGGTTCTTCCCCTAACATTTTCACAATATAATGTAGAGAACCTTCTGCAGTCATCATAATTCTTGGATTCCCAGGAAATCTTTTAATACAAAAACAGGGTTTCTCCATCTGTCTATAGCACCACCATTGAGATCTTTCTTTGGTATTAATAATATATTATTTTAATATTTATAATATTCTCCACAAGATTAGGGCATTATCTAGCATATCAGATGATTCAAAGTTAATGTAACCCACCATAGAAAAGTTTGCTACATTGACTATCAATAAAATATAGTTGGTAAAACTCTGGAATATCAATATTTCTTTTAATCATAAGTAGTAAAAATAATCCCTCTCCAAAAATCACCCAAAATAATCAAGTGGGGATGCTTTAGATTCTAAAATATCACATGTGAAAGGAATGGAAATTGTTGGATATTTTTTACCATTTCTTTTCCAGTTACTACCACATCTATATTCACGCCATGAAGCCCTTGGTATCAGGAATAATAGTGAACATAATCTGCCTTATACTTTACAGAGGTCTGTTAGAATATTTTCGTGACTTGGTATGGTGTTTTATTAGTTAAATAAACAAATGTGTATGTTATGTAATTTGGATGAAAACATTTCATCAACATTTTTAAACAAAAGGTTTTTTGATATATGTATACATACTTATGTGTACATGTAAAATTTTGTACATGAATTGGATGTGTAATAATCAAGTCAGTATAGAGTATTCACCACCATAGTATTTGTCATTTCTATGTGTTTGCTGCATTTCAGGTCCACTAGTCTAGCTATTTTGAAAAATGCAATACATTGTTGTTAACTATAGTCACCCTACTCTGCTATCAAACAAGAATTCATTCCTTCTACCTAACTGTTATTACTCTATTTGAATTGCAAAAAAATGTAGATACTAGATTTTAGATGTTTGTAATAGAGTTATGTTGATTATATCAGTGTTTCTTGTCACTGATTACTCTGCGAAAATGTTAAGAGGAGATACACTATTGCTTTCTGATCTATTTCATAGCCTCTACACAGCTGAGATATTTGTTAAGCCCAAAGCATTTAGATTATCTGTATATCTTAATACAGTGTCCACTTACAATTCAATATATATACATTCTAATCTCATTCATCTCCAAATTCGATTTTAACTATTGAACACTCTTAGTAATCAAACCTTTGCTTCTTATTTTTAACACTGCTTCATTTAAAAAAAAAAGAAAGAGGCTGAGCATGGTGGCTCATGCCTGTAATCCAAGCACTTTGAGAGGCCAAGGCAGGCAGATCACAAGGTCAGGAGTTCAAGACCAGCCTGGACAATATGGTGAAACCCCGTCTCTACTAAAATTGCAAAAATTAGCCACTAAGGCAGGAGAATCGCTTGAACCCAAGAGGCAGAGGATGTAGTGAGCCAATATCACACCACTCAACTCTAGCCTGGGAGACAGAGCGAGACTCCATCTTAAAAAAAAAAAAAAAAAAAAGGAAAGAAAGAAAATCTCTTGCCCTGTATTTGTTTCTTGTAGCTACTATAGGAAATTGACACAAACTTGGTGGCCTAAAACAACAGAAACTTATTATCTCACAGTTCTGGAAACCAGAAGTCTGAAATCAAGATGTTATGTAGGCAGGTCGTACTTTCTCCAGAAGTCCTGAGGGAAAATCTATTTCTGCCTCTTCCAGCATCTGCCAACTGAGGGCATTCCTTGGTGTTCCTTGGCTTGTGGTTGCATCAATCCAGGTTTTGTTGCTATCTTCACATTACCATTTCCCCTGAGTCTCCAATCATTCACTTGCTCTGTTTCTCCCTTATAAGAACATTTGTGGACTGGACACGGTGGCTCACACCTGTAATCCCACCACTTTGGGAGGCCAAGGTGGGCAGATCACTTGAGGTCACGAGTTCAAGACCAGTCTGGCCAACATGGCGACACCCCGTCTGTACTAAAAATACAAAAATTAACCAGGCATGGTGGGGTGCACATGTAATACCAGCTACTCAGGAGGCTGGGGCAGGAGAATTGCTTGAACCCAGGAAGCGGAGGTTGCAGTGAGCTGAGACTGTGCCACTGCACTCCAGCCTGGGCAACAGAGCGAGACTCCATCTCGACAAAAAAAAAAAAAAAAAAATTGTGATGACATTCAGGACACTCCCAGATAACTCAGGATGATCTCTTTATCTCAAAAAACTTTAACTTAGTCACATTTGCAAAGATCCTTTTCCAAATAAAGTAACATTTACAGATTCTAAGAATTAGGATATAGAAATACCTTTGAGTGGGCCATTTTTCTACCATATGCTAGACATCAGCATATGAAAACCAAAAATGTTACCAAAATCAAATTTCAATTGAGACACCACAAAAATTTTTTGCTATTCGGCTGTATAATTGCAAAACCTATAAGTATTAGTCTATTCTTACTCAATGTGCAAGTCAAAACATATTCTTAATGCAGATATTTAAAAAGTTTAGATTTGATGAGAAAGCAAGAAGAAACGTCCAAACAACAGCAATAAAAAAAAAACCCTAAATATGGAAAAGAGATCATTTTCCTGAGGTATGCTATGATGAATCCAATCTGAGCTTTATACTATATCTAGGTCACAACTATTTCTTTACTTACTTTCCAAAGGAAACTGTGTTAATTTATGTTTTCAAATGAAATATCCCATCGTAGTATATTTTTCAAATATATCTTGACTTCTGAATTCAGCTTCAATTTCAATTTACATATTTATATATGTACATATGTGTGTGTGTGTGTGTGTGTGTGTGTGTGTGTATTCCATGTCTTTTCTCAGGACTAAGTAGGAACACATTTGGCACCAAGGTTTACACATCAGACACAAATAAAGACATAAGACATAAAGACATAAATAAAATGGGGATAGAAATGCTACTGCATGGATCTCTGATTTCCCAACATATTATTTCTTATACAAAATAATTGAACATTGGACAAGAATATAAGGGTTTAGAAGGGCAATGAAAGTGTATAAGTTCCTTTATGTATCAGGAAACACAAAGAGATTTAAGTAACTTGCAGAGAGTCACATAGACAGATAGTTGGCATGAGAGTTGGGCCTATCATTACAAGCATATTGACTGTTCTCACCACTTCATATTAATGAGCAGATGTGCTAAAGGAGGAACCTTTCACACAGGGAGAGCAGATAGAATTGTCACTGGGCTGTGGGTAGAGCAGACTGCGGGTAAAGAAAAATGGTTTGTCTAAGAAACAGTTCCACTGACCTGTTTGGTCCCACATGACGAAAGTTCACTGGCTTCAGGTCAGCATATGTGCATTGTGTGCATTATGCATCAGGTACTGTACTTACAGCTGAGGCTATCAGAGGAACCTGAGGAACAGAAGGCCAGAGAAAAAAACAGACACAAAACCAACAGCTATGGAATAATACAACATTACCTGCTTTTTACGAGACCTCACCAGACCATGGAAACAAATGAAATCTCATAATGTAGTAATGCAGCTTCTTGAACATCTTCAGTACCCACAAATCCCCCACCCCCCAGAATGCAGAGAGTCCCATAATTGTAGATCACAGATGTTCCCAAATAAATCCACTCCCACAGCCCTGTCAGGCACTGTAGTTCTCTTCCAGGTACCCTGCCAGGAACCTGCCACCAACACGGCACCAACACTACAGAGTGTGGTAGTATGCCTCCCTCTCCTTCCTGTTACTTGCTATTAACAAGGTCCAGAAAGGAGTGTTTGTGGGGTCTCAATAGATTTTGCTTTCAGCTCTCCCTCCCTGCTTTTGCACTCATCTAAGAGTTCAGTCCTAGTGATGGATATGACAGCAGCCTAGGAAGGTTCAGGCAGAGGACAAGAATTAGAGGAAAAAAGACCAAGGACATGCGGAGTGCGACTGATAGAAAGATTATGATTAAAGGAGACAGAAGAAGGGAGTCCTCCATCTTAAGAGAACAGGGTTAGTGGTGGAGACAAGGATACCTTCAGAAGTAAAGGAATTGAAAAGTTTTCCTGTCTCAGTTAAGCTAAATAATTAGTCATTTGCTGCTAATCAGAGATAGATTAGGGAATAAGAGATGAATAAGAAATGTACAATACCTTATTAGAAATCAAAAAGAGGCCAAGCGTGGTGGCTCACACCTGTAATCCCAGCACTGTGGGAGGCCAACATGGGCAGATAACTTGAGCACCTGGGCAACATAGTGAGAACCTGTCTCTACAGAAAATACAAAAATTAGCCGGGCATGGTGATGCACACCTGTAGTCCCAGCTACTTGGGAGTCTGAGGCAGGAGGATTGCCTATGACCAGAAGATCCAGGCTGCAGTGAGCTGCACTCCAGGCTTGGTGATGGAGCAAGACCCTGTCTCAAAAAAAAAAAAAAAAAATCAAAAAGGTATCACACAGCAGCCAATAGCATAGATTCTGGAGCTACAACATACAGGTTTATAACCCAGCGCTGTCATTTATGAACTTTGTGACCTTGAGCAAATTAACCCCTACGTGCCTCAATTTCCTCATCTATAAATGGGAAAAATGTTTCCATGTACCTCAGAGGGTGGCTGCTGTGTAATATTTTAAAGTACTTGAGATAATGCCTGGTCCATAATAAATGCCATAGAAATGTTTACTAAATAAGGTAAATAATTCAATTGTACAGTATTTGATTATAAGAAGTCATTGCTAATAATAAAAACATACCCCTGTGAAGGTCTCTGTTCCTTTGAAACATGTTATTCCAGTCTGTCCTGATTGGTTGCATTGCTTTTAATAGGAGGTAGGACAGAGCAGCCCAAAGGTACCAGGTGGTGAAATGGAAATGGAATTTGTTAAAGAAGAGGAGCATAAAAGCCAAAAATAGGAGAAAACATAGTTCCTTTGTTTGCTTGTTTATTTCCTAGAAGCAACAAAGCTCAGCACTCAGAATTCCTTACTTTCCTTTTTGCCTCGTAAGTCTGGAAATCAAGAAGTCTCAGCTTGTGTTCTATGTGTAAACTCATCCTGGCATTACTTGTTGTCTCTATTTGAACGCAGCCTTGAAGCTGGTGCACAAACCTGTCAGCTCTCATTAACACTAACCTATACTGCTGATGTGGGTGCTCTGGCTATGCTTCCTCTGGTTCCAGTGAAAACTGACCTGTCAAAGAATGACAATGTCTTTCCTCCTTACCCTCTGTGAGGACCTTCAGATTACAATGGTTTTATTCACCTTCACCTCACCATCACCTACCACCTATATTTCTTATATCATAGGCATTTGATCATTTGTCTGTTGAATCAATAGTTCTCTTTTCATTTGTATTTTAAATTATTTCCCTGAAAACTAATTTCTTTTATCCTTTATTGTGTTATCAAATTTTTCTTTTTTTCTTCTATTGTTTACTATTTTACCTATGTTAAAAGTTACCTTAAATCATTATTGGATTGATACTTTATAAATAAAATTAGCAGAGATTATAGATTTTAGAGTTTATTAAATTTGTTTGTGGTCTTGAGCCTATGAGCCTTGCAATATTTAGTTTGCTATTTGTATAAAGCAGTACAAAACATTCAAACCATTGTCTCTAACCATCAGTGATTTTTTCTTCCTATGAGATGATGTGGATTTTGGTTCCACTTGGAGAATTTTATATATCATCTTCTGGAAAAACTCCAAAACATTTAGTGTAATTGTTTTTTATCAGAAACAACTCCAGGAATATGTTGTCTCTATTGTAAGAGTGCAAAACAAAGCAATATTTTTCATCATCATGATTACTTATTCAATTAAATTTTTCTCAATCTTTAAATTGAAAGTGCTCTTGTGGAAGCTATTTATAAGAAATTGACTTAAAGAAGGGCTGGTAACTCTTCTTTCAATCATTAAGCGTAGATTACAGATATTCATCAGTTCTACCTATTTTTATATTGGTTGAATTTCTAAAAGTTTACATGTCTGAGTTATCTCCAAATTGAAAGTTTGCTTGGGGTAAGATTTTAACTGTTCTCCTCTCCCTACAGGAAATTTTAAAGATGAGAGAGTCATGTTTTACAAAGGGTATAGAAAGGATAGTTAGAAGGGGAAGTGGTGTACACAAAACCTCAGAAATCAAAACAAAACAAAACAAAAAGACTAAATAAGCCAAGCCAAAGGATATTTAGACCGTGTGCTAGCTGGTAGAGAAACAAGAAACCAAAGAGTTATTGATTCAAGACTGAATTCAATGGGTCACACTATAGCCTTTTTACACTTAGAGTGGTAAGTTTATTTACAATTTTGGCCCAGGGAGCACTTCGGAAATTTAAATGTTTTACATCTCTATTCATCTACTCTCTCTTCATATTTTTAATAAAAATGTGAAACTAGGATTATTACTGACTTCACTGGATCAAACATAATACAGTATAAATATCTTAACATTAAAATATTTTCTGTTTCTTCATAAATCTCAGTAAAATGCACTGCCAGGAAAATTATGTACTGCAAATAGTACCAACCACTTGGAAACTGTGGTATTTAGAAAACAAAAACTACACACTTAATTTAAGGCAATTTTATAAAAAGAATCCCTCGCTGTATCATATCTTTGTAAAAAAAAAAAAAAAAAAAAAAGGCAGGGACACACATGGCCTTTTCATTTACCACCTAATGGAAGTGAATCTCCACCTACAATTTCATCTGAATTACTTTTTGTCTAAATTTTGCTAAAGTGATCTGCTTGTTAACTAATTGAGCTTTTCCATATGGTCTTTCAACTTGAAAAAAAAAACTACACTCTCTCAAAATATGTGTGTATGTGAGTTCAAATGTTTGAGATGTAAGGATCAGAAATCAATGTTTTCAGTCCTGAGTTTTGATTGATTACTCAGAGGAGTGAACGCCCCTAAAACTACTAAAACCAAATAAATTTAGCACATAATAAGTATAGGAAGTGGAGGATAAAATTAAATACTATCTGGTATTTGTAAACTGAACATGTGTAGGTTTTAGGGTAATATTCTTAGAACTTACATTCACCATCAGAGTGAATTAGCCCAATCTAGAACTGTGAAATATTACCAAAAAAAAAAAAAAAAGAATTTTTTTACTGAAATCTCAGATGAAATGGCAACAGTGAAGTTGAGCTTTTCAGCTTTCTTAATGCCCTTGTTCTAAGTGAATACTTAAATACTACTAAAAAATGTTCAAGAAATTCAGCAGCATGCTGGTTTTTAAGAATCAGCTCTCGGCCGGGCGCGGTGGCTCAAGCCTGTAATCCCAGCACTTTGGGAGGCCGAGACGGGCGGATCACGAGGTCAGGAGATCGAGACCATCCTGGCTAACACGGTGAAACCCCGTCTCTACTAAAAAATATAAAAAATTAGCCGGGCGAGATGGCGGGCGCCTGTAGTCCCAGCTACTCCGGAGGCTGAGGCAGGAGAATGGCGTGAACCCGGGAGGCGGAGCTTGCAGTGAGCTGAGATCCGGCCACAGCACTCTAGCCTGGGCGACAGAGCGAGACTCCGTCTCAAAAAAAAAAAAAAAAAAGAATCAGCTCTCAGGACGGGGTGAAGGGGGCAGGAAAAACGGTTGGGGGTGATTTGTAGCATTTGCCACTTTCCCTGGAATAAATACTTTCACCATGGCCTATATTTCAAGCTAACAATATGAATTCACTGAATACGGTGTTTGAGAAAGATATGCAAAATTAGCTCTCACGAGCTAGCGCCAGCCTGCTCCAGCATCCCATTGACACTCCTCATCATCATGTTCAGAGAGATTAGAAATGGATGTCAGGTCAAAAAAAACAGGAAGCTTTCTGGATGCAAATTCATATTTGTGTAATTGTCATTGTTATGTGAATGCTTTTACTGAGTAAATAAAACAAGAGAATTCTGGGTATTTACACATTTAAAGGCGCTACCAGGAGACCATGAAGTCTAGAGAATATGCTGCAAGTCCCATTGCACATGAATTGGATAGTGTAGTCGGAAGGAAAATCACAGTTCTTGGAAAATCTCCAATATCTCCTGATGGCTGGTTGTATGTTCCCTTGACGATTGCTCTGGTTAATCAAGGGTGTAAGTGAAGCTCCTGCTTCAGTGGTCCTCAGGAATCATCACAGATCCTTTTTTAATATCAGTACATCACAGGAAAATGGCTTGGTTTTCTCTGAAATTTATTATACACTGTATTTGGGCTGTTTTGTTAGAGAGAAATCTAACTAATATAATCTAAAACTAGTGATTGCCATATGACTATCATCCAGAGGCAGGAAGTGCTCAGAACAATCACTTATTTGAGGTCATGGAGTGCTTTTTATACAAGCTGTTTGTATGGTCAGGCTGGCCAACTCTGTGATGATCTAAACAAAAACAGGATGCTTTTTAAAAACCGTGTGTTTATATTGTTTTTGTTAGACACAAGTCTTAACACTGTGGCTTTTATGCCTGATCCTTTTTTTATACTGTTTAACATTTATTTTGTGCTGAGTTGCACGGACAACCTGAAGAAATATGGCTATGTTGATAGGGCTGTATGAAAACCATCCCACTTTTAGGAAACAGCATTTCCTTAAATTTGCTTACCCAGCCATGACAATCACACTGGATAAGTGAAGTGGTAAGGAAAGCTGTATGTCTCTGGACAGTTTCACCCATATTGCCTAATGTCTAATCTCTGAAATATATTTTCCATGTTTCCCTGTTACAAACAGGGAGCTAAAACAATAACACTATCAATTAGATCTTAAGTTAGTCTTTGCAGGGACCAGATTCCTTTTAGTGCCTCCGTCTCTGCCATGTACCTTTACTGCCATCTGCTGATACTGAGTCTCTGGGCTCCCAGTCTCCCATTCCAGCTATTCTCATGTAGAGCTGTCACTAGTCAGCTAAAACTTCTGGCTGAGCATGGAGATCATAGCTGCTAACAATTGAACTTACCCTCTTTCTATCCTAAATGTAGCCTAAGAAGATCATTTTAAATAAAAGTTCAGAGTTAATGCTTAATTCATAGGCTACCATTCGCTACAGAGCAATAGACTTACATTTATTCAGTATACATTAAAGCAAATTGTTATTGGTCAGAAATTCAGCAGTTATTAATCTGGAAATAATTAAATCTGGAATATAGACATTTTTGCATTCATTTTTAATATTTAACTGAGAAAAGGAAAGGAAAGAAAGGAAAGGAGGAGGGAGGGGTGGAAGTAGGAGGGGAGAGGAGAGGAGAGGAGAGGAGAGGAGAGGAGAGGAGACGAGAGGAGAGGAGAGGAGAGGAAAAACTTATTAGCAATGTTAATGCATGCCCAAAATCTAAAATAAACAAGCCAGTGTTATTGTTGGGTAATTGCCAAGCCTAAAGACAAGAGAAAAGAACATTTATGTTTTGCACCTGTGAAAGCATTCAGTATCATCATCAATTTTGCAATATTCCCTGGAAGCAGTTGGTGCTGTTCAGTTTTGTTACTGTTATATCATGTTTTCATGCTGCAATTATACATGAACTATGTTTTGCACACCTTCAGCCCAGAACTGAGATACTGCTTTAAAGCATTTAATTTCATTATGGTTTGATGCCAGTAACTCATATAACCACCAGATTTGACAAATAAAACATAGGTACCTTAAAAAGAAAAAAAAAAAAAATACGTTCTAATTCTCTCTGGAAAAAAAATGACTTTACTTATGTGCTTTTGAAATATGCCACTGGAAAAAAAAAAATGTGAGACAGATGCATTCAAAGGCCTATAGCACAAAACAAACCTGAGATAGAAAAGCCAAAGAAATTAGTCTTTCCAAATTTAAAGACTGCAAAATCATGAAGGCACTTCCAAATGGCTTGGTTAACTATTTTTCATCCTGCCTCTCACAAATTAAAGATGCGTTTCTATTTACATGTCCCTTCAAAAGCTAGAACTTAGTTTGATCTTTCATTTTTGTGTTTTCTTATAATAAAAAAAGAAAATGTGGGATTTCGGGTCAAGATGACTCTGTAACTTCACACTTTTATGTTCTAGTAGTGATGGAAATAATAAAGAGAAGAAAACTGAAAACATAAAGGCAAATTCAAAAACAAGACAAACATATCTTTAGACAAGAAATAGACAAATACGCAAAGCAGAGAAAAAGATAAGAGTGCATACTTGCTAAGATATAAATCTGGAAATAGAAAAGCTTATCTCCTGTACAGTAAAAGGAACTAAAACTATTTGCTTAAAAAGATTTGTGAAAGGTCTGTTATAGATATAGGTTTATAAAGATAATAAAATATATAAGGGAATTTACATACATATATATATGTACATACACACACACACATTCAGAAAAAGAGAAAGGCTGCCATCTGGAATTCTGACTTTTAGCAAGCTGCCAGCCCACGAAGAGAACAGAATGCAATCAAAGTATCATGACCTGAATTATGCCAAGCAGTCTGTCAGCTCTGTGAATGGACCTGTGAATATTTCCAGTATCATTGTAGGACAGAATCACCAAATATATTTCAGCCAAGATTCCGGTTTCAGTGTCAAAAGATCAGGTACGGTTCTCATTCAGCAGGTAGGGTTGGGCACAGCAGAAGAACACAGCACATGAAGAATGGGAGTACACAAAAAGAGAGAAAAAGAAACGTAAGTCCCATTCAAAATGGGCCTGCACAGTATACTATCAGAACCCATTATACTACTGGAAAAGGAACCAAGCAAACCAACAATGGAACAGGAATCATTCTAGATAAAACAATTTTTGTGAAAGGGCCTGAAAAACTCTAAAGTATTTTTAAAACACTAGAAAGCAGAAATGAAGGAATAATTTTACTATTTAAAAAGGGAAATTACAGGCCACAGCACTGTCCCCCTTCTCTCCGCACCCCCCCCACCCCAACAACAACAACAACACACACACACACACACACACACAGCCAATGCCACCAGTGCAAATGTACACATGGAGACTGGAAGCCCTGCACCTGCCAGCACCTTGCCCCTGCCACACCACCACCACTGTCAGAGCAGGAGCACCTCATCCCCACTCCCGCCAGTACTCTGCCCCAGCCTATGTATATGCACTCTACTGCCCTGCCATGGTGCAGGCATGGGAAACTGAGCACAGATCCTGCTGCTGCCACCCCGATGCAGTACTTTGGCCAGCTCCCCTTCATCAGAGGTTCTGGCAAGCAGACTGGAAATATCTCAGCCCCGCCAGCACAGCCGGTTCATAACCTCAAGGGGCCAAAGACAAAAAGCTAGGAGTCTGGTACCAGCCCCACCCCCAGAGCTAGAGCACACAGCCCAGGATTGCTGAGCTGAGCACTGGCCCCCTAAAACCTTCCAGAAATGAAGTCAGTTGACTGAACCCACTTTATACCACATTCAAACCCCCAAGGAAATTGAAGAAGATAAAAGCAAAAACAAACAAACAAAAAACACGTCCAAAGGATAGCAACTTCAAAGACTAAAAGAATATCAGCCATCACAGATGAGAAAGAACAAGTGTAAGAACTCTGGTAACTCAAAAACACAGAGTGTCTTTTTACCTCCAAACAACTGAACTAGTTCTCCAGCAATGGTACTTAATCAGGCCAAAATGGCTGAAATGACAAAATTGAATTTAGAATACAGATAGGAACGAAGATCATCAAGATTCAGGACAAAGTCAAAAATATAAGGAATCTAAGGAGTACAATAAAAAGATACAGGAGATGAAAGATGAAATGATCATTTTAAGAAAGAACCAAGCTGGCCGGGAGTGGTGGTACGCTCTTGTCATCCTAGCACTTTGGAGGCCGAGGCAGGCAGATCGCGAGGTCAGGAGATCGAGACCATTCTGGCTAACCCAGTGAAACCCCATCTCTACTAAAAATACAAAAAATTAGCCAGGTGTGGTGGCAGGCGCCTGTATCCCAGCTACTCAGGAAGCTGAGGCAGGAGAATGGTGTGAACCCGGAAGGGGGAGCTTGCAGTGAGCCAAGATGGTGCCACTGCAATCCAGCCTGGGCAACAGAGGAGACTCCCTTTCAAAAAAAAAAAAAAAAAAATGAAAATTTCCTAACACAAACAACAGAAAAAAAAATTGAAAATTTCCTAACACAAACTAATAGCAGAATTGACCAAGCAGAGGAAAGAATCTCAGAGCTCGAAGGCCAGTTCTCCAAAATGCCTCAATCAGACAAAAATAAAGAAAAATGAATAAATGAACAAAACCTCCAAGAAATCAGATTAGGTAGAGACCAAATCTACAACCCATTGGCATCGCTGAAAGAACGGGAGAGAAAGCAAGCAACATGGAAAACATTTCAGGATATCGCCCATGAAAATTTCCTCAACCTCACTACAGAGACCAACATTCAAATTCAGGAAATGCAGAGAACACCTATTAAATATTATACAAGATGACCATGCCCAAAACACATAGTCATCAGATTCTCCAAGGTTGAAATAAATTAAAAATGTGTTAAAGACAGCTAAAGAGAAGGCGCAGGTCACCTACAAAGGGAATCCCATCAGGCTAACAGTAGACCTTTCAGCAGAAACCCTACAAGAAGAGATTGGGGGCCTATATTCACCATTCTTAAAGAAAAGAAATTCCAACCATGAATTTCATACTCAGTTAAACTAAGTTTAAAAGCATAGAAAAAATAAGATCATTTTCAGACAAGCAAATGCTAAGAGACTTCGTTACCACCAGATATGCCTTGCAAGAAATCCTTAAGGAAGTGCTAAATATGGAAAGGAAAGACTACTACCAGCCACTACAAAAACACAATTAAGCACATAGACCATTGACACCATAAAGCAACGACACAATCAAGTCTACATGATAATCAACAACATGATAGGATCAAATCTGCACATATCAATATTAATCTTGAATGTAAACAGGCTAAATGCCTCAATTAAAGGGCACACAGTAGCAAGTTGGATAAAGAAACAAGAACCAAATATTCAAGACACCCACCTTATATGCAGTGATGCTCATAAGTTTAGAGTAAAGAGAGAGAGAAAAATCTACCAAGCAAACAGAAAAAGGAAAAAAGCAAGGGTAGCCATTCTAATTTCAGACAAAACAGACTTCAAACCAATAATGATCAAAAAAGATAAATAAACATTACATAATGGTAAAGGGTTCAATTCCAAAAGAAGACCTAATCATTCTAAATATATATGTACCCATCACAGTACCCAGATTCATCAAGCAAGTTCTTAGAGACCTATGAAGAATTTTAGATAACCATACAACAATAGTGGGAGATTTAAACACTCCACTGAGAGTATTTGACAGATCACTGAGGCAGAAAACTGACAAAGATATTCAGGACCTGAACTTGACACTTGACCAAATGGACCTAACAGGTATCTCCACCCAAAAACAACAGAATATATATTCTTCTCATCTGTGCATGGTACCTACTCTAAAATAAATGACAAAATTGGCCATAAAACAATCCTCAGCAAATTTAAACAACCAAAACCATACCAACCATACTATTGGACCACAGTGCAATAAAAATAGAAATCAATGCTAAGAAACTCATACAATCACATGGAAATTAAACAATCTGATCCTGAATGACTTTTGGGTAAACAATGAAATTAAGGCAGAAATCAATAAATTCTTTGAAAATATGAATAAAGATACAATATACAAGAATTCTTGGGGTACAGCTAAAGCAGTGATAAGAGGGAAAGTTATAGTGCTAAATGCCCACATCAAAAAGTTAGACAGACCTCAAATTAGCAACCTAACATCACATCTAGAGGAACTGGAGAAATAAGAGCAAACCAACCGCAAAGCTAGCAGAAGACAAGAAATAACCAAAATCAGAACTGAACTGAAGGAAATTGAGATGCAAAAAACCACACAAAAGATCAAAAAATCATGTGTTTCTTTTTTAAAAGAATAAATAAGATTGACAGACTGCTAGGTGGGCTAATTTAAAAAAAGAAAAAGAAAGACTCAAACATAATCAGAGATAACAAAGGGGACATTACCACCAACCCCACAGAAAAACAAAAACCCTCAGAGACTACTTCAAACACCACTATGCACACAAACTAGAAAACCTAGAAGAAATAAATAAATTCTTGGATACACATATCACACAAGATTGGACCAAGAAAAAATTGAATCCCTGAACAGACCAATGAGTTTCAAAGTTGAATCAGTAATAGAAAGACTAAAACCAGAAAAAGCCCAGTACTAGATAGATTCACAGACAAATTATATCAGAAATATAAAGAAGAGCTGGTACCGTTCCTACTGAAACTATTACAAAAAGTTGAGGACAAGGGACTCCTCCTTAATGCATTCTATGAGGTAAGCATCATCCTGGTATCAAAACCTGGCAGACACACAGCAACAAAAACAGAAAACTTCAGATCAATATCTTTGATGAACATCAATGCAAAAATTCTCAACAAAATATGGGCAAACTGAATCCAGCAGCACATCACAAAGCTTATCCACCATGACCGAGTAGGCTCTATCCTTGGGATGCAATAAACATATGCAAATCAATAAAAGGGATTTATCATAGGAACTAAAGACAAGAACCACACGATTATCTCAATAGATGCAGAAAAGGCTTTTGATAAAATTCAACATCACTGCATGTTAAAAACCCTCAATAAACTAGGCATTGAGAAAACATACTTCAAAATAGTAAGAGTCATTGATAACAAACCCACAGCCAACATCATACTGAATAGGCAATGGATGGAAGCATTCCTCTTGAGAACTAGAACAGGAAAAGGATGTTCACTCTTACCACTGCCATCCAACATAGTACTGGAAGCCTTAGCCAGAACAATCAGGCAAGAGAAAGAAATAAAATTCATCCAAGTAACAATAGAGAAAGTCAAACTATCTCTCTCTGCAGACAATTGATTCTATACCTAGAAAACCCCATAGTCTCTGCCCAAAAGATCTGCTCCTAGGAGTCTCTGCTTCTAGATCTGATAAACAATTTCTGCAGTTTCAGGATAAAAAAAATTCCACATAAAAAAATCAGTAGCATTTCTATACACCAAAAACATCCAAGCTGAAAGCCAAATCAATAATGCAATCCTATTCACAAGACGCACAAAAATAGTAATACCTAAGAATACAGCTAACCAGGGAGGTAAAAGATCTCTACAAGGAGAATTACAAACACACAAACACTGCTCAAAGGAATTGGAAATGACCCAAACAAATGGAAAAATTATTCCATGCTCATGATTAAGAAGAATCAATATTGCTAATATGGCCATAGTGCCCAAAGCAATTTACAGATTCAAGTCTATTTCTATCAAACTACAAATGACATTCTTCACAGAATTAGAAAAAAACTATTTTAAAATTCATATGGAACCAATAAAGAACCAGGATAACCAGGGCAATCCAAAGCAAAAAGAGCAAAGCTGGAAGCTTTATGTTACTCAACTTCAAACTATACTACAAGCCTACAGTAACCAAAACAGCATGGTACTTGCACAAAAAACAGACACACAGACCAATGGAATAGAATAGAGAGCCCAGAAATAATGCTGTACACCTACAACTATCTGATATTCAATAAAGTTGACAAAAAAAGTGATGGGAAAGGACTGCCTATTCAATGAACGGTGCAAGGATAACTGGCTAGCCATATGCAGAAGATTGAAACTAGACCGCTTTCTTATACTATATATAGAAGTCAACTGAAGATGGATTAAAGACTTAAATGTAAAACCCAAAACTATAAAAACTCTGGAAGATAATTTAGGAAATACCATTCTAAATATAGGCCCTGGCAAAGATTTCATGACAAAGACAACAAAAGCAATAGCATCAAAAACAAAATTGATAAGTAAGACCTAATTAAACCAAAGAGCTTCTGCAAAGCAAAAGAAACTATCAACAGAGTAAACTGACAACCTATAAGATAGAAGAAAATATTTCAAACTATGCATCTGACAAAGATCTAATATACAGATTCAGTAAGGAACTTAACAAGTGAAAAACAAAAAACCTCACTGAAAAGTGGGCAAATAACTTAACAGAACTTAACAGACATTTTTCAAAAGAAGGCATACATGTGGCCAAAAGCATATAAAACAAAGTTCAGCATCACTAATTATTATAGAAATGCAAATCAAAATCACAGTGAGATACCATCTCACACTTGTCAGAATGGTTATTATTAAAAAGTCAAAAAATAACAGATACTGGCAAGGTTGTGGAGAAACAGGAACTCTTATACACTGCTGCAGGGAATATAAGTTAGTTCAGCCATTGTGGAAAGAAGTTTGACAATTTCCCAAAGAACTTGAAACAGAATTACCATTTGACCCAGTAATCCCATTATTGGGTACATCCCCAAAGGAATATAGATTGTTCTGCCAAAAAGACATATGCACACATATGTTCATCACAGCACTGTTCACAATAGGAAAGGCATGGAATCAACCTAAATGCCTATCAGCAGTAGACTGAATAAATAGAATGTGGTAAATATATACCATGGAATACTACACAACCATAAAAAGAGGAGATCATGTCTTTTTCAACAAAATGGATGGAGTTGGAGGACATTATCCTAAGTGGACTAATGCAGGAACAGAAAACCAAATACCACACTATCTCACTTACAAGTGGGAGCTAAACATTAAGTGCTTAGCTCAAAAGGAACACAAAGAAGGGAACAACAGACACTGGAGCCTACTTGAGGGTGGAGGGTGGGAGGATAATGAGCGTCAAAAAGACCACCTAACAGTACTATGCTTACTATCTGGGCAATGAAATAATCTATACACCATGACACACAATTTACCTATATAACAAACTGCAACAGGTACCCCGAACCTAAAATAAAAGTTTAAAAAAAAAAATGATTCAAACTTTGATAATACTTATTGTTCCTCATTTAAAGAGTGGAAACTGAATTCCAATATTTTCAATTAAAAATAACATTTTACAAGAAAGTATATTAAAATAGTAGTTAAAATAGGGGGAAAGTTATAAAAGCGTAACAGACAGAAATTAAACACAAAAAAGAAATATATTCAAAATCTTGAGAATAAAAAAATCATAGACATTTAAAACTCAGTAGATAGGATAAACTCTAGTCTAAAAACAGTTGAAGAAAAAAATGACACCTAAGAAGAAAGTCAGACAGAAAAATTAAGAGAATTTTTTTTAAGAGTCAAAGCAAGACTAGGAAGTTTAGAGGACTGCTTAACAGCCTTCCAAAAAATGTCTAACATAAGTTCTACGAATAGAGATTTCAGTGCTCAGTGTATTAGTTCATTCTCATGCTGCTATAAAGGTTGTCCCAGACTGGCTAATTTATAAAGGAAAGAGGTTTAATTGACTCACAGTTCCACATGACTGGGGAGGCCTCAGGAAATTTACAATTACAGCAGAAGGGGAAGCAAACATGTCCTTCTTCATGTGATGGCAAGAAGGAAAAGTACAGAGTAAAGAGGGGGAAAAGCCCCTTATAAACCATCAGATCTCATGAGAACTGACTCACTATCACAAGAACAGCATGGAGGCAACCACCTCCACGATTCAATTACCTCCTACTGGTTTCCTCTCATGACATGTCGGGATTATGGGAACTACAATTCAAGATGGGATTTGGGTGGAAACACAGCCAAACCGTATCATTCAGAGAATACCAAAAAGCAACATTCAAGATGATTCAGGTAAAAATTTTCCAAAGTTTGAGGAATTTTTTTTTTAATTTTTAAGTTTTGAGGGTCCATAGTGGATGTCTGTATTTATGGGATATATGGGATGTTTTGACACAAATACACATTGTGTAAATCACATCAGTTTAAAATGGGGTATCCATCAAAACAAGTATTCATCCTTTGTGTTACAAATAATTCAGTTGTGTTTTTTTATTTTAAAGCATACAATTATTATTGACTATAGTCACCCTGTTGTGCTATCAAGTAGTAGATCTTATTCTAACTGTATTTTTGTACCCAGTAACAATCTTTCCAGCTCCTCAGACCCCTACTACACTTCCCAGCCTATGGTTAACCATTCTACTATCTATCTTCATGAGTTCAATTGTTCTAATTTTTAGCTCCCACAAACAAGTGAGAAAGTTTGTCTTTCTATGCCTGGTTTATTTTACCTAACATAATGACTTCCAGTTCCATCCATGTTGTTGCAAATGACAGGATCTCATTCTATTTTATGGCTGAACAGTACTCCATTGTGTGTATATGTACCACATTTTCTTGATCTATTCATCTACTGTTGAACACTTAAGTTACTTCCAAATCTTGGCTATTATGTACACAGGTGTACCTGGAAGGAAGGAATGGAATCCAGGAAACAACAGACAAACGTGGAAAATTCTTTAATTATTGTTTCATTAATAAAAGTTGAATTTTTTCCTTAAGAGATAAGATTAAAAAACATATGTTCAGTGTCCAAAATTTAGAAAATACAAATAAGCAAAAGACACAATTTAAAAATCATCCTCTGGCCAGGCACAGAGGCTCATGCCTACAATCCCAGCTCTTTGGGAGGCAAAGGCAGAAGGATCACTTAAGCCCAGGAATTCAAGACCTGCCTGGGCAACATAGTGGGACCCTATCTCTACACACATACATACACAAAAAATCATCTTCATTCCCAGTGAAACAGGAAAGTTCCCCGATTCCCTTCACAGGACGTGTGACAGGGATATGGCTCCCCTGTTTGGTCACCCTGCAGCTCAAACCCCTAGAAGTAGCATGCAGATGGGCAGGTACAGAGGCCGGGGCGAGTGCTTTGGGCTCTCGGCCCCGTGGTATCATCTAGGGGTGGGTGTCTGTGACTCCCGAAACCCAAGTGGGCATGTGTTACAGAGTGCTCCTTCAGCTTTGCTCTCTGTGGGTGGCTTGCATGTTAATCAGCTCAATGGACCCTTTGCCTTATTGCAAGGGCAGGGGGCCAGTGTGACAGCCTTCTGTATCCTGAGCTCTTGCCCAGTGTCCCAGAAGAATCAGATCATATACAGGCTCAAAGGAAGAGTGCAAGGTTTTATTGAGTGGTGGAGGTGGCTCTGAGCAAGATGGAAGGGAGCTGGAAGTGGGGATGGAGTGGGAAGATGGTCTTCCCCTGGAGTAGGGCCACCCAGGGGCTGGACTCTTCTCTGACAGCCCCCAGCCAGACTCTGCTTGGCATCCAGACATCAATACTATTCTCTCTTTCTCTGCTACATTGTTCCACCATGGTCTCGACATTCAGTTGCTTCTGTGTGTGCCTGCTAAGGTCTCAGGTTTATATGGGCACAGGATAGGGGGCATGGTGGGCCAGAGTGGTCTTGGAAAATGCAACATTTGTGCATGAAAACAGGAGTATCTGTTCTCATTTAGGTTCGTGGGCACAGGCCCAAGGGTGGAGCCCTTGCCAGGAACCCTGCCCTTCTCTACCCAGCATTTCCCTGCCTGCCTCCCATATCACCAGGATACAGAGATAGCCACTGTTAATATTAGTAAAAGTAGCTCTGGTATTATCCTCTGCATATTTTTATTAAAATTATCTTATGTAATTCAAATTACATGTATCCCTTTTTCTATTTCACACAAATGTCTTTCTGTGTTATTATTATTCTATTGTTTAAGAGCTGGATAAATTATTTAAATTACTTGATTTAATTAATTAAGAAACGAACTCCTTTTTTTTTTACCTTTTTGCAGCCCTTTCATTTGTTTTAGATAACCTGAACTTCCATTTGGGCAAGTCTTCTAAAAATCTACAAATAAATTGTCTTTTCCAAATCAGAATGTTTCCACCAATATTGCTAAGCATACCTAAAAATTATAAATCTAAAGTGCAAAAATGTTAAGGACACTGAAAAAAAAGTCTGTTTCATCAAGTTTTAGTTTTTAAAATAATGCAACTTGAGTATTTGATTTTGAATTCCATTATGAGCAATATTAGTAGAAGTGGATGAACACTTCAACTTGACTGTGTAATTTATTTTTACAAAAATCTCTTTAGAGATCCCTGTCTAGTCAGCAAATAATTGCTTTAACTTGGATTTTAATATTAGCACTGAATGATTTATGTACATTAAATAATGTGATTCTCACTAACCATTTATGAGCTTAGAATGATTATCTCCCTTCCATGCATAATCACACTTCAGGGAAGAAAGGTTAAGTGGTTTGCCTAAGATCACTCAGCCAGTCAACGGATTATCTCAAAATATGATCCTTAAGTCTTTAAATCATTAGACTCAGCAATACTTGAGAGGCATAAGGGATATGCTCTTAGGCTTTTCCTCAAATGATTTATGTGGCATAATATCTCATTTGTTTATAGGGTTTTTTTGTTTCTTATGACACAATTTGGTCTATAAGCAAGCATGAGACAACATAAAAATGAACATAAGAATCAACATGTGGAAAAAATTCTGGGAGACTTAGCATATCAATTTACAACATAGTTCGTAAACCAGGGAGATAATATAAAACATCATTTGTGGAAGGGTCAGGGGGAGAAAAGAAGGAATAACAGAAAGCAAACAGAGTGAATAGCTTACTTTGGTGGAGCTTCAGTTCCAAGTTAGATTTCAACAAGCTCTGAATGAGAAAAGCAGAGATCTTGTGCATTCCCTGAGAGCAATTCTCTCCATCTCCAATATAAAAGCCTCCATACGCATCAACCTGGCCATATCCACACTGATGGCAAATATGCTTCATATATTTTTACAGTACAAAATTCATACTAAGTGGGAAATTCTTAGAATTCAAGAATTTTTAACAGTGATCTCATCAGAATTAGAAATGGCCTTGGTAAACTAAAGGGGAAGCCAAAAAGGTAGTGGAATGATTTATTGAAAGGATCATATCAGATTCTTACTACCTAGTAGGCGAGGAGAAGGAACCAGCCCACAGCTGTGCCTTTAAGAGGGGTAAGAGAAAGAGGAAACTTAGGGTTTGTTTTTTGTTTTTTAATTCAATTAAGTCGACAAAGTTATTTTAAGAAAAAGTATTACTATTTAACCAATAACTGTTTAATAAAATTGACTTTTTGTTTGAAAAACAAAATGACCAACTTCTCCAGGTCTGCCAGAAACTTCTCTGGTTTTAAAACTGAAAGTCCTGCAGGGCACGGTGGCTTACACCTGTAATCCCAGCACTTCGAGAGGCCGAGGCAGGTGGATCACGAGGTCGGGAGATCGAGACCATCCTAGCTCACACAGTGAAACCCCGTCTCTACTAAAAATACAAAAAAATTAGCCAGGCGTGATGGTGGACGCCTGTAGTCTCAGTTACTCCGGAGGCTGAGGCAGGACAATGGCGTGAACCCGGGAGGCGGAGCTTGCAGTGAGCCGAGATTGTACCACTGCACTCCAGCCTGGGCGACACAGCTAGACTCTGTCTCAAAAAAAAAGAAAAAAAAAAGAAAAAACTGAAAGTCCCATGTCCTGGGAAATGCCTCAGGCCCAGCCAAACAAGAAAGTCTGGTCAAAATAAAAAGTAAAAAAAAAAAGTGTGATCATTGTCCAAAATTTAAAAAATACAAATAAGCAAGAATGAGAAATGAAATTATCCACACTCTCAGTATGCAGAAACAGCCACTATTAATATCAGTGAACATATTTGTATTATCTCTATGAAATAAACTTTATAACAATGCAAGTTACTATTGTTACAACAGGTGCCGGGGTAATATTGTTTGAGTTTTCTTTAAAACTCTAAATAAACTGTTTAAAAAGTATGCCAAGTACCTTAGTATATGTACCTTTTCATATGATTGCATCATTCTATAAACTGTGATAAATTTTCAGTTATGTATTGACCATTTCTGCTATTCATTCTACAAACTCCCTTAACCTTATACTTTTCTTTATCTCTGAGATACAGTACCAGCCGGTACATTAGCAGCATGCTTTCTGAGTTCTGATAACTGTATCACAGTGTAATCTCACTACTCAGGGGTATGCAGCCTTTCATTTCTTATTCCATTTCAATTTCCCTGTAGGCCAGGGAGGGGAAATATTTTCCTAGGGAGTTTAGCATCATTTAACATTGATGTTACTTGTCCAACCATCTCCTACATGAGTGAGACCATATGTCAACCCCAGTTAGCACTTAAAATTTATCAATATCTACTTATACACATGAAGCTCTTTTTATTCTGTGGGAGGTTTAACTTTCTGAAAGCATTCCATGTCCAGTTTTAAAGTCAGTAGGAGAGAAGGAAAATAAAACGCAGTGTTAGAAAAGAAATACATCTTTTATCTACTTGAAAATGTCTACACTTGGCTGGGGCCATATTTCAGGATTGTTGTGATCCAGAAAGTACCTCTCTCAATGAAGAAGCACTTACTATCCATGTGTGAAGTTATCCCTTTCTTGCCAATAACACACATCATGATGGCCTCTTGTGTTTTAGGTTTAGCTACACAACGCCTATTGGCAGCCCTGGAGTCATTTGTATGATTGAAATGACTGCAGATGGAAAACCTCCAGTACAGAAGAAAGACACAGAGATTTCCCATGCCTCTCAGGTAGGTATGCAAATATCCAATTCCAAACACTAATTGTGCCCTCAGTATTTCAGATAAGTATTTTTTACGTTACTAAGTAGTAATCATATTTCTTAATTGAACAGATTCCTTGTAAAAACTCTCAACAAAGCACCAGAAAATTCAACTCATACTTTAGGGATGATTAAATATATTTAATGTTGCCTGTCACCATAAAAGTTTTATCAAATTTAACAATAAACTTATTTTCCTTTCACACTTTGGATTTAATATCTTGTGCTTGATTTAAAAAAAAAAAAAAAAAAAAAGACAGCTCCAGAGTGGAGAAAGATTAACAAAAGATGCCAATTTTTTAAAACTTGTGTTTTTATAACATATGATAGTACTTACACTATTTAAAAAGGCCGTTCCCAGTCTTACAGATTTGCATTGGCCAGAAAATTTCTCTTAGAAACATTGAATGAGTCTAAATTAAAAGAAGAGAGAATGTCTGTCCCTCCAGAGACCAGGCAATTTGCTGAATTCTTTTAGTTTTAATGATGTGGTTGGTTACATTCTTCTTAGTGTAACTTTATCGCAATACATTTATGGTAAAAATTCCTAGTTCGTTTGATCATCATGGAGGATTAATCTGTATAATTAGAGCTCTAATTTTGGTAGACATTAAAGCTGCCACTATGCACTGCCTTAATGATTGGAAATTTCATTTTATTTTCATTTCTTCTATATAGTCTCTTGAATATTTATAGGCATCCAAAAGAAACACATAATCACATCTAACATTTCTATAAGCACATTATATTTTCCAGACTATAGCCTTAAATATTATCTCATTTAATATCTGCAAGAACGCTGAAAAGGTAGAATGATTCTCTCTTTTCTACAGCTGAGGGACACTGAGTATCTTTTCTGACCAGAATTGTATAGTGATAAGAAAGGAGACGCTACCTCAGGCTCTGTTTCCCAGCGCTTTTGTGTTCCTTTATAATGCACTGTACTGCCCTTCATTTGCTACTGCAGCTGACTCAAAATTGTTCAAGTAGGTTGTTAGGGTAGGAATAAAACTGTTTTTAGGTTTTAAAAAGTCATTCTAGATGCCGAGAGGGCCACACATTTAGATGTAAGACATGGAATATTCAAGCAGTGGAAAGTATATGAGTCGCTCGTAGTGAAAAATGGAAAGCATTCAGTATGACTATATCTTTATTCACTCCTTATAATTGCCCATTTTTTATATTGAAAGATCTGTATTTTCTTATGAATAGCATAAAATATGCTACTAACTTCTACATTAATGAATCACATATTTAACAAATAGAATCCAGTAAATACTCAATAAATATCTTTTTGTTAATACAAAAATAAAAAAAAAAAAACCTAGCCGGGTGAGGTGGCCGGAGCCTGTAGTCCCAGTTACTCAGGAGGCTGAGGCAGGGGAATGGCGTAAACCCGGGAGGCGGAGCTTGCAGTCAGCTGAGATCTAGCCACTGCACTCCAGCCTGGGCGACAGAGCGAGACTCCGTCTCAAAAAAATAAATAAAATAAATATATATATCCTTTTATTTTTGAAAATGTTAAATAGGACATATTTATAGCCTCTTTGACAAATCAGTTACCTTGCCCTTTAGGCTGACCAAATGAAATACCGATCAGAATGCTGCAAGTAATGCTCATGCACACGCAGAGACTAACACAGGGGAGTAGAATTTACTATATCAATGGAAAATAATCCGGATAATTTTAGGGTGGTAAAGAGAGAATGCATGTAGGCATTCTAAAGCCTCAAAGATTGTTCCCTGCTGCCACTACAGGAGCTGTCACATGCTTTTATAAATCTCTGTCTCCTTAAGTTCAGCCCAACTCAAGTGCTCCTAAGCCTGGGTGAATCACTGCTGCCTTCTAACTTGTGTTAACCTCAAAGCTCAATTTGGTCACTCTTATGGAGGCTATATGTGGTGAGATTCTCTCAGATAGACTTCAGTCCTAGAGTTATGGTATATTACAGCCTCTAAGGGCCAACCTCTATGGCACAGGCTCTTTCTTTCCAAGTTCTGGCAGGATCTTGTCTGAGAAAGAACACCTAAAGGTGGCTTCCAACTGTAAATTATACATTTTCTACTGCCTTTTCCTCTATTATTACAGTGGGAGAATGATGGAGGTTTGTGGAATAAAGATACAAGAACTAAAAATTTTGCGAGCTGAAGCTATTTAATTTTAAGAGTCATGGACTTTGGCACAAAATATCAAAATAGGTACCAGCACTGCCTCTACTCATTATAATTTAGTAGGGGTTGTTAAGTATATTTGAAAAATCGTTATGTACAAGATAGTATTTTGCAGTACATAAACCCAAAACAAAGCCAGATTGACACCAAAGGGTCTGAAATCTGAAATGTGATACTCTAGGTTGGATAAGAAAAAACACCTATAATAATTTGGAGGGTTTATTGGTAATTTTGAAAGTAAAAAGTAAACATTTATTCTTAATTCTGATAATAATAGCTAAAATATATAATACTATGTTCCAGACACTGTTCGAAGCACTGTTCATATTTTAAATTATTTAATTATTTAAATTATATAAAAATATGAAGTAAATACTATTATTATCTCCAAATACAGAGAAGGAAAATAAAGCACAAAGAGGATGAGTTCCCTGCCCAAGATCGCACAGCTATTTGAGGATTCAAACCCAGACATTCTCACTAGATAGTCCATGCTTTTAACCAAAACTATGTGGTCTCACAACATTTTATATGATGTTTCCTTTTTTTTATTTCTAATCTGATTTATTGTTTTGTTTTGTTTTTTTACTTTAAGTTCTGGGATACATGTGCTGAATGTGATGTATGATGTTTTCCTTTATTCTATTGCAACTATTACTAAGCAACAAAACTTTATGTGTACAGTACATTACTGTTAATTACAAACGCATTATTATAGAACAGATCTCTAGAACTTTTTCATCTTATCTGAAACTTTATACTCATTGAAGAGCAACTTTTCATTTCTCTCTCCCCGCAACCTCTGACTACTTTCTGCTTCTATGAGTTTACTTTCTATACCTTATTTAAGTGGAATTTGTACTCTGTGGCTGGCTTATTTCATTTATCATAAAGTCCTCAAGGTTTATCTGTGTTGTACCATATGACAAGATTTCCTTCTTTTATAAAATTGAATATTCCATAATATCTACATATATATATACCATTTTCCTTTATTATAGTTTTAATTTACAGATAATAATAGTATATATTTATCAGGTACAATGTAGTGTTTTGATACATGTATACATTGTGGAATGATCAAATTAGGCAAATTAGCATATCCATTACCTCAAATGTTTATCATTTCTTTGTGGTAAGAAATTGAAAATCCTCTCATTTAGTTGTTTTTAAATATGTTATTATTAACTATAGTCATCATGCTATGCAATAGACCACCAGAATTTATTCCTTTTATCAAATTGAAAGTTTGTACCCTTTGACCAATGTTTTTCTTTTTTCTGTCTATCCCCATTCCTGACCAGCCTCTGGCAATCACCATTGTACTTTCTATTTCTATGAATTCAACATTTTTAGATTCTACATATAAGTGAGCTCATACTATACCATATTTTCTTTATTCATTCATCAATTAAAGGACATTTATGTTGTTTTTATCTATTGAATGATGTGAATAATGCAAATAATGCTACAATAAACATTCAAGTGCAAATAATCTCTTCAATATCCTATTTCCAATTCTTTTGGATAAATACCGAGAAGCGGTATTGCTAGATCAGATGGTAGTTCTATTTTTAATTTTTTGAGAAACCCCCGTACTATTTTCTATAGTGGCTGTATCATCTTATATCCTGACCAACAGTACTCATAAATTTCCATTTCTCCACATCCTCACCAAGACTTGTTATTTTCTGGTTTGGGTAATAGCCGTCCTAACAAGTATAATGTGATATCTCATTGTGGTTTTGATTTGCATTTCCCTGATGATTGGAGATGTTGAGCATCTTTTCATATACCTGTTGGCCATTTGTATGTCTTATTTGGAAAAATGGCTATTCAAGTCTTTTGCCTACTTTTTAATCTGGTTGTATTGGGGTTTTGTTTGTCTGTTTTGTGTGTTTGTTCATTGCTATTGAGTTATAGAAATTCCTTGTATGTTTTGGATATTAACTCCTTATCAAACATATGGTTTGCAAATATTTTCTCCCATTCTGTAGTTTTCCTTTTCACTCTGCTGTTTTCTTTGCTGCACAGAGGCTTTTTAGTTTGACATAGTCCCACTTGTCTATTTTTGCTTTTGTTGTGTGTGTTTTTGGTGTCATATCCAAGAAATCATTGTCAAAACTAATGAAGCATTTTCCCCATGTTTTCCTCTAGGGGTTTTATGGTTTGGGTGTTAAGTTTAAGTCTTTAATCAACTTTGAGTAGATTTTTATGTATAGTGTAAGACAAAGATCCAATTTTATTTTTTCAGTTTTCAAAATCCTTGCTTTTTAAATTATACCATTACTTTCTTATACACTGAAGGGATTTCAGAAGAAACAAATCAATTTTCATATATTATTGATTGTCTTACTGATTCATTGAAAACATTATCGTAGAGCTGAACAAATTGATTCCTGATGATGAGTAGGGGTTACCTTCTTGAAAATAGTTTCCTACTGTGTGGAAAATATTGTGGAAAGTGGTCTAGAGTCTTCCTTAGAATGTGAACTTGTCTTCATTCTTTTGTTATTATAGTCAATACAATGGTCAGTAGAATGTTTACAATCCAAGATGTTGCTAAAGCTCTCTTGTGAGGAACTGCCTTAGTGAAAACTAAAGGAATTCAAGGTTCAGGGTCTCTCAGTTACTAGTGGAAGAGAATTGACTTGTGACTAACAGGGAATTCTTGGGCCATTCTTAAAATAATGAGAATCCTTGAGAACATGCACTATTTCCTACTCCCATTAGAGTAATTGTTGCATACGCAGATTTAACATATTTATCTGTTCCTACTTAAGGTTTGCCATGAGACTGATGTATCAGAATTTTAATGCCATATAATTATATATTGTAAGTTAAAGCAGTGTAGCATACTGGTTGGGAATACAATATTTTACATTTTATGATATCTTCATGACTGTACCTCAGCTAAGTTCTGAATTTTCTACTACCTCAAGACATCTTTCAGATATATGCCAAACACTTGTTCATTATAAAATGACACTCTTTTGCATGTGAATACCCAGTTTTCCAAAGACCATTTGTTGAAGACTATTTTCCACATGCACCCTTTTCAAAGATCATTTGACCATGTGTGCATGCAATTTTTCATAGCTTATTATGTTTCATTGGTTTATACATGCCTTTATGCCAGCACCATACACTTTTGATTACTATAGCTTTGTACTATACTGTGAAGTCAGGAAGTGGGAACCTCTCCCATTTTATATTCTTTCTCAAGATTGTTTTGGCTATTTGGCATCCTTTGGTGCCATATGAATTCCAGCATTGTTTTTTCAATTTTTGTGAAAATATCTTTGGAAATTTGGTAGGGATTGTATTGAATCTGTAGACTACTTTGGATAGTATGGACATTTTATTGATGTTCCATGAATGTAAAATGTCTTTCTTATTTATTTTTGCCTTTTTTCTCTTTCAAAAATGTTTTGTAGTTTTAAGTTGCATGTGTTTTGCCCTCTTAAGTTTATTCTTATGCTATTTTATCCTTTTTCATGTAATATAGATAAAATTGTGTTCTTAATTTATTTATGATAGTTAATAGTTAGTCCATAGAAGTGTAATTAATTTTTTCCTGATTTTTGTGTCCTGAAATTTTGCTAAATTTGTTAGCTCTAACAGTTTTGTGTGTGGGCATATATGTCAGAGACATCATTAAGGTTTTCTATTATCATTAAGGTTTATATTATCATGTCATCTGTGAACAAAAATAATTTTACTTCTTTATTTCTTATTTGGATGCATTTTCTTCCTTTTTTTTTTCTTTTGCCTAACTGCTCCAGCCAGGACTTCTAGGACTATGCTCAATAAAAGCAGTGAGTGGGCATCCTTATCTTGTTCTTCAACTTGAAGGAAAAGCTTTAGGTGTTCACCATTGAATATGATGTGTATTCTGTTGAATTAATTCCCTCCTAATCCTAATTTGCTGAGTATTTTTTCATGAAAGAGTTCAAATTTTGTAAAATAACATTTTGCATTTATTGAGATACTCCTGTGATTGTTATCTTCCAGTTTGTTACTGTAACATATTATTACATTCTCCTTCCTGCCTTACAAGATGGCAGGAAAGAGAATGAACACAAGAGGAACTACCAAACCCTTATAAATCCATCAGATCCCAAGAGAACTGCCGCTTTCACAAGAACAACATGGGAAAACTATCCCCACGATTAAATTACCTTGATCTGGTCTTTCTCTTGACATGTGGGGATTATGGGGATTTAGGGGATTACAATTTAAGATGAGATTTTGGGTGGGGACACAAAGCCTAACAATATGAGCATGGAATATATTTTTCCATACTTTCACTTTCTGATTATATGTATCCTTAAATCTAAAGTGAATCTCTTGCAGGACAAGTTTTCTTGAACCTCCTTTCCTTTCTTGCTTTCTTCCTTTTTGACTTTTTAGTGACATAACTTGATTTTATTTTTTGTTTTTCGTATCTTCTATGGGTATTTTTTATGGTTACCATGAAGCTTATGCAAAATATTTTACAGCTATAGCAGTATATTTTAACCTAATAATAACTTCAATAACATACTAAAACTCTATTCCTTTATTGCTCCTACACACACACACACTTTATGTTAGTAATCATAAAAATAACTTCATTTTATATTATGTACATGTTAACATATTTTATAATTATAGTTATTTCATACTTTTACCCTTAATTTCTAAATTTCTAAAGTTAACATGCAATATACCCATGTAACAAACCTGCACATGTACCCCTTATATCTAAAATAAGTTGAAATCTTTAAAAAGAAAATATTCCAGAATAAAAACCATAAAATAACAACATAACAATAAAAAATAATGCAAACTAAAAATAAATGAGTTCCAAAATTTATTTACACACCATAATTACAGTATTATAGTATTCTATATTTGTATACATATTTACCTTTATTAGCAAGCTTTATACTTTCATAAGTTTTTGTGTTGTTGTCTAGTATCCTTCTATTTCAACTTGAAAAACTTCCTTTAGCATTTCTTGTAAGGCAGATCTAATGATTAAATTCCTCAGTTTTTGTTTATGGGGAAAGTCTTTATGTCTTCCTCATTCTTGAAGGACAGTTTTGGCAGATACAGTATTCTTGGTTTGCAGGTTCCTTTAAAAAATGTTTAGCACTTTAAATATATCACCCCTTTCCCTCCTGATGTGCAAGGTTTCTGTAGAAAAAATCTACTGATAGTCTTGGGGGAGCTCCCATTTACATGAAAAGTCGCCTTTTTTGTGCATCTTTTAAAATTCTCTGTTTTGGGCTATAATATGTCTCAGAGTGGACTTTTTTATATTCATTTCTGTTGGAATACTTCAACTTCTTGATTCTGGGTGTCCATTTTCTTCCCCATATTTATGAAGTTTTCATTCATGATTTCTATGAATAAGCTTTTCTTCTTTCTTTCTCTCTTCTCCTTTTGTGACATCCAAGTGATCTGTCTTTGAATTTTATGATTCTTTTTCTGCTTGACCAAGACTGCTGTTGAGCTTCTGTAATGAATTTTTAAATTCAGGCATTACAGTTTTCAGCTCCAAAATTTTTGGTTGGTTCTCTTTCATATTTTCTCTCGTTTTTGATATTTTCATTTTGTTCAGCATCACTTTTCTGTCTTCATTGAACATTTTCAAAATGGTTACTTTGAATTTTTTGTCAGGTAATTCACATAGATCTCTTTTTAAAGGGTTGTCTCCTGGAGATTTATTTTGTTCCTTTGATTACGCTATGCTTTCCTCTGTCTTCCTTTGCTTTCTAACTTTGTGGTGGAATACACACATTTGATAAAACAGCCACTTCTTCCAGTCTTTTTGGACTGGCGTTTTGCACAGGGAAAGACCTTTAACCATCAGTCTGTGGTCCTCTCAAATGTTTCCTATGGATGTGTCTTCTCTGAACTTGTGCATGCAGACTCCAAATTAAAGTGATTTTCCAGTTTCTTCTTTCAGGAGCTCATAATCTCTTGCTCCCTTTACCTTCTGTATACGGTACTATAGGTTCTCTGGATATGCCACAAGCTGCCCATCTCTCTTAGTCTCAGAAGCCCTCAGACTTCTAGAGTATGCCAAGTCCCATTAGCATTCTCAATCAAACAAGATAGAAATTAGTCTCTTGCAGCCTTCTGAAAACCAGAACATTGGGTACATGATCCACTCTTTTACCCACTCTCTCCTGAGGGAGAGGTCACCAAGCTATAGCAGCCTCTGTCTTCTGTACCCTGGGTCCTTTGAAGCAGGAATAAGCCTCCAAACACTCTTCTTTTCTCATAGTCCCCAGATATTGAGAGTAAGCCAGGTCCCATCAGCATTCTGAGACAAGTGAGACAGAAACTAGTGAGAGAGAAGCCCCCCAAAAGCCATAACACTGGATGCATGCCCTAAGTCTTTACTTTACCTCCCTGGTGAGAAGCTGGAAGGTGAGAATTTTCTCTGATCCCATGCCAAGCCGGGACAAGAGACTGTGGTGAATGAGTGCATATTAGCCCAAACCATCACCTTTGTTCTTAGTGATCCCCAGTGTGGTACCCTTTCCTGAGTCAGAAAAGGCAAAAGCCAGTCACTCAGACAGCTCCCCAAAGAGTCTGCATGCTGGACATGTTTTAGTCTTCTGTTTCACTTCCCAAGGCAAGACTGGGAGCAAAGAGTTTTCTCTTCATTATGCCATGCGATGTTGGGGAGTGGACTTGTAATCAATGAATGCCATAAATTTTCCTTACAGCTGTGATACAGCTGGCTTCACAATCGCCTGACATGTGGGACCCTCTTAACTGTTTCCTAATTCCTCACAAAGCGAATCGGTCCATGTATTTTTGTTGCATCTGTGTCTCCACAGGGGAAGGAGGGTCTGGGGCTTCCTATTCTGCCATCTTGCTGACTTATGTGTTATTATTTTGCAACAATTTTTTTATTATTTCATTCCCCAAATTATATTTAATTTCTTTATAGACAAGAGTAATCCCACATATTTCTATTTACACTTCCCTAGATCAATGTGTTCACAAAGTAGCAACTCAGTTTATCAACTGCTTCTCTAAAGTTTAGTTGTCCCTTCAACAAGGTGAGGAGATACTATTTTGAGAACATTTCCTAGCCTAGAAAGCCTTAAGAATCAAATATTGACTGTGAATTATTGATCATAACATCAATAATAACTTCACTCATATTTATCAAATTTTTAAAGAAATAACCTTGTGTGAGTTACTGTCCTATGCACTATGCCATATATATATTAGATATAGAAGGGTATATTAGAATAATAATATAACATTTATTCTGAGTGGGATCTTATAAGGACATCCCATGTGCTGAATCTAGCAAAATATCGAGATTCTAAGGCAGCATAACACAGAGAAAGAAGCTTAAAGACAACTAGACTGAGGAAAAGCAGGACTGAATTTCATGAAACAGGGTCATTCGTAAAAAATGTGTATGAAACTTCCTGTTTTCAAGGCACTTCTATGAACTCCAAGAATCCCAAGATAATCAGGGTGAAGGCTCTGTCCTAAAAATAAATATAAATTAACATAGAAGATATCATACGCTCACAGATTATTATACTTTAGGGCAAAGTAAGAGAAAGAGAGGGAGAGAGCGATCCTTTAACTGCAAAAGAATGGGAATTTTGATAAATATTGCTTGTGTTACTTTTTATCCCTTTTCACTTATTTCATTTAAACAATTTTTAAGAATTTAAGCTTTTTTAACATGTGAAAAGTTACTTCAATAAATCCTTCTGAAACACTTTATCCAATATTTCTTTTCCATCTTTATTCCAAAACTCAATGTTTCTGATTTTAAATTTGTTTCCATACAATTCAGATAATGTTAAAAACCAAAAATGGTAATGACTCTTAAATAAAAGAGTTACAATTTGTTTCAATTGTAAGTCATCATATTCTTAAAGACAAGTATAAGTGATAATTAATCTTAACCAAAAAGCATTTTTATAATCACCTCTCCACATTTTGTTAACACAAGTCATTTAACTTCAGACACAGAATTGAGAATGTAAAATAAAAGTAAACATTGAATCAGGATATCAATACAGAAAGATATACAGTACTCCAACATCTAAATTTAAATTAAAACAAAACAAAAAATAAATAGGACAGCTTCTTATCTACCCTCTCCCCTGCCTGCTGGATTTTAGAATTTTACTTCCCCTTTGCCTATTTTCTTATTTTATTCATACGTATTATTAAAGAATAACTATATTCTTCCTTTAAAGAGAAACGCTGAAAGGAAAGGGAGTGTTCATTTCACTCCTGTCAGATATAGAGTCCTTTACCCTCAGTTATCATTGATATTTTTTGTTATTTTCATAATTCCTCCTTGATTGTCCATGTCTGTTCTCTGTGCTTTTATCTTGTAACATCATATCTTGATGTCAGACTTTATTCTTCATAGTCTGATTCACAAGAAATTATTAGAAAAGACTTATTTTAAAGACCTGTCTCCTTAGGAATAATTACACACACAAAAGTCGTCTCCTGGATAATTGAAAGCCTGGGAATAGAAGAAGTCGACCATTTTAATGGTTATGTGTGTGTAGCCAACAGAATCTGCTTTTTTAGACATTTCAGGACTCCAACTAAGCATGAGTCTCACATCAGAAAAAATGCAAGAGCCATCTACTTCCATTGTTTGGGTGTTTTTTAATGGTCTAATAAATCATTGATAGCTCTATAGACTTTCCTTCATACCTTCCTACTACCGACAGAAAAGGAGAGTATTCTTCCATTCTCTACTAGGTTTGTGCTAAAACAGCACACTTGTCAAAACAGTGAAAGCTTCACTTTTCCAGGTGTGTGATCAATACACAAAGATGTCAGAGATCCACGGTGAGAGGAAGGTCATCCTTTGGATGCAGAGTCTGAAAGTTCATGATAATTCCCAGTTGTATTAACAGTGGATCACTTACCTTAGCTGATAGACAGGTCTGCTAATAGTTTGTAGAATGTGAAAACAAACAGAAATACACCTATGCTATGTGACAGTTCTAATGATATACCTTGAAAGTTTTAGCTTCCACCATAACATCCCCAAAGATAATCACCCTCTAGGATCCAAATAAGAAGAAATACTCAGGAAAAAAAAAAAAAAAGAAGTAAAGACACTCTTAGGAGCAGAGACTCAGTCTTTTAAAAATAACCAGATCTCAAATACAGAGTTAGTTTGACCTGTTATGGGTCATGGAGATGCTTTGCTGTTCCTAGAATTAAACATGCTTCTGCTCTCTAAAAGTACATCCACATGAAAACAGCACATATTAGTATAAACGTAAAGCAATATTGCTGGGCATCTCTCACGCTCTCCTCCCGCCAGACCCCTAACTTAATTATTTGGCTTTAGTTTTTTTTAATTCTGGCAATGACAGTGTTCCATTTTATTGTATCTGCAATACCAATTTAAATACTTTTCAGATGTCAGCTTGAGGTATGAATGTGTGTTTTGGGAATTGGGATATCAGAGATGTTTCCCACACAAATGTTGCTGCATCTACTTGCCATATGCCTAACAGCCCTGAAAAGTAGGGTCTTATTTCCAGATTATTTAGACTTCAATTGTAGCTCATAAATTCTTACAGAGAGGATCTGCATTTCATGTACACCTAAATTATGAGAATTCAATTACATATGTCGCTGAGGGTGGGAAAGTAGAAATCAAGTAGCAACTTAAATCATTTAAGGTGATTTTAACATCATTCTGGTCAATGCGCATAAGCTCTGCAATGAACATCAGATGTGAGAAGTTAATTTATTGTACTCAGTATCAGTTCCCTCTTGTGTCTGACAGTGGTACATCTCACCACACACTGGGGGGTTCTAGAGTTTTTATACAACATGACATGAAATGCCAGCTTCATCTACAGGTGCACTGAAAAAACAGCAAGCTATTCCAAAGCTGGAGGAAATACGTAGCTGTGTTGGAATTATCTGGAGAAAGCATGTTAGTCTCCAGTGTGGGGACTAAAGGATTTCCAAAGACAATTTAGCTTCTATGAAATATTCATATTATTTGCCATCTGTAGAACTAACTCCCATGTAAGATGTGGCCCTGATGTATTGATCAAATAAAGGTAGATCAACAGCCTAATTTTACAGAGTCTCTTTATTCTACTAATTTTCTATAAATGGCTTGGTTGCCTTTAAGATGGTGTGACCTCTTTTTTTGTTTGTTTTTTAACTTTTAGGTTTGGGGGTACATGTGAAGCTTTGTTACATGGGTAAACCATGTCATGACGTTTTGTTGTACAGATTATTTCATCACCTAGGAATTAAACCTAGCACTCAATCGTTATTTCTTCTGCTCCCCTCCCTCCTCCTACCCTCTACCCTCTAGTAGACTCCAGTGTCTATTGTTTCCTTCTTTGTGTTCATAATTTCCCATCATTTAGCTCCCACTTTTAAATGAGAATCATGCAGTATTTGGTTTTCTGTTCCTGCATTAGTTTGCTGAGGATAATGGCTTCCAGCTCCATCCATGTTGCCACAAAAGACATGATCTCACTTTTTTATGGCTGCATATTATTCCATCCATGGTGTATATGTACCACATTTTCTTTATCCAATCTGTCATTGATGGGCATTTAGGTTGATTCCATATCTTTGCTATTACGAATAGTGCTGAAATGAACATTCAAATGGATGTGTCTTTATGGTAGAATGATTTATATCCCTTTGGGTATATATCCAATAATGGGATTACTGGGCCAAATGGTAGTTTTGCTTTTAACTCTTTGAGGAATCACCATACTGCTTCCACAATGGCTAAACCAATTTACACTCCCACCAACAGTGTGTAAGTGTTCCTTTTTCTCTGCAACTCAGCCAGCATCTGTTATTTTTTGACTTTTTAATAGTAACCCTTCTGACTGGTGTGAGATGGTATCTCATTGTGGTTTTGATTTGCATTTCTGTAATGATCAGTGGTATTGAACTTTTTTTCATACACTTCTTGGCCACATGTATATCTTCTTTTGAAAAGCATCTGTTCATGTCCTTTGCACACTTTTAAATGGGGTTGTTCTTCTCCTGTAAATTTGTATGCATTCCTTATAGATGCTAGATATTAGACCTTTGTAAGATGCATAGTTTGCAAAATTTTTCTCCCATTCTTTAGGTTGTCTGTTTACTCTGCTGACAATTTCTTTTGCTGTGCAGAAGCTCTTAAGTTTAATTAGATCCCACTAGTCAATTTTGGCTTTCGTTGCAGTTGCTTTCGGTGTCGTTGTCATGAAATCTTTACCTGTTCATATGTCCAAGATGGTATTGCCTAGATTGCCTTCCAAGGTATTTATAGTTTTGGGTTTTACATTTAGGTATTTAACCCATTTTGTGTTGCTTTTTGTATATGGTGTAAGAAGGGGACCAGTTTCAGTTTTCTGCATATGGCTATCCAGTAATCTCAATAAGATGATGTGATGTTTTTGTGTCTTCTCAAAGCAAGAGTCTTTTCTTGATCTGATTTTGGAATAAAAGGTGAATTAAGGAAGTGAATATTACTCAAGCAAAGTTCTACTTCTCACGCATATTTATGTTCAAATTTTGGAGAAAGGAAATGGTAACATTTTCAATTTTCCAAGCACCATTTGCAAGCACCATACATTTTGCTCATATTTTAGGATATTTATAATATATTATGATTACATTAGTTTGTCAGGGTTGCCATAACAAAGTACCACAAACTGGGTGGCTTAAACCACAGCGATGTCTTACAGTTCTTATGGCTCTGGAAACTAGAAACTCAAGAACTGTAGGGTTCTTTCCATATGATGACTTGAGAAAGATCTGTTTAATCCCTCTCAACTCATTTTTGGTAAGGTGTTGGCAATATTTGATGTCCTTAGCCCATAAATGCATCACCCTGATCTCTGCCTTTTTATTCACATGGCAATCTCCCTGAGTGCCAGTTGGTCTGTATCCAACCTTCTTTATAAAAGTCCTAAAAAAGACTATTGTCCTTATAAATGCCCAAAAGGTCCTATGGATTATAGGTTTGCCTTATGCCGGTATTGACCTCATACTAACGAATTACATCTGCAATGACACTATTTTTAATTAAAGTCACACTCCGAGGTACTAGGGATTAGAATGTCAATATATGAATTTGGAGGGGAAACAATTCAACCCATAACAACAATTAGTTAACATGGTTTTATTTTCTTTTTTAGTTATTATTTGGGAATGTTCACACTAAAATGCAAACACATCAGCTCGAAAAAACATTTCAAAGTAATCAATCAGCGAGTTTCGCTGAGTGTCTATTTTTCTGCTAAATATCATTAGATATTGTTAGAGATAAAAAGGAGAAGTAAAAAAGAACCATTTTCTAAAACAGTCTATCTCCCCACCTAGTAGAAGTGACAAAACTAACCAACAGCAGCAACCTGTTTTACACAGAAAAACACATTAAAACACATCTAATTACAGAACGAAACATCCTACATCTTTTCCACATAATCTGACAACACCCTATTTTTTGTTGTTACTTTTTCTACAGGTATATTTTGAATCAATGTTCCTTGGTCATATTCCTGAAAATGTTCAAATTCATAAGAAAGCAGGTCCTGTTTATGGATTCAGGGGCTGCATTCTAGATCTTCAAGTAAACAACAAAGAATTCTTTATCATCGATGAAGCACGACGTGGAAAGAATATTGAGAACTGCCATGTCCCTTGGTGTGCTCATCATCTGTGCCGCAACAATGGCACCTGCCTCAGGTCAGTACTAGTCTCCTGATTCCCAACCTACATTACATGACTCCAAATTCTTAAAACAACAAGAACCAGCAGCATTGTCCTCTGAGAGAGGGAAAAGACAAGTCCAGGATTCTCAAGCTTTTCTATGCATCACCTAGACTATGCACACATGTGGTAAATACTTGTTTGTCCAAAGAAATGTACATATTGTAGCTCAAGTGACAAGAGATTCTCAGACTCTGACAATAACTAGGTAACTAGACCTGGTGTTGGCAATTTCAAATGCATCCACATTTTTATCTAGGTGTTCCAGCTTTTTGTAAATATGAATGAGAGGCTATTATTCATTGGTGATGGTTTTGATATATTTATTAATTTTTATATTTGTTTTTTATTTGTCTGCCAAAAAAGAATCTGCTTAGATTGCTAAGATTAGAGGTGAAGAAAAAATTATATCTGTTTTCTCTTTTTATTTGCAATCCTATATCCTTTTTGCTTCTTGAAGCAGATTTATCATGCTTATAAACTTAAGAAGATTTTAATTAAAATTAATTTTTGCTCCACTTAAATGTCTTAACTGAATCAACCCTGAGGGAGTCTCATTTGGACAATGTAAAACATATTCCCGATTTTCTTCTGTCATCTGAGAATTCTTTATTTTGGGGCTACAAATAATTACAGATTGGAAGCTGAGACAGATACAACTTACAATAATTCAAGTCAAGGAAAAATTGACCAAATTGCACAGGAAATATTTTAATTAATTACCTCGGTATTTTCAACAGGCAGGTTATCAAGCAGTCAATAATGACTCCATAAAAGTAAATATCTCTATACATGGTGTAGAAAAGAGAGAAATTTTATCAAAAAAAAACAGGATTAAAAAATGGTAGACAGAAATAAGCTCTGATAGTGATCACTAGAATAGAAAATTTTAAAAAAGAGGGAGAGAGAAAGAACCAAATCACAAAGATAAGAAACAGAGGACTGGACGGGTATGATAAAATCAAGGTGATGTATTTACCAATCGCAGAATGACAGTAATAAATTTGAAAAAAAAAAAAAAAAAAAAAAAGCATGGTTAGTGAAAGAGAGAGTTTCTTAGAGTGTCTAGAAATTTGGCTTCTGATTCACTGTGTAAGTATGTGACTTATACAGTGAATTTATACAGATTTGTACATTGGTACAATAACAGCAACATAGACCTACTGAACATAAGTGCAACAGATACAGATTTAAAGAACTAAAAGAGAGTAAATCTGGGGGCTGAGAGTGAAGATATCTCCTTGACTATCATCACTTTCCTCAAGGCTTTACTCAATAAGTATTTTGCTTTATAATGGACCCACTAATACCCAATTGTTTTTCAAAATCTAATAATGCAAAAATAATTTAGCAAGGCAACCTTCAGAATTCTGCAAAAGGACTTGCAATTCTGTTGAATTAAGCAAAATAGAAACAAGAAAAAAACTTCTCTACTGACGTTGCTAATGTCTGAAATATTTGTGTCATTCAACCTAAGTAAATATTTTCCATGAGGCTTTATTACTGATGAAATTACAGAAGTGACAAGAACTGTGTTTTCTCCCTCCCTATATGTGGTGAACAACTTTCCTATGGCCCTGCAGTCCCCCTCCTGTTGTTCATGCCGTTGTGTGATCTTCCCTCCTTGACTGTGGATGAGACCTGTGACGTGCTTTTAACCAACAGACTATCCGATAAACTTAGGTGATGAGATGTCACTTCCAGAATTAGACTACATAGAAGTGTAAGCTGTAAGTTACAAAGAGATTATCTCTTTTGCTGCCTTTGAGGAAACAAACAGCAGCTTGGGGAAGGCCCACATGACAAGGCACTGAGGCAGCCTCCAGCCAATAAGAAACAAGGAGTTGAGGGTGTCCCCTGGCTGACAATCAGCAAATATTGAATCCCTCATTCTTACAACTGTAAAGAATTGAATTTTACCAACAACCACGTGAGCTTGAAAATGGGCCCTTTCCCCAATCAAGACTTGAGATAAGACCCCCAACCTAGCCAATACCTTTATTGCAATGTGAGATTCTTATGCAGAAGACCCAGTGAATCCGTGAATCCATGCCCAAACTTGGCTCTTGGAAACTGTGAGTTAACTGTCAGTATGTTCTTTTAAGCTGCTAAGTTGGTGTTAATATTGTTATTCAGGAATAGAAAACTAATACACTCTCATTTCCTGGAAAAGTGTCTAACATTACCAACTCAGAGAAATAGGTAAGGATAAGGTTTATTTTAGAACATTAAATTTCTGATATTTTGTAAGCCAAGTACATGTTAAATAAAGTAAACCTCTTATCTGCATGAATTAAAGAACATCACATTAATTCCAATCTCAGTTATTTAATATGTATTTGAAAATAACAATAAAGATAATCATCCTAACAGGATATATATAAGCAGTCCTAGATTTATTTATACTTTATATATTGATTCTCTTAGACTTATTCCAACAAACACTGCCTGAGAGCCAACTAAGAGCCAAGGTATATGTAAATCAAAGACGTATATTCAAAAAACATAAAGAGTTTTTATTCTAGTGTGGAAGCTCCATCAGCTCTTCAGGACTTAAGGTAAATTTCCCCACAAAAAGAAATGTATCTGTCAGTCTTCATCATGTACATTATCTTGCCTTCCATACTCATTTCTAAATCTCTCAACCTCTCAACCACAACTCCAGAGAAATTTACTGAAATGTCAACTGATTTGGCATGCACTGTTTAAAGACTTCCAGATCTGTATGTCCCTTTATATTGCTGGCCAAATGGAGATGTAGCAGTTGTGTATCATTAAGTATAACACTTATTCACATCTTATGAACAACATGCTTTCTATCTTGATTGCCAGTGCTCAACTCCTGTAAACTACTACTTACACCATTGCATACAGGACATGCTGCTCCATAGCAGCTATGACTTATATTCCCACAATCCCCTTGTGTACTCTAACACATGACACACTGGTGTTGGCCAGTTCCAGAACAACATTTTTTTTTTTTTTTTTTTTACTTCTTGAAAGGATCCAAAAAGAGATACTTGTAGTATATCAGAAGTTTAATACAAGAGAACAGACAGCTATAGGACCACGGAGATTACCAGGGTAAGAATACTGTCTTCCCTCCAATACCCAACCCTACAGCTAGCACTCCGGCAGTCTGTGCAGTAATCCGAAAAGGAGAACCAGAAAATGTACTGAAGGAGAACATAGACTCCCAATGAGACCATAAGCAGTTTCAGCTCATTAAGAGGAACACGTTTCAAAGAGGTAGGACACAGAGGGCCGTCACCATGACTAACTTTTTCCCTCAACAGATGCATACTCATACTTGGCATACACAGAGCAATGTAGAGTCTTCCAAGAAAGAAATTTAGAGAAACCCAGTGCTACTGAGTGAGCCCCATTCTGATTTTGACAAAATGGATCTGAACTGACTTCACGATTTTGGTAACTCACTTCCTATCTATGTTGTTAGCCGAAGCCAAAGGTTCTTTTTCTTTCTGCTGCCACATCATAAAGTGGATTTCTCCAAAATCTTCTAAACTCTCTTCCAGTCCTTCTCACCCTTTGGCTTTTTTTTCCCTCAGTCCATGCCATGTGACCTGATCTCACTCCTGAGCCCATCTAGGCAGAGTTCTAAACTTCCCTTGTCTTTCCTCCTATTTTCTCAGAAGGGAAAATTGGATACAAGATAGCTTTCAAAATAGCAGATCAATTTCAATAAGATGTGTTAATATTCAGCCTTTCTGGATTCAGGGAGGATGGACAAGATGGCCTGATGAAATTGTTTATAGGTTTACACATTATATTACTTTACTTTCAAAGTAATAGACTCTTTATGTTCAGAATAAAACAATGATTATTACAGAGACAGGAAGAAACCCCTTTTACCTCCCTGCTTGCTCCTCTCAAAATACACAGATACTGATGTTTTAATACTGTAGCATGTATGCATAAAGTTTTTACTTTGAAACGCACATAACAATTCCTCATCACAGTTTAATCGTTCTGGGCCAGGACTCTAATTGAAAGGTTGGGGAATGCTTCCTAATGGGGTATATGAGAACCTTAAGAAAGAGAGATTTTTCAACACACACACACACATACACACAAGCATTCTAATCTGTATCTCCTGAAAACGCATGCCTATTTTCCCTGATAAGTAAAGAATAATAGTGTTACAATATGAGATAACCCCTAAAGAAACCAGCTCTCTACGCAAGAGTGGGGTAGTGAATGAACAGAATTTCAGAGCCATAGAGTTAGACCTTAGGGTTCACAAAATGAAATGCTGTTACAATGGATATTTGGAAGCAAAATCATCACTAATTTTTGTACCTTGGTTGATCTAATTTACTGCTGTAAAGTGCTGTTCCTACCCTGTCTACGAATGTAATCTGCTTAGAAGAAGACAAATTTCATGTTGAAAAGTATTAAAGAAAGTAACACTTCAGCAGCTTTACTGAGCAAATGTCATTCTGCTTTGAGTACCATCACAAGTTTCTGGACAGTGTCCAATCTTTTTTCATTTTGTTATAAATCTGTACTAGAATTTTCAAACCCCTGTGGTTGCTCATTTCAGAGAAGTCCAAATTGCATGTAGTGAAATTCAGTTTAGAAAGTGATACAGAAGGGTTATTCTGAGTATCCAAACCTCTATGGACTTAAAACAAGCTGTTTTCGAAAGGGCATAGAAGGGTTAGTAAATTAAACGATAATATTTAAATCACTTTCCCCTTTCTGAGCCATATGTTTTTAAATAAGTTAAACGGTAATTAAAAGGAGCATCAGGTTTGGGAATATACCCTATACAACCACGACACTAGAAACTTATATCACTGACATTACAGTAAATAATTATTGAGACACTAATTTTAAATTTATTCTTAATTTTACCAGGACCTAAGCCCATATAAATGTATTTTATCATGCATTGAAAGTCAATAATTTCCACATCTCAATGAATCTGCTTTCTGTGCTTCTAACTGTTCTCATAGTTTTTATTCATCACTAACCAATGCTATCCTCTATGTTCCAAGGCAGAGGCTAGCAAACATGTTCTATAATGGGCCAGATAGCAAATACCAGACTTTGTATTGCAATAACTTAACTCTCCTGTTGTAGCAGGAAAGCAGCCACTGACAAAATGTAAACAAATGGATATGACTGTGTTGTGACAAAATGTAAACAAATGTAAACAAATGCATATGACTACAGTCACTGACAAAATGTAAACAAACGGATATGACTGTGTTGTGTTCCAATAAAACTTTATTTACCAAAATAGGTGACTGGCAGGATTTGGGAAAAAGGTCATCATTTGCACACCACTGCACTAGGGCAACAAATGGATAAATTAGTGTTATTCAACTAATTGAGCTAGACTAAAGAAATCAAACCCAATTCAAATGAATAATGTTTTCATATTAAGTAAGCTTCAAACAGGGTATGTATTTGTTTAGTATTCGGAAATTATTATTCTCAGTATCCTACGTGAACTGAGGTGAGTTTCTTTCCTTTATTCTTTACTTTTAATCCATCTTTCCCTATTATCTTATTTTGTAGACTTTTTTTTTTAACATTAGTAGAAAGAAGGCAGTTTTTTTGTGATTACTGGGGTTTTTAGTTTCCAACTCATTTAGCACTTCAAAATGAGGTAGGAGTCATAAATTGAATTTTAAATTGCAATAGTAAGAACTGATACCCTGTTAAAGACAGGATATCAGGTCTTAGCTTTTCCATTTGTTCTGTAATAAGTTGCAACCCCTCACAAAATTTTTGCTTGTCTTCATTGTCATTTCACAATGTCATGTAGCTAGGAATAACCTGCTGAGATCTTTTAGTTTTTACTCTGTATCTAGTCCGGATTACCCCTAATCTAGCTCAGCAGGCTACCCTATTCTTCTAAATACCACAGGAAAAAAGAGCCTATTTCAGATCAATTTCTTACCACACATTTAGACTAATGATATTTTCAAATATTTAACCCTTCTTCTTAAGTGCTACACTTTCTGTCTGTAGTCTATATCTTTGAAATTGTACATAGGATTTAAGTGTCCCTTGTACTAGAAGATTACTTTATATTTAGTTAGATTATTCTCAACTGTAAAAGTTTACCAGTGAACCTCCAAACATCTCCCACTGTAGGCAGCCATTATTGCTAGAGAAACAACGGGGGGAAATGCTAACCAGGTTTTGGGTAAGAATTTAGAAGCATACATGATTTCATAGTTTTCCCTATCTTTCTCATCGTGTTAACTAATTGAGTATTTAAGGTGTTTTCTACATAATTCTTTCACTAAAATCAGTCTCTACGGTATCAAAAGAATGTTTTCTTCTTTCATTGATGGTGTACATACTCTGTAGGTCTCCACTTTATTTTCCCTTACTGGAATATCATGCAGGTTCCAGAGCCTTCTATGTATGTTCACATATTAAATCATCTGGTTCAGACTGCACCAATTTAAAACTTCTATCTCATATCCAATTTAGTGGTCATCAGCCCCATGCCAGGTTGGACAAATCTCAAGTTCAAGAATTTAGAGGGGAAGGAATGTAATGCATTCTTGATTTCTTTCTATCCCTCTTCTGTTTCTAGTTTCTCCAGGTTTGGGTCTACCTTGGGGCAGGAGGGATTTGGCTGAAAAATATTGAAAGGTTTTCTTATGAACCGATGCCGTTATGGTTCTGTATTGATTTTCTACTCCCTGACACACAAACTCAGTGCTGGATCTCTTGTCAGATACATGCGGGAGTCCTCATCAAGCCTTGCTCCAAGGGCCACTCCATGATTGCCTGAGGGGGAAAATGTTCTCTGGTTTGTTTCTCTCTGCCCAGTCCTTCACAGCTCCTTGCCTGCTGACATCCCTTCACCCAGTAGCAGAGCTGGCTTACCTCGAAGCTAATGAAGCTTAAGAGGCCCTCAACCTTGCACATGTCTTTCTGAGACTGGGAGTTGCTAGGAATTGCAACAATTTCTCACAATTTCCTTTGGGAAGGGAAAGCTAGTTCAATCAGGAAACATCTCCATATAAGTTCTAGTATTTGATAGCACAAGAGGGTAAATATATTAGTTATTGATAAATTATTCATTATCAATAATTTATTGCATGTTTCAAAATAGCTAAAATATAAGATTTGGAATGTTCTCGACACAAAGAAATTATAAATGTTTGAAGTGATGGCTATTCCAAGTATGCTAATTTGATAATCACACATTGTATGCCTGTATCAAAATATCACATGTACCCCATAAATATGTAAAATTATTATTGTACGTAATCTGTATTATATATCGATTACTGTATATGTACAGTAATATATAGTAATATTTCGCCCTTTACACAATTATGTATCCATTTTTAAAACTATAGTATTGGCCAGGCGCGATGGCTCAAGCCTGTAATCCCAGCACTTTGGGAGGCCGAGACAGGTGGATCACGAGGTCAGGAGATCGAGACCATCCTGGCTAACACGGTGAAACCCCATCTCTACTCAAAATACAAAAACTAGCCGGGCGAAGTGGCGGGCCCCTGTAGTCCCAGCTCCTTGGGAGGCTGAGGCAGGAGAATGGCGTAAACTCGGGAGGCGGAGCTTGCAGTGAGCTGAGATCTGGCCACTGCACTCCAGCCTGGGCTACAGAGTGAGACTCCGCCTCAAAAAAAAAAAAAAAAAAAAAAAAAAAACTATAGTACAATAGGAGGCTAAATTGAGTAATAATAAAACTCTGGTCTCCTAAAAAAAAAAAAAACAAACTATAGTACAATTAAAAAGAGAGTTCAGAGAAAGAGACCTGAATCTCCAAATATTAATGTAATTTGCTGTTATTTTCTTATTCTAAATAAATAATAACTTTTATGTATAATTTTTCATTTGAATCTGTAAAAAGTTTTTGGTTGTAAAAGATCATAAAATTATATGAGCTTCAGGCCCAACAAAATCTAAACTCCTCTCTACAATTCTCTAAGACAGGATTCCGGCAAGATAATTCAAGCCCAACGTCAAAGCTTAATTTTCAAAAAGTTATAAACATGATTTTTATACAATTGTATAAACCGCATACCAAAGATTCATTTAGCTCCTATACAAAGCAACCAGCATGAAGGTAAAGTTGGTTCAAGAAGAAAAGCTTTTATAGGCACTGAAAGGATGCTAAAATAAAATTGCAAGGTTTAGAGACAAAACTAGTTAATATTCCACAGGGCAATAAAATGTAATTTTGTGATGTTTTCTAACAGTCTGTATTCATTTGTGTCTCCATCAAACCACAACCTACAAGTTAGCATGTAACTTCACAGAGTCCTGGTCTAATTAATAGTATTAATAATGCTAATGCACTTCATAGCAATGTTTCAGTCAACGACAGACCAAATAGATGATGGTGGTCTCGTAGGATTGTAATGGACCTGAAAAGTTCCTATTTTCTGGTGATGTTGTGGCTATTGTAGCATCATAGCAGAGTTACTTTTGTTTTTATAAATTTAGTGTAGACTAAGTGCATGGTATTTATAAAGTCTGTGGTAATATACAGTAGTATTTTAGCCCTTTACGTTCATTCACCACTCACTCACTGATTCACCCAGGGCAACCTCCAGTCCTGTAAGCTCCTTTCATGGTAAGTACCCTATATAGGTATACCATTTTTCTCTTCTTTTATACTGTATTTTTACACATCTTTTATATGTTTAGATACACAAATACCACTGTGTCACAATTGCCTACAGTATTCAGTACATGTTTTGGTACTACATGCTGTACAGAGCTGTATTACAGCTTAGGAGCAATAGGCCATACTGTATAGCCTAGGTGGAGGTTGTGCTATCTAGGTTTGTATAAGGACACTCTATGCTGCTTGCACAATGATGAAATCACCTAGTAAGACATTTCTCAGAAGTGTTATTGAGTGACATATAACTGTAAATAGTGAGCCAAATAGAAGTTCACCATCTAGAGAATTACATAATCCTTAAGCAGGCCCATTAGACAATGTTCTGGTATGATATTAAAAGAACACGCAACTCTGCTTTTGTATTATTACTAAGTTTTGAATCTTTTCTGAACACCAGACACTTTTTGCATTACCAGAAGATAGGAGTTCCAGCTGCTTCAGTGTAACCCTCTGCTGTTCTTAGTGTTTAACAAGAAGAGGTCGTGATAAGAAAAAAAGTACCTATGCAAATATACACATGCTATTAGAAAAGAAGAAAAGGGGAAACAGGCATGTTTTAGCTCACTGTTACTTAGACAAAAAGCAATGCATCACAACAAAAAATGTTGGTAATTGTTTTCTGGTTTTTCTTTTTAGAACATCCATGTTTAGAAATTATTTTGATCTAAATCTGTCTGATTAAAATAGTATATGTGTCCTTCATACCATCAACCTGTCCCTTCTTTTATACTATGAGTGCTGTAGAGCCTCTTTTGTGTTAAGCAGTGTAATGATCATGCGATTCATAAACATAAATAAGACATGGAAACCTTTTCCACATATTACTTTGTTTATGATAATCTCAAGTTTGTAAAACATTAAGGCATGCAGAACAAATTGTGTTTTTCCATTTATACACATAAAGTGCAAGCTTAGGTTAAAACAGCCTAGGTTTCACAATTTCTATTGTTTATCTTTTTTTGTCTCATTTCTTTCCCCCATTCTACAAGTGCCAGGTCTTGTGAAAATGGATTGATGTGAGGTCATTTATTCTTGCTTGGAGAGTGTGACTGAAGCTGCAGGGTTTTTAGTTGCTTATAAAAGTGGATCACATATTCGGAAAGCATAACTCTTACCAATGTAAGTGTCACCAGCTCTTGGTAAAGTACAAATGCAGTTTAAATTGATTTTCTAACCACTTTTATTACTGCCATCCTTGAGTGTGGCAACAAGGGCTGGGCATTTGTTTTCACAGGGCAGAAAGCATTTATTAATAGATCCTCGGCAAATCAGAGTTGTATTAAAGTCATGATTACAAATACAATTGTATTTTAATAAGAACAAATATTAAATATGAAGAAATTGTGTTCCTTACAATAAATTTGAAAAGCCTCAAAGAGTTAAAATTTCAAGGTTTGACCAATGGAAAAGACCACTATCAAATTGCACACATATTTTTATATCATATTTATGCAGCAAGGTCAAATAAGTAGGGGGAAAAAAATCTCATCTTCAATTTTCTCTACCCTTAGGTAATAATACATGGAGAACTCATTTACCCTGATTGATCTTCCTGGGCATAAGAGACTTCTCTGGCTTAAATCCCATCTGAAAACTCTTTTCTCTCCTTCCTTAACGGAATGCTAATAGTATCTCTCCTTCACTCTCTTCTTCAAAGAACAAGCATGCTAAATATGACCTGCTAATATGTTTTTTTGACTGTTTTGCTTTCCTTCAAAAACTATTTATTTATGGCTTTTTTAAGTAGGAAAAGGTGTTAAAATCTGTTTATTTTGTAAGTAGAAGCATTTATTTTTGTTTTACCACTTACAGATTGAATTCATGCACCAAAAAAAAAAAAAATGCATAAAGATGGTAAATTGTGTTAACCACTATGATTTTTACATATAATTAAACATGCCACTGTTAAAATTGTGTGACAAGCTTGACAAACAAAATGAAAACAGAGCAAAGTCAAAGGTGGAACAAAATGTGAGATATTCAGAATCCGTTGGCTTTCGGTTTACAAAATGCTTAAAAACAAGTTTAAGTGATTAATTTAGAAATAAAACAAACCAATTCTATTGGTTGCATAGTAAACAAACTTCACAAGCCTTACACATTTTTCCTGGCCCATTTGCTGGTAGATATTGTAGCTTAAGAAAACTGCTTAACCTTTTATTATAGAAAACTAAAGTAAAAATTGTTCCCACCTGCCTACCTAAACCTCCAGTGATTTGAAGCCAAAAGTCAAAACTTGGTAAAGACTTGAGAGTATATACACTACATGGGAAAACATTGGAAAATAAATCTGGGTATTGTTTACTGACAGTACAATGCAGTCATGGCTTTAATAAGTACTGTCTAGATACGACCACCACTAACTGACATTGATCTAATAATTAGCCAGTGTTGTCTGTGCTGAGATATGCATAGTTGCATTGTTCTCATATGAATTTATCTTAAAATGATGTTACTACTTAAAATATCTTTATAACATAGTTTTAAATTTTTGTTTCAAAAATGATAAAATGGAGTATAAATGAATTAAGAGATTGGTTCAAATTGACACTAATAATAAAGACAGGATAAATTCTAATTTTTTAGACTTTAATTCAATGCTCTCTATCCTAGGATCTGAAATATAAATCAAGCATTTATTTCATCACAAATAATAAAGGTTAGTTCTCTTCTTGTAAATTTGTTTAAATTCCTTGTAGATTCTGGGCAAAAAGAAGACATTTATGCGGCCAACAAACGTGTGAAAAAATGCTCATCATCACTGATCATCAGAGAAATTCAAATCAAAACCACAATGAGATACCATCTCAAGCCAGTTAGAGTGTCGATCATTAAAAAGTCAGGAAACAACAGATACTGGAGAGGATGTGGAGAAATAGGAATGCTTTTACACTGTTGATGGGAGTGTAAATTACTTCGACCATTGTGGAAAACAGTGTAGAGATTCCTCAAGGATCTAGAACTAGAAATATCATTTGACCCAGCAATCCCATTTCTGGGTATATACCCAAAGGATTATAAATAGTAGCATGATTATAAATCTTGCTACTACATAGACACATGCACAGATATGTTTATTGCAGCACTATTCACAATAGGAAAGACTTGGAACCAACCCAAATGCCCATCAATGATAGACTGGATAAAGAAAATGTGGCACATACACACCATGGAATACTATGCACCCATAAAAAAGAATGAGTTCGTGTCCTTTGCTGGGACATTGATGAAGCTGGAAACCATCATTCTCTAAATTAACACGGAACAGAAAACCAAAGACCACGTGTTCTCACTCATAAGTGGAAGTTGAACAATGAGAACACATGAACACAGGGAGAGGAACAGCACACACTGGGGCCTGTTGGGGTGGTGGGCTAGGGGAGGGATAACATTAAGAGAAATACCAAATGTAGATGGCGGGTTGATGGATCCGGCAAACCACCATGGCACGTGTATACCTATGTAACAAACCTGCACGTTCTGCACAGGTATCCCAGAACTTAAAGTACAATAATAAAAAAAAAGGTTAGTTCTCTAAACTAAATGATTTAGTAACTATTTTTAGCAGTGGGAATTACACATAAGGACTAGGCTACACATAAAAATTATAGCTTCATCATTTTAGGTTACTCTAACAGGCAAGAGGTCTTTGTTTTGCCCTTCCTCTTAAGTATGCCACTAACCACTTCTGAACTTCACTTTCATCATTTGTGTAGAGAGGGAATTAAACTAGACTGGGATTTTCAAAGCTATTTTTCAAGTATAGTAATCAGTATTCCTTGGGGAGAAAAAGGTAGGTAAGGAGAAATTTATCTAAGACAAATTCATAAAATGTCACATGTTCCTTTCTCCCTCTTGGAGTTTCAAAAGAAATCCTGTAAAAAAGAACCCATTCAACTCTGCTTAGAAGTAACTAAACTAATTTCACTGAGAAAAATAAAGTATTTTTCCAGGAATATCTATTAACATTACATAAAATATTCTCCTTCTGAGAAATAGAGTGGAGAAATGCTGTAACAAATGATATAAACAAGGCCCAACAAGTGAAATTTGTTTCTACTTTTAGAAGATTTCTATAGTGGAAGACTGTACAGCAACAATTGGGAAAGTCTTTGAGTTTAGTATGTTTCGATACCAAGAACCCTTTCTTCATATCTCACCTAACTTGCCATGTGCTTTAAGATATGTGATTTTGTCTTTTCAGTCTGAAATTAACAGAACTTTTGACAAATACATTTGAAATGCAACAAAATTGGCAGAAAATCATGCCTAAAATACTTGAGTTCAGTCTTGAGGTAGGACATCATCTGGCTGTTAGACCTATGTGGTGGGATTGTGCCTGAATATCCACCCGACTAATTTCTTTCCCCTTTTATCTGTCACAAATTCTCTGGGCTTTTTTATTTCCTTCTCCAGTCTACCCATCCACTTAGAAACACAATTAAAGCCTCAAAAATGTTCTAGACCTACATGTGAGCCATAAATATTTATATGCATGATTGCAGAATGAGATTTTCCTCTCCCACAGAGAAAACTGAAGATCACCAAGACCTGTCTAATCCTAAATATTTAAGAATCTTAGACTACTTCTAGAGCTATTTTCTATAATCTAGAGGTATATAATCTAATTGAAGTATTAAGAAAATGCATGCTGAATTAAATATATTGAGGATTATTTTCCTGTTTTATACTCTGTCATTGGATGTATTAAACATCTATTACCATGCATATAGAGGGCTACTGAGAAAATCTTTTAACATGTTAGTAAGATTAAATAAAAACCCAGATAATGCTAGGATGGAGCAAATCACACTGACAGGTAAATCCTCCTTAAGTTGAAATAGACAGAAGAGATTGCTTAGATGCTCTCACAGTGTAGCTCTCCATTGCTGGACTTGACTATCTATTGCCTGTTCTATTTTACAACTTTGTAGGGTTGGAGGTTAACTTGTAGATTTTTGTCCAGCAGAAATGAGAATAACTTGTTTCTAACAAAAAGTACCCTAAATGGTACAATTTATGATCCTGTTGGACATTAACCATTTTTATATCCAACCCAGCAATCTTAATATTGCTTCTCAAATGTTCTTTAAATTACTGTTGGCATCTTACTATTTTCCTAATTATTGAGTTAAATAAAATTTTGACATGCATTCATATTGTATTTGCATGAGTCATGATTTTACCATTATGAAATTATACTTTATCAAAATTGTCTTCCAGTTTCCTTCCTCTCATCATTTTTAAATAAAAGCAAGTGTATTAAAATGAAGACAAATGCACGTTGAAGTAAGAAAGCAGTCATAGAGGACAAGGAGAAAGACAATGTCAACCCTCTTGCTTCAGGATTGGGGAGAGGATACCACTTCTCTGTCAGCAAGATGTGCTCCATCATCCCACAGATTTTTTCTTTTTTTCTTTTTTTTTTTTTTTTTTTTGAGACAGAGTCTCCCTCTGTCCGCCAGACTGGAGTGCAGTGGTGTGATCTCGGTTAACAGCAAGCTCCACTTCCCGTGTTCACACCATTCTGCCTCAGCCTCCCGAGTACTTGCTACTACAGGCGCCCGCCACCCAGCTAATTTTTTGTATTTTCAGTAGAGACAGGGTTTCACCGTGTTAGTCAGAATGGTCTCAATCTCCTGATCTTGTGATCTGCCCACCTGGACTCCCAAAGTGCTGGGATTACAGGCGTGAGCTACCACACCCAGCCCATCCCATAGATCTTCTATCTTGGGAACCACGGCCAGTTTCATGGACATGGGGCCAGTGCAGCAGCACAGGACACCTTGCTCACAAGGGCCTTCACTAGGAGTGTAATGCTGTGAAGTGGTCATCTGAAAATTCTTAACATAATATATTCAATGTTAGCTTTTGTAAGTGAAGTAAGTTAGAACAATGGAGCATGTGTCAGGGACCTGGAGGAACAGATTACGTTTAGTCTCACTCTCACCACCTCACCATGTCTCCAGGAAAAGTTCTCAGCTACCTGATTTTCCTCACCAACCCAATAACCACTGCCATCTCCTCTCGTAGCAACGGTCTGGGTGTGGACACAGGGAGAGTCAGGGTTGGGTACATACACCGCATGTGCTCAACTCAGGGCAGGATCTCAGGTGCTGTGAAGTTCTGCTCTCACCTCATGAGTGTCCTCATGACTGAGGAAATGAGTGGCATTAAACAGCAAATAAAAAACGTGGTAACAGCTTGCAAGAGAGAGAGAGACGACAACAGAAAGTCAAAAGCTGTTCTACTGCTTTTTGAATTAGGGACTCCTCATTGTCATCATGAACTGGTCCCCACAGATTATGTGGCTGGTCCTGTAGGGGATGAAGAATAGGGATTCTCAATGTTGCACTGATTGATGTGTCCAGTCCCCACAGACACGGACTGGCCACTGCAAATATATCAAGTTAATTTATCATTGATCTTCAGATCTTTGTTTAGCTTCAAATTTGTTTATTTTTATCCTAATGATATGTACTCAGAGAACAAAGTAAGTCCTAATAGTACTGCTTGAGGTTATTTAAGAATTCTATAATAATTACAGGGACTATACAGAATACTTACTCCTTATTAGTTAGTTTTAAACTAGTCTATGGAAATCCATTAGGCTATTCTCTCTGCTTAGGATTTACACACCGGAAATAAACAAAAATTCCTCATGCTCTTGTTTAAATGCAAACTCATAAAAGCCAGGTTAGGAATACTTTAAATCTGGTTTCTAAGATTTTTACTGATGTTAACATCTGTATTGATTGTGTATTATGAAACTGTCCTTAGACAAAGAAACATCCATACTCAGGTCAGTTTTACAAGCACATCAAAAGAGAGCCTACTATGCTAGTCATTTTGCAAGGCATAAAAATAATGCAAATAATAAATCACAAACCTTATACTTAAGAAGCTTAAGAGGGAATGAAGATACCACAATATGACATATAAGTGATAAAATATATTGATGCTGTATTGAAAAATATATCACTGTGAAAACACTCAGAATAAGAACAATAAAAACAGTGTATAAGTGGAATATATTATTGTGCATCATCACAACAAGCTCAATTTTGATGTATTATGCTGTTAGGTAAAAATTACATATTACTTCTGTATAACCAAAAGTACACTTTGTGTAATATAGATCTACTTTTCACATATTCCTACCAAGTTCTTCTCCTTTTGGATTTGCATTACTGACTAAAACATCTAAAACTGCCTAGTAAGGAAAAATTCCAATGAAATTTCTGAGCTGCCTAGCATGGCTGACTGGAGACTTAATAGTGGTGAACATCATCCTTTTTGAGCTCGTCTAGGGGAGCTTTTTACTGAAAGGAAGAGTGAAGTTTATCAAGGGTCATCTGGCAGGAGAGTCTTTTATTAGAGTTTTGAGAAACCTCTGAAATATTCTGCCTTCACCTTTCGAGCCTTGTAGAACAGAGAACTGTAGATCTCATAGCTAATATTCAAACTGAAATTGGACCACATAGATATGAGAAATCAACTTGACATCAAAGGTTATCCGTCTTCCCACACTGCTTTTCTCACTCAAATCTCAATTTCACAGGTACTTTTATTTTTGAGTTCACTTTTTAGAGTAAGAAAAAAAAAAAAAAAGTTTCCACTCATACCCCTGCATTTTTCCCCAGTTAGATGCATCTTGCAAATCCAGCTGTGATTCTTTTGTTGTCTCTCAGATGCAGACATATAAGCCCATAACCAAGACTACAAAAATAAAGAATTGTATTTGCCCTGGAAAATATTATGATGTAAGCTACCACATCTTTATTTTCATCTGAAGCTCTCTTCTAATATTTGCACTAATATTTTCTCTGATATCTGAGTCTTTTTCAGAGAATATTCCTAGAAAAAGCAGATAAATATCAAACTAAAATAGCCCCAAAGAGCACATATACATATAGAAGACAAATATAAAAAGCATGCTACAAAGGTCTTTCTTTATTATAATTAGTGAAAGCAGAAAAAAAATCATAATGTGACAGAAATTCTAATGGTACTTGTGATAGTACAATCTCACATAACCTAAAACTAAGCTGCAAAAGCCAACCTTATCAAACACTGTTGAGTGATTTTTTTAACTTACTCTGCTGCTTAAAAGCTATGTGATTTGAGGCACATCACTTCACCTCTCAAAACTTGTTTCTTTGTGAGGGAGGAGATGCCAATACCAACTAGGATTACTCCCCAGGGCTGTAAGAAGTTGACATAAAACTGCATGTATGGAAATGTTTTCAACTGCAAAACATCATACAAATGCAAGGACATTTTATTATATCTGCACAGAATGTTGGAAAAGAGAGAATGTGAAGGTTGATTTGAACAAGCAGCCTCTGTTTTGCTTATGGGGATTAATTATGGATTTCCATGTTTCCAAAGTATTCACAAATTTGTTTAAATAGTGAGATTCAGAACCGAATGAAACGTGGTGAATTGATCAAAAGTCCAAAAATTTTTCCAAACTTATCGTCACTTGTGTCAGGATCACATCCATGCTTTTGACGAGAATATTCAGAGAGAAGTAAATTCCTCTTACCATTGGGTAGCATTGCCAGTGTCATTAAGTACTGTCTCTCTCTCCTCCAGAAACATCATAATATGTGGCTATACCACAGTTTTTAAAATATATTCTATTGTCCATTAACGCCACACAGGCTACTTCTACACAGTAGTCCACCTTTATCCACAGTTGCACTTTCGGGGTTTCAGTTACTGGCAGTCAACTGTAGTCCAAACATATTAAATAAAAAATTCCAGAAGTAAACAATATTTAAACTGGGGACACTCCTGGATAACATGATGAAGTTTCTATTGTTCTGCTCCATGGGACATGAATTATCCCTTTGTCTAGCATATTTATGCTGTATATGCAACCCACCTGCTAGTCAGTAGATATCTTGGTTATCAGACCAACTGTCCACAATATCAAAGAACTCGTGTTCAAGTGACCCTTATTTTACCTAATCATGGCCCCATACACAAGAATAGTGATTCTGGCATATTGTTGTAATTGTTCTATTGTATTGCTAGTTATTGTTGTTAATCTCCTACTTGCCTAATTTATTAAACTTTATCATAAGTGTGTACCAAAAGGGAAAATATATATGTGTGTGTGTGTGTGTGTGTGTGTGTGTGTATGTAAAGGCCCTAGTACTGTCTACAGTCTCAAGCATCCACTGGGGGTCCTGGATTGTATCCCCCACAGATAAGGGGAAACCACTGTATTCTTGCCAGATAAACCCCTTGCAGAGGAAAGGTAATAATAAAAAAAAAAAGCTAACATCATTGATTGCTTACATATATTAATTACTCTATATGTATTATCTCAGCTAATCCTTATAACAATGCTATGCAGTTCAAGCTACGGTTATCTCCATTGTATAAATGGCAACGCTAAGGTACAGAGAGGTTAAACAATCCATCCAAGGTCACAGCAATAGTAAAATGGGCAGGGGTTAAACTTCAGGCAGTCAGCTTAGCCTCTGCTGTATACTCTCACCCTTTATTGCTTCCTATGGCATGTTCTACTGAAATGGCTCTTATGCTGTTGCTATTGCTTTGAACAGCTATCAGGTTTTTAAATTTTTTCCGTAAGTTATTAGGGTACAGGTGGTGTTTGGTTACATGAGTAAGTTCTTTAGCCATGATTCATGAGATATTGGTGCACTTATCACCTGAGCAGTATACACTGCACCATATTTGTAGTCTTTTATCCCTTGCCCCCTCCCACTCTTCCCAAGTCCTCAAAGTCCTTTGTATCATTCTTAAGCCTTTGCATCCTCATAGCTTAATTCCTATGTATCGGTGAGAACATACAATGTTTGGTTTTCTATTCCTGAGTTACTTCTCCAATCTCATCCAGGTTGCTGCAAATGCTGTTAATTCATTTATTTTTATGGCTGAGTGGTATTCCATTGTGTGCGTATGTGTGTGTGTGTGTATATATATATACACACACAAATACATACATACTACAGTTTCTTTGTGCACTCATTGATTGATGGGCATCTACCAGTTTTTAAGTGCTTTGCAATGCTTCATGAAGGATAACTTTTTTTTTTTTTTTTTTTTTTTTTTTTGAGACGGAGTCTGGCTCTGTCGCCCAGGCTGGAGTGCAGTGGCCGGTTCTCAGCTCACTGCAAGCTCCGCCTCCCGGGTTTACGCCATTCTCCTGCCTCAGCCTCCTGAGTAGCTGGGACTACAGGCGCCCGCCACCTCGCCCAGCTAGTTTTTTGTATTTTTTAGTAGAGACGGGGTTTCACCGTGTTAGCCAGGATGGTCTCGATCTCCTGACCTCGTGATCCGCCCGTCTCAGCCTCCCAAAGTGCTGGGATTACAGGCTTGAGCCACCGCGCCCGGCCGATAACTTCTTTAATTATCTCATTAGTGCACATGCAACCCCTATGTTATAAAATAATGACACTGTAGTTAGACAGTGTACTCACGTTCACAGAATAGGTGGCATAAGTAGCTTAGCTGAGATTTTAGCCCAAATCTGTTTGAATTCTGCAGTTCATATTCTTTCAACAATTGTATGGTAAAATGCCCACCATTCTTTTCACTGGTACTCATGATACTTACTATTACAGGCTCTGTTTTCTGGGTCTTACTTACTCGTACTTTCTAACTACTGGTTATAATGAGCTGTTCCCCCAGATCTTACAAATACCAAGGAAGGTCCAAAAGCCAAACCATGGTGCTGTTTATATTTTTGTTAAAATCAGGCAAATCAACCCAGTTGACACAGCCACCATTTTTTGGTTCCACAGAAAATGATTTACGCAAGTTAGAATTGAAATAGAAAAAGCTCTTTACTCATGAATAAGTTTTTATACATTGTCATGCAGACCTGTTACATTACCAGATGACTCTTACAAGAGAAAGGAGGACAATTTGATACCTGGGTGCTTGTCAAAGGGTTATATTTTCCCTGCTCATCAAAAATGAAATGCACTTTGCACTTGTGAAATCCTCTGTTAAAATTGAAAACAAACCACTAAAAATAAAAATTACAACGGTGCATAATTAGGTTGAGAAAGCAGGGGCAGAAAATCTTAGGTTGGTATACATTAACATCATATGACCTATTCTTCTGCAAGCTGCACAAAGATTAGAAAAAAAACAGAATACCTGCCTTCATGGCTCTTGTGGAGGAACAAAGCTTATTGATAGTATCTTCCACAAAGTAAGAATTATCGATCTTACACAGAGTTAAGAATTCTACCCTATAAAGAGTAAATACATAAATAGAAAGGCCCTTTTGAGCCAAAAGCATTCTGTAAGCACAGGAAAGGTAGAAATGTTAAGCATGTATCCCAAAGTTATTTTTTTAAATAGCCAATTTAATCTCTGTAGCCTGTGTTAAATTTTTTTAGAGAAATCAAAGAACGATATAAGTATAAGCTGGTTTACTGCAATAGGAAGAGTCCATGAAGCTAAACTAAGCAAATGTGCCAAGTCTTCACCATAGTGAAGATTGTTTTTATTTTAGAAACCTGGCAGTATCTGTTGGCATAATATGACAGTAACTGCCTCATCTTACTGGCTATGTTTTTCTTTTTCTATGGCTCTGTCTACTGTAGCCTGAAATTGTCACTTTACTTTTCTAAATGTTAAATCATAAACAATAAAGGAACTGGTTGTTGTTTTAATTGTACTAACAAGAGGAGAAGTATGAGGGGAGAAATTCATGCTTCGCTCTATTTGCTTTACATTTTTGGATCCAGTGTTCTGATTTATACTGTGACTTACGCTGCTTCAAGACTCAGAGCTAAATTATAAAGTCAGTTTTCAGCTTCAGCAAACCCTCTCCGGGTCCTGCTGTGTTTCCCTTAATGGCAAGGACTAGCGGATTCCATCTGTAAGCAAGCATGTTTTGCATATGAACTACCACAAGGCAAAAGACAAGGCAGAAAAGAATTACAAATCAACAATTCCTCTTCCTGTTGTGTTTGTGGTTGTTTTTTGTTTCTTTTAAACACAGGAGGGAAATCAGCAAGTGATCTTGGAAGAAATCTTTTTTGTTGTGGAATTGGAAGAATAATTATTTGATGTCTTGTATGCATATACTTGAAAGCAAAATGCCATTGCTTAATATAAATATAGCAGTAGGCTTTAAGATCTGAATTAATCTTGCTTAGATACGCAGCACAAGAAACAGTGGATTTCTTCAGCTACTGACTTATACAGTACTCTTCCTTGTTGTTCTAGGTTTGTTTAGTCTGATGTGAACATAAGTTCATCCCAGCTAGTGGAGAGTCTACTGAGAATACATAAGTATTTCGATTTTACTTCAAATTAAAATGGGGGAAGGAATCAAACTTCCAGTGGGGGGGGGAAAAAAAAAAAACTGTTATTGTTCTTTATACTGGCCCAAAGGTAGAACAATATTCTCTTTATATTCTGTTTCTCTTAAACCAGATTTAATCTTCCTTCCACTGGGCAGAGTAACAAAAACATTAATAACTTACTGCCACCTACAGATGGAAGATAAGTCTTTGAAAATGCCTGCTACTAGCAAGAAAAATGAACCTAGAGTTCACACTAAAGACCCACAGGTCAAAGAACATAGATCTTATAGGTGTTCAACGTGAGAAATGAATACTTCCCTACCATCAGTAATTAGACTGTGCTTGTAGTTTGAAATTTAAATGAAATTAAAACTACTGAAAAAATATTCTCCAATGCTATATTCAAGTCATTTTCTTCTCATAAAATTTCTTCCTAATGGCAGTGAGTTGTCAATTACTACAGTCTAAGTTTTAAGGAGGGGGAAAAAAAAGAAAACCCATAGTCTGTGACAAGCTTGGTGCCAGTCAACATTTGCAATAAGCTGTCCCCTCGCCCAGACCTAGGAATGCCACCTCTTGGTCCCGAGAGCAAGCCGCACCAGGAGCAGAAAGCAATGCCATCTTTGTGTTATTATTTCTTGAAACCACATACCAGCAACTTTTCTTGGCACATGTCTGAAGCATCTCAGATCTACTTCTTACATTTCTCAGTGTGCAATTAAATGGATATTTCTTTTCTCCCTGTATACAGTATTTGTGCACTTTTTTAAGTCTATATTTTTATTTTCTTTTATAAAGAGTTCATATGACTTTGTTACATGATTGGGTTTTATTGCTTTTTCAAATTAGCATTTCTTACATTTTTCTAAATTTATAATGTAAATTTGGGAAAAAAATTAACAGAATATACAGGAAGATTCTCGAAGAAACACTGAAGATTGGTTATGGTCTGAGTGTTGGTATCCCATCAGAACGTATATGTTGGAATGTAATACCCAATGTGATAATACTTAGAAGTAGGACCTTTAGGGGGTGATTAGGTTATAAGGGCTCCACTCTCATGGATGGGATTAGTGCTCTTCCCTTGTAAAAGAGACTTGAGAGGTCTGTCCTTTCTGTCACATGCCTCCCTGTGAAGAGAACAACAAACAGGCTTTGTGTGAGCAATAAAACTTTTTAATCATCTGGGCGCAGGCAGGCTGAGTCCGAAGAGTGAGAGAAGGGAGATAGGGGTGGGCTATTTTATAGGATTTGGGTGGGTAGTGGAAAATTACAGTCAACGGGGGTTGTTCTCTTGCGGGCAGGGGCGGGGGTCACACAGTGCTCAGTGGGGGAGCTTCTGAGCCAGGAGAAGGAATTTCACGAAGTTAATCCCTCAGTCAAGTTGGGGCAAGAACAAATCACAAAGATGGAATGTCATCAGTTAAGGCAGGAACTGGCCATTTTCACTTCTTTTGTGATTCTTCACTTGCTTCAGGCTAGCTAGAGGTATACCTGCAGGTCACAGGGGATATGATGGCTTAGCTTGGGCTCAGAAGCCTGACACCTTCCACCATCTTTGAAGCAAGCCCCAACCAGATAATCTGCTGGCACCTTGATCTTCGACTTTGCAGCTTCTAGAACTGTGACCCATGAATTTATTTTGTTTATAAATTACCCAATCTGTGCTATTTCACTATAGCAGCAGGAGCAGACTAAGAGATAATCTAAGATGCAGTAAAAGGTAATGACTAAGAATAGATTCACATACAGGTAGGTAGGTGGTTGAATTTGGACCAGGTTATTTACAGACATACCTTAGAAACATTATGGATTTGGTTTCAGACCACTACAATAAATCCAGCATCACAATAAAGTGAGAAGATGGAATTTTTGGTTTCTCAGTGCAATAAAATTATGTTTACACTCAACTATAGTATATTAAGTGTGCAAGAACATTATGTCTAAAACAAAATGCACAGACATTTCTCAAAAGAAGACATTTATGCAGCCAACAGACACATGAAAAAATGCTCATCATTACTCGCCATCAGAGAAATGCAAATTAAAACCATAATAAGATACCATCTCACACCAGTTAGAATGGCAATCATTAAAAAGTCAGGAAACAACAGGTGCTGGAGAGGATGTGGAGAAATAGGAACACTGTTACACTGTTGGTGGGACTGTAAACTAGTTCAACCATTGTGGAAGACAGTGTGGGGATTCCTCAAGGATCTAGAACTAGAAATACCATTTGATCCAGCCATCCCATTACTGGGTATATACCCAAAGGATTATAAATCATGCTGCCATAAAGGCACATGCACACATATGTTTGCTGCGGCACTATTCACAATAGGAAAGACTTGGAACCAACCCAAATGTCCATCAATGATAGACTGGATTAAGAAAATGTGGCACATATACACCTTGGAATACTATGCAGCCATAAAAAAGAATGAGTTCGTGTCTTTTGTAGGGACATGCATGAAGCTGGAAACCACCATTCTCAGCCAACATCGCAAGGACAGAAAACCAAACATCGCATGTTCTCACTCATAGGTGGGAATTGAACAATGAGAACACTGGGACACAGGAAGGGGAACGTCACACACCAGGGCATGTCATGGGGTGGGAGGGGGAGAGATATCATTAGGAGATATACCTAGTGTAAATGACAAGTTAATGGGTGCAGCACACCAACATGGCACATGTATACATATGTAACAAACCTACACGTTGTGCACATGTACCCGAGAACTTAAAGTATAATTAAAAAAAAAAAAGACACACACCAAAAAAAGAAAAAAAAAATGCACATACCTTAAAAATACTTTATTACTAAAAAATGCTAATGATCATTTAAGACTTCAGCAAGTCCTAATCTTTTGCTCGTAGAGAGTCCGTCCTTGATATTGATCACTGTTGACTAATGAGAGTGGTGGTCACTGAAGGTTAGAGTGGCTGTGGCACTAAGATAATAATAAAGTTTGTCACACTGATTGACTCTTCTTGTCATGAAAGATTTCTCTGTAATATCCAAGGCTGTTTAATAGCATTTAACCCATAGCAGAACTTGTTTCAAATCCTGCCACTGCTTTATCAGCCAAGTTTGTGTATACTCTAAATCCTTTGCCATCATTTCAGTGATATTCAGAGCATCTTCACTAGTAGATTCCATCTCAAGAAACCAATTTTTTTACTCATTTATAAGAAGCAACTCCTCAAATTCAAGTTTAATCATGAGATAATAGCAATTCACTCATTTCTTCAGGCTCCACTTCTAATTCTAGTTCTCTTGGTTTTTCTGCCACATCTGCAATTATGTCTTTCACTGAAGTCCCGAACCCTCCAAGTCATCCACAAGGACTGTAATCAACTTCTTCCAAACTCCTCTTAATGTTGATATTTTGACCTTTTCCCATGAATCATGGATGTTCTTAATGGCATCTAGAATGGTGAATCTTTTCCAGTTTTTAATTAACTTTTCCTAGATCCATCAAAGGAATCACTATCTATGGCCTTACAAAATGTATTATTATTATTTTTTTTTAATTTTACTTTAGGTTCCAGGATACATGTGGAGAACATGCAGGTTTGTTACACAGGTATACATGTGCCATGGTGGTTTTCTGCACCTATCAACTCGTCATCTAGGTTTTAAGCCCCACATGCATTAGCTATTTGTCCTAATGCTTTCCCTTCCCTTACCCCCACCACCCCCCAACAGGTCCTGGTGTGTGTTGTTCCTCTATGTCCATGTGTTGTCATTGTTCAACTCCCAGTTATGAGTGAGAACATGCGGTGTTGGTTTTCTGTTCCTGTGTTACTTTGCTGAGGATGATGGTTTCCAGCTTCATCCATGTCCCTGCAAAGGACATGATCACATTCCTTTCAATGGCTGCATAGTATTCCATGGTGTATATGTACCACATTTCCTTTATCCAGTATATTATTGATGGACATTTGCGTTGGTTCCATGTCTTTGCTATTGTAAATAGTGCTGTAATAAACATACATGTGGATGTGTCCTTATAGTAGAATAATTTATATTCCTTTGGATATATACCCAGTAATGGGATTGCTGGGTCAAATGGTAATTCTGGTTCTAAATGCTTGAATAATTGCCACACTGTCTTCCCCAATGGTTGAACTAATTTACATTCCCACCAGAAGTGTAAAAGCATTCCTATTTTTCCACAGCCTCACCAGCATCTATTGTTTCTTGACTTTTTAATAATCACCATTCTGACTGGCATGAGATGGTATCTCATTATGGTTTTGATTTGCATTTCCCTAATGATCAGTGATATTGAAGTTTTTTCATATGTTTGTTGGCTGCATAGATGTCTTCTTTTGAGAATTGTCTATTCATATCCTTTGTCCACTTTTTCATGTGGTTGTTTTATTCTTGTAAATTTGTTTAAGTTCCTTGTAGATCCTGGATATTAGACGTTTGTCAGATAAGCAGATTGCAAAAATTTTCTCCCATTCTGTACGATGCCTGTTCACCACGATGATTGTTTCTACAAAAAGTATTTCTTACATAATAAGACTTGAAAGTCAAAATACACCTTGACCCATAGGCTTCAGAATGGAAGATGTATCAGCAACCATGAAAAAAAATTAGACTCCTTGTATATATCTATCAGAACTCTTGAGTGTCCAGATGCATTGTCAATGAGCAGTAATACTTCAAAGGGAATGTTTTTTCTGAGCAATAGGTCTCAATAGTGGGCTGAACTTATTCAGTAAACCATGCTGTAGAGATTCGGTAATCCAGGCTTTCTTGCTCCATTTATAGAGCACAGACAGAGTAATTTTTGGAATAGTAAGTGAGCACTGACTTCGACTTAAAGTCATCAGCTGCATCAGTTTCTAACAAGAGGGTCAGCCTGTCCTTTGAAGTTTTGAAAACAGGCATTGACTTCTCTTCCCTACCTATGAAAATTCAAGAGGGCATCTTCTTCCAATATAAGGCTGCTTTCACTACATTGACAATTTGTTATTTAGTGGAGCCACTTCCATCAATGATCTTAGCTAGATCTTCTGAATAATTTGCTGTAGGTTGTCCATCAGCACTTGCTGCTTCACCTTGCACTTTTATGTTATGAAGACAGGATTAAGTTTCAACATGAACATTATGGGGGCCACAAACATTCAAACCATAGAAAACCTCATGTAACATATGCATCTTTCCTCCTCTGCTATGGCCATTATTCTCATCCATTGCCAGACTTTTCTTCCTCTGTAGTTTACTTCATAATCTGTATATTACTTTTTCTCTTTTTCCACTTGTAGAGTGTATATCTGTTCAGATAGACTGATAGTTTTATTGGTATGGAACCATAGCTGTTCCATTCATAATTTATTTCCAACACCTAACACAGGTCTGGAACACTCTCAACAAATAATTGTTGACTCAAAATGAATTATATTAGTTGATTGTGACCATAGATTTGACTCCCCACATTAGCACATTAGCTTGACTATTAACCATGGTCATAGATTATGTAAACATCTATCTATAAACATCTTGAAAATTCTTGTTCTTGAATTAAGGAGGAACAAACTAGAGAGTAAATATGGGTCAATTCAAAGTCTTAGCTAATTAAAAATCAACCCAAAGTTATGCCTCTCAGTAAGTTGCACTAAATTGTTTGTCTGTCATAATCAGATTTACAGAAAATGTACGTTGTCAATATGATGGCCTTCAACTGACCTTGTTTCTTTACTAAAAACAGAATTTTTTGATGGAATGTTTCAGAGCTAGAGTTGACACTGAAAAACTCTAGCTTTCATACATTTATTTTGTTGATAGTTCAGGAATTTTGGCATCAGAGAGAGCAATAATCTGGAGTTGCTAGTTGCTTTTTTTCCAGAGATAAGCACCACGTATAGATATACCTTATATTTTTACAAACATAAAAAATATTTAATATCATATAGAATTATAATTGGTAGATTATGCCTTGGAGAAAGTACTTAAGAATATTGTAAGTAAGAATCTAATACACATGGTATCCAAACAAGATTGTTCTTTAACTTTCAGGCATTGTAGCATAAATGACTTTTCAAATTTATAGTTTGAATAAAGAATTTACTTCACTGAATATGTGAAATAGCTTTCAGCATAGCATGCAAGCTTCATTCTGTCAACAAATGGTTATTGAGCTTTTATTATTTAATAGAAGAAGAATACAATTACTCTACATTTGTGAATTCCATATTTGAAAATTCACCTACTAAAATTTATTTGTAACCCCAAAATCAATACTGGTAGCATTTTTGCAATCATTTGAGGTCATTCACAGATATGCACAGAGCAAAAAATTTGAGTAACTTGAGAAGCAAGCTCTGAGTTGAGGTCAAACAAGGTTACACTCTGCCTTGTTGTTCCCGCTCTTGCACATAAACAAGTGTCCTTTTTGAGGTCTGTTCAGTGAAGCCACATGTTTTTTTACATTTTCTGCTTTTTGTTGGTAATTTCACTGTTTAAAATAGCCCATAAATGTAGTGCGGAAGTGCTATTGAGTGTTCCTAAGAAGACAGTAATGTGTCTTTCAAAAAAATATTGTGTTACATAAGCTTCATTCAGGCATGAGTTATAATGCTATTGACTATGAGTTCAGTGTTAATTGATCATCAATATAGTACATCCAGAAAAAGGAAGAGCAAATGTATCAATCTGTGCAAAAGGACACTCCAGAAAATGCTAAAGTCACATCTGTAATGTGTGATGAAGCTATAGAAAAAGTAGAAAAGTAGTTAAATTTGTAGTTTCATGAGATAACCAATATTTAAAAGGTGTATTGGAGACCACTGTTGTAAGGTTAAAAGCCAAAAAAAAATTTAGTCACACTATCCAGGGGCAGGAAAATGTTAAACTGTTTTGGCAAGTGCTGGCTAACTTGCACATTTCAAAAGGCAGTATGTGTGGGAAATACTTGTTAAACTTGCAGACAAGGCAAGTTTTGCAAATAAGGAGGCTATGGAAGATGAACATGGTAATTAGCTTGATTAAACAATTTCATATCTATATCAAAACATCACATTGTACTTGTGTCTTATAAAGACATGCAAGTTTTATTTGTCAATTAAAAACAAAATACATATAGAAAATAATTTTTTAAATATCCACCAGATGTTCTATGAGAAAACGTTTATGTAGAAAAGCAGTGTCACGCACTTTCACGTGAAGAGACCACCAAACAGGCTTTGTGTGAGCAATAAAGCTTTTTAATCACCTGGGTGCAGGTGGGCTGAGTCCAAAAAGAGAGTCATGAAGGGAGATAGGGGTGGGGCCGTTTTACAGGATTTGAGTAGGTAGTGGAAAATTACAGTCAAAGGGGGTTGTTCCCTGGCAGGCAGGGGCAGGGGTCACAAGGTGCTCAGTGGGGAGCATCTGAGCCAGGAGAAGGAATTTCACAAGGGAATGTCATCAGTTAAGGCAGGAACGGGCCATTTTCACTTCTTTTGTGATTCTTTAGTTGCTTCAGGCCATCTGGATGTACATGTACAAGCTTGGGCTCAGAGGCCTGACATTCCTGTCTTCTTATATTAATAAGAAAAATAAAATAGTGTTGAAGTGTCTGAGCAGTGAAAATTCGGGGGGAGGTATGGAGAGATCATGAGCAATGTTTCTCAAGGCTGCTTCGAGTGAGATTAGGTCATCGTGGGAACCTAGAGTGGGAGAGATTAAGCTGAAGGAAGATTTTGTGGTAAGGGGTAATATTGTGGGGTTGTTAGAAGAAACATTTGTCATATAGAAATATTGATGATGGCCTGGATACAGTTTTGTATGACTTGAGAAACCAAATGGAAGACACGAGGTGAGAATAAAGGAAGGAGAAAAACAGGTATTAAAGGACTAACAATTGGGAGGACCCAGGACATCCAATTAGAGAGTGCCCAAGGGGGTTCAGCATAATTACTTGCTTGGTTGGTGAGTTTTTTGGGCTCTATCCTTGAGTTTTTTTATGTTGTCATATACCAGGCCAAATTGATTTAGGTAAAAACAACACTCGTCATTTAAAAATATACAGAGTCCTCTTTTTTTAGCAGTGAGTAAGTCGAGGCCTCAGTGATTTTGGAGGAAAGAGAAATGGAAAGCCAGCAATTGTTTGTTAAAGAAGAATTAGAAACAGCTAGGAGAGAGTGAGTGAGATTGATAGTGTGGTGAAGATAGCTGGGGAGAGGTAAAGGGTGGCATAAGAATGGAAATGAGAATAAGAGTGAATATAAAAGTAAAGAATAGGACTTCAACAGGGTGAAAGTATTGGAGTGTACATTGCCCCTGAAGATCTTTTATCCACCTTAAGAGAGACTTAAGGGTGGTAGTTTGAGGTAAAACCAGGAGATGTGAGTTATGATGGTTTGGTGGGAAAGTGTAAGCCAGCAGTACAAACAAGGGCAGGGCATTTATGAGTAGTTGAGAACGGTGAATAAGAGTATGACTAGAGAGAAGATAGTAGGGATGAAGGTCGGTCTGTTATTGGACTGTATAGAAGTGGGAAGGCCAAACTGAGGAATTATGTTTGACAGAAGGGAAGAAATGACTACAGCAGCCTTCTCAGACCCCGTGGGAAAGGCCTCTACCCATCCAGTGAAAATATCTACCCAGACCAAGAGGTATTTTAGTTTTCTGACTCAGGACATGTGAGTAAAGTCAATTTGCCAGTCCTTCACAGGGGCAAATCCCCGAGCTTGATGTGTATGGAAGGGAAGGGGCCTGAACAATCCCAGGGGAGCAGTAGAATAGCAGACGGAACACTGAGAAGTGATTTTCTTGAGGACAGATTTCCACAATGGAAAGGAAATGAGAGGTTCTAAGAGTTGGGCTAGAGGTTTGTAACCTACATGGAAGAGGTTATGAAATGACGACAGAATAGAATGGGCCTGTAAGGCTGGAAGGAGATATTTTCCTTGGTCTAAGAACCATTTACCTTGTGTGGAAAGAGACAGATAGGTGGAAGTTTCAGTGTGGGAGTAGGTGGGAGTGACCAATGAGAAGGAGAAAAACTGCTGTGAGGGATAGAAGTTGGAATGCTAGATGCTTTTTTAGCTACCTTATCAGCATGAGCATTACCCTGAATGATGGAATCTGATGCCTTTTGATGGCCCTTGCAGTGAAAGACTCCAGCTTCCTTTGGCAGTAAAGTGGACTTGAGAAGAGTTTTTATTAAAGAGGCCTTAATGATAAGGGACCTTTTTGTAGGGAGGAAACCTTTTTCAGCCTATATAACAGCATGATGGTGCAGGATATGGAAGGCATATTTTGAGTCAGTATAAATATTGATGCATAGTCCCTTTGCAAGACTGAGGGCCTGAGTTAAGGCAATGAGTTGGGTTTGCTGAAAGGTAGTGGAGGGGGTAGAGCAGTAGGCTCAATGATAGATGTGGAAGATACTATAGCACAGCCTGCCTTTGCTGGTGAGTGGAAATTAGGCCTGGTGGAATTGCCATCGATAAACCAAATGTGACCAAGGTGAGGAAGAGGAAAGAAAGAAATATGGGGAAATGGAGTGAATGTCAGGTGGATCAGAGAGATACAGTCATGGGGGTCAGGTGTGGTATCCAGAATAATGTGGGAGGCCGGATTGAAGTCTGGACCAGAAACAATGGTAATTGTGGGAGACTCAACAAAGAGTGAGCATAGCTGAAGGAGCTGGGGAGCAGAAAGTGTATGCATCAGGTGTGAGGAAGAAAACAGATTTTTGAAGTTATGAGAACTGTAGAGACGGGTTTGAGCATAGTTTGTGATTTTGAGGGCCTCTAAAAGTATTAGAGCAGCAGCAGGCACCACATGCAGACAGGAGGACTAGGCTAAAACAGTAAAGTCAAGTTGTTTGGACAGAAAGGCTACAGGGTGCGGTCCCGGCTCTTGTGTAAGAATTCTGACTGCACAGCCCTGTACTTTGGTTGTGTGTAATGAAAAGGGTTGGGATGAGTTAGGGAGAGCTAATGTGGGAGCAGCTTTTAGGGTTGATTTTTAAGGAATGGAAAGGGGTATGGGGAAAGGATTTAGGACTTATGAGGTTGGCTAGGTTTTCTTTTGTGAGTTTACATAATGGTTTAGCCAGGATAGTAAAACTAGGTATTTAAAGGCAGAAGTATCCAACCATGCCAAAGAAGGAAAGGAATTGTTGTTTTGTAGAAGGGGTTAGGGTTTTGGAGATTAGCTGGTCACGATTAGCAGGGAGAGCACATGCGTTTTCATGAAGAATTACACCAAGATAGGTAACAGGTGAGGAATAAATTTGGGCTTTGGAGGGGGATACGTGATATCCTTTTGAGAATAGATGTTGGAGGAGCAGGAGGGTGTCCTGTTGGAAGGATTTATAGGAGGGGCTATAAAGTGGAAGTTGTCAAAATATTTAATAAGGTGAGAAGCAGATGGATGGAAAGAAAGTAAATAAAGAGAAAGGGCTTTACTGAAGTAATGAGGACTGTCCCTGAAGCCTTGAGGCAGTACAGCCCAGGTAAACTTCTGGGACTGATGGGTGTCAGGGTCAGTCCAGGTAAAAGCAAAGACAGGCTGGGACAAAGGGTGCAGGGGAACAGTGAAAAAAGCATCTTTAAGGTCAAGAACAGAATAGTGAGTTGTAGAGGAAGGTATTATGGATGAAATAATGTATGGTTTTGGCACCACAGGGTGGATAGGCAAAACAATTTGGTTGATAAGGTGCAGATCCTGAACTAACCTGTAAGACTTGTCTGGTTTTTGGACAGGTAAAATGGGAAAATTGTAAGGAGAATTTATAGGCTTTAAAAGGCCATGCTGTAACAGGTGAGTGATAATGGGCTTTAGTCCTTCTAAAGTGTGCTGTGGGATGGGATATTGGCATTGAGTAGGGTAAGGGTGAGTAGGTTTTAATGGGATGGTAAGGGGTATGTGATCGGTCACCAAGGAGGGAGTAGAGGTGTCCCATACCTGTGGATTAAGGTGGGGAGATACAAGAGGATGATGCAAAGGAGGCTTTGAACTAGGGAAAATGGTGGCAATGAGGTGTGGCTGTAGCCTAGGAATAGTCAGGGAAACAGATAATTTAGTTAAAATGTCTCAACCTAATAAGGGAGCTGAGCAGGTGGGGATATCTAAAAAGGAGTGTATAAAAGAACGTTGTCCAAGCTGGCATCAGAGTTGGGGAGTTTTAAGAGGTTTGGAAGCCTGGCTGTCAATACCCACAACAGTTATGGAGGCAAGGGAAACAGGCCTTTGAAAAGAAGGTAATGTGGAGTGGGTAGCCCCCATATTGATTAAGAAGGGGATGGACTTACCCTCCACTGTAAGAGTTACCTAAAGCATCTGTGATGGTCCAGGAGACTTCCAAGGCAATTGGGCAGCGTCAGTCTTCAGTCGCTAAGCCAAGAAGATCTGGGAGTCAGTCAGAGAGCCTTGAGCCAGAGTTCCAGGGGCTCTGGGAGTGGCTGCTGGGCGAGCTGGACAGTCCGATTTCTAGTGGGTTCCCACACAGATAGGACATGGCTTAGGAGGAATCCCAGGCTGTGGGCATTCCTTGGCCCAGTGTCCAGATTTCTGGCACTTGAAGCAACATCCTGATGGAGGAGATCCTGTAGGAATGCTTGACTGTTGTGGTTTAGGAATTTTGAAGTTCTTGTGCACTGGAGGTGCGGCAGGGTTTTGTCTCACAGCAGAGGCAAGTAATTGCAACTCTTCTCTATTATTGTACACCTTGAAGGCGAGGTTAATTAAGTCTTGTTGTGGGGTTTGAGGGCTGGCATCTAAATTTTGGAGCTTTATTTAATGTTAGGAGTGGACTGGGTAATAAAATGCATATTGAGAATAAGACGGCCTTCTGACCTTTCAGGGTCTAGGGCTGTATAGTGTCTCAGGGTTGCTGCCAAACAAGCCATGAACTGGGCTGGGTTTTTATATTTCATGAAAAGGAGTCTAAACGCTGACTGATTTAGGAGAGACTGGGTAAAGAAAAAGGAGCATTAACCTTGACTATGCCTTTAGCTCCAGCCACCTCTTTAAGAGGAAATTGTTGGGCAGGTGGGGGAGGGCTAGTCATGGAACAAAACTGTAAGCTGGACTGGGTGTGAGCGGGGAGGTGATAAAAGGATTATATGGTGGAGGAGCAGAAGCTGAGGAAGAATTGCAGCCTGATTCAGCCTGGTGAGAAGTGACCTGAGGAGGAGCAGTCTGGAAATGAGGGGAGAGGTCAGATGGGTTGGTAGACAAGGAAGATTGAAAAGACTCAGTGACGCTTGGGGTTGGCACTGAGGGGACAGGTGGGAGGGAAAGAAGGAGGATTTGGGACGAGTTGCATTGGGAACAGAGACTAGGGAATGACTGATGTGTAAAAGAAAGCCTGAATGTCAGGCATCTTAGACCATTTGTCCAATTTATGACAAGGATTATCTAGATCTTGTAGAATGGAGAAATTTAAAGTGCCATTTTTTTGCTATTTGGAACAATTGTCGCATTTGTATTGGGGTCAAGCGGCATTGCAGAAGAAAATAAAGCATTTAGGTTTTAGGTCAGGTGTGGGTTGAAAAGGTTTTAATTTCTTGAGAACACAGGCTAAGTGAGAAGAAGAAGGAATGGAGGGTGAAAAGTTGCCTATAGTGAAGGCAGCAAGCCCAGAGAAAAGAGAGGGTAGAGACATGGAGAGAAGGGGTGGGGGATGCTTGCCCCCCAGGAAAGTGGTGCTTGCCACTAAGGGTGAAGGATCAAGGCAGCCATCCCCATGGTGATTAGACACCTCTGAAACGTGGGTGAATAATCAAGCAGGTATCCCCGCAATGATTAAACACCAAAGGAAGACTGTCTTCCCGAGTCCGTGACCAGTGCCGGAGTTTTGGGTTCACAGATAAAACGCTTCTCCTCTGTCTCTACCAGAAAAGGAAAGGAACTGAAATTAAGAGAAGGGAGAGACTGAAGGGTGGTGCCAAGATTGAAAGGAGAAAGAGGTTGAGGGATAGAGAGGTTGGAGAAAAGAGTAAAAAGAGGCCGCTTACTTAACTTAAAATTAGTGAGATGTTCCTTGGGCTGGTTGGTCTGAGGACCAGAGATCACAGGTGGATCTTTCTAACAGAGCAAAGAGCAGGAGGACAGGGGATTAATCTCCCAAGGGAGGTTCCCTGATCCGAGTCACAGCACCAAATGTCATGCGTGCCCATGTGAAGAGACCACCAAATAGGTTTTGTGTGAGCAATAAAGCTTTTTAATCACCTGGGTGCAGGCAGGTTGAGTCTGAAAAGAGAGTCAGCGAAGGGAGATGGGGTGGGACCATTTTATAGGATTTGGGTAGGTAGTGGAAAATTACAGTCAAAGGGGGTTGCTCTCTGGCAGGCAGGGGCAGGGGTCACAAGGTGCTCAGTGGGGGAGCTTCTGAGCCAGGAGAAGGAATTTCACAAGGTAATGTCATCAGTTAAGGCAGGAACCGGCCATTTTCACTTCTTTTGTGATTCTTCAGTTACTTTAGGCCATCTGGATGTATATGTGTAGGCTTGGGCTCAGAGGCCTGAGAAGCAGGATTTTTGTTTTTTTTTTTTGTTTTGTTTGTTTGTTTTTTGTTTGTTTTGAGATAGAGTCTCATTCTGGTGCAATCTTGGCTCACTGCAACCTCCACCTCCTGGGTTCAAGCAATTCTCTGCCTCGGCCTCCTGAGTAACTGGAATTACAGGCACCTGCCACCATGCTCGGCTAATTTTTTGTATTTTTAGTAGAGATGGGGTTTCACCATCTTGGTCAGACTGGTCTTGAACTCCTAATCTTGTGATACAACCGCCTTGGCCTCTCAAAGTGCTGGGATTACAGGTGTGAGCCACGGTGCCCGGCTGAAAAGCAGTTTTTTAATGCTAATGAGACTGGTTTGTTTTATAAGGACGTTGACAAATGAACCTACATAATGCAAATGACATTTTGGTTGATGACAATGTTATAACCAAAGGTTCTTAGGAATCCAACTTGTTATTTTAGGAGTAATAGTTCTATATTTGTTAACTTATTATTTATGCTGACTTTATAGAACATAATTCCCTGAACAATGAGAATAACTGTATGTCTCTTAACTCAAGGAGGTCATAGTCTAGTGGATGAGAGGCATATCAGTAGTTATACAAATGGCATCTGTTATGCACACAATATATATTTATTGAACGAATGAATAAAATGAATGAATAAAAAGGGCAATGAAAGAAATATGTATAAGATACGAGCTTTAGGAGGCACCTAACCCAGACTTGAGAACTGAAATTGAGAATACCTTCCCAGAGAAAGGAACATTGAATTGAATATTTATGTATAAAAAAGCTACCCAGGCAAAGAGAGGAACCGCATGTACAAAAGTGTGGAAGGAAGATCACTTAGAAAGTTAAAGAAATTCCAAGGAGATTAGTATGGCTAGAACACAGGACACTTGTAGGCTAGTGTAAGTGTTGAGATGGGCAAGGCGTCTGGGGATGGACTAATGAGTTTAAAATTTACGCCAAAGGGAGTGGGGAATAACAAAATGTGTAAAGCATAGACATTTGCTACCATTATCTTTTCTTCTAACAGAATTATGTCTATCTGTGTCTGATTTTGAAGTGTCCATTGATGAGTCTTTAATTTTCTGTGTCAATTTTATTTTCTGTTAGTCTTTGAGCTATATGGAATCTTCACTAGAAGTATAATTTTAAATGCTCATTTTTGCATATTAAAAAATCTCAAAATATTATAGGTAGTACACTATAGTAATTGAACAATTCTAAAAATACAGAAATAATAAGAACACAGGGAAGATAAATACACCACACAAAGTAGAAGATAATATATATGAGAACATACCTATAGCACACTGTATATATGGCACATATATGTATTGCATATTATATATATGGTATGTAAATAATTATGGAACAATACTTAAATGCCCAGATACACAATGCCCATTGCCTCTTTAGGCCGGTAAAGAACCTAACCCTAATTACTTGAACATTATGCACTTTTGTCCCTGGTTTGGAACTAAGTTAATAGAATATTCTTGATTGAAAGCTTGATTCAAATATTAGTATTTTTTAGAAAACAAAATAAAACTGGTTCAGGAGAAGGAGACAGAAAGAAAGAGAGAAAGGAAGGAGAAGGGAAATCAGGGAGAGAGAGAAAAATGTTTGTTCCTAAAATGGAGAAACAGGGCATTGCTTTCTTTCAAGCTGTCTGATCAGCACCTTGTTGGGGAGATACATCCTCGTGGTGTTTGTCACCAGCTTGCTACTGGAGGCAGGCATCAGTACAGCTGACATTGTAAAGAGCAGCTACATGATAGAGCAAAAGGCACTTGTCTCATATTTCTGAGAGACAAAGAAATGGAGAAGCATGTTCTCCTCTAGTGCACAAAAGGCAAAGATAAGTGCACATGCTATGAGGAAGCAATTGAGATTGAGAATTCATCTTTTGGGAGAAGAGGGAGAAAAAAGGCATATCCATCTTCACACAATGGCAGCTTCTACAAAGAAAGGACAGATTGCAAGTGTTCTGTGAAGCCAAGTATGATTAATAATGAAAGGAGAAGCCTAGAAGCTCTAAAACAATATACAAACAAAATATTTTTCATTTTCTTTTAGTCTTTGAGATGTGCATATGTGTTTAGCATGTTTTGTTCAAATACTTGACGCATTTTTGCATGATTTAGTTCACTGTATTTTTACTCATGAGTCATTAGTATTGTGTTTAATACTCCATCTTAGTAAAATCTCAGCAAAATGTAATGTGAGCAATGAAAGCACCTTCAAATGAACTTTATTCCTAAAACCTGTTACTAAAAACCTTGCTATATTGGCCTAAATAATGAATAGCGTATGTCATAACCTTCAGTATGAAACAGCTCTGCTTTCACAACAATAATTTAATAGAAAAGAAGCATTTAATCAATCATGAAACAGAAGAACTCCACATAAAACATAACCAATGATTGCTTTCTGTCAGGGGGCAGTTTTTTCCTAATTGCTTATTATGCTATTATGACAATATTCCTACTTGCAGTAAACATTTAACATCTTTACCACTGACTTTGCTAGCATACAGGAAACAGTTGATTATAATAGTAAGAAAAGGCAAGAGCTAAGAGCTTTGAAAAATATCAAGCAAATCTCAGAAACTGTTGGGGTGGGATTCACAACCAATTATATATGTAAATTCCTAATAGTAGCTAAATTACAGATCTTTTCCTTTAACTAGAACAATCATTTGTTCTATAAAGAGTATTTCTTCTCCTTCAAATAATTCAAACAAAATACACCAAAATGTAGGCTAATAGCAGTAATTATTTGTAATTTTTAAGGAGCAATAATATAAAATAATTTTCTATTTTTAATAAAAATCACTAATTTATTATGTCTTAGTACTTTTTTTTTTTTTTGAGACGGAGTCTGGCTCTGTCTCTTAGTACTTTTTAATACATGTGTTTAATTATCCCAACAACTCTTTGAGACAAAAACTCCTCATTATCCTCATATTTTTGGATGAAAAACCTGAGATACAAAAGACTGAATGCTTTTGCCAAGGTCACACAAGCTAGAAAATTTAAGAACTGGGATTTAAGAACAGTTTCTCTCTACAGGCAAACTCTCAGCTACCAAAACATACAAATTTTATTATAACATTTTGTTCAAACTCAATATACTTTTCTTAAAAAGTATATTGTTAACCACCATCACCCTCACTTTACAAAATAAGAATTTCCAAAATCATGAATTAATATTTCATGATTTTAATAAATTATTACCTTTGAGGCATATTTGGTATTCTACCATAGATATTTTTTTAAATTCTTTATTTTTAATTTTTGTCGATATATAGGTTATATATTTATGGGGTATATAAGATATTTTGATACATGCATACCATGAATAATAATCACATAAGGGCAAATGAGATATTCATCACCCCAAGCATCCATCTTTTCATCACAGACATTTTTATCCAGAATTCTTAAAGGTCTGTTGCTTCAAAGTTTCTAAAAAGATATTTTATTCTGGAAAACAGAGACTTCCTTCGAACTCTTTCAGGTAACCAAGAAAAAAAATGATAATACATAAAACTAGACTCGATTCAGGATTTAATACAAAACTATTTATTCAATTTAATATATTTTACTCTGTTTCCTATGTAACTGAGATCTAACATAGTTACACCTTGTGTAAACCAGTTGTATAAACCAGTACACCTTACTTGATCTGTCAACTTAAAAACAAACAAGCTACACAAAATGTAGCCTAAGACCTCCTATTTAAAAGAGAACTTAATGAAAAGTGAATAGGATTACCAGAAAGAATTAGTATGACTTTCTACTAAAAAAATCTAAGAATCATTTGTATGAGTTAATACATATAAAATGCTCTCAATATTTAACAGAAACAAAACTCTATACAGAGTTTTTATTTATAAAGAGCTATTATTCTTCAATATTAACTTTTTAATTATTGAATATGACAATCCATTCAGATAATTTGAACACCTAGCATGGATTTATGATGTTATGCTGAGACACAATAACTTGCATAAAACCAAATCAATACAATGAAAAGTCCCAAGTTGTATGCAGAGCATCTGTATAACGGCTTTCCAATAAAAGCATTGAGCTGGGCCTCTGGGATGAATGCCCAGGACCAGCTCTGCCACTTGAAACCTTGGATGGGTATGTCAGAGCCCTGAGCTTGAGTTTTCATTTGTAGAACTAGTAAGTGAAATAGACATTTTAGAATCTCTTCTAACTGTGGAATTCTACATCTATAGCATTCAGTGGCGGTAATCATAAAGAGAACCCTGAATTATAAGTAGAGCAGTGAGCTCAAAGTCAAAGCATTCAGGTTTTATTCCTAGGTTCAGGAAAGTGAATAAGAAGGGGGCTGTTGGGACAAATACTTGTGAAGCCATTCGAGAGTGATCTGATATGATAGTGTGAGTTATTGAGGTGGTGTTTATTCATAAACCAGTTCACCTTATTTGATGTGTTCATTCAAGAAATTAGTTTGGGTACATACTTTGATGAAACAGAACTAACAAGCAAAAGAATCAAACCAATCTGGCATGTAAACAGACTGAGATATAAGGATTTCTTACACTGCCTGTTCAATTACATCCAAATTTCTTCATACAATTTCATTTCCCTTGATTTATTGACTATAAATTTGCACTTAACCCAGTAATAATTGTTTTGTAATGTGCAATAATTGAGTATATTTGCATGTACTTTTGTGTATGTGTGGTAAGAGGGTAGAGGATGGTTTAAGGTCAGATGAATTACTCTGAATATTTTGCCATTAACCTCCCTAAACTTTTAATCTTTACCTAAACCTACCTGTATATATGGCTGATATGGTTTGGGTGTGTCCCCACCCAAATCTCATCTTGAATTGTAGTTCCCATAATCTCCACGTGTCGTGGGAGAGACCCGATGGGAGGTAATTGGATCATGTAGGCAGTTTCCCCCATGCTATTCTCGAGATAGGAACTTCTCACAAGATCTGATAGTTTTATAAGGGGCTTTCCCCTTTGCTGGTTTCTCATTCTTCTCCTTCCTGCCACCATGTGAAGAAGGTATGTTCACTTCCCCTTCCACCACGAATGTAAGTTTTTTGAGGCCTCCCCAGCCATGCTGAACTGTGAATCAATTAAACCTCTTTCCTTCTTAAATTACCCAGTCTTGGGTATTTCTTCAGAGCAGTGTGGGAAGGGACTAATACAATGGCTAAATCATATTGTTATTAAATAATTTATCAAAACAGTGATTTATTTCTATATAACCAAATATATGTCATTGACAATATTTTTTTACTAAAGTGATCAAGCTTTTGATGTGTAAATATACTTCTTTTATCTTGATTTGTATTTCTTTTTTTTGAGATGGAGTCATGCTCCCATCACACAGGCTGGAGTGCAGTGACACAATCTCGGCTCACTGCAACCTCCACCTCCAAGGTTCAAGCGATTCTCCTTCCTCAGCCTCCCTAGTAGCTGGGATTACAGGTGTGTGCCACCATGCCCAGCTAATCTTCTTATTTTTGATTTTTTAGTAGAAACAGGGTTTTGCCATGTTGGCCAGGCTGGTCTGGAACTCCTGACTTCAAGTGATCCACCTGCCTCAGCCTCCCAAAGTGCTAGGATTACAGGCATGAGCCACGACTCCTGGCCAGTATATTTCTCTTAAAGTCATTATTATAATCTCGAAAAATGCTAAGAGTAGATGTAAAGTGTTCTCACCACAAAAATGATAACTATGTCAGGTAATGCATGTGTTAACTAGATTTAGTCATTTCACAGTATATATAGACTTTGAAACATGTTGTACATGAAAATACATTATAATTATCTGTCAATTTTTTAAATGTTTTTAATTTAGAAATTTAAATAAATGCAATTTTTAAAATTAGCAGACTAAAACATATTGTACACTTTTGTAAAATGTACTAACAGTCTCTATGTTTGAGATACATTAAGGCAAAAATTCTTATTTCTCTCTTATTATATACCTGAAAACACATAAAAAGCTCATTTTTGCCATATGTGGCTAAGAACTAGATGCACTGCCTTATATTTTGCTGTAAATTGTTTCCCTTTCAGCTTTTTCTATTGCTTATTTGTTGAATTAGCCAGGATTATTTTGGCTGTGAGGGACAGAAACCCAACACAAACTAGCTTACAACAGAAAAAGAGTCATTGTCTCTTATTAGAAAGTCTAAGGCTTCAGGCAGGGTCAGGTCCTGTGCTCTGCATCTCTCTGTCTTTATTCTGCTTTTCTCTCTGGCTTTTTGTCCCAGCAGCTAGAAAAGAAGGCTGTTGGCATTCCAACTAGATGGTCTTCACAGCATGTGATCCAGGACAAAGAAAAAGCCTCTCTCCCTGCATCCACTTATCAAATGTTAGGGAAGACTCTTATTGAATATTATTATGGACAGGTATATCTGTTTGGTCAGCCTGGGTTGGTAGCTGCACAAACAAAGGAAACTAGGTAGGCAAAAGCAATGTATGTAGTCCATCCACGGACAGAATAGTAATTTTGTCAGGTTACTATCTGGAGAACACAAAATGCTACAGAGAAACAAGGGCAATGCCTCTGATAACTAGCAGGGAAAAGCACTCTACCAAAATAGAAACAGTACAAGTTTGAATTGCTTTAAATCTATTTCTTTAAAACTAAACACCATTTTGGTCTAATGCATAGTTTTAATTAAATTTGAACTTTGAAATTAAATTATTCAAAACCAATAATTTGCACATATCTTCTTATCAAGAAAAATACTTGCTTTAATTCATTTTTGTAATATTTATGTTTATACAAATAAATACGTATCTTCATGAATATCTTCATATTTTCATGCAGAATCAAGCTAGGCAAATTATTTTCTGAGTCTGACTTTTTAATGTAAACCACCTCACTTAGCATTTTTGCACATGATAAAAATAAAACCAATCAACTCTGTGATTAAATAATCCAATACCAAATGTATGGATAAGAACATTAGTAGCCACCTAAGTAAGTTAACTCTGAATTTGATATGATTTCTCCTTTTTATTTGGAGAGTCTTGTCTTTCTATTGTTTTTGTTGTATGGTTCAAATAACAAATACATCCGGACTTTTGGTTCTACAGTTGACACCTGAACAACACAGGGGTTGGGGCGCCAACCTCCATGCAGTCAAAAATCCACATAATTCTCGACTTCTCAGAAGCGTAACTACTAATAGCTTACTGTTGACCAGAAACCACACCAATAACATAAACAGTTGATTAACACATATTTAACATGTTACATACACTATATACTGTATTCTTACAATAATGCTAGACAAAAGAAAACATTATTAAGAAAATCATAAGAAAATGTATTTACCATCCATTAAGTGGAAGTGATCGGAATAAAGGCCTTCATCCTGCTTGTCTTCACATTCAGTGGGCTGAGGAAGAGGAGGAGGAGAAAGAAGAAGAGTGTTGCTGTCTCAGGGATAGCAGAGGCAGAAGAGGTAAAAGAGATAGAAGGGGAGGCACGAGAGACAGACACATTCAGTTTAACTTTACCAAAATATGTCATAATTTCTGTCTGATGTTTTTGCTTTTTATTTCTCTAAAACGTTTCTACATGGTACCAATTGTTCTTCCACTGTTTGCTTTAGTTTCAATGCCCATATCATGGAAGGGTCCATATCCTAAAAGAATTTGGAAACAGTCCTGAGTAATCAGAACCCTTCTGCCAGATTGTTTCATGTCAATTTGTTTTCTGGCACTGCATCTTCTACAAGTTCTTCCTCATTGTCTTCCACTGATTGGAAGCACACATCTCCACCAAGTCGTCTTCCATTAATTTTCTATTAATTAGAGACATCTTAATAGAGGTGTCTACTGAGCTGTTCAATTTCTCCAAGATCCTGTATTGAAAGCTTCACCTGCTGTCCTTTTTTTTTTTTTTGCCATATCCATAATCTCTTTTATGACTTCCTCGATTGGCTTTGTCATAAATCTTGTGAAGTCGTGCCTATCTGGACACAGTTGTTTCCAGCAGAAATTTGTTGTTTTAGGTTTAATGGCTTTCACAGCCTTCTCTATAACAATGATGACATTTTTAGTGGTCTAATGCATCCAGACTCTTACGTTATTCTCTCTACTGGGATTCTCTTGCATAGTGTTGACAATCCTGTCTATAGAGTGCTGTGTGTAATCAGCCTTAAAGATCCTTATAACCCCCTGATCTACAGGCTGAATTAGAGACATCATGTTTTCCTAAAAACTACGTAGACTACTTCAACACAAGTAGACTACTGCAACACCTTTAGTGTTTAACTCATGGTATTCTGGGTGGCTAATGGCATTATTCAAAATCAAAAGAACTTTAAAAAACAGTCCCTTACAAGTACGGTACTTCCTGACTTCAGAGACAAAGCATTGATGGAACCAATTCAGAACAAGTGTTCTCATTGTCCAGGCTTTCCTGTTGCACAACCAAAAGACTGGTAGCTAGTGTTGATCTTTTCCCTTTTAGCCTAGTAGCTTAGCAACTTTATAGGTAAGGGCAGTCCTGATCATAAACACAACTGCATTTGCACAAACAGTAGCATTAGCTTATCCCTTTCTGCCTGAAATCCTAGTGCTTGCTTCTATTCCTTACTAATAAGTGTCCTTTGTGGCATTTTTTTTTCCAAAATAGGGCACTTGTCTGAATTAAAAACTGATTCAGGGGCTAATATCCAGAATCTACAAAGAACTTAAACAAATTTACAAGAAAAAATCAAACAACCACATCAAAAAGTAGGTGAAGGATATGAACAGACACTTCTCAAAAGAAGACATTTATGCAGCCAACAGACACATGAAAAAACGCTCATCATCACTGGCCATCAGAGAAATGCAAATCAAAACCACAATGAGATACCATCTCACACCAGTTAGAATGACGACCATTAAAAAGTCAAGAAACAGGTGCTGGAGAGGATGTGGAGAAATAGGAACACTGTTACACTGTTGGTAGGACTGTAAACTAGTTCAACCATTGTGGAAGACTGTGTGAGGATTCCTCAGGGATCTAGAACTAGAAATACCATTTGACCCAGCCATCCCATTACTGAGTATATACCCAAAGGATTATAAATCATGCTGCTATAAAGACACATGCACACGTATGTTTATTGTGGCACTATTCACAATAGCAAAGACCTGGAACCAACCCAAATGTCCATCGATGATAGTCTGGATCAAGAAAATGTGGCACATTCACACCATGGAATACCATGCAGCCATAAAAAATGATGAGTTCATGTCGTTTGTAGGGACTTGGATGAAGCTGAAACCATCATTCTGAGCAAACTATCACAAGGACAGAAAACCAAACATCGCATGTTCTCACTCATAGGTGGGAATTGAACCATGAGAACACTTGGACACCGGGCGGGGAACATCACACCCGGGGGCCTGTCATGGGGGATGGGGAGGGAGGAGGGATAGCATTAGGAGAAATATCTAATGTAAATGATGAGTTAATGGGTGCAGCACAGCAACATGGCACATGTGTACATACGTAACAAACCTACACATTGTACACATGTATGCTAAAACTTAAAATATAATAAGAAAAAAAAAGAGGAAAAAAAAAACCTATTCAGGCAGATATCCTTTCTCCTCAATGATTTTCTTAATGGCATCTGTGAACTCATCTGAAGAAGCTGCTTCTCCTGTTATCATGATGTTTTTTAAGCCAAACTACATTCTAAAATCACCAAACCATCCTTTGCTGGCATTGAATTCTCCAGCTTTAGATCATCACCTTCCTTTTGCTTTAAGTTGTCATATAATGACTAAACTTCTCAAATCATAGCAATCCTACATCCACATAAAAGCTGAATTTTCAATATGAGATTAAAAGGTAGTTTGCAGAAACTGCAAAGTTTTTATGCCTATTGGCCTAGCTGCAGCAACAGCTTCACAAACTTCCTTTTCTTTTTCTGTTTTGTTTTTTTTTTTTAAAACAATGGTTTCATGCTGTGTTCATTTATCTTGAAATAGCAGCAACCACAACTACAGATTTCAATTTATGGTACATAGCAAGCAATTAGACTTTTTCTTGTAATGTCATGACTTTTCCCTGCTTCTTGGGAACACTTTCAGCATCACTAGTGGCACTTCATAAGGTCCCATAACATTATTCAAGATGCACTAAACAAGATGAAAAATATGCAAGAACCACAGGGGATCACTTTTTACTGCAATATGCAATTTACTGGAGAGATGAACTGCTCATGTGGCGATGGTTAGATCCCATCGCATTTTAAATAGATACTCAAAACACTTGAGCTCACCTCAGTAGCCACAAGAGGTGGCTAAAGAATTATTACAGTAGTACAGTATGTTCTGTTAATTTAATGCAGTTATGATTTAATACTGCATCTTTACATTGGTTTACATTTCTCTCTACTATTAATAGCACCATGTACAGTCTTTAAGTGTGAGTGTAACTTTTGATAAATTTCAACATTTATAATAGATGTATGTATATTTTATGGTAATAGATAATAAAATAGATGTATCTACATATGTATTATACATTTATGATATAACCTTTCCTTAGCTTTTTTTCAGTATTTCTGGGCTATATGGTTTGTGAGCTTTTTCAAACTGTCACAAACTTCAAAACATATTTCAATATATTTATTGAAGAAAATCCATTTACAAGTGGACCCATGTAGTTAAAACCCTTGTTGCTCAAGGGTCTGCTATATTTTTATATTCAATGACATTAATTATGGAAAACAAACCTTATGAAAATATTTCTCATTAAAATTCCCTTTGTAAAACTCCTAAACCCATAATAAAAGCAATTTTGTTTCACGCTTTCTTTTGTCAAAACTGAATTTTGAAACACTTTCCCAACCCCGTTAACAGTGCCATGCTTTCCAACTGGTATTTTGCTTGTTTTATCGAAAACACTAAAGAAATTATTGGGGGGTGGGTGGGGATTTTTGTGCCTCTTTATCATACCTATGAAAATTTTACAAACTTGGTATCCCTTTTAATCTCAATCCTGTAGTACCCCTTAAAGTGTAACTTTGAAAGAGTAATTTTAGAGATACTGAGCTTGAAAGGACTTTTGAAATATTTCATTTCTGAGCTGAGTCAAAAATAGGCATGTTTGTTAAAAAAAAAAAAAAAATCCCCTCACAAAGAAGCTTGTCTGGGAAAAGCATTCTTCAAAACTGCGTTCAGAAAGCCTCTGTTCCAATTCATGGAACTTATTGTTCTGATCTCAGAGCTCAGTCCCCGCAGCTTGAATTTCTTTTCAAAATTGTTTAATGACTTTTAAGAATGTGTTTCTTGCTAAGTCTTGTGAGCTTCCAGTGTCAATGTTTGCCTTTTGACTTCTGTTATTTAGTTCACTTTTGTACTCCTGACCCATGATAAAACAAGGACCAGAACTGTCCAGCTCTTTGTAGAATATGTGCTCATCCAACTCAGGACCCTTGAGTACATATGTGTGACTTAGAAATTAGGCTTTTCCTCACTGAATCTACTTGTGACATTTGCCAAATATTTTTACATATCCAACTAATTTTGCTATGATTTTGGATAAAATAGACGTGTTAACTTGCAAATACTGCAGATGTGACTAACTAAATCATACTTGACACACTGGGCAGAAATTAAGGGAAATTAAGTCAAAAGTTTATAGAATCATTTACAGATCACATTTTCTTTTCCAACCAAGAGAATTAAACCACATTTCAATATTTCTATCATGTTTAAGCTTTGTTAGAAAATGTATTTAAGAAAATCACTTCTGGTTTTCCCATGGCTAACTGGGCTGCCTGGATGGTAGATCAGACTGACCAATGTTATCTTTAAATGTTAAAACCCTGTGGTTGCATCCAATAGTTACAATTCTGCAGAGCCCTGTTTCCTTAGAACCTGAGGGACATCCCTTTCTTAGCACAGTACTAACAATCCTGAAATCCTCTAAGGACTAGTTATTTTAACTCTATTTCATGGGCAGCAGCAGACTCGACTCTAAGCTTGGTAATTAGATTGTGGTTAGGTCTGTATCACCATACTAGACCAGCAACTCTAAATATGCATTATTCCTGTAGGATTGGGTAAGGTTGGCTAGTTACTTGAGTTTCCTATTTCCCTTCTACTTCGAAGTCTCATCTTCATCTGTGCAGAGTTCAGAAATCTAATTTTATTGGTTTTCTAGGTTAACCAGTTGATTTACAAATCTAAGTGCGTGTGAAAGATTTACCAGTCATATTACTACCTTATTATTTTGTAGTGAGAAATATCATTCCAATTAAATGGAATCGATTTTATCAGCTAGTCAGTGCATGCTCGTCTCAATTTTGACACAGCAGAAACTTGTTTAAATTCAGAATGTAGTGTCTTCATCTGTTTGTACTACTGTAACAAAATACCATAGACTGTATAACTTATATACAGGGAGAAGAGTGGAGAAGAATGAAATGGATTGGGAGAGGAAAATATTAAAATATATAAAATATCCAGTATAGTTCCTGTATTACCCACCAAAATGCACTGATCTCCACTTTTTTCTTTCTTGTTTTCTGCTATCAGACAGAAGTCTGAGAATTGTACTATGTTCATTTCGTTAAGAGGGAAGCCTAGAAAATCTGGATCTTGACAGTGTCTGATATCACTTCAGATAATAGCACATCTGAGGTGTTGCTTGATATTGCCGACAGCCACACTTGCCTCACTCCTACCTCTAGTAAAGCTAGGATTTTATGTGTCTGTTTTCCCCACTACTTGAGGAGAAGGACTATATGTGATTTCCATTTGCATCCTACAATTGTCTAGTATTTAGGGGTTGCTCAAAAATGTTTGCTAAATTGGACTCATTATTCAATTCAGTGGTCACCATCACTAACACCCTAGTTCTGGATTGAGTTTCTCTCTCAATAGGCAGTCCCAGAGCCGCACTAATCTGTCCTTTTCCACAGTATTCCTTTTTCAGTATTCCAGATTCTCAAAAACTTCAGATGTCCCTTATCATCATACCACAGCTAGCCTTCATCTAACATATCCTCATGACATGTTATAATTTCCTAGTTTGCAACTTATTTATTACTGATTTTCTTTTAGATTGCTTCCTGTTGACATGTAGAAAGATACTGAATCTCATCAGTGATATGTTTTCAAGTTACATTTTAGTGTAGGCTAATCTGGGATTTTTTGTTTTTATTATTATACTTTAAGTTCTAGGGTACATGTGCACAACGTGCAGGTTTGTTACATATGTATACATGTGCCATGTTGGTGTGCTGCATTTTTGTAGACTGTTAGGAGCATTAAAAGCTTGTTGATCTGTTTAGTATCAAATCAGGAAACTGACCTGGATCTATGTTATACCTGGCATATAAAAAGCTCCCAGTTAGATGAAAAACAGAAGAACAAATAAATGAGTGAATGCATGTGTGAATGAATGAGTGAATCATTAACAGAAATGTAAGGATTGACTATCAGAGCTCATGCCTGGACATTGCCTGCTTAACAGAAGTCATGTGTAGGATAAGCAGAGCCATGGAAACAGACTATGCACAGTAAGCTGGGGGCTTTAGGGGAGACTCAACTTCTGATTCTGGGGAAAGTGCATGTAAAGAGTAGAACATTACATATAAAGGCTATAGGGAACAATAATGATTCAGGGATGTAATCAATATCAGGCTAGCAGAGATTCCTACATATGTAACAGAGAATAGAACATGGAATTCTGAAACAAGTGAATTTTTGTATACATATAAATTGGCATGTGTATAGCCAGGATACCTATCAGCCAGCAATCAGGATCCAGGTACCAATTCAGCCCATAATAGGCTCTCACTCCAGAAGGGGTCTAGGTTTAATGTCAAACGGCTATGGTGAATAATGTGAGGCCCCCATCCTGGAGAGCTAAGCAGATTCCTGAGCAGGCAACTACAACAAATTTGAAACTAAACATAAAGTAAAACAAATATCACAGTATAAGTTTGAAGTCAAATGGGGGGAAATTTAGTGAAAAAAGCCATGTCCTCTGGCTTTACAGATGATTAGAATTTACCATTCAGAAGTGAAGGAGAAGGTATATCAGGTAGAGGGAACAGTGTGAATCAAGTTGCCTACATTCCAAACCCTGGCTGTTTGACCACAAAAAGTTAATTAACATCTCAATTCTTCCATTTCTTTATCTGTAAAATGGGGATCATAAAAATATCTACATCACAGGATTCTTATTAGGATTGTATGTAAACGGTTTAACAGAGTACTCTTGCAAAAGTAAATGTATGATAAAAATATCAGCCGGGCGCGGTGGCTCAAGCCTGTAATCCCAGCACTTTGAGAGGCCGAGACGGGCGGATCACGAGGTCAGGAGATCGAGACCATCCTGGCTAACACAGTGAAACCCCGACTCTACTAAAAAAAAAAAAAAATACAAAAAACTAGCCGGGCGAGGTGGCGGGCGCCTGTAGTCCCAGCTACTCAGGAGGCTGAGGCAGGAGAATGGCATAAACCCGGGAGGCGGAGCTTGCAGTGAGCTGAGATCCAGCCACTGCACTCCAGCCTGGGTGACAGACAGAGCCAGACTCCGTCTCAAAAATAAATAAATAAATAAAAATAATATCACAGACTGGATGACTTAAACAACAGAAATTTCTTTCCTCAGTTCTGTAGGTTAGAAGTCTAAGACCAAGTTGTTTGCAGAGTTGGCTCCTTCTGAAGCCTGTCTGTTGGCATGCAGACCTTCTCACTGTGGTCTTTCCTCACACGGCGTTTCCTCTATGTGTATACATTCATCTTATATCTTTCTGTGTGCCCAAATTTACTCTTCCTCCTTTTCAAATATTTTTACAGGAAACCAGTCAAATTGGATGAAAGCCCATCCTAACAAACCACTTCTTTTTAACTTAATCACTTCTGTAAGGCCCTATCTCCAAATAGAGTCAAACTGTGAGATACTAGGTATTAGGGCTTCAGCATATGAATTTTGGGGAAAACACAATTCAGCTCATAACAGATAAGTACTATCTAAGAGGGCATGTGGCCAGAAAGCAGAAGGTAAGGATAATAACTCTTCACTCATTTATTCATTTGTCTAATGAATCTTGAGAGCATGCTATGTATCAGGCTATGTTCTCAGCTAAGGAAATTCAGCATGAACAAGGCAGACAAGCTCCTGCTTTAGGCAGCTTCCATCCCAGCTAAGAAGTTGGGAGGGGAAAGCCAGAAAAACTACTAAAAAATCATGTATGGTACACTCTGGTAAAATCTCCATGAAGACATGTAGTACAATATAAGGTTTAAATATAGATGTAAGCACACTTCTAGGAGTTTGGATTTTATTAAGTTGATAATGGGGAAATGTATGTATTTTAGCAAGGAGGAGGTGCGGGGCTGTGTTTCTGTAAGAGCTCAGACTAAAAGCAGGTAGATTGCTAATTAAAATGATTAAGACTGTCTACTCCTTTACCTGGATGATATTATGTGTGTGTGTCTCTCTCTCAAACCTTCATATATAGAGTTCCATCTTGTGATACCATGAAATGTATATTTGGTCTTGATCCCACTTCCCGGCACACAGCTCTGTCACTGGAGCAATGAGTGTTTTTTCTAGGCTCATGAGATGACTGGTGGCTCAGAGCCACTAGGTAGCTTCACGATGGAGGCTGATCACTAGAAAAACTTCATGATTAGAGGGTTGGGACTTTCAGCCCCACCCCAGACCTCTGGGAAGAGGAGAGGGGCTGAAGGAGAGTTGATCACCAATGGCCAATGATGTAATCAATTATGCCTTCATAATGAAGCCTCCTTAAAAACCCAAAAGAGACCAGACGTGGTAGCTCATACCTGTAATCCCAGCACTTTGGGAGGCCAAGGTGGGCACATCACCTGAGGTCAGGAGTTTGAGACCATCCTGGCCAACATGGTGAAACCCCGTCTGTACTAAAAATACAAAAATTAGCTGCATGTGATGGTGCGTACTTGTCGTCCCAGCTACTCAGGGGGCTGAGGCAGGAGAATCGCTTGAACTCAGGAGGTGGAGGTTGCAGTGAGCTAAGATTACACCACTGCACTCCAGCCTGGGAGACAGAGTGAGACTTTGTCTCAAAAAAATAAAATAAAATAAAAACAGATGTTAAAAAACCCCAAAAGATCAGGATTCAGAGGGCTTCCAGATCGTTGAGCTCACTTGTACAGGTGCCTGGAGATTGGCATACCTGGATAGGGCAGGGAAGCTCCATGCCCCTTTCCACATGCCTTGCCCTATGCAGCTCTTCCATCTGGCTGTTCATCTGTATCCTTTGTAATGTCCTTTATAATAAATGAGTAAACATAAGCAAAATGTTTCCAAGTTCTGTAAGTCACTCTAGCAGACTGATCAAACCCAAGGAAGGTATCATGGGAACTCCTGATTTACAGCCAATTGGTCAGAAACAGGTCACAGCCTGTGCTTGTGACTGGCATCTGAAGTGGGGAGAAGTCATGGATCTGAGTGCTCAGCCTATGGGATCTGATACTATCTCCAGGTATATAGTGTCAGAATTGAATTGAATTAGTAGAGGATGTCAACTGGGGTCTACTGGAGAATTGCTTTGTTGGTGTGTGGGGAAAAACCCCTACACATCTGGTATCAGAAGTGCTCTGTTGAGTGGAGTGTGAGGGATGGAAAAACACGTGTTTAGTTTTTTTCCTGTATCTTTATTAGCTTTTCATAGGAGAATTTTTACTAGAATCAGAACTAGGAAAGCAAAGCAGCAGTGGACATGGAGAGAAGAAGAAAGAACATCAAATATTAGGAAATAGAACAGGACTAAAAAAATTCACTGAAGGAGGAGTGCCAGGGGAAGGTGTAAAGAACAGTTATTGAGTGTTGAACCAGGTAACACAAATGCTAGAATAATTCTAGGAAGAAAATAAAAGAGAATTAATTTAGGCCACTTTTTTCTCAGGCGTCAGATGAACCTCCAAATGGGGATATCCAAAAATAGCTGCTAATATTCAGTAGAAGCAGAAAAGGAAATCAGTATATTAAAGAGATACCTGCACCTCAGTATTTATTGCAGCATTATTCACAATAGCAAATATAAAAAAACAACCTAAATGTTCATCAGTAAATGAATAGATAAGGAAAATGTGGAACATGTACACAATAGAATACTATTCAGCCATAAAAAAGAATGAAATCCTGTCATTTGTGGCAATATGGATGGGTCTGGAGGACATTTTGTTGAGTGAAATAAGCAAGACACAGAAAGATAAAACTGCATGTTCTCATTCATATGTGGAAACTACAAAAATATGAGCTCATAGAAGTAGAGAATTGTAGAATTGCAGTTATTAGAGGCTGGGAAATGTAAGGAGGAGACGAGGATGGAGAGAGACTGGGTAACAATACAAAATTACAGTTAGATAGAAGGAATAAGTTGTAGCATTCTATAACACTGTAGGGTAAACATGGTTAATGATAATTTATTATATGCTTTAAAAAACTAGAAAAGAAATTGTTTAATGTTCACAACACAAAGGAATGATAAATGCTTGAGGTGATGAGTATGCTAATTACCCTGATGTGATCCTTATACATCATATTTGTGTATCAAAATATCACTCTGTATCCCGTAAATATGTACAGTTATTATGTGTACCAACTAAAAAGGAAAAACATGTTAACAATAGTCAGGGCTGACACATAGATTTGGGGTTAACTATATAGAGCTCAGGATTGAACCATGTACTTCCTGAAGGGAAACCAAAACCAGAGGCAGGCAGAGCAAGAGAGCATTTTACAGCAAAACTACATTGCCCAGAGTCAGAAGGGAGCAGAATGAGTAGTAGAGCAATTAGAAAAAGAACAAGAGATAGAAGAGGCTATTCAAAATAGAAGAGTCAGAAGAGCACAATGTTAGAAACAAAGGGAAGGACTTTGAGGAAAAAGCTATAGGTAACAATGATAGATGACGCAGAGAAGTGAGTGAGTGAGTGAGTGAGTGAGTGAGTAATGGGAAGAGCTGTTGTGCTTACATCCTAAGAGTCTGCTCTTGACTCTCAAGGAAGTAAATTCAGGAAGGTGGAAACCAGATGTATGGGTGGCTTATTAAGCCACCTGGGATAACAGACTCTTCTTTAAAAAAGAGTGAGACTGAAGAGCAACTGTTCTCTATTGGAAGTGTTTCCTCTTCAAAAGAGAAAGCTAATCTCAGGCGATCATACAACCCAGTTTATGCCTGTTGTCCCAAGTGAATGACTAAATATGTGCCCTTTCACTCTTCAAATATAAAATGTTAGGAAGATACCCTTTGCAATTCCTGGCAAGGCAAAGGAAGAGCTACACTCTTTCTCTCCAACAAAAAGAAAGGGGAAGAAATTATAGAAAGATACAAGAAAATGCTAATATGATGATCAAGGGTGTTTATGGGTTCAATCAAATGTTCTTATTATTTCCAATAAATTATAGACGAGGATAAATGGGTGGGTTGCAAGGTTTGGAAACGTGGCCCCATTAATTTATGTCTGTGGTCACTGAGAACACTCACCACTTTCCTGCAGTATTGGAGGGGTCAATCTGAGTCTTCAACCTGCCATTTCAATGGAGAAGAGAATCAAATTTGGAAATAACCCATGATGAAATTTTGACATACCACTGTGTTGTGGGGTTTTTTTTTAATTGTTCTTTAGATGTTTCTTCTTTACATTTTTGTATCTAAAATAAACATTACTTTGGTAATTAATTTTAAAAAATCATTTGAAAATCAATCTATTTGTTGTTTTAGGTCATGAAGACCCCTTCAGTATGCTAATTTAAAGAGTGATTGTGAAGCCAGGAAAGAACAGTAATCATAGCACACTACTAATCTACGTAGGATGCATTTAACTAATAATAATAATGCCATAAACACTTATTGGTTTTCAATTTTTGGATGTTACCTATCAGTAAAACATATAAAACTGAATCAAAGTTACAAAGCTGAATGTAAATGTGATCAGCCTTGACACTTTTTGTTTGGTTTTTGGGTGGGGGGGTGGGTTTTTCACATTTTTAATTGACAAATAATAATTGTATATATTTGAGGGGTACAATGTAATGTTTTAATACATATATACACTGTGAACTGAGTACATCAGGCTAGTTAAAATATCCATCACTTCACATACTTATTATTTCTTTATGGTGAGAATTGTAAAAGCCACTCTTTTGAAGTAAATTTGGAACTGATGGAAGACAGAAGCTGGCAATGGGGATAGGGGACAGCAAATGAGGCAAGGTGTTAATATTTTAATCTCACAGAGCAGGAAGGCAAGAGATATTGGATAAATAAGACGTGAAGAAACACAAGTTTCAGTTTATTATATTAATAGTACAATGATAACTAATAAGGTAAGTCAAATATCAGGCATAAATATTGATAGAGAGTACCTTAAATGAACTAAACTCTTTCTTAGCATAGAATTAATAGAATTTGATTGGTCAAGAAAAAGTAAAATCATACAGTGAGAGGAAAGAACAGAATGGCAGAAAAGCCTACTGTCTTCAGAAAACTAACCGGACAAAGGATAAGTGAGGAACTGCTACGCTTCATTAAGAGTCCTTCTATTCTACTCGGATTTTTACCATGTGAATGTATTACTTTGCTAAAATATTAAACAAAGAGAAAAATTAATAGTAATAGTAGTTGACAGAGCCTTCCTTTCCAAGCAGCTAAGAGAACATCACAGTAGTGCAGTCTGTGATTTTAAGACTTCAAGCCATACTAAAATGATTCCGGATTTACTTGTACAAAATGTTGGGTTTAGTAATGTGGAGAAGAAAATGATTCTACGAAATTAAAGGGATACTCAAACCTTTCAAGGACAAGTCCAGTCTTGAGATGTTATTCCTTCTAACCGAAGGAGAGAGAACACTCCATCAGTTGCTTTTTCTCCTGTGGACATAACGGCTCTCTGTGTCTTAAGGTAAATGAGAATCAAGAGCGCCAAAGAAATTAGCAGTTGCCACAGACCCTGCAGACTGCAGTTTTCTTACACTTTACTGATCACTACTTATTTGGTTTTTGTTAGATTCCCTGGGCTTTCGTTTAGTAGAGGAGAGCTTAGCTTGATGCATAGAAATCAGATTAGAAACAGTTCACTTCATCTGACTTGGTTTTCATTAAAATTCCTTATGTAACAGATAAGTAAACATTATTGATGACACACTCATGGATCCCATTTGACCCAGTCTACTTGCCTAGATAAATCCAGGCAATGTCTTTCCAGAACTCAATAGAAACTGGACATTGAATGTTTCAGTCAGCCTCAAATTATTACTGATGCTCTTGTGGATTTGTATAAATCATAAAATCACCTCCTGCTTCTCTGACTGGATTTTAGCTCCAACAGAAACTCTTCGTTTAAAGACTGATTGTGTTGTCAACACTGCCTCTCAAATCCCATTAGTGATTCCTTCTATGTGCAGGCCTCCTAGGTGGGTTTTGGTAATTGTATATCTCTGTAAGACTTTCAGGAAGCTGGGTAGGGTATCATTAAGCTGAATGTACTAATGTGTTGATCCAGGGGCAACCAGAACTAGTGGGATTTAAATTGTAACTTGAATTAAAATGTCAGGAAGAAATTGTCCTTTAAGCAGATGCTACCTGACCCAATACTGGAAATCAAGAGATGAAAACTTTACAATTTAAAGTGAGATAGAATATATGTAACAATATATTATTATTATCATGCCCACCTCAGCACATATGCATGTGCACACGCGCACACGTGTGTGCACCCGCATACACTCAGTCAAAAGGTGAGCAACTGTAGATGCCTGTGCCTCCTTCCTTCAAATTATTTGGTCATTTGATAAATACACTGAGCGCCTATTGCATGTCTGATAATGTCATAAGCACTTTAGACACATCTGTGAATAAAACATACAAAAATACTTGCCTTCATGGAGCTTTTTTCTAATGTAATCCTAGGCAATGAGAAGAATGAATCAGTATAGCATTATATACTTTTTTTTTTTCAGATAGGCACAAAGCTGAGCCTAGAGTCAGTCTACCAAGCACTATAGAAGAGTCATAGAGCATTTGAAAAATAAGTCACTATAAACCTTCTCTTTCTGCTAGTAATCAGTTATTTTACAAGCCAGTGTTGTCTAGCACTTTAAATTTTCAAAGCATCAAAACAGGTCAACACGACTAATCTTCTCAACTTCTATTATACTATTATACCATTGAGAAAAGGACACAGAGAGGCTAAGTGATCTACCTAACATTACACAGCTCATCAGAAACCAATGCCATACTGTTTTTCTAAGTTCGTGGAAAATGCATGAGACTTCAATCTACAGTAGAGAAGCCTGTCTAAGCATCAAAAGAACAAAAACCTAGGAAAGCTCATAAATTTTCATGCAACTTCAGGGATGGAGGTGACCTCAACAGTAATGACTATATAAAGCTCTTCCTTCACCACTACCTCCAAGCTACCTAACACAGCCATCCTATGTTCATTCAGTGGTTTAAGGATCCCCTGCCCAGCATCTGTCTCAGAAGCCTGGCTTCTGCTTCTAGCATCTACTTAATGACCTCTTGAGCCAGAGATTCAGCAGCAACTGGTTTCCATCTTGACACGTTGATAATATGTCAGAGTTAAAGTTAAGGAGTTGCTGAGTATTTCTGGCCATAGGAGGAATATGGAAAATTAAACTGAAATGATATCTAAAAAGTACCATCTTAAAAAACTCACCTCAACCACACTCTACCCACAATGGAAAAAATTTAAAAAGGAACATCCGTCTCAATTCAAGTGACAATTTTTCCAGATCAGCAGAAATATTAATTATTTTATGATCATGACTTTTTAGGCTTCCATAAGGCAAAGTAATAACAAATCTTCAAAGTCTGTCAAGTGTTTGGGCCATGGCTCATGATACAATGACTAGCAAATTATTGCCTTAAATCTGACTTAATGCAAAGGGCAACTGGCCCAAAGTCAAGCGACATGACCGCTTATCTCATTTTTGTCTTTTATTAAGTGCAGGATCCTGATTGGTAACATTGAGCTAGAGACATGCATGGATAATCTCGTTTATTCCTAAAAATAACTGTTTGATGGTAATATCCCTATTTTTCTGCTGAAACAAACTGAAGCTCAGAGAGGTCAAGTAATTTTCCCAACATCACATAGCTATTAAGAGTAGAACCAGACTAAGGACCCAAGTTTTCCTATGACTCCAAGACCATACCCATTTGATTAGTCTTCATCCAATTCACAGAAAATGAGCATAATGACACCCACCCAATCTTTCTCCCAAAGCTGTTATGAAATCAAGTGAGCTAATATTTACTTTAGAAGCTCTTTGAAAACAAATCCATAAATATTTACTGAAATCTTATTTCTGTTTAGTACTTAGTTGAGTATTAATATAATAGTTGAATTCTAAAGTCTAAAGTACAGCCTTTACCCAAGTGCAGGTCATTATCATTGTTAATGCGTACATAATAATAATGACAGCAATAAGTAACTTTCCTTATGTTTTAAGCACTGAGAACTTCTGGAAGCATTATAAGCAGAAGTACCATTAAACTCTCTATATTATCCATGACTATTACTGTGAAGTTATTACTATCATAGACATCCACAATGATCCAAAAGCTGTGATTGAACGTCTGGACTAACTGTCAAAATGTGGTCCAAGTATTCAGTCTAGTTCCTCTACTGATAATCATTTATAAACCACTTTCCCTCTCTCTCCCTTCACCTTCTGTCTTTAATATAATAGAAAAAGAGTAACCTGCCATTAGGAGTGCTGTTGAGATACTGCAGCTCTCAGAGACTGGCTCTAAGACATGCTGAGCCCATTAAATGCACTGTAAAAGTCCCAAGTGGTATTAATGCTTAACTTTTACATACAGTATGCTACAGGAGAAACAACTACACAGAAAATAACAATGCTAAGGGCCCTTCCTGCTAGGCCATTATAACTAAGAAGAAAAAGCCAATTGTTCCCTTTGTATAGCTTATCATAGCATGTGGTAGGGATTCTTTCATTGTGTAATGTTTTTCTGGAGTGATTGAAAGTTAAGAATATGCTTGACTAGATTAATTTCCACTTTCCACAGAATTTAACTAAACATCTTTAAAAGTGACAGTTAATGGGAACTTTGAAAGATTATCCAACTATTGACAAGCCCATGATGATAGGATGATCCCTGCGGATAAAGCACAATGCCATGTTCACTCATAAGTGGGAGCTGAACAATGAGAACACAGGGACACAAGCAAGGGAACATCACATACCGGGGCCAGTCGGGCGGGGGGAGGGAGGTTGGCGCTGGCCGAGGGGTGGAAGAGCATTAGGACAAATAGCTAATGCATGTGGGGCTTAAAACCTAGATGATGGGGCCGGGCGTGGTGGCTCATGTCTGTAACCCCAGCACTTTGGGAGGCCGAGATGGGCAGATCACGAGGTCAGGAGATCTAGACCATCCTGGCTAACACGGTGAAACCCCGTCTCTACTAAAAATACAAAAAAGTTAGCCAGGCGTGGTGTCACATGCCTGTAATCCCAACTACTCAGGAGGCTAAGGCAGGAGAATGGCTTGAACCTGGCAGGCAGAGGTTACAGTGAGCCAAAATCGCACCACTGCACTCCAGCCTGGGCTACAGAGCAAGACTCTGTCTCAAAAAACAAACAAAAAATCTAGATGATGGGTTGATAGGTACAGCAAATCACCATGGCACACGTATAGTTATGTACCAAACCTGCATGCTCTGCACATGTATCCTAGAACTTAAAGTAAAATTAACAACAACAAAAAAAAGCACAATGCCAAAGAAACTCGAAATACGTGAAAGTAATTAAATACCAAATAAAAGGTACCACAATTTTTATTTTATACAGGCCAATAAAATGAGTTCAAAGTGTTGAATTTTCACGTTAAGAATGCTCAAAATTTCAACTACTTAGGATAGGTAAAATATACTCATTTTCTTTAGTACTTTCCTTCTATTTCTCATTATTCTTTCTGATGAACAGGACTGGTAAAATTTAGAGCTGAAGAATACCAACAAATTAGAGGACCTGCCATTTTGTTTGGAAAGATACATTTTTCAGGGATATTTGACAGCATTGCCCACAACTTCTCCCCTTACTAGGGCATTTTAATGAGCATTTGTGTCTTTAGCTTAATCCTCAGGGCTGCTTTCTTAAGTCATTGGTAGTTTCCTTTTACAGATGTGAGGCTCAGAAGATTAAGCTGCCTAAAGATGTCCAGCATATAAATTTTTATGCTGTGAGCATCGAATGCTGTTGTCAAAACCCAAACTATACATATGAACAAGCTTGTTTTATGTGCTTAGGTCCTGTGTCAATGTTGCGGGTAGTAGTGGGTTACAGAAGAAAATCTCACTTCTTAGTTCCCCAGGCAATCAGTGGCAGCATTCACCAACAAACATAGTGACGATCCCAAACCTCTCCACATATATTATTTATTTTCCATTTTTACTTTTCTGTTACGCACCAAAGAGGAAAAAAAGCCAAGCTGAGAAGATAAATTCTAATTTTGAAAATCTAGTTTATTCATTCTATCTTGGCCTTAGCAGAAAACTGTTATAGAATCTTAGAAAGTAACCACTGAAACTTAAAGATGATCTGGCCTTGGCTTCATATTTTACACATCAGGAATCTGAGCCCCTATAGAAACTAAATGATTGCCCCTAGGTTACAAAGATTGTTAAGGGCAGCTTATACTGATGACAACCTCCCCCAAAAAGAGTTCTGTCAAAATCAGTGCCTTGTCAGTTGCAGCTTCACCATTAAGTAATTGTTAACACACCTTGCATTGACTAGCAGGTGTTTCACAAACAATGATGCCATTTTGTGCTCTAAACAATGTATTTCTCTAAAACACTGTGCAGAAGCTATCCTTGCACAGAATGTATCATTTGTGTGCCACCTACACAAACAACTTCAAAATACTTTTCTCCAATAAAGAGGCTCTTCTTTTTCCACACAAAGCATTTCAAGGGTAGCTCTAAGCAATTCACTTTACATAGAAACTGGTAATAAACTGAGTTTTGATTCACTATGAGCCTAAAAACATAAGTCATGTTAAGGCTTGTAACAGGGCAATCACCCCATCATTTCACATTTTAGAAACTACAGCATAAGACCCAATTAATTCTGAGAGGAAAAAGTAGATATGCAACTTTTTAAAGAAGTCACATGTAAAATCATATGCAATGAGATAAATTTCCTTCCCATCACTGAATTCAAAATAGCATAAGCTTTAGAGAATTCCTTTTTGAATTTATTATGCATTTTCTCTGAAAGCTTTTGAAAAAAAGAGGTCTATGAATAGAACCATTTGACTGGTTACTCCATTATGCTTATTGACCAATCAGATTCTAGAAATTAAGATAAAGGATTTAGTATTTAATTTTTTAAGGTACCAGCCAGAGTCTATAAGGAAAGTAAAGGTTAGGCTTACATTATTCTAAGCAAATTAATGCAGGAACAGAAAGCCAAATACCGCATGTTCTCACTTACCAGTGGAAGCTAAACAATGGGTACTCATAAAGATGGCATCAGTAGACACTGGGGACCACAGATGGGGGAGAGGAGGAGGAGGACAAAGGTTGAAAAACTATTGCGTACTATACTCAGTACCCTGGTGAAAGGACCAAGCTTACTCCCAACATCAGCATCATGCAACATACCCAGGTAACAAATCTGCACATGTACCGTCTGAATCTAAAATAAATGTTGAAAGTATTAAATAAAATTTTTTTCTTATAAAATTTTTTAAAGATTTGGCTTAAACAGTGGTCCATCTTAGTATCAAAGGCTTAAGTAGGCAGTGTTATTTTCTATTTTCTTTTCTAATTCGCATCTTTAAAAAGGAAATATAACCTATAATTTTAATGACCTTAGCCACCCAGAAAATTGTGGTTCGTTTACCGTATTACTTTCTAACTTTTTACACGTTAGCTTACTCTTTGCTTCCACCTAGTGTATGGTGGGTAGTATAGCAACATTTTTTTAAATTGCGTATTTGCATAAAATGTTCTTGAAAAAGAACACGTGGATTTTGTTCCTTTTGTCTTGTAATTTAAAAAGTATAGTATTTTTTTTTCTATTCCAGGGGAATGAAATTAACATATTGAAAAAATAAGACTACAATTAATATATGTTCCTATTCTTAGAAGACCTATAAGCATTATTTTTACAGCATCCTCTAACAGCCTATGGCATCTTTCAGAACGAAACATTACTTTAGCAAACTTACAATGCATTGATGTACACATTTATAAAGTGTGACAACTCAAAGGAACCACAGACATCATTCGAGTACTACTCTTTTATTTTTCCGATGAGGACATTGAGGCCTGAGGGATACAATGACTTCTTCAAAGTCACAACATCAGTATTAGTAAAGGCAGGACTAGAAATGAGGTCAGCTGGCTCCCAATCCTGGGTGCCTTTTACCATATACCCTGCTTTTTGGATTAGATGTCAGAGTTAGTGTTCTAAAATGAATCATGTTAGATTAATAGAAAATTACCTTTAAATAGCTTTATAAAATCACTCTCTCAAAATTAGGCTAGCTCCCACAAGAACCAATTTTTCTACATTGAGGACAAACAATGATGCATCTTATCTTGTAAAAGGAAAATTAATAGTGAGGTATGAGAAGTTACATTTTTATTTTTATTTAAACTCATTATAGCATTTTTTTTTTCTTCTGAGACACACCTAATTATCTTCTCTCCCTAGACCTGAATTTTTTTTTTTTTGAGACAGAGTCTCACTCTGTCACCCAGGCTGAAGTGCAGTGGCGTGATCTTGGCTCACTGCAACCTCTGCCTCCCAGGTTCACATGATTCTCCTGCCTCAGCCTCCCAAGTAGTTGGGATTATAGACACCTGCCACCATGCCCAGCTAATTTTTGTATTTTTAGTAGAGACAGGGTTTCACCATGTTGGCCAGGCTCATCTTGAACTCCTGACTTCAAGAGATCTGCTCACCTCGGCCTCCCAAAGTTCTGGGATTACAGGCATGAGACACTGTGCCTGGCAAGACCTAAAAAATTTTTAAAGTTGCTAATAATCTATAATAACAAATCTAAATGTATTAGCCAGCTTGAGTTGCCATAACAAAAATGCCACAGATGGAGTGGTTTAAACAATGAATATTTGTTTTCTCACAGTTTTGGAAGCTGGAATTTCAAGATCAGGTTGCCAGAATGGCTGGGTTCTGGAGACTCTCTTCTTGTTTTACAGAGGGCCACCTTCTTGCTCCACACAGCCTTTCCTCAAAGGGTGTGTGTGTAAATCTCTCTCTCTTTCTTTTCTTATAAGGCCACAGTCTTATTAGATTAGGTCCCCAGGTATATGACCTCTTTTAACTTTATCTCCTTACAAATACCTACCTTTTCCATGCATTGCTCATGAAAGATGTGTGTTAATAATGCCATTTTTTTGTCTTTGGTAAAATCTCAAAACTGTGGGACACAAATCTTAAGAATGTTGATATGTGAGTGGACCCCTCAACACTTTCCATTCTGTATTTCAAATTGTATAGAAGAGGAAACTGAAACCCCCTAATAATGATATTGTTCCTCTTGATTTCAAAAATGCTGTCACACTTTTTCATTATCTCTTTACATCATTTCTGTGAGGAATACTTGGTAAGTGTGTTACTATTATGATTTTATCCATAAGGAAACAAAGCACACCAGAAGCTATGCAGCACACTCCGGGGCCCAAAGTCCCAAAGATCGAGTCACATATATGTAAGCGGAAGTGTGAACCAACAAGAATTGCCACTGCATATGTCCGAACCCAGTCAACCAACCACAAAACTATACTACCAGGATATCTGTAATTAATTCAAACTAAAATGGAAATCTAAACTTCAATTAATGCCATGCAGAAATGCAAAATCATAAAGAGCAGCTAGTAGAATGGGGAGTAGAAAGGAATGAGGACCAACAGCACAACATGGACAGAGCCACAGAAACACCACACAGGTTTCATGGCTTAACTCTTCATATTTTTCCAAGGGCTTTGGCACATGATGCCTCTTGTGCCCTCCACAATCACACAGTGCAACAAGTAACCAGTTCTCAACTGCAGATAAGAAGACAGCCCATGGCTGGGTGCGGTGGCTCACGCCTGTAATCCCAGCACTTTGGGAGTCGGAGGTGGGCAGATCACGAGGTCAGGCGATCAAGACCATCCTGGCTAACACGGTGAAACCCCGTCTCTACTAAAAATACAAAAACAAAATTAGCCAGGAGTAGTGTCAGGCACCTGTAGTCCCAGCTACTCGGGAGGCTGAGGCAGGAGAATGGCGTGAACCCAGGAGGCGGAGCTTGCAGAGAGCAGAGATCGCACCACTGCACTCCAGCCTGGGCCACAGAGCAAGACTCCATCGAAGAAGAGAGGAGGAGGAGGAGGAGAGAGGGAGGGGGGGAAGAGGAGGGGGTGGGGGGGGAGGAGGAGGGAGAGGGAGAGGAGGGGGAGGGGGATGCGCCATAGGATGGTGTGAGGGCCTAATCCGAGGTCACAAAGAGTTTCTCCACTCCCTTTCTAGTGCTCATCACACAGCCACACGGCCTGTCCTAGCTGGACGAAGTATGAAATCAGACATTCCCCATGTTTAAGGGCCGGGAAGATTATTGTTTTCTGAAAACTCAAAAGGTTGTTTTTTTTGAAAAATACTCCCCTTATAGCAGTCAGGATCCTGTGAGGAAGCTGAAACCAACTCAGGTGGTTCAAGAGACTTCCCTGAATTTTATTTTCAGATGTGTTGCAGTGTTAAGGGAAGCAAGAAGTAAAATAGACTCCTGGAGGTCATCAGGAAGGAGAGGTTTTTGCACTCCTAGAGCCAAAGGGAAGGAAATACTGTTTGTGAAAGCCCAGTGCGAACTGAAACTGTGAAGCTGTGAAAACAGGAGTTGTTGTCTAAAGGAGACAGCACCTTCCAGAAAACATGACCCGGGGCAGGGAGGAAAGTACACTGACTTCTCTTTCCTCCCACCCTCTGGTCTCTTGCTGGTGCCTGTCACTAACTAAACTTTATCAGAATCCACCATAGGAGATCTTAGGGGAGGAATGGAGAAGGGTCAGCTCCCTGGACTGAGAGAAGGACAGGAGGAAAATAACAGACCTGTGGAGCAGGTGGAAAAGGGCAATAAGCTGCATATCCTCTATCTTTAAAAGTGTTTTCTATTAAAAAAAAAAATGCTTTGGAACGCTAGTAATCAAACCTTTAATAATCCCATGTTTTACTAAAACTGTAAGTGATTTACTAAAACTACACACAGATACACATAAATTAGATAGATGATAGACAGACTTTCTTCAAATCATTGGTAACCAAAAATAAAACAGATACAAGTTATTGTTTTCCAGAGGAGTCAGAAAACAAATAACAACTTGATTTACCCAATTTACATAGAGCCACACATCCCAATATGTGGAAAGGTGGATAATTAACCGCATGTTTCATGGGAATGTGGTAGTCGGACTGTACAGTCTTGCTGAATAAAGATGGAACTGCTGCTGCAGCACACAAAAATTTATGGGAAACATACTGCTAGATCTAAAAGCTCCTGGGGTGAATGTAAAGAAAACAGACTGGACGTGTGTAGCAAGCAGAGGAAGTTTTGCTGGCAAGTACTAGCAGTAACTGTGGCTTCACCACTTTCCTTTCACCTAGGGAAATCATCCCAGGATGCAGAGTGCTGACCAGGTCACGAGAAGGATTGTCAAACCTTCCCCTAGTCCCCCAGAAGAGCTGGCCTGGGAGATTAAATTAAGTCTATGTCACAGTTTAATATCATTTTATGCCTGCTTTCCAAACTCTCTTGTCTACATTTTGCCATCAAGGAAGATAGATAGGAAATAAAATTACAATTTGAATTAGATACAAAGGGGACTAGAAATTATACCTTTATCCAGTTTGAAGAAGGATGTGTGGGTTGGTTTTTTTGTTTTGTTTTGTTTTGTTTTTTCAGTAGAATCTGAAGCAAAATATTTCGGTCTTATGAAGTTGGACTAAACCTCCCAGGCTGTACCAAAAAAAAAAAAAAAAAACAATACCTCTGTTCCCTCTCCCTCTTCCTTCTTCCCCCACCTATGAGCCCCCCTCACACACACACTTCTCTCAACTTCTGTTGCCCACTACTCCTGTGGTCTTCCCATCCAGCCTCTCACTACCTGCCCCAAACTCACTGCTACCTTCCTTTGGGACCGTGGTTGCTACCCTGCATTCTTCAGTGATGCCCTGCTCCTTTCTCCCCCAAATTTACTTCCTTTCCTTCTTCTAGTTTTCTTAGACTAGAAAAATGACCGCAGAGCACAGCTTCAAAGAAAGTCGCTGCTCAAAGTTAAGTGTATTATAGCCCTCGGTACCCAATTGCTCTGAATGTAAGCCTAATGCCGGGCTTGCAAAGGATTCTCTATAAATTCTTGCAAATGTATTGGACTGGAGCAGCCACTCCTGAAAGCTTTTACATGACTTAAATAAAATAAGGAATGTGTACTTTGCTTCTTTCTTCCAAAGGTGCTTGTAACTAATTAAAGAGGCAGAAAAATGCTACACTTGTTTAGCACTTGCTTAGTGTAGCATTTCTCTGCCTCTTTAATTAGTTATAATTAGTTTTTAAATGGAAATGTCCTTGTTTAGATGGAAATGATATACAGCATTTATAATAACTGAGGTGAGTGCTGCTGGCTTTGAAGATCCCTGCTGCCACCTGGCTAATTCTCCCTCCGCTTAAAGATTTGACTCTGTGTCATCTTCTTGGACTCTTTACTGGTACTGCATGACCAGGCTGAGTTCCTTTCTGGACTCACAGGCAGATCCGTGGATGAGCTCCTTAGGATGAGCACCTATTGCCAATGAAATAGCTCCAGGATATTGTTCATTTTGCATCTTAACACGTAACACAATGTCTGCGTTACAGGGTGGAAATGCAAATTTCATCATGAATTGAACTAATGGTCAAAGAAGCAAGAAGAATTACCATATTAAGTAGGCATGCCACCTAGTATTCAAAATTATAATCAATGCATTCATGTTAATAAATCTCCCTAGATTTTAGAATACTATTTTCTTTTAATGTAGTAACTAAGTATAAAGTATTTCGGTAATGCTGCTTATCTAAATAAATCATGTAATCTCACGGCATTATATAGCATCAGATTACAAAGGATGGCATGAATCCTACTATAAATGTTGTGTGTTAATTCCCATCATGATTATTATTTGTGCAATATTTTATCTGCATTTGCACTTAGTTGCCAATATCATCTGCATTACAGATTGAGGCAATTCTTAAATCTGCACAGTCTGGGATAAAGACACTCTAGTATAGAGAATAATTGTTTATGTACTAACTGGATCTCCTGAACAATACGCAAAAGAAGGCTATGCAGAATTTTGAATACTGTGTTTGCTGAGTGACTCTTATCTGAATAGTACGCCAAACTAATGCATAGTGTGTGCTTTGTTAAGGGCTTTGGAGCCAGCCATAGGAAAGGAGAGCTGAAGAATCTATTTTCCCTTGTTTCCCACTGATAAGGCTCATTAAAGTAAATAGGAGTGAAGCATACACACCAGTGCGAGCATACATCCCCAGGGTTCTGTCTACTCTAAAAATTGGACTCATCATAATAGCTGTGTAACTCAGCCTTTTGTGAAATCTACTTTATTGATTTTACCTTTATTGCCAATTTCATGTCTGTTTTAATTTCAATTCCTGCCATTTGACATTTGGTACAAACAATAATTTTAAGAACATTTTATCCACAATTTTTCCCAGTGTTCATAAGTTACACATTCATCTAAACAGGCTTTAAAATACAAAAGGAAAGGTAAGAACTGGGGTTGGTCAAGTGCAAAAGTTGAAGGTAAGACTGTTCCTTATCCTGTTGCTATGTCTTTTGGCATGAACAGAAGAAAATGCCAAAGCCTTTAAAAGACTCCTGGACACAGTGTATTTTTCCAAATATACAGAGGTTGTTTGCGGTTAGCTTTAGTATAAATATTAAGGTCTTAACTACAGTGAGAGCTGATTATGTAGCTTTGTCCTTATATGACTTTTTCTACTATTCTATCAGCTACCTCTATCAACCAGTATTTCTGTGCTTAGCCAGACCAATAATTGACCTTCAGAAAGATGGCCCTGAGCTGGGTTGCAAGATCCTAAAGTACATTCTCTAAATACATACATGTATTTACATACGTGCACATGCGCACGCACACACACACACACAGTGACATGACACTCTGCTTGTATCAGAAACCAAGGAATTTCATAACACAAAGTATCTTTGAAAAATTTTTATATTACCATCATGAACAGTACACATAACTAAATTATTTCCTTTCCTCACTGTTAAATAACACTTCCAGACCTGTCAGCTTCTAAATTGTCCCTTCTGAAACATTCTGTGTCCTCTCACTAACGTAAGAGAAGATGAATTGTTCCTGTGAGGTAAATACACAGCACCGGGAATTTGCCCTTCTTGCTTTACTGTCACTGCTTGTTTCATTGCTGCTTTTCTCCATCAACTCCAGCAAACAGAGGCTATGGCTGTGTTTTAGTCATGCACAAAGATGGTGTAAATATAATGCATGCTGCAACAGCAAAAGCAGATATAACAAGAGAAAAAAAGATAATTGCATTTCATCAAAATTTACAAATTTTGTGTTTCAAGGATGCCATCAAGAAAATGAAAAGACAACCCACAGAATGGGAGAAAGTATGTACAAATTATATATCTGATGAAGAACTTGTATCCAGAATATATATGTTTAAAAAAAACTCTCACAACACAACAGTGAAAAGACAAATCATCAGATTTCAAATGGGTAAAAAATTTGAATAGACATTTTTCCAAAGAGACACACAAATGGCCAAAAAGCACAAGAAAAGTGCTTAACATCATTAGCCTTAGGGAAACAAAGACCAAAACCACAATGAGATACGATTTAACATCCACTAGGATAGCTGTAATCAAAATTACAGACAATAACAGTTATGGCAAGGATATGGAGAAAATTGGATTTTCATACATTGCTGGTGAAATGGTGCAGCCACTTCAGAGAGAAGTTTCCACTACTACGTTTATACCAAAATGAAATGAAAATATATGCCAACAATCATCTGAGCCTTCAGTGTGTTGTCATCTTTCTGCTGGTTAGAGGGTCTTGTCTGGATGTTGATGGCTGCTGATTGAGCAGGATGGTGGTTGCCGAACGCTGAGATGGCTGTGACAATTTCTTAAGAGAAGACAACAGTGACGTTTGCGAAATCAATTAACTCTTCCTTTTAAGAAGTATTTATCTGTAGCATGTGAGGCTGTTTGATAGCATTTTACCCATACCAGGACTTGTTTCAAATCCTGCCGCTGCTTTATCAACTAAGTTTCTGTATACTCTAAATCCTTTGCTGTCATTTCAGCAATGTTTAATCATCTTCACTAGGAGTAGATTCCATCTCAAGGGACCAATATCTTTGCTCATTCATAAGAAGCAACTTCACATTCATTAAAGTGTTATCATGAGATTGCAGCAATTCATTCACATCTTCAGGCTCCAATTCTAATTCTAGTTCTCTTCCTATTTTCACCACATCTGCAATTACTTCCTCCACTGAAGTTCTGAACCCCCCAAAGTCATTCATGAGTATTGGAATCAACTTCTTCCAAACTGCTGTTAATGTTGCTATTTTGACCACCTCCCACGAATCATAGGTGTTCCTAATGGCATACAGAATGGTGAATTATTTCCAGAAAGGTTTCAATTGACTTTGTCTAGATCCATCACAGGAATCACTATCTATGGCAGCTACAGCCTTACAAAAATACATTTGTTAAATAATAAGACTTGAATGTCAAAATACTCCTTAATTCATGGGCTACAGAATGTATGTTTTATCAGCAGGCATGAAAACATTAATCTCCTTGTGCATCTCCACCAGAGCTTTTGGGTAATCAGGTTTATTGTCAATGAGTAGCAATATTTTGAAAGGAATCTTTTTTCTGAGCAACAGTAGGCGTAAAACATTCAGTAAACCATGCTGTAAACAGAAATGCTATCATCGGCCTTCATTGTTCCATTTGTAGAGCACAGGCAGAATGGCTTTAGCATAATTCTTAAAGGCCCTAGGATTTTCAGGATGATAAATGAGCATTGGCTTCAACTTAAAGTCACCAGCTGCGTTAGCCCCTAACAAGAGAGTTAGCTTGTCCTTTGAAGTTTTGAAGTCAGGCATTGACTTCTATCTAGCTAAGAAAGTCCTAGATGGGCACCTTCCTTCAATATAAGGCTATTCTATCAACATTTAAAAATCTATTTTGTAGTGTAGCCACCTTCATCAGTATTAGCTAGATTTTCTGAATAACATGCTGTAGCTTCTACCAGCACTTGCTGCTTCACCTTACACTTTAACATTACAGAGATGGCTCTTTCTTTAAACCTCATGAACCAACCTCTGCTAGCTTCAAACTTTTCTTCTGCAGCTTTCTCGCCTCTCTCAAGTTTCATGGAATCAAAAAGAGTTAAGGCCCTGCTCTGGATTAGCTTTTGGCTTAAAGGAATGTTGTCTGGTTTTTCTATCCAGAACACTAAAACTTGCTCCATATCGACAATAGAGTTCTTTTGCCTTTTTTTTTATTTTTATTTTTTTTTGAGATGGTTGAGTTGGAGTCTTGCTCTGTCACCCAGGCTGGAGTGCAGTGGCACAATCTTGGCTCACTGCAACCTCCGCCTCCCAGGTTCAAGTGATTCTCCTGCCTCAGTCTCCTGAGTAGCTGGGATTACAGGCTCCTGCCACCATGCCCAACTAATTTTTGTATTTTAGTAGAGATGGGATTCCACCATGTTGGCCAGGTTTATCTCAAACTCCTGACCTCGGGTGATCTGCCCACCTCGACCTCCCAAAGTCCTGGGATTACAGGCATGAGCCACTGTTCCCAGCTGTTTTGCCTTCTTATCATTTGTGTGACCACAACGGATTTTTTAAATTCCCTTCAAGAATTTTTCCTTTGCATTTACAACTTGGCTGTTTGGTGCAAGAGGCTTAGCTTTCCACCTATCTTAGCTTTCTACATGACTTCCTCACTAAACTTCATCATTTTTAGCTTTATATTTAAAGTGATTTGGACAGTTTAAGTGAGACTCTTTCTTTTATTTTAACACTTAAGAGGTCATTGTAGGGTTATTAATTGGCCTAATTTCAATATTGTTGTGTCTTGGGGTATAGGGAGTCCTAGAGAGAGAGATGTGGGGAGAAGTCAGTCGGTGGAGCAGTCAGAATACATACAACATGTTTCAATTAAGTTCACCATCTTATATAGGAGTGGTTTGTGGCACCCAAAAACAATTACAATAGTTACATCAGGGATCACTAATCATGGACTATCATGAAATATATAATAATGAAAAAGCTTGAAATATTACCAGAATTACCAAAATGTCACAAAGAGACAGAAAGAAGCATACGCTGCCGGAAAAATGGCATTGATAGACTTGATGTAGGGTTGCCACAAACCTTAAAAAAAAAACATTATCTGCAATGTACAATAAAGCAAGATGCAATAAAACAAAGTATGTCTGTACATGAATACTCATAGAAGCATTGTTCATAACTAAAAGGGGTAAACCTAAAGGTCCATCATCTGATGAATGGATAAACAAAATGTGGTATATACATACAGAAGAAAGCTATTGTAATAATAAAAGGAATGAAGTACTGACGCATGCTACAGCATGAATGAACCTTTAAAAATAATACTAAGTGAAATATGCCAAACATTTTTAATGATACAATTTATATGACATGTTCAAATTAGACAAATCTATAGAGATAGAAAATAGATGAGTAGTTGCCTAGAACTGGGGACTTGGGAAGTATGTATAGTGCATGATAATGGGCATGGAACTTCTGTTTAAAAATGACAAAAATGTTCTGAAATTGAATGATGGTATTTGCACAACTCTGTTTGTGCACTAAAAACCATTGAATTGGTATGCCTTAAATGAGTGCACTTTACTGTATATAAATTATATCTCAATAATTGTTAGCACATATATATGTACCAAATGAACAGTTCACTTGTCAGTTTTCTTCTTTCTCTTACATCCAAGTCACTGGAGTAATCTTATGGATGGGGAAAGGAAATATGAAAACTCTCCAGTGTTTGTGAGAATTGAGAGCTAAAACAACTGAGACATTTATAACTCTCATAGAGTTGCTTTCTGGCTCCCTTTAGGGGATATGAAAAAATGACTTTCCCCGGTTCAGCCTGAGAAAAAGCTATCTGGCAAGTTGTCAAAGTTCATTTACACACAAAGGAAGAAATAGATATAAAAGAAACCCTAAAGAGTTAAATATCTAGAATTGTGTCGTCTAACACAGTATCTACCAGCCTCACTGTATTAGTCCAATCTTGCACGGCTGTAAATACCTGACACTGGGTAATTTATAAAGAAAAGAGGTTTGTTTAATTGGCTCATGGTTCTGTGGGCTACACAGGAAGCATCATGGCTTCTGCTTCTGGGGAGGCCTCAGGAAGCTTCCAAACATGGTGGAAGGCAAAGGGGAAGCAGAAGCAAGTGGGGGAACGATGGGGAGTGCCGCACACTTTTAAACGACCAGATCTCACGAGCACTCTCTCGGTAACACCAGAACAGCACCCAGGGGATGGTGGTAAACCATTCATGAGAAATCCACCCCCATGAGCCAACCACCTCCACCAGGACCCCCTCCAACACTGGGGATTACATTTCAACATAAGAGATTTCGGCAGGGACAAACATCTAAATCATAACACTGATGTAACTATTAAGCATTTGAATTTTGGCTAGTCTGAGTTGTGCTCTAAGTGTAAAAACACAGTGGACATTTTTTAAAAGTAAAATATATCATTAACAGGCTTTTAAATATTGGTTAGATGTTGCAATAATAATGTTTGGGGTATATTGGGTTAAATATAATGTATTATTAAAATTAATTTCACTTGTTTTTTATTTTTTATAATGTGGCTATTAGAATATTTAAAATTTTATATGTGGTTCACATTATATTCATATTGAATAGCCCTGGCCTAGAAATTTGAGTACTAAACAAAGCCACCAGAGTAGCCAGTGAAAAATCCTAGCAACATGGAGAGACTTAGGACAAAAAGGATGTTTCACTATAAAGATATTGAAACAGAGGTATAAAATAGTAAGAAATAGAAAATGCAAAGCTCCTACTTATGCACTGTTCCTCTCTCCCTTCCTCTCTACAACTTTGCAAATCCCAAGAGACAGATCTAAATCTAAGGCTTCAAGGATCTGCATGAACTATATCAGCAAAAAATAATAAAAATACAAATAGATAAAACGGCCTTTCTGAATATCTTAATGATTGCACTTATCATAATTACTAGTTTACATCTATCTTGTCCTTTAAACTATTAGCTTCTTAAGGATAGTGTATATGTTTTACTCATCTTTGCACACACCCAACACATAGATGCTCAATAAATACTTGTTAAAGTTCAGATACATAAGAAGGAATATAGTTGGCCAAACACTATTTGTTTTGTGTTTTTCTCAGATTTCCAAATCTGGAGTTATAAAACCTCATGGTATCTCCAATTAATATAATAATTAATTTTAAAAATTGTCAAAGGAAAAATATTTGTATTTAACCTAAAAAAATTGAATCTGTGCTAGACTGTATCTTTAGATGAAGAAAGAAAAAAGGAGGTCTTAATATCTAACAAGGAATGACCTAGGTCATACTGTCCAAAGTTTTGATAATTTTTAGTTTTATTGTTCAAGGATTATCAACTATGATGTAAAATATTAAATAAATAAATAAATGGAAAATAATATGAATAAAACCCAAGCCAAGTCTGATGTCAGTGGGAGTTCTGAATACAGAACCAATCTGTTCTTGGCAGTTAGCCTGTGTCAGGCTGTTCACTTATTAGTTTGCTTTTACTCAATTTCCTATTTTTAAACGCAATTTTTAATGAGCATAAGGACAGATGTTTATCCTGGAGAATAAGTGATAGCAGTGTTGAAAGCAGCAGACATGTGTACCTCTGGGACATTTGTAACACAGAATATATTATTTCTGACACTTAAGAACCAACCAGCAGGAAGTTGGCCTCAGATTTTTATTGGCGTCAACTGCTAATGGAGCTGATAAAGCTGATTTGTGGGAAAAGCAACTGCAATTGAAATGTGTGCAAATGCATTTACATCAGGGGCTTTTTTTTTTTAACCAATGACTTCAACCTAGATTTCATAATTTTCTGCTTTGCTAAGCAATATCATAATCTGTGAACAGTCAAGTTCAAACCAAATACGTTTGTTTCTCTCTTACTGATAAAGCATATTGTTTTGGGAAACCAGAATCAAGTAACTTGCCATGAATAGAAATCATTCTGAGAAATACCTTTTCTTTCTTTTTTCACTTTATTTAATTAATGCTGAGTAATTAACAACTGCTATCTAAAATAATTTTGCCATAACTTCAAGCCAATAAATCAGGCAAATACAGAAAATAGTAGTGGAAAACTTCTTTTAAAATGCTAAGAATATAAATATTTTAACTATCTCATTTTCTTGTTTTAGGGGAAAAAAAGGTACACTTGAAATAGATTTATTATCCCCTGGCAAAATTTAAAAGTAATTGCCATTCAAAACTATCTAAAATACCAACATGATTTAAAAGAGTTTTAGCCCTGATATTAATGTGAAGTTTCTTCTGTATGGTAAGTACAATTAGTAACACAATACCAATGGCGGTAAAACCACAATACGCACAGAAGCCATGAAAACTAGCATTACAGCATTGAACCAAAGGAAAAGACAACTAGTGGCCATTTGGCAGACATGTTTGTTTATAAAGAGTTAAAGTATGCAATTCTAAAGACTTTGAATGACTTTTTCTCTATTTATTTTTACCATGACCTTTCTGTACACAGAATTCTATCCCAAATTAAATCAGAATCTCCTGTATCTGACTACAGAGTCATTAAATTTTAGCATCCCTTCCGTCTGAAGGTTCTTTATCAGTAGCCCCAACCTCCCCTTCAGTGAGGGATGCTTTTAACACCACCACTGACATTTAGTCGTTTGGCTTCTGGGTTCCTTCTTACAGTGGCCTAGTCCATTTGAGAAAGTCCTAATAGTTAGAAAGTACTTGTGAGGAGCAAAATATTCCTGCTATTGCCTAATTCTATCTTATGGGGCTGGAAATTCTAAATCATTGATTTTTGTAATATTGTTTTCTTTCATTTCTCCTATTTTTCAGTCTTCTTTTAAGCTCCTCGTCTTCCTCCTTGGTCCACCCCTTAAAGAACGATATTCCTTGGGGTTCCGTCCTTGGCTCACTGCACTTTTCTCTTGATATGTTTTGTTTTAGAGGTGTCATCCTCCCTCATTTTTAAAAATATCACTTCATGACCTTGATTTCCAAATCAATATACAACATTGACACCTATCTTGAGCTGTATGTAGTGTCATGGTTCTCAAACTTTGGTGCTTATTAGAATTACCTGGGGAAGATTTTAATAGTCCTGATGCCCAAATGACACCTTCTACCAGCTTAATAGGAATTTCTGGGGGTGGCTCAGGCACCAGAATTTCTTACACCTCCCCAGTTAATTCTAATGCGCACTAAAAGTTTGAGAACCGGAAGTGGCATGTTAGTAAAGGTTTAACAAGCAGCTCTCTGCAAGGAAGATGTGGGGAAGAAGTATCTGATTTGTAGCATTTACTGATTTCACTGGTTTAATACCCCAACCACAATCAAATTCAAGATACCAACTTGATGTCAACCAGCTCTCAAAATTCCTGAAATTGAACAATTGGCTCTAGCAGGTTGGTACAAACCAACCAGGACTGGGGTACCAGCGTATTCAGTTTCCTGATGAATATATTAGCCAAATTATCCAGTCGGAAATATATGTCGGTAGATTTTATTTCCAAATACATTCCTATATGTGGGCCTAGTAAATTAAAAATATAGAGAGAGAGCAATAGAGTGTGAAATAGATGATAGATAAATGATGGATTGATCAATAGGAAGAAAACACAGACAGGAATGGATTGTGCTGATAAAATGAGCTAGGAAACCAAGAGTCTCATTCACTTGCTATTCCTTTTTGTCCCCTGTGGTGATACAGTAAGGATTTCCATAAAAATCAGAAGGCCACGTAGAGGGCATTTTCAGAACCACTGCCCTGCAGAATAAAACCCACATTTCTCATCTTTGCATATGCATCCCCTTCAATGGTCTGGCTCTATGGCCTTTTCAGCCTCATTTCCTCCATATCTCACCTCACATTTAACATTATAAGCACAGCCAATATCCTAATATTCACATCTTGTATTCTGCCTCCCCTTAAAAAAAAAAAAAAAAGCCTTCAATGATCTCACCATTCCCCTAAAACAGTCTTAGGTTTTGTAGCAATTATATGAAGCAGAAATTTCTTGCAGTCCCAGAAACATCTTTTCCACTCCCTTTTCCCCCTTAGTGAAGAAGTGAGGTAGGGGCTGATGCTATGGCCATTGAGATAGAAAATAATGGTTTATTAAAGATGAATGTCTTTTCTAGCCGGTGCGGCGGTTCACATCTGTTATCCCAGCACTGAGGGAGGCAGAGGAGGGCAGATCACCTGAGGTCAGGAGTTCGAGACCAGCCTGGCCAACATGGTGAAACCTCATCTCTACTAAAATTACCAAAATTAGCTGACAGTGGCAGTAGGTGCCTGTAATCCAAGCTACTCAGGAGGCTGAGGCAGGAGAATCGCTTAAACCCGGGATGTGGAGGTTGCAGTGAACCGAGATTGCATGACTGTACTCCAGCCTAGGCAATAGAAGGAGACCCCACCTCAAAAAAACATAAAAAAACAGGCCGGGCACAGTGGCTCAAGCCTGTAATCCCAGCACTTTGGGAGGCCGAGACGGGCGGATCACGAGGTCAGGAGATCCAGACCATCCTGGCTAACACAGTGAAACTCCGTCTCTACTAAAAAAATCCAAAAAAAAAAAAAAAAAAACTAACTGGGCGAGGTGGCAGGCGCCTGTAGTCCCAGCTACTTGGGAGGCTGAGGCAGGAGAATGGCGTGAACCCGGGAGGCGGAGTTTGCAGTGAGCTGAGATCCGGCCACTGCACTCCAGCCTGGGTGACAGAGCAAGACTCCGTCTCAAAAAAAAAAAAAAAAAAAAAAAGGAATGACTTTTCCAAGACAACAAGTAGTTCTTTGAGAAGTCTTTATACTGTTTCCCATAGAGGTTGTGCTAATTTACATTCACCAAAAGTGTATAAATATTGCCTTTTCTCTGCATCCTCATCAACATTTTAAAATTTTTGTCTTTTTAATAATAGCCATTCTAACTGTATAAGATGGTATCTCGTGTGGTTTTAATTTGCATTCCTGATGATTAGTAATGTTGAGCATTTTTTCATATGGCTTGTTAACCATTTGATATCTGCACTTGTATGTTTATCACAGCACTATCCACAATAGCAAAGATGTGGAATCAACGTAAGTGTCTATCATGTGATGACTGGCCAATGTCTTTGACTGATAGAGACTGAGATAGATACATTTACATATATATATATATATATATGTATATATATATCCATGTACTTATGTGTGTGTGTGTATACATATATACAGTCAATACTATTCAGGCATAAAAAAGAATGAAATCATGTCTTTCTCAGCAGCATGTATAGCACTGAAGGCCATTATCATAAGTGAAACAACTCAAACAAAAAGGCAAATATTACATGTTCTCACTTATAAGTGGGAGCTAAATAATGTATACACATGAACATAGAGTATGGAATGATAGGCGTTGGAGCTGCAGAAGGGTGGAAGGTAAGAGGGGAGTAAGAAATGAGAAATTACTTAATGGGAACAACATACATTATTTGGGTGGTGGATACACTAAAAGCCCAGACTTCACCACTATTCATGTAACAAAACTGCACTTTTATCCCTTAAATTTATACAGATTAAAAAAATGAATGCCCTAGTACTTATATATTCAAGTTATGCTAAGAGGAGATAGTTTAAAATATTTGGAGTGTCGTAAAGGGGAACACAGAAAAGGGCTGTATCTGTGGGTTCTTAGAGACCATATTATTACTAAAATCAGAAGCTGGCTTAGGAGATCTTGAGGGTGAGAAAGAGGAAAAGGAGACAAACATTGAGTCCCTCAAAGCTTTAGGAATCCTTGATCCTGAAAGATCCAAAGTGGTTTGGATCATGGGGGACAGAAGCAATCCCCTCACTCCCACAGCCATGTGTCTACACTTGTCTTTATCCATGGCCTATGGAAATCTAGAGAGATACATGCCTCACTTAAGCCAAAGGAAAGGTATAGGCTTCACATATATTTGACAGAAAGAAGAAAATGAATGAACTTGATAAGTTTGAGGACCCAATATTCTTAATTTATAAACTAGGACTGAAAGAAGAGGTAACAAGGAAGATATTTCTTCCTTGCAAGAGCCCATCAAGCCGTAGTCTAAGTCCACATGCCACAGTAGGAGAAGCACAGATGTGGAAATAGAACACCAAAGTCCAGGCATGGATCTGCTGTATACACACTATGCAATCTCGGCTTTCCTGTCAAAAGAAGTCGTAAAGATAAATACACTATGAAACTTTAAAGAGCTAGACCAGTGTTCCTCAGCCTACTGTTTTTTCATGATTGCCCCCCTCCAGGTCTTTTTTTTTTAGGTATTTTTTTTTCCTAACTGACCCATCCAAGATACTTCAATACTATCAATATACTGAATATATGTTTACATAGTATATGTATATCTGTGTTTTTATATATATGTATAAAAGCAAGAAACAGTTTTCACGCCTTGGGAACAGTTTTACCCTCATCATTCTCAGTGAGCTAAACAGAGGCTGATTTTACTATCATACCTTTGTTACCCAAGCAAGACAGGAGATTTGCAAAGTTAATATAAGTAAAATGTTATGAAATTTTAAATAATGCTAAAATGTAACATTAGAACTAAAAGCTTTTCAAAAGCATTCAGTAAGGCGCAAATACAGAAGACTTAAGTTCTAACACAGAAGCTAAACTAGGCCACCATTTGAATCCAAAATCTAAAATGTATGTATTTAGAGGCCTTGGTTTGAATAAACATGAAGATTATACTAGCATCTCACTGAAAATGGACACAGTTATGGCAAGAAATGAGAACAAGTTATAAAGAAAAGCAAGCCAAATGCTAATAAGCTGCCCTATTATAAATGCAGCAGACTTCTTTTGCAGACATTATTTGCATAACAGGTGCCCGTAATTTGTGGATGGCACCTCAGATAAAACATAAAATGTCTTTCAACCTTTGCAGTACAGTAGACTAAAAATACAGTGAACGAAATGCTAAAGGAATTACTAAAACTTTATGGCATTTTATAGCTTTGTAAAGTAATTATGCTTCATAGCAAGGAAAACTGGATATAATTTTGAAGAACTGAGGTAGACGCCCTCTTACTCGAAATATCTTCCTACATTTTATAACAAATTAGAGATTGACGCAGCATAGTGACAACATTAGCAAACTACCGTTATTTTTTGCTTCAAGGTGGCATACATTGCTTTTTAAATATAAAAGCAGACATTCACATGAGCTTCAGAAATTGAGCAACACATAGGTTATTTTCAAATGTCCTCGCTAAAATCAGGAGAAATTTTTTTCCTGGAATTTCAATTATCCAATTTAGTCTGGATGCTGACCCAGACAAGAAAGGCCATAACGGGGATAGGAGTAGGAGAGACAACTGACACAAAGATTATTTCTGTGCAGAATATGTATGTCAAGAAAAGCTTACAGGTTAGCCATGATCGTTTGGTTGGAATCAGTGTAAAGACTAAAAAGACAGGCAAATTCTAATTTACTGGGTTAGAGAATTTAACACAATACAGTATCATAAAATGTTCCGCTGATAGTATTTGGGTCATTTTATTAAATTTTACTCCTGAAATCCACTTATTTGGCCGGGCGCGGTAGCTCAAGCTTGTAATCCCAGCACTTTGGGAGGCCGAGGCGGGCGGATCACGAGGTCAGGAAGTCGAGACCATCCTGGCTAACATAGTGAAACCCCGTCTCTACTAAAAACACAAAAAATTAGCTGGGCGAGGTGTCGGGCGCCTGTAGTCCCAGCTACTCGGGAGGCTGAGGCAGGAGAATGGTTGGAACCCGGGAGGCGGAGCTTACAGTGAGCCGAGATCGTGCCACTGCACTCCAGCCTGGGCGACAGAGCGAGACTCCGCCTCAAAAAAAAAAGAGAGAGAGAAGAGAAAGAAATCCCCTTATTTAACTGGCTACATCCTCTCTAAAATGATCTTTCATTTAAAAGGCCTTTCCACATAAAAGGGAACAAAGTACTGATACATGCTGCAACATGGATGAGCCTTGAAAACATTATGCTAAGTGAAAAAAAGACAGACACGGACACAAAAAGCCACATGTTGTATTCCATTTATATGAAATATCCGTACTAGGTAAATCCATAGAAACAGAAAGCCCATTAGTGACCGCTGAGGACAGGAGCCAGCGGGAAATGAGGAGTGACTGCTTAATGGGCATGGTATTTCCTTTGGGATGATAAAAATATTCCAGAACTAGACAGTGGTGACTGTTGCACAACATTGTGAATGTACTAAATGCCACTGAACTATACACTTTAGAATGGTTTAAACAGCGAATTTTATGGTATGTGTATTTTACCACAGATGCAAAAGAGACCTTTCTAATTTGTCTGCTTTGACTCATACAAAACTTTCTTCCAGATCTAGATTTTGTGAGTCCCTGAAGCTTTGCAATTTGGAGAGGCTGCTAAGAAAAATAATTCAGAATAGCAAATATAAAACACCTGTGGCTTCTCCAGGCAAAACCTATGCAAGTGAAGGGCCCTAAGGCTCCTCCTTCCCTGGCTTTATGACAGACACCTCTCAGTTCCTTCCCCAAGAACTGCAGAGAGGAGATTCCCATTCTCTGGCCTAAGTTCCCAGTTCAGTTAATACTTGCTCACCTTCCCCAAGGTGATTTGGAGGGTCACCATTTTCTACAGCATTGGATCAATTTTCAAAAATTTCCCCTATTATCCAGGATGAGAAGCCGAAGGCTGACATTGTTTTCCCAGGCTGAGTGTGCATACTTCCAGCTATATTGAACCCTAACCTATGTTTAAATTGCTCAACTTGGGAGTTGGTGGGCATGAATACATTGCTATATCATCAGTTGCTAAGTCATAACAAGGGTCATCATAGTGTGAAGATAGGGAAAAAAAGGTTGGGTAAGTCAAAGTAAGAATCTATTAAGATGAATATGAGAAATAAATGTACCAGACTGAGTTACTGGAAATAACTCAGGTCAAGGAATCATTCAGAGGAAACACAAGCTGCACATCCTTTACAGCTCAAGACCATGAAGCAAGGACAACTGAGAAACAGAGCCCCAGCCAAGCAGAGAAAGGAGCTGAGCCTCACAGGCCCGCTTCTGCCTGCCACGATTACAAATGGAACTCCTCATATATTTAAGACACCGCATGAGAAAAGCTATAGAAAAATAAACAGTAGATAAGAGTGGAGCAACGCTAGTCTAGTTATCTTTGCCTTAAAGTAAGCTTTTGGCAGGAGGAGGGCTATATGTAGAAAAGGACAAAATTGAGGGTTATAAATAAAGATGTTTGTATAATTTCACCTTTTCAGAACATCTTAGATTCTACCTATATTGTCTTTTGTGTGTCCTTCTCACACAGTGAGACTAAATTGGAGGCATTGACCATGTCCATTTTCTAATCTGCCTCACCTGATAGCTATTTCTGAACAGGAGGATACGTCCTGTCTGCATTCCTTCAATATCTATTGAGGAAGATTACATCCAGAGTCCTGTTCTATGTACTGAATAAAACAGACAAAACATCCCTGCTTTCATGGAGCTTACATTCTAGCAGTAGGAAAGAAACCATAAATTAGTAAGTTAGGAGAAGGTTATAAGTATAGCAGGGTAGAGGGACTAGTGTAAAGGGAAGGAGAAGTGATTTCACAAGGCAGGGTAGCAAGGGAAGAGTATTCCATTTGACATAGAATCAGGTTAGGCCTCACAGCCACTGAAGATTATTAGATAGATAAACTAGAAAAACAATGAAGTTAAGAAAGTACGTAAGTGCCATTTCAGTCTATATTTCCTAACCAATTTTCTTCTTACCAATTTCCCTTTCCATATCTGTCACATCAGTCAGGTCTAACTCCTTCCTTTCCTTTACATATTGTGTTTATTTCTACTCTATGCTTTTGCTCACATTGTTTCTCAAGTCCCTGAATCTCCGGCTTGATGACCCTCCTGCCCCTCACATGTATTAGTGTGAAGGATATTTTTTCTTCCTCATGAGCTCAGATTCCACTCCCAGCTTAGATTCCATCTTTGATCAATATGTTAATTCTTCCATATAACCTCAAATCTGCATTTCTTTCTCCTCCACTGCACCTACACCTGTAAAGCTGACCTAGTCTGGCAAAAAAACATATGACTGTGATAACTGGTTGCACATTAAATTCATAATCCCCAGCTTCTGATGGATCCTTAGTACACCTCCAAAATCTTAAATTTCCCAAAGCTGTTCACTCTTTCCTTCTCCTAGGTGACATTTAGTATTTCTCCTCTCTTCTGTAACACCTAGCACCTCCTCCCCTACTTCATGCTTAGCCAATTACCTTGGTATACTTAATCAGAAGAGAATTTCCACCAAACCTCCATAAGCAACCTGCATCTTTATTCATACACTGTTACCGCCCGTGCCCCTGCTTCAGTAAACTCTTGCTCTGTTGCCATTTTTATGCCTTATTCTACAGTAAATATTTTTAGCAAACTATTTTAATTCCTTTTTGGATTTTTAATATTATTTTGTATTACATTCTTAGTATTTTTTAGGGATTACAATATGCATCTTAATTTACTATAATCTATTTCAGAATACTAATGTAATTCCAATAAAAATTATAAACTTTTCTCTTTTAAAGCTTTTTTCCTCTCCTCCCAACCTTTGCACTATTATCATACATAATATACATTTATATGTTGTAACCCAAAAAATATAATGTTATAATTTCTGCTTTAAACAATTTTATTTTCTCTTAAAGAACTTTAAAGATGAAATGAGAAAAAATATACATCCCTTTGTTTGCTGCACATTTACGATTTCCAGTACATTTGTTTCTTCCTGTGGACTTAAGTTACCAGCCTGAAAGAATTCCTTTAATATTTCTGCTATCAAGAAATTCTCGGTCTTTATATATCTATAATACCTTTATTTCACTTTCATTTTGAAAAATAGTTTTGCTGGGCATAAAATTCTGATTGACAAGGTATTTTTTGGTTTGGTTTTTTCAGCAATGTGAATACAAGTTGACTATTGCTAATCTAAAAATCCAAGGGCCAGGCGTGGCGGCTCATGCTTGTAATCTCAGCACTTTGGGAGGCCAAGGCAGGAAGATCACTTGAGGCCAGGAGTTCATGACCAGACTGGTGAAACCCCATCTCTACTAAACAATATAAAAATTAGCCAAATGTGGTGGTGGGTGTCTGTAATCCCAGCTGCTTGGAAGGGTGAGGCAGAAGGATCACTTGAACTAGGAAGGCAGAAGTTGCAGTGAGCCGAGATTGTGCCACTGCACTCCAACCTGGGCAACAGAGTGAGACTCTGTCTCAATTAAATAATAAATAAATAAATAAAAATCCAAAATCTGAAATGTTTCAAAATCTGAAATTTATTTTGGACTCTGGTTTTTTGGATTAAGGATGCTGAACTGTAAGTCTAATGAAAATATTCCAAAGTTCAAAAAATCCAACATCTGAAATAGTTCAGGTCCTAGGCATGTCGGATAAGGGATACTCAACCTGTATCTTATTCCAGAGCTGACTGGCTTCCATTATCTCTAATGAGAAGTTATTAGTAATATTGTGTTCCCTGTATTTGAAGAGTTCGCTTTCTCTTGCTGCTTTCAAGGTTTTCTCTTTGGATTTAGTTTTCAACAGGTGACTACTGTGTGTCTAGTTGTAGATAATTTTGTGTTTATTCTAACTGGGGTTCATTAAACTTCTTGGATTTGAAAAGTAATATTCTTCATACAATTTGAAAAGTTTTTAGCCACTTTTTCTTCAGAAAGTTCTAGGGCTTTGTTTGCTCTCCTTGGCACATTACACATATGTCTGTATAGTTCATATTATCCTATACATCTCTGACAGTATGTTTATTTCACTTCAATCTTTTTTCATTCTATTCTTCAGTTTAGATAATCTCTGTCTAGCTTCACATTTGTTGACTATTTCTTCTAACATTTCAGTTTCTGTTGAAGTCCACTGGTGCATTTTTTATTTGTCTTTGTACATTTCCACTACAGAATTTTCATTTGATTCTCTATTTTTAAAATAATTTCCAACTCTTCATTGGGATTTTATATTCACTAAGTGGTTGCCATCACAATTTTCTTTAGTTATTTGAACATACTTATAATAGCTGCTTTTGACTCTTTGTATGCTATATCTACTATCTGAAGACACTCAGAGATAATTTCTACTGATGACTTCTATAGTCTAAATATGTATCCCAGGTTGTTTCTCTGCAAGTCTCATACCCTTTTTTCTTGAGTACTGGCCTTTTTATATAATATATTGTAGCAACTCTGGATTCTATTTTCTGCCTCAGGGTTGTTGTTTTCTTCCATTTGTTTAGTAAACTTGCCTAGACTAAATTTATGAAGTCTGTCTCCTCCAAAATGTGCAGCTACCAATATCTTTGTTCAGATGTTATTTTTAAGCTTGCCTTCCTGTAGGTCATTCCTGTATTTGTATAGCTTATCACTCATCAAAGAAAAAAAAAATAAATCAGAGCTTTCACTCCAATACCTCAAGCCAGTAAGCCTTCCATTTTCTGCTGATGGATCTGTGTATGAACTGTGAAGCACATTAAAACTTTACATAATTTTTCACTCTTTCCCTGCTTTTAACTCCCCACCAAGTTCTCTGATACCTCCTCTATACCTGTGTGCAGGTTCTGTCAGCTGGGGAGAGGTAGGTGGCCTGGGACTTCTGTAAGCTCTGCTGTGCATATGCATAGCCTCAATCCTTAAGATCTGTTTGAGTTCTAAATATGTGGGAAAGTTGTGTGTGATTTTTAAAAAGCAAAATTTTCTTGTTCACTATTAAGATAAATTAAGTGTAATTTGATTTCTCTTAGACTTCACACCCTCTCCCCATTGTACTTATTTTCTGGTAGATAATGAGGGTTATTATAAAGTGAGGGCATTTCCCAACAGGGCACCACCAAAACAGTATATATTTTAATATAGCTAACATGAACTTCTACTAATGCATTTGTTATTGCATTTTTATTGTTATTATTCTGTGCTAAGGATAAATAAGCAAATAATACCTGCAGGCTGTTCAATGTCATTAAAAAAGATTGTGTTTTTTAATAGCCATACTAGAAAGAAGTAGCAAGTAAAAAAAAATCTAACCAGGTTTGACTTCATAGGAAGGTACAAAGCAAACTATTTAGCTATGTGTGATTATTTTCCAATTACTGCACTAAGAAAAAAAAGGTCATCAACTGACAATAGGTAAATAAGTAGGTGTTCTTTCACTGAAAAATATTCTCATGGTCTTATGCTGTAAATGTAGGTTTCAGCCAAAATTAACAAAAGGCTACTCCTTTTTCCTTTGTTACTGAATATCTTCTCTTTACTTCTTAAGGAATCTATTTATTCAACAAACATTCATCAGGCACCTGGCAGGGGCAAGACACTCTGCTATAAATATTCTTGATATATAGAGCATATGAGTCAGCCTCTGTCCTAACAAACCTTACAGTTGAGCAAGGAAGAGGCATGAGTAAACCTAAAATGAGGGTGTACTATGCTCAGTGCTATGAGAAAGAAATGTCACCTGGAAGGATCAAGGAATGCTTTCCAGAAGAGGCAGCCTGAATGAATCCTGAGGCATAAACAGGAATTGGCCCAACCTTTGAAGAAGGGACAGAGTGTTCTGGGTATAGGCAAAATTGTGGCATTAGTGGGGGAACAGTAAGTAGTTTACTGGCTGCAGTATGGGATTTGGAAGGAGTTGTGAAAAAGACAGTTAAAAATGAAGGCAGATTCATATCATAAAGTACCTTATATCCCAAGCCAAATGTTTGGCATCATTTCTACTGATTGGAAATCTCTGCTAGATTTTAGAAAGGAGAGTGACATTTGGTGCCCTGCCTACCCCAACTCTGTGCTTTGAGGATCTAGTTGGGGATATCTTCTTCACTAACTCAACATGTTATGAAGATACTCAGAAAAAAAAAAAAAAAAAAAACTAGCTGCAGATTTTGCTAATTCTCAGAAAACAAGGTGAAGGGAAGTACATTAGTAGGCAGTATGAGTCTGGTAGGGACCTTGCATTATCTTCATGTTTAGAGGTTAAAGGTACTTGTTTGAAATTTAATTATCAATTAATCATTCCAGAATTGTCTACTCTGTAAGAACCAGTGTCAGTCAATAAACATAATAATCTGAACTCTCTTTGTTTCCATTTTAGCTGTTTTCAGTTTAACCTTTAGGCAGGTCATAGCTGCTTTTACTTGACATTTATTAACCTTTTATAAAGTAATTATTACTAGGAATACAGAGCAGCCTGGTTGTTACTCCATGTTTATTTGTTTCATTTGAACAAAATTTGCACTTATTCTTCATAATGATGCCCTAAAAGCTCATTGCTTCTTAATCTGACTAGTCTATTTATTAGAAAAATGATTTCATCAATATATACTTAAAATGTTATTAATTTAACCTGACATTTTTTCTCTGAGGTTTAATATTAAGATAGCTATGACTCTTCACAATAATGTGATTCATCATTCGAGTGATATATGAGTTCAGCTAAAATAAAATCACCATATTAGTAATCTTTCTTTGATGAAAGTTGTGTGTGATATAAATTTCTGTGTTCTTTTTTTATAGATTCATTAATAAACTATCAAGAATTTGGAAAAAGATTGTTTAAAAATTACATCTTTAAAAGAATATTATCCCTGATTTTTAAAATTTCAAAATAATACTCATTTGTTTGTTTGTTTGTTTGTTATTTTGAGACAGAGTCTCACTCTTTTGCTCAGGCTGGAGTGCAGTGGCGTGTTCTCGGCTCACTGCAACCTCCACCTCCCAGGTTCAAAAGGTTCTCCTGCCTCAGCCTTCTGAGTAGCTGGGATTACAGATATGCGCACCATGCCCTACTACTTTTTTTTTTCTTTTTTTTTTCATAGAGATGGGGTTTCACCATGTTGGTCAGGCTGGTCGCGAACTCCTGAACTCGTGACCCACCCGCCTCAGCCTCCCAAAGTGCTGGGATTACAGGTGTAAGCCATCACACCTGGCCAATACTCAAAATATTTTTATGCAGAACTGCTGTGATTTATTTAGGAAAACCCAAACTTCTCTGCAGAAATCGTTATTAGGGACAAGATGTTTGGCCCAGCATGGTAACATGACTTGGAAATGATGTAATTGCCAAATATTTTTAAGTCTACTTCAGAAAACTCTCTTAAACTCAAGCTGCTTCTTGGTGCTGCTGCCACGGTCACAGTGTAAACTCTTGTCAGGTCTCATGAGTGATAATCTTATTAATGTCTCTGCTTCCAGTTGCCTCATCTCCCTCAGAAACAAAGGTGATGATTCCGCTTCCCTGCTTTACAATCTCTTCCAGCTCCTTATTCATCACTGGGAAACACAAAAACACCATACCCTGGTGTACAGACCTGCAAGCCATAACCAACCTGTCATATAAACTCTACTCCCAAGTTTTCAAAGTCAAGGCCGGTTTCCTATTTGTCTTTTTACCTGAACCAGATGGCCCAGTGCAGAAACACAGTAAAACCTTGTATTAGTTTCCTGTCATGACTATAACAAATTACCACAAACTTAGTGACTTAAAACAACAGATATGTCTTCACTCACAGTTCTGACACCAGAAGTCCAAAATTAGTTTCACTGTGGTAAAACCAAAGATGGCTCATTGCACACTCATTCCAGAGGTTGTAGATGACAATCCATCTCTTGCCTCTTCAGTTTCTGGTGGCTGCCAACATTCCTTACTTGTGGATGCATCATTCCAAACTCTATCTCTGTGGTCACATTGCTATCTCTTCTTCAGTCTGGGTAATCTCTCTGTCTCTCCCTTACAAGAATCCTTGTAATAGCACTCAGAAGACACCCAGATAATCCAAAATATAATCTCCCCATCTCAAAATTTTTAACGTAATCACAACTGCAAACACAGATAACATTGACAAGTTTCAAGGTTTAGGAGCTGATATCTTTGAAGACTATTGTTCAGCCTACTATACACCTCAGTGCATGTTTTGGATAAACTCAGTAACATCTTTGGTCTTAAGCTGGTTCACATATTCAATAAACTTGTCATTGAAGGTAATTGGAAGGATATACACTTAACTCTTTTTTTTTTTTTTTTTTTTTTTTTGAGACGGAGTCTCGCTCTGTCGCCCAGGCTGGAGTGCAGTGGCCGGATCTCAGCTCACTGCAAGCTCCGCCTCCCGGGTTCACGCCATTCTCCTGCCTCAGCCTCCCGAGTAGTAGCTGGGACTACAGGCGCCCGCCACCTCGCCCGGCTAGTTTTTTGTACTTTTTAGTAGAGACGGGGTTTCACCGTGTTAGCCAGGATGGTCTCGATCTCCTGACCTTGTGATCCGCCCGCCTCGGCCTCCCAAAGTGCTGGGATTACAGGCTTGAGCCACCGCGCCCGGCCTACACTTAACTCTTAACAGATCACTGTGGTGAGTGGAATACAGATGAGGAGGAAAGGAGAGATCACAACATCAGTACTTACTGCTTTATATATACTTCTGTATATTGTAATCATTTATAATGTGTTTTCACATTGTGAAAAATAACTAAGCAATAGCAGCTTTATTCATAATTTCCAAAACTTGGAATCAGTAAGATATACTTCAGTAGGTGAATAAACTGTGGTACATCCAGACAATAGAATGGAAAAGGAAATGACCTATTGAGACATGAAAAAACGTAGAGGAACCATAAATACATGCTACTAAATGAAACAAGCCCATTTGAAAAGGCTACATACTGTATGACTTCAACGATATGACTTTTGGAAGAAGGCAAAACTATGGAGATGATGAAAAGATCAGTGATTGCCAGAGGAGAGTAGACAGGAATGGATGAATAGGCAGAGCACAGAGAATTTTGAGGGCAGAGAAAATATTCTGCATGAATGGAGCATATATGTCATTCTATATTTGTCAAAACACATAGAATGTACAACACCAAGAGTAAGTGTGAATGTAAGCTATGCCTTTGGTGGTTATAATGATGTGTCAGTGTAGCTTCATCAGTTGTAACCCATGTAGCACTCTGGGGTGGGATGTTGATAGTGAGGAAGGCTGTACATGTGTGGGGACAGGAAGTATATGGGAACTCTGTACTTCCCACTCTGTTTTGTTATGAACATAAAATTGCTCTGAAAAATAAAATCTACTAAAAATAACTAAGCAAACAGGTACATGCCTTGAAAACATAAAAATTAGGTATACAAACTAATCTGAGGGGCACATAAATAAGTCCAACCTAAAAACAAATGATTCAGTGCATTGTAATATATGTAATGAGGAAACTGCTTACACAATACAGTGTAATTAAACCTTGATACTCAAGAGATAGATCCAGAAAGGACAAGAGATTTGGAACTCATAAGCAATAGGAGATGCCTGGAGTTATGAAAATCATACGAATAATTTAAAAAATCATTGGAGACTAATGTTTCAGCCTAAGTGTTTCTGGTCTTTGAAGTAATTTACAACATAGTCGGACAGACAGATACCATATTCCAAAAATGTGGTAAACTCTAATATTAGAATATTCACAAAGTATTTTTTCAGTAATAGAAACATTTAGCCCAAGTTCATCGACGTTCTGTCAAGCTTATAAAAAGCTTTCTGAAAAAAAAAACAACAAATCACAATCTCAACGATTAAACAAGAATTGTCCAAGTAAATTAGAGAAAGATTTGGAGGAAGAGTGTATTAAGCGGAGGAAGAGTTCAGCAAAAAAGGACAGACATGTGGGTGGGAACTAGCACGACACATGGCTTAGTATTTCACTGAAGGAAGAATTAAGTGCTTGGTTTCAGGTAGCAAAATATGAGGTTAAATAGTGTGTAAGGGCAAGCAAGGGAGACCACATTTTACTGTGTATGTGATGAGGTGCTTGGTAGATCTATCTTACTGAAAGATGCCATGTAGACCAAAAGCAGAATAGGATTATGACCAGAATAGGTAAAACCCAACATTAATCTTAAAATTATCCACCACGTACACAAATTCATAGAATGACTATCACAGGCTGACCACTTATGTTCTAAAGTTATTGATTTTTAACAGAGAATTTAGTTTCTGATTCCAACTCTGCTAACTAACTGTGATAATTTCATAGTTATCAGTTCTTTTATCTCTAAAATAAAACAGGTGTTAAATGATTTTTATGTCTCCTGAAATCCAAAATGCCAGTTCAATGATTATGCCTCCATTTTCTCTTATATTGTACACTAATTAATACTATATTATAGTAGTTGGATACAATTTTAGTTGATTTAACAACTAAAAAAATGAAATCATTGAGATTGTGGGAAAAGATGCTATCTAAATTTTAAATAGGCTATATCATCAAATATTTATGTACAATGCCTCCATTCTTTTTTTTATCGCTCACAAGTGCATGTTTATTGAAAGGCAAGACAGTGGGGGTGAGGCCATGGGGGGAGACCCAGAGCAGAATAAAGGCTCGGTGGGCCTCAGGGACCTTGACTTAAGTGCAGCTAGAAAGCTGTCCACAGAGGACAGCCAGGCAAGTCTCAACAGCCCTGTCTTAGTACAGCCAATATGGACTTATCAAATGCTACTTTAGTTTTCTGGGGCTGCCATAACAAAGTACCACAAACTGAGTGGCTTAAAACAACAGGATTTGGCCAGGTTCAGTGGCTCACACCTGTAATCCTAGCATTTTGGGAGGCCGAGGCGAGCAGATCACAAGGTCAGGAGATCGAGACCATCCTGGCTAACACAGTGAAACCCCTCTCTATAAAAATAATAATTTAAAAAAAATTAGTTGGGTGTGGTGGTGGGTGCTTGTAGTGCCAGCTACATGGGAGGCTGAGGCAGGGGAAGCGCTTGAACCCAGGAGGCGGAGGTTGCAGTGAGCCAAGATCAGGCCACTGCACTCCAGCCTGGGTGACAGAGCAAGAATCCATCTAGAAAAAAAAAAAGGAAAAAAAAAAAAAACAGATTTTATGCCCTCCCAGTCCTTCCTCATCTCTTCCGCTTCTCGTGGCTGCTGGCATCCTCAGTGTTCCTTGACTCATAGCTGCATCATTCCAGTTTCTGCCTCAGTCTTCACATGGATGTCTCTGTGTATCTGCGTCTGTCTGTCTGAAGGTCCCTCTTCTTATAAGGATACCAGTCATATTGGATTTAACGCCCAGCCTAATACAGTACGGTGTCATCCTGACTTGATTACATCTATAAAAACCCTGTTTCCCCAGAAGGTCACAGTTACAGGTTCTGGGTGGATATACATCTTGGGGGATAATATTCAATTTGGTCTAGACCCTAAATACACCCTGTGCCAGGGAAAAGTGGGGGCTTTTTTTAAAAGAAAGTTTGCTTTCTTAAACTTAGAATATTACACCTCTTCCCCAATTTAGCAAGGGCTCTAGGCAGATGGGAAGGGTGATGGTCTTGCAGTCTCCCCTCAGGCACCTCACACAGTCAGGTCTCTCAGAAGTTCAAATACTTAAGCCCCCTCTCAACCAGGAAACTAGAGGTCTCATAACTTTTAAAGTATCTCCAGGAAAGGGGATACACAACTTGTATTCTTAGTGGACAGAAGTTCCAAATTTCAAATAGGATTGATCAAATCAAAGCCCTGTCTGAGCTGTGTCAGCTGAGTAGGGCATAAAAACATACATCCACTCTGAATTGTAGCTCTGAAGATAACTTTAAAGCTTGGACTGATGACTCCCCTTTTTCACGTTCTTATTACTATTATTATTATTGTACTTTAAGTTCTGGGATACATGTGCGGAACGTGCAGTTTACACAGGTACACATGTGCCATGGTGGTTTGCTGCACCCATCAACCCATCATCTACATTAGGTATTTTTCTTAATGCTATCCCTCCCCTTACCCCCCAACCACCAACAGGCCCTGGTGCATGATGTTCCCTTCCCCGTGCCCATATGTTCTCATTGTTCAACTCCCACTCACAAGTGAGAACACACAATGTTTGGTTTTCTGTTCCTGTGTTAGTTTGCTGAGAATGATGGTTTCCAGACTCATCCTTGTTGCCTGCACAGGACATGAACTCATCTGTTCTTATGGCTGCATAGTATTCCATGGTGTATATGTACCATATTTTCTTTATCCAATCTAACATTTGTGGGCATTTGGGTTGGTTTCAAGTCTTTGCCATTGTGATTAGTGCTGCAAGGAACATATGTTTACATGTGTCTTTATAGTAAAATAATTTATAATCCTTTGGGTATATACCAAATAATAGGATTGCTGGGTCAAATGGCATTTCTAGTTCTAGATCCTGCAGGAATCGTCACCCTGTCTTCCATAAAGTTAAACTAATTTACCCTCCCACCAACAGTGTAAAAACATTCCTATTTCTCCACATCCTCTCCAGCATCTGTTGTTTCCTGACTTTTTAATGATCATCTTCTTTTGAGAAATGTCTGTGCATATCCTTTGCCCACTTTTTGATGGGGTTGTTTGTTTTTTTCTTGTAAATTTGATTGAGTTCTTTGTAGGTTCTGGATATTAGCCCTTTGTCAGATGAGTAGATTGCAAAATTTTCTCCCATTCTGTAGGTTGCCTGTTCGCTCTGATGGTAGTTTCTTTTGCTGTGCAGAAGTTCTTTAGTTTAATTAGATCCCATTTGTCATTTTTTGCCAGTATTTTATTGAGGATTTTTGCATTGATGTTCATCGGGGATATTGGTCTAAAATTCTCTTTGTTTGTTGTATCTCTGTCAGGCTTTGGTATCAGGATGATGTCGGCCTTGTAAAATGAGTTAGGGAGGATTCCCTCTTTTTCTATTGATTAGAATAGTTTCAGAAGCAATGGTACCAACTCTTCCTTGTACCTCTGGTAGAATTCAGCTGTGAATCCATCTGGTCCTGGACTTTTGTTGGTTGGTAGGCTATTAATTATTGCCTGAATTTCAGAGCCTGCTATCGGTCTATTCAGGGATTCAACTTATTCCTGGTTTAGTCTTGGGAGAGTGTAAGTGTCCAGGAAATTATCCATTTCTTCTAGGTTTTCTAGTTTATTTGCATAGAGGTGTTTATAGTATTCTCTGATGGTAGTTTGTATTTCTGTGGGATTGATGGTGATATCCCCTTTATCATTTTTTATTGCATCTATTTGATTCTTCTCTCTTTTCTTCTGTATTAGTCTTGCTAGCGGTCTATCAATTTTGTTGATCTTTTCAAAAAACCAGCTCCTGGATTCATTGATTTTTTGAAGGGTTTTTTGTGTCTCTATCTCCTTCAGTTCTGCTCTGATCTTAGTTATTTCTTGCCTTCTGCTAGCTTTTGAAAGTGTTTGCTCTTGCTTCTCTAGTTCTTTTAATTGTGATGTTAGGGTATCAATTTTAGATCTTCCCAGCTTTCTCTTGTGGGCATTTAGTGCTACAAATTTCCCTCTACACACTGCTTTAAATGTGTCCCAGAGATTCTGGTATGTTGTCTCTTTGTTCTCATTGGTTTCAAAGAACATCTTTATTTCTGCCTTCATTTCATTATGAAGTAGTCACTCAGGAGCAGGTTGTTCAGTTTCCATGTAGTTGAGTGGTTTTGATTGAGTTTCTTACTCCTGAGTTCTAGTTTGATTGCACTGTGGTCTGAGAGACAGTTTGTTATAATTTCTGTTCTTTTACATTTGCTGAGGAGTGCTTTACTTCCAACTATGTGGTCTATTTTTGAATAAGTGCATTGTGGTGCTGAGAAGAATGTATATTCTCTTGATTTGGGGTGCAGAGTTCTGTCAATTTCTATGAGGTCTACTTGGTGCAGAGTTGAGTTAAATTCCTGGATATCCTTGTTAACTTTCTGTCTCGTTGATCTGTCTAATGTTGACAGTGGGGTGTTAAAGTCTCCCATTATTATTGTATGGGAGTCTAAGTCTCTTTGTAAGTCTCTAAGGACTTGTTTTATGAATCTGGGTGCTCCAGTATTGGGTGCATATATATTTTCGACAGTTAGATCTTCCTGATGAATTGATGCCTTTACCTTTATGTAATGGCCTTTTTTGTCTCTTTTGATCTTTGATGGTTTAAAGTTTGTTTTATCAGAGACTAGGATTGCAACCCCTGCTTTTTTTTGTTTTCCATTTGCTTGGTTGATCTTCCTCCATCCCTTTATTTTGAGCCTATGTGTGTCTCTGAACGTGAGATGGATCTCCTGAATACAGCAAACTGATGGGTCTTGACTCTTTATCCAATTTTCCAGTCTGTGTCTTTTAATTGGACCATTTAGTCCATTTACATTTAAGGTTAATATTGTTATGTGTAAACTTGATCCTATCATTATGATATTAGCTGGTTATTTTGCTGGCTAGTTGATGCAGTTTCTTCCTAGCATCAATGGACTTTACATTTTGACATGTTTTTGAAATGGCTGGTACCTGTTGTTCCTTTCCATGTTTAGTGCTTCCTTCAGGATCTCTTGTAGGGCAGGCCTGGTGGTGACAAAATCTCTAAGCATTTGCTTGTCTGTAAAGGATTTTATTTCTCCTTCACTGATGAAACTTAGTTTGGCTGGATATGAAATTCTGGGTTTAAAATTCTTTTCTTTAAGAATGTTGAATATTGGCCCCCACTCTCTTCTGGCTTGGAGAGTTTCTGCTGAGAAATCTGCTGTTAGTCTGATGGGCTTCCCTTTGTGTGTAACTCGACCTTTCTCTCTGGCTGCCCTTAACATTTTTTCCTTCATTTAAACTTTGGTGAATCTGACAATTATGTGTCTTGGAGTTGCTCTTCTCGAAAAGTATCTTTGTGACGTTTTCTGTATTTCCTGAATTTGAATGTTGGCCTGCCTTACTAGGTTGGGGAAGTTCTCCCAGATGATATCCTGAAGAGTGTTTTCCAACTTGGTTCCATTTTCCCTGTCACTTTCAGGCACACCAATCAGACGTAGATTTGGTCTTTTCACATAATCCCATATTTCTTGGAGGCTTTGTTCATTTCTTTTTACTCTTTATTCTCTATACTTCTCTTCTCACTTCACTTCATTCATTTGATCTTCAATCACTGATACTCTTTCTTCCAGTTGATCGAGTCAGTTACTGAAGCTTGTGCATTTGTCACGTATTTCTCGTGTTATGGTTTTTATCTCTATCAGTTCTTTTAAGGTCTTCTCTGCATTGATTATTCTGGTTATCCATTCATCCATTCTTTTTACAAGGTTTTTAGTTTCTTTGCACTGGCTACGTAGTTTCTCCTTTAGCTCTAAGAAGTTTGATCGACTGAAGCCTTCTTCTCTCCACTTGTCAAAGTCATTCTCTATCCAGCTTTGTTCCATTGCTGGTGATGAGCTGCGTTCCTTTGGAGAGGGAGATACGCTCTGATTTTTTGAATTTCCAGCTTTTCTGCACTGCTTTTCCCCCATCTTTGTGGTTTTATCTGCCTTTGGTCTTTGATGATGGTGACATACTGATGGGGTTTTGGTGTGGGTGCCCTCTCTGTTTGTTAGTTTTCCTTCTAGAAGTCAGGACCCTCAGCTGTAGGTCTGTTGGAGTTTGCTTGAGGTCCACTCCAGACCCTGTTTGCCTGGGTATCAGCAGCGGAGGCTGCAGAAGACAGAATACTGCTGAACAGAGGGTGTTGCTGTGTAATTCCTGCTCTGAAAGCTTCGTTTCAGGGGTGTACCCCGCTGTGTGAGGTGTGAGGTGTCAGTCTGCACCTGGTGGGGGATGTCTCCCAGTTAGGCTACTCAGGGGTCAGGGACCCACTTGAGCAGGCAGTCTGTCCATTCTCAGATCTCACCCTCCATGCTGGGAGATCCACTGCTCTCTTCAAAGCTGTCCGACAGGGGCATTTACCTCTGCCGAGGTTTCTGCTGCTTTTTGTTTAGCTATGCCCTGTCCCCAGAGGAGGAGTCTACAGAGGCAGGCCAGCCTCCTTGAGGTGTGGTGTGCTCCACCCAATTCGAGCTTCCCAGAGGCTTTGTTTACCCACTTAAGCCTCAGCAATGGCGGGCGCCCCCCCCAACCCCCAGCCTCGCTGCTGCCTTGTTGTTAGATCTTAGACTGCTATGCTAGCAATGAAGGAGGCTCTGTGGGTGTGGGACCCTCTGGGCCATGTATGGGATATAATCTCCTGGTGTGCCATTTGCTAAGACCCTTGGTAAAGCACAGTATTAGGGTGGGAGTTACCCAGTTTTCCAGGTGTTGTGTGTCTCAATTTCCCTTGGCGAGGAAAAGGAATTCCCTTCCCCCTTGCGCTTCCCAGGTGAGGCGATGCCGACATGTCCAACATGCCCCAGTGAGTTGAACCCAGTACCTCAGTTGAAAATGCAGAAATTACCCGTCTTCTGTGTCACTCAAGCTGGGAGCTGAGGCTGGAGCTGTTCCAGGATAAGCTTTTTAACGTGCTGCTAGATTTAGTTTTCTAGTATTTTATTGAGGATTTTTTTCATTGAGGTTCATCAGGGATATTGGCCTGAAATGTTCTTTTTTTGCTGTTTCTTTGCCAGGCTTTGGTATCAGGATGATGCTGTCCTCATAAAATGAGTTAGGGTGTAGATCCTCTTCTTCTATTGTTTAGAATAGATTCAGAAGGAATGATACCAGATCCTCTTTGTACCTCTGGTAGAATTTGGCTGTGAATTCGTCTGGTCCTGGGTACTTTTTTGTCAGTAGGCTATTATTTACTGTCTCGTTTCAGAACTTGTTATTGGTCTATTCAGGGATTTGACTTCTTCCTGGTTTAGTCTTGGGAGGTTGCATGTGTCCAGGAATTTATCCACTTCTTCTAAGTTTTCTAGTTTATTTGTGTAGAGGTGTTCATAGTATTCTCTGATGATAGCTTGAATTTCTGTGCGATCAGTGGTGATTTCCCCTCTATCATTTTTTATTGTGTCTATTTGATTCTTCTCTCTCTTCTTGTTAGTATGGCTTGTGGTCTATTTTGTTAATGTTTTCAAAAAATCAGCTCCTGGATTCATTGATTTTTTAAATCAGTTTTTCGAAGATACGAAGGGTTTTTCGTATCTCTATCTCCTTCAAGTTCTGCTCTGATTTTAGTTATTTCTTGTCTTCTGTTAGCTTTTGAATTTGTTTGCTCTTGCTTCTCTAGTTCTTTTAATTGTGATGTTAGGGTGTCGATTTTAGATCTTTCCTGCTTTCTCCTGTGGGCATTTAGTGCTATAAATTTCCCTCTAAACACTTATTTAACTGTGTCCCAGAGATTCTGGTACAGTGTGTCTTTGTTCTCTCATTGGTTTCAAATAACTTATTTATTTCTGCCTTAATTTTGTTATTTACTCAGTAGTCATTCAGGAGCAGATTGTCCAGTTTCCATGTGGTTGTGTGATTTTGAGCGAGTTTCTTAATCCTGAGTTCTAATTCGATTGCACTGTGGTCTGAGAGACTGTTATGATTTCCGTTCTTTTGCATTTACTGAGGAGTATTTTACTTCCAATTATGTGGTTGATTTTAGAATAAGTGCTACGTGGTGCTGAGAAGAAGGTATATTGTGTTGATTTGGGGTGGAGAGTTCTGTAGATGTCTATTAGGTCTGCTTGTTCCAGAGCTGAGTTCAAGTCCTGAATATCCTTGTTAATTTTCTGTCTCATTGATCTGTCTAATATTGACAGAGGACTATTATTGTGTGGGAAACTAAGTCCCTTTGTAGATCTCTAGGAAATTGCTTTATGAATCTGGGTGCTCCTGTATTGGATGCATATATATTTAGGATAGTTAGCTCTTCTTGTTTCATTGTTTCCTTTACCATTATGTAATGCCCTTTGTCTTTTTTGATCTTTGTTGGTTTAAAGTCTGTTTTATTAGAGACTAGGATTGCAACCCCTGCTTTTTTTTTTTTTTTTTTTTTTTTTGCTTTCCATCTTCTTGGTAAATCTTCCTCCATCCTTTTATTTTGAGTCTATGTGTGACTTTGTACATGAGATGGGTCTCCTGAATACTGCAGACCAAGAGGTCTTGATTCTTTATCCAATTTGCAAGTCTGCGCCTTTTATTGGGGGCATTTAGCCCATTTACATTTAAGGTTAATATTGTTATGTATTAATTTGATCCTGTCATTATGATGCCAGTTAGTTATTTTGCCCATTAGTTGATGCAGTTTCTTCACAGTGTTAATGGTCTTTACATTTTGATTTGTTTTTGCTGTGGCTGGTACCAGTTTTTCCTTTCTATATTTAATGCTTCCTTCAGGAGTTCTTGTAAGGCAGGCCTAGTGGTGACAAAATCCTTCAGCATTTGCTTCTCTGTAAAGGATTCTATTTCTCCTTCACTTATGAAGTGTAGTTTGGCCGGATATGAAATTCTGGGTTGAAAATTCTTTTCTTTAAGAATGTTGAATATCAGTCCCCACTCTCCTCTGGTTTCTAGGGTTTCTGTCGAGATCAGCTGTTAATCTAACAGGCTCTCCTTTGTGGCTTCCCCAACCTTTCTCTCTAGCTGCCCTTAACATATTTTCCTTTATTTCTACTTTGGTAAATCTGATGATTATGTGTCTTGGGGTTGCTCTTCTAGAGGAGTATCTTTGTGGTGTTCTCTGTATTTCCTGAATTTGAATGTTGGCCTGTCCTGCTAGGTTGGGGAAGTTCTGGATAATATTCTGAAGTGTGTTTTCCAACTTGATTCCCTTCTCCCCATCACTTTCAGGTATACCAATCAAATGTAGGTTTGGTCTTTTCACATAGTCTCATATTTCTTGGAGGCCTTGTTTATTCCTTTCTATTCTTTTTTCTCTAATATTTTCTTTATACTTTATTTCATTAAGTTGATCTTCAATCTCTGATATCCTTCTTCTACTTGATCAATTCAACTATTCATACTTGTGTATGCTTCATGAAGTTTGAGTACTATGTTTTTCAGCTCTATCAGGTCACTTATGTTCTTCTCTAAACTGGTTACTCTAGTTTGAAACATCTCTAACCTTTTATCAAGGTTCTTAGCTTTTTTGCATTGGATTAGAACATGCTTCTTTAGCTCAGAGGAGTTTATTAGCCACCTTCTGAAGCCTCCTTCTGTCAATTTATCAAACTCATTCTCTATCCAGTTTTGTTCCCTTGCTTACACGAAGTTCTGATCCTTTGGAGGAAAAGGGGCATTCTGGTTTTTGGAATTTTTAGCCTTTTAACACTGGTTTTCCACATCTTTGTGGATTTATCTACCTTTGGTCTTTGCTGTTGGTGACCTTTGGATGGAGATTTTGCATGGTCACCCTTTTTGTTGATGCTGATGCTATTGCTTTCTGTTTGTTAGTTTTCCTTCTACCAGTCTGGCCTCTCTACAGCAGGTCTGCTGGAGTTTGCTGGGGGTCCACTCCAGACCTTGTTTGCCTGTGTATCACCAGTGGAGGTTGCAGAACAGCAAAGATTGCTGCCTGTTCCTTCCTCTGGAAACTTTGCCCCAGAGGGGCACCTGCCAGATGCCAGTCAAAGCTCTCCTGTATGAGGTGTGTGTCAACCCCTGCTGGGAGGTGTCTCCCCTTCAGGAGGTACAGGAGGCACATGACCCATTTGAGGAGGCAATCTTTCCCTTAGCAGAGCTTGAGCACTGTGCTGGGAGATCCACTGCTTTCTTCAGAGCTGGCAGGCAGGAAAGTTTAAATCTGCTGAAGCTGTGCCCACAGCTGCCCCTTCCCCCAGTGCTCTGTCCCAGGGAGATGGGAGTTTCTTTCGTTTTGTTTTGTTTTGTTTTGTGTTTTTATTATTATTATTATTATTATACTTTAAGTTCTAGGGTACATGTGCATAACGTGCAGGTTTGTTACATATGTATACTTGTGCCATGTTGGTGTGCTGCACCCATCAACTCGTCAGCACCCATCAATTCGTCATTTATATCAGGTATAACTCCCAGTGCAATCCCTCCTCCCTCCCCCCTCCCCATGATAGGCCCCGGTGTGTGATGTTCCCCTTCCCAAGTCCAAGTGATCTCATTGTTCAGTTCCCACCTATGAGTGAGAACATGCAGTGTTTGGTTTTCTGTTCTTGTGATAGTTTGCTAAGAATGATGGTTTCCAGCTGCATCCATGTCCCTTCAAAGGATGCAAACTCATCCTTTTTTATGGCTGCATAGTATTCCATGGTGTATATGTGCCACATTTTCTTAATCCAGTCTGCCACACATGGACATTTGGGTTGATTCCAAGTCTTTGCTATTGTGAATAGTGCCGCAATAAACATACGTGTGTGTGTGTCTTTATAGCAGCATGATTTATAATCCTTTGGGGATATACCCAGTAGTGGGATGGCTGGGTCATATGGTACATCTAGTTCTAGATCCTTGAGGAATTGCCATACTGTTTTCCATAATGGTTGAACTAGTTTACAATCCCACCAACAGTGTAAAAGTGTTCCTATTTCTCCACATCCTCTCCAGCACCTGTTGTTTACTGATTTTTTAATGATTGCCATTCTAACTGGTGTGAGATGGTATCTCATTGTGGTTTTGATTTGCATTTATCTGATGGCCAGTGATGATGAGCATTTTTTCATGTGTCTGTTGGCTGTATGAATGTCTTCTTTTGAGAAATGTCTGTTCATATCCTTTGCCCACTTTTTGATGGGGTTGTTTGTTTTTTTCTTGTAAATTTGTTTGAGTTCTTTGTAGGTTCTGGATATTAGCCCTTTGTCAGATGAGTAGATTGCAAAAATTTTCTCCCATTCTGTAGGTTGCCTGTTCACTCTGATGGTAGTTTCTTTTGCTATGCAGAAGCTCTTTAGTTTATTAGATCCCATTTGTCAATTTTGGCTTTTGCTGCCGTTGCTTTTGGTGTTTTAGACATGAAGTCCTTGCCCATGCCTATGTCCTGAATGGTACTACCTAGGTTTTCTTCTACGGTTTTTATGGTATTAGGTCTAACATTTAAGTCTCTAATCCATCTTGAATTAATTTTCGTATGAGGAGTAAGGAAAGGATCCAGTTTCAGCTTTCTACTTATGGCTAGCCAATTTTCCCAGCACCATTTATTAAATAGGGAATCCTTTCCCCATTTCTTGTTTCTCTCAGGTTTGTAAGCCCCTGACTGGGGCTGTTGCCTTTCAGAGATGCACTGCCCAGAGAGGAGGTATCTAGACAGACAGTCTGATTACAGTTTCTTTGAGGTGCTGTGGTAGGCTCTACCCAGTTTGAACTTCCAGGCGGCTTTGTTTACACTGTAAGGGGAAAACCGCCTACTCAAGCCTCAGTAATGGCAAATGCCTCTCCCCACCACCAAGCTCTAACATCCTGAGGTCAACTTCAGACTGCTGTGATGGCAGCAAGAATTTCAAGCCAGTGCTGGGCTCCATGGGAGTGAGATCTGCTGAACAAGACCTCTTGGCTTCCTGGCTTCAGCCCCCTTTCCAGGGGAGTGAACTGTTCTGTCTCACTGGGGTTCCAGGTACCACTGGGGTATGAAAAAAAAAAAATCTCCTGCAGCTAGCTCAGTGGCTGTCCAAATGGCCACCCAGTTTTGTACTTGAAACCTAGGGCCGTGGTGATGTAGGCACCCGAGGGAATCTCCCGGTCTTCAGGTTGCAAAGACCATGGGCAAAGTGTAGTATTTGGGCCAGCGTGCACCGTCCCTTATGGCACAGTCCCTCAGGGCTTCCCTTGGCTAGAGGATGGAGTTCCCCGACCTCTTATGCTTCCTGGATGAGGGGACGACTTACCCTGCTTCTGCTCACCCTCTGTGGGCTATATCCAATGTCTAACCAGTTCCAATGAGATGAACTGGGCACCTCAGTTGGAACTGCAGAAATCACTGGCCTTCTGCTTTGGTCTCACTGGGAGCTGCAGACTAGAGCTTTTTCTGTTTGGCTATCTTGCGCAGAAGTCCCTCCTTTCTATTTTCAAAGACAAAAAAAAAAAAAAAAAAACACCAAAAAAATGCCTTTTAGTCCTCTTTCGCCTTTTAGTTAAGGCCTTCTCAGTTTTAGTCACTTAATGGTCTGGATATATTCTCATTACATTCCATTCTCAACATAAAGAAGTGAAACTATAGCATGTCCTTGGAGAAAGGTAGTGTACTTACATATTTGGGGCTTATATTAATATCTAACTGGTGCTTATGCCTGCAGATGCTGACCCACTGGTGAGCCCTTGTTCTGTCAATTTGTTTCTAGGTCAACTGTTTGCATGCTTTTCTAATAAATGAGCCAGACAGTGTCCTGACCTACCTGCCCTTTGAATGTCTGATTCGAAGGAGAATAAGAGCAATTAACTGCTTAATTACATTCCATTAGCAGAAAGTAAGAAAACAACCTTTTGTGTCAAATATAAAAGTTGCCTCATTTTCTATACACAGATTTAATTCTCCCAGGACCAGTTTCCTTCCATGATAATATTCGGCACTCTGAAACTCTCAGTATTGCACTTTTTGCACTTTTGAAAAATGTCAGCACTCGATTTTATAGCATTTGATTTAACACTTTTGGGAGCACTTTCAACCTTTCATAATTTATAGCAATCTCCCAAAAATGTGTGATAGGCACAGTTAAGGTAGCAGTCAGAATAAAAGGTCAGTATATAGATTGAAGTGTTATAAGACATCAATAAGGATAATGGACTTAAACAAATTCAAAGCAGAAACTAACTTCTTTAGCACCTCATCATCTTGTTATCATCTTATTACCAAATTCCCTGAAGTGTTTTTCATTTTGAGAATGTGCTATGTTGAAACTTGCATAACATTACTTCTTCTCGAAATGTTTCAAACATTTAACAAAATGATCTAAAGTAATAACATCACTTTTTTTTTTTTTTTTTTGGAATGCAACCACACATATACAACTTTTTCTTTTTGTTTAGTCTGTACAAATTATGGGACTTCTAATTATAACTTGATTTTTATATTATCTAACCTAGAAAACTGGCCATAGGCCTTGTTCTGTAGACAATAGATCTTAAAATACAAACTTAAAATATATCCATTTTTAACCCTGTAAAATGTACTCAAAAGAATATTCAATGTTCCTTGAAATAAAATAGATTTAAGATGATCCTTGTATGGCCCAAGCCAGTAGATAAAGAGTTGTTTCCTTTTTTTCAGCATAAAACTTACAAATTATTTAGACATTGTAAAATCAAAGCATGACTAAAAGTATTGAGCAGCAAGTTACCATTCTTACCCTAACTACCAGGAAATCTCAGATGCCAACATTTAAGTTTCTGTATAGGTCATGAAGCCATACCATAAGAAATGTTTTGCGTGAAGACAACTGAGTTTGAATGGTTGAAAGACAGTCATTTATTGTTCATCAAATACTTATTTGATATTAACTATATGCCATTCACATTGGAAGAAGAATATAGATCAAAAGAGTACAACTATAGCCAATGATTACATCTACAACAGTTGGGAGACTCAGATCAATATAAAGATTTTCTTTTTAGTCCTGAATTGGGTCAAGTTCTTGCAAAGGGAATATTATGGAGGGCTAAAAATCTGGCCATCAAAGCTGTGTATCTCTCATCTAGGAACTCACTCAGTTCCCATGCCCCCAAATTCTGCTTCTAGTAAGTAGCTCCTTGGTGAGAACTATGGATCTGTATTTCTGACAAGCTCCCATAGTAATTCAGACGCAAAACTAACTTTAAGGACTACTAATTTAGACTAAAATGTTGACATGGTCATACCTTATGTGTCTTTCTAGCTTAACAAACCTGTGCCTAACACACGTCAGAACTTCATAAATATTTATTGAATGCCTGAATCAATAAGTGAATGGCATCACTGTGTCAAAGAAAAAAAGAGTATCATTGAGATACTCATTGGCCATGAGTATCATTGACATGTTGGCACTGAAAGAGTCCTTAAATCATGAGAAGAATGTTTAGTTCTCTTCCTAAAAAGAAGCAAATACCAAAAATGGATTTTCATGGAGCAGCTATAGGACAATGAGCAGATATTTTCAGAATGGAGAACATCCAGCATCTCAACCCAGATGACAAAAGATGTAGCCTACTTGGCCAGTAATTGGGATCTACTCTAATGCTATGAGATTACTCCTGTATGTTTGGTGCGTCATGGCATATGAGCATTACTGGCGCACTCCCAAAAAAGCTTAATTGGTATTTATAAAACAGGTAAGTCCTGATTAAAATATTGGAGGATATAATAGATTTCCATTAGAAACTGCACTTCAGTTGGTGTTAATTTTGCCATGTAATTTAGCATGAGATGCAAATGGAAAGAACAGGCAAATACAAATTTAATAAAAATGGAAATGTTCCACCTAGCCAATATAATATTTCTTCACAGGACCAATGCAAAGAAAGATTAAGATAGCATATTAGTTCTATGACAGCTGATAAAGTATTTCTAATTAATACACAACTTTCATTAACAAAAGTTACATTTTCAAAAAAAAAGTGTATCGAAGAAGAAAGACTCCACCTCTCCAATAATTTACATAGCATAGATTGATTTTTCTCTGTGTGAATATAAAGTATTTGATAACTTCAATGTAAAAATATGATCAAGATATTCCTTATCAACCAGCCTAAGATTTCAAAAATCAGGATTTGATGAACTATCTGAAAAACAAATTTGACGTTAAGGAGGTCTTTATATTTTTAAAACTTACAAAATTGATAATATTTTTGCTCCCCTAACACCAAACTTGGTCAAGATTTTTTAAATGAAAGGTAACATACATCTAGTAAAGCACACAAATCTCAATGAATTCTTACATATGTACAAAACCATGTAACCACAACCCAAATCAAGATAGATAATACTTTTCAGCACCCCAGGAGGCTCTCTTATGTCCCCTGACAGTACATACCCTCTCTCACAAGGGTAATTACGATCCAGTTAGGACATTTTAGTGAAACTAAAAAGAAGTGAAAAGTTACCAGTAAAGGACAGCTCATCTAAAAATTTGATTTTTTTTTTTTTTTTTTACTCTTTTTGTTTACTTGATGGAAGCTTCACATGTACCTTCTTAGTAATGGAAACACCATAAGAGACTGTTCCAAATGCAGGCTCTTAAAAGAAAAGCATTATTCTATATTCTATTATCTCACCTTGAAAACACATTGAATTTCATTTGTTAATTCCTTCAACACATATTTACTGCATGACCATTATATGAGAGCCATTGTTCTGGATTTTGCAGGCACAATCCTTCACAGCATAGTAAGGGTTGTGCTCTCCTGGAGCTTACGGTTCTAGGTGAAATACAAGTAAATGTGTAATAAAATAAATTAATAAGAAAATAGGCACATCTCAAAAGTGATCAGTTATAATAAACATACTAAAGAGTTATGTAATGAAGTAGTGACAAGCAGTTGAGGACAACATTGGATTAGAGGAAAGGTTCCTCTCAGGAGAAAACATTTAGGATGAAACTGAATGAAGAGAAGGCCTCAGCCATGTGAACATCATACAAAAGAGAAAGAAGGTTCTAGGCCAAGCACAAAGGAACTAAATGGGGAGCAAACGCAGAATTATGCAAAATAAAAAGACCAGAACCATAGCTTGGAATTTCCCCAAAAGCAGAGGTTATAGCACAGGCTTAGTTACAAGCAATTTATTGGAGGCAATCCCAAGGAGCAAGAGAAAGACTTGGGACAGGAAGACAGAGCAGAGGAAAAAGCTAAAAGTTAAGCAGAGTTGTAGAGTCCCAGCTGTGAGGATTCTGTTGTGTTGGGACATCCTGAGAAGCCTACAGAATATCTGCAAGAAATGTTCACCTAAAGGCAGAAGCAATTATCTGCAGACTTTCAGCCACATTGATTGAGAGTTCCCCCATGGGGCATTAACTCTGCTCCTTCAGACTGTGTTTTCACAAAGGTAGAAGAAATGGTTTGCTCTCTGTTTATGGTGAGAAGTTGTCAGAGTGCAGTGCGTCTGAGTTCCCAGGGAACTGTCCAGTATAGTTACATCAGAAGTCAGTCAGAGTCATGGTGATGTGGCATGGCACACCAAGGGCATGTGGAGCAAGAGCACAGTGAGAGAGTGGAAAGAGACCAGTCACAGAGCGAAATAAGGGCCAGATCATATCCAGCCCTGGAGGTCTTAGTCAGAAGCTTCCAAAATTTGGTTCCAAATGTAAAGGAAGCCATTGCTTTAAATGCTAGGAGGCATTGTGACTGATTACTGGCTGAATCAATTCTTTGAACAAAGGTGAATACTGTTATAATATATATTTGGAATTTTTCATAGAGTATTCCTTCATCAGCTGCTGGGGAGTAAAATCACACTAATTATGGTTAAGTTAAATGTTGAGTACATTTTGTTATCAAAGACATCCTGTGTGATCTAGCCTCTGTATGGTTTTTCAAATCTCCTCCTTTTTGCTGAACTCTGGACAAAACTGGCTACTTTCCAGTTCTGAACTATGTCAGCCTTTCTCTCATATCTTAGCATTCATATGTGTTGTTCACTATTTAAACATTTCCTATTCCTCACCTAACCCAATTTTGCATTTTTTATGTTTCGGATTAATTATTAATTCCACTGAAAACTCTCCCCCAACCATTTATCTAAAATAGGCCACCTGCTGTGCTCTCCCATAGCACCACGTGATATTCTCGTTTAGGACTTAATATAATTTGTCATTTTCTATTTAGTTACTTAATTCTTGTCTCACCATCTAGATTGTAAATTCAATTCAATACAGGATGATATCTATTCCATTCAACACAGTGGCACAGTGCCTAGCAGTGCCTGGCATAGGGGAAAAGTTCAGTAAACTCTGAGTGGGTGAGAGGGGCGGAGCAAGATGGCCGAATAGGAACAGCTCCAGTCTCCAACTCCCAGCGCGAGTAACACAGAAGACCGGTGATTTCTGCATTTTCAACTGAGGTACTGGGGTCATCTCTCTAGGGAGTGCCGGACATCGGTGCTGGTCAGCTGCTGCAGCCTGACCAGCGTGAGCTGAAGCAGGGCGAGGCATCGCCTCACCTGGAAGCGCAAGGGGGAAGGAAATCCGTTTTCCTAGCCAGGGGAACTGAGACACATAACACCTGGAAAATCGCGTAACTCCCACCCCAATACTGCGCTTTAAGGAAACAGGCACACCAGGAGAATATATCCCACACCTGGCCGGGAGGGTCCCACGCCCACGGAGCCTCCCTCACTGCTAACACAGCCGTCTGCGGCGATCTATCCGCAAGGCAGCAGCGAGGCTGGGGGAGGGGCGCCCGCCATTGCTGAGGCTTAAGTAGGTAAACAAAGCCGCTGGGAAGCTCGAACTGGGTGGAGCTCACAGCAGCTCAAGGAAACCTGCCTGTCTCTGTAGACTCCACCTCTGGGGACAGCCCACAGCTGAGGTCCAATAGGGAAAGCAGCGGGGGCGGTGCAGAGGCGAACAACTCTGTCTGACAGCTTTGGGGAGAGCCGTGGATCTCCCAACGCGGAGGTTGAGATCCGAGAACGGACAGACTGCCTGCTCAGGTGGGTCCCTGACCCCTGAGTAGCCTAGCTGGGAGACATCCCCCACTAGGGGCAGTCTGACACCCCACACCTCACAGGGTGGGGTCATCCCTGAGAGGAAACTTCCAAAGGAGAATCAGACAGGTACACTCGCTGCTCAGCAATATTCTATCTTGGCAACCTCTGCTGCTGATACCCAGGCAAACAGGGTCTGGAGTGGACCTCAAGCAATCTCCAACAGACCAACAGACAGTCCTTCTGACTGTCAGACGGAAAACTATCAAACAGGAAGGACACCTATACCAAAACCCCATCAGTACGTCACCATCATCAAAGACCAGAGACAGATAAAACCACAAGATGGGGAAAAAGCAGGGCAGAAAAGCTGGAAATTCAAAAAATAAGAGCGCATCTCCCCCTGCAAAGGAGCGCAGCCCATCGCCAGCAACGGATCAAAGCTGGTCAGAGAATGACTTTGATGAGATGAGAGAAGAAGGCTTCAGTCCATCAAACTTCTCAGAGCTAAAGGAGGAATTACGTACCCAGCGCAAAGAAACTAAAAATCTTGAAAAAAAGTGGAAGAATTGACAGCTAGACTAATTAATGCAGAGAAGATCATAAACGAAATGACAGAGATGAAAACCATGACACGAGAAATACGTGACAAATGCACAAGCTTCAGTAACCGACTCGATCAACTGGAAGAAAGAGTATCAGCGATTGAGGATCAAATGAATGAATGAAGCGAGAAGAGAAACCAAAAGAAAAAAGAAGAAAAAGAAATGAACAAAGCCTGCAAGAAGTATGGGATTATGTAAAAAGACCAAATCTACGTCTGATTGGGGTGCCTGAAAGTGAGGGGGAAAATGGAACCAAGTTGGAAAACACTCTTCAGGATATCATCCAGGAGAACTTCCCCAACCTAGTAGGGCAGGCCAACATTCAAATTCAGGAAATACAGAGAACGCCACAAAGATACTCCTCCAGAAGAGCAACTCCAAGACACATAATTGCCAGATTCACCAAAGTTGAAATGAAGAAAAAATCTTAAGGGCAGCCAGAGAGAAAGGTCGGGTTACCCACAAAGGGAAGCCCATCAGACTAACAGCAGATCTCTCGGCAGAAACTCTACAAGCCAGAAGAGAGTGGGGGCCAATATTCAACGTTCTTAAAGAAAAGAATTTTCAACCCAGAATTTCATATCCAGCCAAACTAAGTTTCATCAGTGAAGGAGAAATAAAATCCTTTACAGATAAGCAAATGCTTAGAGATTTTGTCACCACCAGGCCTGCCTTACAAGAGACCCTGAAGGAAGCCCTAAACATGGAAAGGAACAACCGGTACCAGCCATTGCAAAAACATGCCAAAATGTAAAGACCATCGAGGCTAGGAAGAAACTGCATCAACTAATGAGCAAAATAACCAGTTAATATCATAATGACAGGATCAAGTTCACACATAACAATATTAACCTTAAATGTCAATGGACTAAATGCTCCAATTAAAAGACACAGACTGGCAAACTGGATAAAGAGTCAAGACCCATCAGTCTGCTGTATTCAGGAGACCCATCTCACATGCAGAGACATACATAGGCTCAAAATAAAGGATGGAGAAAGATCTACCAAGCAAATGGAGAACAAAAAAAAGCAGGGGTTGCAATCCTAGTCTCTGATAAAACAGACTTTAAACCATCAAAGATCAAAAGAGACAAAGAAGGCCATTACATAATGGTAAAGGGATCAATTCAACAGGAAGAGCTAACTCTCCTAAATATATATGCACCCAATACAGGAGCACCCAGATTCATAAAGCAAGTCCTTAGAGACCTACAAAGAGACTTAGACTCCCATACAATAATAATGGGAGATTTCAACACTCCACTGTCAACATTAGACAGATCAACGAGACAGAAAGTTAACAAGGATATCCAGGAATTGAACTCATCTCTGCACCAAGCGGACCTAATAGACATCTATAGAACTCTCCACCCCAAATCAACAGAATATACATTCTTCTCAGCACCACATCGCACTTATTCCAAAATTGACCACATAATTGGAAGTAAAGCACTCCTCAGCAAATGTACAAGAACAGAAATTATAACAAACTGTCTCTCAGACCACAGTGCAATCAAACTAGAACTCAGGACTAAGAAACTCAATCAAAACCGCTCAACTACATGGAAACTGAATAACCTGCTCCTGAATGACTACTGGGTACATAACGAAATGAAAGCAGAAATAAAGATGTTCTTTGAAACCAACGAGAACAAAGATACAACATACCAGAATCTCTGGGACACATTTAAAGCAGTGTGTAGAGGGAAATTTATAGCACTAAATGCCCACAAGAGAAAGCAGGAAAGATCTAAAATTGACACTTTAACATCACAATTAAAAGAACTAGAGAGGCAAGAGCAAACACATTCAAAAGCTAGCAGAAGGCAAGAAATAACTAAGATCAGAGCAGAACTGAAGGAGATAGAGTCACAAAAAACCCTCCAAAAATCAATGAATCCAGGAGTTGGTTTTTTGAAAAGATCAACAAAATTGACAGACCGCTAGCAAGACTAATAAAGAAGAAAAGAGAGAGGAATCAAATAGACGCATTAAAAAATGATAAAGGGGATATCACCACCGACCCCACAGAAATACAAACAACCATCAGAGAATACTATAAATGCCTCTACGCAAATCGACTAGAAAATCTAGAAGAAATGGATAATTTCCTGGACACTTACACTCTCCCAAGACTGAACCAGGAAGAAGTTGAATCCCTGAATAGACCAATAACAGGCTCTGAAATTGAGGCAACAATTAATAGCCTACCCACGAAAAAAAGTCCAGGACCAGATGGATTCACAGCTGAATTCTACCAGAGGTACAAGGAGGAGCTGGTACCATTCCTTCTGAAACTATTCCAATCAATAGAAAAAGAGGGAATCCTCCCTAACTCATTTTATGAGGCCAACATCATCCTGATACCAAAGCCTGGCAGAGACACAACAAAAAAAGAGAATTTTAGACCAATATCCCTGATGAACATCGATGCAAAAATTCTCAATAAAATACTGGCAAACCGATTCAGCAGCACATCAAAAAGCTTATCCACCATGATCAAGTGGGCTTCATCCCTGGGATGCAAGGCTGGTTCAACATTCGCAAATCAATAAACGTAATCCAGCATATAAACAGAACCAAAGACAAGAACCACATGATTATCTCAATAGATGCAGAAAAGGCTTTTGACAAAATTCAACAGCCCTTTATGCTAAAAACGCTCAATAAATTCGGTATTGATGGAACGTACCTCAAAATAATAAGAGCTATTTACGACAAACCCACAGCTAATATCATACTGAATGGGCAAAAACTGGAAAAATTCCCTTTGAAAACTGGCACAAGACAGGGATGCCCTCTCTCACCACTCCTATTCAACATAGTGTTGGAAGTTCTGGCTAGGGCAATCAGGCAAGAGAAAGAAATCAAGGGTATCCAGTTAGGAAAAGAAGAAGTCAAATTGTCCCTGTTTGCAGATGACATGATTGTATATTTAGAAAAACCCATCGTCTCAGCCCAAAATCTCCTTAAGCTGATAAGCAACTTCAGCAAAGTCTCAGGATACAAAATTAATGTGCAAAAATCACAAGCATTCTTATACACCAGTAACAGACAAGCAGAGAGCCAAGTCAGGAATGAACTTCCATTCACAATTGCTTCAAAGAGAATAAAATACCTAGGAATCCAGCTTACAAGGGATGTAAAGGACCTCTTCAAGGAGAACTACAAACCACTGCTCAGTGAAATCAAAGAGGACACAAACAAATGGAAGAACATACCATGCTCATGGATAGGAAGAATCAATATCGTGAAAATGGCCATACTGCCCAAGGTTATATAGATTCAATGCCATCCCCATCAAGCTACCAATGAGTTTCTTCACAGAATTGGAAAAAACTGCTTTAAAGTTCATATGGAACCAAAAAAGAGCCCGCATTGCCAAGACAATCCTAGGTCAAAAGGACAAAGCTGGAGGCGTCACGCTACCTGACTTCAAACTATACTACAAGGCTACAGTAACCAAAACAGCATGGTACTGGTACCACAACAGAGAAATAGACCAGTGGAACAGAACAGAGTCCTCAGAAATACCACACATCTACAGCCATCTGATCTTTGACAAACCTGACAAAAACAAGAAATGGGGAAAGGATTCCCTATTTAATAAATGGTGCTGGGAAAATTGGCTAGCCACAAGTAGAAAGCTGAAACTGGATCCTTTCCTTACCCCTTATACGAAAATTAATTCAAGATGGATTAGAGACTTAAATGTTAGACCTAATACCATAAAAACCTAGAAGAAAATCTAGGTAGTACCATTCAGGACATAGGCATGGGCAAGGACTTCATGTCTAAAACACCAAAAGCAACGGCAGCAAAAGCCAAAATTGACAAATGGGATCTCATTAAACTAAAGAGCTTTTGCACAGCAAAAGAAACTACCATCAGAGTGAACAGGCAACCTACAGAATGGGAGAAAATTTTTGCAACCTACTCATCTGACAAAGGGCTAATATCCAGAATCTACAAAGAACTCAAACAAATATACAAGAAAAAAACAAACAACCCCATCAAAAAGTGGGGAAAGGATATGAACAGACATTTCTCAAAAGAAGACATCCATACAGCCAACAGACACATGAAAAAATGCTCGTCATCACTCGCCATCAGAGAAATGCAAATCAAAACCACAATGAGATACCATCTCACACCAGTTAGAATGGCAATCATTAAGAAGTCAGGAAACAATAGATGTTGGAGAGGATGTGGAGAAATAGGAACACTTTTACACTGTTGGTGGGATTGTAAACTAGTTCAACCATTATGGAAAACAGTATGGCGATTCCTCAAGGATCTAGAACTAGATGTACCATATGACCCAGCCATCCCACTACTGGTATATACCCAAAGGATTATAAATACTCTACTACAAAGACACATGCACACGTATGTTTATTGCGGCACTATTCACAATAGCAAAGACTTGGAATCAACCAAATGTCCATCTGTGACAGACTGGATTAAGAAAATGTGGCACATATACACCATGGAATACTATGCAGCCATCAAAAAGGATGAGTTTGCGTCCTTTGTAGGGACATGGATGCAGCTGGAAACCATCATTCTTAGCAAACTATCACAAGAAGAGAAACCAAACACCGCATGTTCTCACTCATAGGTGGGAACTGAACAATGAGATCACTTGGACTCGGGAAGGGGAACATCACACACTGGGGCCTATCATGGGAGGGGGGAGGAGGGAGGGATTGCATTGGGGAGTTATACATGATATAAACGTTATGCACATGTACCCTAGAACTTAAAGTATAATAAAAAAGAAAAAAAGAAAAAAAGAAAAAAAGAAAAAAAAAAAAAAAAAAAAAAAACTCTGAGTGGGTGAATGAATGAATGAATGAATGAAGCAAACTAACTCTGGTTGAGGCATGGCAGAGTGGATGGAAGGCCTGCTCCTCCGCACCTCATGGAGGCTTATGGAACAACATCAAGGAACTCCAGTGTAAAACCAAATGCAATGTGACAGTTTTGCCTGTGGCAAATGGTGTATCCCTGAAAAAATATTTGTATGAAGCTATTTATTGGAGACTTGAGTGATAACCTTTGTAAAAAGACTAAGTATCCCTTAAATAGTCTGTTTTATATATTATGATCTTCATACCTTGAAGTTTCCTGAAGGAATTGGGACAGTCAGTAAAAATACTTTTGGTAATAAATGACTCTTGAACAACTTCAAGATTAGATACTTTCTTTTTGTTCTTTTCAGAAAGAGATAACTTGATTTTAGATACCAGAGGTTGAAAGTAAATGCAGGATTTTTTCGATTAAAAGTTCTAGTGTGTCTCTTCTTTTTAATGCAAAAGGCTAAATCGGTTTCAGGAAAATGCGACACAATATTAAGATAAATCATGTCCTGTCTTTAAAAACCCTATAGAATAGTCAACCTTCTCTAAGTCTCAAGGATAACAATAGCTTCCTATATGTGATTAAACTAGCAAACAATTCCTTGTTGCTTGACCTGCGTTGTTTTCTTATTTCTGTTTTACTTTAATTAGATTGAAAACAACTAATATAAACTAACATTTTCTAACACATGTTACACTTTAATATATATAAAATCTATGCCAAATATTTGACCCTAATTCTATAAGTAATGGAAAAAACACTTTCAGGCTAAAGATTAATATTTTGCATATATGTACCAAGGAGGTGGGGAAAAGAATTAACCTTAAGTGAAATAAATGCAGAGATAAATTCAACTTAAGATTTAATAAGTTCTGGAAAAAAAGGTACTTAAGTATGTATATTCAGACATAATTTTAAGTTGCTTAAAAAATTGTAATTCTGAACTGGAAAGTTTTCAATAACTCATAATTTATATATATATATATATATATATATTTACCAGGAAATAGTTCAGACCAATGAAACAAAACTTTAAATGATTCTTATTAAATACAATAAAATAAAAGTTCCCTCTGGCATTCAGAGATCTGCTCTATGGCATAACCTGTCTCAGAAGAGGTTTTTCTGAACCCAATAGGTAATCCCTTTCCAAACCAGTTCTATTTCTGTGCTATAGTGAGCCTAGCAGTTTTGGATTTGTTGAGTGAAGCAATTTAGGAATTGCTTCCTGCAGATGGAGATGCATTTTATAGTGAATCATTGGAGCTTTAAAAATAACAAACTGCTGGAAAAGAAGCTTAAAACGATCCCCCCAAATAGTGAAATCTTATCTAGCCCATCTGATGGAGCAATTGAAGGGGAAAGAAACTAATTGGAACTATTGAAACAGCAGGGAAAGTTGGCTGTTCCTTTTTTTCTTTTATCCATTTAATGTAAAAGAAAATTGTCACATCTAATAGTGTGTCAAAAAAAAAAGTGTTAACTAGGTATAAATGCCTTTTGAAACTGTCCTTTACCATCCATAAGGTTATGGAACTAAGAAGCTTGCCTGCAGCCAAAACACCTTTTGATGAGAACTGGCTATTGTACATGGCTTTTAAAGAAATAGCACAGTCCATTTTAACATCATGTCAACTGATTCCAAGAGATTTAGTCTTTTCCAGTACAAAGAAGTTGCAAACTAAATCTTTTAATTGAAAAAGCCTGAAGCCACTTTCAGCCTCTTGTATAAAACTGAAATTACCCCTTTCAGAATTAAAAAAGAAAAAGAAAGAAAAAAAGGGTAGGAAGAAGCACATTATTTCAAAGGCAGCAAAGCAGTGGTTTCTTATTAGTAGTTCCTTCTTCAGGAAAACTGTTTTCAGTTCTCTGATCTTTGTGTCTCAGTTTCATCAACTTAACATAAAATATTGCTCCAAGTCTGAATTAGGTTTCCACAGAGGGACAGGATGGATGAATGGATAGTTAGATAGATAGATAGATAGATAGATAGAGTGATAGAGTGATAGATAGAGAGAGATATAAAGGGCAGTTTATTAAGTTTTAACTTATATGATCACAAGGTCCCACAATAGGCTGTCTGCAATCTTGAGGTGCAAGGAGAGGCAGTCCGAGTCTCAAAACTGAAGAACCTGGAGTCTAATGTTTGAGGGCAGGAAGCATCCAGCACGAGAGAAAGGTGTAGGCTGGAAGGCTAGGCCAGTGTTGCCTCTTCACATTTTTGCTGCCTGCTTTATTTTGGCTGGCAGCTGATTAGATTGTGTCCACCAGATTAAGGGTGGGTCTGTCTTCCCCAGCCCACTGACTCAAATATTAACCTCCTTTGGCAGCACCCTCACAGACACACGCAGGATCAATACCTTGCATCCTTCAACCCAACCCAGTTAACACCCAGTATTAACTGTCACAATGCTCATGCTCTAAATATATGTAAATTTGAACCCCAATAGAATGAGTTTCCAGATAATACAACAGTTAAAATAAAATCACAGCATTTCTACTTCAGAATTAGTTTAAGATGGAAACTCTATGTTTAATACATTCGGTACAACAATAACCTCAGGAAAAAATGTTATGACCCCAACCAGAAGGTGACCATACCCCTGGTTTGGCTGGGATAGTCCCTGTTTACTCCTGTTATCCTGGCATCCTGTCCAGTTAGGCACTCACCCCAGATGCTTCATTTTATAATGAATCATCATCATCATCATCATCAACAACAACAGTTGTATGAAAACGAGCTAAAATACTTTCTACTCAGTCAGCTCTCCTTCATGGACATAGTTTTCATCTTCACAACTATCCCCAAGAAGCTAACCAACTGTCCCCAGGATGAACAGATATTTCATGCTATTTCATGCATGGTAATTGCATTTATAAGAGAAAGAGTATATATGCATTAAAGCCTAAAAAGAATTCTGCCACATCAGGCCACACACATCACTATTTAGTGATAAGAAAAGCACAATGGATAAAAGCTTTTACTGCAGACTTTCCTATTTTGTTAATATGTAAGTAGCTGCTCTAGTACTTTGAATTGGTAAGGTGTTTGAGTCAAAGTTTACTTTTCTTCGGTTGCCTCTCTGTCTCCACCAACCAGCATTATAATCCAGAGGTGTTCTTAATTTTAATCAAAGTCGAATTATATTTATGTTATTTTTTAAATAAGTTATATTGATAATTTATTCTTACACTACTGAAAATAGTCACTAGCATGTCCATGGCTACATCAAATAATATATGCATATTCTCCCTCTACTCTCTAAATTTATATATTCTTCAGTTTCAAGAATGGCACCAAAATCTACTCAGCTGGACAAACCAGAAACCAATCATCAAGTTAGATGTTTTTCTCCCTAAGCATCTCTCACATTATTTCTCTCTATGCCCACTTCCACTGAGCTTATCTGCACTTCTGCTTGGATTTCTGTGTATAACTCAGGGTTTGGTCAAGAGACAGAGCCACACAATAATTTAGGAAAGTTTAATATGAATATTTATTATCCAGTGACATGGAATTAATTTCTAAGATGCAGAGAGTACATTAAATATTTTAGGTGGGCCAGGCATGGTGGCCCACACCTGTAATCCCAGCACTTTGGGAGGCCAAGGCAGGCAGATCACCTGAGGTCAGGAATTAAAGACCAGCCTGGCCAACATGGTGAAACCCCGTCCCTACTAAAAATACAAAAATTAGCCAGGCATGGTGGTGTGTGCCTGTAATTCCAGCTACTTGAGAGGCTGAATAGGAGAATTGCTTGAACCCAGAAGGTGGTGGCTGCAGTGAACCAAATTCACGCCACTGCACTCCAGCCTAGGTGACAAGAGCAAGACTCGGTCTAAAAAAAAAAAAAAAAAAAAAACACCATATTTAGGTATAGCAGATGAAGGGAGCCATTCCTACCTCTAGGGCTGAGGAAGAGTACTCCAAGCAACAAATCAGAAGACACATATATACACTTACACACATACACACACACACACAAATGCATATGTGCACACATACACACGTGCACACACACATGCACACACATACATACACACATGTGCACGCTCACACACACACACCACCTGGTATGCAGAGCACGATGGAGAGTGTGGCGGTTGAATGATAGAAAAGTTCACTGTGATACCCCAGACCAAGACTGGGAAAGAGGAAACCATGTACTGGGGCGCTGCTGAAACGCACTGGGAAGCTACCCTCTGGGGCTCTAGGGAGCTCACTGAGAAGCCACCACAAAGGTGCTGCTGAACTTGCAAGAATTCCTGCTCACTGGGGCACCTGTGAAACTGTTTCAAACCACTCACTATGAGGTCCAGGAGAACTTACCAGAAAGCCACACTTGAAGGTGCTGCCGAACTTGCTAAGAATTTGCCCACCGGAACACCTAGAAGCCAGAAAGCTGGGTGGGTCATAGGCTCTCTCCTAGGGGTAACTCTTCAGTGGAGGTGCTGTGGAAACTTGCTGGGGGTGAGTAGCACTGAGTTTCCCGTGTGTGCCTCCAGCAGAGCTAATAAGACAGGAAAGAATGGCAGAGCTGGGGAGAGAACCTCTTCTTCCTTCAGTGTCCCAAGTGCCCTCTACTGACAAAGCTTAACATCCCCCAGTTGGCAAAGGGAACATGTTTATAGGGTCTAGCTCCAGCATCACAAGGAAGGACTATAAAGGGTGGGTTTGGAACTAACAAACAATAAATTCTTTTTTTTTTTTCTTTTTGAGACAGAGTCTCACTCTGTTGCCCAGGCTGGAGTACAGTGGTGTGATCTCGGCTCACTACAATCTCCACCTCCCAGGTTCCAGTGATTCTCCCACCTCAGCCTCCTGAGTAGATGGAATTACAGGCATGCACCACCACGCCCAGCTAATTGTTTGCATTTTTAGTAGAGATGGGGTTTCACCATGTTAGCCAGGAGGGATTTGAACTCCTGACCTCAAGTGATCCGTCAGCCTTGGCCTCCCAAAATGCTGAGATTATAGGCATAAGTCACCAAGCCCAGCAGACAATAAATTAATAATCAGTACAATCTGTCCCTAGGTTTACTGTTCTCTATACATTTCCCACACTGTAGCCCCAGAATAATTCTAAAACATAATATAATTGATTCCCTCCTCAAAAAACCTTTCGATGTCTGTTTATTGCCAATAAGTTAAAGTGAAAATTCTTAAAAGGACCAAGGCCACTTCTCGTATCTCAGCTCAGGTCTACTTATACTCTATGCTTCAAATATATTGATAAGATTAAATTAAGTGAAAGTCTAGCATTGGAAAGAAATACTTGTTATTGGGAATTGGGGTAAGAGGAAAAAAGGATGGAGAATAAGTGCTGGAAGAGATAATGTGGAAGTCAAGAGAGGTGCTGATGACTAAAATTTTATCTATGGAGTAGGAAGTGAAGTCACCTCCTCTGAGCAGAGATCACAGGACTGGGAAAGAGCCGAACAACAATTGGGTAGAAGGAGAACTTGATATTTAATCAAATTTGATGAATTTTGATGAAGTGGTGATTTTGATATTGTCCCTTATAATTGTGCACTTAACTTTATGTCTAGGCTTCAGATTATAATCTAAGTATACCACAGGGTTCAAGAGGTAGGCATTAAACATCTTGCCAGTTAGCAACCTCTGGTTTACTTTGTTCAGTACACTGACTCTATATAAAGAGATTTGAGACAATTCCAAAAGTTACCTGCTTGCTCTAAGTGACAGACACAAACTGTACATTTAGAGCAAGCCTGCCAAATCAACATATTTAGAGGCAAGAACTCCTCTAAATTTCTTGCTTTTTTTCCAACCCAAAATTGGAGTGTAAAGATTTGACAAAAGGCTGTGGAATAAGTGAGAAACTGCAAAAAAAAAAAAAAAAAAAACAATTAAATTCTCATTGCAAATTCATAGGAATACCCATAAAGGATGTTTTGGGTTCATAAATGTATACCTTTCTAGAGAGTTGTTATCTATTATTCCTTATATTTTTAAGGAATAAATTTTCCACCCACAGCAATTTTGTAAATAGTTCTTAATATCAGAAAAGAACAACCATTGACATTGTGTGCTGTGTTTCTACCTTCCTGATAACTGATGAATTCACCATGGTAACAGCTGAGTAGAAACTTGGTATATGTGAATATTACTGAGGTCAAGGGAATGGGTGAAATGGCACTTTGTTGGCTTAAATATTTTAAGAGAATTTTTATGTCTTTTTAGTAGAAGTTAAAATAACATTTTAAAAGCTTATACCAACTCTTCTAGCCTTAAATAGCTTCCAAATAGGCACATTATCTTTACAGGAAATTACCTGAGAGCTCCAGAGCTTCATAAGCACTGCATTTACAGATTCTGTTATATTGAATCCTGCCCAAATTGCCCTTACCATGCAGGGGGGTAGAGATCAGCTAATTTTGCAGTGAGCACAGAGTGAGAAAATCCATTATGAAATTTTAGTTTGGGCACAGAGTATAATTGTAAGATCTTGAGATTTTTTTATGGGGGGGTGGTAATTCTAGACTGAAATTATACATTCATTCAACAAACAATTATTAATGTGTATATTTTCACCCGTAATACTGTCCACTTTATCCTTCTTTCCCAACCCACTTCTCTTTGTACCAGATTTCATCATATTGCTCTTATTTCACCATTAACTGATTCAGACACAACTAATTATATGTTTCATTTATTCTTACCTCCTTTTCCTAATATATAATGAGCAGCTGATCAATGCCAAGTACTGTGCTGGGCACATTCTCATACATATCTCATTTAATGTATTCAGATAATGGCCACGTTTACTATGTTAGCTCCCCTTTTGGGTTTCATGTTCTTCTCTGTCTGCTCCCTTGGAAGCAAAACTTTAATTCCATTTCATAAGAACTAGAGGGTCATAGGGCCAGAGATATGGAAAAGATATCTCTTTCTGGAAAGGAGATCCTGATGCACTTGCTGGGGAAGACATTTTTGTCATTTTTCTTTACTAATGAAGTTTATTTTTTGTAAAGTGAACCATGCCTGTCAAAGAGAGAAAGAAAGAAGAAAGAGGAAAGAGAGACGGAGAGAAACTATACCATGTATTCAATTTTTCTTTGCAAAATGCCTACAAGATTAAATAGGACGGATACTAGAACAAGAAAAAAATGTTTTTGTTTATGGATTTTCCATTTTATGTATTTATTCCTATGTTATTCTATGACTTTTATTATTGCTCTTATCCTTTCTCATCTTCTTTCTGCCTTTAGAAAAACCCTTTTATATAAAGAAAAAAGTTTCTATAGCAGAGGACATTTTCCCTGAGTTCTCTGTTCTTGGGTATATTATATAGACTATGTTTCTCCAAGTTCACTTTCTAGGTCACCACAAAGTAATTTTGGTTTTGCATTTTTTTCCCATTATTTTCATGCATGGCTACTTTTAAAAAGCAAAAGTTAAAAATGAAAAATGTCATACGTAGTGGTGTGCCTTTACAGCATAAAATAACATCCATTTAGGCAGTTCTGTCCTAGAAACAGACAAAGAAAATCTATCTACAGTACTAGAGCCAGAGTCTCCACACACAGCTAACAACTCATTTGACAGAAATCCCAATTTTTTAAGGAAGATTCTTGCAGGGGAGGGGAAGTATTCTTTGTAATTAGCAGGCTCTTATCATGGTGTTGTGAAATTCATGAAAACAGAATGAAAGTTCTACTTAAACCACAGCTACTTGGGATCTCATTTGCATACCTCCTAAAGCCTGCATTGTGGTGCTATCAGAGCCGATACATAGAGATGGGTTATTTCCGCCAGCAGCAGTTTTATTTGTTAGAAATATCTGGAGACATTATTCATAAGGATTCATTTCTGCACTCTTTCCTGCTGAGAATCTCACTCTCTTGACACTGTGGGTGGCCAACTTTGAAATCGCCTAATGATCCGTTAGATACAAAGAGAGCAAGAAGAGTTATTTATTTATTTTTAAGTTAATACATGCAGGAGTCCTTTTAGTTCTAGAAGATTTTTGGCATCTGGCTGTGTTATATAAATAGTGGGCATCCTTTTCAAGCCAGCTTCTTTTATTTTTTTTAATCAGCTAAATTTTTCTAAAGGTAACTTTTAATACTTACAGAAATGACAGTCAGTTAATATTCTTACCGTATTGTAGACTTGTAATCAAATATCCTGTAGCAGTTACAATGCCAAAATGTATAGATGTTTGCATATGCTTAGATAGGTGGTATTTTTTTAACTAAGCTTTAAAATGACCGAGTGAATTTTTTCCTCCTTTATGTTGAAGTTAAACATAATGCACATGCAGTAGACTGCATATGGCACTCCTAAAATGAAAACTTTCTCATCTTTGTACTTTGATGGATATGTATGTTTTCAGATATAGGTTGGTCAAAAGTCAAAACATAGCCCAACAACAGAAATAAAATTATAACATCCTGTAAGGACACAGTAATAACTAATGCCCATCAAGCTTTTACTCTGCAGAGAATATTTGTCTCAGAGGGATGGGTTTAAGTCAAAGTAGGCTATGCAAAAGAGTCTCCTAATGAAATTTGTTAAATGCAGACTCTTCAGCCTTACTTTAGATCTTCTAAATCAGAATCTCAGAGAGCAAGAGGAGCATGGGAATCTGCATTTATCAAACGCATCCAGGAGAGTCCCTGGTAAATCCTTTGGTGTCAGTTCACAGACCAGCTTTTAGAAACTACTGTCATCTGAATCCACATATTACAGAGCTAAGACCTTAAAATACTTGATACTTTCTCTATTCCTTTGTCACATACACTGTATCTTACAGAGATTTGTTCATGCATTTATGATGTCTCCTACAAAGAATGCGAAAGCGAGTCTTATTAACCGCTTGGCACGTGACTCCATCCATAATGTAGGTGCACAACAAACTGGATGGCAGCAATTGCAAAAAATATATGGTCCTCTGGTGTATAGGTGAAAACTTCACCATAATCTGGATTATTTTACAGACCTACTTTTAATTCAGAAAAATCTCCTGACTTGCTCAAAGGAAAATTTCCAAAAAAGGTTTCTATGTGGCTTACAGGTCTTGTGAAGGATAAAATTTTTAAAACTTTAGGGATGAAAAGATATATTCCATGAAAAAAATGTATTTCATGTAAATATATTCTCTCAAAGTTAATTATAATAAGCAGTGACAAATTCACAGCAATGATGCAATATTTAAAGTAAACTGAGCAAATGAGGGTGACACTGTTTTGAAAACTATTTCCAAAAGTCAGCTGTCTTATGTAAGATCCATCAGTCTTAGAGCATTCTCTTTCTGGGTCAACACTGCCTTTTGCTACAAGATGTAGAGAGACATCAAAGTAGGTCAAGTGGCAGAGAAAACAGCAGACTTGGTAGCTTTTGAAGAAGTTGCGATTTAATAACAGGATCTGACAAGATCTGGATAGGAGAAACCTTTGTGTCCAGGTGTAACACAGAAGATAGCAAAGATAGATTTAGAAAACAAAATCTATTGGTGAAATGTCTGATGCTCCAGGAAGTATTTTGGAACTTTGAGGTACAATTTGAAGTGCCATCATCTGGCAACATCTCAGTTGAATAAAGCTGACTCTTGCTAATGAGGTGCTAATGGGATATCAAGAGAGGCCAGAAGACTCTGAACACTTGCCCTTGGTTAGATATGGTGAGTCTCCCTTTTCTTGGAGAGTTTTCTATAGAATTTCCATTTCTCTCTCTACTCTAGTTGCCTGCTGATATACAGATGCACACAGTTAGTCATCTCCGCATGAATTTACACAACCAACTTCTCACAACACCTGATGAAAGCAGAAAGAGGAAATGAGGCTTGATTTATCAATAGGACCTAATTAAAAATAGTGCTTTCGTTGGTTTTCACCATAAAATCATCTTTCCTACATGCCAAATCTGTTTAGGTTTATATGATTAAAGCATTTAAATCAATCAATGCTTAGATTAGTTTGACTTTCACATATGAGGAATTCTCCTTGATCTGAAAAAGACTAATTTGGTCCTTCCAGAATGCAGCTCTCAAGAATGCTACTTACCTAGACTTTATCCCAGAATACAAATGCTTAATACTGACCTTTTAACTCCAAGTAAGATCGGTGGAAGCAAAGTTTTATCCATTACCCCCAAACAACAGTAAGTTTCTAACTTACACTTTAGGTCATACCAGAAATATTTCTGTACCTGCTAGGTGGTCCAGCTGTGCTTTTACCTCTATTCTCAGGAAACAAGGAACAGCATTGGCTAAGCAGTCCTCAAAATTTTATTTCACAGAAACAGAAAAGCTTACTCAGGATACTTTATAACCATCTTAGGGGCATCGATCTATAATTTTTTCCCAATCCTGAAAACTTATGAGATTCCATATCTGTCTGCAATGTGTACAATGCTATGCAAGTTGCCATGAAGGTTATAAAATGCATAAATTACTGATTACTTACAGGATAAGCATTATGTGTTGGCAAAACTGAAGGTTTCAAAGCCTTACAACCCTACCAAAGCCAGCATTACCTGCTATCTGATACATAAACTTTCTCCATAGTGTTTCATAACATTATCATGGAGAATTAATATTAAAATATGAATATTTTTAGAAAGGAAACACCTTCATTTTCTAAGACGGGTACTCATTATTATGAAAGAAATGGTTCTTTCCTACACACAAATTTTGGAGTAAGGGGACTCAACGACATGAGGAAGGTATTGAGAAACCATACAGATAGTTGGGAAAAAATTCATGATATGGGTAAGATCTACAACTAGACTGGGAGGCTGTGTCATAAAAACATAAAAATATGTTAGTTTCCCAATTATCAGGGCTGATCCTGGCACCTATGCTTAAGAGCTAACAGTCACATTGAAAAGATAAGATGTAAACTCCTAAGATCTGTATATAGCAAGGTATATGAACTAAGATAATAAGAAGAGAGAGAGAGAGAAAAAAAGAAAAGATTAAATGGAATTATTTAACTTCAAGTGACAAAATCCCAAATCAAACTGGCTTTAAAAATGTAAAAGCAGTGGAATATATTGGCTCACATAACTACAGAGTACTGGTGAGATCTGGTACCCAAATAATCAATAATCTATATTTCTCTGTCACTTATATCTACATTGCTAAGTATTAGCTATTTATTCTCAGCTAGGCTCTTCCCTCTGGACAGGCACATGCCACTATCAATTACCAGTGTAGCAACACCAGCAGATAAAGAGTACTCTCCGAAGAGTTCTAGCAGAGGTTGGCCAGTTGGCCTAGTGTGTTGTGTATCCATCCTGCACTACACACTATGATTGGCACCAAGAGTGGAGACAGTCTCTCTCAAACATGGACTGAGAATGGTGGAGGGGTGGCTCTTGGAAAGGAAAACAAAAGCATCTGTTACTTTAAATGGGGCAATGGATACAGAGAAGGCAGAAATAACAAACTCCAAGTCACTTCTCCCTCTTGAGAATGTTTCCCTGACAGGTAAGAGGAGTATTTTTCTTGAGCTCTGCTTTCATGGGCACTCGCAGCCTGGGGCCACCAAACCATATTTTAAGCTGAAGAGTTATATAGTCATTATAGCTCCCCACTGTGGCTTATTTTCAGAATTACTACAAGTGCAGCTCTTGGAGGACTTTGTCCTCAGTGTGGGGAAGCTTATCACCAGCTTAAAATTCTCCTCTGAGCTTTGAGTCTAAGATGTTTTTTGCTAATAGACATTTGATGCACTTTATTGAGGCAGCACCACACATATTCAATGAAGCCCTGAAAAGGCACCCAGTGTGAAATAAAAAGAGGAGACAAATCAAAAATAAAAATAGATGGCTTAAAATAGAATTCATGGCTTCGGATAATCTATAAAGCTGTTAATCTGCTTTCAATGGAAAGTACACAGCTACAAATATTCAAAAGTTGAAACAGAAAAAAGGGAGAAAAGTCACTTATTTAAAAAGATGCAATTATAATTTTATTTGCATATGTGTTCATGCATGTGTATATATGTGCATTGTGTGTAGAAAATATCAGTCGTTTTCTAATGAATTTTTAAATTTTTTTCCCTTCTCAGTGATAGTGAAAATCTGTTTTGTGAGTGTCCAAGGCTGTATTCAGGCAAGCTGTGCCAATTTGCAAGTTGTGAAAATAACCCATGTGGAAATGGTGCCACCTGTGTTCCAAAATCCGGAACAGATATTGTCTGCCTCTGCCCATATGGGAGGTCTGGACCCCTCTGCACTGATGGTAAGAGCATTTCATTATTAAACATGAAGCACAGACAGAAAGAGGTGAAGAGGACAGAAATCACTCAGATGAATCAAGGACAGCATTTGACTGATCAAATACATCAAATCTTCTTCTGGGTTCTTTTCAAGTCAGTTGAGACAAGACCCATTAGTGAGACTGATCACCAAGCAGGTATTTCTCATACCCATCAAGTAATTACAAAAGTGGTGGCTGGGCACAGTGGCTCATGCCTGTAATCCCAGCACTTTGGGATGCCAAGGTGGGTGGATCACGAGATCAGAAATTTAAGACATGCTTGACCAGCATGGTGAAACCCTATCTCTACTAAAAATACAAAAATTAGCCAGGCATGGTGGCACGCACCTATAATCCCAGCTACTCAGGAGGCTGGGGCAGGAGAATCGTTTGAACCCGGTAGGCAGAAGTGGCAGTGAGCCGAGATGATGCCACTGCACTCCTGCCTGGGCAGCAGAGAGAGACTCCATCTCAAAAAAAAAAAAAGTGGTAATAAGTTTTTCCTGAGGTTAGAGTACAGAAAATCTCTGTACTGTAAAATCCCAAAGTCTAGCTAAGTATAAGAGAGTAACAAGGGGCATCAAGAGCAATACATAAAATCAAATTACTTCATGTCATTTTGGCAAACTGAGAGTACAATATTAATAAATCTATGTATCACAGCACAGTTGCTTTACATTTAAATGTAACAAAACCCATGATGCAATTATTACATATCAAGAAATTAAATCACAATCAATAGACATGTGTCTCTCTTTAGGAAAATTCAGTATGAGAAATCCTAAATTACAAAAAGCTGCAAGATGCTGTAATATAAGATTTTAAGGAAAAAAAATTGCCTAAGAATTAATGTTAGCTTTGATATGCATAAATGTGTGTAGATATGTTCAGAAATAATAAAAATTCATATTAATAGTTAATCAACACAGGACTGGACTTGCTTTATCATTATTTTCACCATAAAAATAAAAAAAAATTATTCCTTTGGCACTTGTGATATTTGGCACTAAGTTTTAGAATAAGGCTACCAAAGTGAACTCAGGGCCCTCTGGCCCAGAATCACAAAATAAAGCAAACAGATCCAGCCTGTGATGACATGAAAAAGCTGGGTACCACATCCTGAGGTGGCAGGTATGAAAACGGAAACGAGAGTAAAAGAAGTATCTGTGACTAAAAGATACTGAAGTTTTGGATATATAGGTCTTTGAAAGGAACTGAGATAATGAATTTGTGTGTATCTGAAAGACAGAATGACTTAAGAGGGGAAGAGTTAAGAAGTACTAAGAATTTCATTCTGTGTGTGGCAGGGTTATATTAGAAGAAGTTAGCCAAGTCATTTTTATAAAAAGAGAAAACATTATAGAATGAATAGAATTTAAGTCGTGTCCTTTCTCATAAAATCTCACGCTTCTCAGATGTAATCATTCTATTTAGATAAAAGCTATTGAAAACAATATAATGAGTTATAATAAATTTGATTACTGAGATGAATCATCAGTTTTGCTTCCTACTTGAAAATAATACTGACCATAAAAAATAAGAAGTGAAGATTTAGCAGAATGTCTTTATGTACTCACACACACAAATTGATTGTTTACTCCCATCTCCTGGTCTCATTAGAGTTTCAAAGATGCAAGGATATATAGATAATTGAGACAGGAAAAATTAGACATTATTAGGTTCTCTGCCTCAGTGTAAGTTTAAAAAAAAAAAAAAAAAAAAAGATTCCTACATGGACCCATCCAGAAGAATTTCTCAGAATAATTATCCTATCCATTTGTATTCCACAAAGTTGCCAGATCTAGTCTAGAAATGTAAAACTTGTCAAGAAAGATAAGACTTCTGACCTTGTGGAGTTTACCTTCTAACTGAAAAGATAAATGGAAAATAAAAATGGCTTAAAACACAATACGAAAATTCTGAGAAGAATTATGAAGGAAATAAACAAGTAGTGATAGACAGTAACCGGGCTGGAAGGCATTTTCACAGGTTACCAAGGCAAGAATCACTCTCAGATGAGGAGATATTTGTACTGAGGCCTAAAGGATAAGGAGTATGGCCCATGAAAAGCTGGAAAAGGAGCCATCCAGGCAGAAGGTTCAGAAATGGAAGACCCTGAGGAAAGATAGAAGCAGGGCTTTTCAGAGAATGAAAAGATACTACTGTGACTGGTGCGTAAGTGTCTTCATTCACTCCAGCTGCTATAACGGAATACCATAGACTGGGTGACTTATAAACAACAGATATATACTTCTCACTGTTCCGGAGGCTGGAAAGTTCAAAATCAAAGCACCAGTGGACTTGGTTCTGATGAGGACTACTTCCTGGCTCATAGACAGCAGTTTCACTGTGTCCTCACATGAAAGGGACTAACTCTCTGGAGTTTCTTTTATAAGGGCACTAATCCCATCCATGAAACCTTTGCCCCATGATCTGATCATCTCCCAAAGACCTCACTTCCAAATACCATCACACTGGCAGTTAGGTTTTAACATGTGAACCTAGGGGAGCACATAAACACAGTCTATAGAAATAGCGAACAAGGAAAAAAAAAAATCTAATGTTAGCAGGGCCTAGATCATATAGGACCTTGGGAACATGGAAAGATTTTTAACTTTTATTTCCAGATGCCTTAGGAAATCACTGGAAGGCTTGAAAAGGGCTAGTGACTTATGTGTATTTGTTTAAACTATTCTGATGGTATTATCTCTAATAGATTTTATAAGGCTATTGGAGTGGTCCTGACAAAAGATAATTATGCCTAGGACAAGGGCAATTACAGTGGGGATGTAGATAAGTGGATAAATTTGAAATCTATTCTGGAGATATAATATTCATAACTTGCTGGGAAGAGTGTGAAAAGGATAGAACCAAGAACATCAAGTTTTCTTTGTCTGAGCTATAGTGTAGATGGTGGTGCCATGAAAAAGAATAGGGGCATAACAGCTTATTTTGTAGGAAACAGTTTATTTTATTGGGAGGTAAACAAGAGTTTTATTTTGTGCAAATGAAGAAAAAGATGCCAGTTAGACATCCGAATGGAGATGAAATGTAGACAATTGGATATATGATGCTGGTGCTCTGAAGCAAGATCAGGACTAAAGTTATAATTTGGGGGAGTCATTAAAATAAAGGTGGTGTTTAAAACCATAGAACTGTAGATTGTCTAAGGAGAAAATATAGAAGAGAAATATAGGTAAAGAAGAGAAAGTATAGATAAAGAAAAGATTTAAAAAGAGCAGATGAATCCTAGAGAAACCTTCCACACTGTCAATATTTAGATATCTGGTAGAGGAGAGAAAGCTGTATTAAATGCCAGTACCACACCCTGACAAACACACCCCCTTATCTCTCAGCCCATAGATATTGCTCCTTTTATGATGTGGCATTGTCTTAGTCTGGGACCTCCATAAAAACAGAACCTGCATAAGAACTGCATTCAGGCCGTTTATTTGGAAATGATTCCAGGAAATAGGAGAGAAGATCTAGTGAGAATAAAATGGGGTAGGAGAGAAAGTCAGTGCAAAGGTGCATAGGGCGTTGAACATAACCGTGGCCAACTGTGTGTGATTTCACTCAGATCTTATGAGGAGCCATACAAAAAGTCTAAAATTGACTACCCAAGGGGCAAAAGAGAGAAATGTTTGACCATTGTCTCATGGTTCTTTTCTATTGAAGGGTTCGCTACAAGACATTAATATTTCCACACTTCCAGATTGCCATGCAAGAATGATGAGAGTACAAGTTTTAGCAGGCATCTTAGGTGACAGCCTCAGAAAATCTGGAGGTTATAGAAAGAGAGCTTAACAGATCAATATTCCATAATATATCAATATTCCATATTTTTGAGTCACAAAAATTACCCCTCAAATGTTCACTCCCTCCAGAAACCTTTTTTACATCAACAGGCATCAATACTTTCTCTACTTCACCAACTAGTATGAGGTGATATCCCAAGTCATCTATTGGATCATTCACTGTTACTATTATGACCTCTAGAAGATTGTCTAGAATGTACTGAATATATATTTATTTTATAGAGAAAGGCAGAAAGCAATCCAATAAGCCTAGCTGTTGTTCAATTACAACTACACTTTGGAAGAGGTGCAGAATAACATCTGGGACTTTGCCTTTTTGCTAATACCAGAGGATGAAAAATCAGCTAGTTTTGTTTCATCAGCAATTGTGTCTACTACCTAGCACTTTTCTTCCAAATTATGTCCATATCTACCAACTTAATATATTCTTTTGGGGATAATAGAAAATATAATTATCACATTTCCTACCTTGTTGATATTTCCACTGGGGAATTCATCCAGGAGTAATCGTGGCAGTGATGACTGGAGCCGAGACAAACACTGCAGATGGGAAGTTTGCAGCTGCTTTCCTTTTTAAAGAGCTTTACTTTCCACATTTGTGCTTCTCATTCACACTTCCTGTTGCCTCTCTTTATGCAAGAATAATCTCTTTTTTTTTTTTTTCTGGTGGCAGTAGGATTTATTAGAATGTTTCTTAATGTATAAAGCCCAGCACGGGATTTTTTGTTTTCTTAACCATACCATTCTAAAGACAAAGGTGGAATGCGTTATCTCTTGTTCTCTTTTGTCCTTTCTATAAATATTTCTTAATAATTGACCTTATCTTCCCAACTTAGGCCTCTCAGTAGAACATGGTCCTTGAGGGAAGCAGTGTAACTACCTGAGAATAGGCTCCAGAATCAATCCGCCTGGGCTAAAATCCCCATTTTACTACTGACTAGCCGACTGAGTGACCTTGGGCAAGTCATTTGGTCTCTCCGTACTTTAATTTCAATGAGTTTAATAATAGAACTTACCTTACAGGTTTTATGAGAATTAAATGAGATAGTGCATGTAAAGTGCTTAACACATAATGGGCATATAGAAAATGCTTTTGTTTTTTAAGGGTGGTCAAAGTGGGATCCTTACCCCTACTGGAAACTGCTACCTCCTGTCATTGTGGGACAGAAGGCTGCATCCCTATTCCAGCTATTAAAAAAAACTCTCTAGAACATCAGTAGAAATCAAAATTAATTTTCTTTTAAGAATTTTTCTAAGATGGTGACACTCTTTGCAGTGATTAAAGGCAAGCCAGGGCATTACAAAATCAGGGAGGAAAGCAGAGCTCCAGGGACACGAATAATCACCAGGCTATTTAAGGACATGATACCTCTATAAAGCAGCTTAATGTCAGGCTGGCATTTTGTAATGGCATATTTCAAGTACATGCAATTTTCTGTCATGTTAAGCTCATGACTCCTTTGATAGCATCCACTCTGATATGATCCAGCTTTCTCTCTCCAACTCAAGAGCTGTTTGATTGCCCTGCTGTTCAACACATCTTAGTATCCCTCATTTCCCACCATGTTTAAATCTGTATTTTTCAGCTCCTGGTTACAAAAAAGTACTAAAAGGTCAAGCCTAACCCCAGACAGGAGCAAGGAGACAGGGATGAGAAAAAAAGGTGCTCGAGAAAGTGATTTCTCTTTCTCTGGGTTGAAGGCAGACTGTGAATGGCCTGTACTTTTTCTTAAGAACTGAGGGAAGTTGCCTTTCCTCTTGCTCAGGGAAAAGGTGAGCACCTCCTGCCTTTCACTTTTTCCCTCCACTTCAGCATCTGCAATGAGAAAACGTTAGGTTGGCACATATTTAAAAAGAAGCACTTATAAATATGTATTTCGGTGTACACTGAAGTGTTCTTTAAAAAAAAAAAAAATAGCCTCGTTGGGGCAGGCGTGGTGGCTCACACCTATAATTCTAGCACTTTGGGAAGCCGAGGTGGGTGGATCACCTGAGGTCAGGAGTTCAAGACCAGCCTGGCCAAATAATTTAGAGTAAAATCAAATTTCTATTTCAATACAATGTATCAGATCAATTATATCTTTATGGTTGTTGTTATAAGTTTATTCATACCAGGAAAATTGTCACATTTAAAATTCTTAATAGTTTTGGCACAGGTGAAATCTTCTCATTTTGCTAAGTCCCTGAGCTCTTTGAACAGGCTGACCTTATGCATTGGCCTCTTCCCCAGGCACCCTGGTCCCTTCTTTCCAGAATGCCTTGCTACCTGCTCTGGCCTCAAGGCTACTTTTACTCCCCCTCACGTTAAATTTAGGTCAACATTTAATGCTATCACATTTCTAGTCAATGGCGTTCTGCAGAAAACATGCAGCTTCTCTGACAAGAAGACTGAGTCCCCACCCCAAAGAGGACCTCATACCATTTTCCCGATGCTTGTTGACAAGGAAGAGGAATCAGATAAGAGTATTTTTTGTGTATCCTTCTTACTATTCATAAAATTACCTGTAATGGTCAGTATTTTAATGTCTTCAAAGTTTTATGTCTCAGATGCTTATCCAAACACTGGATGGAGAAAAGGTCAACATACACATCAAACTTATTGGCAAACAAGTGGTGCTTGAGCAGCATCCAGTTCAACTCTCCAGCTCAGGAAAACGCACACTGAGCACACGTGGACTCCATTGGAGGATGGTCATGGAGAACCCTAGGAAACATCACACTCAAAGTACTACCACTTGACAGAGCTAGCAATTGCGTGCATGTCGGAGAAATAGTATTTAGGGCTTGTGGAGAGTGAGCCAGGGACTTCCAGGAATCCTCTGGATAGTGGCCCAGATATACTCATCTCATACAGATACAGATACAGTATTAGTGCACTCTTGATTTTATGTGGCTCACTAATGTACCCAGCTAAGTTTCCTATCCTCCCTTAGAGCCTTAAAGTGTGGCCATGGGACTAAACTCTGGACAATCAGATATAAGCAGAAGTGTTAGAGTATTATATTGACCTCCGGAAAATCTCTTGAAGAGTAGCATGACCTCCAAATCTTCCTTCTTTCTGAAGTCTAGAATGTGCATGAGATGTCTTGAATTCCAGAAGTCATCTCTGACTACAAAGCCACCTTGAGAATGAAAGATACATGCTAAGATGGTGAAGCAAAATGATGAAAGAAGTTTAAATCCTTAACTATAAAACCACCATACTAGCCTGGAAATGTTCACTAAGAAACTTTGTTAATGAGAGAAATAATTTATTTTGCTTAAACTTCTGCTTTTTAACAAGTTATCTGTTATATGGAGCTAAATCTAAACCTGATGTAAGTGTCAAGATTTCCCTGAACTGCATATTCCAATATGTTTTCTTAAATATATCTGATTTTGTTCATAAACTCTTGGACTCCTTCTCAAAAAAACAGGATTTCTTGTATTATATTTATCTTATTTCAATCTAATAGATTTGATAAATTATAAGTTTATAAAATATGTGTTTGCAATCCAATGAAACTGTGGTAAAAAACTTTTAATACAAAGAAATATCATGGGAAGCAGAAAAATATACAATTATATTTTTGTAAATTAGCAAAATAACAAGAAAGGATATTTTATATATTTCTTTTGAAACATTACCTCTCATCTTAAAACTATTTTCATGAGGCAATTTCTCTTCACACTAAATGAAAACCAAATTAGCTTGAAGATTTTTACATCTCAATTGCTAGGGAGATACACATCTGTTATTGTCCACTTTTACACATAGAACAGACTATTCACTATCAAACTCTGACTGTGTGCTTCTGTCAGAACACTGTCAGTAGAACACTAAACTCTCAAGGCCAAATGTTCTCCTTTCTGTTTATTCCAGCACTTTGTCATTATTTAGCAACCTCACAGAATTCTTCCTTCTGACAGAAGCATTTCCTGCTTGTTAAAAATGTCTAAAATGGATAGACTATGTATTCACAAAAGGCAGAGTGGTCTCTCCTCAATATACTTATGGCAAATTGGTCTTGCAGACCATGTGTGGAAATGCAAACCTCTGTAGTTTATTCTCAAGCTCACCAGAGACTTTAACCTTGCAGGTCTGTCAGTCCAGGCCCTTTAGCAAAGAGTCATTGTTTCATATCAAATGAATACTGTCAGATCCCACCACACCTATCAGGCTCTGCTTGGTTGGTTTAAGAGCTATGTTAATGTGATGCACCTGCCAGTTAGCAAGCAATGGAAGGCACAGACACATTTGCGATATGTAAAGAAAAAAAAGTCTTCACCGAAACAAAAAACTGATTAGAGTCTGAGTAAATTTATGCCACATGAAAAACTGTGAAGTTGATGTTTTATAAAAAGGCAATGAAATTTATTGATAGGAATGAAATAAACAGTAGACAGAGATAGCTGTGTGTGATGTATATTGCCTACCATTCTATACAATGATAGCAGCTATTCTGTTCAAGCTTTTCTTTGTTTAGATTCAGTGACATGCTCATTTTGTGTGTTTTCTGATATTTTGTCCTTTCATCCTGTTGACCTTGAAAATAGTCTTTTATTTTCCTTAGGATAAAGTAAGAACTCTTTAAAATGATGTGCAAGTCTAGCATGGGCGGATCTCAGCTAACCCAATACCCCCCATCTTATTCACCCCTTATCAGAACACTCTTTATACTATTTTGCATTTACCTTGTAAACACTGGCCATACATCATGCCAGTCCTTTCCTCACACTCTAAGTTTCATGAAGGTAGACACCATATGTGCCTTGGCCATCACCATATCTGCAAAGCAGTACATTGTGTCTGACATATGGTAGGCTCTGAATTTTTTTTCTGAGTTAAAAATAATTTAAAAGTCCTTCAGAATATTCAACTATGATGCTGTTGCCCTAAGCCTACTACTACATCTATACTTAGGAGATAATCAATAAGTATTTGTTAAATTTTAAAAAGTAACAATAATATAATAAGTGAAAGAATAGTCTAATCTGGAACATTTCCAAAAGTATTTTTCACAGTACACTAGTGCAATAAGGTACCCATAAAAAAAAGAGTCTGTGATGAAATGAACTCACATCGACTTTATGCTAGGCATTGGACTAAGTACTTTACATTCATCTTCTTACATAATCTGTGTAATAACACAAGGAGATATGTCATTATTGCCTTGTACAGATGGAAAAACGGAAGTTCAGTGAGTTTGAATAACCAGTCTAAAGTGATATTGTTCATGAGTGGCAGATAGATCTGGGATCTCTGACTTGTCTTTCTTTAGATCACTACACAGTACTCTATTGCCCCTTCAGGAATTCACCATGTGCAGTAGCACAGTAAAAACTCTAACAAGTCTTGCAATAACAGCATTAAACCAAGGAATTCTTCTTTCTCACATGACAAGGCTTTCATACCAGTCTAATGGTTCCCAGAGTGGAATATATAGACTCCATTGTGACATTGGAAGAAAATATTAATTCTCTTTTTTTATCTCAATCTTTTAATTTCTATTTTTTTGTGTTTCATGATGTCTACCTTATATGAGTAGATATATGGAATTTTAAGTAAATAATGTCTGTGAAGCAAGATTAAACAAGCTTAGCACTAATCTAGACAACTCCCTTCCAAACATAATTTGAGATTTTTATTCCTTTCTATTGATTTCATGGGACTGATTTCAAATTATGCTTAAATTATGCTTAAACTGCTTGGGATATACCATATATTATATATAATTTATTATATAATTTCAACTGGTCTGGTTGCGATTGATGGAGGAAACAATGAAGTGGCTTTTTTATTGTAATTATTATTGTATTTTAAGTTCTGGGATACATGTGCAGAACATGTAGGTTTGTTACATAGGTATACATTTGCCATGGTGGTTTGCTGCACCCATTAACCTGTCATCTAGGTTTTAAGCCCCGCATGCATTAAATACTTGTGCTAATCCTATGCCTCCCCTTGCCCCCCACCCCCCAATAGGCCTCGGTGTATAATGTTCCCCTCCCTGTGTCCATGTGTTCTCTTTGTTACCTCCCACTTATAAGTGAGAACATGTGGTGTTTGGTTTTCTGTTCCTGTGTTAGTTTGCTGAGAATGATGGTTTCCAGCTTCATCCATGTCTCTGCAAAGGACATGAACTAATTCTTTTTTATGGTTACATAGTATTCCATGGTATATGTGTGCCACATTTTCTTTATCCAGTCTAACATTGATGGGCATTTGGGTTGGTTCCAAGTCTTTGCTATTGTGAATAGTGCTGCAGTGAACATAGGTGTGCTTTCTAGTAGAATGATTTATAATCCTTTGGGCATATACCAGTAATGGGATTGCTGGGTCAAATGGCATTTCTAGTTCTAGATCCTTGAGGAATCGCCACACTGTCTTCCGTAAGATTAAACTAATTTACACTCCCATCAACAGTGTAAAAGCATTCCTATTTCTCCAAATCCTCTCCACCATCTGCTGTTTCCTGACTTTTCATGATTGCCATTCTTTTTTTATTATTATTATTATTTTTATTTTTTTTTTGAGACGGAGTCTCGCTTTGTCGCCCAGGCTGGAGTGTAGTGGCCAGATCTCAGCTCACTGCAAACTCCGCCTCCCGGGTTTACGCCATTCTCCTGCCTCAGCCTCCCGAGTAGCTGGGACCACAGGCGCCCGCCACGGCGCCCGGCTAGTTTTTTTTTTTTTTTTGTAGAGACGGGGTTTCACCATGTTAGCCAGGATGGTCTCAATCTCCTGACCTTGGGATCCACCCGTCTCAGCCTCCCAAAGTGCTAGGATTACAGGCTTGAGTCACCGCGCCCGGCCTAACTGAGGTGAGATGGTATCTCATTGTGGTTTTGATTTGCATTTCTCTAATGACCAGTGATGAGCTTTTTTTCATATGTTTGTTGGCTGCATAAATGTCTTCTTTTGAAAAGTGTCTATTCATATCCTTCAGCCACTTTTTGATGTTTTTTGTTTGTTTGTTTTTGTAAATGTGTTTAACTTCCTTGCAGATTCTGGATATTAGCCCTTGATCAGATGGATAGATTTTAAAAATTTTCTCCCATTCTGTAGGTTGTCTGTTCACTCTGATGCTAGTTTATTTTGCTGTGCAGAAGTTCTTTAGTTTAATTGGACCCCATTTGTCCATTTTTGCTTTTGTTGCCATTGCTTTTGGTGTTTTGGTCATGAAGTCTTTGCCCATGCCTATGTCCTGAATGGTATTTCCTAGGTTTTCTTCTTCAGTTTTTATGGTTTTAGGCCTTATGTTTAAATCTTTAATCCATCTTGAGTTAATTTTTGTGTAAGGTTTAAGGAAGGGGTTCAGTTTCAGTTTTCTGCATATGACTAGCCAGTTTTCCCAACACCATTGATTAAGTAGGGAAACCTTTCCCCATTGCTTATTTTTGTCAGGTTTATCAAAGATCAGATGGTTATACATCTGTAGTGTTGTATCTGAGGTCTCTGTTCTGTTCCATTGGTCTATATATCTGTTTTGGTACCAGTACCATGCTGTTTTGGTTACTGTAGACTTGTAGTATAGTTTGAAGTCAGATAGTGTGATGCCTCCAGCTTTGTTCTTTTTGCTTAGGATTGTCTTGAGTATATGAGCTCTTTTTTGGTTCCATATGAAATTTAAAGTAAGTTTTTCTAATTCTGTGAAGAAAGTCAATGGTAGCTTGATGGGAATAGCATCAAATTTATAAATTACTTTGGGCAGTATGGCCATTTTCACAATATTGATTCTTCCTATCTATGAGCATGGAATGTTTTTCCATTTGTCTGTGTCCTCTTTTATTTCCTTGATTTGTGCAAACTTGGTTTGCAGTTCTCCTTGAAGTCGTCTTTCACATCCTTTGTAAGTTATATTCTTAGGCATTTCATTCTCTTTGTAGCAATTGTGAGTGGGAGTTCACGCACGATTTGGCTGTGTGTGTGTCTTATTGGTGTATAGCAATGCTTGTGATTTTTCACATTGATTTTGTGTTCTGAGACTTTGCTGAATTTGCTTATCATCCTAAGGAGATTTTGGACTGACACCATGGGGTTTTCTAAGTATAGAATCATGTCATCTGCAAACAGAGACAATTTGACTCCTCTCTTCTTATTTGAACACCCTTTGTTTCTTTATCTTGCCTTATTGCCTAGGCCAGAACTTCCAATAGTATGTAGAACTGGTGTGGTGAGAGAGGGCATCCTTGTCTTATGCCCGTTTTCAAAGGGAATTCTTCCAGCTTTTGCCCATTCAGTATGATATTGGATATGGGTTTGTCCGAAATAGCGCTTATTATTTTGAGATATGTTCCATCAATACCTAGTTTATTGAGGGTTTTTAGCATGAAAGGGTGTTGAATTTTATCAAAGGCCTTTTCTGCATCTGTAGGGATAATCATATGTTTTTTGTCATTGGTTCTGTTTATGTGGTGAATTACATTTATTGATTTGCATATGTAGAACCAGTCTTGCATCCCAGGGATGAAGCCAACTTGATCATGGTGAATAAGCTTTTTGATGTGCTGCTGGATTCAGTTTGCTAGTATTTTATTGAGAATTTTTGCATTGAGGTTCATCAGGGATATTGGCCTGAAATTTTTTTTTGTTGTGTCTCTGCCAGGTTTTGGTATCAGGATGATGCTTGCCTCATAAAATGTGTTAGGGAGGAGACCCTCTTCTCCTATTGTTTAGAATAGTTTCAGAAGGAATGGTACCAGCTCATCTTTGTATCTCTGGTAGAATTTGGCTGTGAATTCATCTGGTCCTGGGCTTTTTTTGGTTGATAGGCTATTAATTATGGTCTCAATTTCTGAACTTGTTATTGGTATATTCAGAGATTTGATTTATTCCTGGTTTAGTCTTGGCAGTGTGTGTGTGTGTGTGTGTGTGTGTGTGTGTGTGTGTCTAGGAATTTATCGATTTCTTCTAGAAAATCTAGTTTGTTTGCATAGAGGTGTTCATGGTATTCTCTGATGGTAGTTTGTATTTCTGTGGGATCAGTGGTGATCTCCCCTTTATCATTTTTTGTTATGTCTATTTGATTCTTCTCTCTTTTATTCTGTATTAGTCTGGCTAGTGGTCTATTTTGTTAATCTTTTCAAAAAACCAGATCCTGGATTCAGTGATTTTTTGAAGGATTTTTGAGGTCTCTATCTCCTTCAGTTCTGCTCTGATCTTAGTTATTTCTTGTCTTCTGCTAGCTTTTGAATGTGTTTGCTCTTGGTTCTCTAGTCCTTTTAATTGTGATGTTGGGTGTCAGTTTTAGAGCTTTCCCAGTTTCTGATGTGGGCACTTAGTGCTATAAATTTCCCTCTACACGCTGCTTTGGCTGTGTCCAAAAGATTTGGATATATTGTGTCTTTGTTCTCATTGGTTTCAAATAACTTATTTATTTCTGCCTTAATTTCGTTATTTACCAGTAGTCATTCAGGAGCAGGTTGTTCATTTTACATATAGTTGTGGAGTTTTGAGTGAGTTTCTTAATCCTGAGTTCTAATTTGAATGCACTGTGGTCTGAGAGACTGTTTGTTATTATTTCCATTGTTTTGTATTTGCTGAGGAGTGTTTTACTTCCAATTATGTGGTCAATTTTAGAATAAGTTTGATGTGGTGCTGAGAAGAATGTATATTCTGTTGATTTGGGGTGGAGAGTTCTGTAGATGTCTATTAGGTCCACTTGATCCAGACCTGAATTCAAGTCTTTAATATCCTTGTTAATTTTCTCTCTCATTGAGTTGTCTAATATTGACAGTCTCTTTGTAGGTCTCTAAGAACTTGCTTTCCAAATCTGGGTGCTCCTGTATTGGGTGCATATATATTTAAAATAATTATCTCTTCTTGTTGCATTGATCCCTTTACCATTAGGTTATGGCCTTCTTTGTCTCTTTGATCTTTGTTGGTTTAAAATCTGTTTTATCAATAAGACTAGGATTGCAACCTCTGCTTCTTTTTGCTTTCTATGTGCTTGGTAAATATTCCTCCATCCCTTTATTTTGAGTCTATATGTGTCTTTGCATGTGAGATGAGTCTCCTGAATACAGCACACTGAGGGGTCTTGACTCTTTATCCAATTTGCCAGTCTGTGTCTTTTAATTGGGGCATTTAGCCCATTTACATTTAAGGTTAATATTGTTATGTGTGAATTTGATCTTGTCATCATCATGATAGCTGGTTGTTTTGCACATTGTTTCGTCAGTTTCTTCATAGTGTCCTTGGTCTTTATATGTTTGTATGCTCTTGTAGTGGCTGGTACCAGTTTTTCTTTTCCATATTTAGTGCTTCTTTTAGGAGTTCTTGTAAGGCTAACCTGGTGGTGACAAAGTCCCTCATCATTTGCTTATCTGTCAAGGAATTTATTTCTCCTTCACTTATGAAACTTAGTTTGACTGGATATGAAATTCTGGGTTGAAAATTCATTTAAGAATGTTGAATATTGGCCCCCACTCTCTTCTGGCTTGTATGGTTTCTACAGAGACATCCACTGTTAGTCTGATGAGCTTCCCTTTGTGGGTAACCCAACCGTTCTCTCTGGCTGCCCTTAACATTTTTTTTCCTTCATTTCAATCTTGGTGAATCTGATGATGATATACCTTGGTGTTGCTCTTCTCAATGACATCTTATTGGTGTTCTCTGTATTTCCTGAATTTGAATGTTGGCCTGTCTTCCTAAGTTGGGTAAGTTCTCCTGGATAATATCCTCAAGTGTGTTTTCCAACTTGGTTCCATTCTTCCTTTCACTTTCAAATATACCAATCAATTATAGGCTTGGTCTTTTCCCATTGTCCCATATTTCTTGGAGGCTCTGTTTGTTCCTTTTCATTCTTTTTTCTCTAATCTCGTTTTCACACTTTATTTCATTAAGTTAATCTTCAATCTCTGATATCTTTTTTTCCACTTGATCAATTCAGCTATTGACACTTGTGTATTCTTCATGAAGTTATTGTGCTGTGTTTTTAGCTCCATCAGGTCATTTATGTTCTTCTCTAAATTGGTTATTCTAGTTAGCAATTCCTCTAACCTTTAATCAAGGTTCTTAGCTTCCTTGTATTGGGTTAGAACATGCTCCTTTAGCTCAGAGGAGTTTGTTATTACTCACCTTCTGAAGCCTACTTCTGTCCATTCATCAAACTCATTCTCCATCCAGTTTTGTTTCCTTGCTGACAAGTGGTCATGATCCTTTGGAGAATAAGAGGCATTCTGGTGTTTGGAATTTTCAGCATTTTTGCACTGTTTTTTCCTCATCTTCGTGGGTTTATCTACCTTTGATCTTTGATGCTGATGGCCTTTGGATGGGGTTTCTGTGTGGGTGTCCCTTTTGTTGATGTTGATGTTTGTGCTTTCTGTTTGTTAGTTTTCCTTCTAACAGGCCCCTCTTCTGCTGCAGGTCTGCTGCAGTTTGCTGGAGATTCATTCCACACACTGTTTGCATGGGTATCACCAGTGGAGGCTGCAGAATAGCAAAGCTTCTTCTGGAAGCTTCATCCCAGAGGGGAACCAGACAGATGCCAGCCAGTGCTCTCCTGTATGAGGTGTCTTTCAACCACTGCTGGGAATTCTCCCAGTCAGGACCCACAAGATTCAGGGACCCATTTGAGGGGGCAGGGTCCTCAAAGCTTGACTGCTGTTCTGTGAGATCTGCTGCTCTCTTCAGAGCCAGCAGGCAGGAACCTTTATGTGTGCTGAAGCTGATCCAACAGCCACCCCTCTCCCCAGGTGTTCTGTCCCAGGGAGATGGAGTTTTATCTATAGGCCTCTGACTGGGGTTGCTGCCTTTCTTTCAGAGATGCCCTGCCCAGAGAGGAGGAATCTAGAGACACAGTCTGACTGCAGTGGCTTTGCAGTGCTGTCGTGGTCTCCACCCAGTCCGAACTTCTCAGTGGCTTTGTTTACACTGTGAGCGAAAAACTGCCTAGTCAAGCTTTAGTAATGGCAAACGACCCTCCCCCAACCAAGCTCAAGCATCTCAGGTTGACTTCAGACTGCTGTGCTGGCAGCGAGAATTTCAAGCCAGTGGATCTTAGCTTGCTGGGCTCCATGGGAGTGGGATCTGCTGAGCAAGACCACTTGGCTGCCTGGCTTCAGCCCCCTTTCCAGAGGAGTTAACAGTTCTGTCTCGCTGGGGTTCCAGGTGCCACTGGGGTATGAAAACTAACTCCTGCATCTAGCCCAGTGTCTGCCCAACAGCTGCCCACTTTTGTGCTTGAAACCCAGGGCCCTGGTGATATAGGCACCCGGGGAATCACCTGGTCTACAGGTTGCGAAGATCGTGGGAAAAGCATAGTATCTGGGCTGGATAGCACCATCCCTCATGGCACAGTCCCTCACAGCTTCCCTTGGCTAGGTGATGGAGTTCCCAGCCCCTTGCACTTCATGGGTGAGGGGCACCCCACCCTGCTTCTGCTTACCCTCCGTGGACTGTACTCACTGTTTAACTAGTCGCAATGGGATGAACTGGGTACCTCAGTTGGAAATGAAGAAATATCACCTGCCTTCTGCATTGGTCTTGCTGGGAACTGCAGACGAGAGCTGTTCCAATTTGGCCATCGTGCCAATCCCCAAAGTGTCATATTTAAAACCTGCTTATTATTGGTTTTTAAAACTATCCTCATGTCCCATACAATTAAGTTTATTTAAATTCTCTAAGCTCATACTAACAGAGATGTGGAAGAGATTAAACATTGTGAAAATACAATGTTTAAGACTAAGGATGCAGGAGAGTGACTGCAACTTCAGCTAACACAGCAGTCTCACCATAAAACGTCAAGGATCAAACGTGCATATAAGTTTTATGGCCATTTTATGGAAATGTATTCATTTATGTCAGGCATTTTCAAACAATATGAACAAAATAAGGTCATTTAGGCCTAAACCAAGCAGAAGCCCCTTTTACTCCCTTCTCTGTACTGTAATTTAATAAAAATCAAAAAAACTTGAAATTGTATTATGCATGTATCACTCATTTTTTTTGATTTTCCCAATGAGTCAAATAACTTGATCCTTGCTTTATTATTTCTCCTTTTACCAAATGATGGCTCTTCAACATTTTAAGTATATTGAAAAGTACTCAACATTTGATAAAGAGCAACAAAATCATTTAATATGAATCTTCACTCATGAAATTGGGTTGATACAAATATAGACACTAAGTTATTTCTCATATATTTTGATAAGATCAACTAAACTTGAATAGATTGACACTTTTAGAGGCATCATCATTTAATTGGAACATTCCAAAATGGAGAGCTTCATTGATTTTGTCAACTCAGGCAAAAAACAATTTCTTAAAGAAAAACGTTAGTCTGGCAACAGAGTATTTTTAGAAAGACTCCCAGTTATTGTAGAAGTGCCCAGTCAAAATAATTTAACTGAGTAACTCCAATAATCTCTTGGCTTATGTATATTATTAATGACCTGACCACTGGCTTCCCATATTTCTATCCTTATGCATTTCTAAGACAAAAATTAAATTGGAAAATGAGAGACAAAGAGGAAGAGCAAAGAGAGGGGATGGGGAGGAGGAGAGAAAAGAGAAAAAGGGAGATGAACGAAGAGTGGGAGAGAGGAAAAGTATTTCTGAAAATTAATTATAGCTTGTCACCAAATTCTGACTTCATGTGTACCTACATTGCATTAAGATTATTCATTGTATTCAAAATCTACATGTTTTCCCACAATGTTGAGTGTTCCATACGCCTTCCTTTGTTTAACTGAAAATAAAATATAAGTCCAAAGGTAAGGATAAGCAGTCTTATATAATCAAGTCACAATCCCAATTTTGCTGTAATGGTAATATTGAAAACTCTGAATCTGAACATGAACTTCGAAAGGGAGTTATAAATACCTAATATCAGAACTATAACTCATGTCTCAAAACATACGAATTATGTACTGTTATCCATGATTCTGGAAGGGCTATGTAAGCCTTTATTTTCCTAGGGAAAGACTGTTACAGGTATTCCTAAAAACTGGGCTTCATATTCATTTCTACAATTTTAGAAAATAAATTTTAGAATTTAAATTTTTTAAAAGTTTGAAAAGCAAACAAGAATAGCTTGCAAAAGCTCACATATTAACATATTTTAAATGTTTTTTATTGACCCCAAAGACAGACAAATGTAGGTATATTTTTGGTTTCCTTGCTCTAATAAGATAGTGTGTGGGTCCTGAGTAAGGTTTTTGCCAGAAGTAAATTAACTCTTTTCTGTCTCTGCCATCAGTCAGTCACTTCAGAGCATAACTGGTATGTGAGTAGCTTATAAAGTTAACGCAGCTTTTTGAAAGTAAGCATTTTACTGCCCATTTTGATTTGCATTCATGATTAAACACCTGGCAGGGAACATCCAATCTTTTCCAGAGGGTAAATCTGAATAGTTCACCTAATGATTCAGTTTCAACAATGATGTTTTGTAATTCTTTTTGTCATTCTAAAGTGGCCAAGGGTATTTTTGAATCTCATCTCTTTTTGTTCTTGTGTATTAAACCAACTTGAAATTGTTAAAGTGAGACTCTGTCTGTCCCAAGTCTTTAAGCTCTGGAGAAAGAAGAGCTGTCATCAGGGTGAGTAGCTAATAACTCTGCTTGTTGGAGTGTATCCCTGTTGCTCTCCAGGTGGATGGCTTAACATGCACCTTGTTGACAACAAACACCAAAGGAGGCTTCCCGGAGGAATATCACAGTGGCTGCCCTGCTGAGTGAGTCCCCTAAATACACGTCAGGGTTGCTTTCTTTCTTAACCGTGGAGAGTTGATTTTTCCTGAGATAGCTATATCTATTGCATTTTAATTTTGATGTCTAAGCTTTAAAAATACACTGTTTAGGAAATACATATTTCAGAGGTTTGTTGTATGTTTGTGCATTGTAAAATCCCTTTACAATGCTGTCAGTTTCTTACTGCCATTAAACCTCTCTCCTTTACGACTTGTTATAATAAACACTTCTGAGAAAAGTGCATCTTTAGGATCCTGATTTCTGCGTTTCTGAATTTTAGTTTACACCAGTAGAGCAGAAGCAAAATTGAAAGCCTCAACAGCTATTTCTCCCACATGTTATGATAGCTAGGGAATTATACAATTTCCCATCCTGCAAATTAAAGGACTTAAGGTGCCTTTCTGCCAATATCTAAAAGCTGTTTTGGTTATTCAGACTTGCCCTGTTGGAACAGGAGAATATCAGAACACCTGTGCAATACACAAAAGGCTGCAAATTTATGGGTGTATTAAGTGAAGTCTAATTATAACTTGATAAAAAAATCCCCAGACAAAAACCCATTTCCAAAGAAGTAGCTTTTGTAAGAACAAACTTAGAAATGATTACATCCCAAATGTGCTGCTAGATAAAATTGAAAAGAAGTGTTACTCAAAGACTTAGATCTAGAAAGCAAAAGAACACCTCTTTTTTTCACCCTTCATTCTCTAGAGTAAAGGATAGTGTGGTGCTGCAGTTTATTCCTTTAACATCTGCATGCTGACAATTAATGAACATCACTCTTTAAACAAACTCAAACAGATACAGTTTTATTAACTAAAAATATCCTTGCACCACTTTATAGTGATTAAATTGAAGTTGGCAGTTTAAACTGTTAGTGTTGTGTAATGGGAAGACTCTATACTTTGAGAACAAAGATGTGAAATAACCAGCTGTGTGGCCTTGAACAAGTCACTTTGACTCCTTGCATCTCACTTTCTTCATAACTAATGAAAGAGTTGGAATAAATGCTCCCCCATCTTCAATTTTTTTAAAATTTTAGTCAGTACCTTTAGGTTTATAATAGGGAAAATAAATTATGAGTTAAACCTACTCATTTTAAATGCAGCTGTATTTTGTGTCTCCTTCCTTAGAAGTCATTACAGTTCGTGGCCACCTAAATGCAGAAGAATGAAACTGGACCCCTTCCTTACACCATATACAAAAATTAACACAAGATACATTGAAGACTTAAATGTAAAACCCAAAACTATAAAAGCCCTAGAAGAAAATCTAGGCAATACCATTCAGAACATAGGCATTACCAAATATTTCATGACAAAAACATCAAAAGCAATTGCAACAAAAGCAAAAATTGACAAATGGGACCTAATTACATTAATTAACAGCTTCTGCACAGCAAAAGAAACTACCAACAGAGTGAACAGGCAACCTACAGAATGGGAGAAAATTTTTGCAATCTATCCATCTGACAAAGGGCTATTATCCAGAATCTACAAGGAACTTAAACAAATTTACAAGAAAAAAAGTAAACAGCCCCATTAAAAAGTGGGCAAAGAACATGAACAGACACTTCTCAAAAGATGACATTTATGCAGCCAACAAAAATATGAAAAAAAGCTCAACATTACTAATCATTAGAGAAATGCAAATCAAAACCACAACAAGCTATCCTCTCACATCAGTCCAAATGGTGATTATTAAAATATCAAGAAACAACAGATGCTGGAGAGGTTGTGGAGAAACAGGAATGCTTTTACACTGTGGGTGTGAATGTAAACTAGTTCAACCATTGTGGAAGACAGTGGGGCCATTCCTCAAAGACCTAGAGGCAGAAATACCATTTGACCCAGCAATCCAATTACTATTACCAAAAGGAATATAAATGATTCTATTATAAAGATGCAAGCATATGTATGTTCATTGCAGCACTATTCACAATAGCAAAAACATTGAATCAACCCAAATGCCCATCAATGATAGACTGCATAGAGAAAATGTGGTACATATACACTATGGGCTACTATTCAGCCATAAAAAGGAATGAATTCATGTCCTTTTCAGGGACGTGGATGGAGTTGGAAGCCATTATCCTCAGCAAACTAACACAGGAACAGAAAATCAAATACCTCATGTTCTCACTTACAAGTGGGAGCTAAATGATGAGAACACATGGACACAGGGAGGGGAACAACACACACTGGGGCCTGTCACGGGGTGTGGGCTGAGGGAAAGCATCAGGAAAAATTGCAATGGATGCTGGGTTTAATACCCAGGTGATGGGTTGAACTGTGCAGCAAACCACCATGGCACGTGCTTACCTATGTAACAAACCTGCATACCCTGAACATGTACCCCAGAACTTAAAAATAAAAGCTGAAGAGGTTTTCTAAATATAGAATCATGTCATCTGCAAACAGAAATAATTTGACTTTTTCTCTTCCTATTTGAATATGCTTTATTTCTTTATCTTACCTGATTGCCCTGGCCAGAACTTCCAATACTATGTTGAATAAGAATAGACAGGACAGGCATCCTTGTCTTGTGCTGGTTTTCAAAGGGAATGCTTCCAGCTTTTTCCCATTCAGTATGATATTGACTGTGGGTTTGTCATAAATAGCTCTTATTATTTTGAGATACATTCCATCAATACCTAGTTTATTGAGTGTTTTTAGCATGAAGGAGTGTTGGAATTTTATTGAAGGTGTTTTCAGCATCTATTGAGATAATAAGTCCCAAACCTCCATAAGCTGATAAGCAACTTCAGCAGTCTCAGGATGCAAAATCAATGTGCACAAATTACAAACATTCCTATACACCAATAATAGAGAGGCAAATCATGAGTGAAGTCCCATTTACAATTGCTACAAAGAGAATAAAACACCTACAAATACAATTTACAAGGGATGTGAAAGACCTCTTCAAAAGGAACTACAAACTACTGCTCAAGAAAATAAGAGAGGACACAAACAAAAGGAAAAACATTTCATGCTCATAGATAGGAAGAATCAATATCATGAAAATGGCCATACTGCCCAAAGTAATTTATAAATTAAATGCTATTCCTATCAAACTACCATTGACTTTCTTCACAGAATTAGAAAAACCTACTTTAAATTTCATATGAAACCAAAAATGAGCTCGTATAGCCGAGACCATCCTAAGCAAAAAGAACAAAACTGGAAGCATCACACTACCTGACTTCAAACTACACTACAAGGCTACAATAACCAAAACAGCATGGTACTGGTACCAAAACAGATATACAGACCAATGGAACAGAACAGAAGACTCAGAAATAACACCACACATCTACAACCATCTGATCTTTGACAAATCTGACACAAACAAGCAATGGGGAAAGGATTCCCTATTTAATAAATGGTGTTGGGAAAACCGGCTAGCCATATGCAGAAAACTGAAACTGGACCCCTTCCTTACACCTTATACAAACATTAACCCAAGATGAATTAAGTATTTAAATGTAAGACCTAAAACCATAAAAACTGTAGAAGAAAACCTAGGCATACCATTCAGGACATAGGCATGGGCAAAGACTTCATGACCGAAACACCAAAAGCAATGGCAACAAAAGCAAAAATAGACAATGGGATCTAATTAAACTAAAGAGCTTCTCCACAGCAAAAGAGACTATCAACAGAGTGAACAGGCAACCTACAGAATGGGAGAAAATTTTTTAAATCTATCCATCTGATCAAGGGCTAATATTCAGAATCTACAAGGAACTTTAACAAGTTTACAAGAAAAAACAACCCCATCAAAAAGTGGGCAAAGGATAGGAACAGACCCTTTTTGAAAGAAGACATTTATGTAGCCAACGAACATATGGAAAAAAGCTCATCATCACTGGTCATATGAGAAATGCAAATCAAAACCACAATGAGATATCATCTCACGTCAGTTAGAATGCCAATCATTAACAAGTCAGGAAACAACAGATGCTGGAGAGGATGTGGAAATAAAAAGGAATATTTTTACGCTGTTGGTGGGAGTGAAAATTACTTCAATCACTGTGGAAGACAGTGTGGGGATTCCTCAAGGACATAGAACTTGATATATCATTGGACCCAGCAATCCTATTACTGGGTATATACCCAAAGGATTATAAGTCATTCTACTATAAAGACACACGCACATGTATGCTTACTGTTGCAGCACTATTCACAATAGCAAAGACATGGAACCAACCTGAATGCCCATCAATGATAGACTGGATAAAGAAAATATGGCACATATACACCATGGAATACTATGCAGTCGTAAAAAAAGAAGAAGTTCATGTCCTTTGCAAGGACATGGATGAAGCTGGAAGCCATCATTCTCAGCAAACTCACACAGAAACAGAAAACCAAACACCACATGTTCTCACTCATAAGTGGGAGTTGAACAATGATAACATACGGGCACAGGGAGGGAAACATACGGGCCTGATGGGGGGTGGGAGACAAAGGGAGGGATAGCATTAGGAGAAATACCTAATATATATGACGGGTTGATGGGTGCGGCAAAGCACCATGGCACATGTACACCTATGTAACAAGCCTACACGTTCTGCACATGTATCCCAGAATGTAAAGTATAATACAAAATATATATATATATACATATAATATATATTATATAAATATATAATATAAAAAATAAAAATGAAAGGTGAAGAAACAAAGATGTCACTACAGTTCATTATAAAATAGATAATAAGAGTTAGCAGGTCTTGAATGCTTGCAATACGGACACTGTTCTAAGTGCTTTATATAGTTTATCTCATTTAATCCCAAAGTTCACAAAAGTTAGCTATTACTATTATCCCCATTTTGTAGATGAGAACACCAAAAATTAGAGAAGATATGTAACTAATACAAGAACTGGCTAATTAGTGGCAAAGTTGTAATTAGAACTCTTAAAACCTGTGGTTTTAACTTTTATATTACTCTGAATACCATGAATATGTTTCAAATACAATGATTCTGTTATATTGTATTTAAAGGAAAACCTAATACAGAAATGATTACTGATTATTTTAGCAAAAACTGAAATAATAACTATCTTTTTAAAGATAATAACTCAAGTATAGGATTATGAATTATTAATCTAGTCTTACCATGTGACTAAAATTATATTTAAACAAACCTAAGCACTTGGGGAGCTACATTAATCATCAATTATAATTTGGGCCATTAGCACAGATATGTATTAAATTTGACATTAACATACTTTATATTTCTTAGTACTAGAAATTATCTGTTTAAGTTAAACTACAAACACCTTGCATAGTCAAGGCAATCTTGGGAAATAGAACAAAGCTGACTTCAAAATATAATCAAAGCTAGAGTAATCAAAACAGCAAGGTACTGGCATACAAATAGACACATTGACTAATGGAACAGAATAGAGAACCCCAGAAGTAAATTCATATGTTTAAAGCCAACTGATTTTTGACAAAGAAGGAAGGACATTTACTGGGGAAGAGACAGTGTCTTCAATAAATGATGCTGGGAAAACTGGATATCCACATGTAGAAAAATGAAAATAGACCCCTCTCTCTTACCATATACAAAAGCCAACTAAAAATGGATTAAAGACTTCAATTTAAGACCTGAAACTAAAACTACTAGAAGAAAACATAGGATAAATTCTTGAGGACATTAGTCTAGGCAAAGATTTTATAGAGAAGACCTCAAAATCACAGACAACAAAAGCAAAAATAGACAAATAGGATTCGATCAAGCGAAAGATTTCTGCACTGCAAAGGGAAAAAAATCACCAGAGTGAAACGACAACCTAGAGAATGAAAGAAAATATTTGCAAACAAGGGATTAATATACAGAATATACAAGGAACTCAAGCAACTCAATAGCAAAACAAACAAACAATCCAATTAAGAAATGGACAAATGAGCTGAATAGACATCTCTCAAAAGAAGATATAAAAATGGCCAACTGGTGTATGAAAAAAATGCTCAAAATCATTGTCAGCAAGGAAACACAAACCAAAACCACAATGAGATATCATCTTACCCCAAGTTAAAATGGTTATTATAAAAATAGGAAAAACAACAAATGCTGGCAAGGATATAGAGAAAGGGATACATTTACATTACTGTTGGTGGGAATGTAAACTAGTCCAGCCATTGTGGAAAACAGTATGGAGTTTCCTCAAAAAACTAAAAATAGAACTGCCATATGATCCAACCGTTCCACTGCTGGGTATGTATCCAAAGAAAAGGAAATCAGTATGTCAAAGAGATTTCTGCACTTCTCAAGTTTACTGGGCACTACTTACAATAGCCCAGGCTGGGCACTGTAACTCATACCTGTAATGTCAGCACTTTGGGAGGCAGAGGCAAGAGAATCACTTGAGCCCAGGAGTCCAAAACCAGCCTGGGAAACATAGTGAGACCCTGTTTCTATTCTATATTTTAATTTTTAAATAAATAAAGCCAAAATATAAAATCAACCTAATTGCCCATTGACAGATGAATGGATAAAGAAAATGTCGTATATATACACAATGGAATACTATTCATCTTTGAAAGAGAAATTAATTCTGCCATATGCAACAACATAGATAAACTTGGAGAACATTATGTTAAGTGAAATAAGCCAGGAACAGAAAGATAAATATTGCATGTTCTCACTCATATATGGAAGCTAAAATAGCTGATCTCATAAAAGTACAAAGTAGAATAGTGATTACTAAAAGCTGAAAAGGTTTTAGAGAGAGGGGGATAGCCAAAGGTTAGTTAATGGATACAAAAGTAAAGATAGATAGCAGAAAAATGTTTTAGCATTCTATAACACTAGCGAGTGACTATAATTAACAATAATTTTTGCATATTTTCAAAAAGCTGGAGGAGATTTTGACTCTTCCCAACAAAAAGAAATGATAAATGTTAAAACATGATGAATATGCTAATTCCCAATTTGATCATCACATATTGCATATATGTATTAAAATATCACACCGTGCCCCATAAGTGTGCAATTATCATATATCAATGTAAAATAATAAAAGAAAACATTGGGAATTGTCAGCATATAAATAGTATTTAAACTCATGGAAATATATGAGATCATTTATGAAGAGACTGCAGAGAGAGCTATAATGTCTAGCGTTTAGATAGAGGAGAAAGGGAGACTGAGAAGATGTGGTCATGGAGGGAGCAGAAAAACCTGGAGGGCAAGTTGTCACAGAAACCAAGAGAAGCCTACTCTTTAGGAGAAAAGGCCTTATCCTGTGTGGGAGATGGACATATTTCCCACTTTAGCCCCCGCTGGCCTTCCTGTCTCACCTACAGGGGAAAAATGCTAAGAAACTTTTGTGAAGGAACACAGCCTACTAAAAGACAGTTTTTAAATCATAAGATTATAGAACATTTGCACTCCTCCACACCTTATCACCACATATACAGGGCCCCAGTATAATAACAGTGGATCACAACTGAAAGAGCTTCAAGACGCCGACTCTCTCTGAAGAAGCCCTTAGGGAAGCTCAGGTCAAAGGGGAAGGCAAAGTCAAGGACCCTAGAGGAATTTGAAGCCTTTAGCATCTTTGGCTTCAGCAAAAATTTAACAAAACCCAACTCCTAATCAGATTTACATAAATCTTTATACTAAAGGTCATTTATGTTAGTTCCTATTACACATCACTTCCAGGTTTTAACAAAAATTACAAAGCATGCTAAAAGACAAAAAAAAAAAAAAGGAAAAAAGAAAAGAAACACAGTCGAAAGCAAGTATCAGCAGCAGACTCATTTATGACAGACATTTTGTTATCTGGGAATTTTTTCTAAAATACATAAGATGTAAACATTACTTGAAATCATGCAGACATTAAGAGGATATGATGAACCACTTCCTATCAATCTATTTAAAAAATTAGATGAAGTGCATAAAATCAGAGTAAAACAAAATTAATTAAAACTGTTACAAGAAGAAATACCAAAATGAGCAGTCCTGTAATTAAACTCATCATCCAAAATCTTCAAACAAGAAAACTCAAAATTCATCTGCCTTCATGGATAAACTCTTCTGACTATTTAGGAAGAAATAGTTCCAATCTTACATAAACTCTTCAAGGGAATAAAACAAAAGACAAAATTTCTCAACCTCTTTTGTGAGGGGAATATAATCTTGATATTGATGTTGACAAGGAAACACATCACAAGCCAGTCATAAATATTGACACAAAATCATAAACAAAATAATAACAGAGTCCAAAAGTTAATTTAGAAGATAGTTACACTGAAACCACAATAAATTCACTTGGTTGATACTTTAAAATGTACACTTACAATTTATAAACTTACCTTGATATGTGTTACACTTCAATAGAAAGCTAAATACAAAAAAACTATCTAAATTATCAACCTTCATTTTATCCCTTTGCCTAATTAGAAAGTTAGAGTACCATTTGGTTAAATTGCAATCACTTATGAATTAATATATTTTTATCCCTTTCTGATGTCTTGTTCAGGACACTCTCTGGACATATATTTGCCACCTCAACCTGAGAATGCTAACTGAAAATGGCATAAACAGAGATAAGCTGCCTTATTTTAGATGATTAAGATTTTATCCATGTAGCAAGAAAAAAAAAAAATCAGTAACAAAATTCTCTACTCAGATGTGAGAAATCCCCAACAATTTGCAAACTGTTTTTAATTTTAACTGGGGTGCTCAAGAAGGATAGCCTATGAGTAGCATGTAGAAAACAAAATCATCATCTAGGAATCACTCAAAATGTAATGTTCTTTTTTATAAAATGTTTCTTTTTTTTTAAATCAAATCAGTGTTAATATGAGACAATACTGTCAAAAAATATTGACTGAATGTCACATGTGAATTGATGGAACATCATCGTATTAGACACTGTGGGAAATACAAAACAAAAATAGTACCAAACCTCAAATTAACTGTTTTGAAAGGAGAAAAAATATTTTCATTTCAAAAAAAGGCAGAGAATGATTCAAGGCCAAGTAATAGCCAAGGACTATGTCTTAGTTATCTTTATGTTCTTCAGTGTTATTAGGTGCTATGATTTTTTACATCTGTGTTAGCAGACTACTAAATATTTACTGAATAAATTGCATTAATGAAATTGCATTAATGAGTGTGTTGTGGTCAAATGAGGACTATGTCATCATTCCCCAAGCAACAGAGATCTTAATGAACCCAGTCCTATTGGGGGAACCCACCCCCAATAATTCAACATGAGTCCTTTTCTTTTTCTATTTTCCCTAAGTGTTGGCCAGTCTGAGAAATAAAGGGAAAGAGTACAGAAGAGAAATTTTAAAGTTGAGTTTCCAGGGGAGACATCACATGTCGGCAGGTTCCGTGATGCCCCCCAAGCCACAAAACCAGCAACTTTTTATTAGCGATTTTCAAAAGGGGAGGGAGTGTATGAATAGGGTGTGGGTTACAGAGATCACCTGCTTCACAAGGTAATAAAATATTACAAGGCAAATGGAAAGAGGGTGAGATCAAAGGACTGGGGTGAAATTAAAATTGGTAATGAAGTTTTGGGCACGTATTGTCATTGATAACATCTTACCTTGACAGCAGACAACAGGTCTGACCAAAATTTATTAGGTGGGAATTTCCTCATCCTAACGGGCCTGGGAGTGCTACGGGAGACCGGGGTGTGTTTCATCCCTTATCTGCAACTGTAAAAGACAGACGTTGCCAGACAGGCCATTTTAGAGACCTCCCCCTAGGAACGCATTCTCTTTCTCAGGGTTGTTCCTTGCTGAGAAAAAGAGTTCAGCGATATTTCTCCTATTTGTTTAAGTTCTTTATAGATTCTGAATATTAGTCCTTTGTCAGATGGGTAGATTGTAAAAATTTTCTCCCATTCTGTAGGTTACCTTTTCACTCTGATGGTAGTTTCTTTTGCTGTGCAGAAGCTCTTTAGTTTAATTAGATCTCATTTGTCTATTTTGGCTTTTGTTGCTGTTGCTTTTGGTGTTTTACTCATGAAGTCCTTACCTATGCCTATGTCCTGAATGGTATTGCCTAGGTTTTCTTTTAGGGTTTTTATGGTTTTAGGTCTAACATTTAAGTCTTTAATCCATCTTGAATTAATTTTCGTATAAGGAGTAAGGAAAGGATCCAGTTTCAGCTTTCTACTTATGGCTAGCCAATTTTCCCAACACCATTAATTAAATAGGGAATCCTTTCCCCACTTCTTGTTTTTTCAGATTTGTCAAAGATCAGATGGTTATAGATGTGTGCTGTCATTTCCAAGGCCTCTATTCTATTCCATTGGTCTATATCTCTGTTTTGGTACCAGTTCCATGCTGTTTTGATTACTTGTAGCCTTGTAGTATAGTTTGAAGTCAGCTAGCATGATGCCTCCAGCTTTGTTCTTTTGACTTAGGATTGTTTTGGCAATGAGGGCTCTTTTTTGGTTCCATATTAACTTTAAAGTAGTTTTTTCAAATTCTGTGAAGAAAGTCATTGGTAGTTTAATGGGGATGGCATTGAATCTATAAATAACCTTGGGCAGTATGGCCATTTTCACAATATTGATCCTTCCTCTCCATGAGCATGGAATGTTCTTCCATTTGTTTGTGTCCTCTTTTATTTTGTTGAGCAGTGGTTTGTAGTTCTCCTTGAAGAGGTCCTTCACATCCCTTGTAAGTTGGATTCCTAGGTATTTTATTCTCTTTGAAGCAATTGTGAATGGGAGCTCATTCATGATTTGGCTGTGTCTGTTATTGGTGTATAAGAATGCTTGTAAATTTTGCACATTAATTTTGTATCCTGAGACTTTGCTGAAGTTGCTTATCAGCATAAGGAGATTTTGGATTGAGACGATGGTGTTTTCTAAATATACAATCATGTCATCTGCAAACATGGACAATTTGACTTCTTCTTTTCCTAATTGAATACCCTTTATTTCTTTCTCTTGCCTGATTGCCCTGGCTAGAACTTCGAACACTATGTTGAATAGCAGTGGTGAGAGAGGGCATCTTGTCTTCTGCTAGTTTTCAAAGGGAATGCATACTCAGTTTTTGCACACTCAGTGTGATATTGACTGTGGGTTGGTCATAAATAGCTCTTATTATTTTGAGATACATTCCATCAATACCTAGTTTATTGAGAGTTTTTAGCATGAAGGGGTGTTGAATTTTAACGAAGGATTTTTCTGCATCTATTGAGATAATCATGTGGTTTTATTCTTTGGTTCTGTTTATATGATGTATTACATTTATTGATTTGCGTATGTTGCACCAGCCTTGCATCCCAGGGATGAAGCCAACTTGATCATGGTGGATAAGCTTTTTGATGTACTGCTAGATTCAGTTTGTCAGTATTTTACTGAGGATTTTTGCATTGATGTTCATCAGGGATGTTGGTCTAAAATTCCAGTTTTTTGTGTGTCTCTGCCAGGCTTTGGTATCAGGATGATGCTAGCCTCATACAACGAGCTAGGGAGGATTCCCTCTTTTTCTATTAATTGGAATAGTTTCAGAAGGAATGGTAGCAGCTCCTCTTTGCACCTCTGGAATTCAGCTGTGAATCCATCTGGTCCTGTACTTTTTTTGGTTGGTATAGTATTATTGCCACAATTTTAGAGCCTGTTATTGGTCTATTCAGGGATTCAGCGTCTTCCTGGTTTAGTCTTGGGAGGGTATATGTGTCCAGGAATCTATTCATTTCTTCTAGATTTTCTAGTTTATTTGCATAGAGGTGTTTACAGTATTCTCTGGTGGTAGTTTGTATTTCTGTGGGATCAGTGGTGATATCCCCTTTATCATTTTTTATTGCATCTATTTGACTCTTCTCTCTTTTCTTCTGTATTAGTCTTGCTAGCAGTCTATCATTTTTTTTTTTTTTTATCTTTTCAAAAAAACTAGCACCTGGATTCACTGGTTTTTTTAAGGATTTTTTGTGTCTCTATTTCCTTCAGTTCTGGTCTGATCTTAGTTATTTCTTGCCTTCTGTTAGCTTTTGAATGTGTTTGCTCTTGCTTCTCTCGTTCTTTTAATTATGATCTTAGGGTGTCCATTTTAGATCTTTCATGCTTTCTCTTGTGGGCATTTAGTGTTATAAATTTCCCTCTATACACTGCTTTAAATGTGTCCCAGAGATTCTGGTATGTTGTCTCTTTGTTCTCATTGGTTTCAAAGAATGTCTTTATTTCTGCCTTCATTTCGTTATGTACCCAGTAGTCATTCAGGAGCAGGTTGTTCAGTTTCCATGTAGTTGAGCGGTTTTGAGTGAATTTCTTAATCCTGAGTTCTAATTTGATTGCACTGTGGTCTGAGAGACGATTTGCTATAATTTTTGTTCTTTTACATTTGCTGAGGAGTGCTTTACTTCCAACCGTGTGGTCAATTTTGGAATAAGTGCGATGTGGTGCTGAGAAGAATGTAAATTCTGTTGATTTGGGTTGAAGAGTTCTGTAGATGTCTATTAGGTCCACTTGGTGCAGAGCTGAGTTCAATTCCTGAATATCCTTGTTAACTTTCTGTCTCATTGATCTTTCTAATGTTGACATTGGGGTCTTAAAGTCTCCCATTATTATTGTATGGGAATCTAAGTCTCTTTGTATGCCTCTAAGGACTTGCTTTATGAATCTGGGTGCTCCTGTATTGGGTGCATATATATTTAGGATAGTTAGCTCTTCTTGTTGAATTGATCCCTTTACCATTATGTAATGTCCTTCTTTGTCTCTTTTGATCTTTGTTGGGTTAAAATCTGTTTTATCAGAGACCAGGATTGCAACCCCTGCTTTTTATTTGTTTTCCATTTGCTTGGTAGATCTTTCTCCATCCCTTTATTTTGAGCCTATGTGTGTCTCTACACATGAGATGGGTCTCCTGAATACAGCACACTGATGGGTCTTGACTCCTTATCCAATTTGCCAGTCTGTGTCTTTTAATTGGAGCATTTAGCCCATTTACATTTAAGGTTAATATTGTTATGTGAGAACTTGATCCTGTCATTATGATATTAGCTGGTTATTTTCCTCGTTAGTTGATGCAGTTTCTTCCTAGCATCAGTGGTCTTTACAATTTGGCATGTTTTTACAATGGCTGGTACCAGTTGTTCCTTTCCATATTTAATGCTTCCTTCAGGAGCACTTGTAAGGTAGGCTTGGTGGTGACAAAATCTCTCAGCATTTGATTGTCTGTAAAGTATTTTATTTCACCTTCACCTATGAAGCTTAGTTTGACTGGATATGAAATTCTGGGTTGAAAATTCTTTTCTTTAAAAATGTCGAATATTGACCTCCACTCTCTTCTGGCTTGTAGAGTTTCTGCCGAGAGATCTGTTCTTAGTCTGATGGGCTTCCATTTGTGGGTAACCAGACCTTTCTCTCTGGCTGCCCTTAACATTTTTTCCTTCATTTCAACTTTGGTGAATCTGAGAATTATGTATCTTGGAGTTGGTCTTCTCCAGGAGTATCTTTGTGGTGTTCTCTGTATTTCCTGAATTTGAATATTGGCCTGCCTTGCTAGGTTGGAGAAGTTCTCCCGGATAATATCCTGGAGAGTGTTTTCCAACTTGGTTCCATTCTCCCCATCACTTTCAGGTACACCAATGAGGTGTAGATTTGGTCTTTTCACATAATCCCATATTTCTTGGAGGCTTTGTTCATTTCTTTTTACTTTTTTTTCTCTAAACTTCTCTTCTTGCTTCATTTCATTGATTTGATCTTCAACCACTGATACCTTTTCTTCCACTTGATCAAATGGGCTACTGAAGCTTGGGCATGCATCACGTAGTTCTCATGCCATGGTTTTCAGCTCCAACAGGTCATGTAAGTACTTCTCTACGCTGTTTATTCTAGTTAGCCATTCTTCTAATCTTTTTCAAAGTTTTTAGCTCCTTGCGATGGGTTTGAACATCCTCCTTTAGCTCAGATAAGTTTGTTATTACCGATCGTCTGAAGCCTTCTCTCAACTCATCAAAGTCATTCTCCTTCCAGCTTTGTTCCATTGCTGGTGAGGAGCCTCCTTCCTTTGAAGGAGAAGAGGCGATATGATTTTTAGAATTCTCAGCTTTTGTGCTCTGGTTTCTCTCCATCCTTGTGGTTTTATCTACCTTTGGTCTTTGATGACAGTGACATACAAATGGGGTTTTGGTGTGGATACCCTTTCTGTTTGTTAGTTTTCCTTCTAACAGTCAGTATCTTCAGCTGCAGGTCTGCTGGAATTTGGTGGAGTTCCACTCCAGACCCTGTTTGCCTGGGTATCACCAGTGGAGGCTGCAGAAGGGCGAATATTACAGAACGGCAGATGTTGCTGCCTGCTCCTTCTCTGAAAGCTTCCTCTCAGAGGGGCACCCAGCTGTATGAGGTGTCAGTTGGCCCCTACTGGTAGATGTATCCCAGTTAAGCTACTCAGGGATCAGGGACCCACTTGAGGAGGCAGTCTGTCCATTCTCGGATCTTAAACTCCATGCTGGGAGAACCACTACTCTCTCCAAAGCTGTCAGACAGGGACATTTAAGTCTGCAGAAGTTTCTGTTGCCTTTTGTTCAGTTATGCCCTGCTCCCAGAGGTAGAGTCTACAGAGGCAGGCAGACCTCCTTGAGTTGTGGTGTGCTCCACCCAGTTCGAGCTTCCCAGCCTCTTTATTTACCTACTCAAGTCTCAGCAATGGTAGATGCCTCTCCCCCAGCCTCACTGTTTCCTTGCAGTTCCATCTCAGACTGCTGTGCTAGCAGTGAGTGAGGCTCCAGGGGCATGGGACCCTCCAAGCCAGGTGCAGGATATAATCTCCTGGTGTGCCATTTGCTAAGGCCATTGGAAAAGCGCAGTATTAGGGTGGGAGTGTCCCGATTTTCCAGGTACCATCTGTCACAGCTTCCTTTGGCTAGGAAAGGAAATTCCCCAACCCCTTGTGCTTCCTGGGTGAGGTGATCCCCCACCCTGCTCTTTGGGCTGCACCCACAGTCTGACAAGCTCCAGTGAGATGAACCTGGTATCTCAGTTGGAAATGCAGAAATCACCCATCTTATGCGTTGCTCACGCTGGGAGCTGCTGACTGGAGCTGTTCCTATTTGGCCATCTTGGAACCTCTGCCACTCCTTGTTAATTGATGGGCATTTGGGTTGGTCCACAATTTTGCAATTGTGAATTGTGCTGCTATAAACATGCATGCATAAGTATCTTTTCTGAATAATGACTTATTTTCCTCTTGATAGATACCCTATAGTGGAACTGCTGGATCAAATGGTAGTTCTACTTTTAGTTCTTTAAGGAATCTCCACACGGTTTTCCATAGTGGCTATAGTAGTTTACATTCCCACCAGCAGTGTAGAAGTGTTCCCTGTTCACCACATCCACACAAACATCTACTGCTTTTTATTTTTTTTATTATGGCCATTCTTGCAGGAGTAAAGTGGTATCACATTGTGGTTTTGTTTTGCATTTACCTGATCATTAGTAAGGTTGAGCATTTTTTCAGATGTTTGTTGGCCATTTGTATATTTTCTTTTGAGAATCACCTATTCATGTCTTTAGCCCATTTTTTGATGGGATTGTTTTTTTTCTTACTGATTTGAGTTCATTATAGCTTCTGGATATTAGTCCTTTGTCAGATGTATAGATTATGAAGATTTTCTCCATTCTCACTGCTTGTTATTGTTCTGTTCAGGGTATGTAATTCTTCTTGTTTTAAGCTGGAAGAGTTTTATTTTTCCAGGAATTTAGCCATCTCTTCTAGGTCTTCTAGTTTATGTGCATAAAGGTGTTCATAGTTGCCTTGAATGATCTTTTGTATTTCAGTGGTGTCACTTGTAACATCTGTTTCATTTCTTAGTAAGGTTATTTGGATTTTCTCTCTTCTTTTCTTGGTTAATCTTGCTAATGGTCTATCAATTTTATTTATCTTTTCAAAGAACCAGCTTTTCATTTTCTTTTGTTTTTCTTTTTTTGTTTGTTTCAATTTCATTTAGTTCTGATCTGATATTGATTATTTCCTTTCTTCTGCTGGGTTTGGGTTTGGTTTGTTCTTGTTTTCTCTAGTTCCTTGAGGTGTAACCTTAGACTGTCTGTGTGCTTTCAGACTTTTTGATGTAGGTGTTTAGGGCTATGAACTTTCCTCGTAGCACTGTCTTTGCTGTATCCCAGAGGTTTTGATAGGTTGTATCATTACTGTCATTCAGTTCAAATAATTTTTTAAAATTTCCATCTTGATTTTTTTATCAAATACTCATTCTGGTGCAGGTTATTTAATTTCCAAGTATTTGCATGGTTTTGAAGGTTCCTTTTGGAGTTGATTTCAAATTTTACTCAACCATGGTCTAAGAGAGTGCTTGATGTAATTTCAATTTTCTGAAATTTATTGAGGCTCATTTTATGGTCTATCATATGGTCTTTCCTGGAGAAAGTTCCATGTGCTGTTGAATAGAATGTGTATTCTCTGGTTGTTGGATGAAAAGTTCTGTATATATCTACTAAGTCCATTTGTTTCAAGGTGTAGTTTAAATCCATTGTTTGTTGACTTTCTGCCTTGATGAAGTATTTAGTGCTGTCAGTGGAATATTGAAGTCCCCCACTATTACTGTGTTGCTGACTGTCTCATTTCCTAGGTTTATTAGTAATTGTTTTATAAATTTGGGAGCTCCAGTGTTAGGTGCATATGTGTTTAGGTTTGTGATATTTTCCTGTTGGACACGGCCTTTTTACCATTATGTACTGTCCTTGTCTCTTTTAACCGCCATTGCTTGAAAGTTCATTTTTATGATATAAGAATAGCTACCCCTGCTCACTTTTGGTGTCCATTTGCATGAAATGCCTTTTTCCACCCCTTTACCTTATGTGAGTCCCTATGTGTTAGGTGAGTCTCCTGAAGGCAGCAGATGGTTGGTGAGTTCTTATCCATTCTGTGGTTCTATATCTTTTAAGTGGAGAATTTAGGTCACTTACATTCAATGCTAGTATTGAAATGTGAGGTAGCCTTGCTTTCGTTGTGCTCTTTGTTGCCTGTGTACTTTGTTTTTTTTGGTTTTTGTCTTGTTTTGTTTTTGCTTTTTAATTTGTATGTATGTTTTATAGATCCTATGTGCTTTACACTTTAAAGAGGTTCTGTTTTGATGTGTTTCCAGGATTGTTTTCCGAGATTTAGAGCTCCTTTTAGCAGTTCGTGTAGTGGTGGCTTGGTAATAGCGAATTCTCTCAGCAATTGTTTGTCTGAAAACGACTGTACCTTTTCTTCATATATGATGCTTAGTTTCACTGAATATAAAATTCTTTGCTGATAATTGTTTTGTTTGAGGAGGGTGAAGATAGGTCCCAAATCCCTTCTAGCTTGTAGAGTTTCTGCAGAGAAACCTGCTGTTAATCTGATAGGTTTTTCTTTATATATTACCTGGCACTTCTGTCTCACAGCTCTCAAGACTCTTTCCTTTGTCTTAACTTTGGCTAACATGATGACAATGTGCCTAGGCAATGATGATCTTTTTGCAATGAATTTCCAGGTGCTCTTTGCGCTTCTTGTATTTGGATGTTTAGGTCTCTAGCAATGCTGGGGAAGTTTTCCTTGATTATTCCCCCAAATATTTTCCAGGCTTTTAGAATTCTTGTATTCCTCAGGAACAAAGATTATTCTTAGGTTTAGTTGTTTAACATAATACCAGACTTCTGGGAGCCTTTGTTCCTATTTTCTTATTCATTTTTGTCTTTGTTGGATTGGGTTAATCTGAAGACCTTGTCTTTGAGCTCTGAATTTCTTTCTTCTACTTGTTCAATTCTATGGTTAAGACTTTCCAGAACATTTTACATTTCTAAATGTGTGTCCAAAGTTTACTGAATTTTTCCTATTGTTTTTGATTTCAACTACCTATTTCTTTAAATATTTCTCCCTTCACTACTTGTATCATTTTTTGAATTTCCTTGCATTGAGCTTCGTCTTTCTCTGTTCCCTCCCTGATTTGCTTAATAACTAACTTCCTGATTTCTTTTTCAAGTATCTCAGGAATTTCTTCTTGGTTTGGATCTAGTGCTGGTGAACTAGTGTGATTTTTGGGGGGTGCTGATGAGCCTTGTTTTGTCATATTACCAGGGTTGGTTTTCTGGTTCCTTCTCATTTAGATGGACTCTGTTAGAAGGAAGGTTTAAGGCTGAAGGCTGTTGTTCAGATCATTTTGTCCCATGGGGTGTTCCCTTGATATAGTACTCTCACTCTTTTTGTGTGAATGTGGCTTCCTGTGAACCGAACTGCAGTGATTGTTGTCTCTCTTCTGGTTCTAACCATCCAGCAAATCTACATGGCTCTGGGCTGATGCTGTCCATTGCCGGCATGGATTCCTGTGATGTGAACCATCTTTAGGTCTCTCAGCCATGGATACCAGCACCTCTTCTGGTTGGGGTGGTGAAGGGCACAATGGACTTCATGAGGGTCCTTAGCTTTGATGGTTTAATGATCTATTTTTGGGCTGCTTGGCCTCTTGCCCAGAGGTGGTGCTTTCCAGAACAGCTGTAGTGTGGAGAGGGATGGGCAGTGGGCGGGGCCCTAGAACTCCCAAGATTATATGCTCTTTGTCTTCCACTACCAGGGTGGGTAGGGAAGGACCATCAAGTAGGGGCAGGGCTAGGCATATCTGAGCTCAGAGTCTCCTTGGGTAGGTTTTGCTGTGGCTGCTGTGAGGGGTGGGGGCGAGATTCCTAGGTCACTGGAGTTGTGTACCTAGGAGGATTATGGCTGCCTCTGCTGGATCATGCAGGTTGTCAGGGAAGTAGGGGAAAGCCAGCAGTCACAGGACTCACCCAGCTCCCATGCAAACTGAAGGGCCAGTCTCACTCCCACTATGCCCCCAACAACAGTCCCAAGTCTGTTCCCAGGCAGCAGGTGAGAGGGCCTTGAAAACTCACCAGAGGCTTTCCGCCTCCCAGCTGCAAAAGAAAAGGGCTTTAGTTCTTCCCCTGCTTGTGAAGTCTACAAGCGGGATTGGTGCCCTCCCCCAAGCTCTGGCCAGGAGACTTCTCGCCTGGTTCAAGCTGTTACAAAGTTCAGCTACAGAATTCGTTCTCCCTGTTGAGTTTTGCCCCCTGTTCCTCTGGTCGCCCTCCTGATGGATCCCTGTGGTGCCAGGCAGGAATGGGCTGCTTGGGGACCCAGCAAGCTCCCAGGGCCTTTCTGCTGCTTCCTCTACACCTGTATTTCACTTGACTCGGCTCTCTCACTTGACTTGGCTCCAGATTAAGTAGGAAACTTCTCCTGCAAACAGACCTGGACCTTCAGCTTCTCCAGTGGAGGTGTGTGCTCCGGAGAGGAGGCTCTCCTTTTCCCACTTCCACAGTTGCGGTGCTCACAGTATTTGGGGTGTCTCCGGGTCCTGCAGCAGCAGTCTACTTCCTTCAGAGGGTCTGTGGATCCTTTGGGGATTGCTGGTTTGTTCTTGCAGTAACGTTTACTTTTTTATGAAGCTAAGGTTATTTTGTAGTATGTGGTAATGATCCATTTATCAGTAATATTTATTGAATGATCTTCCTTATTCTCATTAATTTGAAAAGCCACTCATAATAAAAATCTTCCAGGTATATTTGTGTCTTACGCTGGACTCACTCCATACCTTCATGTTTCCATTAAGATCACATTGAATTGATAAAATCATTTAGTGAGAATTGGCATGTCTATTATACTAAAATTTCCTATTTGAAAGTATTTCTACTAATAATTTACTTTATGTCCCTCAATGATTTAAGGTTTTCTTTATTTAGAAGTTGCCTGTAACGTATTATAGTTATCTTATACATGAAAGAGAGAAGGGACTGTGGGATGCTATCTTCCTTTACTTCCAACTCCAATGTAGTTGTCACTTGTGAGATGTGTATTCTAAGCCAGTGGGCAGCTTGGTGGAAGTAGGTTCCTGAATTATAGAAATTGGAGTATCTATTCTGCTTTCCTTTGCATTGGGCAAGAGACTGGAGATTAGCCTAGACAAAATTGGAGCGAAGCGAATCCAGAAGAAAAATTTAAGGACTTGGGGCTAATATTAACAAATTAGAAAAAAAGAACAATAATGCAAATAAAAGTAACTTAGGAAAGGGGAATCATTGAAAATGAAGCTGAAACAAATGAAATAGAAATAAAGACAAAAGATAAAAATATAAGAATTAAGTACTCATTTTAAGATATAAAGTATAGAAATAAACCAAAATAAATTACAAAAAGGCAATTATTGATGAAACCAAAATAAATAAAATAGAAATAAAGTATAAAGGACCTTGGTTATTAGTAAAGCTAAAGAAAATAAGTTCTTCAAGTTATGATTAGAGTAAAAAGATGAAAAATATGATTAGGAATGAGAATGTGTCATAATCATAGACAAAGGAGAAATTTTTTTCTTAGAGAATAAAATATGTATGTCCATTGCAAACAAACTTTAAAACTTGCAGAAAATGAATCTTCTTCTAGAAAACCATAATTATTCAAGTTGACTCATAAATGAAAAAAACATTTTTAATTGCTACATTAGCATCTTCAAAGGTAATTCAATATGTACTATTTTAAAAGTCACTACAATAATACACATTTGTAAGTATTTCATCTTATCTATTAAGGATAGATTATTTCAGTGTTACTTATTCCAGACAATAGCAAAAGGTGAGTGCTTCTCAATTCATTTTATTAACCCAGCATAGCATTAGCACAAGAAAATAAAACTATAGACCAATTTCACTAAATGCCTGTAGGAGGGGGAGAAAAAGGTACATATTAGCAAATATAATCAAACAATGTACCAAAAAATATATTACTACTAGGAATGTTCTAAGAATACCAAGGTTATTCAATACCAGGAAATTTATCAACATAATGCAAAATCAAAAAATAATCTAAAGGAAAATATTTTTTGATTAATCAATACTAAAATGTCATCAGATAGATACAAATAAGACATCCAATCAAATTCAACAGACATACTTGTTTTATTAAGAAAATTAGAAAATAGAAACTAAAAAATGGAATAAAATACTAAAATTTAATAAACCTTAGTTTGAGACCAAAAGCACATATTATTCCTATTGGTAAAACACTAAGACCTCTTCAATTAAAATCAGAACTTGGCAAGGATGGCTAGTATAACTATTATTATTTGCCATAGTCTTGAGAAGGTCCAAGCAAATACAATGAGATAAACATAATCAATACTCATACTAGAAAAGAAGATACAAATCTATTTTTGTTGGCAGTATAATTTTAATGAGAAAAATTTGTACAAGACAAAAAATAAAAATCAGTAGCTTTTCTTCTTAATAGCACAGCTGTATGTAAATATAAAACAACTTCACTTTGTCTTCTATTCTCCCTTTGAATTTGCTCAATGGTGTTAATTATCCTTTTTCCCCCTCAAATAAAAGTTCAGACATGGTCATTCCTGGATCACAAAATATCAGTTCCGCTTAGTAATTCGGTTGTCCATTTTTATACAACAGGCAAATCTATCCACATTAAATTTCATGCTTTCATGTGGCCAGGTGTGGTGGCTCATGCCTGTAATTCCTGCACTTTGGGAGGCCAAGGTAGGCAGACACCTGAAGTCAAGAGTTCAATACCAGCCTGACCAACATGGTGAAACCTGTCTCTACTAAAAATATAAAAATTACCTGGGCATGGTGGTGTACAGCTGTAATTCCAGCTACTCAGGAGGCGGAGGCAGGAGAATCATTTGAACCCGAGAAGAGGAGGTTGCAGTGAGCCAAGATTGCACCACTGCATTCCAGCCTGGGCGACAGAGCAAGCTCAGTCTCAAAAAAAAAAAAAAAAAAAAAAATCATGTTTTTTCCTTCCGCATTTGGGACTGACTTAGCTAGAAAATTTCAAGGGTAAAGGGAAACTGAAATTCTTTCTCCCCTGTTTTGCTCCCTACAGCACATGGCCCTTCAGCATGGAGTTCAGGGACAGGAAAGGAGGACAGGAGATTTCTTTCTTCACTGAAATGATTGAGTTGATTTAGCTTCACTGCTCTCTGAGTTTGGCATTCAGTCATCCATCCTTGTCTTGTGGAACAGTTTTACGGATGCTTTGGGGACCCCATGGCTGGAATTCTTCCACTTGTAATTTTCTTTACTTTGGGAAAAGGCATATCTATTCCAGCTGGTTGTTTGCTCCTTCCCCAACCTCTGGCATCTCATAACATCTTCAGCTTTCCCTGTTGAGTGATCTTTGTCTCTTAAGGTGGTTCATTTGGTCAGAACTTAAGAAAACACAGCATCTTTTTCCTATAGCTGAGCCACGTCAGATTCCAGGCAACATGCTCACATCCTTTCCCTGACAGCCTCTGGAGTGCTGAACAATTCCAGCCAAGAAGCAGCCTGTCATTGGTTTTCTCCTTCATTGCAGCCAATTAATCTTCCACCTGTTAGACTTTCCGGGCAGAAGTCAGTACACTATGTCCCCTTACCTCAAACTTCAGGGATACATATTAAGCTCTCCAAGTTGTGTTTCTAAAACCCTTCCCTCTTGATTTGAGGTGCAAGGTGAGGGCTACAAGCCTTTTATCCTCTCAATAAGAGTGAGGAATTCAAGAGTCACCAGCTGGTTTTCAGCCTCCTGCTTTATAAATCCCTCACTTTGATGTGTTTTTTCTACTTTCTTTGTGCTTCAACTAGAACTTCTATTTTAACCTCTTGTCACACTTTCAAGCCCAAACTAGAATTAGAAATAAGAAATTTTCCAGTCACAATTGTAACAAAAAAAAAAACCTACAAAATACTTTGAATACCTTTAATGAGAAAGGTGCAAGACTTCTATGTAGAAAATTATAAAACCTTAAAAGCATTATATATGAATGACTTACAAAACTTTGCCATGCTGTTAGATAACAAGATATAATTCATAATAATTTTTGAAATTATATGTATAAATTACATGTGAGAAAATTGCTATTTTAATGCATAATTACATAACATTTTAAAGCTTTTGAGTCTGATCTAGAATAATATGTATAATAACAACCCATCAATACCTAGTGAAATACAAAAAGTAAATAAATGTGAGAGGGAACTGTCCTTGCCTGTCCTTGCCTTGCTAGGTATCAGAACATACGTTAAACTACTATCAGCATTATCAGTGTGGTACTGGCATAGTAAGATACAAATAGATCAACAAGAAGAAGAGAAAATTAAGCAAAAGACCCCAGCATATATGATAATACAATTGATGACCAAATTGCTGTTTTATTCAGTTGTGAGATAAGGTTTTAGTTAATAGATGAAACTGGCACAACTTATTCTCCACAGGAAGAAAACAAAATTAAACTTCTTTTATATTAGGTATTAAAATAAAACCTGGATTTATTAGAGACTTAAAATATGAATCAGTGAATATCTCAGAACAAAATCTAAGATTTTGGAATAGCCTAGAGATGAAGGAATAATTCTTAACCAAGACAGAAAATTCTGGAGCTGTAAAAGAAAATATTAGGACAATTGTTAAAAAAAAACTTTTGAATTACCTGGGATTTCACATCTAAAGTCAGTAGAAAAACAATAGATTTGAAGAAACTATTTCTGAGGTGACAACAGATTAACGTAATATTCAAAGAGCTCTTTTGTATTGTCAAAACAAAGATAAGTTCAAAGAAAAATAATAAAGCATATGAACAGACATCTCACTAAAGAGTATACAGATGGCCAACAAGTACAAGGTACTCAAACTCACTAGTAATCAGGGAAATACCATTAAAGTAATAACTAGACAAACCACCCTCATCAGATTGTCAAAAATTAGAGAGAGCAATGATATATATTCCTGGAGGGAATTCAAGAAGTTTATACACACTTTTTTATGGAAACATGAATTGTAATTTTAGAATGCAATCTGACAGCATGTGGAAATGGCTGTGATGCAAGAATTAGAGGCCATGCAAGGCCTCAACGTGGATTTTCCCTTAAGAAGTATTACTTCAGAAGTGTCACTGTTGAATCCTCATTTCCCCATGGCTACGAACAACCCGAACCCCTGATATAATCCCAAGGATGAAAGGGGCACTAGTCAGCCAAGTGGTAGGTTGATTACATTATGGGAGAGGCAGGAATTTGTCCTTAATTCTCCTGATTATTTATTCTGGATTTGGATTTTCTTTCCCTACTAGTCATGGTTCTTCCACCATTTCTTTTGAGGAACTTCATCAACATATGTCATCATGGTATCCTGCACAATATTACTTCTAAGCAAAAGGCTTCACAGTGAAAGAAATAAGGCAAGGAGAAATACTGAACTTACGAAATTTGTCACCCAAAAGTTGTTGGCCTTATAAAATGGCAATATAGTATATTAAAGACTCTGTGGCAGCATCACCTGGGCCACCTTTCAGGATCATGGCGCCATTCTGAAAGATATCATGTATGCTGTGAAACTGACACATGGTGCTATATCTTCCATAATCATATGACACAGATTCGGAAACCAAGGGGGAGCAGCAGAGCAGTTTGTCTCGTGATCATCCCTAAAGACCCCGCTCACAATTTTTCCTCTCTCTGTGACTCTGAGCTCCACTCATTCAGAGGCTTTTGGCACCCAAAAGGAAAAAGCTCTCAAGAGATGTAGCCATAGCCCTGTTGAATCAATTTACATCATCCACCTCCCTTTCAGGCTTCCATGAAACCACACAAACAGGTACGAAGGGGCTTGAAGGTGTTGCCCCGAGTGACCGATCACAGTAGGCACAGAAAGGAGGGTTACGCATTCATTTATTTATTCAATAAAGAGAGCCTGCTATGAGCAGGCTCTGTTCCAAGTGCTTAGGACACAGCAGAAAACAAAAATGACAAAATCCTCCCTTCATGGACCTTACATTTCAGTGAGGAGCGAGGCATTCTAGTGATTTGTGAGAAGGCAGATTATAAGTGCTGTGGAAAAACAAAAACAAACAAAAATGCTGAGAAGATAAAGAGAAGAAATCCCTGGTGGGGGGGGGTGGTGGATCAGGGTGTTTTCATAAGATTTCAAGATATTTTTGGATGCAAGGAGACAATTCATTTGGATAGATGAATGGCGGAACTTTTGTTACTTACAGCTTCAAATGGGGGAAGACTGCCATAGGGCCACATGGAGGTTTTGCTTGGAGAGGGCTTTTGTGTGGCAAGCCGGGTGGGCTTAGTTAGGTTTTGAGGGCTCTCTGTAGATTGGCTAATTTGAATAATTCTGAGGGCTCCAAGGTGTGACCCTAGTTGTCTGATGCCTGGCCCAGGGCAGTTAGGACAGGTGTGTGGTAGCCTGGAATGTGAGAGTCCAGAGAAATGATTAGCCTCCAACCAGGGCCCCAGACTGGGTTAAGACAGCATTTCTTAAAAAACCTTATCACACAGAGGAAGGTTGGAAGTAAATAGAGTGTACAGGGTATGACAAGGTAGGCCTCAGGGAGAAGGAGAAGGGTGGGATTGAAAAAAAACACTGGAGGTGAGAGAATTAACCAGCAGTTGAAAAAGTGTTCTGGTGAAACCCAGGTAACCCTCTCAGTCAAAGAAGAATATGGATGAGGAAAAAAAATTACATCTTTCTGTGAACTCCAACGGAAACTTAATGTATTCTTAACTGTGAAAAATCAGCATAAAAATCACAGTTGTATTATCAGCACCTGCGACTTTGTCACCAAGAGAAATCAGATCCGTTTTTATCACATGACAGTTGTTATATACTGTAATAAAATATGCTGGTGCCTCTCTCAATGTGAAGCTGCTATAGTTTTTATGCCTAGTTATTATGCCTACCTGCTGCTAGATCTTGCTATTTAAATACATTACAAAAAAACTATACTGTTTCCTTCATGACAAAACATTTGTTATAATTTATTAATTGTATTTCAAAAAGGTAGATTTGTTTTATAATCTTGTTATAATTTATTAATTGTATTTCAAAAGGGTAGATTTGTTTTATAATCTTATGTATTTTACGGTATGAATTTAAAAACATTATTCTGAGGAGGGTTCCCACTAGCTTCCCCAGACTGCTATAGAGGCCCATGACATGCATACATGCACAGGCGCGTGCACACACACACACAGACACACACACACAGTGAGAAGCCTGCCTTAGGGTAGTGCCTCGCACATCCAGTGGTAAGAGTTAATAGAAGCCTATTGAAACTCTTGACCACAGGCCCACCATGGCCTGGCCTCTGAGGAATGAAGACTACACCAGATAAAGAATCCAGCCAGCTGCAGGGAAGGCAGAAAGCAAGGAGGACATAGGAGAAAGAATTTAAATTTGCTTCCCCTACATGAAAGGAGAGCATCCAAGGAAGAAAGTTATGTTATGAGAAGTGGCCTTCTGACCAGTTCCAGGAATCTGGAGTTTAGCCCCAGGGTTTCCTGGTGAATGTGTCATTTGCAGGTTTGCTCTGAGATCCATTTCTCACCCTGTACAAGCTACATTTTCTCCTGCCAATGGAAGGTCCTGTCAGCAGACAGGCGAGTGGGGGGAAGAGAGAAACTAGAGAATTTCTCCCCTCTCCCCTCTACTAGTAGCTGTATCTGCTATTGGTTCCAGCTCCCACTTAACAGGTCTCCAAGCTACCCATGGTCCCGTGTCCTGATGAGCAGCCCCCATTACCGAACCCAGCTCCTGCCAGGAGGTTGCAGCTCTTGGGCTTTTTTATTATCATTATACTTTATGTTCTAGGGTACATGTGCACAACACTGTGTCTTCCCTTTGTTCTTTCAGCTACAGAGGTGGCAGCTGCTTTCGGCTGTTCAGTTGTTGCTATCCTATAGGTGGCCTCACCATCCCCTGTTTGCTCTCCCTTCATAATTAGCTGCCTGTATCAAGTCTTTCCATTTGGCTATCTCTTGTGGATGCTGATAAGCAAAAAAGCACAATAGTAGCAGTACCTTTGAGTCTGCCACCAAGAAAAATCACAGATACTTCAGTATCACATTACAGCTGTCATATGCTCTCTGGTTTCTGTAAAGTATTTGGGTTTAGTAACTGAAACTTAGTCTGTATCAGGACAGGATCACAACAAAAACATGAGAACAAATGGCCATTATTCAGAGATCCCTTCTGTACTTGGAACAAAATGCTATAAAAGAAAAAACTCTAAGGCAACTCCAACTGGGAAAGAAGGGTGACACTTTTATGATTTTATGTCGGATTATTGCATTATGTTAAAAGGAAGTTATTATTTGAAAATGCAAGTATAAGAAGGATGCACATTGGCACTCAGCAACCAAAGGTCTGTGGGAACCATTTATTGGGTATTACGTTTTTTTCAGTTTTGGATTTTGGCCACGTAGCACCTGAACTTCCTTCTTATTTGCGTACATATACATGCCTCAGGACAGGCCAATGGGATACTCTCCCCAGGATTTGCACCCGGAAGAAGTGGTCCAAAGAAAGAGTAATATTTAGAAATTATTTGTAGCTGAGGTAGTTGCACAGCTGTCCCCAGTCATAGAAATACCAGTGGCTGCATCCTGAAATAGCTGTTCATACAACGTGAACTTGGCTGGTGAACTTGGCTATATTTGAGCTACCTATGTTCCTTTGTTTTTGCCTACTTTCCCTGCTAGTTCTCCAGCCCTCCCATTGACTATGAGGTAATCTGTCTCCTTTCCTGCTTAAGATGATCAGGGTTAGTTTATATTGCCAGTAACCAAGAAACCTAATTGGTACAGTTTTATTCCAAGTATTGCATGCTATACCAAATAAAATACTTTATTTCATTTTGTTTTCTGATTGTTGTTTGCATACTTTAACTCTTAATTATTCCAGTCATTTTTTTGTAGTGCTATAATATTCCATTATAGTTTGAGATAGGCACCTGCTCACTATTAGTACACAAAGTCTTGGGGCTATTAGATATAACAAGATCCTTTCCAATTAAAAATACTCAATATAAATGTTATATCTTGTGAATCACATATGATATTTTTATTTTGTTATTACTTAGAATAATTTCTTATGCCATATTAATATGAAATCTTTTTATATGCTTTTGAAACATTATGTGTTGTGGTCCCCAGAAATGAGTTAGTATTTTGTAAGATGCCACTGCCTTTTTCTAGCACTTCAACAGCTAAACCACAGTTGTCTTAAAATTATAGTTTTCCCTTTAGTATCCCTGGTTAAGATTTTTTCTTTTTTCTCTCATGATTAGAGTACATACTGATTTTTGATAAACCATCCTTATTAGATTTTTGCTTTTTCTAATCTGCTTTTATACAATATCAAAAACAAAAATGAAAATTATAGTCATTTTGTGTGTTTGTGTCAATTACAGTCAATCTGTATATTTGTGTATGCATGTGTGTGCCTGTGTCTCCAAATGTTCAAGCACTTAGAAATCTTTAAGGACATATTGATCTTTTTAACCATTGTTTATTTATTTATTATCCATGCATATTAGAAAACAATTGAGCTTCTATTAAAACCTATTTGCTGATAAATTCATTGGTATATACTGAGTATCAATTAAATGCTTGATACTGCAAAGCAGTTAATATGTGTTTACATTTCTATTAGATATAGAAGGAGGAGTATAAGAGTTCTACAGAATTTTATGCGTCCATGGCCAGGACTTGGGAGGAAAGTAAAGCGGTAGAATGTCAATCTGTGAGGAGTGCCAACTTTAATAATGTAATATTTTAATAATTACATAAAATACCTGCCAGTGGCCTTTAATCGGCCAATGTCATGAATATCCCAGCCATCATAGTGAGGTAGGTAACATAACATGTTAGAAAGAGCACAGGCTTTGGAGTCAACTGAACAGGGGTTCAAAACCGGACTCTGTCATTTCTTAACTCTGTGACTTAACATCTCTGGGCCTCAATTTCTTCATCTATAAGATAGGAATAGAGGTAGAAGAACATCTCACTGGTGTTCTGTGAGAAATAAAGTAATTTAGATAGGGCATCTAGCAGCTGGGACATAATAGATACTATAATTGCTATTTTTAATATTTTAGAATATACAATAGTGGATCTAAACAACCATATCTTGAAAAATGATATAGTAACAAACTAAAATAATGTATCCACTGAACTTGAGTGATAACCAACTCCAACCTCAATGTTTCTTAATTTCTTAACTAAATATTCATGGGCATGAAGAAATTCATGAGTTAGAAATGAGAAAATTATTCAAAACACATCAGTTTCAGAATATCTTGTGTGTGTAATAGCTAGGAGTCTTATTTTATAACAATAAACTACTAACGAAGGGAATGTAATCCAATATAAACCTGAACAGCTTATGTAATATGAATTATAGAGGATGTGAAAATTTTACCATTCGCAAAGCTTATGCCATAAACTGTAATGTAATGCAGATACTATGATTATGATTTGAACCTATATGTTTCAGGGATTTTTCCCCTTTTTTGACATTTTGTGATACTGTAAAACATCCTACCTATACCTAATTTAGTTACTTTGGAAAGCCAGAAGATGGCACTAATTTCTAAGAATTATGCATCTAAAAAGAATGCTTCAGATTCTAGCATGTATTATTTCTTTTGCTGGTGGAAATTATAATGCTCTACATTTTCAACAGTTTTTCTATCTTAATGTAAAATTCTGTTTGTTCTTAGCTTTTTCCTGATGATTAAAGAAGTTAGAATGGTAGGAATTAAATATCTATATAGAATGCGTGAATAATTTATTAAGAGCAGGAATTGGCAACCAACTAATCATATTTATTTCATGTTTTTACCTGTGGGTGAATTGAATATTATATATCCATTTGAATAGAGAGCTTAATTTTATTCATGTATTGGATATCTCTGTCTTGGTTCAGAAGAAAAACCTAAATGCATGTTTTCTGTACAGGCTACCATCACCTATAACTCTTGGTGATATCTCAGGACATACTTATTTCTATTCCCTTTAAAAGATAATCACATTTGTAGGTTGCCATTTTTACTTCTAAATGATAATGCTGAAGAGTGTGAAAGTGTATTCCACAAGGAATTTGTTCAACAACAAAACAAACAAAGACAATGATCACGTACACAGTTTGATAACCTAATTGCTTTTCGGCAGGATATTAAGCTAAATCTAGTGCTATATTACTAAGAAGTTAAGAACAAAGAGAGAGGAAAGATGTGTATACTCAAAGCTAGGAAGGAAAACTGGAGAGGCAAGTAATGGTCTTGTATTTTTGCAAATTTATCCATCTGCCTAAGGATAGATTAATTTTCCTGGCAAAGTTAAATGTATATTTCAAGATACGCTACACTGCTGAACACCATGCTTGGAAAACTGGCATTCTGGAGTCTTTCAAAATCAGCAGTTTCCAAGGGAAAATCTATCTACCATCTGCTTGCTTCATTAAAATACATAATAGAGAAGGAAGAACTGAATTAGATTTTCACTAGCTCAGCGCTCCCTGGTGTCCACTCTGCTGAGGTTATACACAGCAGCCTATATAGAAAACAGAATCCAAGTAAAAATCAACCACAGGTTTGTCTTTTGTATCTGTTTAAAAACAGAGCAATGAACTCCAAAAAAATTATATATTTAGACTAAACAATCTATCTTGAAAACACTTAAAGGTTTCAAGTAATTTTTGATACACTTAAGAAAATATTTTCAACACCACATGTATAATTTTAAACATGATCATAAAGGTATCATATGGATATTTTGTCAGGTAAAAGGCAAAATAGTCTGTCAAAAACTATCAATTGCCCCAAGAAACCGAGTCAGTATTTTTAGCTCACAAATTTAAAAATACATTATTTTCAAATATTAAATGGAAACTAATGTTTATAAGATAAATTATAAAATTACATAGTTATACAACTTAATTATTAAAAACAACGATTTGGGCCAGGCCCAGTGGCTCATGCCTGTAATCTCAGCACTTTGGGAGGCTGAGGCAGGCAGATCGCTTGAGCTCAAGAGTTCAAGACCAGCCGGGGCAATATGGTGAAACCCCATATCTACAGAAAATACAAAAGTTAGCCGGACATGGTGGTGGATGCCTGTAGTACCAGCTACTTGGGAGGCTGAGGTGAGAGGATTGTTTGAGCCCAGGAGACGGAGGTTGCAGTGAGCCAAGATTGTACCACTGCACTCCAGTCTGAGTGACAGAATGAGACCCTGCCTCAAAATAAAAAAAATAAAAATAAAAAATAAACAGATTTGTCAGGTTAGGAGTCCCTATGCCTTGATTTTCAGTATGTGTTCCATTACCTGAATTTTTACCCACAGTAGAAGAATTAAGATTCCATATTATTGCAAAAATTTACTAACATTTTTCAGAGGAAAGGACTTAGTACAAAAAATTTCAAACAAGCAACGATTAGCATTGGTGATGGTGTAGAAATCTACTTCACAACTTCATCCAACAGCTCCGTAAGTGCAGAATAGTTAGTCACCTAAGAACAGAGTTGTGAAGATACTAGATAAACAGTAACAGCAGAGATATACTATCATAATATATCTTACTATGTCCTTAACACTACTTTAACCTTTTACATGTATTCATTCAACCATTTGATAAATATGCATCTTATACCCAATTAGACCATGAAGGACAGGCAAGCTCTCTGCCTTAGTGGAATCTGCAATCTGAGTGGGGAGAAAAAATAATAAAAAGTAAACAAATAAATAACATATAATGGAATTGGGCCATGTAAATAAAGCAGGTTAAGAGACTAGAGAGTAAGGGCTGTGGTGGGGGCGGGCATAAGGAGATTAATACTTTAATAGGGTGGTCAGGAAAGGCCCTGTGAGGAGAGAACACCTGAGCAAGTCTTGAAGGAAGTGAAGGAGCAGGCCATGTAGCTTTTGGGGAAAATGTGGTTCAGGCACTGGGAACAGGAGCAGAAGCCTTGAACTGGGAATGTATTAGGTTTGCTTAAGAAACACGAAGAAGTTCGCATGGTTGCAGCAGAATGAGCAAGAAGAAATGAGTATAAAATAAATCTGGAGATTAGGAGATTTGTCCATGTTCAAGAGTTTTTATTTTATTTCAAACTTCAAGGGAAATACTGGAGGACCTTTGATATGCAATTTATATTTAAAAGACCACTTTGGCTACCATATGGAAAAGAGATTGTAAAGTGACAAAGGTAACAACAGGGAGACCAGTTAAAAAGCAAATATTATAGTTTGGGCTAGAAATAACAGTGCATTGAACTTTGATGGTATTAACAGAGGCAGTGAAAAGCAGCAGTGTAATTTGGGATATATTTTGAAGATGAAGCTAACAGTATTTGTCAGTTTGTCAGTTGAGGTAGCAGAGAAAGATACAATTTAAGGATGATGCCTAGTTTTGCTCTGAGCAAAGAGAGGGAAGACTGGGGAACAGATTTGATTGCAAAGGAAGGGAAGGGATTTGGGTTGGGGGAAAGATTACAAATATTGGAATAAAGAGTTTTGCTTTGTGTATGATCAGCTTGCAATTCTTATCAGACATGCAAATGTATGTTCATTATCTAGCAGTTGGTTGGATATGTGAATCTGGAGCTCTGGAAAAAAGCCAGGGATAGAGACTGTTTACTCAGGAGTCATCTACCTGTAAGCGGTACTCATGATCAAATACAGAATGATGGTAGATGGAGATAACTGGAAAAATAGGAGAATGAGGAGCAGCAGTCATTAAGGTAGGAAAAATACCAGGAGAGTGCAGTGGTCATGGAGACCAAGTAAAGAAAGCATTTCAAGAGAAAAGAAATAATCAACCTTGTCAGTTGCTTCTGAGACACTGAATAAGATAAAAACAGAACTGACATTTAGTTTAGAAAGACTGTGGTCACTAGTGATCTTAACATACAAAAGTTCAAAGAAAAGATAGAGAAGATAGCCTGACTGGAATAAAATCAAGCATGAATGGGAAATAAAATTTTGAAAGAGTCAATACAGACAACTCTTTAGAAGCCCCTTGCTAGTATGGTGAGCAGAGAAACATGCAGTAGCTAGAGAGGAATGTGGAGTAGAGGGAAGCTTTTTATTTATAATGGGGACATTCTAGCATATTTCATGTTAAAGGGAATGCTGCAGTAGAGAAGAAGAATTTGGTAACTCCTGGGAAGCAGGACAGAATTTCTGAAATGATGCCCTTGAGCAGATGAGAAGGGGTGGATGAAATACCCAGGCAGAGTCAGCCTTGTCAGCAGAGGGAAGGCAAAGCATAGGGATAAAAATGAAAGATTTGAGGGTGGGAGAATTTGACAGTGAAAGCATCTGGTAGTTCTCTGTTGATGGGTTTATTTTTCTCAGCAAAATAAAAAGCAAAATTATTAACTGATGAGAGACAATAAATATTAGATGTTTGAGGAGAGAGGAAGCATTAAATAGCCATTTTAGAGGCTGGGAAAGTGACTTGACTGGAAATACGTAGTAGGATTGCAGGTCTGGTGGGAGAGGTTTGCCCACTTGAATTGTATGGTTAGCTCCAGTGTTTCCTTCAGCCATAGGCTTTTCTCATTCTTCACAAATGTTAGGTATTCTCACGTTCTCATTTTATGAACAAGGAAACTAAAACAGAAAAGTGAAATCACTTGCCCAAGTTTACACAGAAAGTGAGGACATCCAGAATCGAGCCTGAACTGGCCAGCCCCAGCTGCCTCCCTCCATCACTATGCCATAGATAGCTTATGTTTTACTACCAGCCGGTGAGCTTTAGGATGCATCCCTGCAGAGTTGAGGAAAGATGTTCTGAAATCTGAGCTATTTGTATGTCTTTTTCCTACATCCCAATAGCTCATCTTTGCCACTTCTGTGCATTATGCATAAAATTTTAATAATTCAGATTAAAAGAAAGACTAACCACAGATTTTTTTTCTTTGAGCTGGAATCTCACTCCAACTCCCCCAGCCTGGAGTGCAGTGGCCCGATCTCCGCTCACTGCAACCTCTGCCTCCCGGATTCAAGTGATTCTCCCGCCTCAGCCTCCCGGGTAGCTGGGACTACAGGCATGTGCCACCACACCCAGCTAATTTATTTATTTATTTATTTTTAAGTAGAGACGGGGTTTCACCATGTTGGCTAGTATGGTCTGGATCTCCTGACCTCATGATCTGCCCGTCTCAGCCTCTCAAAGTTCTGGGATTACAGGTTTGAGCCACTGTGCCTGGCCACAGTAAAATATTTTTAAAAGGAAAATATAGTTACATTAAAAAACAATAATGCCTTATTTCTCTGCCATATTGGGAATGAGAAAAAATTGCTTTAGTAAATGATTAGAAAATAGAATCTTATACCCTGTCTATGATAACTTTTGCTAAAAAGTGTTTTATAAGCATAATATAACATTCTAAAAAGATTATACATTGAGCCTATAATATAGCACTGTAATATTATAGAAAATATCACAATATTCTCTCTTTACTCAAGGCTCTTAGAATTTTTAATGCTCCTAGATGATGTCTGGATACCTTTTGACTGTGCCTGAAATGGTCCCAGAGCATTATTAGTGATTTTGCTTTCTTCTACACATTAAACAATTTATTTTAGTCTAAATTCCAGCATCTCCCTTTTTTCCTCATGTTCCCAATTCATTCATGTAACTTTAGAAGAACTGACAAAAAATGCATGACTTTACACATGGTATCTGTGAGGCAACTAGGGATTGCAAACATTTTTAAAAATGCATTTAATAGCCCAAAAATATTCCCATTACAATCTGTTCAATTTTCTGACTAGATGATGACTGATCCTCCCAGAAGGTTAATCTGGGAATTTGTGCAGTAGAGTAACCAAATTAACCAAATGTTACCTGGTGGAAGATGGAAAAGGGCTTAAAATATTGAAAAGAATAATTTGTAAGGTTGAAAGTCTTCTCCTAATCTGAGTCCCTCGCATTCTCCTGCCTAATCCAGAGTGATAGAGACAGTGTGAGTGAAGACATAGAAGCCTCTTAGTGATGGATTATATTATCTTTGGCCCCTTCTCCTGATTTCTATTGCTCCCCATAGAGGCCCTATCTTTTTATAGGTTCAAAGTTATCACAAGAAAAAGCCCCTTGAAGTAAGTCACAACTAATGGTTTAGAGGAAGAACTTACCTATCAAAATATGCTTGGATCTCTCTGTGTTACCATTCAATAGAAATAGAATGTGAGCTGCATATGTAAATTTTTTTCTAGTAGCGACATTTTCAAAGTAAAAAGAAACAGATGAAATTTATTTTAGTAATACATTTAACCCAATGTTTAATGGATATGGGAATGTTATTAATAATATATTTTAATTGTTGCATACTAAGCCCTTCCCACACAGGCCTAGCCACAATTCAAATGCTCAACAGCTGCAGGTACCACTAGACTAAGACATGCTGAGCATGTGACAGATCCATTCCTATGGGTCATGGTTATTATCAGTCTTCGTTATTATTCTCAAACTTCAAAAGTACTTATTTTTGATAGTATAAAATTATATCATGAAACTGATTGCACTGATAACATATTTCTATTAACTGTTTAAATATCACACCATTGCCTTCTTTAATGAGTTACCCATAAATTGCCTTACATTTACACTTCTGCATAAGCTTAATTATTAGATTTCTTGATATCAAAGTTCTCATTTTCATCCTTGACCAAAGTATGGTCCTCTGGCTCTCTGTCTAATCTTTGATTCACACTTCATCAACAGAGTAATATTTCTAAAAAGCAACTTTTATCATTGCCCAACAACTTTAGGATAATAAAGAAAATATAAAGTTCTTCATGATTTGACCACTATCTTGTTTCATTTCCTTCCACTCTTTTTATTCTTCATTCTAAAATTTGCAGACTTCATAAGTTCCCTGAGTATGACATGTTGTTTTGGTCTTCACACCCTAGAACATGCTATTTCTTCTGCCTGAAAGTTCTTATACCAGGCCTCAATTTTCAATCCAGTTCAGCTGAATAAATTTATTGACCTCACACTAATTCCTTGAGGGACTAGTGCTTTTTTATCTTTGTGTCACTAGCATCTAGCACAGGGTCTGACAGTAAAATACTATATATATGAGATATGTATTTGTCAATCTAGCCTAAATGTAATGAAACCTTTAGGTAGACTCAGTTGTAAATTATTAACAGGAAGAAATATTAAAAGCAAAATATAGTCATTCCTTTTCTATTTTAGTGTTAAATTTAACTGAATTCTATTTTCATAGTTTTTAATGCCAACATTGAATGATGGTCAGTATTTTTATTCTGTTTCAATTCCAGTACATTCCATTTCCCTCAGTCACCCTCCCCATAGTACTATTAAAGTGATATACCTGATGGGAAGAGTGTTATTATCTCAGGGACACAATTTATAAAGTTTTCATTAGATTAAAAAATAAGTATAAGAAGCAAAATGTCTCAAAAGTCCCTACTTCACATTCTGGTGAGATTTGAGAAAATTATACTTAACCTATGCCACACATCCCAGGGAATAAACTGTTAAGATTTTAATAAAATATCAAAACAAAGTATTCAGCTTATTCACACAAATATCTTAGTTTAACAGTCATATAATAAACTTATAAGATTTTAATAAAATATCAAAACAAAGCATTCAGCTTATTCACACAAAAATCTTAGTTTAATAGTCATATGAAACAAAGATATATAAACATTTAACAATAATGTTTATATTAATCCCAGGACAGCACAATTATTTGCTACACAATTATAAACAGATGTAAGAAGCTCTTTTAAGCGTTAGATACCAGAGTGAGGATATTTCTTAAGGCTTGTAAAAATTCTAGTTTTACAGCTTCCCTGGAGTTCCAACATCTCTTGAGAAGGAAACAACACAAGCTCTTATGTTCTCAACCAAGCTGTCCCCAACCAATAAAAATAGATCCTAGGAACATCCCTTAATCTGGTGACATCATCCATAAAAGACAGGAATGGGGTGTCAAAAATCCCCCTTTCTATTTTCTGTTGTCCTCTTGGGGTAAGGAAATGTAAAAAGCCAGTGGGGACTTATGAAGGAAACAGTATAATGAAAGAGAAGAGTTTGATACAAGAAGCACCTCTCAAATTCCATTTTTTTTCACACTGGCCCTTGAACTTCTGTTTTACCATTTCCTGTTTTTAATAAATCTCCCTACACTTTCACACCTATTGAATTCCATGCTTTTATTACTTAACAAGCATCCCAGCAAAGAAAGAATGAACATTTCTTTTAAACAAGTATTTTTACTTAAAGCAAAGTTCTGGTCACTAACCAGTGGTGATGGAAAACTGACCAATTTCCTTCCTGTTTCTTGACTTTCCTAGCCCTGACCTGGGGCTTTGGTTCATATAAAGGTGCAGGATTAGAAAAGCACAGTTTTTTTCAAAGCTGTGAGCTCCTCTCTAAGTCATATCCAGGTTTTGGATGCCAAATCATGTTTATGAGGCACCTAAGCAAATACTTTGGCTGCCAGTAATCTTTTCTATTTCTAAAATTAAGCTTCAAAATATAGGGGTTTGCTTTTTAAGTAAATTATCCATTATGTAGAAAGAGTATGCTAGTGAAAGGTTTTATATAAGATCTCAAAACATTGCATTTGCTTTGTTCTTGTTCTGAAATTTCCTATTGAGTCACTTAGTTGCTCAATGCTAAAGGGCACTAAAGTATAATTAATGTGATAGTAAACAGACTATTTGGCCAGATAAATCAGCAAAACGTAACCCTCACTTTACAAATACATGTACAGGTTTATTTTAACTGTTTGGTTTGGGTTTTTCCACAGCTATTAATATCACTCAGCCGAGGTTCAGTGGCACAGATGCCTTTGGATACACCTCATTCCTGGCTTATTCACGGATCTCAGACATCAGCTTCTATTATGAATTCCACCTGAAGTTTCAGCTGGCAAACAACCACTCAGCACTGCAAAATAACTTGATATTTTTTACTGGACAGAAAGGCCATGGTAAGATTAATTGAACCCTCTAGGACTTGCCTTGATCCTTTAAGAATACTTTAGAGATTCCTCAGGGAGATTCTAATTGGCTGTGGTTAAAAAAAAAACAAAAAAAAAGGCATTTGCCTAGATGCAGCATCCTCCTGTTTTCTACCTTGAGTATGTTCCTTGTAGTCCCAAGTATTTAGCAGTTCCCTGACCCTTTCTGATGCTCTACTTTACATCAGGGCTACTGTATTAGTCAGTTTTCATGCTGCTATAAGAACTGCCAGTGACTGGGTAATTTACAAAGGAAAGTGGTTTAATTGACTCACTGTTCAGCATGAATGGGGAGGCCTCAGGAAACTTACAATCGCGGTGGAAGGTGAAGAGGAAGCAGAGCACCTTCTTCATGAGGCAGCAGGAAGAAGTGCCTAGCAAAGGGGAGAATAGCTCCTTATAAAACCATCAGATCTCCTAAGAACTCACTCACTATCAGAGGAACGCATGAGGAAAACCACCCCCATGATTTAATTACCTCCACCTGGTCTCTTCCTTGACACCTGGGGATTATGGGGATTACAATCAAGATGAGGTTTGCATGGGAACAGAAAACCTAACCATATCAGCTATCTTTTATAATCAAAAGAAAAAATTCCTACAGGCAAACATGAGGACAGGCAAGGTGACCAAGTCACATGGGAAGTAAGTTTATTGATTTGTCCTTTCCCCTGTTTCTTTCTGTTTCCATATGTGAAGAGAGAAGGGAAATTCTCATTTTTCTGTGTGTTATAAAATGGAAACAGTTGTTGCCCTCAGAGAAAACCATTCTAAATTAAAGGAGCAAGAAGTAAGAAAGTACTCAGCCTGTAACAAAGTACTCCAGTGCCCTGGAATTGGTGGGAAATCAACTTATAACTTAAGTTTGTCTCTCTTAAGTAGAAACTAGTTATGTATGTGTTAAGTCAAGGGAAATTACCTATGTTTTACTTTTAAGTCTGCAATCAATCGTCAAGCAATTAATCACCTAACTTATCTGAGTTCAGTGTTTTCATCTGTGAGATCAACATATTGTAACAGAAAAAGATCTTTCTCTCAGCTGTCAGTGCTTCTACTGTGCTAGGGTAAATAACATATTCTGTGTTTTTCAACTCAATCAGTGACTGTCTCTTAACACCAAACACTCTTTTCTGTATTAGCACATGTCTGAAAGGAGCCTACACCCCAAATGAAATGTGGTATTTCAGCCTCCCACCATGTCTGCTAGGATGGGTACTCTATCATATAAAGTGTAATTCATTCTACCTCCAAAAGTTGTTTGAATCTCTTCCCCATCTCTATGCTGAAACCTCATGACCTCCTCCTGACTGGTCTCCCTACTGATTTCCTGCCTTCAATTAATTCTCCACATTGCAATAAGAGTTAGCCTCTTAAAAGGTTTATTAGATCATGTCTGAACCTTGTTTAAAACCCATCTGTGGCTTTTTACTGCACTTACAATGCAATCCAAACCTTCTTATCATATTCTCAAAGGGCCTTCAGGATCAGATCCCAGTCTGTATCTCAGAACACAACCAGGCCACTCTCACTATCTCTGTGCTCTTCTCCTAAGCTCTTCTTCCAGTGCCTTAACCACCAAGTGCTTTCCTGTCTCAGAGGTTTTGTGCATGCTTTTTCCTTGGCCTTGACAGGAAATAGCTATCCTAGTGGTCAAGGGAGCAGGCTCTAGAGACTGGTGATGTAGACATGAATCAGTCTCCACCATGTGCAAATTATGTGTCAAGTTACTTAATGTATTTGCGCCTCTATTATCTAACCTATCAAATGAGTATAGTAAAAGTACATTTCCTTACAGCGTTGTGAGGAATAACGAACTTAATACATGGAAGTTCTTAAAATATCGTTGGACTCGGCCGGGCGTGGTGGCTCATGCCTATAAGCCCAGCACTTCGGGAGGCCAAGGCGGGCAGATCACCTGAAGTCAGGAGTTTGAGACCAGCCTGACCAACATGGAGAAGGGCCCATCTCAACTAAAAAATACAAAATTAGCCGGGCATGGTGGTGCATGCCTGTAATTCTAGCTACTTGGGAGGCTGAGGCAGGAGAATCGCTTGAACCCAGGAGGCGGAGGTTCCAGTGAGCCAAGATCGCACCATTGCACTCCAGCCTGGGCAACAAGAGCAAAACTCCATCTCAAAAAAAAAAAAAGAAAAGAAAATATCATTGTACTCAATAAACACGGTAGTGTGTCTTTTCTCAGAAGGGCATTCTGTAGCCACCTTCACCAAAGTAAATCTTATCCCACCCCATCCGAGTTATTCTCTACCTCAGCTTCTTATTTATTTCCTTCATTGCCATTACTTTAATCTAGAATTCTTTTATTTTTAAAATAGTTGTTGCTTGTCTGTTTTCACTAACAGAATGGGAGCTTTATACAGAAAGAGATTAAGTCAGCCCTGTTCGACTTTTTACACCCATGCTTAATCCAGTGCCTGACCATAATCACTATTTAATGAATGAATAAAACAACCCCAATAATAACAAATAATTGCATGAGATATAAGTCAGCAACAGAGCTTCACAAAGATTCCTAAAGAGTGGTCATTCTTAGGGATTCTCAGTTCAAATGCTATGTCCTCTATTAGTATTTCCCCAGTGGTTCCCCTCCCCTCAACTCTTCCATCAATTCCTCTTCGTCTGAGCATGGACAGCCTGTTCTGCATTAGGATATGGAACCTTTGTTACAGGCTTTGGCTAGCTGCAAAGTTCTAAATTTCTCTTCTCACTTATAGAAATAGTGAGTTATCACTGTATCACCCACAAAGCCTCTCTCCAATGGTTTTAGTAAATATCTGTGAATGCGCCCACTATAGGGCAGGAAGGGAAATAAAGAATTCCTACTCCTAACCCTTTACTCTGCACACTGCTTATCATATATTTATCAATTAAATCCTTCTCATTTGGAAAAAAAAAAAAAAAAAAAAAGCCTGGCAAATGAAAACTTCAAATGAGTATTGCAGATCCTAGGTCTGTCTCGTTTCAAAACTGATATTCTAAATCCTGAAAGAGTCAAATAGGGAGAACCTAAGCAAAAGACAAACACCTGGACCATGATACCAAAATACTGCCACCAAAACCCTTTAGTACTCATCTACCAAATTCTCCTTCAAAATCTTTAACACACACATAAAAAATATAAAGCAATGTTTTAGCCACCTCATTTCTAAATTGTGGAATCTTACATGTGACGTTTTCTAGTCTTCTCTAGTATTCTGCTTTGTATGCAAAGGAATTGATGCTAATTCTACACTTGCATTTATAGGTTTATAGCATGGTTAAATAAAGACTAAGGAACAGATTGATAAACTGTGAAGTTCATTTTCTAAAACCTGAAAATGAGAGCTCTAAAACATACAGTTCCACATTGCACCACATGAGGGAGCAAGAACACCAGCTAAAAAAATACAAATCGCACTGAAAAGCTTTCTCTTTAAATGGATACAATAATTGTACATATTTATGGGGTATAATGTGATGTTTCAATACATGTATATACTGTGTAATGACTTAAGACAGAGTTTCTCCAAATAAGAGCTCTTCACACATATATTAAAATCACAAGAATGTGTTTGTTAAAACTAGTTCCCAGGCCTTCTTGAATCAAAAATTAGAATAAATAAAATAAAATTTTATCAAGAACCTTAGGTGTTTTTTATGCAACTAATATTTGTTTTGTTTTTTTAAGTTTTACTTTAAGTTCTGGGATGCGTGTGCAGAAAGTGCAGGTTTGTTACATAGGTATATATGTGCCGTGGTAGTTTGCTGCACCTATCAATCCATCATCTAGGTTTTAAGCCCCACATGCATTAAGTATTTGTGCTAATGCTCTCCCTCCTCTTCCCCACCTTATGCAAGTAATATTTGAAGGCAACTACTGAAAACCTCCAGTAGTCAGCTAAATTAGACCACATGCAAGTATGGACTAAGGTATGTAATTATTGGCCATAATGTCATACATAGGGATGATTCATCAATTTATATAGCATAAAGCTATGAATTAAAGAAATGAATCTCTTAAAACATATCATAATTATTAACCATACAATTTACAATTATCTATTCTATAGAAGAAATGACCCAAGTCAATGTTTTTAATAGTAGTACATATACATTTAGATGTTATTGCTTAGTAACATTCATCTCTAACCTACATATTGGTTGTTGCTACAAAAATCACCATACCATATGCTGCCTTTATCTTCCTCAGGTGAAGAGATGCACAAAGTCACAGAGTTTATAAAATAACTTGAGTAAGCCAACCTCTAATTTCTGATATGTCCATATAAAAGGCAAGGGGACAACACTGATGATAGTCTTCTCTGAGTCTTTCAAAGCTGAACACTCATTTTGCAAAACTTCATTCTCATTGAACTCTCTGGAAATACCCTGTCAAATACTTCATCTTGAAAACGTCCCTTTGACTTATAGTTTTTACCTAACCTAATCCTCTTCCTCTGCTTCTGCAGTCATATTTGGCATTTCCTTCATTAGCTTCTCTTCCTTTCCTGCCTTCCACTCTCTTGTAAGGTACATCTTAGAGACCGACTCTTCTAGAAGTCACCCTATATATCCCACAGTAGTCCATAGATGAATACTTGGCTTCCCCTCCTGTATCCCTTCTGTTGGTAACTGGTATAAACATTCTGCTTCAGCCAGAAACCCAGGAATCATCTTGATTTTTCCCTTTCATTCATTTGGACAAATATTGGTTGGACACCTAGATGAGGCCTTCTTTTAGGTGCTGGGGAAGCAGTTATTAACAAGACAGATGAGGTCCTGGTCTCTCTCCATTTCATCCCCCATGTTCTATGAAACACTGAGGTCTGTCCATTTTCCCTCCCAGTTACTTTTTGTTTTTTTCTCCTTCTTTCTATCCTCATTGCTCCTGGCTTCTCTGTCACAAACTATTGCAATAGCAATAACCTCCTTTCCAGTCTCTCTGCTCAGTTATGTCCTTCTTCCCCTCTATTCTCCTCTTTGTTACAGGGGATGGTTCTAACATACAAGTCCAAACATTTCTTAGCTAATCAACATGTTTCATCATAGCATACCACCTAAGCTCCTCTGCATAATATACAAAGACACTTATCCAGCCCCTGTCCATTTGCACAATCTCCTTTTGCTTCATTCAGCACCACACTTGGCAATATTAGCACATGTGTACATCCTGTGTCATGTGACTGCGTCCTCCACTTCTGTGCAGGCTGTTCCACCTTCCTGAGCCACCCATGCTTCATAGGCATGCCTCCAAAACACTGTCCTTTAAGCCTCAACTCAAAAGATCATTCTTCTTTAGAGTCTTTAACTCTTCCAGAAATTTTTGTTTGTTTTTTGAGACGGAATCTCACTCTGTCACCCAGTCTGGAGTTCAGTGGCTCGATCTTAGCTTACTGCAACCTCCACCTGCCGGGTTTAAGTGATTCTCCTGCCTCAGACTTCCAAGTAGCTGGGATTACAGGCCTGAGCCACTCCGCACCCGGCCTCTTCCAGAAAAATTTAACAATTAATCTCACTGCAGTTCATTGGTAACAATTCTCATATCTTTTTTAAACTATCTGGATATCTTTGCAAACCAGAATCACTACTTTCCTTTTATATCAATAGTGGCTGTCATATATAAATACTCAACAGTTTTTTAAAGAATGAATATAAAAATGCATGATCCTTGATGCAGGAAACCTACAATCAATTTAGAAAAGCAAAACATGTACTTAAAGTTTTGTTAATTAACAGCAGTAAACCAGGAACCATGTCTGGCACATACAACCTCTATCACAATGTCTAATACATATCTGGAATATAAATAGCACTGGATGCAAAGATGTACATAAGTGATAGAAAACGTGGAAATCAGAAAGTAGAAATCTCATCCAGCGAGAACCGTCAGAGAACAGAACATGTCCTCCAATGTGCTTCTCATCCTTCCCTTTCACTTTGAGCAATCCTCCACAATTAGTGCTACAGCAGCCCAGCTGGCATTTGCTGTTCCATTCTCCCCTGCCCGGGCCCAGCTGCTTGACCCCAACAGTGCGTAAACAACAAGTTCGTGCTACCTGAGATCCATCACTCTCGTTCAGTCCACCATCAAGCTTCCTCTTGCCTGGAATGCCTGCCCTAGTCCTCTTTACCTCTCCCAGTACCTACTCATTCATGTCATGTTCTCTGACAAATTTGGATCTCTTATATTCTACCTACACAAAGCCTACATAGCACTTGTGGTTTTATCCATAATTTGGTATCTAATTAAATACTGTTTGGTCATTTATAATCACTGCTTTGAATTATGTGAAGGTACCATTTTCATAAAGCACTAGAATAGCAGCATTTCATAATCTTAATTTTGTCCCTCAACAAGATTAATCATAAATTCTTTCAATTTCTTTTGAATTCCCAACTGCATCATTCCTGTGCTGGATAGCTGGTGAAAAATCAATAATTACATGTTTATTGATTATTTCACTACCTGAAAGTCTCTCTATGGACAGGGAGACTATCCTAGTTAGCTAATAATGCTGTGTAGGCATTGATTGATTTGGATTGTAGTGAAGATGTTAGGATCTAAATGAAGGGGGAGGGGAAATCTGTAGCACTGTTTGCATCTTTGAAATATAAGTTAAAATCTCAACTGTAGCTTGTGTTAAAATTGTATAATACAGTGATAAAAAAATTTTAGGAGTTGGGCACAGTGGCTCACGCCTGTAATCCCAGCATTTTGGGAGGCCAAGGCAGGTGGATCACCCGAGATCAGGAGTTCAAGACCAGCCTGGCCAACACGGTGAGACCCTGTCTCTACTAAAAATACAAAAATTAGCTGGGCATGGTGGCAGGTACCTGTAATCCCAGCTACTTGGGAGGCTGAGGCAGGAGAATCACTTGAACCCGAGAGGCAGAGGTTGCAGTGAGCCAAGATCGTGCCATTGCACAGCAGCCTGGGTAACAAGAGCAAAACTCTGTCTCAAAAAGAAAAAAAAATTAGAAGAAATGTATTTGACTTCCTGGAAATTTGATCTATGCATCTAAGCACTTTATGCACATAGCTTTCTGTCAGTCACCAGCATATAGGTCTTCTATGCTGTGGTAATTATGAAAGGTTGCCTCATATTTTCTGCCAAGTAATTTCTTGTTTGCTTCAAGCCCTTAGTTATAAACTGTAACAGAAATAAGAGTGCATAAGTATAGCTTGATGATTTTTCTGTGGAAAAAAATGGAATGAATGTAACCCTATAGAACAGAAAAAGAAAACTGAAGCTGGGAGTGTCACAGAAGCAATGGGCTCAGACTATTCTTCAGAGAGCCCTGGTAGGGAACAGGCAGAAGGAAGATGCCTGATGAATGAGAGCAGGCTGTGGCCAATTCCCTAATGTAACACATAGTTCAATTGCACAGCACTGAGGTATTTTATAAATAAAACTGACAGTGATGCCCATATTCAATTTTTTATAACAGAAAAATGCTCATTATTTTCTTCTGTCCCCACACTTGGCAATATTAGCACATGTGTACATCCTGTGTCATGTGACAGCGTCCTCCACTTCTGTGCAGGCTCTTCCACCTTCTGAGCCATCAGGAAGACTAGAAATCGTGAGAATTTTCTTCCTGAGAACCTCCAATTATCAAATCTTGGTTTTCATGGAATTAAATATCCTGTATTATAATATCAAAATTGTCTGTTTTAAATTGTTTGAGTCTTTTAAAATAGTTGAAAAAGAAGTTAAGCTATTCACTTTCCCAGCTGACTGAGAAACACATAAAAATTGTCACATGTGACTAGTACTCATACAGGGTTAGAAATGACAAAGATATATAGATACCTGCAAATCTTCCCCCATCTTTTTTCAAATGTATTTCTGAAGAGGGAATATACATTTAAGGATGATTCAAAGTGGGTAACCTTGATTTCACAGGGGAACATCCAGAGAACAAAAAGAGAAGGGGCCAAGTGCAAATCAATCAACAACAAGCCCACATTTTCAAGTTTCTTCTATACTTGCAGTAAGCCCATGTGGTTTCATCTTGTGGGAATTTAAGTTTACCCACAAACTGGTGCTTACATCCTTTATTTTCACAGTCTCATTTCTGACAGCAAGAGGGATACAGATTTGCCATTTTTTCTAGTCTCACCTCCTTTTGCTCAAGAGATATAAAAATGTGGGCCATATGTATCCCCAAGAAATGCATTTTATCACATTTTTGTATGCTCTGAGCACAGCACTGGATTTGTTGTTCCTATCAACCCTTCCACACTGTCTGTTCACTAGCACAGATGCAAGTCAGGACACCATATTAATGTGGCCACAACAAGTGCCAGTCTACATTGCCTACATTTTAATGGTTTTAATCCCATGAGATAGACACTATATTGTATCCATTGTGCTCAATGGCTAGTGATGAAACATCATGGTCATGGCTGTACATGGTTCTAATGCTCTCAAAACCCTAGAATATCCATAACTGAATAATCATATGAACGGAACAGGAAGCCAAAAGTTTGTCACTATGAACAGGAGCTATACAGATCTAAGATAAACAGAGACTATATTCTCTTTAAGAGTTAATCCAAAATCTTTAGTCATCTTAATTTTAGTTTAGCATCCCCTAAAGTAGAGACTGTAACTGAATATGGGATAAAAATGGCTCAAATGTCTAAAATCCTATACCATTCAATACATCTTGTTCTGGTAGTAAGGGCTTTCACTCGTTTGGGTCTTGTTTCTCACACATCAACCTAGATATATATATATATTTTTGTTTTACTTTAGTTTTGATTCAAATTGCATAAACTTCTATAATTTTCCTAAGACCTTTCACACTTATCTAACTTTTCATTTATATCTAATTGCACTTTCTTCCTAAAAACTGAATATACCCTCTCATAGTCAGTTGAAAAAAACAACTGAAACTGAATTAGGTTCATCTTGGTGTCTCTGTCTCAGAATCATTGTTTCGTTATATTAAGAATATTTAATCAAAAGATCGTTTCCTTCTTTCACAAATCAAAGGCATTACAAGCCCTTGAACTATAATCAAATATGGCTGCAAAAGTATCCTCACAAAAGGTTCCTCCACATGGGAACTCCCACCAGTAATCAAGCGCCATTCTGTAAGCAATATTCCTTTGGTGGGAGAACCACAGTACCATCACTGTGGCTCCTCTTACATTTTCTCTTTCAGCCTTGACAGGAAAGGAAGAAGGGAGAAGAAAAATTAACTTGTCACTTAGAATTTCTTAATCCACTTGGAAATATCTTTTAAAACACTTGAAGTTATTCCTAGAGACAATTCTATGAGGTGTTATCTTTACCAGTTTTTTTCAAAAGAGTGAGATAACTGGAAGTGAGCAGCCAGAACTTAAATTAGCGAAATGTCCAAGATTAAGCACTCATGTCCTTGTACTACTTGGGACTTTGCTGAACTCTGCAAAGTACATTATCATATTTAGAGGAATAAATTAGATTTAATAAATGATACTATTTTACCGTATTAGAATAATAGTTTGAAAAAATAACAAATTATATCTATTACTCCTTTACTATTAAATCTTTCCTTCTAAATGAAATACTTTAGGAAATTTAATCTATTGGAATTAAAAGACTGTCGGATCATCTGAGGATTACCATGTTTCCATGATGTTAAAAGTCACAATATTAATCTCTGCGTTAACTGGAGTGTGCTGAAACACACATGAATTTCACAGCACTGTCTATATAAATGTTTTAGAGTTCCAATATGTCCCTTTAGAACAATCTGAGGAACAGCCTTCTAAATCATTCTGAACCCTTATGTAAAGAACTTGAGAATGAGCTCCTGCCACTTCCAGATAAGTAGTTCTAATTTCTGGGGTATGCCCTAAGCACACCAAGTGAGAACACAAGCGCGTACAGCTTCGTAACTTACAACACACAATGATTAGTGAGAATTGGTAAGAGAAACAGCAGGACAGGTGTGCCTCTAAAGTCTCTCCAAAGCACAGACTTGAATTACATCTTTTATAAATGAGTTTTATGCTTCCTTTGAGGGTTTCATTAATGAATCCATGGCTTGAACCACTAGCTACTCTTGTCCAGGCAGTCCTTCAAGGTGGAACTAATTAGACCACTTCTAATTACAGTTACTTCATAGGCATGTTTTTTTCTCATGAGAATTTCATAATGATTACCATAAGGCACTCAGGGTTGCCACAGAGTTCTGACAATTTTCTCTCCTTGTTATGTCTCTCTCTTTTGCCTTCAGGTCAAGCTGACTTGCACAATTTCTCCTGGGCTTACTCTCTGAAACCTTTGATTCTTTTCCTCCTTCCTATATAATAGATTTCCCCTTCTTGTTCACACGTGTGAATTAAATCAGAGGCTATGCTGACAAGGTTCAGCCAAGTTGAAGAACTACCAATGTACACAGTAAAACCTTTAGGTTTAACATCAAACCAACTATGGAAAAATCCTGCAAGCAGACCTAAGTAATTTAGAGAAAAAATACCATAAACTTAACTATAATTATATGCTTGTGACAAAAACATTTTTTCATATTTGCTCCCAAAGTTGTATATATTTAAGATCTGTTACTATCACCACCACTCATACCTCCTGCATCAAAGTTTTAAAACCCATCTGAGACATCTTAGAATGTCCTGACATTCTCGTCTCAACTACTTTGCACTCTTCTTTCAGAATATTCATAGCAGCATCCTCTACCTTGTTTCCATGTTTCATCATCATTCCCACCCTAACAATGCCACCATCCACTTCTTCACCTAGACTAAGTCCTTGCTTCCATTAACAAATCACTATTCTTGGCGCATTATGAGGCCAGATGGTATTCTGACCACAGCATCTCATCTTGTTCCCCCAGGAGATGTACGCTAACCAATCTTATGAGTTGCCATTATAATGCCATGCCACAACATACCCACTTCGAAACCCACTGCTTGATGGTGTTGATGCAGTTATGACTTTCCTTTTTTTTTTTTTTTTTGGAGATGGATCTCGGCTCACTGCAAGCTCCACCTCCTGGGTTCACACCCTTCTCCTGCCTCAGTCTCCTTAGTAGCTGGGAATACAGGCACCTGCCACTACACCTGGCTAATTTTTTTATATTTTTAGTAGAGATGGGGTTTCACCGTGTTAGCCAGGATGGTCTCGATCTCCTGACCTAATGATCTGCCCGTGTCGGCCTCCCAGAGTGCTGGGATGACAGGTGTGAGCCACTGCGCCCGACCCCGGCAGTTCTTAAACATACCCTGTTCTTCTCTGCTCCTTCTGGGTTGCGGCAAAGTTCTCCCTTCTGATTTAAACAGCACTCTTCACTGTATGTATGACTTTTCTTTCTAGCCAAAGAGAGATCCAGTTTTTTTTTTTCCTGTGCATTTTTAAAGGATTTTTATTCACTTCCCAGATCTTGTTACTCTTAACTACTATTCATGTAGAGTCACTTCCTATTGTTTCCTTCCTCCTCTTTTTACTACTTGCACAACATAATCTCTCAAAATCCTTCCTTCTTAGCACCAGCTCTGAAGTAATATCCAACAAGTATCTCTTGCCTTGTCTAAAAATCTTGCTAAGCCTGATTTCATTAAGATTCACTGTGGGTTTGTGTTCTGCATACCAAGTGAGCTTGGTTCCAATTCTTTTCATGAAAAAAACTCTCACTATGTCAATTGCTAAACATTTCTACATGACAATACAAATGTGGATTATCATCTGTTTCTTTGTAACTTGACAAATATAAAAACATAAATTGCTCATATATTTCCCAAACCTACTCATAGAATAATGTTTAATAGAAAGCTGAATTTGAGAATGAAATAATTCTATAGCACTGGTGGTTGTTTGAATATGCCATTGCTTATGTTATTATGGGCTGTTAAGTCAAGAAATTCCCAGTACAAGAAATTCCAGGAAAGTGACATAAGACATATAAATCGATGTTTAAAAATTATGCCTTCAAGTCATTTCATTTCATTTCCATGCTTGATCCTCAAAAAATTTTTATTTGGATCAAAGCAATGCCCTGAAGCAATTTGGGCTATAGCCAAAAACAAACAACCAAACAAACAAAAGAAAGAAAGAAAGAAAAATTGTACTACTCCTGACTCCTGTTCCTGACCCAAGAGGTTAACTAGGAGCCAGGAATGCCTGCTTTCCAGACTTTATAAAATGGGGGGATGAAATCAGGCACACACAGTTAAGGTCAGGCCAGAGTTGCTGAGAAGAGGAAAGAAATATGCATTTATTGAGTACCTACTATGTGCTAGGTTGGCAGTGGACTAATGCTTACACATTAAATCTCACTTAATCCTTAGAATAATCTGAAGAGATATTATTATCCCTTCTTGTTTCCCAGAAAGAAGCATTTGGGAAGGGGGTGCTGAAAGTGCGAGAGAGGGGCACAACCCCATTCAGACTTGTTTCTCCTTCTCTGCTGCATGGACAGTATTTAAGAGCACAGGCTCTGGAACCAGGATGTCTTCAGATTCAGACTCCACCACCTAGCAGCCACGTCACGTTCAGACATCCATGTGTGCATCAGCATCACCCCACACATACTGCCCTGACAGGTTTCAGTGTCTCATCTACACACAAAGGCTCTAAGCGGCCTCAAATGTCCAGGAAGGTCTCATTTTCATTTTGTTATTTCCTGATTTGTTTTATGATGACGCCAAGGAGAGACAGGTACATAATTTGTAGGACCCATTGTAGAATAAAAAGGCAAACTCCCTTGTTCAAAAAGCAGGGAGAAATGCCATTAAGATACTAAACTATAAAGCATTTTTCTTTCTTCACTGATCTCTCAACATTATAGTGACTTAGAATGAGTAAGAATAAGCTTAGAATGACTAATCTTAACTTACAAAGACATCATAATGTCTTTTATTTGCATTTATGCCATTCTAAGTTAAATAATTAAAATATTAAATTTTACCATTCTTTTTATATTGTTCAATGCCACTTTAAAATAGGAAATATTGTGATTTGGAAGGAAAATTTGAAAGGACAGATCAATTTGGGTGAAGAGTTGAGGAAGAGAGAGGAGTTGAAGGTGGTTCTCATTTCTCGCATTTCTCCCTGCTTTTTGAACAAGGGAGTTTGCCTTTTTATTCTGCAATGCCAGTTTAAAATAGAAAAGTATTTAACACACATGCAAAATCACCAAAATTGCACAATTTATCTTTCAAAGCTCATGCATACATATGTACTTCCTTATTAACAGAACACCAGAGACATTACACAAATTTAAGTTAACTGTCTTTATTTCAGTTGTTGATATGCACACATTCTATCAACACTCTCGAACTTTGGCTACTGATGAGTAAGGTAGGAGTGAGAGGAAAAGGAATTGTGGACTTTCTTCTCTTTCTCTTTTCTTCTCTGTCATCATTTTCAGTGTATATAATTAGCTAATACAGAAAACTAGCAGGAATAATGATGAAATAATGGGGTTCCTTGATGGTTTATGTTTCTTAGACCACCACTCCCTTCTTCCTGCATTTGAAGTAAGTTCTGGCCCAAATGGAGCATGGCCTCTTGGGACTGTCAGATCCCCCACTTAGCCATTAAACATAATATATTTAGAATGTACTCATTTTGCATATCACTGAACTCCCAGTACTGTGAGAACGTTGTTCTTGTGGGATATCACAAGCCTTACATGTGAAAGAGCAAACATGCATATTGTATTTAGGGTCTCCTCTGTTACCACTCATGTTTGTTGCTTCATGGACTTCACTTTCAAAACACAGTTCAAAGATAAAAGTATTGAGAATTTCAAGACAGTGACACAGAGCATTAAACCAAGCAACAGGGTGCTTTGGAACTTAAAGCCCCATGCAACTACACAAGTTTCATGCCTTGGCCCTCTTACAGTTACTAATACCAATCTGGCCTTATTAAAAAAAAACACACACACACACACAGTTGGGGATCCTGTCCTGTTAATAAAATATTTCTAGGATCTAGCTTCAAAGATTCTCATGCAAGTGGTATAAGACAGATTCTAGAAAGTGTATTTTTGAAACATTCCCTAAATGATTGTAAAGAACTTCTCGGTTTGGAAATACTCTAGAGCAATTCCAAGTCACTTTCTAGGTACTGGCCGTGGTGGTAAACTACTTTTCTTCCTCTTATCTACTCCATCATTCACTACTAGAGTTGATACTCAGGGAAAGTCTAGAGTGGAAGGAGTAGCAGAGGAAAGGAAAGCAACCTGATGGACTCATGGCATGGGAATAGGATGCTATCATCTGCTTGACGGGTGATTAGTTCCCTGGCTCTCCTTATCCCCTCCTCTTGGTGCATCCCCAGTCCTTTGCCCTGGGACAGGTCTGTAGGCAGGAGCACCTGTAAACTAAATTCAGCCTTTTCCCCCTGACTGTTCCTTTCCTAGGCTCCTAACTCCATGACTGACCCTGCCACTGCACCTGTTCTTTAAGCCAGATTCTGCAGAACCACCCTCAACTCCTCTCTCTTCCTCAACTCTTCACCCAAATTGATCTGTCCTTTCAAATTTTCCTTCCAAATCACAAGCAAATTTCCTCCCCCTTTTTCTGTCCCCTCTGCCACTACTTTATTTAGGTGTTTAATGTATTTCAGTATCATTTCCTCTTCTGAATCACTTGAATGACATTCCAGTGAGCCTCCTTATCTATCTCTATATTTCTATCCTCAACATTACTAGGAGATTCTTCTAACATCCAGATCTAATATACTTCTCTTATTCAAAATCCTTTCATGATTCCTAAGAGTCTCTGGTAAAATACTTAATTCATTGTAGCATATTAGGCCCTTAAAGATATAGCCCTTTCTCCTTTTTCAGTTTCCTTTCCTGCCACAGGCAGTAAATGCAAGTCAAGCCCACGTCCCAGCAGTTCTTCTTCTTCATTTTTTTTTTTTTTTTTTTTTTTTTGACGGTATCTCGCTCTGTCGCTCAGGCTGGAGTGCAGTGGCACGAACTCGGCCCACTGCAAGCTCCGCCTCGCGGGTTCACGCCATTTTCCTGCCTGGGCCTCCAGAGTAGCTGGGACTACAGGCATGTGCCACCACGCCCGGTTAATTTTGTTTTTGTATTTTTAGTAGAGACGGGATTTAACCGTGTTAGCCAGGATGGCCAAGATGGTCTCAATCTCCTCACCTCGTGATCTGCCCACCTCAGCCTCCCAAAGTGCTGGGATTACAGGCTTGAGCCACCGCACCCGACCCCAGCAGTTCTTAAACATACCTTGTTCTTCTCTGTTCCTTCTGGGTTGCTGCAAAGTTCTCCCTTCTGATTTAAACAGCACTCTTCACTGTATCCTCTTTTTTCATCTAACAGGCTCTTGGTTGTCCTTTTCTGGGTGAGCTCAGAAACAAACTCAAAAATCACCTTTTTGCTTTCCTAACCCTCCTCCTCACCTTGTCTTAATGACTGCCCCCATTTGTTTCTACTCTGCTCTTCATGGAATATGGAACTCCTATCTCCTCCTCACCAGGCCATCAAGGACCTAAGGATAATAATGATGCTCCTGGCATGAAATGGGCTCTCAAAGAGAGCACAAGACAGAAAGGAAAGAAGGATATAGCTGAAACGAATACGCCCTCCCACTACCTTACAGTTCAACTGGCACAATACTGGCGCCATTGCAATAACCTGGACAATTTGAAAGACAATTCAGATCCCCTCCAGAAGCTCTCAGAAAAATTTCCATCTGCAACCCACAGAAAAATCTCATGTTTCCTCCTCCACCCCTCCCAATATCTTCTATATCCCAACAGCTGCCTGAAAGACTGTCTCCAATCTCTAGTAATGGTTTTTCTCCTTTCTGCCTTTCTAACTGCCTTCCTGAATCTATGTTTTCTCCGGAAACATTGAGCTTTCCATTTTAAATATACAACCCAGCTAACCTGATGCAGCATTGCAGGTGGGAAGAAATCACCAGAATGACAGGAAGTAAGAAAGAGACTTGCCTTAAGTTCCCAATGTACTTGGTCAATGGTAGCCCACTTAATACAGTTGCTCTTAACCATGACTGTATATTAGACTCACCTAGAGAGTTTTCAAAAGTAACCCTGCTCAGGGCCCATGGCAGAACCTTTAGAAAAGCAGAGGCAGCGTTCAAGTATCTCTAAATAATATTTCTGTCTTCCACTTTCCATTGCCTCAGGAAGCCCACCTCTCCACCCTATCTGGAAACCTACATCCCTGCAGCTCTTCCTCTCCTTTACTCTGATCAAAGTAACAATAGAAGCCCAGTCAACAGACAAAGCATCATTCCTATAAATGCAGATGGAGGAGTCTGTGCATACTCATAATAAATTTTTTCTATGTCAAGGACTCAATTCAGCTTTTTCCCCCATGCTTAAACCTCTTACTTCTAGGGGGTTCTTATGTCCTTCCTCTAAGCAGAAGTCTTTGCCTCAGTTTCCTGACTGCTAGCCTCAGTATTGAATTCTTCTTTTGCCCCACCCACTAACATACCTTTCAGAAGCTCAGTGACATATTTGGGTCCCTGCTTCCTGTGAACAGATCTCTTGCTATATACCGACTGATCATATAGACTTCTTAATCCCACCAAGGATACTGCTAGCATCTTCCCCTAAGTGATTAATGCTGGGTCTCTCCCAACCACTTCCCTTGTCTCGTGGGTCTTTAAGAACTGTCTCCTGAGTGCTCTGGGTCCTGGAACTCACTGTATTGCATGAATGGCTCTGAACTAATGGAAGGAGAGAGAGAAGAGGGAACACAGAAACAACCCACCTTTAAATGGTCATGGGGCATGGTTAAGAGCTTTTGTAATAGAATAATGATAACATATTCTGAGCAATGATAGGAATAAATTGATCTTTATACTATTCTCAAATCATAGAAAGAACTTCAAAGCTGATGCTACGTCATCTCAGCCTTTTGAATCTTGTTAGCTACCAGAGCAGTTCTACTCCATTGTGAAGTTCTCCTTATTGTAAAGTGCACACTGAATTTCAATCCGACAAAAGGAGATTTTCATCCCATTCAACTTTTTAGGTGATCATTGATCATTCCCCAGGTTGACCAGAACCCTCATGGCTTCAAAGACATAAATTCTTGGTGCTCTGTTTCTGAGGCTGGGAATAACAACAGCCAGTTGCACATATACCTAAATGCTGACAAGAGACTAAATGTGTATTATAACTTACCATACTGATCTGTAATTCAGAACCAGTCAGTAAAATAAAGCTGACGGAACTCCTGAATTTCCTCTCAATGAGCTTTCCCCATGTATCTTCTCATTCCAGGGTTGAATGGCGATGACTTCCTGGCTGTGGGCCTGCTCAATGGCAGTGTGGTTTATAGTTATAACCTGGGGTCTGGCATAGCAAGCATCAGGAGCGATCCCCTCAATCTGAGCCTTGGAGTCCACACTGTTCATCTGGGGAAGTTCTTCCAAGAGGGCTGGCTGAAGGTAAAGAGTCATTCCTTTGTCTCTTCCACAAAGTGAGCACTAGTATATTGTCGGATCTGTGCTAAGGTACAAAGGTGAATAGCCCATGATGCCTACATCCACGAAGTTCACAGACTATTGTACCAACTAGGGAAATAGAGAGATGATTACAATTAAGTGGTGTGAGAACAGATAAGAGGGATTATTAACATAGATAAGGGTGAGAGAGAGGAGTCAGAAAGTGCTTCCCAGAGAAGGTGATGCTTTAGCATAACTTCAAATAGGAGTTAGGAAAGAACACAATGGTCAGTATTAACTTAAAGAATGGTCAGTATTAGCTTAAGGAATGCAAGTAGTTCAGCGTGGTTTTCAGGTCAGGAGATGGGGGAGCAAGAGTAGTGGTTAGAGACAGATAAGGTCTATATTATCAAAGGGCTTAGATGTGCTAAGAAGTTAGTATTTTTATCAAAAGAACTATGATGAGCTACTTAAAATAGGAAGGTGGGTACCATGTTGATTTCTAATTTTTGATAAATGACTCTGGTGGTTCTATGGAGAATTGATAGAAGAGGAGGAAGGCTAAATGGAGGGGAATCAGCAGGATGCCAGCACCTAATCTTTGAAGAACTTTGATTTTGATTGAAATGCAAAACCATGATTGCTATATTAATATATCCGTGGTAACAGACACCAGCAGAGAAGCAGAAAATTGAGTGGTATCGTGTTTTATATTTCTTCAAAATCCCTGTCTTTGTAAATTTTTCATGCCAAGTTAATGGGAAATAACAAAAGAGTATCTTAACAGTTCACCCTGGGGAATTAATTCCTTTTTAAATAGGTTTTGATTTTTTTCTCCTTTTGAAGGTAGATGATCATAAAAATAAATCCATTATCGCCCCAGGAAGACTGGTTGGTCTCAATGTCTTCAGTCAGTTTTATGTAGGTGGCTACAGTGAATATACTCCAGATCTCTTACCAAATGGAGCAGATTTTAAAAATGGTTTTCAAGGTAAGGCATGGACATTTTTTATACTATACCTACTTATTTCAAATGTTGAGGGAAAAAATATTTTAAAGAGTATACTTCTATTTCCCAAACCAGCTACATAGATTGCTTTCAGACTTGAACAAAGTTTGATTTTAATCAGAAACATTCATTTACTACTTTTTTTTTTGAGACGGAATTTCGCTCTTATTGCCCAGGCTGGAGTTCAATGATGCAATCTTGGCTCGCCATGACCTCCACCTCCCAGGTTCAAGCGATTCTCCTGCCTCAGCCTCCCAGGTAGCTGGGATTACAGGCATGCACCACCATGCCCAGCTATTTTTGTATTTTCAGAAGACAGGGTTTCTCATGTTGATCAGGCTGGTCTCAAACTCCCGACCTCAGGTGATCCACCTGCCTGGGCCTCCCAAAGTGCTGGGATTACAGGTGTGAGCCACTGCACCTGGCCTCATTTACTGTTTATTGACCACTTACTGCATATGCAGTAGATGTTTAGGATGTTTTAATGGACAAATCAAAGATTTCTGCACTTATTCTAGTTGGAGAGAGGAACACTAAATGTAATTAATTATCTAGTCATATAATGCGATAAGTTCAGTGGGAAAATGGAAATCGAGAGCATGATTTTAAGCAACCAGGATTATGGGTAATTGTTTATACAGGGTGCTTTTTAAAATAGGCTGAGCAGGGTAGACTTCAAAGAGTCACAGTAAAAATTGAAACTCCATCTAACTTTGGAGTTTAAAAGGCAGGAGACAGACAGCAGTTAACCCATCTATACCACCAAGGGGTAGCCCACAGAGGCCAGAGCAAGCCAAGGGGATTAAGGGGAACATTGTATTTGGGTGAGTCACAGTCTGTCTTCTTGCCACAGTCTCTCTTCCTGTGTTCAAATAGGAATACAGGCTTGGATCTTCCTTATAAAGCTGATTCATACTGTAATAGCATTCTAAAATAAAGACATGCTTTGAATTGTTATAATAATTTATTTGGTGAAAATAGATCTTTTGGTAGATCCTGGTCCCAGGGTATTTGGTCAAAGGTCTGTTCTTATGGTGTCCTCAGCCACTCAACCAGGTCCAGCCTACTCTCCATGAAAAGTAAAGGATCAAAGATAAGGATCCCTGAGAGACAGGAGCTGTCATCAAGCACCATTTCAGGCATTTGAGTTATCTACCTACTTCATTGCATTCTTTTCCCAACCTTGACTGACTTCTGCCTAAACACAAATGCAGGAGGCCATGTACTTGAAACATATAAAAGCAACACAGCTAATCCAGCATAATACAAGGTCAGGTTCTAATAAAATTATTTTGTCAAGGTTCTCAAAGAAACTTTTTCTTTGAACTTGTCATCAGTGGGATTCTCAGAAGGGTGTCTTAAAGAATAGTTTAGAGCATATTATTGCACTAACTGTAATAGAGAGTTCAATGATTTTTTTCAAAGCAGGAAACAGTATGAAAAGGATTGTAAAGGCATAACAAATCAATGAGTTTTTTGAAACATTATATTCAATGAAAGGGATGGGTAAAGCTATGAATGTGAAAGAAGTATATCTTCCACTAAATGAAGCAGAGACACTGGAGGGGGGTAATCAAAACCTGTTGTCTTTTATTAATAGACACAATCCTTATATAAGTACTTTGAAATGGATAATTCTTCTGTATGAGAGGCTAGTATAGCATCAAAGATAAGAGTGTGGCTTCTAGATCCCAACTTGCAAGATACATGCCAAACCTCTGCCACCTATATGGTTCATGACCTGGCCAGTCACCTAACCTCCCCCTGCCTTATCTGTAAAATGGGATAATAACAGCACTTCTTTTGCTATGTAGATCTGAGAGTGAGTTAATGGAGAGAGAACACAGATTAGTGCCTGGCTTAGAGCAAGTCCTATGTGTTAGCACTGATGATGGTGCTAAAGGTGAGAGAGGCACAGCTCCAGTCACGTGTTGCTCCCATTTCTCTGCAACACAAACAGAGGTTAACAGCACAGACTCTGAAATCAGCTTGTCTTCAGATGCAGACATTGTCACCTATTAGCTACATAACTTTTAGCGTGTTTAGATTCTCTGCACCTCCATTTTCTCCTCTGCAAAATAGAAATACCTACTCCATAGAGTTTTTATGGATTGATCAAGTAAGTAAAATAATTGTGTTAAGTGCTTAGCCCAGAAACCAGCATTCAATAGGACTAAATAAATGTTAACTCATTACTCTATCCTGCTATCATAGGTTTCAATATTTGCACATTTGTTGAAGTCGAATGCTTCCCGGTTTCCTTTGATGTTGTTTTCTCCATTCTGTTAGGAATTTTTCTTCGTATCTTAAGGATGAGAACAAAAAGAGGTTTTCATCAAGACCTGTCATTTTCTCCTTAAGTGTGCCAATGAGCCTGAGATAGCACACACATAGCTGGCCCTTTCTCTGACAGAAACACTGATTGCACACTCCTGGAAGTATGTCAACTGCCACAGTCCTTAGTGAGGATGGGAATCTTGGGCGAGTCTTCTTGGGGATTGCCACTTATGCCACAGTCTTATAGAAAATTCAGGACCTTGAGATCCCCTAATTTTATCATTCATCTCTTGGATCCTCTCTTAATGTCTGCCTTCCCTCCACTCTAAACTAGCATTTACTATTTATTATAAATCATGCCATATTGTTACCATTCTACCATGACAACCAAATTGCAACTGTACCATAAATCCATGGTTCCCAAAGCTGATCTCTACTGGTTCTGAAGAATAATATAACTTCTTAAAAATACAGATTTCTGAAGCCTACCCAAGAACTATTGAATTGAAATATTTACAGTGGGTTCTAAAAATTTGCATTTTAACAAGCTTCCCAGATTTGGAAGCCACCACATATTTTTTAAATTATCTCACTCTTTTTTTTTTACTTTAAGTTCTAGGATACAGGTACAGAATGTGCAGGTTTGTTACATAGGTATACATGTGTCATGGTGGTTTGCTACACTCATCAACCTATCATCTAGGTTTTAAGCCCTGCATGCATTAGGTATTTGTCCTAAAGCTCTCCCTCCCCTTGCCCCCCACCCCTCGACAGGCCCTGGTGTGTGATGTTCCCCTCCCTGTGTCCATGTGTTCTCATTGTTCAGCTCCCACTTATGAGCGAGAACATGAGGTGTTTTATTTTCTGTTCCTGTGTTAGTTTGCTGAGAATGATGTGGAAGCCACCACATTAATTAATCATAATGATGCAAAGCAAATGGAATTTTCTGAATTTAATAGAGTAAAGATATCACATTTGTCCTTAGAATTACAATTAAATCATGCAATAAAATATCATCTGATCTAGGCTTTAACATTTTTATAAACTCTTTTACTTTTTTTTTTTTTTTAGACAGAGTCTCGCTCTGTCATCAAGGCTGGAGTACAGTGGTGCCATATCAGCTCACTGCAACCTCCATCTCCAGGGCTCAATCAATCCTCCCACCTTAGCCTCCCATGTAGCTGAGCCACCAAACTCAGCTAACATATCCTTACAAAGCTGATTTATCTTGTAGTAGAGTTATAAAATACATGCTTTAAATTGTTATAACAATTCATTTGGTGAAAATAGCTTTTCAGTAGATCCTAGTCTCAGGGTACTTGGTCAAAGGTCTGTTTTTATGGTGTTCTCAGCCATTCAACCAGGTCTGGCCTACTCTCCATGAACTTGAGAACTGCATCATCACACCAGGCTAATTTTTGCATTTTTAGTAGAGACAGGGTTTTTCCAGATTGCCCAGGATGGTCTCGAAATCCTGGGTTCAAGCCATCCGCCTGCCTCAGCCTCCCAAACTGCTGGAATTGCAGGTTTGAGCCACCGCACACAGCCGATTCCTATAAACTCTTGATAAATAACTCTAATCCAAAGTTCGTGATCTGAAATACAAATCCTTACTGATAATAAAGCCATTTGTTTGTGTTCTAAAAAATGGCTTATAATGAACCATTATTTTTTCTATGACCTTTAATGGTCATAAAGGTATTAACCACCTTAAATAATCTACATCTGCCAAATACACTGTGCTTTACTGTTTTATCTGCCCTAATAAGAGCAGTTCTCCTCTTCTCTGCTTTCCAAAGTTGCATCTGCGACAAAGCTGCAGAGTTCTCAGAGTGAGGCTCATGAATGGTGGTCTCAGACTGGGCACAGAATGAAGGAAGGAAGAAAAGAAGATATGGACTGATAACAGATCTCCAGCACCTAGAATGGTGCTTTCACACAGTACATGCTTGTGACATGTTGTTACCACCAGATCTTTCCCAGACTCTCTTACAGCTATGCATGACCATGTGCCTGAGTTCTGGCCAGTGAGATGTCAGCAGGTGTAATAGTTGCTACTTCCAGGCCTTACCTATGAAAATCTTCTGCATAGTGCTGTACTGTTTGCCAACCCACCTCGATGCCAACCCTAACCATCCTTTGGACTTTACATGAACAGGAAATAAGCTTCTAGTGTTACAGCAACTAGTGCTTATTGATATGAAGGTTATTAAATATTTACTACTCAACTGAATAGAGCAGACATGAGATTCATTAACAACCTGTAAAGGAGAGTTATTCTCATCTAAAAATAGACAACACTGTCAGTACTTTCAGTTTCTTGCGAGTTCAATTTTTTTCTCTCTCCTTTTTTTAACCATATGAGATTCTTCAAACAAGAGCCCATACGGGAAAATGTAGTTAGTTTACTGCTGTTAAAAAAAAAAAAAAAAAAAAAAAAAAAAAGCTATCACTTATTTGGTACCTAATCAGTCTAATTTTCAATATACACATGGCTCATGGGTCCATATCACATACAGGATATATGTATTATGTACTGAATGTTTGTCTCACAGTACTACACCAAGCAGATTATATTTTGTCTACTATATTAATAATAAAATAATATATATTCCACAAATGTCTTCCAGTTTAATCACTCCAATTGCTTAAAAAACATGATATGTTGACTGACATGAAGCATTTCTCTGTAAAATAAATGCATTTTGCTATTTGTATTGGCTAAATGTTTCTCTAAATATAGCATTGACACATTTTTAGCAAAAAACATATTTCAATAGTTCCTTATAACAAAAGCATTTTATTTACCCATATAAAAAAGAAACGGTTTAAAATGAATACTTCCAGACATTAAGTTATAGTAATTTAACAAAGTATTCTTGTGTATGATTATTAAAAAATTAAAAATCCAGTATTAGCATCCAATAATTTTTGCTAAGAAGAAATCTGCAATTTTATGACGTAGAAATAGAAGATATCTGAGACAGTGTGATAGAGGGTGGAATGGTAGCATGGAACCCAGGACCTACTAATTTATAGGCATTGCACAGATAGTTTATTTATATTATTTATTTCTCCTAACTCATTAAATAGCTACTTTTGTCCCTATTTTAATGGTAAAAAGATTAGCTTCAGTTAGACTTTGCATTATGTAGCCATTGTGTAGGAGAGATCATATCTGAACTCAGACTTACCTGACTCTGTCATCTACTTATACTTTTGCTTTCTGCAAAGTGCATTTCACTCTGTAAAAGGCATGGGAAGTCATGCTTTGTTAATTGAGCTAGTTGGTTATTCATTTGTAAAGCATCTAGCATTCATTCATTTCTTCAGTCAGTACAGTATTTTGGTCATGGCCTATGTGTGTGTGTAATAGTAAATGGCAACACTTGGAGGAAAACAAAGATTAAGCCTGAGGAAAAACAATCACTGCTCTCTCATAAGGAGAAAATATTGATGCATGCAGAGAATGGTGCTTGTCAGTAAAAATGCCAGTGAAAACTAAGTTGGAAAGTATATTCTCTACCTTCCATAACTGAACCCATTTTTTTTTCCACCATGAGAAATTACCTCATGCTTTTAGTTTCTGAAAACGTTTTGAGAGATCATTCCAAAATGGCAGAATAGGAATAGCTCCAGTCAACAGCTCCTAGTGTGAGTGATGCAGAATATGGGTGATTTCTGCATTTCCAACTGAGGTACAAGGTTCATCTCACTGGGACTTGTTGAACAGTGGATGCAACCCACAGAGTGTGAGTCGAAGCAGGGCAGGGTATCACCTCACCTGGGAAGTGCAAGGGGTCGGGGAATTACCTTTCCTAGCCAAGGGACACCGTGATAGATGGTATCTAGAAACTCGGGACACTTCTGCCCTAATACTGTGCTTTTCCAACGGTCTTAGCAAATGGCAAACCAGGAGATTATATCCAGTGCCTGGCTCAGAGGGTCCCACGCCCATGTATCCTTGCTCACTGCTAGTACAGCAGTCTGAGATGGAACTGCAAGGCAGCAGCAAGGCTGGAGGAGGGCGTCCGCTATTGCTAAGGCTTGACTAGGTAAACAAACCCGCCAGGAAGCTTGAACTGGGTGGAGCCCACCGCAGCTCGAGGAAGTCTGCCTGCCTCTGTAGACTCCACCTCTTGGGGCAGGGCATAGCTGAAAAAAAGGCAGCAGAAACTTCTGCAGACTTAAACATCTCTATCTGACAGCTTTGAAGAGAGAGTGGTTCTCCCAGCATGGAGTTTGATATCTGAGAATAGACAGACTGCCTCCTCAACTGGGTCCCTGACCACCGAGCAGCCTAACTGGGACAGACCTCCCAGTAGAGGTGAACTGACACCTCATACAGCCGGGTGCCCCTCTGGAACAAAGCTTCCAGACGAAGGATTAGGCATCAACATTTACTGTTCTGCAATATTTGCTGTTCTGCAGTCTCCACTGGTGATACACAGGCAAATAGGGTCTGGAGTGGACCTCCAGCAAACTCCAACAGACCTGCAGCTGAGGGTCCTGTTAGAAGGAAAACAAACAGAAAGAAATAGCATCAACACCAACAAAAAGAACATCCATACCAAAACCCCATCTGTAGGTCACCATCATCAAAGACCAAAGGTAGATAAAACCACAAAGATAGGGAGAAACCAGAGCAGAAAAACTGAAAATTCTAAAAATCAGAGTGCCTCTTCTCCTCCAAAGGAGAGCAGCTCCTCGCCAGCAACGGAACAAAGCTGGACAGAGAATGATTTTGAAGAGTTGACAGAAGTATGCTTCAGAAGATCAGTAATAATAAACTTCTCCAAGCTAAAGAAGGATGTTCGAACTCATCACAAAGAAGCTAAAAACCTTGAAAAAAGATTAGACAAATGGCTAACTAGAATAAACAGCATAGAGAAGACCTTAAATGACTTGATGGAGCTGAAAACCATGGCACGAGAACTACGTGATGCATGCACAACCTTCAGTAGGTGATTCGATCAAGTGGAAGAAAGGGTATCAGTGATTGAAGATCAAATGAATGAAATGAAGCAAGAAGAGAAGTTTAGACAAAAAAGACTAAAAAGAAATGAACAAAGCCTCCAAGAAATATGGGACTATGTGAAAAGACCAAATCTACGTCTGTTTTGTGTACCTGAAAGTGACGGGGAGAATGGAACCAAGCTGGAAAACACTCTTCAGGATATTTTTCAGGAGAACTTCCCCAACATAGCAAGGCAGGCCAACATTCAAATTCAGGAAATACAGACACGCCACAAAGATACTCCTCGAGAAGAGCAACCCCAAAACACATAACTGTCAGATTCGCCAAGGTTGAAATGACGGAAGAAATGTTAAGGGCAGTCAGAAAGGTTGGGTTACCCACAAAGGGAAGCCCATTAGACTAACAGCAGATCTCTCAGCAGAAACTCTACAAGCCAGAAGACAGTGGGGGCCAATATTCAACATTCTTAAAGGAAAGAATTTTCAACCCAGAATTTCATATCCAGCCAAACTAAGCTTCATAAGCAATGGAGAAATAAAATCCTTTACAGACAATCGAATGCTGAGAGATTTTGTCATCACCAGGCCTGCCCTACAAGAGCTCCTGAAGGAAGCTCTAAACGTGGAAAGGAACAACTGGTACCAGTCACTGCAAAAATATGCCAAATTGTAAAGACCATTGATGCTATGAAGAAACTGCATCAACGAACAGGCAAAATAACCAGCTGACATCATAATGACAGGATCAAATTCACACATAACAATATTAACCTTAAATGTAAATGGGCTAAATGCCCCAATTAAAAGACACAGACTGGCAAATTGAATAGAGTCAAGACCCACCAGTGTGCTGTATTCAGGAGACCCATCTCATGTGCAGAGACACACATAGGCCCAAAATAAAGGGATGGAGGAAGATCTACCACACAAATGGAAAACAACAAAAAAGCAGAGGTTGTAATCCTAATCTCTGATAAAACAGACTTTAAACCAACAAAGTAGTAAAGGGATCAATTCAACAAGAAGAGCTAACTATCTTAAATATATATGCACCCAATACAGGAGCACCCAGATTCATAAAGCAAGTCCTTAGAGACATACAAAGAGACTTAGACTCCCACACAATAACAATGGAAGACTTTAACACCCCACTGTCAATGTTAGACAGATCAATGAGACAGAAGGTTAACAAGGATATCAAGGACTTGAACTCAGCTCTGCACCAAGAGGACCTAACAGACTTCTACAGAGCTCTCTATCCCAAATCAACAGAATGTACATTCTTCTCAGCACCACATCCCCCTTATTCCAAAATTGACCACACAGTTGGAAGTAAAGCACTCCTCAGCAAATGTAAAAGAACAGAAATTAAAACAAACTGTCTCTCAGACCACAGTGAAATCAAATTAGAACTCAGGATTAAGAAACCCACTCAGAACTGCACAACTACATAGAAACTGAACAGCCTGCTCCTGAATGACTACTGGGTATGTAATGAAATGAAGGCAAAAATAAAGATGCTCTTTGAAATCAATGAGAACAAAGACACAACATTCCAGAATCTCTCTGACACATTTAAAGCAGTGTGTAGAGGGAAATTTATAGCACTAAATGTCCACAAGAGAAAGCAGGAAAGATCTAAAATAGACACCCTAACAACACAATTAAAAGAACTAGAGAAGCAAGAGCAAACACATTCAAACTCTAGCAAAAGAAATAACTAAGATCAGAGCAGAACTGAAGGAGATAGAGATACAAAAACCCCTTCAAAAAATCAATGAATCCAGGAGCTGGTTTTTTGAAAAGTTCAACAAAATGGATAGACCACTAGCAAGCCTAATACAGAATAAAAGAGAGAAGAATCAAATAGACACAATAAAAATTTTAAAGGGGATATCACCACGGAAATACAAACTACAATCAGAGAATATTATAAACACCTCTCCACAAATAAACTAGAAAATCTAGAAGAAATGGATAAATTCCTGGACATAAAAACCCTCCCAAGACTAAACCAGGAAGAAGTTGAATCCCTAAATAGACCAATAGCAGGCTCTGAAATTGAGGCAATAATTAATAGCCTACCAACCAAAAAAGTCCAGGACCAGATGAAATCACAGCTGAATTCTACCATAGGTAAAAAGAGGAGCTGGTACTATTCCTTCTGAAACTATTCCAATCAATAGAAAAAGAGGGAATCCTCCCTAACTCATTTTATGAGGACAGCATCATTCTGATACCAAAGCCTGACGGAGACACAACAAAAAGAATTTTAGACCAATATCCCTGACGAACATTGATGCAAAAATCCTCAATAAAATACTGGCAAACCAAATCCAGCAGCATATCAGAAAGCTTATCCACCATGATCAAGTCAGCTTCATCCCTGGAATGTAAGGCTGGTTCAACATATGCAAACCAATAAATGTAATCCATCATATAAACAGAACCACAGACAAAACCCACATGATTATCTCAATAGATGCAGAAAAGGCCTTCGACAATATTCAACACCCCTTCATGCTAAAAACTCTCAATAAGCTAGGTATTGATGGGATGTATCTCAAAATAATAAGAGCTATTTATGACAAACCCACAGCCAATATCATACTGAATGGGCAAAAACTGGAAGCATTCCCTTTGAAAACTGGCACAAGACAGGGATGCCCTCTCTCACCACTCCTATTCAACATAGTGTTGGAAGTTCTGGCCAGGACAATCAGGTAGGAGAAAGAAATAAAGGGTATTCAATTAGGAAAAGAGGACATCAGATTGTCCCTGTTTGCAGATGACATGATTTAGAAAACCCCGTCATCTCAGCCCAAAATCTCCTTAAGCTGATAAGCAACTCCAGCAAACTCTCAAGATACAAAATTAATGTGCAAAAGTCACAAGCATTCCTATACACCAATAACACACAGAGAGCCAAATCATGATTGAATTCCCATTCACAATTGCTTCAAAGAGAACAAAATACCTAGAAATCCAACTTACAAGGGATGTGAAGGACCTCTTCAAGGAGAACTACAAACCACTGATCAAGGAAATAAGAGAGGACACAATCAAATGGAAGAACGTTCCATGCTCATGGACAGGAAGAATCAATATCGTGAAAATGACCATACTGCCCAAGGTAATTTATAGATTCTGTGTCATCCCCGTCAAGTTACCAATGACTTTCTTCACAGAATTTGAAAAAACTACTTTAAAGTTCATATGGAACCAAAAAAGAGCCCGCATTGCCAAAACAATCCTAAATCAAAAGAACAAAGCTGGAGGCATCACGCTACCTGACTTCAAACTATACTACAAGGCTACAGTAACCAAGACAGCATGGTACTGGTACCAAAACAGAGATACAGACCAATGAACAGAATAGAGCCCTTGAAAATGATAGCACACCTCTATAACCATCTGATCTTTAACAAATCTGACAAAAACAAGAAATGGGGAAAGGATTCCCTATTTAATAAATGGTGCTGGGAAAACTGGCTAGCCACATGTAGAAAGCTGAAACTGGATCCCTTCCTAACACCTTATACAAAAAATAATTCAAGATGGATTAAAGACTTAAATTTTAGACCTAAAACCATAAAAACCCTAGAAGAAAATCTAGGCAATACCATTCAGGACATAGGCATGGGCAAAGACTTCATGACTAAAACACCAAAAGCAATTGCAACAAAAGCCAAAATAGACAAATGGGATCTAATTCAATTAAAGAGCTTCTGCATGGCAAAAGAAACTACCATCAGAGTGAACAGGCAACCTACAGAATGGGAGAAAATTTTTACAATCTACCCATCTGACAAAGGGCTAATATCAAGACTCTACAAAGAACTTAAACAAACTTACAAGAAAAAATCAAACAACCCCATCAAAAAGTTGTCAAAGGATATGAACAGACACTTCTCAAAAGAAGACATTTATGCAGCCAACAGATACATGAAAAATGCTCATCATCACTGGCCATCAGAAAAATGCAAATCAAAACCACAGTGAGATACCATCTCACACCAGTTAGAATGGTGATCATTAAAAAGTCAGGAAACAACAGGTTCTGGAGAGGATGTGGAGAAATAGGAACACTTTTACACTGTTGGTGGGAGTGTAAACTTGTTCAACCATTGTGGAAGACAGTGGGGGATTCCTCAAGGATCTAGAACTAGAAATACTATTTGACCCAGTGATCCCATTACTGGGTATATACCCAAAGGATTATAAATCATAAAATACTATAAAGACACATGCACATCTATGTTTATTGTGGCACTATTCACAATAGCAAAGCTTGGAACCAATCCAAATGTCCAACAATGATAGACTGGATTAAGAAAATCTGGCACATATACACCATGGAATACTATGCAGCCATAAAAAAGAATGAGTTCATGGTCCTTTGTAGGGACATGGATGAAGCTGGAAACCATCATTCTGAGCATACTATTGCAAGGACAGAAAACCAAACACTGCATGTTCTCACTCATAGGTGGGAATTGAACAATGAGAAAACTTGGACACAGGGTGGGAAACATCACACACTGGGACCTGTCGTGGGGCTGGGGGAGGGGGAAGGGATAGCATCAGGAGGAATACCTAATGTAAATGACGAGTTAATGGGTGCAGCACACCAACATGGCACATGTATACATATGTAACAAACCTGCACGTTGTGCACATGTACCCTAGAACTTAATTATAACAACGACAAAAAATAAAGCCTTTTATGCCCCCCAAAAAAGTTTTGAAAATAAAATTTAGTCTTGCCTTTCTTTAATCATTTTAAAGACCTTATTTCTAGTTGATGTTCCTATTTATTTGAAAGAACTTTGCAAATAAACTCTAAATAACTGGTAAAGGAGATGAGTAAATTACATTTCAGGATTTCAAACACTTTCATTTCAAATTCTTCACTGAATTGCCCGTTTTATTTATATGTACTCATCTAATCTCGGGGTAGAAAAGTTCTTTCTTTTTTGTTTTGTTTCATTTTTGAAATTGAGTCTCGCTGTGTCGCCCAGGCTGGAGTGCAGTGGCGCTATCTCGGCTCACTGCAAGCTCCTCCTCTAGGCTTCACGCCATTCCCCTGCCTGAGAGTCCCGAGTAGATGGGACTATAGGCGCCCGCCACCACACCCAGCTAATTGTTTGTATTTTTAATAGAAATGGGGTTTCACCGTGTTAGCCAGGGTGGTCTCAATCTCCTGACCTCCTGATCCGCCTGCCTCAGCCTCCCAAAGTGCTGGGATTACAGGTGTGAGCCATCGTGCCCGACCGAAAAGTTCTTTCTAAAGATGTGTACAAAGGCAAAATCTCTGAAAGAAAAAAGAGAAAAATAGCAAAATTGGGTGGTAAATATTAAACTGGAGAAAGTTTATGTACCAAATATCACAAATAGCTAATGTCCTCATTATATAAGGAGACTCTCTTTATATACTATAAATACAAATTATAATATAATTATGAAAGACCAATACATTTGTTAAAAGATTTTTGATACCCAACTAAAAACAGGAAAATAGTATTTTATTAGCTATTGCATGTAAAAATGAAATGGAATGGCCATCCCATGCATGGTAGTGCCTGTGAAGAAGGGGATATCCCAGTCTCCTGAGTCCAGTTGTGAAAAATATCTATGGGGGACACTTAGGCATACTTCAAAGCATCTATATCTTTTCCCCTAGTAATTCTCCTTCTAGAAATATGTACTAGAAAATAATTTTAAACTGGACAAAGATATACACATAAGATATTCATTACAACTTTATTTCTAATAACAAACATATAAATGAGTTGATGATATAATAATTATAGGTTTATTAAATATATTTTTATATAAGGAAATATGCCATCACTTAAAAATAGTTAATGCTACAAGAAAAATGTTAATGTTATTTATGATATTCAACTGTTTGGTATAATATTATATTTTCTACAGCTTAGTGCAGATTGCATTTTTGTTTAAAAGAAAATATGACTAAGCATAGAAAAAATACCACACACACACACACACACACACACACACACACACATACACCCCAAAATGTTAATAGTTGTCTGCTGTGGGGTGATACCATGAATGACTTTAAAAAACATTTTTCTCTGTGCATTTCTGTATTCTTATATTTCTTTTAAAATTTACATGTATTACTTTATTTTGAAAAACTTTTACTTTAAAAATGAAAAATAACCTTCTTCTTGTTTTATCTATTCCTTCTGTTTGTTAACATGAAGTGTTTTTGCATTTCTTCAAGGTTGTATTTTCACTCTTCAAGTTCGCACTGAGAAGGATGGCCATTTCAGAGGACTAGGAAATCCTGAGGGCCACCCAAATGCTGGACGCAGTGTTGGCCAGTGTCATGCTTCTCCCTGCAGTTTAATGAAATGTGGCAACGGTGGGACATGCATAGAGAGTGGAACTAGTGTTTAGTAAGTATAACATTATTAGGAATGAAAGTAGCAGGTTGTGCTCTAACTGGTACTCCACTCTAACTGGCATTCCACTTGTACAAACTAGGAGCACAAACAGATGCACGTCTTTAAAATGTTCTTATGTAGACTTGTTACATGATGGGAGGACAGGTGAAAGCAACTACAAATAGGATCAGCACAGCATTTATGCCATCTTAGTTCTCTTAAACAATGACAATGAATCACTACATCTCATTCCAGACACCATGAAAAATATCTCTTAAATCCATACTATTGAGAGAGTAGACAGAAATGTTAACCACACAAAGGCTTACACACTAGGATTTGCTTTCATATGTAGGTTTGAGCCCCTTTATAAAGGGCAATAGTAAAGCTACACAATTTGACTTCTGAACTACTTTAGTATGAAACCAACATGGACCCATTGAGTGAGGAGGAAAAAAGAAAGGAGAATGTTTTTATATTAATTACTCCTTTTGCTGAGCATCTCATCTATGCAAAAGTAGTATATGAGGGGTTCTGGGAATATGCTAAAGAAAGTGGAAGTAAGCACTCTGTCATTCAATTTCTTACACTCTAGCTACTCATAAATTTCTTATGTCTCATACATGTATAAGACAGCTAAAGAGAGATTTGTCAAAATGCTCCCCACAGGACGCATGAGAAGACGTAATGCACTTCACCAGGAACACTGGCTCCCTGCAAAGCAGCTGGGAAAGTGGAGTGTCAGAGTTTCTCCTGAAGGACAGAGTCTATCTACCATGAAGAAAGTGTAGTTTTAAAAGACATGAGTGAATCTCTTATTCACTCTAAACAAATTCCTTCCACCTCCTCGCTAGAAAATGATGAAAAGCAAAGCTCAAATGACTGATAGTCACAGTAAAATTTTTGGAGAAAAAAAAATGTATAGTTTGACTCAGCCCATGGAATTACTGAGGACAAAATCTAAGGCTTGGGATGCCACCATCACAGAGCAATAATTTTTGGCATTAGCTTTACCACTATAATTTTATCATTACTTCTCTACAATTTTTAATGAAACCTTTAGCTTGCTTTACAAAGTATGTACCCTAATTTGCTCTACAACTAAATTTAATTAGGAGTACACGTTTACTTCACTTTATCTAAAGAGTTGTAGTCATTCTTCAGATGTTACTACTAAGTATTTTTGTTATTTTTTGACGTGATAATAAACAGGGATCTAGAAAGTAGCAGTAGGAAAGCATATGAAGTTGAAGGTGAAGGTGGGAAATCCATCCCCACCCTATGTTATTCCATGTAGACCAAACAGCCTAACAGTTTGAACCTAAGAACCATATATATTTATCTTGGAATATATAGTACCAAGTATAGATAGATACTTAGAACCATTTGCAGATTATTTTGATTAATATAGAAATTTTACTGAGTTCTGATATTAAACATAATACCTTACAATTGCACAGGACTTTGTGGGTAACAAAGCATTTTTTATATATTATTTCCATTGCTCCTCACCAAAACCCTCTAAATTACTCAAGGCCAGTATCCTAATTCCAATTTTATACAGGGAAAATAAGCCCCAGAGACTGTGAGTAATTCGAGAGGATGTATGCACACCCTGTGAGTAGTACAGCAGGACTCAAAATCAGATCTTCCATTTCCTGGGTCAAGATTCTCTACAGAATCTAAATAGCAAGAAATGAACTTAAAGCAGCGAATAATTTTAATGAGGTAACAAAAGTGTTAAGTAGCTATTTACTGATTGTAACCTGTTCACCTTAATTTTTTAAAATGACATTGAAATTATCTTCAATTGGTACTTTGTATTTTCTCCAAATTGAAAATACCTTTCTTCATAACACATATCCTGGAGATTTCATAGATTGCTGTGTGGGTGGAAAGCAGTATCTCAAACACGAGGGCCTAAATTTGAATAACAAATAGACTTAAGCGATAATGTACAGGGGGAATGATACATCTGACAAATTTCCTTACAGGATTCTAAAAATTTTTCTTATCAAAATTGTGACCAGTTTTGGGATCCTCTTATTGACCTAATTACAAAATAATTACTAACTATAAAGATTTACTGCAGAGCCAGAAGTAGTTCTTGTGACCATCATTTAATAACATTAAATTTACAGATCCCCAAACTTAAAACAGGTGAATTTTATGGTAAGTAAATTATACCTCAATAAACTGTTCAAAAATATTAAGTCTCCCATTCATAGACATTCAGATCCAGTGGCAGCAGCAGTTTAAAGAATTTTATTCCTTTTGACAGTTTTAAACAATTATTTTCTAATCTCAGTATAAGAATACCTCCTTTAAAGAAAGAAAATATTGTGCTTTGTAATATACTTTTCAAAAGTGTTTAAGAAGTTTATTTCTGTCCTTGTCCTAGTTACAGATTCTTAATTTTATATGGCTCTAAACTTTATTTTTCAACTGAAGCAGGGTAATATTAAATTGAATTTCTAGGTAACCTTATAGACAGCTTAAAGCTAAAGTTTAATCTTTTCCTGAAAAATAACTAACACATCTTATGAAATATTTCTTAAATGCTCAAGAGGCAAGTACCAACACAGAACCACCAATTTTATGGTGCTTAGAATCAATTGTAAAAGCAAAACCTCAAAGCTGATCAAAGTGTCTTAACAATGAACAGTTTAATGTTATAAATTTAAAACAACTCAAAATGCTCCCGTTAGCTCCCTTCCTCTTAGCTGGCATAGGAGGCATTGTTTGGGTACATAAGGGAAAGTCTTATTCCAAGTAAGGAGTGAGGTGGGGCCCGATAAGGTTTCCAGTATGTTCAGGGCCCTGGTAAAGTGATGAAAACCCTTCTCTCCTGCTCCGAGTTCATCATCACACACAGATCCATCTGTGTTCTAATGGAATTTCTCAAATGTGAGTATCATAAGGCAGAGTTCATTTCAGGCCTTTATGCTCCTGGGATGAGTTCTGGTACAACAAATAAATGGAAAACTATTTCTGTTCTTAGTAGCCAAGGAGAAAAAAGAAAAAAGGTTACATCAAAACGAAAGTTTTAAGTAAAAAAAAAAAAAATGGGTTTAGTTCTTAGTCCTATGTGTGTATGTGCTTGGTAAGTGTCTTTTTGTTTGTTTGTTTTTGACATAAATAAAATGCTTTAATGAAATGGCTGATTCCAAACCAAAAATGTTTAGTGAGAAGAAAGATATTATTTTACATTTTTGCCAATGTCTTCCACCATGTCTAGCTTAATAGGTGTTTTTAAGCAAGTTTTATTTTATTTAAGTTGTACTTTTTTCCTTTATTTTCTTAATTGACAAATAAAAATTGGATATATTTATCATGTAGAACATGATGTTTCAAAATATGTATACATCATGGAATGGCTCAAATGAGCTAATTAACATATGCATTACCTCACATATTTATACTTTTTTCTGATTGGAATATTTAAAATCTACTCTCAGCAATTTTCAAAATACAAGACGTTGCTACTAACCATAGTCACAATGTTGTACAGTAACCTGTGACTGAGGACAATATACAGATGTGTCCCTTTAAGGAAAACTTTTTTCCTCCTCCCTTTGCTTCTCTCTCACTGTTACTTCCTTGAAAGAGTATTCCTTACTTCCTTGGAATTGCCCTTAACTCTGTCTTCCAGAGATTCCAATTTTAGATAGATAATTTTTCTCACCTATGAGGTTGGCAAAAAGCTAAAAATATGACTAATCTAGTAGTGAGGCTATAGAGAAGTAGACACTATTATGTATTAGAGCAACCTAATTTCTCTACTTGTTAAAACAAAGACTGGAAACTGCTCAAATGTTCATCACCAGGTATCTGGTTGAAAAAGCTAAGGAATGTTTATGTAATGGAGGACTTCATATATATATATATGCCTTTTATATGTTGCTATGGAGTGATCCTCAGGACGTATTAAGTGAAAAAAATCAGGGTAAAGAAACATGTAAGAAAAGGGGATAATAGATATAAACAGATATAAATACATAAACATAGATACACATACAAATAGGCTTATATTTTTCTAAGAAAAAAATGCAAGATTACACACACACAATTTATAAATGGTTATCTATAGGGTGAGGGAGAAAACAAGAAGTAGTAAAAGGATAAAAGCTAGACTTTCTAACTATAATTTGCTTTATACTTTTTATTTGGAACCAGGTAAAATGTTTCACATGGTAAATCAAAAAAGAAAAAGACCACTCTTTGAATACTGAAGGAAAATAAAGAAATGAATAAATTCAACTGTACTTCAAGTTGGTAGCATAAACAAGCAGAAAGATTTAGTTCAATTGATCTTAAAACACAATATGTTTACTATACAGTGGATTATGGCCTAAAACAAAAAGAACATAAAGATATTCTATTGCATTCTGTAGTCTTGATGTTAGTGGTAACATTGATATTGTTATTTTAAAACTATATATAAAAATACACAAATAACATTATATTTATATAACAGATAATTATATATAAACCAAATGAACAATTAATATTAATCATTAGGAACTAGAATTTTCAGCATGAAAGAGATCTAGGCATAAAATCGAAGAAGTAAAAATCATTCTAATCCTTAATATGAATTGGAATTAATGTATGAACACATTACTTAACTTTCTATTCAGAAGGCTGAAGACGGAGAATCACTTGAACCCGGGAGGAAGAGGCTGCAGTGACCCGAGATTGCACCATTGCACTCCAGCCTGGGCGACAGAGCAAGACTCCATCTCAAAAAAAAAAAAAATCTTTCTTTAAAAAAAAAATTTCCCAGCTATATCCACTAAAAAGATTTAGAAACAATAATTCAGTATCAATGAACACCTCTAGTGCCAAAATTGTCATCTCCAAATACCATTTTCCACTAAAATGAACCAAGACTTCTTGGAGACTTGTGCACTCAGCTCTAGGAGAAAATATATAATATAAGCCTAGATATCTTTTTATGCCTGAAAGCAAGAATGTTAACAAAGACAACTATGGTTATATTAAAAGACAACAGGAGCCAACTTAAAGAGATTCCCACTGGCCAAAGATGAGACATTTTCAGAAAATTATCTTTCCATAGTCAGAAAATATGAAAAACTTATTTGAAGAGTGTAGATCCTAAAATAAGTTCGCATTTTTTTGTTTCTTTATTATTTAAGCAGCTGGAAAATAAGAGTCAGAGGTAAGAATTCACTGTGGATTTTCATCAAGCCTCCCTACACTGTGGCTTAAGAGTAAACTCTTTTCTCTCATGGTCTTTTTATAGCTCAGATGTCAGTTACTTTCTACCAGACCCTTGACATCTACATAAATTGTGAAGATTCCAAAAGGAAGGTTTATGTTCTCAAGTCATCTCTAGCTCAACAGTCTTTCACCCATACTGACTATTCCATATCACAGATGCCTAGAAGCTATAATCAACTTTAATTTCTATCAAATTAACAAAGCCATTTCCACTTGTTTAGATTGTTTAGATTGGTGCAGGGGGTTGGAGAGAGGTGACAAAGTTGAAGGAAAAAAGTTTATATCATGGCCACCTAAACAACTCCCAACTTGTCTTTTGGTCACCGCACCACTGCAGTAAATACATGGCAATGGGTGACAGAAGACACCCATCTTCTGTCCTTTGCTTTGCTTTTTTCCAACTGAGTCTGTAGGTTAAAACAAACCACAATTCCCTCCTGGTCTCAGGCAGTATAATTTATCATCTTATTTTGAGTCCAGGCTCATGTTCATCCCAATGCAACCAGGTTCCACTGTCTACTCCAAGCAGCTCATGCAGTTTCCCAAAGACAGTTCTCTCTTTAATAGGAATTCTGATTCCAACTGTTAACATACTACAATGTTCAAGCCCTTACACCTGGAGAACTACAAAATAAAGCCCACAGACAACTGCCAGTATTTTCAATAGTATATAAAGAGTCATTTCATCTCATCCTTCTTAAACTCTGTGAGGTATCACCAAGGACCTAGGTGAGTATCTCACCAGCAAAGAAAGGAAGGCCATGGGGGAATGTCAGCAGGTGGAGTGATTATTATAGCAACCTGTCCTAGTAAGCATGTTGAGTTGCAATATGCCATCACATTCCAGTGTATGATGAGGTTCATTTGTTTTAGCACTTGATTGTATATTCTTCAAAGGCTCAAATTTTGAGCATGTCATTTAAAATCCAGCAAATTTTGGCAGGTAAAATGTTATACATCACATCACACTTACCTTATTCTCCTAACTTGTTACTCAAATGGAAATAAGCCATAAAGGAAAGCAATTTTATATGAATTAAGTCATCCACACAGGAGATGACCTGAGAAGATAATTCAGCTATGTTTCCCTTTTTATTTAAATAGCAGAGAAATAAGTTATATATGCAGAACTAGATTCCTTTAGGTCATGTGATCGCCCATTGCTAAATTACATACATTTATTCTATTATTCATATGACTTTATCATCATACCACATAGATTTTGTGTCTGTGCTTTTGCTTATGCATAGAAAACCCACAAATCTATAACCAGAACCTTTTTACAGATCCAGCTCAAGGTAAATTTTCTCCAAGAACTTTCTTTTTCTGTTCTTATCTCAGCCTCAACATATAAAGAAGAATCTCTCTTATCCAAAACATCAAAATCCATATTTGATAGGTAACCTGAAAAAGTAGGCTAAGCAGAGGTTATATTTTTCTGTATTAGCTTCTCATCTGCAATCTGAGGGTGAATAATAGTATTACTTTGTAGGTTTTATATGGTGATTAAACAAATCACTACATCTAAAGTACTTAAAATGGTGCCTGGCACTAAGGTAAAGCCCTAAGAAACTTTGAATATTATATTTTATATATTATATATTTCATACAAATACATTATTCTAAATAAAGTAGCAAGTCCTCAGAGTGGGGAACAAGACCATGTTTTCTATTTTGTACTCACCTTGGTAACAAAGTACAATGCTGCTTTATATTCCCTCTTTGGTAATATTTAGTAAGTGAATGATATTTAACAAAAAATATTAAATCTTCGATTATCTCATTTTCAGTTAATTTTTTATATCCATGTTCATACCAAACTCTTACAGTCTTAGACTTGCCTAATTACAAGAAAATTAAATTCTTCATGTTGAATTTCTATAGTAATGAGGAAAAATTAACCCATAGAGTTTCTAAGCTATAAAATTGACAGAACTAAACAATGTATCTGCAATTTAGGAATTCAAATCAGTTTCATTCTAAATGCACAGAAGTAAAATAATTAACTATATTAGTAAGAACACACTCTAATATTCATCTCTAGATTTACTATCATGATGAGCTGTTACATTTCCAAAATGTTTAATATTTTATTCTCTGCTACCATCTGTTTATGTTTGGAGACAGAAGAACCCACAACTTTTTCCTTGTACTGACAATTAAGGATATGTGACATTTTTTGAATGGTCTTGAAATAAGAAAGCAGTGCTCTGTATAGTGTCAATGATTCCTCAGGATAATTTAAGTAGTCTTAGCTATTGTATGCCGGGTGCATGTTTCCCAGCTCTTTGCCTGCTAGTCTATTTAATTAAATCTGCCTTATGTCCTGAACTATCATCAAATTTACAAGCCACGTTGCTAGATGCTTATAGAAAAAGAAAAAAAAAAGCTATTTTATCACCTACTCTTACCTCCAATGCAGACTAGCTAAAAGTGGCTTTTTTTTTTCAACTTTTATTTTAGGTTCAGAATGTACATGTGCAGGTTTGTTACATAAGTGTGTGTTGCTGAGGTTTGGTGTCCAAATAATTCCATCACCCAGATAGTGAGCATAGTACCCAATAGGTAGTTTTTCACTCCACATTCCCTCCCACCTTCCTACATCAAGTAGTCCCCAGTGCCTATCGTTCCCATTTGTTTGTGTCCATATGTACTCACTGTTTAGCTCCTACTTATAAATGAGAATATGCAGTATTTAGTTTTCTGTTCCTATGTTAGTTTGCATAAGATAATGGCCTCCAGCTGCATTCATGTTTCTACAAAGGACATGATTTCATTTTTTCAATGGCTGTGTAGTATTCCATGGTGAATAGGTACCACATTGTCTTTATCCAGAACCCTGTTGATGGGCATATAGGTTGATTCCATGTCTTTGCTATTGCGAATAGTGCTGCGGTTAACATACAAGTGCATATGTCTTTTTCATAGAATGATTTATATTCCTTTGGGTGTATAGCCAGTAATGGGATTGCTGGGTTGAATGGTAGTTCTAAGTTTTTAAGAAATATCCACACTGCTTTTCACAGTGGCTGAAGTAATTTACATTCCCACTAGCAATGTTTAAGTGTGCCCTTTTCATTGCAATCTCACCAATGGCTGTCATTTTTTTTTTACTTTTTTATAATAGCCATTCTGATTGGTGTGAGTTGGTATCTCATTGTGGTTTTGGTTTGCATTTCTCTAACGATTAGTGATGTTGAGCATTACTTAATCTATTTGTTAGTTTCATGTATTGACTCTTCTCAAAAGAAGAGTCTGTTCATGTCATTTGTCTATTTTTTTAATGGGGTTGTCTGTTTTCTGCTTGTTGAATTGTTTAAGTTCCTTATATATTCTAGACATTAGACCTTTGTTATTGTGTAGTGTGTGAATATTTTCTCCCATTCGGTAGGTTGTCTATTTACTCTATTGATAGTTTCTTTTGCTGTGCGGAAGCTCTTTGGTTTAATTAGGTCCCACTTGTCAATTTTTGTTTTTATGGAAATTGCTTCTGGGGACTTAGTCATAAATTCTTTACCAAGCCTGATGTCTAGAATGGTATTTCCTAGGTTTTCTTCTAGGGTTTTTATAGGTTTAGGTCTTACATTTAAGTCTTTAGTCCATCTTGAGTTAATTTTCATAACATATGTAGTGAAGGGAAGGGGTCTAGTTTCAATCTTCTGCATATGGCTAGCCAGCAGCATTTATTGAATAGGAAGCCCTTTCCCCATTGCTTATCATTGACTTTGTTGAAGATCAGGTGCTTTTAGGTGTATGACTTTACTTCTAGGTTCTCTGTTCTGTCTATTGGTCTGTGTGTCTGTTTCTGTACCAGTGCCATGCTATTTTGGTTACTGTAGGCTTGTAGTATAGTTTGAAGTTAGGCAGAGTGATGCCTCTGGCCTTGTGCTTTTTGCTTAGGATTGTTTCAGCTATTTAGCCTCTTTTTTGTTTCCATATGAATTTTAGAATAATTTTTTTAATTCTGTGAAAAATTATGTTGGTAGTTTGATAGGAATAACATTGAATCTGTAAATTGCTTTGGTCAGTATATCCATTTTAACAATATTGATTCTTCCTTTTTATGAGCATGAAATCTTTTTTAGTTTGTGTTATCTCTGATTTCCTTCATCAGTGTTTGGTAATTATCATTATAAAGATCTTTCACCTCCTTGGTTCCATGTTCCTAGGTACTTCATTCTTTTTGTTGCTATTGTAAATGAGATTTCATTCTTGCTTATGTTCTCAGCTTGGACATAATTGGTATATAGGCATGCTACTGATTTTTGTACAGCGATTTTGTATTCTGAAATTTTACTGAAGTTATTTATAAGTTCTAGGAGCCTTTTGGCAGAGTCCATGGGATTTTCTCAGTATAGAATAATATCATCTGCAAAGAGAGATGACTTGAATTCCTCTCTTTCTGTTTGGATATCTTTTCTTTCTTTCTCTTGCATGATTGCTCTGGCTAGCACTTCCATTACTGTATTGAATAGCAGTGGTGAGAATGGGCACCCTTGTCTTGTTGCAGTTCTCAAGGGGAATGGTTCGATCTTTTGCCTGTTCAGGATGATGTTTGGCTATGGATTTGTCATAGACTGCTCTTATTATTTTGAAGTATGGTCCTTCAATGTCTAGTTTGTTGAAGGTTTTTAACACAAAAGAAAGTTGAATTTTATCAAAGTCTTTTCTGCATCTATTGAGAACATGATATGGTTTTTGCTTTTAATTCTATTTATGTGGTGAATCACATTTATCAATTTGTGTATGTTGAACCAGTCTTGCATCCCGGGAATAAAACCTATAAAAGTAGATTCTCTATGTTTTCCCTTTACTATATTGCTATCCAGTTGTCCCTATTTCACTAACAACACCATACTCTTTCATGGTCCCAACACTTCCACAGGATTGAGAGACATAAAATGGTAACTAAAGGGTGGACTTCCTCACTTATTAGCAGACTTAACCTCTCTGTTCCTCAGATTCCTCCTCTTCAAAATGAGGATGATGATAGTACCCTTCTTATAAGATAATAGAGAAACTAAAAAGGTTAGAAGAGTGCCTGACAAATGGTAAGCATCAAATAATGTTTGTCGTTACTATAATTTTTCTTCTCATACCAACACACTTACCAAAGCCTTGAAAATGCCTCTCATATCTACACTTCAACCTCTGCATCCCCACAGCAATTTTCCTATTCAGGACTTTTGTCTCCATCTGCTTTCTTATCCCAGCCATGACCTATTATATTTATTCACTTATGTGTTTATTCCTTGAATAGTCAATTAAAACTTACAATAAACCAAGAACTGTTTGGGGCCTTGAGACAATAATAAAAAACAAAACAGAGCCTATCTCTAGAATTAATGGTCTAGAGTGCGGGGGTCAGAAAACTATGGCATATGGGCCAAATCTGGCCTACCACCTATTTGTGTAACTAAAATTTATTGGGATACAGCCACACCCATTTGTGTGTTTTCTGTGGCTGCTTTCAACAATGGCAGAGTTTAATTATTGCAACAGTGTCTATATGGCCCACAAAGCAAAACTGTAAACTGCCTTGCCCTTTACAAAAAAAGGTTGCCAGCCCCTTTTCTAGTAGCAAAAATATGCTAAGATCTCACTAAGATTAAAATTACGTCACCAGAGAGCTTATTGTTAAACTATGCAATCATCCTACACATAACAGATCAATATTCTTAAAGTGTGCCTCATCATTCATGTCATTTTCTATACACCTGTCACTTAAAAGTTGAACTGAAGCCAGGCACAGAAAGGCAAACATCACATATTCTCACTTATTTGTGGGTCTAAAAATCAAAACAGTTGAACTCATGGAGATAGAGAGTAGAAGGATGGTCACTAGATGCTGAGAAGGGTGGTGGGTAACAGGGAGGTAGGGACGGTTAATGGGTACAAAAAAGTGGAATGAATGAGCAAGGACTAGTATTGGATAGCACAACAGGATGACTATAGTCAATAATAATTTAATTGTACATTTTAAAATAACTAAGAGAGTATAATTGGATTGTTTGTAACACAAAGGATAAATGCTTGAGGGGATGGATAACCTATTTTCCATGATGTGATTGTCACACATTGCATGCCTATACCAAAACATGTCATGTACCCCATAAATATGTACACCTACTCTGTACCCACAAAAATTAAGTTTTTTTTTTTTTGAAGTTGAACTGTCTCAGCCTGTTGTTCAAAGTCCTTTGACACCTCCTCTCAGTGCATGCATTTATGCAGGCAAATTTCACTTTGGCGGCCTTTCCTAAGCCTTCCCTTAGCCTTCCCTAAGTAATCCACTAAAATTACTTAGATGTCCATCCACAGGATACCATAATACCCATTTTAGAACTTGTCCCATCTTATTAAAATTATCTCCTTACTAATCTGATTTCTCCAAAATACAGAAGTCCATGAGGTCAAAAATGGACCTTCCTGTGTTGTAGAATCTCACTACCAAGCACAGTACTATCCTCAATCCTAAGATAAGCACAGACAGCTAGCCCGTAAAAAATAATAAATATTCTTTAAATAGATACCAACCTGTCTTTGTTTTGTTTTTACATTGCCCACTATATAGACACCTCACCTCACACACACACTTCTACAAAATCGACTTTTCCTCAGGGCAGAGTAGTATATGTGGTTAAGGGAAGAAATATTAATGAATTAACATCAAGGGTTAGAAAAATATCACCCAAAGTAGAGAATAACTAATGAAGGCTTGAAATTTTTTATTATCTATATTTCACAGGGTGCCATAGAAACCAAGGAACAAAAAGAAAAATTTGACCTTGCACAAAATCATTCTCATTAGAATTATATAATAACTAATTATATATTAAACATACAGCTAATTGTTTCAGATCTAAAAATTCTGAGACAAACTATATAATGCTCTGATTTGTTATTTTTTTCAAATAAGATTTTAGCATCTATATTATGCTTAATGTGATTTATCTACTTTAATATCCAAGCAAGTATTTTATTCCCATAACACTATGTTATATATCTTAAATATATACAATAAAGTGTAAGTGAATTAAATAAAATAAGTATTTTACCATTGTGAGTTCTATCTATAAGGCAGTGAGAACAATTTTGTTTCTAAGCTTTTTTCAAGTAGATAAAAATGAACCACTAGATGGCGCAATCGTCACTTTTAAAAGTAATGACAGCATCGTGTTTAAAAATTATTTAATAAGAATTTTTACTATAGTTTTATTTCTTTTGCGAAATTACTCATTCTCTTTTTTGTATAAGAAGTTTTTATACATTCTATACTCTTTTTGATCTTCAAAAATAATCTTCAAAAAAATGTAATTTTGTAGCAGATTCTGTATTTTGTTTGTCTCCATTTTGGAGAACCCTATACAATTTTCCGAACATTTTTGCACAACTATTAATTTAGATGCAACAAGCATATAAAAGTATATGACATAACTAAAAGGTCTGGGAAGGTGTGATCAACTGCTGTCCTTTTCCAGTTTAACAGTTTCTGACCCCTATATCTCACACCCAATTCTAGAATGTGCTCTTTAGGCTGGCACGGTGGTTTATTGCTCTCTGACTGTAACAGGAATTTTAAGTTAACCCTTTCTCTCATGTACTCTTTAGTGCAGTGTTTTCAGAAGAAGAAGAAAGGAAGGGGTATGGTGGGGAGAGAAAGGGAAGGAAGAAAGGGAAAAAGGCAGGGAGGGAGGGAGGCAGGGAGGGGCAAAATAAACACACGGTGCCCAGATAAATTTGAATTTCAGACAAACAACAATGTATCAACTATATATATGTGTGTGTGTGTGTGTGTGTGTGTGTGTGTGTGTGTGTGTGTATGTATCTATATATCAAGATATATAACAATAAAATCTCAAATATTATTTATTTAAAGTTCAAATATTGTATGAGACATGTATTAGTCCGTTCTCATACTGCTAATAAAGACATACTTGAAAATGGGTAATTTATAAAGGAAAGAGGTTTAATTGACTCACAGTTCAGCATGGCTGGGGAGGCCTCAGAAAACTTACATCATGGTGGAAGGGGAAGCAAACATGTCCTTCATGTGGTGGCAGGAAGGAGAAGAATGAGTGCCCAATGAAGAAGGAAGCCCCTTATAAAACCATCGGATCTCATGAGTACTAACTCATTATCATGAGAACAGGATGGGGGAAACCTCCCCCATGATTCAATTTTCTCCACCTGGTCCCTCCCATAACACATGGGGATTATGGGAACTACAATTCAAGATGAGATTTGGGTGTGGACACAGCCAAACCATATCAGGACATACTTCTACTAAGAAAAGTTATTCATTGTTTAACTCATGTTTAAATTTAACTAGATGCTCTACGTTTTATCTGACAACTCTGCCTTTGATGGGTCTATCGGAAAGTTTTCTTCTGGGCTCCTCCCAATATCACTCTCTAAACCCAGACAAGGTCTCTCTTTCAGCTGAGTATTCCCTATTACCCCTCAGCTTCTGCTCCAGCCAGAAACCTCTTACTGCCCAGGTATCTTAGCGAGAAGGACACCTCTTAGTCAAGATTCATTTTTATATATCCTCAAGCTGTTGTTCCTGACTATGAACATCCCTTTCCTGGGATTCACTCACATTTGACTCGTCTTCAGCATGTTTGCAGCTCTTTCTGCAACCCCAGGAGCTGAGCCTGTGAGTTTGCCAATGCCAGGGAACACATACCAAGCTCTCCAAGTGGTCCTGCTAAATCTCTTTTCACTAGGCTTGAAGTTAGGAGACAGCAACACCACGCACAGCTTTTTCTCTTGGTGGTGGTGTGGGAGTTGGGAGAGAGACTTACAATGCAATTTTGTCCAAAGAAACGATTCTCAAAAAATTATCTTTCTATTTATACACTCTGAATCTTTTAAAGTCTTTGATGTGGAGTCCAGTAATCCTATAACCAGTTATTAACTCTCTCCTTTGACAATTTAGGTCTTAGAGTTTGAATCACAATTCATTTTGATCTCTTGGAACTTCAGTTAAAATTGACAAGTTAGCATCAAGGCAATACATAGTATGTATCCATCTCTACACAAGTGCTCAAACTATGTGACTTTCTCTCAACCCACAGCTGCAACTGTACCACTAGGTGGAAAGGAGCATTCTGCACAGAGACAGTTTCCATCTGTGATCCTGAACATGACCCTCCACACCACTGTAGCAGAGGAGCAACCTGCATTTCATTACCTCATGGATACACCTGTTTCTGTCCTCTAGGAACCACTGGAATCTACTGTGAACAAGGTGAGGCAGAATTTCAAGTCATTTTTCTGTTCACAAATATAACTAAAATTAGGAATTTCAAAGTCAGTTTTCTTTTTGAAAAGTAAAAAAGTACATATAATAAAATTCGAATCTACTCTCCTCTTTTTCGAGTATATTTGACATTATACTTCACAGATAGACTAGTACTTAAAATTCAGTAGTACAAAAAATATGGCTTTTAGTATTGCTTTATTAACTCTAAACTTCCTATTTGTGTGGATGTTCTAGATGTTTTATGCTAAATGCAGTTAAGTCAAGTGAGCTTAAGTTCATAACTCAGTTCCAGATCAAGACTTCATCTCTGTGAGCCTCTCCTATCTGTACTTTCCATCTCACTCAAAACTCTCAGCAATATCACAAGACCATCAGCTTCAGATGGAAATTAGAGAGGAGAAATGGTCCCAAGTCCAGTAGTAACAGTCAGAAGCAACAATGTCCTAACTACTAGGACAATTTATGGTAGTGCCTCTAAAAGAGCTCAGCAATCTCTGGGCGCTCACAAGCTGGGCTGTAACAGTACTTCTAGATCTGATCTATCTTCTCTTTAATCCCTGGCTGGGACTTCCAGAACAACATTAGAGAATCCAGGAAACTCCCAGTTAGTGAAGCTGGAGAGATTAAGACAGGAAAATAAAGGGACATAAGGACCTACCTGCCATATCCTAGCTTTCTGAGACTGGACTATCTACTATTTCTCTATCCTGCCTCACCCACCACCCAGAAGATGAAGCTTTAGCTCTCTCTTCCCTATTTTAGAAACAGAGGCTGGGATAAAAAGAGTACAGGAGTCAATCACCAATTGTACTATATCCACCTTTGCATTATTTGGATGTTTTATTGCAACATCATATTCATATGTGTGATAAGAAAAAAATTAATACTTCTAGATCACTTTATCAAATATATTAATGCAAACATGTTATTCTTATATTCCTTGATATTCTACTTGTGTTTAACTCTCCAAAAGTTAAAATTGTTAATAAATGGAAGACATTTGAGGGTTAGAATAATAGTAGTTTACAGGAAAAAATGTTTAATCATGTCTTAAGAGTGTAACTATGAAATAATGAGATGAAGTTTTGTATCTGGCTTACACAAATCAGTCTCTCATAATGACACTAGGGATCAATCTTGATCTTTAAGAAATTGTGTTTCTTAATTCCTAGAATATGCCACACTCTTTCCTGGAGTACAGAATTTGTATTGTTTCCCTCTGCCTAAAATGCTTTCATCTGCCCCTCCATAACAGGTGCTAACACTTCACCTTGCTAATTTAGGGAAGCCTTTCCTGATTGTCTTTCATAGAACTGAGGGCAGTGACCATGTCTGTTGAGTGTCTAGCACCCATCATATAGTGCAGAGAAAAAAAAAAGTCGGTTAAATATTTAAACTTAATAGCAATAATAAAAACTAATTGTGACGGTTTTCATAGGATAGTTCCTTAGTGAAAGGCAAAGTACTCAAAAATTAACCAAGATGAGTACCTTTATAACTCCCAAAGGAATAGCTTTTAGAAATGGAAAGAAATAATATGACAAGTAACATAAGGGCTAGTGAATTTAACAATAGGGCAAGTCACAGTTTTGATGCTTAAAGGCTCAGACAGTGAAAGTTTGAAAGATAGATTAACCCAAAATTTGTGTGGATGTATGGATGTATATAAACGGATTATATAGACAGAGGGCAGATGAAGATAGATGAATGGATGTATAGATAGAAGATAGATAGATGATAGATCGATACATACATACATACATAATATTGGAATAGTCAGAGTAATGAAATTACTTTTACAGAAAGAAAGTCTAGAAGATTTGATTAAAGGTGCCAGAAAATGGGTGACATCCACATAGAATTCTAACACAAAATTAACCAAAGATATACCTTGATATTCTATAATATAACAATTTGATTAGAATACTTTAGAATCCAGAGTACTCATTAAAATATTATACCAAGAATTCTGGTTCACACATTTTGCAAGATAGACAATATGTCCAGTTACTTTTCTCATATACTCAAGTCTTGCTTATTTGCTGACTTCTTTTATGTTATAGTTGTCCTTCCTGTTATAACTTATGATTTACAACTATACATGTAACCTCTCCTAAATCATAAAATTGCCTCTCAGTTTACTTTTTCCTCATAATATTGGTAAATTGCTTTTTTCGTGACTAGTTTTAATACTACTAAATTCTAGCTATTGTGCATCAAAGACATATAGCCAAGTCAGATTCCATAATGTGTAAGTTTTTGACTTTTAACCCAGCAAATATTGAAAATGTTTCCTTTTTTGTTTTCACATTTTTTCCATTCATAGTATAATTTTCTTTTCACTCACTTCTCATTTCATAAGGTAAAGAAACCCACACATGCGGACATTTTGCATGAAACAGACAAATGTTCAAACTACTTAAACATTTTTCTCATGCCAACAATTCTTTATGGTCCAACCAGTCCCTGATTTCCACTGAAACTGATTCTTGCTAATGGAGAAGTTCAATTCTTCAAGCCCTTTCAACACATAGGATGGTTTCCAGCCAAGTCCTTGGTTTTCCTAATAATAGAGAAATTGGTCCAACACACAGTAGATGGCAGTTTCAGGAATTATTACTGTGTTTTCCTGTTTTCAAATACTCATTTTTCAGGTGAAGGTGGCCATGTGGAACACAGCAAGCAATGCACATGCTTTCTTCATAAGAAAAAAATAAGCTTTAGTCTTTATTTCGCTACTTTCAATCCCATCGTTAATAGAGATATAGTTTGGCCGGGCGCGGTGGCTCAAGCCTGTAATCCCAGCACTTTGGGAGGCCGAGACGGGCGGATCACGAGGTCAGGAGATCAAGACCATCCTGGCTAACCCGGTGAAACCCCGTCTCTACTAAAAATACAAAAAACTAGCCGGGCGAGGTGGCGGGCGCCTGTAGTCCCAGCTACTCCGGAGGCTGAGGCAGGAGAATGGCGTGAACCCGGGAGGCGGAGCTTGCAGTGAGCTGAGATCCGGCCACTGCACTCCAGCCCAGGTGACAGAGCAAGACTCCGTCTCAAAAAAAAAAAAAAAAAAAAAAAAATAGAGATATAGTTACATGTGTATTAGATTCTCTATCTCTATGAACTTGTAATAGTCATAAAAAGTAAAAGATAAGTAGGCACTAGCTATGATTCCGAGGAACACACATTTTACTTGTTTAGTCTTCTATGCTCTTCAACACAACCTGCTAAATTATAAGTGAAACTCGGAGAGAAAGTGAAGTATACATAATAATTCTGAAGTTTATATAAACATCAGGCTTTTTGAGCATTTAAACGAATAGATGTGGCAACTAAGCCTTAGTAGAAAGAAACAGACACAACTTCTATTTCTAACCTTAGACATTGGGCAAGTAACTTAACTCCCCTGAACATCAGGTTTCTCATGTGTGAAAAGGAGATATTTAAGAATCTCTGTTCGTGGGGAAGGTTTGGCCAAAGTCTGGGGAGATTTCATTCCACTTTTATCAAGTCTGAAATCATTATTAGTTTTTACAAAGCAGTGAGTGAAAAGTTAAGAACTTTAAGAGACATATCTATGAGGTTATTTTTTCAATAAAGTTCTTTTTTCATTTCCATTCAAGATAGCATTAATAAGCACAAAAATTACATACATTGAATTTTTAGCTCCTGATAACTGAAGTTTCCTCCCTCAAAATGTTTTATGTACTGAGTCATAAATACCCTGCCCCATTCTAGGAAGGCAGACAAAAACAGTGTTTACAAACAATTTCTACAAATAGGACTTAGTTGCTACTTCCCCTTAGGCAGGTCTGCCCCCCTTCTTTTAAACTGAGATGATTGACAATGATGAGATCCAGCCACAAACTTTACTTTCTAATTTGGGGCAATAAGAGGAAGGCTCCCTTAGTTTTTAATCAAAATATTACTGGTGACAAGCAAGTCGAAATTATCATGACCATAGGGGAAGATACAAAGATCAGAAAATAGGTCATTATTTCATTTCCTCCACTTGATAAAATCTATAAACTTTACATTAAGAAAAATAGGAAAGCAAGCCTTCTAGTGTCATGTTCTTACAGCACAGCAGCCAAGGAATATCACAAGGCAAGTGGTAAAGAAAGCCCTATAGTCTGAGAGTTAGAATTGTCAAAGACTAATCTAGCAAACCTCCAAAAAGAGTATGATAAGGAATCAATAAAATAAGGAGGCCTCCACAGTGCCTAGCATATAACTAGAACTCCATTAGTATTAGTCGCCTCCTACAGAGCAAGAAAAAATGTGTCAGATTACACTTGGGTAAAATGCAGGCCATGCTCACATAGATATTTTTATCATTTTCTTTTAATAATATGGATTAGTTTTTATAGATTCTTAAGTTTAAATATTTTAAACCTCCTACTTTAAGAAGATAATGTTTTCTATATAAAAGCTGTAAAGATTTTCAAATTATTATGATAAATGTAGTAGACATTAAGTTTCCAAAATGACCAAATAAAATGTTTAAAATAACAACAACAATACTCAATCAGGTGCAGTAGCTCATGTCTGTGATCCTAGCACTTCGGGAGGTCGAGGGAGGAGGACTGCTTGAGGCTAGGAGTTCTAGACCAGCCTGGGCAACATAGCAAAACCCTCATCTCTACAAAAAAAAAAAAAAAAAAAATAGAATAATTAGCCAGTTGTGGTGGTGGCTGCCTGTAGTCCTAGCTACTCAGGAGGCTGAAGCAGGAGGATTGCTTGGGTTCACAATTCAAGGTCACAGTGAGCTGTGATCATGCCACTGCACTCCAGCTTGGATGACAGAATGAGACCCTGTATCTAAATATAAAGCAAATGAACAAAAAAACTCATTCTCAATCGAGTAATAGCAAATTTTTAAATTTTAAATAATATTTGTGGAGAACCCACTCAGGCAATATGAAGAGATCCAAAGCAGTATAAAATAGTGTCCTTCCGGAATCCTCCCTTATCAGGAGAACCCACCCCCAACTCAACGTAGGTTCTTTCTATTTTCCCTAAATGTCAGCTGGTCTGAGAAATAAAGAGAAAGAGTATGAAGAGAGGAATTTTACAGCTGGGCTGCTAGGGGTGACATCACATATTGGTAGGTCCGTGAAGCCCACCTAAGCCGCAAAAGCAACAAGTTTTTATTAAGGATTTCAAAAGGGTAGGAGGTGTATGGACAGGGAGTAGGTCAAAAAGATCACATGCTCTGAGGCCAATAAAGATCACATGGCAAAGGGCAAAGCAAGACCAAAAGGCAAGGGGCAAAGTCAAAAACTCCTGATAAGGGTCTATGTTCAGCTGTGCATGTATTGTCTTGATAAATATCTTCAACAACAGAAAACAGGGTTCGAGAGCAGAGAACCCATCTGACCTCAAATTTACCAGGGTTGGGTTTCTTCCCCACCCTAATAAGCCTGAGGGCACTGCAGGAGACCAGGGCATAGTTCAGTCCTTATCTCAACTGCATAAGACAGACACTCCCAGAGCGGCCATTTATAGACCTCATGCATTCCTTTCCCAAAGTCTTAATTATTTTTTATTCTTATTTTTTTCTATTATACTTTAAGTTCTAGGGTACATGTGCACAATGTGCAGATTTGTTACATATGTATACATGTGCCATGTTGGTGTGCTGCACCCATCAACTCGTCAGCACCCATCAACTCGTCATTTACATCAGTTACAACTCCCAATGCCACCCCTCCCCCCTACCCCCTCCCCATAATAGGCCCCAGTGTGTGATGTTCCTCTTCCCATGTCCAAGTGATCTCATTGTTCAATTTCCACCTATGAGTGAGAACATGCGGTGTTTGGTTTTCTGTTCTGGCGAGAGTTTGCTGAGAATGATGGATTCCAGCTGCACCCATATCCCTACAAAGGACACAAACTCATGCTTTTTTATGGCTGCATAGTATTCCATGGTGTATATGTGTCACATTTTCTTACTCCAGTCTGTCACTGATGGACACTTCGGTTGATTCCAAGTCTTTGCTACTGTGAATAGTGCCGCAATAAACATACGTGTGCATGTGTCTTTATAGCAACATGATTTACAATCCTTTGGGTATATCCCCAGTAATGGGATGGCTGGGTCATATAGTATTTCTAGTACTAGATCCTTGAGGAATCGCCACACTGTTTTCCACAATGGTTGAACTAGTTTACAATCCCACCAACAGTGTAAAAGTGTTCCTATTTCTCCACATCCTCTCCAGCACCTTCTGTTTCTTAACTTTTTAATGATTGCCATTCTAACTGGTGTGAGATGGTATCTCATTGTGCTTTTGATTTGCATTTCTCTGATGGCCAGTGATGACGAGCATTTCTTAATGTGTCTGTTGGCTGTATGAATGTCTTCTTTTGAGAAATGTTTGTTCATATCCTTTGCCCACTTTTTGATGGGGTTGTTTGTTTTTTTCTTGTAAATTTGTTTGAGTTCTTTATACGTTCTGGATATTAGCCCTTTGTCAGATGAGTAGATTGCAAAAATGTTCTCCCATTCTGTAGGTGGCCTGTTCGCTCTGATGGTAGTTTCTTTTGCTGTGCAGAAGCTCTTTAGTTTAATTAGATCCCATTTGTCAATTCTGGCTTTTGTCGATGTTGCTTTTGGTGTTTTAGACATGAAGTCCTTACCCATGCCTATGTCCTGAATGGTATTACCTAGGTTTTCTTCTAGGGTTTTTATGGTATTAGTTCTAATATTTAAGTCTCTAATCCATCTTAAATTAATTTTCATACAAGGAGTAAGGAAAGGATCCAGTTTCAGCTTTCTGCTTACGGCTAGCCAATTTTCCGAGCACCATTTATTAAATAGGGAATCCTTTCCCCATTTCTTGTTTTTGTCAGGTTTGTCAAAGGTCAGATGGCTGTAGATGTGTGGTATTATTTCTGAGTGCTCTGTTCTGTTCCATTGGTCTATATCTCTGTTTTGGTACCAGTACCATGCTGTTTTGGTTACTGTAGCCTTGTAGTTCAGTTTGAAGTCAGGTAGCATGATGCCTCCAGCTTTGTTCTTTTGACTTAGGATTGTCTTGGCAATGCGGGGTCTTTTTTGGTTCCACATTAACTTTAAAGCAGTTTTTTCCAATTCTGTGAAGAAAGTCATTAGTAGCTTGATGGGGGTGGCATTGAATCTATAAATTACCTTGGGCAGTATGGTCATTTTCACGATATTGATTCTTCCTATCCATGAGCATGGTATGTTCTTCCATTTGTTTGCGTCCTCTTTTATTTCACTGAGCAGTGGTCTGTAGTTCTTCTTGAAGAGGTGCTTCACATCCCTTGTAAGTTGGATTCCTAGGTATTTTATTCTGTTTGAAGCAATTGTGAATGGAAGTTCATTCATGATTTGGCTCTCTGTTTGTCTGTTACTGGTGTATAAGAATGCTTGTGATTTTTGCACATTAATTTTGTATCCTAAAACTTTGCTGAAGTTGTTTATCAGCTCAAGGAGATTTTGGGCTGAGATGACGGAGTTTTCTAAATATACAATCATGTCATCTGCAAACAGGGACAATTTGACTTCTTCTTTTCCTAACTGAATACGCTTTATGTCTTTCTCTTGCCTGATTGCCCTAGCCAGATCTTCCAACACTATGTTGAATAGGAGTGGTGAGAGAGGGCATCTCTGTCTTGTGCCAGTTTTCAAAAGGAATGCTTCCAGGTTTGGCCCATTCAGTATGATATTGGCTGTGGGTTTGTCATAAATAGCTCTTATTATTTTGAGATATGTTCCATCAATACCGAGTTTATGGAGAGTTTTTAGCATGAGGGTTGTTGAACTTTGTCAAAGGCCTTTTCTGCATCTATTGAGATAATCATGTGGTTTTTATCTTTGGTTCTGTTTATATGCTGGATTACGTTTATTGATTTGTGTATGTTGAACCAGCCTTGCATCCCAGGGATGAAGCCCACTTGATCACGGTGGATAAGCTTTTTGATGTGCTGCTGGATTTGGTTTGCCAGTATTTTTTTTTTTTTTTTTTTTTTTTTTTTTTTTTTTTTGAGGCGGAGTCTCGCTCTGTCGCCTGGACTGGAGTGCAGTGGCCGGATCTCAGCTCACTGCAAGCTCCATCTCCCAGGTTTACGCCATTCTCCTGCCTCAGCTCCCGAGTAGCTGGGACTACAGGCGCCGCCACCTCGCCGGCTAGTTTTTGTATATTTAGTAGAGGCGGGGTTTCACCGTGTTAGCCAGGATGGTCTCGATCTCCTGACCTCGTGATCCGCCCGTCTCGGCCTCCCAAAGTGCTGGGATTACAGGCTTGAGCCACCGCGCCCGGCGGTTTGCCAGTATTTTATTGAGGATTTTTACATCAATGTTCATCAGGGATATTGGTCTAAAATTTTCTTTTTTTGTTGTGTCTCTGCCAGGCTTTGGTATCAGGATGATGTTGGCCTCATAAAATGAGTTAGGGAGGATTCCCTCTTTTTCTATTGATTGGAATAGTTTCAGAAGGAATGGTAACAGCTCCTCCTTGTACCTCTGGTAGAATTTGGCTGTGAATCTGTCTGGTCCTGGACTTTTTTTGGTTGGTAGGCTACTAATTATTGCCTCAATTTCAGAGCCTGCTATTGGTCTATTCAGGGATTCAACTTCTTCCTGGTTTAGTCTTGGGAGAGTGTAAGTGTCCAGAAATTATCCATTTAATCTAGGTTTTCTAGTTTATTTGCGTAGAGGTGTTTACAGTATTCTCTGATGGTAGTTTGTATTTCTGTGGGGTCAGTGGTGATATCCCCTTTATCATTTTTTATTGCGTCTAATTGATTATTCTCTGTTTTCTTATTAGTCTTGCTAGCGGTCTATCAATTTTATTGATCTTTTCAAAAAACCAACTCCTGGATTCATTGATTTTTTGGAGGGTTTTTTGTGTCTCTATCTCCTTCAGTTCTGCTCTGATCTTAGTTATTTCTTGCCTTCTGTTAGCTTTTGAATGTGTTTGCTCTTGCTTGTCTAATTCTTTTAATTGTGATGTTAGGGTGTCAATTTTAGATCTTTCCTGCTTTCTTTTGTGGGCATTTAGTGCTATAAATTTCCCTCTACACACTGCTTTAAATGTGTCCCAGAGATTCTGGTATGTTGTATCTTTGTTCTCATTGGTTTCAAAGAACATCTTTATTTCTGCCTTCATTTCGTTATGCACCCAATAGTCATTCAGGAGCAGGTTGTTCAATTTCCATGTAGTTGAGTGGTTTTGATTGAGTTTCTTAGTCCTGAGTTCTAGTTTGATTGCACTGTGGTCTGAGAGACAGTTTGTTATAATTTCTGTTCTTTTACATTTGCTGAGGAGTGCTTTACTTCCAATTATGTGGTCAATTTTGGAACAAGTGTGATGTGATGCTGAGAAGAATGTATATTCTGTTGATTTGGGGTACAGAGTTCTGTAGATGTCTATGAGGTCCACTTGGTGCAGAGTTGAGTTCAATTCATGGATTTCCTTGTTAACTTTCTGTCTTGTTGATCTGCCTAATGTTGACAGTGGGGTGTTAAAGTCTCCCATTATTATTGTATGGGAGTCTAAGTCTCTTTGTCTCTAAAGACTTGCTTTATGAATCTGGGTGCTCCTGTATTGGGTGCATATATATTTAGGATAGTTAGCTCTCCCTGTTGAAATGATCCCTTTACCATTATGTAATGGCCTTCTTTGTCTCTTTTGATCTTTGATGGTTTAAAGTCTGTTTTATCAGAGACTAGGATTGCAACCCCTGCTTTTTTTTTGTTCTCCATTTGCTTGGTAGATCTTCCTCCATCCCTTTATTTTGAGCCTATGTGTGTCTCTGCACGTGAGATGGATCTCCTGAATACAGCAAACTGATGGGTCTTGACTCTTTATCGAATTTGCCAGTGTGTGTCTTCTAATTGGACCACTTAGTCCATTTACATTTAAGGTTAATATTGTTATATGTGAACTTAATCCTGTCATTGTGATATTAGCTGGTTATTTTGCTGGTTAGTTGATGCAGTTTTTTCCTAGCATCAATGGTCTTTACATTTTGGCATGTTTTTGCAATGGCTGGTACCGGTTGTTCCTTTCCATGTTTAGTGCTTCCTTCAGTGTCTCTTGTAGGGCAGGCCTGGTGGTGACAAAATCTCTATGCATTTGCTTGTCTGTAAAGGATTTTATTTCTTCCTCACTGATGAAACTTAGTTTGGCTGGATATGAAATTCTGGGTTTAAAATTCTTTTCTTTAATAATGTTGAATATTGGCCCCCACTCTCTTCTGGCTTGTAGAGTTTCTGCCGAGAGATCTGCTGTTAGTCTGATGGGCTTCCCTTTGTGGGTAACCCGACCTTTCTCTCTGGTTGCCCTTAACATTTTTTCTTTCATATCAACTTTTGTGAATCTGACAATTATGTGTCTTGGAGTTGCTCTTCTTGAGGAGTATCTTTGTGGAATTCTCTGTATTTCCCGAAGTTGAATGTTGGCCTGCTTTACTAGGTTGGGGAAGTTCTCCTGGATGATATCCTGAAAAGTATTTTACAACTTGGTTCCATTTTCCCCCTGACTTTCAGGCACACCAATCAGACGTAGATTTGGTCTTTTCACATAATCCCATATTTCCTGGAGGCTTTGTTCTTTTTCCTCTTTTTTCTCTAGACTTCTCTTCTTGCTTCGTTTCATTCATTTGATCTTCAATCATTGATACTCTTCCTTCCAGTTGATTGAGTCAGTTACTGAAGCTTGTGCATTTGTCACGTAGTTCTCGTGTCATGGTTTTTATCTCTGTCAGTTCATTTATGGCCTTCTCTGCATTGATTATTCTAGTTATCCATTCTTCCATTCTTTTTTCAAGATTTTTAGTTTCTTTGCACTGGTTACGTAGTTCCTCCTTTAGCTCTGAGAAGTTTGAATGACTGAAGCCTTCTTCTCTCAACTCATCAAAGTCATTCTCTGTGCAGCTTTGATCCGTTGCTGGCGATGAGCTGCATTCCTTTGGAAGGGGAGATGCAGTCTGATTTTTTGAATTTCCAGCTTTTCTGCCCTGCTTTTTCCCCATCTTTGTGGTTTTATCTGCCTTTGGTCTTTGATGATGGTGATAAACTGATGGGGTGTTGGTGAGGTTGTCCTTTCTGTTTGTTAGTTTTCCTTCTAACAGTCAGGACCCTCAGCTGTAGGTCTGTTGGTGTTTGCTTGAGGTCCACTCCAGACCCTGTTTGCCTGGGTATCAGCAGCTTAGGCTGCAGAAGATAGAATATTGCTGAACAGCGAATGTACCTGTCTGATTCTTGCTCTGGAGGCTTTGTCTCAGGGGTGTACCCTGCCGTGTGAGGTGTGAGGTGTCAGACTGCATCTAGTGGGGGATGTCTCCCAGTTAGGCTACTCAGGGGTCAGGGACCCACATGAGCAGGCAATCTGTCCATTCTCAGATCTCAACCTCCATGCTGGGAGATCCACTGCTCTCTTCAAAGCTGTCAGACAGGGGCATTTACCTCTGCCGAGGTTTCTGCTGCTTTTTGTTTAGCTATGCCCTGTCCCCAGAGATGGAGTCTACAGAGACAGGCCAGCCCCCTTGAGCTGCAGTGGGCTTCACTCAGTTCGAGCTTCCCCGCGGCTTTGTTTACCTACTTAAGCCTCAGCAATGACGGGTTCCCCTCCCCCAGCCTCGCTGCTGCCTTGCAGTTAGATCTCAGACTGCTGTGCTAGCCATGAGGGAGGCTCTGTGGGAGTGAGACCCTCCCATCCAGGTGCGGGCTATAATCTCCTGGTGTGTCGTTTGCTAAGACCCTTGGTAAAGCACAGTATTAGGGTGGGAGTTACCCAGTTTTCCAGGAGTTGTGTGTCTCAGTTTCCCTTCACTAGGAAAAGGGATTCCCTTCCCCCTTGCGCTTCCCAAGTGAAGCGATGGCTCACCCTGCTTCAGCTCTCACTGTCAGGCTGCACCAGCTGTCCAGCACTGATTGTCTGGCACTCCCCAGTGAGATGAACCCAGTACCTCAGTTGAAAATGCAGAAATCATCCGTTCTCTGTGTCGCTCATGCTGGGAGCCGGAGGCTGGAGCTGCTCCTATTTGGCCATCTTGCTCTGGGAATGGTCTTAATTATTAATATTCCCTGCTAGGAAAAGAATTCAGTGATATCTTCCCTACTTGCACATCCATTTATAGACTCTCTGCAAGAAGAAAAATATGGCTCTATTCTGCCCGACACTGCATGCAGTCAGACCTTATGGCCGTCTTCCCTTGTTCCCTGAAATCACTGTTATTCTGTTCTTTTTCAAGGTGCACTGATTTCATATTGTTCAAACACACATGTTTTATGATCAATTTGTACAGTTTAACACAATAGTGGTCCTGAGGTGACGAACATTCTCAGCTTATTAAGATAACAGGATTAAGAGATTAAAGATAGGCATAAGAAATTATAAAAGTATTAATTTTGGGAACTGATAAATGTCCATGAAATCTTCACACTTTATGATAGAGATTGCAGTAAAGACAGGCATAAGAAATTATGAAAGTATTAATTTTGAGAACTGATGTATGTCCATATTAAAATGAAACCTTCACAATTTATGTTCCTCTGCTGCGACTTCCTGCAACACTCCCTAACTCATTTTATGAGGCCAGCATCATCCTAATACCAAAGCCTGGCAGAGACACACACAAAAAAAGAGAATTTTAGGTCAATATCCCTGATGAACATTGATAACAAAAATCCTCAATAAAATACTGGCAAACTGAATCCAGCAGCATATCAAAAAGCTTATCCACCATGATCAAGTCAGTTTCATCCCTGGAATGCAAGGCTGGTTCAACATATGCAAATCAATAAATGTAATCCATCATATAAACAGAACCAACAACCAAAACCACGCAATTACCTCAAAAGATGCAGAAAATGCCTTTGACAAAATTCAACAGTCTTTCATGCTAAAGACTCTTAATAAACTAGGTATTGATGGAACATATCTCAATATAATAAGAGCTATTTATGACAAACCCACAGTCAATATCATACTGAATGGGCAAAACTGCAAGCATTCCCTTTGAAAACTGGCACAAGATAAGACGCCCTCTCTCACCACTCCTATTAAAAACAATATTGGAAGTTTTGGCCTGGGCAATTAGGCAAGAGAAAGAAATAAAGGTATTCAATTAGGAAAAGAGGAAATCAAGTTGTCTCCATTTGCAGATGACATGATTATATATTTAGAAAACCCCATCATCTCAGCTCAAAATCTCCTTAAGCTGATAAGCAACTTCAGCAGAGTCTCAGGATACAAAATCAACGTGCAAAACTCACAAGCATTCCTATACACCAATAACAGACAAACAGAGAGCCAAATCATGAGTGAATTCCCATTCACAATTGCTTCAAAGAGAACAAAATACCTAGGAATCCAATTTACAAGGGATGTGAAGGACCTCTTCAAGGAGAACTACAGACCACTGATCAAGGAAATAAGAGAGGACACAATCAGATGGAAGAACAGTCCATGTTCATGGATAGGAAGAATCAATATCATGAAAATGGCCATACTTGGCCGGGCGCGGTGGCTCAAGCCTGTAATCCCAGCACTTTGGGAGGCCGAGACGGGTGGATCACGAGGTCAGGAGATCGAGACCATCCTGGCTAACATGGTGAAACCCCGTCTCTACTAAAAAATACAAAAAACTAGCCGGGCGACATGGCGGGCGCCTGTAGTCCCAGCTGCTTGGGAGGCTGAGGCAGGAGAATGGTGTAAACCCAGGAGGCAGAGCTTGCAGTGAGCTGAGACCCGGCCACTGCACTCCAGCCTGGGCGGCAGAGCGAGACTCCGTCTCAAAAAAAAAAAAAAAAAAAAAGTTTAAAAAAAAAAAAGAAAATGGCCATACTGCCCAAGGTAATTCATAGACTCAATGCTATCCCCATCAAGCTACCAAATACTTTCTTCATGGAATTGGAAAAACTACTTTAAATTTCATATGGAACCAAAAAAGAACCTGTATAGCCAAGACAATCCTACGCAAAAAGAACAAAGCTGGAGGCATCACACTACCTCACTTCAAACTAGACCACAAGGCTACAGTAACCAAAACAGCATGGTACTGGTAACAAAACAGAGAGATAGAGCAATGGAACAGAACAGAGGCCTCAGAAATAACACCACACATCTACAACCATCTGATTTTTGACAAACCTGACAAAAACAAGCAATGGGAAAAGGATTCCCTATTTAATAAATGGTGCTGAGAAAACTGGCTAGCCATATGTAGAAAGCTGAAACTGGATCCCTTCATTACACCTATGCAAAAATTATTTCAAGATGGATTAAACAGGATATAGGCATGGGCAAAGACTTCACGACTAAAACACCAAAACCAATGGCAACAAAAGCCAAAGTAAACAAATGAGATCTAATTAAACTAAAGAGCTTCTGCACGGCAAAAGAAACTATCATCAGAGTGAACAGGCAACCTACAGAATGGGAGAAAATTTTTGCAATCTATCCATCTGAAAAGGGGCTAATATCCAGAATCTACAAAGAACTTAAACAAATTTACAAGAAAAAAACAAACAACCCCATCAAAAAGTGGGGAAAGAATATAAAAAGACACTTCACAAAAGAAGACATTTATGCAGCCAACAGACATATAAAAACTTGCTCATCATCACTGGTCATCAGAGGAATGCAAATCAAAATCACAATGAGATACTATATCATACCAGTTAGAATGGTGATCATTAAAACGTCAGGAAACAACAGATGCTGGAGAGGATGGAGAAATAGGAACGCTTTTACACTGTTGGTGGGAATGTAAATTAGTTCAACCATTGTGGAAGACAGTGTGGCCATTCCTCAAGGATCTAGAACTAGCAATACCATTTGACCCAACAATCCCATTACTGGGTATATACCCAAAGGATTATAAATCATAAAATACTATAAAGACACACGCACACGTATGTTTATTGTGGCACTATTCACAATAGCAAAGACTTGGAACAAACCCAAGTGTCCATCAATGATAGACTGGATAAAGAAAATGTGGCACATATACATCATGGAAAACTATGCAGCCATAAAAAGGATGAGTTCATGTCCTTTGCAGGGACATGGATGAAGCTGGAAACCATCATTCTCAGCAAAATATCACAAGGACAGAACATCAATCACCACATGTTCTCACTCATAAGTGGGAGTTGAACAATGAGAACACATGGACACAGGTTGGGGAACATCACACACTGGGGCCTGTTGTAGGGTGGGGAGCTGGGGAGGGATAGCCTTAGGAGAAATACCTAATGTAAATGACAAGTTGATGGGTACAGCAAACCAATATGGCATATGTATACCTATGTAACAAACCTGCATGTTGTGCACATGTACCCTAGAACTTAAAGTATGATAAAAATAAATAAATAAAATAGTGTCCCTCCATTCAAAGAGCTAAGTATTTAGGTTAAGTCCAGGCAAAAGTCTGTACAAATTAAATACAAGTATATAATTTAGATAAAAGTTCAGGGGAAAAGAGTAAGAAATATCCTAGTATACTGAATGCTTTAATTGCCAGATCAACGACAAGATAAATGCATTATTTCTTGCTAGTTAGACCTAAATAGGTATTAGAAAGGGATAGAATTAAATTAGGTTTCAAAGGATGGGTAAGACTTGAGTAGATTCATGAGAGATGGACATAGCTTTCCTAAGGTGAGAACCACTTCAGAAAAGCATGAAGAGGAATGGAAGGGTGGACTTGCATATATAAGTAAACCCCTTCATCTGAAAAAAACATTTCTAGCAGATAAAGTCTGAATTATTAAAATACCAATGAGAACAAAAGAAGATGATATGGTTTAGCTCTCTGTCTCCACTCAAATCTCATCTCAAACTGTAACCCCCATGTATCAAGGGAGGGACTGTAATCCCAACATGTAGAGGGAGGGAGGGGATTGGATCATGGGGGGTAGTTTCCCCCATGCTATTCTCATGATAATAAGTGAGTTCTCATGAGATATGATGGTTTTATTAATATAAGTGTTTGGAAGTTCCTCCTTTGTGCTTCTCTCTCCTGCCACTATGTGAAGAAGTTCCTTGCTTCCCATATAGCAGTGTGAAAATAGACTAATACAGAAGATTTAAAAATCTTCAGGACTTGCTTACTGAGCTAAAAGGTATGCCCTCCAAATAGATGGATTTCAGCATTTCTGAATTGGATGATGATTCTTCAAAGTTTAAAAACCTAGATGACACATGCACATAATCCATGGAATCTGCCAAAACCTTCTGTAAATAAGCCTTTGAGACTCCTAAAACATCCGTAAATCTTCCTATACAATTTATCTGGCTTAATATTACTAGGACACTTTCAAATAGCATAAGAATAGCATAAAAGACAGCTCACTGTAAAACATATATATATACACATATATATACACACACATACACACACACTTTTTTTTAAGTAGCCAAGATACTACAGAAAAAGAAAATATGCCCTCTTATCAAGAAAAGGAAAGAAAAAAGAGAAAAGAAAATGGAAAAATTAAGGGACAGGAAGGAAAAATCAAAAAAGACCAAACAAGGCTAGTCTAAAACATGACAAACAACTGCACATAAAACTAGCTTTGGGTTTCTGGGAAGTCTAAGCAAAATATAACATACAACAGGTTGCTACTCAATAAAAGAAAACATTCCAGTCATCACACCAAGAACAGAACACTATGTCCTGGTACTGAACTCTAATAAAAATGTATTGAGCAAACTTCAATTTAAAAAAAAGAAATTAAACAATGTATGTTATCTTGGAGGACAATTTTCTAGAAAATGAAGAGACTCTATATAGATGGCCATTTCATATATTGACACACCATAAAGGTTATATTATTATAGGCATAATAATATTATCATATATTATAATGCAAATATATTGTCATAAGCTAAATTAATATAGGAACCTGCTAATTATCTGGCATGTTACTAGAATAATAATAAATTATCTAGGGGAGCAATTATTTAACACTCATTAGATGGTTTCTCTTGGATATCAATTGTGTCAGCCAGAAAATAGTCAAAAAATTAAAACTTAAAGTCCCTGTAGAAGTCCAGGTATCCTAGTTATTGACTGAAAGGATCACTATATGCTTTATTTTCCAGATTTATAGTTGACAAACTCGATGTTTTATTATGAAAATTTTAAAGTTTACCTTGGCATCTGTTCAACCCCCAAATTGCAATTCATAAAACATGGAATAGAACAGTTCATCCTAGAAGACTTTGGTAGCAGGAATCACCAGATGTCTTTGCCTATCACAAAACAATCATGTGATTTTGTAAAATGTTTAATTTTTAAGCCACACATCATCCTGATAGGTCCCCAAAGATCATTCAGAACAAAATAGCCACCCAAATAACTAAATGATTGTTAAATAGAGTTGTTCAGCATTATCCATCTGGGTTCTGAGGAAAGTGTGCCTAAAGGGATGATTTTACTTTTTCTATAATTGATACTTAACCATTCCTTCTGTTAGCAATTAGACAACATGTTTAATTGCTCATTCACACAACTCCCAGTGGACTCTGACAATAATCCATTCCTCCAGCAAAGAAAGATGCTTAACTTTCATTTTTGCTACAGTAACTAGGTGTGTACCTAGTTAATTTAAAATTTGTCAGACTGCTTAAATTGAAATGGAGAGGTAAAGTTCTAAGACTTCAAATAGTTAAGGATGGAAGAAAAGTTCTTTTTAATCTGTTAGATTCTTATTGTGATAAGGCTTTAAAGAAGAACTTACAAGCCAACATAAAATCATATGCACTTACCCATAGACCAAAAGGCAAATAATAGATTAATACATGCTACAAAAAGTCTTAAATTATTCTTACTTCTTTTTCTCTACTAACTGAACAGAAAATGGCTATGGTACAGTAGAAGAGCTATGGCTAAAGTCAAAATGTTTTTTATTAAACAAAATGAAATTGAGAGCATTTTAATTAAGAATCCTGAAATTTGGTAAGAACAAAGCTAATTTTATCTGCAAAGATTATCAATTTAAACTCATAGGCTTATTGTATGTAGAGATAAAGACCTATCTGTTTATGACATAGACTAAGCTTTGAGTCCATCTTAAAGAATAATGCTCTGGGAATTAATCTATTTTAGAAATAACTCTTGAGGTGTACCACCAAGAACAGGATGATTTGGTAGCAAATAACCATCAGTAGGGATTGTTCAACTTAAAGTGATTAAATAGATGTGCTGAAATCATCAAAATTAGTGCATCCAAGGTAAGAGTGGTGAAATTCACAAAGCATAGGGGAAACTTGCAGAGCTTTAGATTTGGAGGAAAAAGTTACACTTTAAAAGCAGAGGTGCAGGTCAGCAAATGATGGACTAGGAAGCTACAGGCTCTCCTTTCCCAACAAAGACACCAAATTAACAATAGTATGTGGACCACAATACCTCTGTGATAATGCTGGAGACCAGTTGAGAATCTATAGCAGTAAGGCTATTGTAAGACAAAGACAGAATTCCAGTGAAAGATGTAGGAAAATCTGTGGCATTTGTCACATACATTTGTTCCCCTTCCTCTATACAGCATAACACAGAGCAACTGGAAGTAATCCTCTATATGAGTTCTCCTCCCTTGGGACAGAAAATAAACAATAGACCATGAGTCCAATGTTCTGACTTGTCTGAGGGCTGCCCAAAAGACTAATTTCTGTATCATCTGACTCAGAGTGCTGACAGTATTGACACCAGAATTCAGAAGCCACTGGAAACAAAGGTGAGCGGAATGTTGGAAATGCAGTTCAGCAGGCAGATTCCAGGGAGAGTAAGAGATTAGAAGGGTTTGAGAGGTCTTCCAGTTGGGCTGATTAAAGAAGGTCTTCTCTTGTACAAAGTCAGTATATAAAAACTGGGATAGATGAGCATTTTTCAAATGCCCAAACCCCAGCAAAAAATTACAAGGCATACAAAGAAATGGGAACATGGCTAAATCAAAGGGACAAAATAAAACTCCAGAAACCAACCCTAATGCAGATATATGAGCTGCTTAACAAGGATTTGAAATAACTGTCACAAGGATCTCAATATGTTAAAAAGATAACATAGGCAACTAAAGAAATCAGGAAAATTATGCATGAACAAAATAAGATTGTCAACAAAGATAAATAAACTATATAAAAAACAGAAATTCTATAGCAGAAAAATATAAAAACTGAACTGAACAATTCATTATAGGGGCTTAATAGCAAACTTGATCTGACATGAGAAGGAATTGGCAAACTTGAAATCGGGTCATTTAAAATTATTGAGAGAATTGGGCAAAGTGGCCAACCAGACACAGCCAGGTGGAACAGCTACCACCAAGGGACTAGGACAAGTGGCGCACAGTCCTAGCAGATCTTCAGAGGGAAGGCACTGAGAGCAGACTGAGGGAAGACACAGAAGCTGAGCTGAAGAGGGAGGAAGTTGGGACCCCTGGAGGCGGCTACTATGCACCAGTACTTGTTCCTGACCCCCAGTGACTCTGGGGGAATGGGTGAGTTGAACTGGTAAGGAGCAACCCACTCTGACCACAGGCCTCTGGAATCCTGGCAGCAGGAGATCCCTCAACCACCACAGACACTTGAGTTGGCAGGGAAACCTGCTTAGAGAAGTGATAGGGAAGCATACTAGCCGATACAGAGCCTAGAGGGTTAGGAATGGGAGCATCTGTAGACAGATCATCAAGGCAGAAAATTCACAAAGATATTTATGAACTAAACTCAGTACTGGATCAAACGTATGTGACAGACATCTACAGAACTCTCCACCCAAAAACAACAAAATATACATTCTTCTCATTGCCACAAGGCACATACTCTAAAACTGACCACATAATCAGACATAAAATACTCCTCAGCAAATGCAAAAGAACTGAAATCATAACAACCACTCTGTCAGATCACAGTGCAATAAAGTTAGAAATCAAGACTAAGGAAATAGCTCAAAATCATTCAATTACATGGAAATTGAATATCCTGTTTCTGAATGACTCTGGGGTAAATAATGAAATTAACACAGAATTCAAGAAGTTCTTTAAAACTAATGAGAACAAAGATACAACATACCAGAATCTCTGGGACACAGCTAAGACAGTGTCAAGAGGATAATTTACAGCACTGAACACCCATATCAAAAAGTTAGAAAGATAGCAATTTAACAACCTAACATCACAATTAAAGAACTAGAGAACCAAGAGCAAATCAAGCCCAAAACTAGCAGAAGAAAGAAATAACAAAAATCAGAGCTGAACTGAAGGTGATTGAGACACAAAAAATCATTCAAAAGATAAACAAATCCAGGAGTTGTGTTTTTGAAAAAAAAATTAATAAAATAGATAGACTACTAGCTAGACCAATAAAGAAGAAAAGAGAGAAGATCCAAATAAACACAATTAGAAACAAAAGGGATATTATCACTGACTCCACAGAAATACAAATAATCAGAATATTTTAAACACTTCTATGCACACAAACTTGAAAATCTAGGAGAAATAGATAAATTCCTGGATACATACACCCTCCCAAGACTGAACCAGATTGAACCTGAATCCCTGAGAAGACCAATAATGACCTCCAAAATTAAATCAATAATAACTAGCTTACCAACCAAAAAAAGCCCAGGACCAGACAGATTCACAGCCGAATTCTACCAGATGTACAAAGAAGAGCTGGTACCATTCCTACTAAAACTATTCCCAAAAATTGATGAGGAGGGACTCCTCCTTAACTCATTCTATGAGACCACCATTATCCTAATACCAAAACCTGGCAGAGACACAACAAAAAAGAAAATTTTAGGCCAATATCCTTGAAAAACACTGATGCAAAAATCCTCAACATAGCACTGGCAAACCAAGTCCAGCAGTACACCAAAAAAATTTGTCCATCAGGATCAAGTAGGCTTTATCCCCAGGATGCAAAGTTGGTTCAAAAATAGCAAAGATATGGAACCAACCTAAGTGTCCATCAACAGATACTTTTGTACTAGTACCATGCTGTTTCAGTTACTGTAGTCTGGTAGTATAATCAACCTAAATGTCCATCCACAGATGACTTTTGTCAAATACCATGCTGAGAGACTGTGTCACCACCAGGCCTGCCTTACCAGAGCTCCTGAAGGAAGCACTAAATGTGGAAAAGAAAAACAGCTATCACTCACTGCAAAAACATACCAAATTAAGATCACTGACACTATAAAGAAACTGCATCAACTAACAGGCAAAATAGCCAGATAGCATCATAATGACAGTATCAAATTCACAAATAACAATATTAACCTTAAATGTAAATGGGCTAAATGCCACAATTAAAAGACACAAACTGGCAAACTGGATAAACAGTCAAGACCCCTCGGTGTGCTGTGTTCAGGACACCCATCTCACATGCAAAGACACACATACGCTCAAAATAAAGGGATGGAGGAATATTTACCAAGCAAATGGAAAGTAAAAATAAGCAGAGGTTGCAATCCTCATCTCTGATAAAACAGACTTGAAGCCAACAAAGATCAAAAAAGACCTAAAAAAAAGGACATTACATAGTGGTAAATGGATCAATCCAACAAGAAGAGCTAACTATCCTAAGTATTTATGCACCCAATACAGGACTACTCAGATTCATAAAGCAAGTTTCTTAGAGACCTACAAAGACATTCAGACTCCTACACAATAATAATGGCAAACTTTAACACCCCATTGTCAGTATTAGACAGATCAATGAGACAGAAAATAAACAAGGACATTCAGGACTTGAACTTACCTCTGGAGCAAGCAGACCTAATAGACATTTACAGAACTCTTCACCCCAAATCAACAGAATATACATTCTTCTCAGCACCACATCACACTTATTCGAAAATTGACCACATAATTCGAAGTAAAACACTCCTCAGCAAATGCAAAAGAATGGAAATCATAACAAACAGTCTCTCAGACCACAGTGCAATCAAATTAGAACTCAGGGTTCAGAAACTCACTCAAAACCACACAACTACATGGAAACTCAACAACCTGCTCCTGATTGACTACTCGGTAATTAATGAAATTAAGGCAGAAATAAGTAAGTTCTTTGAAACCAATGAGAACAAAGACACAGTCTTTTTGTCTTTATGTACCAGAATCTTTAGGACACAGCTAAAGCAGTGTTTAGATGGAAATTTATAGTACTAAATGCCCACAGGAGAAAGTGGGAAAGATGTGAAATCGACACCCAAACATCACAATTAAAAGAACTAGAGAAGCAAGAGAAAACAAATTCAAAAGCTAGCAGAAGACAAGAAATAACTAAGATCAGAGCAGAACTGAAGGAGATAGAGACACAAAAAACCCTTCAACAAATCAACAAGTCCAGGAGCTGGCTTTTTAAAAAGATTAACAAAACAGATAAACTGCTAGCCAGCTAAGAATAAAAAAGAGAAGAATCAAATAAACACAGTAAAAAAAATGATAAAGGAGATATCACCACTGATCCCACAGAAATACAAACTACCATCAGAGAATACTATAAGCACCTCTACACAAATAAACTAGAAAATCTAGAAGAAATGGATGAATTCCTGGACACATACACCCTCCCAAGACTAAACCAGGAAGAAGTTGAGTCCATGAATAGACCAATAATGAGTTCTAAAATTGAGGCAGCAATTAATAGCCTGCCAACCAAAAACAGCCTAGGACCAGACAGATTCACAGCCAAATTCTATCACAGGGACAAAGAGGAGCTGGTACCGTTCCTTCTGAAACTATTCCAATCAATAGAAAAAGAGGGCCTCCTTCATAACTCATTTTATGAGGCCAGCATCATCCTGATACCAAAGCCTGGCATAGACACACACAAAAAAGAGAATTTTAGGCCCAATATCCCTGATGAACATCAATGCAAAAATCCTCAATAAAATACTGGCAAATTGAATCTAGCAGCACATCAAAAACATATCCACCATGATCAAGTCAGCTTCATCCCTGGAATGCAAGGCTGGTTCAACATATGCACATCAATAAACGTAACCCATCACATAAACAGAACCAATAACAAAAACCACATGATTATCTCAATAGATGCAGAAAAGGCCTTTGACAATATTCAACAACCCTTCATGCTAAAAATTCTCAATAAACTAGGTACTGATAGAACGTACCTCAAAATAATGAGAGCTATTTATGACAAACACACAGCCAATATCATACTGAAAAGGCAAAAGCTGGAAGCATTCCCTTTGAAAACTGGCACAAGACAAGAATGCCCTCTCTCACCACTCCCATTCAACATAGTATTGGAAGTTCTGGCCCAGGGGAATTAGGCAAGAGAAAGAAATAAAGGGTATTCAAACAGGAAGAGATAAAGTCAAATTGTCTCTATTTGCAGATGATATGATTCTATACTTAGAAAACCCCATCGTCTCAGCCCAAAATCTCCTTAAGCTCATAAGCAACTTCAGCAAAGTCTCAGAATACAAAATCAATGTGCAAAATTCACAAGCATTCCTACACACCAATAACAGACAAACAGCCAAATCATGAGTGAACTCCTATTCACAATTGCTGCAAAGAAAATAAAGTACCTAGGAATACAATTTACAAGGGATATGAAGGACCTCTTCAAGGAGAACTACAAACCACTGCTCAAGGAAATAAGAGAGGACACAAACAAATGGAAAAACATTCTACGTTCATGGATAGGAAGAATCAATATCATGAAAATGGCCATACTGCCCAAAGTAATTTATAGATTCAATGCTATCCCCATCAAGCTACCATTGACTTTTTTCACAGAATTGGAAAAACCTACTTTAAATTTCATATGGAACCAAAAAAAGAGCTCATATAGCCAAGACAATCCTAAGCAAAAAGAACAAAACTGGAGACATCACGTTATCTGACTTCAAACTAGACTACTAGACTACAAGGTTACAGTAACAAAAACAGCATGATACTGGTACCAAAACAGATATATAGACCAACGGAACAGAACAGAGGCCTCAGAAATAATGCCACACATCTACAACCATCTGATCTTCGACAAACCTGGCAAAAACAGGAAATGGGGAAAGGATTCCCTATTTAACAAATGGTGTTGAGAAAACTGGACAGCCATATGCAGAAAACTGAAACTAGACTCATTCCTTACACCTTATACAAAAATTAACTCAAGATGGATTAAAGACTTAAATATGAAACCTGAAACCATAAAAACCTAGAGGAAAACCTAAGCAATACCATTCAGGACATAGGCATGGACAATGACTTTATGACTAAAACACCAAAAGCAATGGTAACAAAAGCCAAAATAGACAAATGGGATCTAATTAAACTAAAGAGCGTCTGCATGGCAAAAGAAAGTATCATCAGAGTGAACAGACAACCTACAGAATGGGAGAAAATCTATCCATCTGACAAAGGGCTAATATCTAGAATCTATAAGGAACCTGGACAAATTTATAAGGAAAAAGAAAAACAACCGCATCAAAAAGTGGGCAAAGGAGATGAACAGATACTTCTCAAAAGAAGACATTTTATGCAGCCAACAAACGTATGAAAAAAAGCTCATCATCACTGGTCATTAGAGAAATGCAAATCAAAACCACAATGAGATACCATCTCATGGCAGTTAGAACGGCGATCATTAAAAAGCCAGGAAACAACAGATGCTGGAGAGGATGTGAAGAAATAGGAACGCTTTTAAACTGCTGGCGGGAGTGTAAAATTAGTTCAACAGTTGTGGAAGACAGTGTGGTGATTCCTCAAGGATCTAGAACCGAAAATACCATTTGACCCAGCAATCCCATTACTGGGTATATACCCGAAGGATTATAAATCATTCTACTATAAAGAAACATGCACACATATGTTTATTGCAGCACTGTTCACAACAAAGACTTGGAACCAACCCAAATACCCATCAATGATAGGCTGGATAAAAAAAAAAAAGTGGCACATATATACCATGGAATACTGTGCAGACATAAAAAAAGGATGAGTTCGTGACCTTTGCAGGGATATGGATGAAGCTGTAAACCATCATTCTCAGCAAACTAACAGAGGAACAGAAAACCAAATGCCACATGTTCTCACTCATGAGTGGGAGCTGAACAATAAGAACAAATGGACACAGGGTGGAGAACATTACACAACAGGGCCTGTCAGGTGATGGGAGGCTAGAGGAGGGATAGTATAAGGAGAAATGCCTAATGTGGGTGACAGGTTGATGGGTGCAGCAAACCATCATGGCACATGTATACCTGTGTAACAAACCTGCATGTTCTGCACATGTACCCCAGAACTTAAAGTATAATAAATATATATATATCCTACTATAATGATTAGTTTATCTCTTCCTGCAAATGTGCTCATTTTTAAAGTTTGGTGTAAGATACACACATTTTAGAATTGTTATATCCTCCCCAAAGCAATACAATGATCCCGTTAATTCTAATAGGCCCTGTCCCAACTGTGCTGTGTGTTTCCTTTCTATCTTGTTTTCTTTCTCAACCCTACAAATCACTATTATTTGCTTAGATTCAACTACATTGTATTTGTCACTCGGGGTGCCATAACAAAATACCACAGAGTGGGTGGCTCAAACAACAAAAATGTATTTCTCACAGTCTGGAGGCTGAAAGTCTAAGAGCGGTGTGCCAGAATGGTTAGGTTCCAGCAAGGACTCTGTTCCTGGCTTATAGACAGCTGCCTCTAGCTGTGTCCTCCCATAGTACACACAGAGAGCATGCTCTGTGGTGTTTCTTCTTATAAGGATGCTAATTCTATTGGATTACAACTCCAACATCACAACCTCATTTAACCTTAATTATTTCAGTAAAAGTCTAATCTCCAAATATTGTCACACTGGGGATTAGGGCTTCAACATATATATTTGGGGAGACAGAAATATTTAGTCCATAATATACATTTTTAAACTATCTTGGTCTTTGTTTCTTCAAAAATATAATAAGACCATCCATCTAAATCACTTTCTTTCTGTAGGAAGTATATTCTTTAAAATTTCCTTAGTGTTTGTTAGAGACATATTATCTATTACTCTTTATATGAATATGCATTTTGCTCTTTTACTTGAAAGATTGTTTTTGACCGTGAAAGTGTGTTGACAGTTGTTTTCTCACAGCACATGAAGATCTCATTGTCTCCTTGATTTCAGTTGTTGCAACTGTCTGTCTAATTATTGTGTCCTTTCTCTGGTTAATTTTTTTTTCCTTTTAGAGACAGAGTTTCGCTCTTGTTGCCCAGGCTGGAGTGCAATGGTGCGATCTTGGCTCACTGCAACATTCACCTCCCACGTGCAAGTGATTCTCCTGCCTCAGCCTCCCAAGTAGCTGGGATTACAGGTGCCCACCACCATGCCTGCCTATTTTTTGTATTTTTAGTAGAGATAGGGTTTCACCATGTTGGCCAGGCAGGTCTTGAACTCCTGACCTCAGGTGATCCATCAGTCTCAGCCTCCCAAAGTGCTGGGATTACAGGCGTGAGCTGCCATACCCGGCTTCTGGCTATTTTTAAAATCCTCACTTTTTGGTATTCCACAATCATTAAGATATATCTATACATAGACATTTTTTTTAAAGTCCTGTTGGAATTTATTGAATTTATTGGATTACTGTGTTTCAGCTATTCTGGGAAATTCTCAATTCTGAAGCTTTATTTCTTCAATTTTATCTTTCTCGTTCATCCTTTCTCTCTTTTTCTTACTTTTCTCTTCTCTGGAACTCTGGTTAGATCTTGTTAGTTTCCTAGGGGTGGACATAACAAACATGTAGCTTAAAACAACAAAAAAGTATTGCCTCACAGTTTCTGGAGGCCAGAAGTCTGAATTCAAGGTGCTGGCAGGGCCATGTTCCTTAGAAGCCTCTAGAGGCAGTTTCTTCCTTGCTTCTTTCCACTTTTGGTAACTCCAGACTTTTCCTTGCCTATAAGTGCATCACTCTAATCTCTGCCTTCATATTAACATAGCATTCTGCCTGTGTGTCTGTGGCAATAATGGTGATTTCCTTCTAATTCACCCTTTCACTGAGTGTATCTTTAGGGTCCCAGTTTTTTGGTGGAGAGCCTACTTTTACACATTAAGCAATTTCTAGGCTTCTCTCTTATCCACATGTCCTTGAACAGTTGAAGATTAAACTTTGGATTTAGCAGATTTGGCAAATATGCTCGAGGAAAAACCTGGCTTTATCATTCTACTTATCTATTTAGCTTCTATTTTTTTCCTCACCCTTTTTGGCATCTGAATATTCTTTTTTCCTGCCAGGTCATCAATTTATTGGAAAAGATGTTTTCGAATAATTTATCCAACATTTTTGGTAGTTTTCATGATGGGGAAGAGGATAAATCATGTTATCTAATCTACTACACTGCTGGAAACAAAAGTCAACTATTGGATTTATTTTAAAAGAAGCCCTTCTGGCCAGGCACAGTGGCTCATGCCTGTAATCCCAGCACTTTGGGAGGCCAAGGCGAGCGAATCACTTGAGGTCAGGAGTTCAAGACCAGCTTAGCCAACATGGGGAAACCCTGTCTCTACTAAAAATACAAAAATTAGCCAGGTGTGGTGATGGGCACCTGTAATCCCAGCTACTCGGGAGGCTGAGGCAGGAGAATCGCTTGAACCCAGGAGGCAGAGGTTGCTGTGAGCCAAGATCGCGCCACTGAACTACAGCCTGGGTGACAGAGTAGAACTTTGTCTCAAAAAAAAAAAAAAAGAAGCCCTTCTGATAGGTATTACATAAAGCATTAAAAACTACAGAAGAAAGTTAAAAGTGCTATGAGAGGACATTGCAAGTGGGAACACCATCATTTGGTCCCAAGTTTTGAAGAGCAGATACTGCTAGACCCTGATTGGTGATTTTAAAGGTGGGGAAGTGACACTGATAAAGAAAAAGGTCCTTCCATAGTAGTACATTTAATGTACCAGCCTGTTACTTATCCCTCCATCCTCATTAAAGCAGCAAGAAAGAAGATAAAACAGTATCCTTTTCGTTTTTAAAATGCACTTGGTGTAAAAAATAATGATTTATGCCCTGTATCATGGTAACTCAAAGACAGCTTAACTGATGAATTAAAAATTAAAGTATGCTTGAACATAAGCAAGATATGGAGTATGCATGAGAAAAAATACATTATAATGAAAAGAGAAGCCACTAAAATATATTTATAATCCAAGTATTTTTATAGTTCATTATTTGGTGTGTATTTTCGGGGAATACTTCACTATTTTCAAAATCTAAAATGAGAAAATATGTCACAAAAGATGCTGCCTCATAACATCTACAAATCTGCACATACCATTTCCCTCACTACTGCTGCCTCAAATTGCAACCTGGTGGCTCCCGACAACCCTCCTGTCAGGGACCTCACCCATTACTGCTAGAGACATCAAAGTGCCAGAGTTCAACTGTTTGTTTGTATGTTTGTCTGCTTTTGGCAGAAGTGTGGAGATTTCTCTTCCTTTTTATATTGTGCTTGGTTTGAAGAATACTCAAACAGTTCTTCTTTAAACTCAATGTCTCCCAGAATCTTAGTAAGAATAACTTTTCTAGTATCTTTAATTGTAGTCTCCTCTACTTTCCTATGCTGAATCTGGGAATAACTTGGGAGAAAAACTGTGCATAAAATTAGCAAACCAATCCAACTGGCAAATATCATGCAGCTCACAAAAATTGCCCTGCCCTTCTATCTGACAACTTGGATGCTTGGTTATTAGGCAAACCTGTCTGCAAAACTCTTTCTTTGATATAAGTAATCTCCTAGGAAACTTCTAAGTCTTAAATGTAAATAGATTTCTGGCAGACATCACCATTCTACCAGACATGCCCAACAAATATAAAACACATCAGAAGATATAACTTAGGTGCAAGCTGATATGCCTGCCAAACTATTATTTGAATTCTAATTAGAATTCTAATTCCTTCCTGGAAAATCTTAGCCTAAGTCAGAGGTTGTCTGAATCACTGTGCAATGAGATATTAAATTTTTCTTGTCTAAAAGTTCAGGCTGAGGCCTCAAAGCTAATAATAAGTATAATACATACCCACAAGTCTAAAAACAGTTTATGAATGATGAGATATCACTATGCATCTACTGGAAAAACTAAAATTAAAAAATAATGACAATGCCAATACTGGCAGGGATATAGAGAAACTAGATCCCTCACACATTGTTGGCAAGAATGTAAGATGGTATAGCCACTATAGAAAAAAGTATGGCAGTTTCTTATAAAACAAAACATACATTAACCATACAACCCTGCAATCACACTGCTGGACATTTATACCAAAAAAAAAAAAAAGAAAGAAAACTTATGTCCACACAAAATCACATGCACAAATGGTCTCAGCAGAGTTATTATAATAGCCAAATCCTAAAAACTACCCAAATGTCCTTCAATGGGTGAATAGTTAAACAAATCTTATAGAATTATCCCATGGAATACTGCTCAGAAATTAAAAAAACACAAACTATTGAATCAAGCATGTATTGAATCAGGATCTCAAGGGCATTATGCTGAGTGAAAAGAGCTGATAGATGATCCATATAGAGTATGCCAAGAGATGGTACTATTGGTCCATCATTTGCTCCCAGTCTATATTGTGGGGTAGGGGTAGGATCTAAGAGAATTGGTTCTGAAAAAACAGTTGTTTTTTGGGTTTTCTTGAAGAGCATTATTGGCATAGGAAGAGGGGTTAGGATGTACCCAAAAAATGGGTGACAAAGGAATCAAAATGTACTCAAAGAAAGTAAAGGCTCTTGCCACAAGGAAAGCCTAAGATTTCCTTCCTGGGGTTGTCAATTTCTGCTGAGCTGACTTTGGCTGTGAAACAGGAGTGGAGCATGAGAGAACAAGATCTCAGAGTCAGACCTATGTCCCTGGAGTGACAGAAAACTTAAGACCAGTTCCTGACCCACATCCAAAGTAGCTTAAAGCCAACAGGCCAGCTGTAGCTTTCCCTAATAGCAAGGCCAGAGGCATAGCAGCTGGGGAGCAGAGGTGCCATTCCACAGAAGACAGGGCAAGAACCATGGCCAAGATAAGCAGGCATGAGTCACCTTAAAAGAACCTTGACCAGAAAGGTAAGTTGTCTCAAGAGGAAATGTGTTGGAGGCCTCCCACAAGAGCAAAAGCTGATTTGGATTCATAAAGGATCTGGCAAGAAGCATCAGCCTTGTCAAGAACTGCAGGACAGATGTACAAGTGAAGAGTTAAAGAGATTTCAAAGATCCAAGAGTGTCTGCCATGACAGAAGATATTAGACAGCTGATAAAGAGCTACAAATAGCAGCAAACAAAAAATACCCTTCTCTTGTCTTCTTAGCACTTATTCTCACTGTGATCTTGGAAAAGCCAAAACCAGCAGAATGGAAAGTGAAGAAGGAGGATAAGGACCAGTACAAACAGCAAAACAAAAACATACAACTACCCGGACTACGCTAGTACAGCTTTCCAAATTTGTCAGAGGAGCTGTGGAGAAAGGATTAAAGCTTACAATTAGGTGAAATGTTGGCAGTTTGATTCAGATTGAATAGGGTCTCTTAGTACATGAAAATGGGAACATTTCACTGAAACCTGAAAATGACAAAAGATCTAACATATTCACCCAAGGTATCATCAAGGATGAGAATGGAAGATCTCACAGACATATCCAAAGGGGAATCACAGGGGAAAATCAAGCTACTTCCTGGGTGACTCCTACCAAGTTCAGCCTTTTCAATAAATTGTAACAAATCCTTGAATCCTTTTCTTGATCTTTGATATTATGCCAGTCTGTGCTCTCCCTGAAGCAATCTTTCGCTCATATTAAAAACACCTTCCTTTGATATTCCGTATCATTTATCCTTGTGTTTTGAGAAGACATAATATCTTTACTAAAAATATTGTTTTAGAAATCTATGGATTTCATAAATCAGATGGTATTTCGTTGCAATCCAAGTGTTTCCACTTCACTAAACAGCCTGTTCTATTTTCTTTTTTACTAGATGGTATTGGCTAGTTAATGCTGCAGTTGTTAAACAGGAGTAAATATAAATATTATTAATTTCTCTGAGGGATTTATAATAAAGACCATAAAAGTGGTGATCATGAGTGAAGTTTGTGTAATTTAGAAGTAACTTGAATTATTAGTTATTATTCCTCTCAGAAAACTAATTACTAACCCTTCTGAAACAGTCCGTTACACTGACCATCCCTGAAGCTATTGGTCAGAACTCAGTAGATCAGTTATCCAAGAAGAGCATTGTGGCATTTTCTTCTTAACCTATATGGATTTCTAAAGTCTCCCAAAGGTGATTCACTGCCAGAAAAACTTGGTATGAGTCACTGAAAACCCTGGACCTTTCCCAAATTCTACCTCAAAATGAACAACAGAGGATACGTTGAGAAGCTAATTTAATGATGATAGATGCTACTTACTTAATCAGAGTCCTTTGAATCCTATTTGTGGCTTCTGTGAAGTCCTATTTGTGGCTTCTGCTTCTAGAGGCAGACCCATTCACACCCAAAAGGCATCAGAATTTTCAGTATTCAAGCTGTAAAACCCTAATGCACATAACTCAACAATAAAAGTATCAACTATCTATGCATTGTTTCAAAACGTACAATCCATTGTAAATAGTTCTTCACCTATCTCATCTTTAAAATAGATCCATCCCTTATCTAGGAACATGGGACATTGAAATTTTTGAACACAGAGCTTTATTGTAAGAATTTCAAAGCAGGTGAGAGAAATGGGAGGTGCCAACTTATATTCAGCTCTTCAAGCAAAGTGTTTTGAAAACAAAAGTCAGGATCTGTATTAGTCCATTTTCATGCTGCTGATCAAGACATACCTGAAACTGGAAGGAAAAAGAGGTTTAATGGACTTACAGTTCCACATGGCTGGAGAGGCCTCACACTCATGGCAGAAGGCAAGGAGGAGCAAGTCACATCTTACGTGGATGGTGGAAGGCAAAGGGAAGAGAGCTTGTGCAGGGAAACTCCCACTGTAAAGCCATCAGATCTCGTGAGACTGATTCACTATCAGAACAGCACAGGAAAGACCTGCCCCCAGGACTCAATCACCTCCCACTGGGTTCCTCCTATAACTTGTGGAATTCAAGATGAGATTTGGGTAGGGACACAGCCAAGCCATATCAGGGTCTTAACATCTGGAATATAGCATTTTAATTTAATTAGGACTACACTTGGTTACACACATTATCTTTCTGGAATTTTTGTGGTTTCAAAAGTGCTGAAAATTTTCATGTAATCTTAAGTGTTATAAATAAGAAAATCAATAGTTTCTGCCAGGCATTGTGGCTCACACCTGTAATCCCAGCACTTTGGGAGGCTGAGGCAGGTGGATTACGAGGTCAGGAGTTCGAGACCAGCCTGGCTAACATGGCAAAATCCCGTCTCTACTAAAAATAAAAAATAAAAATAAATAGCTGGGTGTGGTGGCGTGCACCTGTAATCCCAGCTACTCAGGAGGCTGAAGCAGGAGAATTGCTTGAACCCAAGGTGTAGAGGTTGCAGTGAGCCAAGATTGCACTACTACACTCCAGCCTGGACAACAGAGCAAGACTCCATCTGGGGGGCTGGGGGTGGGGGGAATAAGTTTACTTTCTAATTCATAAAGTAAAATAGTACCAAGGTCAATGTTGAATTTTCCTTGAAGTGGATGTTACGGTACATAATGCAGATCTGCACCCCATCCCTTTCTAAATGGAGGTACTCACTTCCTCAACTATTGGGAATATTGCCAACAGAGAGTTCAAACGTTAAGTCCCTCACCAGGACTGAAGAGAGCTGCCTTGTCCCAGGTTACACCACCTCACCAGTGACAGCTTGAATCCAATAACTGTTTAAAGAGAAGATGACAGGAACAGAGGGGTGCCCCAAAGGCCTGGCCCTTTGCTTCAATTTGATTCTAAAGAGCTCCAGGGAGCTCCGGAGCTCCCTGTGAAATCAGCTGCCAACTTCTCCCTCTTGCTGTCTTCTCCCTCACACACATGTTGCTTCCAAGCACACTCTCCAATAAACCTCCCATACACTAAGTTCCATCCCAGAGTCTGCTTCTAGAAAAATAACCTGAGACAGAAGGACACAGGAACCAGCTTGAAGGGGCTCTAGCTGGCCAAATCAGGGAGAATTTGATAAACAAAACAATTATGATAATAACAGATTACAATCCATTGAATAAAAATAATGATACCATACTGATAGAAAGGAGGGGAGGAAGGAGGGAGGCAGGGAAAAATGTAAATGAAGGAGGATGAGAAAAAGGAAAGATCTTCTATACATTTATTAGCGGAATTCCAGCTAATAAACATAAAATGAATGTTGTAAGTAGATAATCAGTATGTAGCAACCATCTCAAAAAGGTACTTAATTCCTGGAGTCACTGATGAACGTTAATGCTGCTAGTGGGTGGAGATTAGTTGAGGATCAGGATATTGATGTAATTTTTGAATACTTTTGCCTGACATAGAAATGAATTACAAGGGAAAATGGAGAATTTAAAGTGAAGAAACGTGACAAATCCAAATATTGCTCCTATTTGTATATTTGATCATCTGTTTGATGATCAAGTTTAATACTAACCTTAGTGATATGGGTCTACATTACGTAGCTCTTGATGTGCACATGATTTCTACAAAGATTACATGGTTTGAATCGATCATGCAGACACACCAGATAGAGCTAAGTTGAGGGTCATTCTACAGGATGTAAAGCCTTTTAAAAACTGTCAAGAATATGGAAAAGCAGTAAGAGGAACTGTTCCAGATTGAAGAAATATGAAGAGACATGACAACTAAACGTAACACATTCCTGAAGGGCATCCTGGACGAGAAAGGAAAAAGAGTCCTTGATGGAACAGTTGAAACATGAATCATGCCTATGGATTGGATTGTTGGATTGTAGTGATATATCAATGTTGACTTCCTGATTTGCAGGTTTGAGTGCTAATTATATAGGAAAATATCCTTGTTTACAGGAAACATTGACTAGAATGGTTAAAAGTTGTAGGACACTGCATCTTTAGCTTGTTTTTGTAGGTTAGGAAAAAGGTCTAATAATAAATAGGGTGTGTGTGTGTGTGTGTGTGTGTCAGTGAGAGACAGAGACAGAGACATAGGAAGACAGAGACGAGAACTGAGAAAAAGAAAAACAAAGAAAAAGATGAGAAAATGCAATAAAATAGGAACAATTGGAGAGTCTCAGTGAAAGAGATAAGGGAGTTCTTTTTGTTATGACAACTTTTCTGTAAGTTCAAAATTGTTTCGGCCGGGTGCGGTGGCTCAAGCCTGTAATCCCAGCACTTTGGGAGGCCGAGACGGGTGGATCACAAGGTCAGGAGATCGAGACGATCCTGGCTAATACGGTGAAACCCCGTCTCTACTAAAGAATACAAAAAACTAGCCGGGCGACGAGGCGGGCGCCTGTAGTCCCAGCTACTTGGGAGGCGGAGGCAGGAGAATGGCGTGAACCTGGGAGGCGGAGCTTGCAGTGAGCTGAGATCCGGCCATCGCACTCCAGCCTGGGCGACAGAGCCAGACTCCGTCTCAAAAAAAAAAAAAAAAAAAAAAAAAAATTGTTTCAAAGTGAGTTATTAAAATTATATTTCCGTTATTACCTCTTATAAGGACCTTCAACACTCAAACCACCATTATTTCTATTGCACAAAATAATTTTTTAAAGCAACTCAAAAGTAAACTCAGATACAGCAAACGTGGTGTAGATTGAGAAACCAAACCAAAATAAGACTCAAAGGTACAGTTTAAACTGAGCAATGTAAGGCATGCTACCTGCTACTGATGCACAGGCAGAGTGAGCATGTTTTTCCTCTGAATCATAGCTTTGAGCAAGTCTGTAAATGTATACATAATATCAATTCTTTTGTATTTTTGAGACTTGTTTTATGGCTCAGCATTTAGGAAATATTTGTACATATTTTATGTGTTTTTGACAAGAATGTATATTGGGAAGGTCAAATACTATGTCCTATATGTCCATGATATCAAACTTGCTGATTGTGTTGTTTAAATCTCCTAAATTCCTTACCAATCTCTGTTGCTTGATCTATTAGTTACTAAATTCCAGATCATACATCAGCCTACTAAACCACCACCTTGAACATTTTAAAAACATCTCAAACATATCCTACCTGAGCTCCCCATCTTCTCCAAAATATCTGACTTCTCCCACAGTCTTCCCTATTTCAGTTAGTGACATTATCCGCCCAGTTTCTCAGGACAAAACCCCCATAGTCACCCTTGGTTCTTCTCCTTTCTTACCCACATATGATCTTTCAATTTTTCGAAATATATTTGAAATATGACCACTTTTCACTACCTCCACCGCTACTTCTCTGATACAAGCCACCATCACCTCTTACCAGTATTACAGTAATAACCTCTAGATAGGGAGTGCCCTGTTCCCACATTTGCATTCATCACTCTGTTCTCAGTGCAGCAATCAAAGCGATATTGTTTAACTTCCATCTGATGATGACACTTCTCTGCTCAAAGCTTTCCAGTGACTTCCCATCTCATTCTTATAAGACAGTCTCGATGGATATAATAGCCATGTGTAGAGAGACAATTTTCTATTGACCTGTCATGTTTCTACACTTTTTTTTTTTCAACTTTTATTTTAGATTCAGGAGGTACACATGCAGGTTTGTTACAAGAGTGTGCTGCATGATTCTAAGGTTTGAGGCACAACTGAACCAGTCACCCATGTAGTGAGCATAGTACTCAATATAGCTTTTCAACCCTTACTCCCATCTGCCTCTCCCCAATTTTGTAGTCCCCATTGTCAATTGTTCCCATCTTTATGTCCATGTGTATCCAATGTTTAGCTCCCACTTATGAGAACGCACAGTATTTGGTTTTCTGTTTCTGTGTTAATTCACTTAGGATAATGGCCTCCATCTGCTGATTGAAGGTACTGGCTGTTTTTGTTATCGGTTATCAAGTATGTTTGTGTAGAAAATATTCTTGGAAGACAGGGATAATGTCTTCCTTTGGAGTAATAAGCCAGTTTGCTTACTGCCTTATAAGATGCAGATACTGTCTTCATTTGGAGCAAAAAGCAAGGATGCTCACTACCCATTATAAAAATATTTGGATCTCTAACCTCAGACTTCCTCCCCAAGCAACCCACTCCATGTTTATAACATGGTCTGTGAGAGAACTGAGGTTCCTAGAATTGACTTAAAAATGCTGACACCTTGGCTACTGCTAATGCTGTAATAAACTGTCCTTTGTCTCTGGAGTTTCACATCTCTTACTATCATCATTGAAAATGCTGCAAGGACATGGATACAGCTAGAGGCCATTATCCTAAGCAAATTAACACAGCAGCAGAAAACTAAATACCACCTGTTCTCATAAGTAGGCGCTAAACACTGAGTACAAATAGATATAAAGATGGGAACAATAGGCACTGGGGTCTACTAGAGCAGGTAGGGAGGGAGGGGGACAAGGGCTGAAAAACTACCTATTGGGTACTATGCTCACTACTTGGGTGATGGGATCAATTGTACCCCAAACCTCAGCATCATGCCCTTTACCCATGTAACAAACTTGCATATGTACCCCTGGACCTAAAATACAAGTTGAAATTAAAAAGAAAAGAAGAGAAGTTGCAGGCTAATAAGTTAGATAGCCAGTAGGTAAAAGTCTCAGAACCTTCCCAGTCTTTGATAATGTGATCTGGCCCCCATAACCTCTCTGACCTTGTCTATTAAAACTCTAACCTTCCTTAACATTCATCCAGTCACACTGCCCTCCTTCCTGTTCTTTAATCATGGTAGCAACCCTATCACCCTAGGGTTCAGTATTCCCTCTCTCCTCAAAGACCCACTTGGCTCAATTCTTTACCTCCTTGAGGTGTTTATTCAAAACCACCTTCCTCATAATGCTTTTCCTGCCCCCACATGCACACATGCCTTTCTCCTTTCCTTGTTTTTCTGAGATGTATCAACATATATTCACTATTTAAACATGTATCATATATTTAGTTTACCAACATATGTTTATTTAGTTTACTATTTCCACCCACAAGGATGACAGCACAAATAATTTTTGTTTGTTTTACTGTTATGTACCAGACAGGCAGCCAAAATACTTTAATTCAACTTCTGTGAACCTAGTGAACATGTTGGCACAAACCTTTGTCTATGGTGAAATAGGAAGGGTTGCCAATGGCCACTAAATTTAGAAAATGGATAGCCAATCAGGAAACATTAATTTATGGTTTCAAAACACATGTGAAATATTTTCACCACAAAGTGATCATTTTTAGGAGTTGATGGACATAAAAGAAATAATTGGGCATAGCTCAATGACTAATCACTGCTATGTCCACCTCAATTTTTCTCTTGACTTTATTTTAATCTATAAAATAAACATTTAAGTCATATTAAGCATAGTCATTTTTCCTGTTCTAGTTTATCCTTGAAGTCTGCTAAGTAAAAATGTATCTCTTTTTGAAATGACATCTTGCACCAATATTTTGAATGTGTATTATTATTAGAAAATGCAATCCTCCGAGTACTTTGTTACAGAATACTTAATCAAATAATAAGCTATTAGAGCTGAAGCCTTTCTCATTATATAAAAAATATGTATTGAGCATCTTCTCAAAACATACAATGTCAGAGATATTAATAAAATTCATTTATTTTGAGTTTTAGTTTAGTGACATTTACATGTAATTTCAGTTCGTGCTTTGGAAAAGCACGAGTTAGGACAGCTGTTTTATGATATGCTCACATGTGCACAGATAATTCTCAAATCCTGCACTGACCCAGTAGCAACAATAGTTTCAGCAAAAACTTCCTCTTGAAATACAATTCGAGCTCCTCCCCACTGGGTAACAGGGAACCCTCTCATCATGCTGTTGTTGACTGACCTCTTCCATTCTTGAGACTCCCCTCTCAGATGTTCAGTCCAGCCAAAGGAAAGCAGCAAAGCCAAATAGGTACTACCACAAAACCTAGCCTTATAGGTGTTTTTTATCTGCATTCTTCATTCTGTTCAATATTTCCTACAAACTCTTCCTCAAGAGGAATAGGGTAGAGAAAAAATTACTTGTAAGATGTTAAAAGTGTATATCGAATATAAACAAAAAGGACAAACTATTAATTCTTGAAAAAATTAGCTATCTGCTTATAACATAAAGCTTGATTTCCAGCTCAAACTATTCACAATAATATGAGCCACATAAGTTAAAGGCCTATACATTAAAAAACACACAAACATGGTAAAAAATATAGAATGCAGAACTAGAATCTCTGAGGGAAAAAATATAGATTATATATAACTATGTGTTGAGTAATGTTTTTAAATAAGACAAAACAAGTAAATTGTAAAAGACCAAGAATATTGGTAAATACAAAATTAAAAATTTTGAATAGCATACCATAAGTAAAGTCAAAATTTTCGAAAAATGACAGATATGAAGATATACTTGCAATAGATATAAGAAAGGGTTAGGACTCAGAAGACATTTTTAAAATTGCAAATCAAATTTAAAAACATACAACAGACATAAACAAAAAAGTCACAGAAAAACACAAATGGCCAATACTCACATGAGAAACTCAACTTCACTTGTAATCAGCAAAATGCAAATTAAAATAAAATGGAATCATTATGATTGCTAAAAACTTAAAATTTTAATAATCTCAAGTGTGACTGAGGATATACATAAGGATATTCTGTTATCTTCTGCTGGTTGGCGTATAAATTAATGTGGACACTTTAGAGGGTGGTTTGGTGGCATCTATTAACTCTAAAAATGAACACAGACCATCACACTGCGATTCCATTTCTCACGTTTGCACGTGAGACACTTTCTCTCATGTTTACAAGGAAATATAATCAAGTACGTTTATTTTATCAGTATTAGTAATAACAAAATAATTTTTTTTTTTTGAAACGGAGTCTTACTCTGTCACCAGGCTGGAGTGCAGTGGCACAATCTCTACTCACTGCAACCTCTGCCTCCTGAGTTCAAGTGATCCTCCTGCCCCAGCCTCCCAAGTAGCTGGGGCTACAGGTGCGCACCACCATGCCCAACTAGTTTTTGTATTGTTAGTAGAGACAGCGTTTCATTATGTTGGCCAGGTTGGTCTCGATCTCTTGACTTTGTGATCCACCCACCTTGCCCTCCCAAAGTGCTTAGATTACAGGCGTGAGCCACCATGCCCAGACGATAACAAAATAATATTAAGCAACTCAAAACATGGCAACATGGCAGTGGTTAAGTAAACTGTGGTATAATCTAAGATAATCAAACTATGACAAATCCAGTAGTAAAAGCCAGTGCATCTAAAGTTTAAAGAACAGGAGGAAAGTGTGCAGACAGCAGCATCATATTTCCATGTAGGTTGTTCATTGAACATCTCCAGGGAACACTATCCACATAAATTACAATGTGACGACTTCCCCTTGGAGTTATGCCGTGCACCATATGCACAATGGTGCATGAAGGTGGGATAATGTTGGGAATTTAACAGGAAGCCAAATCATGCAAAGCTTCAGAGGTTATGGTAAAGAATCTGCATTTTATTCTAAGTAAAATCCCTGAAGGGCTTAAAGAGGGCAATTAACTGATGTTTTCAAAAGGTTTCTCTGGCAGATATATAAAATGGATGTGAAGAGATTAAGACAAAAAGTAAAAGATCACTGAGGAGTATATTGCAATGATCTAATCAAGAGTTATACTGACGTCAACTTGGATGGTGGCAGTGGTAATGGAAAGATGGGGCAAATAAGAAATATATCATGCAGCTATAATCTATTAATGCATTATATTGGGAAAAGTAAAGGAAATTTTGGAAAGAGCACAATCAAATTGATTGCCAAGCTACTATATGGGGCTTTGAATGGGTGGTGGGACCATTTGCTGATCTGAGGAAGGCTGAGGGAAGAGTATCTTTCAGCAGTACAACTTCAAACATGTTAAGTTCGATATAACTGAGATGGCCAAAACAAATAATCAATAAGAGAGATGACCATATAAAACTGAAGCTAAGAGAAGAGGTTTAGAGAGACGTAAATTTTGAAGGAGTTATCATATGTACAGGTATTTCTTAAAGTCACGGAATTAGATGAGAGGTCACTAATGGAAAGAAAAGAAGAGTGACGGGCTGTGGAAAGCCCTGAGGAATTATAAAATTTATAAGACAGGGGCATATGAAGCTAGAGAGATAGGGTGGGAAACCAGGAGAAATGGAATACAACTGAAAATAGCCTAGTTACCCTTCAATGAGGGAACTGCTCAGGAAATCATCCTATACCCATTTTGTGAAATATTATGCCACAAAATAAAATCAACTGATCTCTGACAAAAGAGGAAGAAGAAGAAAATGGGGTAAGGATAATCTTTTTGACAAATGATGCTAGAAGAAATGGACATCCACATGCAAAAAGAAAAAAAAGAATCTAAACACAGACATGACATCTTTCACAAAATTTAACTCAAAATGGATCCAAGAACTAAATGTAAAATTAAAAAACTATAAAACTCCTAGAAGAAAATATAAGAGAAAATCTAGATGACTTTGAGTTTGATGATGAGTTTCTAGATGCCAACCAAAGGCAGAATCCATGAAAGAAAAAAACTGATAAATTAGATTTCATTAAAATTAAAAAACTAATCTGCCAAAGACACTTGAAATGGAGTGGGAATACAAGCCACAGAGTGGCAGAAAATATTTGCAAAATATATATCTGATAGAGAACTGTTATCCAAAGTAAACGAAGAATTCGTAAAATTCCACACAAAAATTAACTCAATTTTTAAAATGGGCAAAATATCTAAACATAAACCTCACCAAAGAAGATACCCAGATGGCAAATAAGCATGTGAAGATGTTCAACATCATATGTCATTAGGAAATTACAAATTATAATAACTGGATAACACCAGATACTTTTTAGAATAGCTAAAACCCAAACACTTATCACCCAAAGCCGGCAAGGATATGGAACAACAGGAACTCTCATTACTGGTAATGCAAAATTGTACAACAATTTTGGAAGACAATTGGGCAGTTTCTTACAAAACTAAAAATACTCTTACCATATGGTAAAACAATTGTGTTCCTTGGTATTTGTCCAAAGGAGCTTAAAACTTGTATTCATACTATATGATTCCAACTGTATCATATTCTGGAAAAGGCAAAACTATTAAGTCAGTAAAAAAAAGATCAGTGATTGCCAGGGTGGAGGGAGGTTCAAAAAGGCAAGCAAAGAGGATTTTTAAGGCAATAAAATGATGTATGATTTTATGTATGATACTGTAATGGTAAATAAATTTCACAATGCATTTGTCAAAAACCATAGAATGTACATCGAGTGAATCCTATGTAAATGATGAACTTATGTGATAATGTGTCAGTACAGATTCATCGATTGAACAAATGTACTGTAGTGGGCGATACTGACAGTGGAGAAGGCTGCGCATGTGTTGATGCAAGGGGTATATGGGAACCCTAATACTTTCCACTCAGTTTTGCTGTGAACCTAAAGTGGCTCTGAAAAAATAAAGTGTATTTTAAAAAATACCTTCCATGTATTTAAAAGAAGTGATAGGCAAAATATGCTAATATCAGTTTCACAAAGATAGATGGAAAAAAAGCAATTACTTATGCATAGTTTATATAAAATGTGGTTTTATTTAAAATACATCAAGTATTAGATATATGCATATGTTAATTGTATGTGTATTTTTTTTAAGTCTGGCTACATGTACAATAAACTTAACAGTAATTCCTGGGATTAAGAGAGGAGAAAGAACAATGAAATTTCACTTAAAAAATGTTACACACTTTTATATTGTTTGTCTTATAATAAACATGTATTAATTTAAAAGCATTTACAAAACAGTTTCAAAAGGACACTCACATTTTAAATTACCCTTGTGTTCTTAAAATTTTTAATCAGGTTTTATGAAAATGTGGTCCAAGGAATCTCTATGTCAGAGACACCAGGAGGGTTTATTAAAAATGGGGGTGCTTTCTGAATCCCATCCCAGCTTTTTTTTTTTAAGACAGGGTCTAACTCTGTCGCCCAAGCTGGAGTACAGTGGTGCCATCTCAGCTCACTGTAACCTCCACCCACTTCCCAAGTTCAATTGATCCTTCCACTTCAGCCTCCCCAGCAGCTGGGACCACAGGCATTCGCCACCATGCCCAGCTAACTTTTTTTTTTTTTTTTTTTGGAGAGATGGGGTTTCGCCATGTTGCTCAGGCTGGTCTCAAACTCCTGAGCTCAAGCAATCCTCCGGCCTCAGCCTCCCAAAGTGCTGGGATTACAGGGGTGAACCATTGCACCAGGCCCCCATCCTGGCTTTAATAAATCAAGCCCTCTAGGAATGAGGTATAGCACTTTGCATTCTTGGCAACACCATCAGGTGATTCTAACCTCTACCCTTCTGAATCGCAATAAGTCAAAATGAATGAGTACAGTTAAAAACAAAAACAAAAATAAAATAGCAAACGCCAACACCTCTTGGATAAACATCTACCAATTATTCAATCTCAAGTAAAAAGAGCCGTTAGCATATGCCTGGTCCAAAGAGCAGGGAGAAAACAAAATAACTAGATTAATGGCTAAGCTATTTCCTGAACCAGGGCGCACTCTAAGAAGCACCGTAATAACATTTTAAGAAAAGAAGAAGTCATATAGATTCCATAGGGATAAAAATTGGCCAAATGTGCAGAACTTTCCATCTCCCTCTCATAATTCCCATTGGGTCAGTTATACACAGAAGCAAAAAAATAATATCAATATATTATGCCTTAAAATATACCCTGACTTGATTATACTCTATATTCGAATCAGAAATATAGAGGCTGAAGAATAACTTATATAGTGTTGTTCTCTATCTTCCAACATTTGAACTATCTTTCTGAAAGCATTATAAATGTAAGACATTTCCAAGAATTTCAGCTATGCATCTGATCCCTCTATATAATACAATCTAGAGCAGAAGATTTGTGTCACATAGTATTAGTCAAAAAAGGCATAGTTACCAGAAGCAAGAGAAGGCGTTTCAGTAAGTGGCTTCGTTACAAAAGCCTAAAGTTAGTGGAATTAGAACAGACTCACAAATTTACCAAGGTTCAATGTACTCACCTACAAGCAACTCTTGGGCAATAAATCCTTAAATTACAAAATTACATAAGCAGTTTTTGTATTCATGAGCAATGTTTTTTAATCCAGCAGGTAACTCACGGAGTTCTCTTTCTCTCCTCCCCCCAGCTTTATCCATAAGTGATCCATCTTTCAGAAGCAGTGAGTTATCCTGGATGTCTTTTGCTTCCTTTCATGTTCGAAAAAAGACACATATTCAATTGCAGTTTCAGCCTCTCGCTGAAGATGGTATCCTATTTTATGCTGCACAACACTTAAAAGACCAATCAGGTAAGACTGGCAGGCTGTTTGTTTGCAGAATGAAAAAAGAAAAAAACCCTAATGAATTCCTAATAGTCTATTAAATAATGTATGATAGTGTTTGTGTCACCTAGTCTTTAAATATGTAAACATTTGATGCTTTTATGTTCTATTGTCACTGCAAGTGTATGCGTATGAATTTAGAGGTCCTAAATATTCTAATAAAATAGCAACAGATTTGTTGGAATTAAAGTTTGCAAAATCTAAATATAGTATATGCTCAACTTTAAAACAATACATCAAAAAAGACATTAAAGCCATGCATGATAGTACTGTGTCAAAGGAGACAAAATATGCATATAAAAGATTTTTTAAAAGGAAGGCATGGCTGATATATTTCATGTAGATTCAACCACATTTATAGCACCAAAAATTCTCTTTAAGTGGTTCTGTCATCCAAATAGTAAACCCAGGATTTGTGTTCTGAAATGCTTATAAAAACATATTGGAATTTTAAAAGGTACTTATTTATCATGAGATATGAAATAAAGTATCCAATTAGTGTTTTAAAAAATAATTTTTTAGGTTTTACTATTTTACCCTTGATTTCCATTTTCATACGTTTCTCCAAAATTCTGACAGACATTTGCACACATAGTTACATCTCCATTGCTAAGTATTTTTAAAATCTTACATCTGCCTTTTTTTGGTCTTGCTTCTCAGAAAATGAGAAACAATTTTGGTATTGAGAAATAATTACAATTGCTTATTTTGTTTCACATCATTAACAAAAATGGTGCTCTTAATTATCATAATCTAAGTAGTTCTTATAGAAGTGTCTTGACTGGCTTCTAAATGATAAGAATATCAGGGAATTCGACTAAAGTGGTTCCATCTCAGTGTACTTCTGAGATACCCTGAAAATAATTTCAAAGAGAAAAAGTACAATTGAGCTACAAAATACAGCTCAGAAGAGATTTGTTCTCCTGAGATTTGATATTTGGTTTTAAATTCATGATTAAATCTCCCTGTGAAAATGTCAAATAGGAGAACCACACACAAAGAGAAATTTTCTATTTATAAATCAAGAGCCATTAAAAGACAATCAACTTCAGTTATATTGCTAATAAAACTCAAAATTAACATAAGTGGGACCTATGTAAAAGGGCAGAAAATCAAGGTATATTCAGGATTGTGACTGGCTGGGAATAATGTACTATAGTTTTATAATCAGTACAACAGATACATATTTGTGTTTATGTATGTGAAATATAAAGCTCATACACACTAATACATAGGAGGGTAAGAGCACATCTTCTTACATCTGTTATTCAATGCATGTAGTTCAAGATGATCAAGTTTCCTTTTTATGCCATCAGACACTACTTACAGAGATTCATTAGTTTCACACAATTGATGCTGTGTTTGACACTTATATAAGAAAATCATGAAAATTTTAAAATATTAAAAATATAAGTTCTACATGCTTAAACCTAGATTAACCAAAAACAATTATCAGATGAAAGGCATAAACTTATCTTTTAGCAATCAAGTGATGTAACAAGTTTATTTGAAGCCTCTCATTTAAGGTTACAGAAAAAACAGCTGACAGTCCTGTACTTTGTACCTTCTCTAAGAGCTGTGCCTGATGTAAACATTAACCAAATCTTCGTAGCTGATCCTCTGCTAAGAGGACCTATTAGTAAAAACTAACCAAACACTTACACAAAGTTAAAATCCAAAAATTTAAATATAAGAAGCCAATGTGGTTTTCACATATTGAAAACCAAATTCTAAATTAACATGGTTTCTGTATCTCTTTAGAGGTTAATAATTTGAGTACTCTCAAGTAGTGTAAAATTAAAAAAAAAAAAACAACTTGAACATTATACTAGATGATTTCAGATCTCTGATTTTTGAAAGATATTTTAAAGAAATAAGACTCTGGTCCCTTTGCGTCTATTTCTGCTAAAAACTTAACACCTTTAAAAGATTTTTGACATATAAAAATTATCAATATTTTGTTAAGCACAAATTAATCAAAGCCTGAATTCATCTGACAGTTATAATCCTCCCAATTTGTATAAAAAAGCCTAGTCATTGCAATGTGAAGTTAAAACATATTCAAATAATTAAGCTATAAGGTATTTTAAATAAGTTTAAATTACCACTGCTTTCCTTTTCTAGAGAAAAGAACGTATATACAATTCCCCGATAACGCTGATTCTGTAGTCTCTTCACAAATATTAGGTCCTATAAGATTTCTCTGATCTATAATAAAGCACGGTGGGATAGCAGATAATGAGGTAGAAACAATAGCAGAACAAAGGTGGGAGAAGACTCAGTCATGGTTGAGTGGGCATTAAATAGCCAAAGTGAATTCATTTATGATCTTTATCCTATTTGAGCTGTTTCTTGTAAGGACTGTTCATTACATGTTCTTACTCTAATGCCAATCCGAGGCCGGGTGCAGTGGCTTATGCCTGTAATCCCACCACTTTGGGAGGCTGAGGTGGGCAGATCACCTGAAGTCAGGAGGTCAAGACCAGCCTGGCCAACATGGCAAAACCTCGTCTCTATCCAAAATACAAAAATTAGCCAGGCGTGATGGCCAGCGCCTGCAGTCCCAGCTACTCGGGAGACTAAGGGAGCCCGGGAGGTGGAGGTTGCAGTGAACCGAGACTGCATCATTGCATTCCAGCTTGCGGGACAGAGCAGGAGTCCGACTCAAAATAATAATAATGCCAATCTGTACTTATGACCCGTAACTAGAGAATCATATCCTAATGCAATGAAATTTAAGTCTATGATTTTTTAAGCTAATACAGCTTTTAGCTTCCATAGCCACAGAAAGAAAATTTTGTCAGTTTTTCGTAAGAACATACTAGCTGAGTTAAAATAACCCTTTCTTCACATAAGCTATCCTTGCTCTTTCTTCTGGTTGGCAACATGACCAGTGATAGTATAGATCACAGCTTCAGCTTTCCTAATCATTTCTTAGATACTTTTTATTCTAACGTAGCTCTTCACTATGAAATTGTTTACTACAGGAACACTCTGCAACACAAAGAGCAAGAAAAGCTTCCTCCATAATCTTGCTAAAGATAACTGGTTTGTGTTCACTTGCAGGCCATAAAATATATTTAGGTTGCTATAAATTTTTTGAACTTAATATCAATTATGTTTACTTGTTCTAGTTTTTTGTGGTATAACCCATTGTATATTTTTCTTTCCTAATCTGAAAGTTTATAATGCTGCTTCTCTTTCCTTATAGTTAAAAATGCTGTACATGTTAGAAATTATGCAAATAAACTGAGTTTCTTCCTTTGTAATGAATTTTTTAAAACAATTTTCATGTCATTATAGGAAAAGTTTTTGCTTTCAAGCTAAAACCATTATTTCAGAAATGTCCTGAGTCATCTCAACCCACAACCCTACAAACATATTTCTTCATTCAATAATTATTTAGCATCTATTTATGTGTCAGATACCGTTTCGGTGCTGTGAATAAACTGTTGGACCAAACCTAACACAGACCCTGTTCTCATAAAGCTTACAACCTAGTGGATAAAGCAGCTGTTAATCAAATAACCACATATAAAATGACATAGTGTACTCACTAAAAATTCCCTATGAGGAAAATAAAGCAACAGAACCATAGTTTGACAGGTGAAGAACTATAGAGCTGCCAAGTACTCCAACCACTTTAGAATGGCTTGGTATAGACCACAATGGAGAAGAGAAGGAAAGAACACCATTTGCAGGAGGGAGGCGTGGAAATGTGGCCCTCTGGAGGAAGTAGTGTAGCATAATGGCGAATATCCCTGTATGAGAAAAGAGAAAGGTTGGGAAATTTCAGAGGGAGACGAAAATGCTTCATGGGGCCTTCTGCACGGTTCATTATTAATAAGTCATTCTGCTATTCTCTTGAAGCAGTCTTAACATTGAAGAACATTCTTTTTCCAAGCTTGTAGAATTGCCTTTAATTTTCTTCTGAATGCCTCATTGCAACTTTAGCTGCTGGATTGTATTTGTTCCAATTTCTTCACACAACTACATAATTATGAAATGAGATATATTGTAATGGAGGGAAACCTAGTGATATTAAAGCACTAACAGAAAAAAAAAATGCCTGACTAACTCTGAGAAATCAAGGAAAATTTCTCTGAGGAAGTTGACACTTGATCTGAAACCTGAAGGATGGGTAGGAGTTATCTAGTTGAGATGGAATAGGGCGGCAGAGTGTTCCTAGAAAACAGGCAAATGAAATCCTTGACAAGGTCAATGTTGTTGGAGTAAAGAGAGTGTGAGGATGGGGAAAGAGAACATTCCAGGTAAGGTTGGAGAGACAGGAAAGGAGCCAGGAATGTGCAGAGAATTTATAGGTACCTAACCTGAAAATAGTGAACGCCATTAAACGGTATCATAAGGATCAGGCTTTCATTTGAAGAAAAACCTCACTTTAATTTACTACCACAATACATTCATTCAATGAGAACTGTCCACAACTACAGAAAATTTATGTAGCCAATTGCTGAACAAAATTAAAGAATACAGGATATATGCATTTTGTTCTGTGAGTGGAAGTAAAACTAACACAATTGTGCTCAAGATCTGTTACTTTTTTCCCCATAACCAAAACTTACCCAACTTGGTAAGAAAGAGCAAAAGTTTTCAATGGAAACTTTCACTGTTGCTAATCAAACTTACTGTTTGCTTTCTTGCAGGTGATTTTTTATGTATCTCTTTAGTAAATGGTTCCGTTCAACTTCGCTACAACCTTGGTGACAGAACTATCATTCTAGAAACTCTCCAAAAAGTAACTATAAACGGAAGTACTTGGCACATAATAAAAGCAGGAAGAGTTGGTGCAGAAGGTTACCTGGATCTAGATGGGATAAATGTAACAGAAAAAGCCTCCACTAAAATGAGTTCTCTGGACACAAATACAGACTTCTATATTGGAGGAGTATCTTCTTTAAATCTTGTAAATCCCACGGCAATAGAAAATGAACCTGTAGGTTTTCACGGCTGTATCCGACAAGTTATCATAAATAATCAAGAATTACAACTAACTGAATTCGGAGCAAAAGGTGGTTCAAATGTAGGTGACTGTGATGGGACAGCCTGTGGGTACAATACATGCAGAAACGGAGGTGAATGTACAGTAAATGGCACAACTTTTTCTTGCAGATGTTTGCCAGATTGGGCTGGAAATACATGTAACCAGTCTGTGTACTGTTTGAATAATCTTTGCCTCCACCAGTCTTTATGTATACCTGATCAATCATTTTCTTACAGTTGCCTGTGTACTTTGGGTTGGGTGGGAAGGTATTGTGAAAACAAAACTTCATTTTCAACTGCAAAATTTATGGGCAATTCTTACATTAAATACATTGATCCAAATTACAGAATGAGAAACCTCCAGTTCACTACTATATCCTTAAATTTCAGTACCACTAAAACAGAAGGTCTAATTGTATGGATGGGAATAGCTCAAAATGAAGAAAATGATTTTCTGGCAATTGGTCTCCATAATCAGACCTTGAAAATAGCAGTTAACTTAGGAGAAAGAATCTCTGTGCCTATGAGCTATAACAATGGCACATTCTGTTGTAATAAATGGCACCATGTAATTGTAATTCAAAATCAGACTCTTATCAAGGCCTATGTAAATAACAGTCTAATTCTTTCCGAGGATATTGATCCACATAAAAACTTTGTTGCTCTAAATTATGAAGGCATTTGTTATCTAGGGGGTTTTGAATATGGTCGAAAGGTAAATATCGTTACTCAAGAGATTTTTAAAACCAATTTTGTTGGCAAAATTAAAGATGTTGTATTTTTTCAGGATCCAAAAAAAATTGAACTAATTAAATTAGAAGGATACAATGTTTATGATGGAGATGAACAAAATGAAGTTACATAAAACTTAACACTAGAGATTTAAGTACACACTATACATAAATGCAGTTATGTTGATAGTTATTTCTTTGGTACATTGCTCATGGGGAATCAACTGTTTACTATTACCTGAAATAGTTTTCTAAATGCTAACATATCTTTTTGGTAGGATTGTAAAATGTCACTGAAGGTTCTGATTGTTTTTCTTACATCTAATTTATCTGTATATATTTTGACTCATGTTTTAACTCCATTAGTTCATTCAATGCTTATTCACGGAATGTGCTTATTCACTTTGCTTATTCACTTCTTACCTATCCCTAATGCTTAAATTTTAAAATGAATGTGTAAACACAATTTTAAAAATCAATGTGTAAACTGAACTTTAAAATGTTGGGAATGAATTAGGGATAGGTACAAATAGGAAAAAGTCAAGTTATTAATCAAAGGAAAAATAAAATTTATACAAAGCAATGTAACCATATTGTATTACATGGCTTAGCTACAACTATTTGTATGATTCAACGATGTAAAACTTGAACATAGATTTAAACCAAAAATTATTGCATGAATGGAGAAAGAGACAGTGAGAGGAAAGGAGAACAGGCTGGTAAGAGCTAAATCCTTATCTTTTATAGTAAGACATTAATAGATATTACAGTATGTGCAACTTAAAAAATAGCATATGCATATCACAAACATGAAGGCAAATATCCTAAATATCTAAAAGAATTAAAAATGGTTGCCTCTGGAGAGAAGAGTAGTGCAGAGGCCTGTTGCTTTTTATTTATATACCTTGTAGAACTATTTGATTTTTTAAAACTATGTACTCATATTAACTGATCAAATTAAAAAATTAACCTTAATTTGTGTTTAACTGCTTTCAAGTCTATAGATCTCAAAATTGGGCATAAAATAGGTTCTAAACAATGCCATGGAAAATTACTGTCCTAACAATTTAGTACTGTTGAAAGCATAACTTGAAAAAGTATTATTTTTCCCAAAACAGTTATTGATACAATTGTGAACAGAATTTTCGCTTCCTACTCCCAGTCCACCACTGCAGATTGGAAAGCAGTTATTGCTGTTGTTACCCGACATTTTCTGAGTTTGATATCTGTGACAATTTTGCCACTTGACAACCAGCAACAGATGACTGACTTGGTGAACTACCAGGTAGAATAGGCCATCTGGAGAAAAAAAAAATCTTAATAATAAACAGCATGTAATGTTCAAAAAGAAAACTATGTAATTAATCATCTAGTAATTCGAGAAAAGAATTTACAAAAAATGAGAGCTGATGAATACACAAATATTTAACTTCTGTGCAGATTCCAATCTACACAAAGTAACTAGGTAGTAATTTATCATTCAAAAAATATTACAGATTTTTGTCTTATTTTAGCCACTCCATTCATTCCAATCAAAAGGCTAAAGACATTCCTAAAAGGACCTAGTACCAGAGTTAAGAATGTCGACACCATTTGACAGGGCACAAATGTTTCCAAACATACAGTTCATATTAACACTAGGAAGTGTGAGGGTAGAATATAAGGTAGAATTGCAGAATGTTTACACATTGATTCAAAGGTTTGTTTTTTAACAGAAACCACTCAAGACAACTCCATCAAATTTTGCTGAAAAACTATTACCTAAACTGGTATTGATCCACATTACTGCATTTAACTTTGGAGATACTTACCTCATAAGGATAAATGCTCTAAAGAAATTCCTTTTGGCAGCTGATAATCATATCTAACCTTTCAGAAAATGCACGTCATGTATAAACCAAGAAGGCTGTTTTACAAAAGCTTACAAAATCTTCAAAGAAACTGCCTGAACCACACTCCCATCACATTCAGTCACTTGTTCTCTCATAATAAAGTGTGCCTTTTCTTTAAAACAGCACTTCCCAAAGTATGGTCCAAGAACCCCTGAGACATTTTCAAGGAATCCGGAGTCCTCCCTTTCCCAAAAACGAATGAACATATTAACAGATTTTCTTCATATATTTCAATTAAAATGACATACTAGAAAACACTGAATGCAGAGCACGTAAGAGAATCCAGCCCTAAGTCAGAAATTGGAAATATGCAAAAATGAAGACAATGACACTCTTCTTACTAGTTTGGAAGCTAACATTTATATAAATGTTATATTAACAGATGAGATCATCATTAATAAATATTTTTAATGTTTATCATTTGACTTTCTTAGTATGCTAATGATGTAAGCCATATAAACAAAAGCTTTAGCATTTTCAATTTCTAAGAGTGTAAGGGATCTTGAAAACAAAAGTTTGAGAATTGCTGCCTTAAAGCTTTTCACAGTTGCAATTTTACGTTCAGATTTTATAACTTGTCTTCTACCTGTAATCTCCACAAAATTGAAACTTTCCCATTTTGCTCGTCATTGAATTCCAAATGCAGAAAACTGCTTGCAGAAGAGGCACACAATATTTAGGCACTGAAAACTACTGCCTATTCTCCCATAAATCAAAATGACTTGAAAATATATTTTTCACCTTAAAACCCTGCAAACTTCATGTAACAAATTAACACTATTCCTGCTTCCAATTTTGCTACCCTGGTGATGATGGTGTTGATGATCTGCTATGTGAAATGCTTTTCCAGTATGAAATAAAAATGACTGCTACAGAAAGACCTTTAAGATAATTTTACTATAAATGTCACGAGGTTTCTCAAAGTGTTGAATGTAAATGGAACATTTTTAAAAAATAAAGTGCAGTAATATTTACCTTTTAAGTCTCCTTTTAAAGAATAAGTTCCTGAAAAAAAAATTACTTTGAGGACAAAATTATCTTAAAATAAGTATTTTTAAAAGACAGCTTGGGCTAACATATACATATATATACACACATGGACATGCACACAATTATTTCATAGAAAAAGTATTTTGGGGATATTTGGAGTTATATTGGATTCATTGCCCTTTCTTTAAGTGCTTAGGCTATTTCCCTCAATGACTCTGCTCTGCATCTATCTGTAAGATGAAACTTGACAGGATGAACTCAAGCTTTCAAAGGACTTCTAGCTACTGATCTGATATTTGTTTTCAACTCAACTACTTTCTTGTTCTACATATTAACTATTATAATTCTTTGTGAAACAGAAATCAAAGAATTAGGGTATTTGGCACCTTTTTAAAAGCAGTAACCAATTTCATTTGCAATCTGCTTTAAGAGACAGAAATAAACCTGATTATGTATACAGTTCTTTGTAGTCATTAGTAAGTTGTAGCCTGACCAGTGTTAGAGGGATCTGAGATGAGCACAGTACAACTAGCATATCCAAATGTTAGAATACTGATTTACTAAGATCTGGTTCACTATCAAGCTCTCATAATGTATTTAAGTGGTTCATAAACTTTAAAAACACAGCTACTATTAAAAACTTAGGAACAACAAAGTTACCTGCTAAGGGGTAGTTTTAACACACACGTTAATATGGAGGGGCTTTTCACTCCAATTTCTTCCCTATTGCTGGTGTTACTGTTCTTAAATTTTTAACATGTATTTACTATAGCCTTAACTATTCTATAAAGATTTAAGATTAATTCACCCACAATAAGCTACAATTAGTGAGTCAAGGGCTGTGGAAGATGATGGTCCCCCAAAAGATGTCTACACCCCAATCCTTGGAACACCTGTAAATATGTTATGTTACATTGGAATAGGGAATTAAGGTCACAGATGGAATATAAGTTGCTAATCAGCTGACTTTAAAATAGGAAGATTACCCCTGGATTATCTGGGTGGGGTCAACAATGTAACCACAAGGGTCCTTTGTAGAAGAGGGAATCAGAAGGGAAGGTCAGAGATAGTAGAGACCGACTGGGTCCCATATTGCTGTCTTTAAATATGGAGAAAGGGATCATGAGCCAAGGAAACTGGGTGCCCTCTAGAAGCTAGAAACCAAGGCCAAAATAAAAAGAGGGAATCTCCTCGAAAGCCTCCAGAAAATGAATGCATCTTGCTGACACCTTGATCTTACCCAGTGAGATCTGCATAGACTTCTGATCCACAGAACCGTAAGATCATAAATTTGTGTGGTTTTAAGCTACTACACTTATAGTGATTCATCACAGCAACAGAAAACAGGAATAGAGAATTAGGATTTGTGATTAAATTTTGTAAATCTGTACAAAATAACTTACAGGTTTTTGGTTATGTCTTCTGGCTCACGCTGAGGAGTTGGGTTGCTCAGTGAACGGTTTCTGACAGTTGGGTGGAATGCAAAGAAAGACGGCTATGAAAGGTATATATGATCCAGGCTTTTGCTTCTTTTCCTCATTCTCAATTCTCACAGCACAATTGCTAAGCACATGGACTGTAGAGAAAAGGACAACTGAGCTAGGATTCCTGCTCTGACAATAGCAGGATAACCTGGCCAAGTTTCCCAACTTCTCTAAGTTCCAGATTCCTCAGGTGTAAGCCTTCACCTTTCAGTTGACCAATGCTTATACCAAGTGCTCAAAACCAGGGATGCCTTACAGAGGGCTCATGGAGGCTTTCTGATTGCCACAAAGATCACATGGGGTAAACTTTACAGGTACTGAGATGCCCTGGTACTTTTACCTAATAGAGGTATGCATTCGCTGTCTTAAGATGACTCTAAGTTTTTTTAAGTGTACAACTTTTTTTAAGGAGCAGGTTTTTCTTGAAACAGGAGAAACTGAAAGGTGAAATTCATGTAATTCACTAGTTTGTATAAGGCTAGTTGTACCTGGGACTGAGAATGGCTTTGGATCTACTACTTGTTGAAAACTCTACTTATTTTCCCTTTTTTTCCTCAAAAGGAAAACCTCAAATAGTTAACATGACCATACTTTCCCTACTCTCCACACAATGTTTCAATCAGCGGTTACAAGATCTGCCTCTAACCCCAGGAGATGCTCCTCCCTAATAGGAGGCTATATGGGCCTTGCTATTTTAAAAACATGTATCAAGATTCAATCAGATCTGATTAAAGAATTTTAGATACGTAGAAGAAACTATTAGCTAAGAGGTGATCAAAAACTTACCTAAAAGCTTGTTTTCATTCATTGACCCATTATTTTTTACTTTTATCTTGCAAAAGAAATCTGGAGTCTGATAATCCCTCAACCAGATATACCAGTAAAGGGAGATGTATTGATGACATATACATATGAAATTGAAAAACTAATGTTTTTGTTTTTAATGTGTAAAACCCTGACAGCAATTTCTTTGTAATGGTGCAAATTATGACTTAGATTTTGTTTTGTTTGGGAATTTGTTTTCTAACAGGTTAATTTCCAAAAGAAAAGTGGACCAAAGTTAAACGGGCTTTATTTAAATACAAGTCCTCTGTTTTAGGACTTTATGACGACAAATTTCAGAGGATACGGTAGGGAAAAAAGTACTGCAAGTCATTGCAAATTAGATAGAATGTTTGGTTCTGAATTTCCTCCCTTCTCTCCAGCAAAAATAACAAAGACAATTCTGTTTCAAAACCAATTTTTAACTCTAATCTTTAAGTTCTTTAGGAAAACAAACAATCTTAATTTTGTGCAATTATTTATATTTTTCTTCATTAATACAGGTAAGTAAATATACTGAGTTCTGTTTTTTGGGAGTTTTTTTTTTTTTTTTTTTGTCAGCATCATTTGATAGCTCTTGCCTTACATCACAGCCATGAAAACCATGTGTTTTAGGGTTTAAATAAATTTAGATTTGAATTAATAGTTTTCATATTTTTTTTTTCAAGTAAAACTAGTATACGAAACTGTACAGTTACTTTACAAATTAGGCTAAATCACATTTTATAAAAAGATTCAAAACATATTTCTCTTCAAGTTCTGTGGTCTTTAATTTTAATGATTAGTGAGTCAGAGTACCAAATTGTGATGGTGTGAAAGTTTTCAGAAACTTACCTAAAAGGGGGCTATAGCTGTACAGTGTTTCACAAGTAAATTCTAGTCTCTTTAGAACTACACAATTCATCTCAGCCTATAATTTAAGATTTTAAAAAATTGTTTTTCCCCTCGTCTAATGCCTGACATAGATATGTCTATATGTTCTTGAATGAGTAATGAAAAATCAATGTTTGAAGGTAATTAAAGCTTTAAAGAAGAAATTCTTTTACTACTGAATTTCAAGTCACACACACAAAATAGGTGAGAAATTCTTTTATCATATTTAGAATCAAAATATCCCTTAAAATATTTACATTTTACAGTAAAAAGGATAGCAAAACACAAGATCATGTACAAGCTTAAGTATTCAAGTTTCTGAAGAGCCAAAAATGAAAATGAAAACAATGGCCTATCACAAAGCTGTAGTACATGGTAATAAATGACTTCAATGAGTGCAGATTAAAGCAATAAATGTACCCCTTGGGCTTCTGATTCTTGGTCAAAAACTGCTCAACTAAATGATTAGCATAATCTGATTATGAAGTTGCTTGGATTTTTGTTGCTCCTCTACAGTTTCTTTAAAAACAGTGCAATTTAAAACAAACTTACAGAGCACACATTACTCCCAAATTAGTCATTATATAAAGGACATTCACTAGAGGCAGTAAATATATTCCATAGTTAACCATATTTACCAATTAAGGAATAAAACTAAAATTTCTAAGCCTTTATTGCATATTAATAAAACAAATCTTTGAATATACAGCAATGTAAAACTTTTAAAAATATTAAATTCCTATAACTAGGGACAGTTGGTATGAAGAAGGGATGATGAGCACTGGTACAGGGCACTCTGCACCAACACACAGAATTTACTGTTCTGCAAATGACTGACAGTAAAAATTTTAAAGATGGCACAATCCTAGCAGGCAATCTTTCTTTTGTTTACAAGATACAACAGTTATTTAAATGCAATCCTGAAGCAGCCTGCAAATTTTACCTTTTGCTTTTAGTTCTGTCAGTGTGGTCCCTATCTTTGTGGTACCTATCCCTGTCCTTTTCTCCTTCTCTATGTTTACTTTTCTCTCGATCTTTGTCCTTCTCATAGTCTTCACTTTTAGGTTTATCTGGCTTCTTGTCTACACTCCTACTATCTCTGCTTGCTTTTCCATCTGTTCCTCGATCACCATGTGATAACCGTGCCCTCTCTTTATCTTTGTGCCCTTCCTCCCTGCTTTTTCTGTCTCTGTCCTTGTCTTGGCTTCTGTCTCTGCGTCTATGCCTTTCAGATTCTTGCTCCCATTCCTTTTCATGTCGCTCTCTTTTCAAGTGGTGTGAATCACTATGAAATCTCTGGCGGTCCCCTTTACCCCTATTAAATGGCCTATCCAGTTGCTGTTGGTCTTGCCTACCCCAAGGGTCACTATGGCGCCTTTCTGGTCTCCGAACGTCTTTAACCTGGTAAAAACTCTGTGGGCCTATATACCTTGATGCTTGTGAGAGAGGACCCATCATACGCTGTGGCTGACCTGGGAGATGAACAACAGGTGGCCAGGGAACCATGGGATTTTGAGCAAAGCCAAAGCCTGGAGGGGGAAGTAATGGAGGTGGCAAATGTGGTGGAAATCCAAACATGCTTTGTGGGGGAAAATTAGGAGGCCCTGGAAATGGAAATCCAGGTGGGCTAGACTTGAGATGCTGAAGGTTGGGCTGCTGTGGCCTCACAGGTGAAAAGTTTGTACTTGTTCTGGGGCTGGTGCTTCTGGAAGTAAAGGTGATGCTTTTAGAAGGAAATTCTGATGGACATGTGTTTCCAACTTCAAAATGAGATGTCGCTACTGCTGATCCTCTTCGAAATGGGTGCACAGTTTCAATATTTTGCATTAAAATATCCTCCTGTAAGGGTTTTGCTTGTTCTGCCTGAGAAGTCTGTATGTTTTCTACCGATGGCGAGTTTTGTGCAACTTTTAAATTGTCACTCTGCTGAACACATGAGTTTTTCTCTACAGAACACAACTTTTCCTCTACATTCATTTGTTCTGTTAAGTGCTCCTTGTTGTGTGACAGACCAGGAAGGATGTGTTTTTCTCCATTCCTGCAACTATCTCCATCTTTGCTTTCTGAAGTAGTTACAGGCTGACTTCGTCCTGCTGCTTGCCTAGGATCCCTTTTTAGGTTGATAAACTGTGGAGACCTTGTATTAGCAACAAGGTTTTCACTACAGCTCACATTACCATCTATGTTTCCTTTTCCTACATTAGATCTGCATGGAGAACTATCTGAAGTCTGGTTATCTTGCAAACTATTCTCTTGATCTTCCTGAAGCTGTCTTTTTAATGTTTTCTCTTTACTCTCCACAGTTTCCTCTTGTTTTGACTGAATCGATAAATTTGTTAAAAATGCTTCTGTAGAAACATCTGGTGGTTTACCTCTGAGACTAAGACTTGTCAAAGGCCCTGCAGAAATGGAAGAGGATCCTACTATTGATGTTTCTTCTCCTATTACTGCTGACTTATCTGTGGATTCTGAAAGATTATCTACTTTAACTTTTACCTCCTTGTTTTCACCATCAGTGACTTCCACGTTATCTACTTTTTCTATTTTTGAGTTGGTCTGCTCATTTAAAAATGGAATTTCTTTAAGAGCGTTTTGTTCCATCACTGACTGAGCCTGGTCATATACTTGACCAGCGGTGCCCAAAAGGCTTTGAAGTATATCATCCACAGGAAGAGGTTTATTTGCTAATTCCAGAGTAGTAGGTTGATTTTCCCAGCCAATCAGTACGCCAGGAAGAAATCTTAAAGGTTTTGGTGGCTCATGTTTGGTGACTTCCATTAAAGGTTCAACTGCTGTTGGAAGGTCTTCCTGAAGATTCTGCTGAGGTTTATTTCTCTGCTTGTGTAATACAGTTGTAAAGGAATTAAAAAAGTCATTTTCTTCCTCTGGTGCTTCTTCCGTAGAAACTTCTATTTTATTTTTTTTATCAGGTGGCAATGCTATTGGTGCACTTTCAGGAGTCTCAGCTATATGACTCGTACTAGCACAGGCACTGTGCTGCCGCTTCAGTTTCTGACGAATAATTAAGCCCAACAATAGATTAGGTCTATGCAGTTCAAGCCCTGTATAAAACCAAAAACATTAATTAATTCATTATTTTCAATCATTACAAAAAAGGGTAAAATTCTGCCTCTAACTTATTACAGGATATTAAATGGTGCCTGGCCCTGTAAAGCCATCTGTAGATGGCTGGATCCTGAGAAAGAAGGCAGAATCAGTCTTTTCACTCTGGTCCCACCTCCCATGTTATTTCAATCTTATCCTATTATTAAAACGTATACCTACCAGGTCCATCAAAAGGCACAAGAGGGTGTGGAATTTTATCTGTGGCACCCAAAGGAATAAGGTACATATCTTTAACCTGCTTCATGTTGTTAGCAGCTACTCCATAGCGCTTTCTGCTACTGAAGTATGCAAAGAGCAAAGTATAAGAAATTTGATCTTCTTCAGTTACTGGTGTGAAGCGAACCACACAAATTTCCTGTTCAAGAAAAGAATAAACGATTGTTTAAGATAATAAGCTGAAGAGTAGCTTGGTTTTAAAACTATTTCTCAATTAGTAATAATCTACTGAACTTTATGATGATAGTACCAAATAACATGGTTTACCAACTTGAATACAGAAGAGAATATTAAAAGGAAGTAACTCTTAAGAAAAGATCTTTACTGATCCACTGATGGATTTATCTGATGGCTTACACTTCTTAGGGAAACGTAAAGAAATGGAGTCCCAAGGTGATTAACGACTTTTATGAAGGTGACAAATACAACTGTGTCAGTGGCAGAGATGATACTGAAACCCAAGTCTTCTAATATCTATACTATGTCGTGATTTCCAATGCTGTAACCTCCACAAAGGGCTGCCTATGTTCTTGACCCACTGGGAACTAAAAGCATCCAACACTTCCACCCTACCATACATTTATGTACACAACAGAGAAATCTACTAATAATCCAGTTATTAGGCACTGAATTTAGAAACAAAAAGGGCTGCATTAAGAGACCTTAAACACATACAGACCATAAATTTTGTAAAGTAATTTGGCTTACTCAGGAATTTTCTTGATTGCCTCTAGGTTCCCGGCTTTGTTTCAGATAGAAAAGACAGTCCTAATTTGTTACTAATTTGGTAGTGTTCAAAAACAATGTTTTTTTCATGATGGTATATGGCCGAAATGGGAGAGCCAGATTTGCTGCAAAGCCTAAAACTGATGCAAGCTCCTAAGGAAAACATGTGAATGAGCTGAAATATGACTCTATCTCTTATAAAATGTGTGTCATCTAAACTGCCCTCTTTTAGAGTAAAAATCACCATATGTATGTTAGTAACAACTATTACAGCGTGTTTAAATCTGTTAAATTGGAACATACTATAAAGTGTTGGGCAATAATATATGTGTGGATTCAAGACTGATTCTCAAAATGCCCAAGAGTAATACTTCTCATTTTTATTAGTGCTTTAATTTGTATTTTAACACTGTATCAATTTAAATCCTAAAATCTATATTGGAACAAAATATTCTTTTCAGCTTAAGATTACCCATTTTGGTTCATTCCAAAGGAAAACTAGAGACTTCTAGAAAAAGAGGGAAAAAAGTAACATTTATTCATTCAAGATTTATTTATTGAATGACTGTAATATACTAGGTACTATCACATCCCCTGTAAGGAAAAACAATTTCTCCTAATGATTAAATTTTCCTCTGTAGTAATAATATTCTATAAGTTAAAAAAAAAAAAGAAAAGAAAATGTAGAGAGAAAAAGGAAAAGGAGAAATATTATTGTAATAGAGCCATTTCACAGTATCTTTTCTCCTTTCCTCCTATTACTAATGAGAAGCCCTTAACTTTCAGCTGGGTACATGGCCATCTAATAAAGATTACATTTCCCAGCCTCCCTAGCACCTATGTATGGCTATGTGACTAGGTTCTTTCCAATGGAAGCTGATGACTGCAATTTGCCTTTGAAACAACTAGACAGGTATTCCTCATTTATTCCTATTTGGTATGTTTGACTGCTGAGGACAACACTCCAATCAACTTCCATATTCTTTCAGTCACTATATTTTAGATTCTTTTACAATAGCTTAGCTGTGCCCTCACTCAAACACATGTCTATAATAGAAGCAAGGCAAAATTCCAGGGTGAACTTCAGTATTTACTCTAAAACATTTCTTCTAAACCATTAACAGAAGCCACAAAGAGAGCATCCCAGAAGAGGAGAGGAAAAAAAAATGCTGTACTGTTTACAGCCTCAGCAAATGGCTTTTGTTCAGTTTTGTGAGGTGTATTATGTAGACTTAAAATGTGTATTGCCTTCTTTCCCCAGGAGACCTTGCACCCTTGCAAAAGAATTCTGAACTGTTTACTTTCTAAACATTTTCCCATGCTGGTATAGTGAAAAAAGTTTTCCTCACCTTGGTTCCTGATGCTTTTATTTTTTCCACATAATCCCAAACTGTCTGAGGTGATATCCTGCCACCTACTTGAACACTATCTGGTAGGTCCTGTGGTTAAAAAAAAAAAAAAAAAAAAAAAATCAATATATAGAGATTATCTTTATTATGACATTAGCAATTCATACAAATTTGGTTCTAAAACTAATTTGAAACAGTAATAAAAACAAGTAAATAAAAATATTATGAAAAATGCATCAGAAAACAAGATAATATAGAGAGAGTAATTAGGCTTTACTTAAAATGCCAACTAAAAATGACTGATGCCTAAAATACAGCTACTAAGAAAGAGTCTGAGTTCATGCCCAATCTCACTATGAAAGACGGAAAAGGGAAGCAATGGCAAGCATACCACATTAACAATTCAGAAAGAACACAACACATTTCAGAATATCAGCAGAGATTGTAACCTCCCCTTTTGGTAGTAGTAGGCAGGAAAATTCCTTAATAATTAACAGAATTTCAAAGGTTACCAAATCTAATTACAGAGTGCATTTTTGCAAAAAGGAGAATAATACTGTAATAATTCAAAGTTTTTTTTAAAGGCATAATCCTTCTGAAGACAGATGATTACACATAAAAGCAATTAAGAATATTTAACTTTATTCAGTACATTCCTATTTTTTCCATGAAGGCTGAGGAAAATCATAAAAACATACTTGATATTAAATTCAATTTAGTTTATTTAAATTATTAACTACTTTAAAATATTTGATTTGGGAGTTTAGTCCCAAACTAAAAACAAGTACAAAATGGAAGTGAAAAATCTGGACAGCAACCACATAAAAACTGTGACTCGGAGAGGAAAATAATAATTTTGTTTAAAATCAAAAGGATTTTGTAGTTAAGGGCTTACCTCTCCATTTAAAAAATTGTCTTCACCATGGACTGACCAAACAATAAATTTCTAAACAGATTTGTTCAAGAAGAACATCATGGGTCTAATTCATTTTTCTCTTATAAAGCCCACATTTTTAAAATATTTATCAAGCAAACTGTATATAAAATTGATTAGTCTGTTTATTAATCGAAAACACACTGCTAGGCTGGGCAAAGTGGCTCACATCTGTAATCCCAGTACTCTGGGAGGCAGAGGCGGGCAGATCACTTGAGGTCAGGGGTTCGGAACCAGCCTGGCCAACATGGTGAAGCCCCGTTTCTACGAATAATACAAAAATTAGCCAGGTGTGGTAGCACATGTCTGTTAACCCTAGTTACATGGGAGGCTGAGACAGGAGAATGGCTTGAACGCGGGAGGCAGAGGTTGCAGTAAGCCGAGATCACATATCACATCACTGCACTCCAGCCAGGGCGACAGGGCAAGACTCCGTCTCAAAAAAAAAAAAAAAAAAAAAAAACACCCCACAACTGCTAACCAAATAAACTGATATAAACATTACATAAACAATATTATACTGAATTAAACTAATTGCAGCCTAATCCAAAGAAAAGTAAAATTTATGTTAGCCTTAAAAAAAAAAACAAACAGGCAAATGATTTAGGCTTTTCCAAATACTAAAAGGAACTTTTTACAATCTTTTAATTCTTTAAAATCAGCGATGGAGAATAAATGAAAAAGATAAGAGCAAGATAGCAAAATATGATCTCAATATAAATACAGTATATATGTACTGACTTATTTTCCTTCTATACACATACAAAAATACATTTCCTTCAAAATAGTTCAAAAATGTCAGTCTCATTTATCACAATATTATAATGTTACTGCTGCTTATTTTCCATAAATACCACATAATTTCTTCCTATTTCCCTCAGGTGTAAAACCAACCAAGGGTGTCACTGGCAGCAACTACAGTCACTAGTTTCACTGGTTTTCAACTAGCTATAAAGCTTCAACTCCCAGTCTACATAAACCACATTCACAGAAATAGGCAGGTAAGAACAGTAGTCATGAAGATGGGGAAACATAAGCAGTGCGGAAATTAGAAGACTTGTTCAACGAAAAAAATCTCAATGGGTTAACATTAAAGGCCAAAAATATGTAAATCTTTTATTTAAGTGTGTATTCAAAGAAAAACTTGGATAGCCATGTAGACCCTCATTGATTTTTAATTATCTGACACAGTGAGGCAGTACATCTTGGGAAAAGTACAGGATATGGGAGTTTAAAACTTTCAGAGTATAGTTTATTTCACAATTCTAAAGATCCATTTGTTAATTCATAATTATATTACTTGAACTGTTTAAGAATCATTGTTAATAAATATTTCTATTTCTAACTCTGTCTTATTTTCCTGTCAATTACTTTCAGAAACACACATATCAATTCATGCACAGAAGAGCAGAAAAGTTCACAGTACCTCTGTCAGGTATTCAGGGGAGCCAGATACTGGATAGGCTTTGGTAACAAATTTTGCCACAGAAGGCATGTTGATAAAACCTTTCCAGATGAAGTTCAATCGAGCCAGAAAGGTAGACTCAACCTCAACAGTTCCAGGCATCTCTGGACTAGAAAATGACATTAAAAAGCCTAAAGACAAGCTGATGAATAAATCAATGTCCTACTTAGTTATCAGTTACTCGTATTTTAGCATGTGAAGAAGGCCAAAATATGAGGCTATTGACAAAGAGTTCACACTTTTATTTTATAAAATTACATTCATATTTACATAGTTATGTTTTACAAAATTTTCCCTTTTGGGAGAACTAAGATGGAGAAAAGTGCAAGCATTTCTTCTTTAATAATCTATCCCTGACTTTTGGGACCAGCACAATTAAAGAGAATTTAAAGCTGTTTCCCCACACACTCAAATCTCTCACTCAAACCACTCAAAATAAATTTACTTTCAAAGTCTTGTTTTATCTCAAAGTACAGGAAAGTACAGTTACTTTCTCAAATGAAAGTTCCCAAAATGTCACTTCTCTGTTTTCGAAGACTTGCAAGTACAATCTGGCAAAGATCTATGATGAGTGCAGAATTTACAACAGAGAAAATTACCGTGGAGCAGGAGAGAATGTTGACTTTGGAGACTCTTGTTTCTCCTCCTCAAAGAATTCAGAAGCCAAAATATTTGAGGTTGAAGACAACGCATCTGCTATACTTTCTGCTTCATTGTCTGAATGTTTACGAGTTACTCCTACAACAACTTTTACTTTTTTTGGAGAAAGATCATCTACAGGTGGTGCCATTCGACCTAAGCCCAGAATACACCAAAAAAAAAAAAACTGTTATTAACCACAACTTTTATAACTTGACCCATTTTCACTTTCTAAAGTTATTCAGGTTCTATGATTCGATTGTTGAGTAACCATACATCTCCTGGGGTTATATCTAATTGTCATCATTTAGTTATGTTACAACCACATTTAAGAATCAGCAGAAAATTCACCAGTGTTCTCCCCACTGCCAGTCCTCTTCTACATACAGGGATCTAAGCTTATCTGAAATGCAATTCAAAGCAAATCGTGCATGGTTCTACCTATAATAAAAGTTAATTTCCCCTTAAAATCACTTCATAATTATTTCCTACATACAAAACATATAATGAGTAAATATGGACAAGATTAGCAGTCCCCAACCTTTTTATCACCAGGAACCAGTTTTATAGAAGACAATTTTCCCATGGACAGCTGGGATGGGGGGAGAGAGATGGTTTCAGGATGAAACCATTACACCTCAGATCATCAAGCATTAATAGTTAAAGATTCTCATAAGGAGCACCCAACCTAGATCCTTCACATGTGCAGTTCACAATAGGGTTTGTACCCCTATGAGAACCTAATGCCACCGTTGATCTGACAGGAGGCGGAGCTCAGGCAGTAATGCTCACTCGTCCACCGCTCACCTCCTGCTGTGAGGCCCAGTTCCTAACAAGCCACGGACCGTACAGGTTTGTGGTCCGGCGGTTGAGGACCCCTAGAGTAGACAGTGTTCCTCTCTTAGTGATGTGAAAAATTAGAAGAAGAGAATGTTAAACAACTCAGACAAGCTAAAATGAAAATATGATTACTAGAACCTGAAACAGGTTTCTTAATTCTTGATAATTTTTTTTTTAACTAAACCACACCAAATTCCAATAGTCTCGAGATGTAACATGAAGAACTAAGACAAACCTGTGTTATCTGTATCCAGGTTTGGATTATACAGCAACAGCTCATGACTCTACATGCCTGAAGAGACACCTCACCAGAGAAGTTATACAGGTGGCATATAAGCATGAAAAGATGCTACATCAGGAAAATGCAAAGTAAAACAACAGAGAGATACCACTATACACCTATTAGAATGGCCAAAATCCAGAATACTGAAAACACCAAATGCTAGCAAGGATGTAGAGCAACAGGAACTCTCATTCATTGCTGGCAGGAAGGCAAAATGAACTCTCATTCATTGCTGGCAGGAAGGCAAAATGGCACAGCCTCTGTGAAAAATAGTTTGGAGGTTTCTTAAAAGATAAACACACTCTTACTATACGATCCAGCAATTGTGCTCCATGGTATTTACCCAAAGGAGCTGAAAACACATCCACACAAAAAGCTGCATACAGATGTTTATACTAGTTTTATTCGTAATTGCCAAAACTTGTAATAAAACAAGATCTCCTACATTAAGTGAATGGATAAACTATATAAACTATATATGCAGACAATGGAATATTATTCAATGCTACAAAGAAATGAGTTATCCACCCATGAAAAAACATAGGGGAAACTTAAATGCATATTACTAAGTGAAAGTAGCCAATCTGAAAATGTTACATACTAGATGATTCCAATTACACAATATTCTGAAAAAGGCAAAACTACAGACAGTGAAAAGATCAGTGGTTTCCAGGCGTTGGTGGGGGTGTTGGGGGAAGGGATGAAAAGACAGAGAAAAGAGGATTTTTAGGGCAGTGAAAATACTCTGTATAATACTATAATGCTAGATTCATGTCTTTACACATTTGTCCATACCCACAGAATGTACAACTCTAAAGAGTGAACCCCAATGTAAACTATGGATTTGGGGTCATTATTTTTCAGTGTAGGTTCGTCAACTGTAATAACTGTACCACTCTGGTGTGGGATGTTGGTTAACAGCGGAGACAATGCACGTAGGGAGGCAGCAGGTATATGGGAAATCTCTGTAACTTCCTCTCAATTTTGCTATGAACCTAAAACTGCTCTTAAAAATAAAAAGCTTTTGGCCGGGCGCGGTGGCTCAAGCCTGTAATCCCAGCACTTTGGGAGGCCGAGATGGGCGGATCACAAGGTCAGGAGATCGAGACCATCCTGGCTAATACGGTGAAACCCCGTCTCTACTAAAGAATACAAAAAACTAGCCGGGCGACGAGGCGGGCGCCTGTAGTCCCAGCTACTTGGGAGGCGGAGGCAGGAGAATGGCGTAAACCTGGGAGGCGGAGCTTGCAGTGAGCTGAGATCCGGCCACTGCACTCCAGCCTGGGCGACAGAGCCAGACTCCGTCTCAAAAAAAAAAAAAAATAAAATAAAATAAATAAATAAATAAATAAATAAAAAGCTTTTTCACAAAAAAGTAATTTCAGTTTCCGATTTGTCTGTTATATATAATAATAAAATATAAATACTATTTTACTCCTTTACTTTAGTAAATGACAGTATCATCACAACGGCCCACAATTTTTGATGTTCATTCTAATGGTTAAATCCTTGTCATCTGACTCTGGCAAGAAGAGTTTTTAAGATCAAATCATGTATGGTATAATTAGGTCTAGATAGTAGACTATACTACAGTATCAAACTATACCTCAACCCAGAAAACTAGTCACATGAAAGCTTAAACTGTGAGTGAGTGCTTCACCACCAATACTGGGAAAACAAAACCTACTTAAATTACATATACTAGTATACAAGTACCCTTCTTTCATAATGAATGCAAAATTTTAGGAAGAAAAAACTTCCAATTACCTATGCAAATTTTGCAATTGAGATCAAAAAGATGCTGTCTGTGTTGACTAGTGGTATCTTTAGACATAGAGTCAATCTCCTCTTTTTGTTTTTCAGATCCTTCTGGCTTCTCCAGTGACTTATTGGCAGCTGGTTCCTAACGTAAGTGAAAGTAAAAATTAGTTTTAGCTGATAAAATTTGGCCTCAATTATCAAAATCAATTTATATTTCCCATTTATATTTTTCCAAAATGAAACTGTTCCATAGATAGGTTTTTTTTTGTTTTTTACTATTTCTTAAGAAAATGAATGCTAACTTTTAACTGTAACTTAAAAGAGCAAAAATTTAAACATTCCCCATTCTTCAAGGCTTTTAATAAGACTTCAAATTATTTCTTCACTGATTTTTGAAAATAAGAAAAGCTATGCCACCTATCAAACGACAATCTGCCTAAGAAGCACTTACAGATTTCTAAAGCCTACTAAAAAATTCACTAAGTCAAGCCAGGCACAGTGGCTCATACCTGTCATCCCCGCACTTCGGGAGGCCGAGGTGGGCAGATCACTTGAGGTCAAGAGTTTGAGACCAGCCTGGCCAACATGGTGAAACTCTATCTCTACTAAAAATACAAAAATTAGCTGGGTGTGTTGGCGCATGCCTGTAATCCCAACTACCTGGGAGGCTGAGGTGGCAGCATCGCTTGAACCTGGGAGGTGGAGGTTGCAGTGAGCCGAGATTGCTCCACTGCACTCAAGCCTGGGCAACAAAGCAAGACTCCATCCCACAAAAAAATAAAAAGAAATTCACTAAGCCAGAGCACTCCAGGAATCTACATTGTAATAACTATTTAACAGGTACCTATAATACAATTTGCACACTAAGAGAAACATTACTCAACACTCAAAAAACCACTAAACCAAAAAAATAGGCCACTTTGAAATGGATGCATATTTTAAAATTCTTTTCTCTACTTTAAAAACATTAGACAAACTTTTTCTGAATCTTCATGTTTTGAGCTATAAAACATGGTATATCTATCCTTACCTGAATCTCCATGGCTGCTTCCTGTTCTTTCATTGGGGCATCACTCTCAATTTCTATTTCACCTTTATGAGTTATTTTGGTAATTGGACGTCGTTCCACTTCTCTCTGCTCTTTCTCAATCATTTCTATGGTCTAACAGAAAATACTTTTTAAAAAATATTAAACTTAAAATATGTATTTCCAAATGTACACCTTAAATAATAAGAGCTTACCTAAAAATAAATGCATCATCACAGATGACTTTTAATCTTAAGGTAATGTCTCATATAACAAACATATTCTGAGTACTGTCATATGCCAGAGACAGTTTTAAGTACTGGGGTTGTAAGAATTAGACCCCATATCTCAACTATGAGAAGTTGACACGTACATTTATATCAGGAGGCAAATGAAATCCAAAGTAATTTGCAAAGTGGTGAAACACAGTATTTATTTTTGAAATCTGTTTGCTGATTTAGTACTTTTTAGCAGCTGCCACAAGGAAATAGGACTATCTCGCTCTTAAATTCCTAATTCAATGTTCTAACATACCCCACAACAGCAGTTTAATCCAACGACTGATCTGGTAGTCCTTTATTAGTTATCTCCTAACTAAACCTCCTTAGTGACCTTGAAAATTCAGTTGAACAAGCTTAGCAACAAAACATCAAAATGAAGCAAGTATAACGAGAAGTAGTAAAAAGGTAGCCAGGAATAGAACAGGTAAGGAGGCCATAGATGGGACTCCCTTTGTTAAGTACAAATTATCCTTTAAAGAAAAATCAGGTACATGGCCTTAAGAAAGAACAAGCTGCCATTTTCTGATGCAGATGATACTCGCAGCCAGTTTCAAAGCAGAAGAGTGGCATGTGCATATTTGGAATATGGAGGGAAAGAAGAGGAGGTGATATTATTTTCAAAATATAAGAGGAGGAGAAATTACATATGGGGAAGGTAAAGGAATGTATGAAGAAGTATGATATGTCAAATCAAGGCTTCTAGATGAGCTTCAAACTAGATCTGGCATAGGTCTATATGGAGGTTTAGTGCCTCAGATGTAACTAAATATTATGAACAAAAAATCAGGTATCCCAGCACTTTGGGAGGCTGAGGCGGGTGGATCACGAGGTCAGGAGATCGAGACCCTCCTGGCTAACACGGTGAAACCCCGTCTCTACTAAAAATACAAAAAACTAGCCAGGCGCGGTGGCGGGCGCCTGTAGTCCCAGCTACTCGGAGGCTGAGGCGGGAGAATGGCGGGAACCCAGGAGGTGGAGCTTGCAGTGAGCCGAGATTGCCCCACTGCACTCCAGCCTGGGCGACACAGCGAGACTCCGTCTCAAAAAAAAAAAAAAAAAAGAATCAGGTAAATCATGTGGAGTTAATATGAACTATAACTAGTATTTTCTAGAATAAGTGGCTAACATTCTGATGCCATTGTAATACAAAAATTGGATAACATGGCTATCTCACTGTCACAATAGCTCTAAGTAACATACTCAATTTTTAAAGGTACTCTAAGTACCTTTAAGTTCACAATCTCCAAACAAAAACTCTTGCTATCTGTGAGTTTCAGAATTTTTAAATTCGAACATGAAATATGGTGCACACACTCTGTATTACATAACATTCCAGTTAGGTCTGAGACAGCACCATATAATATACAATATTTCTGTGAATATGAACATTCATACATGGCAATTCAGGTCAAGCTTTATCAATAAATTAGTTATGCGAAAATAACTTTATTTTTCAGAGCTTCTGGCATTTGAAACTTTGGATAAGAGATAAACCTGTACACATTTTTATTCTGACTTAATTCATCTGGCTCTACAAATTACCAATATTCATAATACCTTCAAACTGCGCTGCTGAAAAATACAGATGTAATTATGAAAAGTGTTAATTCTTTTCCCATCCTTCTTATTTACAAACTATAATAAAACACAAGGTAATTCTGTAACCTAGCAACTGGAGAAAATGAGGAAAAAAACTGACAAGATGAGGGAAACCAACAGAATTTAAGAACTACAGGAATGGAGAACACGTAACTAAAAGCAGCATGTAGGCCGGGCACCGTGGCTCATGCCTGTAATCCTAGCACTTTGGGAGGCCAAGGTCGGCGGATCATGAGGTCAGGATATCGAGACCATCCTGGCCAACATGGTGAAACTCCGTCTCGACTAAAAATACAAAAATTAGCTGGGCATGGCAGCGCGTGCCTGTAATCCCAGCTACTCGGGAGGCTGAGGCAGGAGAATCACTTGAACCCAGGAAGTGGAGGTTGCAGTGTGCTGAGATCGCACCACTGCACTCCAACCTGGCAATAGAGCTAGACTCCATTTCAAAAAAAAAAAAAAAAAAAAGGCAGCAGCATGTAACAGAAAGTCTGTGTTATTGTGCAGTCTGTGAATTTACCTCTGTATAATTTTTACCCAATGGCTGAAAAAAAATAATTTTGATAATCAAATGCCTATTTATAGATAATCTTACATGTCTGTTTTCTCTTCGTCTCCAAGCAGCTAACTCTTTAGAAGCTAGTTCTTCTGGACTCATTCTGATAAGATGATCAGGAGTTACTTCTCCTTTCAGTACTTTTTTAAATAATATCTGGAAGGATTTTAAAACAGGAATAGAAGGGGAGACAAACATTTAAAAGAGTGGTTACTCTTTTAACGTAAAAGAGTGGTTACTATACAGAAACTTGTAATAAAGATACAATTTTTGAAGACTGATTTACAAATTTTTAATTATTTGTATATTACCTACTACACAGAGATTAAATGACAGCTTTGTGTTCTAGGAATTTATCTAAGGCAGCAAAACAAACATTTCATGTAAAAATCAACACATATGGAGAAGCATGTACAGTAGAACCATTACAATACCTACCCGAAAGCTGTATTAAGTCTACCCAGGGACACAATCTAACCATAACAACAAGCAATCTATAGTATAGGAAGGTACTGCATCTAACAGCTTTACTCAATGTAATGGTCTTCATAGTTTTAAGATTTTACATATTTAAATCCTGACAAGCTTGGAGGAAACTGCAGAGCCAAGAACCACCTGCAAGAAAGAAACCTGAAAGAAACTGGAGGGAGGCCGGGTGCCGTGGCTCACGCCTATAATCCCAGCACGTTAGGAGGGCAAGTCAGGCAGATCACAAGGTCAGAAGTTTGGGACCAGCCTGGCCAAAATGGTGAAACCCCGTCTCTACTAAAAATACAAAAATTAGCTGGGCATGGTGGTGCGTGCCTGTAATCCCAGCTATTCGGGAGGCTGAGGCAGGACAGTCATTTGAACCCAGGAGCCGAGGCTGCAGTGAGCTGAGATGGCGCCATTGCACTCCAGCCTAGGCAACAGGGCAAGACTCTGTCTCCAAAAAAAAGAGAAAACAATCTGAGGGAAATAAATCTTTATTTAATTGCTGAAGTTAAGCTTCCAGATCATGTAATTCCAGAAGCATCTGATCCCTGGGACCATGATGGCAGAATATACAATGTATATTTTTAAGTCTCTGTTAGTATACTTCAAGAAAATACCTCAAATCACATACTGTAGCAAATATCCTGAAACAAATTTGTATCAGTTGTGTGAAAACCTTTCATGCAAAAAGGTTGCATCTAATTACATTCTGTTACCTAGAGTCATCTATAGTAAAAAACTGCTGGTGAACCTAAGTAAATGTCAGACACAAGAGATCAGTCATGTTCCGATCTTTTAAAATGTTCACTGGCGTGACTTTTGCTTATTGTACTTATCAGGGACCGACTTTCAGTGTTGAGAGCTAACACTGACATACACGCACACACATGCACAGCCTTCAGATTTCCTCTGTCCAAAACACAAAATCCCAAGAAAAATATTATTAATATTTACTCTACTGCTAAAAGATACTTGGAATTAAAGTTATATTTAAGACTATCTTTAGAACTAAAGTTATGTATTTTCTTAAGAAAATAAATTACATTTCAATAAAAACAATTTAAAAGCATTTTTACCCTATCTTCAGATTTAAGTACAAAATAGCTATTTTCAGATTTAAGAAAAAAAGTGTTACAAATTTTAGTTTAAAAGTTTTTTAAGAATACATATGAATGAATTTTTTAGTAAACTGGATTATATAAAGGAGAGTAAAGAAAAAAATAATATAAATCAGGTTAAGACATGGTTAGCATTTCAGTAGACTGAATGGTTAATGCTATCCATTAGTATGCAGAATTCTTCAGTAGCAAAAAGACCATTAAAATGACATGTTCTACATCAAAAGGAAATCTAATCTCACTCCAATTAACAAATTATAGATCTACTGTATTTACAATCTGAGATACCTACGTATTCAGGAAAGTTGGAAGCATAAACATATGAACAAAGCATACTTACATTGTTTTTAGGATCTTTCAAATTAAACATCAAACTTCTGTATTTGTTCTTATATTTAGCATCTGTGTCCCGAAAAAAAGAGAAAAGTTCTTTCTCAATTTTTGTGGCAACTTTTGCTGCCTTTTCCTCTGGTACCTTCAAATTTGAGTCTGTAAGTCTTAAAATCAGAACAATTCAATTATTTTTCAAATATATAAAGCATAATTATTCAAACTTCTATAATAATAATATGTTACCTCTTCATAAGAATGTCTTTGAGAGAATGTCTGACACTTTGCCTGATCTGATCTGCAGAAGGCTTGGAAGCAGAAGCAGCAGGAGGATGTACATTAAGCACTCCTTTTTCAGCTTTCTTCTTTTTCATCTCTTGCTTCTCATGAGTACCTAATTTGAATAAATATCAAAATTAATTACATTGCTTTTAAAACATCTTTCCTTTTTAATGAATAATTTTATAAACAAAACTGATTAAAAATCACTATTTAGAAATAAGATCAGGGCCGGACGTGGTGGCTCAAGCCTGTAATCCCAGCACTGTGGGAGGCCAAGACAGGCGGATCACGAGGTCAGGAGATTGAGACCATCCTGGCTAACACGGTGAAACCCCATCTCTACTAAAAAATACAAAAAAACTAGCCAGGCAAGGTGGCGGACACCTGTAGTCCCAGCTACTCGGGAGGCTGAGGCAGGAGAATGGCGTAAACCCAGGAGGCGGAACTTGCAGTGAGCTGAGATCTGGCCACTGCATTCCAGCCTGGGCGACAGAGCGAGACTCCGTCTCAAATAAAAAAAAAAAAAAGACATAAGATCAGAACCCATAGTCCATACTGAAATATTCCTGACACTAAAATCCTAATTAAAATGAATAGTGACTAAAAACTGGTCTTACTCTTTCCTCAATTTAGACAATGGCTTTTAGAGCTAGTTATTTTTCCACATATATATATTAATTAAATTTTAAAAGCTATTTAGAAATTTTGATCTAAACTTATTAGGAGCAGATAATAACCTAATACCACAAAATTGATGAATCTCTTCTGGTTTTAATTGCGTTTAATATTACTAATTTGAAGGCTAAGCTTTTCAAATTATCTTTATTCTATCATTACTAATTCCCACGCATCTCCAAAATCTCAATGTCAAGCATCCCACCGCTCTTACTATATTAGTACATTTATTCTAGAATCTCCTCATTCCAATAATTCTTAAATCTATAATTTTTACCATCTTCATGTATTCACTTTCATACATTATAAACTTAGATTACATAGTCCAATACCATTACCAGCCCCTTGTATACTTAATACCTTTATTCTCTCTCCTTTAAACATGTGTGTTGGCAAAACCAAAACCCTGCTAAAAGCCAACTTTTATCCTTCACCCAAATAGGCAACAAATGGCTAAAGACAAGGGAGAAAAAGCAGCACTGGTACTGACAAATGTCTTTTTAAATTTATAACCACAAGTTTTAAGTAGGTAACTCAACCTTCTGCCCTAATCCTATTAACTTTTCCTAATAAATTTGCTCTCCCACTTTTTAAGATATCTTTTTCATACTTTTTCTCCTCTCATCTCAAACCAACAATACCACTTTCTCAACTACAATCTTTTTGATTTGCTCTTCATATTTCACTGAAAAAATGGAAAAAATGTCAGCTATCACATTTTCCCATTACCAAATCCAACCTACCTACATTAGTTCTTCCTCCTACCACATACAATCTTCCCTACTACCCAATGGATGCACTTTACCTTTCTGATAAATATCTCCCTCCATGTGAAGTGAATCCCATCCCCTCTCATCTCTTCCTGAGTTTCACACCTACACTATCACTTCTCTCTCTTACATCATCATCATCATCATCTCTCTCTAGCTCTGTCTCTTTCTATTGGATCATTCCCATTAGTCTTACAAACATGATATAGTATCTTTTAAAAAAAATTCACATCCACTTCTAGCGACTATAGCATTTGTTTCTTTAAACAGCAAAACTCCTTGAGAGAGTTATCTGTTATCAGTATCTCCAGTTTCTCACTCTTTCATTCATTCACAAGCCACTACAATTGGTTTTTTTCCCTACTGCTCCACCAAAACCACTCTAGTCAAGGTCACCAATGATTTCCATTTTGCTAAGTCATAGACTTAACAATCTTATGTTTATCTTATTAGATGTCCAGACAGCATCTGGTCATTCCTTCCTTCTTGAAACTTCACCTGGCTTCCAGGCCACCAGTCTTAGTTCTCCTCTTTCCTCACAGGCCACCCATTAGTTTCTTTTGCTGTATAAACTCTTCTCTCCCCAATTTTTAAATGCTGATGGCCAGGGTCAGTGGCTCATGCCTGTAATCCCAGCACTTTGAGAGGCCAAAGCAGGAAGATCACTTGAAGGCCAGGAGTTTGAGACCAGACTGGCCAACACAACGAAACACCATCTCTACAAAAAAAAATCAAAAAAATTAGCTGGGTGTGGTGGTGCACACCTGTAGTCTCAGCCACTCAGGAGGCTGAGGCGAGAGGATAGCTCAAGCCCAGGAGTTCAAGGCTGTAGTGAGCTACTACTGCACTAAGCCTGGGTGACAGAGTGAGACTCTGTCACAAAAATAAAGTAAAAATAAATGCTGGTGCTTCCCAAGGGCTCTGTTTCTGTCCCTTCATGATCAAACTCTCTTGTAGCTATTTACATCTAAGCCCAGGATTTTAAATAGGTTGAGTATGCCCTTATATGAAATGCTTGGGACCAGAGTATTTCCAATTTCGGATTTTTTCAAATCCTGGAATATTTGCATTGTATTTACCAGTGGAGTATCCCAAGTCAGAAAATCTGAAATCCACAATGCTCCAACAAGCACTGCCTTTGAGCATCATGCCAGCATTCAAGTTTCAGATTTCAGATTTTCACATTTGGGATGTTTCACCTGTACTAACTGCTATGCATTAGTAAATCCCAAATTTATATACCAATCTCCAAAGTCTTCTAATAGGCTCCAGACTCATCAGCCAAAGATTTACTCAAAACATTTCTACCTGGATGTCTAATAGGAATCTCACAATGGCCAAGACATAATTTTTCAATTTTCTTCCCCCAACCTTTTTCCTTCTCTTTTCACAGACTCTATTTCCTTTACCAACCTATATCGAAGCCATCAGCAAGTTCTGTCAACTCTATTATAAAACATATGTGAATCTGACCACTACTCACTACCTTCATTGTATTTCCATTCCAAGTTACCATCATTTCTTTCCTAGGATATTGCTATGAACTAATCAGGTTACTGTCTTTCTCTCCTGCCCTCCTACAATCCAAACTGTACAGAGCAACCAGTGTTTTCCCTTGTACAAAACCCCCTAAAGGTTTCCCACAACATTCAGAACAAAATATAAACTCTTTGCCATAGTCCCAAAGGTCCCATGAGGTAGAATAAACCATCAAAGTACCTGCTACTCTTGTTCTAATTATAATCCACAAATAATTACTAGTAAAACTGGAATTCTGAGACCCTTGGGAGAAATTAATCACATCCTACTAATGTTACTGAAAGACAGGGAAAGGAACACTATATAGACAGACATATACTCAGGTTTTAAAATAGGGTACAATCAATAATTTTCTTTGAACTCATCTAACACTGTTCTATCCCTTATGTATTACCTTTTAATCACTCCATAGTGGCTTTCCTGCTCCTGAAACGCCAAGCTTGTTTCTACCACAAATCCTTAAGATTTGATGTGTCCCTTACCTTGTACCTCCTCCAAAAATCTTTGCATCCCTTCAAATCCCACCTCACAAGTTACTTCCTCCACTCCATGTAAAACAGAAGTCCCATTACTCTTCCCACCTGTGACTATTCCATTACTCCACTTTTTCTTCACAAGCTATAAAACAACATGCAATTTTCTTACTTGCAAACTTACTGCCTTCTTCCATTAGTATTTAAGTGCCATGAGAACAGGGGTCTTATCTTGATTTCACTAGTGCTTCCCCAGAATTTAGAGCAAGTTTTTAATTACAAGTAACGCCAATCACTTAACCCATTTTTATTGCCATTAAAATGTTCAATTTGTAAAAATTCCCTAAGTATACTAATTGTATATTAAATAGGATATAAATAAATTAGTATATAATTATTTCTGTTCATCTCACTACCTGGTTTTGAAGCTTTTTCTCCTGTGCAAGTAACAGTTGTAGACTCTTTTGGTATTTTTTCACTTTTTTCTTCTGAGGATCTCCGAGGTAAAACTGGTTGTCCCATCTTACGAAGAGGAGCTAGCTGCCATTTTTTAATTTCATTATCTCTACAGTCTGATGAATTTCTGCCTTCACCAGACTCCTGGAAAAATAGTACATCAGAATGAAAATAACTAACAATCTTTGTTTTTTAAGACGTACAAAAATAACTCTTTATTAGTAAAATGAGATTCACTCTTTCATTCGAAATTTATTCTGCACCTATTTTGTGTAGAACACATAATAGTTTATAAAGGAGAAACAAATGACATAAAGATCATGCTCTCAATACCATTAGTAGAAAGAAAATTAAAAACTAAGGTAGTAAGAATTCTCTTATTTGGCTCTGGATATGGAAAAAGGAGAAGGAAACTGTGAAGAAACAAGTGTCTATATTCTAAAACAAATGAAATTACGTTCACTTATATACTAGTAAGTGTATCAATTAAGTCCTCAGTGTGCCTATTGGCAATTTTAATTCCCATGAGGTAGAATAAACCATCAGAGTACCTGCTACTCTGGTTCTAATTATAATCCACAAAAAGTTCCTAGTAAAACTGGAATTCTGAGACCCTTGGAAGAAATTAATTACATCCTACTAATGTTCCTGAAAGACAGGGAGAAGAACGCTATATAGTCAGACATATACTCAGGTTTTAAAATAGGGTACAATCAAAATAGTGCTTTTCTCTAGACTAAGAATCCTCTAATTTTTTATTTGTCTGTTTCTTTGGTCTGCAACTAGACATTGAGAGCAGGAATATACTTCAATATTTATACGCCTAAGGCAGGTAGTGCTATGCCACACAACAGAAACTCAATAAAAAGTTCAACATAAAAATCTAGGGATAAGAAAAGCAGATTCCATAAACTAACATCAGACAAGTCCAAATAAGAGTCAACAGTTCTTGGCCGGGCGCGGTGGCTCAAGCCTGTAATCCCAGCACTTTGGGAGGCCGAGACGGGCGGATCACGAGGTCAGGAGATCGAGACCATCCTGGCTAACACGGTGAAACCCCGTCTCTACTAAAAATACAAAAAAAAAAAACTAGCCGGGCGAGGTGGCGGGCGCCTGTAGTCCCAGCTACTCGGGAGGCTGAGGCAGGAGAATGGCTTAAACCCAGGAGGCGGAGCTTGCAGTGAGCTGAGATCCGGCCACTGCACTCCAGTCCGGGCGACAGAGCGAGACTCCGCCTCAAAAAAAAAAAAAAAAAGAGTCAACAGTTCTTATCAAAAAGGAAGCAGTGGGCCGGGCGCAGTGGCTCACGCCTGTAATCCCAGCACTTTGGGAGGCCGAGGCGGGCAGATCACAAGGTCAGGAGATCGAGACCATCCTGGCTAACATGGTGAAACCCTGTCTCTACTAAAAAATACAAAAAAAAAAATTAGTCAGGGGTGGTGGCAGACACCTGTAGTCCCAGCTTACTGGGGAGGCTGAGGCAGGAGAATGGCATGCACCCAGGAGGTGGAGCTTGCAGTGAGCCGAAATTGCACCACTGCACCCCAGCCTGGGCGACAGAGCGAGACTCCGTCTCAAAAAAAAGGAGGCAGTGATCATTTGTATGGTGCACGCATTTACAAAATCAGACTCACCTCAGATTCTTTTCTGATACAGACTGGATAAAGAGGTTCTCAAAATATTAAAATTGTTAATGTTTTATGATGTCTTATTTATTTATGAGACGGAGTTTCACTCTTTTGCCAAGGCTGGAATAAAGTGGCACGATCCCAGCTCACTGCAATCTCCGTCTCCCGGGTTCAAGCGATTCTCCTGCCTCAGCCTCCCAAGCAGCTGGAATTACAGGCATGCACCGCCATGCTCGGCTAATTTTTGTATTTTCAGTAGAGATGGGGTTTCACCATGTTGGCCAGGCTGGTCTCAAACTCCTGGCCTCAGGCGATCCACCCACCTCGGCCTCCCAAAGTGCTAGGATTACAGGTGTGAGTCACCACACCCAGACTTTATGATGTTTTTTTAAGCAAGACAGAGACAACTCAGTTACGGCCAATACAATTAGCTATATTTCTCACTGTATTACATACATATATGGCCAAGAAATTGTACATAAGAGGTGATTATTAATACTAGTTAATAACAGACAGAAGTTTTCCAAATACATGCTATAAACTGTTCTCGTTGTGGCTCTCAGATCCATATTATCGATTACTTTGATGATCAAATCAACAAAGTAACAACACGAATCAGAAGGACAGAATCTGATTCTCAAAAAGTCTTGACAGACAAAAAATACTAGATGCCACAAGAATGTGGCAAACTGGAACTTAATCCAGATTTGGTATACAAGGAGTGCCTGAAAGAAATTGATTTGTAAATAATAGGTAAGATACTGCAGAACACATCCTCATGCTCTTCAACCTAAAATAACTTCCATATCTCGTTGTAGAGAAATTAGTTTTAATAAGGAGGCTTCAATTCAGGGATGGAAATTTCAGCTCAAACTGATGAACTTTCTAACAATCAGATACTTAAAAATGAAGATGTATCCCCTTGCAATGGATTTCAAACAGAAACTAGATCATTACTTCCTAGAAATGTTGTAGGGCATATTAATAAATCAAAATGGTTGGACTAAAAGATTTCCAAAGTTCCAACTATAAAATTCATGTTCTTTGTGTTTTGGATTATAATTGCCTAACCACATACATGTGTTGCCACTGTGTTTCCTCTCTAGCAGTATTCTATAAGAGTAACAAATTAATGATTAAAAAAGTGATAGGTAATAAAAAGGTAGACAATGAGGAAAGAAAATTTAATCAGATAAAATTTTCTTTATCTGATTATTTGATGTGTCCTTTACACATTTCTATTGAAGCCTAAATATCTTGAAATTTCTATTTAGAAAATACTTTCAGAAGATAGTCAAAAAATAATGTCAAATGTTCAAAGGGCTGGTAGATATTTATAGACTGAAAAGCTTTTCTAAAAAAACTTAGCAAGCACAATTTACACTTAACGGCCACAAGATCCACACACATCCTACAACAGAAAATTCAAGTACCAAACTAAGGGCTAGAAATGGCATAAAAGACGGTAAGAGAGAAGATCTGCATATTCTAAAAGTCACTATCTGGTTTCACCAAGACTGCCAAAAAATTTTAAATAAAAACCTATTCACTTTCATGGAAAACTAAATTTGAAAATGTAAAAGAACATTAAAACTTCTACGGAGAAATTTCAAACTTACTGCAGTCAGTCCATACAAAAAGCTCTTAAATAAACAAAATAATTCATTAATGAAGAGCTCACCCGTTTTAAAATTTTGACCTTGTGCTTCACTGTATCATCTATATATTTGGTTCTATCATTTGCTGTGTGTTTTGATAATCCAAGCTTTTCACACTCCATTGTTTTATCTTCACTATGGAATTCAACTGTGGCTTGGTTTTCCAAAGTATCTGGATCTAATATTTCAGTCTTTTTGTCTTCTTCAGCACAACATTTTACACAGACATATTCTTTGTCTTCCTCGCCCATCTGTTGTGCTTGAGAAAGACTTAACCCAACACAATCACCATGAAACCAGTCATCACATCTCCCACAGCCAACCATAAACCTGGAAAACAGAACACCAAAAAACTTTTATCTCTTTTCTTAACAAGAAAATCTATGTCAAAAATCAGGCTAAATTAAATTTTCAATATTTGATTTCTGAAACTTTGCATGTTTTCCATCTCTATCCATTCCGTAAGTTCAACATACAGCAAGTTTTCAAAGAAAATAATATTCTATTAAAATGATACCTTTAACACCTCAAATATTTCTCCTCTGGTATGAATGAGAAAATGCTGGGGGAGGGAGGGGACAATAAACCATCAGGAAGAAAAGACAACTGGCCTTTGTCAGTCTTGAATACTACAAAGAATAACAAAGTATAGACTAACAATAAATTTCTCCACTGAGAAGAGTGATAAAATCTTGGTAATAATTTCATCACAGACAATTCATCAACATTACAGCTACCTACCCCACCACAGACGTGAAATCATACATAAAGCTGGGAAGAACTGTTTATCCAACGAATCGTTTTAAATAAAAGAAAAAACTAACAATAGCGACAGATACAGAACTCAAAAGCTAGCATGATGAAGCCTCTCAAACTATTAGTCATCTTACCCAGATAACCTCAAAATATCCTGGTTCATGGTGTCACGCTGATTCAGCTAAAGAATATTTTTCTGTACTTTTAAGTTCAAAGGACTTCCTTAATAACTACCATGTGTTTTAGATTTGTTTCTCCAAATAAAGATCACTATTCTATCTTAACATAAAAATATTAGTACTTGGGTTGGATTTAATTCCCAATTTTCTTATAAAAGTTTTCCCATCATTGTCTTTTAGCTAAGTAATAACTTCACTAACCAACAGGACAAGTCCAGAGATGTGAGATGTATGACTCTAAAAAAGCTTCTATCTTCCCAGTTTAAAAGGAGTATCTATAACTACCCGTGAAAATAATGGCAAATGAGATACATACACAGCGATTTAATTTACATGCTTTTTAACCCATTGTTAGGAAAGCTGCAATGCTCATTTCAGACATCCATCCTTAACTTTGCCCTTTTTTTCTTCAGGCTAGCAATTTATGATACAGATGAAAGACTTAGGATTTAGGTCAATACTTTAACAATCTAAAGACTGTGCTGCTGATTTTGATAATAGTGGCACCACCAACAGTGCCAAACTCCTTTCAAAAAGCTGTAGTCCAAGAGAGAGGATATTGAAGGTAACACACTGGGTGATATAGCCAACTCAAAATATACCAGAGGTACTGTTTTAATGTTAGAACTGTAAAAACTACAACAGTGAGTTCCAATCCTTAGTGTTTTTAAAGTCTTGCCAAATACCTCACTCAATAGCAACACTTCCTTTTCCTCTTCCTCATGTGCCTATTGTGTATAAAACCACTACTATGCCTTGAGACTTGACTTCATCACATCTATAATTTATCATTTTTTATCCTTGCTGGTAATGCCTGTGCTAGCTTTAGCAGGTTAAGTCCTCATCTCCCTAGGGATTAATTTGATTTGAAAAAAACAATACAGAATATTTGGGGTTGACAAGCAAGGAAACTTTCGAACAATGTAACATACATTTGGAAGACAGAAGTAATTCCTACAGGTTTGAGATTTTTGATGGGCCCATAATGATACAGATATTCTAGCAAAAGGGGAAAAAAGTTTGAAATGCAGGTGTTTAAAGTCTTCCCACTTCAGGTTGCAAAGTTAAAATATTAAAGATGATTATCTGTAATGAGCGTCGTAGCTTTCCTAACAATGGGTTAACTGCTATTTCTTGAAAGCAACTGTCTAACATGAATGTTTCTGAAATACTGAAGGAAAGCTAATAATTTCCCTTTACTTCCACAATCAAAGGTATATTAAAATTTCTTCAAAGCAAGTCTGGGATAGTTTCAGTGAGACATGACTTATAAACCTACAGTACAAATCATGCTATTGTCCCAAATCCAAACCTAAAGGTCAAAATGTAAAGCATATATCAAGGAATTTTCACATTTTTATTCGACAACCAGGCAAGAGTGGTTTCATGATCGTGAAATTTATCAAGCAACTATTTCAATAAACCTCAAGTTTACATTGGAAATGTCTCATTCAAACTTGAGAGGCTATGAAAAGCAAAACTCTAGTGCCATCTACAGATATATCTTAATAGTTTATATTTCCGTTTAAAAAATGCAGTTATATAAAAGTTTCTGAGAAATCAAGAAAAAAATGGCATCGACAGAAATAATTTCCACATGTCCTAGAGATAAATTCACTTTAAAATGAAATTGATAACCAAAAATGTATTATATGGATCACTTTAAGGTCTCTAAAACATGGAAGTACTAAGAACATTTTAAACCACATTTAAAAAAACAAAAAAGATGGCCTATCACATAAAGAGAATATATTTTCTTTCCTTTTCATGCTGTTGTTCTACTTCAAAAACATGGGAATGTGGGGAGTATGGAATAAGGAAGAGAGTAGCTAGAGTGGCTGTAACTAACAATTACTCTACCACTTTCTGGCCCGTCCTTAAATTTCTTTTTTTTTTTTTTTTTTTGAGACGGAGTCTCGCTCTGTCGCCCAGGCTGGAGTGCAGTGGCGCAATCTCGGCTCACTGCAAGCTCCGCCTCCCGGGTTCACGCCATTCTCCTGCCTCAGCCTCCCGAGTAGCTGGGACTACAGGCGCCCGCCACCTCGCCCGGCTAGTTTTTTTTTTTTTTGTATTTTTAGTAGAGACGGGGTTTCACCATGTTAGCCAGGATGGTCTCGATCTCCTGACCTCGTGATCCGCCCGTCTCGGCCTCCCAAAGTGCTGGGATTACAGGCTTGAGCCACCGCGCCCGGCCTGTCCTTAAATTTCTAATTACCAAGAGGAAAGAAGGAAAAGGCTACAGCCTAGATGTTAAATGTTTTACTATAAAATCAATGTTGTGTGGAGTTTAGCTGTGGATCAATTAACTGGACCAAGTCAGTATCAATCATTTAATTGGAAGAGTTACAAGCAATATTTATGCTGTCTTTTCCTACTGTCACATGTTCACATACAAAATTAAAAATAAAACTAAAAAAACTAAACTAGACCTACTAAAGAGAATTAAAAACTATTATCTTTTCGGCATGAGCAAAATTTTCAAGTTTCTTCAAAGTTAAACTACAGAGATAGCATTTAGAACTCCTCTCTTAACAAATTCATCATAAATTCACTAACATCGTGGGCATTTCAAGATGGGCCTCCAGTTCTGGTGTTCCCTTTTAAGTAACAGACTAGACCATGTTACTGTGTGTGAGAGAGAGAGACTCCCTCTTCTAAAATGAAAAAATTCTATTTCACGTAACATTACATCATTTTTGTTACTAACAATCTGCAGAGAAAAGCAGAATCATTTGTTCTAGAAGTTTCTTCTCAGAAGTTTTCTTGTTTGAAAGCTATAAATCCATTTTCTGTTTGTTTTTTAAATATTATCTGATATACTAGTCTTCTACAATTGGGGCCAAGGAAGTGTAATGCAAACTAAAAAACTCAAGCATCTTCTGGAGAAGTAGAAAAATAGAAACCACAAGGTAAGTAATATGAAAACACTAAGACTTCCTCCTTACAAAATGCCAACTGACTTACATTTAAAAGAAGTTCAAAAGTTGTATTAATTTAAAAATTAGAGGATTAAATAATCTGGTCTTTAAAATCATATACCTTTGGTATAAGTTTGAATCATGAAAATAAATGGAAGCAACAAAAACCTAGCATGATATGTTGCCTCTTTAAGGATCTGTATAGAAGTCTTTAGGATATGTATAGAAGTTGCTTACGATTAATATTACATCTAGCCATGACATAGCTACATTACAAAATATAATTTCCAACTGGGAGCACACACAAGGAAGCTAACTTCAACTGCAATATGTAAAAAAATGATAAAGTACTACTATAGTCTTCACAGAAGCAAAGCTGTTTCAAGTGATAGAAAATGTGTCGTATTAACAAACAGCTTTCAATGTATCTAGTGCATGAAATCAAAGAGAAGGACCAAAATTATTTCCAAATATGCCCTTTCTAATAAACTTATATTCTTACACAAGGATTAAAATAGGAAAATTACAAGCTGCATGACAGGTGCATTTTTTGAGTAAACAAAATGTATACAAGCACAATGTATCAAAGTAGTAGGATCACAGTAGTAGTGAAGGCTAGTTAATACGTAAAAACAACAATCAGCTGGGCACCATGGCTTGTGCCTGTAATCCCAGCACTTTGGGAGGCTGAGGTGGGCGGATCACCTGAGGCCAGGAGTTCGAGACCAGCCTGGTCAACATGTAGAGAAACCCCATCTCTACAAGCATACGAAATAAGCCGGGCATGGTGGTGCTTGCCTGTAATCCCAGCTACTTGGGAGGCTGAGGCAGGAGAATCGCTTGAACTCAGGAGGTGGAGTTTGCAGTCAGCCAAGATCACGCCACTGCACTCCAGCCGGGTCAACAGTGAGACTTCGTCTCAAAAAAAAAAAAAAAGAAGAAAAAGAAAAAGAAAAAACCAATTGCACAGGCTTTTTTATTCACAAAATTGAAGTAATCAAAAATGCTGCTTTCAAAATTGTTTCCAATGTTAACATATATTATTCACATCAATTACAGAGTGTAAACCCAAAATCTCTATGCACCCAACATTCTAAGTCATTCTACAGACTGGAACAAAAACACTCTAGATTCTATACAGTAGATCCAAAAGGTGGCAGCAGGTAAACAACAACAACAAAGGGACTAACACCTACTCTTCAATTTAGGAAAATTATAAAACGTTGGTGAAGCAAGAGTCATCATTAAAAAGCCTGGGCAAACTCCTGAAGACTGGACTGGAAGTTTATCTACAAGGTTAGTAAGTTACATTATAACTTACTAACATGGCTTCCAACTCTATGCCAAAGTTTCATTTTAGAAATTCATTTACTTAAGGAACCTATTCCATCTCTCTGTCCACGTAACAGTATGATAATTTTTCAAATATTCTGGCAGAAAGAAAATGGCTGGTTTAAAGGAGCACTTAAAAGCACCACCTAACTCTTCATTCTTCGCCTGAAAACAGCAGGCCTACTTCAGAACATTTGAGTAAGGTGTTTATTTATTTATGGAAACAGAGTCTCACACTTCATCACCAGCTGGAGTGCAGTGGCTCGATCCCGACTCACTGCAACCTCCATTTCTCAGGTTCAAGTGGTTTCATGCTTCAGTCTCCCACGTAGCTGGGATTATAGGCATGCAAGAGCATGCCCAGCTAACTTTTGTATTTTTTAGTAGAGACGGGGTTTCACTATGTTGGCCAGGCTGGTCTCAAACTCCTGACCTCAAGTGATCTGCCTACTGCCCACCTCAGCCTCTCAAAGTGCTGGATTACAGGCATGCACCACTGCACCCAGCCGAGTAAGGTGTTTTAAAGAAAAAAACATATAATTAAGAGCATGTAATTGACAGTGAATGTAGCACTGTATTCAAACAAGTGACAGCTTTTAAAAACTGGAATATACTGTTATAAACTAACCCCTGACGCTAAAAACAGGCCATGGGCTGGATCACAAATGAAGAAATACTTTGCCATAAAACTTACACAATGGCCCCAACATCTCCTTTCCAAACGCCCCAATCACCCTATCACCACCAAAATAATAACACACTTCACTAAATTGTCCCTCCCTAAAGAGTTTCATTTTTATGCACTAAGATAGTGCTGGGAAAAAATCACTCTAACACAGTTTCATGAATAAGGATAGTAAGAATATAATATACAAATTATAATGTTATTTTATCATATCAGCATCGAAAGAAGTTCCAACAGCAATATGAACACTTGAACAGAATAATCTTGTAGCTGCAAACTCCACTTCATCTCTTGCTTTCCTTTTCTTAAAAAGCTAACAAAAAACACATGAGGGGTGCAGTGTCACAAAACTACAAATCACTGAATACTAGAAAGAATGATGAAAATCAGTGCTAAAATCATCTCTAAAATTTTAAGAGACTAGAATTCACAAAAAATTATTTAAAACATTCAAAAAAAGAAATGCATGTTTTCACTCTACTCCATGTTGACCTGGGTAATCTAACAATTGTTTAGCTATCAAATTTCACTGCAGGATAAAGTTTGATAGTTATGAAATGATAGTGTTAGGTCTTTAATGTGTTTCATTTTAAGAAAAAAAAAAACTTCAAAACAAAAATAAAATTTCCATTATGACCTTCATACTTTATTACTATTTCTTCTCACACCAAATAAAATAATATTTAACTTAGACCCAAAGCAGTGTAACAATTTTCTAATAACCAGGAAGTGTTTGGCTTTTTTGCAGATGCAGTGGCTAAATTACAGTTTAACCTGTGACAATGACAAAATATTTCCATGTATGTCAGCTGTTGGCCAGACTATGCTTTTTTAAATGTTCTAGGATGACACATTTGTAAATTCAGTAGATCCATCTATCATTTATCCAAGACTGATGAAGTTTTTTGTTTTTGCACAGGTCTCTGTGTATCAAATAATGTCTTTAAAACAATTCTCACATTTATCTCAACCCCCAAAAAGCAATTTTTCTTCAATGTACACATCACTCATACACACATACACACACACCTGTTGCCATGGGGTTTTTTGCAAAACCCACACTGCTTGCTGGGAGTCCACATATATTTGCTTTCAAATGAGGAGCTATGATCAGAGCCTTCTCTTTTTATGGTAGCTATGTTATCTGGAATGAACAATGGTGGCTCATCTAAAGAAAAACTTCTGCTGCTCCTTCTTTGGCGGGGTTGTAGGTTCTTCTCAGGTTTTTTCAGTTTCAGTTTATCCTCTTCCTTAAAATGCTCAATGCCTGGGTGTTCAAGCTCTTCCTTCACATGACTATTGGTTTTCATTGCTAGGACCTGTTGCTGAGGCTTATGACACTGTTTCTGGCTGGAATGTGATACATGTCCAGTTTGTGCAAGATGATGAGGTTCTTTCAAGCAACCAGGATGAGCATGTGACTTATCACTCAAAGAATGAGTTAAGGGCTTGAAAATTTGTACTACAGTTTGGTCCTGTAATGTTTTTTTCAATACAGAATGAGCTTGGTTTTTCACAGATTTAACCCCAGAATTGCAAGTCTGAATCTTTGGCTCCTTATCAATTTGTTTTTTTCTGACTTTGACTGGCCTATGAAAATTTTGCTGAGATTCTGGTTCATCAGTATTTCGTTTCACACTTTTGACATTAACTTTAGTTTTGCTATGCATTACTTCATACTTTGCTGCAACAATTTTCTTCGGAGTATCTGTGGTCATGTTTTGCTTAGAATGAATTACAGCTTTTGGATGTTTGGATTTTACACTTTTTGACTCTAAGTAAGAAACGCTACTTGACTGGCTGTTTCTGTCATCCTGAAGGTTTGCTGTTTCATGGGGCTCTATTTTCGTACTTTCTATAGCATTCAACTGTTTTGAATTTTGGTCAGGCACATCACAAATAGCATTTTCCAAAATATTACTTTCTGGTTCAAAAGTACTAGTATCAACCACCTCTAAGTTTGATTTATTAAACTCAGTGCTCGCCAACTGTCTATTAGACTTTGCATCTTCACAATAACCCAATGGTTCCATTTTATCTCTTTCAAGGGTGTTCTCAGTTTTATCAGCAATATCCATGGTATTCCTCAATTCCAAATTACATTCAGTCACTTCATCCACACAACTAGGCAAACCTACAAGGCTGTTTTCTGTCTTATTTGGATTTGTACAAGCAGTATCACCAGAACTATCAGAAGATCCAGGGTCCTCAAGAATATGGTCATCTTCACGGGATAATTTTACAGTCTCCTTTGATCCTTGTTCAACTTTTCTTGTTGCTATCATTTCTTCAACAACAGTCTCATTCGATTTACCTGAAATGGAATCATTTTGTTCATGTTCTTTATCTGAAAACTTAAACAATGGGCTACCAACAGGCTTGGCTTTACATTCCACCAGAGCTTCATTTTTCTTTTCTCCAATAGTAACACAAGTCTCCGAAAGAAGTGAACAAGTTAATTCATGAGACGGCACATCTGCTTCTCCCTGATTATTACACTTATGCTTAGAATCTAATCCATCTTCATCCTTCATTTCAAGACAAGATGACACTGAAGAATGACTTGAAGACACTGATACTTCAGGTACCACTTCAATTTGTCCACTATTTCGGCTGCTCCTTCTATTCTCCTTATGGTACTCAGGTTTCAGTGACGTACAAACTTCTTCTTTAACCTGACTCCTTTCTGGCTGTTTCACTCCTGCTTTAGGGGTAGATACAGTCTTCCCAGATGGTTTTTTTGTGTTACTTAATGGTGCTGCATTTGAACGCTTGGCAATAGTGCTCTGCCGCAAACTTCTTACTTGTTCTATCACAGGGGAAAAAAATAAATAAAAATACTTAGCTATTTTGTCATGTGTTTTTATTTCAATACAATTTAGAATATATCACTTCTGTATTCTGAGCTATAATTTTCTCAACAAAAATGTATTGAACAGTACTCATAATGGTGATATTATATATATACACACATATATGTAATTTAACAAATGTCATATTTTATATTTATCAAACTTCTCTGAATTCTAGCAGGGGGAAAAGCCTCTAAAAAATTCAGACTAATATTATACCTTATTAAAAGAAATGTTTTCATCAAATCTCTTTTCCATAGAAAGTAACCTAGGAGTGAAGTAAGTAAAATGAGCTTCCTTTACCATTCATGCCCATATTAAAGCAAGACCATCATGCATTGTTAAATATTAAATAATTCTAAATATATAAAACCAAATAAATTCCAGTGCTAACGAAATCTGAACTAAAAACCTCCTATCACACAAAACAGGATCTGTGCGAGTTTCAAAATACAGCCTCAAACAGACTCTAAGTCCCTTATCAATGTGCTTCCCTTCGGTCACCATTTTAGCATTAAAGCTATTCCTAAGAAATGACACCTACACAGAGTACCACACACAGTTCATCAAAAAAGAAACACAATTTAAAAGATTTAAACCAAGAAAATGTATCATAAGTATGAAAATAATGTAAAAGCTTCCCACACAATGCTCCTATTAGTCTATTAAATGAAAGAGTCTCCTTTCCCTATTCTGATACATCCCCTTCTATCAGGAGAAAGGAGAAACATGAAAAGAGCTAAAAAGAAAGAGAGCTAAATAATTCACTAAGTACAAAAACAACCCACAAACTGAATTTGTCATTTATCACTGAACTGTGAGAATCTTTAAAAAGGTAAATGTCCAGGGCTGCTTGTAGTTCGGATCTAGTATTAATAGCACACTTTCATTCTCAAAAGTATGCCTATTTGAATAATAAATTATATAGTCACCCTAATCTTACACACTCTTTCTAATTCCCATAGGACTCAACAAAGTATCTGAGTATTAGGTTAAGTACTTAACAATGTTTAAAAATTACTTGGTGGATTATGAACTATTTATCACATGTTCAGTTACATAATTTTTTTAAATAACTAAAATTTTAATAAAGCTTTGTTTCAATATTTAGGTGATTTTTAAAGCTTTAAAGACAGATTATAGTAATTTACAGCTCTACTTTATTCATCCTTGAAATGAAACAAATGAAGGATTTTAACATTCATTACACATTAATAAATAAAGATCTTTTAACACCCAAGCGGTTGCTAAAAATGACAAAATAGTATATTCAACTGTGAAGGATATTCAGATAAAAAATGGTTTTCCAATAGTAAGCAAATTATTAAGCAAAGGCTAAAGTCACTTTTTCTCCTCTAAATATTACCTTCCTTAGTTTGAAGCCTGATTCTATAGGCAAAAAAATTTTATTTTCCTAAAATGTTTATTCTATTCTTTTCATTTCTCAAAGTCACAAGTATACACCAAATAACTGATTTTGAAAATGTATTAAAAACACAGATCAAAGAAAAGATGATGAAATAAATACATGCATCTAAATTTATTCACTTCTCAAAACCCTACTGAAGCTGTAACAGCGGGATCTTTTTTGAAAAATCCAAAAGGCAAGGAAGAACAACAGAGGAAAAACCAGCAGCAAATTTTGGAAACCAAACAGGAGATGATTACCAAGTAACTCATATAAGATACCCAAAAGTAATAAACACTAGGCTGGCAGTGTTGGCAAAAACTAACATCATTAACACCTCAAAAACCTTAAGACTTGGTGGTCCCAGATGATTCTAAAGTGGGAATGAAGACAGATGCTTAATACTTTGAAGGGTTGAAAGCTCTTTAAAAGCAGCAGTTAGATTTCTAGATCCCTCTTTCCCCTACTCCATTTGTTGGGCAACTGCCCTTCCCTGGTCCTGAGCCAAAACTTGTAGCTTATTCTCTGGAGATAGTAAAGCAAGGTTTCTAGGCTGAAGAACATGAGGCACAGTAGAGACTGGCTGTAAAGTACACTGAAATTTGTAAGATTAAGTGAGTCTGTATACACTGAAAGCTGAGAAACCCCAGTCAGTATTCCTTACGGGTTTCCATAATATGCTAGCAATCTAATAAGTTATGGAAAATAACCTAAATTCTGATATGAAGGGTTCTGTCAAATAACAGTACAGCCAGATTGTTATACACTGACGCTCACAGCTGGTAAAACCCAATCCCCACACTTAGTTTTATAATTTTAGTTCCCTACCCTTAAACATGAGCAATAATCAAGGGTCAGACATTTCAGGAAAGCATCTAGAAAAGATGGAGGCCAAAACATTTTTTAAAATTTGTTTACAATAATGCAACATGGAGAAATCAGAAACTATGAAAGGAGACAAAAACTATTTAAAATGCCATTAATAGCTTAATAAAGACAAAAGAAGATACTATATCCATGAAACATGAATAGAACACTACAGAAAGGACCATTCTCAAAACAACAAAAAGAACAGTTAAGACTCAAAAGTACAAAATTTGACTGAAAAGTTGGAGGATAAATACGAGAAAATTTAAGCACGTAAAAGAAAAATTACAAAGAGGTGGGAAGCAGGCAAAATAAAGAAAACAGAGGGACCAGTACCTGTTATGTAACAAATAATAAAGTTTACAGAAACCAAGAACTAACAAAACAAAGAGAAGAATTAACAATAAAATAATTTGAAAAATTTTCCCAGAATTGAATGACAAAATTTTTCAGACTAAGAGGATCTACTGAGTGTCTTGAGCTCCATACACAAAATACACCAAAACCAATACACATCATCATGAAATATCAAAACACCAAAGCTGAAGAGAAAGATTCCCAAACTTCCAGAAGAAATCAGGTAACATACACTCCTACACACACATACACACACACACACACACACATATCAAAATAAACTTCTCAACCCTGAAGTTAGAAAAAAATGGAGCAACACCTTCAGAATTTCTGAAGGAAAATGATTTCCAACCTTGAATTTTAAGTCCAACCAGACCATGATTCCAGTATGAGACCAGACTAAATACAAGGTAAACATACAAGGTTTAAAAAGTGTATCACACTGCTCCTTTTTCTCACAAAACTACTGAAAGAGGTGCATCACCAAAATAAAAAAGTTGAATCCAGAAAGAGGAAATAGGAACTACAACAAAAGCACAAAGCATAGACTTTCAGAAAAATGGTTAAGGGAGATCCCTGAACAGTTTTGCATCAGGCTCACAGGACTAACAAGAGTCTGTCTATATAAGAGGGAATCAGAAGGCTCCAAGAGGTATTTTCAATAAAATGGATATGACAGAATACCTGAAATACACAAATATCTTTAAGGTAGATTTAGTCAACTGGTAGAGCAGTTTTAGTATAACTGCTAGTATGTACACACTAAACAACTGAGAAACAAAAACAAATCAGAAAAACAAGTTATACAAGAAAAGTAACTGTAGTTTCTTAAATGGATCATCTCTAATAGCATATTACTCATAGTAACATAATTACCATTGATCTAACAAAATTATATATTGGAAAAATGAAAAAGATGTTCTTTTTTGTGATGAGGACAAGTAGCAGGAACAAAATCATCCAGAGTGGAAAGTCAATAGATGGATGAATAATAAATCAGAATAATCAAAAAACCGCAACATATGCATGTTACCTAGAGATATAAAGGTAAATACTGAAAAAACAGCAACAACAAAAAAATTAAACCAGCTCAAAGAGTTACTAGTGGTTTCCTCTGAGGAAGGAGAAATGGGTAGTGTGGGGTTGTAGGTACTGCAAACTTACAGAACAAATTGACATGATCTCAAAACTGATTGTCATCAAAACGACTGGATTAGCAAAACATCAAGAAAACATGACTCCTGCTCAGCAGTTTTCTAACTTAACACATCTGCCCCTATACCTCTGATTTTCTAGCTAGACCTCTCTGAAAGGATTACCTTGTGCCATTAAACGAGGTGATTTTCTTGGTGATCTCACTGAATTTTCTTCTACCTTGTCCCTTAAGTTCCTGTTAGGTAAAATCAGTTCTTCTTCATCAATGGTATCATTGCCACTTTCTTTAACAACTCCTTCATCCATAATATCGTCAAGACCAACAACTAGAAAAAAACAACAACAAAAGTTAATTTTTAAAAATATTGAGAATGTTAGGCAATTAAAGGCAGCACAGAAAATACTGTGAGATAGTCTCAACATAACACTACATACTCCTGAAAATCTAGAGCGTGAAATTTTCAAACATGTGAAATTGCCACTACCAAATTCCCAAATCAAGTCAGTTTTATAAACTTCTACCTTGTAAAATAATTAGTCAAAGACAGTATTAGCTATATTATACTCCTTCCTGATTTAGCCTCAAATATCACTTCCATTTATCACTTGTTGACCCCTTGTGAAAGACATAGGTGACTATACCTGGAGTACTCAAGTATCACAACTTTGGTTAAGGCAGTTGAAGAGTTCCATACCCTGAAAAGCTGGATTCTAGGTTCATGTTAGAATCAAAAATTCTACTTCTAACTGGGATCCCAATACTCTCAAGACTTTATGCTACATGTATGAAAGCAAACAATGCAGATGTACTCTTGACTGGTACCAAAAGAAAAAAACAGGAAAAAAATGAAAAACATAATGTAACTTCCCCTTCCCCCAAATGCTGGAGAAAACAGTAGATGTTTAATATAGGTATATAATTACATTACCTTCTCCTAGTCAAAAGAGAGACAGAGTCATGTATTTAATTTGTGGGGTGGAGAAAGAATATAAGAAGACTCAGGAACAGTCAAAGAAATACTAACACCATACTCATATTGTCATTAGGTTTATTTCTATATAGAACAAATGCCACTTAGCCAACATGTATCAGTAATTCTAAATGTGCAGTTGTATGAAATCTTGCCAAAAAGAATGTGATTATTTAGATCAGAAGGTCTGGATTCAAATCCTTACTAGAACGTTAAAAAAAAAAGAAAAGAAAAAAGAAAAACACCTTGATCAAGTCACTTAACCTCTCTATCAGTTTCTTTATCTCTAAAATGAGAATAACAATACCTGTCCTACCTACCTCACAGGGCTGTTGTGAGGATCAAGTGAGATGATGTATGAGAACTCACTCTGTAAACTTTAGAGCACTATACAAATGTTAGTTATTATCTTCATCCTAGGGGTTAGAAGGAACCTCAAGGAGTTATCTAGTCCTCATCTTTGTGTCCAAGTAGAACTTCATTTAAAAGAGCTCAACAAGATAGTGGTCTATCCTAAAATTTAAAGAGAACAAAATTCTTCATAAGTTTACTTTTAAATGACACAATTTTTTTTGAAGAGCAATTTGACAACCAACAGAATCATGAAACTGCTCATATGCTTTGATCAAAATAAATTTACAAAGAGAGGAAAGAATGGATTGTGAAGAAAAATGCTGATCAGAAAACACAGTGTGATCCTCGTTAGAAACAAACACACAAATAAAATGCCTGTGTATGTACATTTAGATAGAAAAAAAAAAAAGAATGGCAGAAAACAGATGAAAATTTTACCAGTAATCATAGGCAGTAATTCTTATCCATAAACAGATAAGAATATATCTTTTTCCTATTTTCCAAATTTCCTGCTATAAGCATGTATTATAAAAGTAAAAATAGAGCCCATGCTTTTAACCATTATGCTATGCACTAAAAGTTTGAAGAATATGCTTTAGAAAAATTAATCAGGATTCATTTAAGATATAATTTGCGTAAAAACAGGTAGGAAGTCCAGTTAGGTATTCCAACATGATGGAATATTTGTTGCCACACATTCACATACATCCTCAGGTTATTTTATTTTATTTTATTTTATTAGGTATTCCAACGTGATGGAATATTTGTTGCCACACATTCACATACATCCTCAGGTATTTTTTTATTTTGTTTATTTTATTTTATTTATTTTATTTTTGAGACGGAGTCTCACTCTGTTGCCCAAGCTGGAGTGCAGTGGTGCCATCTTAGCTCACTGCAATCTCCACCTCCAGGTTCAAGTGATTCTCCTGCCTCAGCCTCCCAAGTAGCTGAGAATACAGGTGTGTGCCATCACGCCCAGCTAATTTTTGTATTTTTAGTAGAGACGGGGTTTTGCCATGTTGGCCAGGCTGGTCTCAAACTCCTGACCTCAGGTGATCCGCCTGCCTTGGCCTCCCAAAGTGCTGGGATTACAGGCATGAGCCACTGCACTCAGCCTCAAAAAAGTTTTGACATTAGATTACAGGTCTACTACGTTCCTTTAAATACGCAAATTTTAAGACTACTTTTCATTAATTCTGTAGAAAATCATATATATATATAGTATATGCATTACAAAGATGCATAAGAAACATTAACAGGAAAACCACAACAGACTGTTCAATCGTGATTATCTCTAGTTGTAAGGAATTTTGCCATTGCTGTTGTTTTTTAACCTTCACTATACTTTCTCTGAGTTTTCCAAGTTTTCTATAATGAGCATGTATTCTACAATGTAAACAGGAGAAAAAAGAACCATCCAAAATAGAAAAACAGATCAGGAGGAAAGCCTGATTAATAGTGTTTGTTGACAGGGAGTGAAGTCATGTAATGAATTTTAGAGCTATACTACAAAGCAGAATCAACAGGATTTAGCAAGCCAAATCCAAAGGTCAATTATAAGGTTTTAAATTATTCCATTTCTTTGCAACATCTGACATAGCTGATTCCTCTCCACTTTCTGAATCTCCATTTTTTTCGCTTCACTTCTGGGATATCACATCCTCCCATTTCCCTAGCCACTTGTCAACAGCCTTTGATAAAGCCTTTTCTTCCTGCTGACATCTACATATTGAAGGATCCAACAGTTCAGTCCCTCCATCTTTCTTCTTTATCTACACTAATACTCACATATCCCTTCACACTCACCTATCCCTAAGGTGATCTTATCCTGGCCCATCTATACTCTGATTCCCACAGGTATCTTATCCAACCCAAAGCTCATGAGACTTTCAGAAGAGTGTAATCTGACATCTTCATCAAGTTGTCTAACAAGTACTTCAAAGTTAACATACCAAAAATAAACACTGATTCTATCAATCCTCCCTCCCCCTCAAAGAACTGTTCCTCCCAAGGTATTCAGAGTAAATGGAATCTCCAATCACCTAGTTCAATTCTAAAACTCAAGAACTGTCCTTAGCTCCTCTCCCCATATCTGACACATCCAAGCTATCAGCATATCCTGCTGGCTTTATCTTCAAAATGTATCACACATCTGACCAGGTAACATTCTACTCCCAAATCACCATCTCTCATCAAGACTGTAACAGCCTCCTAGTGTCCCAGGTTTCTCTACTGCCATCCCCTCTCCCCTGACACAGTTTATTCTCCACACAGTTATCACTGTGATTCTTCTAAAATATTAAGTCAGATCACGTTAATATTCTTCTGTTCAAAATCCTCTAAAACCTTCCCAATACATTTAGACATAAAGCCCAAAATCCTAGCCAGGGCCCATAGGGTCCTATAACAGGATCTTCTCCTGCCAACTTCTTTGACTTCATCTCCTCCCCCTGCTGATTCACTCTCCTCCAGTCACAATGGCTTTTCCTGAACATAGGGAAGCATAAGCCCATCTCCAGGTTTTTGCACTTGCTATACCCTCTGCATGAAGGCTCTTCTCCCAAATACCCATAACTCATTCTTTCCCTTCATTCAGATTTTACTTAGATACCATCTTCTCAGAGAAATCTGCCCTAACCACCTTATGCAAAACAGCACATATTCCCATTACTGCCTACGGATCCTTAGCATACTTTATCCTTTAAAATGTTTCTCTACATGACATTAAGTATCTGTCTGACAGTCTTCTCCACTAGAGCATAAGCTGCACAGGTAAAGACCTTTGTCTCTTACTTGTGGCTGAATCCCCAGAATCTAGAATCACAACCTTGTATATAGTAGGTATTCCAGAAAATATTTGCTGAGTAAAAGCATTACGGGAAAAGACAGATTGGGAGAACTTAAACCTTGATAAGTGAGAAAAAAATGTTTCTACTGACCAAACAGAGAAGTTGGAAAGAACAAATTTGGAAGTAACATACTGACTTCACTTTTTTGATATACTGATGATATGAAGGAAAAATATCAGACCAAAGATGCGTGAAGATAAAGCAGCATCACAAAAATTTCATAGTAGTGGGAATCAGGAAGGTTAACTGCAACCCAAAGAACAAATAAAGGAGAGAAATCCATTAGTTTGACACACAAAGCAGAGAATCAGATGAGTAGGAGTTAAGGAGTAAGTAAATGAAGAATGACAATAATTGTAGTCGCTTTTAAGTTTAATGGAGGAAAGTGGAGAGAAGGAAAGGGACAGAAGAGGGAAAAATCAACAGAGATCTGACAACGTTTGTATGTGCCGGAAAATAACTTGGAAGTTAAGTAATGACTTGAGGTTCTATCCCTGAACAACCTCTTGGTCAACAATCTACAATTAGAATAACTAAGACTGCATTTGGGATGTTTCTCAAGGTAAGATTTCCAAGCATGCATCTTTTTCTGAACTCCTGCTCCTCCTGACAACACACTTCCTTCAACTCAAAAATCTATTTCTACATTAAATCAAGCTCTACATTGCCTTAGAGTTTCCAGAGTTCTCATGCTGAACAAGAGCCCCAACAACAGAAGCACCTCCAATATATTTTTTCTTCCCTTGTATATTCCAGAACTAGGTACTAGGTGCCATTCTCATTTTTACCCCCAAGTCTGAAACTTAACGCCAACTTTATAACAGAGGAAATGAGGAAATAACTGACCTAGAAGTAGTTAAGCTGAGTTTGACCTTTGTGCTGCCAGCATAATTATCATATAACAAATGTAAAAATTCCCTACTAGTCCTGCCCTGTAATTCTCCCTTTTGTGTGGTATTAAAGTGATTTACACCAATCCCTATTGTTGAGAAATGGAATAAATTTAATCCCAAATGGTTTTAAAATTTTGGCATAAAGTCCGTGATCATACTCAGAAATCTCTTCGAGCCTGATTTTACATCACATTAAAATTCCTCCCATCCCAACCCCAAATTGCCCTAATTAAACTTGCTTAAGTGAAGTCCTCCTGACATTGGTACTATTTTAACTCCAGACTATTTAAATTAAACCTATCTGTTTGGAAAGGGCGCAAATGAGATAAAGAGAATAAAATCAAACGATTCAGAGTTAAATTTATTGCACTGCTCAAGAGATTTGTTTAAATAACTTTAATACCATACAAAGGGGGAGAATGACAAATCAGGAATAGGAGGGAGCTCTTCACATTTGGAATGCCTTAATTATGCAGGCAGCACAAAGGTCAAACTTAGCTCAACTATTATACTTCTATGTCAGTTATTTATTCTATTACAAAGTTGGCAGTAAGTATCAGACTTGAGGGGGAAAAAGAACCTATCTGTGCAGTATCACAACAATAAAGAATAGTTATCTATTTTATACGGCTTGTGTTTTTTAAGTATAATAAGAAAATATGTGAACAACTCCTCTTAACAGAACCCCTACAGCTTTCCCCTCTAACATCACAGAAGACCACCACTCTCTACTTGGCCACCCTTTGGTAAGAATTCTTTCCTTCATGGATGAGTCACAGATTCATCCCAAAAAGAGGCTGAGGCATGACACACTCCATCGAGTTGTATGTTACATACAATTAACTATTTGGGAATGAATTTATCCCTGTAGATATTATCATGTTCTTAGTTTGAAAAAAATAAACAACGCTATATAAATAATGCTTTTCTTCCCCTCTTCTATTCCTTCCTTATGATACATTTTAAAACACAGGTTCACTGAGTCGAAGATGGTATACATATACACACACACATATATGGTGTACATATATACACACATACATATATGGTATATATATATACACACATACAAATATGTATATATATACACACACAAATATATACGTATTCATTTTAGTCTTAGATATCAAATGTTTCTCCAAAAATATAAAATATTTACAGTGCAAAGAGCTTCATATTAAGTCTCAAGAACTCATTAGCACTAATTTCAGATTAAAAAAAATGGGGGTTACTAAAAAAGCTTGAATACTTTGTGGATTTATATACTGCCTTTTTGTATGTCTTTAAGTTTGTCAGTTATTAGGTCAAATTTAAAATTTCCCTATTAATTCTTAAGTACTTTGTATAAGGGAAAAGAGCTTCTATAAAAGAGCAACGAATTTGGCTGCCCAGGAATGGCAGCTTTACCAGATACAGCAAAAGCCACCCCTATCCTTTGACTGAATGTTTTTCTCTGCAATATGACTTCAGCCTAAACTATGCAAACTCTAAAGACAGATAAGATCAAATACTTGGCTCCTGTCAACTCCCTTACCTTTATGGTTAACAGGAGGAGATATCCACCTTTTTGGTACAGCCACAGTTTAGTGCCCATTTGTTACTTGTTCTTACCTGGTAGGTTAGACTTTCAGTTGAAAGGTAATGGGATGCTTTTGCTTAGAAAGGGCCTGGCAGGCATTCCAGTCTCAGGTGGGTACTCTGCCCCCTTGATTTTTCAAGGAACCCTCAGGCCCATCCTTGAAGAAAACATAAGGATGTTTTGCAAGTTTCTAGTAACCTGAGCCAGAAATTAGAGATCAATTTATTGATTGTTGTAGAGGTGAAGGATCAACCTTAATAAACAGACAAAAGGCTGAAAGAAGTGAGCTGGGTCTTGCTTATCCCGTTATTAGATGTTTCGTGGAATAAGCAGTCAAAGCTAGAGAAGGATGAAAAGAAAGGGTGACTTTTTTTTAATGTTTTGGGGGTTGATTTTATCCTATGGTTTATCCTGAGTTGGGGTTTATAAGGCAGCACAGGCTGCCTAATGCTGCTTTTTTATGAACAGAAATCACTTTGGGATATTTTTTCTGCAACACTGGAAAACTATTTAAAAACAAAAAATACTTAAGCAGATACCCGTATCTTTTCAATCCTTTTCTAAGAGACAATCTTTATTGGGTCTACACCTCCATACTTGAACTTGTTAGAGGTGCTGTTTCCGCTGTTAGCCATGTTAAAGTGTTAATCCTGCACATTTGGTAATACAAGATTGTTGACATTAAAAAAAAAAAAAATCCCAAGCATAGACAAAACAAAGAATAAGATAGTGTTAAAGGGAAAACTTGAAGAGAAATAAATTTAAAGGAGCTTAACTGAGCAGTGAACGACTCATGAATCGGGCAGCCCCCAAAATCAGAGCAGATTCAGAGAGACTCCTAGAGTGCCTCGCGGTCAGAACAAATTTATAGACAAAAAAGGGAAGGGAACTGACATACAGAAATCGGCAGTGAGGTACAGAAATAGCTGGATTGGTTACAGGTTGGCGTTTGCCTTATGTGAACAGTTTGAACACTGTGTTCAACTGTGGTTCAAGTATGGCCACTGGGATTGACCAGTACTCAGCTATTGTACAGGCACATACTCCAGGTTAGGTTTCCAATCTTGTCTGCCTATTAAGCTAGGTTATGGCTCATCCACAAGCACTCAAATATAGAAGTAGAGTCCTTCTCAGGCATATTTAGTTTGCTTTAACAGTAGATATCCTATCATGTAACCACAAACCATACCTGTGGAAAACAGAGTAGTAGAAACTTAACCATAAAATATGATCTTTTAATATCATTAAAGGAGTATCTAAATATAGGACATTACAATAAAGGCAAAAAAATGTATAAAAGTGTTTTTTAAGCTACCAAGCAACATTATGAAATTAAGAAAAATAAAAAAAAACACATTCCAAATTTTCATTTGGATTAGCTCTGTCTGCCCTATGTGTATAAAAACAGGCAGAAAAGAGGCACTTGGCCAGACACTAACCAATTCTAGAAAACCTACAGTGAGATAAAGTATACACTCTTGTTAATATGAGTATGTGTGTCTGTGGAGAAGAGGAGAATACTTTATGAATTGCTTCTTAATTGTTTAAATATTATTTTTATTTCTTAGATTTTTTTTTATGCAATAGCACATGAAAAAGTTACTGTCTCACAGTTCATTTATTTATACAGCCCACCAACTACAGACTTGGTTCAGTTAAAAACTGTAAATATGGGCCGGGCACGGTGGCTCATACCTCCCAGCACTTTGGAGGCCGAGACGGACGGATCACGAGGTCAGGAGATCGAGACCATCCTGGCCAACATGGTGAAACCCCGACTCTACTAAAAATACAAAAATTAGCTGGGCGTGGTGGTGCGTGCCTGTAATCCCAGCTACTCGGGAAGCTGAGGCAGGAGAATCACTTGAACCTCACTGGAGTCGGAGGTTCCAGTGAGCCAAGATCACACCACTGCACTCCAGCCTGACGAAAGAGGAAGACTCCGTCTCAAAAAAAAAAAAAAAACAACTGTAAATATGAATGTAATCATGTAAACACAACCCTCAGAGATACTAAAACTATTTAGTAACCATGAATTACTTTAATCTGATAAACTAAACATCATTTTGAGTACACTTCATTTGCTATTTCTCTGCTGAAAATGTACTTTACTTGCCTAGGATTTTCAAAAGGCTGGCCACTACAAGTATCTCAGCATGCAGCTACTCTCCATGTTAGAGAGAGGCCCACCCTAATTAGCCCAAGTCAAATAAACCATGGACTTCTGCCACCAAAAAAACAATTAGACATTTTCTATCACCTTACAATTAATTAGGTTGATGCAAAAGTAATTGTATTTCTTCCCATTCAGAGTAATGGCCAAAGTCGCAATCAATTTTGCACCAACCTAATACTTGCAAGTTCCATGAGGGCAAGGACTTTGTCTCAAACACCACTCTATCCTCCAGCACTGGAAACAGTCTGGCATATGATAGGTATGAAATAAACATTTGTTAAACAAACAGTACAGTACCAATCACTTTTATCTCAAAGCAAATCATTATACCTTACATATGATTGTTGTAAATTGCTGATCCCTGGAATGTTATTTAATGAAAATCACGTTACTGTAAAACAGGAATAGGTTTAAAAAAAAAAAAAAGGCTCAACCATCTTATAATATGGATCTCATTATTATTCACTGAGTTTCACATTCTAATAAGTCAATTCCCAACTAGGCACTTTGTTCTGTAACATTTCAGTTGCATTTACTCAAACATATGAAAATAACAGACACAAACAGGACCACCCAGAGTTCTTAGAGAATCACATTAATTTTTTCAGTAAGTAAGAGAGGCCAGGAAAATGAGTTAAATAATTAACAGCCCTAATTTGTAGTAGCCCAGGAAAAGACTATTATGGTACTATACACTCCACTAAATAGAACTCCCCAAGAGCAGGAATTTGTTATTCTTTTGTTTTCTGATGTATCACTAGTGCTAGAACAGCAGCTGGAACATAAAATACTCCGTTTTAAAACATAGCTTAAATGAACAAATGCATGAGTGCATACAAAAATATCATGGCTCTATCTCAAGAGATGAGAACCTCCATGTTCAACTAGACTCAAATCAGAAGTTATTTTCCTCAGCAACCAAAAGAAATAGAATAAAACACCTCTACACCATCACAGTAGTGTTGACTAACCCATGCAGTTAGGATGATAGTTTAGAAAGCACAGATGAGAAGGAAGCATCCAAACATGGAATAACCAAATAACTACAAAAAAAGCTGCTCACTCAAAAAGACAGAATTAGTAGTATTTTTTCAGGTGTATGCCTAGGAATCAAAGTCTCCTTTTAAGAGTATAAAAAAGCCTATATAAAAGGAACTTTCATCAAATATATTACAGAGATTAAAGATATGAACCTGAATAGAATTAAAAAAGTCAACTCTGCAATAAATTTGGAACACGTAAGAGAATTATTACAACTTGGAAAACACAATTCTGATACACATACCTAGGTAAATGTCATAACTTAATGAGGAAAAAATTAGTATTATATGTATTTAGCCTTGCAACAACAGTAAAATGTATCTTGCTCCATTCTATAACGTAGGTTTAAAAGTCAGTAAATGCTTCCTGTTATCATCCAGAAGTTTCTCTGGCCTCTTATGAACAGTTGAGAATGGGTAATCCCTTACATCAAGTTCATGTCAGTTAGCTTTCCAACTCTAGAGCCTTCCTCAAGAAAAATCAAGTATATAGAAACCCTCAGAGAAAACCTACTTTAATATGGTTTATTTCTGTCCATGTGTTTTACATATATACACACCTTTATAAGTAGTCTCTTATTTTTATTTCACATATTTCTATTAACTCAAGTTTCCTGGCCTTTCACAATTAGATGAATGGATCGAATATTCTAGATGTTTGAGAAAGATAAAGTACAAGGTCCTAAGACAGTATTATAAAAAGAGGAGAAACACATCATTGAAAAGCAATTTTTTCCTAGTGTATTTGGCCCAGGCCCAGTTAATACAGGGACCAAAAGCCTTACCTACAAAAACAGTACCTAAGGACATTGCTAATAAGTAATAATACAATCATTTGTTTCCCAAGACTACTAAATCAACAGTTAAAAGCTAAACTATGTTCACTATACTGCTTTAAAAAGGAAGAACTATCAATATACTTTTTTAAATGTCAGTTTCCTGAAGATTTATTTACAATAATTATTTTCCTAAATCATCACAAGAATGTTTCTATATTAAAGCCAAGATTGCTTTGTCCACTAATCAAGGTCATTTATTTGACAATTTTCCTGTCACCAGTGTATATCAAATTTAATTTAAAGCATTTCATCAACATTCAGCCTTAAGCTAAGGAAAAAATTTTCTACCAAACCTTCACAACCGATCAGTTAATTTCTAAGCTGACCTCCTTTTACATGTTTCATGTGCTTTTTGAAGTTGCATATCAAGAAATCTTATACTGAAACTGACTGTAATTATACATGCAACAGAGGAAAATATGGTCCTAAGGCCAAAATTAAAAATCACAGAATGAAAAAAATCAGCAAGCACTTTTAGAAGCATTCTGCCTCTGTAACGGTAACAAAACTATGCAATGGAACACACATTTAAAAGTACATCTCACTGACTACATTGTGAGGTGATTTGGTTAAAAAAAAAAATTTGAGCATCATAAGGAAAAAAGCAATGTGATATATATTTTTTCAATCTATTAACTCATTATAACCATCAAAAAGGAAAGAGGGCCAGGTGCAGTGGCTCAAGTTTACAATCCCAGCACTTTGGGAAGCCCACGCGGGACAATCACTTGAGCCCAGGAGTTCAAGACTAGCCTGGGCAACATGGAGACCCCATCTATACAAAAACGAAAAAAAAAAAAAAAATTAGTAGGTGTGATGGTACACATCTGTGGTCCCAGCTACTTGGGAAGCTGAGGCAAGAGGATCACTTAAGCCCAGGAGGTGGAGGATCACTGAAGCCCACGAGGTCAAGGCTGTAGTGAGCCATGATCACGCCACTGCACTGCAGCCTGGGCAACAGAGTGACAGCCTGTCTCAAAAAAAAAAAAAAAAAAAGTGAAAGTCAAAAAAAAAAACCATTTGCCACCTCTGCCACTAGCAGTAATCATTTCACCAAAACTCCTTACTCTGAAAGATCATTCCTCCAACTCCTAACTTTGAAATGTTCATTCTTTCCTTCTAATCTGCCTCTTTAGTAGGAACTGTAAGCAACCAGGTAATGAAACAAAACTTTCCCTTACCAGAATGCCAGCAAATAAATGTAAAAGAAAAGTTAAATATAGAAAGCCATCACTTCACTACAACTGATTCCAGCGAATATCATCAATGGATGCATAAAACCATTAGGAAAAACGCTGATGAGGAACTAAATATTTTCACATTGCCAAAGCTGCATCTCTGTGTAGATTACTTGCCATCTCAAGTATTTAGGAAGAAGAGATTTTGCTCTCACCACCTTAACCCAGTAATCCAATTTAACATCGAGTCAGATGATAAACATTCTAAGATGTGACACTATACAGCTTTACCTACGAAGTTTTCTGAATGCCAAATATGTTTGTCTCTAATCAAGCTATTAAACCTAATTTCCAACTTGCAGAAAATACAATTTAAAAAATCTAAAACTCAGGATGTTGCTAAGAGACCTTTGTTTCCCAAGGAAAAAATTAGTATTATATGTATTGGGGACAAATGACTAATTTGAACATGGACAGAATATTAGATGATACTTGGAAATTGTTTCTTAGGTGTAGTTATGGTACTGTTATGTATAAGTCCTTTCTGGGAAGATATATGATGAAGTTTAACTAAATGGGTAGACTGGATGGAGGAACAGCTGTTGAATATTGGTGATGACTAAATGTGAGTACACTGCACTTTGTTTTTCGGTATGTTTTATATTTTTAAAATACAAAATTAAATTTAAAAAATGTTTAAACCTTGAAACAACAAGTATCCTTAACCAGGTATCTAAATAGCATATATCTGATTTACAGTCTACTTTGTTCCAAAACATATTTAAAGTTTAAAGTGTCTTTTAAAAGGACATACAGTCAACCCTCCAAATCCATGGGTTCTTCATATGTGAATAAAACCAACGGCAAATCAAAAATATCTGGGAAGGCTGAGTATGGTAGCTCATGTCTGTAATCCCAGCACTTTCAAAAGCCAAGGTAGGAGGATTGCTTGAGCGCAGGGGTTCAAGACCAGCCTGGGCAACTTAGGGAGACCCCGCCTCTGCAATCCCAGCACTTTGAGAGGCCAAGGCAGGCAGATCACTTGAGGTCAGGAGTTCAAGACCAGCCTAGCAAACACAGTGAAACCCTGTCTCTACTAAAAATACAAAAACTAGCTGGGCATGGTGGCACATGCCTGTAATCCCAGCTACTTGGGAGGTTGAGGCAGGAGAATGGCTTGAACCCGGGAGGCAGAGAGTGCAGTGAACTGAGATTATGCCACTGCACTCCAGCCTGGGCAACTGAGCAAGACTCCATCTCAAAAAAAAAAAAAGGAGGGGGACAATGATGCCTGTATGAAAAATGTACAGACTTTTTTTTCTTGTCATTATTCCCTAAACAACACTGTACCACAACTATTTACACAGCACTTACATTGTATTAGGTATAACTCAAAGATGATTTAAAATATATAGGAGGATATGCATGGGTTATATGCAAATACTACACCACTTTATATCAGAGACTTGAACATATTGAGTATATTGGTATTGTGGCAGGGAGAAGTCCTGGAACAAATCTCCCATGGATACCGAGGAACGACTCTACAATATAAGGAAATGTTTCAAAAGAAAAAAAATGCTGACAAAAACTAAGCAAATAAATGTATTAAAGATTATTAAAATATTTATGCCACATATATATGTAAATACATATATACGTAAAAAACTAAGATGAACAACAATAATGTCAGTACCCAGAGTAAGTTATAAATATTTACTTTTACTAGGCGTTCCCTGATCTCATAAAGACAAAGTCAAAGTTTGTCAGGCATTCAGCAGAACTTTTTATGGAGAAACACATGAAAAAACAGTCAGTATACCTTAAAAAGATACTACCTCTAAATTAGTCACTCTTTCAAAAGACATCCTTATTGCAGCTTTTATTAGACTTTATACATTAAGCAAATCATTTCCTAAGGTGGTGTGTATAACTAAAGGGGTAGGCATGACAATCAATCTATGATGAAATGTTACTTTCATCATAGAAAAAGAAATCAAACTTAACTAATATTTAATCAGATTGCCACTAGTATCCTTGATGAATACATGTCAATTTATCCAAAAGAAAGGATACTGAAAGAGTAAAAATTCCATAAAGTAGAGAGGAATTGATACCCTTAATGCATTTGTTTGGCTTCAGCACTTTGCATTGTTACAGAATGTCATTAATATAAATACAGTTCCTTTTACACTAAAAATACTTTGTAAAACAGTAGACTGTTTACAGTAATTTTAGGTCAGGTGCGGGGGCTCATGCCTGTAATCCTAGCACTTTGGGAGGCTGAGGTGGGTGCATCACTTGAGGTCAGGAGTTCGAAACTAGCCTGGCCAACATGATGAAGCCCCGTCTTTACTAAAAATACAAAAATACTAGCCACGCGTGGTGGCAGGCACCTGTAATCCCAGTTACCTGGGTGGCTGAGGCAGGAGAATTGCTTGAACCCAGGAGACCGAGGTTGCAGTGAGCCAAGATCACACCACTGCAGTCCAGCCTGGGCAACAGAGCAAGACTCTGTCTCAAAAAAAAAAAAGAAAAAACCCACCACAAAACAAAACAGTAATTTTAATGAAATGAAAAGTAATTACTAAAATCTTTATGCCACATAAAAATTCTCCATTAATTCACAGCAAAGGCCTTAATAGAGATACTATACTTACTTTATTTTTAAAAAATAAATTTTTGTTTTACAAAATAAATGTTCTACAAATGAGACAAGTGTTACAAACATGCTGGCCTTTTCTATTATAAGCAGATGTGATAAGTCATATGAGAAAATAGACACCTTTCATCTGTCCCTTCTACATAAAATGGTATTTTAGTGATAAGAAAGAAACTCTTTTCTTACTTTAAAAAGAAAAAACACGGGCTAAGAAAATTGATGGTTAGGTATGTTTTCACTGTTATGTGATATATGGCTAAAAATGAAATGAGGCATTTAAAAAAAATGTTTTTAATCTGGACATTTAAAAATTTTTCCAAACAAAAAAAAAGTTCAGTGAATTTTGATCTTATATGGTAATAACTATTTAATGTAACCACTTCCTAGTAGTTTAAAAGAACAACAAGCACACTGAAAGATGGTAGAAATGTTCTAATTAACTAAAATAAAAGCTTTTCTGTATTTAAAACAAAAAAAACTAAGATTATAACTTAGTAACTAGAGCCTACAATAAATTTCTTCCATTTAAATACATGTATAATCGAGTTATCTTTTTCAGCTATGATAGCCATTAAAACCCAGTATCAAGCTCAATTTGGAACCAGATATGTAAAAAATTAGATCAAAATAAGATGAAATTTCCAAAACTAATTAAGCATGTGCAATCATAATGCATTCTAAGTAAGTTCTTATACAACTAATAATTTTACTTAATAATTTGAAAAGTATAAATATTTTATCTATGCTCAACATTTTAAAATATTTAATATCTACTGTATTTGTTATGCAACATACATTAATACAGTAGAATAGTAAGACAAGTAATATAAACACATGTAAAAATACTGGTGTGCACGCAAATGTCTTATGTATAAACATGTACAATCAAAAAAGTTTGCTTACCTTACCTTAATGAAATATCTCCAATACACAAGTAGCAATTTTGACACCCATCTCCTTCAGAGTGAAACAAGAATTCAATCTCCCTCTAAAAATTCTGATACAAGCAAATGATCATGCTCTATGAACAGAGAACTGGACTTTATCTGATTCCCAAGTTCCATTTGTTAGGGAGGAAATACAGATATACAGTCTAGAAGTCTTTGACAAGTGAGGCAGGATGAGCTCTGAAAAAAGGCCAAGTATTGGTCAAACCTGGGTCCCAGGATGACCAGCGAGCTAGGAAAAGGTGATGATCTCAGATTCCTCACAGACTGAGCTATAGAAATTGTACTTGAAACTGCCAGCTGTTGCCCAATCAGCCATTCTTCCTCGTTTACTGGAATTTCTATTATTTAGCTGGGTACATGGTTACCCAAAATAAAAATGACACTTTTCAATCTACCTTACTGATAGCTGTGGTTACTAAGGTGTGGCCAATGGGATGTGAGCAGAAATGAACACACAACTTTCAGGATACGATTTTAAATGAAGGAGATATTACCTGTCCCTCCCCTTTTTTACTGAGTGGAATCAGTATCTGATAGCTGCAGAGACCATCTCAAATTATGCAATAAATGTGGAATTAGTGATCATACATGATAGTGCAAGGTAGAAGGAGTCTGGGTCCCTGGCACTGTGCAACTCCATAATAGCTCTCAGTCACTTCCTTCTGAGCTACTGCATGACAAAATAAATTTTTTTCTTTATACCACTGTTATCTGGAGTTTTCTGTTAGCTGAGCCTAATCCTAACTAAAACCAAGGCCAAAAATTCTAAATCAAGATGACGACTCAGTAAATTACAACCTATGGGAAGCAAATTCATGATGGTAACAGAGACTAGGAAAAGAATATAGAGTCTAGAGTACAGAAAGTGTTTCTGGGGTCAGACAGGAGGCTGAGGAAATGAGAAATGGACAGCCAGGGAGACCGAGGAGGCCTAGGTCTATGATTTGGAGAAATCTAGGTAGCCAGTTTTCCTACTTCTCTAAAAAACAAGAATCTGCCACTGCCAAGGAATTACGAAACTCAGCTTCTGTAGCTGGCAGATACATTTATTTCTAGGATAGTGAAGGCGAACCAAGGATAGGGCCTTGAAACAAGTAATCACTCTTCTGGGCCACTATAAATTAGCCAGTCTCATCTTGAGATCCCGTAAGAATCAAGATGCAGCTCTCTATCTTTTATCAGAATTTCTTTCTGATCAGTATCCTCAAAAGATAGCAAAGAGCTTACAGATTTTATTATTTAATTTTCTTCTTGACAGAAAAAAAATCAGTAATTATGAGGCTAATTAGACAAAGGAAAAGGAGGTCAAAACTAAGGTTAAGAAAACATTTGCTCAAGGATCCTTGATATTCTTTGTACCAAAATTATTTTTTTTTTCACTTCCTTAAACTATCCAGGCTGTTGTCTACTCACCTGAAACGGGCACTATTCACACTGTATCTTCTGAGATTGGTACCCACTGCAGTTGTCAACCATTAAAATGCTCTCATCCTAATCTCAGACTCTGTTTACAGGAAATTAGCTTTAGCAGGAAAACAGAAATGACATCAATTATGCTTTAAACAATGTCATCATTTTGGATATTCTCGTACTTCTGGAAACTTCCATGTAATCATTACATGACAATTTATCGTTCTTGTTATGTAAGCACATATTTGATAACTAATTTGTCATTCATGGTTCACTTAAAGACATGATAAAAAACCTATGACAAAAGACCAAAATTAGGAAAAGGCAGTATTTTAGGAAAGAACAGATGGCAGAAAATAGCACCAATACCAGTAGATTCAGATCAGAAATCTTTTGAGAAGATCCTCCAACTAAGCAAATAAATATGGAAGGGAAAAGAGTACAAGAGGAGAAGACACAGGTCTACAGAGTTCCAAAAGAATCCAGGCAACAAGTACAGTAAAAATGGCAACAAGGGATTCTGCAATCCTGCCATGACTAGAAGAAAATAGCAAGAAAAATCATTGGAACTAAAGAGGATACAATTGATTAATTTTACTCAGCTAGTTCTTACTTTAAATGTGGGCTATAAAACAAAAAATACACCAAAATGATCTTCGTGTCTGAAGGTGTGGGGCTACTCCTGTCTATTTAAGATGTTACAGAGGACCCCAAAATAACTTTTTGAGGAAAATTTTGGCCCTATCCTCTTCAGCAACTGCCCCCAACCTTTTTGGCACCTGGGACTAGTTTCATGAAGACAATTTTTCCATGGATGAGGGGGTGGTTTTGTGATAAAACTGTTCTACCTCAGATCATCACACATTAGATTCTCATAAGCAGAGCACAACCTAGATCCCTCACATGCAGAGTTCACAATAGGGTTCACGCTCCTATGAAAATCTAATGCCAACGCTGACATGACAGGAGGCAGAACTCAAGCGGTAATACTCACTTGCCCGCAGCTCACCTGTTGCTGTGCAGCTGGGTTCCTAACAGGCCCTGAACTGGTACTGGTCCATGGCCCACAGTTTGGGGACCCCTGCTCTACAGAACAGCCTCCTATTCTAACAAACACTCTTATCAGAGCCTGAATTTATGCAATCTCATACCCAGTCCTGATGATTAATAAAACTTATGTATAGGGCAAAATAAAACAAAAGGCTAATTACATTCTCAACAGTTCTCAGATAGTATCATATAACTCATCTTCTTATCAATATATTTAAAAATCTAGTGACAACTGATATCCAAGGTAGGCTGTTTGAAAGATAAGTTAAAATCTATCCTGGGATTGAATCAGTCAGACCATGATGCTAGCCCCTGTAATACTGCTCATACTGGAATATACATTGAGGGATATAAGAAAAAGCCCTATGTTCACTGAAATTATGTTAAAGATTTTTTCGTATCACACTGGTTGAAATTTCTTTCCAGTTTTAGTGTCAAAAATTATTTCCCTTTTCCTGGATACCAAATTTGTTTTTACATTCAGGACACTGTATTCTTTACTTTGGAATGTTTCCTCTTCAACAGTAATTGCTATAAATCTGTGAGGCAAAGTTGTACCGCACCTGCATCACACATTTTATTAACTTCTAGTCTCACTATCTGGTCCCACTTTTTCCTTGTGCGTTTTTCCAGTCAAAATTTACTAAATGTCTACTATTCTAGTGTTGGTATGAATAACATACATAGTTGCAATCCCTGCCTTCCTAGAGGTAAATTATTTAAATTTAAATATCTTTAATAATTAAAGTATTGCTAAACCTTCATAAATAATTCCTGGGATTAAACACAGTAATGCTGGCGGGGCGCAGTGGCTCAAGCCTGTAATCCCAGCATTTTGGGAGGCCGAGACGGGCGGATCACGAGGTCAGGAGATCGAGACCATCCTGGCTAACACGGTGAAACCCCGTCTCTACTAAAAATACAAAAAAAAAAAAAACTAGCCAGGTGAGGTGGCAGGCGCCTGTATTCCCAGCTACTCCAGAGGCTGAGGCAGGAAAATGGCATAAACCCGGGAGGCGGAGCTTGCAGTGAGCTGAGATCCGGCCACTGCACTCCAGCCCGGGCGACAGAGCAAGACTCCATCTCAAAAAAAAAAACACAGTAATGTTGAGAACCGCAAGAACTGTAAAGGGTCTGGGATTTTTACCCTATTCACAAACTAATGAACTAGCCTATTACTGATTCATGTTCACTGACAGAAAACACAAGGGTACTGGGTAAAAGACAAAGAACTCTGTCACCCATGGCACAGCAAGCAGCATGATGACAAGATTCCCCTGTCACCTCAAGTTCCACAGGGACAACACAGGTATGCCTATATAGATGCCTACACACACAATGGGTTGAAACACAGGAGAGGAATATTGTTGAGAAGGCATTGCCTTTTATAGCGAGCAGTAAGCAAGCCTGCTGAGTGTAGAGTTAAGAAGTGGGGGTAAGAGAGCAAATGTAATGTCATCCTTCAATGCTGCTTGCTATAATTACGACCCTGAGAAACGGTCCAGGAAAAGAGTGGTCAGGACCTTGCATTCTTGCCATGCTGAGCAAGAAAGCTCAAGAACACTCAAAACTCATGGAAGGCAACCTCTCCCAGTAAGTTTATATTAAATAAATAGACTTACTAAACATCCTGGGAAAATAAGAAGAAAAATTATTTCTATACTAAACTTTAAGCTCCGTAAGAAGAGATCAAGTTTTGTTTTACTCAACATTGTATGTCCACTGCCTAGCATATTACCTGACATATAACAGACATTCAACAAATGAATAAAGTCAAAATCAGCTAACTTGTACAAAGAAAAAAATATCCAAGGTAATGTTTATCCATAAACCACAATTTCTTCAACTGTAAAATGAGTATGAAGTTAGAGGTTTTTTCCTTATATCTAGATGAATTCCATCCTGAATCACCCTTATCTGATAAAGAAGGGTTCGAGTAGCTTGCAGTACACGTCTACCTGTTGGCACTTAACAAAGGCACATTTTTAGAGCACTTCTCTGGTATTCAAGATTAACAAAATCACTGGCCAATGACTGTTTTTCTCTCTAAAGTCCTTGGCTTTAATAACTAAGAGCCATGAGCACCACGGAACCTGCCGACATGTGATGTCTCCCCCGGACACCCAGCTTTAAAATTTCTCTCTTTTGTATTCTTTCCCTTTATTTCTCAGACCAGCCGACACTTAGGAAAATAGAAAAGAACCCACGTTGAATATCAGGGGTGGGGTTTCGTCCAATATCTGGTGCCCACGTGGTCTTTCTTTTTTCCTAAGTGCATGTGGGAACCCGATTCCCTTTGGTAGGTGCAGAGAAACATCATCGGTTTGGTCCACAGATATGCATGTTCAACTTCCCGACGACTGGTGAGTAGTCTGTGTATGGTCCGGGTTAACTATGGGTCAATGGAGTATAAAAATTATACTTATCTCTTCTATATTAAACTCCGGTTAAAACAGGGAATGGTTCGAGTGCCTATGGAAAATAACTAAGAGCCATTTCGGGCACTCATACATCTCTCCTACAAACACACATATATTCTTTAAACAGGAAAGAGAACTATCTTCTTTGTTCTTTCAAGAACAAAACTAAAAAGAAACCAACACACACAAAAAAACAATATAACATCCTAATCTTGCTGACTACAAAGCTAAACGAAATCTGAGAACCGATTGAGAGCACAGATCTTAACAGAACTTACGTACTTGAAGGCAACAACAATTAGAATGATTGCAATCCATGTACTATGACTTACATATTAATAACCTTGGGAAATTAACCATTCTCAAAACTTCAGTTTACTGGGCTACAAAATGAGATTAATAATACAGGTTGAGTATCCTTAACCCAAAAATCAAAATACAAAATACAAAACTTTTTGAACATCAAAATGGCATTCAAAAGGATATGCTCATTGGAGCATTTTGGAGTTGGGATTTTCAGATTAGGCAGGCTCGCTGAACCAGTAAGTATAACGGAAATATTCCAAAATCCAAAGAATAAAATCCAAAATCTGAAACACTTCTGGTCCTAAGCATTTCAGATACGGGATACTCAACCTGTAGTATCTACAACTCTTAAGGTTGTCATGAAGATTTAATAAGACAGCACTAGCAAAGTGGTTTTGCACAGTATTGAGTACATTAACATCCACACATATTAACTATTTTTTCAATTTCCTTTATATATACAATTCCTTATGAGAAAAGAGTTGGGGGTTTTCTTTTTAAGCTGCATCTGCCTACAATACTCATCTTGAAACCACTTTCTCAAAAATCCTAAGATTAATACTACTTTCATGACAACATATATAAAATAGCAGTTCAAAGAATAATTTATCATGTTCCAAGTTTTGGGAACCTTACTATGATAGTTAATTTGATTTTTTCATTATTTAGTTGACAGTAATATATGTTTATGGTATACAACATGTTTTGAAATATGTATACATTGTGGAATGGCTAAATCAAATTAATTAACATGCATGCATTAACTCACATAAACTTTTCTGTGGTGAGAGATGGTTTATTTTATATGTTAACTTGGCTAGGCTATGATGCCCCAATATGTGGTCAAACACAAGTCTAAATGCTGCTGTGAAAGTATTTTTTAAATAATTAACATTTAAACCAAAAGACTTGAGTAAAAAAGATCACTCTCCACGATATGGGTCAGCTACAACCAATTAGGTAAAGCTCTTCAGAGACAAAAAGGGAGGTCTGCTGAACAAGAGAAATTCTGCTTCCAAAATGCCTTTGGACTCAAACTGCAACATCAAATCTTCCCTAAGTCTCCAGCCTGCCACCCTACCCTGCAGATTTTGGGCTTGCCAGCCAGTCTCCACAATCACGTAAGCCAACTCCTTAAAATCAATCAATCAATCTCTCCCTCTCTCTCTCTCGCTATAAACACACACACACACACACACACACACACACACACACACACATACACACACACAATCTATTGGTTCTGTTTCTCTGGAGAACCCTGCAAACTCAAGTAAGTTTGTTGATAGCTTTATTACTAACACAAGATTAATATTACTAATAGGTGAAAAAATCTGAAAGCAAGGAAAGTAATGCAAATACACCATGAAAGAAATAACCATCAAGATAATAATGGAGAGGGTTCCAAAATCCCTAAGAAAGAATTACTGGATGCCAGAAATTTTATATTTATTATGATGTAATTAAAAGAGTCACTGATTCAATACGGCAGACTTCGTACATCTTTCTCTCCCCATCCGCAAATCCCATTAAAATGAGAAGGAATAGAAGGTAAAAACCTGTAACACCGAAGTGAATAAAGAGAAGACTAAAAGCAAATGAAAGATTTAAACACATTTCTAGGAGATGAAGAGAAAACTGAATAGAAAAGATAACTAAAACAGAGCATGAAAAAGTCACAGCCCAGAGTCCAAAGAAGCGGAAGCTTAAGAGGCTGTGAATAACCTTGTCCAACAAACTTTTAGAACCTCTAACAATGAAATGATAGCATAAGTAGTGAGCTGGGCTAGACATTAAGGATTAACTGAAAGCCTTAATACTGAGAGGTCAACCTCATCTCCTCCCCCACCTGAATACCCAGCAAGGCCTACAACCAAGCATTGAACTCAAAGTAAGAGAAAGTATTTTCTTAACCCTGAACTTAAATTGAATGAACTGACGGAAATAGGACAGTTATCACCTAATGATAAGGTACTTCTCACCTGGTTCCCCAAAATAACCTCAGGCTATCTATCTAAAGCCTACTTATCCCACAGCAAAACATGCTAGATTTCCTATTAATTGTAAACATTAACAACCAATGAAAAACAATCTGACCTTTGGGCAAAGCATGCAGTACTACGAGAAAGATCAAAATAAACAAATAGAAAAATTAATTCAGACTATATCTAAAGAGACACCTATTCAGTTGACCCTTGAACAAAATGGGTTTGAACTGTGCAGTTCCACTTATATATCAATTTTCTTCTCTCTCTGCCACCCGTGCGACAGCAAGACTAGCCACTAGCCCCTCTTCTTCCTCCTCCTCAACCTACTCAACATGAAGATGAGGGTGAAGACTTTTTTAATGATCCACTTCCACTTAATGAATACATATTCTCTTTTTGATGACTGTCTTAATATTTCTCTAGTGTACTTTACTGTAAGAATACGGTATATAATACACATAATATACAAAATACGTGTTAATCAGCTGCTTCTGCTATCTGTAAAGCTTCCAGTCAACATAGGCTATTAGTAGTTAAGTTTGGAGGAAGATAAAAGTTATATGTGAATTTCTGAATGCAAAGAATGGAGGTTCTATGTCCCTAAATCCCACATTATTCAAAAGTCTACTGTGTATCCCTGTGAGAATAGACTACTACCAAAAACATGGAATAAAGAGGATACATGAAAGATTTCTTAGAAACAGTAAAATATTTGTCAAAATGAAATATTCAAAGAGGTGGAAAATATGGCAATAAATATCTAGAAAGACATAAAGCAAAATGTTGGAAAGATGCAAGAAATAGGTAAAAAGCACCAGCCAACATCTGTCTTCCAGGAGTTTGCAGAGAAAACACAAGTTCCCAAAGTTTAAGAGAACACGCTCCAAATTGAAAAGGCCCACCAAGTGCCCAGGAAAATAAATGAAAGGCTAATGCAGATATATCACTGCAATTTCAGAACATCAAAAGGTAAAGAGAAGATCCTAAAGCTGGGTTGGAGGAAAGGTAACCTAACAATGCAGCAAGCCTTATATAAGTATCAGGCAACAGAGCAGCAATATTAAATGCTAGAAGGCTAAGAAACAACGAGATAAAATTTGAAGGAAAAGTGACATTCAACTTTGGATTCTATGTAAAAGCAAATCATTAGTCAAGTATGAGGGTATTAGAGGGTATTAGAAAATTACCAAGGACTTCAACAAAGAAAGAGGGTATAGATAAAAAAATAAAGAAGATGGAATACAGGGAAACAATAGCTCTAATTAAGGAGAGCAGTAAAGCTCAGAGATAGAAGATATATAACATGCCTAAAAAATCACAAACCCAGACAGGGGGCTCTGGGCAACAGATCTCCAGGGAAAAAATGAATTCAATAGACAAATAGTAGGCTCAAAATCTTGGAAAAAGAAGTCTCTTGTAACAGCACAAAAATGCAAGTTTATACACACTATACACACACACATACAAACATACAGTCAGCAACTGCACTAGAATAAAAACTGTACTAGTCGTGGCCCAAGGTGTCTGGATTTTTTTAAGGGTTACAGGAATAACAATGGAATAAATTTAAGCAACAGATGAAGAAACAAAATATCAGAGATACAGTAATGAAGATTAATTTTATTTCACATTTTAAGTTAAAAAGACAAAAAAATTAGTCAATGCAAAGTACAACTAAGATATATTCAGTTTTACATTATGTTAAGCTAAGGAAAGCAAAAATAAATGGAAGCAAATAGAATTAAAACAGAAAACCCACAGAATATGCAAAATAAAGACTTCAACTGGAAAGCTCTGGCCTTGGGCCAGAAATTCCCTACTCTGGATTTTCTGAATTTATAAAGTGATATTTTAGTATTTACATTAAAAGATATATATGTTTTATCTCTGAGTTCAATTGTTATTTTTGTTATTAAGGATGGTTGCAGCAATGACTATGGAAAAATAATCTGAAAAGAACAGTACAGTCTATTAGAAATGTCTAAAGCAGGGCCGGGCACGGTGGTTCATGCCTGTAATCACAGAATGGCTTGAGCCCATGAGTTCAAGACCAGCCTGAGCAACATAGCAAAACGCCAACACTGCAATAAAAAGAAAAAGAAAAAGAAGAAGTATCTATATAGAACAGCAGTCTATAATCCAGAAAAAGCATAAGAAAACGACAAGAAATAAACTGAACTAAGAGCAATTAAAGCTGCTTACATAAATGTAGTAGTTATCACTGTGCTTTTAAGCTATATTGCATATAATTTAAAGAAGCTATGAAATACAAAAAGCCAACCAATAGAACTTAGGACTAAAGTGAACACAAAAAATAATTTGCATTTCTTTTTATAAAAAGAAATAACAGTTTCATGGACAATTTAGGTTAGAAAAGACCTTAAAAGGTCACCTAAAGCCAGGCACAGTGGCACACGCCTGAAATCCCAGCACTGTGGGGAGCCAAGGTGGGCGGCTCACTTGAGCTCAGGAGTTCGAGACCAGCCTGAGCAACATGGTGAAACCCTGTCTCTACAAAAAATACAAAAACAGGCCAGGTGTGGTGGCTCACACCTGTAATCCCAGCACTTTGGGAAGCCGAGGCAGGTGGATCACCTGAGGTCAGGAGTTCAAGACCAGCCTGATCAACATGGAGAAACCCCATCTCTACTAAAAATACCAAATATTAGCCAGGCATGGTGGCGGGTATGGTGGTGGGCGCCTGTAACCCTAGATACTTAGGAGGCTGAGGCAGAAGAATTGCTTGAACCCACAAGGTGGAGGTTGCAGTGAGCTGAGATCACGCCATTGCACTCCAGCCTAAGCAACAAGAGCGAAACTCTGTCTCAAAAAGAAAAAAAATTCAGCAGGGTGTGGCAGCACGCACCTGTAGTCCCAACAACTAGGCAGGCTGAGTTGAGAAGATCACTTGACCCTGGGAGGTTGAGGTTGCAGTGAGCTGAAACTGTACCACTGCACTCCAGCCTGGGCAACACAGTGAGACCCCGTCTCAAAAACAAAACAAAACAACAAAGAGATCACCTAATACAAATAACTATCTGATGCCTGAATCCCCAGTGAAACACCTCAGTCAAAGGGTCATAACCAGCAAAAGCAAAAATCCTATATGCCCAGCAAGGGAACCTAGTATTCCATTTTGGAGAACCACAACTTCCTCCTTTTAGCAACTTAAACTCTGCCTCCTTCTAACTGCCATCTAAGGGACCTAGGTATTTCCCTTTCATTCATAAAGAAGTCAGATCTCTTGTCAATATGATAAACTGTCAAATATCTATGGCAGCTACCAGGTCATACTCTTTGGATCTTTCAGCATTTCCTCTTCTTCCCTAAGTTACAGCTCTAATTCTATAAAGTACTTACCTCTCTTTTATCTTTTGCTCTCTTCAAAACATACTCCACATTTAACTGAACCCCTCTACGTAAAACTCAAAATGATATTTAATCTTAATCATCAATCTTACAGAAATTTTTATTCTTAAAGGGTAAGCATGTGCTTACAAGGCTCATAGTTCATCTTGTTTAACATTTAATTAAAAGTACATACTTTGTCTTAACCAATGTATTTCCACCTCATCTGCATGGCTACACATACTAAATTTGTATTTTTCATGTTAAACATGATTCTCTCTGTAAAAATAAATCTCCCATCAAAGAAAAGCTGAGGACCCAGTTTTCACTGCAGAATTCTACCAAACATTTAAAGAAATACCAATTCTCAAACTATTCCAGAAAATTGAAGAGGAGGGAATTCTTCTTCCTAACTCAGTGTGGCTAACGTTACCCTGATACTAAAACCAGACAAAAACACATCAAAAAAAGAAAATTAGAGGCCAATATCCCCGATTAATAGAAATGCAAAAATCCTAGCAAACTGAATCCAGCAGCACATTAAAAAGATCACTCACCATGATCAGGTAGCATTTATCCCATGAATGCAAGAATGGTTTAACATATGAAATCAATAAATATGATACATCACATCAACAGAATGAAGAACAAAAATAGTATGATCATCTCAACAGACACAGGAAAAGCAAGTGATAAAATTCAACATCCCTTCACAATAAAAACTCTCAACAAGTTAGGTATAGGAGAAACATCTCAACACAATAAAGGCATGACAAACCACAGTCAACATCATACTAAGTTGGGGAAAGTTGAAAGTTTTTCCTCTAACATCTGAAAGAAGACAAGGACGCCCATTTCCATTCAATACAGTACTGGAAGTCCTAGCCCAAGCAATTAAGCAGAAGAAAAAAATAAAAATAAAGGACATCCAAATTGGAAAGGAAGAAATCAAACTGTTTATCTGCACTGCTAGAACTTATAAACAGATTCATTAAACTTGCGGGATACAAAATAAACATACAAAAGTCAGCAGCATTTCTATATACCAAAATAAACTAGTGGGGAAAAAAAAATCAAGAAAGCAATCCTACTCACCAAAAAATGTAAAACACGTTGGTATAAATTTAACCAAGAGGTTAAAGATCTCTGCAAAGATGACTACAAAAAAAACTAATAACAGAAATTAAAGAGAACACACACCAAAAAATAGAAAGACATCCAATGTTCATGGTTAGAAGAATTAATATGAAAATGACCATATTACCTACCAAAAGCAGTGTATAATGATTCAATACAATGCCTACCAAAATACATTCTTTACAGCAATGGAAAAAGACAATCCACAAAACCACACACACACACACACAAAATACACAGAAGCACAAAAAAAAAAAAACACTAAATAGCCGACGTAATCCTGAGCAAAAAAAACAAAGCTGGAGTTATCACACTACTGGACTTCAAAATATACTACAAAGCTATGATAACCAATACAGCATGGTACTGGCCTAAGAGCAGACACGCAGACCAATGGAACAGAATAAGAAACCCAGAAATGAATCCACATATTTATAACCAACTGATTTTCAACAAAGGCACCAAAACAATCATTTGGGAAGGAATAATCTCTTCAATAAATGGTGCTGGGAAAACTGGATATCTATGTGCAGAAAAATGAAACTAACCCCCATCTCTCTCCATATACAAAAACCAACTCAAAATGGATTAAAGACTTAAATGTAAGATCCAAAACTAAGAAACTACTAGAAGAAAATGGTGGAAATGCTTTAGGACACTGGTCTGTGCAAAGATTTTATGGAGACCTCAAAAGCACATGCAGTAAAAGCAGAAGCAGACAATTGGGATTAGATCAAACTAAAAAGCTCTGGACAGAAAAGGAAACAATAAATAGAGTGAAGAGAAACCTACAGAATGGGAGAAAATATTTGCAACTGACCCATCCAACAAGGGATTAACAGAATATATAAGGAATTCAAACAACAACAAAAGCAATCCAATTTTTTAAATGGGCAAATAAGCTGAATAAACATCTTTCAAAACAGACATACAAATGACTAACAGGCATATGAAGAAAATGCTCACCATTACTAATCATCTGGGAAATGCCAATCAAAATTACAATGAGATATCATCTCACCCCATTTAGAATGGCTATTATCAAAAAGATAAAAAATAATAAACACTGGCAAGAATGTGGAGAAAGGGGAACTCTTACACATTCTTGGAGGGAATGTAAATCAGTACTGTCATTATGGAAAATAGTATGGAAGTTCCTCAAAAAACTAAGAACTACCATATGATCTAGCAATCCCACCACTGGACATAAATAGCTAAAGGAAAAGAAATCAGTATCTTTGCACTCCCATGTTTATTGCAGCACTATTCACAATAGCCAAAATATGAAATTGACCTAAGTGTCTACCAACAGTTGGATGAATAAGAAAATGTGATATATATACACAATGGAATACTATTAAAAAAGAACAAAATTCTGTCATTTATCGGAACACAGATGAGCTTGTAGGACAATAGGTGAAATAAGCCTGGCACAGAAATATAAATACTACATGCTCTCAGTCATATATAGCAGCAAGAGTTGAGCTCAAAGAAGTAGACAGTACAACAGTGATTACTAGAGTTGGGGAAGGGGAAGGAGCAGGAGGACTAGCCAAAAGTTTGTTAATAGATACAAAATCACAACTAGGTAGGGCACAGTGGCACACATCTCTAATCCCAGCACTTTGGGAGGCCAAGGTGGGCAGATCACTTGAGGTCAGGAGTTCAAGACCAGCCTGGTCAACACGGTGCAACCCTGTCTCTACGAAAAATATAAAAACTAGCTGGGCATGGTGGCAGGCCCCCATAATCCCAGCTACACAGGAGGCTGAGGCAAGAGAATCACTTGAACCTGGGAGGTGGAGGTTGCAGTGAGCCAAGATAGGCCACCTGCACTCCAGCCTGGATAACAGAGAAAAACTCCATCTCAAAAAGAAGGAAAAAAAAGAAAAATTTACAGCTAGATAGGAGGAATAAACTCTAGTACTCTATAAACACTACAGGGTAACTATAATTAACAATTTATTGTGCATTTCCAAATAGCTAGAAAGGCAGCTTTTGAATGTTCGTAACACAAAGAAATGACAAATATTTGAGGTGATAAATATGCAAATTAACCTAATTTGATCATTACACGTTGTACACATGCATAAAAATATCACTGTACTCCACAAATATGTACAATTATGTGTCAAAAACAATTTTTTAAAACTCGATTCTCAAAAATAAGTTATTAGTGTAAAAGGTTCATTGAAGCACAGAAGCTTTAAAAAAAATCAACAAATACTAATAATAAACAAAAACAGTGAGAAGACTCCAATGCAGATATAGAATGAACTTATATGTGTACCTGGATTCAGAGATGTAATTAGTATGCACAAATAGCCCCACCAATCCCCAAGAAAGCACAAATAGGGAGTAAAATAATTAATATCTGAAAACTGAATTTTACTAGACCAGAGAGCCACTATGTTTAGTTCAATGTCCTGTCTGACTGAAAATGCTATCCAAGAGAAACATGAAGCCATAAAACCCAAAACTTTTTAAACAAATCTCAAGTGACACACTAGTACACCAAACCTTTTTTTTCCAGAACAAGTGCAATATAATTTTTCCAATATTACATAGATGAATTCTGTCTAGTGATAAAGGAGCCTCAAACTAGGTATGATTAAAAGTTTAAAATTCATATGACAAAAAAGGGACTAAATCACACTACTACTGATAGTTTCACTAATTGTAAAACTAGTCTTAACATATATTACAAGTATTACAACACTCTGCTTGAAAGGAAAGCAGTGCAAGCTAAAATTATATTAAAAAACACTGACGTCATATAATATCAATGTCATTTATGATAGGAAAGCAACACATGATGTAAGCAGGTGTTTTCCTTTAGTTGAAAAAATAATTACACAATATGAATCAACTCTTCCCAAATATTTGGGATACCTGTAAGAGTTCAACGACTTTTTAATTTGCTTAACCTCCAAAAACCATACTATAGTAGAGAATTTTTTTTTAATTAAAAGAATGATGATTTTGCTAGCCATAATGCAGCCTTGAAAAGACACCTTGGTTTCACTGAAGGATGCAGTAGCTACAAGTAGTAACCTACAGTAGCAGATAAAAGTGTTATTTGAATGAAAGGCTGCTCTAAACACTCATGTTTCTATAGTATGTCTGTTTTGTTGGTCTTAAAACTATGTTGAACTATACTGTAAAAACTAAAGACATCAACTTACAGTCATTGAACATTTATTTTCAATATACCATATTAAGAAATGGATTGTAAACACAAGATTGTTCCACACTTATGAATCACAGCTGTCAATGTAAAAAGGGAACACATTTGTAAAATGAGTGATAAACATTTCTTCATAAAACTGATGCCAGTAAACACCATTTCAGTGATTTTGAACACACTCCTCAAGTGGTATATATAAACACTATATTCAGTATCTCAAACCTATTACCCGGGAAAATATTGTTTTGCTCACTCGCTAGAGGTTAAAAAAGTGTATTAATGGGCATATCTAAAAACCATATGCAAACACTACAATTAGATGAAGTAATACTTGACACAGTCAAAAGCATTCAAAGAAGAATGCTGGCTGCTTTCTCTCAAAATGAAACAATTGGCCCCCCAACTTTTGTGTATCCAACAGAGCACTAAATGTAATTTTCTATGTTTCTTATTTTTATAATTTTCTAAAACTATGATTTTTTTTGAGACAGCTGAAATACAATCCAAATCACTATGTCAACAACAAAAACACTGGTCCGAAACCAACTTGGTTCACCATAACAGAAAAGATGATGTAGTAATTATTTTGGTAGCTAATTTTAGCACTAAGGTTACAAAACAGCCACGATCTATAGCTTTCACTGGTCTAAGGAATATAAATAGGATTATTTTCCTGCTTAGCTTCAATGAAAACAGCTAGTAAAAGCCTATAGTGCCAGGAACAACAATCTGGGCAAGAACTATGTTGTTTTTATTTAAAAACAGCTGAGGTTACTGAAAGTTACTGTCCACACAGGGTTTTCATCAATAATTACAGTAAGATTTCCCAGGCCAAGCACAGTGGCTCACGCCTGTAATCCCAGCACTCTGTGAGACAGAGGCCAGAGGATGGCTTGAGGCCAGGAGTTAGAGACCACCCCGGGCAATATAACAAGACCCTGTCTCTACCAAAATAAATAAATAAATAAGATTTCTTCTTTGCAATTCTCTCTTAAATCTAACAAAAAGTCAAAATTTTTTTCAAAAATGTTTTCCATTTTGCTTTCAGAAAATGTGTGGGCCTTTTACTGACCTAAATATCCCAAAGGGCAAAAGAACTTTGAAGAAATCAAGATAAATCCCCTGCTAGATGGCACAATGAAACTTAAACAGTCTTAAACAGAAAAGCCTTATTAAGTTTCCCCCACATATTTCCTTACATATCTTTAAAACATACACACTAAACATATATCAATGCAAACATTCTGCTACAGAATCAAAGATAAATAATTGTAGTAAAACAAATTTTAATATCAGAAAATTTAGGAAGTAATTTAAGTTCCTAAATTTAAAAGTTCATTTAAAAGATAACAGAACCATAAACAAATAATAAATCATAACTCAAAAAATTTCTATGTACTTACAAAGGTGCTCTAAGTCTTCTATTAGCAAAAGAGATGTATAACAAAACTGAAAAGATTTTTCACATTAATAAAAACTTTTCATAGCAACAGAAATCAATTTTAAAAAAAAGGACAGGAAGTAAGAATACAAGTATTACTATAGAGCTGGAATTTTATAAGTAAAAAAGCCTAACAAGAACACATGTGTCAGTTCCACATCCAATGAAACACCCCTGAAGGTAGGAACTGGAGTTCCAGCAAGAACGATGTTAATATTAAATAAATGTTTTTCCTGAATTTGGACTAAACTAGGAAACAGTGACCATACAACCAAACACTGTCAAAGGTGCTTAACAATAAAGATAATTAGAGCTACTATACTGACACAAGCACCAAAGTAAAAAATTGAACAATGCATACATAAAACAAAAGTTTAAAAGCTTTAAAACATTTAGAATACAAAAACAGAACAATGTAAACCTAAGTAATAACACAACACAATATAAATAATTCAGAGATACACTATTAGCAAGCAATTCAAAAGACCTCAGTTTTAAGGAGTTGTTAAAATGAAGCTTCCTAGTAGCCAGTGTTGAGGTCCTAAGGCGGAGTAACCTGACAAACTTATGGGCGAACAGCAGACCACCTATTCCCAACTTTAAGTATTGCTATATTAAATTTGAAATATACATAGAAAATGTTTTTAAAAATGAAAAATATGCTGAACAAACTGTACAGGAGAAAATATCTAGTCAATGAAAAACAAACCAACATCACATAAATCTGAGAACTATTTACTCTAGGGAATGGTGAGGGAAAACCTTACTGTTCCATGGGAAGCTGATTTTACCTTTACCTATAATTTTACTCACAGAATAGCTACTAATAATTGCCACAATGTTTACAGTAATATTTTCTCTGCTTTATAAAAGAAAAACTGTTTTTATACATTAACATGACAAAGTAATCTCTTATTAAGAATAGTTTAGCCTTACAGAAAAGTACTATCTTCAGTCTTTTAGTTACTTCAACTATAGACCCTTTTCTGTCCAACAGAAATATAATGTAAGACACATACGTAATTTTAAATTTTCAAGTAGTCACTTTTTAAAAGGCAAAAAAAACAAAACACGTGACATAAATTTTAAACACAAATATCCAAAATATCACCTCAGCACATAAGCAACATTAAAAAATTGAAGAATTTTTTTTTAACTTTTTTTCATACTGAGTCTTCAAAATCTAATGTGCATTTTATAGCACATCTCAATTAAGACCAGACTCATTGCAAGTGACCAATAGTTACATGTGGCTAGCGTTTACTGTCCAGAGCAGCAGAGGTATAGAGTTCTTTCTCTGGTTTTAAGATAAATGCAAAAAATACCAAAAGAGGTGAAATGGGAGCAAACAATGTAAGTATTTCAGGGGCTGGGAGGTATGCTGAGAAAGGTCAATTCAGCCATCTCCCCTGACTCCAGCAGGCCTAAGGTGACCACATGTTTCAATTTGCCGGGCAATCCCTATTTACTCAAGAATCCCAATTTATACCTGTTGTCATGATGTAATTATTAAAGTACTCGCTGTAATTCTAAAAAGTGTCCCATACTGGATAATAAATTATATGGTCACCCTACCTATATCCATAATATCCTTGAGGATAACTCCACACTCCTTGGAAGAAAATTTAGTTTAAATTCTAATTCTGATGCCTGGAAAAGAAGCTCTAAATTCAAAGGAAAGAACCCTAAATTTACTACTACCCTCCTCATTAAAAAAAAAAAAAAAAAAGAAAAAAAGAAAAAAGAAAAAGCTGCTGAAAATTTATTTTAAATTGCAGACTAAAAAAAAAAAAAAAAGTAAGAATTACCTGTTGAACAAGGCATCTGGAAATTGGGATCATTGCTATCCAAAACAGGCAAACAGAACTGGTTACTTGCAGATCCTAGCATAGGATCCTTATCGCTGAGCATGTTCTTCAGCGAGTCCTCTAAGACATTTTGACTTGCACTAAAATCCTCACAGACTTCATTCTCCAGGTTGGATCCTAGAAATAGGGCATCATCTAAGTGTTCAGTAGGAATTAAATGATTAAATGTATCAACTATATCCATGAAGACTTCTGTGTGTCTTTCAGCCCTATAGAAAGACAAAAAAAATACCATAAGAAATAAAGCTATCAATTGAAAATCACCTAATACCAAATTATTTTAATAGTTTTGAGTCTAAGAACACACTTAAGGTATTTCTGAATTGTTGTTTTAAAAAAATCCTCACTTGTTTTTAGAATATACATTTGGAAATGTAGAACGAATCTTTACTAATGTTTCTTCATCATGCATGTAGTATATCATTTTACCAGAAATTCTACTAAATGTTTACTCAGTTCATTATTTTTAGAAAAAAAATATGTATATAGTCCATTAACTTGACACATACGAAAGAATTACAAGGCTTAAAGCATAAAAACAATTGTTTTTAACCACAACCTTTTCACAAATTAAGCATCAGACACTGCTTTTACAATAAGTCCACATAAAAGAGCTAAAATCAAAAAGTTTAAATTTTTATCCCATACCTATTAAAACCATAAAGTGGCCTTGCTTTATTTACAAAGTATTAAAATTATTTAAAGAAAGGTAATACATATAGACAAAGGGCTTTTATTGTGGGGGTAGGGGTGGAAAATGAAAAAGAAACTATTAACCCAACAAATCAAAACTTAAAAAACTACACACGCACACAAAGATGTGCACAAATACACCTTTTTTCAAGGTCCCCTTTTAGGAGAAAAACAAGATAAATGACACAAAGACAATCTACATCATGTATTTAGATTTATTTTAGTTATGTGTGGTCTATACAAGTATCAAGTTAGTCTCCCATTTGAACTGTACCCACATTGCTCAGCAAAAGTCACTTCAAAGCTCTACAGGAGCCTTAATTATGAAAAGTTAAACCAATTAAATTGAACTGGTTTGAGAGAAAACTGAATCAACGTATTTTAGGGGGTAGAAAGTCAACCAAAAAAAAACTAATATTAATTTAACCAAAAAATTCCACTGATTAACCTATAACATCTTGGGCTCCTTAATTCCAAGATTTTTGAGATTAGCTCTAAATCTAACAAAATTTCCTCAAACTAGTCTTGAATTCTCTCCCCCTACAAAACTGAGGGAAGAATTTCAGATACACGCTAACATTCACTGGTTATATATGTCATACTGTACTAAAAATTTTACCAACATTTATATAATTTAAGCCCCTATAATAAATAGGGTCTATTATCATCCTTGCACTATTTTTTAAAATGCACTTGAATAATTTAAATGTCTTCCCCAAAGTCACAACACAGAGCCAAAATTCTAGCCTGGGTTTCAAGCTCCACAGCCCATACCCATTAGTAAGTGTTACCCTTTCACATTGAGCTAAGGGCTGAGATGATCTGACTTATTAAAGGCTCTCTAAAAACAATTTTCCTGCCAGGTCCAGTGGCTCATGCCTGTATTCCTAGCACTTTGGGAGGTGGGCAGATCACTACAGCCCAGGAGTTGGAGACCAGCCTAGGCAACAAGGCGAAATCCCATCTCTACAAAAATTAGCCAGGTGTGGTGGTGCGTGCCTGTAGTACCAGTTTCTTGGGCGGCTGAGTTGGGAGGATCATTTGAGTACAGGACACGGAGGCTGCAGCAAAATCAAGCCACTGAACTCCAGCCCGGTAACAAAAGAGCCCGACTCTGTGTCAAAAAAAAAAAAAAGATCAACTGCAAAAGGGAAGATGGATACCTGAGAGATGACGGAAATGTCCTAAATCTTGATTGCGATAATGGTTTCAGAAATCTGTTCATTTTTAATGAATGCATTTATTATACCTCAATTAAAAAAAAAAAGCAAAGAAATTTCCTGTCTCACAAAAGTTAATGCCCTTCTAAATAGAAGAGTTTCGGTATCTCTTCTCATTTTTTCCCATTTATTTACATTGAAATGTTAATAAAGCTCTGAAAGAAAATGCTAACTACAGACTTGCTGCTTATTTTACATGCATTTTCTCAACTGACAGAAAACTGTAGCTAGCAATGCTGAAGAAAACTCAGGACAAGTTCCTTTAAGAATTCCCTACCACACTATATGACATCAGCGCCAAAGAAAGTCTCAATTATCATACATCACCAATACTTCCGCCTTATATGTTTTTAGGTTCCAAAAAAAATTTTAGTATGTTAAATTCTGGTAATTAAAAATAATTTATGAAAATATTTACTAAATGTTTACAAAATTAAGTAGAACTACCAATGAATTCATTTATCTGAATGTGCTGGAATCCAGTACTGCAAGCCAAAGACATCTCCACTTCAGAGAGTTGCATCCCAATTAGTAATCTTTTTTCTCAGACCAATCAAAAAGAAAAAAGGCAGTTTCAGCTCTAGAAACAAATGGCTAACTTTCCTTCAAAAAAATGGTATGCTGAATCTACTGACAAAGTAAATGCACTTGTTACCATAGCAACATGAAGCTAGCAAATTCTGCAAACTTCTATGAGGTCTTTCTATTGTACCAACTATACGCTGTGAGCTTTCAAGTGATGGGAACATTCAAAACATTCAGAAGTTAGGGTCACGAAGCTCAAGATCGCATCGCTATAATGAAGACCAGGCAATTACAACTAGTCATCAACAAGCAATTTTTTTTTTGTTTTCAATAATATTGCTATGAGTGAAACCATCCCAAAACTCTTTCATGGCTTCAGAGCCTGTAATGTATTTCTTGAAGATCATTTTTTTTAAAATAAAGCATATTGTAAATAACATGAGTCAAGCTTTCCAGTACTGTTTTTAAGTCAAAACTATTATGACTTATAAAGTATGTTTCCCCGGATTTAAACGGGCATTATCAGGAAAAAGGTTTCCACAGTCACAAGTGGAGACAGACTGAAGTTATATTTCTTTCACGATACTCTTTATTTATTCATCAAATGTTTACTAAGCAGCTACCATTATGTGAGACACGTTTAGTAGGCTAATGAAAATGGGAATATTCTAAGAACATAGTAATAAAGCGTATCACATTTGTGAGTCCACAGAAGACAATTTCCACAGGACAAATCATAATCCTAGTGTTTCGTGGTATACGTTTTAAGAAAAATTGTTATAAATGAGTGAGAATAATTTTTCTTACGTGGTTCCAACTGGCTCTGGCGGTAATTCCAAAGAGAAAATGCCAAAAATGAAGAGTATGTACCCATCCAAAAGAATTCCCTTGAAAGTAACATTTATTGGAGGTATAATTCATTTTTAAAAATCAGTTTCAGATATAAAGTGATCAGTCTCAATAATAAACTAACTCTAATGCTAAATAAGCAAACAAATTAGCCAAATGTAGAAATATTTACTCACTTGTAATGGATACACTAATCTACTAAACGCAATGTGGTACCCTGGATTAGATCATGGAACAGAAAAGGGACAGTAGCAAAAAAAACTGGTAAAATCAGAATAAAGTCTGTAATTTAGTTAACAGTAATACACCAATAATAATAATATGTGTTCTGATAAAGGCACTAACTTTATGTCAGATGTTAATAATCAGGGAAACTAGATAAGGGTATATAGAAACACTACACACCCTTTGCAACTTAAATATAAAAGTATTACAAAATAAAGTCTTAAAAAAAACTAAGAATATTCTGGGATATCTAGTAATGTGGCTAACAAAGACAATCGGATCTAATTAAGGGGGGAAATTAGGAGCCAATTTAGTATCTTCGTTAATTAAACAAATTGTCTAATTTAAACAAATTTCTGTTTCTTACACTAAAACTCTACTTAAATGCTCCCCTATATTTGGCGTTCTAAATTTAATAAAACATAATAAGCCTATATAGGGTGAATTTTAAATGGCTAATGATACGTGTATATCCAATTAAATCAGTATTGGTAATTTGGGAATATACATGTTAAAGTCAGAAATTGTTTCTGGGTAAACTCATGTTTACAGACAACAGAATATATGCAGCTAAGTATATAAGTGAATAATCTGCGTAATTCAAAATTATTCATTTACTCATACATTAAGCATCTAATACAAAGTATTTTAAGTCTAGTGAAACGAACCCGTCAAAAAGTCGAAGAATTCACAATTCAAAACGACATAAACATATATAAACAAACACAACACATATAAACACCGCAACAAAATGCTAAGTGCCGTATTGAAGGGCTGCAAATAATATCACAGACGAAGGTAAAACTCAGGAAGCTAACAAAGGCTAGGCAGGTGATATGTAAGCTGGATCCTAAAGATCCAGAGGATATTCCAGGCAAATGGAACACCATGTCTTAATTACAAATGGCTGAGTTTGGTCCTAATGGACTATTTATAAAGACTCAGAATACAACTGAAAATAATTAGTACTAATTTGCCAAATAAAATTTAATCTGAGTCCAAAGATATTTCCTGCTTTAAAATATGTTTCATCTGTAATTCTCAGAGAATTACACTGAAGCCAGGTTTAGCTTATACTAACAAAACAGCCTAATTATTTTATAAGTGTTTCAAGTATTAATAGAATGCAAAAAGATGAGATTTAGAAAGTGTCAACAGCAAAAAAATTTCACTTTAGGCCAGGCGCCGTGGCTCACACCTGTAATCCCAGCACTCTGGGAGGATGAGGCGGGCAGCTCACCTGAGGTTAGGAGTTCGAGACCAGCCTGACCAATATGGCGAAAACCCGTCTCTACTAAAGACAAAAAAAATTAGCTGAGTGTGGTGGAGGCTGAGGCGGGAGAACAGCTTGAACCTGAGAGGCAGAGGTTGCAGTAGCCAAGATCGCACCACTGCACTCCAGATTGGACGACAAAAACAAAATTCCATCTCGAAAAAAAAAAATTACACTTTACGAAAACTCACTTTAAGAGCAAATTAAAATTCTCTATCCCAGCTTTTTAAAAACACCTTCAAAGTAAACCTATGAATTCTATTATTTCCTAAAACACACACACACACATACATGCCTAACAATAAATCACTAAGGCTATCAAAGGCCAAAGAGGTTATGTACTACGATGAAGTACACTCTCACATAGTCTACATTTGTGTCTGTGGGTGTGTGTGTAGGGGGGTGGTGTGAGGGGAGCACAAATATATCAGGAGACTAATATCTCTGACGAAAAGTTATACAGAGCAATAGTAATGGTGGTGGTGATGGGGGATTGGTTTATCAGAGTAAGTGAAAGCCTCACAGCGTAACACTTGAACCAAAATCTGAAGTGAGGTAGTTATCAATGCATAAATGCTGAAGAGCAATCCAGACAAAGTCCTAGAAGCACAATGGTCTTAAAAGCAGAGCACACTTGACGCCTTCAGCCCCTAATACCATCATTTAAATTAAGCAATTTTATCAGGCGTGCTTACTAAAAACAAATTCCTAATAGGCAGTAGCAGAAGAACAAAACTACTACTAATAATGATAAAACAAAACTTATTGTGCTCAAACTTCAAGACAGGCATTGTTCTACATGCTTTATATCTATAATTCTCAATCAGAGGTGAGTATGCCCATGCAAAGAATATCTGCCATGTCTAGAGACATTTTTGGTCATCACAACTGGAAAGGGTGCTATCTGCATCTAGTAAACATACTATAATGCACTAGGACAGCCCCCCCAACACACACACAAAATTATCCAGCCAAAAATGTCAACAGTGCCAAGTTTAAGAAATTCTGCTCTACATTTATTAATTCATTTAATCCTCAAAACAACCTTATATTATTATCCTGATAATATAAAAAATGAAATAAAATGAAATTAGGATCAAAGAGATTAAATGATTTGCCACAGTAGGTGACGGAGCTAAAAGTCATTTGTCTTTATTTGTTTAAGCTATCTCCTACAGGAAAAACAGAGCTAAAATCTGAACCCAGAAAATTTCATTTAAGAGTCAATGCGCTTATGACTACCCTATGTGTTTATAAGGTTAAATTCACTGGATGTTTACTGTGTGCAAGGCATTGTGCTAAACAAATTAAATGCATCATGCCATTTAATCCTCAGAACCAAACCATTATGCAGGTACTATCATTCCCAATTTACAAGAGAGGGGCTACATAGCAAAGTTACACCCAATATTACCAAATAAATAAGTGACAGAGCCAGGACTCAAATCCACTCTGCATTACACCAAGGTCAGTTCTTAACCACTATGGTATAACAACACTGAAGATGAATCATAGGTTATCCTTCGAGGACAGTCAAAAATTAGTAAGTGGTTAGATCATGTGCTATGACACAATACTACAAAGTACCATTCTATAAAGCAATTCAACCTAGTCATCTACTCTATACCCCCACTTCAAATTCTGGTTCAGTTTCGTTAATTAGAATCTATTGGCAAGACATCATTAAAGAAAGCAAGGATCATAACTTCTTTTCTAAATGGATCTGGTAAAAAGAAGATATCAAGGTGTCTGCTGCACAAAGACAACTTAGACCAAAGCAGACCTAAGGCCCTGGGAAAGGATTAGAAGATGTTGAAACTGGCAAACGCAGAATTACAGTAGCCAACAGTAACAAGAGTTAACTTCAAAGTTTACAATTCTATTGGCATTATATCGTAACTGATATTATTAAGCATTAGGAATTTGAATAAACCACCAAAGTAGTGGACCTAGCTCATCATCAAAACTATGGCCTAGGTAGTAACAGCCCAAGCTAATATGTACCTGGCACACATTATACGCCAGGCCCTGTGTATCGTATGCATTATCTCATTAGTTCCTCACAGCGACCCTGTAAGGTACGCGCAATTATTAGTCCTTTCTCTTTAGAGCAAACTGAGACCCAGATAATTACATAATTTGCCCAAGGTCACATACCCAATATTCCCACATTTGAACCCATTCAGTGTGATTCCTGAACCTACACTTTACACTCTATAATGCACTCTACACATTAAATTTTATGCTTTTAATGTATCATTAATGAAATATTTAAAAATGCTAGAAACAAAAGTGACTCATCCTTCTTCCAAAATTAAGCAGGAATATGCACTTAGCCATCCTTTACACTTAAAAAAAAAAAAAGTTAGCCTCAATGCATATGAACATCATTAGAGGAAAAGCAATTTATCAGCTACAAACTTTTCCATTTATTTTCAGTCTAAAACTTCATGTTTTCATGTGCCCAGCTCACACAAATTACAAGTGAATTAAAATATTAAAGTTCAGCCTTTCTGTATAATCTACCATGCTCTTCAAAACTGTCTAATAAAGTTAGATTATGCCAACAGGTTAAAACTTCTGGAAATATCTTAAAATTTTTACTCAACTATTTCTCTATATCCACTCTTCATTGTATAATAGTCATAAAATTTTAAGATACCATTAAAAATGGTCTAAATTAAACACATTACGCAGGACAGTACTTGTCAAGTCCACACATAAAGCAACGCCTCATACAATGCCTTTTAAAACTCTTTATATTTTCCCCTTTAACTCTAATACACTGATTAACATCGGATGTCCATGAATATTGTTTCCCAGGCTATATCTTTACTGAGAACAGTCTCAGGATCTCATGTATGTTTAATCACATCAATACTCTCAATATCTTTCCCTGTGTAATCAAAGGGCAACAATCAAAGAATATTTTTTGACTGTGTTCTCAAAAATGCAACAGTATCATAAATGTCTAACAGTTTGCCAAGTAATTTTTATAGTTGAAAAAGTGTCGCCGGGCGCGGTGGCTCAAGCCTGTAATCCCAGCACTTTGGGAGGCTGAGACGGGCGGATCACAAGGTCAGGAGATCGAGACCATCCTGGCTAATACGGTGAAACCCTGTCTCTACTTAAAAATACAAAAAACTAGCCGGGCGACGAGGCGGGCGCCTGTAGTCCCAGCTACTCGGGAGGCTGAGGCAGGAGAATGGCGTAAACCCGGGAGGCGGAGCTTGCAGTGAGCTGAGATCAGGCCACTGCACTCCAGCCTGGGTGGCAGAGCAAGACTCCGTCTCAAAAAAAAAAAAAGAAAAAGAAAAAGTGTCTATCCTTCTGAAAAGATACTCCAGAATTCTGAGAGGGTGCTCCAAGAAGAAATAAGAGAAACATAGTCCAAGACGTACTTTTCCAGAAAAGAAAAAAATCCAGCAGGCACTTGTCAGAAAGAATTCTTGAAATGCAGATGAATAAAAACTGTTAGAAATCAGCACCCCAAGAATCCTGAACTCCTTGACACTGTGTGGTGAAATAGTTATTGGTAATACACAAACCTAAACGTTGACCAAAAAAATCTCATAATCTTATTAAAAAACAGAAAAGTTATCTCCAGAAAAAACATATGTAAAAAGGATTTTATGAGAAATTTAAATGGATCTTAAGAAAGTAAAATATATCAAAAAAGCAAACACCATCCCACCATGTTAAGGAAGACAAACATCATCTATTTTAGTAACTGAAACACAGAATTGTATGTATTATTTTTATTTACCAGTTTTTCCAAATAGGCCTCATACTATGAAAAAAATCTAAGCTCTTGATTTTGCAATACTCTAAGTTCTCACTTGCTGCCTCCCAACTTTTATAAGTAATACATTACATAAGTGAAAGTCAAAGACTGTCAACCTTTCCTAGTGGATTCCAATACTCAATAATATTTAAATTTTAATAACATGGTTTGAAATGATTAAAGACAAATTCCTTTCGATTTTTCTATCTTGAAATGTGCATGTGATCAAACCAATTTTTTACCTACATTTACATAGAACACTTCTCATAGGTGACTTTTCTGATTATGCAACATATAAGTATACCGTAAGATCAACATGATAAAGTTATCCGAGGTATATCCCAACAAGAGAGAATACATAACTAATTCAGGTGTATGCAAAAGCAGTAAAATAAACTACATTTTTCTATTCTTCAATAAATGAACCTATAAAGAATGTAAATAAGAGGCAAACTTTGGTGCCATCACTGGCTCATTTTTATCATTTTGACAAATGAGCTATCTGAAAAAGCTTAAAAGCTAAAGTTGCAATCTTTTTAAATAAAAGTAGCCGATTTCAGGACTGATTGTGTGGCTCAATCACAGCAATCATTACTCCTAAAAGTCTCTGCCACTAAACTCTGCTACTATCACCAGAAAATGAAGTATGTATTGCGAAATAATAGTAATAGTGAGAATGACAATGATGATAATGAAGTAAAGAATCATTATGGTAATATATAACCAGTAAACAGATGAATGAAGAGAAAAAATAGGGGGAAAAGGTCTAAGTGATAAAGTTAAAAATTACTATTTAACAATAATCTTTACACAACACCTTTTGTGCTGTGGAAAGGAGTTATAAATTCAAAAACATAAGTATACTACAATAGAAAAGTTTCTGGTTCTTTGACTCAACATGTCGCTCTATCACAAACATACATCTTTGTCTACAAATATTTTCACAGTTCCAAACATTTCATTCAGGAATCAAAAAATGAATAATTGAGGCGTAGTTTGTTAGATCCTAAGCAATCATTCTGACAAAGGTAAGACAAGTTCCACCCCAAAATAGTAATTAAATACAACAATGTACTGTATAAGTACTCCCTTTGGAGTTTACTGTACTGGTTTTTAAATTTAACTTAAGATAGTAAAGTTAGTATTTAGAGAAGGCTCAATAATTGTTCTTTTTAAATTAAATACCTCTACATGTAATGCAGATTAGGACTAGAATATTAAAGCAGTGTTGCCACTTAACACTAATCCATGAACATATTCTCCGTGTGACTACTGGAAAGCACTAATAACCACCCCAATCTAAAGTCTCTAGGAATTGGCATTTAAGAGCCAAAAGACGGAAAAAGGTCACCTGACCCGGCAACACAGCCTGAGGGAACGGAGGGACACAGGACTCTGCGCGATATCAACATTCTCTCTCTTTCTACTCTCCGCACCGCCCCCGCCCCCCGTGTCAGGTGATCAGTTATTTAGCACCATTAACACGTACGTATCGACAAGTGGTTCACTAAATTACATGTATTATCGGAAGACAAGGGTCTAGGCTTCTCATTTCAAACTAAGCAAAAGGAGTCGACAGTTTGGGTCCCGGGCACAAAAGCGCGCGTTAACTGGCGGATAAATGGAACAGCAACTCTCATCTCCAAAAAGCAGCGGCAGGGAGCAGCCTAGCAGCCAGGGCCAGTCCCAGTTTCCCGAAACCAAGGCCCAAAGCTCCACGCTGGGGCTCCCTGAGAGGGAAGAGGCCCTAAGCCGGATCCCGGGGCCTTCGAGCCGGGCCTTCCAGGCAGCGCCCGCCGTGCCTTGGGCCTGCGCGCCCGTGCCTCGGCGGCAGCGGGGCGCACTCGCGGCAGACGGCTGGGTACCAGTGGCCGGGAGAGAGGCCGCGGTCCCGACCCTCCGCCTGGCGACGGCGTCGCTGCGACTCCCTCCCCAGCCCGCGGTCCAAATGGTCCACAGGCGGCAGAGGCGCGGCCCAGGTAGGCCGAGAACGTTGCGCAAGAGGCCCAAGAGGCGATCTCTCGGCTGCGCGGGAGAAAAGCGCGGAGAGTCCGCCGCGGGAGGGGCGGAGAGGCCCGCGGAGGCGCTGTGCGTGTGGAAGGGGATGGGGGAGGGGAGGATTGCCCGTCTCCCTGGCCGCGGCCACAGCCGCAACTCACCCAGCTCCGCCAGACGAGCGCTACCACTGGCAGCAAGAGGAAGATGGTGGACGCTGCCGCCGCCGAAGAGGAGGAGGAGGGGGCCCGGTGGGTGCCGCGGAGAGGGGGTACGCGCAGGACGTCGGCGTCGCTGCCACAGCCTCTTTTCCTCCTGGGACCGAATAGCTGCTGCTGACGACACTATTCCTGGCTTCCGCGCCGCCCTCCTAATCCTCGTTGCAGCAGCCGCCGCCGCCCTGAGCCCGAAGGTCGCTTGCCGCGTGGGGACTGTGCGACGGCGCGAGACCCCGCAGCCATCGGCGTGCGGCGGCGGCGCGGGAGCTGGAGAGGGGCCGGGTCACGTGACCCCACTGTTTACCGTTCCGGGGGCCGCGGCCTGCGTCGCTGCCGCGCCTGCGCGCTGTGGGGCCTCGAGCGCCGCGCCTCCGTGGGGCCCCGGGCTGCTGCACTCCCCAGCGCTGCCGCACCCCTCCCTGTCTTCCGAGGACGCGGCACCGCCTGCGGGATTCTAGCTCACACCTCCGGGCCGCCGGGAGGGGCGAATCAGAGGAGGGCTTTTTCTCGACCGTAATAAGCACTAAGGCTTCACAGTTAATACAGTATTCATGCTCAGCTCCCCAACCCCAGGTACTTTTTATTAATTGACTGTGAGTTCAAGAATGGTAGAGTAGGATAGAGTAGATGAGACCTCTGCCCAAATATTTGTACTGGCTCGGGACAGCAGCCTTGCCATTAACTACTTCCGTTACCCTCACCCTGCATGGCTGGTCTACCTCAGGACTCAAACTGCTACCTCCAAGAAACATTCTTGGTATCCAGTAAGCAGTCTTCAGAATATGGTCTTAGGTTTCCCTGAGGGGTCGCCAAGACCTTTCAAAAGAGCCTCCATTTCTTTGCCAGGAGCATCTGTCTAAGGCCAAATTTTCTTCCCATCCTTCAACCAAAACAGCATAGAGCAGCTGATTCAATGCAGAAACAGATAAGAGAATCCAGCCATCTTCTATTAAGCCAGACATTGAGGAAATTTGCAAAAATTTTAAGTATCACTCTTTTTATTAATTTGGAAAATATACTTTTCATAAATACATTATTTGTAGTAACAAATATTGTGTAGAGGTCCAGAGACAAAAAGTTTTGAGACCCACTGGTCTGCTTCCACAGACACTTGAGCTAACCCCTATCTCAGCCCTTAATAAGCACTGTGAAGTAATTGTTGCTTGTCAGTCACTCCAACCAAAAGGAGCTCCTTAGGGACAGGGTTTGTGGCTTTTTTTTTTTTTTTTTTTTTGAGACGGAGTCTCGCTCTGTCACCCAGGCTGGAGTGCAGTGGCCGGATCTCAGCTCACTGCAAGCTCCGCCTCCCGGGTTCACGCCATTCTCCTGCCTCAGCCTCCCAGGTAGCTGGGACTACAGGCGCCGCCACCTCGCCCGGCTAGTTTTTTGTAGTTTTTAGTAGAGACGGGGTTTCACCATGTTAGCCAGGATGGTCTTGATCTCCTGACCTCGCGATCCGCCGGTCTCGGCCTCCCAAAGTGCTAGGATTACAGGCTTGAGCCACCGCGCCCGGCCAGTTTGTGGCTTTTATCTGCAGGACCATTACAGTATTCAGCCAGTACCTGCTGAGCACCTTACTGTGTGGTCTGCACTGTTTTAAAACCTTTACAGTACTTGTTGATTTAAGCCTTAGACCAACCGCAGCCCACATTGTAAGATTAGTGCAGGATGGAAGAATAAGTCACAGGCATGCGGTGAAGATCTGTTCTTTCCTCTCTCTACTCTTCTGATACTTTAAGTACTCCCAATACCAAATGCTCTTCTACAAAGGAGGTTTCGGTTGTCCTGATTCCACTGGATTCCTAGAGTTTCACACCATGTCTTGACTAATGAATCCCTCAAGACTTTGTTTTACAATATTTTTGTAATGTGTTTTTGAGAAAGGAAAATAGAAATGAGTTTTGTTTTTTTTTTTTTTAATTCTCACTTGGGATGTCTGGGATGAATTATAAAAATAAGCCTAATGTTATCTTTACTCTTCTGGTGGATCTCAGTGTGAGATTTCAAAAGGGCGTTTGGAAAGAATAAAATTATTGTTATAAACAAAATCCAACCCCGAAGGAATTCAATAGAGTAGAACTTGATAAGGAGACTACTAGCTGGAAAATCCTTTAGAAGGGCTGAGGAAAACTTACCTTCTCAGAGAAGTTTTAGTAAATTTAAGGTAAAACAAAATGGAGATTAAAAGAAAATGTAAGAATCATAAGACTGTCACATTTACAAAGCAAAGATTTCTGATCCTAAAAAAGTCAACAAGCTTGCCATAGGCATGATGTTTTGATTCTGTTATTTTGAACCAGCCAAGCGCCCAGTTCACATTTGTCCATTAATGATCTTTGCTTTTTGCTTCCAGATGTAAACACGAACTATTTATCTTATACTCAATTCACAGAAAGGTTAGTAGAAGAAAGAACGAGCATAATAATACTGGCAACAGCTATAACTGCACACAGGACTTATTGGAAGATCAGATTGTATCAGTAACATTGAAAACTCCAGGCCGGGCGTGGTAGCTCACGCCTGTAATCCCATCACTTTGGGAGGCTGAGGCAGATGGATCACCTGAGGTCAATAGTCTGGCCAACATGGGGAAACCTTGTCTCTACTAAAAATATGAAAATTAGCTGAGTGTGGTGGTGTACGCCTGTAATCCCAGCTACTTGGGAGGCTGAGGCAGGAGAATTGATTGAACCCAGCAGGCGGAGGTTGCAGTGAGCTGACATCGCACCACTGCACTCCAGCCTGGGCGACAGAGCGAGACTCCATCATGAAAAATTAAAATCCAAACTTCTTAATGTAACCAAGGCCCTTTAGGATTGGTCCTTGCCAACTCTTCAGTCTCTTCTCTCCCTATATCCTGCTTTTTAACTTATGATACAACAATACCTCATTACTTCCTATTTTCTACACACGTCCACACAATGTCCCTCAACCTAAAATTTTTGCTCGTGCTGCTCCTTCTGACAGGAATGCCCTCCCAAATGACCCCAAAAGCCACATAATACCTCCTCTCATTTTATCTGAATTGTTCCTGCATCCTTTAAAGATGCAGTTCAATGATGTATCCCTCACACTTAATGGTGAAAAGATAGAGGCATCCCCATTCAAGCCAGGTTACATAAGGCTGCCACTATCACCACCATTATTCAATATTAGCCAATACTAAAAGGCAAAAATAGAAATAGTAGCTATAGAAAAGGAAAGGACACAAAAGATCATTATTTGCATATAATAAAAACTGCCTGACAAAGAGAATCAATGAGACAACTGCTAGCAGTAAAAAGTTGCCTTGGTACTATTTAAAAATCAGTGAAAAAAAATGATGACTTTCCCATAAACAACAATCATCAGTAGAGTACAGTAGGGAAAAAAATTCCAACAAAAATGTAAAACATTTAAGTAGCATAACAGGAAAAAAATGTGCATTTTTTATATGTACACAAAAAGAAAAGCTATACATATAAAGAAACAACCCAGAATAGCCAAAATATTGAAAAAGAAGTGGAAAGGTGAAGGACACACACTTCCTGATTTCAACACTTATAATGAAGTAACTAATCAAGACAGTGTGGTACTGGCATAAAGATAGACATATACTTCAATGGAATAGAATTGAAAGTTTAGAAATAAAACCATGTGTCTATTTTCAAAAGACTTTTGACACGAGTGCCAAGAATACAATGGGAAAAGAATAGTCTTTTCAACACATGGTACTGGGAACCACTAATCAGCCACCTACGAAAGAATGGAGTTTGGACCCCCACCTCAAACCACGCACAAAAATTTCCTCAAAATGAATCTACCAGACTTCAGTTACAACAAAGAGGCAAAGGGCACCTGATAAGGGATAGTGAAATACAACTTTTATCTGATTAAAGACTGGTTTCCCAGTTGCTAGAGCAATTGTTTGTACTCTGAGCACATTCAGAATCAGAATCACAAGATATGATTGAAAGCAAGTTTATGTTGCATGCTCCTAGGCCCAGAAAGTAGAGAAGCAAAAGAAAGGGTCTTTAGTTTAAAAGCACAGCAAATGTTACAGCTCTCCCTACTCCAGGCAGAAGACTAAAGGTTAAGTGTTCCCTGCAATTTGTGGTTTCCCAAGATGCTACATCAACCAGTCCAAAAGTGGAGAAGCATCTTCAACTGGAAACAGAGTAAATTGGAGCAACAACAGAATGCATGTCCACTAGGCAAGGTTGCCTTTGGAATGAGGGTTAGGGGACCTGCTTCTTATGGGGCTGAAGAGAGCCATGCCTTTTCTCAAAAGGGACCATGCTAGCATTCCTGAGCTAGGTGCCCACTCATAAGTCTTTCAAATTGCTTCACTAAAAGCCAATAACTTTTTTATAATTTGTGTTTAAATTCCAACTATGACAGAAGAAAAAGGTGGTAAAATATTGTGTGCAACTTAATGTCTACACAGAGAGAGAGAGAGCCTCAAGAAAATGTAAAATTTGCTTGGAGGGTCCAGGCTCCACAAGGACATTTTTTTCAGGAAGTCTCACCAATAGAAATATGTAGAAAACTTGGTTGATCACAAATTGGAATTCAGAAGACATATTGGAAAGATTGGAAGGGAGGGCCAGAAAAGAGGATTTCATCAAACTAAAGGAGGGGTTGGGAGTTGAAAAGGTGAAATTATGTGATAGCAGACAACCAGGAAAGTCATATAAGTAAGAACATTCTAGAAGAAGAAAAGGCTAATTCCAAGATACTATACTAGTAACACATTTGGGAGGTTCTAGAAGCAGAAAGAAGACTAATCTGACTGGAGTATAGGGTGCAAGACAGGAAGATGAGAGATTGGCAAGAACAAGGCAAGATGTTTAGAATCTACTATAAATGAAATGAGAAGCTATGGGAGTATTAAAAGCAAAAAGTGACATCTGATTTTTTTGGTACAGTTGTTATTGAGATATAATTCACATACCATATAGTTTGCCCATTTAAAGTGTACCATTCAATGATTTTTTAGTACTTTTTTAGTATATTTAGTGCATTTAGCACGGAATTGTACAAGCATCACCACAGTCAATTTTAGATCATTTTCATACTGCCAAAAAAAATTCCATGCCTTTTGGTCATTACCACCCCTGCTTTATTCCCTCACCAGCCCTAGGCAACCACTAATATGTCATTAATTGTCTCTGGATTTGTCTATTCTGGACATTTCTTACAAATGGAATCACATAACATGGTCTCTTGTGACTGACTACTTAGCTTTAAAATGTATTCAGGGTTTGTTCATGTTATAGCAAGCATCAGTACTTCACTTCTTTTTATTACCAATAATATTTTATTGTATGGGTATATCACAATTTTGATCCATTGACATTGATGGACATTTGAGTTGTTCCTACTTTTTGGCCTTTATGAATAATGCGACATAAACATTCATATACAAGCTTCTATGTGGACATACACTTTCACTTCTCTTGTGGTTATACTTAGAAATGAAATTTCTTGGTCCTGTGACAACTTTGTGTCTAGCAATTCTTTTTTTTTTTTTTTTGGAGACAGAGTCTCACTCTGTCACCCAAGCTGGAGTGTAGTGGTGCAATCTCGGGTCACTGCAAACTCTGCCTCCTGGGTTCAAGCAATTCTCGTGCCTCAGCCCCCCAAGTAGCTGGGATTACAGGTGTGCATCACCATGCCCGTATAATTTTTGTATTTTTAGTAGAGACGGGGTATTGCCATGTTGGCCACGCTGGTCTGGCCACCTGGAACTCCTGGCATCAAGCTCTCCACCTGCCTCAGCCTCCCAAAGTGCTGGGAATATAGACATGAGCCACCATGCCTGGCCTATGTTTAACAATTTTAAGAATTGCTGAACTGTCTTCCAAAGCAGCTGTACCATTTTACATTCCTAAACAGTAATGTATAAAGGTTCTAATTTCTTCAATTCCTCTCCAACACTTGTTATTAACTGACTCTTTGATTATTTATATCTCATTAGGTGTGAAGTAGTATCCCACTGTATGATTTTCAATAAACCTATTCATGTTTTCTGTTTTCTCTTGAGTCTAATTAGCTGTTATAGTTTCCTAGAAAATTGTTCATAATGTCTACATTTTCCTATTTAGTAATACAAACTTTTTATTTTTATTATTCTCTTTTTCAGGTCCTTTGTATTTATTTATAGCTATATCAACATTTTTTCCTCATTTTTCTAAGGTTCTACCTTCTACAATTTTGCTTGATTAATTTTACCAAAGGTTTGTCTATTTTGTTATCATTTTTAATCATTTTCAGCTTTGTTAATCCACTCTACTACGTCTTTGTTTTCTATTCTTTGATTTGTCTTACACATTGCTCAAACTACTTTAAGGAAAATGAATTTTAGCCAAACAAGAGTGAACAATTATGGTCGAATACCTATAAAAGTGAAGATTACAGATACTCCATTGCAGAAATCCAGGAGGCTGAGAAAAATGGTGTTGCATGGACCAGAGTGGTAATAATAGGATTGAGGGAGATTTAAACACAGCCAGACTATCTTTTGTAAGTAGAACTGACAAGGTATACTAATGGATTAGATGCAGGACTAAAGAGAAAGAAGTTAAGAAGTTCAAGATTTGGCATCTAAGTAACAGGATGAAAGATGATATTATTTGCTGGATTTGGAGAGGATTGGTGTGGGAGCAGATTAGGGTGCAGGGGTACAATGATTTCATGGTAGGCATTTCATAAATGTTATGTTGGAAATATCTGTGAGATATCCAAGTGAGACTTTAAAATGAATAGTTGGATATAAAAGCTTAGAATTCAGGAGTGATGGTATAGCTGACGTTATGAATTTTTCAAGCAATCAGCATACACTAGATGATACTTAAAGCCACAGGACTAGATTAGATTACCTAAGGAGTAAATGTAGACAGAGGGATAAAAGGAGCAGAGATGGATCTCTGGAGCATAGCAATGTGTAGAGGTTGAGAGGAGGATGTAGCAGAAAGCTTATACCCAGGAACTTGCTTCAGGTGATCTCTGGAAGCTGACACAATCATGTATGTGAGGCCAGTCAAAAGAGTCCTTCCTGATTATACTTTATTTATTTATTTATAAACACAGTTTGACTCTGTCCCCAGGCTGGAGTGCAGTGGCACGATCTTGGCTCACTGCAACCTCCACCTCCGGATAGCTGGGATTACAGGCACGTGCCACCATGCACGCTGGGCTCATTTTTGTATTATTAGTAGGGACGTGGTTTCACCATGTTAGCCGGGCTGGTCTTGAACTCTTAACCTCTGGTGACCCGCCCGCCAGCCTCAGCCTCCTAAAGTGCTGGGATTACATGCCTGAGCCACCACGCCCAACCAATACTTTTGACACATATTTAAAGAAAAGCCTATGATACAAAGTTTTGTGTACTGCTTTAAGAAGATGTTTCTGATTATTTTCAGAAAAGGTCTTAAGATTGTTGTGCCCTTCACTATGCATATGCCATCACGGAAATCCAGAAGGTGGAAATTTCTGAAAGTGAAATGACCCAGTTTCTTCAATAGATTAATGACATAAAAAAAAAAAAAGAAAAACTAGAAAAGGAAGGCGAAATATTATTGATTAAAAGAGACTTAAAAAACACATGAAACAAATGCAATGTGTAGATTTTCTTTGGATTCTGCATTGAACAAGCTAGTAAACAACTGAACAAACTAATAACTGAAACGTAAAGACATTTTAAAGCAATTGGAGAAAATTGAATAGACTAAATATTTAAGGCCTTTAGAAATTTTTGTTTAGTGTGATAACTATATTGGGCTGTTTTCTATAAAACCCTTGTTTTTTAGAAATTCATGTGGACATTCATATAGGTAAACTGTCTGTTATCTAGAATTTTATTTTAAAAATTCCAGAAAAAATAATTAAGATTAAAAATAACGGATGGAGACTAGATGAAAGAAGAATGACAAAATGCTAATAATTATGAATGCTAGGAGGTGAGTACAAGAGGGCTTATGATACTGTTCTCGCTCTGCTTTTATGTATGTTTTTAAATTTTCACAATAAAAAGTAAAATTAAAAAAGATCATTGCTTTCACATGTGCACATTTATTTATTTATTTATGTGAGACGGAGTCTCGCTCTGTCGCCAGGCTGGAGTGCATTGATGTAATCTCGGCTCACTGCAACCTCACCTCCCAAGTTCAAGCGATTTTCCTGCCTCAGCCTCCTGAGTAGCTGGGACTACAGGTGTGGTCGCCACGCCCAGCTAAATTTTGTATTTTTAGTAGAGACGGGGTTTCACCATGTTAGCCAGGATGGTCTCAATCTCTTCGCCTTGTGTTCCGCCCACCTCGGCATCATGAAGTGCTGGGATTACAGATGTGAGCCGCCGCACCTGGCCCACATTTAATATTTTTTCATGAACTACTTCTTTTATACAAACACGTTTAATGTTTTAAGCTTTGGATCTAAAAATGTGGCAGAGGAACACAGATTTGGTTTTAAGAAAAAAAAAATCACTTCCAATATTTTAACCTTCTTCTCAGTTTTCATTATGTGCTTATGATTTCCAAAATCTCCCTTGAATTTAAATGACAGGAGAATCTTAATGCTGGGTTCCATGTGAGAAATGCTTGCCCTCTCAGGACACATCAATTTGGTTTCTTCTTAAGTAGCCAGTTAACATCTTCTGCAGGTAATCATTCATTGTTAGTAAGTCCTGCCAGGCTAGTATTGTAATCTGTCAAATATGGTAAAAAGTCTTTATTTTGTTCCAGCAGCCTTTTATGTATGTAACAGCAGATATTCCATCTTGCTTGAATAGTTTGTATGAGAACATGAAAAAACAATTCCAAAATCTGAGTTGATCAAATTAATATTCTACTTTTAATTCTTACTCACAGAAGTGAAAAATTCTCAAAAGGAATTTTTTTCTTCAAAAACTTCATAATATAAATGAAGTTAAACAACAAAATTTAAAATACAGTTCTTACAGATTATTTTGATGCTATGAATTCTAATTTTCAAAAGTTCTGCAGATTATGATGATGATAAAATCTAATCTCTATTATTCTGTCTGATACTATTTTTGAAATTTTTGTAAATATTTCTTGACTCGAAATTGATTCACTATTCTTCTTAAAGTTTTCTAGCCAACATTTTCTTTTAACATTGATATGAATCATAATTCTATAACCCTTTGTGTTTAATATTTGAAAGTCCTTAGAAATTGTCTTGGTACATTAAATTAACAGCGTTTATAATCATCATTAATCACCGCACCACTTACTCTTGTAATAATATAAATATATATTTGTACTTTAAGTAATTGATAAAGTTTCCAAATTTAAAGCCCTTGAGGACTTTGTTTTTAGGATACTTACCTATATTTTAAAGTGTATATTCAGATATCAATACATTCAAATGACGTGTTTACTGTATATTACTAGCTTGTTAGACTTATTGTTTAGGATAGTAACCTATGTACTCATAGAATCACTGCTCAAGTTCCAGGATGTCTAGAATAATGCTGAAAAAGATATTCAGCTATTCAGCCATCCAAAGAAAAGCCAAAACCAAAGTGGTATTGAAGATTTGAGCTCATAACCAAGGCAAAGGCTGGACTACAAAGGAAAGGACGGTATCCTTTGTGGGATTTACACTGTCTCAAGGAGTCTCACTGGAAAATGAGTTGGATCTATAATAAAGCAAACAGTTAACAATACCTCTTCTCACTACAAAATATGTATTAAATCAGTATGGTTGGAGTGGCCACCAAAATCTGATGCCAGGAGCATCAGTAATCTCAGTTATATTCTGAAGTGCTTGCAAGTTCAGTATGCAGAAACATAGATCCACACAATTAGATGAAGGCTTGGCCTCTGAACTTGGGAGTATGGCCACAAATTCTTTTGTTTAATTGAGTCATAGCTCTATGGGCAGAATTTTAGAATTTCAGCAGCAGATATTTGAAAGTGTGATCATAGGGAAATGATAGGAATCTAGCCACAGGAGTGAATGAGGTTCCAAGTAAGAAACTTAGCCCTGGAAGGGCAGGTGCATGAGTAGGAACCTGGTCCCAGAGAGGATATTGATTTATAGGATATTGTACCAGTAACCTGGAAATTTATGATGTGGACTCATGCACTGGGGCTTTTGGGTGCCAAGGTCGGAGCCAAAGCAACAGCAAGACTGATTATGCTGAGCTGTTAAATAACTGCTGTTGAATTACACTCTTACAAACTTCTGTCCAGGAGGCCAGGGAAAGGGTTAACAGAGAAAACAAGCCACGTGTGTGAAGAATGATGCTGAATACTGTACACACATTATTACATTTAAGTGCCTCAACAATCCTACAAGATTGTTAACCTCATTTGGAGATATGAAAGTTTAAGTAACTGGGCACAGGTTTTAGCCAGGAGTCATGAAGTTAAGATTTGAACTCAGGTCTTTCTGCCTCGCCTCCTCACTCTGTGCTTTTTCCTCAGAACTTTGATCAAAGCTTTTTCTTCATTTGATGTGATTTGCTTCAATCTGTATCTAAACATAATCTGTATCCACTCTTTTCTCTTTCCTTCTTGTCTCAATATAAGAGAGACTCTATGCTAGGTGCAGTGGCTCATGCCTGTAATCCCAGTATTTTGGAAAAACAAGGTGGGAGGATCATTTGAGCTCAGGAATTGATGCTGCAGTGAGCTATGATCACACCACTATGCTCCAGCCTAGCAACAGAGGGAGACCGTGTCTCAAAAAAAAAGTAACACATGTTTATTGATTTAAAAACAAACCTTAAAGAAGTTATAAAAGAAAATGTCCCCTCATTCCCGCCCTCACTACCAATTTTACTCCACGTAATGTGTACCCTTCCAAATATTTTTTCTAAATATTTTTATACATAACGCATATCAAATATTTGCAACTGGATTTTCACTTGGTCTCCTGATCCCAATCACTATGCACTAGTCTGACCTTTGGCCCAATCAAATAGCAATGGGAGAATTCTTAGTAAAAGACACTAGAATGCAAGTTCTTTGAAGGCAGGGATTTTTGACTATTTTATTCACTGATATATCTCTAGCTCCTCAAACAGTGTCAAGTATATAGTAGTGGTTCAATAATATGTATTGAATGAATGAATGAATGAATCTCTGACAAAAGCCAAGAGGGGAGATTAGTGCAGAACAGCAGCTGGCCTGGAAGCTAACGGATAAAAATGAAGTAGACGAGACAATGATCTGGCTACTCCAATAATCAGAGAGGCTGATAAGTAGCATCTTAGACCACAGAAAGTAAAAGGCATCTTACTTAGGTGACTTCTTGGATATTAGGGAGCCATGTTTCAAAACTTGGGTATGGACTGGTCTCTAACTCGCCAGGTGATAGGGGAAGTAATGTGTTGCCACTGCTGGGCACCATGAGGTAGGATGTAGGGCTCGTGCCTGAGTAAGCCCTTCTAGGGAAAGTGGTGCTGGGCTAGGGTCTTCCTTCACATCTGAGGTGTTTTATGTGCACCACCACCCTCTAAGCCAAAAGAAATTCTGAAACATTAGATTCGTTTGAGTCCAGGACAATTGCCTCCTTTTGAACACAAGCTCCCAAAACCTTCTACTTCTCAGTATATTGTAGTGGTTAAGAGCACATATTCCTCCTATCCAATACTGGCTTTTCCAGTTATTACAATGACATACTGTATAACATAAGGCACATTGCTTAGCCTCTCAGTGGGTTGGTTTTTTCCTCTAATCAAATGGAAACGACAAGAGCACCTATTTCCTAGGATTGTTGTGAAGATTAAATAATTACTATAAAACTCTTAGAACATCACTTGGTGTTATGGGCTGACTTTTGTGCCCCTAAAATTTGTATGTTGAAGCCCTAACTCCCAATGTAACTGTATTTGGAGATAGGGCCTTTTAGGAGCTAAAGGTTAAATGAGGTCATAAGGACGGCCTCATACAACTGGTATTGAAGACAACCATCTGCAAGTCAAGGAGAGAGGCCTCGTAAGGAACCAACCCTGCCAAAACCTTGATCTCAGACTTCTAGCCTCCAGAACTGTGAGATAATAACTTTTTGTTGCTTCAGTGTGAAATAATCGTATTATATATATACACATATATATATATGTAATTTATACAAACATGTTTAATGTTTTAAGCTTTGGATCTAAAAATGTGGCAGAGGAATGACAATTTGATTTTAAGAAAAAAATAACTTCCAATATTTTAATCTCCTTCTCAGTTTTCATTACGTGCTTATGATTTCCAAAATCTCCCTTGAATTTAAATAACAGGAGGATCTTAATGCTGGGTTCCATGTGAGAAATGCTTGCCCTCTCAGGACACATCAATTTGGTTTCTTCTTAAGCAGCCAATTAACATCTTTTAGAGGTAATCATTCATTGTTAGTAAGTCCTGCCAGGCTAGTATTGTAATCTGCCAAGTATGATAAAAATTCTTTATTTTGTTCCAGCAGCCTTTTATATATGTAACAGCAGATATTCCATCTTGCTTGAATAGTTTGCATGAGAACATAAAAAAACAATTCCAAAAAGCCCTCATTCCAAATACAGTTACACTGGAAAAAAAAAAAAAAATATATATATATATATATATATATACACCCCAGTTCCTGACTTAAAGCTGCTAAAACCCTTGTAGATAGGGGTGCTAGGAGTCTTCACTTCTGGCATTTGGTCTTTGATCCTGATTCCTGACACAGACCTCCTAAATTTCTTTCCTGGGTTATAGGAGGATCTTTTGTTCTAATGAGGTGACTTTTGGTGGGCTCCTGAGTAGCCTCAGGATGGGAGCTTGTTGCCAAGGGAAGCAATCGTATGACTAGAAGATTGAAACTTTCAGTGTCATTCCCAACTTCTGGGGAGGAGAGAGGGACTGAAGGTTGAGTTGATCACCAATAGCCAGTGTTATATTCAGTCATACCTATGTAATGAAGCCTCCATAAAAACCTAAAAGATGGGATTCAGACAGCTTCTAGGTTGCTGAACATGTGGAGGTGCTTGGGAGATGGTGTGCCTGGAGAGGGTATGAAAGCTCCCCCATACCTCTCCCTCCCTGTGCATCTCTTCTATGTGGATGTTCACCTGTATTCTTTGTGATATTCTTAAAATGAGTAAACAATAACTTGAGTATACTTACTTAATGCTCCTCTATTCATCAATATCATTGAAATGATAGTAAAGAAATATGAAGGAAATAACCCCATATCAGTAAATAAAATGGGAAGTGGCTGATTAGTTAACCAGCGTTTTCAATGAATTTTTGAAAGATGGAATATGGATGGTAGTTTATTGACAAAATAACATAAAACATGAGCTTCTGGCCAGGCGAGGTGGCTCACGCCTGTAATCCCAGCACTTTGGGAGGCCAAGGTGGGCAGATCACTTGAGGTCAGGAGTTTGACACCAGTCTGCCAACATGGAGACACTCTGTCTCTATGAAAAATACAAAAATGAGCCAGGCGTGGTGGCAGTTGCCTGTAATCCCAGCTACTTGGGAGACTGAGCCAGGAGAATTGCTTGAACCCCGGAGGCGGAGGTTACAGTGAGCTGAGATCATGCCAGTACACTCCAGCCTGGGCAACAGAATGACACTCTGTCTCAAAAACAACAAAAAATTATATCCTAGAACAAAGTCTCAGCATTCCCATTCTGATTTGTTGTTGCTTCTCCACACTGTCCTCTCTCTTTCTTTTTCTTTCTTTTTTTTTTTTTTTTGAGACTGAATCTCGCCCTGTTGCCCAGGTGCATGATCTCGACTCACTGCAACCTCCACCTCCCAGGTTCAAGCGATTCTCCTGCCTCAGCCTCCCGAGTAGCTGGGATTACAAGCGCCTGCCACCACGCTTGGCTAACTTTGTTTCTTTAGTAGAAATGGGGTTTTACCGTGTTGACCAGGCTGGTCTCAAACTCCTGCCCTCATGATCTGTCCGCCTTGGCCTCCCAAAGTCTGGAATTACAGGAGTGAGCCACCGTGCCCAGCCTGTCCTCTTGCTTTCTACCTAAAAGACCAAATAAATAAAGTTGGCCAAGAAATACCCCTCACTCATCTACACACATATTGCTGCTAGCTAGGGAAGAGACTTACCGGAGAAAAAACACACAGCTGGAGAAACTCATGCCAGCATTGATACTGACTAGCCTATCTTTTATTTTGTAAGTATAAATGGACAAATATATATATCCCCAGAAATAGGAGGAAAATTATCAATTTTAATGTAAAAGACCAGGATGAACAAACCAAAAATGGGCAGAAACAGAGCCAATTTGAGAAAGAGAAGAGAACTTATAACATTGATAAAACAAATTCTTATTAGTATCCTCTGAAAAGTTAAAAGTCATATTGTACCCACATTACCATGCTAGATACTCTGCCAGAAAAAAAAACTGTGCTAAAATCTATGAAAAATTAACCATCAGGAAACACAAAAAAGCTTTTGGAAACCAAAAACAAATGTTAAAAAAAAAAAAAAAATCAGTAGAGCTGGGCATGGTGGCTCACGCCTGCAATCCTAGCACTTTGGGAGGCTGAAGCAGGAGGATCACTTGAGGTCAGGAGTTTGGGAGCAGCCTGGCCGACATGGTGAAAACTTGTCTCTACTAAAAATACAAAAATTAGTGGGGCCTGGTGGCTGAGACAGGAGAATCGCTTGAACCTGGGAGGCGGAGGTTGCAGTGAGCTGAGATCATTCCACGGCATTCCAGCCTGGGCAACAGAGTGAGGCACCATCTTAAAAAAAAAAAAAAAAAAAAATTAATAGAAGTACTGCCAGGAAGTCTCCAGAATGAAGAGCAAAAACGAAGATGGGAAGCATGAAAGAAAAGGTGATGCATAGAGGTTCAATCTAGGAACTCCAACGCTTGATCTAATTTGTACTTCAGAAAAAAAGAATTGAAGAAATAGAGGAGAGGGAATTATTAAAGGAAGAAAATTCTTAGGACTGAAAACAAATAAGTTTTTAAACGAAAAAATACCTATAAATAGTCAAGTAGGCTATATGAAAACTAAAATAAAATATGTTCACACATCTTCATTATATTTCAGATTACCAAGGATAAAGATAAAATTCTAAAAGCTTCTAGAAAGAAAATCCAAGTTCACTTACAGAGTAAGGAATATCTAACTGTCAACTTCTAAATAGCAATACTGGATATGAGAAGACAATGAAGAAAAGTGCTTATAAACTTCTCAAATAAGTGATCTTGGACTTTGTATTTTATGCCCAAATTATCAGACAATTGTGAGTACAAAGAAATACATTTTCAGACATGCAAGAATTCAGAAAGATGATCTCCCAATCATCTTTTTTGAGGATACTATTTGAATATATAGTTTAGCAGAACAAGGAATAAACGTGAAAAAGAGGAAAGTATGGAAACAATGAAGCTAAGCCGGGGGAAAATTAAGACAAAGTTTGTCCAGATGGAAGCAGGAAATTAGAGGGATCCTGGAACAGTCCTGCAACAGACAGTAATTTCTACAGGCTAGATAATCTTCACATAGAGTAAAGGGTTATGTTTCTTTTGTCAGCAAGGCGAAAGAAAAGCAATCAGAAGTACCACTAAGCAATAAAGGTTTTATAAGAAATGGTGGTTTACGGAGTGATTACTTCATCCCCTTTGCCCTTCTGTCACCCGTCTTTTGCATGTGGCTCTTTTAAGCTTCTCAACTTTCTCCTGGGACGCTTCATGAATAACTTGTAATAGAAATGCTACTGAAAAGCTGCCTAAACAAAAAATCACGTAAAGTAGGAACTTGTATGAACTAATACTGTTGTAAATCCAAAAAACTGATGAGTTAAATATAAAGCAAACTAAAATATGGAATGATTGAATAGGCAATTGAATGTAAGGAGAGAAAATATTTTATCTTGATGTTTGGAACATTATTTTTTGATTGGTACGGGGTAATGATGTTGGACTTACAACAAAGTATAACCTTATTCTACTTTACTCTGTAGTAAACAATATTAACGTTATCATAAAAATGTAAATGCTATCTTTTGAGAGGGTTTCAAGTTTCAAAATCATTCTACACAAAACATAGAAATCTTAATTTTTGTCACAGAACCGAATAAATGGCTGAATTAAATGAATTCATTTAATTACATTAATTATTTACTTCTTATAAATTGGGAGGTGCAAGGTCAGGAGGAGAGATGAAGGAAAATGCAAGAGTAGTTTACAAAACAGGGAGTCAATATATTCTGGTTAAACTGAATAAGATACTAATGTTTAACAATATGTGAATTTATCAATGTAGCCATTAAAAGAAAAGCAAGAGTAGTGACTGTAATTACTTATACAGTATTTATTATGTACCAGGCACAGTTCTAAGCATTTTACATGCATTAAGTCATTTAATCCTTACAATAATCCCTCTAAGTATTCAAAGACTTTTGTCCACTTGAGACACAATAAAACTGAGTCACCGGGCTTGTTGGCTCACGCCTATAATCCCAACACTTGGGAAGCCGAGGCGGGCAGACCACCTGAGGCTGGGAGTGTGATGCCAGGCTGGCTAACATGGAGAAACCCCGTTTCTTTTTTTTTTTTTCTTTTCTTTTTTTTTTTTTTTTTTTTTTTTTTTGAGACGGAGTCTCGCTCTGTCGCCCAGGCTGGAGTGCAGTGGCCGGATCTCAGCTCACTGCAAGCTCCGCCTCCCGGGTTCCCGCCATTCTCCTGCCTCAGCCTCCCAAGTAGCTGGGACTACAGGCGCCCGGCTAGTTTTTTGTATTTTTTTTTTAGTAGAGACGGGGTTTCACCGTATTAGCCAGGATGGTCTCGATCTCCTGACCTCGTGATCCGCCCGTCTCGGCCTCCCAAAGTGCTGGGATTACAGGCTTGAGCCACCGCGCCCGGCCGGAGAAACCCCGTTTCTACTAAAAATACAAAATTAGCCCGGCGTGGTGGCGCATGCCTGTAATCCCAGCTACTTGGGAGGCTGAGGCAGGAGAATCACTTGAACCTGGGAGGTGGAGGTTGCAGTGAGCCGAGATCACGCCATTGTACTCTAGCCTGGGCAACAAGAGAGAAACTCTGTCTCAAAAACAAAAACAAAAACAATAAAAACTAAGTCACAGAGGGTTAAGTAACTTGCCCAAGTTTACATACCTAGTAATGGAGGCTCACAAATGGAAATAAAATAATGATTTAATTAAGAGGTATGGATGGGAAAATTGATAATATGAACAATGATTTGTATTAGGAAGCAATATATATTATATATTATCGCAAGTTGATAAATCTACAGTAATAAGCTATTTACAGCTATGGAGTTACAACAGTAATTACTAGAAGATCTAGAGGCTGGGCAGCTTAGTACTGTATATTTTACTTTCCATTTTAAACCATTTTACATAGTTATTTATTAAGTGTATATATTTTTTAAATCTTTAACTTTTTTTAATTAGAAAAAAAAATTTAGGCCGGGAGCAGTGGCTCACACCTGTAATCTCAGCACTTTGGGAGGCTGAGGTGGGAGGATCATCTGAGATTGGGAGTTCGAGACCAGCCTGACCAACACAGAGAAACCCCCATCTCTACTAAAAATACAAAATTAGCTGGCTGTGGTGGGGCATGGCTGTAATCCCAGCTACTTGGGAAGCTGAGGCAGGAGAATCACTTGAACCCGGGAGGCAGAGGTGGCGGTGAGCCAAGATCGTGCTGCTGCACTCCAGCATGAGCAACAAGAACAAAACTCCATCTCAATAAAAAAAAAAAAAAAAAAAAAATTAAACTGGGCCAGGTCTATAATCTCAACACTTTGGCAGGCTGAGGTGGAAGGATCACTTGAGCCCAGGAGTTCAAGACCAGCCTGGGCAACATGGCGAAAACTCAGCTCTGAAAAAATTAAAAACTTAATCAAACGTGGTGGCATGCACCTTTGGTCCCAGTTATTCAGGAGGCTGAGGCAGGAGTGTCACTTGAGCCCAGGAGGATGAGGCTGCAATGAGCCACATGGTCACATCACTGCACTCCCACTCCCACCTGGGTGACAGAATGAAAATTACAATTAAAATTAAGCTGATCACCTCCTTCCAAACATTTTACTCACTCACACATAATGAAACATCTCTCAAGATAGTTTCCTCTTGATTTTAAATATTAGTACATTCATACTTGGGGAGATTGCAGATAATACTACCAAAATACAGAAAGTATCTTCAGCTCGTTTTGGTTAAAAGTGCCTCATCTGCCATGTGTCTGTATACAATTCATTTTGTGTTCATAAAAGGTGACATTAGAAACATCTTACAAAGTTGCTAAAATGTTTGTGTCATCTTGGCACAACACTTACTAAAGTAATGTAGTGAAGAAAAATCCCATGGCCTAGGAGAGTAAAAATGATGGAAGTGCTACAGTGAGAGCAATACAGTAGAAATACTGAAGAGTTAATGATGCCAAATTAAAAAGCAACCAAAAGCAGAGTCATCATGGGATTATAGAAAGGAAGAGAATGTTAATTTATTCATTCTCTTATTTAACCAATATTTACTGGGCATCTATATGTTCTTAATGTATACCACATGCTAAATGCTGAGCTTGTGAAAAATTGGACATGCAACTTGCTCTTAGTTTATAGTTTAGCAGATAATACAAAGGATGCATATAAATACCTTTAGTATATGATAGAAATTGATAAGTAATATCATGTGATAAAAATGTGATATGGTAACAAAAGTAAGGGAGAAATGCTCCAGGGAAATTACAAAAAGTAGAGCAATTTTTAATTGTATCATGTTCTCAGTGACAGGCGGATGCCAAATGAGTTGTAGGTCCATCACTGGGGTTGACAAATATAGGTCAGAATATGAGGAAACATCATGTGATGTTGCTACCGAACTAATCATATGTAAAAATAGTCATATATTTTTGTTAAGAGACCTACCTTTACCAATTCTTTCTGGAATAGGACAGTTACCAATACCTCTGCTGGGCACTCAGCCTACCCGAAGCCAGAATAATACAAGGAGAACATGATACAGGAAAAAAATACAATATCCTTTAGCAAAATTGCACACTAGATTCAGTGTTCAGTATTAGAAGGTTTGTGTGGTTTGGTGATTTTGACTTTGAGACTGAACCAGGTGCCTGATTTTTCAACTTCTCCACTGTGGGCAGGGACTGAGAGGCTGCAGTGCTCCCCCAATGCCCCTCCCTTATCCCTCCATGCCCACCAACACACACACACACACACACACACACACACACACACCCTTGTCCCTCTCTAGCTTGGGCTCCTTGTTAATCAGATTCAGAGAGACCCTGAGCCAGAGAGTGAAGAGAAAAAGGTGGGATGGTGGGATGGTAAGGACAGGGAGGGGAGAGAAACTGGATGGCAGCCAGCTCATAAAGGTTCATTGGACAAAGCACAGCAGGACAATGTGGAATACAAGGTTGAAACTTTCTGGTATCTATAAGAAGCTCATTGGAAAGGATATTAATTTTGAATTCCCAGAGTTTCAGTTGCAAACAAAAATAACTAAAGTATATTTATAGTAATTAAAAAAAGACTAATCTTTAACACATTTAAACATTGAATTCAATCAGATCTAGTACTAGTTTTAGTGGACATGAAAATATTTTGGAAAATGTGCATTTAATTGGAAAATGCTGAGTGGAACTCAAATGTTCATTAGTATTATGTATTAGAAATTCAAACACAGATGAGGTATGCTAAAATGATCTGCACCTGCTCGCCCAGAGTTTCCAAAATATTGACATCAGAAGTGTGCTCTCCTGAACTTTCTCTGGAGGTTGGGCTCTAGGTCTATGGTTCCCATAGCAGTGAAAAACACATTCATCACTTTTTATTGTGAAGAGTTAACTATATCTCTCACTAGACAATGAGTTCCAACAGCATTAGATTCATGTCTTATTCATTTTTCTAGTAGTGTTACTTTGTGTTATATAGACTGCTTTTCTTTCTTTTCCCCTTTTCTTCTTTCTTTTTCAATAAATGTAACAAAACGTCCCCCAAATGCCAAAAAACACTAAGGAAGAATCCCTTTATTAAAATAAGGCTTCATTTTGTTACTCATTATGTCATTGTTTTCATTCACTATAAGTCTATTGAATTTTAAGTAGAAGCTTATAAGACTAAATTTTTATAAATTAATGTAAGATGACTAATAAATACTCAAACAGAGTATAGCAGCAAATAGCTGCTCAAATTCCAACAAAGGTGATTCTTTACCTAGTTCTCCTTACATTTTTTATTCTAGAATTGAATTTAGTGATAGCAAAGAGAAAATTCAGTTTTAAAAAGTAATGAACTACATATACAATAGGGCAAAAGATTTACTAAGCTGAAGTCATTTTATGCTTCATGCACTTAACGTTAATATTTTGGGCAGATAACTTTTTATGAGTCCAAAATAAGCATTCATAACAGCTTTTAAAAATTACATTTGAAAACAGTGTACCAGGAAAGTAGAAACCTTTAAACAACATTTGCAAAAAAATGTTAAGTCAGCAAAATTGTGTTCATGTGTTGGGTTTTTATTTGTTTCCAAAGACAAACATACAAATATCTGAACCACCATCTTGATTACAATGTGAGTATAACATATATTTCCCTAAAAATATATTTACTTTTATACTAAATTCATATATACATATTTTATATATACAATCACATATATTAATACATATATATTTATATTACATTTTATATATACTTGTGTGTATTTTTATATATATGCATATGTATATAATATTTAAACCTCAGAAAATGCTTTACTTTGGCCTCTGTTGAAAGCACTCAATAAAGAGAAAATTTGTTCTATATTCAGATTCTATGACCTGGCTTCCTTATCAGTGGAAACATTGGCAAATATTAGCTTTACTTAGGATCAGATTTATTTCTATTGTATATGCACATAGTTGTAATTGATTGCTTTCTATGTTAACTTCCTAAGAAACCAAGGGCTACTTTAAAGAAGCATTGTGGGTAATAGTAAAATCCGGTGAACAAGAAGAGGCAGGAGACATGATTGAACATTCTTTACAGAGGAAAAAAAAAGGCATTCAGAACTCATAATGTGCTCTAGAGTAATTAGCTACTGCTTAGTAGTCATAACATTACAAGAAACCAAATGTCAGGTTTAAAAATGATTAATGTGTAAATGAACTGTTGTGCTACCTGCTGCTAAGATCTCAACAATCAAAGTACTTTTAGCACTATCTTGGAACAAAAGCCATCATTTCTAGGGCTGGGGTTTGCTTTATTTATTTATTTATTTATTTATTTATTTATTTATTTATTTTTGAGATGGAGTCTAGCCCTGTCACCCAGGCTGGAGTGCAGTAGCACAATCTCGGCTCACTGCAACCTCTGCCTCCAGGGTTCAAGCTATTCTCCTCCCTCAGCCTCCTGAGTAGCTGAGTACAGGCGTGCGCCACCATACCCGGCGTTTTGTATTTTTAGTAGAGATGGGGTTTCATCATGTTGGTCAGGCTGGTCTCGAACTCCTGACCTTGTGACCCCCCAGCCTCAGCCTCCCAAAGTGCTGGGATTACAGGTGTGAGCCACCGTGCCTGGCTGGGGTTTGCTTTTTCTCTTCATAAAAATGTTGATGTTTTATATGATTAGGATGAATCAAGTCAAAAGTGAAAATAGGCCATGCGTGGTGGCTCACATCTGTAATCCCAGCACTTTGGGAGGCTGAGGCGAGAGGATCACTTGAGGTCAGGAGTTTGAGACCAGCCTGGCCAACATGGCAAAACCCCATTTCTACTAAAAGTATAAAAATTAGCCAAGGCATGGTGGCACGCACCAGTTTACTCCGGAGGCTGAGGCATGAGAATTGCTTGAACCCAGGAGGCAGAGGTTGCGGTGAGCTGAAATTGTGCCACTGCACTCCAGCCTGGGCAACAGAGGGAGACTCCGTTTCAAAAAAAAAAAAACCAGAAAAGAGAAAAGAGAGAAAAGAAAAAGTTGAAGTATGTTTCTATTACAACTTCAGTTTTGGTTTATTATAACTCATATTGCTGTATAAAAGTTAACATGTAAGGCAAGGAAAACAGTACATTATGACTATTAACTTATTTTCTCCAGTTTTATAATTTTTTATTTTTAATGTTTTTGGGTACATAGTAGGTGTATATATTTATGGGATATATTAGATGTTTTGATATAGGCATGCAATGTGTAATAATCACATAATGGAAAATGGGATATCCATCCCCTCAAGCATTTATCCTTTGTGTGATAAACTATTCAATTATACTATTTTAGTTATTTTTAAATGTACAATTAAATTATTATCGACTATAGTCACTCTGTTGTGCTATCAAGTACTAGGCCTTAGTCATTCTTTCTAATTATTTTTTGTACTCATTAACTATCCCCACCTCCTTCTCACTCTCCCACTACCCTTCCCAGCTTCTGGTAGCCATCCTTCTACTGTCTCTCTCCAAGGGTTCAATTGTTTTGATGTTTAGATCCCACAAACAAGTGAGAACATGCAATGTTTGTCTTTCTGTGCCTAGCTTATTTAACTTAACATAATGATCCCCAGTTCTATCCATGTTATTGCAAATGACTGAATCTCGTTATTTTTTTATGGCTAAATAGTACTCCATTGTATATAAGTGTGACATTTTCTTTATTCATTTATCTGTTGATGAACACTTACGTTGCTTCCAAATCTTAGCCATTGTGAACAGTGCTGCAATAAACATGAGAGTGCAGATATCTCTTCAATATACTTATTCTCTTTCTTTGGAGTATATACGTAGCAGTGGGATTGCTGTACAGTCCCTCTATTTTTAGTTTTTTGAGGAAGCTCCAAATTGTTCTCCATAGTGGTTGCACTAATTTACATTCCCATCAACAGTATGAGAGTTCCCTTTTTTCTTAGCTTGTATCCAAAAGACAGGCAAGAACTGGGGGAGAGATTAGTTATTAGGGTGAAATCACATCTCATTGTAGTTTCGATTTGCACTTCTCTGATGATCAATGATGTTGAGCATCTTGTCATATGTCTTCCATTGACAAAATGTCTATTCAAACCTTTTGCCCATTTTTTAATTGGATTATAGAGTTGTTTGAGCCCTTTATGGCTATTAGCTTTAAAACAATAAATAGCAAATGTTTAATTTATGCTTATTATTCAGGTTCTTTTCAGTATCATTGGAATAACTTTGTGGGTATTAGCTTCAAAATTACATCCAGTAGGCCAGGCACAGTGGCTCATGCCTGTAATCCCAGCCCTTTGGGAGGCTGAAGCGGGCAGATCACCTGAGGTCAGGAGCTCAAGACCAGCCTGGCCAAAATGGCGAGACCCCATCTCTACTAAAAATACAAAAATTAGCTAGGCATTGTGGCAGGCTACCAAGTATCTGTAATCCCAGATACTTGATAGGCTGATGCAGGAGAATCGCTTGAACCTGGGAGGCAAAGATTGCAGTGAGCCAAGATCACGCCACTGCACTCCAGCCTGGGTGACACAGCAAGACTATGTCTCAAAAAATAAAATAAATAATTTTTTTATAAAAAAGAGTAAATACATTTTTTAAAAATTTGGAAAAAAGCTTACTTCAACCTGTAAAAATACAAAGAACATGATTATGGACAAATAGCCACTGAACCACTAACCAATTTAATTCCTTCTCATATATGGTCAGAATGGAAGCTAACTTTCCTTCATGAGCGAGAAGTCATTGTATGCCATAATACTCAAAAGGAATGAAAACCACAAAGCAAAACTTTCCAGAGGATTGTGAGAATCAGAGATCTTTTAGAAGACTTTATAAATTCTTGGCATTAGGTCATACTTTGGCTTTGTTTAAGAGTCATTGTCTTTTGGAAGAAGTTTTCTGAGCTCCCAGTTCATGAAGAATTCAGGAGACAGCAGGGGCCTAGTAAGGAAGTTGTGGAGATTCTACAGAAACTGGCACAAAGATCCAGATGACTCTGAAAGGTGGAGCAGTTGGTGTTCTGCGCAATGTTGCTGGGTGTTGGTGGCAACACATTTACGTGAAATAAGTGGCCTGATTAGGGAAACAGAAGCAGTGTGATAGGCAAGGCTCGGCTTCTAAGAGTCATGGAAGGGTTTGTTACTTTCAAGAGTGGTATAATACATGCCGCTATTAATATTAATGGTACATTTTACTTGATAGCAAAGTGACCAATGAACCCAGAACACCAGCTGCTAATGGTGATGGGTCTAGGTGGAGTTACTGGGGCCTCAAACCTTTCGGATCTCATTATTCTTTCAGAACCTAGGTTTGGTCAGTGGCTCTTTGGTCAAACCAAGGAAGGTTGCGTCCCAAGTCCAGCTCGACTTATAGGTTGGGAAAATCCTTGAAAATGCTGAATACTTGTTGCAACCATCCTTGCAGCCAGACATGGAATGAAGGTCAGGCATTTCTTTTCATAGCACCATAGCATCACACTATTATTTTCTAACTCTGTCTCTTCCAACAGACTATAAACTATTTGAGTCAAGAAAACTTACATGTTTTTGTATCTAAAGTGCCTTGCACAATATCTGAGAGAGAATAAATATTTTTATAATGAATGACTGGATTAAGCAGCTAAGGACTAAATCAGAGGGGAAATCTAAAGCTGGAATGTTAGTCTATCAGAAGAAAGAGGTTCTGAGCGGAACATGGCGGCTCCCACGTGTAATGCCAGTGCTTTGGGAGGCTAAGGTGGGAGCATTGTTGAGACCAGGTATTAAAGATAAGCCTGGAAAGCATAGCAAGACCCCTGTCTCTACAAAAAATTTAAAAATTAGCCATGTGTGGTAACACATGCCTGTAGTCCCAGCTGCTTGGGAGGCTGAGGCAGGAGGATCATTTGAGGCCAGGAGTTAGAGATTAGTGCACTATGATTGCACCACTGCACTGAAGCCTAGGTGACAGAGCAAGACCTTGTCTCAAAAGAGAAAGAGAGAGAGAGAGAGAGAGAGAGAGAGAGAAGTGATGGAGCCTGAGTTATTACTGTAGCTACCATTGAAGTGTGCCAATATGCCAACCACCATGTTAAACATTTTTCATATGTCATATAATCCTCACATAACCTTTTGAGGTAAGTACCGTCATAAGTATTATGTTACAGAGAAGTGTATGATACAGATAAGGAAAATAAATAAAAGAAAACTACAAAAAAAAAAAACCACACTCACACACGCAAAAAACATGGCCCTAAGTCTCACAACTAGTACGAATTAGACACCATAGCTTAAGAGTTTTTTAAGTTAATTAATTTATTTTTTGTAGCAGTTTTAGGTTTGTGGAAAATTAAGCCGATAATAAGAGAGTTCCCATATACTTCCTTACTCTTCAGCTTACAGTTTCCCCTATAGTTAAAATCTTGCATTAATGGCTTTGTTATAATTAGTAAACCAAAAACAATATATTATTAGTAACTAAAGTCCATAGTTAATGGTCCTTATTTTGTGTTGTACAGTTATATGGGCATTGACAAATACATACATAGCTTAAAATTGTAACCCCATGTCACAGTAAAAAGATACTCTGGAATCATTAAAAAGATGTTTGAATGAATTCCGAGATCTCATCATGAGGATGGCAACTCTTCCAAATTAATCTATGATGCTAGTGCAATTCCTATCATACATCCAAAGGATTTTCATTAAATTTGAAAAACCTGTGCAAAACTCAAATGGAAAAGGCCAAGAAGAGCCAGGACAATTTTGAAGAAGAGGAATGATTATCTTTACCAGATATCAAGCTTGTAATAAATCTATAATAATTAAAACATGCTCTTTTTATAATTAAACAGATAATCAAATACACCATTAAAAAGAAATACAAGTCTAGAAACAGACCCATGCACATATGGATTTTTTTATTTATGGCAGAATTTTTATCTATTTATAAATCAGCTGGGAAATGGTAAACTATTCAATAAATGATGCTGGAACCAATGATTCTCCATATAGGGCAAGAAGGAAAATTTTGCCACCCACCAAAAATTTAAGGTAAAATAGACACTAAACTTGAAAAACAAAACTATAAAACTTAAGAAAACACAGGAAAATGCCTTCATTACACTTGGGCCAGGACATATTTCTTTAATAAGGCACAAAGACCACAACTCATAAAGGAAACCTGATAAATTTGCATATAATGACATTTTTGCATATAATATTTGAAATTCTGTATGACAAAAGACATCATAAACACAGTAAAAAAACATGCACAAATTGGAAGAATTTTGCAATCCATATAGCAAAATAATTATAATAGAATTTACGAAGAACTGCCACTAGATAAATAAGGCAAAGCAGAAGGGAAAAATAAAGCAATTGATGTAAACAGAAGGGGAAAAAATGGATGGCAAAGAAAAATATGTAAAGATGTTCAACCTTGCTATGAATCCGAGGAATGCAAATGAATGGCACAGTGCTAGGCTGTTTTATACCTACTGGCTTGAGAAAAATTGAAAATTCATATTATGTATTGGTAAAAGTGCAGAGGAATAGAAATTCTTGTACACTCCTGGAAAGACAAATGACTCCCAATACTTTGAACAATGAGACAGAGACTGCTTATTCTTTATCGAATTCATTTTCTTCTTTTTCCAGGGCACGCAGACTATCTTTCCTAGGTTCCCTTGCAGTTGGGTGTGGTTACCTAACAGAATGTTACCAGTGGAATGGGATTAAAATGATGTGTTTCTCCATGTACATTGCCCCTTCCGGCTGACTGGAATGGCCATGCCAAGGGAAACTTGAAAGTCACATGTTAAAAATGGCAGCATCCCTAACAGCCTGGTTACCTGAATAGCTGTGTAGAGCAGAGTCCCCCTCCCCTCAACCCATTCTACATGTTATCTGGTGTTTGTTCAAGTCACTATGTCTCAGCACACGCTGCTCTAGGTTTTTAGGTGAATGAGAAATAGACTGTTATTCTATTTGCTGCATTATTTTGCGGTGGGGGAAAGTCTGTCTGATGTTGTATCTGAGCTCACTACACAGATGCATTTGGCAATATGCAAGATCTATACCTGTAGCCAGCAATTCTGTTTTTATCTACATTCCCTAGAGAACCTAATAGTTATATGAAGAGGGAGACATGTCTAAGAATGCTCATTAGCTGGGCGCGGTGGCTCACGCTTGCAATCCCAGCACTTTGGGAGGCTGAGGCAGGCGGATCACAAGGTCAGGAATTTGAGACCAGCCTGGCCAATATGGTGAAACTCTGTCTCTACTAAAAATACAAAAATTAGCCGGGTGTAGTGGCGGGCTCCTGTAGTCCCAGCTACTCTGGTGACTGAGGTAGGAGAATCGCTTGAACCCGAGAGGCGAAGATTGCAATGAGCTGAGATCGTGCCATTGCACTCCAGCCTGGGCAACAGAGTGAGACTCCATCTCAAAAAAAAAAAAAAAAAAAAAAAAAAAAAGAATGTTCATCGCAGTTCATTGTCCAGGCTGGAGTGCAGTGGCATGATCTCGGCTCACTGCAACCTCCACCTCCTGAGTTCAAGCGATTCTCCTGCCTCAGCCTCCCAAGTAGCTGGGATTGCAGGCACCTGTGACCATTACAGGCACACGCCACCATGCCCAGCTAATTTTTGTATTTTTAGTAGAGACAGGGTTTCACCACTGTCAGGCTGGTCTGAAACTCCTGATCTTGAGATCCGCCTGGCTCAGGCTCCCAAAGTGCTGGGATTACAAGCATGAGCCACTGCGCCCCGCCATTTTAATCATATTTTAACTTTAATTGTATCTGTAATTTATTTTAAAAGACAAAGATAAATCAAAGGAGAAGAATCTGATATTGTCAAATGTGGACTTTTGTTTAATCTTGTAGTTCATTAGTAGATATCTTTATTTATTTATTTATTTATTTATTTATTTGAGACAGTCTTGTTCTGTCACCCAGGCTGGAGTACAGTGGTGCGATCTCAGCTCACTGCAACCTCTTCCTCCCAAGTTCAAGCCATTCTCTTGCCTCAGCCTCCTGAGTAGCTGGGACTACAGGCACATGCCACCACACCCAGCTAATTTTTGTAGTTTTAGTAGAGACGGGGTTCCACCATGTTGGCCAGGCTGGTCTTGAACTCCTGACCTCATGATCCACCCGCCTCAGCCTCCAAACTGCTGGGATTACAGGTGTGAGCCACAGCACCCAGCCCTTTTTATTTTCATACTTTTTGCTACATGTATAGTGTTTCATAATGTAAAAAGATAAAAAGAAAAGTAAAGAAGGTCCCAAGGGCAGTTCTTTTTATTATTTCACTATTTTATTATTATTTTTATTATTTCACTTTATTTTTTTCATGATTGAAAAGTAATGGTCAGGCTCAGTGGCTCAGGCCTGTAATCCCAGCAGTTTGGGAGGCCGAGGTGGGTGGATCACCTAAGGTCAAGAGTTTGAGACCAGCCTGGCCAACATGGTGAAACCCCGTCTCTACTAAAAATATAAAAATTAACTGGGCGTGGTTGCACACACCTGTAATCCCAGCTACTTGGGAGGCTGAAGCATGAGAATCACTTGAACCTGACAGGTGGAGGTTGCAGTGAACCGAGATCGTGCCACTGCACCCCAGCCTGGGTGATAGAGTGAGACTCCATCTCAGAAAACAACAACAAAAAAAGAAAAGTAATAAATGCTTTATTATAGTAAAATTTGAAGAGCACAAAACACGAAAAAAGACTAAAGGAAACAAGTCACTCATATTCCCATTCTAGAAGTTCGTATATTTCTGAAAGTGTAGGAAGATTCCAAAGCCACTGGAAAAAGTGAAAATTATAATAAAGTCTAGTATATGCATCAATATTTTGATGCATATTTAACTATAATATTCTATTGATATATTGTGGTTTGTCTATAGTACATGGGCCATAAAATTGGTATATTAGATAAATAGGCAATAAAGCGACTGCTATGGTTTGCAGGGACCTCTATCAAAATAAAACTCATTACTTCCAGTTATTTTCAAATAGGAATAGAGAGGAGATTGGTGGGAGTTTATAGACATGGGCATGGCTATTGTTGGTTGGATGTGGAGCCTTAGACAAAACACACTGTGTCTTTCATTTGTCTTATTACTTGCCAGTGGATATTTATAACAATGAAGATGAAATTCGGTTTAAACAGTGCTAAGGACAATTCAGAAGCACTAAAAACAAAATACATGTTAAAGGGTAGGTGCAGTGTGGCAGATTATATTTTCCAAAGGTGACCACAATAGTATCTTTTATCTCATCTTTCTTCTTACCATATATTTTCTCTCTTCCCATTGAGAGATGGGGTGTAGGTTATGACTTCTCTTCTCCAACCTGGGCAAGTTTTTGTGACTGCCTTGACCAAAAGCATATGGCAGAGAGATGCCATGTGACATCTAAGGATGGGTAATAAATATGCTACACATTCACCTTGATCTCTAATGATCACACTGAGGGATGCCACCCACATATAAGCAGCCTAAATATTCTGAGGCCGCCATGCTTTGAGGAAGCCTAAAAAGTAGCCCACATAAAGAGACCCTGAGACAACTTGGAGAGAGATGCTTGACCTGCCCCCAGTTGCTTCAGCCCTTCATTGGTACAGTCAATGTCTCACTACAATTGCATTAGAAACCCAAGGCAGAACCATCTAACCAAGACTTTCCTGAATTCCTGACCCACAGAAACCATGAGAGATAAGGAAATGATTGTTGTTTTAAGCCATTAAGTTTTACAGTGTTTCCTTAATACCACAATAAATAAGTGAAACATGTAGAAAAGAGGATAGAAGAGTGAGTATAGTTAATAATAATTTATTGTGCATTTCAAAATAGCTACACGAGAAGATTTGAAATGTTCTCAGCATAAAGAAATGATAAATGTTTGAGGTGATGGATATCCTGACTACCCTGATTTGATCATTATACATTATATGCGTGTATCAAAATATCACATGGACCCTATATATATGTACAATTATTAGGTATCAATTTTTTTAAAAACTATAAAACAGGTCATGCGAGGTGACTCACACCTGTAATCCCAGCATTCTGGGAGGCTGTGGTGGAAGGAACACTTGAGCCCAGGAGTTTGAGACCAGCCTGGGCAACATAGTGAGACCCCATCTCTACAAAAAATAAGAAATTGGCCGGGTGTGGTGGCGTGTGCCTGTAGTCCCAGCTACCCAGGAGGCTGAGCCAGGAGGATTGCTTGACCCCAGGAGATGGAGACTGCAGTGAGCTATAATCTCACCACTGCACTCCAGTCTGGTGACAGAGGTAGATCTTGTCTCAAAAAAAAAAAAAAAAAGCTTCTCCTTCTCTGACTTCTGCTCTTTCACTCTCACTCTCCAATGAAAAACAAACAAAAAAGAGTTTAGGATCAGTTGCTAGTCTCCAGATTCTGAAATTTTATTAGTACCAATTGAAAGGTTCCATTTTCTTTTTTGCACATACACAGTCCCTTGGGTCTGGTGTCTGGTAGTGTTTTGTACCTCAAGAGGGAACAATTAACCTTAGTTAAACAGATGACTATTCTGCAGCAACTGAGCATACTTAACCTGGGTTTTCACCTAGCCAACATGGCGAAATTCTGCCTCTACTAAAATTACAAAAACAAAAATTAGCCAGGTATGGTAGTGGGTGCCTGTAATCTCAGCTACTCAGGAGGCTGAGGCAGGAAAATCAGTTCAACCCGGGAGGTGGAGGTTTTGGTAAGCCGAGGTCACGCCACTGCGCTCCAGCCTGGGAGACAGAGTGAGGCTCCATGTTAAAAATAAATAATAATAAAAATAAAAAGTCCGGGCGTGGTGGCTCATGCCTGTAATCCCAGCACTTTGGGTGGCCGAGGCAGGCAGCTCACGAGGTCAAGCGATGGAGACCATCCTGGGCAACATGGTGAAACCCTGTCCCTACTAAAAATACAAAAATTAGTGGGGCGTGGTGGCGGGTGTCTGTAGTCCCAGCTACTCTGGAGGCTGAGGCAGGAGAATTTCTTGCACCTGGGAGGCGGAAGTTGCAGTGAGCCGAGATGGTATCACTGCACTCCAGCCTGGGCGACAGAGTGAGTCTCCGTCTCAAAATAATAATAATAATAATAATAATAATAACAACACAATTTTTAAAAATGTTGGGTTTTCATAAAGTGAACCAACATTGCACACCCTTGTATTCTCTTCATTGTTCTTCTCACAAACAGGAAATATACTTACTTTGCAAGGCAGTACAGAATAATCTTCCCCTTAGAGCTTTGCCTAAAAGCTTTACTAGCTTCACTTTTTGAGTCATGATGTTTCCTTCTTGGTATAAATGATAATGTGCTGTCTTCAAAACACCAGGCTAGGTCTCTGAATTTTTTATCCCCTGTATAGTTAAAGAACAAATGTGTTTAGTTTTGAGGTATTGCATATCATAAAGTCCTAGGAATAACTTCTATATAGTATTATTATCATTCTTCAAATCTGGGAATTACTACCTTTAAAGGAAGAGTAGAAAGCAGGATTTCCAAGGAGGAAGGATTAAAAATTAATTGGAAAATAACCAAATCAAACGTTAAAAAAAATTTAAAACATTCATTTAACTAAAATTAGTGCAATAAATAACTGGGTAAATTTCCAGGAGTATTTGTCTAATAAAATCTATTATTACTCTTGTTTGTAAATCAAAAAACCCCAGTTTAGGGAACTAGTTTGGGCAAAAAATGGGGATTTGTTGGCTCATTTAAACAAACCCTGGCAGAGCACAGTGGCTTGTGCCTGTAATCCCAGCACTTTGGGAGGCCGAGGAGGGCAGATCACCAGAGGTCGGGAGTTCAAGACTAGCCTGACCAACATTGTGAAACCCTGTCTCTACTAAAAATACAAAAATTAGCTGAGTGTTGTGGCAGGCACCTGTAATCCCAGCTACTCAGGAGGCTGAGGCAGGATAATTGCTTGAACCCAGGAGGCGGAGGTGGCAGTGAGCTGAGATCTCGCCATTGCACTGCAGCCTGGACAAGAGTGAGACTCTGTCTCAAAAAGCAAACAACCCCCCCCCCTCCAAAAAACCCTATTAAGATCAGCAGTACAGTTAGCATCAAAGGTATCTGGAACCAGGAACTCAAATGTATTACGGTCTTTCTCCCTTGTACCGTCTCTCCCTGCTTTTTTCTCTCTCTCCCCATTTTTTGGTTTGCTTCTCTCTACTTTTTAATCTCAACACACTTAAAAGTAGAAGTTTCCTGTTTTTAATTGTTCCCCTGGTCTGTTTTTCCTGTCTATCAAATGTTTTAATTCCCATCAATCTTTATTTTTAACATCAATCTGCTTCTTCAAATTTTAATTTTTTAAATTCTTCTTAGCCTTTGAATTTTTGTCACTAACCTTTACTCTTTGTTGATAGTGTGTGCTTATTACCAATTTATCTCTATAAGAGAGAAGTTCCAGAACTTAAAAAGAAGCATGGGCCTACAAATGTAAGGAAATTGATTTGCATTTATAAATAACGGGGACGGCAAGGTTCTGAGAAGTAGTCAGCTGGTATTATCCTAAACTTGACTTTATTAATGATTTTTAACCACCAAATTTAGACTTTCCATAAGGATTATAACTTCCTTGTTTATCCCTTTTATTGGCTAAGGATGGGAACTACATTTCCCAGAATCCTCTTTCCTAAATGGTTCTAGACTAGAACTGAACAAAAGAGGAATATGTATGAGATTTGGAAAGTGAATGAAACTGAAGCGATTGTGGTCAAAAGGTCATTGCTATGAAAACGGGCGACAGGTAGAGACAGATGCTGCGAGTCCCAGCTCGTCCTTCCATTCTCCATTCTGTGTCTTACCTCTCTTGCCACCTGCTGGTTCGGCTGATCAATAGCAGCCCCTGACCCAGCGTGTAGGCGATAGCTACACAAAGACAAATCTTTCCCCAGAGATGGCAATTTCAAGACACCCTCCATGAATACGCTCTTTGCAGTCCCACTTTGGCAACTGGTCACGCTTGATTTCCTGGATTTCTCGACCAGCAGAAGTTTGTTACTCAACATCAGTGCTTCAGTGGACTCTTCAGCCTATTTCTCTGATTCTCTGACTCTCCCTTCCAGACCTTCACTTTTGCAACTCTTTTCATATTCGTGTAAGTCCTAATTCCTATAGTAAATCAGTTATTCTCATTATAATTACAGTGGCTCTTGGAACCCTTCGATCTTCGTGCTCTGCTGTCTTTATTGCTTCAGCTGTCTTCTCTGATAGTTGCAAAATGGCCACCACACCTAGCGTTCCCTACTCACCTGATGTTGCTCCAAGCAGCAAGCAAGCGCACGGGTACTTACAAGTCTTTCCCTTACAATCTTCTCTTGTTTCAGGATGGAATATTTTTTACCAGAAGCCTCTAACAGAATTCCCCTCTAAGTCTCCTAGGTCAGATCAGGCACCTTCCCCTGGTCACTGATAAAGGAGCTAAATTGCCATTATTGGCTCAGGCTCGTGGTCCTGCTCCTTGGCTGCACATCGGGGAAAATTTTAAAACGTATTTTCACCTGCACCCAACTTGCAACGATTCTGATTGAATTGTTTTCGGGTGGTGCTGTAGCTCAATATTTGTAAAATGCTTTCACAGAGATTATAATGTGCAGCCAGGGTTAAGAACCACTGCTTGAATCAAACATGATTAATTTTCTTAATATTTCACAATGCCTGAGCAAATCACGGTTCTGTATAAGGAAGAAGGTAGAAATGCCTGAGGGATTGGCCATCAAGATTTATTCATCCAAATTATCTCATTCAAGGATGACCTATGGAATAGATGGAAATAATGACTAAATTTCCCACTTGATTTTCATCATCTAACGTCATTAAGAGCTACCAGAGTCTAAACAAGTTATTTGACTAAATCTAGGAATAATAACACAACAGCTATTCTCTATTCCTTAGTTACCGGAAGTAAGGCCTTTCTGAATGAGCTACCAAACCACGTGGCACAGAGCTCAAGCAGTAACTATTCCTTTGTGGGGTGCCTAATGAATTAGCCTTATTTAATTAATCATGTAATTAATTGCATGATTAATATAATTAATTATGGGGTGGGAACATGGAAAGATGATCAAAGGGTACAAAGTTTCAGTTAGAAAACATGTTTTTGAGATACATTGCACAGCATGGTGACTATAGTTAATAATGTAATGTATATTTCAAAATTGCTAATGGGGTAAATTTTAGATATACCACAAAAAATGATAAGTATGTGAGGTGATGGATTTAATTAGCTTAATTTAATCATTTTACAATACATAGATATATCAAAACATCACATTGTACCCCCAAATATATATAATTATTTGTCAATTAAAAACAATTAAAAAAAATTTTTAATTCCCTGTAGTTCTGAATTTGAGTTGGAAGTATCAGTATGGTATTGTAACATTATCTTTTTTTTGTATTTTCATTGTAATTATTTTGTGTGTGTGTGTGTGTGTGAGAGAGAGAGGGTCTCACTTTGTCACCCAGGCTGGAGTGCAATGGCAAGGATCTTGACTCACTGCAACCTCCCCCTCCTGTGTTCAAGCGATTCTCAAAGCTCAGCTCTCCAAGTAGCTGGGATTACAGGTGCACATCACCATGCTCAGCTAATTTTTGTGTTTTTAGTAGAGATGGGGTTTTATCATGTTGGCCAGGCTGGTCTCAAATTCCTGACCTCAAGTGATCTGCCTCCCAAATTGTTGGGATTACAGGCATGAGTCACAGCACCCAGCCTCAGTATAGTTAATTTTATACTACAATTTAATTATCTTTATTTTTTATTTATTTATTTATTTTTTTGAGACGGAGTCTTGCTCTGCCGCCCAGGCTGGAGTGCAGTGGCCAGCTCTCAGCTCACTGCAAGCTCCGCCTCCCGGGTTCACGCCATTCTCCTGTCTCAGCCTCCCGAGTAGCTGGGACTACAGGCGCCCGCCTCGTCGCCCGGTTAGTTTTTTGTATTTTTTAGTAGAGACGGGGGTTTCACCGTATTAGCCAGGATGGTCTCGATCTCCTGACCTCGTGATCCGCCCGTCTCGGCCTCCCAAAGTGCTGGGATTACAGGCTTGAGCCACCGCGCCCGGCTTAATTATCTTTATAATGCACTTATTTTTTTCCGTTTATTTTTTGAGACTGGTCTCCCTCTATCGCCCAGGCTGGAGTACAGTGGTACAATCTCGGATCACTGCAACCTCTGCCTCCCAGGTTCAAGCTCTTCTCCCACTTTAGCCTCCATAATAGCTGGGACTACAGGCACAGACCACCACGCCCACCTAAGTTTTGTATTTTTTGTGGAGAGGGGTTTTGCCATGTTGCCCAGGCTGATCTTGAACTCCTGGTCTCAAGCCATCTGCCTGCATCAGCCTCCGAAAGTGCTGGGATCACAGGAGTGAGCCACCATGCCTGGCCAGTATAATGCACTTACTTCTTAAACTCTGACTTTCTTTCTGTCACTTTTGCTTATAATTACATAATTTTTTGATATAATATTATAATATTTACCCTTAGGAGAGATCAGAATCATACATCATTCCTCACAGAAATTGAGAGACTTTTTTCCTGTTAAACAGCATTTTTTAGTGATTTCTCTATTGCCATGGTAAGGCAAGCCAAGTTAAATCAGAGGAGAATGTTCAAAGGAATATTCCTGAAAATTGTCTTATTTCTTACCTTCACTTTTGTGAATGGATACAGAATTTGTGTCTATTTCATGAATTTCAGATTAACTTGTATAGAAAGATCATTATGCTGTTCTCTAAAATGCAAATGTGTTACGTTAATTTACAAACCATTTGAAAAGTTAGGTATTTCCTTCATTCTCCTTTCATTTAAAATATGTTATAAACGCATAGAAATATTCAGATCATGTAGAGTATGTACATCCAAAATAGGTAATTAAAAAAATTATCTTGATTCTGCCATTGGAATTTTTAAAAACAACTTTACTGAGATATAATTCACATACTATATGGTTAGTCCATTTACAGTGTACAACTCAATGTCTCTCACAATATTCACAAAGTTGTGTAACCACCGCCACAATCAATATTAGAACATTTTCATCACCCCGAAAAGAAATTCTGCATCCTTTAGCCATCATGGCCGTCCTCTTCCTTGTCTCTTCACTTTCACCATTCCTAGGCAAACACCATCTACTTTTTGTGTCCATAGATTTGTCTGTTCTGGACATTTCATATAAATAAAGTCATGCAAAATGTAGTTTTCTTTTTTAAAAATTGTATTTTATTGGGCAGACAAGGTGGCTCACGCCTGTAATCCCAACACTTTGGGAGGCGGGGGCGGGTGGATCACGTGAGGTCGGGAGTTAGAGACCAGTATGACCAACATGGAGAAACCCCCTCTCTAATAAAAATACAAAATTAGCCGGGCATGATGGCGCATGCCCGTAATCCCAGCTACTCGGTAGGCTGAGGCAGAGAATTGCTTGAACCCGGGAGGTGGAGGTTGCAGTGAGCAGAGATCACGCCATTGCGCTCCAGCCTGGGCAACAAGAACAAAACTCTATCTCAAAAAAAATAATAATAATAACAATTATATTTTAGATTCAGAGGATATGTGTGCATGCTTGTTACCTGGGTATATTGGTGGATATTGGGCTTCTAGTTTACCCATTACCCAAATAGTGAACATTGTACCCAAAAGGTAATTTTTCAGCCCTTGCTCCCTTCCCACCCTCCCCTCTTCTGGAATCCTCAGTGTCTATAATTTCCATCTTTATGTCCATGTGTACCCATTGTTTAACTCCCACCTATGTGTGAGAACATGTAGTGTTCAGTTTTCTGTTTCTGAGTTAGTTCATTTATGATAATGACCTCCAGCTCCACCCATATTGCTGCAAAGGATATGATTTCATCTTTTTTGTGGCTATGCTTCTTTTAAAAAAGTATTTTTTTTACCTTTGTCCACTGAAAAGACCTGGAGATAATGACCAACCCAGTAAAAATAACACCTAGCTCATAGACTGTGTTATAAATACCATTTCCAAATCAACAGAATTGATGCTTCTTGGAGGAATGACTGATTCTAGATATGGACCAGAAAATGTATGTGATGAGGCTAAAACATCATGTCATAACAAAAAGCAAAGAAATGATCAATTCTACTGGGATCATATAAAAAACACATGGTGCCAACTTGAAGAAGTTGCCACTGTTCAAAGACAGGACAATTTGACCACTAATATGAATAATGGATTAATCTATTGCAATAAAGTGCAACAAATATGTTTAGAGCTATAAATTCATAATGATGCTTTAAAAAACCCTATTGTTCTTCGTCAGAGCACAGGAGGAAACCAACTCATTATTTTGAAATCTGATAAAGAGCATTTATCATACATTTATTCTGCCTTTCTTGTATGCATACAGATAATGAGGGGAAGCCAGGTGTGGTAGCTCACGCCTGTAATCCCTGCACTTTGGGAGGCCAAGGCGGTGGATCACCTGAGATCAGGAGTTCGAGACCAGCCTGACCAACATAATGAAATCCCGTCTCCACTAAAAATACAAAATTAGCCGGGCGTGGTGGTGGGCGCCTGTAATCCCAGCTACTCGGGAGGCTGAGACAGGAAAATCCCTTGAACCTGGGAAGTGGAGGTTGCAGTGAACTGAGATCGTACCATTGCACTCCAGCCTAGGCAACAAGAGCAAAACTCCGTCTTGGAAAAAAAAAAAAAATTCCCAAAAAGAAGCTATCTAACACTATGTGCCTCCTAATAAAAGTACCACCTACAATGCAATATTATCAAGCAGACAAAAAACCTTTAATCTGAACAAGTCTCTGTCACTACCAATTTACAGAAAATACAAGAGAGAGGACCCTTTCAATAGCACCATTGAACTATCAGAATCCATTTGAGAAAAAAGTTTTAAAAAATATATACATAAAACAATGCACTCTGTGAATGCAGTCAGCAAAATCTAGAATATGGACTACTTATAGGAAAAATAACCCAATTTTTTCAACAAATAAACTGCAAAAAAAAAAAATAATTGAGAAAGAACCTATAAATTAAAAGAAATATACCAACCAGTTGCAGTGTATGGAACTTATTTGAATCCTAAATTGAACAAATTTTTTAAAAAATGAGATAAACTTGAGCAGTGATTAGATACAATGGATACTTGATTATATTAAGCAGTTATTATTCATTTCTAAGTGTGATAATATGATGGTATATTTAGAAAAAGTAAATTATTTTTTAGAAATCCACAATGAAATATATTCAGATGAAGTGATATTGCTTCTGGGGTTTGCTTCAAATAATCTAGTATGCTGAGGGGTGTTGTATTAGGTATCTATTGCTGCATAACAAATTACTCCTACATTTTGCAACTTAAAACAACAAACATTTATCTCAAAGTTTCTGTGCATCAGGAATCCAGACCTGGAGCCGTGGCTCATGCCTGTAATCCCAACACTTTGGGAGGCCGAGGCAGGCAGATCACTTGAGGTCAGGAATTTGAGACCAATCTGGCCAACATGGTGAAACCCTGTCTCTACTAAAAGCACAAAAATTATTAGCCGGTCATGGTGGCGTGTGCCTGAAATTAACTGTTTGAACTCAGGAGGCGGAGGGTGCAGTGAGCTGAGATCATACTCTAGCGCCTGGGCCATAGAGCGAGACCCTGCCTTAAAAAAAAAAAAAAGTTTCTGTGGGTCAGGAATCCAGAAGCAGCTTAGTTGCATGTTTCTGGCTGAAGGTCACTGCAGTTATCCGAAGTCTAGAGGGTCTGCTTCCAAGTTTACTGGGTGTTTGGCTGAGCTCATTCCTCACTGGCTGAAGCTAGAGATCTCATTTTCTTTCCACATGGGCCTTTCCATAGACTTCTTAGTTAACAGCAAGATGTAGCAGCTAGCTTCCACCAAAATGAGAGCCTAAGATAGAAGCTTCAGTCTTTTATAATCTAATCTCAGAAAACACACACCATCGCTTCTGGCATATTCTGATGGTCACACAGACTAACTCTGATATAACCTGGAAAAGGGACCACTGATGGGTATAAATACAATGAGGACCATTAGAGGCCATCTTAGGAACTAGCTACCACATTGACCCAATGTTTTATGGACTTAGGTCAAACGTTCATCCTTCCCCTGACCATAAACCAAGCCTGACTGGTGGACCATAGTAGTATTTCTAGTCTTTGGTTTCATTTTTCAAACAGAAATTGCTGGTAAATTTTAGAGCTTCTTATACAAGGAACAACCTGATTTATATGTGCAGCCAGGCAAGCAACTTAATGCCAATATTTATACTTGGAAGTTTATCCTGCTAAGTTTTTTACTTTTCGAGCTGCATGTCTGTGATGGGTTTGAATATTCAGATGCACCAATATACACTATCAAACCTGACTGTATTTACTTTTATACATAGCATATTTAGCTGGCATAACAAGTATTGTTTAATTAATGTCTAAATATTTGCTTTTTCTTTCCTTTTTTATTTATTTATTTATTTATTTATTTTTTTTTTTGAGATGGAGTTTCACTCTTGTTGCCCAAGCAATGGTGGGGCCTTCGCTCACTGCAACCTCTGCCTTCCAGGTTCAAGAGATTCTCCTGCCTCAGCCTCCCAAGTAGCTGGAACTACAGGCGCCCACCATCATGCCTGGCTAATTTTTGTATTTTTAGTAGAGACAGGGTTTCACCATATTCACCAGGCTGGTCTGGAACTCCTGACCCTCAGCTGATCCACGACCCCCTCGGCCTCCCAAAGTGGTGAGATTACAGGCATGAGTCACTATGCCTGGCCAATATTTGCTTTCTTTAAATCTGTGGCTTAATAGCATCCAGCTGATAGCTAGCTACCCATGAAAATTGTTTGAATACACTTTTGCAGCAGGGGCATTTTAATATGTTTCTTTTGCAATCCAGAACCTTTAAGGAGAAGTTGTTTTGGTTTAGATTTCTTGTTTTTATTATACTGTAGCCAGTAGTTCATGTTTTAATTTCGAACTGCCGGCCGGGCGTGGTGGCTCAAGCCTGTAATCCCAGCACTTTGGGAGGCCGAGACGGGCGGATCACGAGGTCAGGAGATCGAGACCATCCTGGCTAACACGGTGAAACCCCGTCTCTACTAAAAATACAAAAACTAGCCGGGCGAGGTGGCGGGCGCCTGTAGTCCCAGCTACTCAGGAGGCTGAGGCAGGAGAATGGCGTAAACCTGGGAGACGGAGCTTGCAGTGAGCTGAGATCCGGCCACTGCACTCCAGTCCGGGCGACAGAGCGAGACTCCGCCTCAAAAAAAAAAAAAAAAAAAAAAAAAATTTCGAACTGCTGGTCTAAATTCCATGAAGGCAAGAACCTGATTTGTCCTCACCACTTTGTCTTCATTGCCTGATACATAGGATGTAATGTTCATGCAATGAGTGTCTATGGAATTAATGCATGATTTCCGGAGTCTAGCAAGTTGAAAAACTCAGCTCCCTTAAGACTGAAAATTGAAAATCCTAGCATACATGATAAAAATTAAGTCATAGATACAAAATACTAACTAGTAAAAATAGAAAAGAACAAACATTTACAGAGCTGTTTTCTTAGCATTCTGTCTGATTTTGTTTTTTCTTTTTCTTTTATTTATTTATTTATTGAAACGGAGTCTCGCTCTGAAGGGCAGTGGCGTTATCTTGGCTCACTGAATCCTCCGCCTCCCAGGCTCAAGCAATTTCCTGCCTCAGCCTCCCGAGTAGCTGAGACTACAGGCACGAACCATCATGCCTCGTTAATTATTTTTTGTGTTTTTAGTAGAGGCGGGGTTTCACTGTGTTAGCCAAGATGGGCTTGATCTTCTCACCTCGTGATCCGCCTGCCTTAGCCTCTCAAAGTGCTGGGATTACAGGCGTAAGCCACCGCGCCTGGTAACTGTCTGATTTTTTTTTTTTTTTTTTTTGAGATGGAGTCTCCCTCTGTCTCACTCAGGCTGGAGTACAGTGGCGTGATCTTGGCTCACTGCAGCCTCCCTCTCCCAGGTTCAAGTGACTCTTCCGCCTCAGCTTCCTGAGTAGCTGGGACTACAGACGTGTGCCACCACACTGGTCAATTTTTGTATTTTTAGTTTCACCGTGTTGGCCAAGCTGGTCTCAAACTTCTGACCTCAGGTGATCCACCTGCCTCAGCCTCCCAAAGTGCTGGGATTACAGGCATGAGCCACTGCGCCCGGCCAACTGTCTGATTTTCCTGTGATTGCATTCAAGTTAGGGGAAATACCGCGGTAGAGATTTTTCTGAAACAGTTTCCTTGTAAAGGAAACAGATATTTAGATGCAGTATGCTGAAACTGGGCACAAGTCTGGTTGCAGGTTTTATCATGTTACAGATTTTGCATTGTTACGATAATTAAAGAAACCTGCTGTTGAGTTAGTTCTCTCAGGCTGGATTCTTCATAGACAAGAAATGGAAGTTACTGGTGGAGTTCTGTGGCATCATCTTATCAACACTATTTGTTGGCCTCTAGTGTGGGCAGGTCTCTAACAAACAGGTAACTGAATAAAAGAATTTTAATGAATCACACCTACCCAAGTCCCATTTGATCCAGTTAAGTTCGGTTGCTTATTCCTTCAATCTAGGGGCTTTTAGCTGTATATTCATTGTTTTGTGTCACTATGTTAATGAAGTTCTAGTGGATGTCCACTTGTAAAATAGGTCTTTATTTTAGCACTAGTAGTGTCTAGTACCTCCAAACCTATGTATTGGTCTTCTTGCCAATGAATGTAGCCAATAACACAATGTAAACAAATGAAACTGGAATTTAAGTTGCTGAATATTATGAAGTTGTGAAAGTTGGCAGAATCAAAATGCAATCATTAATGTTAAAACAACAACAACAACAAACTCTAGAGCCAGGAAAGGCCATGAAGAGAGGGTTCTCATGCTTGTATGCTTGATAACAAAGACTATCACAAAGACTCTACAAAAACCAACTTTGCACAAAGGCCATTGCAACCTTACACAACAAATTCTTTTGCAAGGACATCTGCCCAGTAACTGCCTATCCAACCCTGGACTGGCGTCACCCTTGTTATTGATCTTTGCAGCCAAGGATAATTATTTGAAAACAATTATGTCATCCTCATTCTTTTCTTAAAACCTTTGTATTCCTTTACTTCCCGGAATATGCCCATAGTTTACTCTGGCATGAATAATCCCATTGCAATACCCTATTCCCAAATAAGTACCTTTTCTTTTAGAGAGCCTCTCTCTGTTGTTTAGGCTGACAGAGTCAATGAAAGTGATGTTTGAGAGCTGCCCAAATGACAACAAAAGTTATTGTCAGATAAGGATCTGGCAGAGTTAAGTCAATTAAAAATTGAAAAAAATGAAAATTTATATGGATGCTGTATTAGATGCTTCAAGACAAAATTATCTAAATAATAACTGGCTAAAACTGGCCTTTGGAAAAATTAAAGTCCTGAAATATTTTTGCAGAAAATAACCAATCTGTGATCATATTCTGCAAGTCAGAAGTGAAATGGACATTATATTGTCACTCCCCCAAAAATCAACACTTGATGGCCGGGTGCGGCGGCTCATGCCTGTAACTAAAGAAGTTCCCAAGTGTAATTCTTTTTATCATTTTACTATACAATCTGTATTTATTTTTTTCATGATTGAGACGTGATGGCCATGCATGGTGGCTGCATACATGTCATCTTTTGAGAGTGTCTGTTCATGTCCCTTGCCCACTTTTTGAGGGGGTTGTGTTTTTTTTGTAAATGTGTTTAAGTTCCTTGTAGATTCTGGATATTAGACCTTTGTCAGATGGATAGACTGCAAAAATTTCCTCCCATTCTGTAAGTTGTTTGTTCACTCTGATGATAGTTTCTTTTGCTGTGCAGAAACTCTTTAAAAGTAATCCCAGCAGTTTGGAAGGCCAAGGCGGGAGGATCACCTAAGATCAGGAGTTCAAGACCAGCCTGGCCAACATGGTGAAACCTTGTTTCTACTTAAAGAAAAACAAACAAAAATTATCTGGGCATGGTGGCCCATGCCTGTAGTCCCAGCTACTCAGGAGGCTGAGGCAGGAGAGTTGCTTGAATTCAGGAGGCGGAGGTTGCAGTGAGCCATGATCATGCCGCTGCACTTCAGCCTGGGTGACAGAGCAAGACTTCATCTCAATAAAATAAAATAAAATAAAATAAAATAAAATAAAATACTTAAATTGAAATTAAATGAATGAGCTATTTCATATTACTGTAGATACCTCCATTATATTATCACTTCCAAAAAATGTGTGTATTGCCAGCTCTAAAAAAACAAAACGTGTCTATATATGTGTGTGTCAGTTTGGTTATCTTAAAAAAATGAATAATGTCAACTTTTCCCACTGTGTTCTGCAGAACACTAATCCCAAGCAGTCACCTGTGAAAAAAAAAAAGGCATCTGCAGTAGTACAGCATGTTTTCTGTTTCCCACACCCTATTCTCTATTCTGCTCTGTTCCCAAAAGGCTGATCTATATAGACTGCAGTTTCCTTTGCCCTCTGCCTGGGGAGAGAGGGGGAAAGGGAGACCAGTAGGACATCAAAGGGGATGCGGAAATGGGGCTGAATATTTCTCGGTCTTTTATTGGCCTCCACCTGGGTTGCTGTTAGTTGGCTGTATCTTCCAACTAAGGTCACAGCTTCTTTGAGGAAGTCCTAGCCATTTAGCTCTTCCCTTCAGTCCCAGTAACTGGTTCCCCTCCCTTGCCTCTTTAGGCTGGGAGGTGGCAACAGTATCACAACATTCCTGTTGGCTTCCCTTTATTAAATGCGTCTTTTGCCGGGCGCGGTGGCTCACGCCTATAATCCCAGCACTTTGGGAGGCCGAGGCGGGTGGATCACCTGAGGTCAGGAGTTCGAGCCAGCCTGACCAAAATGGTGAAACCCTGTCTCTACTGAAAATACAAAATTTGCTGGGTGTGGTGGTGCATGCCTATAATCCCAGCTACTTGGGAGGCTGAGGCAGGAGAATCACTTGAACCCGGGAGGCAGACTTGCAGTGAGCTGAGACAATGCCACTGCACCCCAGCCTGGTGACAGAGCGAGACTCCATCTCAATAGATAAATAAATAAATAAATAAATGCTTTTTTCCTTTTTATAAATTTAATTTTAAGTTCTGGGATATATGTGCAGAAGGTGCATGTTTGTTACACAGATAAACATGTGCCATGGTGGTTTGCTGCACCTATCAACCCTTCAACTAGGTATTAAGCCCTGCATGCATTAGCTATTTATCCTGATACTCTCCTTTTCCCCATCCCCCATCAGGCCCCAGGGTGTGCTGTTCCCCTCCCTGTGTCCATGTACTCTTATTGTTTAGTTCCCACCCACTTAATAAGTGAGAAGATGCAGTGTTTGGTTTTCTGTTCTTGTGTTAGTTTGCTGAGAATAATGGCTTCCAGCTTCATCCATGTCCCTGCAAAGGACGTGAGCCTATTCCTTTTTATGGCCGCATAGTATCCCATGGTGTGTATGTACCACATTTTCTTTATCCAGTCTATCATTGATGGGCATATGGGTTGATGCCATGTCTTTGCTATTGTGAATAGTGCCGCAATGAACATATGCATGCATGTATCTTTGTAATAGAATGATTTATGTTCCTTTGGGTATATACCCAGTAATGAGATTGCTTGGTCAAATGGTATTTTTGGTTCTAGGTCTTTGAGGAATTGCCACACTGTCTTCCACAATGAACTAATTTACATTCCCACCAACAGTGTAAAAGTGTTCCTATTTCTCCACAGCCTTGCCAGCAGCTGTTGTTTCTTGACTTTTTAATAATTGTCATTCTGACTGGTGTGAGATGGTATCTTTTTGTGGTTTTGATTTGCATTTCTCTAATGATCCGTGATGCTGAGCATTTTTTCATGTTTGTTGCCTGCATAAATGTCATCTTTTGAGAGTGTCTGATCATGCCCCTTGCCCACTTTTTGATGGAGTTGTGTTTTTTTTCTTGTAAATGTATTTAAGTTCTTTGTAGATTCTGGATATTAGGCCTTTGTCAGATGGATAACCTGCAAAAATCTCCTCCCCTTCTGTAGGTTGTTTGTTCACTCTGATGAAAGTTTCTTTTGCTGTGCAGAAGCTCTTTAATTAGATCCCATTTGTCAATATTTGCTTTTGTTACCATCGCTTTTGACATTTTCATTATGAAATCTTTGCCTGTGCCTATGTCCTGAATGGTATTGCCTAGATTTTCTTTTAGGGTTTTTATAGTTTTGGGTTTTACACTTAAGTTTTTAATCCACCTTGAGTTAATTTTTGTATAAGGTATAAGGAAGGGGTCTAGTTTCAATTTTCTGCATATGGCTAGCCAGTTTTCCCAATGCCATTTATTAAATAGGGAATCCTTTCCCCATTGCTTTTGCCAGGTTTGTCAAAGATCAGATGGTTGTAGATGTGCGGTCTTATTTCTGAGATCTCTATTCTGTTGCATTGGTCCATGTGTCTGTTTTTGTACCAGTACCATGCTGTTTTGGTAGCCTTGCAGTATAGTTTGAAGTCAGGTAGTGTGATGCCTCCAGCTTTCTTCTTTTTGCTTAGGGTTGTCTTGGCTTTAGTTCTCTTTTTTGGTTCCATATGAATTTTAAAGTAGTTTTTTCTATTTCTGTGAAGAACATCAGTGGCGGTTTAATGGGAATAGCATTGGATCTATAAATTACTTGGGGCAGTATACCCATTTTTACGATATTGATTCTTCCTATCCATGAGGATGGAATGTTTTCCCACTTACTTGTGTCCTCTCTGATTTCCTTGAGCAGTGGTTTGTAGTTCTCCTTGAAGAAGTCCTTCACATCCCTTGTTAACTGTTTTCCTAGTTATTTTATTCTCTTTGGAGCAGTTGTGAATGGGAGTTCACTCATGATTTGGCTCTCAGCTTGTCTATTATTGGTGTACAGGAATGCTTGTGATTTTTGCACATTGATTTTGTATCCTGAGACTTTGCTGAAGTTGCTTATCAGCTTAAGAAACTTTTGGGCTGAGACGATGGGGTTTTCTAGATATAGGATCATGTCACCTGCAAAGAGACAGTTTGACTTGCTCTCTTCCTATCTGAATACCCTTTCTTTCTTTTTCTTGCCTCATTGCCCTGGCCAGAACTTCCAATACTATGTTGAATAGGAGTGGTGAGAGAGGCCATACTTGTCTTGTGCCGGTTTTCAAAGGGAATGGTTCTGGCTTTTGCCCATTCAGTATGATATTGGCTAGGAGTTGGCATAAATGGTTCTTACTATTTTGAGGTATGTTCCATCAATGACAGTTTTTAACATGATGGGATATTGAATTTTATTGAAGGCCTCTTCTGCATCTATTGAGATAATCGTGTGGCTTTTGTCTTTTGTTCTCTTTATGTGATGCATTATAATATATTTATTGATTTGCATATGTTAAACCTGCCTTGCATCCCAGGGATAAAGCCAACTAGATCGTGGAGGATAAACTTTTTTTTTTGAGGATAAACTTTTTGATGTGCTGCTGGATTCAGTTTGCCAGTATTTTATTGAGGATTTTTACATCAATGTTCATCAGGGATATTGGCCTGAAATTCTTGTTTTCTTGTTTCTCTATTAAATGCTTAATTATCCACTGTGAGTGAACAATCTGTCTTCTTCTGGGACACTGATTGATACAATGGATAAATACAACATTGTTCTCTTGGAAAGATTAAAAATTCACACCTGCATATTAAAGGCTCTAGTATTGCAGTAAATAATGTTTAAGTTAGCCCAGTGTTTGCCAAACTTATTCATGAGACCATTTCTCTAATATATCTAAGAATACCCCTTGAAAATATTTGATTATAAAATTCCTTGCCTTAAAAACCACAAAATGGGCCGGGCACGGTGGCTCACGCCTGTAATCCTAGCACTTTAGGAGGCCAAGGCGGTTGGATCACGAGGTCAGGAGATCGAGACCACCCTGGCTAACACGTTGAAACCCCATCTCTACTTTAAAAAAACAAAAACAAAAACAAAAACTTGGCCGAGTACAGTGGCTCACTCCTGTAATTCTAGCACTTTGGGAGGCCAAGACAGGCAGATCACTTGAGCTCTGGAGTTTGAGACCAGCCTGGGCAACATGGAGTAACCCATTTTCTACTAAAAATACAAAAATTAGCCAGGTGTGGTGGTGCATGCCTGTAGTCCCAGCTACTCAGGAGACTGAGGTAGGAGTATCGCTTGAACCCAGGTGGTTGAAGATGCAGTGAGCCAAGATTGTACCGCTGCACTCCAGCCTGGGTGACAAGTGAGACCCTGTCTCAAAAAAAAAAAAAAAAGCAAATGCAGTACTAACCTAAACACACACACATACAACCAAACTTAATGGTTTATACTCTTGATGACTATTGTCAATCATTGTAAGCATCTAATTGTTCTGTGCTGTATGTGAAATATCAATTTCCTTAAGGTCAATTGAGGTGTATAAGCTTAAAGCTGTTAGTCGTAGTATTGACTTGTTCCAAGTGGCTGTACTTTTTATATTGTTTAGTTGTTATGATTCCAAATTTGTCTCGTATCAGGCTTACAAATGTATCTTAATTGCTACCCATGTGCTTCTCAACTTTAGTGCTTGAATTTCATGACATCTATTTTGGCTGCCTGGAAACTTTAACCCCTTATGTTCGGCATTTCAATTATGTAAAATGTTGCTGTGGATGTACTCTTTCAAACCCTGAGGTGGAGGTGATTAATTCTGTGTAGTTCTGGCCTTTCAGCACGTGATAGAATTGCATTTCTGAGTTAAGTGACATGTATGATTTCTTAGTCAAGCTTTTAATCACCATGTGAGACACTCTAAATCCCCTTTTGCCTTCTGTCAGTTAGGTTTCTCCTAAAAATACTAAATCCCTGTAGTAAAAACACAAAATTGGTCAAGTGTGGTGGCGCATGCCTGTAATCCCAGCTACTCGGGAGGCTGAAGCAGGAGAATCACTTGAACCCGGGAGGTGGAGATTGCAGTGAGCTGAGATCAGGCCGTTACACTCCAGCCTGGGCAACAAGAGTGAAACTCCACCTCAAAACAAAAAAAGTCATGCATATTTATTTACATAACTGTGTGGTGTAGTGGACAGGCTCAAACACAGGTTTGAATCCCTGACTTCTACCACTTATTAGCTAGTCCCCTAGCTGGAGGCCCAAACCCCTTACTATAAAATTGGGACAACACTGTTGGAAGGGAATCAAAGTATAAGAATTACCTGAAAATAAAATCATTAATAAATGGTAGCTATCAATTTAAGTATATTAACTGGTTACTGTGGCAATATATATAATTGTAAAATCACCATCGGTCCTTTCATTCATACGTTAACACATATCACTGGTTTAATTCATTGAAGGCAAATACAACCTTTCCCTTACTCTCCTTCCAAGATTCCACTTAGGCTGGTTACCCCAAATGTAATGGAGAAACATTAAGTGTCACTTTTAAACCAGTCTTTAATTTTCAATTCAGGTGTGAGGCACATATATACACACAAACATTAATTTAAGGAAGCAAGAATGTAGAATATAAACATGTACGGCAGACACTACTTCATGTATTTTAAAACTTACTTTGAATTAACTTCATTGTTTACATGTAAAAGAAAAATATCATTCACTTATACTTCCACTTCCCTTTAAAGTATTCTCAAATTATATTTCTTGAAACTCCAATAGAAAGCATTCTCTCTTAATCATGGCAAGGGGTGGGGTACTCATTGATGACCAAAATGTGGTGACACCATCTTTCATGTTCTTTGCCATACTCTTAAATGCCTGGCAAACAGTAAATATTTACCAGATGAATATGACATCTAAAAAATAGATTTCAAGAAATTGAGATTCTCTAGCCAAGTTGAGGGACTACATCATTTTGAAGCACTCTAGAAGGGGGATGTGATTAAATGTGACTGCATGCCTGGGCTGGCTGCTTCTAGGTATAGAGCTGTGTTAAGGTGTGGGAATAGGAGAGCAATGCCCTAGGGAAAAGAGGGCACTAGGGGAAACAATGGTTGCAGTGCACTGCAGAATGACCAATGGCACCTACTTCCAGAGTTTTCTTTCAACCAAAAAGAGATGGCATTTTCTTATGATTCAGTAACTGCATTACTTACATCAGCAACATTATGGTTTTCATAGATAAGCCTAGGCAACTAGTCTCTATTTACATCATCCCATCCAAACTCAACTAACCAAATTTTAGAACACCATCAGATAGTTTCTTGCATTCAAGACTTCAACTCATAACTCTTTGAATTCGTATTAGATATAAGGAATCTAAGATGTATTATAGGCATTCCTATAATTAGCCATATTTACAAGATACAAAATATTTGGATAAAAAGCAAATTTCATATCGTATAATGTACAGATAAGGTTTATAAAGTAAATTAATTTATTTTTAGCACCATATATACAATCCAAACACTGCAAATTAATTTGTTTTCAAACTCAAAAGATATTCTTCATTAATCATGATGGTACATCCTCTCTCTCAATAAACGCAAATGCTGTTTTATGGGCTGTGTGGTAATAGTTTAACATCTAGTAATTAATGATATAAAATTATTTTCTCATCAAGACTAGACTTTATTTCCTTAAAAAAAAAAAATCAGGTTATACAGCCAAAAATTTGTGATTATTATCACAAATAATCCAAGATTTAAATAATCAAGGGCCTCCAGAGGCCCCCGTTCTTCCTTTTGCCTGTCTAAAATTCAATGGAATATATTAAGCGTTAAACTGGTATGAAGAGGTGGAACTAAATTCTTTGACACACAAGGTAGAGTATCACTTTTTACTTAAACTTGGAGTCCTTTACATTTATAACTGCTATTCAAAAAAAATTAGACAAAGACATCTAGATTTAGATTAGCATGAACTATCAAAGGGATTATTTTGGATCATTAAAGGAAACTTAACAGTAAGCCTTCATGTACCAAATACTAACATTTAAATTAATTTCAAAATCGTATGTAATTATTAATTTGCAAAGGAGAAAACTGAGGCTCAGAAGTTGTACAAAACCATGGAACTAGTGGAACTGAGCTTTAGAAACCAAGGCTGTCCTCCTCTACTATACATTATTTCTCCTCAGTACACAATAATAAATTGGTTCAAAATTATCTAGACCTTTAAAAAGTATATAATGGAAAGTGCTTTTAGTATTAAACAGTTTTCATGAATGACCCTAACAAATTTCGTCTAAAAGCTTACTAAAATGCTGACATCATTTATAATCCTTCATTTATTTGTAAAAAGATGAGGACACATACTAAGTGAAGTGCAATTCATTTGTTTTCTACAAAATAAGTTAATTTTAAGCAAAACAATCTCAATGATGATAAATGCATGTCATTATTTATTTAGATGTTTCAGCTCTCGCACTAAGTTTTTACAAGCTGGTGAACACTGACAAAATTATTTCTCCCACAGAACTATAACCACACATCCCCAGACAGTATAAATATATGGTTGAACTAACATTAATACACATCACCATTTTATCAATTACATAATAAAACAAATTATCAAGTATCCAAATATTAAGTTACACAGCTCAAAAGGCATATAAAATATTAGATGTCTGCTCAATTCATTAGCAGAAACCCACTTCTTTTTTTGCAAGAGAGGTTGGGAAGGAAAAAAAAAAAAAATCACACTTTCAAACAAAAATAAGTTGGTAAACACGCTTCTGATAAGTATGGAAGAAAAATTACAAGAATTTCAGGAAGTTTATGATTACAATAACAAAGCATCTCTACCTTTTAAAAAAATATTTTACTAAATTAAAGAGCATATTCTACATGTTCTGCACAAGACAAAGGCAACATTTTGCTAAAAATAATTACTAGTCCCCTCCCAGTCTTTTCTCAGGCCCTCCCTGTTAAGTTGCACCTCAGAGTGCAAACATTAAATTAATGTAAGGCTTTTTTTGTCTGAAGACATTAAAGACATGTGCTTCTGTACAATGTAGATTTTCAAAATGGAGGTTTTTTTAATAACAGCACAAAGTGAGATTTATAGAAACACATTAAATAATCACTGTAAGACTTGGTAAAAAAAAAAAAAAAAAATCAATGGTTAAGCAAACCTGATGTATACTGGTATGAATGTGGGAGATGTAAACATAAAGTGAGCAGGCAAATAACCATGTAGGCCCTACTTTCAATGTTTGAAATGAGTGAAGGAATAAACCACATAGGTCTAGAGTGTTCATAGTTCCTGGGATTTTAGTTCTGTATGGTACTAAAAATATACAAGTATTGTGCTGGGTATTTTGGCACCTAATCTTCCTAAATTTCTTATGTATTGATAAGATTCTGGCATGGGAATAGATTTAAACAAGTCATAACTCAATACTGCATGATTTTGGGAAAGGTCAATTGATACAAATGACAAGCACATTTTATACGCTGACAGCAAGAATCTTTTGCCAAGTATCCAAATAGGTTGACTGTAACCCAAATACAGAGGTTGCCAAATCTGTCTAGCTTGTGGCCTGGTAAAACTGCCTTTCAATACTCCTATGGAAGCTTCATTAGACTTACTCACTAAGCCAACATGTTGGCTAATATGTGTAACAAATTAGACCCTATCTCAAGTTCCACTTCCAATAGCATTAGGCACCCCAATTTTATTGAATGCAACAGTTGTTTCTATGACCGTTGGAATCTTTGAAACGCAGCCGCATTTTAGGACGATACTTCTCCAAATACAAAAGTTGCTTGCTGTTAAAAGCTCCACGCCGCTTTCTGGGAGGGGAAAAAAAAAAAATATGAAAGAAGGCAAAAGCCCCCTACAGTAATATTTAGTGTCTTATGGACAACCATCACCGTTCTTGTGGCAATTTATCTTTTGATTAATTAGGCTGTGACCTGATGCAGAAATGAATATGAACAGGCACATCAGTGCAAATGGAAAAAATCATAGAAAGTTAATTTTCTATATATCTTCTTTTGAGTATTAGTTATAATAGTCGACTCACAAATCCATTAATATGTAAGTCCAAGAAAAGACAAAACTAATGTATAGTGAAGTCAGAAGTTGCCTCTGGTAGCAGTGAAGATGACTACAAAAGCCACAAAAGCATATTCTAGAGCACTCAAAATATTCGGTGTTGTATTGGATGGTTAATTTGACTGTTATTGTCAACTAGTCTCCTTTAGAGACCTGTGCATTTTATTGTATCTTTAATTATATCTTAATTATACCTCAATAAAAATATAAAATAACCACCAACATATTCAATCAAGTATTTAAAGCAAAACAGTAATTCAAAAACTCTTGTTGGATTAGAATCTTAATAATATAAGCATCTGGCCGGGCGCGGTGGCTCAAGCCTGTAATCCCAGCACTTTGGGAGGCCGAGACGGGCGGATCACGAGGTCAGGAGATCGAGACCATCCTGGCTAACACAGTGAAACCCCGTCTCTACTAAAAATACAAAAAACTAGCCGGGCGACGAGGCGGGCGCCTGTAGTCCCAGCTACTGGGGAGGCTGAGGCAGGAGAATGGCGTAAACCCGGGAGGCGGAGCTTGCAGTGAGCTGAGATCCGGCCACTGCACTCCAGCCTGGGCGACAGAGCGAGACTCTGCCTCAAAAAAAAAAAAAAAAAAAAAAAAAAAAAAAATATAAGCATCTGCATGAAATGCAAAAAAGAATGTAGTATCTTGATTTACTCACTGACATTCAACAAGGAAATGAAAAGAGAATCCATTACTTACTGTCTTATGAATTGTACTGCATCTTCGTATTTCATTCCACCTTCAATTAATGCTAGGGCAACAAGTACTGGAGCTCTGGTAAGGCGAGAATTTTAATAAATACTTTTTTCAAAATCAAATCTTCATAAATTTATTTCTCCAAACACTCCCCAACTCAGAAGTATCATTATCTACCACCCTTCCTGTTTAAGTAATACCTATGACAAACGTTGACTTTGTATTTAAAAAACTATAAGGATGTTTCAAGTTTCCGTATTTTCATTATCAACCCAGACTTTTACATAGAATCAAATTGATAAATTCATTTACCTCCCAAGGCCTGCAACGCAATGAACAGCAATACAACAACCAGGTTCTTCACGAAACTTAATTTTTACAAGACTTAACCAGTCATCAACAATCTGGTTGGATGGTGGTGCACCATCATCAAAAGGCCAATCCTAAGTCAAAAGAATATTTAAATATTAAAAATTAAATATCTAAAATAGATCATTAATATAAACACTGTAGTAATAATTATAAATTTCTAACATGCAAATGTTTTCAAAAGCATTCTCATTTTAATGTTTAATCACATCTTACTAAATCTTGTTGTCTACCAAATGTTACTAAATGCTCAATCTTTACAAAAATGTTTCACAACTTCAAATCCTTGCTTTGCTTTTCACTTTTATTTAGAAATTACGATTCTGCACAATAATTTTTTTTTAGCTTTTTGAGGTCTATTTATGACTTAAATAGATATTTGAATTTACTATTTGAATAAACTTTTGTAGCATAGCACCATAAAAACATAGGAACTGTTCAATACTTACAAGAACATGGATACCTTCTTTCTCCACAAGAGCAGTGTCATAAGTTGCTTCACACACTCTCACTATTGTGGTAACTCCATACTTCTTAAGTTCCTGGATAAAACATACATTAAAATAATCTTAATGTTTAACCACATCACTATTACTCAACATTTTATATTCTGATCATCTCTGATCAATAAGTATGCTGGTTAACAGAAAATCATTTAAATAATGATAGAATATATTTATGTTTAACACAAAAGCAAATTTAAAACAAAATTTGCTTTTGTGTTAAACATAAATATATTCTATCATTATTTAAATGACAATGCTAGAATGTAAAAAGAAAAGTTCTAAATATCATACATATTTTTAATAAACTGGAGAAGTTTTCTTTCTTTTTTTTAAATGGTATGCCCCCTTCATACACTGGTTGTTTATAGTCATGGTAATACCGGATTGGGATAAAACATTAACTAAAAGGGGCTAGCAGCAATGCAGACAAAGGTAAATATAACTAAAGGCATTATTTATAACTAATTGAGTAATCTGACTTGACTCAATTATACTCCCTCCTTAAACTTTACTCATTTGAAGTACATAGAATGAAGTCTTAAATACAGTAAAAAAGCCCACATACCATTTAAAACTACAGACTTCAAAATGCATTATTACTAATTATAACTCTCCTGACATTACACACACACACACACACACACACACATATATAGTAACAAAAATTATATATTATATATATACACATAAATAAAATATACGGTAATAAAAATTAAAGCACCATTAAAGTATTTCCCAGCCAGGCATGGGGGCTCACACCTGTAATCCCAGCACTTTGAGAGGATGAGGTGGGTGGATCACCTGAGGTCAGGAGTTTGAGACCAGCCTGGCCAACATGGTGAAACTCCGTCTAAAAATACAAAAATTAGCTGGGCAAAGTGGTGCACGCCTGTAGTACCCCCCGCCCTCACCAGCTACTCAGGAGGCTGAGGCAGGAGAATTGCTTAAACCGGGGACGCAGAGGTTGCAGTGAGCCGAGATCACGCCACTGCACTCCAGCCTGAATGACAGAACGAAACTCCGTCTCAAAAAAAAAAAAAAAAAAAAAAAAAAAAAAGTATTTCCACATCTTCTGAGAGGCCTATTTGCTGTTTCTTAACAACTGTAGGTATTTATAAAGTAAAACGTGTGCACATCCTGATATATTATTCAGCATTTAATTCCTTTCTCCTAGTAAAAAGAGGCAGGTAGAGTTTTGGCTACATAGCTACCATTAGGAAGGAACAGAATTTGTAGTTGAGGGATTCTAAGCATCAAATGGGGTCCAAGACCAACCAACTTTGGTTTATGGCATTAGTCATTAGGTTAAGCAGATATATAAAAAATCCATAAATGGGATATAAAAAATCCATAAATGGCAACCTTTCCCATGCAAATTTCTTACAAGATAAGTAAGAGTTATACTGTTTTACTGTCCACATATCAATTTAAGCAAACTCAGGTGCAAGAATTATGAACTCAAGCACATGCCCTTCTCAAAATGTATAAATATACCTCTAACCTATAGAAGACATTGACATTTCTGGGAACTGGAATTGCAGGTATACCATCTCATATTTTCCAAAGTACTATTTATTTTGTTAGCTATAAGCTCCACTATTATATTGCAATCAATTTAAGCTACTAAAACATATCAAATCTTACCTCTATAAATTTGTTTAAAGTCGCATTGGTTGGATTGTGTGTAATAAGAAATCTCATGTTCTTGTATGTGACTTCCACAGGAGCTGGGCGGTTCATTCGAGCCATGTTAATTTAGTTAAAAAACACTCAATAGGGTTATGAAATAATTAAAAAAAATCGAATACAGAAATGATCCAAAGAAACTGAAGTCTACTTCAATATACTCCACTTGAAATTCTCAGTGCTTGAGTATGAAGTTGTAAGTAATGATAAATGAAATGAACCTCCTAACAAGAAGCAGCAATTCTTCAATCCAGTAATACTGAGGCCAACAGAAAAGAAGTGCACTGAGGTTTACCCCATCCAGGTCAGAACTCTCGTAAAATGCTCTGTGGATTTCAATTCAACACTTCTGTGTCCAGGATAACCACTCTTATGGGGGCTTCTTGGTGGAGTAGTAATCAGTTTCTACAGTTCACTTGTCTGCATAGAGGTCGTGCTGTGCCTGGCAGTAATCTCCACTGCCCTTCAGAAACTCCATAAATGTGTGACCAAGAACACCACAGAATTGCTGTTTAAAAGAAAAAGACAGAAAGAAAGAGAGAATAAGTTATTTTCCAATTCAAAAGAAATATATTAGGGTTTTACACCATTTAAGTACAGAACTATCTTTCTAAAGCAGGGCCTGAGCCACTTCTTCAACTTTTACTTAAATCGCAAAACTCAAGGGGTGAGTACAGATTAAATCAATCAGCATAAAACAAGCAGTCAGATAGATTAAACTGAAATCCATGATCTATTACTAAGAGATTCCTCAGGAAAAAAAAAAAAAAGCCCATTGTTACATTTTTGTGAAATTCATATACATACTCATATATATACATATTCATACATATTCTATATAGTTGTATTCTCAATATATATCTATATATAACATATAATTATGATTCTAATAATTATTCCTTTTGATAGTTGTTTTCTTTACTTTGTAATTACATACACAACTTTATGTTGATTTTTCCAAGTAACGAAAACATTTTTACACATTAATACAAACCCCAGATAACTCTGAAGTTATTAGTCTTGCATAATTTACTTAACTCATAAACTGAAACATCTTAAGTTCCTTTCCAACTTTATGCTTTTATATCCCCTTTTCTTAGAATGACTTAAGTGTGTCTATATTTAGAATCTCATTTTATCCTTAACAATCTGTTATCATTCCCATTAAACTGAAGACGAGGAAATGAGTCCCTGAAAATCAACTTGTTATATGAAATATAAGAATGTATGCTTATGAATTTAAAAAGGAAGGAACTCTCATTTATAACTATAAAGAAAATATTCATAATTTTAATAGTGTTCTTTTGTATTTTAAAACCAAAATGTCACATATGCAACTCAAAACTGAAATCCAACTCAGAGAAGGGGGACAAAGGGATGTTGAAGGTGGAAGTGGTAGGTCTCAAAAGCAAAGTAACTACTGTAACCAATAAATATAAACAAATATGAATGTATTTATATTTTCTCTAAGTTCCCCCTTAAGAACTAAATCATTTTATGCCAATATCAAACATTAAACCAATAGTCACAGGATAGTTTTAAAATATGTCCATGGAAGACACTGATGTTAATAATTAGTCTTCTTCCAAATAGTTTATAAGGTACCCGTGTACTTGGGAGTAAAGAGGACACTAAGGAAAGTATTAATAACAGGTTAACAAGAGCAGTAATTCATAGCCACTGCCTAAAGCACTTCATGTATACTCTCATCCCCAAAAAAGTTTTAACAAAAGGTTCCATTAGTTTCTACGCTTAAATGTAAGCATTTGAAGTCTTAAAATTAAAATTCAAACGACCTGCTCCCATGTCTATTTTACACCTTTAAATAGTCCCATGCTAGTTACAGTTTCTAGAACTTTGCTAAATTTTAAGAATAATTCTTATGATGATTACTGCAGAAAACATCAAGTCAAAAACCCAGTCTACTTTTCTGGTAAAACACAGAAATAGCACTAACGGTCATTTATCAAAAGGTCCCATAAGAAAGGTAACTTTCATTGTCACAAGTTTATTCAAACAAGCCCTCAGAGGTTACTCCCCCTACTTGGTCAGCTGGGTTAAAAAATTAAGTGTCTAAATTACAAAGACATCACAGTTACAGTGAAGAGAGACTGTAGCAATCTGAAAGTAATTTCATTATACTTTCACCCCAAGTTCTAAATACTACCTCTGTACACTTTCCCAATGACATACAATGATCTTTAAAAGCTTTATAATGACTCAACAGAGTATTCTAATTTCCAGGTATAACTTTTCAATTAAAAGCTGATTTGAGATAGTATTGCACACCACTATTTCCATATTTAACAGCTAAAACTACTGTTGGCTACAACCTAGTCGGGCCATATCCCTTCATGTAAGTAAGCACTTTCATCAGGAAGCAGAGAAAGCACTATATTAAGAATTCCTTTCCTGAACTGGTTAGTTTCACTGAGTGGAGCCACCTAGTGGCTGGGGGTCTCGTCTGTTAAAGCAGTGGTGACGACCCACAGCTTTCTGTTCCGCCCAAGACACTCCTCCATTCCCAATATCCTAGCCACAGGAAACACTACCCATGATGGGGAATTTTTCCCTCCCAAATATCAGTTGCATTACAATCACAATCATATATAAGAAGGGAGAGGAAGAAAGAGCAATCTCTGTGCAGAAGCTTAAGTCACTATTATACTGCAGAGTCAAGCCAATTAATGTGTGTAACTCTTTTGCCAAATAATTCCTTGAATAGTCTGTTCTACATCTACTTAGGTCTTAGAGCACCTAAGAAAGCATGAGTAAAATGCTGCTCACTCTTGGGAATGATCTAGTTTTCAACTGACTAACAGGAAGCACTGCCTCAGGATCTGGATGTCGAGCAGGTCAACGGTTCCAATCGTAGTGTAAATCACATAATATTCGTGGACTGGTAGGAGGCTCCGCGGCCAGAAGATAAAAAACCCTCAGAATTCTGGCTGTGGTTGGCTACTGCTGCCACAAACCAATAGGAGGCAACAACATATTACACCACAGAGTTCAGGAACAGTTCTAAACAGTCCCCGATTAAAAGGCGCCATCCAGGGCCCTTCCAAAATTGGCAGGGGAAATGTATGCTGGTGCCCGGACGGGAAGTCCTTCGCGTCAGTGTAACTAACAGTAGCCCTGTCAGTTTCCAAGACGCTCCGACCCAGGCCATTTCTCCACGACTGGCCCAGAGAAAGGACAAGACTAGACTTGTTCCCATTATCACGAGCCCGAGGTGGGGCGATAAATCCGGAACAGCTCGAATTACCAGGTGGAGCCTGGGAGGAGGGCGGGGCGGAGGGCCGAAGTTCTCACCTAGCAGAACCCCTCTCTGGCCCGGGCAGGGGTGCAACACGCGGAATGCCCCCGAGGGCCGCCGCCCCGCGCACGCGGCTGTGTGCGCCCGAGCACGCCCGCTGCGCCCCCTCTCCGCGCCGCAATCACGGGTTCGCGCCGCGCCTTCAGTCAGGCGCGGGCGCCGAGGCCATTTTGTCTGAGGCTCGGGTCCCGGCCGTCGAGCACAGGAGTGTAGCTGCACCCAGTGGTTGTCCCGCGCCCACCCCGGAGCTCCGAGAAGCTCTGGGACCAGATCGTTACCACCCGTGCCAGGCTGTCCCGCCTACCCCACGCCCGCCCGGATCTGGAGGCGAACCCGCCACCGCCGCGCCCTCCCCGTATCCGGCTCCGCAGTGACACGCGCAACCCTCGCCCCACCCCGGGCCACGTCTCCCGCTCCCAGTACAGCCACTCTCCTCCGGCCGAACAAAGAGGCCCCGGGACGCCGCGGAGCCTGCCATGCCCGGACGGGTCGCGCCAGACCAAAGGGCCAAGGGCGGAGGCGGCGGTCACAAAGCGGCTTTTGTGCCACCCACCCGACCCGCTGCGGAAGCCGAAATTACGCCCGGCCGCCGCGCAAGCCGGGCCGCGCGGCCCCCGTCGCCCCGGGCTCGGGAGGGACTCAAAAGCCTGTGCCTCCGGCGGTCAACCGCCACCCTGCAGCCCCGAGGGGCCCGGCGTCTGCCTCCGCACAGCCGGCCGCAATCGGCTGGCCACAGGGCCGTAACCAGCCCGCTCCCACCCGGGACCCACCGGAACTGCAACCCGGGGCAACCTGGAGGAGACGCCGGGCTCCGAACAAAGGCGACAGCAGGGATAGGAGGGCCGGTCGTGGATTCCCAACCCGAGAGGCGACGATGCGACGGCTACTCACAGGAATATGTTTACTCATTGAAGATTGTGGCCTAATCATACAGCCGGTCCCGAGGCGGCGGCGACACAGGCGGTGGTGGCGGCTGCAGGGCAGGAGGCGGCGGTGGTCGTGGCGGAGCGGCGGTGGTGGCGATGCAGGCGGCGGCGGGGGCACCAGACTCTACCATGCAGTGAGCGGCTCCGAGCAGAGCGCGTAGCCGAGCCGGCCCGCAGCCGAAGGAGCCAATACACGCGCCGAGGCGCCCTTGCGTCACAAGCCCTCCCCTTTATAACCGGTGCGACGTGCAACCCTCCAGCCACCAATCGCAGCCTGGAACCGCGGGCCGGGAGACTACAGGCGGGGGCGGAGACCCGCCCCCCGCGGACGTCACTCCGCGGCGGCCGCCGCCGGTGTGAACCGGTTGATGAATGGCTAAGCGCCGAACCGGAGCATCCCCCGGGCGGGGGAGGGAAGGGGCTGCCGGGAGGACTCCGGGATGCAGGAACCCTGAGGTTAAGAAGGGGTGGGAGCGAGAGAGATTCCGATCTATCGACTGGAAGAACTCCTGCTGCAAACCACGTTTCTCATAATTAAAACCAGCCAGGAGTGCACACATGTCACATGAGGAGACTCGAAGTTTGCCTGAATCGTAAAATGCAATCCCTCTAGGGCTGGAACCGCGTCTCAGTTCGACCCTATTTTCTACTGCCTTAACCACGGTCATCTTTGCCAGTGGTTTACCTTGGCACCTGGGTCCCGAGTACATTCGTCATCAAATAATATTTATGTCGCACGACCGCTGTACCCGGTGACTCAACACCTTGCATGCCACGGCCTTAGGCTTGGTCAAGATGAATTCTTGTCCCTGGGGGCGCTTTCAAGCGGGGAGAAACTTACCTTCGCAAAACTTAATGCTATAGAAGATGGGGAGAGTATCTTTTGATGCAGACGAAGCCCTGTGCTCCCTATATTCTTTTTTTGATCACGCCTCTGTACTACGTACGCGTGCAACTGCAGTTGGCTCAATTGTGGCATTTCGAAATCACATGCATCCTTTGTACTGCTGCTCACTTGATATGTTGTCTCAGATAATGAAAGGTTAGGAAGTGCTTAAAGAAAGTGTTTTGAGAAATTAAGAAGCTTCGGTTTTGTCAAGCACTGATGTAATTCTTTGCGTCAAAGCTAAAGCTCTTCTTTATGTTCATTTTTTTATGTTCGTTGTCAGTCCTCTTTTACTGACTTCATTATTTAAGCCCCTCAGAAGTAAAGTCTTATCGCAGTTCTGTGCCATACAAGGGCAACTCTGTTATTTATAATCTGAAAACCCTTTCTCCTCAGCTCTGGGGAAGGAGTAAACAGGACGTTTACCTGCTTTTGAAGAACTCAGTTTTCCACTAACACTGAAGCCTTTTGTTTGTTATTTTCACCGAGTATGAGATTGGAGAGGTCTTTAGGGATCAAATTTTGTCCTCTCTCAGTGCGCTGCAGCATCCTAGGATTTATTTAGAGACTCTGGTTGTATAGTTATTCAACTTTCTTAACACTGTAAGTAAAATAAAAACTTTCAAAAAACAAAAACAAAATCCTGGGCCAGACTTTCAAAGGAACAAAAACTAATCGTCATTTTGAAGAAAATGACTCACCTAGGACACATTTTAATCCATTAAAATCAAGGGAAACGAGCACACTTGAGAAATATGTCCCTTTACAAATAAATGATTTTAAAAAGTAAAGACTTTAAAATCTTAAATTCTAAAAAAATATAGAAAGCTTAAAAAAAATCTTGAGTGGTAGGGGCAAAGCTAAGCAGGCTGGAGAACTCAAGTGAAAAAAAGGGACAGATTTCATCATATATAAGAACTAAAAACTTTTATATGGCAAAAGGCTTTTGACAAATGTTAATTTCACACTGGGAGAAAATATTGGTGATACTTCATGGATAGGGTTAATATAAAAAGCTTGGCCAATGTATATAATAGTGTAGTTAAAAAGCACATATTCAATCAGCCACTCTTACTCCAAAAGTTGGTAAACACACATAATTGGAATAGTGAAACTTTTTCATGTAATGGCATTTCAAAAAATACATTTGGTGGGACAAGATATAAACTCAGCAAATGATTAACAGAGCCAAATCTGTGTTAGCCAATTTTCTTGTAGAACTTGTGATACAAGTTGTGAGCCTTGTGATCCACAGATCCTGTAATTACCACAAGCAGTGCTGACATGAAGTATCCAGTCAACTATGCTCATCAAGTTCTAAAACCTCTCAAATTCTCAACTGGCCTGGGGGTCTTAGCTTCTCAGACAAGGTACCATCTTATCCTACGATGAAAGTAATATATTTAAAGGATGAAAAAATAAGGCTTTTGCTGTTGAGAGAAATGACACACTTTATTTTATTTTATGTATTTATTTGAGATGGAGTCTTGCTCTGTTGCCCAGGTTGGAGTGCAGTGTCACGATCTTGGCTCACTGCAACCTCAGCCTCCTGGGTTCCAGCGATTCTCCTGCCTCAGCCTCCCAAGTAGCTGGGATTACAGCCACCTGCCACCACATCTGGCTAATTTGTTTGTACTTTTAGAAAACCCCATGTTGACTAGGTTGGTTTTGAACTCCTGACCTCAAGAGATCTGCCTGCCTCAGTCTTCCAAAGGAAAGGACACATTTTAAACAAGACGTAAGTGTGGTCTTGCTGACCAGTCCGTTAAATGTTTCTGCTTCTTTGTCAGCTGCCATTGTGGTTCACTGCTATGCTGAGGGTGTCTGCTGTATTTAGTTTAATACTTTTAAGCTGCAAATTCTTGGAGAACAGTAGAACATCCCAGCATTGGTCAGGAGACTCCTGTGATTTGAGGACTCACTAACCCTTACAGACTTGCACTCAGAGCATTAGCTCCTGTACTTTTTTAAAGTGGGTCTCTAATAAACTTGAAAATAGTGCTTTCAGACATCAAAAAGTGAGAAAACACCTCTAAAAGTCAGTGCTTACTCTGAGCTCCAGGAGAAGCTCTAGTATAGAGGATTTTCCCTCCTGCTAAACAAGATTCTTGGCTGGAAGTTACTTCTCTCAGCAAAACATGTGTCCTTGACCTCATCACGATAGGCAGGACTTTCTACTGACAATTTAAAACATAAGAGCCAACAGTTGGGAAATAAGACTAGAAGAATATTATAAGGAGGTTGAGCGTAGCGGCATACAGGCTTATGCCTGCAATCCCAGCACTTTGGGAGAACAAGGTGGGTGGGTCACTTGAGGTTAGGAGTTCAAGACCAACCTGGTCAACATGGTGAAATCCCATCTCTACTAAAAATACAAAAAATTAGCTGGGCATGGTGGCAGGCACCTCTAATCCCAGTTACTTGGGAGGCTGAGGAAGGAGACTCACTGGAGGGCTGGGAGGCAGAGACAGCATTGAGCTGAGATCGTGGCACTGCACTCCAGCCTGGGAGACAGAGTGAGACTTCATTTCAAAAAAAGAATGTTATAAGGAATATTTTTATGGAAGATGAGAAAGCCTGCAGAAGGCAAGAGTGCAGAGGAAGACTGGCAAATCTTGATGAAGAATAACAGAGAAATCTTTATCAGAACAGCAGATCTAGTAAACATTGATTCCATTTATACCAAGTTTACAAAAGGAGTGAAGGATTCCTTGATTTTCAGTCTTCTCAGATTGGTTGGGGCTACAAGGAAGTCTGATAAAAACATTTAATATAGCAAGAGTAATATCACTGCAATAATAGATGAAATGGGACAATACCAACCTAGAAAAAGACACTAGATTGCAAGATATAATGACAGTCTAGCAAATATACTTAATAGAGGCAAATACCCCAATGGGCCATAATCTAGTAAGTGTCTGGATACTAGTGCAGAGGGTAAGTTCCCATACCCATATTTAACAAGAGTCCTAAAAATTCAAGTATGCCATGGCTCCTGTCAGCATTGTTAAAGTTTATTTCCCTCTTGCTGTTGTAGAACAGTCTATTTTATATCCAATTAATTTTCTTATATGATTATTAAAATAAATATGTAGCATACAGGCATGCCTTCATTTATTGTGCTTTGCAAATACTTTTTTTTTTTTTTAACAAAATGATGGTTTGTGGCAGCTTTTTGTCAAGCAAGTCTATCAGAGCCATTTTTCCAATAACATGTATTCATTCATATTCTCTGTGTTACATCTTGGTAATTCTCCCAATATTTCAAACTTTTAAATTATTATTATATCTGTTACGTCAACTTGTGAACAGTGATCTATTGGAATTGTTTTGGGCCACCACAAACTGCACCCATTTAAGACGGCAAACTTTTTCGATAAATGTATATATTCTGACTGCTCCACTGATCGGCCAATCCCTCAGCGAGACACGGCAATACTGAAATTAGGCCAATTAATAACCCTACAATGGCCTCTAAGTGTTCAAGTGAAAGGAAGAGTCATTCATCTCTCACTTTAAATCAAAGCTAAAAATGATTAAGCCGAGCAAGGCAAGTTGAAAGCAGAGATAGGCTGAAAACTAGGCCTCATACCCAAAACAGTCAAGTTGTGAATGCCAAGGAAAAGCTCTTGAAGGAAATTAAAAGTGCTACTCCAGTGAACACAGGAATGATAAGAAAGTGAAACAGTCTCATTGTTGATAAGGAGAGAGTTTTAGAGTTCAGCATTCTCTTAAGTCAAAGCCCAATCCAGAGCAAGGCCTTAACTCTCCTCATTTTTATGAAGGCTGAGAGAGGTTAGGAAGTTGTAGAAGAAAAGTTTGAAGACAGCAGAGGTGGGTTCATGAGGTTTAAGAGTAGAAGCCCTCTCCCTAACATAAAAATGAAAGGTGAAGCAGTAAGTGCTGATGGAGAAGCTGCAGCAAGTTATTGAGAAGATTTAGCCAAGAACATTGATGAAGGTGGCTACACTAATTAACAGATCTTCAATGTAGACAAAACAGTCTTATATTGGAAGAAGATGCTATCCAGGACTTTCATAGCTATAGAAGTCAATGCTTGGCTTCAAAGCTTTGGAGGACAGGCAATTCTCTCATTAGGGGCTGATGTGGCTGATAACTTTAAGTTGAAGCAGATGCTCATTTACCATTCTGAAAATCCTAGGACCCTTAAAAATTATGCTAAATCTACTCTGCTGTGCTCTATAAATGGAAGAACAAAATCTGGTTGACAGCACATCTGTTTAGCATGGCTCACTAAATATTTTAAGTCCACTGTTGAGACCTACTGATAAAACATGATTATTTAAAAATACTATTGCTTGTTGACAATGCACATGGTCATTGAAGGGCTCTGATTGAGATGTACGAGGAGATTAATGTTGTTTTCATGCCTACTAACACAGCATCCATTCTGCAACCCATAGATCAAGGATTAATTTTGACTTTCAGGTTTTAATATTTAAGTACATTTCATAAGGTTATAAGTTGCCATAGATGGTGATTCCGCTGATGGATCTAAGCAAAGTAAACCAAAAACATTCTGTAAAGGATTCTAGATACCATTAAGAACATTCATGAGAGGAGGTAAAAATATCAGCATGAACAAGAGTTTGAAAGAAGTTAACTCCAACTCTCATGGATGACCTTGAGGGGGTTCAAGACTTCAGTGGAGGAAATCACTACAGATATGGTGGAAATAGCAAGATAATTTGAGTTAGAAACAAGAGTCTGAAGAGGTGAGTAAATTGCTGCAATCTTATGATCAAACTTGAATGAATGAGGAGTTGCTTCTTATGAAGGAGAAAAGAGAGTGTTTCTTGAGATAGAATCTACCGCTGGTGAAGATGCCGTGAGCATTGTTGAAATGATAAAGAATTTAGAATATCACATAAACTTAGCTGATAAAGCAGTGGGCGAGTTTTAAGAGGACTGACTACAACTTTGAAAGGAGTTCTCTTGTACGTAAAATACTATCAAACAGCACTGCCTGCTACAGATAAATTTTTTGTGAAGAGTCATCAATGCAGCAAACTCCAGTGTCTTATTTTAAGAAATTGCCACAGCCACCTTAACCTTCAGCAACTACCTCCCTGATCAGTCAGCTGCCATGATCATTGAGGCAGGATTCTCCAACAGCAAAGATTATGACTTGCTGAAGGCTCAGATGATTTGTAGCATTTTTTAGCAAAAGTATTTATTTATTTATTTATTTTTGAGACGGAGTCTCCCTCTGTTGCCCAGGCTGGAGTGCAGTGGCACGATCTCGGCTCTGCAAACTCTGCCTCCCGGGTTTATGCCATTCTCCTGCCTCAGCCTCCCCAGTAGCTGCGACTACAGGCTCCTGCCACTTCGCCCGGCTAGTTTTACTGTATTTTTTTTAGTAGAGATGGGGTTTCACCGTGTTAGCCAGGATGGTCTCAATCTCCTGACCTCGTGATCCGCCCGTCTCGGCCTCCCAAAGTGCTGGGATTACAGGCTTGAGCCACCGCGCCCGGCCAAAAGTATTTTTAAATTAAGGTATTGTAGGGTACCCGTTTCCCCCATTTCCGTTCTGTGTCCTGACCAAAATCACAGTGACCCACCAGCCGTAGCCATAGGTTTTCCTCAGCTGGCTTGAACCCAAACCAGCTTGAACATTCCCAGGCACTGATAATAGTATCTAGGTTTACTGGAAAGAAACTGACCCCGACCCTGAGCCAAATTCCTTAAATTTTCATGTAAACTCCATCTCCTCACCCCCTGACTACAGACTTATGTGGGTAAAACAACATTTTTCTCTTGCTGTCCATCACAATGATACATTGCAACACCCTGCAAGTTCCTTTAATAAATGTTTTGGACTGATCACTCTGGCATTTGGAGCTTCTTTCTTTGAAACCTCAAACCAGTCCTGTCTCCAAATGGTTTGGGGTACTCTCTTGCAGGAATTCTCCTGCTGCTGCTTTTAAGGCAACTCCAGCTATGGTTCAGTGGGACAAAACAGGTATGTACATTTTTTAGACATAGTGCTATGCACACTTAACAGACAACAAAATAGTGTAAATGGGAAACAAAAAAATGCATGTGGCTTCCTTTATTGTAATATTTGTTTTATTGTGGTGGTCTGGAGCTGAACTTGCAATATCTCCAAGGTATGCCTATGCTTGAATCTCTATGAACATATAATTTGCACTGCTTAAATTTTATTCAAAACTAAAACATGCTCTATGTTAAAAAGTGACTTAATATTCTTACTTAAGACATTGATTTAAAGTTTTATCAAAAGTCTTTCGAATAAGTTTTGATGAATAATCAAAACGCTGTAGCAGTGCTACATCCTAATTTCAGTGGGAATTTTATAGACACAGAAATTTCCAGTGAGCAAATAAACTTGCCACAACAAGCCTTTTAAGGAATCTGGCCTAAAGACAAAGTCCAAAGGTCAATAGCTGCCTGTGGGCTACTGTGTTTTGTTCAGCGTGAGATATATAGAAACAGTCACCCACCTAGGAGGGTACTACAGATGTAAATGTGCCCTTAATAAATGAATCCTGCTGGATCAGAAGTAACATCTTATCAAGTCATCAAATCAAACCATTTGAGGTAATAATTTTTCTGTAAAATTGATTAAGGCAGTTTTAAACAACTTTTTTTTTAAGTCTATTTTAAGAAACAATTCTCTTGAATCAATCTCTATTAAGCCCATTCTCTGTCCCTTATTTTTCATGTCTAATTGTAATCAATCTAAATATAAACCTGAAAGTTGCCTAGGTAGTCTCCAAATCAAATGAGAATGTGTATTCACATTCGTAATTCTGCCGCTTAATATAGTATTTACTTCTGTAGGAGCTTAGTATGCATGCTAAGGACTTAGTATGCGTATTAAGATGTAGGCAACACAGTCAGACCCTGTTTCTACAAAAGGAAAAAAAAATTATCTGGGCATGATGGTGCATTCCTGTAGATGTAGCTCCCTGGGAGGTTGAGGTGGGAGGATTGCTTGAACCCAGGAGTTTGGGGCTGCAGTGAGCTGTGATCATCCCACTGCACTCCATCTGGGGCAACAGACCAAAGACCCTCTCTCTCAAGGAAAAACAAAAAAGAAATGATGGACTGATTGATTAGTAAGAGAATACTTTTCATTTGCATGCTGAAAGTCACCATTTCCTTGGGGCACTGAATAAAGGATTTATTATGAATCTATAAATAACTCATGACTGATTTGCCTACTGGTACCTGGAGGAATCTGGTTTGAGAAGACTCTTCTTATTTTAGTAAATTTGGTGAAATTTCTGTTGCTGTTCTATAGCCTGATTAAAAATCATTTGGGAATTGAAAATCAGGAAGGCCACAGTCTCCATGTGATTGTTTAGAACATGTTGAATTATGCCACAGTCTGAACTGAGGCAAAAATAGCTTAGGAAAGGAGAATTTAATCTGGCTAGAGAAAGGGAATGGAGTATAAATAAATTTTAAAGGTTGGATATGCATGCTATGGCAAAGCTGTCACTTGACAGGTTTAATTTACAGAGTTGGCATTTAGGCTGCAGATAATCCAGACAGACACTGACCTAAGCAGCATTACTGGGGCAGGCCTTACATAAGGAGAAATGTTGTTGAACAATTTCCTGCAAGCATAATAATATTTATTTAACAAAAGCTACAATAGTCATGCTTTTTTCCTATCCTGACACAGTTGCTTTTTAACTAGGGATGTTCAACAAACATTGCTATCTTCGTGTATTTCTATAGCTCCATTCATGGCTGGAAGATACTGAACAAAAGAGAAAATGAGTATAGAAGCCTTTTGAAATTTTTTTTTTTTTTTTTTTTTTTTGAGACAGAGCCTCGCTCTGTTACCCAGGCTGGAGTGTGCAATGGCACGATCTTGGCTAACTGCAACCTCCATCTCCCGGGTTCAAGTGATTCTCCTGCCTCAGTCTCCCAAGCAGCTAGGATTACAGGCACCTGCCACCACACTCGGCTAATTTTTGTATTTTCAGTAGAGAAGGGGTTTCTCCATGTTGGCCAGGCTGGTCTCGAACTCCTGACCTCAAGTGATCTGCCTGCCTTGGCCTCCCAAAGTGCTGGGATTACAAGCGTGAGCCATCATTAAATATAGTTGTCCTATAATGTATTTCTTTAATCCTCAGACATATTAATGCACATAATAAATACTCAAGCACTATTTATTTGGATTCTATCATATTATCTTTCCACATAAAATGCTATTAGGGCATCCCATTCCCAGTTTGTCTAAGTTTTCTTTGCAGGGTTCTTAGTCTCTCAATCCCATTAACAATGGTGTTCACTAGAGTTTTGTCCTAGGGCCTCCTGGACTCACTTTCCACTTTCCTTGGGGATTTCACCTACATCCACAGCTGTGGCTGTCAACCTTCCCTCCTTCCCCAGCACATATGTGTTAAATGCCTAGCATATGCCAGGCACTCTGCTATCTTATGAAAAACATAAACATGTTTTCTGCCCCAGTGAAATTTATATACAGTTGAGGAAAGAGAGAAAATAACAAGTAAATAAGCATAGAATATATTTATAATCTGTGCTGTGAAGGAGGTCAACAGAATGACTGGGGTGACTTACTTTAGACAGTGAAGTCAGGGGTGGTGTCTCCCAGGAGATCCAGATCTAAATGATGAGAATGAATCACAAAAAGAGGGGGAGGAAGAGAGATATTTTTGGTGGAGGAAATGACAACACAAAATTTCAGGTGGGAGTTTGGTGGTACTCAAGGAGTTGGAAGACCTGAGGGACTGGAGCAATACAAGCGAAGGAAATAAGCCCAGACATCTAGCAGGGACTGGATCATGCAGGACCTTGCAGGCCATGGAAAGAATTTGGATTTATTTCACTGACAGTGAATCACACCACATATCAGGAAATGTGTTTTAAGAAAATTGTTTTTCTGTTCTGTGGAGAATGGATTGGAGAAGGCCCTAGAGTAGAATGATTTTAACAGGGTGAAACACTTGAGATTTCCTCCCTTGTCAAATGGAAGACAATGTTGTTGTCAGGACAGTGGAGTCAGAGAAAGTGGAGAGATTAGAAATACAGAAATACAATGGAGAAGATTTACATCACAAAATGCCCCACTGCCTCCAAATTGTTGTCAAAGGCCAGAGATATAAAGCCATGATTTTGAGCCTATTTTATGTTGTGGTGCTGAATGTATAGACACACTGATGAAAAGTTCCATAATTTCACATTTTCATTAGCAGTATGTTTGTAAGGAATAAACCAGAAACTTAAAATAAATAAAGGCACTCAAATTATACTTAGAGAAAGACACCATTTCTGAGGGTTTTGAGAATACAGCAGCGGGACTCCTAAAAACTGTGTATTTAGGTTTTAAGAGAACAATTAAACTCCTGATAGATTACTATAACGGCAAGTATAGCTAAAATTTATTGTGCTCTCATTGTTTTCCAAGCTATGTGCTAAACACATATATGCACTGTTTTGTTGAATTTGTTAGAATACTCAGACTCTGAGATAGAAATTAGTTAAAAAATCAACTCATAGTGGGTGATATCACTTAAAGTATCTATATAATGAAATACTTTTCAGATATTAAAAGTATCTTGGTGGCTCACGCCTGTAATCCCAGCACTTTGGGAGGCCAAGACAGTTGGATCACTTGAGGTCAGGAGTTGGAGACCAGCCAGACCAACACGGAGAAACACTGTCTCTGTCTCTACTAGAAATACAAAATTAGCTGGGTGTGGTGGATGGTGCCTGTAATCCCAGCTACTCGGGAGGCTGAGGCACGAGAATCACTTGAACCTGGGAGGTGGAGGTTGTGGTGAGCCCAGACCACACCATTGCACTCCAGCCTGGGCAACAAGAGCAAAACTCTGTTTCAAAAAAAAAAAAAAGAAAAACTTAATGTCTTTAACATAAAGAAATAATTGTAATGTTAAATAAAAAGAAACAACACTACGAAAAAAGAGAAAGAAATAAACTAAAATGTTAACAGGTAATAACTGACATTTAAATACTTTATGGGTGTCACTGGGTGATGTAATGATGAACAATTTTTTATTTGTAATTTCCTATATTCTGTAATTTTTTCCAAAAATGTTGCTCTTACAGTTGGGGAAAAATCATTTCAGATAAATGCTCAAAGAGGTTGCACGGATAGGTCTGTAGCCTTATTGTGCTTTCTGCAGCAGAGATAGAAACACCATCTTATCCTAACCTGACAGCAATTGTCAAAAACATTATAACCACTTTCATTGTGATTCCATGTTCTTGGATAGTTAATCTGATTATAATTTACTTTCAATGTGTATTTATTAGCCATCAAATGTGAGAATATAATGCCCAACCAGTGAGAAGCTCCCTGGGAACTTAAAGTTGTTTATATATCATGCTTGTGGCTATAAACCAAGAAATTGCCTCTAAACGTTTGGAAACATCTAAAACCCAAGGTGACTTGGGTATAACCTAAAGGAGGCTGCCCTGGAATGTGATTGTAAGCGAAACAAAATCAATTTTATTTTATCTGCCCAGAGGAAGATTGTGAGAACAGAAGGAAGATGATGACTGGCTACACGGAGGAGAAAGGTCTAAAGATTTGAAGGTTGTCAGTGTTTATCAGGCACTGTCTAGGGAAGAGGCATTGAATCTGTACTAAACATGCTGGTTGTTGTAGAAATATGCCTTATTTTAGGATAGTATTAATAACATTGACTGACATTTATTGAGTGCTTACTATGTGTTGGCTACTGTATTAAGCACTGTATTAATCCTTTCATAAATCTCTCCAGATTGATATTATCCCCATTATCAAAATCAGGACATGCAGCCTCAGAAAGCTTAGGGTCATACAAGTATTATGTGATGCAGCTGGAATTCAAATTCCAGTGGCTTAACTGTAAGAGTCCCTGCTTCCATTACTCTGTTAGGCTGCACTCATGGCCTTGAAATATCCCTTAAGGTTATTTACTTTCTTATTCTCTGGTTCTTTGCTAAACAAACAAGCTGTCAATTATTAATTTGGCTTCCTACATGTTCTGATCCTGTAAAGGAATTATTCCATTACAAATGCACTGGCATTTGGGCTTATATGTCATCCTTCCATGAGTTTAGTAAAAAGTGAATCATAAAATATGATTACACAATACTTTACTGAAAATCTGCCCTTCCTTTTCATTCTGATGGCTATTTCAACAGAAGTTGTTCCCTAGACTAATGCTACTCCCACTGTAGTCTGTGAACTGGTGCCAATCTACGAACTGATCTGAGAGGAGATAAGCATAGAAATCAAGAGCAAGCATTTAAAAACTTTTACAGCAATTTGACAGGATAACTTTATTTCTATTGAACTTAATTTCAAAAATTAGGCTTTGTGGCCGGGTGCGGTGGCTCACACCTGTAATCCCAGCACTTTGGGAGGCCGAGGAGGGCAGATCACCTGAGGTCAGGAGTTAGAGACCAGGCTGGTCAACATGGCAAAAACCCATCTTTACTTAAAAAAATATACACAAACTGGTGGGCCATGGTGGCACATGCCTGTAATGCCAGCTCGGGTGGCTGAGGCAGGAGAATCACTTCAACTTGGGAGGCAGAGGTTGCAGTAAGCCTAGATGGTGTGCACTGCTTTCCAGCCTGGGCAACAGAATGAGACTCTGTCTCAAGAGAAAAAAAAAAAGGCTTTGTGTTTTGTTTTTTTACTTTTCACTTCTCTCTTTTTTTCTTCTTCTTTTTTCTTTTTTTCTTTTTTTTTTGAGACGGAGTCTTGCTCTTGTCATCCAGGATGGAGTGCAATGGTGTGATCTCAGTTCACTGCAACCTCTGCTGCCTGGATTCAAGTGATTCTCCTGCCTCAAGGCTGATTTTTTATATTTTTAGTAGAGACGGGGTTACCCCATGTTTGCCAGGCTGGTATTTTTCACTTTTCAAGTAATTTGTTTTTATTGGGAGGCACTATTGTAAATGATGAAAACTATGGAAATTGGTTAGATATGTTATGAAGTACATTACCATGAGGTACCTTCCTTAGTCTTTCATGAATGAGGCCACTCCCTAATCTTCGACAATATTGTATATTCCTGGTATGTCCATCCTGGGTTGCTGTTGTCAAGAAAAAACACCATTCTGGCCAGGCACGGTGGATCACCCCTGTAATTCCAGTACTTTGGGAGGCTGAGGCAGGAGGATTGCTTGAGCCCAGGAGTTCGAAACCAGCCTGGGCAAACCTGCCTCAGACTCCCAAAGTGCTAGTATTACACGCATGAGCCACCATGTCTGGCTGTGAAATTCATTTTTTTTTCTTTTATGAGATGGAGTCTCATTCTGTCACCCAGGTTGGAGTGCAGTGGCATGATCTTGGCTCACTGCAACCTCTGCTTCCTGGGTTCCAGTGATTCTTCTGCCTCAGCCTCCTGAGTAGCTGGGACTACAGGCATACACCACCATGCCCAGCTAATTTTTGTATTTTTAGTAGAGACGGGGTTTCACCATGTCGGCCAGGATGGTCTCCATCTCCTGATTTCATGATCCGCCCACCTCGGCCTCCCAAAGTGCTGGGACTACAGGTGTGAGCCACTGCGCCTGGCCGTGAAATTCATTTTTTAAACCAAATGATTTTTTCTTTGCTGCTATTTAAGTCATTTTTCTTTTATTTAGTGTTCATTGTGAAAAGTAAATTTTCTGTTTTTACAAGTAAGGATGGAAATAAAACTGTCAAATAGCTTTATACACTATCACTTCCCCTAATAACTCCACTGAAGTCCCTGCTGTTTACAGGTATCATTATATTATGATCCTTTTAATTAATGTAGAACAGCTTTAATAATCTTTGTTACAAGGGAGTATTTATAAGATATATTTTTTCTTCATTAGCATGTTATTTGTAAATGTGAACTGATTTTGGTGAAGTTAAACTTGTTAATTTCCCGCTAATGGACATGGTGAACATCAGTGATTCATCTCTCCAGTGTTCTTTTGACTGATAAGGGGAGCAGAGTGAGCAAAATGATCTATCCTTCATGCCTCCATACAGTCAAGCCATCCTTATGGCCTTTGATGTGTCCTGTTTAAAGCTATTCACTCTTCAACATTTATTCAGTGCTTACTATGTGCAGGCACTGTAATAGACACTTTAGGAGCATTATGTAAGTCTTACGACAATCCTACTTGACAGATGAGGAAACTCATTCCATATCTTTATTTCTTTCTTGAAACTCTCTTGTTTTGCCTACATTTATGGGGGCCCCTGGGATGGCCTGTCTTCCTCTGCCTTGCTGCCCTATAGGTGTTGGTATTTTAAAGAATATTTCCTATTCTTTCTCTGCCATTCTCATACACTTTACAGTTTCAGTCTTACTTAGACGACTTATTTGGTCTCAACTTCCAAACATTCAGTGATGACTCTAAGATGTGCTTCCAGTAAAGTCTTCTCTTCTGAGCTCTGGGTGTATATATATTTCCATGGAATGAACTGAGGCACCTTATATTCAGCATGGCTTAGACTGAGTCAATAATCTCTCTTCCCCCATGAGACCTGTTCATCTTACTGTTATCATGAGACAATGACTGGAAACTTTGTCCCTCAGGTGCTCAAGCCACAGACATGGCAGTCTTACTAGACTCCTCCCTTTTCTTCTTTTCTGTCTGACTGGTTACCACATTCTATTGAGACTGGAGAGCAGTGGCTCAGAAACTGTCCCCCGCCTTCTAATTTTTTACTGTCAAAAGCATTATTTGTTCATTTGCTGCTTCCTTCCTTCCCTGCTTCCTTCTCTCTTCCATCCCTCCCTCCTTCCCCCTTTTACTTCCTTCCACAATATTTTCTGAGTTGTACTGCAATAACTTAACTCAATGACTTGTCTTGTCCCATCTAATCCACCCTGCATTTGAAAAATGCATATGTAGTTGGGCACGGTGGCTCACGCCTGTAATCCCAGCACTTTGGGAGGCCGAGGCGGGTGGATCACAAGGTCAGGAGTTCGAGACCAGCCTGGCCAATATGGTGAAACCGCGTCTCTACTAAAAATACAAAAATTAGCTGGGCATGGTGGTGGGTGCCTGTAGTCCCAGCAGGAGAATCGCTTGAACCCAGGAGGTGGAGTTTGCAGTGAGCCGAGATTACACCACTGTACTCTAGCCTGGGTGACAGAGCGAGACTCCATCTCAAAAAAAAAAAAAAAAAAGAGCATATGTTCAGTGTCATTTTAAAAAATGCATATCTGATCTTGCTGTCCTCTTGCTCAAAATCCTTCAATGATCCTACACTGACTTTTAGACAAAGTCCCAACTCTTTTGCAAGATGTTTAAATATTTAAGACTCTTCAAGATCATGACTGCCTTATAGCCCTACCTCCTGCTCCACTCCATTATGCTTTCTAGATGTTTGAAACCAATCGTGATTTCTAACATATATGCCATACTTTCTCAGACCTCCATGGCTTTGTATTTGCAATTCCTTTTACCTGGAATGTTCTCTTGCTACTTCCCCTAAAACCTAATGTTAATTTTAATTTTTATGAAATGTAGTTTCACTCTGTAGCCCAGGCTGGAGTGCAGTGGTGAGATCTCGACTCATTTCAACCTTCATTCATATATATGTGTGTGTGTATATATATATATATATGTGGAGCGATTCTCGTGCCTCAGTCTCCTGAGTAGCTGGGATTACAGGCACACACACTACACCAGATAAGTTTTGTGTTTTTAGTAGAGACAGGGTTTCACCATGTTGGCCAGGCTGGTCTCAAACTCCTGACCTCAGGTGATCCACCTGCATTGGCCTCCCAAAGTTCTGGGGTTACAGGCATGAGCTGCCATGCCCACACCTAATATTAATTTTTAAATTAAATTTTCCTGATTTCCTCATCAACACAGATATTCCATTCCCTGCACTTCCATTGTACCTTGCAAATACCTCTGCTGCAGCATTCATCGCTTGATGATAATCATTTTTTAAACATCATCTATCTCCCTCATACCTTTTGAAGATCCAAGGCAGAGGCTGTGTTCTATTAATTTCCCTGTGCTTAACACAGTGCTTGGCACATAATAAGTATTCAATAAGAAACTAGCATATTTTATGCTATTATTGTTTCATGCTTGATTTCAGGATGTTTGGATGACTCTGCTAGTGTTTGGTAGAAAACAGAAACCCTGAGAAATAGGATCTGGCAGCAGACAATGAGATTAGAGGATGAAATCAAGAACTGATGATGATAACAGATGGGTTTATCTTCGATAGTATCACCTAAGTGCTACAGATTGTTTACTAATTTCTGCTTGTCATATTTGGGCATTTCTTGTAAAAGGCGATTAACAACTCACTTTTACGTTATTGTTTAGAATAATCATACTTTTTATTCTTTGAAATGAATAACAAGAAGTGACAAGCAGTATCAGTGACTCAGGAATAAATTATTGATGTAGTACAGATTCACCCAAAGCGATAGTGACATGCTGATCTCTTTGGCAAAGCCTTTGTTCAGAGAATTTTAGACTTAACTTCCCCTGTGGTATCATCCTCCCATTATGCATTATGAGGCATACAGAAACCATGCCCTGAGAAAATACCTAACAAGGCACAACTAGGGCAAGTTTGGTGTAATATCTTTAAGTTGTTTTATTAGGCAGAGCATAGTGGCTCAACGCCTGTAATCCCAGCACTTTGGGAGGCCAAGATGGCAGAATCGCTTGAGCCCGGGAGCTTGAGACCAGCCTGGGCAACATAGTGAGACCTCATCTCTACTATATATATATATACACACACACACACACACACACGCAAGGAAAAAAAAAGCCAGGTTTAGTGGTATATACCTGTATTCCTAGCTACTCTGGAGGCTGAGGCAGGAGGAAGCCTTGAGCTGTGATTCTGGCATTGCACTCCAGTCTGGGCAACAAAGCAAGAGCCTATCTCAAAATAAATAAATCACAGTAAAAAAATTTTTTAAATTAAGAAAATAAATTGTTTTCTTGTATTAGGGTGATTAGATTTTTAGATTTGCAAAACGTGAACTTGAAAACTGGAGTAACTTTTTGGAAATTTAGGGAAAATATTTCTATTATCTTTATTGTGTTATACCAAAGGAAGGGTGAATAATATTAAAGTTTAATTGAGGCCGAGTACGGTGGCTCACTCCTGTAATCTCACCACTTTGGGAGGCTGAGGCAGGAAGATCACTTGAGGCCAGGAGTTCGCCAGCCTGGCCAACATAGTGAAAGCCTGTCTCTACTAAAAATGCAAAAATTAGCTGGGTGTTCTGGTACACACCTATAATCCCAGCTATTTGGGAGGCTGAGGCAGGAGAATTGCTTGAACTGGGGAGGCAGAAGTTGCAGTGAACTAGGATCACACCATTGCACTCCAGTCTGGGTGACAGAGTGAGACTCTGTCTCAAAAAAAAAAAAAAAAAAGTTTAATTGAGAAGTGAATTGCATATGTTCTGTTGACTAGTGGGTAATCTATACATAAATTGAAATTACTGACCAATCAGTGGTATTGATAAAGAGCTTATTTAAGAACAGATTTTACAATACAGAGGGCCCTCTACTTATGATGGTTCAACTTTTATGTCTCACTTTTGCCATGGCTGTACTGAGATATTAAATGCATTTTCAACTTAAAATATTCTTTGACTTAAGATGGGTTTATTAGGACATAACCCAACTGTAAGTTGTCAAGAAGCATCTGTATTTACAATAGTTTTCCTTCAATTGCATCCTTTTTGGGAAGAGAAAGACTGGTAGGTGGCTACTGTACTTATAGGACTTAACTCAGTATGGCAAATATCCTGTGATAGTCACACCCTAATTAGGCTTTTATTCTGCAGCCATGCACACAATTTATGATACTATGAAAACCATTAGAAATGACCCTTAAGGTTCTTAGTTTTTAAAAATTCTTGGCTTCTACATAGTTATCTTTTATTTTAAAATGGTTTTTATCTTTGCAAAGCACTGTAACTACATAACCCAGCCTTTCTACCTGCAATGGTCACTGTAAAAGGAAATTGTGAAGTGTTTACGTCTACATGCCTTTTTGGAGGAGCTGAGATTTAAAAAGCTGTTAGAGTGATGAAAGGCAGCAAATGCAGTACGGTGCTGGGGAATAAAATTTTTCTAAACATAAGATGAACGAATTTTAGAGCCATGCAAAGGTAGAGCTGGAAAGGCCTGGAAGATCCTCCAATTATACCTCAGGGAAAAAAGCTCTGGAAGGATAAGTGACTCACCCTATCCAAGTGCTCACAGAAAGTGGCATTTATCTCAGAGCCAATGGGAGGTCCTCATAACAGAAATGAACCTTGCATTTCCATGCAATTTAACTCCTCAAATGATTTCCCTTTTATTATCTGATTGCACCTCTTCCCGACTCTAACACTGCATTGGGAGGAGCTATCCCATTTTACTTAAAAAGAGATTAGAATTCACCGAGTAAATGAGCCACTCAAAACTTAAAACTGGGCCAGGCATTATGGATGATGCCTGTGTTACTGGCACTTTGGGAGGTGAAGGCAGGGGGATCACTTGAGGTCAGGAGTTTGAGACCAGCCTGGTCAACATGGTGAAACCCCAGCTCTATACAAAAAATACAAAAATTATCTGGGTGTGGTGGTACATGCCTGTAATCCCAGTTACTTAGCAGGCTGAGGTGGGAGGATCACTTGAGCCAGGGAGGCGGAGCTTGCAGTGAACTGAGATCCTGCCACTGCACTCCAACCTGGGTAACAGAGCTAGACCATATCTGAAAACAAAAAGAAAACAAAACGAAAAACTGAAAACTGAACTCCCAGACTCATTGTTCCTTTCATAAAATTGGGATCCATAGGTCTATTAATTAATATACAAATTTCTCTGAGGCTGTGGCCTCCAAGCTCTTTAGAGGCACTTGAGATGATTTCGATTCACAAGGTAGGGTCTGTGAATCCTAAAAGCTCCCAGGTACTGTTGCTGTCAGGTAGCTCATCATTGCTAGACAGAGTGGATGTATGCCTTTGGTAATACAAAGTTGATATATCATTCAGGGAGACAAAATCCTCCATAACTACTGCAATAGGCACAGAGATTTTTTGTGGTGCCAAGAACTATGATAGCAGCAGCAGCTACACTGGCAGTAGTAATACTTCCGGTAACCCAGGCCTCATGTCATTTATACAAATGGATGACTGAAGACACTGGAGAAAGGGAGATACTTTTTGGGCATCAGGAATTTCAAGGATTTTCCTTCCTATTAGTCTAGATCTAATCTAATGACTGTGACAAGAATATTGAATGGTTACATATTCTAATTTCCAGTGAACTCTCCAAAGGTCCTTGTTTCATTCTAAAAATCTGTTTCAATCCTCTGATGATGGAAATGTTTGCCCTGGAAAGTCATGTACCTCTACTCAGGGCAGCCTCCAAAGATCTACAGAATCCATTTTCTTTGCTGAGCCAACTAGATCTTCTTTGAAGAAGAAAGGGTCAATTAGCACTATTCTTATATTACCAGAAATGAAGAGCAATTGCTTTGGGAGTGGAAAGATGAAAAGAAAAGGAGGTATGAATCTTCTAGGAATACATGGAATAATTACTGCTTTGCTTGGCTGTGTTCTGATATCAACCACATGTTAACAGAAACCATACCAGAACTTCCGGCATTGATACTAAAAACACAATTGTCTCCTTGTATGATTCTGATATAATTTCTGTGAAAATCTACTATACACCAGCATTGCCTAAGAGGTGGATATACAAACATAAATAAGAGTAAGACTGTCCCCAAAAGTGACCCATATGTAAACAGTGACAATACAGCTTGATAAATTGTTCCTTTTTTTGAGACAGAGTTTCACTCTGTCACCCAGGCTAGGTGTGATGTCAGCTCACTGCAACCTCTACCTCCCTGGTTCAAGCTACTCTCATGCCTCAGCCTCCCCAGTAGCTGGAACTACAGGCCACCACGTCTAATTTTTGTATTTTTAGTAGAGATGGGGTTTCACCATGTTGGCCAGGCTGGTCTTGAACTCCTGACCTCAAGTAATCTGCCCACCTTGGCCTCCCAAAGTGCTGGGATTACAGGCGTGAGCCACCGCACCTGGCCTAAATTATATAATAGATGTTCCTTATTGTGTGCTATGGGAAGACTGAGGAGAGATACCTAATTCGGCCTGGAAGGTTGTAATGTGGCAGTGGAGGTAAAGCCCTTGAAACAGTCTTCTAAGGATTTGGGACTTCAGTCTAGAAGAAAGTGTATAAGAATTTCTGGTCAAGTTTTGGACAAGATACTCCCAGTATTATGATAAAAGAACATGAAAAGAATGCTTTTCATATGCTTTGAGGTTTAAGAGAGACCAGAAGCTTGACAAGAATAGAGAAAATTTCTACTGTAATGGAATATACTTAAAAAAAACTGCAAAACTAAATTATAACTAAATACACTTCTGGTGAGGATTGTAAAGTCTTTTTATTGCCTCTGAGAGGAGGCTACCATCTGTTACTTTGAATATTTGTGCTTTCAGTCTTCTGAATTTTTTAAAATTTAAATTAAAGCACTGAATTACTCCTCCCCTCCCCAGATATAGTCAATGTCTATGGAAATTTCTAGATTGGTAATTGGAAATTTTCAGGTGTGGTTATAAGCCTCTTAAAATAAGGCCAACTGATACTACTAACTTTGATGCCCTGCTATTTTTCTTTCGTATTTTCTGTTTTAAACAACTGTAGTCATAACCTTTTGAATAACCTGAGTCAACTACGTTAATTGTACTCCATTACAATTATAATCCCAGGCTGGGCAATGGTTTTGTTTAGTTTGGTTATGTTCATGACACAATTTCCTCTTCCTTTCTCCTCTCCTACAATCCGGTGAATTTTAAATCATAATTTACCTTTCCTGCTTCTATACACGGATACTAAATTCCAACTCCCCCATCCTAATCAGTGATAATACAATAAATTCTTTACCAGGAACGTACACATTCCTTAGCTGTCATTCATTAGTTAGAACATCAAGATCTAAATATGTGTTAATGTCCAGGGAAAGCTGACAAATTTAGCAACACTGAGACACTAAAATAGCTATACTGCATGACAGGATACCAAACTGACTTTCATTAACCTGTCTTGGCCAAGAAGAACTTTATTTTTAGGCCACCCATGTAACTGGCTATTTATAAGGAGGAAGCACATTGACCTTCGGCTTTCACTAATGAAACATACAGTCATGGAGACCAAAATTGTGTGTGAAAATCATTCAGTGACCACAGGAGATTCTACCTGAACCCAAGTCGCCAACAGCATCCTGTTACTTTATGGCCCTGAAGCGTGGTTTCGGGTACAAAATTTCAGCCTTGTATTAAAAGCAGAGCTTTGACATTAACAGATTACATTAGACTAAGCTGTATCATACAATTACTGAGGACTTATTTGATGACGCAAAATTTGTAGTTCAAAGTTGAATAGTATACTTTGGAGGAAAAAATGGTTTGAATACAATCCACATACACAGATACACATTCTCTCTACTACTTTGCAATTTTGGTGACAAGTTAAATACAGTTCTGGTACATCTGTATGAAGACTCTTGTGCAACTACCTATATCATAGTTCCCAAGAATATTCATTTAAAAAAGGTTATAATCATGATCATAAAACAATGTTAAAAATAATGAACTTAGTATGATAGAATCCTAGTTTTGAGACAAAATATTTGTATATGGGAAAAAAAGCATGGAAAGAAATATGTGAAAATGCGTATAGTGACTATTTGTGAAATCAGTATGAATTGTGGATGTTTTATTTTCTATTTTCTATTTTTTGTTGTTGTTGGCCAAATTACCCACAGCGGCTGGGTGCAGTGGCTCATGCCTGTAATCCCAGCACTTTAAGAGGCCGAGACAGGGGGATCACCTGAGGTCAGGAATTCGAGACCAGCCTGGCCAACATGGTGAAACTTTGCCTCTACTAAAAATACAAAACTAGCCAGGCGTGGTGGCGCATGCCTGTAGTCCCAGCTACTTGGGAGCCTGAGGCAGGAGAATCACTTGAACCTGGAAAGCAGAGGTTGCAGCGAGCAGAGATTGAGCCACTGTACTCCAGCCTGGGCAACAGTGGGAGACTCCATCTCCAAACAATAACAACAAATTACCCATAGTGGCTTGTAACACTTTCATAAATAAAAAAACCTATCAACAGTTTCCAAAAGGTCCAGGTAATTATGGTCAAGCATGTACGATTAGATTCTCAAAGCAAAAATAATGGTTATTTAAAAAAAAAGTATGGGACTGGGCACGGTGACTTATGCATGTAATCCAAACACTTTGGGAGGCCGAGGCAGGCGGATCACCTGAGGTCAGGAGTTTGAGACTGGCCCGGCCAACATGGTGAAATCCCTGTCTTTACTAAAAACAAAAAATTAGATGGGCATGGTGGCAGGTGCCTGTAATCCCAGCTACTCAGAGGCTGGGGCAGGGAGAATTGCTTGAACCCAGGAGGTGAAGCCTGCAGTGAGCTGAGATCATGCCACCATGCTCCAGCCTGGGCAACAGAGGGAGTACCTGTCTCAATTCAAAAACAAACAAAAAAACAAACCAAAACCCAATATCACTATGGAAATGTTTAAAAACAAACCTCGTATTCACATATGCACTCCAACCAAGGCTCGAGGAGCTCTTACAGGCCCTTTATCATGAAAGCTCGTGTGGCCTACTCACCCCTCGATGTAGCAGTGTTCTTTCTTCAGGCAGAGTCGTCTGAAGAACGCTTCAACCTTTGTAGCTTCACCCTCAGGTAGAGTCATCTGAAGAACGCTTCAATCTTCGTAGCTTCACCCTCAGGTAGAGTAGTCTGAAGAACGCTTCAACCTTTACAGCTTCACCCTCAGCTCACCAAATGGTGACCCAAGCCTCTTGCAACTCCTTTTATACTCCAGAAAGGGGGGGTGGGGGCACACCTTTTCTTCCCTGGTTGATTACATTATCTCTGATTAATCACATCATCTTTTTTTCACACCGCCATTAACTGCAATCCAAGGAGGGGCTCATGAAGCATTTTGTTTTGAATCTATTATGTAGATTAAAAAACCAGTCACTGAGAGTTATCTAGTATGGCTCACATTTCTCAGTTTTAAAGTTTTTCTTTCAATATTTTCATTTGTTTAAACTTTTCAAATTGACACATAATAATTGCACATATTATGGAGTACATAGTGATGTGATACTTATAACATATAGTGATTAATTAGATCAGAGTAGCGTATCCATCATCTCAAGCATTTATCACTTTTTTATGTTGTGTACATTCAATATCCTCCTTCTGGCAATTTGAAGCTGAATATTATTGTTAACTACAGGCATCTTACAATGCTACAGAACACTATAATTTATTCCTATGTAGTTGTAATTTTGTATTCTTTAACAAATCTCTCCCTATTTTCCTCTTCCCTCTACCCTTCCAAGCCTCTAGTATACCCTGTTCTACTTTTTACTTCTATAAGATCAACTATTTTTTTTTTTAGCTTCTACATATGAGTGAGAACATTCTGTGTTTAACTTTCTGTTCCTGACTTATTTCACTTAACATAATGTCCTCCAGTTCTATCCATGTTACTGCCAATGACAGGATTCCATTTTTCTGGGGATAAAAAGTATTCCATTGTGTATATATATTACATAAAGGTTTTCTTTCTTTCTTTTTTTTTTTTAAAAAAAAACTTCAAATCTTGTCAATATTTTATCATCTTTAAAAATAAATCAGGCTCTCTCCTCCTGCCAAAAGGAAAGAAGGCCAAGGGGAAGAAGGTGGCTCCAGCCCTGCTATCCTGAAGAAGCAGGAGGTTAAGAAAGTGGTGAATCCCCTGTTTGGGAAACAGCCTAGGAATTTTGACATTGGATGGGACATTCAGCCCAAAAGAGACCTCACCGGCTTTATGAAATGGCCCCGCTCTATCAGGTTGCAGCGGCGGAGAGCCATCCTCTATAAGGGACTGAAAGTGCCTCCTGCAATTAACTAGTTCACTCAGGCCCTGGACCACCAAACAACTACTCAGCTACTTCAACTGGCCCACAAGTACAGATCAGAGACAAAGCAAGAGAAGAAACAGAGGGTGTTGGCCCTGGCCAAAAAGAAAACTGCTGGAAAAGGGGACATCCCCACTAAGAGACCATCTGTCCTTCGAGCAGGAGTTAACACCGTCACCACCTTGGTAGAGAACAAGAAAGCTCAGCTGTGGTGATTGCACACGACGTGGATCCCATCGAGCTGGTTGTCTTCTTGCCTGGCCTGTGTGGTAAAATGGGGGTCCCTTACTGCATTACCAAGGGGAAGGCAAGACTGGGCCGTCTAGTCCACAGGAAGACCTGTTCCACTGTCGCCTTCACACAGGTTAACTGAAAGACAAAGACGCTTTGGCTAAGCTACTGGAAGCTATCAGGACGGATTACAATGACAGATAAAATGAGATCCGCCGTCACTGGGGAGGCAATGTCCTGGGTCCCAAGTCTGTGGCTTGCATCGGCAAGCTTGAAAAGGCAAAGGCTAAAGAACTTGCCACTAAGCTGGGTTAAATGTACACTGTTGAGTTTTCTGTACATAAAAATAATTAAAATAATACAAATTTTCCTTCAAAAATTAATTCAGGGTTGTGTTTACATTAATTTAATAAACCTTTTCTGAACTTCTACCATGTACCCTGGTACCCTGGGCTGTGCTTGGAGAGAGGAATAGAAGGAAAAACAGGACATGGTCACAGGCTCTACACAGCTCACAGGCTGCTACGATGGAGACAAACAAAAAAACTGAGAGCATCTATGTAGGAATGTGGCATAAGGATATATAAATACTGCTGTGAGTAGCGAACACTTTAGAGTGCTTGCCTGGTGCCATTCTAGGCCTGTTCTACATATCAATTCATTTTATCCTCACAACAAACCTATGAGGTAGATCTTGTGATGTTCTTTACATTGCAGATGAGGAAACTGAGGTACAGAAATGTTATGTCACATAGCAAATAATTTGAATCTGGATTCAAAGCCTGACTTCAGATTATAAGAGACAAATCACAGTAATGCAGAAAGTGCTATAGTAGGGAAAATAAGAAGTGCTAAGGGAAATCAGAGAGGGTCATCTAATTGAGACCTAGGATTCAAAAAAGGCTTTCATGAAGAGGTTACGACCTCAGAGCTGAGTTGTGGCAGAATAGTGGGTTCTGGAATATGGGGGATGTGGGCAGGAAAGAAACAGGGAATGCCTAGAGGGAATGAAACAAGTTTCTGATTGTGAAAGAATTTATATTTCATACTAGGGAATATGAAATGATGAGATAGTGGGGAACTTTAAAGGCTTTTAAGCAAGAAAACCTTAAATCAAATTTGTGATTTTTAAATAAATGTTGGAGAGAGCAAGAACAAAGGCAGAGAAATAAATTTGGGGTCTGTGTAGCATTAAAAAATCCTCCCCTGGCTGGGCAAGGTGGCAGATGCCTGTAATCTCAGCACTTTGGGAGGCCGAAGCAGGTGGATCGCGCGAGGTCAGGAGTTTGAGACCAGCCTGGCCAACATGGTGAAATCCTATCTCTACTAAAAATACAAAAATTAGCCAGCATGTTGGCACATGCCTATAGTCCTAGCTACGTGGGAGGCTGAGACAGGAGAATCACTGGAACCTGGGAGGCGCAGGTTGCAGTGAGCTGAGATCGCACCATTGCACTCCAGTCTCGGTGACACAACAAGACTCCATCTCAAAAAAAAAAAAAAGAAAAAAAAAAATCCCCCTGACTAGCCTTAAACTTCTGAACTCCTAAAAGGCATTCTCTTAAGTGTGATTAATTTTATTATATCTGAGAAGGGCAGAGCCAAAATGGTGCCTGTGAAAGGAGAATGCTCAAATAAACTTTTGATGGAATATAAGTGAAAACCATCTATCACTACTTTGATCCACAACTTTTTAAAAAAGGATGTTTTCTCAACTTTTTTAAGGTGTAAAGTGTAATTGACAAAAATTAAATATATTTATGGTTTACTGTGTGCTGTTTATATATATATATATACACACACACACACATACACATTGTGAAATAAAGCTATTTAACGTATCCATCACCTTACATAATTTTTTTGAGATGAGAAAATTTAAGATCTATTCAAAATTTTCATGTGTGTAACACATTATTATTAACTATAGTCACTATACTGGGTAACAGATCTCCAGAACTTATTCATCCTAACTGAAAGGTTGTACTCTATACTTTTTTTTCTTTTTTTGAGACAGAGTTTCACTTTTGTTGCCCAGGCTGGAGTACAATGGTACGATCTCAACTCACTGCAACCTCCGCCTCCCTGGTTTAAGCAATTCTTCTGCCTCAGCCTCCCAAGTAGCTGGGATTACAGGCATGTATCACCATGCTCAGCTAATTTTTATGTATTTAGTAGAGATGGGATTTCACTATGCTGATCAGGTTGGTCTTGAACTCCTGACCTCAAGTGATCCACCTGCCTTGGCCTCCCAAAGTTCTGGGATTACATGCACGAGCCACCGTGCCTGGCCAAATGTTGTACTTTTTAACCAACATCTCCTGATTTTCCCCCAACCCTCAGCCCCTAGCAACTACCATTCTATTCTCTGCTTCTGTGATTTTCACTTTTTTAGATTTCACATAAGAGATCATAGAGTCTTTCTGTGCCTGGTTTAATTCACTTAGCAAAATGTCCTCCAGGTTCATTCATGTCATAGCAAAGAACAGTATTCTTTTTTAAGGTTAAATTGTATTCCTATGTGTGTGTGTATATATACTGCATATACACATCATGTATATGACTTTCTTTATCCATGTTTTAAAATCTACATTTTCTTTATTTGTTGACTATTGTGAATGATGCTGCAATGATCAAGGGAGGGAAGATGTCTCTTCAACATACTGATTTCATATCCTTTGGATATATACCCCAAAGTGGGATTGCAGGATCACATAATAGTTCTAGTTTTAATATTTTTAAAACTCTGAAACTACTTTCTGGATATTCTTGTTTTAAGAAAATGAGTAAATATATTTTGAATAACAGAACCAGGTTTCTTTTTATTTTTCTTTCCTTTCTTTTTTTCTTTCTTCTTAGAGCCAGATTTCTCACTGCTAGAGAAAAGTAGATACAAATATGGAACACGGGAAAGCTAGAATGAATCTTGGAGTGTTAGATTGAATTTTGAGCATGTCTAATAATATTCAGATTTTGGTTCCTAAATACTATTTTCCCCTAAAAGGAAACAGGCCTTATTGAGAAATTACTGGTTCCAGGGCTGGGTCAGGAAAAGTGTAAGACAAGACTGGAAATTCCTTCCTCCCTCCCTTCCTTCCTTCCTTCCTTCCTTCCTTCCTTCCTTCCTTCCTCCTTCCTTCCTTCTTTCCCTCCTTCCTTCCTTCCTTCCTTCTTTCCCTCCCTCCCTCCCTCCCTCCCTCCCTCCCTCCTCCCTCCCTCCCTCTTTCTTTCTTTCTTTCTTTTTCTTTCTTTCTTTCTTTCTTTCTTTTTCTTTCTTTCTTTCTTTCTTTCTTTCTTCTTTCTTTCTTCCTTTCTTTCTTTCTTCCTTTCAACAAAGTCTTGCTCTGTTGCCCAGATTGCAGTGCAATGGCACAATCTCAGCTCACTGCAATCTCTGCTTCCCAGGTTCAAGCAATTTTCCTGCCTCAGCCTCCTAAGTAGTTGGGATTACAGGTGTGTACCACCACACCCAGCTAATTTTTTGTATTTTTAGTAGAGACAGGGTTTCACCCTGTTGGCCAGCCTGGTCTCAAACTCCTGATATCAGGTGATCCACTTGCTTCAGCCTCCCAAAGTGCTGGGATTACAGGCACGAGCCACCACGCCTGGCCTAAGAAATTTCAACGCCCAAAAATTGCTTGAGCCAGAGATTAAGAAAGTACTCAAAGGCAGAAGAAGAAAAAGACATGAAAAGGACACCAAAATCTGCTTTAAGAGACTTCCAGTTGCCCCAAAGCTGGGATGATTTGAGTATCAAAATAAAAGAAGATAGAAACAGATTATAATTCACTGAATAAAAGGAGAATCAATTAGTACAAACTTAAATAAGTATTTGAGCAAGAAGGGAAACCTCCTTACAGTAGAATGCCAATTGGTACATGCTGAAGAAATGGCAGAATTATAAATCACCATTTGGAAATTATCACGGTAATAATTTAGGATCAAATCATCAGAGGATGATAAAACTAGTGGATGAAAGTTTGATATGTAATATGATATTTATATAACTTTAAAGTATCTCTTCGGAGGCATTAATTGTAAAGGGAAAAGTAGTTATTTTAGAAATCTGGTAGTCATCACCTTGACCAAGTGACCAAAGTTAATATCTTCAGTAATGGGAGAAATTAACATCAAGCATTTCCTGATAGGATACATGGAGAAGAAAATAACATCACTTTGGGGATATTCCTGCCAAACAAGTATATCCTGAATCTAATCATGAGGAAACATCAGAAAAACCCAAACTGACAAACATTCTATGTATAATTGGCTTGTAATAATCAGAAACATCAAGGTCATATAGAAGATAAATAATGACTGACCTACTATTAAGATCAAAGCAAGCATGACATGACAACTCTAGCCAGTCTGAGATCCAGGTTTTAATTTTACTATAAAGGATATTACTTCAACAACTAGAGAAATCCTAGCTAGTGTGGATTAGCTAAGACTACTGTATTGATGCTAATTGCCTGATTTTGATAATTGTGCTGCAGTTATATAAGAGAATATATATTCCTGTTTTTGGACCCTGCGATTTTAGGACACTAAAGTGTTAAGGATATCATTCTGCAACTTACTTGCAAACAGTATAGAGAAAGATATAGTGTGTGTACATACATAGAGAGAGGATGATGAAACATGTGGCAGAGAATCTGAGAAATATGCAGTAATTCTTTATATTTTTCTTGCATCTTTTCTTCATATCTCAAATTACATCAAAGAATGTTTAGAAAACTAAGATGATTTGTGGTAAAGCCCTCTGGACGATTGTCCGAGGGACAGTGTCTGGTAGTTTTTACTCCCCACCATCGTAAGTAGAATTAGGGCATACCAGCTCATAGGCAGAAAAGGAAACTCCTTTACATGAAATATGGGGTTGGGGGTGGAGAATTACAATGTGGGGAAGAAAATGAGTGGTTGACATCTGAAAGTTCATTAAACTTCGGACTACTTTATTTCTCTATATTTGTAAAAAAGTTGATAAACAACTCCTAAAAACAGAATAACAAGGGACTATTGATGCCTTTGTGTACAAATATACATGAAGAGTAAAATGAAATATACTTTGTTTGAGGATCTAAAAGAAACTCTTATTACATTGTGAGCTGGGGAGAAAGTTGCTAGAAATTAAACTAGAGGCAGATAGGTAGGAGAATGTCATTATAAGTTTCACCTGACTTAGGAGGCATTACCTGATTTGCCCCAGGTGTTTCAGTAAAAGATTAGGGTTTGCTTCCCAAATATTGGACTCTTGACTGGGGAACCAATTGGATGAATGAGCACAGTGTGTAGGTCACAATCTTCTTTCCATGTTCATGTGATATATCCTTCTTCACATTCAATCATCAGCACTCTGCCCTATGAATATATAGATGCATTTATTCAATGAACAATTATTATTCTTCCTGTCAGATACTGTTCTCAGTACGAGACAAAATAGTGAATAAGTTAGATAAGATCCCTTTTCATAAAGAGCTTATATTTATTTATTTTTATTTTTATTTTTTATTTTTGAGACGGAGTCTCGCTGTGTCGCCTGGGCTGGAGTGCAGTGGCCGGATCTCAGCTCACTGCAAGCTCCGCTGCCTCCCGGGTTCACACCATTCTCTCGTCTCAGCCTCCCAAGTAGCTGGGACTACAGGTGCCCGCCACCTCGCCTGGCTAGTTTTTTGTATTTTTTAGTAGAGACAGAGTTTCACCATGTTAGCCAGGATGGTCTCGATCTCCTGACCTTGTGATCCGCCCGTCTTGGCCTCCCAAAGTGCTGGGATTACAGGCTTGAGCCACCACGCCCGGCCTAAGAGCTTATATTTATATTTTAGTGGGAGGATTAGACAGTAAACAAGATCCAAATATTTCAATATGACTATAGCAACTTTTGAAAGGTGCCAAGAAGGGAACCTGCAGGATGATATAATTGAAAGAAAGAAAAAGAAGTTTTCAGATCTTCCCTGAGGAGGGTTAATTTTAGTTGATGTCTGAATGATCACAAAACGTCTGGGATGGAGGGGTTTCCTGGGATAAAGAACTTTCAGTTTTAAAACAGGGACAACTCTGGCAAACTGAGACATGAGACACCCTAGCACATGACTGCCTTATGTTTCAAAGGAGCACTCTAATTTGTGGATGAAATGATGTCACAGCTTTGTTTTAAAATAATCCAGCCAGGAGAAGGTGCAGTGGGGGATGTAGTTGAAAAAAGATTGGCTATATGTTAATTAATGTTGTGATGGGTAGTGGAACTCATTATACTATTCTAAATTTGTAGTTTGAAAGTTCAAGAAGATAAAAATAAAAGGATGCTTCTGGTTGTTTTTTAGAGAATGGTTTGCAAGGGTTAGGAACACGAGATAAGAGGCTAGAGCAGTAGTTTAGGAGACGTGATCATGGCTTGGATGAATCAGGCAGGGGTGGAGGTGGTGATAATATGTGATGTATTTTGTACATAGAGCAATGGAAAGGATGTAGGATTTGTGAAGAAGAGTGGATTTAATATGTAGAGGTCAGTGGAGAGTTTGGCAAAGGAGATTGCAAAAAAGCAGTCGGTGAAGGAAGACAAAGCAGCGAGTGTTGGGTCAGTGAAAACTATGAGTCAAGGAGAAAACTGGTCAACCATGTGAAGTGCCAAGGAGAAATTAAGTGAAATAAGGTTAGATCATTGAGTCTTGGGGCAAAAACTGAACTCGAGAGAGATTGGAGAGAGGCAACATGGGAAGAAGGAATACGGAGAGGTTGGACTCTTGAAAAGTTTTTCTGTGACTTGGAAAGGGGGTAGATTATTAAGTCAGATTTAGTAGTTTTTGAGTTCAAAGGAGAGTTTTTACTTATTTATTTAATTTTTTAAAAGTTTCCATAGGTTATTAGGGAACAGGTGCTGTTTGGTTACATGAGTAAGTTCTTCAGTAGTGATTTGTGAGATCACCCGAACAGTATACACTGCACTTAATTTGTAGTCTTTCATCCCTCACCCACTTCCCACCCTTTTCCCCTGAGTCCCCCAAAGTCCATTGTGTCATTCCTATGCCTTTGCATCCTCATAGCTTAGCTCCCACTTATGAGTGAGAACATACGATGTTTGGTTTTCCATTCCTGAGTTACTTCACTTAGAATAGTATTCTCCAATGTCATCCAAGTTACTGTGAATGCCATTAATTCATTCCTTTTTATGGCTGAGTGGTATTCCATTGTGTATATATCTCAGTTTCTTTATCCACCAAATGAGAGTTTTTAAAACATGGAGGAAATTCTATGCAAAAAATTCATGTGTATTTACCACTATATTTTAAAAATGGCAAAAAAGATGGGAGACACTAGAAAATGGTTGTAAGTTGATGGAAATGACATAATACAGAGGGAAACATTGATGATGTGAAAGAGAAGCAGGGGTGAAGCCATTAAGGACGTAAGAAGGTTGGCTTTCAGAAGGCAGTGGTGACATGTCACAGTAGTAGGAAGGAATGGTAAATCTATTAATAAATGCATCTTTTTTGATGGAGTTGGATGCAGACAGTAGGGCCTTGCCTTTCTGATTGCTTCTAATTGCTCGGTGAAATATATAAGTTCATCAATCAAGGGGTGATACATGAATGCAAAGAGGTTGGAAATATCAGTCCCAAAATCTGATATTCCATTATTAGTGCTAAATTCCTTTGAGACTTAAACTGCTTTTCTTGAGACAAGGTCACCCAGGCTGGAGTGCAGTGGCGAGATCTCGGCTCACTGCAACCTCTACCTCCTGGGTTCAAGCAATTCTCCTGTCTCAGCCTCCCGAGTAGCTGGAATTACAGGCGCCTACCACCATGCCTGCCTAATTTTTTTGTATTTTTAGTAGAGATGGGGTTTCACTATGTTGGTCAGGCTGGTCTTGAACTCCTGACCTCATGATCTGCCCGCCTTGGCCTCCCAAACCTTTCCTTAGCAAAATTATCCAAAGAGAATGGGAATCTAGGGCACCTGGCTAAGAGGGAGATAATGGGAGATACCGATACGAGTAATGGAAGAAGAAAACCTGCTTTGATTGTTTTCTCTCTTCTAGGATGAGATGCAGATTTCTTTTAAACTATAAAGAACTCAGGTTGAGTTAATTATACTCCTTAGTTTATGGCACACTATTCATCCTGTGAGGCCTTCCTTCCTTCCTTCCTTCCTTCCTTCCTTCCTGCTTCCTTCCTTTCTTTTTTTTGACAGAGTCTCGTTCTGTCACCCAGGCTGGAGTGCAGTGGTGCAATCTTGCCCCCAGGGATCTAGCAATTCTCCTATCTCAGCCTCCCGGGTAGTTGGGATTATAGGTGGCCACCACCAAGACTGGCTAATTTTTTTGTATTTTTAGTAGAGACGGGGTTTCACCAAGTTGGTCCTCATAGAGACGGGGTCCTATTTGCTATTTCTACGTCTCCTCGCCATCCTCATAACCATTCTGATGTGTTTGATGTGCATCCGGTTTTGTGTGCATGCATTTTAACTTACATAAATGGTATTGTGATAGAAATCTCATTTTATGTCTTTTTTTTCTTTTCTTTTTTCATTTGTGAGACAGGGTCTCTATATGTCGCTCAGGCTGGTGTGCAGTGAATGGAGCAATCTTGGCTTACTGCAGCCTCTGCCTCCTGGGTTCAAGCAATTCTCCTGCCTCCGCCTCTTGAGTAGCTGGGATTACAGGCACGCACCACCACGCCTGGCTAATTTTTTTATTTTCAGTAGAGATGGGGTTTCACCCTGTTGGTCAGGCTGGTCTCAAACTCCTGACCTCAAGCAATCTGCCTGCCTCAGCCTCCCAAAGTGCTGGGATTACAGGAGTGACCTATCATGCCTGGCCCCCCCCTTTTTTTAAACCCAGGACTGGATTTTAAGATCTATTTATGATTCTATATACATCTGGGCTCCTGCTTTTGCTAATGGTTGGATGGTAGGCTGTTCAAGGAGTAAGTGCATCTACCACATTTTGTTTATCTACTCCCCAATCATGTACACCAGATTCTATCATCATCCTCAAACATGTCTCCCTTTGGATGTTTAAAAGTTCTTAGGGATGGATACCCAGGAGCTAAAGTGCAGGGGCATGGTGTATAGTTATATTGATTTGACCAAGAAACTCCAGATTGTCTTCCGGAAGGCTGTATCAGTGTCCACCATTCCTATTACCCCCACCCCCAAACCCTCCAACGCTTGGCATTATCCAACTTTCCAATGTTTGTCTATCAATGGATCTAAAGGGTTATGTCATAGTATTATTATTTTTTAAATATGTATACCTCTGATTGTTAAGTTTAAACATATTGTCATACATTTGCTGAGCTTTTGAGTTTTTTTCTGAAGACCGCCTGCCTATTCATATCCTTTGCCTATTTTTTTTTTTTTTGAGACAGAGTCTCCCTCTGTTGCCAGGCTAGAGTGCAGTGGCATGATCTCAGCTCACTGCAACCTCTGCCTCTTGGGTTCAAGCAATTCCCCTACCTCAGCCTCCCAAGTAGCTGGGACTATAGGCAACGCCACCAAGCCTGGCTAATATTTTTTGTATTTTAGTAGAGACGGGGTTTCACCATGTTGGCCAGGATGGTCTCGATCTCCTAACCTTGTGATCCACCCGACTTACCCTCCCAAAGTGCTGGGATTACAGGCATGAGCCACCACACCTGGGCATCCTTTGCCTATTCCTTTTAGATTTCCTGTTCCTTGTTGATTTGCAAACCATAAAGAATAATGATTAATCCTGAAGGCTAGTGATTACTCCTATGATTGAGGTTGGAAGTGGGATGGATTCCTGGAGGGAGATATAGGAGCTTTTAACTACATTGTAATGTTTAATCCTTCAGGTTAGGTGGTAGGTCAAGTATACTTATCGAATAACTCTTTATATCTTTGTTAATATTACATGTTATGTAATTTTAAACAAATTCTACAGGTTATAATTTATTCATTATTCTAAATCAGTACTTTTCAGGCCAGGCACAGTGGCTCATGACTGTAATCTCAGCACTTTGGGAGGCCAAGGTGGTTGGACCACCTTAGGTCAGGAGTTCAAGATCAGCATGGCCAACATGGTGAAACCTCAACTCTACTAAAAAAACACAAATTAGGCAGGTGTGGTGGCACACACCTGTAATCCCAGCTACGTGGGAGGCTGAGGCAGGAGAATTGCTTCAACCAAAGAGGAGGAGGTTACAGTGAGCTGAGATTGCACCACTGCACTGCAGCCTGGGCAACAGAGTGAGACTCTGTATCAAAAAAATTAAATAAAAATAAATAAACAAATAAAAATTATTACTTTTCAAAATGTGGTTCCCATACCTAGTATCATCAGCAACACCAGAGAACTTGTTAGAAATGCAGAATTGGCTTGGACTTCAGACTTCTAGAATCAGAGCTCTGGAGGTGGGGCCCACCACTCTGTGTTTTAACAAGCCTTCCATGTGATTCTGGGAGAGCTAAAAGTTTTGAACTATTGTAGGGGAACACTAAAGCACATTTTCATGCTGTCTTAAAAAATAAGAAAATCTCTTTTGCAGTCTCAACTGTTTTTTTCTTTTTGCATGCTATTTCTTGGTATTTGCAGTATTTTATATGCTTGGACCAAGTTTCCCTCCCTCCCTCCCTTCCTCCCTTTGTTTCCTTCCTTCCTTCCTTCCTTCCTTCCTTCCTTCCTTCCTTCCTTCCTTCCTTCCTTCCTTCCTTTCTCTCTCTCTCTCTTTCTCTCTTTTTCTCTCTCTCTGTCTCCCTTCCTTCCCCCTCCACTGCACAATTTCTGGTTCACTAGGTCTGGAATAGGGCCTGATGATTTGCATTCTAACAATTCCCAGGGGATGTTGATGCTGTTGGTCCAGGAACCACATTTTGAGAATTACTGCTCTAGTGAAAATTTGAAAACCATGGTTAGATGGGTTTTGCCTCGACCAGGAAATACTTCTACTCTCCCCGCCCTCTTAAAAATACTTGTAAACTTAAGAATGGTTAAGAACATTATTCTCCTTAATTTGTTCACTTTATCATCATAAATCCATGGAAGCTCCTTTCATTTTAGTTTTAAACATATTTAATTTAATTTTAATTTAATAAATATTTAATTTTAATTTTAAAAATATTTAACCTTAATTCCCAATCACTACTCCTATTCTCTCTTTTCCCACTTTCTCTAACTCATTTGACATGTTACCCAGTTGAAGTGCCAATCCTCAGAATTAAGTCATAGAGCTTTTTGCTTTGAGGAAAATTTTAAATTGGAATGCTTTAGGGGGAACTTTATGTTACAAAAAGACTCTATGCTGCTAAAACTATCAAATATGTTATACTTTAAATGTTGTATTTATCATTATTTACATAAATAATATAATAAAACCTTTTCTAATAAATAAAAATTAAGACTGCTTTTTCTTATAGTGATACTTATTTTCTATAAAATAGGAAATACTATAAAGAAATTCTTTAGAGTATTTATTATCCTTGAGGACAAAACACAGTTATCACAACTGACACAAATGATACAGAGGAAAAGTATTGTAAATCATACATCAATTTTAAAACAGGTTAAAATTATATGGATAAAATATAAATGGTGATTTGTTTCCCATGAAATTCCTGAGTTCAGATGTTTTTGAATACCACAGTTTTAATCTAATCTTGTTATATAATTCACTCTCTCAGGGAAATTAATGGGATAGCCTTAAACTTTTGTGATAGGTTTTCAAATACCAGTAAAGCAGAGTGATAAAATGATCTGTGCCAAAATTAAATATAGTTTTTGATTTTTCTTTATCCTTTTCCTTGTTTTTTTTTTTTTTCCCAAGAATCTAGCTCTTGTTGCCCAGGCTGGAGTGCAGTGGCAGGATTTCGGCTCACTGCAACCTCCGCCTCCTGGGTTTGAGCGATTCTCCTGCCTCAGCCTCTGAGTAGCTGGGACTACAGGTGCCTGCCACCATGCCCAGCTAATTTTTGTATTTTTGGTAGAGACATAGTTTCATCTTGTTGGCCGGGCTGCCCGGTCTGGAACTGTCAGCTTCAGGTGATGCACTGGGCTCGGCCTCCCAAAGTGCTGGGATTACAGGCTGGGCATGGTGGCGCACGCCTGTAATCCCCGCTACTCGAGAGGTTGAAGCAGGAGAACCACAGTCTGGTTGACAAGAGCGAGACTCTGTCTCAAAAAATAAAAAAGTGCTGGACTTATAGTCATGAGCCACCGTGGCCAGCCTAAATATAGCTATTGATTTTTAACTAGCCATAATCTTCCGGAAGTCTGTCAACTTTGTGATCCTTTGATATGGGTGGGCCACAATCCTTCTGACTAACTTATCAAAGCTACTATAAATGTGTTTGTGATGTTGCTCTAAGTATTACATTGATTTTTATAAATATTTCTACATTTATTAACATTCAATACCTCATATTATCCCTGAAAGAATCATATGACACATATGTACAACTGGCAAATGCCACTAATTTTAGTTATAGAATAAATGATTTATTCACCATTTAATTAAGGAGAGAAATGCATATTATTGCTTTTTTTTTTTTCCTTTAAGACAGAGTTTCACTCTGTTGCCCAGGCTGGAGTGCAGTGGTAAAATCTCGGGTCACTGCAACCTCTGCCTCCCTGTTCAAGTGATTCTCATGCCTCAGGTTCCTAAATTGAGTAGCTGGGATTATAAGCATGCCACCATGCCTGGTTAATTTTTTGTAATTTTAGTAGAAATGGGGTTTCACCATGTTGGCCAGGCTAGTCTCAAACTCCTGGCCTCAAGTGATTTGCCCTCCTTGGCCTCCCAAAATGCTGGGATTACAGGTGTGAGCCACTGTGCCTCTCCTATTACTGTGTTTTTAATCCTTCTAAATCTTTCTTCATCCACAGGGACCACACCCTATGTATTTTATTGCCTAAAATACTGTACTTGGTGCAATATTTTATATGTAAATATTCTAACAATTATTATTATTATTTTGTGATGGAGTTTCACTCTTGTTGCCCAGGCTGGAGTGCAATGATGTGATCTTGGCTCACTCAGCCTCCGTCTCCTGGGCTCAAACAATTCTCCTGCCTCAGCCTCCAGAGTAGCTGGGACTATAGATATGTGCCACCACGCCCAGCTAGTTTTTGTATTTTTAGTAAAGACGGGGTTTCACCATGTTGGCCAGGCTGGTCTCGAACTCCTGACCTCAGGTCATCCACCTGCCTTGGCCTGCCAAAGTGCTGGGATTACAGAAAATACAGCGATTAGCCAGGCACGGGGGTGTGCACCTGTTATTCCAGCTACTCAGGAGGCTGAGGCATGAGAATCACTTGAACCCAGGAGGCAGAGGTTGCAATGAGCCGAGATCGCACCACTGCACTCCAACTTGGGAAACAGAGTGAGACCCTACCTCAAACATTAATTAATTAATTAATTTTTTAAAAGTTTGTTCAGGAATTTGCTATATTTTGTTTGTGTAGCTTTAAAAAAAAAAACCCAAGTATACTTCCCCATATATTTCTCAATGCTATTGCTCATTAGTTTACAAGCTTCCTTCTCCAGCTTTATAAAGTCATTTAGAATTCTAATCCTGTTCTCCAGAGTAATAACCATTTATTCTAATTTGCTATTATCTGTAAATTGAATCATGTACTCTACTCCCTCAACCATAAAACTGATACAAAAGTTAAATAGCTTTGTATTCAAGATAAAAGAATGTATACTATAGCTTGGTAAGCATTATTTATTGAGCAAACTCACTGTGAATCTCCAACCAAACTATTTTTTAAAGAGCTCTACTCTAGCCTTTAGTTTTTCATGTAATTATTGTTTGTAATACAAAATTAAGATATTATTAATGATAAGATATATTCATTTTATTCTTTTCTTTTTTGAGACAGAGTCTTGCTCTGCGGCCCAGGCTGAAGTGCAGTGTCATAATCCTGGCTCACCGTAACCTCTGCCTCCTGGGTTCAAGTGATTCTCATGCCTCATCCTCCCAAGTAGCTGAGAAAACAGGTGTGTGCCACCACATCTGGCTAATTTTTGTATTTTTAGTAGATACCAGGTTTAACCATGTTGGCCAGACTGGTCTTGAACTCATGACCTCAAGGGATCCGCTTGCCTCAGCCTCCCAAAGTGCTGAGATCATAGGCTTGAGCCACCTCTCCCAGCCTTATTGTTTTCTTTTAATCTATCAAGTCTCTTAAAGGAGAAAGCAAATACTTATAGATTTTGATGCCTCTGTCAGGTTAGTAGCTCTTCAAAGGCAGTGTCTGATGATAATATTTCTGTGACTACCCTCTCCTTCCCATGCCATAGGATAAAGGCTCACATTGGGTATGTAATACCTTAGTGCAATACGTTAATTATTAATGGATTAGCTAAAAAGCAGATATAATTTGATCAGTGTCACAAAAAAAATATTATGCACTATTTTTTTTTCCAGACAATATTTTTTGATAGCTTATTCCCAAATAGAAGTCAATCTTTTGGGGCCTAATGCCGATTGAACATGCTCATGTGTTTTTGTAAAATTTTGTAACAATAAAACATTTTAACTCTCATAGTTATAATAGGATTGATTTTTGTTTCACTCTCCAACTTCCTCCCCTCCATCACACTTGCTCTTCAGCTGAAAGGTGTACAGTAGCATAGGACATTTTTGAGATTTCATTAAGGGGATGGTGAATGGGGAGATTTTTTTGTGTGGATTTAGTGGCATTTATTTACCTGGTTTGCACCTACCTCCAAGTACAGCTAGCTGCCTTGGTATAGAAATGGTTTCCAGAAATAGCCCTACCATCCAATGTGCTGGGCTGGCCCATACATAGGACGTATGCAGCCATGAACAGGTCCTGTGGTGCCTGGTACTGGTAGTACGTGGGCATGGAGGAGATTCAAGATTTGAGAGGTATGAATGAATCCAGAAGCTAAACTGTGGAAAATCTTATGGTCAAAGATCAAAAAACAGCTTAATAGAGGTTTACCAAAATTTGACAGTATTCCTGAAAATTCATATGACTTCACTCATAATAAATTGTGACACTAAAAGAAAGTTTTCAAAATTTCAATAACAATTTCAATTACGTATGTGAGAGGAAAGATTGAACTGTATTTCTATTTTTTTCTTTATTAACTATTACGAAGTTGTCATAAGAAGAGGCAATCAAAGAGTATGTGGCTGGCCAGGCGTGGTGGCTCATGCCTGTAATCCCAGCACTTTGGGAGGCCGAGGCGGGTGGATAACATGGTCAAGAGTTCAAGACCAGTCTGGCCAAGATGGTGAAACCTGTCTCTACTAAAAATACAAAAATCAGCCAGGCATGGTGGCAGGTGCCTGTAATCCCAGCTACTCGGGAGGCTGAGGCAGAGAATTGCTTGAACCCGGGAGACAGAGGATGCGGTGAGCCTGGGTGACAGAGCGAGACTCCATCTCAAACAAAACAAAACAAAACAAAACAAAACAAGAGTATGTGGCCAAAATCATGCAGATAAAAGTGTCATAGGAGACTGGACATGGTGGTTCATGCCTTTAATCACAGCACTTTGGGAGGCCAAGACAGATGGGTCACTTGAGTCCAGTAGTTAAGACCAGCCTGGGCAATGTGGTAAAATCTCATCCCTACAAAAAAGTAAGAAAAGTTGATCAGGCATGGTGGCTCGTGCCTATAGTCCCAGCTACTCAGGAGGATGAGAGAGGAAGATTGCTTGAGTCTAGGAGGTTGAGACTGCAGTGAGCTAAGATGGCACCACTGTCCTCCACAAAAAAAAAAAAAAAAAAAAAAAGCATGATACATATGGGTCAGGAACTTAATACAAATATTACAAATATTACATTATCTCTTCTGGATTTTATGATGTCTATGTAGGCATTTTGCATTAAAAAATTATTATTTGTTATGTTTTTTCTTTCCAAATAAATGTTCATTTTTGGAATAATTTTTTTTATTGTTTTAGTTAAAGAGAACCCCCAGACTGAATACATTCCAGGCCTCACAAATTGGTATTTGCCCTTGATTCTATCTATTCCCTACTAATTAAACCAATCCTCTTCTTTGTCTGTGATTAGTTTAGAGGTGGACAGTCTCTGCCCATTGGCTGTGAACCAGGAAGCAGGTAAACCTCATTGCTGGCAGTTATCTTGATGGATGCCAACCCAAGAGGCAGGCAGAACTGAGAGGACTTTGGAGCCTGAGGGAACAGTGCTTGAAACCTGATCTATCTTTGGACGCACAATATAGAAGTTCTCTAGTGTTTATAATATCAGAATTTTCACAAGCAAAGCTCATTCTTATATTTAGTTGAATAGTTGAAATTATAAAGCTAGGTTAAAATGCAAACAAATGTAGAAAAATAGTGCTCATTTTTCTAAAAGACTTTCTGTTGGTATAGAAACCATTCTAATCATTACATCTCTGATAGTTTATAACATTGAAGCTATAAGTATCAATTTGGGTGTTTTAAGGCACTACTTTATTAAATGTTGCTAATTTATTTTAAAACTGCTAACTTATTCAATGTGAAAATATAGAAGGCTAGGAATAAGAAAAAATGAATTCATGTATACCTCTAGAAATTTTATTTTGATGTACTTCCTTCTGATCATTTTTTTATGTATATGTTTTATTTGAAAAAATCTTTATCGTACTTTATATACAATTTTATCTTCTCCTTTTTTTCTGTTATTCCCTGTAGTTTAGCACAGAAGGGGCTCCATGTTCACAAATTCAGGGGGCTTTTTCACATTGTAGTCTATGTGAACAGTGTCCACTGGAGTTGTGAAGTCAATAGCCTGTGTGACTGTAGGAGGCAGCCATTTACATCTGGGCATCTGAGTCTTCATGTTTACCTAGAGCATCTTATGGTACCGTCCCAACTACAGATTTGGGAATAAAAGGCAGGGCAAACCTTTCCTGGCTGCCTTCCAGTATCAGCATATAAATGTAATATTCAGCCTTTGTGCCTTTTTCTCAGGCTGGCTTTGTCTGTAGCTGTGTCCCACAGCTCTCCTCTTACAAGGTTACATCTACGCTTTTTCTTCACCTTGGAATAATCTGCTGACTCCAGTGGATGAAAAAAAGTGTTAAGTAAATTAACCTCATAGCTGTTTTAATGATCGCATTTCATAGTTATATCATTTTGGATGGTTCCAATTTGACTTCCTTCTCTCAGTTTGTTTGGATTGATTTTTCTATCTGCTCATTTTGAGAAATCTATACTGTTATTATCCTTGCCCTATCTTGAGAAATAGTTAACCTTCATGATTCTATTTTCTTTTCCTCAAAAAATGAAATATTACTCATAACTCTATAAAAGTACCTAAATAATGGTGAAAAGCCAAATTACGTAACCAATTGTAATGGCAAAATATCCTACTTCTTTAATAGTGAAAATACTAACTTATTGGTAACTACAGACATATTTTTACACTTAATCAATAATTTTTAGTTCTCTGATAGCTCCTGCCAATTCCTCTTACGCAGATATTTTGCCAATATAGGATGTGGGTAGATGACGGATTACTCAGAAAAACGGAACGTCATTCTTGGGTGATAGGATGATGGACTGTGTGATAAAATGCATAACACTTTCCTCCACCCTTGGTTCACAAAACTTTTAGTTTTCTAACTTTTATTTTATGCAAACAGGGTTGGCTGCTCAAACCAAGCTTTTGAGAGAGTACAGCAAACAAAGCAATTTCTTAAAGGTTAAGCCCCTCCTCTATAAAAGGAAAGAAAGGGGTGAGAATTAAAAGGGAGAGAGGTAGAAAGGGAAAGCTAGGTTGTTAGAAAAAGAGACAAGAGAGGCAAGAGAGGGGTGAAGGAGGAGGAGCAGGAGTGAGAGAAGCAAAGTAATCTTGTCAATTATTTTGCCTAAAAGTTTGAGAGATATCTGCTTGAATTGATGTAGGAAATTAAGCAGTTTGATCTTTGTTCTAATATTTGTCTTGCAATAAGACCATCTTATTTATCAAATGTTATGTAGAGAAAGAGGAGATGTTATTTTTTTTTGAGACTCTAGAGAACTTAGACACCTGTCTAAATTATATGAAAGTTCCGTAAAGTTATTAGCATATATATATATATATCCACACACACACACACACACACACACACACACACACATATATATATATATATTTTTTTTTTTTTGAGACAGAGTTTTGCTCTTGTTGCCCAGGCTGGAGTGTAGTGGTGCAATCTCAGTTCACTGCAACCTCTGCCTCCCAGGTTCAAGTGATTCTCCTGTCTCAGCCTCCCAGGTAGCTGGGATTACAGGCATGTGCCACCATGTCCGGTTAATTTTTGTATTTTTAGTAGAGATGGGGTTTCACCGTGTTAGTCAGGCTGATCTCGAACTCCTGACCTCAGGTAATCTACCGGCCTCGGCTTCCCAAACAAATATTTTTATAAAACATATTCTATAGTATAAATACTCTGTGGAGGGTGCCACCAAAGGTGATACTAAACCTTTCTTTTCTTTAAGACAGAGTGTCACTCTGACGCCCAGGCTGGAGCACAGTGGCGCAATCTCGGCTCGCTGCAGCCTTGATCTTCCCTGGGCTCAGGTGATCCTTCCACTTAGCCTCCTGAGTAGCTGGGACGACAGGCGCACGCCACCATGCATGCCACCATGACTGGCTAGTTTTTCATGCCTGGCTAATTCGTTGTTGTTATTGTTGTTGTATTTTTTTGTAGAGAGGAGTTTCCACCATTTGCCCAGGCTGGCCTTGAACACCTGGGCTCAAGCAATCTGTCCACCTTGGCCTTCCAAAATATTAGGATTATAGGCACGAACCACTGTACTTGGCCTTAAAAAAAAAAAGGCAGAGAGTCACTGTGTCTCCCAGGCTGATCTCTAATTGCTGGGCTCAAGCAATTCTCCCACCTCAGCCTCCAGAGTAGCTGCGACTACAGGTTCACACCACCATGCCCAGCCAATGCTATTTTCAAATAGCTCAGTGGGAGCAGAAAATATATTATGTGTGCTCAAGTCATCTGCACCATGGCCCTCTGTGTTACTAGTGTGAAATTTTGTGCATCAGTAAGAATTTCAGTGACTCACTCGGCTTTATGAACCAATATATGTAGGAGTGGGTTACCCAGCAACCACTCCATGGCTTTAAGATGAGAAGGTAGAGGAAGTGAGGAAGTCACACTTACCTGTCTGCTGCCTGCTTTCCTTCTCCATAGCCATGCTCTTGGCTGGGGAGAAAGGGTGGATGTAGAGCCTCCAAGAGCTGCAGTACTATTAAAAATCCATTGGGTTTCTTTCATAAACACATAGATGCTTTTCTAAATCCAGCAGAAATCTGACTCCCTGACCTGATCGTTAGACGTGTGGTCAGAATCCCAGCACATGAACTGGCTCTGTTTCTGGGAATTATGAGTCAGCCTTTCATGTTCTTCCTGGTGTTGAAGCAAGTCTCTGCAGAGGAGAAAGAGCAATCTGTCAGGTGAGCTCATCACTGTTATCGTCACTGTCTAAGCTCTGACTTCCCAAGAGACCATGCAATTTATGTGAAAGAGCCCTTTTCAAATTCCAGAAACATCACTGTCTTGTTATGTGACCTTGGACATGGTTACTTAAGTTCTCAGAGCCTCAGTTTTCTTGGTGAAAATGGAAGAGTTGTCACCGAAACTTAAACAGTTAATGTATGGGAAGTATCATGCAGATCTAGAAAAGTGAAAATATTATTTTATAATACTGTGGACACAGTATAAAGCACATTAGATATTATTTATGCGCTGTACATTTTCAAAAGTTTTTGAGATATCTACAGTATAAGTAGAGGAGAAAGGAAAGACCTATCAAACCGTAGATGACTATTTGTTAGGTCACTATTCACTCAGCACTTACTGGTCAATATTCTGTGCAAGGTCTATGGGTTACTGTGGTGATACGAGAATCTGTAAGATATATGGTGTGTCTTTAAAGAGTTTATAAATCTAGGAGGAAAGATTGAACATAGACACAAGCAATTCAGAAGAGAACATGTGCTCTGTGTAAAATGTGCACATAAAGTAACTGCTATCGCACTTCAAAGCAGACTAATTCTGAGGAAGACTCACTGTAGAAGAAACGCAATCCAAGCCAGTTCCAACATGTGTTGAGTATCCATTATGAGGACTGCTCAGGTATTTGTATGTTCAGTAAGGATTCTCAGGCAAAACAAACTGCCTGAGTCAAGACAGGAAGGTAGAAATGCATATGTAAGGTGCAGCAGGGAACAACAATAAGCTCACCTGGAAGCAGTGCCCTAATAAAGAAAGATAAACTTGAAATCATTTTGAAGAAGTGCATAACATCATGGATGCCCTTACATATAAATAAAACATTTGGTCTTTTGTCCTGCAGATAGTGCAAGTAATGCATCCTATGGAAGCCCTTAAGAAGAAAAAATCTTTTTTTATTTTTATTTTTATTTTTTTTTTTGAGATGGAGTATCGCTTTTTCGCCAGGCTGGAGTGCAGTGGTGTGATCTCGACTCACTGGAGCCTCTGCCTTCTGGGTTCAATAAATTTTCCTGCCTCAGCCTCCCGAGTATCTGGGACTACAGGCACATGCTACCATGTCCAGCTAATTTTTGGATTTTTAGTAGAGACAGGGTTTCACCATGGTGGCCAGGATGGTCTTGATCTCCTGACCTTGTGATCCACCTGCCTTGGCCTCCCAAAGTGCTGGGATTACAGGCATGAGCCACCGTGCCTGGCCTAAAAATCTTTCTTAAAAAAATATTTTTGTTCTGCTTGCGGATTTATCATACATGGTCTTCTTCTCTGTTGAACTGAATTGGCTCTGATTCTGGGAAAGATTATATAAGAATTCTTCATTTTTGATAATAGAATTTCAACTTTGTTATCAGCTATTCTAGAACCCAAAGCTTCTGGAAATTTATTTTATTTTATTTTATTTTTTTGAGATGGAGTCTGGCTCTGTAACCCAGGCTGGAGTGCAGTGGTGAGATCTTGGCTCACTGCAACCTCCGCCTCCCCGGTTCACAGTGATTCCCCTGACTCAGGCTCCCGAGTAGGTGAGACTACAGGCACCAACCACCATGCCCAGCTAATTTTTGTATTTTTAGTGGAGACGGGATTTCACCATGTTGGCCAGGCTGGTCTTGAACTCCTGACCTCAGGTGATCTGCCCGCCTTGGCCTCCTAAAGTGTTGGGATATACAGGCATGAGCCATTGCACCTAGCCTGGAAATTTCTTAAGGCAATAAAATATAGTGGTTGAAACTCCTGGCACCACCCTTTTGTATACTGGTACCAAAAGAGGGATTTAAACAATTGATAATTGGAAGAGTCTGTCTTAGAGATATGTTGTCTCCTTAATGTCCCTACTCACTGGAACTCAAACATTAACATTTGTATCAGTCAGGGTTTAGTCAGGAAAAAAGAAACCACACCAATTATTTTAAGAGAGAATTGATACAGGGAAATTTAGTTATATAGATATTGGAGGACTGACAGGGGAAAAAGGAACAAATACTCAGATAAAGTAATTGCAGAAAGCAGCCGCTACCACTAGGCCTCGGGGGAAAGGTGAAAGGTTGGGGTTGTTGGAAACTACAAGCTTGGAGAAGGTGGAGCCTGAAATCCAGACCTCTGAGGTGAGGAAGCTGCCTGGATGGCACGGGTGCTTCAGAACGCAGAGGAGAATCCAGTGGAGCTGGAACCCAGATTTCAGAAGATGCTCTGAGAGAGTGCCATGAACTGGGTTCTGGGAGATGGGAAAATAGTGGAAACTAGAACCAACTGCTACTAGAAAAAGCTAGAACCGCTGGGGTGAAGAACCACAGCTAGGTGATACTGACAGAAATAGCAAGCAAACCGGAAGGAGTGCATTCTCTAGCTCCCCCATTGGCAGAACCTAACCGGAAGCCAGGTGGCAAAAATGACACTGGTGGTTACCCACAACCGGCTTCAGCATCACAAGGTCAAATATAGAAGAGTGGGTTTGATCCTGAAAGAGTACTAATAACTAGCACTACAGACACACAATTCACCAGGATAACTTATTTACAGTTGAGAATTTTGAAATCTATACTGGAGTTCTGATTTAGTAGTTTTAGAGAGGGACTTAGAAATCTTCACCTTTGAAAAACAGCCTTAAATGATTTGATGCACGACATCTTCTAAACACCCTTTCAGAAATGCTGCTCCAGTCTGTCTAAGCTAAATCCCTGAATCAAGTTAGAACAAGGGTTGGTGACGTGCTCAACTCTACTAATTTAGGAGTTAAGCTCAATAATTAATTTTACTTTCTTAAGTTTTTTTCATTAAAAAAATGTTTATATTAAGAATGCCTCTGAGGTATCTTCAAAAACTGCAATTTAAAGATTTGTCCATTGTGGTATGCAACATCTCGCATTCACATAAAACGTTTATAATTCTAAAACATAAAAAGAAAATGATTAAAATAGAAGCTTTGAATGAGATAATATATACAAGTTCATGTGAAAAGATAGGTTTTTCACATGAACTTGTATGCTTTTTCTTGTCAGTCAAAAGAAAAGAAAATAAATAACACTTTGCATTTCTCTTTTGCTTTGGCTGCCAGGAAGCTCAGAGTCATTCAGTAGAATCTCATCCAAGGCTTCTGTTTGGATAATTTTATTTTTACATTTTTAAAAACTTAATTGCTTCATCTTTTTTTCTTGAAACATATTGAACAATAAATTCATATAGCAATCAAAATTATACATATTTTTCAAAATGCTTTTACATATAATACTGTGAAGTTCTCACTTATTAAACTCAAGGTATAATAAAGGCCCAAATTGATGTCCTCTTAGAAGAAATTCATCTGCTGTGGCTGTTTTGAGAAGGTACTGGTCTTCAATATGAAATAATTTTTTCATACAAATATGCGTCATTAATATATCCTCCAGGACTCTTTACACTTTATAAGCTAGATTAAAAGCCTATTGAGTGCTGGGCATGGGGGCTCATGTCTGTAATCCCAGCAATTTGGGAGGCCAAGGTAGGTAGGCAGATTACTTCAGGCCAGGAGTTTGAGACCTGGCCAAGACGGCAAAACTCCATCTCTACTCAAAACACAAAAATTAACCAGGTATGATGGTGCAGGGCTATAGTCCCAGCTACTTAGAAGGCTGAGGCATGGGGAGAATAACTTGAACCTGGAGGCAGAGGCTACAGTGAGCCAAGATGGCACCATTGCATTCCAGCCTGGGCGACAGAGTGATAGAATCTCAAAAAAAAACAAAGGCCGTTGATACAATTCTACTTTTTTAATATTTAATTTATTTCCACTGTTTGTATAGTCATATGTTAGAAACTTGAGAATGACAATAAAACATTATTATGCTGGGAGTAGGCAATCCGTTAAAAATTCAGACATAGAATGCTATAGGCCAGGGGTGTCCAATCTTTTGGTTTCTCTGGGCCCCAGTGAAAGAATTATCTGGGCCACACATGAAATACACTAATGCTAACGATAGCTGATGAGCTTTAAAAAAATCGCAAAAAAAAGTCTTATAATTTTAAGAGAGCTTATGAATTTGTGTTGGGCCATATTCAAAGTGTCCTGGGCCGAATGTACGGATAAGCTTGCTCTAGGCAAATAAGATGTCTTAGTTCTGAGTGAACTTATTGTAGATTGACATGGAACTGGTTTCATTTTTCTGCAATAACTTACTACCTTGCAGAATTTCTTTTACTTATTTATTTATTTATTTATTATTTATATATTTTTGAGACAGAGCCTCACTCTGTTGCCTAAGCTGGAGTGCAGTGGCACGATCATGGCTCACTGCAACCTCTGCCTCCCGGCTTCAAGCGATTTTTGTGCCTCAGCCTCCCGAGTAGCTGGGACTACAGGCATGCCCCATCATGCCTGGCTAATTTTTGTGTTTTTCAGTAGAGACAGGGTTTCGCCATGTTGGCCAGGCTAGTCTCGAACTCCTGACCTCAAGTGATTTGCCTACCTTCATTTATAGACATCATACTGTGTATGGTGCCTGAGAAAGTACATAATAGTGAAATAAATATCCTAGACACTTACTTTATAGTTATTCTTGATGACTCTTAAGAGTGATTAAAAAAAAAAGAGTGATGAGGCCGGGTGCAATGGCTCATGCCTGTAATTTCAACGTTTTGAGAGGCCGAGGAGGGCAGGTCACTTGAGGTCAGGAGTTTGAGACCAGCCTGGCCAAAAATGGTGAAATCCCATGTCTGCTAAAAATACAAAAATTAGATGGGCATGGTGACACATGCCTGTAGTCCCAGCTACTCCGGAGGCTGAGGCAGGAGAATCGCTTGAACCTGGGAGGCAGAGTTTGCAGTTAGCTGAGATTGTGCCACTGCACTCCAGCTTATTGACAGAGTGAGACTCTGTCTCAAAAAAAAAAAAAAAAAGTGATTCAGTCTTATAAAGGGAATCATTTCACGACCTCAAAGTCTGAATCACTTTGTTTGGTAATTAAAAGGAACCCATTCCACTGAATCTCCCATGGTGGAAAACAGTAATATGGTATCTCTCCTATTGTTGAAAGAATATCAGCTGTGAGTAAACATATGAACAACAGAAGTCCCCAGGTCCAGCTGGAAAAAAATGATAAAAAGCTATGAGCAAATATATGTTTTCTGGCTGCTACGCTATCATGTTCTTTTGACTAATACAGATAATGTAATTTGGGGGAATAATCAACTCATAGACCCCTTTTCTACCTCAAAAGGAAAGTGCTTCTTATTGCTCTCTTTGCTTATCTAAAGCTTGTCATGGACACAGTCTTGGTGAGAGTGATAAAGAGCTCTGGCATTTGGTCTGTTTCACCTGAATTGTAACTAGGGTCCCCTGATGAAATTATCTGCTGCAGGGACTACTTATTTATTGTTTATCTTCTGTTTCACTGGAATGTTTTTAGCAGACACATGGAGATCTCATTTACATCATGAATATGGTTTCTGGACATCTTATCTTTATAACTATGCAAATAATTTATCTAAGTTCAAATAAGTAACAGAAACAATAGTTAAAATTTGCCATATATTATAGCCCTTAAAATGCTTTGGAGAAAAAGGAATATGACATTCCATAAAATCAGAAAATGTAAATATAGAGTTTGGATAGGGAAATTCAAGAGCCCAGTCTGGAAGACAAGGATTCACCTATGTATCCACAAAAGGTTCTACCAATGTAATCCAAGACATGAAACATTATCTGGCAAAGCCTGTGGGAAAAAGCACTGAAGAGGGAGACAGATTACTTGGGTTCTAGTCTGGGCTCTGCCACTAAATGAGTGTGTGTCCTTGAACAGATCAGGACTCTCTATGAATTATTCCATTTGCAAAATAAGATAATTAGATTAATACATTTTTATAAGATTCCCATTGTTCTAACAGTCTGTCCCTAGGTGTTCCATAAAATATACAAGTAGGTAAGTTAGAATTACCTGTTTGATTAAGACTAGCTTTTCAGATTAATGATTATTTCAGTTCATTTTGTATAAGGATACTGGACAAGGCAACACAGGCCTAGGAGGGTCAGAGAGTGCAGGAGCTTAAGTCTATCTGTTAATGAGTTACTGTAGGGGAGGCAGACAAAGGATAACGTATCTGTTTATTTTGCAATTTATACAGGTCAAGGGGACAGTTTCTAAAATATTTGCTATTTGTTTCCAAACTATGCTCCTTTAGGAAATGCATGATTTTGGTGGTTAATAGTAATATTGATAATGAAACTTATAGCCATCTGTCACTTACCCTCTTTACATGTGTTGTTTATGTATTTTCTGTTTTTACGTAATTAGCTCCTTTGGTGTATTCCTACATAGAAGGATACTGCCTCTTTCTGAACCTACCTGAGCTTCTGAAATAATTAGATTGGGGAAAAAAACACTGAATTGAAATCTGTCTGATTTGTAAACAATGATGTTGACTCACTTTATGCTAGAATATGACAAACCAGACATTATTTTCTGTACAGCATTGAAAATTATTTGCTGTTTTTTTCTTTTCTTGCTCAGTTTTATTTTTATTTTTTTCTTTTATTTTACTTTAAGTTCTGGGCTACATGTGCTGAATGCTCAGGTTTGTTACATAGGTATACATGTGTCATGGTGGTTTGTTGCACCCATCAATCCCTCATCTAGGTTTTAAGCCCCACACGCATTAGCTGTTTGTCCTAATGCTCTCATTCCCCTTTTCCCCCACCCTGTGACAGTCCCCAGTATATGATGTTCACCTCCCTGTGTCCATGTGTTCTCATTGTTCAACTCCCACTTATGAGTGCAACCATGCGGTGTTTGGTTCCCTATTTCTGTGTTAGTTTGCTGAGGATGATGGTTTCTAGCTTCATTCATGTCCCTGCAAAAGACATGAGCTCATTCTTTTTTATGGCTGCGTAGTATTCCATGTGTATATAAACTGATTGTTCATGTAGTACACTCCCTATAGCACATGGTCTAATTAAATGATCTCTTTACCACCTGCTTACAAGGCAAAAAATTAAAAAGAATAGTAGCTCTGACACTGATCATATTGACAGTGAAATAATAAACACAAACCACAGGTTTATAAGGTGAACAATTGTGCCAAAATCTTCTTTTCAGATATCTATTTTCAATTTCATTTTATTTATTTATTTATTTGAGACAGAGTCTCACTCTATCACCCAGGCTGGAGTGAACTGGTGTGATCTTGGCTCACTGCAACCTCTGTCTGCCTCCCTGGTTCAAGTGATTCTCCTACCTCAGCCTCCCGAGTAGCTGGGATTACAGGCACGTGCCATCATGCCTGGCTAACTTTTGTATTTTTGATAGAGATGGGGTTTTGCCATGTTGGCCAGGCTGGTCTTGAACTCCTGGCCTCCAGTGATCCACCTGCCCAAGCCTCTCAAAGTGCTGGGATTACAGGCATGGGTCACCACCCCAGCCTATTTTCATTTTTAGTGTTTTACTATTTTTCCTATTGCTTAGCAATGTTAATTGATAAATCTACTGAGGCCAAGGACAATATATCACAACATTTAAAGATAAGAATCACATAAATGTCTAATGGGAAAATATTCCCAATTGTAGAATCAAGGAAGACTGAAGATAAAAAAGAATGCATGCAGAGGAGAGAAAAGCATCAGTGCAATAGCAGTGTATAATATGCAAGAGATCCAGTGGTTAGTTTTTGTTTGATAATTATGTTCTTGCAAATTTATGTGTCGTTTTAAAATATGTTGGATTCAGACATTGAGGATCCTTGATAGATTATAGGTAGATGATACATTAAATCAGTCTACAGGTTTACACAGTTACAGGGTAGAAATTATTGTCTACTGAATTTTACTTTGTTGAATGTCTATTTCAAGTCCATTTGTCAAAATAAATTATGGGAGCAAATGTCTTTAATCTGAACAGGATGGTTTTTATTCTTAAATTGATGATTGAATTTCAGGAGCTAAAAATCTATATTGCTCTCTAATTTTCTCATTGGTTTATTTGCAAGTCAAGTGTGATAGTAGGAAGTTAACTACAGTTTTAACATTGAATTAGAACTGTCATGCATGAATTGCTTAATACCTTTCCTGGATTTTAGTAGACTGACCTGTATTTCATTTTCATGTCCTACTTTTTAATTCAATTGAGTCACATAATGGGCTGTAACTGAGTCACAAAGCAGGAAATAAGCTTGTGCCAAGTATATGGGACAAACTTGGCATATGTAGTGCCTTTACTTTTATTAGTGGAAAGTCAGTTCTGGTAAATCAGTCAGTCCGTTTATCATTAGTATTTCCCTCACCTGGTAAGATAGGACATAGTGCAGTTTCACATCCCTTACCTGCAATTATGAAATCCAAAAAGCTATGAAAAGAGGAAGTGTTTTCAAAATTCAAAACCTGACCTGACTTGACCTGAACTTGTTTAGCATTGAAACTGTACTGAGCTGATATGCACCTTTTGTAGTCTTTTTTTTTTTTTCGAAATGGAGTTTCACTCTTGTCACCCAGGCTGGAGTGCAATGGTACGATCTCGGCTCACTGCAACCTCTGCCTCCTGGGTTCCAGTGATTCTCCCGCCACAGTCTTCCGAGTAGCTGGGATTACAGGCACCCGCCATCATGCCCAGCTAATTTTTGTATTTTAGTAGAGATGGGGTTTCACCATGTTGGCCAGGCTGGTCTTGAACTCCTGACCTCAGGTGATCTGCCTACCTTGGGCTCCCAAAGTGTTGGTATCACAGGTGTGCGTCACCATGCCCGGCCTATAGTCTTTATTTATCTCACCTAGTGTGAATATGCACATGCTTTACTATAGAAATATTAATATGGTTAAGAGGCTGCTGCCCAGATCCTGCTGAAAGTATAATATATGGCATATGTATCCTGCTTTTTTTCTAAAATCTGAAAGAAACTGACTTCCAAAACAGTCTTCAAGAGTACCTTTTCTTTGAATATAAATCTCCTAATGTGCATTTTTCAATACTAAGTCATTTTCTATCTTTCCGGCAACTTCCCAGGTGCATTTATGGTTATTGCATTGTTATTGCAAGTGTTACAGGCAAAATCCTGCTTTTGTCCTCTCTGTTGTTAGTACACTATGAAGGCTGAATGGCTTGCTGGAAACAACCTTAGCTGTAAAGAGACCCAGAGTTAAATCCCAGTTGGGCTGCTTGTAAACTGTGTGACCTTGGACAACCTATTTAACATCTCTGAGCATTACATTTCTTTTTCTGTAAAATACTGACTGATACCTACATTGTCCCCACCCTCTTTTTCAGTTTCAACCTCAGAAAAGGAATTCTGGTTAGGTGGACTATGGTTGTTATCCTTTACCTCTGTTGGATTCCATTGTTAGTCCTTTCTTTGCCCTAGGGATGTCCAAAATGCTAATTTTTTAGTTAACTAATTATAAAACTTATTCTTGCCTTTCCTGTCAGGACCTCAAGATATCTGAGCTGTTAGTTTAGGTACAAGTAACAAGAAAAGTAAATACAAACAAGAGAATTGATATTATGCTTATCAGGGAAAGTAAAATAGCAATCTAAGATGTGCTCTGGCAGCAATAAAGTTATGGAAAGGATGACAAAATATTTTCCAGAGTAAAGGGATACTCTAGAAACCTCCTGAGTTTTTTTTTTTTTTTTTGAAATGGAATCTCGCTCTGTTGCTCAGGCTGGAGTGCAATATGGTACAATCTTGGCTCCCTGCAACCTTCGCCTCCCGGGTTCAAGCAATTCTCCTGCCTCAGTTTCCCAAGTAGCTGGGATTACAGGCACCTGCCACCACACCCGGATAATTTTTGTATTTTTAGTAGAGATGGGGTTTTACTATGCTGGCCAGGCTGGTCTCGAACTCCTGACCTCAGGCTATCCATCTGCCTCAGCCTCTCAAAGTGTGGGGATTACAAACGTGAGTCACCGTGCTTGGCCCTACTGAGATTTTATAAGTGTCAATGGATTCTTTTAAAAACTGTTGGGTTGCACTAGTAGATAACTTTTTTTGATGTGATTTTGGACATAATCTGTGTTTGGAGGTAGAAGAAGGCTGCTCCTTAATTTTTAATTCTCCATCAAGGTCTGTGATGTATATTGTGGAATTATAGATCATTCTTGACAATTTCTGATATAAAAGTCATATATATGTGTGTGTATGTGATTGTGTGTGTGCATGTGTGTGTGTGTGTGTGTTGGTAGATAGTGATGGTCCTTGTTTTGAGTTTTTAGGGTGTATTTCCCTTTACAAAATTGTTTCTTTTGATCATAGTGCTATTGTTGTTAATTGAGGTTATCATCAGGAGATCTTTCGCCATTTAAATGGTTTCACTTTACAGGACATCATGTGTGCATACCTTTATTTTCCATTTTAAATTTCTTTTTAAAATTCAGAGTCCTTCAGACTAAGAACATTAGGCAACACTTGGTGTAAGAAAATATGTGATTACCATGGGGATTAGGAGCTATTCCAGGTCTGTTTGACCTCTTTTCTTTATTGCAGGTGATTTATTCTAATACATCAAAAGTTACTTCTCAAGAGAGACTCTATTCTTTGATAGGTAACTTTATAGTTCTTTAATGCCACTGGTCTGAAAGGTAAGACTTTCCAGATATACTTTATTTTTCTGAATATTTAGACCATAATATTATCCTTGTTTAATAATAATGTAATAGTAATAATAAGCATAATGTATTGCACACTTACTATGTAGCTAGCACATGGTCTCATTTAATTCTTAAAACCTGTCTTTGTGGTAGTATTATTAAATAGAATTAGGTTTGACAGAGAGAGAAATAAATATCCCAAAACAATGGCTTCGGTCAATGGTTTATTTCTCTTTCCTGTTCAAGAAATCCAGAAGAGTCAGTTTCGGGTTGATATGATATGGTGGCAGAGTCTCAATCTCTTTCTGTCTAATACCTCTGGCACATATAGCTTCCAATTCCAAGGTTACCTCACCCACAGAAGAGACTGTTGGAGCTTCTGCCACCATGTCCATATTCTAGCTGTAGGAAGAAGGAAGGGGAAGTCCTATCCATTTCTTTAAGGACACTTCCCAGAAGTAGCACATGCCATTGCCACATATATACCAAAACTCAGATGACCACACCTAGTTGTAAAAGAGACTTTTTTCCACTCACCTGTGTGTCCTACTAAGAATTAAGATTCTGTTGCTTTGGAAGAAGAGAATAATGAGTATTAAGAGACAGCCAGCAGTATGCCACGTTTGAGTGCTCTCATGCCCAACTTACAAACGGAAAAATTGAACCATACGAAGTAAATGGACTTACTAAGAGCTCACAGCTGGTAGAGTCAAGATTCAAAGCTAGGTCAGTCAAACTTCAGAGTTCCCAAGCACTACTTTGAAGTGCTTCTACCATAAAACAGTTGTTTGACTTTATTCATCTCTTCTGCTAAATTAGTCTAAAGAAAACATTTCTGGACTAAGCTGCTAGGTCAATCTATTGAAACAATGAAATCCTTTATTTTACCAAGCATTCTTGGCAAAGGGCACAGTACTGGTATCAACTTGTGCAATGAAGCCTTTACTTTTGCTGACCTTTTGGATAGGTGGATTCACAGAATTTAGTGACAGGTTTAGAAAATTGCCTGGTGTACAGATTAAAGTCTTATTTTCAATCTTCTACTTGTTTAGGGTTGCAACAGGTTTTAACTTCATTAAAATATGCTTTGCTGTTTTATTGATGGTGTAGATTTTCAACAAGGTAATAAAGGGACAAAGTTTTCAATAGAGCCAATAAGAATAAATAAAAAGGAATGATTTATTGTAGGAAAAATCACAGTATATTATGATTATTTTTCTACTAAAAAATTTTCAAGGTAAATGATAGCACATCTTAGAACAAATCAGACTATGTTACTTCTAAGTTATTTGGAAAGTATTACATTTAGATGGTTAACCTGTGATTATTCAATATCTTACTTGTGTAAAAATCTAAATCATATAACACGAACTAGGCCTCCCTTCCTTTCCCTTTCCTTCCTTCCTTATATTTCACAAAGCTTAATTTGTTATTCTTTCCCTTAGTTTCATTTTTGTTTAGATTGTTCTCTCTTCCTAGCTCACAAGGGTTTTTAATCATTCTCATGCCTGACCAGCTCTTTGCTTTCTAGCACCAAGGGAGAAAATGAGAATATGAATGAATAAATCAATACAAAAGTAAATACCATGCTTTATACATGTCAACTCAAGATTGCTATGTTGCTTACAATTTTCAACATTTTAAATAACTTCTGTAAATTTATGAATGCTTTTTGGAGGCCAGGCGGGGTGGCTCACACCTGTAATCTCCGCACTTTGGGAGGCTGAGGCGGGCGGACCACCTGAGGTCAGATTGAGACCAACATGGTGAGACTCCATCTCTACTAAAAATACAAAATTAGTCGGACATGGTGGCAGGTGCCTGTAATCCCAGCTACTTGGGAAGCTGAGGCAGGAGAATTGCTTGAGCCTGGGAGGCAGAGGTTGCAGTGAGCTGAGATCTCGCCATTGCACACTAGCCTGGGGGACACAGCGAAACTCTGTCTCAAAAAAAAAAAAAAAAAAAAAACTTTTTAGAAAGGTGATGAAGATAAATGATATATATATCAGTTGCTCAAGCCAGGCATGGTGATGCTTGCCTGTAGTCCCAGCTACTCGGGAGACTGAGGCAGGAGGATGGTTTGAGGCCAGGAGTTCAAGGTTGCAGTAAGCTATGATCATGCTACTGTACTCCAGCCTTGGTGACAGAGTAATACCCTGTCTCAAAAAACAAACAAGCAAGGCTGGGCACAGTGGCTCATGCCGGTAATCCTAGCACTCTGGGAGGTCAAGGCAGGAGGAATCCTTTCGTCCAGGAGTTTGAGACCAGCCTGGGCAATATGTTGAGACCCTGTCACTACTTAAAATTGAAAAAAAAATTAGCTTGGTGTGGTGGCTGGTGCCTGGGGTCCCAACTACTAGGAAGGCTGAAGTGGGAGAATCACTGGAGCCCAGGAGATTGAGGCTGCAGTGAGCTGTGATTGCACCACTGTACACTAGGTGACTGAGCAAGACCCTGCCTCCAAACAGAAGGCAGTTGTTCAACAGAAGTTCTTCACTTAAAAAACCACAACACTGGGAACATAGAGTCGTTAATGACAAGGTTTAATGATTTGAGGGTTTGCTTAGAAGTCAATAGACATTTTCATTGCTGTGACAACTTACAGAAAAGTCACTTTCAAGTGAAAAAATATATGATAAAACATCGAAGAGGGGCAGGTGCAGTGGCTCATGACTGTAATTCCAGCACTTTGGGAGGCCGAGGTGGGCTGATCACTTGAGGCTGGGAGTTCGAGACCAGCCTGACCAACATAGTAAAACCCCATCTCCACTAAAAATACAAAAACTAGCTGGGCATGGTGGTGCATGCCTGTAATCCCAGCTACTCAGGGATCTGAGGCAGGAGGATCTCTTGAACCCGGGAGGCAGAGGTTGCAGTGAGCTGAGATTGTGCCACTGCACTCCAGCCTGGGTGACAAAGTGAGACTGTGTCTCAAAAAAAGAAAAAAAAGAGAAAAGTCAAAGGGAACAGTGATCACAGAACAGATCAAAGGTCAGAGTACAGCAGAGATTTCTACTTATTTGTAGCGTGCCTTTGGTTCTTTTGGTTCTTTGCAAACATTGAGCAAGAACAGGACCAGGGACCAAATGATGTGGGGAGAAGAACACAGATGATTAGTCTTTAACAGATTTTTCACTAATTATTTTATTCACTAATTATTTTGTATTATTCATTTGTATTTATACAAGTAATAATCTTAATACATATTCCTTATGAAAAATTCTAAAGCCCCATTGGAATAAGGGCAAAATGTCCATTTTTCAGTGGTCTTTTTTTTGAGACAAAGTCTCGCTCTGTCACCCAGGCTGGAGTGCAATGGTGGGATCTCGGCTCACTGAAACCTCCGCCTCCTGGGTTTGAGCAATTCTCCTGCATCACCCTGCTGGGGCAGCTGGGATTACAGGCACCTGCCACTACACCCAACTAATTTTTGTATTTTTAGTAGAGATGGGGTTTCACCATCTTGGTCAGGCTGGTCTCCAATTCCTGGCCTCAGGTGATTCACCTGCCTCGGCCTCCCAAAGTGCTGGAATTACAGGTGTGAGCCACTACACCCAGCAAATTGCTTTTCTAGTTGAATGTGCAAAAGCAACATTAAGAACCACTACAACTTCCTCATACATAATTTTAAAACTAGAGTAGGAAAAGTACTCCTAATTTATTATTACCTTCCCATGAAGTGGCCAGAGAATTAATTCCAGGAAGAGGGGACAACGGAAAACATTGTAATTGGGTAACCATTATCCATATCTCCCCTTATTGAAAAAAAAAAAATCCCCATTTTATCTGGGGCAGCAGTGTGTGCAGCTCCATAACACTTTGTTGGATAATTACTTTCCCAGATTCCTTTGCTTTTGAGGAGACCAGTGTGGCACACAATCCTGCCAATGAAACTTCATGGCAATCTGCATAGGAGGCTTCTGGGGTTTTTAAATCTTTGCAAAAGGGACGAGAATAAGAAAAAAGTGTCATTTTCCATTTCTTTCTGGTTTGAAAGTAGATGAGGTATTTAGAGCTATGGCAGCTATGGAACAATGAGGTGAAAAGAATAAAGACAAAAGTCAGCATGCTAAGGACACAGAGAAGAAAGAACTTGAACCCTTGGTTATATTTCAGAGGAGCTGGACTAGGGATTGCCTCCCTCTAAGTTTCTCTAGGTAAACACCAAATGTCCCTATGGTTTGGCTACTTTTAATTTCCTATTCTGTCAGTTGCTGCTGAAAGCATTCCCAGTACAAATACATATCTGTCTTGTTCTCTGTTTTAGTATTGAGAACTGTGCCCAACGTGTAGTAAGTGGTCAAAGAATGTTTGCTGAAAGAATAGAGTGAGTGGATTTTAGATCAGATTCTAAGCATCATACCAGAACTTGTGGGTAGTAAAGTTGTTCTATTTATTTTACATTGAATTTTTAGTTTGAATATAATTTCCTTGAAACTATTTACCTTACACTGCTTTTTTCACACTAACAAAATCTCAGATTTGTTTATTCTTCCACATGTTATCTGAGGGAAGATAGACCCCTCTGCAGTCTCAGAAAAGCCTATCTTAATTGGTTTAGGCTAATCATGGTAGTCTCATACCCTTTGCACAACGAATGACTTATGCCTGGGTATGAGAGGCAACTGTGGCCAATGGGGCTAATTCTGTGGGGACTTAGGAAAAATATTCCCCATCAAATAGAAAGTGGTACATGGAAGATAATGATTCTAGGTCTTCACGTGATGTCAAGATATGCAGCAGCCACTTTGCAGCAATGAAGGATAAGGCTTGAGGACTAAGCCACCATGCAAAGAATGAGAGCATGAGGCTGGCGCCATGGCTCATGCCTGTAATCCCAGCACTTTGGGAGGCCGAGGCAGATGGATCACTTAAGGTCAGGAGTTCCAGACTAGCCTGGTCAACATGGCGAAACCCTGTCTCTAATAAAAATACAAAAATTAGCTGGGAGCTGTGGCACATGCCTGTAATCCCAGCTACTCAGGAGGCTGAGGCAGGAGATCGCTTGAACCCGGGAGGCGGAGGTTGCAGTGAGCCAAGATCACATTACAGCACTCCAGCCTGGGCAACAGGGCAAGACTTTGTCTCAAAAATAAAAGGAAAAAAATAAAAAAGAAGAAAAAAAAGAGCATGGAGCAAGGGAAAGAACTTGAGTCCTTAATGATGACTGAGTCAATCCAGGAGCAGAACTACCTCCAGACTTCTTGCCATATAATAAAATAGGTATCCTTACAGTTTCATCACCTTTAATTTTTTCAATCTGCATCTGCTTGCTAGGGAATTATTTTTTTTTAATTACTTGCAGCCAAGAACATCATAGATAGTATGTGGACTTAAACTGTCTTTCAAGTGTGTACACATAAGTAGTAACAAATCCCAATGTGTATTTTTCATCATCTTCAGATTTGGAGAGTCATTTTCTCACTAAGAAGCATAAGAAAAATTACATAATAAAAATATTTTCCAATTTTGATTCTGAAGGATAATTCAAAACCATAGAATAATAAGCTCTGTTTCAGAAAAAAATTTAATACTTTAGATTTGGGGGTCTATAATCTGAAACATCTAGGTAAACTACAAACTGGCAAAATTTAAAACATGCCCAGATAATGATTTCAAATTCTCAAAGCTACTTTTCAAAAATTCACTTGAGGCTGGATGCGGTGGCTCACGCCTGTAATTCCAGCATGTCGGGGGCCAAGGCGGGTAGATCACCTGAGGTCAGGAGTTCAAGACCACCCTGACCAACATGGTGAAACTCCGTCTCTACTAAAAGTATGGAAATTAACTGGGTGTAATCCCAGCTACTCAGGAGGCTGAGGCAGAAGAATCACTTGAACCTGGGAGATGGAGGTTTCAGTGAGCTGGGATTGCACCACTGCACTTTAGCCTGGGCTACAAGAGTAAAACTCCATCTCAAAAAAAAAAAAAAAGCTATTTTCTTGCATAAGCTTGACCTGGAGTAGGGATCAGGATTTCTAGGGCTTCCTCTGGGCTCATGCTATAGATATAGCATGTTGTAGGAAGGGGTGGGAAGGTAGAACCAGGCACTTGTGTTAAGTGCCCCTGATTGTTTCTCTTAGATTAATAGGTGCCATGAGCACAGCACCACTAATTTCCTTATTCTACTGAGCACATTTTATTGCCATCATTAGCTTATCTGTCTAGCTGTTCCTCTAAATAATTTGCATCTTTACCTGGTGTGGTGGCTCATGCCTGTAATCCCAGCACTTTGGGAGGCCGAGGCGGGATGATCATCTGAGGTCAAGAGTTCAGGACCAGCCCTGGTCAACATAGTGAAACCTTGTCTCTACTAAAAATACAAAAATTAGCCAGGCATGGTGACATGCACCTATAGTCCCAGCTACTCAGGAGGCTGAGGCAGGAGAATCACTTGAACCCAGGAGGCAGAGGTTACAGTGAGCCAAGATTGTATCACTGCACTCCAGCCTGGGTGACAGAGTGAGACTCTGTCTCAAAAAAAAAAAAAAAATTCACTTCTTGAAGGAAGAGAACATGTTTTGCTTATTTCTGTATTCCTGACAATGAAGATGGTACCTGGTACATAGTAGGTACTGAATGAAAGTGAGGAGAGGAGATTTTTCTCTGGGGAAGTAGAATAAGGGGAAAATCTAAATATTGAATATTGAGGAGTTATGACTTGAAGTGTTTAAAAAACTAAAAAAAAAAAAGTAGTCAAATCATAGAAAGATTAAGTGGTAACTAGAACTTACAAGGGTTAACTTAACTTTTATGGTTTTTTTTCCTTCTCCCTGGGAAAGTACCTTTGGGATCATGTAGTGTTTGTGCAAATCGCTTGGGTCTACATGGCACAGAGTGGGGCTAAAGTGCAGATGAGGTGGAACTAAGAAAGAGCCTGTCCAAACAAGCATGATTTAGAGCAGTTGCCTCATATACTGGACCACTTTTTTAGTAGTGAAGGTGGCAGTGACATACTTTATGGCAGTCACAAGCTGCCTTTAGGATGTTAAATGAATGAACACAGGCAACTCTTCTGGAACCTCAAGGATTTGTTGTTTCTTTCTCTCTTTAAAAAATTCAAAAATAAACTTACACCAACATTAATTTTAACCGAAGCTTTATTAGATGGTTACATTTACAAATTTACACTTCATTTGTGATAGTCCTTAATTATAATTATCACGTACTCCTGTTTTGAAAAGTTAGTGAAACTTTCTCTAAAGAGCAGGGCTTTCTGTTCTACCTCCATACAAGGCACTATCAGTGTGGGAGGAAGGGCAAAACACTGTGCTAAACCTGGCCCCATCCCAGGTCTGCGAGTAACCTGGGGCCTTGGCCAAGTCAGCTAGCCTATCTACTGTTTAGTTTCTGCATTGGTAAAGCAGAGGCATGTGTGAAGACGATCTCTTATGATTTCCCCTAGCTCTAAAATTTTACTGTTATAGTATATGAAATGCCTATGTTTATAGGAACTGAAACTGGTTAAGGGTTAATATTTACTCTGTAAGCTAGGTTTATCACTTCATCCTTTATAATGAAATTTTCATCTTACACATTATTATATCATACATTTAAGAAACTATGGCAGTTATATAAAATAATACAAAAACTAAAAGGTATAATTAATATTTGATATATTTATTTTAATGTCAATTTCTACAAATATACAACATGCATACACCTAATTGGGATTATACTGCATAGAGAGCTTTGTATTCTTGATTTCACTGAATTTGGTATTGTGAGCATTTCCCCATCTTATTAAAAAAATCCTTAAAAAATAGTATTTTTGGCCAGGCTTGGTGGCTCAGGCCTGTAATCCCAGCACTTTGAGAGGCCAAGACATGCGGATCATCTGAGGTCAGGTGTTTGAGACCAGCCTGGACAACATGGTGAAACCCTGTCTCTACTAAAACTACAAAAATTAGCTAGACGTGGTGGTGTGTGCCTGTAATCCCAACTACTCAGGAGGCCGAACCTCAATAATTGCTTGAACCTAGGAGGTGGAGGTTGCAGTGAGCTGAGATCTTGCCACTGTACTCCAGCCTGGGTGACAGAGAGAGACTGTCTCAAAAAAAAAAAAAAAAAAAGAAACTTTTTTTTCCTTTATTACAAAATTTTATATTGTTAGATATAGTACGAATACAAATAAACTATACAAATAATTATTATAAGGTGAACATCTATAACTATGATCTCACTCAGTCACCCCAGAAATACTCTTTTTGCTTTTTTTTTTTTTTTGAGACAGAGTTTTGCTCTTGTTACCCAGGCTGGAGTGCAATGGCCCGATCTCAGCTCACTGCAACCTCCACCTCCCGGGTTCAAGCAATTCTCCTGCCTCAGCCTCCTGAGTAGCTGGGATTACAGGCATGTGCCACCACGTCCACCTAATTTTTTTGTATTTTTAGTAGAGACAGGGTTTCGCCATGTTGGTCAGGCTGGTCTCGAACTCCTAACCTCAAGTGATCCACCTGCCTTGGCCTCCCAAAGTGCTGGGATTATAGGTGTGAGTCGCTGTGCCCAGCCAGAATCCACCTGCCTTGGCCTCCCAAAGTGCTGGGATTACAGGTGTGAGCCACTGTGCCTGGCCAGAAATACTCTTATAACATAACCATCTCCCTCCTTACTGAAATGAATTGCCCTAATGACTTTTAATCATCTATTTTTCTTTATAGTTTTGCTATGCTGTGTGCATCCCTATATATTATCATTTAGTGTTTCCTAAGAGTACAATTTTTAATGTATGTTTATTATTCTACTATATGAAGATATATACATTCATACAAGTACAGCTTTTAAGATTACTTTATTTTTTGGTGGTTTTAAAAAAATTTGTTTTTTGACTAGGTCTCTATTTACATAATGCAAAATTTTAAATGTTTAAAAGGAAAAGCAATCAAAAGTCTTACTACTACTTTGTCCTCCAGCCATCTGGCTATCTCCATAACCAGTTTTTAGGAAGTTGTTTTGAGGAAAATGAGCCTAAGAACGGTATTGATATTTTCTCAGCTTTAATGTCCTAAACTAACCTGCTAAGTAGGTACAAAAATGTAATTTTTAGAAAAGCATCCAAAAAGTTGATTTTTCTTTTATATGAAGTTGGCATAATTTCTGGAGTAAGATACGTGATTTCACTCTTGAACTAGTTAAATGTGTAACATTGATTAGTTACCATGGATTGGTTGTGAAACAACCAAAGAAGGAAAATTAGGATCCAACTAGGTATAAATAGTGCGGTGGTATTTTACTTTGCTTAACTATGGAGCTGAGAGACCCAAGTTACTTTTTTTGTCTCTTGGGCATGGTGGAAAACTCAACAGTTAATTATGTTTTTGCTCTAGTAGATCAATAATGTCATGAAGATAACATGTTATACAAAAACGCATAATTCAGTTTGCATTAATGACAGAACTACCATTAACTTGTCTGAACAGTATACCATTTTTATGAATCAGGGTTCTTTGGCTGTAAGAAACAAAAACAGGCTCTGTTTAACCTAAATAAAGGGAATTTACTGGGAGAATTCGGGTACTCATTGTTTGGCAGAAAGGATGAAGAATCAGGCTTTGAAATGAACAGAGCCAATATAACTTACGCGGTCCAGGAACTGCTGATGACAAGAATGAGCTCATCTGAAAACTGGCTTTGGATATTTTACTAGATTCTAATAGAAACTGTGTTCCTGATCATGGAACACCAGGTGACTATGCAACTAGATCTACTCACTAGGATATTATCAGATACAGTAAGAGATAAGTTTGGATGAATGGATGTATTTATGATAGAAATGAAACATTTACATCCAGCTTGACCATATTCAAAAGGCATGAATGAATTATATGCACATGTATCTCAAACTTTCAGGTCATCTGTCTCTGTTGCACCAATAACCCTCCCTTAACTCACATGTGGGCCTCATGAAGGGAGGGGAGTAAGTGGCCCCCTCTGACTAAGTGATGGACTAAGAAATAACTTGGCCCAGTTTACACATGAATTCTCACAGTACATTAGCGATAGTGGAAAGTAAATTGCCACCACATTATAGCTCCACTCAAGGACAGAGGGACAGTTGTGAAAAGAAATCCTCTCTCCAGGCAGGCAGTGTTATTAGTCCAGACTTATGCTGCCCGCGATGATCTCTTAGAAGTCCCCTTAGCTAATCCTGACGTTAACCTATATACCAATGGAAGTTCGTTTGTGGAGAATGGGATACGAAGGGCAGGTTATGCCATAGTTAGTGATGTAATCGTACTTGAAAGTAAGCCTCTTCCCCCAGGAACCAGTGCCCAGTTAGCAGAACTAGCGGCACTTACCCGAGCTTTAGAACTGGGAAAGGGAAGAAGAATAAATGTGTATACAGATAGCAAGTATGCTTATCTAATCCTACATGCCTATGCTGCAATATGGAAAGAAAGGGAGCTCCTAGCCTCTGGGGGACCCCCATTAAATACCACAAGGAAATTATGGAATTATTGCATGCGGTGCAAAAATCCAAGAAGGTGGCAGTCTTATACTGCCAAAGTCATCAGAAAGGTGAAGGAGAAAAGGCAGAAGGAAACTGTCGGGCAGATGCTGAGGCCAAAATTGCTGCAAGGCAGAACCCTCCATTAGTAATACTTACGGAAGGACCCTTGGTATGGAACAACTCCCTCCAAGAGATTAAACCCCAGTATTCCCTGACTGAAACAGAATAGGGACTTCCACGGGGGCGTAGTTTTCTCCCCTTGGGGTGGTTTAATGACAGAAGAAGGAAAGAGAGAAAGAGACAGTCAGAGAGAGAGAGAGAGAGAGGAAGCAACAGAGAGACAAAGCAAAGAAGAAGTCAAAGAGAAAAAGAGATGGAAGTAGTAAAGAAAAAACAGTGTACCCTATTCCTTTAAAAGTCAGGGTAAAGTTCTGTCTACCCAGCCAAGGTGTATTCTTCTTATGTGGAACGTCAACCTGTATCTGCCCCCCAACTAACTGGACCAGCACCTGCACCTTAGTCTTTAACATTGCCCCAGGAAATCAGACCCTATCAGTACCCCTCAAAGCTCAAGTCTGTCAGCGCAGACCAATACAACTAATACCCCTACTTATAGTATTAGGAATGGCTACTGCTACAGGAACCGGAATAGCCAGTTTAGCTACTTCATTATCCTACTACCACACACTCTCAGAGGAATTCTCAGACAGTTTGCAAGAAATAACGAAATCTATCCTTACTTTACAATCCCAAATAGACTCTTTAGCAGCAGTGACTCTCCAAAACCGCCGAGGCCTAGACATCCTCACTGCTGAGAAAGGAGGACTCTGCGCCTTCTTAGGGGAAGAGTGGTGTTTTTATGCTAACCAGTCAGGGACAGTACGAGATGCCACCTGGCATTTACAGGAAAAGGCTTTTGAAATCAGACAATGCCTTTCAAACTCTTATACAAACCTCTGGAGTTGGGCAACATGGCTTCTCCCCATTCTAGTTCCTGTGGCAGCCATCTTGGTGTTACTCACCTTTGGGCCCTGTATCTTTAACCTTCTTGTCAAATTTGTTTCCTCTAGAATCAAGGCCATCAAGCTACAGATGGTCTTACAAGTGGAACCCCAAATGAGCTCAACTAGCAACTTCTACTGAGGAACCCTGGACCGACCTGCTGGCACTTTCCTTGGCCTAGAGAGCTCCCCTCTAGAGGACACTACAACTGCAGGGCACTTCATTGCCCCTATCCAGCAGGAAGTAGCTAGAGCGGTCATTGACCAAATTCCCAACAGCAGTTGGGGTGTCCTGTTTAGAGGGGGGATTGAGAGGTGACAAGGTGCGATCAGCCCTCCCTCTCGGCACCTCCTTGGCCTCAGCATCCACTCTGGCAGCACTTGAGGAGCCCTTCAGCCCGCCACTGCACTGTGAGAGCCCCTCTCTGGGCCAGCAGCTGGGGAGGGGGCCCCGGGTCCCTCAGCACTGCCAGCCTGCCTGCCCTGCCCTCGAATTCTCACCCCACCTCAGCCACCTCCCCTGCAGGGCAGGGTTTGGGACCTGCAGCCCCCGCCCCACCATGGGCTCCCACGTGACCTGAGCTATGCCCTGCCTCCTGCTCCGTGGTGCCCGGTCCCATGGACCGCCCAAGGGCTGAGGAGTGCAGGCGTGCAGCTCAGGACTGGTAGGCAGTTCCACCTGCGGCCCTGGCGTGGGATCCGCTAGGTGACACCAGCTGGGCTCCTGAGTCAGATGGGGACTTGGAGAACTTTTATATCTAGTGGGAGGATTGCATATGCAACAATCAGCACTCTGTATCTAGCTAATCTGGGGGGGACTTGGAGAACTTTTATGTCTAGCTAAAGGATTGTAGATGCACCAATCAGCACTCTGTGTCTAGTTCAAAGTTTGTAAACTCACCAATCAGTACTCTGTGTCTAGTTAATCTAGTGGGGACTTGGAGAACTTTTATGTCTAGCTAAAGGATTGTAAATACACCAATCAGCACCCTGTGTCTAGCTCAAGGTTTGTAAAGGCACCAATCAGTGCTCTGTGTTTAGCTAATCTAGTGGAGACTTGGAGAACTTTTATGTCGAGCTAGAGGATTGTAAATACACCAATCAGCACTCTGTGTCTAGCTCAGGGATTGTAAATGCACCAACTGGCACTCTGTCAAAATGGACCAGTCAGCTCTCTGTAAAATGGACCAATCAGCTCTCTGCAAAATGGACCAACCAGCAATCTGTAAAATGGACCAATCAGCAGGATGTGGGTGGGGTCAGATAAGGGAATAAAAGCAGGCTGCCTGGTGGCAACCCACTGGAGTCCCCTTCCACATTATAGAAGGTTTGTTCCTTCAGTCTTTGTGATAAATCTTACTGCCATTCAGTCTTTGCGTCTGTACTGCCTTTATGAGCTGTAATACTCACCATGAAGATCTGTAGCTTCACTCCTGAGGCCAGAGAGACCATAAACCCACTGGGAGGAACGAACTACTCAGGATGGGAGGAACGAACAACTCCAGATGCATCACCTTAGGAGCTGTAACGTTAACTCGCTGTGAAGGTCTGCAGCTTCACTCCTGAAGCCAGTGAGACCACGAACCCACCAGGAGGAGGAAACTCCAAACACGTCCGAACGGCAGAAGGAACAAATCCAGACACACCATCTCTAAGAACTGTAGTTTGCACCGCAAGGGTCTGTGGCTTCATTCTTGAAGTCAGTGAGACCAAGAACCCACCAATTCTGGACACATTATGAGTGGTGTGAATGATCATTCACTTGGTATGGAGAGAGAAATGTACTTTGTATAGATATATGGGGACCGTGGGGAAGGTGGGAATGTCTTGGCTGGTTTGTCAGGGGTAAGACATCCTGGTATTGGCTCTCCCGTCTTCCTTTCCTCATTCTTCTACACCCTAACTCCTGGTACCCTGGGATTGCAGGGATACTAGTAAGATAGTGTCATGTGAACTTTTGTCTCGGGATGTTTTGAGGGAAATCAACTTCTCTGAGATGTTCTGTGAGATATTTGTGGGCAATTCAGACTCCCTGACCAAATTACACATGCTCCACCAGAGCAAAGATACATACATGTTCAGTGGTAACTCAAGCTGTTTTTGTGACCATTTTTCTTATTTTGGAAACCAAATGAAGGAAGCTTGTTCAATTTATTTTTCATAACTTTCAACTATGCCCTGTCTCTTCAAATCTACTAGGTTAACCATTTATAAAATAACTGCGTTAGCAATCAGAGATAGAAACCTATTTGTGAACAGACTGAATAAGAAAATTGTGTCATCAACAAAACAGGAAGAGCTGGGCACAGTGGCTCATGCCTGCAATCCCAGCTCTTCGGGAGACCGAGGAGGGTGGATCACGAGGTCAGGAGTTCAAGACCAGCCTGGCCAACATAGTGAAACCCCATGTCTACTAAAAACACAAAAAATTAGGTGGGCGTGGTGGTGGCTACCTGTAATCCCAGCTACTTGGGAGGCTGAGGCAGGACAATCACTTGAACCTGGGAGGTGGAGGTTGCAGAGAGCCGAGATCCCACCATTATACTCCAGCCTGGGTGACAGTGCAAGATTTTGTCTCAAAAACAACAACAACAAAATAAAACAAGAAGAACCTACCTCATCTCGTTTCCTTGAGAAAAATCAGTATGTAATCAAAATTTTTATTTTCTTTAAAACTACCTAAAAGGTTGAATTTGACTTTTTGTCGATACTATCCACTATGTCAGTCAAAAACCTAAGCAAAGAATGTAAATAACTTTCAAAATATTTCCTCCATTCTACTCCTTGATGAGTCTAAAGTTAACTGGAAACTGCCTCCCTCAGTTTAGCATTTGGCACATCTCTTTTTAAGGACTTCCAAGATACCCTGTGTCCATTACAAATAAAAAATGGCGTCCGGGCATGGTGGCTTACACCTGTAATCCCAGCACTTTGGGAAGCCAAGGTGGACGGATCACTAGGTCAGGAGTTTGACACCAGCTTGACCAATATGGTGAAACCCCGTCTCTACTAAAAGTACAAAAATTAGCCGGGCATGATGGTGTACACCTGTAGTCCCAGCTACTCGGGACGCTGAGGCAGAAGAATTGCTTGAACCCGGGAGGCGGAGGTTGCAGAGAGCTAACACTGTGCCATTGCACTCTGGCATGGGCGACAGAGCGAAACAAAAAACAAAACGAACAAAACGAAAAAAGAATGGCAGAATTAATTTCTTTCTTTTTCTTTTTTTCTTTTCTTTTTCTCTTTTTTGAGACAGAGTCTTGCTCTGTCGTGCTCTCGGCTCACTGCAACCTCCACCTCCTGGGTTCAAGTGATTTTCCCACCTCAGCCTCCCGAGTAGCTGGGACTACAGGTATGTGCCGCCACACCTGGCTAATTTTTGTATTGTTAGTAGAGACGGGGTTTCACCATGTTGACTAGGCTGGTCTTGAACTCCTGCCCTTAAGGTGATCGACCCACCTCGGCCTCCCAAAGTGCTGGGATTACAGGCATAAGACACCATGCCTGCCTTACTTTAGAATTTCTTAACTAAAGAAATGAGGAAAAGCATATCATTCCTCAGCCTCACTTTATAAAGCTTGATGGAAAATGAGGGTGGATAAGGAGATACCAATAATGTTAAAAAAAAAAAATAATAAGGAAGTTACTAACAGGAATGAGGAAGCAGAGGTAAGGTCAAAATGTAGGATGAGGTGGGCTTTCTGGCTAGCATAGGACAATAAAGAAGAAAAGGAATGCCATGCTCATGGTGATAACCTCACCAGTTCCCAGTGTAGATGAGAAATGAAGCATAGCTGATCTAATAATTTTAGGTGACACCATCCATGCCTTTCACTATGACTCAAAAGCATGTGTGACAAACCACTTCCTCATCAGGCCAGCTGATGGTGTTGCCACTCAGAAATGGGGAGAAAATTCTTAAAGAACCATTCAGAGCTTTTCACTACTCTGAACTCTTAGCTTGAATAAAATCCACTTAGTCCTTTCTGTATTTCGGTGACTGCAATTATCAAGCGTTAATAATGAGCTTCTTGGGTTTTCAGAATGGTCACAAAAAATTATTTTTGGCTGAGTGTGGTGGCTCACACCTATAATTCCAGCACTTTGGGACAACGAGGTGGGTGGATCACTTGAGACCAGGAATTTGAGACCAGCCTCAGCAACATGGCGAAATCCTGTCTCTACTAAATATTCAAAAAATTAGACAGGCATGGTGTTGCATGCCTGTAATCCCAGCTACTTGGGAGGCTGAGGCACAAGAATCACTTGAACTGGGGAGGAAGAGGCTGCAGTGAGCCGATCGCCACTGTACTCCAGCCTGAGCGACAAGAGCGAAACCCCATTTCGAAAAAAAAAAAATTATTTTTATTAAACCATGGGTTGAAAATAGGTGAGGTATTTTATAAAAAAAAGGTTAAGGATGGTGTATTGAGCAACTTTAATGTGTGACTGTTCAGCATTCATTTCTCTTTCCTAATAACACCACATTTCTTTTAAGGGGAATTACAATTTTATCATTACTGTTGTTACTATTTGCATATACATTTATATATATTTGTTATTGTTTTTTGTTGTTTTGTTTTTTTTTTTTGAGACAGGGTCTCACTCTGGTTGCCCAGGCTGGTGTACAGTGGGGCAATCTCAGCTCACTGCAGCCTTGATCCCTCAGGCTCTGGTGATTCTCCCACCTTTGCCTCCTGAGTAGCTGAGACTAGAGGCAGGTGCCACTGTCCCCAGCTAATTTTTTGTATTTTTAGTAGAGGCGGGGTTTCACCATGTTGCCCAGGCTGGTCTCAAACTCCTGGGCTCAAGCAATCCACCAGCCTCGGCCTCCCAGAGTGCTGAGATTACAGGCATGAGCCACTGTGCCTGGCCTTGTTACCATTTTGGATTCAGCCTGGTGGACTTTTACTCAGCAGCCTTATACTTTCTTAGCCAAAGTTTGAGTATATGGTTGAAACCAGGCCAATCAGACACCTACTCTCTGGAATTAAAATCTTGGGTAGAAGATTAAAGAGAGGATTAATCTATTCCAGGAGTGAGTCCTGGATTTTGCCAACGTGAGGCCATTCTTGTCATCCTCAGATCCTTGACCACTGCGAATACCTTGGATCAGCACATCTCAAAATCTGGTTCTCTAGTCTTACTTCCAGGCGATGAAGTCTGATATATTTCATTAAGTTTCCTTTCCATAAATGAACTAGGGCCTCTTTCTGTTGTCTGTATCTATAGAACTCTGACTCATTCATAAATTATGCCTTACAAATTAGGCAGTTTAAGGAAAAATGCACTTTATAGCTACAAGGTAAACAGTATGAGACCATAGCTATTAGTAATGTTATAGTTGATTATTTAAACATTTTTTTAAAGCCTGCAGAAAAAAATGTACTCATGATGAATACAACAATTTTATAGAGAAGAAACATGGAGACTGGAAAAAAGAAGATAACACTGAACAAAAAAATTAGAAAATATATTTTTGAGAATTTTCTTATGGCAAAAATATAAATAAGGTGGCAGGTATTTTTTAAAAATCTAACATTGATTGATTAATTAATTCATGGATTCTTACCAGTGAGAGTAGAGCATAGATCTTCTTCTAGCTGGAATTATTTTCTAATTACTACTTGCTCCTCATTATTCAGATCTCACAGAACTTTTCTGGCTAAGTCTGTATTATTACATGCAGAGGAATGAAATTTCAAAGTTACGAAACTTGATTTGACTCGAAGCAAGTGAGAATTGTACAGAGCGCTTAGTCAGATGACATTTAATAAGATCCAAATTTCAGGATTTACTAGTTTTTCTCTTTTAGAAGGTTCAGCAACATTGACGACTTTTGTATGGGAAGACTATCCTGATAAATCATATTAAAGAAAAAGTGAAGGCCTAATTTCTTGTCACTTTCCATCTGTATCATTATCCTGAATGATCATCAGGTATAATCCTCTATCAACAGACAATATATCATATTACCTTTCTTTTTAATGTATTTTTTTGGTGGTGAAAGTGAAGGCTCATTTTTTTCCCTGCCGTTTTTTCCCTATTCATTCTCACAGAAATTATGTAAAATAGAATGAGTCATAGTATATCAGGTATCATAGCCTTTATTACAGAAGCACTTTGAGAATTATTGCCCTAGCAGGTAAGCAGTTGGCATAAGGAAAAGACTGAATGGAGTATGATGTGGCGATTATCCTAGACTTCACCCTCTGCTTTTTCTCAGAAGAGCCAACATTTCTCTAATAGATAGTTAACACAATCTAAGGAGAAAAGGTTCTGAAGTATTTCCAAAGTATTTCCTCTTATCTTGAGGTGGTTAAGGGTCCCTCTGAATCTGATGTCTGTGTGATCATGAGTTTGCAACCCAAACTGTACTCATCATAGAAAACTTACAGTAGGCCACGCACAGGGACTCATGCCTGTAATCCCAACATTTTGGGAGGCCAAAGTGGGAAAATCACTTGAGCCCAGGAGTTCAAGACTAGCCGGGCAACACAGCAAGGCCCTGTCTTCTATACAAAATAAAAAAAAAATAGCTGGATGTGGTGGTGTGTGCCTATAGTCTTAGCCACTTGGGAGGCTGAGGTGGGAGGATTGTTTGAACTGGGAGGTTGAGGATGCAGTGACCTGTGATCGTGCCACTGTACTGTAGCCTGGGCAACAGAATGGGACCCCATCTCTATAAAAGAAAGAGCATTTACCGTAATGTTCTTTTAGTGATCTAATTCTACATATAGTCCTAGGATCTTCTTAAAAGATCCAAGAACAGTAGGCTCTCCCTTAAGAAGCATTTTCTTGAAAAATATGGTCATGTCACTACTTTGTTATATTTGTTAGGAGTGTTTTTAGCTGCAAATAATGGAAAAATCCAACAGTTACTTAAACAACAAGCACTTTTTTTTTCACATTAGACAGCAGGTGGTTTCAAGGCTGTTGTCTAATGACTCTGTAAGTTCATCAAGGATGCAGTTTGTTTTTATTTGTATATTCAGCCATACATAGCATATTTATTTGTTGCTTTATAGCCTCAAAATAAATGCCGTAGCTCTATGCATCACTTCTATAGTGAAGGCAAGAAAAGGCAAGGGGTAGTGACAATGACTTCTCCTCTAATTTTTTTTTTTGAGACGAGGTTTTGTTCTTGTCGCCCAGCCTGGAATGCAGTGGTACAATCTCAGCTCACTGCAACCTCCGCCTCCTGGGTTCAAGCAGTTCTCCTGCCTCAGCCTCCCCAGTAGCTGGGACTACAGGTGTGCACCACTACATCTGGCTAATTTTTTGTATTTTTAATAGAGATGGGGTTTCACCATTTTGGCCAGGGTAGTCTTGAACTCCTGATCTCAGGTGACCCACCCGCCTCGGCCTCCCAAAGTCCTGGAATTATAGGCATGAGCCACTAGGCCCTGCCTCCCTCTCATTTTTTCCTTTTTTAAAAAAGCAAAGCTCTCACAGACTTGAAATAACCTGTTAGCCATGTGCAGTAGCTCACGCCTGTAATCCTAACACTTTGGGAGGCTGAGGCAGGCCAGATCACTTGGGGTCAGGAGGTCGAGACCAGCCTGGCCAACATGGCAAAATCCCATCTCTACTAAAAATACAAAAATTAACCAGGCATGGTGGCACACACCTCTAATCCCAGTTACTCAGTAGGTTGAGGCAGGAGAATCGAGCCCAGGAAGTAGAGGATGCAGTGAGTCGAGATTGCATCACTGCACTCCAGCCTAGGTGACAGAGTGAGACTCTGTCTCAAAAAAGAAAAAAAAAAAAAAAACTAATTGCCAGGTGTGATGGCTCATGCCTACAATCCCAGCATTTTGGGAGGCCGAGGTGGGCAGATCACCTGAGGTAGGGAGTTTGAGACCAGCCTGACCAACATGGAGCAACCCCGTCTCTACTAAAAATACAAAATAGCCGGTCGTGATGGTGCATGCCTATAATCCCAGCTACTTGGGAGGCTGAGGCAGGAGAATCACTTGAACCCAGGAGGCGGAGGTTGCGGTCAGGCGAGATCACGCCATTGCACTCCAGCCTGGGCAACAAGAGTGAAACTCAGTCTCAAAAAAAAAAAAAAATATTAAAAATAAAAATAAAATAACCTGTCAGAGGTTACTCAGGCATGAAGCAGGGAAGCAAGGTTTCTCACCCCAGCTGTCCACTTCTTAAGTCAGTGCTTAAGACCATTGTCTTCTTTGGATCAGTGATGGCTACTCTATGAGATGACAATCTTTTTGTTTTTCATTGTAATTCTCCTTCATAACCTCAAGTTTTCAGTAAGTTCTGTTAAATGCTGTAGCTTGGCTTTAGCTCTGCTTTGTGAGTTAAGGGAGGGGCCTCTGTTACCACTGATGAGAAAAATTTGGGCAGACAATACTGGCCAGGAGAAGCTTATTAAAAGCTGCAGGGATTGGAGCAGGATGCCTGCCTGAGGGGATGATAACAGCAGTGTGTGCTTGTTTCAGAGAGAGATGTCTAAGAACTTGAAGTACCCACAGAAAAGTATGGAATTATGGAAACTTGAGTTATCATTACCTGGATTGCTAAATAAGGAGCTCAGAAGGCTGGAGAATTTGGGCATATGGTTGCATGAGTCTCTGATATTTGGTTTCTATTCCTAGACTTAATGTAAATTGGACATATAGACTGAACCAAATCCCACCTTGCTGCTAATTCCAAAACAGCCTTGCACTCTACTCTGTTCACCTCTTGGGCTCAAGAGGGGTTGGATTGGTCAGGATGCATAGAGCCTAAAGGTGTCCTACAGCAGAAGGCTTTTAACAACATAGAAGACATTATCAGGTGTTCCATAGGTGATGTACAGAGAAAAACCCATACTTAGAGATTGTGCTGAACTGGAAATTGCTGCTGCAGTTATGAAGATTTTTATGCACCTGAAGCAGGAAAGAACTATCTCTTATTCAAATGCTACAAAAAGAGAGGTTTTCTTCTCTATTATCCAAAGAACCTACTGTAAATAAATAAAAGGGATTGAAAAACTCTTAAAGCCCCACCCATAGCAACTGGACAACTTTTCAGGAATCTAATATATAACAATCTATGAATTAGGGATTACTCTTCCCATTTTACAGAGTTGAGCACAGTATTGCTTATTTGAGGTAACACAGCTGCTCAGTAGTAGAACTAGGAGAGCTGGCACAGAACCCACTGACTGTACTATACTTTTTCTTGCACTCTGTTCAGCTTTTGTGAAAATTTCTAAGATTCTCTTCCAATAGGAGGCCATGTATGTCCACACGTTAATGTAAAAATTATTAGGTTTGAGTGTTTAATGAAAAATTCTATATATTGTAGATGCTATACAAGACTTAAACAGGTCACTAACTAAGCAAGCAAACCAGAACTGATTTACTTTGGAATTGGTAAAAATAATCACATAAACAATGTATACACAAAGCAGATTCACTTGACTTTTACACATTTTTCTAAATTCCTAAAGAATGTAGGATTTGGGAAGCCATCAAGATGATAATTTAATGTAGAGTTTTAAAAAGCATGTGCTTTAGGTGGGTGCTAATAATACATTAATAAATTCCATGTAAGCTCAGGTAAGTACCAAATGGCCTTTGGGTATACTACCACCATCGGGTTTGCTTTCTACATCTCTTTGGTTACCCTATAGTGTTCCCTGTGTTAATCAACCCAATACCACTTTTCATTGTTGGGAAGAGTTTCCCATAAAGTTCCTCAATTAATTCCTGTTCTCTTTCATTCTCTAACAACATGAACTCCTGTAAGAACTCAGTTGTCTCACAGACAGAACAGTGTAACAGTGAGAAACCACATGAAAACATTGTTTCACTGTCCTGTCCTTATTCAAGCATTGTGTCCACCATCTTTGATAAAATGACAAGCTTTGGGTTCTGAGTTTCTGTTATGACTACAGTGAACCTTGACTGACTGCCATGACTACAGCGAACCTTGACTGACTGCCTACTACTTGCCAGACATTGTGTAGGTGAAGATCAGAGAACAAGACTGATCCCAGATGCTGCTTTCGTAAAACTTATGTTCCAATGGGAGCCAATAGAAAATGGAATGTAGAGATAAGCTCCTGGCATTAGTGCTCTGTTACAAATGACAAATGACAATAGAGATGAGATAGGGAATAATGGGTTGGGACAGGCAAGACTGCTCTGACCAGGTTTTTTTAAACTGAAATCTGCCTCACAGGAAGGAGCCAGAAATACAGGCTTTGACCTGTTTGAACATCTGATCAGGTAAGACACTTTTGGCAAGTCATTAAAACTTTCAGTCTGTGTTTTCCTCTTCAAATAAGAAGCATGACAAGATGGGGCATGGTGACTCACCTCTGTAATCCCAGCACTTTGGGAGGCCGGGACAGGTGGATCACCTGAGGTCGGGAGTTCGAGACCAGCCTGGCCAGCATGGAGAAACCCTCTCTCTACTAAAAATACAAAATCAGCTGGGTACAGTGACGCATGCCTGTAATCCCAGCTACTCAAGAGGCTGAGGCAGGAGAATCACTTGAACCCGGGAGGCGGAGGTTGCAGTGAGCTGAGGTTATGCCATTGCACTCCAGGCTTGGCAACAATAGCGAAACTCTGTCTTAAAAAAAAAAGAAAAGTAAAAGAAAAACAAAAAGAAACATGACAAATCTACAGAACTGTGAAGAACAAGGAAATAATTTCTCAGATAACTTCATATGTGGGAAGAGAATTACCTATGCTAGGTCAGCCATTGAACATAGAATTTATGTCAACTATCTCACAATCATAATTCCCATAAAATATAAAGGGCTATAAAAGGATTGCTATTGTCATTCAACTCTGTTTTCTGTAGTCCTCCTTTCCTAAAATGACTCCTGTGGCCACTTAAGCTGAATGTGGAAAAAAATAGCACAACTACTTATTTTTCCTCTGTGCCTTTCTTATTCCAACTTTCTCTTAGTGTTGGGCAATGTTATAAAGATGTTATTTTCTTTTATTTTGTGTGAGATGGAGTCTCGCTCTGTCACCTAGGCTGGAGTGCAGTGGCGTGATCTCGGCTCACTGCAACCTCCACCTCGTGGGTTCAAGTGATTATCCTGCCTCAGTCTCCTGAGTAGCTGGGATTACAGGCACCTGCCACCAAGCCTGGCTAATTTTTGTATTTTTAGTAGAGATGGGGTTTCACCATGTTGGCCAGGCTGATCTCGAACTCCTGACCTCAGGTGATCTGCGCGCCTTGGCCTCCCAAAGTGCTGGGATTACAGGAGTGCGCTACTACACCCAGCCCTTTCTAATATTTTAATCATGCCTGTAATCCCACCACTTTGGGAGACTGACGCCTCGCTTGAGTCCAGGAGTTTGAGACCAGCCTGTGCAACATAACAATACCCCATCTATACAAAAAAGTTTTTTAAAAAATTAGCCAGATGTGATGATGTGTGCCTATAGTCCCAGCTACTTGGGAGGCTGAGGCAGGAGGATTACTTGAGCCCAGGAGTTTGAGGTTAAATAGTGAGGACAATGGAGTGAGACCCTATCACTAAAAAATAAAAATAAAAACTAAGATTTCAATCAAGGATTTTTGTTGTAACCTTCGAATCTTTGTTCTCTTTCACTCTTAACATCCATGTGGATGCTCAGACTATCTTTGGATCCTACACAGGCAAAAGCATGAGCTCTTGACACAACCACTTCCTGGCTGAATAATGTTAAATTATCTGTTTGAATTTCATATATAAAGTAGGGATGATAGTAGTACCTACCTCATAGGATTGTTGTTGTAAAGAGTAGGCTGAGCATGGTGACTCATGCTTGTAATCCTAGCACTTTGGGAGGCTGAGATGGGAGGAAGACTGAGCTCAGAAGTTCAAGGTTATAGTAAGCTATAATTGCACCACTGCACTGTCTCAAAAAAAAAAAAAAAAAAAAAGAAGCAAATGGTTTAATACCTCTAAAGTTACTTCAAATAATAAACACTTTATAACTGTTGCCTATTTTATAACCCACTTCCTGAATCTATTTCTTTTTTTATCTTATCCAGGTCTTTTTTATCTCACTTAAGCTATTGCCACTCCCTTGTGTATAGTGATGCCACACAGCTATCTGCAACCTTGTCTTAATTGCCTATAATTCCATCATTCACGCACTCCACAAATATTTATAAGGCGCTTATTATGTATGTGTCATTGTACTAGCGGCTATGGCAAATTCTCAAAATAGAAAATATAGTCTCTGCCATCAGTAACGTCAAAATCTAGCTGAGGAAGGGACTAATATACATGGAAAATGCTACACAACAAAATGTGTTACATAGTCTTATAAATTAATACAAGATGGCCAGGCACTGTGACTCACGCCTGTAATCCCAGCACTTCGGGAGGCTGATGTGGACAGATTACTTGAGGTAAGGAGTTCGAGATCAGCCTGGTAAACATGTGAAATCCCATGTCTACTAAAAATACAAAATTAGCCAGGCATGGTGGCAGGTGCCTGTCATCTCAGCTACTTGGGAGGCTGGGGCAGCAGAATCACTTGAACCTGGGAGGCGGAGATTCCAGTAGGCCAAGATCACACCACTGCACTCCAGCTTGAGTGACAGAGTGAGGCTCCATCTTAAAATAAAATAAATTAATTAATTAATATAAGAGGAGTCTAAGACATTACATGTGAGTGTTCCATTTACAAACATGCATGTCATCCTTTATTGCTATAAGAATTAGTATGCATTTTTTTTCCAGGCTTAGCAGTATTTATTAAATTTTCTCTTGATCCTTATACTAATCCCCTCATTAGATTTAAGTGTCTTTGAGACCGGCTGTGGTGGCTCACGCCTATAATCCCAGCACTTTGGTAGGCCAAGGCAGGCAGATTGCTGGAGGCCAGGAGTTCAGGACCAGCCTGGTCAATATGGTAAAACCCATCTCCACTAAAAATACAAAAATTAGCCGGGCATGGTGGTGCATGCCTGTAATCCCAGCTACTAGGGAGGCTGAGGCAGGAGAATTGCTTGAACCAGGGAGGCGGAGCACCGAGATCGCACCACTGCACTCTAGCCTGGGCTACAGAGTGAGACTCCATCTCAAAAAAAAAAAAAAAAAAAGAAGATTTAAGTATCTTTGAGAAGAGGGACTAGATCTACAGGTACAGTGTTAGTGCATAGGCTCTGGGGGCGGAAGGATCTCTTCTCTGCTACTTGTTAACTGTGAGAGGGAAGCTTGCTCAGCTTCTCTCAGCCTCATTTCCTCATCTAGAAAATGAGGATAAAATAATACTTTTTTGGGGTTAATGTAGGATCGAATGATATACTTCATGTGAACCCTTATGCAAAATCTGGCATTTGTAAATGCTCAATAAACATAAATTATAAAAATAATTGTGTTTTATAGAACTTCTGGTATATAAAAAACCTATAATTTATGGAGTATCTAGTACAGTGCTGTGTCAATAGTGGACAGTGAAGTAAATGTGTTATTATATAGGTTAATAGACAGTGGAAACTTTCTATCCTCATCCTCAAAGGCATAAAATGCATGGTATTTTGATATTTACTAAAGCAAGAGATTAAAACTTATAGGAAGTAACACTGAAAACAGTAGCCAATGTCTTTCCAGCAAGTATCTTGTTTCAGAACATTGTTCTACTGATATTATATAATTTAGTGGACTGTCAAGTATTTGTCATCACACTCTAAATGAAATAATAAAACTTAGAATGTATAGAATGTAAAAAGACAATAGAGATATAGCAAGTTAAAGTTTTGCCTATGGCACACCGTTTCTTTAGAAACAGAACAGCTGAGTTCAGTGGTTCATGGGGTAGGATTGGTTCCTGAGGGAGGATTGTGTGAGAGCCCAGGAGTTTGAATCCAGCCTGGGCAACAGAGCAAGTCCTTGTGTCTAAAAGAATGAAAAGAAGTAGAACAGAGTGCTTTAAAAATTTTCAAATGCTATTCTTCTTTAGAAATTAGATAATGTGCCTTTCAGTAATTGGTACAATGCCAGTTCTCAAAGATCTTGAAATACGAATCTGTAATTAAAATCAGAAATTTGAGCCACAAAGTTACAGAGACACATATTCTTCACGTTTCATTATTTCTCTTTATTTCTTTGACACTCTTACTCCTCTATTACATATGTGTGTATATACATATTACATGTTATGTGTAATATGTGTATATTCTGCTTATATATCTTATATTAAGAGTGAACACATAAGACTTATAATGATAAGCTGCTATAGGTGCTGCTTTATGGTAAATATGGGGATCCAAGGAGCCATAGAAATTACTTCTTCTGGCCAGGAGTGGTGGTTCATGTCTGTAATCCCAGCACTGTAGGAGGCTGAGGCGGGCGGATCACCTCAGGTCAGGAATTCGAGATCAGCTTGGCCAACATGGTGAAACCTCGTCTCTACTAAAAATACAAAACTTAGCTGGACACGGTGGCACATGCCTGTAATTCCAGCTACTTGGGAGGCTGAGGCAGGAGAATCACTTGAACCCGGGAGGCAGAGGTTACAGTGAGCCAAGATTGAGCCACTGTACTCCAGCCTGGATGACAAAGACTCCGTCTCAAAAAAAAAAAAAAAAAGGAAAAATAAATGATTTCTTCTTTCTTTCTGTTCCAAGGGCACCTGAGATACAATGATTCACCTTCTTGATTGTTGAAAATTGAATCGACTTTTGAAAAGCAATTTTGGTTTTATAAAGTCACAATTTATAAAGCTTCAGAAGTGATTCCCAGGGGATGCTTGAGGATGAATCATCAAAGAACTGATACCTGAATCAGAGAGTGATCATTCGTGGGGCTTAGAAGTGTCAGACAAATAGGCTCATGATTTGGCTTTACATAAACAGGCCAGGAAGAGATGGCTGAGGAGCCGATAGTCATGGTACTGGAAAGGTCAAGGGAGGAATATCTCCTCTCCACACAGGTTTTGCTCTTGTCAACAAGAGAGACCTAAGATTCTATGGACACAATAACTCAGTGTTTCCTAGGATAGCCTAAAAGTTTCCACACCTGAATGAAATTCTAGAAACCAAATTTTTAAACTGAACATCTGGACAGTCCTACTGAGATGTCAACCTCAAACTGTTGGAGTTGAAATCTAAGGAATATTTCTTCCATCTGACCTGAAGAGAGTTTGGGAAAAGGGAAAGAAAATGGATTTTTGTCACCTATAAGCTGAGTCAGACGGCTGATTACATTTCATTAAATTTTGTTAAGAAATTTGTGCTCTGCAAATTCATTGCTTTTTACATGTTTGCATTTCCTTTACTTCCTTGTAGTTTTACAATGAAAGCACTTTTCATTTTGTTTTAAACCCATACGGGGTATTTGTGACCTCATTCTCCTAACAGATAAGAGTCCATCCTATTGAAGCAGTTAACCAAAGCAGACATTCAGGAAAAAATATTGTGATGACAAAATATATTTTGTCTTCTCAGACCTGGAAGGGTTGAGGAAGAGGTTTGGGGAGAAGAAAGAGGGGGCAATAAGACACTGGAGAAATGTTAATAAAGAGTACCAATAGTGTTCACGTCTATAAACATAACCCAAAGTGGAATAGTCTGTAAAATGTGAAGTTCAGAGCTAAATCAGCACTTCAGGCAAAAACGACATTTCTTTCTCAGCTTTATGAGACAGAATCCTGTAAGCCATATAACTTCGAATATCTTTAAAAATGCAATCGTTTCTCAAAAGTACTCAGCCTGAAGTGTGATTTTAAAGTTGGATTTAGACGTAAAAGTTAAGCCGTTACACCTACACCTGTGTGTTTACTGAACTTTATATAGATGTGTATTTACTGGGCAACGATTGATATAGTCTTCCTTGAGTACATGCTGTTCTGTGCCTGGAAAAGTTTTGCTGTCTTTGTGTGGTTGCCTTAAATGTCAAGGCTGCTGCTGCTGCAATCCCTTCTACCTCAGCAGGGCTGTGTGCACACCCACTAGCCTTAATAAAGAGGCAAGGTCTTAGGAAACAGAGTTAAGACAGAAAAGTGTCCTTTTATGCATGAACCCAGTCAGAACTCTGCCTTGATGTTTAACTCACTCATAGCTTTAAACATGTAACAACAGTTAGGCGCACAAGTGTTGCAAAGTCACTGTATAATTACGGATGTTTTCAAAGGAATTAGCATATAGTTACTATGAAAAACATGTCCTATTTTGTGGAAACTATGCAATTAACTTGTCCTAGACTAATAAATTAAAGGTAGCATAAGCTCATATAACAGCTGCAAGAAGGACAGGATGGCTGGCAACACATTTATTGAGATCATTTTGAACTTATTAGCCTCTTTCTTCTCAGTGCATAGATAGGTGTGTCCTGATTTAAGGAAGTTATGCACATGCCTGCATTTACAAAATAGATGTTTTAGGAAGGTTGAACATACTTGGTTAGGAGAAAGAACATTAAGTAGAATGAAGAAGAAGGAAAAAGTTGTGAAAATGATGCTCATGTCATTGGATACAAATTTGAAGTAGAACTAGAATGACAGTAAAACATACGTGAATTTTTTTTTTTTTTTTTTGAGATGGTTGCTCTTGTTGCCCAGGCTGGAGCTCAATGGTATGATCTTGGCTCACTACAACCTCCGCCTCCCGAGTTCAAGTGATTCTCCTGTCTCAGCCTCCTGAGTAGCTGGGATTACAGGCTCGCATCACCACGCCTGGCTAATCTTTTGTATTTTTAGTAGAGACGGGGTTTCACCATGGCCAGGCTGGTCTTGAACTTCTGATCTCAGGCGATCCGCCCGCTTTGGCCTCCCAGAGTGCTGGGAATTACAGGCGTGAGCCACCACGCCCAGCCACTTATATGAATGTGTACTGTGAGTCCACACTAGCACATGGCACTTGCAGAAATTCAGTTTATAAGCAATTTACCAGAAACCCATCTATTGCAATTAGAAAGACATCCCTGTACCATACCCAGGAAGTTATTGATTATTTATTATATTTTAAAAGACTCTTTAATCTTCTGTGTCTTCTACCTATTCATATTTCATTATAACTGGCCTAAATTTGATTGAAAAAGAGAAACAGTTCTCTAGTTTGTTTTTCCATGGAGGGTTTGGGAGGATTTTGAAGGATTTTACTGATCACCTTTGGATCTCCTTTAGAATTTGGCTTTGGTGTGTTTTGAGGAAAAGACCTAGGGTCTCCCAGGTTAGGTAGGAATTGCTAGAACTGGATGGCTGACCTCATAAGTGCCCAGCCCTGAAGTGGTGATAAATGCCAATTTTGGCATTTTTGATGTCTTCCAAGCAAAAAACATTGCTGTAGGGCAGGGAGCAGTCTGACTTACACTCCAGGTTAAAGTTCTGGAAGATCTGGGGTCTTGGTGACCTCTCAGCTTTCAGTCAGGGCCACTCCTCAGCATGTTCACCATAGAGAAGAGAAAGGTGCTGGTTAACCCTGCCCTGGGAAAGGGCCAGATAGTTGGTAAAACATTAATTCTGAATGTGTCCATGAGGGTAGTTTCAGAAGAGATTAACACTGGAATTAGTAGACTGAGTAAAAAAGATCCACCCTCACCACTGTGGGCAGGCATCATCCAACCCGTTGAGAGCCCTAATAAAAAAAAAAAAGGGGTTGAGGAAGGATGAATTCATTGTCTCTTCTTGAGTGGGGTGTCTGTCTTTTCCTGCCCTTGGATATCTGCACTTTTTCATACTTGAACTGGGACTTACACCATTGGCTCCCGTTGGTCCCAGGCCTCTGGGCTTAGAATGGGACTTAAGCACCAGCTTTCCTGTGCATCCAGCTTGCAGACAGATCATGAGACTTCTCAGCCTCTGTAAGCGTGTCAGCCAATCCCTCCTGGTGAATCTCTTTCTGTGTATCTATAGATACCCTTTTGGTAGCCAGGTGTGATGGCATATGCCTGTAATCCCAGCTGCTTGGGAGGCTGAGGCAGCAGGAGAATCGCTAGAGCCTGGGAGACAGAGGTTGCAGTGAGCTGAAATTGCACCACTGCACTCCAGCCTGGGAAACAGAATGAGACTCTGTCTCAATAATAATAATAGTAATAATAAATAAAAATAAAATAAAATAGATACCTTTTGGATCTGTTTCTTTGGACAACTCTGGCTAATACACTCCATGTCATGTAGCAAAATTCCTAATTCTGGTTAGGGTAAGGTTAAGTTTAGGCTCAATGACTGGAGGGAAGAAACTTCTTTCCTTGCGTTTTTTGCTTGATTGGTCATCATAAGGTTGGCGTCATCTGTTGGCAGTCTGTCCAAGAGAGGATCCACTCACTTATGGAGATAGGTATCATACATTCTTATTTAGAAACTAATCCTCTTAATGTTTCTGCTGTTACCCATCTATTCTCAACCTTACACAGACGACCTGAAAAGAGTCAGGAAGAGATACAAAATTGTCATGTAACTGGAAGAAGGACAAAGGCAGTGTACTCTTCTGGCACCAGTGTAAAGACTTCAAACCAAATAGTTTAGTTTATAATTGAATCTTTTGCACATGTGTTTGAGTATTTTCTTGTTGTATGTAATAGAGTAAATTCAATGAAATGCCATTTTATTTAATATAGATAGCATTTACTCAATTATTTCTATATTTTAAAAATAAAATAGAGGTGCCAGGTGCAGTAGCTCACGCCTGGAAGGCTGAGGCAGGTGAATCACCTGAGGTTGGGAGTTTGGGACCAGCCTGGCTAACATGGTAAAACCCTGTGTCTACTAAAAATACATAAATTAGTTGGGCATGGTGGCATGCGTCTTCAATCCCAGTTACTCCTTGGGAGGCACAATCAGGAGAATCACTTGAACCCAGGAGGCAGAGGCTGCAGTGGGCCAAGATCGTGCCATTGCACTCCAGCCTGGGTGACAGAGCGAGACTCCATCTCAAAATAATAAATAAATAAATAAAATCCAGGCCGGGTATGGCAGCTCACGGCTGCCATCCTAGCACTTCGGGAGGCTGAGGCGGGTAGATCATTTGAGGTCAGGAGTTTGAGACCAGCTTGGCCAACAAGATAAAAACCCATCTCTACTAAAAATACAAAAATTAGCTGGGTAGTGGTGGTACACACCTGTAATTTCAGCTACTTGGGAGGTTGAGGCATGAGAATTGCTTGAGCCTGGGAGGTGAAGGTTGTGGTGAGCTGAGATCACACCACTGCACTCCAGTATGGGTAACAGAGTGAGACCCTGTCTCCAAAGAATAAATAAATAAATAAATAAATAAATAAATAAATAAAATAAAATACAGACTTAAGTAGCTTTCGAATTAAAATGAAATCTTATTCCAGGCTATTTAGATTACTTCCAGCAGAAATTTAAATTGTATGATAAATACTACTCTTACCTCTTTAGCATTATGTATTTTTTGGATAAATTACATGAATTTTGTACACAAAAATACTCATTTAGCTTAAAGTGTTCTATGATTTTTATGGCCCATTTCCCATATCTAAAATGGTTATATTTTAAAAAGAATACAAAATTAAGCATTTTGCTCAGTAGTATATCAATTTTTTTCATGATCCTTAGCAAAAATTCAGTATTATTTTACCTACTTTGGTATCTACTATATTTATTTGTTATGGATTGCCAGTTTAAAATTGGAGGACAGAATTCATTTTCAAGTGACTTTCCAAAAAGATTCTGTGATCAATTTAAGATAAATATTATTTGATATGTTCAAAATTTTCTTAAGATTTAATACTAATACTCTTGGAATTTATTCTACCAATTCACTTGCTTTTTTTTTTTTTGGTAAACTTTATTTTATATTTCTCTGAGATGGAGTCTTGCTTTGTTGCCCAGGCTGGAGTGCAGTGGCGTGATCTCGGCTCACTGCAACCTCTGACTCCTGAGTTTAAGCGATTCTTGTGCCTCAGCCTCCCAAGTAGCTGGGATTACAGGCACCTGCCACCACACCCGGCTATCAGTTGCTTTTTTTAATTGCAGAAGACACTGTTTTTGAGTAATAATAATGAAAACTCACACCTCTAATTCCAGATATTCTCATATTTTTCCAGACAATTATTGGGAAAAGAAAGCTGTAGGAGGCTTATTGGTCAAAGAAAATGAAGAGATGAATTTCCCTTCATGAAAAAAGCTGAAAGGAAGGCAGGAAAAGGTGATGACAATGGCTTCCTGCTCATCAAGGTATGGAGCAGAGTTGTGAGGAGTCCAGGAATGGGGATCAATCAACCTGAGCTCTGCCTCTTACTACCTGTGGCATGCTGGGCAAATTACCTAGCAGCCTGACCTTCTCTTTTCTCACTTGCAAAAGAATAGTACTTAGCTAATAAAGTAGTTATGAGGATTAAGCTAAGTGACATAATATATCTAGAGCACTTAACACAGTAGTAGGTATTATCATTTGTGATAAAAGGTGTATCTTCTCAATATCAAGCTTCCAGACTAAGGAGAAATTAGTCTCTGCTTGGGATATTTGTGACTGTGAGTTTATCTTGTCAGAAAAGCAGTTGGATATTATTAATATGGAAAAGCTTCCCTGATGTGCATTATTGGTTAGCTGATCACACAATTTTAGGATTATGAAAGTATTTAGAGTTTATAAAATTCAATGCCTTCAAAGCTAGTAGATTTTTCTTTTTTTTTTTTTTTTGAGACGGAGTCTTACTCTGTTTCCCAGGTTGGAGTGCAGTGGCGTGATCTCAGCTGACTGCAACCTCCACTTCTTGGGTTCAAGCAACTCTCCTGCCTCAGCCAGTAGCTGGGATTACAGGTGCCCACTACCATGCCAGGCTAAATTTTGTATTTTTAGTAGAGATGGGGTTTCACCATGTTTGCCAGGCTGGTCTCAAACTCCTGGCCTCAGGTGATCCACCCACCTCGGCCTCCCAAAGTGTTGGGATTACAGGCATGAGCCACCATGCTCAGCCCTGTTTTATTTCTTGTGAGGCTCCATGCAGGATTTTGAGGATTTACACCACTGAAAAACTCTGAAGTCTGTGTTCATTTTTTTGTCTCCTGAAGCCCATGCAAGAAGACAAGTTTGAGTTCTCTTAACATTCAGGTTAGCTTTTGAGTTATCAAGCAAAAATATTTTTTTTTTTTTTTTTTTTTTTTTGAGACGGAGTCTCGCTCTGTCGCCCAGGCTGGAGTGCAGTGGCCGGATCTCAGCTCACTGCAAGCTCCGCCTCCGGGTTTACGCCATTCTCCTGCCTCAGCCTCCCGAGTAGCTGGGACTATAGGCACCCGCCATCTCGCCGGCTAGTTTTTTGTATTTTTAGTAGAGACGGGTTTCACTGTGTTAGCCAGGATGGTCTCGATCTCCTGACCTCGTGATCCGCCCATCTCGGCCTCCCAAGTGCTGGGATTACAGGCTTGAGCCACCGCGCCCGGCCAAGCAAAAATATTAAAGAGTAATGTTGAAAGATAATTTTGGCATTTTTGGATGTCTTCCAAGCAAAAAGCATTGACAACTTTGTTAGAGAATATTTGCAAAATTTGCTGTAGGGCAGGGAGGAGACTGACTTACACTCCAGGTTAATAAAGCTAGTTTCCCTCCCTCCTTGGAGATAGTCCAGGTGATAAAGATAATATCTCTTTCTGTGTCAGAAGGCAGATTTGTTTCCTGATCAAGATAATAAAGACAGGCCAGGTGTGGTGGCTCACGTCTGTAATCCCAGCACTTTGGGAGGCCAAGGTGGGTGGATCTCTTGAGCCCAGAAGTTCGAGACCAGTCTGGGAAATATGGTGAAACCCCATCTCTACTAAAAATACAAAAACAGGCCAGGCACAGTGGCTCACACCTGCAATCCCAACATTTTGGGAGTCCGAGACAGGTGGATCACTTGAAGTCAGGAGTTTGAGACCAGCCTGGCCAATGTGGTGAAATCCCATCTCTACTAAAAATACAAAAATTAGCCAGGTGTGGTGGCTCATGCCTGTAGTCCCAGCTACTCACGAGGCTGAGGCAGGGGAATCACTGGAACCCGGGAAGTGGAAGTTGTAGTGAGCTGAGATTGCACCACTGCACTCCAGCCTGGGTAACAGAGCAAGGTTCTGTCTCAAATAGTAATAATAATAATAATAACAATAATAAAATAAACACACAATAACTGAGGAGGGAGGATCGCCGGAGCCTGGGGAGATCGAGGCTGCCGTGAGCCATAATCACGCCACTGCACTGCAGTCGCGACAATGGAGTGAGACTCCATCTTAAAAAAAAAAAAAAGAAGAAGAAAATAAAGGCAATGTCTCTTGCTACAGAGGTGGATGAGTGGATATTAATGCAGCTCCTTTGAAAGACTGGGTTAGCTGTTACTCAAACCCATTGTGTGTGCAGCATCTGCCTGGGACTACCTCTGCATCTTTGCCCTGGGACTTGGGGGCTGGGGGAATCAATGTGCACATGAAGCTCGTGCTGTTGACTGTGCCATGTATAATATATGTAATAAACTGAACAAATCCATCTGGGCTCATTGTCTCCCTACTGACTGAATCTGTGGAAGTTTGGCAAACTGACCTAGCAGCTATTGTGTGACTGCTGTTCAGGATCTGTTTGGCTGCTTGACAGGTAGGATGTTCACCTCCAAAAAAATGTTGATCACGAGTTCCTTACCTGAAAGGCAAATTCCCATTCTTACCTATGCTTTCTACTTTGTAGGAGAGTCCATAGTCATGTGAGAGATTAGTAAAATAATATTAGTAAAAGTATTAATGATATTTAGGTTAATGTGTATATGAGTACTTTAAAACTCATAAATGTCTTCGGTACAAATTTATTAGTTTTGTCAATAATTGCCTTCCTGCTATGTTAAGGAGCATTTCCCCCTCACTCATCCATCACCAAAGTTACTATTTTGATTAGGAGATCCTGATCAACTTCTACAAACAATGTTCGGCTGGGTGTGGTGGCTCACACCTGTAATCCCAGCACTTTGGGAGGCTGAAACAGGCGGAGCACCTGAGGTCAGGGGTTTGAGAGCAGCTGGGCCAACATGGTGAAACCCCATCTCTACTAAAAATACAAAAAATAGCTAGGCGTGGTGGTGCGTGCCCGTAGTCCCAGTTACTGGGAGGCTGAGGCAGGAGAATCACTTGAATCCGGGAGCCAGAGGTTGCAGTGAGCCGAGATCGTGCCATTGCACTCCAGCCTGGGTGACAGAGTGAGACTCCATCTCAAAAAAAGAAAAAGAAACACAATTTTAATCTGTTCACATTCTGAAAATAACAGATGCTGAGAGGTCATGGAGAAAAAGGAATGCTTATACACTGCTGGTGGGAGTGTAAATTAGTTCAACTATTGTGGAAGACAGTGAGGCTATTCCTCAAGAATCTAGAACCAGAAACACCATTTGACCCAGCAATACCATTACTGACAATATGCTCAAAGGAATATAAATCGCTGTATTACAAAGACACATGTACACATATATTCATTGCAGCAGTATTCACAAGAGCAAAGACATGAAACCAATTTAAATGCCCATCGAAGACAGACTGGATAAAGAAAATGTGGGACTTTCAAAGTTCCACACTCCCAGGCCAGAGCCTCCTCGGCTTCTTTTTTTCTCTCCTCCTCCTTCCGCCCCCTCCCCCGCACAGCTGCCTCCATTTCCTTAAGGAAGGGTTTTTATCTCTCTCCGTCCCCCACGCCTAGCGGCGCGGGAGCGGGTCGGGCGGGCGGCCGAGTTTTCCAAGAGATAACATCACCAAGATGTCCAGTGATAGGCAAAGGTCCGATGATGAGAGCCCCAGCACCAGCAGTGGCAGTTCAGATGCGGACCAGCGAGACCCAGCCTCTCCAGACCCTGAAGAATAAGAGGAAAGAAAACCTGCCTCCCAGCAGAAGGAAAACACCTAACGCTCCAGCAAAACCACTGCTGTTATCCACTAGTGCTAAAAGAATTCAGAAGAGCTAGCTGAAATAACCCTTGATCCTCCTCCTAACTGCAGTGCTGGGCCTAAAGGAGCTAACATTTATGAATGGAGATGAACTATACTTGGTCCACTGGGTTCTGTCTATGAAGGTGGTGTGTTTTTTCTGGATATCACATTTTCATCAGATTATCCATTTAAGGTACCAAAGGTTACTTTCCGCACCAGAATCTATCACTGCAACATCAACAGTCAGGGAGTCATCTGTCTGGACATCCTTAAAGACAACTGGAGTCCCGCTTTGACTATTTCAAATGTTTTGCTGTCTGTTTGTTCCCTTTTGACAGACTGCAACCCTGTGGATCCTCTGGTTGGAAGCATAGCCACTCAGTATTTAATCAATGAGCAGAACACGACAGGGTAGCCAAACAGTGGACCAAGAGATATGCAACATAATTCACATCATTTGTATGCAGTGTGAAGGAGCTGAAGGCATCTTCTTACTGTGCTGCAAATCTTTATAGCCTTCAAAATACAGACTTCTGTGTTTATGTTATACTGATTCTACTCTGCTTTTATCCTTTGGAGCCTGGGAGACTCCCCAAAAAGGTAAATGCTATCAAGAGTAGGACTTTGTAGCTGTAGATTAGTTATGTTTAAAACTCCTACTTGCAAGTCTTGCTTCTTTGGGATATCAGAATGTATTTTGTGATTTACTAAGGATACTTACTGGTCCTGAAGTTTACCATATATTAGTGCATTTTGGCCTAATCATTATCTGTGTGAAGTTATATAAAAGTAGCTGTAGATGACTAGGAATTATGTCATTTGTATTAAACCCAGATCTATTTCTGAGTAGGTGGTTCATGCTGCCGTGAAAAATGTTTTACCTTTTACCTTTGTCAGTTTGTAATGAGAGGATTTCCTTTTACCCTTTGTAGCTCAGAGAGCACCTGATATATCATCTCAAACACAATAAACATGCTCCTGAAGGAAAAAAAAAATAAAAGAAAGAAAGAAAATATGGTACATATCACCACGGAACACTATGCAGCCATATAAAAGAATGAGATCGGCCAGGCGCGGTGGCTCAATCCTGTAATCCCAGCACTTTGGGAGGCCGAGACGGGCGGATCACAAGGTCACGAGATCGAGACCATCCTGGCGAACACAGTGAAACCCCGTCTCTACTAAAAATACAAAAAAAAACTAGCCGGGCGAGGTGGTGGGCGCCTGTAGTCCCAGCTACTTGGGAGGCTGAGGCAGGAGAATGGCGGGAACCCGGGAGGCGGAGCTTGCAGTGAGCTGAGATCCGGCCACTGCACTCCAGCCTGGGCGACAGAGCAAGACTCCGCTTCAAAAAAAAAAAAAAAAAAGAATGAGATCATGTCCTTTGCAGGGGCATGGATGGAGCCAGAGGCCATTATCCTTAGCAAACTAATGCAGGAACAGAAAACCGAATACCACATGTTCTCACTTGTAAATGAAAGCTAAATAATGAGAAAACATGGACACAGAGAGGGGAACAACACACACTGGGGCCTACTGGAGAGCGGGGGGTGGGAGGAGGGAGAGGATCAGGAAAAATAACTAATGAGTAGTAGCCTTAATACCTGGGTGATGAAATAATCTGTACAACCCCCCATGACACAAGTTTACTTATGTTAACAAACCTGCATGTACCCCTGAACTTAAAAATCAAAAAAAGGAAACACAATGACAAAAAACGACTAGTGTCTTTAAGTAACAAGACAAAGTGGATAAAATGCATAGAGTAAACTTAAATCTTTCTTTCAAAACTTGCAGCTTTCACTGGGGAAAAATACAGGGTGTCTGCCTCCGCCACATTAACTTAGCACTTTGGTTCTAACATCCTGAAACAGATTTAGGGCTTCCTTACTAAGGACCTTGCTACTTTGATTCCTCACAATAACAGTAGGTATTACTGACACAACTGGTGCAGAAGTTATTCACGTCAGAGCCAGTATAATACTTTGGGTATATTCTCTTGCGTAGTAAATCATCTTTTAATATGTACCTTGGTCTAGAATGCAGGACTGCAGTGCCAGTCTGAAACTAGATTGAACCTGTCCACTGGCAAAAGACAAAGCACTTTTGTAAAGCTCTCTAGTTTTTTTGTCTGCTACATCTTTACTTAAATGCTGTCAATTGGTCTTTACATCTGAGTAGTCTTCTGGGATTTATTTTTTCTTTTTTTCTTTTTTGAGATGGAGTCTGGCTCTGTTGCTTAGGCTGGAGTGTCGTGGTGCTATTTTGGCTCACTGCAACCTCCACTTCCCAGGTTCAAGTGACTCTCCTGCCTCAGTCTCCTGAGTAGCTGGGACTATAGGCGTGTGGCACCACACTCGGCTATTTTTAAATTTTTTTTAATTTTTAGTAGAGACAGGGTTTTGATGGATTTTGCTATGTTAGCCAGGCTGGTCTTGAACTCCTGACCTCAGGTGATCTGCGCTCCTTGGCCTCCCAAAGTGCTGGGATTACAGGCGTGAGCCATTGAGCCTGCTCAGATTTTTGATGCTCATTTGTTTTAGGATGGGTCGGTGGTGCATGAATTAGTTTTCTGTTTTGAGACAAAGTCTTACTCTGTTGCCTAGGCTGGAGTGCAGTGGTGCCATCATAGCTCACTGTAACCTCTAACTCCTGGGCTCAAGTGATCCTCCCACCTCAGCCTCCTAAGTAGCTAGGACTACAGGTGCTCGCCCGCATGCCTGGCTAATTTTGTATGTTTTATTTTTTTAAGTCGGAAACCTAGTTGATTGTATGTTATGGGCTGAAATGTACTCCCTCAAATTCATTAGTGCTGACCCCTAGTACCTCAGAATGTGACTACTGGAGATACCTCTTTAAAGATTCTCAGAGTAGATGACAGAGTGAGACCCCATCTTACTGAAAAAAAAAAAAAAAAAAGGAAGAGAAAATTTGGACAGAGATATAGAAGGAAGACTATGTGAAGGCACGGGGAGGAGATGGCCATCTATAAGCCATGGGAAAGCCGTTAGAATAAACCAACCCTGCTGACATGCCACCCAGTCTGTGGCATTTTGTCATGGCAGCTCTAGAAGATTAATGGAGAAAACAGTAAGAAAAGAGCTTCTGGCCGGGCACGGTGGCTCACGCCTTTAATCCCAGCATTTTGGGCGGCCAAGGCAGGTGGATCACTTGAGGTAAGGAGTTCAAGACCAACCTGGCCAACATGGTGAAACCCTGTCTCTACTAAAAACACACAGAAAAATTAGCCGGGCTTGGTGGTGCATGCCTGTAATCCCAGCTACTTGGGAGGCTGAGGCAGGAGAATTGCTTGAACCCAGGCCGCAGAGGTTGCAGTGAGCCCAGATCATGCCACTACACTCCAGCCTAAGTGACAAAGTGAGACATTGTCTCAAAAAAAAAAAAAAAAAAAAAAAGAAAGGAGCTTCCTTTTCCACTTCTCCCTAGTTTGAAATCCATGAGGTATTTAGAGCTATGACAGCCATGGAACAATGAGGTGAAAAGAATAAAGACACAAGCCAGCATGCTAAAGACACAGAGAAGACAGAACCTGGACTTTTGGTTACATTTTAGAGAAGCTGAACTAGAGGTTGACGCTCTCTAAATTTCTGCTAAGTAAACACTGAATGTCCCTATGGTTTAGCTACTTTTAATTGCCTATTCTGTTAATGGCTGCTGAAAGCATTCCCAATACAGATACATATCTGTCTTGTTTAACTCTCTAGTCTTAGTACTGAGAATAGTGCCTGACATGCAGTAAGTGGTCAAAGGATATTTGCTGAAAGAACAGGTCAGGCATGGTGGCTCACGCCTGTAATCCCAGCACACTGGGAGGCCAAGGTAGGCAGATCACTTGAGGCCTGACCAACATGGTAAAACTCCGTCTCTACTAAAAATACAAAAGTTAGCAGGGCATGGTGGCACATGCCTGTAGTCCCAGCTACTCAGAAGGTTGAGGCAGGAGAGTCGCTTGAACCCAGAAGGTGGAGGTTGCAGTGAGCCAAGATCATGCCACTGCACTGCAGCCTGGGTGACACAGTGAGACTCTGTCTCCAAAAAAAAGAAAGAATAGAGTGAATGGATTTTAGATCAGACACTAAGAATCATACCTTCAGAACTGTGAGAAAATCAATTTCTGTTGTTTAAACCACCTAGTCTATGCACATAGTCTGGTTGCAACAGCCCTGGAAAACTGACATGTTTTGTTTACTTTGCGGGGCTCTCAGGGCAGGTTCCACATAGATTAGAATAACTTTGCTTATGTTCCTTCTGTCAGTGTTGTAGGGCATCTTTAGGGTCATACCTTAGGTAATAACAACTTACCATTCTTGTTTTACTTTAGTCCATTAATCTTTTTGTTTTTGTTCTTCAAAAATATTTATTAATTATTATTATTTTTTTGAGACAGGGTCTCTCTCTGTCACCCAGGCTAGAGTGCAGTGTATGATTTTGGCTCACTGAAACCTCTGCCTCCTGGGTTCAAGCAATTCTTGTGCCTTCTCCTGCGAAGCTGGGACCACAGGCGTGCACCACCATGCCTGGCTAATTTTTGTATTTTTAGTAGAGATGCAATCTTGCTATGCTGCCCAGGCTGATCTCAAACTCCTGGCCTGAAGCAATCCATCCCTTGGCCTCCCAGAGAGTTGGGATTATAGGCGTGAGCTACTGTGCCTGGCCCATAAACCTTTTTGGATAGTACCTAAAGTTCTTCAACCTTAGGCAACAAGATTATTAGATTAAACTCAGTGAGTATTTTGCTCTAATGAAGGGATCCAGGTGGAAGGAAGAATTGATTTACTTATTCAATAAATATTTTTTGGCTGCCTACCATGTTCCAGGAATTGTTCTATGATCTAGGTGTTGGGAATATAGAAATTCGAACTAAAAGTTCAGGTTCTCATGAAGCTTACATCCAACATGTGTATATGTATGTGTGGGAGGGGAAGATAAAATATACACTTAAATAAAAAAAATAAATAATATGTCAAGTATAAATAAGGCAAAGTGAGGGGAAAAGAAGGCTGAGAATTTAAAGGATGGAGTTATGTTGAATTACTATATCTTATAGGAACTAAATGACCATTATTCAGAATAAACATGCCAGAAGACAAAGATTTCATAGATAATCAGAAATAGAAGATAATGAAAACTTTCACTTCCTTTGCCTGAGGTTGTTTTATTTTTACTAAATTAACTAATTAATTAATCTTTCTAGCTTTTATTTAAGTGCAATGATTGAGGATAGATTTGTGATCTTGTTGAACGCAGCCATATCCATGGATTGCATATAGTTCTCAAAGCAGTGATCTGCTCCTACCGCGTATCTATTCCAACTTTATCATCTTCAACACGATATTTGAAGTTTTAAAATTCCATATCCCACTGGAACTAGTACAGAGGAGCCCCAGACTAAGCGGTCTGCTTTAATTCTTCTGACTCACTTCTCTAATTTTTTTAAAAAATTTTATTTTAATAGCTTTTGGGACTGGGCGCTGTGGCTCATGCCTGTAATCCCAGCACTTTGGGAAGCTAGGCAGGCGGATCACGAGGTCAGGAGATCTAGACCATCCAGGCTAACACGGTGAAACCCCGTCTCTACTAAAAAAATACAAAAAATTAGCTGGGCCTGGTGGCATGCGCCTGTAGCCCCAGCTACTCAGGAGGCTGAGGTGGGAGAATCGCTTGAACCCAGGAGCTGGAGGTTGCAGTGAGCCGAGATTGCACCACTGCACTCCAGCCTGGGCAACAGAGCGAGACTCCGTTGCAAAACAAAGCAAAACAAAACAAAACAAAAAGCTTTTGGGGTACAAGTGGTTTTTTGTTGCATGCATGAATTATATAGTTGTGAATTCTGAGATTTTAGTGCACCCATCACCCAAATAGCATATATTGTCTTAATATGTAGTTTTATTCCTAGCGCCGACCCCTTCTGAGTCTCAAAGTCCATTACATCACTTTGTATGCCTTTGCATACTCATAGCTTAGCTTCCACTTATAAGTGAGAACATATGGTTTTTTGGTTTTTCACTCCTGAGTTACTTCACTTAGAATAATGGCCAGCAGCTTCATCCAAGTTGCTGCAAAAGACATTCATTCCTTTTTATGGTTGAGTAGTGTTCCAAGGTGTATATATATATATATATCTCCCACATTTTCTTTATCCACTCGTCAGTGGACACTGAGGTTGGTTCCACATCTTTGCATTTGTGAATTGTAATTGTGTTGCTATAAAAATATGTGTACAATTTTTTTTTTCATATAATAACTTCTTTTCCTTTGGGTAGATAACAAGTGATGGAATTGCTGGACCAAATGGTAAATTTACTTTTAGTTCTTTAAAGAATCTGTGTACTGTTTTCCATAGAGGTTGTACTTATTTACATTCCCACCAGCAATGTGTAAGTGTTTCCTTTCCACCACATCCATGCCAACATCTATTGTTTTTTGACTTTTTAATGACACTCCTCTAATTTTGCCGTATCTGTCTCATTATCACAAAGTTTCACATCTAGTGAGATGAAAGATGGCAACAGGGGCAGGTTTTTTTGGGGGGGCTTTCTTTGATTCATACTATGCAGGGTATTCTTCCCTTTGCCTCTTTGATTCTTTACTTTCCTCCCCCTCATCAAATCCAAATAGGTAAATGTCATCGTCATCTTCACTATCTGTAGCTCCACTTCCTCTAGTACCTTCCACATTAGCAGGACCATACTTGCCCAAAGCTTTCTTCGTTCCTGCTAGGCTGGCTTTTTCCTTTTCATAAGTCTTGATGTAATTATACCAATGTAGAGCATGACACAAGTTGCCAAACAATGGACTAGAGACTGCTTCAATTACTGCCACATCTGCTTGTGACGGCACATACCCCTTGTTGCAGCTCTGGTCAGCCAGGTAATCATTGTTCACCTGGAGGCCAGTGGGGCTTTTCGGGTGTCTGAAACCCATGGCATCAGCTGCGTCTGAGAGCTGGGTAGCAGCAAAAGGAAGGAGCACAGGTTGTGGATGCCTAGCACTAAGAGAGGAAACAGGGTTGTTGTAAAGAGTGAGTGGGAGCAATGACCTTAGGGAAAAGGTCCTCACTAAAATGTGAACTTCATGAAGGCACAGTTTTGCTTTGTTTTATTCCCTCCTGTATCTCCAGTGACTAAAGAGGTACCTGGCAAATAGTAAGTGCTTGATAAATAATTGCTGATAAATGACTAAATGATTAGAAAATAGGTGATTTAGACTTTGTAAATATGGCCAAATCAATGAACCAGAGTCCCAGATTCTTCATCTATAAAATGAGGAGTACAGATTGGGCACATTTTTTTCTTTTTCTTTTTTGAGATGAAATCTCACTCTGTCACCCAAGCTGTACTGTAGTGGCACGGTCTCGACTCACTGCAAGCTCCATTTCCTGGGTTCATGCCATTCTCCTGCTTCAGCCTCCCAAGTAGCTGGGACTACAGGCATCCGCCACCATGCTCAGCTGATTTTTTTGTATTTTTAGTAGAGACGGGGTTTCACCATATTGGCCAGGATGGTCTCCATCTCCTGACCTTGTGATCCGACAGCTTCGGCCTCTGCAAGTGCCGGGATTATAGGCATGAGCCACCCCGCCCAGCCTTGGGTACATTTTAGGATTTCATTTAGCTCTAACATTCCATTGCTGGAAAAAAAAAAGTTGTTACTGTACCTCCTACTTCACTTTATCTACTTTACTAGGTATATTGTCATTGATTGGCCAGAAAAATTATAGTGAATGTTGTTTGTCTTTCCAGCAGCTAAGAGTACTTAAATTTTCATTTGAGTCTCCCCTGCTGATACACTTTGAAAGCAGTTGATCACCAGAAATGGACTGTGATTGACCAAAGCCAATTTCAGTAAGCCCATCTCCCTTGATGCAGTGATTGGTTGAGGCCTGGGTTCTCTAATCTAACCAGATAAGTTAGCATTTCTGTGTCAGAAACGGACTCCTGTCTCCAGACAGGCCAGTGAGTTATAGATAAAGGAGTTTTTGGGAAAAGTGTTTCTTGGCTCTTCTGAGAGTACAACTGAAAGACATGTTCTCTTTTGTCTGTATACTTTTATATGTCTGTGTAAGCTTGGAACCATTGTAACCACTGTGGTATCATGAAGGTTGTAAACCTTGGAATAAGCTCACACTGTAGAAGGAAAAGCTGAGAGAGGAAAAATTAAGTCTTTGATAAAATCATTGAACTCCTACATCAAACCAACCCTAAATCACACCCTACCTTTTGAATTTCTAGTTCATAAACCAATAAACACCTTAATTGTTTACTGAAACTTGTCTTTGATTTTTGCAGTTTTCTTTGAGGAGATAAGTTTAAATTCTTGAATCTTTAGAGTAGGATGAACTGATGATCATCTATATGATTAGAATGAGCGTACATGGGGGTGGTGAGACAACGTTTTCAGCTCGGGATTATTTTTGGCTCTCTGTTCCTCGGAATACTTCTTTCCAGTTTACCTCTCACAACCCCACCTGGGTGATGTAACTCAACCTATTTAGGGTGGATGATGGAAATTTAGATTTTTTTTTTTTTTTTTTTTTTCAGAATGTCCTAGGGCCCACGGGAGTATTAGGGAAAGCAATACATGAAGAGTTGCACGTAGTTACCAGAACATTTTCATCAGCCCCCAAAAAGAAACCATGTATCCATTAGCAGTCACTCCCCACTGTGCTTCCCCCAGTCCCTGGCAACCACTAAAGTACTTTCTGTCACTATGGATTTGCCTATTACCCATTTATATATTTTAAATCTTTTTTGGCTTAATAATTTACTAACCTCTTAAAATCCTCCTTCTTTGCTCTAATAGCCTTTTGGTTTAACTTAAATTAGATTGTCAACTAAACTGGAACTCTTCAAATTTAGGCAGGTTCAGTGAATAGCTATGTATTTGATTCCATAAATCTTTACAGTATAAGATATATAAGACTTTATGTTCAGTTATTCCTTTTTTATTTTGTTTTTTCCTGTAAGTTCAGTTCAAGAGTACAGAATACTGAAGAACGAAAAAGAGTATGAGAAGTAGGAGGAGGATGAGGAGAAAAAAGAAGATGAGTAGAGGGAGGAGGAATATGACAGTATCATAGAGAAAGGAAAATTTTATTGATGAAACCAAAGAAACAGCCACTGTTGGATTCTAGAAAACATTACCCTCCTCCTCTGCAAACAAAAAGGGATGAAGGCTGGGTGTGATAACTCATACCTGTAATCTGTAATCCCAGCACTTTGAAAGGCCAAGGAAGGAGGATTGCTTGAGGCCAGGAGTTTGAGACTAGCCTGGCCGACAGAGCGAGACCCTGCCTCTACAAAAACAAACAAACAAACAAACAAACAAACCAACAAACCAGAATTAGCTGGGCGTGCTGGTGACACACACCCGTAGTCCAGGCGGAGGTGTGAGGACCTCTTGAGCCTAAGAGTTTGAGACTGCAATGAGCTATAGTCACAGCACTGCACTACAGCCTGGATGACAGAGTTAGACCCTGTGTCAAAAAAAAAAAAAAAAAAAAAAAAAAACACTCTCCATTTCCATGTTAAACCCTATTTCCTTTCAATAAGCCATCTGATTTGGATATGTGAACTTTAAATGCTTTATTAGCCATGAGAAAAGAAGATACAGCAATTTCATCATTTTGGGAAATATAAGAACATCCTTTTACTTGGTAAAGTTTAAGAGATCAGATACATGTTTTTACATAGAACAAAAGAAGAATGATTAAATGTGATATTACAAGTTTTATTTTATGAAGGTAATTTATGATTAAGAATGATGACATAAAACCAACTGTTCTAGAACAGCATGTAACAAAGCTAAGTCTATTGTCTGTCTTTTCTGATTTTTAAGCTTATGAAACTTTGTTTTGTATTATTTCCTCAAGGAAGATTAACTGAAATTCTGCATATTAAATTTTAACTCTAAAATAGCATTCCTATCACAAACTGTAGGTGAGAAATGCTGCTTCCAACAGTTTTGGTATCAGAAAAACAGTAGAGCAAATGTTAGAAACAAATTTTAAAAGATAACTTATTTTCCATCTGCCTAGGCTTCACTATTAGGAAGGGTTTCAACTAAAAGCCATAGCTTCAGAGTAAAGGATGCTTATTTCCAAACTTAGATGGGAATAATAACATAAGAAAGGTAGAAGAAGCAGTTATAGAGGATTAACAGAAGAATAATGAAAAAGTGTTTATGATGAATTAAAACGATGGGAAATTTTATAAGACTTCTTTTCCTAGATGATAGGGTCTAATTTCTCTTCATTGAATCTGGGCTAGTCATAGTGATTTCCTTGATGAATAAAGTTCACTGGGTGACTTCCAAGGCTGGGTCTCCTTGCAGCTTCACTCTTGGTCTCTTGGAATGTTTGCTTCCTGTGCTCTTCAGACTCTCCCCTCTTGAGATGCTATGTCTTGGAGTCTAGCGGCTACTCAGTGAGAAGACCCAGCCACATGGAGAAACAGCATGCAGGTGCTTGAGTTAATAGCTCCAGTTGAGCTCCTAGCTGAAAGCCAGCACCAACTGCCAGGTATCTTTGACATCTAGTCCAGATGAGCCTTCAAATAATTGCAGTTCCAGTCAATACCTGACTGCAACTGTAGGAGGAACTCTAAGGAGAATCGCTCAATCGAGCTCTTCCTGAACTACTAACATCTCACATTGTAAGCAAAATGAAATGGTTGTTTTAAACTATTAAATTTTTGGGTAATTTGTTATGCCACAAGAGTTAATGGAACAGTCCTGATTTTTTCAACTGCTCTAACAACTTCTGTCACATCAAGCTTTGTATGCTGAGGTTGTTAGATTTGCAAGGATAGGAGAATACAATCTGAAAACTTGCAATAAACAAGTCATGTAATTATGAGGTAGCACTATCCCACCAAGGTGAACTTTTAGTGATTTTGTTGCTTAGTGAAGAATCTCCTTAAGCCTCTCTCTTATGGCTTCATTACATCTATCAGTAAAAAAACAAAACAAAAAAAAACACACCAAACCAAGATAAAACAAAAACCCTACATAATAATGTCCTTTATCTCCACTTGGCTCTTGATCTGAATGATGTTAGATGGAAGGGGTCAGTATTCTGCCTGCTTGAACTTTGCTACTAGCCACCCTGCTTTTTCCCTCTCCTCTGAAGGCTGCCTTTGATTTTAGCACTCCTTTGGCCTGCCAGAATTTCAGCAGTCCCAGTAGGTTCCAGGGCAGGCTGTTCTGAGCATGACCTGCTGGCATCAAAACTGGTGTGTGACTAAATTCTGATCTGCCCAAAACATTTTCTTACTTTAGCAACAACAGTTGTTGTTGATGTGCTGCTGCTTCTTTTTTAAACTTAGTACTTGGGGTTGTTAACTATAAGTCCAAATATTAGAAATGTGTTTTTGGCATATCAGTCAGTCCCTGGCCCCTATCTAGTATACTCTATATGAAGTTTGAAATATATTTCAGGCCTTATTTCAAATACCTCTTTACTGGCCTAGGATAAGAGACAAAATTTATACCAACCTGTTTGAAATATTCAATTGTATAAATGCCTCATTCTTTGATTCACCATTAGGTCACTGAATTTTATTAATCATCTCAAAGTACACACAAATCACTTTCCCATGATTTGTAATAACTATTAACCAGAAACATACCATGTTGGGTTGGTATGGTATCTTTGGATGTCAAGTATGTTGGGTCTCTACGGGTGGTAATAGAGGGCAATTGGGTGTCTTTTTTTTTTTTTTGGCAGATCTATTCATTTAATACAGAAGTTGCAAACCCAAAAGCCACTGCAGCAGTATGCCAATGGGGTTGGCGTGGGGTGTTAGGGTGTGGGGACTATGAGGTATATGATGAGGTATATGAATGAAGACAGTAAATTTGTAAATGCATTTTATTGCAGCATTTCTGCATCCCAAAACAAATCCTTTTTGACACCTCAGTTCTTACACTTGTTTTGTCCTTATAGAGGCCATTGTTCTTACAGTGGTTTGTTTTATAATGATGTTTTTAGTTGAATGTCTACAATGGAGACAGTTCATTTGCATATTAAACTCGTAGGAATAATTATTGTTTCCACAAATAAATATTCTTTGTCTCATTTTGCACAAAATCCATAGGGAAATCAACCTTTCATTTTCTCCTTTTCTTTTATTTTCTTTTCTGTTCTTTTTTTGTTTGAGATGGAGTCTTATTCTGTCGCCCAGGCTGGAGTGCAATCTCAGATCACTGCAACCTCCGCCTCCCGGGTTCAAGCGATTCTCCTGCCTGCACCTCTCAAGTAGCTGGGATTACAGGCGCCCATCACCATGCCCGGCTAATTTTTTACTTTTAGTAGAGATGGGGTTTCACCATGTTGGCCAGGTTGGTTTCGAACTCCTGACCTCAGGTGATCCTCATGTCTCAGCCTCCCAAACTGCTGGGATTACAGACATGAGCCACCGCGTGTGGCCCAATTTCCCATTTTCTTTTCTTTCTCTCTCTTTTTTTTTTTTTTTTTTTTTTGAGATGGAGTCTCTCTCTGTTGCCCAGGCTGGAGTGCAGTGGCATGATCTTGTCCCACTGCAAGCTCCACCTCCCAGGTTCATGCCATTCTCCTGCCTCAGCCTCCCGAGTAGCTGGGACTACAGGCATCCACCACCATGCATGGCTAATTTTTTTGTATTTTTACTAGAGACGGGGTTTCACCATGTTAACCAGGATGGTCTCGATCTCCTGGCCTCATGATCTGCCCGCCTTGGCCTCCCAAAGTGCTGGGATTACAGGCATGAACCACTGCGCCTGGCCCATTTTCCCACTTTCTATGCAGACATGAATGCAAAGAAATATTTCTGTGTTCTAAGAAAGTTGGCTGTCCACATATAGTGATAAATGGCAATCCATACTTGGTTTGCATGTTAGAGAAAAACAGAAAGTGGTAGTTACTGGGTTGAAATGAAAAGTGTAGGCAGCTTCTTAAAAGGACATTGTCACCCAGTTCTACCTATGTGTCATGTGTGAATATCATAATATGGGCCAAGTTCTCCCACGTTGTCTGATTTCCCATGGAAAGTAGGATTTGGGATAAACATCTTCTGATTCCAAATATTGGCAACCAAGTCAATTTATAAATAAATGAGTGAGTTAAACTCAGTACATTGTGACAATAAATGACTTGAGGGCTGCCAATGGAGCATGTATCTTTAAAGGGTTGTTATAGTTTTGGGCTTTTCACATTATTATGATGTATATCATTATTAATAGCAAACATTGAGCAGATATAACCAAGGACAATTTTCTAGAGTGAGAAGTAACATCTCAAGAAGGACATGTGTGAGACAAATCCAACATGGAATATACAGATGCGGATAAATGGGATTAGGACTACTTGGACCCCAGTCAGGAAGACAGCAGAGTCTTCTCTTAAGTATATCTGCCAAGGATTATTCATCTGTTTCACAACAATGAAGGAGCAAAAATTGATTTGAAATCTATTAAAATATGCTTCCTCCAGACAATTATTTATGTATAGGTTGTGGACTAGAGGTGGGAGAGCAGGCCGGGTGTGGCTGAGACGTTGGTCAAGAACTGACTTTAAACATGAGCTAGATTTTTGGTTTTTTTAGACAGAGTGTCGCTCTGTTATCCAGGCTGGAGTGCAGTGGCATGATCTCAGCTCACTACAACCTCTGCCTCCTGGGTTCAGGCTATTCTAGTGCCTCAGCATCCTAGTAGCTGGGATTATAGGCATGCACCACCATGCCTGGCTAATTTTTTGTATTTTTAGTAGAGATGGGGTTTCACTATGTTGCCCAGGCTGGTCTCGAACCCTTGAGCTCAGGCAATCAGCCCGCCTCGGCCTCCCAAAGTGCTGGGATTACAGGTATGGGCCATTGTGCTTGGCCTACTGAAAAAATTTTTAATGAAGCTGTCTCCTGGGATATTCCCTGAATTGAGTTCAGGACAGTATGTCAAACCACTTCCTTTCCTTGAGCTCAGTTAATTGGTGGACTTCTGCCCTGGCTGAACTGGGAGATCTGATTTTTCACCTCATCCTAATTTGCAGAAATTGCCAAAACTTTTAAAATGTGGCCTTGAATTGGGCATAATTTTTAAGAAGGGAGCTGTCTTTCCGCTTTCAGTGTTTGGTGGAATAAGAGGATTGTCCCAAAACAGTGGCTGTAGATATCTATGTAGTCTTGCACTAGTATCAGAAAGCCCAGCTATTCCAGAGACTGACTGTCTCTGGGGAGCTCATAGAGATAGCAGATTCTGTTCATACATGAGAGTGGCATTTGAGTGCTTTACCTAGGCACCCAATGTTGAAGCACTTCAAGAATCACTAAAATCCAGTCCACTTTGTCTTGAAGATCCTCAGAATCTTAATTTATTTATTTATCTTGTTATTTCTCCACCTTTAAAGGAACTTTGGAATCTTGATGGTATTTCTTCATGCACTTCTATCCTCATTTCTAATTTTGAATAAACTTTCAACCGAGACAGGGCCAGTCCCGATTCAACCAAATGTAGGCTGAAGGCCCGGAGTTTGGGATGGGGATGCTTTGGACAGGGAAATAAAATAAGCCTTCTCATTAGACACAAGAATCAGCAAGTGTGTGCACTATCAAAAAACACAAAGGAATTTAAAGATACAAAGTACAAGGAGGCAAATCAGAAAGATGGCTAAATCTGTAGCTGCAGAGGCAAGAATAAAGTTAGGGTGAGAATTAGAGAAAAAGAAAATAATCCTGGATAAAACAGAAGTGAGATTTCTGGTGAGGCCTCTCTTCCTGCTTGTAGACAGCCACCTTCTTGCTGGGTCCTCACATGGTAGAGAGAATGTGATTTTGATCTCTTTTTGTCTTATTGTAAGGGCACTAATCCCATCCTGAGGGTCCCCACCTTCATGACCTCATCTCACCTTAATTACCTTCCAAATGCCCAACTCCAAATACCAATCATTGCACTGGGGGTTAGGGCTTCAATATATGAATTTTGGGAGGCCATAATTCAATCTATAGCAGGTAGTAAAATGAATGTAAATCCTCATTCCATTGTATTGGTTTACAGTTTTTTGTTTGTTTGTTTGTTTGTTTTTTGACAGAGTCTTATTCTTGTCACCCAGGCTGGAGTGCAGTGGCAGTGATCTCAACTCACTGCAATCTCTACCTCCCCAGTGCAATCGATTCTCCTGCGTAGTGTCCCAAGTAGCTGGGATTACAGGCGCCTGCCACCATGCCCAGCTAATTTTTGTATTTTTCGTAGACACAGGGTTTCATCATGTTGGCCAGGCTGGTCTTGAACTGCTGACCTCAAGTGATCCACTCACCTTGGCCTCCCAAAATGCTGGGATTACAGGCATGAGCCACTACTCCCAGCCTAGTTTACTGATATTTAGCTAACTATTGCATAATCTTCAACAGTTCCTAAGTAGAGATCTCTTCCCATTATCATACATTGCTACCTGGATTGAAAAGGCTGAATCTGGGCCAGGCACAATGACTCATGCCTGTAATCTCAGCACTCTGGGAGGCCAAGGTGGGTGGATCACCTCAGGTCAGGAGTTCGAGACCAGCCTGACTAACATGGCAAAACCCTGTCTCTACTAAATAAAAAAAAAAAAAAAAATTAGCCGGGTATGGTGACGCATACCTGTAATTCCATGTAATCCCAGCTGCTTGGGAGGATGTGGTAGGAGAATCACTTGAACCCGGGAGCAGAGTTTGCAGTGAGCTGAGATTGTGCCATTGCACTGCAGCCTGAGAGACAAGAGCAAAACTCCATCTGAAAAAAAAAAAAAAAAAAAAGAAAGAAAGAAAGAAAGAAAGAAAAGGCTGAATCTCAGCTGCATTTAAATTTAAGGTTTTGGGATTCAGAGTCAATAACTTCAGATGAGTACCCTTCTCATAGAATTTTCTCTTCACTCTACTTATTTCTGTCTAGATCCCTTAGGAATGTTCTTTGGTGTTCTTCTTGTGCCCCTACTGAGAATGACCTCAAAGCGGACATAGTCTATATTATATTTCCATCTCCGGCAGCTCTGCGACCAAGAACAAACAAGCCCCTTTTCAATTTTAAGGTGTATTCCTTTTCAGAGCAAGGAAATGGGTGGGGATTAAAATGCCCTAGTAAACCATGAAGAGTCACAAGCCTTTAGAATCATTACACATTTATTTTTTCAGGTTAAAATAAAAATATATATATTTATGTATCTTGCAGGTAATATAAATAAGTCATAGTTTCTTTTCTTTCTTTTTTTTTGAATTGAGACAGAGTCTTGCTCTGTCGCCTAGGCTGGAGTGCAGTGGTGCGATCTCTGCTCACTGCAACCTCTGCCGCCTGGGTTCAAGCAATTCTCCTGCCTCAGCCTACTGAGTAGCTGAGATTACAGATGCACACCACCATGCTAGGCTAATTTTTGTATATATATATATTTTTTAGTAGAGACGGGATTTCGCCATGATGGCCAGGCTGGTCTTGAACTCCTGACCTCAGGTGATCCGCCCACTTTGGCCTCCCAAAATGCTGGGATTACAGGTTTGAGCCACTGCGCCCAACCATAAGTCTTCCTTCCTTCCTTCCTTCCTTCCTTCCTTCCTTCCTTCCTTCCTCCCTCCCTCCCTTCCTCCCTTCCTTCCTTCTTTCGTTCCTTCTTTCCTTCCTTCCTTCCTTCCTTCCTTCCTTCCTTCCTTCCTTCCTTCTCTCTTTCTCTGTCTCCTCCCTCTCTCCCTCGCTCCCTCCATCTTTCCTTTTTTTCACCACAAATGCTTTATTAGATGAAATTACAAATACTAATAATTTAACACAATAAATGTGGTCGGGTGCAGTGGCTCACGCCTATAATCCCAGCACTTTGGGAGGCGAAGGTGGGAGGATCACCTGAGGTCGGGAGTTCAAGACCAGCCTGACCAACATGGAGAAACCCCGTCTCTACTAAAAATACAAAATTAGCTGGGCATGGTGGCACATGCCTGTAATCTCAGCTCCTTGGGAGGCTGAGGCAGGAGAATCGCTTGAACCCAGGAGGCAGAGTCAAAATTGTGCCATTGTACTCCAGCCTGGGCAATAAGAGTGAAACTCTGTTTCAAAAAAAATAAAACAAAAACAACAAACAATAAATGCAACTTAACTTTTTTTTCCAGTATTGTTTTATGCTTGGAAATAAAATATAAGGAAATACTGTGTAATCAGAGCCCTAAATTAACTTTAAAATTTTCCAGTATGACAAATTTCAACAAAAGCACTAATTCTGCTTGATCTTACAAAATTTTTTATCAGTATAATTAAGTTATATTTTCAATAGGCAATCTTCTTAAAATATCTTTTAACTCCCCACCCCACCATGTCTTGAATATTGGTGGTCCTGGTCCACCGACATTTTTCTAGGCCTTTGATCTTTACTTTTATTTTTAATGGTGATGTTTACAGCATTGCCTTCCAATATCTGACTTGGCTTTTAGAAAGGATTATGCAGAACATTTCCAGCCTGATTACTCCTCAGCATCAAAGCATAAAGAAGCAATCAAAATAGAAAAACAGCAGCCTTTATTTCTTACAGAGAACATTTGCACTTCTGAAGATAGCAGATTGAGGCATACCAAGTTTCTGACTCCTGAGCTCAGCTCAGGAACATTCCTTCTGGACTCATATGTACATGTAGTAAATTCATTAAAAGTAATATTGGGGCAAACCAAATATCCTATAATAGCAGTGACGTAAAGAGGGTAAATAGAACATTTATAAAATATGATCCTACTTGAGAATATTTTTTAGAATTAAAAAATAAATAAAGGACGGGCGCAGTGGCTTGCCTCTGTAATCCCAGCACTTTGGGAGGCTGAGGCGAGTGGATCACTTGAGGTCAGGAGTTCGAGACCAGCCTGGCCAACATGGTGAACCCCCATCTCTACCAAAAATACAAAATGTAGCCAGGCATGGTGCCACAAGCCTGTAATACCAGCTACTAGGGAGGCTGAGGCAGGAGAATTGTTTGAACCCGGGAGGCAGAGGTTGCAGTGAGCCGAGATCGTGCCATTGTACTCCAGCCTGGGCAATAGAGTGAGACTTGATCTCAAGAAAATCCCCCAAAACTAACTAACTAACTAAAAACATGGCCGGGTGCGATGACTCATGCCTCTAATCCTAGCACTTTGGGAGGCTGAGGCAGACAGATCACCTGAGGTCAGGAGTTTGAGACCAACCTGACCAACATAATGAAACCCTGTCTCTACTAAAAATACAAAAATTAGCCAGGTGTGGTGGCACACGCCTGTAATCCCAGCTACTCTGGAGGCTGAGGCAACAGTCGCTTGCACCCAGGAGGCAGAGGCTGCAGTGAACTGACAGCTTGCCACTGCATTCCAGCCTGGGCAACAGAGCAAGATTCTGTCTCTAAATAGATAAATAAATAGGCTGGGAGCAATGGCTCATGCCTGTAATCCCAGCCCTATGGGAAGCCAAGGAGGGCGTATCACTTGAGGTCAGGAGTTCGAGACCAGCCTGGCCAACATGGTGAAGCCTTATCTCTACTAAAAATACAAAAATTAGCTGGGCGTGGTGGTAGGGGCCTGTAATCCCAGCTACTCAGGAGGCTGAGGCAGGAGAATCACTTGAACCTGGGAGGGAGGTTGCAGTGAGCCAAGATTGCATCATTGCACTCCAGCCTGGGTGACCAAGAGTGAAACTCTGTCTCAAATAAATAAATAAATGAAAATTTAAAAATAAGTAGGCCGGGCGCGGTGGCTCAAGCCTGTAATCCCAGCACTTTGGGAGGCCGAGACGGGCAGATCACGAGGTCAGGAGATCGAGACCATCCTGGCTAACACGGTGAAACCCCGTCTCTACTAAAATATACAAAAAAATTAGCCGGGCGAGATGGCGGGCGCCTGTAGTCCCAGCTACTCGGGAGGCTGAGGCGAGAGAATGGCGTAAACCCGGAGGCAGAGCTTGCAGTGAGCTGAGATCCGGCCACTGCACTCCAGCCTGGGCGACAGAGCGAGACTCCGTCTCAAAAAAAAAAAAAAAAAAAAAAAAAAAAAAAAAAAAAAAGAAAATTTAAAAATAAGTAATAACAGTATCACTGTTTGTTACAGACTGAATTTTGTCCTCTGAAACAAATCATGCATTGAATTCCTAACCTCCAATGTGAATATATTTGGAGATAATTAAGAGATAATTAAGACCGGGTCTGGTGCCTCACGCCTGTAATCTCAGCACTTTGGGAGGCTGAGATGGGTAGATCATTCGAGGTCATGAGTTCGAAACCAGCTTGGCCAACATGGTGAGACTCCATTTCTACTAAAAATACAAAAATTAGCCGGGCGTGGTGGCGCATTCCTGTAATCCCGCTACTCAGGCTTCTGAGGCAGGGGGATCACTTGAACCCAGGAGGCTGAGGTTGCAGTGAGCCGAGATCACGCCACTGCACTGAAGCCTGGGCAACAGAGTGAGACTCCATCTCAAAAACAAACAAAAAGATTAAATGAGACCATAAGGTTAGAGTCCTCATCCAATAGGACTGGTATCCTGCTGTCCTTATAAGAAGAGGAAGAGACACCAGGCTTGTTTCCAAAGAGAAACGTCCACGTGCAGTCACAGGGAGAAGGTGACCCCTTGGTAAGCCAAGGAGACAGGCCTCAGGCGAAACCAAACCTGCTGACACCTTGATCTTGAAATTCTGGCCCCTAGAACTGTGAGAAAATAAATTTGTTTTTTAAGCCACTCAGACTGTGGTATTTTGTTATTGCAGCACTAACAAATACACTGATTGTGTTTTATTTTTGCTCTGAGTTGTAGGAAACTCAGAGGCAAACATGTTTACACTAACCATGTTGATTCTTGTAGTTCCCATATTTTTAGTCTTCTGTGACTCGGGTTTTTTTTTTTTTTTTTTTTTTGTATTTCACTTTTATTAACTTTTTTTTTTTTTTAATTGCTTACTGCCTCAAAGTCTTTGTAGGGAAGTAACAGGTTACAAAGAAATAAAGAACATTTCAAATGAATTCCTGATACTTACAAATTCTTCTCTTTTATAGGCACATCTTCTCAGTCTCCTTTTTGCTGGTCTCTTTCATTTCCTAGACCCTTTAATGGTGGAGTGCTGCAGGGCTCACTCCTCGGACCTGAATTTTTTTTCTGTGTCAACTTACTCCTTAGTGAGACTCAGCCAGTCTCATTGCTTTAAACACTGGTTTTATATATACTGATTTATATATTATTTTATTCATCAGTTTCTTTTTTTTTTTTTTTTTTTTTGAGACGGAGTCTCGCTCTGTCGCCCAGGCTGGAGTGCTGTGGCCGGATCTCAGCTCACTGCAAGCTCCGCCTCCCGGATTCACGCCATTCTCCTGCCTCAGCCTCCCGAGTAGCTGGGACCACAGGTGCCTGCCACCTCGCCCGGCTAGTTTTTTGTATTTTTTAGTAGAGACGGGGTTTCACGTGTTAGCCAGGATGGTCTGGATCTCCTGACCTCATGATCCGCCCGTCTCGGCCTCCCAAAGTGCTGGGATTACAGGCTTGAGCCACCGCGCCCGGCCTCATCAGTTTCTTAAGTTCTTAAGTTTTATATGTATATATAAAACCCAAACCTTTCCCCTGAACTCCTCACACCAATATCCAACTGTCAATTCAATATCCTCGTTGGATGTCTAATAGACATCTCATGCTTTACATGTCTGAACTCCAAATTCTTCTCTCCTCTTCTACTCTTCCCATAGTCTTGGTAAATGCCATCTTGGTCTTTTCCAGCTTGGTAGATACCAACTCTATCCTTCCAGTTGCTTGGGACCAAAACCTTGGAGTCATATTTACTTTCTCTTATCTACAATTTCCAGTTCGTCAACAGACCCTGCTGGCTCTTCCATAAAAAAATATACTTAAAAACTGATAATTTTTAACATTTTCCTTACCACAAAGGTGGAAGCCACTATCATCACAATTCTTGGATTATTGCTGACTAACTGGTTTTTCTGGTTCTGTGTTTCTGCCCTGCAGCCTATTCTCCACAGTAGCCAGAGCATCTATTAAAATGTAAGTCATTCAGATTACTTTTCTGTTCAAAATCCCCAGGTTGGTGGCATACACCTGTAGTCCTAGCTACTTGGGAGGCTGAGGTGAGAGGATGACTTGAGCCCAGGTGTTGGAAGTTACAGTGAGTTATGATCGCACCACTGCATTCCAGCTTGGGTGACAAAGTGAGACCCTGTCTCTACACATAAAAGTAAAAATAAAAATAAAAACTTGCTAGGGGTTTCCCCATCTCTCTCAGATGATTAAGAGGCAGTCTTGGCTGGAGATGGTAGGTAATGCCTGTAATTCCAGTGCTTTGGGAGGCCAAGGCAGAAGGATCTCTTGAGGCCAAGAGTTCAAGACTAGCCTGGGCAACCTAGCAAGGAAGGCAGAGGTGGGAGAATTGCTTAAGCCCAGGAATTTGAGTTGGCAGTAAACTATGATGGTGCTATAGCACTCCAGCCTGGGCAAAAAAGTGAGACACTGTCACAAACAAACAAACAAGGCAATCCTGATAGTGATTCAGAGGCACAATATGATCTAGCTTGTGACCCAAAGCATTTCTCATTTTTCACTTGTTTCCCACCACACTGGCCAGAGTGCTTGCTGCTTGCTGTTTCTTCTGGGTGGAACAGAATCTCCTCTTCTCTGGGATATCTGCAAAGCTCACTCTCAACTTTGAGTCTCTTTTTCAGTTTATTAATCAATATAACTTTATGAGAGAGGTTTATCCTATGGTGTGCTGGTGAAAGTTTAATAACTGGTTCTCTGAAAAAAATATATATGCTAGTATATACATTATAACACAAACTTAAATTTAATCTGCATTGTTGGCGTTTTATTCATCAGTTTTTTAAGTTCAAATTGACCATCAGTAAATAATAAACTAAGGCCTGATTTTGTATTCACTGAATTTCCCAGTAGAAAATACTCTCACCATGGCCACCTTCAAGCTCCTAATCTGATCACCTGATCTCAGGTGATCCACCTGCCTCAGCCTCCCAAAGTACCAGGATTACAGGCGTGAGCCACTGAGCCTGGCCAGGAAGTTTTAAGTATTTGTCACTGAAGGTGGAGTTGGAAATAGACGTGCAGGCCAAGCATGGTGGCTCACGCCTATAATCTCAGCACTTTGGGAGGCCAAGGCAGAAGGATCTCTTGAGGCCAAGAGTTCAAGACTAGCCTGGGCAACCTAGCAAGGAAGGCAGAGGTGGGAGAATTGCTTAAGCCCAGGAATTTGAGTTGGCAGTAAACTATGATGGTGCTATAGCACTCCAGCCTGGGCAAAAAAGTGAGACACTGTCACAAACAAACAAACAAGGCAATCCTGATAGTGATTCAGAGGCACAATATGATCTAGCTTGTGACCCAAAGCATTTCTCATTTTTCACTTGTTTCCCACCACACTGGCCAGAGTGCTTGCTGCTTGCTGTTTCTTCTGGGTGGAACAGAATCTCCTCTTCTCTGGGATATCTGCAAAGCTCACTCTCAACTTTGAGTCTCTTTTTCAGTTTATTAATCAATATAACTTTATGAGAGAGGTTTATCCTATGGTGTGCTGGTGAAAGTTTAATAACTGGTTCTCTGAAAAAAATATATATGCTAGTATATACATTATAACACAAACTTAAATTTAATCTGCATTGTTGGCGTTTTATTCATCAGTTTTTTAAGTTCAAATTGACCATCAGTAAATAATAAACTAAGGCCTGATTTTGTATTCACTGAATTTCCCAGTAGAAAATACTCTCACCATGGCCACCTTCAAGCTCCTAATCTGATCACCTGATCTCAGGTGATCCACCTGCCTCAGCCTCCCAAAGTACCAGGATTACAGGCGTGAGCCACTGAGCCTGGCCAGGAAGTTTTAAGTATTTGTCACTGAAGGTGGAGTTGGAAATAGACGTGCAGGCCAAGCATGGTGGCTCACGCCTATAATCTCAGCACTTTGGGAGGCCAAGGTGGGTGGATCACCTGAGGTCGGGAGTTTGAGACTAGCCTGACCAACATGGCGAAACTCCCTCTCTACTACAAATACAAAAATTAGCTGAGTGTGGTGGTAGGTGCCTGTAATCCCAGCTACTTCAGAGACTGAGGCAGGAGAATCACTTGAACCCGGGAGGTAGAGGTTGCAATGAGCAGAGATCATACCACTGCACTCTAGCCTGGGTGACAGAGCAAGACTCCAAGTCAAATAAAATAAAATAAAATAAAATAAAAAAATAAAAAAGGTCAGGTGCGGTAACTCATGCCTGTAATCCCAGCACTTTGGGAGGCCAAGGCAGTAGATCATCTGATGGCAGGAGTTTGAGACCAGTCTGGCTAACATGGTGAAACCCCGTTTCTAATAAAAATACCAAAAACTAGCCAGGTGTGGTGGTGTGTTCCTGTAATCCCAGCTACTCAGGAGGCTGAGGCAGGAGAATCGCTTGGACCCGGGAGGCGAGGTTGCAGTGAGCAGAGATCGAGCCATTGCACTCCGGCATGGGCAACAAGAGCGAAACTCCGTCTCAAAACAAACAAATAACAACAAAAAGGAAATAGATGTGCAGTAGTAGCACACCATTATATAGTATTTCCACCATACAGATAGATAGGACTTGAATAACCACAAGCATGGGGTGGGTAATAGTAAAATGTAGTAAAAAAGTTAGGAAGTTTTTTTTTTTTTTTTTTTTGAGACAGAATCTTGCTCTTGTCACTCAGGCTATAGTGCAATGGCGCAGTCTCAGCTCACTGCAACCTCTGTCTCCCAGGTTCAAGCAATTCTCCTGCCTCAGCTTCTCGAGTAGGTAGGATTAGAGGCACCCACCACCATGCCCAGCTAATTTTTTGTTATTTTAGTAGAGACAGGGTTTCACCATTTTGGCCAGGCTGGTCTCAAACTCCTGATCTCAGGTGATCCACCCGCCTCGACCTCCCAAAGTGCTGGGATTACAGGCATAAGCCACTGCGCCTGGCCAGGAAGTTTTAAATATTTATTATGTTTCTTTTTATAAAATTTAAAGTTTATGTAATTTAAATTTTAGTGATGATTGTGTACATACCATTGGCCACTTCTCTGATCATCCTATATAAATTAAATGTCCTCTTTTAATTTCTGTTCATTCCTTCTATCCTGATATATTTTTCACCATTAATATTTAACACATTATATATATATATATAATTTTTTTTTCCATACTAGATTTTAAGCTAAGTGAGGCTAGGTACTTTACTTATTTTGTTTATCTCTATACTGTCAATGCTTAGAACATGACTTGCACATTATTTGTTGAAGGAGTGAATGAGTTTATTAATATTTTGTTCAAAATGGATATTAGCCTGAAATAGAAAAAGCAAACAATTGGGAATCAGAAAAATATTCCATGCAATTGCTGCATGCAACAGTTACATGGAATAGGTCATCTAATTCACACAACTTTCCTGTGAGGGAGGGATTGTTATTACCATTTTATAGATGAGGAAACTGGGCACAGGCCTGCCCAGTGACACATGATAAAGAACATAGCCAAGATTCATAGTCTCACATTTTTTCTTTAAACTTTTTTTTTTTTTTAATTAGGGAAAGTTTCAACAATGGACTAAAGTAGACAAAATAGAAAAATGAAACACAAATATCCATCATCCAGCTTCAGTAATGATAAGTTCATTGTCAATTTGTTTTCATCTATGCTACCTTCCCCGGCTAGATTATTTTGAAGGAAATTCAAATTACAATTTATCTGTAAAGGATAAGATAAGGGCACACTCTTATTGGAAATTTAGTGCTGCCCATTTTTGGCTTAGTGTTTGTTGGTCTTTTACTAATAGTTCTGAGACAAAATTTTTTCATCTGCAAAATTGATGTATCAGGTTTTTTCAAGTATTCAATTAGACGATATATTCAAAACGCTTTCTTATACTACAAAGCACTATTAAAGTTCAGGTTTTCAACACATATGTCATTACCCAAATTGTGCTATTGACACAAAGACTTTACATCAAAGCCTAGTTTGGTTGAGTACCTACAAGCATGACCTGCTTTTTCCCAGCAACATGATTTCCCAAATAGTATCATGCCTCATAAATATGCCAGAGTTCTCACAGAGAGTCAGTGGTCACACATAATGTACAAGGCCTTGCAAGACCATAAAGTACTAAAAGCAAACAAATAAAGTATTACTTTTATATTGTAGTAAAGAGGAACTTGAACATCATATGTATTTATAAGAATCTATAGGAATTTGCTTCTCAAATACAAATATTTTAGCATTCCTAGATATATGCAGCAATTGCAACAATGTACAAGGGTAACAGATGAGACAAAATGAGGCGACAAGGTTTCTGTGGCAAACCTTACCGGAGCCTCAGTTGTATTCTGCCATAAATATAAAACATTCTTTTAAATAATAATAATAAATAAAGATAATAATATCAGCATATACTTACATAGTTCTTTATACGTGTCAGGTACTATCCTAGATGCTTAACATATGTTCATTCATTTAATCCTCACAACAACTCTATGAGGTAGGCACAATTATTATGTCCCTCTGAAAGATGGGAAAACAGATACAGAGAGGTTAAGATATTTGCCGTAAACCCGGGAGGTGGAGCTTGCAGTGAGCTGAGATCGCACCACTGCACTCCAGCCCGGGTGACAGAGCGAGACTCCATCTCAAAAAAAAAAAAAAAAAAAAAAAATTTGCCAACATCGTAGAGGTAGGCCTTGGGACACTCTGGAAACACTCCTTGGTTGTTAGAGATATGTGAGTGAAAAGTTTGAAATAAGCTTCTTACATAATAAGGCTTAGAGAACAAAAACCAAAATCTAGGAATATATTTGTTTTGTGCAATGGTGCAATCTCAGCTCACTGCAACCTCCGTCTCCCAGTTTCAAGTGATTCTCCTGTCTCAGCCTCCTGAGTAGCTGGGACTATTGGCATCCATCACCATGCCCAACTTATCATTATTATTATAATTTTTTGTATTTTTAGTAGAGATGGGGTTTCACCATGTTGCCCAGACTGGTCTTGAACTTCTGACCTCAAGTGGTCCACCCTCCTCGGCCTCCCAAAGTGCTGAGATTACAGGTGTGAGCCATCACACCCGGCCATATGTTTGTCAACAGTGAGTATTAGTCATGGATTTTCCTAGTAGTTCTTATTATTTCCTGACACTAGGTATATGCCCTGAATCAGATACAATCCTTGTTCTCAAGTATTTCACAGCCCACTGGGCAGGACAGGCTTGTAATACGCTAAAGCAGTGTGACATATGGGTTGAAAGAAGTTTTTATAAGGTGATAAGTTTATAGAGTAAGAGAGTTTAGGCTCTGCCTCGGAGAATCAGAGAAGGCTTATTTATGACTTTTGGAAAAGACCTGGAAGAGAAAGAACTCCGAAGTTTGCAGAAGAAAGGAAGGAAAAATTCTAGTAGTACCAGATTCTTTTCTACCCTAGAAAATAATTATTAGCTGATTGCATACAGGAGGAAAAAAATGAAGCTCAGGGGACTATACTAGTATGTGCATAATCTATATTCATACTTAGATGATAAGAATTAGAGTTGGAGTCAGAACTGTGTTTATACTAGAATTCAAAAAGATCTGGGCAGGTCTTTTAGAGCAGTGGCATCGGGTCAGCAAACTTCTAGTTTCCTGACATTGATGCAGTATATGATGTTTAGGAAGCAACATATTTGGAATACAAATTAATAGAAAGTAGAGAAGTTATACTTCAGGGCTGTGGGGTCTGAAGATCAGATTGATTTGGGATCTGTCCTTTGCCAACTGTCCAATATAAAGTAGTTAATGTAGTTTCTTGATGCCTTTGTTTTTTCATCTGTAAAATTGCAGCATATCTCTTCTGGGGGTGGTCATCAGAATTAAATTAGATCATGTATATGTAGAACAAATTCTGGAAACAAGAAACCTCATAGGAAATAACTTGTCATGTAGTAAGAAAAAGTTCACAATATTCATGTGCAAGGGCTTGGTTTGAGATCAGGAGTTCGAGACCAGCACGGCCAATATAAACCCCCATCTCTACTAATAATACAAAAATTAGCCCTATATGGTGGTGCACGCTTGTAATCCCAGTTACTCGGGAGGCTTGAACCCGGGAAGCGGAAGTTGCAGTGAAATGAGATTGCGCCACTGTACTCCAGTCCGGGCGACAGAGTGAGACTCCATCTTGGGGAAACAAACAAACAAACAAAACAAACAACAACAACAAAACAGCAGCAGAGACATTTGCGATACAAGATGGCATGGCAGTGGCCCCAATAGCTACAGAAGATGGGAGCCCTCCTGAGGGACGCTTGGTCCCCTCATGCCAGACATTCAGTGTGGACTTTGACGCCATGGTTCTGTACACAGTTTGATCTGTGGGAGACTTCCTCGGTAGATGTTGTTTGTTGGCTGCTGCTTTGGATGTCAAGGGCAACAGGAGTCATGACCTTAGTGAATGAGAACAGAAGAGAGCAGCCAAAAGAATATTCAGAAGAACACACTCCTAATTTTTGGTAGGTTCAGTTTTCCACCAGGCATGCTGGGACAGAACAGGAAAAATCTGCAAGCCTGATTGTCATTCTGATTATTATTTTTTTTCCCCTTGGGCTGGTTTGTTCTGGGAAACACAGTTTTCACTTAAGTAATAGTAGGAGGAAAGGAACTAAGAAAATTCCTCCTAATAATAGAAATGAACAAGGAAGTGGCAAATAGTATTCAGCACGGGCAAATGCAGTGGTCAGCATCCAGTTATGAATGATAGAAAGTGTGATTTCAAGGTAAAGGAGTAAAGGATATCAATTTAAATTCAAAGATAGAAATTTTATTTTCGTTTTTCAATGTGTTAATTTAGTACAAGACAAGTGAAATATTGGCTACTGTTAGGAAAGTTATTAGACTCATGAAAGAAAGCACAGTTTTCTTTCACTCAGAAAACTATGGTGTGTTTTTGGGCATCACACTCAAGGAAGACAATAAAGCTAAAAATAAGTGAATAAAGGTCAGAAGTAGAAGGGTAATAAAAGTTAGGGAATGGGGCCGGGCGTGGTGGCTCATGCCTGTAATCCCAGGACTTTGGGAGGCTGAGGCAGGTAAATCACGAGGTCAGGAGTTCGAGACCAAGTTGGCTAGCATGGTGAAACTCAGTCTCTACTAAAAATACAAAAAAAAAAAGAAGAAAAAAAAGAAAAAAAATTAGCCTGGCATGGTAGTGCTCACCTGTAATCCTAGCTACTTGGAAGGCTGAGGCAGGTGAAACGCTTGAACCTAGGAGGCGGAGGTTGCCGTGAGTCGAGATTGTGCCACTGCACTCCAGCATGGGCGGCAGAGCAAGACTCTGTCTCACAAAAAAAAAAAAAAGGAATGGAAATCTTCCATTTAAGGTAGATTTGAAAGACTAGGATTTTGATGTGGAAAAGGCCCAGAAGGAGATATGATCAAAGTTTGTTGCACAATGAAGGGCGTGGACATGGAACACGTGAAGCTGGTCATCGAATTCCTAAACTTTAGCATTATTAGGTGATCAGAAAAGCTTATTTTTTAAATTTATTTTTATTTTTTTGAGACGGAGTTTTGCTCTTGTCACCCAGACTGGAGTGTAATGGCACAATCCGCCTCCCAGGTTCAAGCGATTCTCCTGCCTCAGCCTCCTGAGTAGCTGGGATTACAGGAACCCACAACCACACCTGGCTAATTTTTGTATTTTTAGTAGAGACAGGGTTTCACCATGGTGGCCAGGCTGTTCTCAAACTCCTGACCTCCAGTTATCTGCCCGCCGAGGCCTCCAGTAAAGTCTCAAAAAGATTATTACCAAATAAGTGACAGGAAGATCTACTTCAAAACATGGGCAATATACATATAGACTTCATCCTGAAAGAATGAAAAGATTTTGTGGGGGAGGGGGTGATGTGGTGGCTTACACCTTTAATTCTAGCACTTTGGGAGGCTGAGATGGGAGGATTGCTTGAGGGCAGGAGTCCAAGACCAACCTAGTCAACATAGTGAGATCCTATAATGAATAGATTGAAAATTTAAATAGAAAATTTAAAATTCAAAAAAGTACAATAATTAATTTATAATATACTTCAGTAAACATGTAAGCATGTGACGTATTTTCCAAAGCTTTTCGTATTAATGCATGGAAAACAATTAATATGGTCTCTTCTAGTTCATAGACAGAATTAGGGTATTCAGTTAAATGGCATAAAAAAAATCTTTTGAGAGAACCAAAATGGTTTGACATTTTGCTGTCTTATAAGTTACTGTCTGAGTTGAGAATAAGCCCTGATTTCTGACTTCCATTTTAGGCCAGCTTCAAGGAACAATGCCTATAATGAATGGAAACATTGTTGACATTTTGAATTATAATTGTTAATAATACAACAATAGACTTGGTCTTCCAGGTAAAATCTTATGTAAAGGAAAACACTCTAAAGCAAGTCATAAGCATCTTAGTCTGAGAGCAACTTGCTAAATAATTCTCGCCGTGGTATTTTCATCTGTGAATAAACAGAGGGTTTCACATAGCATTATTACAAGCTTTACATAATGATAACAAAAAACTGAGCCTAATTAGTCTCTTCCAGTAAAAGTATTTGAGAAATTTTCCATTGCCCAATACCTTCCCATGATGGAAAATACACTGCATGGAAGGTATGTGTAAATATTTGATTCGTGTTTTACTGATTTCAGTGTCACAACCTATCAATCATTAACACTTCAAAAAACATATACCTGGTTAGTTGTTTCCAAAGTACATTCTCTCTCTGAAGGCTTTTTAGACTCCTAGAATGAGAGGGGTTCCTAGCGAGAACCCGGTCTAATCTTTTAATGTCATAGGCAATGAAACCAAGACCACGAATGTTTGCGTAACTTTCACATAGTCCTCCAACCTTAGCTGGGTCCTAGGACCGAGATCTTAAGGCTTACAGCTCAGTTCTTTTTTTAACATACAGTGGAGAATTACTGTTTACCCTTTGTTCTGAAGGAAGGTATATATAAACACACTAACAATGTCATAGTTTTAGAAACTGAAGTGAAAAAAATCTAGAAAATTATAGGCACAGTGTTTGTTTCCAATGCTAATATATATGGTCACTTTATAAAATGAACGGATAGCTGGGTGTGGTGGCTTAAGCCTGCAATTCCAGCACTTTGGGAGGCCGAGGTGGGTAGATCACCTGAGGTTAGGAATTCGAGACCAGCCTGACCAACATGGAGAAACCCTGTCTCTACTAAAAATACAAAATTAGCCGGGCGTGGGGGCACATGCCTGTAATCCCAGCTACTCTGGAGGCTGAGGCAGGAGAATCACTTGAACCCCAGAGGCGGGGGTTGCAGGGAGCTGAGATTGTGCCATTGCACTCCAGCCTGGGCAACAAGAGGAAAACTCTGTCTCAAAATAAATAAATAAATAAAAATTAAAAAAAAAGAAATGATAATCAATGGGGAAAGAATTGTGAAAATAATAGCTTGACCTTGTGCTACTATGACATTAAATAAAGGTTTCCAACCTAGTGCCTTGTAGATGGTAAATATGTGAAAGTATTAGTTAAATCTGATTTGCATTTATTTCAATTAATTAATTAATTAGTTTGAAAAGGAGTCTCGCTTTGTCGCCCAGGCTGGAGTGCAGTGGTGTAATCTTGGCTCACTGCAACCTCTGCCTTCTGGCTTCAAACGATTCTCCTGCCTCAGACTCCTGAGTAACTGGGATTACAGGCACCTACTACCATGCCTGGCTAATTTTTTTTGTATTTTTAGGAGAGATGGAGTTTCACCACCTTGGCCAGGCTGGTCTTGAACTCCTGACCTCAAGTAATCTGCCTGCCTTGGCCTCCCAAAGTTCTGGGATTATAGGCGTGAGCCACCATGCCCGGCCTGGTTTGAATTTAAAAACCTAAATTCCAGATAGAAAAATACCCTGGATTGTTGGACTGCCAAACTATATTTTAATTTAATTTATTATTTTTTGAGACAGGGTCTGGTTCTGCTGCCTAGGCTGGAGTGCAGTGGTGTAATCTCGGCTCACTGCAGCCTCCACCTCCTGGGTTCAAGTGATTCTTGTGCCTCAGCCTCCTGAGTAGCTGGGACTACAGGTATGTGCCACCACAACTGGCTACATTTTATATTTTTATTAGAGATGGGGTTTCACCATGTTGGCCAGGCTGGTCTCGAACTCCTGACCTCAAGTGATCCGCCCTCTTCGGACTCCCAAAGTGGTGGGATTACGAGTGTGAGCCACCATGCCCGGCCCAGACTATATTTTTAGAAAGTAGAAATACATCTTCAAGATGACAAAATAACTTAGTATGAAAGAAAATCAGTCAAACCAACATTTGGTGTAGTGTGGATTAAGCAACCACTTGCTAGGCATTTAAAATATCAATGGTCTCTAACTGATGAGGGTGAGAATGAGGGGAATGCTCCAGGTGAGCAGCATTCCTTAATGAGGTCAGGCATTTTGACTTTTGAATAAGGTCATTTTCTCCATGTTAAGGTGGAGAAGCAGTATGATGAAATGGGTAGAGGTTCAGGAACTCCGAACTGTTTTGTTGGAAACTTTTGCTCAGGGTAAAGCCTACAGAATTCCTCAAAGCTTCTCATTCAGATCTTCTCATTCAGCAACGATGTGGTTGGAGCCTGATCGAGTGGCCAAGAATTTCTTCCCTCTCTGCTTTAATGAAAGGATTCTATAAAATAGCTCCTAAACCACTTGTTCTTTGGCCAGTGCCAGAATTTTCAGTCTGTTAGGAACAGAGGCAATGTCTGGTGACAGACCCCATAGCCTAAGCTCTAAGGAGCTGCTGCAGAATGAGGAGGTTCTATTGAGTATGAGGGGCAGTGTGGTATATTCCAGGGAGCACAACTTACAGGTTTACTCTGTTCTGTGACATGAACTAATAACTGTCAACCTGAAGAAAAAAACTGAGGCGAAATTAGTACAAGAAGGTCGTTTGTGTGGTGGCTTATGTCTGTAATCCCAGTACTTTGGGAGGTCGAAGGATGCTTGAGCCTAGGAGTTTGAGACCAGTCTGGGCAACATAGAGAGACAGTCGTCTCTACCAAAAAATATATATATATATTTCTGCCAAGTTTGAGGTCTGCAACCTGGGAGTACAGACTCAAGTTGCCCTGAAGATATGCTCCAATTAGCAGAAGTTATGAGTGAGTTTTAATTTTTTAACTTTTACTTTTTTTTTTTTTTTTTAGATAGAGTCTCTCACTGTTGCCAGGGCTAGAGTACAGTGGTGTGATCTTGGCTCACTGCAACCTCTGCCTCCTGGGTTCAAGGGATTCTCCTGCCTCAGCCTCCCGAGTAGCTGGAATTACAGGCACCCACCACCACACCTGGCTAATTTTTTTGTATTTTTAGTAGAGATGAGGTTTCACTATGTTGGCCAGGCTGGTCCCAAACTCCTGATCTTGTGATCTGCCCGCCTTGGCCTCCCAAAGTGCTGGGATTACAGGCGTGAGCCACCGCGCCCGGCCCTTGTTTTTATTAATCTAAAGATTTTTTTTTTTTTCTTTTTGAGACAGGGTCTTGCTGTATTACCCAGTCTGGTCTTGAACTCCTGGGCTCAAGTGATCCTCCTGCCTCAGCCTCAAAGTGCTAGGATTATAATCCTGAGCCACTATGCCTCTGGGCCACAGATGAGTTTTTGTTTATTTTTATTTTTATTTTGAGACAGAGTTTCACTCTTGTTGCCCAGGCTGGAGTGCAATGACGCCATCTCAGTTCACTGCAAACTCTGCCTCCCAGGTTCAAGTGATTCTCCTCACTCAGCCTCCCAAGTAGCTGGGATTACAGGCACATGCCACTACGCCCAGCTAATTTTGTATTTATGGTAGAGATGGGGTTTCTCCATGTTGGTCAGGCTGGTCTTGAACTCCCGGCCCCAGGTGATCCCCCTGCCTTGGCCTCTCAAAGTGCTGGGTTTACAGCCGTGGAGCCCGACCCACAAATGAGTTTTTAAATGAAAAAAGAAGAGGTGATTTATAAGTTGTTTTATAAGAATTTACATTAAAATAGCTTAAGCTATTGATTGGCTATACATTGTTCTTTGTATGAGGCAGTTTGGTCAGAAACAAAATCCCTTTAAAAAATTGCCCTTGGCCGGGCGCGGTGGCTCAAGCCTGTAATCCCAGCACTTTGGGAGGCCGAGACGGGCGGATCACGAGGTCAGCAGATCGAGACCATCCTGGCTAACACGGTGAAACCCCGTCTCTACTAAAAAATACAAAAAACTAGCCGGGCGAGGTGGCGGGCGCCTATAGTCCCAGCTACTCGGGAGGCTGAGGCAGGAGAATGGCGTGAACCCGGGAGGCGGAGCTTGCAGTGAGCCAAGATCCGCCACTGCACTCCAGCCTGGGGATAGAGCGAGACTCCGTCTCAAAAAAAAAAAAAAAAAAAAAAAAGTTGCCCTTGGCCATGGGTGCTGGTGTGTGAGGATAGGGAGAGTGAAGTCCCATATTCCTGTCTTTCTGAACCAGATAAATTTTGCATGTTTCACATAGCTCAGAATGCTCTGAGCTATTTTTTTTTTTTTTTCCCCTTGTAACTGTGATCCAGTCGGTGCTATTGGTGGAATGTTGTGGCTAACTTCCTTATAGAAAATGTAAAAACTTGGCCGGGCATGGTGGCTCACACCTGTAATCCCAGGACTTTGGGAGGCTGAGGCGGGCAGATCACTTGAGATCAGGAGTTCCAGACCAGACTGGCCAATGTGGTGAAACCCTGTCTCTACCAAAAATAGAAAAATTAGCCAGGCATGGTGGTGGCGGGTACTTGTAATCCCAGGTACTTGGGAGGCTGAGGCAGGAGAATGGCTTGAACACAGGACTTGGAGTTTGCAGCAAGCGGAGATCGTGCCATTACACTCCAGCCAGGGTTACAGAGCAAGACTCCATCCCTCCCAAAAAAGATAAAGGAAAACGTAAGAACGGCCGCGGTGGCTCACGCCTGTAATCTCAGCACTTTGGGAGACTGAGGCAGGTGGATTATGAGGTCAGGAGTTCAAGACCAGCTTGGCCAAGATGGTGAAACCCCATCTCTACTGAAAATATAAAAATTAGCTGGGTGTGGTGGCACCTGTAATCCTAGCTACTCGGGAGGCCGAGGCAGAGAATTGCTTGAACCTGGGAGGCGGAGATTGCAGTGAGCTGAGATCGCGCCATTGCACTCCAGCCCGGACGACAGAGTAAGACTGTTTCAAAAAAAAAAAAAAAGAAAGAAAAGAAAATGTAAAAACTTCTAGTATAGAGCTGGCCTCAAGCCTCTTATCTGTCAATGAGTAAATTACTAGTTTACTTAAGCTGAAATTAGTCTACTGGGAATCAAAAAAGAACTGGGGTTTAATATTGGTGTCCATAGAAATGTGATAAGAGTTTATTTTTTCTCCAGTACCTATCCAGGGAAATCAAAAATATTTCAATCTGTATTTAAACTTCCCTCATGCAAAATGCTAATAACCTTACTGTGGTCCCATAATGGTGATAGGAAAAAGCACACATTATTTTGAGTATTTAATTTACATTAGATGGTAAATGAAAAAAAAAGACACTAAAAATATTAAAATCTGAACATATTTGAGAAGTAGCATCAGGAGAACACTAAAAGCTTTGGAAACAGGCTGAGTGGAGAGGCAGGCAGCAAGGGGCAGTATTGAATGCTCTGTATCAGTTTTCTTTCATGTAAATTGGGGATAATAACAGTACCTAGTTTATTGAGTTGTTTTGAGGATTAATTATAATGACAAATGTTTGTTCAAAGTAAAAGAACAGAAAACAATATACCATGCAAACAAACGAAAAAAGCAGGGTGGTTCTATTAAAATCAGAGTTGACATTATGATAAAAAGTATTACCAGGGATAACGAAGGACATTACATTACAATAAAGGGGTCAATTGAAGAAGACCTAGCAATCCTAAATGCATATCCACCTAAAAACAGAGCTTCTAAATACCTGAAGCAAAACATTTATAGAACTGAAAGGAGAAACATATGAATCTACAAATGTAGTTATATATATCAACTCCTTTTTTTTTTTTTTTTTAGTAACTAATAGAAAATATAGAGGGAAAATTAGGAAAGATATAGAAGACAACCAACATGATCTATTTATTTATAGAAAACTCCATGTAACAGCAGCAGAATACATATTCTTTTCAAGTGCAAATGTAACAATTCACCAAGATAGACTATATTTTGGGCCATACAAATCTCATCAAACTTAACTGAATTGAGATAAAATAATACAATGTATGTTCTCTGGCCAAAAGAAAATAGAAATAGAAATTAATTATAGAACGATATTAAAAATCTCCAAATATTAAAAAACTAAACACTATGCTTTTAATAAAATATAAGTCAAACAAGATACCATAGTTAAAATTATAAAATATTTTGAATGAAACCGAATGAAAACAAAGCCTATTAGGATTTGTGAGTGTGGCCCAAACAGCACTTGGTTGGAAAGTTATAACATTAAATGCATATATTCGAAAAGAAGAAAGATCTCATATTAATGATCTGAGCTTCAATCTTAACACACTAGAAAAAAAAAGGGCAAATTAAGGCTAACGTAGGCATAAAGAAGAAAGTAATAAAAATAAGAGATAAAATCAATAAGATAGAAAGCAGGAAAAAAAAAAAAAAGGAATGCAGCACGACTTCTTTGCAAAGATCAATACAACTGATAAACCTGTAGCCAGACTGATGGAAAAGAGAGACAGAGAGAGAGCAAAAAATAGCATATCAATATTAGGAATAAAATCAGGGACATCATTACATTTCCTACAAATACTTTTAAAAAAGGAATATTATGAATTATTTTTTTCAATACATATGAAAACAGATGAGCTTTGCAAATTCCTTTGGAGTCACAAACTACTAGAGTTTACTCAAGAAGAGATAGAAAATCTGAATAGCCTAATAAAATCCATAAAAGTCACAGTGAAAAATTTTTCTGCAAAGAAACCCCAGGTTGCTGGGTGTGGTGGCTCATGCCTGTAATCCCAGCAACTCCAGAGGCTGAGGCAGGAGTATTGCTTCAGCCCAGGAGCTTGAGGTTGCAGTGAGCTATGATTAGGCCTCTGTACTCCCGTCTGGGTGACAGAGGATGATCCTGTCTCTAAAGTAAAGAATAATAAACAAACAAAAAACCAACAAAGAAAACTCCAGGCCCAGATAGTTTGGTGAAACCTACCAAACATTTGATTTAAACAAAAAATACTAATTCTTTTTTATTTACTTATTTTTTTTTTGAGACGGATTCTTGCACTTTCACCCAGACTGGAGTGCAGTGGCGCGATCTTGGCTCACTGCAAGCTCCGCCTCCCGGGTTCATGCCATTCTCCTGCCTCAGCCTCTTGAGTAGCTGGGACTACAGGCGCCCGCCCCCACGCCCAGCTAATTTTTTGTATTTTTAGTAGAGACGGGCTTCACTGTGTTAGCCAGGATGGTCTTGATCTCCTGACCTCATGATCCGTCCACCTCGGCTTCCCAAAGTGCTAGGATTACAGGCATGAGCCACTGCGCCTGGCGAAAAAATGCTAATTCTACACAAACTCCTCCAGAAAATAAAAAAGGAGAGATCATGTCCCAACTCACTTTATGGGACCAGCATTACTCTAATGAAGACGTTAAAAAAAAGACAAGAAAACAAAATTCTAATGTGTCTCATAAACAAAGATGCAAAAATTCTTAACAGTAATTTTTCCTTCTAATCAATGGAATCCAAGGTATTACAGAATTAAATTCAGTGATATGTAAAAAGTAATAGATCATGTCCAAGTGAGTTTATTCTAGGAATTTAAATTTAGTTAAAAAATTTAAAATACATCAAAATAATATATACCACATCGACAGATGAAAAATCGTATGACCATCTCAGTTGATGCATAAGATATATGTATGCACTTTTTTATGTTACTTTTTTCTTTTTTTTTTAAATTAACTTTTATTTTACGTTCAGGGGTACATGTGCAGGTTTGTTACATAGGTAAACTTGTGTCATGGGGGTTTGTTGTACAGATTATTTCATCACCCAGTTATTAAGCCTTGTACCCATTAGCTATTTTTTGTGATCCTCTCCCTCCTCCCACCCTCCACCCTCTAATAGGCCCCAATTTGTGTTGTTCCCCTCTATGTTTCCATGTGTTCTCATCATTTAGCTCTCACTTACAAGTGAGAACATGCAGTATTTGGTTTCCTGTTCCTGCGTTAGTTTGCTTAGGATAATGACCTCTAGCTCTACCCATGTCCCTGCAAAGGACATGATCTCATCCTTTTATATGGCTGCAGAGTGTTCTATGGTGATATGTAGCACATTTTCTTTTATTTTTTTCCTTCAGGAGCATGTTTATTGTGTTTGAGATGATACATCAGGTGCTCTCTGAGCTACAAAGGGTAAAAGGATAATCCTCTCATTACAAACTGACAAAGGTAAATGTACTACATTTTCTCTATCCAGTCTATCTTGATGGGCGTTTAGGTTGATTTAATGTCTTCTTTGCTATTGTGAATAGTGCTGCAACGAATATACACATGTATGTGTCATGTATGTATGTAGAATGATTTATGTTCCTTTGAGTGTATATCCTGTAATGGGATTGCTGGGTCCAATGGTATTTCTATTTTTAGGTCTTTGAGGAAGCACCACACTGTCTTCCACAATGGTTGAACTAATTTACAGTGTCTGCTTTTTTTCATTTAGCTGTTTTTTAATTTTAAATTTATTCTAATCAATGAAAACATTTAAAATAGTATTACTAGACATAAAAAGGCAGTGCCCTGTCCCTTTTGATTTTTGCTGTCTTGAAAACAATTACAGCCAGGCGCGGTGGCTCACACCTGTAATCCTAGCACTTTGGGTGGCCGAGGCCAGGGAGATTGCCTGAGCTCAGGAGTTTGAGACAAGCCTGGCACATGGCAAAACCTTATCTCTACTAAAAATACAAAAAATTAGCCAGATGTGGTGGTGTGCACCTGCAGTCCCAGATACTCAGGAGGCTGAGGCATGAGAATCACTTGAACCCGGGAGGTGGAGGTTGCAGTGACCCAAGACTGCCCCACTGCACTCCAGCCTGGACCACAGAGTGAGACTCAGTCTCAAAACAAAACAAAACAAAAATCCATTACAATTGTTTTCAATTTTTAGCTGTTTTGTTTTTGTTTTTAGCTTTTTTATTTACCTTTATGTTTGTAGATAACATGTTTACTAACGTTGTATTCAAAATTATTTTTCTTTTCTTTTTTTTTGAGGTGGAATTTAGTTTTGCTCTTGTTGCTCAGGCTTAAGTGCAGTGGTGCAATCTTGGCTCACTGCAACCTCTGCCTCTGGATTCAAGGGATTCTCCTGACTCAGCCTCCCGAGTAGCTGGGATTAGAGGGCCTGCCACCACACTCAGCTTATTTTTAAATTTAATTAATTAATTTATTATTTATTTTTGAGATGGAGTCTCACTCTGTCACCCAGGTTGGAATGCTGTGGTGCGATCTCTGCTCACTACAACCTTTGCCTCCCAGGTTCAAGCAATTTTCCTGCCTCAGCCTCCTGAGTAGCTGGGATTATAGGTGCTCACCACCATGCCTGGCTAATTGCTTTTTTTTTTTTTTTTGCGCATTTTTTTTTTGGTAGAGATGGGGTTTCACCATGTTGGCGAGGTTGGTCTAGAACTCCTGACCTCATGTGATCCACCCTCCTCAGCCTCCCAAAGTGCTGGGGTTACAGGCATGAGTCACCACACCCGGCCATATTTCAATTTTAGACATTATTAATTGGTTTCCTACTAAGGAAGATGAGGACTTTGTTCTTTTTCTCAAACTCTCTCTCTCACATACACATTCAGATACATGCTTGTCCATGTCTCACACGTTCCCTAAAAAGGGTATGTTTTCGGCTGGGCAGGGTGGCTCACACCTGTAATCCCAGCACTTTGGGAGGCAGAGGCAAGCTGATCACTTGAGGTCAGGAGATCGAGACCAGCCTGGCCAACATGTTGAAACCCCATCTCTACTAAAAATACAAAAAATAGCCGGGCATGGTGGTGGGCACCTGTAGTCCCAGCTCCTCTGGAGGCTGAGGCAGGAGAATCACTTGAACCCAGGAAGTGGAGCTTGCAGTGAGCTGAGATTGAGCCACTGCACTCCAGCCTGGGTGACAGAGCAAGACTCCATCTCAAAAAAAAAAAAAAAAAAAAAAAAAGGGTATGTTTTCATTCGATAAATAATTGTGTTTATGTTATTATGTGACAGCTCATTATTTTCAGCTAACTCACATAGTGACTTACATTACTTGTTCAACTAGTTGTATATTCTAGTTAGTATTGTTCAGTGTTAGTGTTTTGTTTCTGTTGTTTCTTAGGATCCAGCCACTAATTTATCCTCAAACTGTACCTATGACTGAAAAATCTTTTCTGAATAGCCTCGCACATGAGATACTCATTTTTATTTTCTTTGGGGGGATACCCTTTCTTTTATCTTCTTGATCCAGTTTGGACTGGTTGTTTTCTAGGAATTTTGAACAATTGTCATTTTGAATTTCTATTCATCGTTATCCCAGATTATTTCTTTCTTTTTTCTTCTTTATCTCTCTCTTTTTTTTTTCTTCTCTCTCTCTCTCTCTTTTTTTTTTTTTGAGATGTAATCTTGCTGTGTTGCCAGTCTGGAGTGCAGTGGCGTGATCTGGGCTCACTGCAACCTCCGCCTCCTGGGTTCAAGCGATTCTCCTGCCTCAGCCTCCCGAGTAGCTGGGACTACTGGCGCCCACCACCACGTCCAGCTAATTTTTGTAGTTTTAGTAGAGACAGGGTTTCATCATGTTGGCTAGGATGGTCTTGATCTCTTGACCTGGTGATCCGCCCACCTCGGCCTCCCAAAGTGCGGGATTACAGGCGTGAGCCACCACACCCAGCCTCTCTTTTTCTTTTCTTTTATGCTTTTCCTTCTTTGCTCTTATGTTGTCTCTCTCTTTCTCTGCTGTCCTGGTGAGTTTATTTATTTAAAATTTCATAACTGTCATTTTATAGGTACAGTTGTCTCTCTGTGTCTTCAGGGCATTGGTTCCAGGACCTCTCCACAATCCTGCCTCTGGCAGATACCAAAATCCCCAGAACTCAAGTTCCTTATATAAAATGGCATAGTATTTGCAAATAACCCACTTACATCCTTCCAATATACTTTAACTCATCTCTAGATTACTTATAATATCAAATACAGTATAAATTGCTATACAAATAGTTGTTATACTGTACTTAAAAATTTGTATTTTTTATTGTTATATTGTTATTTTTTCTTTTCTATTTTAGCTTGTTAAACACACTTTTAACCTCTAAGTTATTTATTTTTTTCTGAGTATTTTTGGTCCATGGTTGATTGAATCTGCAAATGTGAAATCCAGGGATACAGAAGGTGGACTCTATTTGGGTAGAAGTCAAGATAAAAATGTGAATTTTAACAAAAATGAAAAAAAGAAGAAAAAACAAAACAAAAAAGAAAAAAACAAACAACAAAAACAACAACAACAACAAAAATGTGGATTTAGTATGTATGTAACTGGACCAAATTTGTTAACTTTTCTTTTTTTTTAATGATCGAGGGGTTGGGCCTGCCTGCCTTCTCTCCCTCCCTTTCCAGAGAGAGGGAGGGGCAGAGTAGGACCCCTGAGACACCCTCCCTGATAGCTTATTAATTTTTCATAGATTTTGTTTGAAATACCCTAGACAATTGTCTTTATGACTCATGCTTAAAATACTTTATCTTTCATACGACATTCAGTAAATAAGGATGAACTCATGGGAGATTTAGGTATAAGCTAAATTTTAGCTTTTCAGACCAATCTGAATAGCTGATTCTCTGATATAAAAGTATAAGATGTCCAGTCGTCCTCTTTGTACATGGTGAGCTTTTTTTGTTTTATATTTTCCTTGTATCACAAAAATTTATTTAGGACATTGTAAAATAACGTAGTGAGATAGTAATGTTCTATATTAGCATGGTGTCTTTTATCCAGAAGGTTTGCCAAGTACTTTGTAACTTGAAGAAGAAATTGTTTTGTTCTCAATTTAAAAGCACCTCATTCTGAGATGAAATATTATTATTTTATGAGGCACAGCTGTACAAAATAGTATTTTAATGAAAGAAGCAGTCTTTTATGGAACTCTGAGAATCAGATGAGTATGCTGACACATAATTCAGTAGGCTCTTTGAGTTTCTTGTAGGATGGCATCTAAATTTTGTTGGACAACTGATTGGATTTCCTACTTTGAGTTATGGAGAAGTGCCATCATTTAATTATCAATAACATGTTTCATAGCATTCCGTACCTGAAATTAGCATCTACAAACTAACCCAAATAGGGAGTTTCATGAAGACTGCCCAAAAGTTAGAGGCACAAATAAATGAAAGATTTTGACATAAAAGTTACTGTAATATTTTTTATATTTTTAGTTTCCAAAGTAATAGAAATGCTAAGATTGTGCCAAGAATATTATGAAAAATGAATAGGATGCTAACAGTTATTTTGACTCCTTATGGTCATTAGTACAGATTAACAGGGAAATAGATATAGGAACACTATAAAGATTGTGTTTACCTGGACAGTAAATCTTGCTAGACATAAATTTTCATCTTTAGTAAGAGATTCAAAATAGTTATTTCATATACATATTACTAATTTTTAAAAATCCCAAGTTAATCCCAGTAACATAGAGCCAAGTAGGATAACAATACCCGATATTCTGTTTTGTAGACTACTATTTCATTTCTAAATATAGCAACACTGCTTATTTGGCAGTCAGAGTTCTGGCAACCCAACCTAAACATGCAGCTGAGACTCTAAACATAAATTAAAAAGGGCCCTGAGTGATCACAATAGATGTCAAAAAAGCCAGAACTTTATTGAGGTAGAGACATGCCAGCCCTCACATTTGGCAGATATTCCATTCTGCAACTGTTTATAAAAACAGAAAGGCTGCTATCATGAAGCACGTTGACAGCAGAGTCTGCATTAGTTTAGCAAGATTTCCAAACATGAACAAACAAACTTGTTTTGCTGTTAACTACTATCCAATGCAAAAGTCATTCTTGTTGAACTTAACTTTTGTTATTTTTTATATTTTTGAGATGGTGTTTCACTCTTGTTGCCCAGGCTGGAGTGCAATGGCACAGTCTCGGCTCACTGCAACCTCCGTCTCCTGGGTTTAAGTGATTCTCCTGCCTCAGCCTCCTGAGTAGCTGGGATTACAGACTCCCGCTACCACCCCTGGGTAATTTTGTATTTTTAGTAGAGACGGGATTTCTCCATGTTGGGCAGGCGGTCTCGAACTCCCAACCTCAGGCGATCTGCCCGCCTCAGCCTCCCAAAGTGCTGGGATTACAGGCATGAGCCACTGCTCCCGGCCGTACTTAACTTTTTCAACCATACTGAAATTTTTCTTGGGTCAAATAAGACCGCCAACTCACATCAACTTAACAGACAGCATGAATTGAAAAGCTCAAGGTCATGTCAGAAATCTTTCAAAACTGATAGGTTAGGAAATAGAATGATAATGCCTTACGTAACTGATGGCAAATTTATTCACTCAACAAACATTGTATTGGGTACATACTATGTGCTTGGTGCTGTTCTACTTAAGAGGATACATTAGTAAACAAAATCCTTGACCTCATGAAACTTATATTCTAGCAGAAGGAGGTAGAAAATAAGCATAATAAATTAATAAATGATATAGGGTGTGCAGTTCTTAAGTATTATGGCAGGGTAGAGGGAGATAGATTAAGCTGTGGGGGTGGGAATGTGCCTGGTATGTTTGAGAAACTGTGAGAAGGCCCATTTCCTGGGCAGAGCAATGGGGAGGCAATCCAGTCAGTGAGGTGAGAGGGCATGCCATCGTGTACACCTTTTTTGTTTTGTTTTGTTTTGTTTTGAGATAGAGTCTCACTCTGTCACCCAGGCTGGAGTGTAGTGGCTGATCTCTGCTAACAGCAACCTCCACCTTCCAGGTTCAAGTGATTCTTGTGCCTCAATGTGCTACCATGGCCCAGCTAATTTTTGTATTTTTAGTAGAGGTGAGGTTTCACCGTATTGGCTGGGCTGGTCTCGAACTCCTGACCTTGAGTAATCTGCCTGCCTTGGCCGTCCAAAGTGCTGGGATTACAGGCGTGAGCCACCACACCCGGCCGATCATGTACACTTTGTAGGCCACTGTCAAGATGCTTTTACTTGGAGTATAATGATGGAGAGGTCATGGGGTGGTGGGAGCGGGGGTTGAGATGTCTGAGGTACTTCTTCAGAAGGATCACTATGGCTGTAGTGTGAATGGAGAATAGATGATAAGGAATCTAGGATGGAAAGAAGAACACAGTTGGCAGGCAATTGTAGTAATTCAGATGAGAGTTTATAAAGTTTCCAAACATATTAAGTATTTTATTATAAACTTAAGAGTCTAAATCTATGCTGATATTGAAGGTAATGACCACACATTCTTAATTCTTATACAAGGCATGAGATTCTTTTTTCTTTTTCGAGATAGGGTCTTGTTCTGTCACCCAGGCTGGAGTGCAGTGGCAGCATCTCTGCTCACTACAACCTCCGCCTTCCAGGTTCAAGCGATTCTTGTGCCTCAGCCTCCCAAGTAGCTGAGACTACAAGCACCTGCCACAATGCCGGCTAGTTTTTGTATTTTTAGTAGAGATGGGTTTCACCATGTTGGCCACGCTGGTTGCAAGCTCCTGACCTCAAGTGATGTACCCGCCTCAGCCTCCCAAAGTGCTGAGATTACAGGCGTGAGCCACCGTGCCTGACCGGCATGAGATTCTTTTTTTTTTTTTTTTTTAATTTTTGAGACGGAGTTTCCATCTGTCACCCTGGCTGGAATGCAGTGATGCGATCTCTGCTCACTGCCACCTCTGCCTCCCAGGTGCAAGGGATTCTCTTGCCTCAGCCTCCTGAGTAGCTGGGATTATAGGCACCTGCTACCACACCCAGCTAATATTTGTATTTTTAGTAGAGATGGGGTTTCACCACGTTGATGAGGCTGGTCTCTAACTCCTGACCTCAGGTGATCCACCCACTTCGGCCTCCCAAAGTGCTGAGACTCAGGCAAGAGCCACCGCGCCTGACTATGGGATTCTTCTACAAGAGTGTCTGCCCCGCACATGGCACTTTCCCATGGAAGCTACCCACGCCCAAACCTTGCATCAGCTCAACTGTTTTGGACAAAGTGACCTCGTCCTTTCCCTCCTTCCAGCCTTGCGTTGATTGACTAGAGAGGGAATTGGACTCAAGCACAGTCAGCCATGGCATGCTAGTCCTTCAGGAGTGGGCCTGGGAAAAAAGGCTCTATCTAAATATTTTTGTGCTGGTTCAACCAGATTCTTCTCAGGGATTTAACTGAGAAGAATGAAAAGAAAACTAATTGATAACAGTAAGAGAAGGGGTCAGACAGGAGCAGATATGTTAACAGTGGAATGTTAGAGTAAGAAAAATTCTTGAAGTCCTGCTTCTCAGGTCCTTAGGGAAGTTTAAAAATCTGAATGGCCTAGTTTCTGGCTCTGTGGGGCAGATTCTAAGTGATTCCTGCTTTCCCTGAGTTCCATATATGCGTTAACTTGTATTGCTATTCCTCCTCATGTTACACTACTTGGGGCAAACTGAATACATCTCTATTCCTTACATGTAAAGAGCCTAACAGCCTAACCACTTGTGTAACAGTCTTCTTGCATTTGTAATCATCTATCAATGATTTTAGGCTATCACACATTGGGAGAGATTTTCACTGTCTACATCATTAATGTGTAGTGGAGAAGAACATGGAATTTGAAGTTAGCCTACTTGAGTTCAAATGCCAGCTCCATCCCTTACCAGTTGTGTGATCTTGGGCAAGGAATTTAACTTGTCTTTCTGTTTCCATATCTATTTTTTTTTTTTTAAAGAGATAACATACTACTTAGAGTTGTTGAGAAGATTACATGAGTGAATACTAAAAGCTCTCAGACAGTGCCTGGTGCATAATAAAGACCCGGGAGGCATCATAATCCAATGATGAAACAAGCCATTATTTCTAGATGATAAAAAATTCTCTGGGTGACTACTATCATGAGTTGGTTAACTGCTATTAGTTAGGGCAGTGGTATTTTTTTTTTTTTTTAATTACTTAGATTCCTTCAAAATAGTTAGGTAATTCCCATACCATATTGGCATATTTCATAAAGGTCTCATTACACCTTTTTTTTTTTTTTTTTTTGGTGACAGCTGACCATTTAGTAGAAACGAGTATTTACACAGTTGTGTAACAACTAGAAATGGCTACGTTTTCTTTCTCCCGACCCCCAAGCCTATTCCTTTAGGCATGCAGGTAACTGTCCCCCGCCACCTCCCATTTCTCCTCATTTCACCCAGAAACCGGAAACCCTGACTAAGGAACGAAGAAGTCTTACAAAGAGGAGGTCTCAAGTACCAATCTGCAGCCATTTGATTATGGAAGATAGGTCTGATGCTAAAAACAGTTTGTATCTAGCAGAGCCCAATTCCACAGGAATCCAAGCTCCAAGGCTGGGAGGCAGCAGGTGCTGGGGACAAGCTCACTGCTGAGAGTTGGTCTGGAGGACCCACTGGAGGATCTCATGGCGGTGCAGACCCTGGATTGCATTGTCGTAGATGGTGTTCACGCTGGTGCAGAGGGGCTGCTGCTGCGGCTGTCACCGGACAAGCAACCAGCCCTCCCGCGGCACAAAGCAGCAGCAGCAGCAGCAGCAGCAGCAGCCTCAGCACAGCCCAGGAATGAGTGTGCTTCCCGGGGAGTGGCTTGCGGGGGCAGGAGTCGGACTTAGATTTCGGTGCCTGATTTGTTTCCCTCTTAGGTTTCATCTCCTGTTCCCGCTTGGCTGCTTTGAGGGCATCATACTCCTTTCTCCCTCGCTCCTTCTCTTCCGCCATTCTCCCGCTTCCGCAGTTCCCTCTCCTGAGCTTCCTTTGCTGCCTGCTTGGCCTCAGCTTCTTCTCTGCCTCTCCTTCTACTTCCGGCTCTGCTGCCTCTCCCACTCCTGGTCTGCCTGCACGGCCTTCCTGTGCTGTGTGTGACGCCTTGTTTGCACACTCTTTCCACGGCTTCTCTCACCCAAGCAGTCGCCTGCCACCTTGGCCAGGCCAGGATCCAGAGGTTATCCTTCAGGTCCAGCCACTTCAGGTTCTGGAGCTGAGCAAAGCTCACAGGCAAGGTGAGCAGCCTGTTGTTGAGGAGAGCCAGGTCCTGGAGGTTGACCAAATGACCAGAGTCCGCCGGCAGCTGCTGCGGGTTGTTCTTTCTAAGGTCTAGCTTTGCCAGGTGTGTGAGGCCACAGAAATCCGACGGTAGAATAGTCAGTTTATTACAAGACAGATCCAGCGTGGTGGTCTTTGGAAGGGCAGCCAGTTCCTTGACCCGGACTTCATTCAGGTCGCTGAGGCTCAGGTCCAGTTCGTTGCCGTCCAGCTGGTGGCGGAGGTTCCCGCCTTCGCTGCCTGTCTTGGTCATGGTGAAGCTGGCTGAGCTGACCTGGCTCCGGGGTTCCCACGGCAAGGGAAAGGAGCTGAAATGCCGCTGGTCAGTTCAGCGGGGCCCCCTCGCAGCCCACCACGCCTGAGCCCTCTGCGCCTACACCTTCTTAATTGCAGAGAAACAGGTATCTAGGGAAAGGAGAAACAGGCAGTCATAGCTGTAGAGTGCCTGCTCTATACAGGAAGGAAATTGTGTTTGCTACTGGGGAAGGTGATGCTATTGCAGAAAAACTGAGTTCTCAACACACGACCGGGAAAATTTAGGCACACAGACACATTGTAGGGTTTATTGGGTGAAAAGTTAAAAAAGAAAGAGGAATTCTCCGCAAAGTGAGAAAGAGTCTTGATAGCAGGTTTTCCGCCTCACAGACTGAATCCCAAGGCACCACACAGGAACTGAGGAGGCTGGGCTCCTCCACCTGCAAACGGCCTGAACTTCTCGAGGCTCCACCCTGTCCTCCCAGGGCTTAGGTGGACATTATGCAGAGAGAATCAGTCGAGAAAGGACAGGCTTCATCTGGAACCAGCAGTCTGGTTTTAGGCTTGAAGGCAGGCAGGGTTTCCTCAGGGACCCTTGGCTGTCTGCTGTCCCTATCAATACCGACATCCGAAAAAGTCAGAACTTACTCACAAATAGAATCTGAACTCCATGAGGACTTAGAAGACTGTTTTAGTGGTGGAGGAACCTATGTTTGTCTTTTAAAACATATACCAGCACGTAGAATATAGTAGACACTCAATAAATATTTTTTAAATTAATGAATGTTGAATAAATGAAAAATAAGCACAATGAACAAAGAGGCAGAGATTTCAAAGCTAGAAGAGAAGTATAAAGGGCTATGGAAACATAAAAGAATGGATGATAAATTCTGACCACATTGGAATATGTTTATATAGAGAGAAGATTAAATATTTGAATTGGATCTTAAAGAAGAGTAGAGCTTTGACAAATGGTGCAGTGGAGTGGGACTTAAAGGGAGAGCTTTTCTACCAGAGGGAATTCCAAAGAATTAGAGATGTGAACATGCATATTTAGTCTGGGAAACAAAATAGAATGGGGGAATTAGAATTTAGGAGAGGTGGAGGACAAGAGTGATTGGAAGGCAGTGGCAGGAGATGTGCCTGGAAAGACTGGAACAAGAATGTAAAATGACCTCCTGTCCCATACTTCAGACTTTATTCTACAGGCATGAAATTAAAAAATAAAAAAAGTGGGAATGGTACCAGCTCCTCCTTGTACCTCTGGTAGAATTCAGCTGTGAATCCATCTGGTCCTGGACTTTTTTTGGTGGGTAGGCTATTAATTGTTGCCTCAATTTCAGAGCCTGCTATTGGTCTATTCAGGGATTCAACTTCTTCCTGGTTTAGTCTTGGAAGAGTGTAAGTGTCCAGGAAATTATCCATTTCTTCTAGATTTTCTAGTTGATTTGCGTAGAGGCATTTATAGTATTCTCTGATGGTTGTTTGTATTTCTGTGGGGTCGGTGGTGATATCCCCTTTATCATTTTTTATTGCGTCTATTTGATTCTTCTCTCTTTTCTTCTTTATTAGTCTAGCTAGCGGTCTGTCAATTTTGTTGATCTTTTCAAAAAACCAACTCCTGGATTCATTGATTTTTTGGAGGGTTTTTTGTGTCTCTATCTCCTTCAGTTCTGCTCTGATCTTAGTTATTTCTTGCCTTCTGCTAGCTTTTGAATGTGTTTGCTCTTGCCTCTCTAGTTCTTTTAATTGTGATGTTAGAGTGTCAATTTTAGATCTCTCCTGCTTTCTCTTGTGGGCATTTAGTGCTATAAATTTCCCTCTACACACTGCTTTAAATGTGTCCCAGAGATTCTGGTATGTTGTATCTTTGTTCTCATTGGTTTCAAAGAACATCTTTATTTCTGCTTTCATTTCGTTATGTACCCAGTAGTCATTCAGGAGCAGGTTGTTCAGTTTCCATGTAGTTGAGCGGTTTTGATTGAGTTTCTTAGTCCTGAGTTCTAGTTTGATTGCACTGTGGTCTGAGAGACAGTTTGTTATAATTTCAGTTCTTGTACATTTGCTGAGGAGTGCTTTACTTCCAATTATGTGGTCAATTTCGGAATAAGTGCGATGTGGTGCTGAGAAGAATGTATATTCTGTTGATTTGGGGTGGAGAGTTCTATAGATGTCTATTAGGTCCGCTTGGTGCAGAGATGAGTTCAATTCCTGGATATCCTTGTTAACTTTCTTTCAATCAATAGAAAAAGAGGGAATCCTCCCTAACTCTTTTTATGAGGCCAACATCATCCTGATACCAAAGCCTGGCAGAGACACAACAAAAAAAGAGAATTTTAGACCAATATCCCTGATGAACATCGATGCAAAAATCCTCAATAAAATACTGGCAAACCGGATTCAGCAGCACATCAAAAAGCTTATCCACCATGATCAAGTGGGCTTCATCCCTGGGATGCAAGGCTGGTTCAACATTCGCAAATCAATAAACGTAATCCAGCATATAAACAGAACCAAAGACAAGAACCACATAATTATCTCAATAGATGCAGAAAAGGCTTTTGACAAAATTCAACAGCCCTTTATGCTAAAAACGCTCCATAAATTTGGTATTGATGGAACGTACCTCAAAATAATAAGAGCTATTTATGACAAACCCACAGCTAATATCATACTGAATGGGCAAAAACTGGAAAAATTCCCTTTGAAAACTGGCACAAGACAGGGATGCCCTCTCTCACCACTCCTATTCAACATAGTGTTGGAAGTTCTGGCTAGGGCAATCAGGCAAGAGAAAGAAATCAAGGGTATCCAGTTAGGAAAAGAAGAAGTCAAATTGTCCCTGTTTGCAGATGACATGATTGTATATTTAGAAAACCCCATAGTCTCAGCCCAAAATCTCCTTAAGCTGATAAGCAACTTCAGCAAAGTCTCAGGATACAAAATTAATGTGCAAAAATCACAAGCATTCTTATACACCAGTAACAGACAAGCAGAGAGCCAAATCAGGAATGAACTTCCATTCACAATTGCTTCAAAGAGAATAAAATACCTAGGAATCCAGCTTACAAGGGATGTAAAGGACCTCTTCAAGGAGAACTACAAACCACTGCTCAGTGAAATCAAAGAGGACACAAACAAATGGAAGAACATACCATGCTCATGGATAGGAAGAATCAATATCGTGAAAATGGCCATACTGCCCAAGGTGATTTATAGATTTAATGCCATCCCCATCAAGCTACCAATGACTTTCTTCACAGAATTGGAAAAAACTGCTTTAAAGTTCATATGGAACCAAAAAAGAGCCCACATTGCCAAGACAATCCTAAGTCAAAAGGACAAAGCTGGAGGCGTCACGCTACCTGACTTCAAACTATACTACAAGGCTACAGTAACCAAAACAGCATGGTACTGGTACCACAACAGAGATATAGACCAATGGAACAGAACAGAGTCCTCAGAAATAACACCACACATCTACAGCCATCTGATCTTTGACAAACCTGAGAGAAACAAGAAATGGGGAAAGGATTCCCTATTTAATAAATGGTGCTGGGAAAATTGGCTAGCCATAAGTAGAAAGCTGAAACTGGATCCTTTCCTTACCCCTTATACGAAAATTAATTCAAGATGGATTAGAGACTTAAATGTTAGACCTAATACCATAAAAACCCTAGAAGAAAATCTAGGTAGTACCATTCAGGACATAGGCATGGGCAAGGACTTCATGTCTAAAACACCAAAAGCAACGGCAGCAAAAGCAAAAATTGACACATGGGATCTAATTAAACTAAAGAGCTTTTGCACAGCTAAAGAAACTACCATCAGAGTGAACAGGCAACCTACAGAATGGGAAAAAATTTTTGCAACCTACTCATCTGACAAAGGGCTAATATCCAGAATCTACAAAGAACTCAAACAAATATACAAGAAAAAAACAAACACCCCATCAAAAAGTGGGGAAAGGATATGAACAGACATTTCTCAAAAGAAGACATCCATACAGCCAACAGACACATGAAAAAATGCTCGTCATCACTCGCCATCAGAGAAATGCAAATCAAAACTACAATGAGATACCATCTCACACCAGTTAGAATGGCAGTCATTAAGAAGTCAGGAAACAACAGGTGTTGGAGAGGATGTGGAGAAATAGGAACACTTTTACACTGTTGGTGGGATTGTAAACTAGTTCAACCATTATGGAAAACAGTATGGCGTTTCCTCAAGGATCTAGAACTAGATGTACCATATGACCCAGCCATCCCACTACTGGGTATATACCCAAAGGATTATAAATTACTCTACTACAAAGACACATGCACACGTATGTTTATTGTGGCACTATTCACAATAGCAAAGACTTGGAATCAACCCAAATGTCCATCTGTGACAGACTGGATTAAGAAAATGTGGCACATATACACCATGGAATACTATGCAGCCATAAAAAAGGAGGAGTTTGCATCCTTTGTAGGGACATGGATGCAGCTGGAAACCATCATTCTTAGCAAACTATCACAAGAAGAGAAAACCAAACACCGCATGTTCTCACTCATAGGTGGGAACTGAACAATGAGATCACTTGGACTCGGGAAGGGGAACATCACACACTGGGGCCTATCATGGGGAGGGGGGAGGAGGGAGGGATTGCATGGGGGAGTTATACATGATATAAACGTCATGCACATGTACCCTAGAACTTAAAGTATAATAAAATAAAAAAAATAAAAAATAAAAAATAAAAAATAAAAAAGTTTCTTTTCTTTCCTTTTTTTTTTTTTTTTTTCCTGAGACAGAATCATGCTCTGTCGCCCAGGCTGGAGTGCAGTGGCGTGACCCAGGCCGGAGTGCAGTGGCACGATCTGGGATCACTGCACCCTCCACCTCTCAGTAGCTGGGATTATGGGCTCGCACCACCACGCCCAGCTAATTTTTGTATTTTTCGTAGAGACAGGGTTTCACCGTGTAGGCCAGGCTGGTCTCAAACTCTTGACCTCAAGTGACCCACACACCTCGGCCTCCCAAAGTGCTGGGATTACAGGCGTGAGCCACCGTGCCTGGCCCTAAAGTAGTTTCTTTTGAATTATATACATATATACTCACACTATGTAAGCAATGCCAAATAGTCTTTAGTACAATGTAGACCTAATGAACTGTGAGATTTTAAAAAGTAATTTTCATGACAGTGTGGACAGAGATTAGAGTAGGGAAAGAGACTAGATTTGGGGGGATGAGTGGGTTATTGTACTAATTCTTTTTTTTGTTTGTTTTTTTTGAGATGGAATCTCACTCTGTCACCCAGGCTGGAGTGCTGTGGCGTGATCTCAGCTCACTGCAAACTCCGCCTCCGGAGTTTAAGGATTCTCCTGCCTCAGCCTCCTGAGTAGCTGGGATTACAGGTGCCTGCCACCACACCTGGCTCATGTTTGTATTTTTAGTAGAAATGGGGTTTTACTATGTTGGCTAGGCTGGTCTGGAACTCCTGACCTCAAATCTGCCCGCCTCAGCCTCCCAAAGTGCTGGGATTACAGGCTTGAGCCACTGCGTCCAGCCTGTACTAATTATTATGAGAGGAAAAATGTTTTTAGGATTTCTGGAATTTGAACAAATACATTTTGACTCCAGCAATCATTATAGAATCCTGCTATGGCTTCTACAATTAACAGGGCTTTGAGTTCCTTTTCTTCACTAAAGTCAACTCAAGAAACATTTATTAAGGCTGGGCACGGTGGCCCATCCTGGGCGAGAGAGTGAGACTCTGTCTCAAGAAAACAAAAACAAAACAAAATATAACTAGAAAGAAATATTTATTAGGATCCTATTATGCATTGTATACTGCGGGGAATGCAAAGCAATAGAGAGCAAGAAGCTCCAGTCTGCCAGGAGACACGTATCAGGCTCAGTCATGAAGAATGAGATAACAAATGTTTAGATCTCTGACAATTTGATTGGAGAAAAAAAAAATGGTATTTTGGTGCATTTTCTTTTTTGTTGTTTCCTTTCTTCCTTTCATTCCTTCCCTCCCTCCCTCCCTCCTTCCCTCCCTCCCTCCCTCCCTTCCTTCCTTCCTTCTTTTTCTTTTCCTTCCTTTTTCTTTTCCTTCCTTTTTGCCTTCCCTTCCCCTCCCCTCCCCTCCCTTCCCTTCCCATCCTCTCCCCTCTCCTCTCCTCCCCTTCCTTTCCCTTCCTTTTCTTTCTTTCTTCTTTCTTGATGGAGCCTTGCTCTGTTGCCTAGGCTGGAGTGCAGTGGTATGATGTTGGCTCACTGCAACCTCCACCTCCACCTCCTGGGTTCAAGTGATTCTCCTGCCTCAGCCTCCCAAGTAACTGGGATTACAGGCACCCACCACCATACCTGGCTAATTTTTTTTGTATTTTTAGTAGAGACGAGGTTTCACTATGTTGACCAGGCTGGTCCCAAACTCCTGATCTTGTGATCTGCCCTCCTTGGCCTCCCAAAGTGCTGGGATTACAGGCATGAGCCACTCCGCCCAGCCTCTAAGAATATCTTTTTATTCTTCAGAACTCTGTGGAGCTCTTGGGTGTCCAAACCCAATGAGTGTGCTTTGAATCTGGGACAATTCACTCTCTGCCTTTGTGTTAATTCTGAGCCTTGCTGTCTGGGGAATGGTGGCAATTGCCTTCTCTCTCTCAAGGACAGGCAGGGTTCTATGAAGGCAATGTAGGAGGGTAAACATGTAGCAAAGTTGGGGGTGTAGGGTTCCTGGTCACCACAGCCACTATACTTGCAAATGAAGTGAACCCATTCATTTATTTTGAAAACAGTTGGTTTTGAGGTAATGTGTTGTTAATAACCAATGCTATATAATTGTTTTAGAAAATAAACATTTTGGCCAGGTAAGGTGGCTCATGCCTATAATCCCAGCACTTTAAGAGGTGAGGCAGGTGGATCACCTGAGGTCAGGAGATTGAGACCAGGCTGGCCAACATGGTGAAAACCCATGTCTATAAAAATACAAAAAGTAGCTGGGCTTGGTGGTGGTGCCTGTAATCCCAGCTACTCAGGAGGCTGAGGCATGAGAATTGCTTGAATCCAGGAGGTAGAAGTTGCAGTGAGCCGAGATCATACCGCTGCACTCCAGCCTAGGCAACAGAGGAAGACTCCATCTCAAAAAACAAAAACAAAAAAGAATATTTAAAAATTGCCACAGGTGTAATCAATATGCTTAATTAAAAATTATCCATTTAGTCAATGTACTTAATGGGACTACTGAGGTAAAAAAAAAGTATGGGGCTGGGCACGGTGGCTCATGCCTGTAATCCCAGCACTTTGGGAGGCCAAGGCGGGCAGATCACCTGAGGTCAGAAGTTTGAGATCAGCCTGACCAACATGGAGAAACCCCATCTCTACTAAAAATACAAAGTTAGTTGGGCGTGGTAGCACATGCCTGTAATCCCAGCTACTCAGGAGGCTGAGGCAGGAGAATTGCTTGAACCCAGGAGGTGGAGGTTGCAGTGAACCAAGATTGCAACATTGCACTCCAGGGCAGCAAGAGCAAAACTCTGTCTCAAAAAAAAAAAAAAAAAAAAAAAAAAGAAGTTTGGCATAAAATTGGATTTGTGGATAAGGCAAGCTGAAATGAGTCTGAGAACTGTGAAGAGGTGAAAGTTAGAGCCAACGATCTGAAATAGTTGGGGGTTCTTGCTGATCACAGTGAAGGCTTTTGCTGGCTACAGCTTTTAAAGTGAGTTGCCCAAATCTGTAGACGATCCTTCTACAGGGAGTAAGGAGTGAGTATCTACGTATCTGTTTTGGCCTGCCTAGACTGAAGGCCTATAGGAACACTCTGCGTGTGTTCAATCTAGGCAGGCCAAAGCAGATATATAGATACTCACTCCATACTAATTTCCCCACCACCACTGGCTGGAGCTTCACCTAGCCAAAAACCTTTCTTGATTTTAGCAGTAGGCAGAGCCATGAGGGAAATACGCACGTATATATGTGTGTGTATGGGGTTGAGTAGGAAGCTGTAGAACAGGTGGAGGGGAGGGGCAAGCAGAAAACTGGTTTCTTTGTTAGCTTCAGGATCCTCTAAGCATATTATTTCCTAGGGACCATCCTATTCCTTTATCTATCCATCCATCCGTCCATTATTCTCCATCATCCACTCACCAATCCATCCAATGGATATACCAGCAATTTTTTTGAGTCCCTACTATGTGCTAAGCATTGTCCTAGACTTGGAGCTACAGTAGTGAAGACAATAAAGTCCCTGCTCTCATAGAGTTTACACTTTAGCAGAGAGACAGAAGTATATAGTATTTCATCTGCTAATAAAAGTTTTGAACAAAAAACGATATAAGGAAAAGGAGACTGAAGATAGTGGTAGGGCTACTTTATATGAGGTGGTCAGCAACGTTCCTCCAGGGAATGTGACATTTGAACTTGAAGAGAGTAAGGTGTGAACTTTGTGGGTTTTGGAGGAAAGTGCTCCAGTCAAGGATTTAAAAAAAACACAAGAAAGAGGAGTGTGGCTGGAGCAGAGTGAGCCAGAGGACAGAGATTAGTGATGAAGTCAGGAAGTGGGAATAGTGGTATTTCTTTACTTTTTTAACATTTGGATGATGACTCAAAGAAATACTTTTTTATACTATAACCTCATACATATTCTTAAAACTGAAAGAAAACTTTTGTGAAACATTTACTATTTTTATTTGCTATGCATTCTAATATTTTTATTTTATTCAATTCAATATTAAATATTCAATTCAATTTGATTTTATTTTTAAGAAGATACTGAGTGTGACACACTAAATTAATTTCATGACCCATGAATGAGCCATGATTCACAGTTTGGAAAATTCTGATGAGGCTTTGTTGATTGGTAAGGTTTGGATTTTATTGAAAATATGAAAGGAATTATTAGAGCTTTTTAAGCATATGATTTTAAAAGAATTATTTCAGCTGTTGTATGGATAACAGACTTTGGGTGGGTGGGTGAGGGGCAAAGGTGGAAGCTGGGAGATGCGTCCATTCAGTTCTTTCTGTAACTTTACTTATCACCGTTAGTATTTATCAAACATCTTTTATCATGTGTGTTAAGGATAGGAAAATAACAACTAGCTTTTATATAGAAGTTTTATAGTTTTCTTAAAATGGATTAACACATGCAAGACTTGACAGAATTGGTGCTCAGTAAACTTCAATTTTCTCTATCCTCAAGCCTTAATGGAATCTTCTCTTTGGCTGAACAAGGTTGATTGAACAGAGTTCAGTTTCTCTGCAAATCTCACTTTGTTGTCCAATCTTGGTTGGCCTCAGGCTGTGTTCCTTTGATGCCACACTTATCTTCTTGTATCTGCACCTGCACAGCCAATGTCCTCTGACTCAGATGGCATCTCCGTGGTGGGTCAGGGCTTTCTGTCCTTGATAAAATGGCTCGAGGCACATGATAATTTTGTTATTGCTGCTGATAGCAGAGAAACCCTTAATTGTGTACATCTTGCTCCTGAATACATGAAGTTAATGAATGTGAAAATTGCTTTTTTAAGGAGAGAAGTTTCTTTGGCAAAGAAGAGATAACAGGGAAAAGCTCCTATGGAACTCTTTTAACCCAGAGGGTGCTTGATATTTTCTGTTTCTTTCTCATGATGTACTTTTTCCCCTTTCTTCACTCTGCTTTGTTTTCCTGAGAGGCTGACATTTATGAACTTTCCCAAAGGCTCTCTTCCCCTCTGGTTTCAAGTTGGGTTTGGCCAATGGAAGGCACCTGTGGAGATCTGATAATGAGAGGGGAATGGGTTTTGGGTATTTACTGCTCCAGCTTCCTTTTTCTTGGGTTGCCACTCATTAATTTTGTCTCAACTTCTTTCTTTCTTTCTTTTTGAATTTTTAGTAGAGACGTGGTTTCACCATGTTGGCCAGGCTGGTCTCGAACTCCTGACCTCAGGTGGTCTGATGGCTTTGGCCTCACAAAGTGCTGGGATTATAGACGTGAGCCACCGTGCCTGGCCCAAAGGTTACAACTTCTTTTTTTCTGAAATGGAGTCTTGCTCTGTTGCTTAGGCTACAGTGCAGTGGTGCAATCTCGGCTCACTGCAACCTCCGCCTCCCGGGTTCAAGCAATTCTCCTGTCTCAGCCTCCAGAATAGCTGGGATCACAGGCGCCCACCACCATGCCAAGCTAATTTTTTGTATTTTTGGTAGAGATGGGGTTTCACCATGTTGGCCAGGCTGGGCTCGGACTCCTGACCTCAGGTGATCTGCCCTCCTCGGCCTCCCAAAGTGCTGGGAATATAGACATGAGCCACTGTGCTGGGCCAGATCACAACTTCTGAGGGGGCAGCCCTCTGTGACAACTAAAGTTTTCTCAGTGATTCTAGTAACTCTCTCTGACCTTTCAGACTAAGGCATGGTAATGGCTCCTAGTTGTTCTTGGTTCCAGGGAGCTGCACCAGCCTTTGTTTCTCTTAACACTGCCTACTCCTTTGTAAAAAAATGTTTTATTAAACTCTCCTCAGTTGTTCCATTTGGTACCTGCTAGTCCCGTGACTGGATACACAGAGGTTCCTCCACAGGGAGAGCTGGATGGGAAAGTATACAACATTTTTACTGAAAATACTTAAAGCTGTTTAAATATCAGAAACAAGTTTGTCTTAAAGTAGCAGAAAAGGGGATTCTCAAATTAGTCTATCCGTTTGTCTATGGCCATCAACACATGAATCCTCATGGTCTATATGCTCCTCTTCTAAGCAGAACTGGTAGAATTATTTTGAAGAGAGAGTGTTTATAGTAAGCCTTAAATGTCTGGGTGTATATCCACAACTAGGAAGAAGTTCCTTATGCAATTATTTCAATTGGCAAAAGTAGTAGTGGGATGTGATTGAATAAGAGACTTCTAGTTATGAGACACATTGAATACTAGTTCACTGTGAATCACAGATAATTCAGTGAGAAAGATTACTGGTTACAGGCAGCATGCAATCATATTTAGAGCACAGATTTTGGAGTTCCTGGGTTCAAATCCTGCCTCTGGTATTTATTAGTTGGGAGACATTAGGCAACTTGGTATCTCTGTGCTTCAGTGTCCCTGTCTTAAAAGAAGAAAAATAGAAGTGTCTAACATAGTATAGTTATAAGAAATAAATCAGTTAATTCATCTAAGGCCCTTAAGATATTGTCTGTTGCTAAGTATTTAATTACTCTATTTGTATTATCCTGAAAGTAGACAGGAAGTTTCTGGGACAGAGACTGATTATTATTATTTAGAGCAATAATTTTATTTGTTATTTACCACCCCCAACGTTCCCCCTACTGTGATGATAAAAGAGCCAGATTGACAGGCTTACACATGGGGGTGTTTGGGGTTTACCACAGGAGAGAAGCCCTAGAAATATGAATCTTGGAGCTCATAAAGGAAAGAGATGTCCCTTCATTATTTGAGAAAGGGAGAGATACTTTTGCTCCTTACAATAAAGAAGTTCTCTTTGGGAATAGAAGGGTAAAGGGCATAGATTTTTATCTTTTAAAATGTAAGTACCCGTCTCCAAGGGAAGATAAGACAAATGTCTTTAGGTTTACAACTCCTGGAATGTCATTATGTCTTTGGGTCTCATCTTTTCCTAGGAGTGTAAACACGTACTTCTGGGGAGGTAAACCTTTTATTATCTATTCAGTAATCTTTTGGGTTTAAGGCTGTTCTTTAACCTAAGTCCCAGTAAAGTTTTCTAGAAAACTCTGCGGAGAAAAATTTATTTCTGACACCTGACACATAGCAGCCCTATATACATGTTAGTTATCAGGATCTTGTGAATGAACAGAAGGCATGAAAACTGGAAATTGCAGGTAACTTTTGAGGTTTATTTCTATCTGGGAGTTGTTTGATAAACTTGCTGGCTTTCTCTGTACTACATTAGTGCTGTCTCTTTTCTTTTCTTTTTTTTTTTGAGATGGAGTCTTGCTGTGTCACTCAGGCTGGAGTGCAGTGGCGTGATCTTGGCTCACTGCAAACTCCACCTCCTGGGTTCAAGCGATTCTTCTGCCTCAGCCTCCCGAGTAGCTGGGACCACAGGTGCCCACCACCATGCCCAGCTAATTTTTTTTTTTCCAGCAGAGTTGGGTTTATACCATGTTGGGCAGGCTGGTCTTGAAATCCTGGTCTCAAGTGATTCACCTGCCTCGGTTCCCCAAAGTGTTGGGATTACAGGCGTGAGCCACTGTGCCCGGTCAATGCTGTTCCTTAATGAAATTCAAAACGTCTGAAAGCTTGTTGCAGAATCCAAGATAGTTTATAGTCATAATAATCATGAATGTAAGATGTTACATTTAGTTAGTTAAAACTAATCACTTAACATAAATTATCTAATTTGAAACTTTTGGCAATTTCATAAGAAAGATATTTAATGTCTATATTTTACTGAATGGAAAAATAAAAGCTCATGGGGGTTAAGTAATTTGCCAAGGTCATACAACTAGTGGGGGTAAAGCTAGAATTCCACTTCATGTTTATATGGCTTCAAAATTCATGCTCTTAACTGATGCAGTTGGAAGCAGAATTTGTTTCTTCAATGGGAAACTCGTAGAAGTTCTCCATTCTCTCTGCTGATAGATGTCAACATCTGGGGATCAGAGATACTGTGAAATACAATGCTCTTTCTCTTCTGCCTGGCCCCAACCAACACTCAGGTTTTGGCTTTGTGTACTTAACCCAGTCAGGTACATTGGCCAAGGCTTGGCTCTGAAAGGCCTGAATTTGGAGTCAGAAAACCTGGCTTTACTTTCTAGTTCTACTACCTAATCATTTGGTGACTCAAGGCAAGGTGGTTATTGTCTCTCAACTTCTGATTATGGATCTGTAAAATGGGAATGGAAATGCTGGGGTTGCCTTACTCACAGGGCTCACAGGTTTATTTGTGAAGATCAAATGGGATAATGTATATCAAAGCACTTAGTAGACTACAAAATTTTTAGAAGAGTAAGGTATTATTTACTCCCTAGTAGACATATTTTTCCAGGCACTGAGTTAGTTGAAGGCAATAACAAAATGAATAATACATGACCATTCAGGTTGCTTTTTAAATGGCTCTTAATTATAAATCATATGTGGTAGACAATGTTAGGGCATTCACCAAATATCCATCTCTTTAACCTAATCATACATTTGTTCAGGATGGCAATGTGCCTGACCTCAGGCAGTGGATCATAATTTGTTCATTGACATGGCTCGCCTGTTGTCTGATGTTCTGCCTCCTTTGCAGTTAAACTTCTATATGTATTGGTTGGACTCTTGGCAGGGAACACAATTTCACTCCAATGATAAATTTAAAAGATTTTAGGCTGGATGAGGTGGTTCATGCCTGTAATACTAACACTTTCGGAGGCCATGGCAGGCAAATCACTTGAGGTCAGGAGTTTGAGACCAGCCTAGCCACATGGTGAAATCCCATTTCTACTAAAAATACAACAATTGATCAGGCGTGGTTGTGCATGCCTGTAATCCCAGCCACTCAGGAGTCTGAGGCAGGAGAATCACTTGAACCTAGGAGATGGAGGTTGCAGTGAGCCAAGATTGTACCACTTCACTCCAGCTTGAGAGACAGAGGGAAACTCCATCTAAAATAAATAACATAAAATAAAATAAAATATTTTAATGATGAATCCACTTATGGAGATGTGGCAGGGTTAAAGATATCAATGAAGCACCCAGAGACCAGCTGTTTCCACCCCAAGGCCTGACAAAGCAAGAGATGGAAAGTTACCAGAGTCCAGAGAGGCTGGAGCCTTGGAGAAGGGTGTCTAGAAGAAGCTGTAGTGATGGGGGACATGACCAGTCACAGAATTCTGCTGAAATGGGACAATGGGAAGGAACAAGGAAGAAATTCCCTGATTTCACTCAACATACACACTCCAATCTTTGTTCACGTCTCTTATTTGACCTGACCAGAAGCCATAAGGCAAAGAAGCTCACCATCTGACATCATTCTGATCAATAAGATGTAGGGAAAAGTCTGTTGTAGGCATTTCTGGGAAATTTTGGCTTTCCTGTTGAAAGCTCTCAGGTATGGATGAACAGTTACCTTTATTCCTCCTTATCTTCCGTCTATGAATGAGGATGTAATGACCAGAACAGCAACTATATTGCAATCATGAGGCAATAGGCATGAAGGCAAAGGACAACATGTCAAGTGTGTTGGAGCAGAATGATAGGAGGAGCCTGGGTCTCTAGTGGCCTTGTTAAGTAGCTGAGTCAGTGCCTGTAATCCCTGTCTTCAGAGTTCTTTATTTTTTTGAGATGGAGTCTTGCTCTGCTGATGGAATGCAGTGGCGCAATCTCAGCTCACTGCAACCACTACCTCTACTTACTGGGTTCAAGTGATTCTCCTGCCTCAGCTGCCTGAGTAGCTGGGATTACAGGTGCCCACTACCACACTCAGCTAGTTTTTGTGTTTTTAGTAGAGATGGGGTTTCACTGTGTTGGCCAGGCTCATCTTGAACTCCCGACCTTAAGTGATTCGTGTGCCTCAGCCTCCCAAAGTGCTAGGATTATAGGCGTGAGCCACCACACTTGGCCCAGATTTCTTGATTTTTAAGAAATTTTTGAGTCTATATACTCTCGGCTGGTCCAATTCGTATATAATATAGCATAGTTCTTTCATAGATGTTGTTTATGTTTGGTCTGAGGAGATACAATAAAATCTCTTACTAAAAAATAGCCCAAATAGTGAGAGTAAAGGATTCTCTCAACGAAGGAAGTAAAAATATGGCATCTGGTTTCATACAGTCCCAATATTTTAAACAGTGAGATTTACATCCAAATACCTTATTGTTACTAATTTTGTCACACTTTTTTCACTTGACATACCTGCTTGTTGTCTTCAGTTAGACTGAAGACTTTGTGCTAATGGGACCATGCTGTTCTCTGACTGCTTAACTGCTGAAGCCTCATGTAATGTCTAGCAAAGAGTTGGTGTTGAGGTCAAGAATTTGCTATATTTTTTTCTTTTTGGGATCTTGCTATGCTGCCCAGGCTGGCCTCAAACTCCTGGGTAGCTCAGGAATACCTCAGCCTCCTGAGTAGCTGGGACTAGAGGTGTGTACCACCATGCCCAGCTGCTATAATTTTCTTAATGAACAATTTTCTCCGTCATAGTTTCTTAGAGAAAATTTCATCTTATGAGAGCCGAAACATCAGGGATCCTGAATTCCCTATAAACCATGAATGTTTAAGGACATTTCTTTGAATGTGAATGAAGAAATGGGAGCAGCGAATTGGCAAACTAGTTCTGGGTCACAAGATTGTCTATCTAGAAGTTGTTGTAAAGGCTGTGCTGTAATGTCCTGCTCATTTAAAATAATTATGCCTGGTCGGGTGTGGTGGCTCATGCCTATAATCCCAATATGTTGGGAGGCCAGGGCGGGTGGATCACTTGAGGTCAGTAGTTCGAGACCAGCCTGGCTAACATGGTGAAACCCCATCTCTACTAAAAGTATAAAATTAGCTGGGCATGGTGGTGCATGCCTGTAGTCCCAGCTACTCGGGAGACTGAGACAGGAGAATCACTGGAACCCAGGAGGCAGAGGTTGCAGTGAGCCAAGATTGTGCCATTGCACTCCAGTCTGGGTGACAGAGTGAGACCCCATCTCAAAAATAATTAAATAAATAATAAATAATTATGCCTGTATTCATTCATTTGTCTAGTACTGAAAATAAATACCTTATATTCCAGTCACAAAACTAAAAGTGGCTTTACTTAAATAAGGAGGAGGATGCAAACTGGAACACAAGCAGCATTTTATGAGGGAAGAAGGTAGGTTGGGGAACCTGCTTTATTGTGCAAACATTTTATTTTTATGAGGTGTTATTAATAGTAGTGTATGGTTAGAAGAAAATAAACACAGCAACTGGAATGTTGCTCTCAGCATGAGAAAAATCACAAATATAGCTGTTTTATTTTTTAACGACAATTTACTTTTGTGATAAAAACAGCATAATTTAAATGCTGTGATTTATGTTTTGTCCCGTGGCTTCCTTCAATTATATATTGAATTAAAATAATTATGCTAGTATTTGTTGTGTTATTTTTTGAATACTGGGATATATAATTAGGTGCCTGTTAATAGATTTTTTTTTTAAATCAATAACTTGAAGAAAATGGGTTTCTAGTGTTGGCTACCATTTTATTTAAACTGATTATCTTAGATTGATTCTTAGATGTGAGCAGAATTTTGAAGGAGCCAGAGTATATTTAACATTTTGATAATTTGGTTATGATAATAGTTCTCTGGTCACAAGAAGAGTGTCCCTGTTCATGATCTTATTTTAACTAAGCTACCCACAAGGAGAAAACAGATTTATAATAATTTAGTCACCAAAAAAACCTCTGAATTGCTGGGAAAAGGCTTAGAGTATAAACTGAAGAGAACTGATTTGACTGGCAAACTACTGTGAACTATTTTTATGCTGTGTATTTGTTTTCCAAACATTTCAAATTAGCACATTAAAAAATTGAGAATCTGTACTGAGACACTTTATATTGTGAGGGCAGATCAGGAATAGTCTATTTTTCCCCCTGTAATCTGCCTCTGCTTATATTTTTAGTTTTCCAGCACCCAAGTAAGGAAAAATACAAGTTTGCAGTTTAACAATGACCATGATATTTAATATGTCAGGGGGAAGAAGTAACTATGATAAAAAGGGAGGCCAGGCATGGTGGCTCATGCCTGTAATCCCAGCACTTTAGGGGGCTGAGGTGGGTGGATCACCTGGGGTCAAGAGTTTGAGACCAGCCTGGCCAACATGGTGTCATCCCATCTCTACTAAAAATACAAAATTAGCCAGGTGTGGTGGCACATGGCTATAATCCCAGCTTGGAAGGCTAAGGCAGGAAAATCTTGCTGAACCTGGGAGGTGGTGGTTGCAGTGAGCCGAGATTGTGCCATTGCACTCCTGGGTGACAAGAGTGGAAACTCCGTCTAAAAAAAAAAAAAAAAAAAAGGGAAAGGTCTGTAAATTTCTGGGTGTCAGTCATTAGTTAATTATTTCTTTGATTGTCTTGAATCCCCATATGAGTATAAAAGGACCTTTGTTGTGTCCAAGATATGAAGGATGAAAAGACAGGACACATTGCTTTTATGAACTGTTTTATGCCATAGTCATTCAGAATGTCAAGATAATAGTTTGTTTTTGGCATACACCTAATAAAGGAAAATTTAAAATCAATACCTGGGCCATGTGTGGTGGCTCACACCTGTAATCCCAGTGCTTTGGGAGGCCAAGGCAGGAGGATAACTTGAGGCTAAGAGTTCAAGACCATCCTAGCCAACATGGCAAAATCCTTTCTCTACTGAAATACAAAAATTAGCCAGGCATATTGGCACCATGCCTGTAGTCCCAGTTACTCAGGAGGCTGAGACATGAGAATTGGCTGAACCTGGGAGGTAGAGGATGCAGTGAGCTGGGATTGTGCCATTGCACTCTAGCCTGGGCAACAGAGCAAGACTCTCTCAAAAATAAATAAGTAAATAAATAAATAAAACAAAATAAATAACTTTTTGCAGCCTACAGTTACCTGGGTTATACTCAGGCACAAGGAAAAATGGCAAGCACTTCGTTTGTGTGTGTATGTGAAGTAGGTAGAGGGTGGGAAGCAGTTGAGGGTTGCACAGTTCTAATATCATTTTTTATAGCATCTCTTTAGACTATAATTGCTTTTATGGAGTTTAGCAACTCCCAGTTGGATCAGCTTAAATTTAATTTGTATTAGAATTGCAGAATTCCAAAGAGAGAAGCAAATCTCTAAGGATCATAAAACTTGGATGCTAGGAAGTTAATATCTTTTATGAAATACAATGTAAAACAACCACTCTTCATAATTTGGAAAAATGTGTGCCACCTTTTCAAGTATTTCCTTATCATGTCAAGTTACTGAGTTTGTGGTCCTTTTCCTTGCATTAAAAAAAAAAAAAAGTTTTTGAGGGGGCGGTTCCAAGATGGCCAAATAGGAACAGCTCCAGTCTCCAGCTCCCAACGTGAGCGACACAGAAGATGGGTGATTTCTGCATGTCCGACTGAGGTACCAGGTTCATCTCACTGGGGTGTGTCAGACACTGGGTGCAGGACAGTGGAGTGAGAGCCGAAACGGGGTGAGGCATTGCCTCAGCTGGATAGCGCAAGGGGGAAGGGAATTCCCTTTCCTAGCCAAGGGAAACCATGACACACAACACCTGGAAAATTGGGTCACTCCCACCCTAATACTGCACTTTACCAAGGGTCTTAGCAAACGGCACACCAGGAGATTATATCCCGCGCCTGGCTCGGAGGGTCCCATGCCCATAGAGACTCCCTCACTGCTAGCACAGCAGTCTGAGATCTAACTGCAAGGCAGCAGCAAGGCTGGGGGAGGGGCACCTGCCATTGCTGAGGCTTGAGTAGGTAAAGCAGCTGGGAAACTCGAACTGGGTGGAGCTCACCGCATCTCAAGGAAGTCTGCCTGCCTCTGTAGACTCCACCTCTGGGGACAGGGCATAGCTAAACAAAAGGCAGCAGAAACCTCTGCAGATTTAAATGTCCCTGTCTGACAACATTGAAGAGAGTAGTGGTTCCCCCAGCACGGAGTTTGAGATCTGAGAATGAACAGACCGCCTGCTCAAGTGGGTCGCTGACCCCTGAGTAGCCTAACTGGGAGACACCTCCAACTAGGGACAGACTGACACCTCACACCTCACATGGCCGGGTACCTCTCTGAGACAAAGTTTCCAGAGGAATGATCAGGCAGCAACAATTGCTGCTCAGCAATATTCACTCTTCTGCACCCTCCACTGCTGATACCCAGGCAAACAGCATCTGGAGTGAACCTCGAGCAAACTCCAACAGACCTGCAGCTAAGGGTCCTGACTGTTAGAAGGAAAACTAACAAACAGAAAGGACATCTACACCAAAACCCCATCTGTACATCACTATCATCAAAGACCAAAGGTAGATAAACCAACAAAGATGGGGAAAAAGCAGTGCAGAAAAGCTGAAAATTCGAAAAATCAGAGCACCTCTCCCCCTCCAAAGGAACACAGCTCCTCACCAGCAATGGAACAAAGCTGGACTGAGAATGAATTTGACAAGTTGAGACAAGAAGGCTTCAGATGACCAAACTTCTCTGAGCTAAAGGAGAAAGTTTGAACCCATTGCAAAGAAGCTAAAAACCTGGAAAAAAGATTTGATGAATGGATAACTAGAATAAGCAATGCAGAGAAGTTCTTAAAGGACCTGATAGAGCTGAAAGCCATGACATGAGAACCGAGAACTACTTGACAAATGCACAAGCTTCAGTAATTGAATTGATCAACTGGAAGAAAGGGTATCAGTGATTGAAGATCAAATGAATGAAATAAGCAAGAAGAGAAGTTTAGAGAAAAAAGAGTAAAAAGAAATGAACAAAGTCTCCAAGAAATATGGGTCTATGTGAAAAGACCAAATCTACATCTGATTGGTGTACCTGAAAGTGATGGGGAGAATGGAACCAAGCTGGAAAACACTGCAGGATATTATCCAGGAGAACTTCCCCAACCTAGAAAGGCAGGCCAACATTCAAATTCAGGAAATACAGAGAATGTCACAAAGATAATCCTTGAGAAGAGCAACTCCAAGATACATAACTATCAGATTCACCAAAGTTGATATGAAGGAAAAAATGTTAAGGGCAGCCAGAGAGAAAGGTCAGGTTACCCACAAAGGGAAATCCATCAGACTAACAGCAGATCTCTCAGCAGCAACTCTACAAGCCAGAAGAGAGTGGGGGCCAATATTCAACATTCTTAAAGAAAATAATTTTCAACCCAGAATTTCACATCCAGCCAAACTAAGTTTCATAAGTGGAGAAATAAAATCCTTTACAGACAAGCAAATGCTGAGAGATTTTGTCACCACCAGTCCTGCCCTACAAGAGCTCCTGAAGGAAGCGTTAAACATGGAAAGGAACAACCGGTACCAGCCATTGCAAAAACGTGCCAAAATGTAAAGACCATCAATGCTAGGAAGAAACTGCATCAACTAACGAGCAAAGTAACCAGCTAAAATAATGACAGGATCAAGTTCACACATAACAATATTAACCTTAAATGTGAGTGAGCTAAATGCTCCAATTAAAAGACACAGACTGGCAAACTGGATAAAGAGTCAAGACCCATCAGTTTGCTGTATTCAGGAGACCCATCTCATGTGCAGAGACACACATAGGCTCAAAATAAAGGGATGGAGGAAGATCTACCAAGCAAATGGAAAACAAAAAAAGCAGGGGTTGCAATCATAGTCTCTGATAAAACAGACTTTAAACCAACAAAGATCAAAAGAGACAAATAAGGACATTACATAATGGTAAAGGGATCAATTCAACAAGAAGAGCTGACTATCCTAAATATATATGCACCCAATACAGGAGCACCCAGATTCATAAAGCAAGCACTTAGAGACTTACAAAGAGACTTAGAATCCCACACAATAATAATGGGAGACTTTAACACCCCACTGTCAACATTAGACAGATCAACAAGACAGAAAGTTAACAAGGATATCTAGGAATTGAACTCGACTCTGCACCAAGCAGACCTAATAGACATCTACAGAACTCTCCACCCCAAATCAACAGAATATACATTCTTCTCAGCACCACACTCACTTATTCAAAAATTGACTACAGAGTTGGAAGTAAAGCACTGCTCAGCAAATGTAAAAGAACAGAAATTCTAACAAACTGTCTCTCAGACCACAGTGCAATCAAACTAGAACTCAGGATTAAGAAACTCAATCAAAACCGCTCAACTACATGGAAACTGAACAACATGCTCCTGAATGAGTACTAGGTACATAATGAAATGAAGGCAGAAATAAAGATGTTCTTTGAAACCAATGAGAACAAAGAGACAACATACCAGAATCTCTGGGACACATTTAAAGCAGTGTGTAGAGGGAAATTTATAGCACTAAATGCCCACAAGAGAAAGCAGGAGAGATCTAAAATTGACACCCTTACATCACAATTAAAAGAACTAGAGAAGCAAGAGCAAACACATTCAAAAGCTAGTAGAAGGCAAGAAATAACTAAGATCAGAGCAGAACTGAAGGAGATAGAGACACAAAAAACCCTTCAAAAAATCAATGAATCCAGGAGCTGGTTTTTTGAAAACATCAACAAAATTGATAGACTGCTACCAAGACTAATAAAGAAGAAAAGAGAGAAGAATCAACTAGATACAGTAAAAAGTGATAAAGGAGACATTACCACAGACCCCACAGAAATACAAACTACTATCAGAGAATACTATAAACACTTCTACACAAATAAACTAGAAAACGTAGAAGAAATGGATAAATTCCTGGACACATACACTCTCCCAAGACTAAACCAGGAAGAAGTTGAATCCCTGAATAGACCAATAACAGGTTCTGAAATTGAGGCAATAATTAATAGCCTACCAACCAAAAAAAGTCCAGACCAGATGGACTCACAGCTGAATTCTATCAGAGGTACAAAGAGGAGCTGGTGCCATTCCTTCTGAAACTATTCCAATGAATAGAAAAAGAGGGAATCCTCCCTAACTCATTTTATGAGGCCAACATCATCCTGATACCAAAGCCTGGCAGAGACACAACAAAAAAAGAGAATTTTAGACCAATATCCCTGATGAACATCGATGCAAAAATCCTCGATAAAATACTGGCAAACCAAATCCAGCAGCACATCAAAAAGCTTATCCACCATGATCAAGTGGGCTTCATCCCTGGGATGCAAGGCTGGTTCAACATACGCAAATCAATAAACGTAATCCAGCATATAAACAGAACCAAAGACAAAAAACACATGATTGTCTCAGTAGATGTAGAAAAGACCTTTGACAAAATTCAACGGCCCTTCATGCTAAAAACTCCCAATAAATTCGGTATTGATGGAACATACCTCAAAATAATAAGAGCTATTTATGACAAACCCACAGCCAATATCATACTGAATGGGCAAAAAATGAAAGCATTCCCCTTAAAAACTGGCACAAGACAGGAATGCCCTCTCTCACCACTCTTATTCAACATAGTGTTGGAAGTTCTGGCCAGGGCAATCAGGCAAGAGAAAGAAATAAAGGGTATTCAGTTAGGAAAAGAAGAAGTCAAATTGTCCCTGTTTGCAGATGATATGATTGTCTATTTAGAAAACCCCATCGTCTCAGCCCCAAATCTCCTCAAGCTAATAAGCAACTTCAGCAAAGTCTCAGGATACAAAATCAATGTGCAAAAATCACAGTCATTCTTATACACCAATTAACAGACAAACAGAGAGCCAAATCATGAATGAACTCCCATTCACAATTGCTTCAAAGAGAATAAGATACCTTGGAATCCAACTTACAAGGGATGTGAAGGACCTCTTCAAGGAGAACTACAAACCACTGCTAAATGAAATAAAAGAGGACACAAACAAATGGAAGAACATTCCATGCTCATGGATAGGAAGTATCAATATCATGAAAATAGCCATACTGCCTAAGGTAATTTATAGATTCAGTGCCATCCCCATTAAGCTACCAGTAACTTTCTTCACAGAATTGGAGAAAACTACTTTAAAGTTCATATGGAACCAAAAAAAGAGCCCACATTGCCAAGACAATCCTAAGCCAAAAGAACAAAGCTGGAGGCATTATGCTACCTGACTTCAAACTATACTACAAGGCTACAGTAACCAAAACAGCATGGTACTGGTACCAAAACAGAGATATAGATCAATGGAACAGAACAGAGCCCTCAGAAATAATACCACACATCTACAACCATCTCATCTTTGACAAACCTGACAAAAACAAGAAATGGGGAAAGGATTCCCTATTTAATAAATGGTGCTGGGAAAACTGGCTAGCCATAAGTAGAAAGCTGAAACTGGATCCCTTCCTTACTCCTTATACAAAAATTAATTCAAGGTGGATTAGAGACTTAAATGTTAGACCTAAAACCATAAAAACCCTATAAGAAAAGCTAGGCAATACCATTCAGGACATAGGCATGGGTGAGGACTTCATGTCTAAAACACCAAAAGCAATGGCAACAAAAGCCAAAATTGACCAATGGGATCCAATTAAACGAAAGAGCTTCTGCACAGCAAAAGAAACTACCATCAGAGTGAACAGGCAACCTACAGAATGGGAGAAAATTTTTGCAATCTACTCATCTGACAAAGGGTTAATATCTAGAACCTACAAATAACTCAAGTTTACAAGAAAAAAACAAACAACCCCATCAAACACTGGTCAAAGGATATGAACAGACACTTCTCAAAAGAAGACATTTATGCAGCCAATAGACACATGAAAAAATGCTCATCATCACTGGCCATCAGAGAAGTGCAAATCAAAACCACAATGAGATACCATCTCACACAAGTTAGAATGGCAATCATTAAAAAGTCAGGAAACAACAAGTGCTGGAGAGGATGTGGAGAAATAGAAACACGTTTACACTGTTGGTGGGACTGTAAACTAGTTCAACCATTGTGGAAGACAGTGTGGTGATTCCTCAATGATCTAGAACTAGAAATACCATTTGACCCAGCCATCCCATTACTGGGTATATACCCAAAGAATTATAAATCATGCTGCTATAAAGACACATGCACACATATGTTTATTGCAGCACTGTTAACAATAGCAAAGACTTGGAAGCAACCCAAGTGCCCATCAATGATAGACTGTATTAAGAAAATGTGGCACATATACACCATGGAATACTATGCAGCCACAAAAAGGATGAGTTCATGTCCTTTGTAGGGACATGGATGCAGCTGGAAACCATCATTCTCAGCAAACTATTGCAAGAGCAGAAAACTAAACACCGCATGTTCTCACTCATAGGTGGGAGTTGAACAATGAGATCACTTGGACACACGAAGGGGAACATCACACCCTGGGGCCTGTTTTGGGGTGGCAGGAAGGGGGAGGGATAGCATTAGGAGATATACCTAATGCAAATGACAAGTTAATGGGTGCAGCACACCAACATGGCACATGTATACATATGTAACAAACCTGCATGTTGTGCACATGTACCCTAGAACATAAAGTATAATAAAAAAAGTTTTAAAATTCCATTTTTAATTTTGAATAATTTTAGATTCATATGCAGTTGTTAGGAATAATACAGAGACAGATCTTGTGTACCCTTTACCCAGTTCCCTCCAATGGTAATGCCTTGCAAAACTATAACTGAGTATATATATATAATATAACTATATATATCATACAACTGAGTTATTGGCTTTAATATAGTCAAGATACAGTATATTTCTTTTTATTGTTTTTATTATTTTTTATACAGGCGAGGTCTCATTATGTTGCACAAGCTAGTTTGAATTCTTGGACTGAAGGAATCCTCCCACCCCAGCCTCACAAAGTGCTGGGTTTACAGGCATCAGCCAAGATCCAGTATATTTCTGTCACCATCAGGATCTCTTATGTTGCCTTTTATGTTGATACCTACTTCCCTTCTCCCTTCCCCCATTCCCTAACTTCGACAACTGATTTATTCTCCATTTCTATAGTTTTATCATTTCAAGAATGTTATATGAATGGAATCAGTATGTAACCTTTTGGGATTAGCTTTTTTCTCCACTAAGTAGTGTCATCTGGAGATTCATTTAAGTTGTGGCATGTATGAATGTCCATTCTTTTTTTATTTCAGAGTAGTATTCCATGGCATGAATGTACCAAAATTTATTTAATCCATTCACCCAGTGAAAGGTAGCTGAATTGTTTCCAGATTTTAGCTATAATGAATTAAAGCTGCTATAAGCATTCATGTACAGGTTTTTCCATGAACATTGGTCTTTATGTCTTTAGGATAAGTGTCTAGGGACACAGTTGCTGGGTTATATCATAGTTGCATGTTTAGCTTTTTAAGAAACTGTCAAACTGCTTCTGCAGAGACTGTACCATTTAACATTCTCAATAGCCGTCTGTGAGTGATACAGTTTCTCCACATTCTTGCTAGCATTTAGTGTCACTATTTTTCATTGTAGCCATTCTGATAGTTATGTAGTGATATCTCTTGTGCTTTAATTCGTAATTCCCTGATTGCTAATCATGTTGAACATCTTTTCATGTGCTTATAGCCATCGATAGAATGTCGTATGTCTTTTGTCCATTCTGGAATTGGATTGTTTATTTTTCTACTGGTGATTTTTTTTTTCTTTTTCTTTTTTTATGGAGATTGGGTCTAACTCTTTTGCCCAGGCTGGAGTGCAGTGGTGCATCATAGCTCACTGCAGCCTTGAACTCCTACACTCAAGAGATCTTCCCACCTCAACCTCCTAAATAATTAGGACTACAGGCAAGCACCACCATGTCTGCCTAATTTTTAAACTTTTTTGTAGAGATGGGGTTTCACTATGTTGCCTAGGGTGGTCTTCAACTCATGGCCTCAAGAAATCCTCATCCCAAAGTTCTGGAATTAAAAGTGTGAGCCACGGTGCCTGGTCTTTACTGGTTAATGTTGGGAGCTCTTTTTATATTCTATATATTAGTCCTTTCTTGGATATGTATTCTGCAAGTACTGATTTATAGATTTCATTGTTTTGTATGTGTGTGTGTGTCTGGATTTGGTTTCAGGACAATACTAGCATTATAAAATAAACTGGGAAGGGTTCCTTACTCTTCGATTTTCTGGAAGATATTGTGCAGAATCAGTGTAAATTCTTCTCGAAATATTTGGTAGAATTCTCCAGTGAAAATATCTAGGCCTGGAGATTTCTTTTTATGAGAGTTTTAAAATTATGAATTCAATTTCCTTAATAGTTATTGGGAGACTCAAATGATCCTTTTCATATTGGATAAGTTTTGGTAGTTTATTTTATTTTATTTTTGAGGAATTGATTCATTTTATCTAGATTTCAAATTTATATGTATACAGTTGTTTGTAGTGCTCCCTATTATAGTTGTGATGTCTATAGTGAATCCCCTATTTCTGATATTGGTAATATATGTCTTTTTCTTATTTTCTTTGTCAGTATTGCTAGAATTTTACTCAGTTTTTCCTTTCTCCTTTCTTTTCTTTCTCTCTCTTTCTTTCTTTCTTTCTTTCTTTCTTTCTTTCTTCTTTCTTTCTTTCTTTCTTCTTTCTTTCTTTCTTTCTTTCTTTCTTTCTTTCTTTCCTTTCTTTCCTTTCTTTCCTTTCTTTCCCCTCCCTCCCTCCCTTCCTTCCTTCTTTCCTTCACAGAGTCTTGCTCTGTTGCCCAGGCTGCAGTGTAAGTGGCATGATCTTGGCTCACTGCAACCTCCGCTTCCCAAGTTCAAATGATTCTCCTGCCTCAGCTTCCTGAGTAGCTGAGATTACAGGCATGCACCACTATGCCCGGCTAATTTTTTTTTTTTTTTTTTGTATTTTTAGTAGAGATGGGGTTTCACCATGTTGGCCAGGATGGTCTCGAACTCCTGACATCAAATGGTCTGCCTGATTCAGCCTCCCAAAGTGCTAGGATTACAGATGTGAGCCATCATGCCTGGTCAGTTCTATCATTTTCTTCTTCAAGTATTTCGCACTTTGTTGTTTGATATATGCACATTTGGGATTATTTCTTCTTGGTGGATTACTTTTTTATTATGACTTTTTTTTTTTTTTGATACAGGGTCTCGCTTTGTCACCCAGAATGGAGTACAGTGGTGCAATCTTGGTTGACTGCAACCGCTGCTTTTGGGGCTTAGGTGATCCTCCCACCTCAGCCTCCTGTGTAGCTAGGACTACATGCTCAGCAATTTTTTTTTTTTTTGGTAGAGACAGAGTTTTGTGATGTTGCATAGGCACGTCTCGAACTCCTGGACTCATGAAATCTGCCTGCCTCTTACAGTGCTTGGATTTTACAGGCGTGAGCCACTTCGCCCAGATTATTATTATTTTTTTGAGACAGGGTCTCACTCTGTCACCCAGGCTGGAGTGCAGTGACACAATCACAGGTCACTGTTGTTCGACCTTCTGGCTGGAGCAATCCCTTCACCTCAGCCTACTGAGTAGCTGGGACTACAGATGGGCACCACTGCTCCTGGCTTATTTTTTATTTTTTGTAGAGACATGATCTCATTGTGTTGCTCAAGCTGATCTTCAAATCCTAAATTCAAGCAATCCTCCCACCTTGACCTCCCAAAGTGTTGGGATTACAGGTGTGAGCCACTGTACCTGGTTGAAGCCTACTTTAAATGATATTAGCTTAGCACTCTTCTTTTGATTAATGCTAGCATGCTATTTTTTCTATCATTTTACTTTCAAACTATTCTTATACATAGGATATAGTTGGTTTATGTTTTCTTAATCCACTATGCCAATCTCTGTCTTTTAATTGGGGTATTTAAACCAATTACTTTTAATATAACTATTGATACATTAGGAGTGAAGTCTGCCATTTTGTTTTTTGATTTTTTGTTTGTACTTTCTGTTTTTTGTTTCTCTATTTTTTTTTCCCCTGTCTTCCTGGGGGTTACTTGAACAATTTTTAGAATTTTATTTTGCTTATCTATAGTATTTATTTCTTATTTTTATTCCTAAGTTTTAGTTTTCTTTATATATAGTATTTTCATGTGTATCTCTTTGTATAGACCTTTGAGCGAAAGGTAATATGTTATATATACATAACTTATCTCAGTCTACTAATGTCATCATTCAAATTGTTTACTCCTATAGGTAAATGGGTATCTTTTTTCTTTTTAACAGAATTTATCTTTTAGATAATTTATAGGTTCATAGCAAAATTGAGCAGAAAGCACAGAGTTTTCATATGATGCATTCTCATATATACTGCATATATACACCCACTATCAACATTGAACATTAGAATGGCATGTTTTGTTACATCTCTTACTGTTCTAAGATTTTTTGGGGGGCTGGGCACAGTGGCTTACACTTGTAATCCCAGCACTTTTGGAGGTTGAGGTGGGCAGATAACCTGAGGTCAGGAGTTCGAGACCAGCCTGTCTAACATGGTGAAACCCTGTCTCTACCAAAAATACAAAAACTAGCCGGGTGTGGTGGCACATGCCTATAGTCCCAATTACTAGAGAGGTTGAGATGGGAGGATCACTTGAACCCGGGAGGTAGAGGTTGCAGTGAGCTGAGATCGTGCTACTGCACTCCAGCCTGGGCGACATACAGGCAAGACCCTGTATCAAAAAGAAGAAAACAAAAAAAAATTTTTTTGGTCTTTAATTTGCAGAAGTTTGACTATTATATGTATCTTCCTGTAGGTTTCTTTGGGTTTGTGCCATTTGGGGTTCACTCAGCTTCTTGAATTTGTATGTTTATATCTTTTTTGTCAAAGTTGGTAAGTTTTCAGCTATTATTTATTTATTCAACTACTTTTTCATTCATGCCTTCTTTTTTCTTTCCCTCCAGAACTGTGATGACAAGAATATTAGAACTTTTGTTATAATCTCACAGGTCCCTAAGGACTTGTTCATGTTCTTCCCTATTTTCTCTCTATTGTTCATATTGAATAATTACTTTTTTTTTTTTCTTTTTTTGAGATGGAGTCTCACTCTGTCACCAGGCTGGGGTGCAGTGGCACAATCTTGACTCATTGCGACTTCCACCTTCCAGGTACAAGAGATTCTCTTGTCTCAGTCTCCTGAGTAGCAGGGACTATAGGCACGTGCCCCACACCCAGCTGATTTTTGTATTTTTAGTAGAGATGGGGTTTCACCATGTTGGCCAGGATGGCCTCGATTTCTTGACATAGTGATCCACCTGCCTCGGTCTCCCAAAGTGCTGGGATTACAGGCATGAGCCACCATGCCTGACCCCAACTGATGTTTTTTTTTTTTTTTTTTTTCAGACAGAGTCTCGCTGTGTCACCCAGGCTGGAGTGCAGTAGCACGATGATCTTGGCTCACTGAAACCTCTACCTCCCAGGTTCAAGTGATTCTTGTACCTCAGACTCCAGAGTAGCTGAGATTACAGGTGTGTGCCATCACGCCTGGCTAATTTTTGTATTCTTAGTAGAGGTGGGCTTTTGCCATGTTGGCCAGGCTGGTCTCAAACTCCTGACTTCAAGTGATCCACCCACTTCAGCCTCCCAAAGTGCTGGGATTACAGGCATGAGCCACTGTGCCTGGCCAGATTGAATAATTTCTATTGTTTTATCTTCCAGTTTACTTATTCTTTCCTTTGTTCCCTTTATTCTGTTGTTTTCTTTTAAATCATTTTTTTTTTTTTTTGCCTGACTCACGAAACCAAATTCTGCTATTGAGTTCATCTGAGTTTTGTTTCATATATTGTATTTTTTAATTCTAAAATTTTAATTTGATTTTTCTTCATTTTCTTTATCTTCCATTTCTTTACCTAGACTTGATTTCTTTGCTGAGATTAAAAAAAAATTTGTTCAAGCATGCTCACAATTGCTCATTGAAACATTTTTTTTTTTTTTTTTGAGACGGAGTCTGGCTCTGCCACCCAGGCTAGAGTGCAGTGGCCGGATCTCAGCTCACTGCAAGCCCCGCCTCCTGGGTTTACGCCATTCTCCTGCCTCAGCCTCCCAAGTAGCTGGGACTACAGGCGCCCGCCTCGTCGCCCGGCTAGTTTTTTGTAGTTTTTAGTAGAGACGGGGTTTCACTGTATTAGCCAGGATGGTCTCGATCTCCTGACCTTGTGATCCGCCCGTCTCGGCCTCCCAAAGTGCTGGGATTACAGGCTTGAGCCACCGCGCCCGGCCTCATTGAAACATTTTTATGACAACTGCTTTACAGTCTGTGTTAGGTAGTTCCATTATCTATGATATCTTTTTTTTACATTCCTTTTGAGATCTCCCTGGTTCTTGGTATGATGAGTGATTTTCAGTGGAAACCTGGCCATTTTGAATATTGTGTTTTGAGACTCTGGATTTTATTTAAACCTATGTTTTAATTGGCTTTTGCTGATAACACTGCAGCAAAGGGAGAGAATACCACCTTGTTACTGCCAGGTAGTCTGTGAATTCTGGCTTCTAACTAGGCCTCTAATGATACATCCCACACTGGAAGGAGTATTAGTACCTATCAGAGGCCCAGCTGAGCTGGAGAATACTGAACTTACAGATGTTAGAGTAGTCAATTAAAGCAACAAGCCAAAATGAAAGTAACAGTCAAGTCTTTAATCACTTCCTGTGTTAGCATAGACAAGACGTTAAGGAGAAAGTGCTGCCTCCTCTGGCTGTTTTGCTCCATGGAATTGTGTCCAGAATTGGTGGTTTCTTGGTCTCCTGACTTCAATAATGAAGCCGTGGACCCTCGCTGTGAGTGTTACAGTTCTTTTTTTTTTTTTTTTTTTTTGAGGCGGAGTCTCGCTCTGTCGCCCGGACTGGAGTGCAGTGGCCGGATCTCAGCTCACTGCAAGCTCCGCCTCCCGGGTTCACGCCATTCTCCTGCCTCAGCCTCCCGAGTAGCTGGGACTACAGGCGCCCGCCACTTCGCCCGGCTAGTTTTTTTTTTGTATTTTTAGTAGAGATGGGGTTTCACCGTGTTAGCCAGGATGGTCTCGATCTCCTGACCTCGTGATCCGCCCGTCTCGGCCTCCCAAAGTGCTGGGATTACAGGCTTGAGCCACCGCGCCCGGCCGAGTGTTACAGTTCTTAAAGATGGTGTGGCTGGAGTTCCTTTCTTCTGATGGGTTCATGGTCTCGCTGACTTCAGGAATGAAGCTGCAGACCTTTTCCGTGAGTCTTACATCTCAAAGGTGGAACGTCTGGAGTTGTTCATTCCTTCCAGTGGGTCTCGCTGGCCTCAGGAATGAAGCTTCAGACCTTCACGGTGAGTGTTACAGCTCACAAAGGCCGGGAGGACCCAGAGTACACAGGAGCAAGTTTTATCCTGAGAGTGAAAAAAACCATCCTTCCACAGAGTGGAAGGGGACCCTAGCAGGTTACCCCTGCTTCCGCCAGGGTCTCCTTTTAGTTCCTTATCTGGCCCCACCCACATCCTGCTGATTGGTCCATTTTACAGAGAGCTGATTGGTCCATTTTACAGAGCGCTGATTGGTCCGTTTTGACAGAGTGCTGATTGGTACGTTTACAAACCTTTAGGTAGACACAGAAGTTCTCCAAGTCCCCACCCGTCCTAGAAGCCCAGCAGGCTTCACCTCTCACTGGCAGTGGCCGTGGGACTTTGCAGCACCTAGCCTGGGCACTGGGCATCCCAGAGGGAGCTGGTGCCAGACAACCAAGAGGAAAGGAGGGGAAATGAGAAAGAGACTGAGACCCGCCATTGTGGCGAACGACCCCGCGACGAGGGAACAGTCCACGGACAGGACCTAGCCTCCGATCAAGCTCAGCAGGTGCTGGCGCCGGCCGCTCTGGGTGGGGGGCTTGCAGAGCCCCTCTCACCTGGAACCCGCGCCGGTACGCGCAGCCCCGACTCCCGCTCGCGCCTCTCTTCACACTTCCCCAACCCCGACCAGGGGGAGCCGACTCCAGCCTTGGCCAGCCCCAGAGAGGGGCCCTCATAGCGCAGTGGCAGGCTGAAGGGCTACTGGAGCGCCAGCGCGGCCAGAGCAGACGCGGAGGCCGAGGAGGCACCGAGAGCGAGCGAGGGCTGCTAGCATGTTGTCACCTCTCAGAATGGCACATGAGTTGAGGGCCAGGTGGATCAGCACAGAAGTGGTGTTGTCTCACTGCGGAACAAAGGGCTACTGTAGTTTTATGGGCCCAAGGGGCCGGGGGGAAGCAGGAGGGAAAGGACTAGGAGTGAAAAAGTACCAAGTACTTTTTTTGAGAGGGAGTTTTGCTGTTTCATCCAGGCTGGAGTGAAGTGGCACGATCTCTGCTCACTGCAACCTCTGCCCCGTCGGGTTCAAGCAATTCCCCTGCCTCAGCCTCCCAAGTAACTGAGATTATAGGCACCCACCACACAGCCGGCCAATTTTTGTGTTTTTTGTAGAGACAGATTTCACCATGTTCACCAGACTGGTGTCGAACTTCTGAGCTCAGGCATCCACCTACTTCGGCCTTGCTAAGTGCTGGGATTATAGGCATGAGCCACCGTGCCCGGCCGAATCAAGCACTTAAGGCAGAGTGCAGGAAAATGTCTTCAAGCTTCTTCGGTAAGGATACCTCAAAATGAAGGAGCCTGGGCTTGGAATGCAGATATACATAAAAGCAGGGCTGATCAGGGAGGATCGAATCCTTGGCTCTAATTCCCTTCACAGTTTGCAGTGTATTGGTTGTGCATCAAATCTGGTGTGGAGAGAGCATCTTTCCTCCTTGAGGCCTGCTAGGTAAAGCCTTTGTAATTATGGTTGTGCCTAAAAAAAATCACACATAGGATTTTGACTGCAACCAGACGCCTTAGTGGTTTATTATAGTAGACGCGTTTTCATATTCCTCACCCTAATGCCAACTAAAAACCCTGAACATTATATGTAAAGCAACCGTAAAACTCTGGAAGGTAGAAATAAGAAGGCTGACTGGCTAGGAACCTCAGGACTCAAGGAAAATACGGTGATAAGATCCCTGGATTTTCTTTTTGTCTCATGTATCCTAGATTTAGAGCTGACGAAGTCAGCGCTCCTCACTTGGCTTCTACTGACACCATGGCAGGGGTGGCCTCATTGCCTATGGGTGATAGTGAAAGCCCTGACACTCTGCTGGGCATCCTCTGGCACCACCGCAGTGGGGAAAGGGAAGGTTCTTCATTACTGCTAGGCTGGGAGTCAAAGTTCCCTTCACGCTGTGAAGAGGAAAGTCTAGCTTTCTTTGCTGGCACAGTAGGGGTGGGGCACAATTTTTTCTGTGGGTTTGTTTAGAATAGCTATTGTCTGTAAGTTTTCTGCCCTGCCAGGCTGCACCTTTCCCGGTTTTTTGGCTAGAAGTAGCTGACTTTTGTGGGACTTTTTAGTCTATACACATTGGTGTTTCCCAGTTACTTCTTCAGCTCTAAATCTGGAATACATGAGACAAAAAGAAAATCCAGGGATGTCATCACTATATTTTCCCTTGAGTCCTGAGGTTCCTAGCCAGTCCGCCTTCTTTCTATCTCCCAGAGTTTTATGTTTGTTTCATTATTTGTTATTCTTATTTTTTATTGGAGATGAAGTCTCACTCTGTCGCCAGGCTAGAGTGCAGTGGTGCAATCTCAGCTCACTGCAACCTCCGCCTCCCAGCTTCAGGAGATTCTCCTGCCTCAGCCCCCCAAGTAGCTGGGACTACAGACGCGCACCACCATGTCCAGCTAGTTTTTGTATTTTTAGTAGAGACAGGGTTTCCCCATGTTGGCCAGGATAGTCTCGATCTCTTGACCTCGTGATCCACCCGCCTCGGCCTCCCAAAGTGCTGAGTTTACAGGCATGAGCCACCGCGCCTCTCCTGTTTGTTTTATATATAATGTTTAGGGTTTTTCGTTGACATTAGTGTGAGGAATATGAAAAAGTGTCTACTACATAATTCCAGAAGTCGATGTCTTTTTCTTTGCATTTTAAAAATTTAAACAATCAAATTAATAAAATACTAAAAATTAAATGGAAACATTTATGGGAAAGGCAATTACTCTTATCTCACTTCTGCACACTTGTAGTATTGTTTCTTAGAGAAGAACACTGTGATCATGTGTTTCCAGGTATTTGGGGGTTTATCTCCATATAGTTAAATATAGTAATGCACTTATTCATTATTTTAAAATGTATAACCTCTAAACGTTATTCTGCTGTGTTACAAAATAATTTAATTTGGTTGTGTTGCCCTCGTCCTTATTCTTCTCTCAATCTTATTGGCATATATCATTAATCTTCAGTTCTATGGTGTACCTGTGTAACATCAAGTTACAGTCACACTGTCACTGTATCTATTCATGGGCAGGTCTTCACACTTACTGAGTCCTCCTTTCCTTTCTTCCGCCATTTTCCTCCTCCCTCCATCTGACAACCTCTAACAGCTACACATTTACTTTCCTCTTTTCCCTGCCACACTTTTACGTAGTTTTATTTTAAAGCAATCTTGGTGTACTCTGTTTATGTGATGCCAGTTTATATGTGTTAAGCCAAATAATAGTTAGGGTCCAGATAGGAGACAGAAATCACATCTGCTATTTAAACAGACAGAATCAGAAGAATTAGTAACAAAATATAAAGTTGTTAACCAGGTAATTGAAAGAGTAAAAAGTGAATTCTAATCATCAAGGAGGTAGCAACTGTAGGAAGCAGCTATCACCCTTAAGACTGAGAGAATAAAGAGAAGATAGGAGAATTAGTAAAACTTAGAAACTTAGAAGCTTAGAGGAAGGGCCCTGAAAAGCTGAAACTCAAACTACAGAGTTGAGGGCACTGCTTGACTGGTGCTGGTGTGTTGTGGGGCAGGGGTGTGAGTGTGATAAGCCTGGTTTTGCAAATGTTAAAAAAAACTGCACACAGGATTCAGCTGCAGCCATGGAAAGGAATTGCTGCAGCTGGGGGAAAGAAGTATTAATGGAATGATTCTCATAGGAATGGGAAGCAGACAAGAAGAAGTACGTCTCTTCTTCCTCCAGCCTGTAGTCTCCCTTCAGCGCCTTCAAGGGTCAGCTGGCAAAGCAGAACTGTGGTTTGCAGGGTGCCAGGTGCAGCATCACAAAACAGGTTAAAGAAGAGGGTATTTTCATGTTGTTTCACATCTGTTTTTGATAAGGACTGTGTATTTTATTTCTTTTCTGTAAATTCAACTTTCATTAAAGTGTGTGTGTATACATATGTATGTACATACACTTTTAAAGTGTGTGTGTGTGTATATATATATATTTCCTTTAAATATCTACTTAGACCAGGTGCAGTGGCTCATGCCTGCAATCCCACACTTTGGGAGGCCGAGGCGGGCAGATAACTTGAGGTCAGGAATTCAAGACCAGCCTGGCCAACATGGTGAAACCCCGTCACTACTAAAAATACAAAAATTAGCTGGGCATGGTAGTGGGTGCCTGTAATCCCATCTATTTTGGAGGCTGAGGCAGGAGAATTGCTGAGGTGGAGCTTGCAGTGAGCCGAGACCGCGCCATTGCACTACAGCCCCGGCAACAAGAACGAAACTCCGTCTCAAAAAAAAACAAAAAAACTACGTATTTTTTAAGTTGTGTGTACAAAATACGTAAACCACTCTATTTATGAACAGATTCAGTTTATTTTAACCCATATTCAGCTATTCTAAGAATTTTAAATTTCATTTATTAGTGGCAGCCTGAAGGGTGTAAGGAGTGCAAAGAAAGACTGAGTTACTTGAGGGAGGATGCGATACAGGATGTCAAAAATATCTCTGTATATTCATTATTTCTCAGTTTGGCCCTCAATGCCATTTGATGTTTTCTTGGACCATTAACTGCTCACTTCTATAGGGAATGCTTAGTTCAAACCTGTATGCCCGTGTTGGCAGAAGATTCGTTGTCTTAGGAGCATTTGAGACGGTAGCAATGAATCATGCTGCCTATAAGTAATTTTTTTTTTTTTTTCAGAGATGAGCCATGGAGCCAACCCTTAGCTAAATATTCTGGAAAAAAAAAAAAAAAGAAAAGAAAAAAGAAAAAAAAGCATCTCCCTTGGAAATGGAAGGGAAAGATGAAATCTGAGATAAAGATGAAATAATCTAGGTTTATGAGCTTATGAGCTTTCTTCTCAATGGTCAGGAAAATAGGGAATGAGGACATTTTGCTCATTTTGGATGTTTTATTTTATTTAATCTATTAGATCAAACGAATGGCCTCCTCCCAATGCATGCATTCTCCATGTATTTGATGGTATTAGATGAAAGAATAAATGCCCAGGTGAATCTAAAGAAAGAGAGTTCACATAACACTACTTACTCAACCTCTATGGGAGTGTGGAAGGAAAATGTGCACAGTAAAATGCATCAACAATTTAGAACTTCATGAAGTAGCAAAGCATAATTGATTGAGGAAGCTCTTTGACTTTTATGCCATGGAAGTCACTCTAGGTATCTCAAGAAATGGGAGTTGATATGGTTAGGCTTTCTGTCCCTACCCAAATCTCACCTTGAATTACAGTCCTCATAATCCCCATAATTCCCATGAGTCAAGGGAGAGGCCAGGTAGAAATAATTGGATCATGAGGGAGCTTTCGCCCATGCCATTCTCATGATAGTGAGTTCTTGTACGATTTGAGGGTTGTATCAGGGGCTCTTTCCCCTTCTCTTGGCATTTCTCCTTCCTGCTGCCTTGTGAAGAAGGTGCCTTGCTTCTCCTTTGCCTTCCACTGTAATTGTAAGTTTCCTGAGGCTTCTCCAGCCATGCTGAACTGTGAGTCAATTAAACTTTTTTCCTTTATAAACTACCCAGTCTTGGGCAGTTATTTTTATTTTTTATTTTGTGAGATGGAGTCTCCCTCTGTTTCTCAGGCTGGAGTTCAGTGTCACAATCTCAGCTCACTGCAGCTTCTGCCTCTAGGGTTCAAGAGATTCTTCTACCTCAGCTCCTGAGTAGCTGGGATTACAGGTGCATACCAGCATGCCTGGCTAATTTTTGTATTTTTATTAGAGACAGGTTTCTCCATGTCGCTCAGGCTGGTCTTGAACTCCTGACCTGAGGTGATCCACCTTCCTCAGTCTCCCAAAGTGTTGGAATTATCTCCCAAAGTGTTGGAATTACAGGCGTGACCCACTGTGCCCCGTGGGCAGTTCTTTATAGCAGTATGAAAATGAACTAATAGATAGGAATATTTTATTTTATTCTTTATTTTAAAAAGTCTCCATTTTTAAATTTTTAAAGTTTTCATTTTTAATTTAATTTAATTTAATTTTTTTTAAAGGGGGTCTGGCTCTGTCACCCAAACTGGAGTGTAGTGGCATGACCTTGGCTCACTGCAACCTCTGCTTCCTGATCTCAAACAATCCTTCCACATCAACCTCCTGAGTAGCTGGGACTACAGGCCCACACCACCACACAAGGCTAATTTTTATATATTTTGTAGAAATGGGATTTGGCACTGTTGCCCAGGCTGGTCTTGAATTCCTGAGCTCAAGGGAACTGTCTCTGAAAGTGTTGGGATTACAGGCATGCGCCATCGCACCCAGCACATTTTCTATTTTTTTAAAAAAGCTTTATTAAGGGATAATTGATATACAAAAAGCTGCACATATTTAATGTGTACAGTTTTATTAGTTTTTGCATATGCAAACACTGGTAATAGCATTACCATAATCAAGGTAATAGACATATTCAACACCTTCCACAGTTTCATTGTGTCCCTTTGGGTTTTTTTTCTAAAGAATACATATCTACTCTCTTAAGAATTTTGAAGACTACAACATGATATACATTATAATGTATAGCAGGCTCCTAGAACTTTTTCATCTGACATAACTGAAACTTTATACCTATTTAAGGACAGGTTCTCAAGGAAATGGGGGGATATTTTACAGATATATGTGACAACAAAAAGGTTAAGGATCTCATAGGATTTCTTGAATGAATAAAGACTAACTTTTTTTTATTAGCACCTCAGGTGCATTAGGCCCTGTGCCAGATAGTTTATACCCAGAAGCTCATTTAACTCTCCTGAAACAAAACAAAACAAAACAAAATTAAGACAGCATTATTATCCTCATGTCTTGAGGCTGAGATATTGTGACTTGATCTTAGTTACGAAGCAGGACATGGGAGAGGAAGTGCAGTGTTTGTGATTCCAGTGGCCAGTCTTCTCAACTGGCCCCCTTATATTAATTCCAAGCCTTTAATAACAGCCACTGATACTGAATATATTGGTGAATATAATAGTGAATTCTCTTGCCTCTAGTATTCAAGATGGTGATTTAGTTGAACATAATTAATTATATATATACACGAAAGCTAGCATATATTCTAACAATAATTACTAACTTTAAAGGATAATCAGAATTCTATTCTGTTTGCACTTACTATCTTATCCTATTAAGGTGAAATCATTTCAGATTATTAAATATGACATTAATGTAGAAATAATTTTATGGCACTTTGCCTTTATATGAAGTAACGATTATTTGTAAAAAGAGGGATAATCATGTCACAACCTTTATGCAATACATATAGTGGGTGGAAAATGACATTTTAGTTTTAATTAGAATAATTTGAGATTCCTGCTGAGAAGTTTGCCTAAGGTCACAGAACTACTCAGAGATAGAAATACAGCACAGGAATCTCTATTTCTAGCCCAATGATCCACTTAGTTAAAACAGGGCTTATGCTATTCATAAAGCAATGTCATCAGTCACAAATCTAGTTAAGTAAGAGAGGAGTAAAAATTAGATATTAGGAGAAACAACCATTTATGTAATAAATGTCAGCCAATCTTTCTTTTTAAACTAATTTCATAATATTATGTATCCATTTCTTAGAAGAAAAGTTTATAAATTTAGGAAAATAATATAACTATTCTTGATTATCAGTTTCCTTGGTTGAAATGAAATTGCATTTAGTTAATTTTGTAAAGCTTCAATGGTGTCTCTAAAATTAGATGTCAAATAATAATAGATTATTATTAATTACACAGAACTTCATGATAATGCATAACTTCTGTAATGTATGGTGTTGCTTTATATTTTATTAATATGAGTGTTCAACACTGGTACTTTAATTCAGAAACTGCTTTTACTTTTTCAGGATTTGTATAATGGTTTATAGGGATTATGATACCACCTATATTGTTCTCACTTTATTGACTTATTTTAGCAAATGATTTTATGATTAATTTCTTCTTTCTAACGTGCCCTTATTCCTTTTCTTTTCTTTTTTCCTTTTTTTTTCTTTTTTCTTTCTTTCTTTCTTTTTTTTTTTTTTGAGACGGAGTCTTACTCTGTTACCCAGGCTGGAGTGCAGTGGCGCGATCTCGGTTTGCAACCTCCGCCTCCTGCATTCAAGTGATTCTCCTGCCTCAACCTCCTGAGTAGCTGGGATTACAGGCTTGTGCCACCATGTCCAGCTAATTTTTGTATTTTTAGTAGAGGCAGGGTTTCACCATGTTGGCCAGGCTGGTCTCGAACTCCTGAGCTCAAGTGATCTGCCCACCTCGGCCTCCCAAAGTGCTGGGATTACAGGTGTAAACCACTTCGCCCAACCTGCCATCATTTCAAGTCTCTAAAAAATCCTGAAAATTCATTATTTTAAGTTTTTCTCTTTACCTTTAGTATAAGAAGAAATAAAAACTCATTTTATTTCTACTTGTTTTGTTTGCTTACCCAGAAATATTTCTACATAAGATATTTTATTTTAGAGTTTTTAATTGCCAAATGTTCATTGAACACTTGCACATTTGATGGTGCTTAAGTATTTTGGCACTTTTTTTTTTTCTTTATTGAGACAGAGTCTCACTCTGTCACCCAGGCTGGAGTGCAGGGGGACCATTTTTTGTAGACCCAGAGTCTGACCATGTTGCCTTGGTTAGCTCAAACTCCTGAGCTCAAAGGATCCTCCCTCCTAGGCCTCCCAAAGTACTGGGATTACAGGTGTGAGTCACTATGCCTGGCCTTAGCACAATATTAAGCGCTTCATAAGGCCTCAGTAAAAATTCATTTTATTTTTATTACCATTACTAGTGTGAGCAGTGCAATATAACTATAGATCAAAGTCTCTGTCTTCAAGGACAGATCTTAAAATTCAGTAATGGAGGAGAAATGGCATTTAGAAAGAAGATGACACACAAGCCAAGGCTATGTCCTAGTGTAACTTATCTCTGATGCCTTTGCCTACTTTCTCCTTACCTGCTATCCCCTTTACTTGATAACTAACAGAACCAAAAACTGAAAGTAACTGGGAGAATGTCTGCATAAATGTTAGCTCACAGTGTAATTCCTGGTGCTTGGGAAAATTCCAAATCATGAATATAGACTTTGACCAAGAGATCTTTGGGACAGTCAATATTATTCTTTAGAGAGCTGGCAAAATTTCTAGTCAATTTTAAGAAGAGGCCCTTGGAGTAATTCTGGAGTCCTGAGGCTACTTCAGAGATGAGATGAACTATAGTTGTGTGTCTGAGAAATAATCCAGATAACTTTAGGCACAATTTACATTTCCTACTAACTCAATAGGCGTCTCTAAATATCCCCAGGAAATAGTCTGGACTGACATTTCTGGCCTAGCTTTATGCCAAACCTCATTGCTTAGGAATTGGAAAAAAACTGGTTTTGCTCTGAGGAAGTGGTATGTTTGGAGCATGAGGCACTAACCATTTAACAGCATGTGGGGTCATTAAGATTTCATTAGCTTTTTCAGTGCTACCCAAGTCCACCAAATTTTTTTCAACACCTATTAAATGCCCAATACCACACTAAATACTTGGTTAAAACACATGTCATAGGTTCTTGTCCTTGACTAGCTTAGCAATTTCAAAAGAGCAGGTTTTAAACTGTGTTCATTGCACTTTATGGTTCCAAGAAAGAAGCCCCAGAGCCAATACTGGGGTTGGTATAATTTTAGAATTGCACCTAGCACATAATAAATGCCCAAATTGTATTAGCCTTGTGGGTTTACAGTTCATCTGAAAAACTTTTATTGGCTTTATACAGTTGATTTATATTTATATATTGATCTTCTGAATAAGATTTTAGTTGAAAAAAGGTTCTGCTGCTAAACAAAGTTTGAAAAACTAATGATCTTAGGTATCTCATTTCAGAGTCTTATTAAAAGTTAATATAAACATTCCATAAAGACTTTACTCAATTTTATAATATTATAGAGTCCCACTTTTGATTAAATGAATGTCTACAAAAAGTTAAAACATTTTGACAAATATGTATACTTTACTGAGTTTAGAATGGCCCAATTATAGATAATAGGAAAAAAGACTTAGCCATCAACATTATGATACTTTATGTGTGTCAAACCTGTACCCGTTTTTGTGAACATTATAAAAGTTAACATGTATTGAGTGCCAGGTACTATTCTAAGTCATTTTAAAATATTTTATGTCATTGTATCTTCATAGCCATATTAAGAGACAGGTACTATTTTATAGATGAGGTAATACCTTATTATTTTATTTTACTTTTTTTTTTTTTGAGATGGAGTCTTGTTCTGTTGCCCAGGCTGGAGTGCATAGCGCTATCTTGGCGCACTGCAACCTCCGCTTCCTGGGTTCAAGTGGTTCTCCCTGCCTCAGCCTCCTGAATAGCTGGGATTACAGGCACTCACCACCACGCCTGGCTAATTTTTGTATTTTTAGTTGAGATGGGGTTTTGCCATGTTGGCCAGGCTGGTCTTGAACTCCTGACCTCAAGTGATCTGCCCACCTCAACCTCCCAAAGTGCTGGGTTTACAGGTGTGAGCCACCACACCTGGCTGAGGTAATACCTAAAGACCATAAATATTTAACATGACCCAAATCATGTAGCAAGAAAGTCTCAGAGTTTGTATAAAAACACAAGGCCGTCTGAGCTATTAAGTATTATTATACCAATTTTATAAATGTGGGAACTGAGATCCAGAATTTTTGTCTTAGATTATACAGCTATTAACGGTCAGAGCTGGAATTTAAAATAAGATCATCTGACCCCAAATCTGGTATTTAAGAACTGCCATAATGGTTAGAAATCATTAAAACTTAGCAAAATATAAATTGGTTGTTTCTGATAATTGTATAAAGTGAATACTTGATCAAGAAGTTTAGATACATGTAAAACTATCTTAAAAAGCCTGAATAGACTGAATAGATTACATTTGGTGGTTATTAATGTATCTAAAGAAAGATTACATTAATCTAAAGAAATATTTAACATCTTTGGTGAGATATATCCCTAAATATTTCATATATTTATGATATTATGAAAAATATTTTTGGTTGGGCACAGTGGCTCACACCTATAATCTCAGTGCTTTGGGAGACTGAGGCAGGAATACCACTTGAGGGCAGAAATTTGAGATTAGCCTGGGTAACATAGCATGATCCTGTCTCTACAAAATATTTTAAAAATTAGCTGGGCATGGTGATGTGCACCTATAGTCCTAGTTACTTGGGAGGCTGAGGCGGGAGGATCACTTGAGCCCAGGAGTTCGAGACTGCAATGAGCAATATTGCACTATTGCACTCCAGCCTGGGCAATAGAGTGAGACTCCATCTCAAAGAAAAACAAATATATTTTAAAATACTTAATCCTGATTATTTGCTGCTAGTATATAGAAATACTTTTTAAAAAAAATTTTTTTGTATATTGATCATTGCAATGGACTGGATGTTTATGTCTCCCCCATAAAAGTTAGTTGAAATTCTAACTCCTAAGGTTATGACATTAGGAGATGGGGCCTTTGGTGATCCCCTCATGAATGGTATTAGTGTACTTATAAAAGGGACCCCAGAGAGCTTGTTTGACCCTTTTGTTGTATGAAATTCCAGGGAGAAGATGTCCATCTACAAGGAAGTGGTCCCTCACCAGACACTGGATCTGCTAGTATCCTGATCTTGAATTTATCAACCTCCAGAACTGTGAGTAATAAACTGTTGTGTATAACCTACTTGATAGTATTTTATTATAGAAACCTGAACAGACTAAGATTTCTATCATAAATAGAAATCTTACTAAGCTTACATATTAGTTCTAGATTTTTTTTTGTAGATTCCATATATTAATATTATCTATTTGTTTTTGAGTAAACTTTGGTAATTCATATTTTTTGAGGAAATTTAAGTTAACACATTTGTATCAAAGTGTCCATGATTGCATTTTAAGTTGTATATAATTTATCTATTGCTATGTAATAAATTACTACAAACTTAGTGGCTTAAAGCACACATTTATTATCTCTGTTTCTGAGCATCTCCTAGGAGTCTGGGCATGGCTTAGCTAGGTCCTTCGCTTAGGGTCTCACAGGCTGCAATTAAAGTGTCATCTAGGACTGGATTCTTATTAGGGAAATATATTCCTCCAAGCTCTAATGGGTTGTTGGCAAAATTCATTTCCTTGTGGTTGTAGAACTCATGGCAGCTTGCTTCTTAAAAGCCAACAATGGAGAGAGAGAGAGAAAGAGAGAGACTAGCAAGTCTCTCATGTAACCTGATACATGTAAACACGTGTATCTCATTGCCTTCACCATTGTGGGGCCTGGCAAGCATAAAATCTACAGGATAGGTGGCAGGCTGGGGAGCCAGGAAATAGTTGATGTTGCAGCTTGATTCTGAAGGCAGTTTGGAAATAAAATTTCTTATTTTTTGGGGTACCTCAGTTTTTTCCTAAGACCTTCAGTTGACTGGATGAGCCCCACCCACATTATGGAGGGTAATCTGCTTTATCAAAAGTCTACTTATTTAAATGTTAATCTCATCTTAAAAAAAAAAAACAAAAAACCCTTCATAGCTACATTTAGGTTGGCGTTTGCCCAAATATCTGGGTACTATGGCCTAGTCAAGTTGACACATGAGATTTATCGTCACATCACCCAGCTAATTTCCAGATTGCTCAATTATTAACTTCTCATTTCCAATGACCTGTCTACTCCAATTATATATCTATTCCAAAATTACATTCAGAGCCTGAAAATCACCAGGCAGGATCTACTCCAAAGTCACTAATTCAAATAGTCCACTTCCTGACCAAAGTCCCTTATTATTTCAGCTTATGTGTTCAAGTACTTTTATGGTAAAAGTTTTTAGAAGAGATAAGAATCTTCAGGCCTTTGATTCTTACTCTTTCCTCTATCAGTCAGGGCTCTTCCTTGTCTATCTTGGATGTCATGGTCAAGTTCTTAAATTACTCTCTTGTAAAAATATTAAACATTATTTTTCTAACTTTCCGTCATACCTTCTTGGTGAAAGCAACATGGGGTGAATCCACATATTTTCTCCAAGCTTGCTTCTGGCTATCTGAACACTACTGGAGAAAAGACACAAGAGTGCAGAATTCACTAAGAATTTATGTTCAACAGGCTCAATGGTTTTCAGTTGCCTGACAGCTATGTATTTCGTTCATGAGCTAAATTTCTCACTTTAAATTGACTAAAAAAAATACACTCTCATAAAACTTCCACATCCACCTTCACCTTGTCACTCTCATAGTATTTTTTCACCTCCTACGTCTTCAAGAAAACAAGAGCTCCTCTACAGCTAGCAGCAAGAGTTCTAGTTGCTGCTCACGCCTTCATGCTTAGCAGTAGTAATGGCTGCTTACAGTTGCTCCTCACTGGGAGTTTTACTCCTCCTTATCAGTTGCCTTAATCCCTTTTCACATGTTGGTAAGTACTACCTTCATTAAGCTTTCTTTGATTAAACCTTTAGGTGTGCCATCTGTTTACTTATGTAACCCTGACCAATAGAAAATCTTAAATCAGCCTTTTGCCCTGTCATCATCACTGCATGCTCCAGTTGCATACATTTTAACACAGACTTCTCTAGAGCTAAACCAGATATTAGGCCAAAGGTGAAAGACGTGGCACAATTTTCACCTGCATGCCCATGGCTGATATTATAGATCATGGCATGTATTCCTACTGATCCTTCCCACTTACAGCTAGGCAATTCCTGAATAGAGTGGTTTAAATTTTGCCTTTTGCAAGTTGCATTCTTCCAAAGTAGTTTGCTTTTTACATAACCTCAAAATTTTCTGCCCTTGTCATTCTTAGTTTGATTAATGGACATGTTGTGATGGTTATAAACTTGTTATTTTTGTATTTATTAATTATTCACTTTTTGAATTAACCTGTACCTTAGTTTTGTAACTAATTGCTTTTTTTTTTTTTTGAGACACATTTTTGTTCTGTTGCCCGGGCTGGAGTGCAGTGGCATGATCATGGCTCACTGCAGCCTTGACTTCCTGGATTCAAGTAATCCTCCCACCTCAATCTCCCAAGTAGCTGGGACCACAGGCATGTGCCACCATGCCCAGCTAATTTCTTTTTTTTTTAATTTTTAGCAAAGATGAGGTCTCTCTATGTTACCCAGGCTGGTTTGAAGTCCTGTGCTTAAACTGGTTTTATAACCAAGTCTTAATAATTGGAGAACTCTGAGTTTATCCTTGTGCATAAGAAGGACATAGGTATAGATTTATTGAATTTGCTTATGACAGGTTGGTATAAAAGTCCAATTACATTATAATATTGGGCTTATCAAATATTAATTAATATTCAATTATTTTTTTTTTAAACACAGTCTTGCTCTTGTCGCCCAGGCTAGAGTGCAATGGTGCCATTTCAGCTTGTTGCAACCTCCACCTCCTGGATTCAAGTGATTCTCCTGCATCAGCCTCCCAAGTAGCTAGGATTACAGGCACCCATCACTATGCCCAGCTAATTTTGTGTTTTTAGTAGAAACAGGATTTCACCATGTTGTCCAGGCTGGTCTCGAACTCCTGACCTCAGGTGATCCATCCACCTCAGCTTCCCAAAGTGCTGGGATTACAGGCATGAGCCACCACTCCCGGCTGGAATTTATGTTTTATTGTACATAATATTTATTTTTTGGATGATTGGGTAACAATGATGCCAGTTTGATGCAATCTATATATGAAATGCCCCCAAACACAGTATCATTACCTTAAAGATTAGTAGAGATATGCATGTATTTACATTGCAACATTTACAGAAACCACATTTAGAAGATAGAGCATGAATATGTTCATGTGGAGTCCTTGACTGTATTTCATCTTACATTAAGCCAGGAGGATGTCTACGGTTATCTAGCGAGATGGCCTGCTCATTAAATGTCTTGGAGGTGCACTTTATCCATCTTTTGGTAGGACCTCTGCTATATTCCTACCTGTGTCCCTCCCACTTTCTTAGACTCCTGAAGAAGTTTACAGTTTATAAGGAAATGTTCTTGCCCTTCTGTTAACAGTGCACCTGCCCAGTAGACCGGATGCCCAGGGGTCCTGCCCCTGCCAAGCACGTTTTCTCATTTACCAGGCTTGAAGTTGAGGCTGTCTTTAGTGACATCAATACAAATGTTTCTGTCATTATTTACTTGTTTCATGGACTTGATTCAACTAACATGTATTTATTACCCTTTATATGCCAGGCCATCTTCATGATACTGAATATTAAAAGATAAACAAAATGAGGACTATTTTTGCAATAAATTTGAAGTCTATATCAAAATTATGTAGAAACACATTAACAGAGAATTAAGTCTATGTTAAGAACAAGAAAACCCTAAAAATAATTTAGTGTATTGGGAGGTTGAAATGGGAAGATCACTTGAGGCCAGGAGCTCAAGACCAATCAGTCTGGGCAACATAGCCAGACTGTATCTCTACTAAATAAATAAATAAATAAATATAGCTGGGTGTGATGGCATGCACCTGTAGTCCCTGCTACACAGGAGACTGAGGTGAGAGGATTCCTTGAGCTCAGGAATTTAAGGCTGCAGTGAGCTATGACTGTGCCACTGTACTCCAGCCTGGATGACAGAGAGAGATTCCATCACTAAAAAATAGAAAATAATGGCCGGGCGCAGTGGCTCATGCCTGTAATTCCAGCACTTTGGGAGGCTGAGGCGGGTGGATCACCTGAGGTCAGGAGTTCGAGATCAGCCTGCCCAACATGGTGAAACCCCATCTCTACTGAAAATACAACAAGTAGCTGGGCGTGGTGGCAGGCACCTGTAATCCCAGCTACTTGGGAGGCTGAGGCAGGAGAATAGCTTGAACCTGGGAGGCGGAGGTTGCAGTGAGCCAAGATCATGCCACTGTACTCCACCCTGGGTGACAAGAGCGAAACTCCCATCTCCAAAAAAAAAAAAAAAAATTGATACTGTTATGTGCTGCTAAATGATGCAGCTATATTCTGAGAAATGTGTCATTAGGTGATTTCATTGTATGAAAATCATAGAGTGTATTTACACAAACCTAGATTTACACAAACCTAGCTTACTACATACCTAGGCTATAAGGTATAACATATTGCTCCGAGGTTACAAACCTGTATAGCACATTACTGTACTGAATACTGTAGGCAGTGATAACACAATGATAAGTATCTGTGTATCCAAGCATAGAAGAGGTACAGTAAAAATATGGTGTAAAATATTTTTAAAAAATGAGGCCATGTGCGATAACTCATGTTTGTAATCCCATCACTTTCGGAGTCTGAGGCAGAAGGACCACTGGAGCCTAGGAGCTTGAGACCAGCCTCGACAAGATAGGGAGACCCTGTCTCTACAAAAGTTTTTGAAAACTAGCCATGTGTCATGGCATGTACTTGTGATCTCATCTACTTGGGAGGCTGAAGTCTGAGGATCGCTTGAGCCCAGGAGGTTCAGGCTGCAAGAGTAGTGATCTTGCCACTGCACTTTAGCTTGGGTAACAGGAGCAAAACCCTATCTCAAAAGAAAAAAATATGTATTAAAAAAAATGGTACCATGAATGGAGCTTGCAAAACGGCAAGTCTTTCTGGGTAAGTCAGTGAGTGAGGGTGAGTGAATGTGAAAGTCTAAGGTATTACTGTACACTACTATAGATTTTATACACATTGCACATTTAGGCTACACTAAATTTATTTTTCAAAATTATTCTTCCTTCAATAATAAATTAACCTCAGCTTACTATAACTTTTTACTTTATCAACTTTATAAATTTTTTCAAATTTTTTACTCTTTTGTAATAATGCTTAGCTTAAAACACAAACACATTGTACAGTCAAACAACAACATTTTCTTTCTTTATATCCTTATTCTAAAAGCTTTTTTTCTATTTTTACATGTATTTTTTACTTTTAAAGCATTTTTGTTAAAAACTAAGACATAAGTACACACATTACCCTAAAACCTACACAGGGTCAGGGTCATTGATATCATTGGCTTCCTCCTCCACATTTTTTCCCATTTCAAGATCTTTAACTGGCTCCTAGAAGGGAGTTCCAGGAAGCCCCCCAATACCCTAGGATCCTTACAGCCTTACAATTCCTCTGCATTTGTGTCTTCCATCTTGGCTGATGACTCCACCAGCTCAAAAACAAACAAACTTTACTATACGTCACTATTAATTGTGTATAAGTATATAAAAGTTAGCAGCCCTACCCTCCTTTGCCCTCAGGAGCAGTCTTTGAAACACCTTCTTCCCTGCTATTCTTAAGAACTGGATGGATCTGATTGCCCAGAGAGAGCTCTACCTTTCCCCAAGGTCACACAGCCATGAAGTGGGACAAATGGAGGAGAGGGGAACTAGATGGGCAGGCAGCCCCACACTTTTCTTCTTGGAGTCCTGAGGGACCTAGGCCTCAACTGCATGGGAGAACTGAAAGAAAGGAGAGGGAGTTGTCAGGCCTGCAGTGCACACAGAGGGAAGATGGTTCTACAAGTGAGGAGGTGGATCCCTAGCCCTGACACCCTCAGCTGCAGGCATAGCCGAGTGCCTGCCAGGCGGGTGCCCCCAGCCCCTCCTGCAAGTCCTTCTGAGCTGTCAGAGGTGGTGGCAGCTGCTGTATACTGGAAGCCAGCACCCGGCAGTCCTGGGCAGTGGCAGTGGCTGCAGTGGGCCCTAGTGTTACCAGAAAGGGGTCTTGATCCGGACCCCAAGAGAGAGTTCTTGGATCTCGTGCAAAAAAGAATTCAAGGTGAATCCATTGAGTAAAGTGAAAGCAAATTCATTAAGAAGGTAAAGGAATAAAGAATGGCTATGCCATAGGCAGAGCAGCCCCTAGGGCTGGTGGTTATTTTTATGGTTATTTCTTGATTATATGCTAAATGAGGGGTGGATTATTCATGAGTTTTCCAGGAAAGGGGTGGGCAATTCCCCTGGAACTGAGGGTTTCTCCCCCTTTTAAACCATACAGAGTAACTTCCTGACATTACCATGGCATTTGTAAGCCATAATGATGCCAGTGGGAGTGTCTTTTAGCATGCCAATGCATTATAAATGCATTATAACTAGCATATCATGAGCAGTGAGGACCACCAGAGGTCACTTTCATCTCCATCTTGGTTTGGTGGGTTTTGGCCAGCTTCTTTACTGCAACTTGTTTTATTATTAATTATTATTATCATTACTGTTGAGACAGAGTCTCGCTCTGTTGCCCAGGCTGGAGTGCAGTGGCGTGATCTCAGCTTACTGCAACCTCCGCCTCCCGGTTTCAAGTGATTCTCTTGCCTCAGCCTCCTGAGTAGCTGGGATTACAGGCACCCACCATGCTCAGCTAGTTATTGTATTTTTAGTAGAGACAGGTTTCACCATATTGGCCAGGCTGTTCTCAAACTCCTGACTTCAGGTGATCCGCCCACCTCGGCCTCCCAAAGTGCTGGAATTACAGGTGTGAGCCACTGCACCCAGTTGCAACCTGTTTTATTTGCAAGGTCTTTGTGACTTGCATCTTTTGCAGACCTCCTATCTCCTCCTGTGACTTAGAATACCTAACCTCATGGGAATGCAGCCCAGTAGATCTCAGCTTCATTTTGAAGCGGCTACAATGTCTGGGGTATATACCTGGGGTTTGTTATCTGGTGCCAGGAAAATTTAGGACACAGACACACATGAGGAGTTTAGGAGCAAAGGTTTAATAGGCAGAAGAAAAGAAAGTAAAACAGCTCTGTCTGTTGAGAGAGAGGGGACTTCTGAGAAGAAAGACCTGCCAGCAGTGGATGGGCCAGATTTTATAGTCAGGTTTGAGGAGGCAGTGTTTGATTTACATAGGGCTCACAGATTGGTTGGATCAGGTATGATGTTTTCATAGTGCTTGTAGTAAGGCTGGTTGCCCCATCCTAATCTTATTGTGCAAATGGGCTTTCCAGTTAACCAGCGCCATCTTGTCTGCTCCTTACTGTATAGAAGAAGGGAAGATGGGCCAGGTGCAGTGGCTCAAGCCTGTAATCTCAGCACTTTGGGAGGCTGAAGCAGGTAGATCACTTGAGGCCAAGAGTTCAAGACCAGCCTGACCAACATGGTAAAATCCCCTCTCTACTAAAAATACAAAAAAAATCAGCCGGGCTTTGTGGCGCACACCTGTAATCTCAGCTACAGGTGGGTGAGGAGAAGCTGAGACAGAATAGCTTAAACTCAGGAGGCAGAGGTTGTGGTGTGCCAAGATGGCGCCACTGCACTCCAGCCTGGACGACAGAGTAAGACTCCATCTCAAAAAAAGAAGAGAAGATGGAGTCACCATCTTGAACATGATTGGCACAACTGCCAATCTATGTCTGCAGCTCGATTTTATAGGCTGCTCTTCATTAGAAAGGAAAAGTAATTTGGGGCTGCTTTTCATTAAAAGGACAACCTTCCCGAGGACTTCCATACCCTCATTATCTGCCTAAGTAATTTCTTCTTAACTCGTTTATCAATTTTACCCAGCCCCTATTCAAGATGGAGTCACTTTGGTTCAAAGGCCTCTGACACCAGTGTTCAGATGAGCTGCTACTCCTCCAGAGACAACTTGAAGTTGAGGGTCAGTGGTGCATGGGCACCCACCTGTTCCTTGCTGCTGGGCGGGTAGGTTTCTGCCTCCATCTATGCTTCTCCCGAAGCTTCTGCACTGGTAGTTCCAGCCCCACAGCCAGGAGCAGGGTGGTCAGGATGGAGAAGTCCACATGATAGCAGTAATGCCCCTGAGATAGGGCCCCATTGGAGCTAGAACTGGTGGGCATAATAGTGCTGCTCTCGTTTACAGAAGGGGACCCTGCTGTGGAGGTTTGTCTCAAGGCTGGGCCTTAGCAGGCCCGCAGCAGAGGCAGGCCCAGGGCCAGGAGCAGCCCCAAGGCCAGGGTTCGCCATGGGCTGGGTGTCTGGTTGGCAGCACTGAGGAAGGGGCTTCTAACACTGTGCCCCTCCTACTGCATATCAGGACCGGAGTACCTGTGGCGGGGCACCTGGCCTGGGTGTGTTTGACCTCTCTCAGATTTCTGGTCCATGCCCCTCCACTATTATAATCTTATGGGACCACTGTTTTATATGTGGTCCATTGTTGACCAAAATGTTGTTATACAGTACTTGAATATAATTACTTGGAATTTTGGGATGGAGGATGAAACCAGCATTATTGTTTTATAATTTTTAAAAATAAACTTTAGTATCATTGATTCCTCAAAAGAAGACTTACACTGGAGAGGAGGCCATGTCGCTCTGTGCGTCCACCCATGCCCGTTGTCCTTCCGTGTCCAAAGACTTCATCTATGAAAGACAGCTGAGTGTTTCTCTGCTCCTAGGGCCATTATGCTTTACATCATGTGACTCCTGCTTTCCTGGGTCAGCTGACTTAGTTCAAGGATTAACCTTTGAGACAAAGATAGCTAAAACCCTGGCTACCAGCCCATGAAGTGTTACTAAACTCTGCCCAGCAAGAATGGTCAATATTGGATGTTGACTAACTATAAAGCAGATCTCCCTTGGGAGTTTGGAGGGAAACTTAAGTGAGCAGAAACTAGAGACACATTGAGGCTTCAGAAGTCACAAGACAGTAAAAGCTAACACAGACCTTGAGGTGGAGAGAAGACAAGTGGAGAGAATAGTGTTGGAGGATACAGAGTTACAAGCAGAGACTGAAATCAACCCACTTACAAGTTGGGAATCCTTGTCATAGAAAGCAACAGAAGTTTACTGCTGAATGGATCTTTGCAGATGTTGCTGTTGAGTGGAAGAGCTGCTATCGGTCCTCTGCATTGTGTGTTCTGAATGAGCTACAGTTCCAGCTGCCGGCTGAGTAGTTGCTAAGACACAGCCTCTTGGTTCTTACTTCCCTTCCATATCTTTAGACCTACACCAATTAAGATAACTTGAAAATGTCATGTTTTTCTCAAACCCAAATAGGATTGACCACTAAGGGCATTTATGCATTGCAAATAAATTATTTAATAGCAAATTTGTCTCCATTATCACATTTTTAAAAAATGAGATTTTAAATAATGCTAAATGAGTCTTACCTGTGTACATATTCTGTTAGTTTTATTTGAAATCTGATAATACTTAGTAATTCTATTTGTCTATTTAGCAGAAGCAATCAATTTATTTCAGATTACCTTTAACTCAAAGAGAAGGTGAAAGTATGCATCTTTTCCAATGGAACTTGTTATAATTCGAATAATTGAAAGTGAATGGAGAGAGATAAGAAAGTTAAGGATATTATCTGAACTAATTCAATTCCAATTTTCAGTAAACAAATTCAATTCCTATGTAACAATCTTCTCCCTATTGATTAAAAAGAAAAATGTGACAATGAAGTGGTGAATTTGGCAATAGGTCATGCATTCTAAGAAAATAATAGTTAATCAAAATTTATGGAATCTGACTGGCACAATGACTCACGCCTGTAATCCCAGCACTTTGGGAGGCCAAGGTGGGTGGATCACCTGAGGTTAGGAATTCAAGACCAGCCTGGCCAACATGGTGAAAACCCATCTCTACTAACAGTACAAAAATTAGTGGTGGTGCATGTCTTTAATCCCAGCTACTTGGGAGGCTGAGGCACAAGAATGGCTTGACTCTGGGAGACAGAGGTTGCAGTGAGCCAAGATTGTGCCACTGCACTCTAGCCTGGGTGACAGACGGAGACTCCGTCTCAAAAAAAAAAAAAAGAAAGAAAGAAAAAAAAAAGTGCCCAAATACTTCAGCTGTAGAATTATTTTTTATACAGTTTCTGAGACCATTAGGGTCTTTTCTCTCTTCATTTCCTAAGTCTCCCTACTTAGCATTCACAAAAGGTGTCTTGTCTTTTCTAGATTAGATCTAGAAAATTTTCTCTCACTTTTTTTTTGTGGGGGATGGGGAAGGAATAGAAAAAGGAGAAAAACTTTGAAGCATGTACTTATTAATGCACTTAATGTCTGGAGCACAATGACTAAATTAGTTTTTAGTGTAAAAATAATTTAAAATGACTGTATTTTATGATCTCTATTTATTTCTGTATGCATTACCTTTGAATTTCCGTACTGAAATAATAGTACTGATACGATCTTCTCCATTAGTAGATTCATGAAATACTATAGTTTGGTTTACTCACTGGCTTACATACTTAATATTGAAATGCAATCATGTAGCAGTTTCGCAGCACAGAGTGGCAACCAAGAGTTAAAGAGAAAAATTTGAAGGAACTGTGTTTAACCTTAAGGAAAGCATGGCTTCTGTTGTGAACAATGGCTCGCCCTAACTGGCCTCATTTTAACTTAATTATCTCCTTAAAGATGTTGTCTCTAAATACGGTCACACTCTGAGATACTAGGGTTTAGGACTTTAGCATATGAATCTTCAGGAAACACAATTTAGCTCATAAATAGGACCTCACTTTTCTTATCAAGAAGCTGATATCTTACATTTCTGTCCAACTGCCTACCTTGTGAAATTTCCCAAACTTTTTCCTTATCTTCATAATTCACCACTGGTAAGTCATTTTTAAATTATGAAATGATACTCTATAGTCATCTTCTATTTCAAAAATTATTGCTGGGCATTGTGGCTACAGGCATGAATCCTAGCACTTTGGGAGGCCAAAGTGGGTAGATTACTTGAGGTCAGGAGTTACAGACTAGCCTGCCCAACATGGTGAAACCCGTCTCTACTAAAAAAATACAAACAAATTAGCTGGGCATGATGATGGGCACCTGTAATCCCAGCTACTCGGGAGTCTGAGGCAGGAGAATCACTTGAACCTGGGAGGCAGAGGTTGTAGTGAGCCAAGATCATGCCACTGCACTCCAGCCTGGGCGACAGAGCAAGCCTCTGACTCAGAATAAATAAATAAATAATAAAAAATTAGCCAGGCAAGGTGTGGTAGTATGCCTGTAGATCCAGCTACCCAGGAGGTTGAAGTGGGAGGATGGCTTGAGCCTGAGAGATTGAGGCTACAATGATCATGAGCTTTGATCATGCCACTGCAGTGGGACCCTGGCTCAAAAAAAAAAAGTATTGATCAAAGTTAATCTCAGTACTGATCTCTGTGACATCTCTCCCATTGCATAGATTCTTCTAAAATTCAGGCTCTAATTTTTTGCACTAATATATATTTTTAATCCATGATAAAATATTTTCTGTGAATATAGTGGTCCTTTAGTATCTGTGGGGGTGTTAGTTTCAGGACCTCTGGAGCATACCAAAATCTACAGTGGCTCAAGTCTCTGATAAAGTATTTGCATGTAACCTATGCACATGCTTCTGTATACTTTATATCATCTCTTAAATCATTATAATCTAATACAGCAAAGATATGTAATATGTAAATTATGTAAATAGTTGTTATACTGTGTTGTTTTAGGAATATTACAAGAAAAAAATGCATCAATATGTGTTCAGTACTGATGCATTTTTTTTCCTAAAGATTTTTGATCTATGGTTGGTTGAATCCATGGAAGAGGAACCCATGGATACAGAGGGCTGCTAATTGTGTAATGCGATAGTGAGTGATTCACCTTTAAGATAATCTTTGGTTTGAACGTCTGAATTTAAAGTCTAGGCACTTTACCTTTGCTTGTTGTCCTTATTTATCTATTTTTCTTTTATTTTTTTTTGAGACGGAGTCTTGTTCTGTTGCCCAGTCTGGAGTGTGGTGGTGTGATCTCAGCTTACTGCAACCTCCACCTCCTGGGCTCAAACAATTCTCCTGTCTCAGCTTCCCAAGTAGCTGAGATTACAGATGCATGCCACCATGCCTGGCTAATTTTTGTATTTTTAATAGAGATGGGATTTCACCATATTGGTCAGGCTGGTCTTGACCTTCTGTCCTCAGGTGATCCATACTGGCCTCGGCTTCCCAAAGTGTTGGAATTACAGGCATGAGCCACCATGCCCGCCCCTTATTTATCTATTAATTTACCTCTTCAAAGAATGCTACTAGACGACTATAATATCCCCTTACAGAAACCACATTACTCTCTTCCCAGTAGATTACCCTATCTAAATATTTATAGAGTTAGGGAAAGGAACATGGGTTCTTTTGTTGAACTTCAATGTTGCGTGTATAGTCAAAGTATTGTACAGTTCCAAGACCATTAAAATCAATTATTAGATACAAAGCATTGTCAAGAATGACATTTAGGTTAGCTGCTTATGGCTAGGAATACAGAAATCAATACCTGATGAAAAGTGATGCAAAAAGCAGGAAATGAGATTGGAAATATAAAAGACAGGTTACCAAAATAGGGTCAGAGAATCAGATAAGGAGAATTCGCCAGAAACACACAAACAAATAAGCAATAATAATAATAATAATAAAATTAAAAACCCCCAAACTCTGGAAGTCAACGATATTCTCAGTGGTTGGATTAAGGTCAATGTATTTCTAGCTAAGCTACAGAAAGTAAAATGTTTACCTGATGGCCCGTCTTCTCCTGCTGAATTTTGGATTATAGGTTAAGCTCTATGTATTCATTCCATCTATATCCACAAAGGGGTCTATCACAGAGTCTCTTGCTTATAAAGATTCTATCAAACTTCCAAGTAGAGAGGTAAGAGTCTACAATTCCAAAATCCTTTTAATATTTTATAAATCCTTAAATCTCTGGCAATTTATAAAGTTAATGAGAAATTGTATGTATTTCTACATTTTCACCTTATAATCTTTTTTTTGTGTGAGTCATTAATGTTTTATTCGTTTGTAGGAAAAACACATTCCAAGTAAATCAAGGAAAACTTGATAGACATTAATCAACATAAGCATTTCTCTAGTTAAAGCCATTAAACGGGAAGTGTTTATTTCTCACTGATATTTCAATACATGGAGATTAAAGCTACTTATGTCTGTGGAAATCGCTTCTGAAAATCACATGACTAAGATGAAAAATGAATAGACATAATTAAATAAGTATGCAAAATAAGTGTGCTTTTACTTTTGTTTAAAATATAAATTAAGAACCAGATAATCCAAGTGCTTTTCTTTAACCATAATAGATTGTACTTCAAAGATTGTATAACGTGTTTTTTCTAAACAAATTTAATCCAAATTAGCATTGCCAGACATTTTCTTGTCTGTTTTCTTTTTTAACTTAGAAAATTCTTTAGAATCTATTATTTTTAGTTGAAACTATCAAAAACTTACTAGAAAATGACATATATAATTTATTTTCTGAAAAATCAGTGTGATAATTCTTCTGTCTTATAGAAGAATTCTTCTGTCTTGTAGAAGAATTCTGTCTTACAGAAATGTAGGTATTAGTTCCTAGAAGAGTCAGATTGGTAAACACCAATACAATTTGAATAACTCAGAAAGACATATCTAAGAAGGAATAGTAAGCAACGGCATGCAGGTCACTGATAATAATTAAGGTGCCATTATCTGTGAAATAAACTGATAAAGCAGTATTAGAGCATGAACTCCTGACTCCCAAACTGCATTTGCTTTGCACAGATAGTGAGTTTTGTATGAGGTTTCCGTAGTGTAGTAGTTATCACCTTATAATCTTTTAAAACTGTTAGGTGAATACTATCTGGTCCCAACATATTAACATCAAATTTATTAATTGGGTAGAATAACGAATATGAAATTAGTAAAGTATTTGGTGTTAGGAAATTGGATTTGAGGTCTCAGACTTTTTGCCTATGTAATATTGGGTATCGGTCCTTCAGGAATTTGCCATTACTTATAAACAGAGCATAACACAGATATATGTATTGGGTTGACCATGTCAACTAAAAGATAGGTTATTAGCTTATCTTTCGGAATTTGCCTACATTTTGGAACTGACCTTGGACTTCATTTTAAGTGGATAGATCCAAGATTGTAATTCCTACCTAAGAGAAACTAAGCAAGTTTATAGGGGACAATTGAGAGTCTAATGCTTAGAAAACTATGGATAAGTTAGAGATAAGTTAAAAGCTCTGAGACACATTGGAGGCAAAGAGCCAAGAGTATAGAGGTAGGCATCAAATGAAATCAGGGCCCTTCAGGCATGGAAGAAATTGGGAAGGACTGCTAGGAAGCCAGTCAACTGGTGTGCACAATCATTATAGGTTTGTGATTTATGGGTGATTTGGGTTGGTCTAAACGTTTAGAAGCAGAGGAGACCATCTTAAATACACTAAGTAGTGGTGAAATCTAGGAAATGAAACCAGACATTTAGGATCCTTTTAGAATGTCAAGTTAGAGAAGTGGTTAGCAGAGAAGCTGGTATATGGGAGACAATACTAATGGATAACCAGAGATAAAATGAAAGAGTGGCTCAATAAATAGTTCTATAAATTCTGACTTTGCAGTGCAGGCAATATACTGTATCCTCTATGAGTTATTTACCCTCTCTGATCTTTATTTGTAAAATGAGAATGATAAAGTCAATTATTTCACAGATTTGGAGGATTAAATAAGACAACTCAGTGAAAAAGTTATTAAAATATAAAGTAATACATGGATGTTAGAAACTATTATAATATATAATTAATAGTATTGAATCTAGTATATGACTTGTCTGTGTCCAGCACAATTTGAGAAAGTTAGTTCAGTAAAGACTTAAAATTTCTATAATCTGTTTTGTGTCTTATTTTTATTTATGAGGGTGTAATTTGCACTATGATCATCAGGTAATTACCTGGATAAAAAAAAACGCCTTGTTCAAAAGGTTTATCTCTAAGTTTTAGTCTATTCTGTTCTGGCATATTCTTATCCCTGTGTGAATATGCTGTTGATCCCCTGGGTCTGTGTATGTGCATGCAAGTGTGTGTGTGTGTGTGTGTACATGTAATGGTTAACCAAGGTTTATGTGCTATTTTGTGTGGGTATGAACCTATGAGTTGATTGACTTCCCTTCTGTCATTGGGAAAGTTTTAAAAAAATCCACTCTTGGTTGGATATGGTGGCTCACACCTGTAATGCCAGTACTTTGGGAGGCTGAGGAAGGAGAATTACTTGAGCTCAGGAGTTTGAGACCAGCCTCGGCAACATAGCTATACCCTGTCTCTATAAAAACAAACAAACAAATAAATAAATCTGCTCTTTTTAAAGGTGCTTAAGGTTTTCCTTCTTAATGTGAAAAAAGCAGGAAAGGTTAAGCAGTCTCTTGAATTTGAGATACATATGCCTGTAGCTATTTAATTAATTAGAATGTGGGTCTTACATAAACTTAGAAAGATCATTGAGCCAGATAATCTCTTTTGTCTTTTTCATGGCTAATAATGGTAATAGTATTGATTTTTACCCATTCTTGAACTATTGTAACTTAACAGTATGTGACAACCGTAATTCTTATTATATATGTATATGTTGTACAGTTATATCTTAGCTTGGGTTTGCCAGGAAGCAGAGCTTGAGACAAAGTCTTGTTTTAAAACACTTTATTGGGAAGTATGAGTCCAGGGATCAAAGGTGAGCCAAACAGAAGAGAGATGCAAAATGACAATGTATTATTAAGTGTATATCTCTACAGGCAACTAGCTTCTCAATCACCCAGGCATATAAAATGTCTTAGGACTGTCCTTCTGAGACAGTGAGAAACCTTTACCTCTCAATGGTCAAATGATTGGCTTTACCCTCCTGGGTAACACATGCATGGGTGCAAAACATGCTTCTGTGTCATCTCACATAGTGGGGTCAACAGAGAACACCTGGGCAGAAGAAGAGAGGCTCCTGGGGCCTGGTCTGAGGCAAGGTGCTGTAAAGGGGAACCTATACTAAAGTGGTTGGAGGTGCACAGACTGGTTGCTTCACCTGCAGCCAGAATGCAAGAGAGGTGAGGTGAAGGTCTAAAAGGATGCATAAAGACATATCCAATGTACTATAGACATACACCAATAATTTTGGTTAACTAGGGTTTTATTGTTAAAACAAATATTATTACTACTAAGTAATTTATAGTGAAGAGATATTTAAGTCTATATAAAAACATAAGTTCTCTTCAGTTGGATGGCATTCTCTCTATTTTAAAATGCTTGCTTATGAAGTATAATATATTTTGCAGAGGAAATACAATATTCAAGGGTCCTATTTTAAGCTTTCTGTTTTCTCTTAAAAATGAGAAGCCTTAATGATTGAAGAAGAATAGCACTTGGGGGATTGCTTTTATTTTTAAGTTATCAGGAAATTTAATATGTGTGCTAGTAGGTTCAGCATGAGTGTGAAAATGTGATATAGTGTTTAAGAGTTGTCATGTTGTCAGGAAGGAACATTTTCTTTGGAATTGAAAAAACAATATTATACCTTAGTGACTTTTTGCTGACATTCAACTAATGACAGAGAAACATTTCTGTTTCCTTAGAGGGTACTATGCTTTTAGGAATAATGCCATACTCAGGGTAATTTCTGAGCTCCATTGCTTGCTGGGTCTGGATTTGGACAAGATGAAATGGCAATATCAAGCAGCCACCTGCATTTTATTATAATTTCTTATTGTAATTATAGTTATCATGGCCATTTTGATCCAGCTTAGTTTTTCCAGATGAATGGGTTAATTTGCAAACTTGTGGTGATGAGGTAAGTTGTAATATTCATGGTCTTTCAGAAACAATAACTTTAAATGGTATTAACCAGTTGTACTGAGAAGGTGTTCTATTGGATAATTTTTATGATGGAAATGCTAGCCTATTTGATATTACTTTTCATAAGAAGTTATTTTCAAGAAGGGTAGGGTATATAGAAGAAGGCAAAGTTTTTCTTAGTACTACCCTTTTCTTTCAGTACCAAGGTCAAGTATTTCATGATGAAATTTAAGGGCGGTGGTTAAATTTTGAGCAGAGGAAGAAATTTCCTCAACCAACTACTTTCTTCCTTCGGGTGCCCTGATTTGAACTATTTCCTTATGAAACTGGCATACAGATTGCAGAAAAGTTGAAATTAATTGACATCCATATGTTTTATTTTGCATCATAAGCTGTTCTCTCTCAAAATTTTTTCTTCTTTCTTTGTGACAGGGTCTCACTCTGTCGCCCAGGCTGGAGTGCAGTGGCACAATTATGACTCACTGCAGCCTCGACCTCCTGGGCTCAGGTGATCCTCCCACCTCAGTCTCCTGGGTAGCTGAGACTACAGGTGTGCACCACTATGCTTGGCTAATTTTTTTGTATTTTGCTTTTTAGAGATATGGTTTTGCCATGTTGCCCAGGCTGATCTCAAACTCCCGGGCTCAAGCGATCTGTCTGCCTTGGCATCTCAAAGTGCTGGGATTACAACCCTGAGCTACCATGCCTGGCCCATCACTTTTAATAGGTATTTGTTTGTCTCTTAACTGAAAAAAAATTTTTTTCCTGAACTTTCCTTCTGCAAATTGAAATCAAATTCCAAATAGGGTTTCCATATTTCCGTAAAGTTTCTGAAATATTCAAACCTGTGTTAAATACAAAGCAAAAACATGCATATAAAAGGCAAATACAACTCATGGCATCTAGAGTGAGGATAAAGAGCACAAAAATTTAGGAAAGAAAGAAAAGAGCTTTTTTTTTTATTTTGATGCCACAATGAACACAATTTTATCCTGTTAGCTAACCTGCAACATGGCAATAAAAATGCTCCTTCCATAACTTCTCTATGAAGGCTGAAAAAAAAATGTGTTCAGAAAGTGAATGTTATCAAGTCAATCACATAAGACTCCACCTGTCAAACAGCAGATTTAAGTTGGTGATGCTTATGACGCTGTCTACCAAAAGGGAGCAGCTTGAACATAAAAATAGGTCTGTGCCCTAGGGAAGAATGCTGTTTCCTTTCCTGTAATATGTGTCTGCAGACTCATCTCCATCAAGAATACCAATTCAAATTGATTTTATTGCTTTCTATTCTGTATTTTTTAGATGTCTGCCAAGTACCTACCAATGTGTAAAGTGGCACAGAAATTCAACTGCAGGAAGACAAGGTCTCTAGTTTTTTGAAAACTTTTTTTGAGAGAGATGTGTTGAAACAGACACATTTAAATAATGCAAAACAAAACCCTGCAAATGACTAAAAGCCACAGTAGATCTTTAGCTAGAAAATAACTTTATGAGGCTGGGTGTGGTGGCTCACGCTTCTAATCCCAGCACTTTGGGAGGCCGAGGTGGGTGGATCACCTGAGGTCAGGAGTTCGAGACCAGCCTGGCCAACATAGTGAAACCCCGACTCTACTAAAATACAAAAAAATTAGTTGGGTGTGGTGGCAGGTGCTGTAATCCCAGCTACTTGGGAGGCTGAGGTAGGAGAACTGCTTGAACCTGGGAGGTGGAGGTTGCAGTGAGCCGAGATTGCACCATTACACTCCAGCCTGGGCAACAAGAGCAAGACTGCATCTCAAAAAAAAAAAAAAAAGAAAGAAAAAAAAATTATGGCAGATTTCTTCTACATTAACCACAGCAACATTTTACAAGCCTGTAAAATTTTTGTAAAAAAAACAAAAACAACTAAAACTAGCTTCATGGATCCTACTCCAGAGAGTTTGATTAAGTAACTTGAATGCATGAACTAAGATTCTGTATTTTTAACAAGCTTCTGAGGTCCTTCTGCTAATCATTGAGTTATTGACCACTGGAGCAAGGGTAGTCAAAGAGGACCTGCTATAGTCTGTTTTGATGCACACACATCATACAGATATTAATCACTGAGAGAAATTGAAAAGGCAATTTTATCGGCAATACAGATAAAGAAAGAAATAGCATCAACTATGCTTCCACCTTTCTCCTATTTTTCCTCCCAGGTGCAAGTCATCCCTGAGGAAGTTGTGACTAGCTGTGGATGCTACACTGAGGCCCTTCTTTAAGAGTGATCTGATGGCACTGGATGTCTGCTGAGGCTTGTGTCTAGAAGGAATGAAAGGATGTGCCAGTAACAGCAGTGTCTCCTCATTTTCAATGCTCAGGCCTCATGGTACCCCCTTCTCTTGGTTCTGTTTACTAAAACATATCAGTGCCTGACTATGCCTGAATGATCCATCTTCCTCAAGGCTGCTACACCATAACTAGGAGCTTTTAAAAAAAAGAGGGGAAAGGGGGCATTTACTCTATGAGGCACTCAAAAAAGCACATGCTTTTAATTGAGGGATGGGGGCGACAAGGGATCATTCTGTTGATTTTAACTATCTCGTATTTATTAACAGCATTATTTTCATGGATAGTTTTCTGAAAGACTCCCTATCCACTTAGAGGTGAGGAGAAGTAATAGGGGAGGAAACCCTGATGAGCTGCATAAAGTTCTGAATCCAGTCTTTTAATTATCTTGCTTAGAATTCTTCATTGGCCCTTTGATGCCCTCAGAATAAAGCAAACTCTTTAAACATGACTTACAAAGTAACTGCTATAGTTTGAATATTGTCCCCCAAATCATATGTTGACATTGATTCCTAGTGTCGGAGGTGGGGACTGGTGAGAGGTGTTAGGGTCATGGGGGCATATCTCTCATGAATAGATTAATGCTCTCTCAGCATGGCGTGGGGGTTGTGTGAGTTCTCACTCTTATTAGTTCCCAAAGAGTTGGTTATTCAAAAAAAGCCTGACACCTCCCTCCTCTTTCTCTCTTGCCTCCTCTCTCACATGCGATCTGTGTGCATGTGGCTTTCCGTCGCCTTCCCCATGAGTGGAAGTGGCCTGAAATCCTCGCCACAAGCCAATGCTGGTGCCATGCTTCCTGTACAGTCTGCAGAACCATAAGCCAAATAAACCTATTTTCTTTATAAATTACTCAGCCTCAGATATTCCTTCATAGCAACACAAATAGCGTAAGACAGCCATTAATATCATGCCTAGACCTGAGACAGTGGTATGCATTAAACATTACATCTGCCCCTACATTTTCTAGGTTATTATAATTTTGGGGGTGGAGTGGGAGAAGCGTATGACTAGTGCTGACCAGTAGACTGTGGGTTGAAGTGATGTGTGTCACTTCTAGACTGAAGTATATAAAAGTCATTCAGATGTCTGTTCCCCTGCTGTGGTGATCAAGAAAGTGATACGTTTCTATTGTTGCAGATATGAGATGTTGTCTCCATCACTCTGGATCCCTAAGTGTTTGTGTTCATTAAATGCTGCAGCTAAACTGAAATTCTTTCCGTTCCTTGGTCATGCTTATCTGTCATCCTTTGCAAATACTTTACTCTTTCTAGGTTGCTTTTCCATCTCTTCTTCAAGTGTCTCTTTTTCTTTCTTTCCTTTTTTTTAAAAAAAAATCTGGTTTAATCTTCTGCCTAGACCACTGAAACCTTTCTCCATATCAGCAATAAGGCTGTTTTTCTTTCTTATTATTCATGGTTTTTTTTTTTTTTTTTTTTTTGAGATGGAGTCTTGCTCTGTCACCCAGGCTGACAATGGCATGATCTCGGCTCACTGCAACCTCTGCCTCCTGGGTTCAAGCAATTCTCCTGCCTCAGCCTCCCGAGTAGCCAGGACTACAGGCGCACACCGCCACGCCCTGCTAATTTTTTGTATTTTTAGTAGAGATGGAGTTTCACCATGTTGGCCAGGCTGGTCTCAAACTCCAGACCTTAAGTGATTCTCCTGCCTCGGCTTCCCAAAGTGCTAGGATTACAGGTGTGAGCCACCATGCCTGGCCCAAATGTGTAACTCTTTTCTTCTTTTCTTGGTCAGAACATCACTTTGCTCCGGGAAGCTTATTTTGATCTTCTAGGTTTACATTAGGTGTTCTTTCTGTAGAATTATCCTGTACTTATCACACCATGAGGTAATTAGTTCCCTGCTTCTTTATCCTTGCACTTCTTTGAAGGATTGAATGAACCAACTCCCCAGGGCTGAGTTTGGAGAGCTGGGGCAAAAGCTGGAGTGAGGGAGGCAGCACGGCAGCATCTGGAAGGCTGTGGAAAATTTGCCTTCAGGGCATGAAGTTGATGGTTACCAATTCCCACTCTACTCCCTGGTTGATTGTTAGACCTCTTACACTCTCTGGGTTTCTCTCTGTCTATTGGCTTGTCATAATTCATAAAAGATATGTTAGTGTCTATCGCCAAAGATTAAAAAAGCCAACTTGCTCAAGAATACTAAGTGGTAAATATTTACTATAAGCCAGATGAAGACAGGCTGTTCCCTTAGCAATATTTTGCTCTAAGTTAAGAGGAAAATTAGTCTAAAATTAATTTTAAATATAAATTATAATGTCAAAAAGAATCAGTGCATATCTATCTACTTCTTTTTGAGGCATCATTTGCACTTAATTTTCTTAATATGGGAGCAGTCTGTTTAGATTAGAAAAGCACAAGCAAGACACTTCAAATAGTATATTTTTCTTTTGTTCTGGGTTTGGTAGCCTAGGATCACTCAGCTGAACTATGTTTGGACAAGAATAGTGGCCACTTGTGAATGTAGACCATTGTTAAAACGCACTTTGTATGTCTAGTAGAAGTTATTCACCCCAAAATCTTGTTTTAGCTAGCAAACGGATTCAATCTGAAAGTAGATGAGTTTTACAAAGTCAAATAGAATACAATTTCCTGTTTCTTTTTTTCATTTTAAGCCTATTCTCTGATGATTCCTTTCTCATATTTAAAATTCTACTGGGCTCAGGTAAGAGGCAGTCAGATAATTATAAAAGAAGTTAAAGAGAAATGCAATAGATGAATGTTTTCTAGAAGCTCAGAAAAGGCTGAGTGTATCCATTGCCATTTGTTTGAGTCTATTAGGGAGCTATAGTGCAGAATATTGAATCCAAGCATAGTGATTTTTCTAGATGTCAGCATCAGTAGCCAGAGGGCTTGCTCTTCATCAAGTCTATCTTCACCCTTCATAAGTTGGCTCTGAATAAATAGAAAGTATTGATTAAGAAAAGTGAGGAAGGGGAATAATTTTGATGTTTCTTAGGTTTTAGATAGTACTCCTGGTGTTTATTGTCTGCATTGCTCTCTGCTGTGAGCGTAGGGTGTCTCTTCAGAAATGTTCTGTGTTCTGCCCTTAATAATAAGCTTTTGGATTAATAAAAAAGAAATGGAAAGCTTTTTCTCTGCCTTTGAAGAGTGTAGGAATGGTTAGAGAGACAAAACACAGAAAATGTAAGCACAATTAGCAAGCATTGGGGGAACATGGGCAAAATAATCTGGTATCAAGTAGGGTCTGTGGAGTAAAGAATCATGTATCGTGGAGAGAGCATGGCACAGTGTCTTAGAACATGGGTTTGGACTGCTTGGGTTTGATATCATTCAGTACTATTATATTTAATTTGTGACATTAAGAAAATTACTTAATCCCTAGGCAAAATAAGGATAATACAACATTCACTTCATTTGGTTCTAAGGACCAAACGAGACGATATGTAGAAAGTGATTATCATGATACCTAGAACATAATATGTGCTCAAAACCATTAACTATTATTATCAATATCATAGGCAATATTTTTGATTAGGGAATTGTCTCACTTAAAGGAGGTAATTTTCCACTCACTTCCTAACATGCTATCTTTCTCTCTTGTTTTTCTTATCTCATTTCCAAACTCAGCATTATCTAGACCCTTTAAAAAGTTTCTCAAAGTTGAGAAATAGTAACACTTATTATTAAAAATAATGTACCAGCCAAGGGCAAACTGCCTTAAATACATTACCCTCTTAATCTCTCCAATAACTAAGGAAGTAGATAATGTGTACAGACAAATATATACATATCCACATAGATTAGTGTTTTCATGTTTTGCTTCATGTATCAACCTAGGGAATCTGAATAAAAATGTTTCCATATATGATCCAGGTTTTATTGCAATTTCAATGCAAACTAGTAGTAATATTTGCCAAGAAAGATAATAATAATTGCTATATAATAATAGACATATAAATATATAGTAATAATAGCTAACTCATATAATTGTTGTCAAGCACTCTTCTAATATATACATATATGTATATATGTATGTATGAGAATTAATTTAATGCAGTTACAGAAAGTCATATTCATTATGAGGACCACCAACAGTGTATTCTTTTGACCACTCTATAGTGCTTTTTATCATCTCTGGGTATATTTAACCCAATTTTTAAATTATGGAATTCCTTAATTTCTAGAATTTGTATCTCTCAATGTTTAAAAAAGAAAATGATTAAAAAGCAAAAACGTACTTAATTCTTGATAACATGTTTTCTTATTGCCCCAGAAAATCCACAATAACATCAATAACAATAGAGTCTTATGACCTAAACAGAGTTCTCATGATAATTAAGAAACATTTGTGTCAAAATGTCAAACTGTCTTCCCAAGACCAGGTTTTCCTAACATTTTATTATCAGCAACTTTTTTTTCTCTTTTCCAGTCACAATTTCCTTTTATTACAAGACCATATTTGCACAGCAATATTTCTTTAAGCAAGATTTTGAGACGTCCAGGAATAGCACATGTAGTATCTGAGCTAGGTGTAGGTTTTGTTATCACAGATACCGTGGAAGACAATAACGGAGAGGGCCCTCACGCCAAGGATGCAAGCAGCCTCTAGAAGCTGCGGAAGACAAGAAAAACCATTTTCCTTTCCAGCCTCCCTGTGCATCCATTTTGAACTTCTGACTTCCAAAACCATAAGACAACACTTTTATCTTGTTTTAAGCGATTACATTTGTGTTAATTTGTCATAGCAGCAATAGGAAACAAATGTGGATACTAAATGGGAGAATCATTGTTTGTTCAAATCTGGTCTGCAAATGTGTCTGTTCCAACTACAAGGTGTTTATAATCCTAAGTGATGTATTTTGTTCATTTTAACCTCTTGGAAATTGAGATGCATCTTAGAATCAATGACATCTTACAATTGCTACTGGTCAGATGGCAAAGGTGCTGTAGTCACATTACCCTTCTTTTTGGAACCTAGAAGCACTGTCAGCAAAACTTGCAGAATGAATGTTAACTATTTCAAAGAAAATATCAGAAAAAATTGGCTGGGCATAGTGGCTCATGCCTGTAATCACAGCACTTTGGGAAGCCAAGGCAGGTGGATCACAAGGTCAGGAGATCGAGACCATCCTGGCTAACACAGTGAAACCCCGTCTCCACTAAAAATACAAAAAAAAAAAAAAAAAAAAATTAGCTGGGCGTGGTGGTGGTGGGCACCTGTAGTCCCAGCTACTCGGGAGGCTGAGACAGAAGAATGGCGTGAAGCCAGGAGGCAGAGCTTGCAGTGAGCCAAGATCGAGCCACTGCACTCCAGCTTGGGCAACTGAGCGAGACTCTATATCAAAAAAAAGAAAAAAAAAAATCATGGAGCGCTATTGAAACCATTTTGTTTTGAAATAATTGCATACTTTCAGAAAAAAATGATGCAAATAATTTCTTTATAAGCTGGACCCAGATTCCACAAAGATTAACATTTTACCACATGTTTTACCATTCTGTCTCTATCTAGGTAATATATATTGGTGTTGTTTTTTTTCTGAATAATTTAGGAGTAAGTTGCGGGCATGCAGACACAATGCCTTTACACCTAAATAATACTGTACTTAAATGTGTATATTCTAAAAATAAGGTCATTTTCAACATAACCATAGTACAGACATCAAAATTAGTCCATTAGCATTGATAAAATATTCTATCTAAAGACATTCCAATTTTGTCAATTGTCCCACAGATGCCACTTCCCCTTCCCTTGCCATTTTTGAGAGAGTCTTGCTCTGTCTGTCACCCAGGCTGGAGTGCAGTGGCCCCATCTTGGTTCACTGCAACCTCCGGCTCCTGGGTTCAATCCATTCTTGTACCTCAGCCTTCTAATTATTTTTGTATTTTTCGTAGAGACTGGGTTTTGCCATGATGGTCAGGCTGATCTCGAACCTCTGACCTCAAGTGATCTGCCTGCCTTGGCCTCCCAGAGTGCTGGAATTACAGGCATGAGTCACGGCTCCCCACCCCATAGATGCCCTTTTTTTAGCAAAAGAAAGAATTCTCGTTAGGGTCACCTTTTTTATTCAATTGTCTTGTCTCTTTAATCTTTAATCTGAACAATTCTTCAATCTTTCCTTCTCTTTTATGACCTAACATTTTTGAAGATTATAGGCCAGTTATTTTGTAAATGTATCTTAATTTGAGTTTGTTCTAATGTTTCTTCATGGTTAGATTCAGGTTATACTTTTTTTGGTGGAGGAGAGGTGGGGCAGGAAAATCACAGATACCCATTTTCAGTGTAGCATATTAGGAGTTACCTGATGATGTCATTTGGTCTTATCACTTTGATCACTGGGTTAACATGGCGTCACTAGGTTTCTCCACACTATAGTTACTATTTTTCCTTTGGTAATTAACATGTATCATGTAGGAAGAAACTCTGTGCTCACTTAAATATCTTTTTTCTTCTCATCATTTCTTAATTGAGCACTCTTCTAAACCATAGGAACAAAATGGCTGTGGAGGAGGTACAGGAGGTGGTGAGTCACATGTGTTTGCAATGTGCTTGCATTGGGAGTCAAAGGGATATCAGCCAGCTTTACATAGTCTCAAGCAGCAACAATGGCTTTTGGTTCTTTGGTAGATTATTTTATGAAATGCTGTGTCACCAGTGCAGTTAATGTAACAGAGGATATTTTATGGAAGTAAGTTAAAACATGAGACTGAGCCCAAAAGGTAGACTTTGATGTAAAAAATTGTAGAAAAAAAGTAACCAATTTACCTTATTTTTTTGGTATGTGCACACATGATGTGTAATAAAAATATACATATAATTAAGTGCAAAAGAACTTTTAAAATAAGTGTAAATGAATATTCTTAGTGTTAGGAAAGCCTTCTGTCATAGTTTGTTTTTTTCTTTTTTATTAGTACATTATGACATGTTTTACAATTGTGGTGTTTTAGATTCTATATGATGAAAGATTTGACATTATAAGATAAGGACTTTGCTGATCTAGTCCTTACTATTTTATTCTTTGCTTTCATTTCCCTCTAAATTGCATTCTTATATTTTCTAAAAGAAAGTCAGATGAAAATAATTTACAATGTATCATCAGCGTGATGAGCCCTAGTGAAAACTATGAAGTAGAATAAATTCTTTGCTATTTAGAAAATCCCGTTGGTGGCATCTAATCATTATTTCCCCCTCTCTTACCACCCACTCCTCCACACACAGGGACACAGCTGCTCTTAGAAAAAAATTCAGATCAACTTATTTAAAGCGAGTTAGGAAAGACAGTAGCATCACTCCGTATTCTATCTCAGCATATTTGGATTTTTGTGCGTACAGAGCCCTAGATCAGCTTGACCAAAGAAATGAAACCTAACTGAACACTTTCACACATCTTGGTGCTTCATGGGGTATTATTTTTAGAGAGTTGGGAAGATTTTTATTTTTGTTTTACCACATAGTCAACAGCCCGGGACTAAGCAGCCCACCTGGGGTCTTCTGGACACAGTAGCCCCAGAGGAGCCTGTTTTATTCACTGTATTTCTTTTGCATGATAAGTGAAACAAGAGCAGTAGCATAAGCAGAGACTTTGTAGTCACAAAATAGCCTATTTACCTTCATGAGACAAATACACATAATTTCTAAAGTCAACAAACTCAAGGAAGACCCAGATTGGAGGTGATTTTGCAGACATCAGTGACAATAAGCATAGATTAGAGTAAAAGCCTTTCTCATGAAAAATGAAAAGATTTGAGAATACTGTACTTACTCTGCAAAGGGAAAAATGTGTTTGCTGCAGTTAAAATATGAACTAGGAATAAGCCAGTTCTTTACCAAGACTACTCTGGGCCTCTATTTTTTCTACCATTATTAGCCCGCACCTGAGAAATTACATTGTCTAAATTCAGGAACTTTAAAGGACCATAAGTCATTAGTATTGGGTTATAACAATGTAAATCATTCCCTATTTGACTAATAACCATTTATACTAAGAAATGTGTTATTTGACTGCTGGTTCTCATTTATAGGTAAATGTAGAAAAAAAGTTGGTGACAACTTCAGCGGCTGCAGTGAACAGAATTATGACTTCCTTTTGGCTCTTAGGAGTTCTCCAGAGGTACAGCAGAAATATCAACACCAGATGGCTCTAACGGAGATTACATTCATTTTTTATTTATGTTCCATCTATTTCTAAAAAAAGGATTTAATATAGTTCAAAATCTCAAATCATTGTCGAGTGGAAACTTCTAATTGTTCTGAATATAAGTCTCCCCAGAGGGAAATGCCGTTTTCAGTGGTTTACAGAGCAAATCTCTTGGTTCGGTTGTTTATAAAAGTGTTCATAGAAGTTGATTCTTATACGACAGGGCCCTGTGACTTGAATTGCTATGGCAGGGACTGACCTTGGTCCTGATCTAAAGATTCTAGAAAATAGAAAGCATTAGAAGAGCACCCAGGATATGTTCTAGGATTTTTTTTAACTACTTAGATTCATCTGAATAGAAACAGTTTAGTTTTCAGTAAATGCTCATTAGTAGTTTTACAACTTGCTTTGCTGAAAGAGAAAGACATAATGATAGAGATGAAAGCTAACTAACATTTTGAGAAATTAATATATGCTAGATGCTAGACTTGCCACTCTGACAGAACCAATCTGTTTGTCTTACATTTCCTTTTTGATGTATGCTCAAAAATTGCATATGATAAAAATCTATGTTTCGCAAGCAGGGCCAGCTATGTAATTTGCAGGGCCCAGTGCAAAGTGAAAACACAGGCCTCCTGTTCCAAAAGCAGGAAAAAATGCTTTTTCCTGTTTCTAAAGTTTTTTTCTCTACCAGTCATAGTATTTAAAACTTTTTGTTATTTAATATTGTGTTTGCACCTGTGCAGGACTCGGCTAGGGGTGGAGGGCACCAGTGGTTGCTGAGTGAAGAGAACATCTTTGAGATCTCATCCTGGGGAGATGTGTAGGCAGGACCCATGTGAGCCAAGGCTCCAAGCCTCCAGTACCTGCTCCATGTCCCACAGGACTTCACTTACAAAATTCAAAGTCAAAGAAAATTAAGAATTTCACGGTAGTGGCCTCTGGGCATTACACCCTAAACATAGGCTTATGTGAGTGTGGGAATCTGCATGACCATGTAACTGCCCTGGTTGTATAGCTCTGCTTATACGTCCTTCTGAGTAGATTTTGGGATTCTTATTTTATAAAGAAGTTAACTATGAGTGTTCACACCTACTAAGTCACAGAATTAGAAATTCAACCTAGGGGCCGGGCGTGGTGGCTCACGCCTGTAACTCCAGCACTTTGGGAGGCCGAGGTGGGTGGATCACCTGAGGTCGGGAGTTCGAGACCAGCCTGACCCACACAGAGAAACCACATCTCTACTAAAAACACAAAATTAGCTGGGCTTGGTGGTGCACGCCTATAATCCCAGCTACTCAGGAGGCTGAGGCAGGAGAATTGCTTGAACCTGGGAGGTGGAGGTTGCGGTGAGCCAAGATCAGGGTAGCTGGGAGGCAACAGTCTTGTGCCACCACGCCCAGCGAATTTTTTGTATTTTAGTAGAGATGGGGTTTCACCAAGTTGCCCAGGCTGGTATCAACTCCTGAGCTCAGGCAATCCGCCCACCTCGGCCTCCCAAAGGTGGGCTTGATTATAGGCGTGAGCCACCGCGCCTGGCCTTATTTTTCTTAAATGCTTTGAGTACTCTATTCCTATTAAGATGGCATGCTTCTGAAAAGAATTCTGTAAACTCAATATATAAGTCTAACAGTTCTCTCAGTCACTTCCTAGAGAATATTCATTTTCTTATTGCATTGACTCTCCACCTACCTGCACAGGGAGTTTGAGAAACTAGTAGGCCCCATGGTTCAACAATCAAAGCAGAACCTCTGGGGTGAAGACTGGGCATCAGTGCTTCCAAATTTTCCCAGGTGATTCTCATTTGTAAACACAGTGGCGAACTACCGCTTTGCCTGTCACACAGAATAACCTGACATGCACTACATTATTTTATAACAGGAGCCTTTCAGTATCAGAATAGATTTCAAGTGACCTAGCATTATTGCCACCTAATATTCAATACCTTCAATTACACCTGCATATGAATGTGTTCAAGCCAATATAGAAATATTTCTCCTGATATATTTATTAGTCATAATGGACATCTATTTACACTTCAAAAAGTAGCAAGTATACATATTGCAAGTCACATGACTTAAGACTCTGCCTACAGATCATGCTGGATGGATGTTTTGTGGTATTATTGTAGGAATTCTCTGGTCAGGTGCTCCAACTTTTCTGTGTATGAAGTTAAGTCATCATAAAACAGCACATTTAAACTGATGTTCTCTTCCTTGTTCAGATTTAAAGACATACCCTTAACCTTTATAGAGACAAATATGAGCAGCACCAATGTGAAGGAAAGTCTCTGGATTTCCCGCAACTGTAATTGAAGGTAGTCATCATAGTGTTAATATTTAGATGTGGCCCACCTGGAACAAGTTGATGGTTTTTGGTCAACTTCTCTTTAGCACAAATAGAGGAATGCTGATGGAGTGTGTGTTTAAATATCCATTCTGTACGCAAATATGTATTTTGCAGTGACTCTGTGCCAGGCTTCCTTCTTACTCCAGAGGACATAACAGTAAACAAAACAAGATAAAAATCTTTGCCTTTGTTAAGTTTACATTCTGGTAGGAGGAAACAGACAATAAACAAAATAAATGAATTTTAAAAATTAGAGGCTGATAGATGTTTTGAAGAAAAGGAACGCAGACGAGTGAAGTAAGAACATCACAGTGGCAACATGCTGTGTGTACGAGGTGGGGGGAGGGCCGTTAATCTTAAACGGTGTTACCGGGAAACAGTTACTGAAAAGGTGACGTTTTAATAGAGGCTTGAAGGAGGGGAAGTGGTTAGCTGAGAAAGAGTCTAGAGGAGAACAGCAAGTGCAGAGCCTGGCATTCTCTAGGAATCCCAAGAGGACTGTATTTCTGGAACGGAGGGGACAAGAGTGAGAAAGTTCCCATAGATGGTGAGGTCAGGGATTTTGAATTTCTGCTGCTAAAGGTGCTGAGGGGAATTTTATAAAGCTGCAGGGAGAGTGCTATAAAAGATTCACCATCAGAGGAGTACTTGGACCAGATAGCCTTTAAGGGTCCCTAGGAAATGCAGTGATTCCTGGTTGTTGTAAGATGCACGTTAGTCTCTGAGCAGGCGTCTTTAACTTCAAAACCAGTCAGGAAAATCAATGAAAAGTCAAATTCAAAGTTGCTCCCTCTTGAAATGAAAACTCCGTGAAGGCAAAGAGTTTTATGTTTTGTGTCCATTGCTATGTTTCAGGAGCTACAAGTGTGCCTGACGCACAATACCTGCAAAATGAATATTTGTTGTTTAAATAATGGTCATTAAAGTTGACAATCAATCAACCTCCCCTTCATTCTTGCTAACAAGAAGTTAACTGAAAATCATCCACCTGTTCCAAGTTAAAAATCTGGGGTTGTAATTTTAACATACCTTTCTTTGTAACCATAAAGATATTTTAAAGATGGAAGACAATTGGTCATGTTGCAATTTTGGCACTTAACATCCTATATTTGCAGGAGAAGATATCTCTTGTCCTGGGTATATGCATGGCACAATTCCTCAGTGTCTGTTCAAATCTTACCTTCTCTATCCAAATGTCACGTCTTTGACTACCTTATCTAAACATGCCTCATCTCTTGACTGTTACTTTTATTTCTTTTACTGTGCTTTATTTGTTTATTTGTTTATTTTTTGAGACAGCGTTTTGCTCTTATCACCCAGGGTGGAGTGCAGTGGCATGATCTCGGCTCACTGCAACCTCTGCCTCCCGGGTTCAAGCGATTCTTCTGCCTCCCGGGTTCAAGTGATTCTCCTGCCTCAGCCTCCTGAGTAGCTGGGATCACAGGCATGAGCCATCATGCCTGGCTAATTTTTGCATTTTTTTTAGTAGAAACGGGGTTTCATCATGTTGGTCAGGCTGGTCTCGAACTCCTAACCTCAGGACATCTTCCCGCCTTAGCCTCCCAAAGTGCTGGGATTATAGGCATAAGCCACTCCACCTGGTCTTCTTTATTATTATTATTTTTTAATGTGGACTGTGAGTTGAATTGTTTTTCCCCAAAATGATAACATGAAGTCCTAACCTTCAGGATCTCAGGATGTGATCTTATTTGTAAATACAATGTTTGCAGATGTAGTGAAGATGAGATTATTAGGGTGGGCCCTAGTCCAATATAACTGGTGTCCTTATACAAAGGGGAAATTTGGACACATATATAGATGTGAACAGAAGGAAGAATATGTGAACAGATACAGGAATAACACCGTGTGAAGACAGAGTATTGGCCAGGTGTGGTGGCTCACGTCTGCAATACCAGCACTTTGGGAGGCCAAGGCGGGTGGGTCACCTGAGATCAGGAGTTCACAACCAGCATGACTAACATGGTGAAACCCCGTCTCCACTAAATACAAAAAATATTAGCTGGGCGTGGTGGCGCATGTTGTAATCCAAGCCGTCTGAGAGGCTGAGACAGGAGAATCCCTTGTACCTGGTAGGCAGAGGTTGCAGTGAGCCGAGATCGTACCATTACACAACAGCCTGGGCAACAAGAGCGAAACTCCGTCTCAAAACAAAACAAAACAAAACAAAACAAAACAAACACAGAGTATTAGATTGATGCATCTACAAGCCAAGGAATGCCAAAGATTGTCAGCAAATGACTAGAAGTGAGAGAAAGGCCAGGAAGATTTTCCTCCAGGTTTCAGAGACAGCATGGCTCTGTGGACATTTTGATTGAACTTCCAGCCATAAGAATTAATGGCACAATAAATTTCTGTTGTTTTAAGTTGCCCAGTTTGCAGTACTCGGTTATGGCAGCCCTAGGAAATGAATACACCACCTGGCATATGTACTATTTTTGTTGTTCAATTTCTGCCTGCCCCTCTGGACTATTACCATGAGGAAAGAGACATGGTACATTTTCTTCACTTTTGTACCTTAAGTACTTAGAACAGTGCCTAGCACTCAATACATATTTGCCAAAAGAATGTAGGGATGAATATTTTATTTTTCATTCTTTTTTTAAATTGATGCATAATATTTGTACGTATTTGTAGGGTACATGTGATATTTTGTTATATACATAGAATGTGTAACGATCAAGTCAGGTATTTCGGATACACATCACCTTTTGCATTTATCATTTCTATGTGTTGGGAACATTTCAAGTCCTCTGTGTAGCTATTCTGAACCATATACAATACATTGTTGTTAACTATAGTCACCCTTTTCTGCTATGGAACATTAGAAACTATTCTTCCTTTTTCCTCCCTTATACCCACACCCACACCCATACACTTCCTAGTCTTTAGTAATTGTCATTTTACTCTGTACATCCAAGAGATCAACTTTTTTTTTCTCCCACATATGAGTAAGAACATGCAATATTTATTTTTCTGGGTCTGGATTATTTCACAAACATAATGACCTTCACTTCCATCAATGTTGCTGCAAATGGTATTATCTCATTCTTTTTTATGGCTAAATAGTATTCCATTGTGTATATGTATCACATTTTCTTTAATCACCTGTTGATGAACACAGGTTGATTCTCTCTCTTTGCTGTTGTGAATGGTGCTGTAATAAACATGGGGGTGCGGATGTCTCTTCAACATACTGATTCCTTTCCTTTGAATAAATGCCCAGTAGTGAGAGATCGTATGGTAGTTCTATTTTTAGTTTTTTGAGAAATCTCCATACTGCTTCCATAGTGGCTGTACTAATTTACATTCCTATCAACAATGTACAAGAGTTACCTTTTCTTTGCATCCTCACCAACATCTGTTATGTTTTTGTCTTTTTAATAATAGCTATTCTAACTGGGGTAAGATAGTATCTCATTTTGGTTTTAATTTACATTTCCCTGATGATTAGTGATGTTGAACATTTTTTCATATATTTGCTAGCCATTTGTATCTCTTCTTTCAAGAAATGTTATTCAGACCCCTTGCCCACTTTTTAAAGGGATTATTCATTTCTTTGCTGTTTGAGTTCCTTGTGTATTCTACATATCAGTCCCTTTTCAGACAAGCAGTTTGCAAATATTGTCTCCCATTCAGCAGGCTGTGTTTTCATGCTATTGATTGTTTTCTTTGTTGTGCAGAAGCTTTTTAGTTTCATACGGTACCATTGTCTATTTTTATTTTTGTTGCCTGTGCTTTTGAGGTCTTCGCCATAAAGTCTTTGCCTAGACCAATGCCCTAAAGTGTTTTTCCTAGGTTTTTTTCCTAGTAGTTTTATAGTTTGAGGTCTATGTTTGAGTCTAATCCATTTTGAGTTGATTTTTATATGTAGTGAGAGATGGGGATCTAGTTTCATTATTCTGTGTATAAATATCCAATATTCTTAGCACCATTTATTGAAGACGGTGTCCCTTTTCCCAATGTATATTCTTGGCAACTTTATAAAAAAAATCAGTTACCTTTAAATATATAGACTTATTTCCAGGTTATCTATTCTGTTTCATTGGTCTATGTGTCAGTTTTTGTATCACTGCAATGATGCTTCGGTTGCTATAACTTTGTAGTATATTTTGAAGTCAGGTGGTGTGATGCCTGCAGCTTTGTTCTTTTTGCTGAGGATTGCTTTGGCTATTCAGGCTCTTTTTTGGTTTCATGCAAATTTTGAGATTGTTTTTTCTATTTCTGTGAAAAACGTTATTTTTTCATTTTTTCATTTTTTTTTTTTTTTGCTACAAACTGCTTCTTTCTAAAAGAGAAATCTAAGTCCAGGTATTAATGAAGTAGGAAAAATTTCAATAATTGTAAAGGTATATACATAAATTAGAAAACGGAACATAAAGTAGAAAACTTAACTTTATGTTCTGTTATGGTTCCCTACAAAATACTCTGCAGTAGAAACTATTTCTCTGGTAGGGAGAGTCTTAAACATCTGTGAGCATATCCAGGAAGGCACTGTTGCCAGGGATGGAAACATTTTCTTCACAGGAGACCCTGTTGGGTACTAAGGATCAGGTTGTCCTGTGTGTCTCAGGATGTTGCCTGTTGCCTCTTGCCTGTTGAGTCTGCAACAGAAATCTGCAATTTCTGGCCAGACTGTTCAATTTCCTTCCCCTTTGGTGTTACTGACCTCTGCTGTTATAAAGCAGCACCTCTGCTTGCCTCTAAAGCTACTCTCTGGTTTCCAACCATTAAAACATTCAATAATCAATCTCATCATTCTGGAAAACAAAAATATCCTGGAGTTCAAAGGCTACAGAGACTTTTCCAATTATTTCCTAAAATGGCTTCTTAGGTTTGAAAGTTCATCTGTGAGAACCAGGGTTGCATGCGTGTCTGTCTTCAGCGTTACAGAGGAAGACAGATGGAGGTTGTTGTGCTCACAAGAGAAAAGGAAACTTGAGGCAACTTCCCCTTTTCTTGACCACCGGATGTGTCTTCTGCAACTTCTGTGAACTCCAGTAATTGAGGTCATATTGTGGCATTAAAAAATAAAAAATAAAAAAAAATCCAACTGTTTGCGTGGTTCCATTAATCCTTACTCTTATCTAATTCAATCACCTAATCTGGCCAAACAATGTGAGGGGAAAAAAATTCTGTCCCTTCATTTGCGAGACAGGTGAACAGTCTCTAACATAACCCACAAATAAAGCTCTGTGTGTGTCTGTATGTGTGTGTGTGTGTGAGAGAGAGAGAGAGAGAGACAGAGAGAGAGATACAGACAGGGTCTTGCTTCTATCTCCCAGGCTGGAGTGCAGTGGTGTGATCATGGCTCATTGAAGCCTTGATCTCCCAGACTCAAGCAATCATCCTGCCTCAGCCTGTCAAGTGACTGGGACCACAGGCATGCACCACCACGCCTGCTGAATTTTTGTATTTTTTGTTGAGGTGGAGACTCTCTATATTGCCAGAGCTGGTCCCGAACTTCTTGGTTCAAGCAATCCTGCCTCAGCCTCCCAAAGTGCTGGGATTCTAGGCGTGAGCCACTGCACCTGGCCAAATAAAATATTTTTAAGATTATTGATCTTAGTGGAGTCCTTGTGATAAGGCATAAGCATGACATTCCAAAATAGAAAGAATACAAAACAATGGATTTGTGCATAAATATCTCTACTAATATGTGAGTTTTGGAAAATCCCATTATTTTGTGAATCATTAGCTTATAAGTTTTGTTTTGATGTTATACAAGCCTTTTAAAAACAAGTCTGTGTAGATGTTGCCACCTACTGTTTGCCTAGAAACATCCTTAGTATAATTCACTTTATGTAACAATACTCTTCTTTCTAAAATTGCATTTATTTTCCAGGAAGGTCATTTCTGTCCCAACCATTTTTTGTTTTAAAATTATTTGTCTATTTATTACTTACTCTTAAGTACCATATCTACAAGGGCATTACAAGAAATTCTTTCTTTATACATTGGGAAATCCTGAGGCAATGATACAATTTTCTTTAAATGTTCCCTAATGTGTTGAAACAGTAAATCAGTCTCAGGTTTAAAAAGACTATACAGTATATGTCATTGAAACCTCATTTAAAAAATTATTAGTTTCCATGTAAATCAAAGGGGTCAAGATCATTAGATAGCTGTTAGTTTTATTTTGACATTCATATTTAAGATATTTAGGCTGAGTGTGGTGGCTCATACCTGTAATTGTAGCACTTTGGGAGGCTGAGGTGGGTGGATCACTTGAGGCTAGGAATTCGAGACCAGGCTGGCCAACATAGGAAGACCCTGTCTCTACTAAAAATACAAAAAATTAGCCTGGTATGGCAGCGGGCACATGTAATCCCAGCTACCTGAAGCTGAGGCATAAGACTCACTTGAACCTAGGAGGCAGAGGTTGCAGTGAGCCAAAATCGTACCACTACACTCCAGCCTGGGTGACAGAGTGAGACTCTGTCTTTCTCTCTCTCTCTGTCTCACACACACACACACACACATGCACACACACACATGCACACACACACACATGCACACATATACACACACACAAAGATATTTACAAGGCAAATATCTGCTTTTTTTTTTTCCCTTCCTGTTGTCTTAATCTTTTAAGGCTGCTATTAAAAAACTTCATAAACTGGTTGGCAAATAAATATCAGAAATGTATTTCTCACAGTTCTGAAGTTTGAGAAGTCCCAGAACAAGACACTGGCGGCTTTGGCGTCTGGTGAGGGTCTGCTTCCTCACAGACAGGGTTTCCTCATAGTAACCTCACATGGTGGAAGCGGGAAGGGATCTTTCTGGGGTCTCTTTTATAAAGACACTAATCCCTTTTGTGAAGGTTCCACTTTGATAACCTAATCGCCTCTCAAAGGACCCATCTCTTACCATCACCTTGGGGGTTAACATTTCCACATACGAATTTGGGTGGGGGGACACAAATATTCAGAATATAGCACTGTAAATAGTTTTGGATGTTGGTGATGGTCATCTGAACTGTTTTTTTGTTTTTTGAGATGGAGTCTCGCTCTGTGGCCGAGACTGGAGTGCAGTGGCACCATCTCTGCTTACTGCAAGCTCCACCTCCCGGGTTCAAGCAATTCTCCTGCCTCAGTCTCCTGAGTAGCTGAGATTACAGGTGTGTGCCACCATGCCCAGCTAATTTTTGTATTTTTAGTAGAGAGATGGTTTCACCATGTTGGCCAGGCTGGTCTGGAACTTCTGACCTCAGGTGATACACCCGCCTTGGCCTCCCAAAGTGTTGGTATTACAGTCGTGAGCCACCACCCCAGCCTCAACTGTTTACTTTATAGTTAGTTTTATGATGTGCCTGTGGCACTATTTTCAGTATGCTGTTTATTAAAACAGGAAATAAAGTAAAAAAATTTAAATCTTCACAACCAGGTTAATTTGAATGCACTGAGATAGTTTATGGTTTGCAGACAAATAACTATGACTAAATCCAGTAAAATTATAATTAAAATCTGTAAAATATTTTCCAGTTTGTGAAGTCCTTTGTATATTTTAATAAATGTGGTCCTACTAACAACCCTGTGAAATAATTTATATAGTAGTTGCTTTCATATTATAACCAAAGAAAGAATGAAATAAATCAAGGTAATAGTTGAATAGTGCACAGCTAGAATAACTCTATAAATCCAGTTCTCTTAACTAAAAAGCTTACCCACCTTTACTATTCCTCATAAGTTAATTATTAGGTTGGTGCAAAAGTATTTGCAGTTTTTGCTAATTACTTTGCACCAACCTTAATAATTTACATGATCAGTACTGAACTCTTTTTCAACTTTTCCTTGTTGAATGAATAGTTTTAAAATGCTTTCAAATAATCAAGCATTCACTTCTAAATCTTTGGGTAGGTCTCTAATAACTGAAATGGAACTGTATTCATATTCTATGAAGCTGGCCTGGATAAGCCAGCTTATTCCTAAATGTCCCCAGAATGCATTAAGTGGATTGTTCCTGGTCTCCATGCAAGAACTCAACCTACCCAACACCTTGATTTCAGTCTTACGGTAACTTGAGCACAGAACTCAATCACGCCATTAGGACATTAGGACACAGAAGCTGTGCTATTGGAAAATTGTGTTATTTTAAGCCCTTTTTATTGTAAGACTCTGGTTCCTGTTTCCTTGCTGGCTCTTGGCCAAGGGCACTTTCAGCTTCCAGAGGCCATCTGCATTCCTTGCCATGTGGTCCTCTCCATCTTCAAAGCCAGTGGTGGAAAAACTCTCCCTTGTCAAATTGCAGTCATAGTTTGAATCTCTCCAACTTCCCTGTTGCTGACCTCTAAACACGGATTAAAGGGTTCATGATTAAGTCAGACTCTCTTAGAATGTTTCTCAGCCTTAACTGATTTGAGGCCATAACCGCATCACAAATCTTTTCACAGCAACACCTAGATTAATGTTTGATTGAATACCTAGGAGAAAGTATGTTTACACTAAGGGTTGGAAATTTAGGGGGCCTTTTTAGAATTCTGCCAACCATGCTTCTCATCGGCTACAAGCATTTCCTAATTTAGCCCCCAGTCTCCAATCTCTGCCTTAATACTCCCACAATTTACATTACAGAGTGGCTTCTTAATGAATCATTAAGAAGTTCTGATGAAGTTTATTATCTTACTTAAGTCAATAACAACAAAACAACCAAAAGTTTGAGGGCAGCCTATGGCATGTAAGCAGATCTTTGAAAATCAAGGTCTAAAGGACTCCTGTTTCTGTTCCTTTCTTCACGCATCATTAAATTGAGTATTCACCTTGTTTTTCTGTGCATAGTAAGCTCAGTGCTTTGACTTCTGCCCGCTTTTCCTTATCTTCAACGTTACAGGAACAAGTCTCAATTGTTTCAAGGCTGCATTCCAATGCTAACTCTTCCAAAGAACTTTGCATTACCCTGTTCCCCTTTGAAAGCCTTTACTACCTTGTTTTAAAAATCTGTCCTTCTGGCCAGATGTGATGGCTCATGCCTGTAATCTCAGTGCTTTGGGAAGGCAAGGCAGGAGGATTGCTTCAGGCCAAGATTTCAAGACCAGCCCGGGCAACACAGAGAGACCCCACCTCTATTTTAAGAAAGCAAAAAAATAAAATAAAATAAAATACATAAAAAAAGTAAAAATCTGCATTTCTAGTGTAGTTAGTATCCTACTTTGGGTTAAGATACTAAATAAATGCTCCATTACTCCTATCAAATGCAGATTCCTGTAGGCCAGATCTGCAATAAGATGTCTCTCTTCAACATCTAGTAGTGCCTTGTAGAGATGATATGTTCCAAAATATTTGTTGGGCCATCAACTAAAAAATCAAAATAGAAACCAGAATGCCATGCACACTAAGAACTCATAGACCTGCATTGTGAATACTTAATTACATTTCCATATATATATATATATATATATATATTTTTTTTTTTTTTTGAGACAGAGTCTCACTCTGTCGCCCAGGCTGGAGTGCGGTAGTGTGAGCTCGGCTCACTGCAAGCTCCACCTTCTGAGTTCAAGCCATTCTCCTGCCTCAACCTCCCCAGTAGCTGGGATTACAGGCATGCACCACAGCTTCCAGCTAATTTTTGTATTTTTAGTAGAGATGGGGTTTTGGCCATGTTGACCAGTCTGGTCTTGAACTCCTGTCCTCAGGTAATCCGCCCATCTCTGCCTCCCAGTCCAGACTTTTATATTAGTCTGATAGTCTGTTCTTTCTTTTGTGGCTGCTAGTTTTCAAGGTCATTGTTTCCTGAGCTGCTGTATTTACGTTAGACTATATTCTTCAGCTCTTGGCTAATATTGAATGACTAGCTTATTTATGCTTTCTTTTGTTATAAATCAGTAGTTTTATTTGTTTTTTGTTACCTGGAGAGAGAAGTTTCTGCTCCAATTTTAAGAAAATTTTCAAGAGCTAGAAGCAGACTTGATCTTATATCTTATTTTCTTATTCACACAATTAACTTTTTTCTAATATTAGGAATATTTCCCTACAAGTCATTCCTGACTAGGGGACTCTGCTGTATGAGTCATATATGACTCAGCAAGCATTTCGGATTTTTAAATAAGTTACTGCTTATTTAAGCAGGCTACAGAAACATTAGTCATTTTGAGATTCATTTGAGACACGTTTTCACTTAGTGACTAATTAAGAATAAGAATGGAACAGATATTTACGTGGTAGTTTTCCAAATTTTCAAAAGACTTTGGCATCAATTATCTTATTTCATTAAATGTGTCACTGTAAGATAAAGCAGTACCTTATCTTAGAGCCCTCTCTAGCCTTTTAAGCATACTCAAAAAAGCCATCTTGGAAAAAAATGAATGAATGAAAGAATGAATGAGTGAATGAACTGATGGAATAATGATGGATTAGAAAAGACACTGAAGCAGGAAAGACATAGACCTTGGAATTATATGTCTGAACAGTAAATTAGACCTTATAACTTATCTGAAGAGCACAAAGAAGACCTAAATAAATAGTAAGCCATATCATTATGATAACCCTCCAAATTGTAAAAATTTCAATTTCCCCCAAATATTTAGTTAATGCAAATTCAAAGTACTTTGGAGTTTTTTTCAAAAACGACTGGTTTTGAAATTAATCAGTAAGGAAAAGTACATAAAACTAAGAAAGTTTTGAAAAGAAATAATGAAGTAAGACTTGCCCCATGAACTGTTTTTCCCTCTCCTACTCACTACTCATTCTCATTTCCTCACTTCTGACACCAGATGTATAGGATTTATTTTTGCCCACATATTAATGCTCCAGCAAACATCAACTGGGTGTCTCTGGTGGCACAGAGCTTCTAATCGCTTGACATTTCCTGGGTGACAGGAATGCCTCTTGTTCTAATGAGGCAACTTTTGGTGGGCATCTGAATCGAGGCTGGTAACAAGAAAGACTAAGTCATGATTTGAAGACTGGAACTTTCAGACTTCGCCGGAACGTGCTACCCCTCTCAGCTTTTCCATGTGTTCAACAGTCCATAGCTCTGCAAATTCATTGTTCAGGGATTTTTATGAAGGGTTTTTCAAGAAGGCATGACAGATCCTTAGCTCAATCTCTACCTTCTCTCCTCTTCCAAAAGGATGGTGGAGTGAGCTAGAAAGTTCCAGGCCTATAATTCAATTCAGTTCTGATAATACCTACCTAGAGTTAGAGTCACATCCCATGGGTTAAGGGCTCATTCTCACAGGTTTGCCCCACTTCAGAGGCCAACTGCAATCTGGGAACTTCTGACTGGCTGGCTATGAATTGGGATTCACATGACTCCCTCCTTAGGTTAAATCATTTAATCATTTACTAGAGTGGCTCACAGAACTCAGGAAAGCACTTTACTTTTGTTTGTCAGTTTATTATAAAGGATATTATAAAAGATACAGATGAACAGTCAGATGCATAAGGCAAGATATGGGGAAGGGGTACAGAACTTCCATGTCCTCTCTGGGGCTCAGCATCTCCATGTGTTCTGCAGTCCAGTTGCTCTCCAAACCCATTGTTCGGGGATTTTTATGGAAGCTTTTTCAAGAAGATATGATAAATTATTAACTCAATCTCCAGCTTTTCTCCTCTTCCAGGAGGATGGTGGGGTGGGCTCAAAAGTTCCAGGCTTCAAATCATGGCTTAGTCTTTCTGGTTACCAACCTTCATGCAGATGCCCATGAAGAGTTGCCTCATTAAAACAAGAGACACTCCTATCACCTAGGAAATTTCAAGGGATTGGGAACTCTGTGCCAAAGACTTTATTAGAACAAAATATTCACCTAGCACCCCTATTGCTCAGGACATTAGAAGAGTTTTGGGAGTTATTTGCCAGGAACTGGGGACAGAGACCAAATAGATATTTCCTATGTCACAATATCACAAAAGTATACTTTAAATTTGTGGTAAATAAAACAGTGCAGAATTAGTGTAAGATTCAACAAATGCATCAACAGAAGGGAATATGCAATCCAGAAACAGACCATTTAGTTTTGGAAATTTAGTTTATAAAAAGGATGGTCTTTCAATAAGTGGGGTAAAATTTTTAAGTAAAAGATATTGGACAAAAGAGTGTTTGTTGGCTCATTCTTTGCTGCTTCTGTAGTTATGGAGCCCATGATTTCTAGATGGACAAACAGCTGCCCACAGTAGACAATACTTCCCAATCTTTCTTGGAGTAGGGTGGCCATGTGATTAATTCTAGACAAGTGGGATGTAAGCAGAAGGTTGTAATCTTAAAGTGAGGGGCATGACCACCTAGACAGGGCTTTCCTGCTGCCTGAAGTGAGAACATGATATCAGCTACCTAAAACTATCTTGGCTTATGTGGAAAATACAATGGTTGTGATTGGTGGAGTAACAAGATATAAAAAAAGGGATCTCTGACACTTTTAGTAACCTCCTAAGACAGGCTTCATAATGAAGATACTGTGTCTTTGGAATACACTACAAAACTTGAATTGCCTGTCTTTAAATTTTATTTTTGGAGGAAAATAAAATTCTAGTTAGTTTAAGCTACTATTATTTTAGATTTTCTGTTATTCCCAAATGAACTCAATCTTAGCTGACACGGATGTGAGGTTATTGAATATGCATTTAAAATGTAAAATTTACAGAAAAGTAAAAGAGAAGAAATAGAAAAGAAACCACCTTAGTAAAATCTGTTAAACAGGAAACAAAGAATTCCCCAACCCAAAACATATATTTCTGAGTCTGGGTTTCATTCTTCTATTGCTCATGTTATAATTTTTGAAAGGAATATCTATTTTTGTGGGATAATGGTGTCAGTTCCAAAAGTGTATTTGTAAATCTTTTATTTAGGTCATAGACTGTATTTTCCTTTAGAAATTAAGTGATTAACGATGATTAGGTTTCCTGTGAACCAATGCTATAGAGGACAGTGGTAGATTTTAATGATCACATAATACTATAAACCAAAATACGGATAGTGGTATGCATTTCTAACACAATCACGTTATCACATTGTAAGTTTACAGTATTATGTGTGCTTATAGTATCTTGACTATTTATTCCTTAGCCAAATATTATTCTATGATTTTTTTTTCTGTACTACAACTTTTCGTTTTCTTTAGAGCTAATAACGGTTGTTTTGGTTTGTTTGTTTTTTTCAATTTGCTTGTCTTTCTATATAATAATAATCAATTTGGCCGTAAACTCTCAGCCAGTTGTCTAAATCTCCTCTTCATACACTCAGACCCACCAGGCATTCTTACAATGTCCCTCATTCTGAAGAATCTCTCCCAGGCCTGCAGAACTGCTTTCATCTGGGATGGTTTCCCTGTGGGCCCTGTGTATAGCCATCAACATGGGAACTCTTTCCACTTCTTCTGTAAGTAGGATCTGTTGTTTCTTGAACTGCATGATTTCTTCTTTTTTATTTGACTTTCTTTGTAGTGGAGCACATCTTCTAGTAACCTTCTAAAAGACTTCATAATGACAATACTGTGTCTTCAGCATATCTTGGTATATCCTCACATTTGCTTGATAGTTTGACTGGATAGATAGTTTTGGATTTGAAATTACTTTTCCTCAGAATTTCAAAAGCAACTTACATTTTCTTCTAAATTACAGCTTCGCTCCTGAGAAGTCCAAGCCACGCTTATTTCTAGCCCTTTATCACTGTATTCATTTTCCACTACTGTGTAATGAGTTACCACTAATTTGGGGACAACACCTATTTATTATCTCATAGTTCTATAACTTGGAAGTCAGGGTGAGTTTTCTTGTTTTAGGGTCTCACAAGGCCAAAACCAATGTTTTGATTTTGGGCTGGGCTCTCATATGGAGGTTAAGGGGAAGAATGTATTTCCAAGCTCTTTCAGATTTTTGACCAAATATGTTTTCCATCTGTAGGACTCAGGTCCCCGTTTCCTTGCTGGTGGTTCTCTGGGGGCAGCCCTCAGCTTCTAGAGGCCATTCTCATTGTTTGTCATGTGGCCTCCTCTGTCTTCAAGCCTGCAGTGGTGCACTGAATCCTAATGGCTTCCTGCCTCTCTGAATTTCCCTTCTGCCAGTCAGAGAAAACTGCTTTTAAAAGCCCCATAGGATATGATTAGGCCCACCTGGATAATCTTAGTATTTTAAAATCAGTGATTTGGGATTTTAGCTGCATTAGCAGAATCCCTTCATAGCAGTACCTAGAGTAGTTTAATTGAATAACCAAAGAAAGGAAATCTTGGGGGATCTCTGTTTAGAATTCTGCCTACCACAGTAACCATTCATATTTTGCAAAAAGCATTCCCTTTCCTGGGAAGTTCTGATACTCTTCCTTGCTGCTTGAGTAGGAATGTACCCCATACCCTACTCATTGTCATCAGCCAGAGCCTAGGTTTCCACTATAGATCACATGGAGAGTGACAGGGAAGCAACTAAGGGCAGAGCAGGACTGCTTATTTATAAGCTGAAAAAATTGTGAACTGGGTAATTCCTTTTTAAACACACACATTTATTTAAGTTACATTTTTTGACTGTTCTGTTTTATAAACATATAATTCAAAGTGATAGGAACTCTTAAATGGCAGATCATATCTCAGACTGATGAAGTAACTAGGAAATAATAAATATGTAATTGAATGCCTAATCTTTCATGGAGATTCAGGTTAAAATGTGAGTAGGACTTAATTAAAAAATTATGCAAGCCTACATAATGAGTTAGTTTACAGACTGTTTTCTTTCAACTGTTTTGTCGGTATAAAATCATAATTAACATTATTCAAACTATTATATTTATAACTCTGATATGAGTAGGCAAGTCATGATTGCAATTAAAGCATAAGGAACTTGAAGACTTTTATATTAAATACATTTTATAATGTCATTAAAACCCAGAAGTGAATCTGAAAAGGTCTCACATGTTTGAGAGGAAGCAATATTTTGATCCAACTAGGAAAAACTTTCAACTCAAAAGCAGGCTGAATAAGTAAATGTAGGGGAGAGAGGAGATTGACTCCCACATGATTAATGGTTAGTGTGACATCACGGTAGGAAACATGATTGGTGAATAAAGGATTAAGGCTAATTGACACAAGCTGACATAGGCTAGAGCCAGAATTTGAAAGCCTGGTGTTATATCTGAATCTCAATGCATGGTTCTGATCGATGCAAAAAGGGACAGTATTAATTCCTATTATTTTGCAAGTAAAATTTAAAAAGCTGATCACCAAACCTTCCTATATAGAATACATTTCAGTGCTTTTAGTGAGATCATATGAATCACACTATAATGAAATTATTGAGCAGTTTTCTATTTGGTAGTTCTTGGAAACTGACATTCAAGTTCATTTTGTTGACTGAATTTAAAATATATGGTTCTAATATTTTCTTTATAGACATAAAGTACAACTATTTTCTGTGTACTACTTGCTATGTTCATTATGTTTATTGAATCATGGCACGTGTCATGACTATTTCCAACCCTTTTTTAACTATTTTAAATAATTTTAACAGTTTTAAATCATCTATTACATGCCAATACATAAATAATAACATTTCAAGTTAAAAAAATACTATTGCTTAAATCGTTTCAACTGAACTAATTCTATAATTGCATAAACAATATGTATCAATTGGAGTTCTCAGTGACAGAAATCAAATTAGTTGATTTAAACAGAAAAATTATAAAGACATTGAACAGCTTGCAGAGTCATCAAGGAACTTGGAAATGAAGAGTAACAGACTGAACTACAACTAAAAGCATGACACAGAATTGGCCTTACAAAGATGCCTCTGCCATTGTACACTGGGTGATGTAGCTTGACCCACTGATATCACCCATAGGACACCATGTCTTGTGACTTGTACCATCACTACTTTTACCCCTGGAAACTAGAACTTTCAGTCACTGCTACCAGCTCTAAAATGAAATCTTCACCATCCCTGCTGCTTTGTATCCTTGCTCCTTTAACTCAGAATCCTGGTAGCTCTAAGTGGTTAAAGAGAGGACACATGTCTGTGCTTAGATAAGGTACACAGGTTGGCTGCATTGTTAGACATTTGAGAATCTGATATTTTCTGCTTCTGTTGTGATAATCAGTGTATAGCTTGCACAAAGACTCTCAAGTTAGGGTTTTTCCCCAATATAGGAAGGATTATAGATGCTAGGCAGAAACCAAAAGGCAAAGTAAATATCCCTTTAGCCCCACTGACATTCTCAAATGTCAGTTTAGGGTTTGCAGTGCCACAATGCTAACTGGACCCTTCCTTTCTAGTATTGTAGGGGGTTCCATCACACTAGCCAATGCAGTGTCCTATATCCCAGGGAACAGGTGGACTAGCACACCAGTAAGTCTTCCCCCAGGACGAAGGGAGCCATAATGCGTAATCTCCAGAGCCTTGGGAGCTACTTTCCTGGGGCTGCTGCTACTGACAGCAACCCCATCCACTCCAGAGACAGGGCGGACAAGCACCTGAGCATGCTTTCAGGGATCCTGAAGACCGATCCACTTACACACATTGTTTGGGAGTCTAAGGACAGGCCTGCCTAGCCCACCACTGCCAGTGCCTATACATGTTGTTTGGAGGCTTGAGGATCAGTCGATACCACCTACAACCAGTGATGCCCATGCATGCTGTGTGGGAGCCTGAGGATCGGCCGGCCCTGTCCACTGCCACTGCTGGAATCCATGTGTGCCATCTAGGGGCCTGAGGATCAGCTTGCTTCTGCTGGTACCTATATGCACTACCCAGGAGCTTGAGGACTGGCCTGCCTGGTGTTCCAGTTTCCAGCAGAGCCTCACCAAAGCCAACACTAACAAGTGCAGCCTAAGTCACTGAGGAACTCAGAGACACTGCTGATGTGTTGATTATAGCTGAAGAAATCATATGGAGACTACGCTACTGCATCTACCCATAATTAAAGCCAAAGCACCTACCCAACCAACACTATAGATACTTTGACAGGAAAAAAGTCTTTCACCATAAAAACCAATCCATAAATTTGGAATAAGTGACTGTTACCCCAGGTATGCAGATAACAATGTAAAGACACACACACACACACACACACACACACACACACAATACCATAAAAAAGCAAGGGAATGTGACTTTCCAAAGGAAAATAATAATTCTGTAATAACAGATCCTAAGTAAAGGAAAATTATGAAATGTCTAAGAAATTCAAAATAATGATCTTAAGGAAACTCAGTGAGACATAAAAGATAAACCATACAAGGAAATCAGAAAAACAATTCATAATATGAATGAGAAATTCAACAAAGAGGTAGATATCATTAAAAAAAAAAAAAAAAAAAAACAGAAATCCTGGAAATGAAGAATTCAATAAAAGGAAAAAAAAAAAAAAAAACACAAGGGAGAGCTTCAACAATAGACTAGATCAAGCAGAAAAAAGAACTTCTGAAACTTGAAGACAGGTCTGAAGTAACCCCATCAGACAAAACATCAACAGAATAAAAAAGCATGAAGAAAGCCTATGTTACATGTAGGGCACCAAAAGGTGAACAAATATTTAATTTTGGGAGTTTCAGAAGGAGAGGAGATGGGGAAACATGTAGAAAATCTTTTTAATATAGTAGCTGAAAACTTCCCAAATCTCCAGAGAGATATAGACATCTAGGTACAGGAAGCTCAAAGATTCCCAAATAGATTTAATCCCAAAAGGTCTTCTCCAAGGCATGTTATAGTCAAACTATCAAAACGCAAAGAAAAATTCTAAGGACTGCAAGAGAAAAGCTCCAAGTCATATATAAGGGAATTCTCATCAGACTAATAGCATATTTCTTAGTAGATATCTTATGGGCCAGGAGGAAATGAGATGATATATTCAAAGTGTTGAAAGAAAAAAATACCACCCTACTAGTTAAGAAGAAAAATATAACCAGTACAGCTTTTTTTTTTTTTTTTTTTTTTCCAGAAAATAAGGAGAAGTAAAGTCTTTCTAAAAAAGCAAAAACTGAGGGAATTCATCACTGTTAGAGGGGATCTACAAAAAAGCTTACGGGAGTCATACGTCATACATCTGGAAGCAAATGAACCCTATGTAACATCATGAAAACACATGAGAGTATAAAAGTCACTGGTAGAGCAGATACACAAATGAAAGAGAGAAACAAATCAAGTTATTACAGAAAACCACCAAATCATAAAGGTAAACAATAAAAGAGGAAGAAAGGAACAAAAAATATACAAAATAATCATAAAGCAATTAACATGATGACAGGAGCAAATCCTCACCTATTGATAACAATCTTGAATATAAATGGTTTAGATTCCCCAATAAAAAGATACAGACTGGCTGAATAGATGGAAAAAAACCAAGGCTGAACTATATGCTACCTACAAGAAACTCACTTCGCCTGTGAAGACACACATACACTGAAAGTGAAGGAAGGAAAAGAATATTCCATGCAGGGCAGGCGTGATGGCTCATGCCTGTAATCCCAGCACTTTGGGAGGCTGAGGCAGGCAGATCACTGGGTCAAGAGATCGAGACCATCCTGGCTAACATGGTGAAACCCCATCTCTAGTAAAAATACAAAAACTTAACTGGGCGTGGTGGCAGACACTTGCAGTCCCAGCTACTCGGGAGGCTGAGACAGGAGAATGGCGTAGACCCAGAAGGTAGAGCTTGCAGTGAGCCGAGATCACGCTACTGCACTCCAGCCTGGGCGACAGAGCGAGACTCCGTCTCAAAAAAAAGAGAATGTTCCATGCAAATGGAAGATAAATGGAAGACAAAGCATGCAGGAGTAGCTATACTTATGTCAGACAAATTAGATTCCACATAAAAACAATAACAATGAAAAGACAAAGACCATTATATAGTGATAAAAGGATCAATTCAGCAAAAGCCTATATCAATTATAAATATATATGCACTCAACATAGGAGCACACAGATATGTAAAGCAAATATTATTAGCACTAAAGAGAGAGCAGACCCCAATACAATTACAGTTAGGAACTTCAATATCCCATTCTCAACTTTGACGAAATCATCCAGATAGAAAATCAGCAAAGAAACATCAGACTTAATCTGCGCTATAGACCAAACGTACCTAACAGACATTTATAGAACATTTCATCTAACAGTTACAGAATACACATTCTTCTCATCAGCACATGGAACATTCTCCAGGATAGACTATATGTTAGGCCACAAAACAAGTCTCAGCAAATTACAACAAAGTCAGTATCTTATCAAGTGGCTACTCAGATAAAAATAGAATAAAACTAGAAATGAATAACAAGAGGAACTTTGAAAATGTACAGTTTTCAAATGTATGGAAATTAAACAGCATGCTTCTTAATGATTATTGGGTCTATGAAGAAATTAAGAAGGAAATATAAAAAGATCAAAACAAATTAAAATGGAGACACAACACAAAAAAACCTATGAAATACAGCAAAAGAAGTTCTAACAGGGAAATTTGTAGCAATAAATGCTTACATTACAAGAGAAAGATTTCAAATAGACAACCTAAGGAAGTAGAAAAGCAAGAACAAACCAAACCCCCAATTAGTAGAAAGAAAGAAAAATAATACATATCAGAGCAGAATGAAACAAAATAGAGATCAATAGAATGAAAGGTTCTATTTCATTTCATTTCAATAGGATCAATAGAATGAAAAGTTTGTTTTCTGAAATAAAATCAATAAACTGTTAGCTAAACTAACCAAGAAAACAAGAGAGAAGATCCAAATAAGTAAAATTAGAAACGAAAAAGGAGCCATTACGACTGATACTATAGAAATACAAAAGATCATCAGAGACTGTTATGAACAACCATATGCTAAAAAATTGGAAAACCTATTAAGAAATGGGTGAATTCAAAAAAAAAAAAAAAAGAAATGGGTGAATTCCTGGACACATATAACCTACTAAGATTGAACTAGGAAGAAATAAAATCTCTGAGGTTCAGAGCTTCAGTGCGGACCTGAAGAGTAGACAGGTGCTACAGAGGGATCTGAAGTGTAGCTCTACCCCCCACCCCAAACCCTACTCCTATGGTCTCAATCATGGTGATGTTAGAGTGCCTATAATGACATCTTATTTATTTATTTATTTATTTATTTATTTTTGAGATAATTTTGAACTTACGGAAGAGTTGTCAAAATATTACAGAGTTCTGGCTGGGCACGGTGGCTCACACTTGTAATCCCAGAAATTTGGGAGGTCAAGGCCAGTGGATACCTGAGTTTGGGAGTTTGAGAGCAGCCTGGCCTAGATGGTGAAACCTTGTCTCTACTAAAAATACAAAAATTAGCCAGGCATGTTGGTGCCTACCTGTAATACCAGCTACTTGGGAGGCTGAGGCGGGATAATTGCTTGAACCTGGGAGGTGGAGGTTGCAGTGAGCCAAGATTGCACCACTGTACTCCAGCCTGGGCAACAGAGCAAGACTCTGTCTCAAAAGAAAAATAAATACATAAATAAAACAGTACAGAGTTCTTATATAATCATCGCCAAGCCTTCTCTTATGTTATATATTTTTATTGTTTGTTTTTGAGACAGTATCTCACTCTGTTATCCAGGCTGGAGTGCAGTGGTGCAATCATGGCTCACTGCAGGCTCAACTTCCTGGGCTCGAGTGATCCTCCCATCTGAGCCTCCTGAGTAGCTAGGACCACAGGCATGTGTCACCATGCCTGGCTAAATTTTTTCTATTTTGTGTAGAGTTGCAGTTTGGCCATTGTTACCCCGGCTGATCTTGAACTCCTGAGCTCAAGCAATCTGCCTGCCTCGGCCTCCTAAAGTGCTGGATTACAGGTGAGAAACACCTCACCTGGCCCAAAGTCTTTTTTGTATTTATTTATTTATTTATTTTAAAATTGAGACAGAGTCTCGCTTTTGTCTCCCAGCTGGAGTGCAGTGGCCCTATCTTGGTTCACTGTAACCTCTACCTTGCAACCTCTGCCTCTCAGGTTCAAGTGATTCTCATGCCTCAGTCACATGAGTAGCTGGGATTACAGGCATATGCCACCATGCCTGGCTAATTTTTGTATTTTCAGTAGAGACAGGGTTTTGCCATGTTGGCCAGGCTGGCTTTTTGTATTTTAGGAAACTGCATTATATTTAGAAATGTCAGGCCAGGTGCAGTGGCTCATGCCTGTAATCCCAGCACTTTGGGAGGCCGAGGCAGGTGGATCAAGAGGTCAGGGGTTTGAGACCAGCCTGGCCAACATGGTGAAACCCCATCTTTACTAAAGATGCAAAAAATTAGCCAGGCATGGTGGTGCACGCCAGTAATCCCAGCTGCTTGGGAGGCTGAGGCAGGAGAATTGCTTGAACTCAGGAGGCGGAAGTTGCTGTGAGCCGAGATCCAACCATTGCACTCCAGCCTGGGTGACAGGGCAAGACTCTGTCTCAAAAAAAAAAAAGAAAGAAAGAAAAAAAAGATATGTCATCATTTTTGGGGCCGTGTGTGGTGGCTCACACCTGTAATCCTAGCACTTTGGGAGGCTGAGGCGGTACTATCGCCTGAGGTTGGGAATTTGAGACCAGTCTGGCCAACATGGTGAAAACCTGTCCCTACTTAAAATACAAAAATTAGCTGAGCGTGGTAATGCACGCCTGTAATCCCAGCTACTACGCGGGACACTGAGGTGGGGGAATTGCTTAAATTCAAGAGGCAGAGGTTGCAGTGAGCTGAGATCGTGCCACTGCACTCCAGCCTGGGTGACAGAATGAGAGTCCGTCTCAAAAAAAAAAAAAATCATTATTTTTTATTATTCCATGTAATCTATACATAGAAACTTTATAATTTTATACATGTATACATATATACACATTCTATAAGGAAAATGACTTTATAAATTGTATTACAATTACAGCATGGGAGTGAAGTCATATTTAAAACTAGTAACACCATCGGAAGCATAAGTAAGTGCAGGGGACTGCAGATGGGTCTCTTTCTTTTACTTTTATGCTCTACATGTGTACATATTTATAGGCTACACATGAATCTGTTACATGTATAGGATGTGTAATGATCAAATCAAGGTATTTGAGGTATCAGTTATCCAAGTATTTATAATTTCTGTGTGTTTAGTACATTTCAAGTCCTCCCTTCTAGCTCTTTAAAAAAATACAAAACATTGTTGTTAACTTTAAAAAAATACAATACCTTGTATAGTCACCTTACTCTACTATCAACATTAGAAATTATTCCTTCTATTTAACTGTATGTTTGTATCCATTAACCCACCTCTCCTAATCCTCCCCCACTCATACAATCTTACCGGTTTGTGGTATGTATCTTTACCTCCATGTGATCAACGTTTTTAGCTCCCAATATGAGTAAGAATATGTAATATTTGTCTTTCTGTGCCTGGCTTATTTCACTTACCAGAAAGACCTCCAGTTCCGTCCACGTTGCTGCAAATGACATGATTTCATCATTTTTTTTATGGCTAGATAGTATTACATTGTGTATGTATAGCACATTTTCTTTATCCAGTCATCTGTTGATGGATACTTAGGTTGACTTCATATCTTCTATTATGAATAGTACTGCAATAAACATAGGAGTGCATTTATCCTTTTGATATGTTGAATTATCTTTCCTTTGAATAAAAACCCAATACATTGCTGAATTGTATGGTAGTTCTATTTTTCAATTTTTTTTTGGAGAAACTTCCATTCGCTTCTCTGTAGTGGCTATATTAATTTACATTTCCACTAACAGTGTGTAACAGTTATTTTTTCTCCACATTATCTTCAACATGTTATTTGTTGTTTTTTTGACAATAGCCATTCTAATTGGGGTAATAGGACATCTCATGTGATTTTGATGTGGTTTTGATTGGCTTTTCCCTGATGATTAGAGATGTTGAGCATTTTTTCATACACCTGTTGGCCATTTGTATGTCTCCTTTGAGAAACATCTATGCATGTCATTTGCCTACTTTTTAATGGCATTATTGTATTTTTTACTGTTGAGCTGTTTTTGTTGCCTGTGCTTTGGATGTTTTACTGCTGAGTTGTTTTTGTTACCTTTGCTTTTGAGGTTTTAGTCATAAAATCTTTGCCTAGACAAATATCTTGAAGAGTTTTCCCTATGTTTTCTTCAAGTAGTTTTATAGTTTCAGGTCTCACTTGTAAGTCTTTAATCCATTCTGAGTTTATTTTTGTGTGATGAGAGATAGGTGGTCTAGTTTCATTCTTCTACATACAGTCATCCAGTTTCCCCAGTGTCAATTATTAAAGAGACTGTCCTTTCTTTAATATATCTTTGTTTGTTTGTTTGTTTGTTTGTTTGTTTGTTTTTTGAGATGGAGTCTCATTCTGTCTCCATGCTGGAGTGCAGTGGTGCAATCTTGGTTCACTGCAACCTCCACCTCCAGGGGTTCAAACGATTCTCCTGCCTCAGCTTCTTGAATAACTGGGATTACAGGCGCCCACCACCACACTTGGCTAGTTTTTTTGTATTTTTAGTAGAGACAGGGTTTCACCATGTTGGTCAGGCTGGTCTTCAATGCCTGACCTTGTGATCCACCTGCCTCGGCCTCCCAAAGTGCTGGAATTACAGATGTGAGCCACTGCGCCCAGCCCAAAGTATTTTCCTGATGGCTTTGTTGAAGATCAGCTCGCCGTTAAATATGCAGATTTGTTTCTGGATTTTCTATTCTGTTTCATTGGACTATGTGTCTATTTTTATACCAGAACCATGCTGTTTTGGTTACTACAAACTTGTAATATATTTTGAAGTCAGGTAGTGTGATACCTCCAGCTTCGTCCTTTTTGCTAAGAATTACTTTGGCTATGTGGGCTCTTTTCAGTTCCATAGAAATTTTGGAATTGTTTTTTCTGTTTCTGTAAAAGTGGCATTAACATTTTGATAGGGACTGCATTGAATATGTAGATTGCTTTGGGCAGTATGGTCATTTTCACCATGTTATTTTTTCTAATTCTTGAGCATGGAATTAGTCTTTCCATTTGTTTGTGTCCTCTTCAATTACTTTCATTAGTGTTTTGTAGTTTTCCTTGTAGAGATCTTTCATCTAATAGGTTAAATTTCTTTCTTTCTTTCTTTCTTTTTTTGTAGCTATTATAAATGAGTTTGTGTTATTGGTTTCTTTTTCAGATATTTCGTGATTGGTGTATAGAAATGCTGCTGGTTTTTATTATGTTAATTTTGTATCTTATAACTTTGCTGAATTCATCATTTTTGTTTTTTTGTAGTCTTTAGCTTTTCTAAATGTAAGATCATGTCATCTGCAAAGAGGAACAATTTGCCTTGATCTTTTCCAATTTGGATGCCTTTTATTTCTTTCTTTTGCCTGATGCTCTGGCTAGGACTTCTAGTAGTACTGTGTTGAATATGAGTGGTTAAAATGGGCATTCTTATTTTCTTCCAGTTCTTAGAAAAAAGGCATTCAACTTTTTCCTATTTGGTAAAATGTCAACTGGGCATTTGTTATATATGGCCTTTATGATTGTGATGTATACTCTTTCTACACCCAGTTTTTCGAGAGCTTTAATAATGAAGCCATATTGAATTTTATCAAATGCTGCTTCTGCATCTATTTAGATGATCATATGGTTTTTGTTCATTCTGTTGATGTGATGTTTCGTGTTCATTGATATGCCTATGTTGAACCATCCTTGCACCCACAGTGTAAATCCCACTTGATTATAGTGTCTTATCTTTTTGATGTGCTGTTGGATTGATTTTGCCAGTATTTTGTTGAGGATTTTTGAGTTTATGTTCATCAGGCATATAGGCCTGTAGTTTCCCCCTTCTCCTTCCCCTTTCTCTTCACTTCCCCTTCCTCTTCCCTTCCCCTTCCCTGCCTTTTTCTTTTCTTTTTTCCTTCCTTCCTCCCTCCCTCCCTCCCTGCCTTCCTGCCTTCCCTCCTCTTTCTTCTTTCTTTTCTTTCTTTTCTCTTTTCTTTTTCCCTCTCCTCTCCTTCCTTCCTTCCTTCTTCCTTCCTTCCTTCCTTCCTTCCTTCCTTCCTTCCTTCCTTCCTCTTTCTTCCCCCTCCCCTCACTTCTTTCCTTTTCTTTTCTTCTCTTTTCTCCTTTCTCCTTTCTCCTTGCCTTTCCTTTTCTTGTCCTGCCTGGTTTTGGTGCCAGGGTAATACTTGCATTGCAGAATGACTTAGGGAGAATTTCTTTCCTTTCAACTTTTTGTAAGGCTTGTTATTAGTTCTTCTGTGTACATTTGGTAGAATTCAGCAGTTAATCCATCCAATCCTCAGCTTTTTCTGTATTGGGAGACTTTTTATCACTGATTCTACCTTACTACTCATTATTGGTTTGTTCAGGTTTTCTATTTATTCCTGATTCAATCTTGATAGGTTCTATATTTCGAGGGATTTCTCCTTTTCCTCTAGATTTTCCAGTTTGTTAGTGTATAATTGTTTATAACATTCTCTGATGATCTTTTGTATTTCTGTGATATCAGTTATAATGTCTCCTTTTCCATGTCTAATTTTGCTTATTTGGATCTTCTCTCTTCCTGGTTAGTCTAGCTAGGGATTTATTAATGTTGTTTATCTTTTCAAAGAACCAATGTGTTTGGTTGAACTTTGTATTATTTTGTTAGTTTCTATCTCATTGAGTTCTGCTCTGATATTTATTATTTCTTTCCTTGCACTAGTTTTGGGTTTGGTTTGTTCTTTTTTGTTGTTGTTGATGTTTTGGGTATTTTTGTTTTGTTTTGTTTTTGTAATCAAGTTCCTTAAGGGGCATCATTAGATTATATAAGTGAAAATTTTCACTTTTTTTTTTTTTTTTTTTTTGAGACAGAATTTCGCTCAGTCACCCAGGCTGGAGTGCTATAGCGTGATCTCGGCTCACTGAAATCTCTGCCTCCTGGGTTCAAGTGATTCTCCTGCTTGAGCCCTCCAAGTACCTGGAACTACAGGTGCACGCAACCACGCCCAGCTAATTTTTGTATTTTTGGTAGAAATGGGGTTTCACCATGTTGCCCTGACCTCATGATCCGCCCGCCTCGGCCTCCCAAAGTGCTGGGATTACAGGCATGAGCCACTGTGCCTGGCCTCCCTTTTTTTTTTTTTTTTGATGTAGGTGTTTATTGTTATCAACTCCCCTCTTAGGAGAGCTTTTGCTGTACCCCACACATTTTGGTACATTGTTTTTCTATTTTCATTTGTTTCAAATTTTTGTTTATTTTCTTCTTAATTTCTTCATTGACCCAGTGGCCATTCAGGAGCATGTTGTTTAATTTGCACATATTTGTAGAGTTTCCAAAGTTACTCTTGATGTTGATTTTTAGTTTTATTTAATTGGAGTCTGATAAAACATTTGATATAATTTTAATTTTTAAAAATTTGTTTAGACTTGTTTTGTGTCGTAGCATATAGTCTATCCTGGAGAACATTCCATGTACTCAGGAAGACAATGTGTATTCTGCTGTTGTTTTATAAAATTCCTTTAATATTTTATACAATCACAGAACAGAGTTAAGGGAAACGTGAGAGATCATCTTGCCCTAACCACATTTTGCACAAAAGGAAACTGTTATCAAGAAAACTATGTGATATGCCTTTAAAAAGCAGTGTTTCCTGTAGAACTCAGGTCTTTAATCTGCTGGTTGTTTCACTACAGCAGCAGTTCTCAAAATATGATTCAGGGACCTCTTGGGATTCCAAGAATCTTTGAGGAGACTGTGAGGTCAAAATTATTTTCACAATAATGGTAAGACCCTATTTGCCTTTTCACTCTCATTCTAGCTTTGGTGTATAGTGACGTTTTCCAGAGGTTGCGTGACATGGCTGCATCAAAAGAATGAACGCATGTCGGGAGCAGCAGCTCATGCCTGTCATCCCAGCACTTTGGGAGGCCGAGACGGGTGTATCACCTGAGGTCAGGAGTTCCAGACCAGCCTGGCCGACATAGCAAAATCCCGTCTCTACTAAAAATACTAAAAATTGTTCAGGCATGGTGGCAGGCGCCTGTAATCCCAGCTATCTGGGAGGCTGAGGCAGAATTGCTTGAACCCAGGAGGCGGATGTTGCGGTGAGCCCAGATCGCATCACTGCACTCCAGTCTGGGCGACAGAGCAGACTCTGTTTCAAAAAAGAAAAAAAGAATGCAAAAGCAGATATGAGATTCCAGTGGTTTTCCTCTTAAACTAGACATTAGAGCAATTTGCAAAACTAAGAAATAGCATCAATTTTCTATAAAAAATGCAATTCATGTTAATATGTACAATGCCCATTGTTGTTATTATTATTATTACTATTATTATTTATTTTATTTTTTTTTGAGATGGAGTCTTGCTCTGTCGCCCAGGCTGGAGTGCAGTGGCGCTATCTCAGTTCACTGCAAGCTCCCACTCCTGGGTTCATGCCATTCTCTTGCCTCAGCCTCCTGAGTAGCTGGGACTACAGGTGCCCACCACCAAGCCTGGCTAATTTTTTATATTTTTGGTAGAGATGGGGTTTCACCATGTTAGCCAGGATGGTCTCGATCTCCCGACCTTGTGATCCGCCTGCCTTGGCCTCCCAAAGTGCGGGGATTACAGGTGTGAGCCACCGTGCCTGGCCTATTGTTATATTTTTAAATATGGTAATATTGAGTAACATAACCTGTGTATGTGTGTGTATGTAAGTGTGTGTGTATATATATACATATGTGTGTGTGTGTATATATATATGTGAGGTTTTGGTGCTTTCAAGAATTCGTAGGTATTATCCCCATAAATAGAATGATGTCATTAAAAGAAGGAAACAAGGACAACACCAGCTACCAATTTTTAAAAATTAATAGTGTTATAAAAATGTCTTCTGTGAATAGACAGTGGAGACTCAAAAGGGGGGAGTGGGGTCAGTGATGAGAAATTACTTAATGTGTACAATGTATACTATTCTGGTGATGGCTACACTAAAAGCCCAAACTTCACCACTATGCACTATATTCATGTAACAAAACTGCACTTGGACTCCATAAATCTTACAAATAAAAAGAAATGTATTCTGTGACACTCTCCTTCTTCTAAAAATAGCTTGGGCTGTTTTGGAATAATTTTTAACTTATTATATGTGATTGCAAGCTCCTTATGTGCTTTGGAATTCAGAATTTCATGCTTTCACTTTCACAACTAACTTCATTTAACTTTATGAAGCTTATGCTAAATATATAAATGCTTAAGGATATGTGGAAATCATTGAAAATGCTAAATTAAAGTGATTTTAAACTAGTTTTAAATGGTATCATCTTTATAAAAAAATTTTTTTCAGGGAGTTATACTGTTTTCTACTTGTTGTTTACTTAGGTTTATCGAAGGGGCAGATGAGAGGAGAAATTCCCTTTCTAAAACAAATGAAAAGGACACACAAAAATATTCTTCAGTTTCCCTGCCAATGTGTGTTTCCGCTCAGCCCTGATTTCACTGATTTTTTACCTGTCTTCACTCCAATTTTTTTTTAGTGATCGGTTTTAAATCTTAATTCTATAAATAGATCTACCATTTTCTTAGAGAATGAGCTATTTCTGGGCAGAACTGAAAAGAGGTGGGGACTGGATTCATGAAAGGAACTTTTGGGGGCCTTTGTGAACAGGAGTTCTAGAACCACTAGGGAAGCTGAACTATTACTCCTCATAATTTTTGTGTGATGTTCTCTTCAATAAAGGGTGTCAGTGTAGCCTTCCAGTTATGTATGTCATAATTAGATGCATATAAAGGAGGAACAAACCCATGCGGTTTCTAGAACAACAACAAATTGAGAGAAAGATAGAGTGGAAGTATCCTTCTGTCATGGTTCTTACGTTCTTATGCTGACCTGAAACCACATTTTTGTGATTGATGAAGGTCATAAGAAAGACTATTTTCTTCACTGAACTTGTCTATTATTCTCACAAGTCAGCTATTCCCTTGGTCTCATTGGGCATGTTTTCACCCAATTTCCTTATCAGTTAGTGCTGGGAAGACAAGAACTTTGTATTTTATACACTGTACTGTAACATATACATAAATATGAAACAAAAACAAATTCATTGTGATTTCATTTTCTCCCACAATGAAAGAATAGATTTAATCCTTTACCTAATTTGCATCCTTTGCTCTTCCAATCCTGTTCAATAATTCATCAGAAGGCAGTAGTAACTTAGTGGTAAACAACATATTGTTTCCCCTTGTTGGTACTTAGTAAGCTTTAGCTTCTGCAATCTGTTCTTGTGAAATGAATCCCATAATTCCTTTAATCATTTTAGTTACTCTTCTCTGGATCCATTCAATTAGATTACAACTTTTTGGCAAGATAAGTACTTGAGTTGAACAGTCTTTCCATATGTTGTCTCAGAAGAGTGGTAAGGGAAAGGCTTGTATCATTTACATTCATGGCTCAATGGCTACATTCATTTTGACAAAGATAGCTTTCTGGATATAGTACGTATTGAACAAGTGCTTGTGAATGAAAGTGTTTAATATGGACTTATTGACCATTTATTGTTTTTCTAATCTATTTGTTAAGCCCTTTAGTTTTCTAATCTATTTGTTAAGCCCATAGTTGTCTAATAAGTGTTTCATCATCTGAATCTGACAATAGATATCATTCCAGAATACATTTGGTTTCTCCTTTGGAAAAACAGATTCTAAATAATGGTATATACTTTTAAAATATGTATTATGCTAATATCATAAATTAGGTTATATACCATATGTCCAACCAAGCTTTAGAACACTTTTTACAAAAATGGGCAAATCAAGGGTTCTGGAAAGGATATTATAAAAAACTCATGGATACACATTGAGAAGAAGAGATTGTCGAAATAAGGTAAGGAAAAGAAGATAAAATGAATCAAATTGCATATTCAATAACAATAAAATTCCCAGGAGAAAATTTGGGTAAGTAATACTATGAAGAAATGATTTTTTTTAACATGTCCCAATACGTAACTGAATATGTAAACCAGCTTGGAGTTCTTTTCTTTGACATAGGAAAGGGAACATTTCAGAAAAAAAAATGAAATTTTTCACAAAACATTTTTTTCCATACCTCAATGGCACCTGTTTTGCACGGAGACAAGCACATGCAGGAAAAAGTTGCAAAAGTGGAAGTAAACGTGGTTTCAGAAGAGGATTGAGAAAATCTTAGGTAAGACTCTGGTATAAGACATTGTAGGAATTAAACACCCTACTAGAGATCTGGGGGAAAGCACCAAGAGCAAGTCAAATACTAGAATAGGAGATAGAATCCCTTTTTTGGGGGAAGTTCAAGAATCCAAAACAGCCATATTCAGGATGCAGTTTCAGGTATCAGCATCAGAACTAGGTCCAAATCCAAGATCTGGTTGTAGATCAGGCTACACAGAGCAGAAGCTTTAGAGTCAGTCATGGAACCAGTACCAACAGAATGGAAATAGGAATAGTTAATTACTGTCTTTAGGAAATGGGGCTTTTGAAATGGGCCAAGAGAGTCAGGTAGGATTGACTGGTTATAGTATTGGCTTGGCCTTCTTCAGGCCCAGAAGACCTGGACAGAAGTGATTAGCCATGGAGACTATACACTTCCACATGGAAAATGCTTAGAGAGAATTTGGTTTAGTTCAGAAGAACTCCATATTCTCCTTTATCAACTATACTTGAAGTTGAGTTGATGGCAGCAGAAGTGTGATTTCAAACTCCCTTTACTAGTGAATAGAAAGCATTCCCTATTTCCTCTACTGAGTTAGGATTGTTTATGGGACCCTATGGGGCAGCCTGTGGATTATTACATATTCGTTGTGGACAGTGGGGATGGTCTGGGATTTGTCATAGACTGACATTGGAGAATTGGAAAGGCTAAGGGAAGATATTTCAGTTTTATAATGAAGGTCCAAAATTAATCTGGAGGCCAGAGGGACCCAGAAAAGAAAATAAAAATGAGAATTACAAATGAGTGGATCTTTGCCATTGGTAAAAATCTGGGTCACTTATAGCTGTATTTTTCCATCTGTGCTTTTGTCTGTGGGCTCTGATAGCATAGTTGTCTAATAAGTGTTTCATCATCTGAATCTGACAATAGATATCATTCCAGAATACAATTGTTATGTAACAAAGATTCTGTATTCTGGAGAAAAAAAGTCAATCAACACAATTTTAAGCTTTCTATGTCTTTTGTTTGCAGGGATTCAGGCATAAACAAGCATTTGTCATTGGATTCTTCTAGTGCATTTCCAGCATACTGTGCCTTGGGCATGACACATCAGGGTCTGATGTTTATCTTTTATTACCTGCCAGACCTCTCTGGAAAAGCCTCCATGGAATTCATCATCTGCAGTCTTTGTTGTAGGTACACATATAAATACATGTTGAACACATTCGTTGAGGATATTGTGGTTTCTAAAGCTGAACTTAAATAAAAAGTGTTGAGATGAATAATGAAGAAGACTTTCTGCAGAAGGTATGAAGCTAATCATTAAAATGTTTTTAACCAAAATATTGACAGCAAATCTTTTAAAAAATGTGAAGTTTTTGAGTGCCGGTAAGAATAAGTGTAGCATAATTATACTTGTTATATGTCCACTTTGGAGAAGTTAATGAAGAATTGTCCTTCTCTACTACACAGTGAGTTTATAAAGATAATAAAAACTAAACAGTTCAAAATATTCATCTAGGAAAGCTCATTTGGTTTGAATAGTCATTTAGATTCAATAGGCACCAAGTTTCAGAAGAATACGTATGCTATAAAAAATTTTATTTCTATTTTGGTTGTTATTGAGAGAATAATCTTTTGTTTTTCTCAAAGCTTTGGCCTCATTCTAATAAATATGCTTTGAGATTAAATGACTAAAGGTGGAAACTTGTTTTCAAATTATATTTGAAATGCACAGCATGAATAGTGATAGCCACTCATTGGGTCTAGCATATATTAAAATAATCAGTTGTCAGCATATAGCATTTCTCCTCACTTCTTAATGTATGTGTACCCAACCTTTACTCTTGTATTTCTGACCGACCATTTTGAAAGACTGAAGTACAGACTTGGAGGCAAGCTGTGGTAAAATTTGGGAGGATGTGGGTTATCTTTATTAAATTAAGAAAATATATTGCAAGGAGCATACCTACTATGTGAAGAGTGCAGTGGAAAACCAGTGCATTATGTATGAAATAGTGGCATATAGAGAACAAACCTGGTCCCCACTTATGCATGGAGTGTAGAAGATCGCTAACATCTAAGAATGGGTTCACTGATCTGTATAGTGAATACAAGCAGTTGTTTTGAAAGAGACAAGAACAAATGCACTTTCCATAAGGAAACTGGGCGAGGCTGTGTGAAGAAGGGACTCCCTGAGGCGGAGGTGTCACTTATCCTGTACTGCCATGTCACTGTTGTAGGCATCAAATGGTGGTTTGTGTGATTATAATGAATTTAGCTAAAAGTAAATTCATAGCTGCAAATGAAGGCTTATAGAAAGAAAGTAAGGGTGATTAGCATGTACATCATTAGCTTTTGGGGATTTCGATTTCTAACTATGTAACTTCTTGGACTAGGTTTTACTTACTACTTCTGAACTCACGGCAAGAACTTTGCTTTCTTCCTCAGCTCCCACAATTTTAGCCCAGGATTCCAGGTGATGCAGCTCCTACGAAAGCCCTTAAAAGCCATGCCCTCCTCAAGACCAGTCTAGACCAAATGTTGATTGTTTACTCTTAGGAGGGCAGAAAAATGAACAATATGATTTTTAAACTGCACAATTCTCACAGCAAGAGACATTCTCTGTCTTTTGAGGAAAGTTCCTTTGGAGTTGGAATAGAGCATTGTATTTACTAGACGTTATAAAGGTGAATGTTGGCTGTCCACTTGACTCAACTCCACTGAGTAAGCTCTTTTATACTCTCCTGTATAGGGTCACATTCTCAGGAAGTGAAAGAATATGGAAGGAGGCAGAGAGATGACATGTGACATTCCTTTTCCAGCTAACTGATATCTGGAAAAGGACAAGATTGTGTTTCATACTAGATGCTCTGGGAACGTGAGCAAGAGCAGCATGAAGTTAACTACAAAACACAGCAGCTGAACAAAAGCTCAATGGATTCCGAAAGGCAGATAGTGTGTATGGAGAAAATCTCTCAGAATAATTACTTCCCCAACCTGAACAAATTCTTTGTTAGAATCTTCAGTAAAATGAACAGTTATTAATCTTAGATTTGGTACTTCCCTAAAGAATATTTTACTGAGATTCTCTATTTAAAACAATGCTGTAAAGTCATGTATTCAGCCACATTCTTAGCAGTAGCAAACAAAAAATAGATTGAAAACACATTCTTATTTCTTATAGTAGACCCTATGGGGTGTATGAAGTTGAGAAATTGAGTGAAAGAGTAGCATATCATAACAATTAAAATCTGTTTATCAAGAACCTTGTGTGTGGTGCTGAGCAGGGTAATATGTCAAGTGAGTAAGATCTGTTCTCCGCCCTTCAGATATTTATAACTCAAAACAGAGAACATTGACACAAGTAGACACAGTTCTGACATTTCCATATCACAGAAGGAATGAATGTCATCTGGGGTGAAGTCAGAGACTCATCCAGCTCTGTAGCCTGTATCTGCTGGGGGCATGAAGTGCAGCCCCATGGGAGGCTCTGCCTGACCTTCTAGAGGCTTGCTTCAAGAGGCTAGAGGTTTACCTACCCCAACTCTCCCTGCTTTATGCTGTTGTCTGTGTGACTCTAGAGACCACCTGATTCTTGTTTTATATTTTCCATTTTTTTGTCTTTTAGAATTCAGAAGATTTGTCTTCTGAAGATTTCAAGGTTTATAGTTCATTTTATAATTATTTACCTCAAACCTACCTACTTCCAGTGTATCAACTAGCTCTCCATTTAAGAAATCTCAATGGAGAGGCAAGACAAAAATTAGATGAGAGTTTCAAGAGCAGTGGGTTCAAGCTCGCACTTCCTGAAATCAGAATGCCTGCATTTTAGTCTCGGCTTTGCTACTTACTAGCTGTGTGATATGGGGCAAATTATTGGACTTCTCTGTACCTCACTGAGATATTAATAGTGCCCACAGGAAGAGATTTTGTGGAGATTAAATAAGTTAACACATGCAAAATGCTTAGAACTGTGCTTACAATATAGTGAGAACTCATTAAAAAGGAGTCATTCATTACATATACTCTATTTTGTTATGTTGACCTCTAATAGCTCTCCTGTTTTCATTTTTACTTAAAGAGTTTTACATTTTCCTTTACATGATGGAATATATTTGCTTATGATAGTAATGATAGCAATTAGATATAATGTACCTTTTTACATAAACATATATCCATCCACTTCTAGCCTATAAAGGCTTTCCTAAGGCACAATGACTAGAACTATTTTTAACAGTCTAGTTACAGGCATATTATAATTTTTTAAAAGGACAGAACACCTTCCCCTCTCATATTTAAAGTATTTTTATATTCATATTTGCAGTATTTTTATATGCTGCAGCAGCCCATTAGCTGATATCTTCACTAACAGTTCCATAACGTTCTCGGATCTTTTTCATACTATATTACAGAGCCCATTATCTTAAATATATATTACATATACATGAATATCTAAATTTTTTCCACATGTCTTTTTACCTTTGAAACATTTTTGTTGCTTTTCTGCTCACCCACAAAGCCTTCACAAATTATTTTTGTCCATCTGCATGGATAAATGTATTTTTAGCCATACAATCTTAATTTCTCTAAAAAATATGGAGAATTCTTTTTTGATATACTTATGAACATACTAAATAAAACAAAACTTTTTGCTTCCTTTATTATTTTAGTCTTCTTTATTAATTAGCTACATATTATGAAAATCACATGGTGTTAGACCTTTGTAAAATTATGTTTTTCCTTCTCTGAAAATGTTTGGTTAGGTATATTTTTCTTGTGTAGAACTTCTATTGTAGATTTTGCATAACTTGCCCATAGAGGTGAGATTTGTTTATGGGTTGATGCCACTGTTGACTATTTGCCAATTTGTTAGGAATAAAAACGAGACTCATAGCATTTCATATGGGAGCAGCTATACCATTTACATTCTGATACTTCTTTCACACAGAGCTCTCAATAATGATTGTTGCTCTATCATTCTTGGTCACGTGTGAATGTTCCACCTAATCCACCAGCTTAGATCTAGGTTATTATCTTGTAATAATAATGAGGATTAAAAAGTTAGAAAGTGAAAATTTGATGGTAGAAGTGGAAATTAACCAGGTTGACCCTAACATTTGGCTATCTAATCTCCCCACAAATGTGCTTGGAGATGAGAAACTCAACACTTTGACAAATAACCCATTCCATTTTGGGCCCATTATATTAAGTAAAATTCTGATTCCTTGCAAATTCCAAGAAATTTATCTGGATTTTCCTTCCATGCTTTGTTTTACTTCAAAAGATAGAGATACTATTGAACTCTCACTCGAAGTGTAGAGTTTTTTTTTTTTTTTGAAGACTTGGATTTCCTTAGTTTTCAGTATTTTGTCACATATAAAGTTTTTAAGTAGCATGAAGAAATGAAATAAGAGTTGCAAACCACACATATTTTAATTCTGCTATGTTTTAGGTATGAAGCCAGGCAAGTTGCTGTATTTATCAGATCCTCAGCTGCCTCACTGAAATGTATATACATATATATTTATATAAATATATGTATATATGTATCTATATAGATATATAATGAAAGCATGGATACACACACACACACACACACACACACACACACACACACACCAGAGACAGAGAAAGAGAGAGAGAACGTTTTAACTATTTCAGAAAAGCCTGAGAAATAATGTTTTCTCAGTATCTTAAGTGGGGTAATCATAACCCTAGGGAAAACGGCTGATATTGAGGATAACTACGGTGAAAAAGCCCTAAAGAAAAGGTAAAATTTATAAAGCTACAGAGGCATTGTAGAGCAGACTTTCACCAGCACAAGCCCATCTAAGTGAAGAAGCACAGGTCTAAGCCCTTCTAGAGAAAACTTTGAAGAAGGCCATGCCATATTTTATCTAGGAAAGCTGTTTTGACTGAATCATCCTACTGGGTTACCATCAGGTCTTGTTGACATCCAAAGAAGTCTCATTCAGAATCTTTTATAAAGGAGAAGTCTGAGTCAAATGTCCTTTCTGGCCTTATACTTCAACATGGTAGGTCTTGTTTATAATTAATTAATTAGAAATTATTTACTCAATTACTACTTTATGCTAGGCAATATATTAGGCACAAGGATACATCTAAATGCCACCTTCTAAGAATCTTCAGTCTTTGACATGTTGTTATTGTCAGCCTTTCCTGACTTTACTTCCTGTCCCATCTGTCTTGGATTCCATATCCTATTATTTTAGCATCTTCCTTGCCCAAATCCTCAACTTATTTTTGCCATTGTCCTTCTGAGTTTGTGACCTCATAAAATCTTAAACCATGGTGTCTTCACATTTCCAGCTGAGCTTTGCTAGAGAAGATAATTACCTGTGCAGATTGGTGTCACTACAACTTTAAAGCCTCCAATTCTTTCTGGGCCCTTGATATTTTTCTTTCCTGAGTCGGCTCTTTCTCAGTCTCCACTATAACTATGTCAAACAATTTCCATTCTCCTTAAGCCTTTAGTCTTCCATATTCCTACTCTATCTGAGCACTTCTTACCTTAAAGGGACAACTGGAAGCACCACAACTCTCCACCTTTTGTTATCCAGAATGGATAAGATAGATTAAGGTTTAAGATCAGTTTTAGATTGAAATTCTGCCATTTATTGGGTGAAAATCTTCCTGAGCCTCAGTTTTCTCATCTGAAAGGCACTCATGAAATGTTAACAATTCTTTTCTTTCTCTCCTTCTCCTCCTAATAGTCCTCTTCCTCCTCCTCATTTTTTCTCTTCCTTCCATGTCTCAGTTTGGGCTGCTATAAGAAATTGCCATAGGTTGGCTGGCTTAAACTACAAACATTTATTTCTCACAGTTCTGGAGGCTGTAAGTCCAAGGTCAAGCCTCTGGCAGATCTAGTATCTAGTAAGGCCTCACTTTCTGGCTTATAGATGTACATATTCTTGTATCCTATATGGTGGAGAGCAGAGAGAGAGGGAGTAAGCACTCTTCTATTTTTTCCCCCCTAATAAGGGTACTAATTGTATCATGAAGGCTGTAGCCTCATGACCTAATCACCTCTCAAAGGCTCCACCTCCTAATATCACTGCATTAGGTGTTAGGGTTTACTGTATGGATTGTGGGGTACACAAACATGCCGTTCTTAACTCTGCTCTTTCTTCTAACGATCTATGCTTTTTCTTCCTCTGATAGAGGAAAATTATTAAAGTTAATTCTGTTATTTCAACCCCAGATTCCATTTTTTCTGTCCTCCCAGGGACTTCCATTTATTTTTTTTCTACTTTCTACTACATCCCCTTTTTTGATTCCTTTCATTAAGCATGTATTTATGTATGTATGTATGTATGTATGTATTTATTTTTGAGACAGGGTCTCACTCTGTGCCCAGGCTGGAGTGCAGTGGTGCACTCTTGGCTCACTGCAACCTCCATCTCCCGGATTCAAGCGATTCTTGTACCTCAGCCTCCCAAGTAGCTGGGATTACAGGTGTGCACCACCATGTCTGGCTAATGTTTATATTTTTAGTAGAGACGGGGGTCTCGTTATATTGACCAGGCTGGTCTCAAACTCCTGGCCTCAAGTGATTTGCCTGCCTCAGCCTCCCAAAGTGCTGGGATTACAGTGTGACCCACTGCGCCTGGCTGTCTTAGCATTTAAATATATGCAAGTCTTCTCTACCTAAAAGCAACATAAACTTTTCTTGAGCCTCTATATACTTCCATGGTATATATCTTTTCTGTCTTCTTCATACTTTTGAGTTATATTTCATGTCTTCATTTGATAATATTTCTTGTGTGCTTACTGGGTGTAGATCCTGGGCTAAACAACTCACATTCCTCTTCAGCTCACTGGATCTTGCTGCTGCTCACATGCTTCCACTGTGACTGTCCTTACCAAGGCCTCCAGTAACTTGGGTTGCAAAATACAATGGGCAAGTATTAATACCAGCCTTATTTATCATTTCAGCAGCTTGGTCCATTGGTACTTCCTTTTTATGTTTACTCATTAAATATGGTGGGTTTTCAGTTCTATTTATTTATTTATTATTTTTACTGTACACCATTTAAATGAACATCTCAGTTCTGTTTTAGAATTCTTATTTTCTCAGTCCCTGTTCTTTCCCTTAATAATTCTAACCACTGTCAGGGCTATTTTTTCCTTACATTTCGCTTTTGTATTTTGACCCTTATGGTCAATGCTTGCTGGACACTTCCAGGTGACACAATCACCTTAGATTCCATATGCTCAAAGCAGAACTCATAATTTCCCTTCTCAAGTCTTTACTTTTTGGGTTTCCTAATAGAAATATGGCTGTCATTTTTCAGTCCTCTGTCTCTGACACTTCCTATATACAGCCAGTTACCAAACTGCGAAATCTACTTCCCAAGTATGTCTGCACTATGCTCATTCCGCCCCCTACTCCAGAGCTATTCTCCTAGTTCAGATCAATGTAATCTCTACTTTGGATTACCCAAGTGGGTATTAGAGATATAAAAAGTTCCTTGGTTTATAGTATCCTGACCTAGATGTAGTGTTTCTCAATTCCACAAGGGACACTTAACTGTATACTTGGCACTTAAGAGATCATAATGCCTAGACTAAAGTAATTAATGCCTTTTAGTTTGGAGAAAAAAAACTTATAGATGGACAAAAGCTCTACTTTAATGATACTGAAAGTTATTTAATGAAGCATTAGGTGAGATCTCCAAAGGAAGACTATATAATTTACCAATTATAATGAAGACAACATAACTATGAGTTATTTGAAGAGGACATAAAGTTTAATAAGGATTGTACTTTCATTGGAGACTTAAGAACATCAATCATCCATTAAAAATAGAGCTACTATATATGATTCAGCAATCCCACTACTGGATATATATCCAAAGGGTGTGAAATCAGTAATGTTGAAGAGATAGCTGCACTCCCATGTGTATTACAGCATTATTCACAATAGCCAAGATATAGAATTGACCTAAGCATCTGGCGATAGATGAATGGATAAAGAAAAAGTGATATATATACACAGTGGGATAGTATTCAGTCTTTAAAAGGAAGGAAGCCTTAAACAGGCAATAATTAGCTTAGCCCAGGCATTATGATCTCTTAAGTACCAAATAAAATTTTCTTTTGTTTGTTAAAACATGAATGAACTTAGAGGACATTATGTTAAGTGAAATAAGCCAGACACAGAAAGACAAATACTTCATGATCTCACTTACATGTGATGTGTAAAAAGGTTGAACTCAGAGAAGCAAAGAGTAGAATGTGGTTAACAGAGGGCAGGTGGTGGAAGGATTGGGGAGATGTTGGTCAAAGAATAAAACATTTTATTTAGAAAGAGGAGTAGTTTTGAGAGATCTACTGTACCACATAGTGACTACAGTTAATATATAAGGGGACCTCAAAAAGTTCATGGAAAATGCGTATATATAAAAAAAAAAACTGTGCATGGATTTTAAAATCTTTTTGAACCAAAGTAAGTTCATGCTAATTTGTTATAACATGTCTGAACAGGATATAGTTTGAGGCACTAAGCATAAGACATCAGTTTGAATAGAGTGTCTATCAGAGCAGCATGAATTCCGCTAAAATCAAAGTAAGAATGAACATCAAATTTATGGTGAAGGTGGGGTGGAAGAATGGTGAAATCTTTGATGCTTTATAAAAAGTTCGTGGGGACAATGCTCCAAATAAATCAGCAGTTTGAAATGGATGACTCTTTTTGAGAAGAGATTAAACAATGTTGAAGATGAAGCCTGAAGTGGCAGACCATCCACATCAATTTGCCCTAGTTGTTCATGTCTTGATTGAAGACGACTGGCTTTTAACAGCAGAAACAATAGCCAAGACCATAGATATCTCAATTAGTTAAATTTACACAATTCTGACTGAAAACTTAAAGTACGGCAAACTTTCTACTTGATGTGTGCCAAAACCAATGTACCCAGATCAACTGGAGATAAGAGCAGAGCTTTCAGTGGAAATTTTAAACTGATGTGATCAAGATTCTGAAGCATTTCTTCACAGAATTGTAACAGGAGAAAAACATGGCTTTACCAGGACGATCCTGAAGATAATGCCTAATCAAAGCAGTGGCTAGCAAGAGGTGGAAGTGGTCCAGTCAAAGCAAAAGTGGACCAGTCAAGAGCAAAAGTCATGGCAATTGTTTTTGAGATGCTCAAGGCATTTTGCTTGTTGACTTTCTAGAGGGCCGAAGAATGATACCTACTTATTAGGAAAGTGTTTTGAGAAAGTTAGCCAAAACTTTAGCAGAAAAATGCCCAGGAAAGCTTCACCAGAGAGTTTTACTTCACCACAATGATGCTCCTGCTCATGCCTTTCATCGAACAAGGGTAATTTTGTGAGCATTTTGATGGGAGATCATAAGCATCCGGTTTACAACACTGATTTGGCTCCTTCTGTCTTCCTTTGGTTTCCTCGTCTTACAAAAATCTGTAAAGGGGATTCATTTTTCTTTAGTTAATAATGTAAAAAAGACTGCATTAATATGTTTAAATTCCAGGACCCTCATTTTTAAAGGGATGCACTAAATGGCTGCTATGATTGCTTACAAAAGTGTATTAACCTTGATATAGCTTATGTTGAGAAATAAAGTTTATATTTTATATTTTATCTTTTAATTCCATTTCCATGAACTTTTTGACATACCCTCATATTGTATATGTAAAAATTACTGAGAGAATAGATTTTAAGTGTTTTCACCACAAGAAATGGGAGATAATATATATTCTAATAGCTTGATTTAGCCATTCCACAATGTATACATATATCAAAGATTATATTGTATACCACAAATATATACATTTTTTACTTGTCAATTAAAATTAATAAACATTTTGAAAGGAAAGGAGATCCAGATCACTTTTTGCAACCCTTCTCTCCCCAAATAAGAAAATTAATCATTTTGTAATGGATGGCTACATCAAACCACCCTGCAGGTTAATTTTTGGTTGTGGCCAGAAAAGTAGGTAACTGTCTTACCAGGACAGGCTAGAAAATCAACAGGAGCCTAGGAAAGAAGGAAACAGTGTGGCCACAAGAAATGATAAAACTAGTTTTGTACAGATGGAGATAGGGTTTGTACCTGAAAATTCCCAGCTGTGAAAGCTGGAGAGATTGTTGACAGGCTGGATTATGCAGAACCTTAGAGAATACCAGTTTGAGTTTTCCCTTGAAGGTGAAGGGAGAATTGTGGAGGTATTTTCAGCAAAGAAATAACAAAACCAAAATTGTGTTATAGAGAAACAACATGGCAGTAGTATGAAGGATGGATAGAAGAAGGGTAACACTGGATGCACAGAGAATGGTTAGAGATTGTGGAGTTGTTGAAAGAATACAAAATTATAGTTAAATAGGAAGAATAAGTTCAAGACATGTATTACACATCATTGTGGCTATAGCTAACAATATACATTCTTGAAAATGCTAAGAAAGCAGATGATAAGTATTCTCATCACCAAAATGATAACTATGTGAGATAATGCATATTTAATTAGCTAGATGTAACTATTCTGTAATGTATATATACTTTAAAACATCATGTGGTATATACCATACGTAGAATTTTATCTGTCACTTTAAAAAATTAAAGGAAAACGCTAAAAAAAAAAAAAACCCATCAGACAAGCCTATAAAAATGGACAGTTTTAAAAAGGCACTTCAAAAAAGAAGATATTTAAAAAGTTGTGTCAATTCAGGTGACAAAAGATGGAAAATGGAAACGCTTCTTTTTTTTTTTTTTTTTTTTTTTTTTTTTTGAGACAGAGTCTCGCTCTGTCGCCCGGGCTGGAGTGCAATGGCATGATCTTGGCTCATTGAAACTCTGCCTCCCGAGTTCAAGTGATTCTCCTGCTTCAGCCTCTGGAGTAGCTGGAATTATAGGCACTCGCCACCACACCAGGCTAATTTCTGTATTTTTACTAGAGGCGGGATTTCGTCACGTTGGCCAGGCTTGTCACAAACTCCTGACCTCAGGTGATCCACCTGCCTCGGCCTCCAAAGTGATGGGATTACACACGTGAGCCACCGTGCCTGGCCAGAAAAGTTTATTTTTAAATGTTAAATCAATTGAAAACAATTGCGATGTGTATTTAACTCTTTCTAGTTTGTTGTATGCTACTTTCACATTTTTACTATTATAATGAAGGTGGCACTGAACATACATGACATATCTTGGATTATTTTCTTAAACCAAGTTGCTAGGAGTAGGAATACAAGGTTAATAGGTATGGATATTTTTAAAGTAGTTAATACAAGTTTGTGATGTAGTCTTTGAAATAACACTTCTGTAAATATTTTAAGCACGTTTTCTTTCTTTTTTCTTTGAAGAAGACACTTCAAGGTAACTGAAGGCACAGTCTTTCATCTTTGACATATTCTTTTAAGTTTGATAATTATTGATCCCTTTTTCCACTATTTCTAACAGAGGTTAAAACTTGATGAAATTTTGTTTTGCTTGTTTGCGTTTCCATGCACCTCTCTCATTAACAAAATCAGAGTGTTTGGCAAATGCATTAATGGCTACACCTCAGACTATATTATACAGGGGTCAAAAAAAAGTTTGTTTTGTTTTTGTTTTTGTTTTTGTTTTTTATTTTAGTATTGACATTAAAAAGGTAACTTAGAGAAAATTAAAAGTAAATCAATAAAATCAGTGATATTTAGAACCTAAATAACACATTATTATATTGGAAATACATTTATTAGGTCAAATTAGGGTCTACGTTTAATGCTTGGCAGTATTCCTTTAGGTTAAGTGTTTTTTGGTTAATTTTATCAAGTCACTGAGTTGAAATGCAAAATGACAAACTTATATTAAACCATATAAACACCATTTCAAAAGAATCACCATGGTGAGAAAAACATGAATAATGAAAATATCTTGTAATGAACTTGAATGTAAGAAGGAAACATTCTTTATGGCCATTCCCATATATGAGACAAAAAGGAGCCATCTGACGAAACGATAGTGAAAACATTTTGGAATTGTGAAAAGCTGCTCCGGTGAAAATATCAAAAGAATGAAAATCAACCTGTTGTAGGAGAAATTTGGGATTGTCCAAATTAAGTGTAAATTAAATTTGTATATTTATGCCATGCAATCAAAATGAAATTGCATATCTGTACCTACGCTCATGATTCTTCCAGCCTGGTTTACCTCTCTCCCTGTCTTCAGCTCAAATGCTCCCTCTTCTGTTTAAGCTTGGCCTATCTGAAGACTGAAATATTCTGCCTGTGTAGTAATAGCATTACTGTAGAGTCCAAACAAGGCTATTTGGATCACACTGCCCCACTGTGAGAATCTTCAGACTGCTTAATATGCCTTCAGGATCCTGAGAGGTTCCCCTATTTTATTGTGTTTAGAATCTAGAGTTTCTTAGATAAGGGAATAGAGCCCGACCCAAAGAAAATCACCTCTAGGCTGGCCAGGGCTTGTGAGGTAATCTAGAATGAGTTATCTTTCCATGAGAAATCCTCAGTAATGCATGATGCCTGGGTAATAATTCTGGCTGACCTCTATTTAGTACTTACTATGCATCAGGCATTGCTTTTCCAACATAATGTTGCAACTAGGGAGAACTGTATCACTGAGTACTTGATAAATGGTCAAATATTTCTAAACTAATTGGTAAACAGTGGCTAACAAGAGCCTCTTAATGGTCTACTCTACCCAAACTTTTCTACCTGTCCTAGCATTTTCCTGGGGCTCTTGGACTTGTCCACAACCCATCAGTTAAACAGTTAAAGAACTAGTACCTGGCCCTACACAGGTCCTCCAGGACCTTGCTATAGCTTCCCAGCACCCCAGCAATGGTTGAGAGGATATCTTGATGACAGTGTTCATCAAGAATGTGCCAAGTACTTGGTGCTCTGGAGCCACCTGGCTGGGTTCAAATCTTAGCTTTGTCACTTATGAGACTTGTGAGCTTGGGTTAGTTGAGTAGTCTTTCTTTGACTCAATTTTTCTCATCTCTGAAACAAGATGGTAATGTATTTATCACATGGGATCTTTTTCAGACTAAATAAATTAAGACATGTAAAGCATTTAGAAGTTTAGAAGAGATCTAGCACATAATAGGCACAATATAAGTGTTGGTTATTTTTATTAGATGTACTGATGGCTAAATGTTGTCACTATCACCCTTCAGTGCCACACTAGATTCCACTGTTGGGGAAAGACAGGTGGTCACTGCTGATACAGTTGTGCCTCATATCTCTAGAGCTGCTCCATATTCTAAACAGCACTCCAGTAGTTTTGAGACCTAGTTGTGTGGTAGTTGAGAAAGTTTATTTCTTTACTTCTTACCTTATATTTTAAATCAATTGACAGTATTTAACAATCACAAAATTTCAAATAAAAATCCATATTTCTGGCATTTTTTGAAAATTTGTAAAACTGGCAACTTGAGGGCCGCGTTTTAATATGGCAACAATTGGCTGGACTCCTGTGTTGCCTCCTTCTTGGGAAGGGGTATCAACTGCTGTGTTTGCCCTCCAGCCCACTGTGTTTTTTTGTAATCTGTCTGGTATTTGAGTTTGCTCTCCGTGAACTAGGCTAACCTAAGCATATCTCTTTCTTTAGAACATGGAGGCCCTTAACTGCCACAACAACACTTTATTGCCTCTACTAGATTGTAATATTCTTTGTGAATCATGTTTTATGTTTTACTTATTTTTATGTCTTGGATTTTGCCTTATCCATAGTAGGTTACATCCTCACTCTTGGGACTAATGAAGTTTAAACTGGTGGTGATCTGAATTAAAATGGGTTTTACTTTTATATAGAAAAGAGTTATAAAAATACAATTGAAAAAGAATATATAATTGAAGAAGTTAAACAAGTTTTATGAGTTACACAGATAACATTATATAATAAAAACAAAATTCCATTTAAGTCAATTATCAAGCTATGGTGATATAAGAAGAACCTCAAACAAAATACTTGGATTTGAATTCCCATTCTTCCTCAGATATGACTTTGGACAAATTACCTAACCCCTGTGGGCCTATTTCTGCTTTGGAAAAAATGTAGGTAATAATAAATACTCCCTGTATGTTGTGGGTATTAGATGAAATATAAAATATTGTCTGGATATGACAATGCTTTTAAAATGTTAATATTTTTATAGGTATTGTTTTAAAGACTTTTTTTGTTGTTATTGTTGAGACAGAGTCTCACTCTGTCACCCAGGCTGGAGTGCAGTGGTGCAATTTCGGCTCACTGTAACCTCCACCTCCTGGGTTCAAGTGATTCTTATGCTTCAGCCTCCCAAGTAGCTGGGACTACAGATGTGTGCCACCAAATCTGGCTAAAGTTTTGTATTTTTTGTAGAGATGGAGTTTTGCCGTGTTGCCCAGGCTGGTCTTGAACTCCTGGCCTCAAGTGATCCTCCTACCTCAGCCTCCCAAAGTTCTGGGATTACAGGCATGAGCCACCACACTTGGCTGGATATTATTTAAAAGACTTTAGACAAATTAAATTTAACAGAGTTTAATTGACCAAAGAATGATTTGAGAATTGGGCCTCCCTGAGAACCAAAATAGGTTCAGAGTGACTCTGAAGCTGCCACATTGTTGGATAACATTTATGGACAGAACAAGAAAAGTGATGTGCAGAAGACAGAAATGAGTCACAGAAACAGCTGAATTAGTTACAGCTGGGAGTTTCCCTTATTTGAACGTGGTTTGAACAGTTGGCTGCCTGTGATTGGCAGGCATCTGAAATTCTAATTGGTACAGGAGTAGGTTATAGTCTGCTTATAAAGTTCTAGGCCAAACTTAAGATATGTAAAGAGGCAGCTTTATGTAAACAATTCCTCCCTTTGGGTCAACCTCTTAAGATTGAGAGGTTGACCGAAACCTTAGGCATTGACGTCACTCTCACACCATTGTAAATGGACTTATTTGGTGTCAAATTCCACTGGGAAATAGCAGTACAGTGGATTTTGTAAGGTGGGAATATGGAAACAGAATGAGGGAAAAATAACCTGATTGTTTACTTTAGGTTAATTTTTTGTAAGGGTTAGAGCAGAGGAGACTTCTCTATTATGCTGGTATCTCCTATTTTCAGAAGAAAAAAAAACTGTTCTGCTTTGGAATCTATCTTCTTCCTTAAAGTTTCACTGTGATTATGTTGTATTAGCATGAGTGATTTTGTTTTGATTTGGTCTGTTCTGTTGGGGCCTAATGCAAGAGTTCAGTCCAAAACAATGGTCTTCCATAATTTTGTTTAACAATTCTCTTCTTTTGGTCAGGTTCTCACCTAGATGAGAGTGTGACCAAAACTTAGGGCTTTGGTGCTACTTCATATTACTATTATTTTGGGTTTTCTGTCTTAGCATGTTATTGATAGGTTATAGTGTCCTCATGATCAGGCGTTTCTTTGAGATTTTGTCATTCCCGTCAAAGAGACCATCTGACATTCTACACATGACTGTCTGCAAACATTTAAAACTTTGGAGAGATATAGCATAACAGGGAGAATACTATTGTGACTGTCAGAATAATAATGATAATGACCACTGTAGTGACTGGCAGGAGCATACCAAGAATTTAGAGTATGCTTCTTAGCCAGAGTTCCTATTGGTTCCTAATAATCAACTGAAATTAAATAGCTCAAAGAATAAGCCAGGTGAAAAGTCTACATGTTTTAATTAAGGATCCTGTTCATTAATCTCTTGTAGCTGAATCTCTACAAAATCCAATTTGTTTATTCATGTACAATAAGAAGTGTAAGCCACTGTGCAGATTTCTCCCTGTTCAGCCTGTAGGTAATCTAGAGCTATCTAGTACAACTTTAGCAAGAGAATTTAAAGAAGTGTGCTGCGCACACAGGTTTTGCATTAAAATCTGCTATAGACTACTGTAAGGGATAAATTTCTTTTTTTTTTTTTTTTTTTTTTTTTTTTTTTTTTGAGACGGAGTCTTGCTCTGCCGCCCAGGCTGGAGTGCAGTGGCCGGATCTCTGCTCACTGCAAGCTCCGCTTCCCGGGCTCACGCCATTCTCCTGCCTCAGCCTCCCGAGTAGCTGGGACTACAGGTGCCCGCCCGGCTAGTTTTTTTGTATTTTTTAGTAGAGACGGGGTTTCACTGTGTTAGCCAGGATGGTCTTGATCTCCTGACCTCGTGATCCGCCCGTCTCGGCCTCCCAAAGTGCTGGGATTACAGGCTTGAGCCACCGCGCCCGGCCTGTAAGGGATACATTTCTAATCATTACCTCATTTACTCCAAGCCATAGAAAAAGGGACCTAACAAATGATGCCCATCAAGAAAGGTGAAGGCTCCTGGCAATGTTTTATTTAACCTAGAATGTAGGTTAAGAGAAGTGGACTGATGTTCTATTTCTGACTGATTATGGAGTAACAAAGGTGTCATTAAAATTCCTAGCCTACACTGGCCCTTCATCTTGCATCCGTCAAGAGATAAGGTTGCTCATGTATAAGGTTGTCTGTGAAATCTAACACAAATAAAAATATACTCCATGGGTACACACAAGGCCCGTTTTCCCGCTCTGTTGTTCAAAGAGGCACAAGCAAGGAAAAAATTAAGAAAGGTTAGGAATCTTATGATGGGAGAGAAGTCTTGTTCCATGATCTTGGGAAAGCTTTCTATGTATAGGATGCCAACTGCTTCTAGGCAGAAATTTCTCTGGTTAGCTTTACCTTAAGGTCTCTAACAAGTATTTGGTTTCAAGAGGCTGGATGGGCCTTCTGAGTTGTAATATTATAGACTCAAGGTTCAAAGTCCCAGCACTTTATTGCAGTGTGGGTGGCAAGGGAAGTCTTTCTCTGATGGTGTTTCCAGAAGGCCCAATCTCTAAGTTTTAGACCATGAAGGATTTGACTGTACTCGGTCAGTGGATCATAAAAAGCTCTTTTTACCTAATGAAAATACACTTTGGCACAATGCATTAAAGCCTGCATTGTAGCATTTAGTCATATGAGAATTTAGGTGCAGAAGATACATAAGGTTCTATTATTAGAGGCTTTGCAGTGACTGTTTCATAAATAGTCAACTCATGTTTTGGTTGGAAGAGGAACTGATTGTCATCAGTCTGCAGTACCTTTGACCAAGACAATTCAGTCCATTCAGTTAGATTTGCCTAATCCTGTTATATCTGTAACATCTTATGTTTTACAACTGGTCCAGTGAAACAAGTACCTTTATTGTTGGAGATTTCTCTAGGAATGTCTCATGACAGAAGCACATTTCTTGATAACTGTTAAGCTATTTTAGCTATGGTTATTGCATTAGCCTTCTTGCATGAGAAAGCTTGTATATAACTAGAAAACATGCATTACAAATAATAATTGAATAGAAGCCATGTGTAAATGTTCAAATGGCCCATCAAGTAGCAAAAATGTCCTGAAGTTTTTATTGTCTTCCTGGGATTATGGATTTGACAAAACAAAATAAACCACTTTGGCAACTTAGAATAGTCATGACACCAATTAAATTTTAAAAATATAATTTGGATGCAATCTCGGCTCACTTCAACCTCTGTCTCCTGGGTTCAAGTGATTCCCAAGTAGCTGGGATTACAGGTGTGTGCCACCATGCCTCAATAATTTTTGCATTTTTAGTAGAGACGGGAGTATCACCATATTGGCCAGGCTGGTCTTGAACTCCTGACCTCGAGTGATCCACCTACCTTGGCATCCCAAAGTGCTGAGATTACAGGCGAGAGCCACCATGCCTGGCCGAGTGTAGAGCTTTCTTTTTTTTTTTTTTTTGAGGCGGAGTCTCGCTCTGTCGCCCAGGCTGGAGTGCAGTGGCCGGATCTCAGCTCACTGCAAGCTCCGCCTCCCGGGTTCCCGCCATTCTCCTGCCTCAGCCTCCCAAGTAGCTGGGACTACAGGCGCCCGCCACCTCGCCGGGAGTTTTTTGTATTTTTTAGTAGAGACGGGGTTTCGCCGTGTTAGCCAGGATGGTCTCGATCTCCTGACCTCGTGATCCGCCCGTCTCGGCCTCCCAAAGTGCTGGGATTACAGGCTTGAGCCACCGCGCCCGGCCTTGAGTGTAGAGCTTTCAATGATGGAAGTTTTAATCACACAAGAAGGACCAGGCAACTCTCCAGACTCTCCATGAGTCCACACTAGACATTGAATTTATATTATCTTAAATACAAGTTTTGTTTCTTCAATTCAGGTGCATAGCACTGTTTGTTAAATGGGTTATTATAGGCAACTTAACTTGAACCATGAACCTCATTCAAATGGTATATTTTAACAATTTCAGTACTGGCTGATCTAGCGTGGTAAGCTGCCAAAGTATTTCCTTGGTATTCAATTAGTTCTTGTGCTACTTAAGTTAGCAATTTTATAAACTGGTCAACTTCTTCATTAGAGTTTTTAGTATTCCTATTCCATCCAAATGATATAATCCTAGAGTTATCAGAAACCTGTATTCAAGAGTGTTTATGAGCATTCTTTCAAACCTTTCCGGGAACCTCCTTGAGGACACAACATTTTAGGATTTTACTTGATTGTAATGGGCTTTCAGAAAGTTCATCAGAATTCATAAACTGTCAATAAGACTTAAAATGGTTATGGTTAAAGATGCAAATGACAAGGACATTTGGCTGTTTCTGTATCCTATATTAATTTGACATAAATAGACATAATTATTACCGATAACATATACTAAGACATATCAGAATATTAGGAGTCGCATACAATTTTGAAACACATATTCGTAATATATTCATAAAAATATAACTCAGAGAATGTTAAGTATCATTTATTTTACAATGCTTTCCATTTTATTTACCATATCAAATAAGCCTATTTATTATCTCTTCTTTGGATGCTTCGGGGACCTTTTGGAACATCCTAAAGTTAGTTTGAAGTAAAAAATACTTAATTTTAGAATTTGAAATTTGATCTTAGGAAGCCTATCAAATATGCCAAAGGTTTTAAGCACTGTTAAAATAGAATCGCAGATTACGGCAAAATAATAGTAATTCATTTAGCCTAACTGATAATTAAAAGTTTTTCAAAAGCAAAAATCCTTATTCTTTGATGAAAAGGAGACTAAGTTTTCCAAATAATCAAAAGACATAATAAAGACAGCATAAAACAAAATCTGTCTCTCCTCTATTTCTTTGCATTTTACTCAAAAGGTGGATGAAAATCTTTCACTCTTATTAATACTACAATACATTCTTATTCAAAAGAGAAAACAGAATTTTACTTTTCTCCCCTGTGAACTCTGCAGAGAAATATGAATTTGACTTTTGTATTAGTGTATAATCAATACTACAGCTAATTTTAATAAAACCTTATAAACAAATACATTCACCTTCAATCAGCTTTTGAACACACAGGATTTCCATAATCCTTTTTATAGCCTCTTACATTTTTTTCTATTTTCCCTCAACCTTGAATATCCATTAAATTGTATCTATGTCATTTTTTCATTTTGAAAGAACCTTTAAAAAACCTCTAAACTAGACAAAATTATATTTTCTCAACAAACACACATTTTCATTTTCTCATCAAAGACAATCTTGCTTTTCTTGTACACTTTGCATATGCAATTATTTATTTTATTTTGTTTATTTGTTTTTTTAAGACAAGAGTCTCACTCTGTCACCCAGGCTGAAGTGCAGTGGTGCAGTCTTGGCTCATTACAATCGCCACCTCCCGGATTCAAGCCATTCTCCTGCCTCAGCTTCCCTAGTAGCTGGAGTTACAGGTGTGCATCACCATGCCTGGCTAATTTTTGCATTTTTAGTAGAGACAGGGTTTCACTGTGTTGGCCAGGCTGGTCTCTAACTCCTGACCTCAAGTGATCCTCCCAGCTTAGCCTCCCAAAGTGCTAGAATTACAGGCATGAGACACCATGGCCAGCCAAATTATTTACTTTAGTAGTTATAGTTACATATATTAACTTAAATTTTAACTCTTAATAATTCTAACTTCCAGTGTAAAACCTAGGAAGTAAATGATTTTGAAGTGTTTTATATCAGTATCTGCAGATGAAAACCATTTCATAATTTTTTAGAAAGATGTTTCCTCAATTATTTTAATAAATCTAAATATATTTACCTTTTCAATATCATATAAAAATAAGATACTAAAACATAAATTTATGTTAATAATTAATACTTCAATATTTTAACTTACTTAGAAATGACTCAGATATTTAATGAGTATTTATTTCTGAATTTATTCTTATTTTTTATTTTTATTTTTTGAGGTAGATCTTGCTTTGTCACCCATATTGGAGTGCAGTGGCATGATCTTGGCTCACTGCAATTTTCGCCTCCCAGGCTCATGTCATTCTCCCACCTCAGCCTCCTGAGTAGCTGGGACTACAGATGCACACCACCATGCCTAGCTAATTTTTATATATTTTGTAGAGATGTGTCTCATCATGTTGCCTAGACTGGTCTCAAATTCCTGGGCTCTAGTGATCCTCCCACCTCAGTCTCCCAATGTGCTCGGCTTATAGGTGTGAGCCACTGCTCCTTTCCCTATTTCTGAATTTAACATGGCTTTAAGATTTTAAGTTTCTGAAAATAATTTTGAAAAAATAACATAGGTATTCTCCCTAATGTCTTTCCCAGTCATCATGGGTCCTGAGTGGCACCTAGGATGGCTAGGAAGGCCAGGGCCCATCTGGGTCCCTAATTTATACACCAAGTGTAGAGTCAAGGACCGAGGACGGAGCTATGAAAAAGATGTCTGTAGGATCCAACCCCTCTCAGCATGGCCAGGAGGCAAAGCTGGAGGAGGGAGGGCAGGGCCATATTGGGCTTGGCTGTGCCCTGCAGCTGGTGGCCCAGGTACAGTGGACATACATGTCTCCAGACCTGACCATGACCACCTCTCCATGCCTCAGAACTCAAAGGCTCAAAATCAAAGACACAAGTTCACAGTAAGATGTGTGAAAGGCCTCAGGGGAGCCCAGTAGTCAGCCTTTTCAGTGTCAGCTTATAGACAAGTCAAGCACATATCAAAATTTTACAGAAGCAGCAATTTTATGACCTTAAAACATATAGCAAAAACAGCATAAACCTTTCTGACCAGTAGACCCAGAAAAACAAAGTCTGAGTTATATTTAGTATTGGCAATTCTGAAGATATTCATATTTTATTTTGCCAACAATGTAAAAGCTTGCTTCATTTGCCAAATATTATATAAGATCAGAAAGAAACATCTGATACACATAACACATATATACATATAGACAGACACACAGACAAGAGCAGAAGTTAAAGTTTTCAGAAAAATTTTTCTTTTGCTAGTTTCCAAATAGTTTTTCTTTCCCCCACTTCAGACTATCAATATTCCAATTACCTGTTTCATTGTTCTAAGCAATTCTTAGCTAGAAAATCCTAAAATTTCACTTCTAAAGGGATGACTTTTAGGTAAAATAATGTAGAAATTTTATCTCTCAAATGCATACAGCTGAGACTTTAGGCCTACATGTTGTACCATCTTTTGCACAAATCAAGGAAGGAGGATGTGGATAAATGCCCAGTTAAGACAGGATGGATAGGAAAAGGTACTTCAGAGGTGAGACTTCTTACATAAATCTAAGTCAATAATAAGAGTCTCTAGTAACTTAGTCTTTCCTCTCTTCCTACTGCACAGAGGCAGACACCCTTAAAAATGGAGGTCTCCTTTACATATGTAAATTTCCTTTAAAAATGTGTTTCAAAATAGCCAGTTAAATGCCAGAAAGGTGAATTTGGAGACCAATTTAGTTCAATAGGCAGTCTTTTTAAGTTATCCACTATTTTTTAGCTAAAATTACTGAGTTCAGGTTGGAGTTCATGAATTAATAAGGCCAGGAAATAAATCTCTATGTGTGGTCTCAGCATGGATAGCTCTGAAAAGAAAAAAGTCTACTTTACTTGAGGGTCTACCTTCCATGAACACTTTATATAACTCGCTTTTTATCTTTGGGGCAGGATAGTAACTAAGCCAAAAGATTAGCAGATTCACTTTTTCTTGTCAATTAGTTGCTTAAGCTTTCTATTTGCCTTTTGAAAGCCTTTTAAAAGAGGCAATAGAAATATTAACTTTTTTAGAAGGCTCTGCACATTAATAGGCATCCTTGGATATGCCTAATTTAGGAGCCTTCATTTTTAAATGCACTTCTTAAAGTGTGGTGTTGGTGTTGTTTATTTTGACCATTCCACTATAATTTTAAATTATCTTTATAAGATTTTGCCATTTTGTACGTATTTGTGGCTGGTAGGACCTAATAAATATACATGTAGAGATATGGGGTAGACAAAAGTTAAGCACTCCATTCTTCAGAAATTAAGGATACCATTTTTATGTTGAATATTGGTTTTGGCTCTCACATCTCGATCAACTAAGCCAAAGATTTTTCCCTACCTAATGCATTGTAGAACACAAAATCCTGGTGAATTTCTGAAAACCAGAGTTCACACCTTCTACAGTATTGCCATTTCTTGCCAGTTTGTCTGACCAGTCAGCTATCTAAGACTTCTAACTGGATATAAACCAGTTAATTATTGAGTCTAACCCAGTCCAGTGTCTGTCATGACTTCTGAACCCAGTTAAGATAAAAAATGTGCACATCCAAATTCAGATAATCAAAACAGAAACACATGGATCTCCATAATTGGAGAGACAACTTACCCATGATCCCCTGTTGATTCGAGAGAGCAATGGATACAATGGAGCTGGTGGGTACCTTGCTTAATCACTCCGTGCTCCTGGGGGTTGCTAGAAGCTCTACTTCAAATCTCACTTCTGAGGCCATCTGTTAAAAGAAAACCTTTAGAAAAATTAAATTTTAAATTCAGTTAAAGAACAATTCAAGAGTCAGGCAGCCCTCAGAACCAGAATACATTCAGAGCGACTCTTAGACTGTCACAAGGTCAGATGATATTTATGGACAGGAAAAGAAAAGTGATATACAGAAGATTTCCATCTTGGTGCAGAAGATGGAAATGAAATACAGAAACAGTGTTTGAATATGTTTTGAACAATTGGCCACCTGTGATTGGCTGAAACTCTATGATTGGTAAAAGAGTAGTTTCTAGTCTGCTTAGAAATGTTTAAGTCAAGCTTAAAATATGTAAGGAGGCAGCTCTAGGCTCAATTAAATTTTACAATATGATTGTATTTATATTAGTGTTTACAGATGAGAATGCCAAGGCTCTAGAAGGACTTGCTACTTTGTGGAAAGGTCAGAATTACAACCCAAACCTCAATCATCTGGGCTAGTAGGTTTTTTACTGAAGCATCATTCACATTGCACCTAAGTGTAATTAAAAGATTAAGAATTAAGGAGAATAAAAATACTCTACTGGAGGTGGGATAAATGAGAGATCCAATAAATTTGGTTTATTATAGCTATGTTTATATGCTAATCACCCTAGTATGTAAAAGAAAACCAAAGGATTGAATGAAATGTATTTATTCTTCATTTGAAACCCCCACTCCCTTTTTTGAGCATTTTCATGGAGTAAAAGGTATGTACTACAACTTAGTTTTTGGGCTTTTTTATTTTTTTGATACCGAGTCTCACTCTTCTTGCCCAGGCTAGAATGCAATGGCGCCATCTCGGCTCACTGCAACCTCCGCCTCCCGGGTTCAAGCGATTCTCCTGCCTCAGCCTCCCGAGTAGCTGGGATTACAGGCACGTGCAACCACGCCTGGCTAATTTTTGTATTTTTAGTAGAGATGGAGTTTCACCATGTTGACCAGGCTGGTCTCGATCTCCTGACCTCGTGATCCACCCGCCTTGGCCTCCCAAAGTGCTGGGATTACAGGCGTGAGCCACCACACCCGGCCAGTTTTGGGGCTCTTATTGGTAAAATTCTCAGTTAGTAACTAGGAACATTTTTTTTTTTTTTTCTTAAGAAACTTTCCCTTTTGATCTGGTTTATATGAGGGCAGGTGAATGTTTTTAAAAATACCTTTCTTTTGTCTTAGATCTCTGGCTTTTAGGAAGCAGAATGGTATGTTGAAAAACAAGGTATTTTTAGAAATTGCATCTTTCATTCACTCTTGTGGCCTGGGGCAAGTTACTCTGAGTCTCATTTTTCTTATTTGTAAAATGGTGAGATTTTATTAACTTAAGGGGTACCATGAGAAAACATGCTTGACAATGTGCTCAATTTTAACACATTGTTATTTAATTGTTATTCAGTTGCAGGTTAGAGTTTGAAACTCAAAGAGATGTTAAAGTGTATCTCACCCGATTCCTTCAATTTATATATGAAAAGATTATATATGAGAAAGGGTCAAGCTAAGACAAATTTAGTCTGCTCATATTGCATTGATAATTATATACCTGGCTAAGTATTTCATTTTCTAAACAATACTTCTTTAAAAGACTATATAAATAAATAAGTAAAAATAAATATATACATACGCATTTAACAAAAGTAAAATTATAGACTATGCATTTCTAGCAAAACAATTTTAGACATGGTGTACATGTACAATAAACCTTTATATTCTGCCAGGTTCTATCAGAAGTGTGTTGGAAAAATTTATGCAAATATTGAAATTAAATCCTAAACTACTTACAAAATTATTTATTATATCATATATTAAGTATCATATTATCCAAATATAAGGTTATGTGGAGTGAAAAAGACCACAATTTTCTAATAAGTGAAACTTTAAAATTACAGAAAAGCCTTTGTTCTTGGAAATATAACTTTGTTAATAACAATAATAGCAATGCATCATAATTATATACAAACAGCAAAAAATGAAAATCTTTCTTTTTCTGTTTTAGCCTTGGGAAAATGAACTGGTTTTATAGATAAACTGATACAGTTGCTCCCCAGCAACTACTCAACATATATTTATATAACTTGCCTACAGAGGTAAAACCCCTCGGAGGCTGCTTTTCATGAAGATACTAAGCTCAAAGCATTTACGACATGCTTTTTGACCCTGACCCTGTCACTTTCCTCTCTCTTCAAACCACTATGAGGGGTTTGTAAAAAACCTTAAAAATATCAGTGTCAGCTTTTTCAAAATTTTTTGTATATTTTTTTCAGTGACAGCTTTTGTGTCTTGGGACTGCAGGGGTGACTCTGTGCACTGTTAGTGCTGAGATTCCTGAGTTCCCAGCACCAGCCCTTGCCTCACTGCCCAGCTCCCCACTGGGCATATCCTCTCATGTCAAAGATTGTAACTAGATTGTGAAAGCTAGGTTATTTTGTTTTAAATGCATTTCCTTAGATTTTCTTAAGCTATAAAATGGTTTGGTCATGATGTTTGTTTTACACATATAAAACACAGTCACAAAATAGCACTTTATGAACTCAAGGACTTTTTTGAAGTGAAGTAAATATTGATGCAATTTTTAATCGCATTATTAATTTTTCCTTTTTCTTAAGGAAAAAGAGAGCAGAGAACACAATTCTTCAGATGTGTATGCCTTCAGACAAAAAGGTTAGAAATCCTAAAAAATAGGAATCATAAAAAGTAAACTTTTTAGTTAAAATAGGTTTTGCAAAAATATTTAGGAATAAATAATATAAAATTCCCCAAGTAAAAAATAAACATAGAAATCTTGAGTAATTAGGCAAGGTTTTAATTAACTTAACGATATTTTCTGTACCACATATAAAAGGAGATAGAGAATATCTGGCCTATCAGCACAACGTTGGGCTTTTAAATTTTGAGTTATTCAGGTGAGTGTGGAAGTGACAAAATTTTCATCATTATAAAAGTCTTCTATGCTCATTAAAAAATTGAGCTATTCAAATATACTCTTTTGATATCCAAATATCGTTGTTTGAATAATCTGTTATTTGGCTTTTTGTTTATTTATTATCAACAGGACTCAACAAGAGATGAAGGCAATGAGACTGAAGACAACAGCATGAATAAATTAAGAAGGAAGAAAGTCACTAAACCACATGTTTGTTCAACTGAAGTGGGAGAAATGGATATGTCCAATTCAAATGGTATCTAACTGCTCTGAGCCCTCAGAAATGGTGTGGTCAATGGCAATCTCCATTTGGTCTTTCTTTTCATAAAACATCTTCATTCCTTTTTTGGGAGAAGCAAAAGGACAAATAAAATTTATTCCTATATAGGTGTCATAAAAGATGGCAAATATAAGCTTACAATATGAATATATAAAAATAACCAATCAAAATATTTACAATGTAAAGAGGGTTAGGATTAGGATGATAGTAGTAGAAAAAAAAAAAGAACAAAGCAGAGGAATGTATAAGTAGGAAGAGAGACAGTTTTCTGCTCTGAAAATGAATACAACAATCGTTACAGAGGATTTGAGGGGCCATAAGAATGGTATGGAAGGTGTTTTCATAACACATTTTGGAACTCCAACTAGATCTCAACAGATCTGAGACACTGCTAAAACTAGAAGTTAATTTGGGCAACAGTCTCAATCCTAGGAATCACTGTGTCCCCAGGAATTCCCAGCATATGATTATAATAAAAAAGAAGTCAGATTTTAGTAGAATCTATCTATCTATCTATCTATCTATCTAAAGACAGAGTCTCACTCTGTCACCCAGGCTGGAGTGCAGTGGCATGATCTTGGTTCACTGCAATCTCTGTCTCCCGGGCTCAAGCGATCCTCCTGCCTCAGTCTCCCGGGTAGATGGGATTACAGGGCGTGCCACCACGCCAGGCTAATTTTTTGTATTTTTAGTAGAGATGGGTTTTCACCATGTTGGCTGGTCTGGTCTCGAACTTCTGACCTCAAATGACCCACCTGCGTCAGCCTCCCAAAATGCTGGGATTACAGGCTACAGACATGAGCCACCGCACCTGGTCTGTTTTTAAATTCTCTACAAGCAATGCACTTTCTTGGCCAGTGACTAGGGTAGACCACTCCCATTGCCCTTCATTTAATATGTCACTTATAGGAATATACTATTTTCTCAAGTATTCCTCTCCATATTATATTAAGAGACAGCTGAAAACAATGGGAACATATTTTAATATTTTTCCTTATTACTACAGAGAGGATCAGAAACCAAATGGGTTGCCACAAATTAGGGAATACAAGCAAACCCATCATGGGACCTGGCTCTGATGAGTCTCATCTGCCACATCATGACAAGGAGTCTCAGGATGAGACAACAGTGATAACACCATTGCCCCCCAGAGCAACAACCAATGTTCCTGGAGGTGAATTTAACCCAAACTCTGGTAAGGATTCTGGAACAAACTGGTATGTGGTTCTAGCCACTAACCCTAAGTTTGTATTTGAATTAGAGAGAATGTCATGTTGGTTGAGGAATACTAGCCTGGAAGTCAGAACACTTACAAAGATTTTTATACCTATCTTTTATAAAATGCTTTGTAGTTTTCTTTACCCTTTAGGCTGTTCATCTGGAAAATAGCGGGGTTGCAATGGAAGATGTCTTGCCTTTTCTAAAAGTAAAATCCTATTATTCTAAGTTTCTGGCTGATTGATAGTGATGTAACTATTTTGGTACATGAGTGTATTGATTAAAACTCACTTGAATGAAAATGCTGGAAATTAGTTATAAAAGGAAATCTAAAAGCCAGGCACAGTGGCTTACACCTGTAATCCCAGCACTTTGGGAGGCTGAGGTGGGGAGATCACTTGAGAACTGGAATTCGAGACCAGCCTGGGCAACGTAGGCAGACCTCGTTTCTACACAATGAAAAAATTAGCTATGTGTGGGGGCACATGCCTGTGGTCCTAGCTACTTAGGGGAATGAGGTGGGAGGATCACTTGAGCCCAGGAGGTTGAAGCTACAGTGAGTTGTGATTGTGCTACTGCATTCCAGCCAGGGTAACAGAGAGAGACCCTACCCTGCTACCTGCCTCAGAAAAAAGGAAATCTATAATGACGGGGTTAAACATACAAGATTTGAAAAGATGAGAATATACCAGAGTGGGAAGTTAGAGGGATAGTGTCTACCACATTACCCTCACTTCTGACACAAATTACAAGTTTTGGAATTCCCCAAGTTAACCTTAGTTTAGATAATTTGCTGGAAGGACTCACTGAACTCACTGAAAGCTGTTATATTCAAGGTTATGGTTTATTATACTACAAGGATACAGATTAAAATCTGCCATGGGCAGTCCAGGCAAGTTCTAAGCACAGAATGTTCACTTGTTCTTTGTTCACTTGTCCTTTCTTAGTGGAGACACGGACAGACAGCACTATTCTCTTGGCAATGATGTGAGGAATATTGCCAACCAGGGAAGCTCACTTGAGTCTTGGTGTCCAGAGTCTTTACTGGGGCTTCATGGTTAACTGGGCATTTGGCTGGCCTCACTCTCCAGCCCCTTTGGGGATCAAGCAGTTACTGGCGTGGCCTAGAACCTCTTGGTAAACAAAGACACTCTTGTCAGGCAAGACATTCTAACTGTTTGGAAGGGACCAAGGGCAGAGACCATAGCTCTCTTTGGGCAAGGTTAAATCCTTTAGTACACACAGGGCCTGAGGAGGAGCTGCAGCCTGAAAAATAAACACTCTCAGAATTCTATATGTATTAGTCTTCTATTGACACCATAACAAATTACCACAAACTTACTATCTTTTTGAAAACACAAGTGTACTATCTCACAGTTTTGTATGTTAGAAGTCTAGGTTGGTTCATCTGGTTTCCTTGTTTCAGGCTTTCCAAGGCTGAAGTCAAGGTATTGCCATCTGGGTTCTTATCTAGAGACTCCAGGGAACAGCACATTTACAAGTTCATTCAGATTGTTGAGAGAATCCAGTTCTTTGTGACTGTAGAATTGAAGTTCTTATGTCCTGGCTGGCTGTCAGCTGGGGTGACCTTTATCTCCCAGAAGCCTCTCTCTGTTTTTATTTTTTTATCTCAGAGATAGCAATGCCTCAAATCCTTCTCATATTTAGAACTTCCCTGAATTCTCCTTCTTCCACATCCCTTTTCTGCCTTCAGCTAGAGAAAGCCATCTAATTTCAAGGGCTTACATGGATAATCCAAGATAATATCCCTATTTTAAAGTCCATAACCTTAATTACATTTACAAAGTCCCTTTTGCCATGCAATTTAACATGTTCACGTGTTCCAGAGATTAGGTATGGTAGGAATTTTCATAGGGCTATTCTGCCTACTGATACCGAGAGGAGGCAGGGAAATACTGCGTAGAAGAGGGCAGTTCCCAGGCAAAGGCCCGACCCTCAAGCCTGGAAGCCCATGGCCCTGAATAGGAACAGGCATTTCTGTTTTTGTTCCAAAATGTTGCCTTTTCCAAGACCACTCTGGCCCACCATGTCCCTATCCTATGCCCTTATAAACCCCAAGCTCCACTGACAGAGCAGCAGACCAGCATGGCAGAGAAGGAGCATCTGAAGGTGAAGAGGAGTTCAGCTGGTGACGGTCGGAGAGGAGATCCGTCACGGGACAGCCGAACTCCAGGGGAAAATCGTATTCCTACTGCATCCCATTTCCTGCTCCCCAACCATCCCACTGAGAGCCACCTCCATCACTCAATAAAATCGCCACATTCGCCATCCTTCTAGTCCATGTGACGTGATTCTTCCTGGACTCCGGACAAGGAGCTGGGTACCTAAGAGAATAGGGTGTAAAAGGCTGTTACCCGGACTTTCCACTGAGCTGGTTAACACTTAGCCGTCTGTGGATGGTAGAGCTAAAAGAGCATGGTAACACCCCTAAACACTGCCATAGGGCCGCAACCCACAAGTGCTCACCTTGGTTCACCTGCACGTTCCCCCCTCCCATAAGTAATTTGAGTGCAATGGCCAAGTAAATGAGTCATGTCCCTGTTGCAAGCCCCGCGAGGAGGTCAGGGAACTCTCCCATCTCACTACCACACCATCTCTCATAACTGAATTTCTCTCTACTTTGGCTTTATGAATTTCTCCAAAGTGAAGAGCATGAACACTAACAACCTCTGAACATCAGGCAGCTGTTTCATACAATATCAACATACAAATTGCCAAAGGGGCCAGAAGTTAATACAAAAGATGGGCTGGTGTAAGAACATAGGAAGTGGTTCTGGTCATGACAAAACTGGCGCGGAGAGCAACAAACTATGGCCCAAAGGCCAAATTCAGCTTGCTGGTCAGTTTTTCTAAGTAATGTTTACAAATTGTTTATAGCTGCTTTTGTGTTGAAATGACATTGTGCTAAATGAGTAGCTGCAACGAATACCATATGGTCTACATGGTTTCAAATATTTACTATCTGTTCCTTTACAGAAAATGTTTGCCACTCCGTTAAGTAGAGGTTGCCTGCCCATCTAGACTACCTCAGAGTTCCAACCAGTTGTTGCTGTGAAGAAATACCTACCCAGGGTTGCCAGATCTAGTTTCAAAATAAATTTGAATTCAAGATTTTTACATAAAATTTTCTAATAATGAAGTGCTGTCCACTATTTCAAAAAAGTTTCTGAACACTGGGAAGACTAATCAGATAACATCTGCTGGCCACGCTGGCTCCTCCAGAGCTTTTGGTCATTGTTTTATATATTCTAGTTTTAGCTGCAAAAGATAGATGGATTTACTATTTCTTTGTCTTAAGCCAGAAATCTGGAGAAAGATCTTGTGTCGTGAGCTCTCTTTGCACTGTCAGTTGTGACTTAGGGCATGGGTACCGTTACTAACTCAACTTCTTTAGCTCAGAAGCTCCCTTTTTGGCCCAGAGTGTATTAAGTTCTCTATAGGCCCTCAGTACCAAAAATTTAAAACACAAACCAATACATATACATAATTAAAAAATAGATTTAAAAATAAACCCCAAAAATAAGTGTAAGGAATTTTGATATGGTATTTCTTCTTTGGAATAACTTCTCTGAGTTTTTCCAAAAACAATACTTTGTTTTTTTCAAAGAAAAGCTCCCTTTCCCGCCCACTTTTTATTGTATTGCTTTTTTTCCCCGCTTTTTACCTGGTTATTCTGCCACCTGGGCTTTCCAACAATGTCTGAGCTAATATGATGTGGCCAGAAGGTAGCACAAACAGGGTGACTCTCACCATAGCCACAATGATGAAAGACGGCTGGACCTTGAAACAGCATGGTACATTATACTAGGTGTGCAATAAGCTGAATGCATTCCAGGGTTTTCTCTCAAATGCACTTTTCCCTTTCTTTGAATTGGTGTTTGTGAAGCCCAAACGTCTCTTCAATCTCCCTTTTATAAGTGACTATGGCTTGTTCTGTATAACTGATATATGTCCTCATTGTCACTGAACACGGACACAATTTCTCCAAATTGTGCTATGGAGCTTTGACTTTTTTTAAAAAAATGTTTTCTTATTTTTTCCCTAAACATTCACAGCACTAAAACATCTTCTATAAAAACACATTGATTTAATTTATTAATCCCTTGATGGAATAGAAAAGAAGAAAATCTCCCAGGAACCACAATGTAGGAAAAACAAATGAGCTCCTGAACTGGCAATTATCTGCCAGCTATTCATCTTGTGCAACTGGGAAAGGTTGACCAAAAGGCTTAATTGTAAATAACAAGTATGATTTATTGAAGAAAAATTCAGACAATGATGCAGCAAGATCAGTTGATGCCTTGAAAATGAAATGGGATTGGATAGGTTTCTCGTATTTGGTGAAAGAATTAAACTTTTAAATGAAAAATAGATACTTAGGATATATACTAAAATATATGATGACAACTTTTACTTATCAATTAGACAAGGTCAAATCACACAGGATGTATTCATTCATTCACTCACTCACTTATTTAAAAAATATTTGTCGAATGGCTATGAGATGCCTATACTGCTACAAGTACCAAGAAAACAGCAGCAGGTAAAACTAAGCCTTGGCTCTCAAGGAGCTGATAGGTAATGGGGGATGACAGGAACATGTGAGTATACAGTGTGGCAGGTGCCAATAAGGACACTGAAGATAACAGAAACAGAATGATACACTGTTATGTGTTGAATGGTGTTTCTCCAAAATTGTTAAAATGATATCCTAACCTTCAGTACCTGATAATGTGGCTGAATTTGGAGATACACTCTTTAAAGGGGTAATTAAGGTTAAATGAGGTCTGCAGGGTGACCCCTAATTCAGTATGATTCATGTCCTCCTAAGAAAAAGAGATTAGGTCACAGACATGCACAGAGAAAAGAACATGTGAAGGTGCTGGAAGAAGATGGCTGTCTATTAGCCAAGGGGAGGGAGACCTTAGAAGAAGCAATCCTGCTGACACCTTTGGTCTCCGACCTCTAGCCTTCAGAACTATGAGAAAATAAATTTCTGTTTAAGCCGCCTGTCTGGGGCATTTGTCATAGTAGCTTTAGCAAACTAATACATGTACCCTACTCACTGTCCAGTCACAGAGCAACTTGGAGACTTCAAAATGAATCAAGGGTTAGAGCGGTCTATGTTGTGATCACGTCTCATACAATTAATACTTCAGGTGATTATAGTTTTGTTTTGTTCTTTTTTCAGCCCTTTTACTGTGTGAACTTATCCCACCCTTGCATTTGATGGCATGTTTATTATCTATACCTGTCCCACTTTATAATATAAAGTTCTATGAGGGTAGGGCTCTTTCTGGCTGATTCCTAGATACACATTCAGTATGAATAGTATGTGACGATAAAAAATATCTATGTTGAGCGAATGAATATTATTATTATTTTTATTGATTATTTTTGTTTTATGAGATGGAGTCTCACTCTGTCACCCAGGCTGGAGTACAATGGTGCCATCTCGGCTTATTGCAACTTCCGCCTCCTGGACTCAAGAGATTCTCCTGCCTCAGCCTCCTGAGTAACTGGGATTATAGGCGAATGCCACCGCCTGGCTATTTTTTAAAAATTGTTTTTATTTTTATAGAGATGTGGTTTCACCATGTTGGTCAGGCTGGCCTTGAACTCCTGACTTCGTGATCCACCCGCCTCGGCCTCCCAAAGTGCTGGATTACAGGTTTGAGCCACCGTGCCCAGCCGAATATTATTCTTATTTTAAAATAATATGTATTCATTGTAGAAAGTTTAGGAGACACAGATAAAGCAAAAAGCTAGTAAGACTACCTGTTATCCTATTACTGGTGAAGCAATAAAATTACCTTTCTCCTTTTATAAGGGATGCCTTCTTTATAGCTTATGTATAATTGCTTATTATGTTTAGAATACTCATTATCTAAAAACTTCCATATTATTATTTTTTAAGACAGTCTCTCTTTGTCGTCCAGGCTGGAGTGCAGTGGTGCGATCTTGGCTCACTGCAACCTCCACCTCCCAGGCTCAAGCAATTCTTGTGTTTCAGCCTCCTGAGTAGCTGGGACTACGGGAGCACGACACCACATCCAGCACATTTTTGTATTTTTAGTAAAGACGGGGTTTTGCCATGTTGCCTAGGCTGGTCTAGAACTCCTGGCCCCAAGTGATCTGCCCACCTCAACCTGCCAAAGTGCTGGTATTACAGGAGTGAGCCACCACGCCTGACCCAAATTTCCATATTTTAAAATGCCTATAAATTTTGCTTTAAGGAGCATTATTCATCTTGGGCTGAATACCCAATATTTCAGAGTAGGTTGGGAATACAGCAAGTGTTAATTTAGCATGAAACACTTTAATTGCTACAGTTTGTTTTAAATGGAAGGTAGTTATAAAGCCTCCAGAGTTTCAGAGTAGCCAAATGTATCAGTGATAGCACATTATCACTAATGTATCTGCATATATGGAACCAGTAATTTGTTTTTCCCATGCTTCGTGTACTTCAAATCTACTTTATCTATGTTTCTAAACTGTCAATCTTTGTGCTTACTTTTAAAGCCTAATTATATCTTGCAAAAGAATACTCAGGTATCTCTTTAGAATTATAGCTGCTCAACATCAATGATGTGATAGACTGATGAGTGTTTGGTTGCAGACTTGATCATGATACCATTTACTAGGGCTAGAGTACTTGTACTCACTTTATGCATTTAAGTAGCATTTATATGGTGCTTACTGTCTGCCAGTAACTGTTAATAACTTGTTTAATCCTCCTAACAAGCCTGTGAAGCAGGTCATATGTTACTGATGAGAAATTCAAGGCATAAAGAGGATAAGATTGTTGCTAGGGCAAAGGTAGGGTTGGAATGCAGGTGGATGGGCTTCAGTGTTTTGTGCTAACCCAAACTACACTCTGCTGCCTCTCCTAAAAGTTCTGACAGCAACTAACGTTTATAATGTGTACTATTTGCCTGACAATTCTATGTGCTATAGACATAATAATTTAATTTGTGGTAATAAACCACCCAGCATGAATCAAAACTCTTCATTCTAGTTTCAGTTCCGCAGTGAACTGATAGTGTGGTTTGGAGTAACTCATTGTGCCACTTTGGGACTCAAGCTAATGAGTTGGTTAGATTAAATGATTTATCTCCAAAATTCTCTTCTAGCTCTGAAGTTGGAATTTGCAAACTATCTTAAAAGTCTTGAAAAGAACATTTTTTATGTTTCTAATTCTAAATTGAGTATGCAGTCCAGATTTTTCATCTCCTACACTCCCATTCTTAAAAAAAAAAAAAAAAAAAGACACGTTTGTTTGCTTATTTAAGCAAGTTTTAAATTTGACAGAAATGTGTAGACTTCTTAGAGTTAGATGCCATTAAAAATATATAAAGCCTTTTGGGTAAAAAACTCCCAGAATAAGACAAAACCCCAGAAAATAAAACCAAATTCACTTTTAATCACATAGAAATTTAAATTTAGAAATTAACAGTTAGTTCAAGAAGCCCAAATATGTTCAATAATAGTCACCTACAGACAGACTTTTATGCTCCCTTTTTTGCTGTGAACTTATGCAAATATGTTCTAATTTCCATAAGCAAAAGGATTTTCAGTAAGTATCTACATATGATATCACTATATCCTTATGCAAATAATGTCAATTTTGACCTCGTCCTAACTGATAAATGATCTCAGGTTGTTTAGACACAATGTTTTTGGGAAGATGGTAAGGGCAGAATAAGAAAGGTAAGATATCCAACTCTAAGCCAGTGACATGATGAATATTAATATATTTATTAATAATATTGACTAATTCACTACTCTGTAGTCTCCTTTTGCTTCTCAGTCCATCATGATCTCCTGAGTTAGAACCTATTTTTTTTTATTTTGCAGATTGCATGAGGGACAGCAGTCAAATTCTGGCCCCACCTCAACTCTCTTCTAGAATGAAACACATTAGACAAGCCATGGCCAAAAATCGCCTCCAGTTTGTACGATTTGAAGCAACAGACCTCCATGGCGTGTCCAGGTCTAAGAGTATCCCTGCACACTTTTTTCAAGTGAGTTTAACACAGTTGTAACTGAATGTAATTTCATGACCATTAGCAGGCAAATGGTTCTTATTACTGTTTCTTATTTTCTTGTAATCTATACAGCAATTCAAGCTGAAAATCAATAACTTATTTTGTTTCTTCCCTTGTTCCTCCCAAATATATTATTGCTCCCCAAGGAGCTAAATGTGTACTCTAGGCTCTCAAACAGCAATTTCTTTACCCAATAGAAATACAAAACTAATTAAGACTGGTAAATTTAGTCCTTCTGCCTTGAATCATTTTGCTCTACAGAATTATTTTTTCTCCCTTACTGCAATTATGAAGATTGTATTTTATTTGACACAAGAACATTGCAACAGAAGACCCAAGAGCAAACATAAAAAGGAAAAAATGATTAAATAGAAATAATTTGCTAGATAAAAAACATATTCTTTTTGGCTCCAAATTCTGATAAATTAGTCCATTGTTGTTGGATGACTTAATGAATATTATTAAATTCCTAAAAATGATGATATCAACAAATATTGTGTTTTTGTTGTTTTGAGACTTCCTTCATTTTTTGCATCAGTTTTTGTCATGTGTTTATTTTGATGACTGAGTTGTTGTGTTAATTAAATATCAAATTTCTTAGCAAGGGACATCAGGTCGGTACTATTTAAGAAAGTGTGAAAGTTAAGCATCCTCTAGGTTTAACTATTTTAAAATATTATACTTTTATCACATTAATATCAGATTCTAATTGTTAAATTTGCTTCATGTTGGGAAAAACTGGACATCTTCAAAAACACTTTTTAAAGAATTCTAACAGATTCAAACTTGTTTCTTAAGGAATTATTTGGAGCTGCTTGCAGATATTGTTTCCTCTTCATCCAGGCAAGAATATATGTTAATTTTTATAAAAAATGTGGATTTTCTTGTGGACAGGCCCAGAATATAATTCAAATGAATCTCTTCCAATCATAAGGAAAAGTAACAGGCACTTTAAGTACTTGCCAGAGACCTCAATATAAAACTGTTTGCTATTCAGTTTTTATCAAATTTTAATCATTTATTTTACTAATGGCACCTACAAGTCCATATATAGGACATTACTCTAGTTTCTCAGTGGAATCCTTTTACAAAAATAAAACAGTATGCTGCTCATACTTGCTAAGGATTGATATAATTGACATAAAGAGAAAAATTCTGCATACTTTTTTTATCCAACTGTTACTGAAAATATTTTTCACTATTTTGTTCAATATCCCACATATAAAAAACACTTTTTTTTCTAGAGTTTAGCTAGAAAAAAAGTTTGTCTATCATGAGAATTTTAATGTAACTCATTATACATTATAATTTTAATATAACTCATTATATATGGCTATATTTGTTCTTAGTCCCAGTTTCCTAATAACTAACTTCACTATTTCATTACCTCATAACTAACTTCACTATTTCATTACCTCATTATTATTATTTTGTTCTCATTTAATGATCATAGAGTATCGATATTTTTTTAAGAAGCCACTTTAAATTTATTTTTGAAACTTGTGAAGGTATAAATAACGAGTATTAGCACAATGAATATTTGTAATTTAAGACAAAATAATTTATTTTGGAAAATTTGCTGTGAATAGACATTAAAAATAGGTTTAAGAGGCCGGGTGTGGTGACTCATGCCTGTAATCCTAGCACTTTGGGATGCTGAGGTGGGCGGATCACCTGAGGTCAGGAGTTTGAGACCAGCCTGACCAACATGGTGAAACCCCGTCTCTACTAAAAATACAAAAATTAGCTGGGCCTGATGACAGGGGCCTGTAATCCAGTTACTTGGGAGGCTGAGGCAGGAGAATCACTTGAACCTGGAAGGCAGAGGTTGCAGTAAGCCGAGATCACGCCATTGCACTCCAGCCTGGGCAAAAAGAGTGAAACTGCGTCTCCAAAAAAGAAAGAAAAAAACGGATTCATCTGTGCAAAGTAACCTAAACATCGTGTATGTATGTGTGTACCTTATTCCATCTCAAAAAAAAAAAAAGATTCATTTGTGCAAAGTAAACTAAACATTGCATTTGTGTGTGGTGTTTAAGGTTTAAACCTTACAACCAACTTATATTATCTCTGTTCTATCAAAAGTGTTGATTTTTATTTAAATTATATGCAAATAATGTAGGCTCTTTCTATATTTGATCTAGCCAAAGCATAATACATTGCTGTAGACTCGTAGCTAATTCTTGGCTTATTTCAAAAGATAACCTTTACTATGGTCCAAGTTTCATTTGTGATAAGGATTTAAGTTATTCTGCAAAAATTTTATTGAGTCCATAGTGATCTATATTGAAGATGAAGTTGTTCCAGTGCTTTATATCTATAAACCTGCTTCAGACAATATATTATGATGAATATATTCATGTATATTCGTATATTTCCTGTAACTAATAGAGAGTAGTTTGCATTCTCTATGTCCAAGAAAAGAATAAAGCAAATTACAGTGCCAGAAAAAAGTGTTCAAAAAAATACGGATTAAGTAATCTAAAGAATAAAGTGCGACTGTTTACTATTTTTTGAGTTCATGAAGGACTATTGGAGTGAAATGGCAACCAGCTGTTCTCTACTACTCACAGCCAAGTGAATACAAATACAGATTTAAATTGCAGGAACTCATAGAAGTCTCATGAATAAAATATATTATTTCTCATTTTAGTTATGTAAAGAACTAATATATGGAATTTCAAACTAAAAAACTGACAAGCAGGGAAATGACATTATTGCTTATAGTGAAAATATGAATTAAAGGATTCCATGCTATAGTATTCAAATATCCCACAGTATGCGTGTGTGTGTGTATAAAGTTTACATATACAGGTCTATGAGTGAGTTGGAAAATTAGGTGGGCACCAAATAGTGTTTGGCTCACTCAACTTTATTATTGGTGAAAGTAGACTTGAATCAGTTCAGTCAAATCGCATTCAAAAATGTGTGTAGAGATGGTGGAAAGTGAAGGAGGCAGTGGTTCATGGGCAAATGCAGAAGAGTGAACCAGTAAATTATTTTGGTTAATACCAGCCCCTCTTTGATAGCCATGCTTCTTGGGTTCTGGAGGTAACATAAGAAGTAGTCTGGCTTCCTTTCACTATGTGAGGATACACAAGAAGAAGCCATATATGAACCAGAAAGCAGCCCTCACCAGATGCCATATCAGCTGTTGCCTTTATCTTGTACTTCTCAGTCTCCAGAACTAAAGAGGAATAAGTTTCTGTTGTTTATAAGGGGAAAAAAAGAGAAAGAAAGAAAAGGAAAGCATCTGGCTTACAGATTGCTAGGTTGTTTTATTAGCCTCATGATCTTCACTGACTTCATGGGAACCAACCTTTTATACTCAGTGATTTTTCTTCATCTATTAAAGTAACCTTCAACCTTGTTGATATATCTAATACATAATTTCCACAAATTGTTTTATGCGTCTGTTCAACTTAATAACCTTATCGCTTCCCTGTTGCCTGGCACAGAGCAAAAGTTAAATAAATGACCAAATTCACTGAAAGCTAGAAATAAATGACTAGAAAGTACCTTAGCAGTCATCTAGTCTAATACGTGTTTTACCAATGTGGAAGCTGAGGCACATAATCCAGTGACTTGCCAAAATTCACAGAAGCAATTAATGAAAGAGCTAGGATGAGAAGGCAGATCTGTTGACACCCAGTTTACGCTGACTTGAAGGTTACAACATTTTGGAAGCTCTAACTTTGGAGTTACAGGTCCACATTCACAGACAAGGGTTCTGGGACTCTGAGACAGTGAGGTTTTTAATTCTTAAATGGGTTGTAAAAGTAAATAAAGACAGGAATGCAGCTGTCAGCGTCCTGGCTCCCCTGGTGTTAGGACAAATGTGCTGTGTGCCACAGTATTGACCATAGTCTGCAATTTGAGAAGGATTGAGAATTGTTTACTGTAGACTTTTGAGGGTCAGTTAACTCAGGGTTACAATAAAATAAGCAAAAATAAAGCCTTATCTGAAGAATTAACAACTGTACTATAAAATAAAAAGTGCTTCAGGAAGTACTTTTGATGATGATAATTTCAAATAATTCCATAAGGCTTTACCTTTATTTTTTGCTATAACAGATTTTCTTTATCATTATACCTTTTATTTATAACTGCTATTTTGAGATCTAAGAGCATTTAAGGCCTTCAAGCCTTAAAACATTGCATTGTTTGGGGGTTTTATTTTAAAATATTTGACATTTATCTGATACCAAGTTAGTGTTAACCAACAAATGTTAAACGTATATATATATATATTTTTTTTTTTTTTTCATTGCAAGACTTTTTCTCCCCCAACCCTTTTGTTTGTTTTCAAAATCTAATTTCTTCATTTTTTTTCCTTCTTTAGGAGAAAGTGAGCCATGGAGTTTGCATGCCCCGAGGTTATCTTGAAGTGATACCGAATCCTAAGGACAGTGAAATGAATCGCATAAGAGCCACATGTTTTAATAGTGACATAGTCCTAATGCCAGAAGTATCAACCTTTAGAGTTTTGCCATGGGCTGATAGAACTGCAAGAGTGATATGTGATACCTTCACTGTGACTGGTGAGCCTCTTTTGACTTCCCCAAGGTACATTGCAAAGAGACAGCTGAGCCAGCTGCAGGCCTCTGGCTTTTCCCTGCTTTCTGCTTTCATCTGTGATTTTTGCATTTTTGGTGTGCCCGAATTTTTAAATTCAAAGACTATATCATTTCCTGCTTCAACATTTTTAAATAACCATGATCAGCCCTTCATGCAGGAACTTGTTGATGGCTTGTATCACACTGGAGCAAATGTCGAGAGTTTTTCCTCCTCTACCAGGCCTGGTCAGATGGAAATCTGTTTTCTGCCTGAATTTGGCATTAGCTCAGCTGATAATGCATTTACCCTCAGAACAGGTGTCAAAGAAGTGGCAAGGAAATATAATTACATTTCCAGCTTCTTCATTGAGACTGGATTTTGTAATTCAGGGATTTTGTCTCATAGTCTTTGGGATGTCGACAGGAAGAAGAACATGTTTTGCAGCACTTCTGGAACTGAGCAGCTGACGATCACTGGGAAAAAATGGTTGGCAGGACTCTTGAAGCACTCTGCTGCACTCAGCTGCCTGATGGCGCCTACTGTTAGCTGCCGAAAGCGTTATTCTAAGGACAGTAAAGACCTGAAGGAGAGTGTGCCTACAACGTGGGGATACAATGACAACAGCTGTATATTTAATATCAAGTGTCATGGAGAGAAAGGCACCCGGATAGAAAATAAGCTAGGCTCAGCAACAGCAAACCCTTACTTGGTGCTGGCTGCAACTGTTGCTGCTGGCTTAGATGGACTTCATAGCAGTAATGAGGTCTTGGCTGGTCCAGATGAAAGCACAGACTTTTACCAAGCAGAAACTTCTGAGATCCCTTTAAAACTGGAAGATGCCCTTGTGGCACTGGAAGAAGATCAATGTCTGAGGCAGGCTCTAGGAGAAACCTTTATTCGATATTTTGTTGTCATGAAGAAATATGAGTTGGAGAATGAAGAAATAGCTGCAGAGAGAAATAAATTCTTAGAGTATTTTATTTAGAATGGAACTCATAACTACTCCTTTAGAGATGTAATTGTTACTTAAAGCTAATCTACCAAAACAAAGACTTAACTTTTGTAATTAACAACAGTAACGATAACAAGACTACGAATGCTTTTGACGTTTTTTTTTTTTTTTTTCCCATGGAATTATTTGACAGATGAAGTAGGACTGCTGAGAAGATTCTGATAACAGAAACAAACAACAAAGTCGTGGTGAAGCTATAATATGCAAACTTACCAGATCTTGTCAGTTAGTCATTTCCTATGTGTATGTTGACCTGGATAGGAATATCCAATTTTGGGGGGCAATAAATATATTTGCACATTAAAAAAAAAAAAGACTTAAGCATTAGAAAGCAAATTTAAATGACTAAAAAAGAAAAAAATAAATGGAGGAAAAATTTTAATGGTACACATAGGTTATGACTTCCAGGGAGACAAATATACTAATATAGTCTTGCTAATCAAATAATATTATGATTCTAGGTTGTGTGTATCATTATGGTCTTTCTAAACAAGTTAAATAAACTTTTGCCAAAATATAATGAAAGGTAGGCAGTTTTCCCCTAAGTCACTTCTCTTTTCACCCTTTTCCACTAGCTCCTGAAAAGCTTATGAATTTCAAGTTTATAATGTCCTCAAGAAACAAATCCCTAAGGAATAGAATTGGAGCTGGGAACAACGAGGTCAGATTTTAAAAGTCGTTAAAGCCTTTCTTTAAACAATGCCTCATATAGAAGTTTGATACATAAAGTATAGATAGAAAGAAGTTTGTGTGTGAGGGTAGGTGGGCTCTGTCTACTCTGCTTCATTCTTTGAAACTAGATGTCCCTCTGAAACCTCTAGCGCTCTGTGGAGTGTGAGAACAACTTCCTGGCTAGCCGGGGCTATGTTTAGAGTTTAAGTTTGTTATTCAAAGTACTAAATCTGCTGCTCACAGAGGTTGGTACCTCTCCAGAGAATATTACATGTTCCAGGCCTTTGTTTGAATGAGATAATATTGTAACTATCACTAAAATTTAGCTTCTTTTGGGAGGAAGTCCAAAATCCACTTACTAGCAAATGAAAATGTTGTTCTACTGCTTAGGATCAAACAGCAGATTTTATGTTCAATTAAAACTGACTGTGGTTTCAATTTAGATAGCAAACACATAAGAAGAGGATTAGAATTTGGCTCAGATCCTCTTATTAAAATTCTTAGTACTCAGTAGCTTAAATAGTGAAAGTCAGTCTGTCCTTCACTAATTACTCCCTTCTTTTCTCCACACACAAAAGAAATGTGTTTGGATACATACGAAGAAAGTTCCCAGCACTTTGGGAGGCCAAGGCGGGAGGATTGCTTGAGGCCAGGAGTTTGAGTCCAGCCTGGACCACATAGAGAACCCATTTCTCAAAACAAAACAAAACAAAACAAAACAAAAAACAAACAAAAAAAACCCTGGCATGGTGGCATGTGCCTGTAGTCCCAGCTACGTGGGAGGCTGAGAAGGTAGGATCACTTGAGCCTCAGAGTTTGAGGATGCAGTGAGCCACAATCACACCACTGCACTCCAGCTTGGGTGACAGAGTGAGACACTGTCTTAAAAAAAGGAAAAGAATAAAATTCATGGATGCATATGGGGTAGAGAGAAAGATAGTGTAGGGTAGGTGGGGGAAGGAAGGGAATCTGTCCTGAAACCTCCAAAATGAAATCCCACACATTACGTCATGTGAGGGATAAGGAACACTCTCATGCCAATTTTCTAGTTGTCTGCCTATATTCATTTCCCCCTCTGTTCTCAGTAATAAAACCTCATTATGTTCATTGAAAGCAATGAAAAATGAAATGATATTTCTGAGCCTTCATTAAGGTTGGATGTGGTCATGTTATTAGGTTCAGTGCAAAGAGGTGAAAGTAGAAGTGTTGTATGTAAGTTCTTTAGGACATTTTCTTTTCTTTTCTAGTATTTTTTTTTTTTTTTGAGATGGAGTCTCGCTTTGTCACCCAGGCTGAAGTGCAATGGTGGGTCTTGGCTCACTGCAACCTCTGCCCCCTGGGTTCAAGCAATTCTTCTGCCTCAGCCTCCCAAGTGGCTGGGATCACAGGTGCCTGCTACCATGCCTGGCCTTTTAGTAGAGATGGGGTTTCACCGTGTTGGCCAGTCTGGTCTTGCACTCCTGAACTCAGGTGAACAGCCCACCTTGGCCTCCCAAAGTGCTAGGATTACAAGCATGAGCCATCATGCCCTACCACACCTTAGGACATTTTTCTAAGTGACGGATGCTGTGTACTCTGCCTTTTCTCTCTCTAGCTACCTTCACCCTTCCTGCTGACTGGCCTACAGATAATGTGGCTAGGATAATGTCCTTGGGAAGGCAGATTTGCTCCACAGAGTGCAGTAATGATGTGGAACCTCTGCTTTGTAGAGCAGTTTGACTTGCCTACATCCAGATATTTACCTGAGAGAGAACCAAACTTCTATCTTCTTTAAGCCACAATGGTTTTGATTCTTTGTGAGTTGCAGTGAAATTTTTCTCTTTTGCATGTGTGTTTTGAATGTGTGTGTGTGTGTGTGTATGCACATGCGTGCATATGAGTGGGGAATTTGAGGGATTTGGGGATGAAAGAATAAAGGTATAAGAACCAGTGAAAGACCACTTCCTCAATATTCCCACTTCTAAAGAGGATAATCCCACTTCTAAAGAGGATAATCTGAGTTAATCAAAGGGATCCACACATGCAAAAAATGGGATTGGCTCTAACCTATCCCTATAAACTGGCATATCCCTTTATAGTCCATAGGCCTTAATGAAACATGTCTAATGCATTGACTTCATTTTACCATAATGAGTAAAAGATGCTGTAAAAAGTCTGTTAATCACAGTGTTTGAAGTCCTTTTTTCCCCTTTCACATTAATAGCATAACTTAAAAACACAGTACTCAGGATGCCATGTGAAGACATTATATATATTATCTTCAGAATTAAGTGTACAGTAGTGAGTCAACAGAAAATATTCAGCCATAGATTACAAATCAGTTGATAACGTAAGTTGGTGTGGCAGTCTCCACCAAGACTTCAGTCAGGTGTGTGCTGATATATATTCTTGTTCTTTAAGGCAACCCCAAAAGAGGCATTGGCCAACAGAGTTCAGGGCCAAAGACAAATTGGGGTAGGTACATGTGAAAATCAGTTACCTATTTTTCTTTCTTTCATCTGTTCATAGGCTTTCTATTGTTGAAGGGACTTTCTGCTGATGCTTCTACCTTCTTGGTCTGAGTTAAGAGGGTCAGACATTCATTCAGCAGCACTTATTGAGCACCGTTTGTGTGCTAGGCCTTTTGCTGGGAGCCATTATACTAGGGGAGACCAAAACAAAGACGAGCAGACAATGAAAGAGTTTTGGATCTGGGTATGTTATGCAGAACAGAAATAATTTTTTTTGGAGGCCTAATGCTGAAAAAAACTATTTGGAAAGCTTCTTTATGGTTCGAAAAGGGTTTTTTATGAATAGCTTTACAAAAATTACTTTCTTATTTTCATTTACTATAATTGTTCTAATCAAAGCTTAGGGGGAAAATGTGATTACTAAATTTAAAGTTGGTTATTAAATGAGTATACATAAGAAATGTAAATTAAAAGTGATAATGTTTTAAGACTAGAAACTAAAACATTAGTATTGTAGTAACAAGTTTCTATTTTCAAGGACATTCTATAATCTAAAATTTCATTTTACAGTGTCTGAATAACAACAAAGCTTGAAATGATTATTTGAAGGCAATGAAAGATAAAAAAAACTTTAATCTGAATAAAAATGGAAAGCATACAGTGAAGTCTGAGCTTATCAGTATAACAGAACAGTCTATTGACATATCTCCAGTCATGTTTGACAAAATATACTTATCAATATGTTTATGATATAGGTATAACTGGACAATACCTTTAACCCTGGGTTTTCTATTACAGGGGTTAGAATTTGTATCTTTAAACATTACCTATGTGCACAGTGCCTTCCCTATTAAAGATCTTCTCATGCTGCCTAAAATTAGGGGTTTGCATGATACTTCCTAATTAGGATGTGAATTCTAAGAATAAAAGGAACAGATCTTACTTACATTTGCATTAATACTTCTTGTTTCTTGCATATTTTCTGGAATTCAATTAATGTTTAATCAATCAATCAATCAATGCATATGTTATTAGCATAATACAATACTATGCTTGTCCAGTATAAAACACACAAATTCATATACCCTGAGAGAGGGAGGAATAGAGACAGTGGAGAAGACCAACAGTTTGTGTTTTTTCATTGATCCTACAATTTCTGCCATCAGAAGAACTTCTTCAGGTTTTCTGCTTCTAGAAACTTCTGAGTAAACACCATTTGATTAGCTTGATGGGGATCAAAAGAACAAGAACAACAATAACAAAAAAAAACAAAAACAGAAAAAGAGAGAGCAAGGTGAAGCTGTCATGTTTTTTAGCCATGGGGAACATTTCAATGGCTCTCTTACATTTGTGGAATCCCTCTTCTTTAGGCTCTTGTCTCCCAAGTAGAAGTCAGAACCTCACCTTCCCAGTTTCTCTTGCTGCCATGGTACAAGGACTCTGCCAATCAGATGCAGTCATAAAACCCTCAGGGACTCCACTCTGCTGAGCTTGAAGGAGTCAGCAGCGACAGGCATCCATGGGTACCATCCTGGGGTGACATTGTTGGTGGGCATTGGTTTTGCTATTGTCCAATGCCAGTGGCTGTCAGGTCTCTGAAAGAGTCAAGCATAGCTTCTGAACCTGATTTTCTGGACCTCCCAGATTCTATTAAATATCTAATTAAAAATAAATAAATTTCTTTTTTTCTTAAAGTAGTTTGAATTTTTAAAAAGAAACCTGACTGAAAAACAGTATATAAAAAGACATGCAACGAGCAAGAAAACTTTGATAAGGGAGAAGAAGAAAGGAAGGGAGAGAATTACCCTTAATCAGAAGACTAGGAGCAATTGAATGTGTATACTAGATATGGATTAAACAAAGGTTTATTAAGCTCCTAGTACATAACATACATCATGTGGGCACTTTCTCATTCATTTCCTTATTTCATGCTGTCTACAATTTTATGAGAAAGGTATACTTATTATTTTTAAAAAGAAGAGATTTAAGACCCTAAAAAATTGTTGTGTTGAAAGAACTAGGAATCAAATCCAGGTTTCTACTCTCAGTCTCATGGTCTCTGTGCTACACCAAAATGCCCTTCACTACACTGTCTCAGCTGAGTATGATGCTGAAAATTATGCTGAACATTACATTTTAATTTTAAGGCTTCTAGGCATTCAAATGAACAGAAGTAGGTAGTAGATATGTGCTTGATATCTCTATCCAGACCAGAAGATCTTATCACAAGTATGATGCCATAACATTATTTCAGAACTTTTGTCAGATAATAGTAATTCAAGCCTTAAGTAGTTTCATAATTTTTTTGAACACAAAAAACACCTGGCTGAAATTTCTGACCATCCTTAGAATTTGAAATAGTGTCAATTTATTTTGTTTCATTTTTAGAAATATTATTTGATAAGAACTCAGCATTCATTGAGAGCATAAAGGATTTGATACTTCTCTCTGGCTGCTTAAGAAATAAAAGATAAGAAAACACATTGATTTTTGAAAATAGCCAGCCTACATGGAGGGGAAATGTGTAAATTAAGGGAAAAATAAATTGGCTGAGAACCTGCTACACAATGACATAACAAAGCTTTTTCTTTTCTTTTCTTTTTAAGATGTTCCCTAAGATTAATAAGATCAGTTTTACCTGGAAAGAAAAATAACACTTTAAATAATAACTATAAAAATTTAATGTTTATAAAACTGCTAATATATGATTCATTAAATACAAATGAATATCAATTTATTGGGCATATCCAAGAGATTACTGGATAAATGGTTACATTATAGAAAACTTTTCAAACATAAGCTAGAGGGCAGCAATGTACCATTAAACAGTCAGTGTTGGTGGCTCAGAATTCAGTGCAAAGCTGAATATTAAACATAAAAGTAACTGGATTTCAAATCTAGTTACTGTGAATAAATGAAAATTGAAAAAATGTATTAGAAATACTAACAGCAGAAAGGCATTCCCAACCACATGACTTGCATTTGAATATATTTAGGTTAATAGATATTAAATACAGGCTCAATCTCTGATATTGAGAGATTGGGAGGGGGGAAAGGATTGTTGGCAGGATATGATATTACCAATATTTAAGGGTATATTCAAGAGACATAGAAATATAAAACCGCAGAAACATTAGCTGCATTCTGTGATGTCAAAAATTAATCTAAATGTCTTAAATTTTGGATGACTCTGCAATGGATTTGAAATAAATAGATCTGAAAAGAACTAAAGAAGAAATCTTTAATAAACTATGAAAAAAAGAAATGGCAGATAAAACTAACTCTAATAGGGCTATGTCTCATGGCAACACTTCCTTAATTCCCTGACAAAGAACAGGCATCTTATCTCAGACTTATCACCTTTCTACCTTCTCTCTACTTTCAGTGCAAATAGTGCCTCTCACTGTTGTCAGAATCCCACCCCTCTAGCCTTCTCATGCACTAATGCTACTAATAGCCTCTCTCTACTGTATCTCCAGTAATGTCCCTCTCTGTTTCTTTCCCATCAGAATTTAAACATGTTGACATGGTTGCAAGGTGCATAATGCACACACACACACACACACATGCTCACACACACAAGGAAAAAATCTATTAACCCCAAGTACCCTTCTCACTTCTCTCCTTCTCTTTAAAATCAAATTTATTTGCTAGGTTACATGTCCTGGCTCTTTCTACTTCCTCTTACTATTTACTCCCCATAGCTTCCTGGCACTGCCCCTAAATATTTTGGTTTCTACCTCCACCAATCCACTCCACCTGTTCTCATCAAGGTTAATAGTAACCTCCCTCTTGTTAAATACAGGGGACATTTCTCATTCATGTTTTATGACTAGTAAACAGAATTTGAAGTTGCTGACCTCTACCTCTTTGTCAAATGGTTTTCTGTTGACTTGTAAGACACTAGAGGTTCTAGATGTTCTGTCTCTGGCCACTTCTCAGCTTTTCAATGTCTTGTGAATTCCTCTTTTCTGCCTGAAATTTGATGTTGATTATTATTCAAGATCCTTCCATTCTTGGTCCTTTCCTCCCTCTAAAAATTGTCCCCACAGCATCTATTTATTATTAATATTCTTTTCTATGGATTAAGACATTTATTTATTTATTTATTTTTGAGACAGTCTCATTCTGTCATCCAGGCTGGAGTGCAGTAGCACGATCTTGGCTCACTGCAACCTCTGCCTCCCAGGTTCAATGAGTCTCCTGCCTCAGCCTACCAAGTAGCTGGGATGATGGGAACGCACCACCATGCCTGGATAATTTTTGTATTTTTAGTAGAAACAGGGATTCACCATGTTGGCCAGTCTGGTCTTGAACTCCTGGCCTCAAGTGATCCATCTGCCTCAGCCTCCCAAAGTGCTGGGATTACAGGCAAGAGCCACTGTGTCTGGCTAAGACTCTTGGTTAAAAGTAATGGAAATCAAATTGAACTTGATTAAATAAATAAGGAATTTTTTCAGTTGAGATAGAAGAATGCCTCAGGGACCCTAAGACCTTCAATGCATCTAGGTTTTAGGAATGAATCTAACCTGAAACAGAAGTACTGTAGATAACCCAGGACATCTTTTCTATCTGTTCTCACCTCTGTTGTGTTTCTCCTCATGCCAACATCATCCTTTCACTTCTGCTTTAGACTGGCTTTCTCTGTTTCTTTCTCTACATGATGGAAAATGGCTGCTGAAACAACTTCCCAAATTTACGTCTTTTATGTTGAACAAGCAACCTGTTTGAAGCTAGTCTATTCTAGTCTGAACTCCAAATTCATTAGTTCAGTTTGGGCAGTGTACTCACTCCTCATCCAGTGAACTATGACCTGGAAGGGAGATGGCACATTGTGTGAATATGGCTGTTCTCTCTATTATAATACGGATGGGTCAGGCAAAAAGGGAGTCCTGGTGGGATGGCATAAAAACCCAATGATGGTGCTGGTAAAGCCTATACTTTCAGTTTTTACTTATAAGCAAATGATTGTCAAATTTGTTTCTCAAAATGTACATCCACTGGAATGCCCCACCAGTATTTCAAAGTCAACCCATCAGTGTTTAATTTATGACCTCTTCCTCACTCTGTTGGCCTAGAAATCTACATATTGGTTCTTTACTATTTTTAGAGTCTTCACTGGCCTCCCTCTACAAAAAGTCCCCTGTCACACCTGGTAATTAGTCATGTGCTGCAGCCTATTGTTTCAGACTAGGAGGTCTGGTGAGACATGAAGTCTCTTCTCTTCACATAGTGAGGGCATCCTCGAGATCCGTCTCTTCTGCCATCTCAGTGCTACTTCAACTCTTTCTGGCACTGTAGGTGCTCTAGTCTCAGTTGTGTCCTTCATCCAATGATGGACCTAGGAGGCCCACTGGGCAGCTTGCTTCAGCTACAGCTTCACCTCATTCCACATACTGTGGCACACAGCAAGCCCGCTGTCTGTCTCTCAATGTTCTTGACACATGTTCTTAAAAAAAAAATCTGATTTTTAGAGCCACAATTCCCCCATCTAGTAAATGACGATGTTCTTTTTACCTATAACAAGTCTGTTACACTAATTGTTTTCCTTTTTTTTTTTTTTAACATAAAAATACTACATACAAAGTCAGATCCTGTTGCTAAGAAGCTTCACAAATGTATTATATTAAGCTTCTTTGGACATCCCTCTTAAGAGGTGACACTAAGTGAGTGATTGCATGATTTAATTACTCAACACTTCAACTGAAAACTATGCTATGGGTTGGAATAACAGAAGCCTAAAGCCAAGTGGAGAATAAAGAAACATCTTGACTGAAATCTGCAAAGCATTTGAATTGGATGCTACATGTACTTCAAATCATTATGGCTTCTCTTCATAGAATGAAACAACAACCAAGAATTCAATTGGCAAGGTCACCTGCCTCAGTTGAAGCTCATGGAGAAGGTGGGATAGAATGGATCCCCCATTTCAGAAATACTCAATTTTCATACTCATGTTCCCAGTTAGAGAAGCCCTGTGCTGCACAGTAACCTTATGGTTGCCAGAGCTGTTTTTCTGTCTCACTGGTATGAGAAAAAAGAAAAGAATAGAGAAAAATGTGTGGCAGTTTCAGGAATCACACTGGTTTCAGGATGCCCTGAAATAGCATTGTTCAAAGCAACTTAAACTGGAGTCCTCGTAGTAGCAGGAGCATTAGCGCTAAGCTTTTTAGAAATGCAAACTGACAGGCTCAGAAATGTGTATTTTCACAAGTGCTCTAGGCATATTCTCTGAATGCTTAAGTTTGAGGAGCACTGTCCTGCAAGATCAAGACCTGTCCAATAGTTCATGGAGGTTTCCATAAGCCCTGAATCTGAGGGCAAAAAATTCCACAGAGCCTTTTGCTGCTTTCAAGATGCCACTTCCATGCTTATAGTTTCGTGTGCCCTTAGGGCTAACATTTGCTATTCTAAACTGCTACAGAAGCCAAACAGGTGTTCTAACACCTAGAATATTTCTTAATATTCAAGGAAGGTTTTTACATGCTTAAAAAAGTATGTTATCTGCTGGGCTGTTAGGTCCAATGTGATGACTATTAATCAAGTTTGCAGCGAAGACAGTTAAAAGCTTCTTGACGTGTAAATGATATCATTTCACTTCATCACTTACTTCTTTTAGGAAGGAGAGAGATTCTATAGAGAATAGTTGCTGATTGAATGGCTTCTGTTTTATTTGGTTTGGGATATTTTTAAGAATATAATTTTGGCAGCACATTTAACATTTTTGAGCTATCTGATATTCCCAGGAGGGAAAATTCTTGCAATGTCAAGAGATCACATGCTTTTTGTTTGATACTGGTTGGAGTTATACAACACCCCTTTGTTCTCTTTAATAATAAGCACAGTTTTTCATAGGACAGAAACAGCTATGTCAGGATATGTACTTACAGCAGGAAAGGACATTTTACAGATTGCATTTTGCCCACAGTACTGTAAAGAATTCTGAAATGCATTATTCACATGAGATACACACACACACACACACACACACACACACACACACACAGAGTATAATGAGATAGAAGGAAATAATGTATTTACCTGTAATTGATCGAAATCTCTACAAAGAAACACACACAACTGTACAACCTGGAAAAGTATAGTCACCCTGCTTATTGGGGAAGTTGAGTGTGGAGTCTTACATGGTGTAGTCTCTGGAATTAGACTATCTGAGTTGGAGGCTCAGCTCCACCACTTACTATTTCTTGAGTCTTCGGTAGGTTTTTGTTTTGTTTTGTTTTGTTTTTTACCTTCTGTGCTCAGCTTCTGCATTGGTAAAATCAGGGTCACAATAAAACGTCGAAAGTCAATGTGAGGAGTCAATCAGTTACTGCATGCAGAACTACTAAAATAGTGCCTGATATTTGTTAAGCATGCATTTAATTTTTTAAAAAAAGTTTCTGTTTTCTTTCTTTTCTTTTTTTTCCTTTTTTTTTTTTTAACTATTCCAGTTGGAGAAGGAAGCAGGAATTAAGTATTTGCCAAAGACCTTCAGAATTTTTAATCTTTTGTGACAAGAGAGAAGACATGGATTTCTCCTTACCATGTCCATATGGTTTAAGACCTCTTTAGTTGGGAGCTACAGCTTAAAAGAAGGAGTTCCCTTGGGGGCAGACATGCTGTGTGGGTGGCGGGGAGAGGAGGGAGCAAATGTGGGACTAGTTTCAGGATTTTAATCTCGATATATTCTGACCTCTTGACTTGTTTCCTTCTTTCCATTCTCAATAATTCTCATTGCTTTGGATAGGCTAAAGGAGTACTTTGTGTGTGTGTGTGTGATTTTTTAAAAAAAATTTACTTCATTACTTTTAATAGACTGCAGAAGTATTTAGTTTTTGACTGACAGAAAATATAATGATATATCAGATTCAAGCAGTCCCTCAAACATCATTCTTCACAGTTAAATTCTATATACATTTAAGAAAATGAGAACATTCAAAAATTAAACTTTCTGGAACACATCTTACAGATTTGTGTCTGTCTATAAAGTTCAAAAGAATCTTTCTAGCACACTAAATCACAATGTATTTCTTGAACAATAGACTGAAATACAGGGCTATTCACTCATTTTCTTACTACTAAGTACATATTTACAAGTTAGAGAAGAAACATGCAGAGTTAAGAAAAAGACAGATTTGAATAATTTATAAAAAGGACAAAACCCCAACATATACAAAAAATGATGTTTGATACTGAGTTTCTTCTGAAAATAGCTTATTTTATTAAATTTCAAGAAAAGTAAGCCTTTTCTAATAAGTAACAGATTTATAATCCTATAAATAATAACTCTTTCCCAATGAAAAAATCTATAAACTTAGAAAAAATATTATAAATTAACTATGGTATTTAGACCAAGAAATATAATAAAATTTTATACACTTTATGGCTTCTTTTATATAATTTTCAAATTTGAAAATCCTCCCACAATACACTTTTTTTCCTGAAAATTTAAAATATCACTCCTCAAATAATAATCTATTTTATGCTATCTTATTTAGTTTTGTAGTTCAAATAATAGACTTTTCTAAATAGAAAATAAAATGTGGGCAAATGAAGATAGTCACTAGCCATCTCAAAGTATTTATAAAGTATAGCTAATCTTAAAGTGAATTAACACTAAAGATGATCACTTTTATTTCCCCTCAGGTTTGGGCATATTTATGCTATGAACTTTGTTATTAATAATTTCCTGATGAGGGTAAAATCTTTCATCTTTCTTACCAAGAGGAAGATTAGTAATGCACATGTCTTCAGCCAGAAGATGTTCTGAGGTTGCTTTTTAACGACTTCCATATAGTAAGACTGTGCTTGCTGTTGCCCAAGACATGGCTAAAGCCATGCCTCAGGCTACAGATGGGCTTCTACTGAGAAATTCACAATGAATTAACAAAATTTCAAGTTTTATTACCATACAGCGACATAATACAATCCTTAGGGATCCATATTAAATCAGAGTTTCACCATGAAGTGACTCAGTTGGTTTCATAATACTGCACAGTGTATAGGAGTCTCACAGTAAAGCTACAGTATGAGCTTCTATATCATACAGTAAATCAATAGCATTTTACAACAGAATTACATGGTAAGCTTCTCTGTACTTTACTTTAAATCAATGGAGATTCACCATAGGATTCACCTTTTAGCTTCTATGAATTGTATGGTAAACCTGAGTCTTTATTCATTTTAAAGCTAGATGGTTGCCATCACATTAGACAATAAAGCTAAAGGCAGACCATTTCTGGTAAGAATGAAGTCCCATTAGCAAGACTTGCCTCAAAATATCTAATGAGTTTCTGAAGAATAAAGGTAGTTACCTCTATTATGTCAAATGTTGGAATCACTTGGAGGGAAGAAGTAAAATCTGAAAACGACAAGAAAATCTTCTGAACCACAAACTCATGAAGAAACTGAAAACTAAGAGAAGTCTTTCTGTTTTGGGGAGCTAAGATGATGGTGGAAAAAAAGATTCAGCAAGAAAAAGGAACTTGCAAGAGGGAAGAGGATGGTATGCTGGTCAAACACTGAAAAATCCTATCCATGAATAGTAAAATCTATTTTCTTTCCAGAGATAGTTACTTGACTTCATGGTCTTTTTTTTTCTTTTTTCTTTTTTTTTTTTTGAGATGGAGTCTCACTCTGTTGCCTAGGCTGGAGTGCAGTGGCATGATCTTGGTTCACTGCAACCTCTGCCTCCTGGGTTCAAGCAATTCTTCTGCCTCTGCCTCCCGAGTAGATGAGATTACAGGTGCCCGCCACGATGCCCAGGTAATTTTTGTATCTTTAGTAGAGATGGGGTTTCACCATGATGGCCATGCTGGTTTTGAACTCCTGACCTCAAGTGATTTGTCCACTTTGGCCTCCCAAAGTGCTGGGAGTACAGGTGTGAGCCACCACACCTGGCCCCATGGTATTCTTTAATTAAAACAGTTGTGGGATGTAGAATTAATGGGAAACAATTTTTTTTTTTTTTTTGAGACAGAGTCTCAGTCCATTGTCAGGCTGAAATGCAGTGGCACAATCTCAAGGGGAAACAATTTCTATAAAGATGTTTTACCTTGAAACGTTTTCTCCATTATGGAAAATGCCTGCATTTTAGTAGAGCATTATTAATTTTCTATAGACTAAATTGAAGTAGGGTGAATTCAGGTGGTTTTAGTTTTCTAAAAGGGGGAGGGAATGTATGTACCAAATTCAATTTTAAAGCAATTTTCTTTATAAAACAAACATGTAGATCTTTTAGACAGTTCGAAGTCTGAAGTTTCCAAGTACATAAAGAACTAAATGTTTTGGAGATGTGGAAGATACTAATTATGCCTAACCTTTCTTTTAAGTATGAAGAACCTAAGGTTCTTAAAATTGTATATGACTTCCTCAGGGCTCGTAGTTATTGACAGAGTTAAAACAATATGAGGATCAGCCTGGTACTTTTTTTGTGGTTGCTGTTGTTGTACCATGTCAGCTTCCCACTATCCCATATTTAAATAGGATTTTTGTGTGTGTGTGGTCACTGGAACTTGTAAAATATTTTTATTCTTGAATTTGCCCTTTTATTTGCATTTTGCTGTGCTTTGAAGTTTTTTTTTTTTCTAGAGAAATTTTGAATCAAATTGTATTTTAGGTTCTAAACTTGTTTTCAAATTTATTTTCTATTGACTCATAAAATTCTGAGCTTGTCCTGCTGGAGTTTGGACCCATCCCATCCCCTGATTTAAACTGACTTAGATATAAACTGGAGATAATTTTAAAATTTTCTCTACTTTCCAATCACCAGTCAGACTATTGCTATTTTATTTCACGTTCTTATGACAGACACTGAGGAAAGCATCCCAACCCTTGGGGTGATTTGAGAGCACACTGGACCAGATTCAAACACATCAGGGAAAAAAAAGGACTGGAAGTAGATTTTAGACAAAAAGTATATTCAAACGTGTTCCAGAAAAAAATGCCAGCAGGTGTTGATGACTCATAGCCTGCCAGTCCTTTATCACCTCATTAGCTTTGATTGCCTGACCCTAGATGCTCACACTGGCTTCCTGTTTTCTCTGAGGAATCTGAATTATCCCCCACTCAACTTAAAGCTTTTACCAACAATGCCCTTTGGGAATTGGAATAGCAGAGAAATGCTGTGTAAAAAAATGTTGTATCTGTTTTTGGCACCTTTACTGCTAACCATCAATAATCTTTGAGATTTTAATTTTATCTTCTGTGTGTTCATTCTTACACAGACAAAACAGGCAGTTATAAGGATCCTAGAGTCCCTAACAATTCTGCCTGCCTTTCTTCCCATCATGGTTCTGAAATACACAAAGCAACAAAGTTTTAAGCAAAAATTTTCAATAGAGATTATATAACTCTGTGTGTGTGTGTTTGTGTCAGCGTTTGTACGTGGATATGTGTAAGCAAGTTAGAGTATAACCTACATTTCTTTTAGTGAGTGAAAGGTAATATTTACATTCAGCTTAAATAACTGTTGGATAAATAAATGAAATTAGGATACATTGTTCTTTCACATTTCAGTTTTGAACACTTAAATATTTTGATCCAGTGGAGGACAAGCCACCCAGAAGCTGCAAACCCAGTTTCCTGCTCCCCGTTGGAGCTATAGTCAAGATGGAGAGGGATGTTTACATGTCATCACATTCAGGGTGACAACTCTGCAACTCTAGCCCAGAGAGTGGAATACGGAAAAGAGAGAGGAGAACTGCAGGACAACCAACCAAAATAGGCTATAATGTAGGTAGCTAGTTACACAGGAGCAGGGCAGGAGAGAGCCCCCCAACCCCCAGGAATGCCTGGCAACCATCAGGTGATGGTCAGGCAGTTGTTACACAGTCTCTCTAAAATAATAATTGGTTGCAGCAGCACCAGGGAAAGACAGTCTTCCAATAGACAGAAACACCTGAAACTGGTGATCAGCAGCTTCCTGAGAAGATCTCAGGAGTTGGGTGAGTGGGCACAAGCATGTACACTAAGAGGCAAAATGGCAGATGACCTTCCTTTAGGAACACTGGACTGGTAAGGAAAAAACACCTCAAGTGAGCATGCACACAATTCCAGTAAACACACAGCACATTCTCCCCTCCCAAGTGCTAGTAGGCCACTGTGCATGTGGACAGCCCACCCCAAAGGAAGAATCAGGGGATAAGGAACACAAGACCCTGGAATCATGCTAATGTATAAAACCCTAAGTCAACCGTTATACTGTACACTTACTCTGTCAAATCGCCTGGTTGACCCTCTTCCAAGTGAACTTTACTTCCTTTTATTCCTGGTTTAAAGTTGTTTAATAAAATTTCACTCTCGCTTTAAAGTTTATCTCAGTCTCTCTTTCTGCCTTATGCCCCTCAGTCAAATTCTTTCTTCTGAGGGGGCGAGAACTTAGGTTGCTGCAGACATGTACAGATTTGCTTCTGATAACAAAACTCAGACTGATTATTTCCACCCTTAGAGAGTCTCAATATTGGCTGCATATTGTAGTTACCTGGGGAGCTTTAAAAATACTTTAAAAATACCCCACCTCCAGACATCCTGATGTGATTGATCTGGGCCAGAGCCTGAACATCCGGATTTCAAAGATGTCAAAAGGTGATTCTAATGTGCAGCTGAGTCATTCTGAAGCTTGGCCTTAATGAAGTATTGACTATCAGTTCTGCTTTTGATTTAGCCAGTGGTTCTCACACCTGCCTGTGAATGAGAATCACCTTAGAAGTTTTCACAGAGAATTCCTAGGCTTCTTCCCAGCTCACCTAAACAGAATTACTTGAAGGAGGTGCCCCTACAATTTGCATTTAAAAAATACATTTTCAATGATATTTTAGCAGCCAACCATTGAGAAACAGAATTATTTGTCTCATCTGACAATTACTAAATTAATTTCTACTGGTTTATGTCTGTTGCACTCATAGGAACTTCAGTTGTTAGTACTACTCATCGTTGATGACAGGGAGGAGAGTGTGCAGGGAAGTGGAAGTTATGCTGGAAAACATCTTCCAAGTGTGGAGAAGAATAGGGGGAATATAAAAAAGGAAGAGAAAATTTTTGTGTAAATTCAATAGTATTTAGTTAAAAACCTATCTTTTTGTGTCTGGAATTGGTTCCTTCCGGTGGGTTCTTGGTCTCACTGACTTCAAGTATGAAGCCACAGACCCTTGTGGTGACGGTTATAGTTCTTAAACATCGTGTGTCTGGAGTTTGTTCTTTCAGATGTTCAGATGTGTCGGGAGTTTCCTCCTTCTGGTGGGTTTGTGGTCTTGCTGACTTCAGGAGTGAAGCTGCAGACCTTTGCAGTGAGTGCTACAGCTCATAAAGGTAGTGAGGACCCAGTGTGAGCAGCAGCAAGATTTATTGTGAAGAACCAAAGAACACAGCTTCCACATCCTGGGGGACCGAAGCTGGTTGCCACTGCTGGCTTGGGTGGCCTACTTTTATTCCCTTATTTGGCCCCACCCGCATCCTGCTGATTGGTTCATTTTACAGAGTGCTGATTGGTCCGTTTTTACAGAGTGCTGATTGGTGCGTTTACAAATTTTTAGCTAGACAGAAAAGTTCTCCAAGTCCCCACCCGACCAGGAAGCCCAACTGGCTTCACCTCTCATTTTGACTTATGTAGAAATCAATCATGTAACTCTCTAGTGTTGCAGAAAGAGCTGAATTTGTATCCCAGAGATGCCATTTACCAATATGTAAACTTGAGATATCTGTGTTTCTAGCTATGAAGTGGATATAGCACCGTCTCTTCTCTGGGGTTGTTGTGAGATAACAAATGGAAGTTTCCTAGTACAGTCTTCATGTGGCTGATACTCAGTAAGAGGCAGCCATTATTTTTATAATATATGTATTATAAAAATACATATGTATAAATATGTATATATGTATACATACATTTGAGTGATAATACATATAGAGAGGATTATAAGGAGAGAAGGAAAATTAGGCAGAAGTATACCAAACCTAGAACAATCGAAAACCTTAATTGTTATCCAATAAAGAAAAACTAAAATTTCAAGATTGTTTTTAATTTTAGTCTTTTTATTACATTATTTTAAAAATGTAATTGGTATCAAAAATGCGATTTTATTTTGAAATATTTTCTTTAAAAAAGCATTAGCATCTTCTAAGTAATTGTTTAAAAACCTTTGCAATTATCACCAGTATTATAATTATCATCCACACAATTATTATTTTTTGATCTTAAATATGCAAAATAGCCCAAAAGATCAAATTTGGCTTAATTATAGTGTATTTTACTTTCTGTTTTCCAAAACCCTATAAATCTCTCAAATTATAGTAAAATAAGTGAAATTTGACTCTGGTATTTATTAACTATGGTATCTATTTGACATGATACATCAATTTTAATATATTTAGGTCTCTGAACAGTCCTTGTGAACAGCAGACTGGCTGTATTTCTATGATTATAAACAGCAAAAAGACTTAAAATATCTCCTGATCTGGCAATAGGAAATGATCTCATCTACTATCTTCATTGCCCTGTTTCAGATAGAAGAAGGAGAGGGAGAGAGAAAGAGAGAAAGAACAAAGAAGGTATGCTACTGCAGTAATGTATCACTTAATGATGGGAATACAGTCAGAGAAATTATTCGTTAGGTGATTTTATCGTTGTGTAAGTCTTTACATAAACCTAGGTCATATAGCCTACTACACACCTAGGGACTATATACCAATATAGTTGATATTCAACCAGGATCTTATGAATATATGGTTGGGTGTATATACCAATATAGCTATGTGGCAAACCCATACAGTTTGTTACAGTACTGAATACTGTTGCCAGTTTTAACGTGCTGGCATGTATTTGTGTATCTAAACAAACAAAAAGAAAGTACAGTAAAAATAAGATATTATATTCTTATAGGACCATTGCCAGAATTGCCTTTATATGGCACATGACTGTATAACAGAATTTTCTCCTTTCTTAGTATGACCCCCAACACACAATGCCTCTAAGACTTGCAAGTCATGCTACAACTATCCCTTTTTAAAAATATACATTAGTGATCTATTTTTTAAAGCATCGTTAGTTACTACCACAGGCCTAGAAATGCACAGAAGAGGCCGGGCATGGTGGCTCACGCCTGTAATCCTGGCAGTTTGGGAGGCCGAGGTGGGCGGATCACCTAAGGTTGGCAGTTCGAGACCATCCTGACCAACAGAGAGAAACACTGTCTCTACTAAAAATACAAAAAAGTAGTCATGCATGGTGGCACATGCCTGTAATCCCAGCTACTCTGGAGGCTGAGGCAGGAGAATTGCTTGAACCTGGGAGGCAGAGGTTGCGGTAAGTCGAGATTGCACCACTGCACTCCAGCCTGGGCAACAAGAGTGAAACTCCATCTCGGAAAAAAATAAAAAAATTAAAAAAAAAATAAATAAATAGAAATGCACAGAAGAAGAATTCATAAGGGAAAGAAGACCACAAGGCCTCAGTGGTAATAGGGATGTGAGAACCACAGGCATATGTTCTCTAGGTGAGTAACTCCAATGGGATAAAGAACAGAAGCAGTGGGTTTCATAAAATAACTTAAGTTTATGGTGTGAGGGCTTCAAGCTTTAAGCCACAGTGCAAAACAAACATAAGAAATTAACTGGTTTCAAAGATAAGGGGAGAAAAGAAGACTCCAAGTTGACCTCTGCGATGAAGGACATTTATAGTGTTGTGTTACATTATAATGTTTGATATAGTTTCAATGTTAGTTTCTGCCACATCTCATGTTGAATTACAATCCCCAGTGTTGGAGGTGGGGCCTGGCAGGAGGTGTTTGAATCATAGGGCAGATCTCTCATGAATGGTTTGGGTGATAAATCACTTGGCAGTAAGTGAGCTCTCTGAGTTCACATGAGGTCTGATGGCTTAAAGTGTGTGGCACCTCCTCCCCCACTCTCTCTCATCTGCTCCTGCTTTTGCCATGTGATTTGCCTACTCCACCTTCCCCTTCTGCCGTGATTGAAGGCTCCCTGAGGCTTCACCAGAAACCAAGCAGATGTTAGCACCATGCTTCCTGTAAAGCCTGAAGAACCACGAGCCAATTAAAACTCCTATCTTTATAAATTACCCAGTCTTAGGTATTTCTTTACAGCACTGCAAGAATGGCCTAATACAATGTTGATGGGGAATAGTTTATTAAAAGTCGTTTGTATTTTGTTAGCATTGTAGGCTAATTAGCTTCAATGTGTGGTTCAATCTCTAGTGACTCTCACAGTATTTCTGAATGACAACCAGGGTAGAATGGACCAGAGCAATTATGCATTAGGATATGCTTAGAATGCTAGGCATTTTTCACAATAGCCAAGTAGCATTTGTTGGGTGGGAGATTAAAATGCCTTCCATTATTTGTGCAAGAGAATATAGCTCTGAGATTGGATTCACATCATGAATAAAAGGACAGATTATTCCAGGCTGGAGGACTTAGGTCTTTCCAATGCATGTGTTCTCTGAATTTTTCAGTCAGAATAATGAGTAATCTAAGAGTCTACTAACAGTTGAGGCCTCCCAGGGCAGCGTACACCTGGTCATTTTTGATAGGCAGTAACCAATGCCCAATTCTTGTCCTGTGTTTCCTATTTTGGATCTTGGATGCCAAAATAAATGCATGCCTTCTTGTAAGTTTTCTTGTGTTTGTGCAGTGACATATTATACACATATTTTTTCTTCTCACTGTTGATATATCCACAAATAATATGGATATTAATCCTTCTTACACACAGATTAATCTTTTTGAAGTATAGTTCAGATACTGTCATATCCTGAACAAAAACAACCGTGGCTCACAGCTGCCTACAGGACAATATTTATATTCCTTCACATTTAATTCAGTGTGCATTTTCCTTGAAGAAACCATAGCCCAGAAAAATGGAACTATTTACAAATCCTGTTTTCAATTGGCATTTCTCATCTCTGTACCTGCTTTTGTTCTTGGTATTCCTTTCACTTGAACTGCCCTTTATCCACATCTCTATCTGTCCAGATCTTGTGTCCTTCTAAAGCTAGCTACAATGTTTTCATCGCCATTCTATCCTTTATTCCCTTCACGCCACACATTCCATTTAAAGTGTTTGTGTGTGTGTGTGTGTGTGTGTGTGTGTGTGTTGCTTTGAATTTCTGGTCTAGCTTGCATATTAGGAGGAGATGTTGTGAATATCACAAACTCAACCAGGATCTTGTGAATAATCGATGTAGTATCCTAAGTCAGACTCAAATCGGTGAACATTTTCTCACATCTAATATAGACAATTTCCATGTCAACATTACAATGTCTTCTTCAAAGTCCTATTAGTTCAGCCCCCTTGTCATATGCTGAAATAGAAAATTACTAATCTTGGTTTTAATGAGGTCCATTATTAAGAGACCCAGAGGGGGATGCAGGCAGAGGAAACTTTTGATATTTCTCTTCAGCTATTTCATCTAGTGCACTTATTGTTTAATGTCTTGTCTTAGTATATTTGCACTTGCTAAGCTTCTAGTACAAGATCCTGCTGAGATCTAGTACAAGGCTTTGGTGAATGCCTGAAATCTTTGCCTGAAGTATTCTACTTATTTTTTATTTTCCTCATGTTCAGTCTATAAATCTAAGGAAAACAAGAAATCTGCAGAAAAAAATAGGATAAGGGCAATGAAAGCATTTCTAACTACCCAACTATACCCTAATTACAATCTGTAAAATATTTTAAAACAAAACAGGATGCAGATAGTCTTTCACTAGCCCAGATAAAATGTAAGATACTAGAGAAGGCAATATTTATGCTGAAAACTTTGAACTAGAAACCACAGAAGAAGCTGAGATAGATTGGTCAGGGCAAAGGACCAGCCTGACCAACATGGAGTGTTAGGAGCAAGCCCCCCAAAATCTGGTCATAAACTGGCCCCAAGACTGGCCATAAACAAAATCTCTGCAGCACTGTAACATATTCATAATGGCCCTAATGACCACGCAGGAAGGTTGTGGGTTTATGAGAATGAGGGCAAGGAACACCTGGCCTGCCCAGGGCAGAAAACCACTTAAAGGCATTCTTAAGCCACAAACAATAGCATGAGTGATCTGTGCCTTAAGGGTGTGTTCCTGCTGCTGTTAGCTAGCTCAACCTATTCCTTTAATTTGGCCCATCCCTTCATTTCCCATAAGGGATACTTTTAGTTAATTTAATATCTGTAGAAACAATGCTAATGACTGGTTTGCAGTTAATAAATATGTGGATAAATCTGTGTTTGGGATTCTCAGCCCTGAAGGCTGTGAGAACCCTGATTTTCCACTTCACACCTGTATATGTCTGTGTGTGTGTCTTTAATTCCTCTAGTGCCACTGGGTTAAGCTCTGCCCAACCAAGCTGGTCTCAGCAAGTGGCGTCCATTCGTGGGAGCTCGAATCCACATCAAAAGGTTGCTGGAGCAACAGCTGGAATGGAAAACTAGCTGGAGGACACCTGAGTACTCTTAAAGCAATCCCCATGGTGAGTAATAAGGGGAGCTCGGAAGTGTCAGGGTAACATTGGGACAGGTATGGGGTCTGGATCGTTTCACCTTGGAACTTTTCCACGATGATAATGAGGAGGAACAAGAGTATAGCAAAGTAACAGAAGAGGTTACAGAACATGTTTATTTACCAGCTAAAGCTAAAGTGGCAAAGGAAGGAGAGGTTCATCCCTACCCTTCTGCACCCCCTCATTATTTTGAAGAAAATGACCCCCCATATGTTTCTTTTCTGGAGGACACTGGGCAAAAAGTAGTTGCCCCAGTGACTGAGCAGCACCTCAAGCAACCGCTCTTAGTTCTATTCAGGCAGGAATTTGGCAAGCTAGACAAGACGGTGATTTAGAGGCCTGGCAGTTTCCTGTTAGAATACACCCCCCATATCAACAGGGAAATATTACAGCTACATTTGAGCCTTTTCCTTTTAAATAACTCAAAGAATTAAAACATTAATAAGTCAGTATGGAACAGGTTCTCCTTTTGTAATGGGACTATTAAAGAATGTTACTATTTCCAGTCAGATGATTCCTACTGACTAGGACGCCCTTACTCGAGCTTGTCTAATTCTTGCTCAGTTCTTGCAGTTTAAAAGTTGGTGGACAGATGAAGCTTCCATTCAGATTGCTCACAATGCCCACCCAACTTCAAATTAACATAGCTGCAGACCAACTTTTGGGGGTTAGCAGCTGGGCTGGTTTCGATGTACAACTGCTCTTGCAGGATGATGCCATAGAACAGCTTAGAGGAGTGTGCATTAGAACTTGGGGAAAAAATCACTTCAGGTGGAGAACAATACCCTTCCTTTAGTGCTATAAAACATGGACCCAGAGAACCATACATTGATTTTATAGCTCGGTTACAGGAGTCTCTTAAAAAGATGATTGCAGATTCGGCTGCTCAGGATATAGTGCTGCAGTTATTAGCTTTCAACAATCCTAATCCTGATTACCAGGCTGCTCTGCAACCTATTAGAGGGAAAGCACATTTAGTTGATTATATCAAGGCCTGTGATGGTATTGGAGGTAATCTGCATAAAGCTACCTTGTTGGCACAGGCAATGGCAGGAATGAGAGTAGATAAAGGAAATACTCCATTTCCTGGATCTTGTTTTAACTGTGGAAAGCATGGTCATACTAAAAATGAATGTAGAAAAAATCAGCGAGTCCGGCCACCAGATAGGGGAAAAAAGAAAACTGCTCAGCCTGCAATATGTCCAAAATGTAAAAAAGGAAAACACTGGGCTAGTCAGTGTCACTCTAAGTTTGATAAAGATGGGAACCCGATTTCAGGAAATGCCATGAGGGGTCCATCTCAGGCCCTATTCTAAACTGGGACATTTCCAGCTCAGGTCATTCCCTCACCCCTGTACCATGTCTGTCCCCTGCCACAACAGGTAGTGCTGCGGTAGATTTATGCTGCACAAAAGCTGTGAGCCTTCTGCCTGGGGAACCCCTCTCAAAAGGTCCCAACAGGAGTCTGTGGACCCTTGTCAGCAGGGACAATAGGATTACTTTTAGGATGGTCTAGTTTGAGTTTAAAAGGGGTACAAATACATACAGGAGTCAATGATTCAGGTTACAGTGGGGAAATTCAAATTGTTGTATCTACTTCTGTTCCCTGGAAAGCAGAGCCAGGAGAGTGCATAGAACAGCTCCTGATTGTGCCATATGTGGGAATGGGAAAAAATGAAATTAAATGAACAGGAGGATTTGGAAGCACAAATAAACAAGGCAAAGCAGCTTATTGGGTAAATCAAATTACTGATAAACGACTTACCTGTGAAATAACTATTTAAGGAAAGAAATTTAAAGGTTTGGTAGACACAGGAGCAGACATTTTCATCATTTCTCTGCAGCACTGGCTGTCCATGTGGCCAATTCAACCTGCTCAACTTAACATAGTTGGAGTTGGTAAAGCCACTGAAGTGTATTAAAGTAGTTATATCTTGCATTGTGAGGGGCTCAATGGACAACCTGGGACTATTCAACCAATTATAACTTCTGTACCCATAAATGTATTGGGAAGAGATTTATTGCAACAATGGGGAGCACAAGTTCTAATTCCAGAACAATTACATAGCCCTCAAAGTCAACATACAATGCACAAAATGGGGTATGTCCCTGGTATGGGACTAGAAAAAAATTTGCAAGGTTTGAAAGAAGCACTTCAAGGGAAAAACAAAGTTCCTGCCAAAGATTAGGAAATAATTTTTGAAGGTGGCCATTGTTAAGCCTCCAGAACCTATACCTTTAAAATGGTGAAGAGATAAGCCAATTTGGATAGAACAATGGCTGCTAAGCAAAGAAAAACTGGAGGCTTTAGATAAATTAGTTACTGAACAATTAGGAAATGGGAACACAGTTCCAACATTTTCTCCTTGGAATTCTCCAGTTTTCGTAATTAAGAAAAAAATCAAGAAAATGGAGAATGTTAACTGACTTAAGAGCCATCAATTCAGTTATATAACCTATGGGAACATTACAGCCAGGATTGCCTTCTCCTGCTATAATTCCAAAACATTGGCCTTTAATAGTCATAGATTTAAAAGACTGTTTCTTTACTATCCCTTTAGCTGAGCAAATGGTTTGCATTTACAATTCCTGCAGTAAACAACCTGCAGCCTGCTAAAGGTTATCATTGGAAAGTGTTGCCACAGGGCATGTCAAACAGCTCAACAATTTGCCAGACATATATGGGGCAAGCAATTGAACCTACTTGTAAAATATTTTCACAGTGTTACATTATTCACTATACGGATGATATACTTTGTGCTGCCCCAACTCGAGAAATATTACTCCAACTTTATGATCACTTGGAAAATTCAATTTCTCATGCTGGGTTAATTATAGCTCCTGACAAAATTCAGACTACTACTCCCTACTCCTACTTTGGGACCCTAGTAAATGACACTACCATTGTGCCACAGAAAGTAACCACATGTAGGGATCAACTAAAAACATTAAATGACTTTCAAAAATTACCAGGAGACATTAATTGATACGACCTGCTCTAGGCATTCCTACCTATGCCATGAGTAATCTGTTTTCTATCCTTAGAGGAAATCCTAGTCTCACTAAGCCTCAGCAATTAACAAAGGAGGCTGAGGTCGAGTTACAGCTGATTGAAAAGCAAATCCATAAAGCTCAGATAAATAGAATAGATCCATAGAAGACTCTAGATTTGCTAATTTTTTGAACTCAGCATTCACCTACTGGTGTTATTGTCCAAGAACAGGACTTAGTAGAGTGGCTTTTTCTTCCACGTGCTAATTCACGGACTCTAACTCCTTATTTAGATCAAATTGCTATTATGGTAGGGATTGGGAGAACCTGGATTGTTAAATTACATGGATATGATCCTGGAAAAATTATTGTCCCTCTCATGAAGGCACAAATACAGCAAGCTTTTATAAATAGTCTTACTTGGCAAACCCTTTTAGCTGACTTTGTGGGTATTCTCGATAATCATTTTTCTAAAATGAAGCTGTTTCAGTTTTTGAAATTAACTAATTGGATTCAACCCTAAAATAACTAAAGTTAAATCAATTGAAGTTGCTAAGAATGTTTTTAAAGATGGGTCTAGTAATGGTAAAACTTCTTATTTTGGCTCAAAAGGTAAAATTTTCCAGATGTCCTGTACTTCAGCTCAAAAAGCGGAGCTTGTAGCTGTAATTGAGGTATTGACTGCTTTTGATATGCCTATTAATGTGATTTCTGATTCTTCACACGTGGTTCATTCCACACAGTTAATTGAAAATGCTCAGTTATGATTTCATACAGATGAACAACTGATGACTTTATTTACCCAATTGCAAATAGCAGTTAGGAGTGGAATGTATCCTTTTTACATCACTCACATTAGAGCTCATACACCTCTTCCAGAACCTTTGACTGAAGGGAATCAAATGACTGATTGCCTCGTTGCTACTGCAATATCTAATGCTAGACACTTTCACAATTTAACCCATGTTAATTCCTCTGGTCTCAAATGCAGACACAACATTACCTGGAAAGAACCTAAAGTTATTATCCAGCGATGCCCAACTTGCCAAATGGTACATTCCTCATCTTTTACAGGAGGAGTTAATCCTCGAGGACTGGAACCTAACTCTCTTTGGCAAATGGATGTCACATATGTTCCCTCCTTTGGGAGACTAGCTTATGTACATGTATGTGTATGTGCGGACCCCTTTTCTCACTCTGTGTGGGCTACATGCCAAACAGGAGAGTCTTCTGCCTGTGTTAAACGTCACCTTTTGCAGTGTTTTGCAGTGATGGGCATTTCAGCTTCTATTAAAACAGATAATGCCCCAGGCTATACTAACCAAGCTGTAGCTACATTTTCCTCTATGTGGAATATTAAATACATTACTGGTATCCCATAAAATTCTCAAGGACAAGCCATAGCGGAAAGAATGAATCTCTCCCTAAAACAGCAGTTGCAAAAGCAAAAGGGATATAGAGAATATGGAACCCCACAGATGCAACTGAACCTAGCATTATTAACTTTAAATTTTTTGAGCCTGCCCAAAGGTCAGATGTTATCAGCAGCTGAACAGCATCTGCACAAACCAGCTGCAAAGACAGAAACAGAACAACTGATTTGGTGGAGAGATCCAATAACAAAAAGTGGGGAAATAGGTAAAATAATAACTTGGGGTAGAAGTTATGCTTGTATTTCTCCAGGCCAAAATCAACAACCGATTTGGATACCATCAAGACACCTGAAACCTTATCATGGGCTACATGCTGAGGAAGAGACTCTGGGAGGATCCTGAGGGCCCCCTGATTGCAGCCATGTCAAGACTGATGCTGAGGAGGACCCCAACTGTCATGAGTGACACACATCGAACACAGCCACCCACCTGGGGACAGATCAAGAAGCTGTCACAGATGGCAGAAGAAAACTTGAGGAAAGTGGGACAATCAGTCACAATGACAAATTTAATGGTAGCTATGATAGTGGTTATCACCACTGCCATGAGTATTCCTTCAATAAGGGCTAGTAATAATGCCTGGATGCAATCACTTTATGACAGAGTTACACATGCTTTCTGATCTCAGTATTTACCATAATAAATCTGCTCCTATAATTGAGGCATACCACCCTCAAAAACCTATTTGTAAACAAGATTGGACCCTGTTAGAAAAAAATGAATACACTAGTTTAGGAAGATTGCTTTGCAGAACAGGTAGAGGTGCTGCACAGTGATTCCTATGGAATCATTATTAATTGGTCCCCCAAGGGGATGTTTAGCTTGAATTGCATCACTCAGTCTGCATGCCACAGTCACACTATGTTCAGCTGATCTAAAGAAAACAGTCATATGGTAGATATAATAAGAAGTATGGCAAAAGTTCCTATTATCTGGAACCATGGAGGTATAGTGACACCTCAGCCTCAAATGCTATGGCCCACTCCAGGAGCTTAACATAAGGACTTGTGGAAACTATTAAATGCTCTTAATAAGATCAAAAATTGGGAAAGAATAAAAAAGCATCTAGAAGGACACTCTACAAACTTGTTTTTGAATATAACAAAATTAAAAAAACAAATATTTAAAGCATCCCAGGCACACCTGACCTTAATGCCAGGAACTGAAGTGCTTAAAGGAGCTGCAGACAAATTAGCAGCTAGTAACCCATTAAAATGGATAAAAACACTTGGAAGCTCTGTTATTTCAATGATGACTGGTGCTTTTAATCTATGTTGTTTGTCTTTGTATAGTCTGCAGATGTGGATCCCGACTCCTGCAAGAAGTAGCTCACAGTGACAAAGCTGCCCTTGCTTTGATCTCTTTGCACATCAGAGAAGTGGAACATGTTGGGAGCAAGTCCCCCAAAATCTGGCCATAAACTGGCCCCAAGACTGGCCATAAACAAAATCTGCAGCACTGTAACATGTTCATAACAGCCCTATTGCCTGCACTGGAAGGTTGTGAGTTTACGGGATTGAGGGCAAGGAAAACCTGGCCTGCCCAGGGCAGAAAACCACTTAAAGGCATTCTTAAGCCACAAACAATAGCATGAGTGATCTGTGCCTTAAGGGCGTGTTCCTGCTGCAGTTAACTAGCCCAACCTATTCCTTTAATTTAGCCCATCCCTTCCTTTCCCATAAGGGATAGTTTTAGTTAATTTAGTATCTATAGAAACAATGCTAATGACTGGTTTGCTCTTAATAAATATGTGGGTAAATCTCTGTCTGGGGCTCTCAGCTCTGAAGGCTGTGAGACCCCTGATTTCCCACTTCACACCTGTATATTTCTGTGTGTGTGTCTTTAATTCCTCTAGTGCCACAGGGTTACCGTCTCCCCAACTGAGCTGGTCTCGGCAATGGAGAAACCCTATCTCTGCTAAAAATATAAAGTTAGCCAGGTATGGTGGTGCATGCCTGTAATCCCAGCTACTTGGGAGGCTGAGGCAGGAGAATCACTTGAATCCGGGAGGTGGAGGTTGCAGTGATCTGAGATTGCAGCATTGCACTCCAGTCTGGGCAACAAGAGAGAAACTCTATTTCAAAAACAAACAAACAAACAAAAACAAACAGAAATGAACTCTGCATGTTTAGCTGCATGACCAGACCGATCCTAGTTCACTCATTGAGTGTTCTCATTTTAAAACCTATCAAACAGACAGTAAGAGAGCTCCTTGAGATCAAGCTCCATATTTTATTCCCCTTTACAATTCCTTCAGTACGATGCTTTGTATAGCATAAACACTTGAGAAATAATTATTTAATTAAAGAAAATGGATATCACTGTGTATTGTGTGAAAATGCTTACAGGTTTGAGCTTGAGTGTCAGCTCAGTCACGTGCTAACTTTATGATATGAGTAAATCATTTAACTTCTCAAGTTCTTAGTTTAACCATCTGTAAAAATAAGTTAGTAATGACCTCTAATTTACAGTTTTGTTGCAAGGATTAATGACTGTGCTTAAAAATTTCTATCCTCAGTTTGTATTCATTTATTCAACATGCAGTTAATGAATGCCTGCTTTGTCCTAGGCAGAGTTCTATGATCTTTTGGGATACGTCAGTAAACAGAATAGATAAAAACTCTCGCTATCATAAAACTTGTGTTATAGTTAGGAAGAAACAATTTAAAATTTAAACAATCAATCAGCCAACCAATCAATGAATTGCATAGAATGTTAGAAGGCCACAAGTGCCCTGGAAAGAAGAAAAAGAGCAGGAAGAGAGGATAGGAATCACAGGGTGTGACCCAGGGTCCATACTAGAATATTGAATTGAGTATTCAGAGCAGGCTGTAAAGGTGATTTAAGCAATGTTTGAAGGAGGTGAGGGAGTTAGTTAAGTAGATATCAAGGAGAAAAGCCTTCTGGGTTAGGCCAACATCCTTGGGTAGAAGGATTTCAGAGGAGGCTACAGGTGGATGAGTGGGCAGAGAAAGGAGTGGAAGATTACAGTCAGAAAAGTAAGGATGGGAGTAAGCAGTGGTAGACATTTAGGGCCTTGTAGGGTCTTGTCAATATTTTTGGTTTTCCTTTGGGTCAAACTGTGTACCGTTGCATGGGTTGAGCAAAAATGATGTGACCTGCCTTTTGTTTTACTCATGTTTAGTGTGTGGAACACAGTGGACACCCAGTATACCTCTGGCAATGCTTATGAATTAAAATTAATATTTTTGATTATTACTCATGATTTTCTTCCATCACAATAAAAGTTTGGTAGCATCTATAGCATGCCAAAATGGTCGACAAAATAAAACAAACAAGGAAATTTCCATCAGTCTATTGCCTGTTGTCTTGGTTGACTGAAGATTATTAAAAGTGTATTTGAATTTTTATTTTCCAAAGAGTTAGATCTTAGAAAGTGAACAAATTCTGACTTATAGAAAAGTCAGTATAAAATGTCCTATCTTTTCTTCTTAAGTGCTCTGGAAACTTATGACAAATTTTGGGAGAATTTAAAGTAATTTAGTTTTCTTAAACATTATACCACTTTTCTACTAAGGGATTTTTCTGACCCATGCCTGGTAGAAGTATTGAGCGAGACATTCACCCTCTAGTGACTGAACTGATTTCACTGATTTCAGTCTGGTTATTGCACTATTTGGGGTTTAGTTAGTTGCACTGCTTTTCCCTTTTCTTCAGACACTTATCCAGGTCTCTCTATTACTCATGCTGCTTGACAGTACCAGAACTTAAGAACTTGCACAGAGTGCCTAATTTTCTTCTTTTCTGACTTGCCACTACATTCTTCCAAGAATTCCCTTACTTCTAATCAGAAGAAACAATTTAAGACATGCTTTTCTTACCTTCAAAGGGTCTTGAGGGCACAGTCACAACAACTATACTAGTTACAATTTAATTAAATGACATTCTTTGCTCAATAAATTACTACATCTAGAGACATTTAGTCTTCAAATTATCTCATAAGGAAAAAAATTCTCACAAATTTGACAAACACTCATAAAACAAATGTTTGAACTCCTTTACCTTTAAAATCATTTCATGCAATTTATTGACAGATCTTTGGTCCATACAATGACAATACTTTCTGAAATTTATTATATGCCATTCAAACATATTGATGATGTATTCAGTACAGTAAAAATATTTGATTTTCTTAGTTTTCTATATAGCTATTATCTTATTTATATCTCTATAACTTGTTTCAAAGATTTAAAACACCAGTAAGTGATTTTTTTAATCCACTGCTGTACATTGAGGTAGACAGAATAATGGTCTCCCAAGGATGCCCATGTCCTAATCCCTGGAACCTGTGACTATGTTCCTTACATGACAAAAGGGGCTTTGAAGATGTAATTTGGTTAGGGATCTTGAGATAATGAGAGCATGCTGAATTACCTGGTTGGATGTAATGTATTATAATTATAAATGTCCTTTTAATTAGGAGACTAGACAAGTAGATAACAGAAAGAAGATCCCAGGGTAGGCCAAAGAGGGTCAAAGTTAGAGAAGCTGATGTGGCAAGAGCAGAGGCTGGAGTGATATGGCCACGAGTCAAGGAATGGTGGCAACCTCCAGAATCTGTAAGAGGCAAAGCAGGTTCTCCCTAAGAGCCTCCAGGAGGATTTTGTTGGAACCTGAGAACACCTTGATTTTGGCCCAAGGAGACTGATTTTGGACTTCCCATCTCCAGACCTGTAAAGTAATAAATTTTGTTTTAAGCCACCACATTTGTGGTAATTAACAGCAACAATAGAAAGCAAATAAAGCATATCTATGGGATGAAAACAAATTCACATTTTAAAAAGTTGATAACAAACAGGTTTATGTAGTCAATATATTTATTGGTACAAAAATGCAGAGTAAGAAATAGGATTCAGTTTTACTTTTATGTAATTCATATAGATGCAAAACTAAAGCCAAAGAGTGTCTCATAAGATCTTTTTGAATATATGATTACAGGCATAACCAACAGTTCAGCAGTTTATGAGATTATCCTGAGGCTAATATGTTTGAATGAGATGTCAGAGACAGCTGTAGTTAAAATTGGGAAGAAACAAACCTCATTGTTGATTGTTGCCCATCACTACCCCTTTCTGGGGTCTTTCATCACTAGTGTCACCTCCTCCATCTGATTCTTACTTCTGCTCTATGGTAAAGTAAAATATCTGATAAACTGTTACTTATGCTTATTTTATTATGCTTAGTTTAATTTGTTGAATGTAACCGGAGGTATTTATATTTTTGAACAGGTATTTATATATTTTGAAGAAATCCAAAGGAGGAAAACACCTATGGGAAGTTTTTTTTTTTTTTTTTTTTTACGGATTTTCACTCTGTTGCCCAGGCTGGAGTGCAGTGGCGCCATCTCAGCTCACCGCAAGCTCTGCCTCCCGTGTTCAAGGTGATTCTCCTGCCTCAGCCTCCACAGTAGCTGGAACTACAGTTGTCCGCCACCACGCCCGGCTAATTTTTTTGTATTTTTAGTAGAGATGGGGTTTCACTGTATTAGCTAGGATGGTCTTGATCTCCTGATCTCGTGATCCACCCGCCCCAGCCTTCCAAAGCACTGGGATTACAGGCATGAGCCACCATGCCCCGCCACCATCAGGAAGTTTTTAAGTGTCATGAAATGTTAAGAGAAACTGGGTAGGGCTAGAAGGCGTGATGGGGGTTCTCAAATTTCAACATATGGTGGTATGTTACCATATGGGCATAGTGTAGAAATTTCAACCTGATTTATTTTGAAGTTTTAAATTTTTCAATAATAATTTTTACTCAGTGTAAAAAATGTTGAAAGTATAAATAAAATAAAGTAAGTATAATATTACTGTAATATGAGGCCATATTAACAATCACTAATAATATTGTTGGGTACTTCTTTCCGACATTATTTCAGGTTTTTAAAAAAATAATTACTTTATATTTTTCATCTTTTTTCAGTTAACATTATGTCATGAGAATTTTTGTTGAAATTTTGTTGATTGATAACATTGTGTTTCTTTGATTTCTTTTGAAGATTAATAATTTTAATAGTTTATTTGAACTTTTGTGATTTATCTGTTCATTATTAGTGTTAAGAGAGAGCAGGATTTTTTTTTTTTTTGTCATTTAAGATCATCTTACATAGTAAGAACACTAATCATGTATCTATTGTAATTATTGTTTAAATAAAATTAAATGTTTTCCCAGTCTCTTATATGTCTTTTATTCCTATTTTAATGGGTTTTGCTATGCTGATATTCAAATTTTATGCAATTCAATCCGTCAATCTTTTCCTTTGAAATTTCCTTTATTATTTTTAATCTTAGAAAGTTCTTCCTTCAAGATATTTGTATTTTAGATATAGATTATTATATTTAATCTGATACTGTTTTAAATTTTAAAATAATATCCAAATATGATATTTTAGATTTTAGATTCATTTATATTTTCTTTTCTTTTTTTTTTTTTTTTGAGGCGGAGTCTCGCTCTGTTGCCCGGACTGGAGTGCAGTGGCCGGATCTCAGCTCACTGCAAGCTCCGCCTCCCAGGTTTACACCATTCTCCTGCCTCAGCCTCCCGAGTAGCTGGGACTACAGGCGCCCGCCATCTCGCCCGGCTAGTTTTTGTATTTTTAGTAGAGACGGGGTTTCACCGTGTTAGCCAGGATGGTCTCGATCTCCTGACCTCGTGATCCGCCCGTCTCGGCCTCCCAAAGTGCTGGGATTACAGGCTTGAGCCACCACGCCCGGCCTCATTTATATTTTCTTATGAATTTTAAATCTGGAGTTTACTGGTTTTACTGATTTATTTAATATTAATATGAGTTCACCTAGGCCCTTAGGGCTTATGTGGAAGTGTGTTGGGAGATAATGCTCTATGGGTCTTTCATGATTTGGCACAATTTGTGTTGAAAGGCACTAATTGTTCTTTGTTTCACACTCTCCTTTCAAGGATATTTGTCTAGCAAGCAGGCTTGGAAGATAGGCATAGTGTCTTCCTTCAGAGCAAAGGGCAGGCATGCTTACTGAACATTATGAAATATTCAGATTTCCTGACCTTAGGGTTCCCCTTTTGTACTGCAACTCACATATATGCAGTATCAATTTGGGCCCATTGCATCCCCACTCTTGGACTTGGTGGCAATAAACACTGATGCAAGTATGCTCTGGCTCAGAAGAGCTGAGAGCAATAAAGTTCCTTATCTCTAACATAGCATCTATGAAACTGGCATACTAACTTACTGATTTTCAAATAGCGAATAATCTTAGACATTTTGCTATTCTTGACAAGTAAACTATTTAACTTTAAATAATAGCCAATAAAATACTTGCTCATTAAGAAGGTCTATATCATCATTTTGTTATATTTTCTACATCTAGTTTAAAATAGAGGCATGTGTTTTGGTCAGATTTGTGCAGTTATAACAGAATACCTGAGAGTGGTTTATTTATTGTCTTATTGTTCTGGAGGCTGGGAAGTGCAACATTGAGGGACTGGCATCTGGTGATGACCTTTCTGCTGTATCATCTCATGGCGGAAGGGCAAAAGAGGATGAGAGAGTAAGAAAGGGCAGAACTCATTATTTTATAAGGAACCTACTCCCTTGATAATAAACTCACTTTTGAGATTAATTCATTGCGTTAATTCATTCGTGAGGGCATTGCCTCCATGACACACATCTCCTATTAGGCCCCACCTCCCAACAGCACTGCATTGAGGATAAGTTTCCAACACATGAACTTTTGGGGACACATTCAAACCATAGTAGCACGGTTTGTATCTTTAATGTTGCGATAGTGTGAATGTTGTATTAAAAGAAATAAGGGACTTTTCTCCAATAGTTGGGTCTTTAAAATGAGTTAGTATTTTGAGATTCATTTGATTGTATTTATAAAAAATTTATTAATAAAAATCAGTGTTTCACAGTTTTGAGATTTATTCTCGCTTTAAATTGCTTGGCTAAGCAATAGGTCATACTTAATCAGGGTAGCTAAACTAACATTTTTTGGATAACGAACCAAAAGCATAAAAAATTCATTTAGGAGATCATGCACCAGATATTTGCAGATGAAGAAAAAATTAATAAATATTTAGAATTCCACAAATTAATATAACACACCACAGTCTTCCATGCTAGTGCATACATATAGTTTTATATATATATAATGTACATATAATACACATGTACATTCAACAGCAAGACAGAAATTATGCTATGATATAAAAGCAATAGAAAGAAACTGCAAATTTCAACTGATCTTTTTAATGTTAAGTGTAAACAAATGCTACTTGAATATTTTTTCAGTATTAAAAAAGGTGAAAATAACTACTTTGTTATTATGTTTAGAAACATCTGGTCATTCTCCTTTTTTTCAATAAGAAAACACAAAAGGCAATACAAAATGTAATTTTAACTGTCAGTTTCTGCTGCAGTAACATAATTTCAATATTCCTGTAGCTTAAAACAATACTTTATTTTTTGTTATTATTCACATTACATGTGGGCTTGGGGTAACTATGGGTTGTACTGAGCTGGAATAGAGTCTAGGTTGTAGGTCAGGTTTGTGTATCTTCCAAAGTATTTGCATTTTACGACTCAGAGGGAAGGAATAGTTTCTATTGGAGACAGTTCTTTTTCCTGTCAGAAGGCATACATGAAAGACCAAGCCAAATACTGCAATAGCATGGGAAACTTCTGCGCAGGTATGTTAAATATTAAGTCCTTTCACATCTTACTGGCCAAAGGATGTTGCATGACAAGCCCTGAATCTGTAGGCTGGGGAACTAAACTAGGCATGGCTAAATTGGCAAGAGAGCAAATAATTGTGAGCAAATAAAATCTACTGCAGGAAAGCGTTAATGGTGCATGGAATAAAGATAGTAAAACTCTTAGCTAAAAATTGTGTAACAATTGATTGGACTAACAGTACACTGATTACCTTTGAACATCAAAGGTCACTGTCCTCTTTTCTCACCTATATTACTATATTTCTGTCATATTAATCTTACTGTTACTCTCTTCATGAAACGTCTCCTAAAAAATTTATGTTAGAAAAACGATCAGATTTGGCATTGCTTTATACTATGGATAGTTTCATGCAAATAAGAACTATATTTATATTGTGCCACTATTTGAGTTATTTTGAGATTTTTAATCCTCTTTCCAAAACACGTGTAAGGCATTTGTAGAAATCAATCAGTCTATTTGGAGAGTAGGGTTTTTGCGGATTATTGAAAAGTTAGGTTGGAAAAATGGGTATGAGCCTGATTGTGTAGGCTTTTTAGTATTAGTTTAGCTATTAATTTGCAAATAGCAAAGCTAAAATAATCCCATTTCCTCCTCATTCTAATAGTTTACTGGGTTTTAATTCAGAAAGTGAAATAAAAGTTAACCTAACCACAAGCCTTTTCTGTTATTCAAATCGTACCCTATTCCTTTCTCAAGGCTCTGTTAAAATTCTAGCTAGATCATGAAAGCTACCTCCTGGCCTCAGTAATCTCTTTTTTAATTTAATTTAATTTAATTTAATTATTATTATTTTTTGAGACAGAGTCTTGCTCTGTTGCCCAGGCTGGAGTGCAGTGGCGCGATCTCAGCTCACTGCAAGCTCCGCCTCCCGGGTTCACCCCATTCTCCTGCCTCAGCCTGCCAAGTAACTGGGACTACAGGTGCCCACCACCACGCCCGGCTAATTTTTTGTATTTTTAGTAGAAACGGGGTATCACCTTGTTAGCCAGAATGGTCACGGTCTCTTGACCTGGTGATCTGCCCACCTCAGCCTCCCAAAGTGCTGGAATTACAGGCGTAAGCCACCATGCCAGGCCCCAATCTCTTTATTTATCTAGAGTCCAAGACATTAAGATTTTTAGTCAAAAAACTATGCTTTAATCATTAAATGGATAAAAGAAAAAAAGTTTGAAAGGCTAAGAAAAATTATGAAGTTATGTGTCTGAAGCCATGTTTGACCTTCTGTTCACCTACTCTGAGTAAATTTAGGGAAAAAAAAGGCATTTTAACTTGCTCATTGTTTTGGATGCCAATATTTTAATAGTTTCACCAAAATATTAGGTGACATAATTATATGTATTTGTATATATGTGTACATATATTTAGAATGTGTATGATGTATACATATATACACACACCAAATATATGCAATATATATACACACACATATATGCCATATGTGTAATGTATACAAATATTTGCCATATATACAAACATATTATATATTAATTTCATTTGGAATGGTAAAGGGGAGTTATGAAATATTTACAAAAGTATGTCATTGAGTCTGATAAGGCTGGATATTACTGTACTAAAAATGGCACATTTGTACATAGGGGGATAAATTTAGAAACATCACTGTGGCATCAAGATCGAGGATGGGCTGCAAGATACTGAGACCTGTAAAAAGTAAAAATAATGAGCCTGAGGTAAGTAACTTTTATACATTTTAGAAATTGAAAATCATGTAAAGTTTTATTTGAAAGGAATGCCGCTGCTAAGAAGAAGGTTGAAAATCAGTATTTAAAAATAAGTTTCAAAAAATGGTTAAAGTTTCTAAGAAAATTTTAAAAAGTAGAAAAATAAAAAAGTCACTTATGGTGCCTCACACCTGGTAACCTTTTACTATAAACATTTTTGTTAAATTTCATTTCTGTAAAATGTGTAGGCATTTAACACTATCTTCAGAAATGACTTTTGAAATAAGATAAATACCTCCACATGGTGCCCCTCCAACAAAATCAAACGAACCAGAAGGTTCTAATATAAAGCATAAAGTCTTCCTATCCCCTGTCCCAATTCCTAGAGACAATTACTTTTTACTGTTTCTATTCTTGTTGTGGATAGGATAGCATCAAATATTTGTAATTCCAATTGATATGGGATCTCTTGGTCTGTTTACCACATAATGGAAGTATGTATGTGTGTGTAGGTAAAACTGACATACAATAAATTACACATTTTTGAAAGTACAATTTGATGTTTTCATATATGAGTAGAACCGTGAAACTACCACCACAACCACGATGAACAATTTCATCACCCAGGAACTTTTCTTTTTCATCTCTTTTCCCTCCCTTCCTGCTCTTCCTCATCCTGTACCTCTCCTTAAGCAATTGTTGATCTGCTTTCTGTTGCTATAGGTTAATTTACATTTTCTAGAATTTTATATTAATGGAATCACACAGTGTGCACTCTTTTTATTTGCCTTCTTTCATTCAGCATAAGTATTTTGATATTTAACAGATAGTTGTGTATACCAATAGTGGATTTCTTGTTATTGCTGGGGAGTGTTTTGTAGTCTGGACAGCCTACAATTTCCACTTACTTACTAATGGACATTTAGGTTATATACAGTTTTTGGCTATTACTTATCAAACAGCTATGAAAATTTGTAGTTAATTCTTTGTATAGATGTGTGCTGATTTAATTTCTCTTTTATAAATAGAAGTGGAATGGTTGGATGGTAAGAAAAATGTATATGTGCGTGTACATGCACAGACAATATCTAGAAGCATACACATCAGATGGTTTATGAAGCTATAGCTAGCAACAAGAAGCGTAGGGAAAGGAAAAAAGGGGGCTGGAACTATGCTTATTTTTTGTTTTTATCTATATTGTTTGAAATTTTTAAGATAATATGTTCATGTATTCTTTTGGAAAACATTTTCCCAATATTATTGAATTCTTGTAGAAAAAAATAACTTTTTAATGCAAGACTGAAATTTCTAGTCTTCAATTCCTTTCCCCTGTATTGATGTAGCTCTTTTAATTACAGGATTATTATACAGGATTTTTTATTAAGTTGAGATTTCATAAGAAAACATTTTTAGTGATAAAGCAGAATAAGCTTCCAGGTTTTGCATATGTAATTTTGTGTATGTGTGTATGTACATGCATATGCATGTGTGATTGGAATTCAATTAAAAACATTTTTTCAAACATAATTTAGGGAAATCAGTCTGTGAAGATAGAAGCTTAAAGAGTACATTTGCTCTTTAGAGGAATAAGGATAACCCATGTATATTATCTTCAAATTGTGCTCATCTCATTAAATTAAACTGCTTTATACATGCCAATAAAATGTCAGATATGGCTAAAATAAGATAGGACAGATAGAAGAAATAGTCCCATTTTCAAATTGTACACCTGTTTTAACTGGAGAAGGAAAGGACTTTTCAATTATTTAAAGAAAATCTCCGAAAATAGGGATTCATAGCATGGTAGTCATTGAGTACAAATTCTCAAAAAGCCACAGTTCATTTTGACCACCAAGCCTTCTAAAAGCAAAGTGTGAGTAAATGTAATTATAACATATTTCTAGAGCAATTTCCTAGAGGCAGTGGGATATAAGTCTGGGGGTTCCACTCTTAGTTCTTTTACTTAGTTTGTGACCACTTAATATTAGCTGTATTTTTTAAAAGAAGGGATAAATAATAAATTCTGATGGCTCATGAGAATTATATGAATACAGTAACAAGACAAGGATACCTTCTCTCACCACTCCTAGTCAACATAGTATTGGAAGTTTTAGCCAGGACAATCAGGCAAGAGAAAGAAATGAAGGGTATTCAAATAAGAAGAGAGAAAGTCAAACTGCCTCCATTTGCAGACGACACGATCCTTTATCTAGAAAACCCTATTGTTCTCTTCCCAGAAGCTCCCTAAACTGATAAGCAACTTCAGCAAAGTCTCAGGATACAAAATCAATGTGCAAAAATCACAAGCATTCCTATACACCAACAATAGACAAGCAGAGAGCCAAATCATGAATGAACTCCATTCACAACTGCTACAAAAAGGATAAAATACCTAGGAATAGAGCTAACAAAGAAAATCAAGGACCTCTTCAAGAGGAACTACAAACCACTGCTAAAGGACATTAGAGAGGACAGAAACAAATGATAAAACATTCTGTGCTCATGGATAGGAAGAAGCAATATTGTGAAAATGACCCTACTATCCAAAGTAATTTATAGATTCAGTGCTATTCCCATTAAACTACCAACAACATTCTTCACAGAATTAGAAAAACCTACTTTAAAATTCATATGGAACCAAAAAAAGGGCCCATATAACCGAGACAATCCTAAGCAAAAAGAACAAAGCTAGAAGCATCATGCTACCTGACTTCAAACTACACTACAAGGCTACAGTAAACAAAACCCCACGGTACTGGTACCAAAACAGACACACAGAGCAATGGAACAGAATAGAGATATCAGAAGTAATACCACACATCTACAACCATCTGATCTTTGACTAACCTGACTAAAACAAGAGATGGGGAAACGAGTCCCTATTTAACAAATGGTGCTGGGAAAACTGGCTAGCCATATACAGAAAATTAAAATCGCACCCCTTCCTTACACCTTATGCAAAAATTAGCTCAAGATGGATTAAATACTTAAATATAAAACTCAAAGTGATAAAAACCCTAGAAGAAAATTGAAGCAATGCCATTCAGGACATAGGCATGAGCAAAGATTTCATGATGAAATCAGCAAAAGCAATTGCAGTGAAAGCAAAAATTGACAGATGGGGTCTAATTAAACTAAAGAGCTTCTGTACAACAAAAGAAACTATCATCAGAGTGAGCAGACAACCTATAGAATGGGAGAAAATTTTGCATTTTATCCACCTGACAAACAGTTAATATCCAGAGTCTAGAAGGAACTTAAACAAATTTACAAGAGGAAAACAAGCAACCCCATAAAAAAATTTGGCAAAAGACATGAAGAAACACTTCTTGAAAAAAGACATTTATGCCACCAACAAACATATGAAAAAAAAGTTCATCATAACTGGTCATTAGAGAAATGCAAATTAAAACCACAATGAGATACCATCTCACACCAATCAGAATGGCGATTATTAAAAAGTCAAGAAACAACAGATGCTGGTGAGGCTGTGGAGAAATAGTATGGGTTTACATTGTTGGTGGGAATGTAAATTAGTTCAACCATTGTGGAAGACAGTGTGGCGATACCTCAAAGACCTAGAACCAGAAATACCATTTGACCCAGTAACCCCATTACTGGGTATATACTCAAAGGAACATAAATCATTCTATTATAAAGATACATGCACACATATGTTCACTGCAGCACTATTCACAATAGTAAAGACATGGAATCAAGCCAAATGCCCATCAATGATAGACTGGATAAGGAAAATGTGGTACATATATACCATGGAATACTATGCAGCCATAAAAAGTAATGAGACCATGTCCTTTGCAGGGACATGGATGGAGCTGGAAGCCATCATCCTCAGCAAACTAAAGCAGGAACAGAAAACCAAACACTGCATGTTCTCACTTATAAGTAGGAGCTGAACAGTGAGAACATATGAACACAGTGAGGGAACAATACACACTGGGTCCTGTAGAGGGGTGTAGGTGGAGGGAGAGCATCAGAAGAAATAGTTAATGCATGCTGGGCTTAATACCTAGGTGATGGGTTGATAGGTGCAGCAAACCACCATGGTACATGTTTACCTATGTAACAAACCTGCACATGTCCTGCATGTGCATCCCAGAACTTAAAATAAAATAAAATAAAATATATATAATAAGGTAAATGAGAAAAAATACGTAAAGTATATCTAATGCTTAACATCACAAGTAGCAGCAAATATTTAGGATTGCTAGATTTCCTGAACTTAAAGTAATCACAAGTATTTCCGGGTTCCTAGAATATTCCAGGGAAAAGCTAAATACTACAAGTCACCACCTACTGCACCTCTGGCCCCAAATGTTTCTGTCCATATTGGATGATTTCCAAAATGAATTTCAGTATGAGAGGTAGCATGATGCAATAGTTAGGAACCTGATAGTATAGGTCCTAAACCTGAACTTGCCACTAAATGGTGTGTGAGTTGGAGCAATATTTACCCTCATAACTAGTTTCCTCATCTACTTCCCCTATTTGGGGATTGTGAAGATTCACTAAGTTAATATGTGCTGCTGATGTTTAGGACAGTGCCAAGCTTATTGTAAGAGCAATACAATGTTTGCTATTGCAGTTTTTACTATTGAACCATGCTATTATTTTTGCAGTGCCTCGCAATGGAAGGAGAAAAAACCATTTTTTTTTTTCTGCCTCTACCTCATATACTGTGAGCATTACTCTAACATCCTGATCCCAAATAGAGTACATTGTCCTTTTAAGGATACAGAGAGGACTTCTGCATGACAATCCATCTTCAAGTAACTTTATGCATCCCCTTTCTCCTGAGGAATTAGACAGGAATCAGCAGGGTCAGTCTTTCCCTTTAAGTAGTGTGTGAGTGACAAACCCAGCTGCCCATTTGTCTCTATCCCAAGAGGCATGGGAACTGGGGATGCTGGTTTTGTTTGTTTGTTTGTTTGTTTTGTTTTGTTTTGTTTTTTGAGACTATGTCTGGTTTTGTTGCCCAAGATGGAGTGCAGTGGCACAATTGCTGCTCACTGCAAACTCCACCCCTTGTTCTCAAGTGATCCTCATACCTCAGCCTCCTGAATAGCTGGGACTACAGGTGCGCATCATTATGCTGGGCCATTTTTTAAAAAATTGTTTTTGTTGAGATGGAGTTTTGATGTGTTGTCCAGGCTGGTCCCAATTCCTGGGCTCAAGCGATCCACCCATCTCAGGCTCCCAAAGTGTTGGGATTACAGGTGTGAGCCACCATGCCCAGCTACATCTTTCATGATACTATAAAATGTGTACAAGCATGACATATCAAGCATTGGGAAAAAATATAATTTATGACAACCTTCCAGACTCCCTGCCAGAATATTGTCCATACTTAGTGAGCAGGGTTTCCAGATAATGGGAACATAATTATACAAAAAATTATTCCTTGTTTATAGGAAATGCAAATATAGCTGAGCATCTTTCTATTCGCTAAATCTGTCAATCCTTTTGGGAGAGTGAGAGATGCAGTTTTATAAGATCACTCAGCCATAGAAGTTTAACTAAATATAAATGATCCTTGTGAAATGGGCTCTTCAAGAACTTTAGTGTCCCCAGCTAAACTCTGCTGGATTCCTATTGTATTAGCTTTTGCCAAAATGATATAAAGTGAGCATGAAATGTTCTTAAACCTGGAAAACTCAACTTTTGGAGGCCTTTTAGGTGTCTATTAAAGAATAGAAGAAAAAATTCTTTTAACAGAATCTTTAGGTTTCACCAAAATGTGTCTTGCAAATGCCTCCATTAGCAGCAAAAGCTCTGTTCCCCTTCAGATGATTAATATCATATTCCCTCTTACTCCTTCATGTGCTCATTCAACACAGGGCTTGAATTTCATTTATAACCTTTTGTATTTTTAATAGTGATGCAGAATATCTAGTTAAAAGGATCACATAAGAAAATCAAATAACTTTAAATTAATTTTCCAAGCACAGAAAAAACTTCCAAATATCACATGACAAAATAGATACCTGGTGTCTATTTCATCATTTCCAGGATTCAATGAGTTCCTTTCTTTTGATGTCTTCAGGTCTTGGCACCATTTCCCTCTTCTTGGAACATTCTGTTTCCTCCCTCTTAACTCCAAAAAGTTCACTGACGACTTGTCGGTCTATTCTCAGTTTGTATAAAGTTTGTTCTAAGAAGTCCTTCTGGGATCCCCAAATCCAAGTTAAGCATCCTGACTACCTGTTCTCTTAGCTTCTGTTCTTCTAGCCATAGCCTTTGTCATACCCTGCTGTAGTTATCCCTTTACATGCCATCATCTACTGCCATACTCCAAGTTCTAGGTGGATAGTGATGGATTTTGTAGTCTAGTGCCTACCTAGCACACAGCAGTCCCTGAATACACATATATGTGTAAGTATATGAATTTATAACAGTCTCCTATGGCCCTAGCTCTTATTTTAAAATAAACAGGTTATTCCTTCTTAACAAAAAAAATTACTAAGCTGAGAATAGAAAATACAGTTTCCCATATTCCTATTTCATAGAGAATATAACCAAATCTTTCTTCTTCAGAGTGGGGGTGAGAAATTTGGGGAGAGAACTAATGTCTTATTGTCAACACCTAAAATATGTTTTTAGAGATGTGGTTCCTTTAAACCAAAATGTGCTGATTCTAGTTCCATCAACTGAACACTGAGCCCTCAAAAACAATTGAGAAAACAGTTTGCTCAAGGCAAAGAAGAATATTTTCAGAGGTCAATGATATTTGATCTTTATCCCCTGAGGAAGAAATATATTTAAGCTCACAATTTTTAAAAACAATACTATCTTTTTTATCTATTGGATGACATAGACTAAAGTGCTATAGTAAATGCATTACAAAATATATTAACTCATGGCACCTTATAAGTTAATTTCTTGCTCCTGTAACAGTTCAGATTGGGTGTTCACCTGAGTGAGATGACTCTCTCCACGTAGTCATTCAAAGATCTAAGCTCTTTTTATCTTGAAGCTTCACCATCCCCTAGAGTCTGTCATTTGTGTCCAGATGGACTGGTGAAGACAGAAAGCTGGGAGGGAGAAGAAAATGTGGTGGCTGCATTCCTGCTTTCCTGAAAGGCCTGGCCCAGAAGGCATACATATCTTTTCTGATCCTATCCCACGGGTCAAAATTTAAGTCACAGGTTTAATTCCAAAAGGAATTGGATAATGTATGTGTTCACTATGACCCTGTAACTATAGAAGAAGGAGAAAATAGGCTGAGCATGATGGCTCACAGCTGTAATCCCAGCACTTTGGGAGGTCGAAGCAGGTGGATCACGAGGTCAAGAGATCGAGACAATCTTGGCCAACATGGTGAAACTCTGTCTCTACTAAAAACACAAAAAATTAGCTGGGTGTGGTGGCGCATGCCTGTAGTCCCAACTACTCGGGAGACTGAGGCAGGAAAATCACTTGAACCCTGGGAGGTGGAGGTTGCAGGGAGCTGTGATAGCACCACTGCACTCCAGCCTGGTGACAGAGCGAGACTCTGTCAAAAAAAAAAAAGAAGAGGGAGAAAACAGATCTGAGTGGAGAGCTAGTAATCTCTGTCCTATAATCTTAGGTCTTTGACAGTGCTAGTTGCCACAGCCTGTACCTTCATGGAGCCACCCAATGGATTAGTTTTACCATTTCCTCTCAATTCTCAAACATCACACAAAATATAAGGAATATATCCATATATTTCCTTAATTCATAGTGTCACTCTTATTCTCAGAATACTGGTTCTTTTTCTACCATCAGCCATTTACTTACTTCTGTTTTCTCTTCCAACAATTCCCACCAAGCCAGGCACAGTAATTATCAACACATGTTTTTTGTTGTTGTTGAAATAAATAGAGAGAATCTACCTTATGTGATTCCAGTTCCACTATAAACATATATTCTTTTTTTTTTTTTTTTTTTTTTTGAGACGGAGTCTTGCTCTGTCGCCCGGTCTGGAGTGCAGTGGCCGGATCTCAGCTCACTGCAAGCTCCGCCTCCCGGGTTTACGCCATTCTCCTGCCTCAGCCTCCCGAGTAGCTGGGACCACAGGCGCCCGCCACCTCGCCCGGCTAGTTTTTCGTATTTTTAGTAGAGACGGGGTTTCACCGTGTTAGCCAGGATGGTCTCGATCTCCTGACCTCGTGATCCGCCCGTCTCGGCCTCCCAAAGTGCTGGGATTACAGGCTTGAGCCACCGCGCCCGGCCAACATATATTCTTTTATCTGTCATTTATTTGCTTTAACTGGAAAACGGCATTTTCTTGAAGAGACTAACTCTTTGTGGCTCTTTTGAATGGAAGCTACTTATTTTCCATGTTGCAGGCTGGACAGGACAAGGAAGTGTTCTGCTTATTTAATTGTTTCCACTTTGCCTTAGTGAAAATATGGCAGGAGATTTGTGATGACTCCTTCAAGTCTCATGCCATCTGTGTGTGTCTCTATGAATCATCACTGTCATCTTTTGAACTCAGCATGCCCATATTAACTTAGGAATTTAGCACCTCGTTGGTATTCCTTTTCTATTGCTTACCCATGCTGCTTTGCTTTTCATGTTGTGACTGCAAAACAATGGTATATTTCTTTTCATACACTAAATTATGGTGGCAAGGGGCTCCACCAGCCTGATGGCAAAAAATTATCCTGTCATGTTGTCCCACTGTCTATTACTGTGAGTTTCCTAGGCTTTCTCACTTCCATACTGGAAATAATCTCCCACAACCCATCATTCTAGCTTCCCTGACAGCCTACTAGGATCTCCTTGCTACTGTTAGCTCTAGAGAGATTGCCTCTTCTTTGGACACAAATGTCCTCTGCTAAAGATAACCGTTGACACACATCTGAGGGGGTACCTGATGCTCTGATAATGGTGAATTAAGCACTTTCCTACTAATTTTTCCTATAGTATGACATATAACCAACCTGCAACTTTTAAATAAGACTTCATTAAAGGTTTAAGAATGTTGAAAGGGTAGTATACACAGAGAATAGGTACAACTTGCATAACCATTCTGAGGATCTTGTAAAAGATGGATGACATTCCCATGGTGAACTCCACTGAATTGTTTGTGATCTGTTGAAAATGAATTGACCATATATGTTCTAATCTATCTCTGGACTCTGTCAAAAATGGACTCCGTCAAAAAATAACTCTCTATTGTTTATCTATTTTTACACTAATACCAAACTTTCTTGATTACTATAGCTTTAAAATAAAACTGAAAATCAGGTAGTAAAAGTCCTCTCTGTTGGTAATCAATTCTTTCTGCTTTGGTATGTTGGGAAAAAAATCTTTAACTCATCTTCATTCTTGAAAGATATTTTTTACCGTGAACACAATTCTAAGTTTTCAGATTTTTTCCTTCATTCATTGTGTTAAGATCTTGCTCCATTATGTTTTTGGCTTGTATGGTTTGACATGCTAAGTCTGCTTATCTGTGATCTCTCTACTTAATATATGTTTATTTCCCTGGCTACATTTTTTTTTTTTTTTTTTTTTTTAAGACAGAATCTCGCTCTGTCACCCAGGCTAGAGTGCAGTGGGGCAATCTTGGCTCACTGCAACCTCTGCCTCCTGGGTTTAAGCAATTCTCCTTCCTTAGCCTTCTGAGTAGTTGGGATTACAGGTGCATGCCACCGCACCTGGCTAATTTTTGTATTTTTGGTAATGATGGGGTTTCACCATGTTGGTCAGGCTGGCCTTGAACTCCTGACCTCATGATCCACCCACTTTGGCCTCCCAAAGTGCTAGGATTACAGGCGTGAGCCAGTGTTCCTGGCCTTCTCTGGCTGCTTTTAAGAAATTCTATTTTCAATGCTTTCAAGCAATTTTATTATTATGTCCATTAATGTAGTTTTATTTGTTTCTTGTTCTTGGGACTCAGTGAGAATCCTGGATCTGTGGAATTTCCATACATTAAAAAAAACTGGCCATTATTTTTTCAATGATATTCCTTCCCCTGTTCTTTTCAGCAACTCCAATTACATGTATTTTAGCCACTTGAGGTTGTCTCACTGATGATCTGTTCTTTTTTTCTTTTTCAGTCTTTCTGTGTTTCACTTTGGACAGGTCTATTGTTAGGTCTTTAAGTTCACTGGTTCTTTTCTTTGGTTATGTCTAATTTGCTTTTATATATGCTATATATATATAATACATATTATTACTATATTTTTCATATCAGACATGGTAGTTTCCATATCTAGAAGTTTGAGTCTTTTATATCTCCATGACTCTTCTTGACATGGCCAATCTCTCTGACAGCTTTTTGAACATATGAAATGTGGTTATAATAACTGTTTAATGTTGTTTACTATTTCTACCATCTATGTCAATTCTGGGTCAATTTCAATTATGTATTTGTCTCCTGATTTTGGGGTTTATTTTCCAGCTTCTTTGAATGCTTGGTAATTTTGTTATTGGGTGCCTAGTATTGTGAATTTTACCTTGTAGGTTATTGCATATTTTTATGTTTCTAAAAATATTCTTGAGATGTGTTCTTCCATTCCATCAAGTTACTTAGTAAGAGATTTTATCTTTTGGGTATTCTTTTAGTATTTGTTAGGTCAGATCAGAGCACTGTTTAGAGCTAAAGTTTCCCCATGGAGAACAAATTGCTTTAGAAAATCCTAGCTAATGTCCCATGATTTATGAAGTTTTCCACTATGGTTCTTGAGAAGGACTATTCTGTGCCCTGTAAGAGTTCTGGGTATTGGTTTCTCTACATTTTTAACATGGTTCTCTTCCTGGCCTTGAGTTCTTTGCTCATATGCATATTCTGATTAATAATCAGCTGAAGACTGGATGAAGGCCTTTTAAAGAGGTATTTAGAACTCCTCTGTGCAGCTATGTCCTCTCTGGTAATCTCTCTTAAAAACACTAGCTGCCCTAATGTCTCAATACTCCCAGACCAACTAAATTTAGAGAGACTACCAGCCTCCACTTCAATTCTTTCTGTGATGGAGCTTAGAAAGTCCCTAAGCAGTAACCTGGGGGCAATCATAGATCTCATATAATTTCCCTTCTCTCTCTTTGGCATCTCTGTCCTTTGTTGCCTGATATCCATTGTCTTGAAAATAATTGTTTCATATATTTTGTCTGTTTTTTTTCAGCTAAGGATGAAGACTAAATCCAGTTTTGTTATTTCATCTTGACTAAAAGTAGAAATCAAGCCTTCTTTCTAAACCCAGTCAAGTCTTCTTCTAAATTATTCTTACTAAAATGACTTACAATGTCCACTTATTCATGCCAGAAAAAATTCACCCTTAGCCATAATGGAGTGACCTTGCTTTTAAATTCCCAGAAGAAAATTTTTTAAAAATTACATTTTACTAGGAAATAATGATCAAAATAGTAAAAATTTCAGATTTTTTAGGCTTAGCCTTAATGAACACCTTTAACTGGTCTTGTCTTCATTGGCTGCCAAAAGTTCAATTCAGTTATTTTTCCAAGTCTTTCCTCCAGTTTGACTCCTAGTAAAGATCAGGCCTACAGATAAGGGGGTTTTGAAGGTGTGTGATCCTAGTTTCTAATGAGAACCTGCACAAACAACACTGAATTCAGAATATTTAAGAATATGTAGTAGTACCAAAAAAGGCAGTCTACATTCATAGTAAAACACACATATTTTTCTAAAGGAAACAATCTGCACAGCTGAAACTTCTCTAAACCACATTTTATAGTGTTCTGTGAAAGAGCTTTGTTCCTTGAAGCCCATTGATATAGTTTCCCCAGATTCAAGAATTCTGCATCATAGTAAATTCAAACCTTAATTCTTAAGGAGTAAATCTATTTGTAACTTTCAGTTTTCAGTGTTCCCTCATGCAGGATTTCATTCAGATCCAATTTGTTATACCCTCATAATCCTGCCTTATCCTAGGTTATTTAATATCTGCATAGATCACCCACATCTCAGCTTGTCTCTCAGCCTTCCTTGACCATATTTGCATTTCACACAAATCATCTCTTTTTCTAACAATGTTTTCCAAGCCTTTCTATCCTAAATTCCTTTACCTAATTCTCACTCCTTACCCCAACAGATGACCCTGCTTTCTTCTTAATGTGATAGCAATTGTATCCACTCAACTTCCAACTACAAAGTAAATTGTCTTCTTGTCACTCATCTTTCCTTCTTTCTTTCTTTTCTGTCTGAGAGAAGTAGATGTTCTTCACATCTAAGGCAAATTCCTTCATGTAACTGTGGATTCTATCTTCTGCCACCACTACATGAACTTTGCTCCATCAATTATCAAAAACCTTCTTGATTCACATCTTTCTTCAAAAGGTTATTGAAATTAAATATTGCCTGCTGAGAGGAATGGTTGCCAAAGCTATATATTTGTGCTATTTTGAGTCATGTCAGAATGACCCAGGGCAAAGTAACTTAGCAATAAACACCAAATGGACACTTTTGTTTCTGACTTTGTGTCTGTTATTACATATAATAGATTCTAAGTAATTTAGAGGAAAGGTAATTTAAAGGACTCTATGGGAGAAATGAGACAGTGATAACAATGACTGCCATTTGTTGAATGGCTGCTTGGACTAGATCTTGTAGTACGTGCTTCACATATATTCCTTCTGTTAATCCTCAAATATTTTTGCTTATAAGTAATGCAATAAGTATGCCACTAGTAAATATGATGAAAATGAGGCTCATAGAAGTTAAACAATTTATCTAGATTACTGAGGATTTAGTAAAGTTATAGGCAAAAGTATTCCAACAGGTAGCTTGTTTGGAAAGTGCTGTCAATAACAACAAAGAAGGAGGAATAAGAAAGTTAGGAGGTAAAACAGGAAAGAGAGAAAGGCGATACAAGAATTATGAAGTTGGTCACCATTGTGGGTAACTGGACTGGATCTCACTGGGACCTTTTGAAAAAGCCTAATGAAGGATGTCACAAAACTGTTCTCCCAAGGGATGAAAGAGGAAAGCATTTAATTATCAGTTCTTGTCTCTTAATGGTCAAAGGTGGTCCCACAGGTCTAAACTCTCCTGCACCCTGGGTTTATATCAGGAAGAGAAACCTTAGGACAGGAAGTCAAAGGCAAGTACTGTAGAGCTGTATCTGCAAGAAACCATTTGAAGCCTGCATGGAACTGCATGCAGAGCTGGAGTAAGAGGTAGAGCTGGAGGATTTGAAGTGACAATATCAGAGTGTTCAAGACAATCCAGTTTTGTGTCATGTATTTCTGCCATGACTTCTATTTAAGTCCATATTATAGAGTCCCTTCCAAGGTGGTGGCCAGCTGCAGTCACTGCAAGGGCTAAATACAAGTCTGCTTCAGCTGGCCCCAAGGCGATAACTGCTATTCATTATTTCCTTTCTCTCTCCCCATGCCAACTTTTCCTCATTTTTGGCCAGCACTTAAGCTGCCAAACAGATGTTCTGGTATTCAAAGTTTCCTTTTAGCCAGTGGGTTCTTATTCCTGAGAGTTCTGAGCCCTTACTTCCTTTGGCCTTGTTGGGTAGTGATTATAATCATCATCTGTCCATCATTATTGTTCTGCATGGATGCACCGAGGAATGATTCAGTGACTTTACAATGTTTGAAATTTACTTCTTTCTGACCCTATCATTTTGTAGCCTACATAGTATCTCATAGTAATTAGAGCTAATCACTCCTACCAGTGGAGTGCTCTTTTTGTTGCCTGCTATTCTACTGGCAAGAGGAATCAGGGTTACTGAAAGGTAGTTGCATGTAGCTTCAAGTGGTAATCTTTTTCAGTAACCTGGTAGAAGTGTTTCTCTCCCTCCATCTCCATTCCACAGTCTTACTCTCTTTCCAATATATTTGAATTGTACCCCAAAGTTCATATGTTGGAAACTTAATCCCCAGTGCAACAGTGTTGGGAGGTGGGACTTTTAAGAAGTGATTAGGTAATGAATTATTCCCCTTATCCTAGGAGTGGGTTCCTGGTAAAAAGATAAATTTGTCCCCCTTCCTACTGTCTCTCTTGTATGCTCTTTTGCCTTTTGCCATGGGATGACATAGTAAGAAGGCCAAAGCCAGATGATAGGAATTCCCTCAGTCTTGGACTTCCAGCTTCCAGAAAAATGAATCAATAAATTTACGTTCATTATACATTACCTAGTCTCACGTATTCTGTTATAGCAGCACAAAATGGTTGAAGACATTCTCCCTTACCTTCCCACTTTCCCCTCCAAACCCCACCAGCCATCAAGGCCTCTAATCTGGCAAAGCCTACGATCAAAAGGTTGAGAAATACAACTTCTTCAACTGTGTCATTAGGAATTACATTTAGAGGAGTCAATTCTTTTTCTGCCCATTGTTTCATAGACTGATGCGCTTTAGCATTTGGGAACACTGCCTTATACATTAACTATAGGCTGAAAACATTGCAGAGGATGCCAACGGGGTGCCCAATCCTGCAGGGTGCTGTCCCCAAATTAGAGCTGTAACTAAGCCTTTTATAGGCTCTACCACTGTTTTATTTCACTGACTGCTTCTGGATGATAGAGTATGTGGTAAGACAAGTGGATCTCATAATCTTGTGCCATTTTTCACACTTTCTTTGCTTGAAATGGGTCTCTAGATCTGAGGCAATTTTGTGCAGTTTCCCATGCCAATGGATTTAGCAATCTCTAAGTCTGATTAGCAGTGCTGATAAAGATAAACCCACATCTGTAATATGTACTGTTTCCATAAAGAACATAAAAGGCTGCCTCCTCCAGGAAGGAAGGAGTCTAATGTAATTAGTGGCCAAATGGTCTTAACATTCCCCTCTGCTTGAGTATACTTTAGACAAGCTTCTCCCCGACTCTAGGTTCTGGAACTCTATTCTTAGAGCCTTTAGTTTAGAGAACTGGTAATTGTAACTTCTCTGCCCCTTTGAGATGTAAATCTTTTAAAAAGATTTCTGTTAGTTTTGCAACCAGGAATGTCCTTCTCAAAGACCTGAGTGCCATCCCTTTGAACGCTAATCATAAATGATAGACCTATTTCCCAGTTTCCATGGAAAAATAAGAACGTAACTTTGATGGGCACCAATCAGCAAATACAGATGGCCTAATCACAGAAAAAACATTTATAAACTCAGAAGTGACTCAATATGCTTCACACACCTGACTAAGCAACTTCCTTCCTGACATCCTCCAGTACTTTTCCACTAGCTCACCCCAGCACTTAAAAACCCTCCTGCCCATTGTTTTAGGGAAGTTCAGTTCAGACTGCTTTCTGTTCTCTCTCCCCTGCTGTGATGCCTTGAATAAACTCCTCCTTACCTCTTTAACATCATCAAGTACAATTTTTACTTTGGCATCAGCCTGCCATCAAGTGGCTGGCTGGCCTTCTTGGTGATAATGGCATAGTAAGGCTAAGCAATGGTGTCTAATGCTGGCCTGCCAGAACGTCAGCAGTGGCATTAATTATAGCAATCTTAGTGACAGGGAGTACATGCTGTTGGACCCATAAGTAGCCTCTGTTCCTGTGTGTGTATAAGTATATATACCCACCCCATAAATATATATGCATATATTTGATTTTTTCTGGATCTTTTCAGAATAAATTCTGCATATCATGACCTTTTTCTCTTAGATACTCTAATTTTTATTCCCTAAAGTAAGGGTATTCTTTTCCATAACCAAATTATAGTTATTATCTTCAATAATTTTAACATTGATATAATATGTTTTCTAATCTATTGTTCATGCTCTAATTTAGTCAACTGACTCGATAGTGCCATTTATAGTGCTTTTCCCCTGCAAGATTTTAACTTAGATCAGATATTGAAGTTAGTTGCCATGCCTCTTTAGTCTCCTTTAAGAAGTATTTTTCTCAAGTGAAGAAGAAATAAAATCCTCTACAGACAAGCAAATGCTGAGAGATTTTGGCACCACCAGACCTGCCTTACAAGAGCTCCTGAAGGAAGCACTAAGCATGGAAAGGAAAAACCAGTACTAGCCACTGCAAAAACATATCAAATTGTAAAGACCACCAACCCTATGAAGAAACTGCATCAACTAACAAGCAAAATAGCCAGCTAGCATCATAATGACAGGATCAAATTCACACATAACAACATTAACCTTAAATTAAATGGGCTAAATGCCCCAATTAAAAGACATAGACTGGCAAATTGGATAAAGAGTCAAGACCCATCGGTGTACTGTAATTAGGAGACCCATCTCACATGCAAAGACACCCATAGGCTCAAAATAAAGGGATAGAGGAATACTTACCAAACAAATGGAAAGGAAGAAAAAAGCACGGGTTGCAATCCTAGTCTCTGACAAAAAGACTTTAAACCAACAAAGATCAAAAAAGACAAAAAGGGCATTACATAATGGTAAAGGGATCAATGCAACAAGAAGAGCTAACTATCCTAAATATATATGCACCCAATACAGGAGCTCCCAGATTTATAAAGCAAGTTCTTAGAGACCTACAAAGAGACTTAGACTCCTACACAATAATAGTGGGAGACTTTAACATCCCACTATCAGTATTAGACAGATCAATGAGTAAGAAAATTAACAAGGATATTCAGGAATTGAAATCAGCTCTGGACCAAGTGGACGGAATAGTCATCTACAGAGCTCCCCACCTCAAATCAACAGAATATACATTCTTCTCAGCACCACATCATACTTATTCTAAAATTGACCACATAATTGGAAGTAAAACACACTCCAGCAAATGCAAAAAAACAGAAATAATAAGAAACAGTCTCTCAGACCACAATGCAATCAAATTAGAATTAAGAAATCAGGATTAAGAAATCAAATCCGGATTAAGAAACTCAGTCGCACAACTACATAGAAACTGATCAATCTCCTCCTGAATGACTACTGGGTAATTATCAAAACTAAGGCAGATAAATAATAAGTACTTTGAAACCAATAAATAAGTTCTTTGAAACCAATAAGAACAAAGACACAACATAACAGAATCTCTGGGAAACAGCTAAAGCAGGGTTTAGAAGGAAAATTATAGCACTAAATGTCCACAGGAAAAAGTGGGAAAGATCTTATCCACACCCTAACATCACAATTAAAAGAACTAGAGAAGCAAGAGCAAACACATTCAAAAGCTAGCCCAAGATAAGAAATAACTAAGATCAGAGCAGACCTGAAGGAGAGACACAAAAAACTGTTAAAAAAGAAAATCAATGAATCCAGAAACTGTTTTTTGAAAAGGTTAACCAAATAGATAAACCACTAGCCAGACTAATAAAGAAGAAAAGAGAGAAGACTCAAATAGACACAATAAAAAATGAGAAAGGGGATATCACCACCGATCCCATAGAAATACAAACTACCATCAGAGAATACTATAAATACCTTTACACAAATGAACTAGAAAATCTAGAAGAAACTGATAAATTCCTGGACACATACACACTCCCAAGACTAAACCAGGAAAAAGTCAAATCCCTTACTAGACCAATAACAAGTTCTGAAATTGAGGCAGTAATTAATAGCCTACCAATCAAAAAAGCCCAGGACCAGGCAGATTCACAGTCAAATTCTACCAGAGGTACAAAGAGGAGCTGGTACCATTCCTTCTGAAACTATTCCAAACAATAGAAAAAGAGGGACTCCTCCCTAACCCATTTCAGAGGCCAACATCATCCTGATACCAATCCACAGCAGAGACACAACAGAAAAAGAAAATTTCAGGCCAAGATCCCTGATGAATATAGATGCAAAAATCCTCAATAAAATACTGGGAAACCAAATCCAGCAGCACATAAAAATGCTTATTCACCATGATCAAGTTGGCTCTATCCCTGGGATGCAAGGCTGGTTCAACATACACAAATCAATAAATGTAATCTGTTACATAAACAGAACCAATGATAAAAACCACATGATTATCTCAATAGATGCAGAAATGGCCTTCGGTAAAATTCAACACCCCTTCATGCTAAAAACTCTCGATAAACTAGGTATTGATGGAAAGTATCTCAAAATATTAAGAGCTATTTATGCCAACAGCCAACATCATATTGAATAAGCAAAAGCTGGAAGCATTCCCTTTGAAAACCAGCACAAGACAAGGATGGCCTCTCTCACCACTCCTATTCAACATAGTATTGGAAGTTCTAGCCAGGGCAATCAGGCAAGAGAAAGAAATAAAGATATTCAAGTAGGAAGAGAGGAAGTCAAATTGCCTCTGCAGATGACATGATTGTATATTTTGAAAACTCCAAATCTCCTTAAGCTAATAAGCAACTTCAGTAAAGTCTCAGGATACAAAATCAAGTGCAAAAATCACAAGCCTTCCTATACACCAATAATAGACAGAGAACCAAATCACCACTGAATTCCCATTCACAATTGCTGCAAAGAGAATAAAATACCTAGGAATACAACTTACAAGGGATGTGAAGGACCTCTTCAGGGTGAACTAGAAACCACTGCTCAAGGAAATCAGAGAGGATACAAACAAATGGGAAAACGTTCCATGCTAATGAATAGGCCATACTGCCTAAAGTAATTTACAGATTCAATGCTATCCCTATCAATACCATTTACTTTCTTCACAGATTAGAAGAAAACTACTTAAAATTTTATATGAAACCAAAAAGAGCCTATATAGCCAAGACAATCCTAAGACAATCCTAAGCAAAAAGAATACGCTACCTGACTTCAAAATGTACTACAAGGCTACAGTAACTAAAACAACATGATACTGGAACCAAAACAGATATATAGATATAGATATACATATAGATATAGATATAGATGATATAGATCTATACCAATGGAACAGAACAGTGGCCTCAGAAATAATTCCACACATCTACATCCATCTGATCTTTGACAAACCTGACAAAAACAAGAAATGGGGAAAGGATTCCCTACTTAATAAACAGTGCTGGGAAAACTGGCTAGCCATATGCAGAATACTGAAACTGGACCCCTTCCTTACACCTTATACCAAAATTAACTCAAGATGGATTAAAGACTTACACATAACACCCAAAACCATAAAAACCCTAGAAGAAAACCTGGGCTATACCATTCAGGACATAGGCATGGGCAAAGGCGTTATGACTAAAACACCTAAAGCAATGGCAACAAAAACCAAAATTGACAAACGGGATTTAGTTAAACTAAAGAGCTTCTGTGCAGCAAAAGAGACTATCATCAGAGTGAACAGGCAACCTACAGAATGGGAGAAAATTTTTGCAATCTATCAATTGGACAGAGGGCTAATATCCAGAATCTCCAAGGAACTTAAACAAATTTACAAGAAAAAGACGAACAACTCCACCAAAAAGTGTGCAAAGGATATAAACAGACACTTCTCAAAAGAAGACATTTATGTGGCCAACAAACATGTGAAAAAAAGCTCATCATCCCTGGTCATTGGAGAAATGCAAATCATAACCACAAAGAGATACCGCCTCATGCCAGTTAGAATGGTGATCATTTAAAAAAAAGTCAGGAAACAATAGATGCTGGAGAGGATGTGGAGAAATGGGAATGTTTTTATATTGTTGGTGGGAGTGTAAATTGGTTCAACCATTGTGGAAGACAGTGTGACAATTCCTCAAGGATCTAGAACTAGAAATACCATTTGACCCATCAATCCCATTACTGGGTATATACTCAAAGGATTATAAATCATTCTACTATAAAGACACATGCACACGTATGTTTATTGCAGCACTATTCACAATAGCAAAGACTTGGAATCAACCCAAATGTCCACCAGTGATAGACTGGATAAAGAAAATGTGGCACATATATACTACGGAATACCATGCAGCCATAAAATGATGAGTTCATGTCCTTTGTAGGGACATGGATGAAGCTGGAAACCATCTTTCTCAGCAAACTAAAACAGGAACAGAAAATCAAACACTGCATGTTCTCATAAATGGGAGTTGAACAATGGGAACACCTGAACACAGCAAGGGGAACATTACACACCGAGGCCTGTCGGGGCTGGGGGGCTGGGGGAGGGATAGCGTTAGGAGAAATGTTTAATGTAGATGATGGGTTGATGGGTGCAGAAAACCACCATGACGCATTTATACCTATGTAACAAACCTGCACGTTCTGCACATGCATCCCAGAAATTAAAGTATAATAATAAAAAAGAAGTATTTTTCTCAGCTTTTTGACTTTTATAATAATGACATTTTTAAAGAGTACAGGTCTCTTCATCCCACCCTTTATTTTAAAATAGAATATTTCACAATTTAGGCTTGACTAATGTTTCCTCATGAATAGACTCAGATTATGCATTCCTTTTTGAAACACAGCAAAAGTGAGATTGTATGCTTCCTAAGGCACCACAATTGTGTCCATTTGTGATGTTTATTTCTGATGTTCATTCTGATTATCTACTCAATGCCTCGTGTGATTTCTCAACTATGTAGTTCTTTCTTTTTTAACTAATGAGCAATGTGCAGGCAGACATTTTAAGATCATGTAAGTATCTTGCTCTCCCCTTAGTGATAATTGCATTAGAGTCCCTCCCCTCAACCCCACCTTTCTCTGAGATTTTGTTATTCATTTGAAATGCACTTGGATTCATTTATTTGTTTTAGTTTCATTTTATTTGCTTTCAGTTTTAGTTCCCTCACCTATTTCTTATTCTTGTTGATTCTTTTAAACATACAGATGATTAATACATTTCTAAAAGTTAAGGCTCTGAAAGGCATTTACAAAAATGTGTCAGTCTCAACTACAACCCTTCTGCCCGCTTCCCACCTGCCCCTGGTAGGAAACATTATAGTTTTCTGATTTATCCTTTCAGGGTTTTCTTTTTGTAGAGATGGCTCATATATTTGTGCTTTTTATATTTTCCTTTCTTTCTTAACAGGTAGATAGCACATGCTGTTTTGTGCTTTTCTCACTTCACAGTATCTTCTGGAAAACGTTCTATATAATATCTTATTTTTTTTGTCAGTGTGCTAAGTGAAATTTAATTGCCAATGAAAATTTTAAGAATAACATTGTGAGACAGCAAGAAATGACCTTCATTCCAGGTAAAACAGAATCATCATTTAGTTTATTCATCAAGTTCACAGTGCTGAAGATAGACTCTTGGATTCCTGGTTAGACAGAGCTTGGTACAGCACTAGGTCTTTTTCTTTTTAACCATCTTCTGTTGGGAGGTTACAATGCTTAAAATGAAAACCCAAAACCAAAACAAAAAAAAAAAACAAAAAAAACACAGTCCATGTGTTTACTGAGATAATGTTTCAATTATTCAAATAAAATCTTCAATTACAACATGTCAACATACATATGTTCATAAATTTTCTTTAAAATTATCATACAATTCATGCCATTTGGATTTATCTTCACTTTTCATTTGAATGCACTGGGTTCCTTCATACTTTGTCATTTCAGATTGCTTGAGTGTAGCTCTGTGAGTCATTACAAATGCATAGTATTTCACCCGTGAAGGGTGAGTATAATGTTTTTGCTCTCATAAAACATGTGGCTAAGGTTTTGAAAGCTTTTTTTTTTAATGAAAGTAAAAATTTCCTTACAAATAACCTACTCTATTTATTTTATTAGGATTCAATGCAAATGAATAATTTATACATATTATCTTTGGGTTCTTCAAATGAAATTGCGTAATCACCTAAATTATTAGTTAGTTTTTCCAGTCCAGAGAAGAAAAAGCTATGTTCAATATAAATATTAGACTTAAAAATTTTAATGCCAATTAATACAATATCAAAATTTATCTTGAAGCATTATTTCTCAGAGCTAGAACTGACATGGTTTCCATTATTGACTTTTCAGTTGTAGGTGATGTATTGTAGATTCCTTGAATTACTCTAGCATGTAATGATAGAGAGAACACTGGACCAAAAGCCTAATAGTTTGGATCATAGTCTTGGCTGTGAATGATTTGACCATTTGATCTTGTTGGAAGATCTGAACATTATCTAGTCTAGTTCTTTAATTAATGGATTACACCATGGGAATTAAACAAAAATGAGAGTGCTGACTTTCATTTAAAACTAAAAAATGGAGGCTGGTGACTTTCTCTTTTGCCAAAAAGGCATTAAAATATGTTGCTAGTAACTACATCCAGTGTTCCATAAAAGAAAGAGTATTTTCACACACACCCATGAATTCACTAATATAGAACAATTAACAATACAGTACTTCAGACTGAATAAATATAGTTTTCATGAATCACTAGAGAGTATGGTGGAAGAAAATAAAATTCTTTTCTTTTTATCCCCATCTTTCGTTCTTTATTTTATTCCCAACAGAAAAGAAGGGGATTTTTAAAGACATATAATTTATTAACATAATAATACTTTGAACTACTCTAGGAGAGGCAATTGATATAGCCAAAACATTTTGTTTGTCTCATAGAAACCTCAATTTGAAGACCCTAACTTCCCTCAGAGACATACACTAGGGACCTCACAAAATGCCTTCAGTGAGAAACTGGAAAACTGGGAGAAGTGCAGAGAAGAAGAAAAGGTCAAGAAGGTCCTAAGGGACAGGATAATTGAGGAAGCAAGAAGTGCAGAGGAAAGTGAATACAGAAAAAGGGAAATTTATGGATGCTGAGGCAGACATTGAGTTGACTGAATCTTGGGTTAGGGTGTGGGTAAATAAACCATTTGGAATAAGTACATAGTATTTGTTTCATACTAAGGTATACTTCTGAGCAATGGATTGCACATGATTCATGTCTAGGATGTTATGGGCATAAATTAAGGAGTACAGCATTTATTTTTTAACGTTTTTCTTCTAGTTGAAAACTTGTGAAGAGCTAGCATTTGTAAAGTCAGAATTTTATGTTTCCACATATTTTCTCCTCTGCTTCAAATATCCATCTTTCCTTCTTCATCTAGGTAATTTCTATTTATTTGTCATGATTCATCACAAACAGTAAGTCCTCCAATAAACATCTTAGCTTCTCTTTCGAAATTTGATGCCCTTTCTCTATGTGGTCACAGCACCTTTGTCATGTTTTAGCTCATTATACTGAATCACACCTGTCTCTTGTAATTGTTTGTCGTCTACTCATCTACAAAGTTCCTGACACTCAGAACTGTATTTTAACTATCTTTCACCTCATTTCTTAGTGTTGAGTGAAAAAAAGTGCTATTCTACATTTATGAGTCTTTATCTTGGATTTTCCCTGCTTAGAATTCTATTCTTCTGTCTGCTAGGAAATTTTCAATTATTTTCTTTCACTTTCTTTGTGCTAACTTTCTCCATGAAGTCTTTGACCTCTTCTCTCACTACAGCAGATTTAGTCATTTCATCATCTCTCTTAATTTTGTATCTACACTAAAAGATAATTTTCAAAATGATAAAATTTTGTGTCTCATAAAAATATAAAATATTTTATTTAACTCATCAATTAATGAGTAAATTAGTAAGATGTTATAACCACTTCAAATGAGAATTTGACTTATGGAGATGTATATATCTACTCAACAAATTCATTTGCATTACCGTAAACAGGAGTCAATTGCATTATTGTGACAAAGAATATCTGTGTCACCAGTACTTTTCCATAGGTTAACTTCCATCTCTACAGAGCTATAGAATATTCTAGTCAAAGACAATGAAAGATGCAGATCCTTATAAAATTAAGGCAACCTTCAGCATTCTACTGAAAGAACGTCCAGTAATTTTTTTTGCCTTATGGAAGTCATTTACTTTTTTTCTTGACACTTATAATAGTCCAATATTACATTTTCATCATTTTGAAATTATTTTCATATCTCCCCTATACCTTCCTTCCACATTATGCCCTTAGGAAAGGGACTTGACCCTAAACTCCTCTCTGGGCTGCGTAAAGAATCTCTCATTTTCCCCTTCTGTTTAGTTGACACCACCTACAACAAAGAAGGCCAGTTAATTAGCAAGTTAAAAACAAAGTGTGAGTAACTTTTAGAATCTGTGAGAAAGCACTGGAGAAATGAAATTGGAAAAATTAGTTGATGATTCTTGCCTTCTGTTTTTCCACTGTTTTATTTAATCCCCATGTGCTTTCAGATAGTTTAAGCTCGTTTCTTTAGATTGAGAGAGAATGGAGGATCCTGAAAGGACTTGGGAGTATGAATGAAGATAATTAGAGATGATGGTGACAAAAGGAAAAATACAGCAACTCACTTTTAGAGACTCCATCATGGGGCAGGTTCTTCCCAAGGTAGTTTTGTTTTACTTTAGTTTGAGAGTGGACCATTATCAACATCCTATAAGAAGAGAGGTTAAGTAACATGTGAAAGACGGTAAAGAAACTGACAGACTAAGGATTAAATCCAGCACAATCAGATTCTCAGCTCCTAAAATTTAAAAAATTCAAAATTAAAAATTCAGCCTGGGAGCAGTTGTAGCACAGGAAAGTTTGCACCAGGATAGGCTGTGATGTTTTGGTGTTTGAGTCTGTACTCAGCCAGAAGTTCTTAGTAGATACACAGAGGCTGAATCTGTGAACTATTGTACTAGTCAACTCAGCAAAACTAATCATTCAATCCCAAAAATACTCACCCACATGGTAGATGTTGAGTTATAAACAGTTGTCCTCATATTTGGTGAGCTCTATTATTTTCTGTACCAATGGGTATGAGAAAGGGGGTGGGCAGCAACACTCGTAATTGAGAATACCAGATCATTTAAACACCCTAATATATGTTCTTAAATGTTCTTTTGAAATTATTTGAATATATATGTGGCAGGTATTTCATAACTCCTCTTTCAATAATAGTGTTACATAGTGCTGATTCAGTTCTGGGTATGATTCTAGGTATTTATATATTATGAAGTCATTTTATCCTCTAAACAACCTCATGTTTGGTATTACACTATTTTATGGGTGAGGAAGTTGAGGCACAAATGTTGAAGTTGGGATTCAGGTTCCAAGAACACACGCCCATCACAGTAAAGCTACCTCATGGTGAGACCACACTCAGTAATACCAATTCACAGGTGATGAGAATGCCCTGTTTTCTCCATGAAATTATACTTTTATTCTCATCTTGTAACTCACACTTGGCCTGGAATAGATTACTTGTTCTATACCATATGTAGGTTTTGTTCTGTTTGTACTTTCCCTGGGTAAATAAGAAAACTGGGTTTTAGAAGATTCACAGTCAATAGAATTTGAGATGTTAAGATAATGACAGTACATGGAAGATAAATTATAAATAGTAAGATCAAATTAGTTTCTTTAGTAAGTGTCAATTCAACTAACTGGAAGCAAATCTAAGGAAAATGTAGTTAATAGGATAGCATAGCTGTACAACTGAATTTTGGTGATTTTAAAGATGAGCTACACATTATAAATAATAGAAAGAGGAAGTGAGCTTTAAGAATTTAACAAAATTCTGTATAGCATCACATGGACTATAACTTATTACTTGTGTGATCTTGAGCATACTAATTAGCCATTGAAAGCTTCATTTTCCTCACCTGTAAAATGGAGATACTACCTATTTACCTTATAGGGACAATTGAAATAATGTTTGTTAAAATGCTTAGTATAGGTCTGGTATATGACAAATTAAGTGCTCAATCTGTGCTAGTGATTATAAATTACTCCAAAATGTTCTTTTCAGAATGTTTTTAGTGGCAGTGTTTCTCAGCTACTAAAAATATCTTTGAGGATACAGAAGATTTTTTACTTTATAGTCATATAGAAATGTATATGCAGAAATCTTGAAATTGAAGCAACCATTGAAATGAGATCCAACTTGATTGTGGTGGAAAAGTAATTCAATAAAGCCAGAATGAGTATGATATAGTTCATGTAGAGTATAGCTGTCTGTAGCTAATCATATGACAGGACACAGTACAGGGCCAGTGGCAAAAGCAGACAATTCATATTTAACACTCCTTTCACATCTCATAAAATTTCCCTTTAATTAATGAAATAAAACATTTATAAGTGCTTCTATTTTTAAAAAAATACTTCAAATTCTACCAAATAATTCAGAAAAATATCTGCTTTTATTTTACAAGTGCTTTTATATTGTTCATGACACCACAGAAATAAATTCTGCAAGTAAGTTTACTTTTTGTTTTCTGTCATTTTTAGGCCTATTGTAATTCATGATTTGGGAAAAATTATCCATTCAATGCTTGATTTAATCCAAAAGCTGAATTTTCAGCTGAATAGTTGGCATGCAAAATAATTGGGGCTATAGCATTTCTAAGCTGATTTCTTCAGTAATTTTAGTGATTCATTTGAATCTTTAGTATTTTGAGACATGGATTTAGTTTAGGATCTATTTTTAAGATTTTATTTACGTTTCCCGCTTTTGGAGTGTGTTTTCCTTATAGCACAATTATGTTCTTATTTTAGTTCCCACTGGACAAATTTAAAGCGATGGTTAGTCTTTCCAAGGAAGTATAAATATATATGTAATTGCATTCTGAGGAAACATTTTCTAAGTAGAAGAATTTGGTACTTATTGCTTTCAGGTTTGTGAGGGTCCTGGGCCAATATTGTGGCCATTGTTACTTTTTGCTGTTGTTTTCAAACTAGATTGACTGTGATGTTCAAAGAAGTAAAAATAAAGCTTTGATGGAAATTGCATAGTATAATTCTATACTGTTGTATACAGCATTTAAATTATTGCAGTTCATAGAAAAAGATGAAAAATTTCAGAATTTGCTTTGTGAAATAATCTTAAAAGCCAAATATGATAAAAATGGCAAAACAGAAAGTTTCATAAATATAGCTAGGCCAAATTTTCATAAATATTAATCCGATAGGCCAAAATTTTCATAAATATAAATCCAAAAAAGGAAGAGAATGCCACAATGTTAGAACTAAAAGCCATTTGAGAGAAAATTACATTCAACTGCAACTTCCAAGTAGAAAATGAGACAAATGTGGCTCAGCGAAATTAAGTGGCTGGTGGAAAATGATGCAGTCAGTTAACCAACATGATGCAACATGATGAATTAAAAAATTAGCCAGGCGCAGTGGCTCAAGTCTGTGATCCTAGCACTTTGGAAGACCAAGGTGAGTGGATCACTGGAGCTCAGGAATTCAAGAGCAGCCTGGTCACCATGCCTCTAAAAATTAGCTGAGTGTGGTGGTGGGTGCCTGTAGTTCCAGCTACTAGGGAGGCGGAGGCAGGAGAATCGCTTGAACCCAGGAGGCGGAAGGGATGAGATCCTACCACTTTACCCCGGCCTAGGCGATAGAGGAAGACTCTGTCTCAAAAAATAAAATAATTCAAAAATTAAATATAATGTTATAGAAAATTAATTGCATAAGAAAATAATTTTGTTACAATGTCAGTTAAAAAAAACCCAGTTAAGAAAGTGAGTGATTCTTAAAATGTGGAAAATCACTGTACTGTATTACTGCAAATTATCCATGACTTTAGACCTTGTCCTTTAACTCTCAATTAGTTTCACCCCTATGATGTGCAGCCAGATTTTAGTTATTCAGTCAAACTAGGTGTTCTTTAACTGACCAGTTATTTAACCAAATTGCTACTTATTTTGTTAACCAGTGTTGACCTGATGAATTACATAGGCAGTCTCAATATATTTTTTTAATGAGAGATCTTGAAATAAGTGATTTATCTGTATGGATTAAAAAACAAAAGATATCATTATTTTATAAATTTTACAAATTATTGGAGGTTGATATATGTCGTATTCCTCAAACAGTTTGCATAAGATGACAAAAACAATCTCAAAAATTATATAAAATAGCTGGCTAAGTTTTTAATGAAATTGAATTTTGATGTCATTGTAGACGTTACCAAAACCAGAGAATTGTCAAAATGTGAACATAAATATTTGGAGCTTTTAATCTAGATAGGTTGATATATTCCAAATTTAGAAACATTACATTATTTCTTACAGTTTAAAAAAGCTGGACAATGACACATCCCTCTTCTTCAGCAATTCAATTATCAGAAAAACGTGAATCAATTGGGAAAAAAACACTAATTGAAACAATAAAGATATAATAGTAGGAAAATGAATCACACATGATACACGATATATTTAACATTATTCCACCTAATATTTTGGCTAGCTTTTCACAAATACAGCTACTTAGAGTGTAACTTGAAGATTTGGCCAATTTGGCATATCTCAATCAATTCACAAGGAAATAGAAATATCAGTTTTTGTAATTTAGGGGCAAGTCTTTCAGCTTTGTCCTCTGTAGGCCCTTCCCCTGATTGGTCCAGATAGAAAATCTTTCCACCACACACGTGTGAATAGTTTGAAATTCTCTTATTGTCCTTTCTGTACTCATATTTCAGCAGCATTCAAAGTATAACAGCTGGCTGATCATGAGGTTTCTTTTTTTTTTTTTTCCCCTATAGCCATTGGCTGCTATATTTTTCTTTATGTTCTTAATGGCTGTGGATAGCTGCTAGGCTAGCATCTGCTTGAGACACAACTACAGTGAGAAATTCACAACCACAACTCAAGCCTCTAGGTCTTTGTAACTTACAAAGTAGCTGAGACTCAAATTGTTATATGAATCTGAAAAATGAATATCTGTTCACCAGGGAAAGTAGAAGAGAAAGCAGGGAAATGATATGAAAAACAAATGAGAGTTTAGCAGTCTGTTCATTTTACGTTACTGGACAGAAAATCTTTTTGAAACACATAAATATAACATGAATATGGTTGTTTCCAGAGTTTCCAAACTCAGGTAAATTCTCTAGAGAATATGCTGAGCAATTTATATTCAATTTCAAGGTGTGCTGAAAGTTCTCATTACTGATAGGTTTCTCTGAACAGCAGACCCTCATACTGATTAAAAATTAGTTACATTTACCATAGTTATATAAATTTACTTTCATGTACAAATCTGCATATATGATTTTTTTTTTTTACATTTCTGTACTACGTAGTACAAAGGATATAAAAACTTGGCTTATGATTTTTGCTGTAAATTAATGACATTTGATATTTTATTGGTATTGTAGTAATGGATATAATATGAATTTATATGAATAAACTATATATTTCTGAAGATTTCTGAAACATAGCAGTTTTATTGTTACCTTGGGGAAATATAAATAATAAGACTGGCTATAAAATTTTAGCTGTTTGAAGTCTTTGATTTTAATTTCTGTGGGCTTCAACATCTGTTTCCTGTCATGACTAAATTATATTGCCTGCATTTGCACTACTAAGGAGTTATGTAAGAAAAATGTAAGAAATTAAAATTTCATTTGGTTAATAGTATATGTAATTCAAATTATTTATATGCAGTAAATTGTAGCTCTAAGATATTAAAAGATCCGAATTAGACCCAGAAGATAACCTGAATAACATTTGGCCAATTAGTAAAATCTTTTTCTTATGACTGAATACATAGTGCTATAAACTAAATATTTGTCTCCCACACCCAAATTTCTATATGGAAATTCTAACCCTAAATGTGATGGTTTAGGAGGAGGACTTTTGGGAGGTGATTAGGTTACGATGGTAGAGCCCTAATAAATAGGATTAGTTCACCTATTAAAAAGACCTCAAGGCCGAGTGCTGTAGTTCAAGCCTGTAATCCTAGCACTTTGGGTGGCTGAAGTGGGCAGACTGCTTAAGCTCAGGAGTTTGATACCAGCCTGGGCAACATGGCAAAACCGTGTCTCTGCAAAAAATACAAAAATTAGTTGGGTGTGGTGGTACTTGGTTTGTAGTCCCAGCTACTTGAGGGGTGGAGGTAGGAGAAATCCAGGAAGCCAAGGCTGCAGTGAGCCAAGGTTGTGCCACTGCACTCTAGCCTGGGTGACAAAGTGACAAAGTGAGACCCTGTCTAAATAAATAAATAAATAAAGAACCCAAGAGAAGTCTCTTGCCCTTTTGCTGCCACGTGAGGACTGTGAGGACACAGGGAAAGACAACTGTCTATGAACCAGGAAGTGGGCCCTTACCAGACAGCAAACCTATCAGTGCCTTGTTCTTGGACTTTCCTGCCATCAGAACTGTGAGAAATATATGTTTGTGGTTTAAGCCACCTGTGTATGGTGGTTTGTTACAGCAGCCCAAACAGATGAAGACACATAGATATGTATATTTGTTCATATCTACTTGTACATTTAGATATGTATATCAATTGTGTAATATGGGAGTCATATTTGTGAAATTTCTAGATAGGGTGAATATAATCCAAACATCTAGATAGTTAGTGGACATTCCAAAAATAGCAAATATCAAAACAATATATTGAAAAGTAAAATAATTTTGTAAAATAATCTTGTAATCAAAAAAATAGAAAAATGGAGAAAGACAAAACCTGCACACATTAGAAAAAGATTGATAAAAGTGATTACACAAAATTTTTTAAAATCTGCAAAGAAAAATAAGAACATAGTCTAAAGGCAAGTGGCAAACGTCCATATTCTTTAATATATAAGAAGCTCTTATCTTTCAATAAAAAAGAAGACATGCATAGTCATTTCATTAAAAAATGCAACTATTTTACTAACACAAAAAGATGCTAAGAAAGGCTCACCTGTAATTAAACATTTGCAAATTAAAGCAATAAAATTCATTTGTCATTTTTTTTTTTTTTGAAAAAATGAGCTTAGTAATACCCACATTTGGTAAGAATATCTGGTATGTTAGGCATACTTCTGCTAACTTTTTGAAGGGCTACTTTGCAATAACTGTGCAATAAAAAAAAGCACATGATTTTTGACCCAGCTGCTGTATGGTTAGAAATTTACCCCAATTGATATATTTGAAACCATATGTCAAGATATACATACTCATACACATATACACACATTCACACACATATTTCTGCAGCATTGTCTATAATAACAAAAATATTGGAAACTACATAAATGTCAACACTAATTACATAAATATTGGTAATCTATGTTTATATAATATCATGAATTCACTACAAAAAGATGAAGTAAATATATTTGTGCTGATTTGGAAATATCCTTATGGTATATTGTTGGGTGGAAGAAGAACAAAGTTCAAGACAATGTATGAACCATGATCCAATTTGTGCAACTAACATAATCACCAAGATGTGCTGTGTATACTATATGCTAAGACTTACACTACTTTACAAATTTCAACATTAAAGCAATCCTCTCCATTCTTCCTATATTGAGGATCTGAAGGGATTTGTAATTTTCCCAAAGTTATGCAAGTTACCAACTTGAATTTAAGTCTCAGTATATAATTGTTAAGTTTGTTAGGGGCAAATGCTCAAGTATGTCCCTGTAATTTAACATTATAAATTGTGGCTACTGAAAGATCATGGTATAACCTCCATAGAGAATGTCATGTAAAAATGAGTTCATTCTATGTTTCTTACCATATTTTATTTACATATCTATATATAGTTTATTTTAACAAGTACACATATTTGTTTTTTTCTTTTTAAAGAAATAATAGTCAATTATTACATATTTTTTAAAAATTTGGCTTGTAAGAATTAGCTTAGGGTCTTCCAACAGTCACATAGAGCAAAGTGCTGGGGGCTGGAGAGTGGTGGAGGTGGGAGGGGGGTTATTAAGATGATTTTAGCTGCATTCACAGGGCAAAGCAGTAGTCTCCCGGGGGAGCTACCTGAGTTCTTTACCTTTGATACCAGCTATATATTTTCACTCTTCTTAGGATGATGCAGTTCATGTAGAGCATCAAGTAAGTCTCAAGGGTTTTGCACCAAAGTGCTTCATCAGCTCAGCAACAGTTACTAACACTTCTCAAACTGAAAGGGAAATTGCTCCTTGCCTTTTCTTTCTTTTCCTCTTTATGCATAATTCGTACAAGATTATTTATCTATTTCTCATGCTACTCTATATTCTGATCAAAGATTAGAAATGAGAAAAAAGAACTTTTTTGGTCACAGAAAAAAATTCAGGAAGAATCTTTTGCTTTTAAACATAATCAATTAAGTTTGTTCTTTGAAATGAGACTCATAATTTTGAAATCTGAAATATTCTTGTTAAGAAAATTATACAATCATGGTGAATAATAGTGAAATATAAATGTGTAGCCTTACAAGTGAATTTGTAATGTTGCAGGAATCAGAAGGACCAGAGAGACCAATGGGTGAAACAGGAGGATTTTATTTAAGTGGCCACTGGCCCAGCAGATTCACATCCAAAAGCTGAGCCCCGAACAAAGACAGGGCTTGACTTTTATACATACTCCTGAAAGGGGCTGACTAGTTTGATTGGTGTGGTGGGAGTCTAATGGCATGAAACTCATGGTGCAGGCAAGCGGGCTTACAGAAGCAGAACAAAGGCAGTTAATCAAACAGTGCCAGGGTTAAGCTTGTGACCTTGTAGCTGCATCGAAAGAAAAACAGGAACTCACAAAACTTCGTAAATTGAGAAACAGTAAGGGGAGGAAGAGATAGGAAAGGAATTTGTTTTCTTTCCTTGTTCTGAGAGGGGTGTTGGGAGTCTCTGGGGCTCATTCCTGTGGACTCCGGCTTCCTGGAGAGCATTATCACATCTTGGCCAGTGCCCTGCCTATTGCTGGCTTTGGAGTAAGTCAGCCAAGTAAAGGAAAATTTATTTTTCTCTTTTAACTTCTGCTTCAGTAACTAAGATTAGAGAACAACATATTTTTTAATATTCATAACTTAAATTGTTACAATAATTTAAAAAATACTATATATAATTGGGTGACATAGATTAGAGATAGGCTAAACTATGATAACAAAGAGGTCCCAAAATGAAAAGACTCAAACCAGACATCACATTCTTCCTTTCAGCAGTCGGTGGGCATGTGGGCTATATTTCTTGAGGTAAGCCAAGGTTTCAGGCTGACATGGTTGCTCTTGCATAATGAAGGTTTCAATGTTACTGTATCATTTACCACTGGAAAGGAAAGGAGAGGGGAAGGGGAGGGAGGAAAGTGATCTTTCTTTAAGGCAAGTGCAAGATACAGGAATACTGCATTTCTCTTTTGCACAGTTCACTGGTAAGAAATAGGATACATGGCTAGTCATACCTCTGAGAGAAGCCAGGTAATATAATTTTCATCTGAGTGGCTATGTGCATTGTTGAAATGTTATTACAAAAGAAAAAAGAGGGCTGGGCATGGTGTCTCACACCTGTAATCCCAGCACTTTGGGAGGCCAAGGCGGGTGGATCACCTGGGGTCGGGAGTTCGAGAACAGCCTGACCAACATGGAGAAACCCCATCTCTACTAAAAATACAAAATTATCCAGGTGTGGTGACACATGCCTGTAATCCCAGCTACTCGGGATGCTCAGGCAGGATAATTGCTTGAACCTGGGAGGGAAGTTGTGGTGAGCCGAGACCATGCCGTTGCACTCCAGCCTGGGCAACAAGAGTGAAACTCCATCAGAAAGAAAAGAGGAATAGATTTTTTGGGGCGGCAACAAACAGTCTGTCCCATGTGCCCTTAATTATTTCACAATTTTAAGACTTATCTTATAGTTGCATGCAAATATTAAAGGATGAAGCTGCTATAATATGAATTAAGATGCATTTTTAGCTGCAAGCATTTAATTTAAATTTAAATATACTATGATTTAGAGTGTTAAGTAATCGAAACTAAAAAGTCAGGTCAATTGTTTTAATCTAAGTCACTTATAAATTACATTACCACTCTTCATTATAAGAATTGTACAACTGAAAAATCAAACTGCTATCAAAATGCCAGGGTTTTGGTCTAGGTCCTGCAGCTCACCACACTGAAAGCCAGTCACTGAGACAATGAGAATTTCCATGGAAGAAGTCTTCTTTTTGGGTGCCACAGCTGAGGAGAATGGGAGATCAGCCTTAAATTAGTCACTTCAACCAACTAAAACTAAGGGTTTGTATAGCAGGGAAGAAATGTAAGCATATGTGGGAAAACAGGAATTAGGGAGGGGTAAAGAAGAGGAGTTGGTCAACAGGAAGCAGGTGGTCACTTAGGTGATCATGACAGGTGAGGAGTCTTTCATCTTATTGTCCGGATGTGGTGATTTGGTAAGTTTCTGTTCCTTGATACTGTCTGGGAGGCCTGATGGGTGGTTTCCTGAGAAAGGAACCTGGATACGACAAACGTAACTTTCTCAAGTTTTAAGACTGGGAGTCTCAATTTTTATGTTTATTGAAAAGAAACCATAAACAGCAGTTCCATGAGTAGTTAGGCTGGTTCCATACCATATTTTTATTTGTATTTATTTATTTATTTATTTAATTTTTTTATTTCCATAGATTTTTGGGGAACAAGTGCATACTGTATTTTTAAACTCTACAAATTCTATGTTAGTGCCTTCTGGACAAGTGTCTTGAATGAGTCATTTAAAAATCTCTAAATAGATTTTTTTTTCCTGTACTGGAAGTGTTACCATTTCCTTGTAAACACTGTGTTTACAGTAGTCTCCCATTATCTGTGGAGGCTACGTTCCAAGATCCCCAGTGGGTGCCAAGCCACAGAACCACAGATAGTACAGAACCCTATATATACCATATTTTTTCCTGTACATACATACCTCTGATAAAATTTAATTTATAAGTTAAGCACAGCAAGAGACTAAAAACAGTGACTAATAATAAAATAGAACAGTTGTAACAACATAAAAGCATCATTACTCTTGCACTTTGAGGCCATTATGAAGTAAAATAAGGTGTACATATTGAACACAATCTCTGAGGTACCTTACAGTTGATCCAATAACCAAGACAGTGACTAAGTGACTAACAGACAGGGAGAATATACAGTGTGGAGATGGAGGACAATGGGATAATTCATGTCCCAGTCAGGTGAGAGTGGAATGGGATGGCTCAAGATTTCTTCACACTACTCAGAATGGTGTGCAATTTAATTGTGAGTTATTTATTTATTTCTGAAGTTTTCAATTTAAAATTTGCAGACCACTATTGACCATGGGTAACCGAAACTGCAGAAAGCAAAACTGTGGATAATGGATACTATTGTATATACCTGGAGTTTGATTTAAAGGTCTAAAACAGATCTCTAAAACTTTTGCTCAAATGAATTAACTGTTGTCCATCTAAATAGGATACTATGATTAGTGTAGCCACTATTGTCAGGTTTCTGCCAGAAGTATCAGTGTAGAGAGACATTTTCAAGAAAAAAGGAAGAATGTATATATTTTAGAGTTGTCCAGTACTTTGCATATAAACTCACAGTTATATTTTTCTTTTTGTGTATACTATTATGTTCATGTTAACTTAAAAAGAAATATGCTTTGAGTCTGGTTTACAAAGACTGATATAGATTCAGTAGTCTAAACTTAACGATTTACATACAGCTTTTTTAGTGATGGAAAACACCAGGTAAGTTAAGAAAGTTTAAGAGAAGCTACTATTGTTCTTGAAAGCTTGTGTATTTAACTCTTTGTGAAAAGAATGTTTTTTTCATTGATTGTTGCGGTAGATGTTATGTGTATATACCTTTTATTTTTGTAATGTTTTAAAAACAGTAGAATTATAAATTTCTTACCAATGTGTCTCGAGGTTAAATACATTTAGTATAGCCGCTGCTTGCCATTAGGGCTAAGAACCTAACTACGTTTGAAATAGAACCATATTCGAGTTACATTGCAAAAATTTTTTATTAGAATTATTCTGATACTACTTCAGACATTTCATAGCCATCTATATGCTAATATTTCCAACAAATTATCAGATGCTATTTCTACATAACCCTTTTCTCAACAAATGACCTGTCATGTTCATAATGGCCTCAATTTTTGGTAGCAGTTTTAATTTTATCTAGCAAAAAATTGAAAGCTCATAAAGAAACTAATTACATAGTTTCACAGTTAATAATATGGTTTCTAGTTTTAAGACTTGTAATGTACAAATTAATCTAGTTAAATTTTCTAAGAGTCAAGGCTGCTGTTTCTTCTTTTAAAATCATTTACAAACCCTTTTTGAAGGAAAGTAGAAATTTTCATACTGTGGTCTTACAAGGATTGAGTGTTGATTTTACATTGTGGTTATTGATTATTTTGTAGGCATAAACTCATCTACATCACATTTCCATTAAACGCATAATATCTCATTAAGTTTCCCTCTTTGAAGAATTAACTGCTCTCCAAAATGTAATCAGAAGGAAGGCATATCAACTGGGAATTCATCTGGGTTATTTGCCAAAAACACCAATAGTACTTATTATCTGACACCTTGGGATTTTGAAAAATACGATTCTTAAGGTATGTTGTTTTTCTGACAGAAAATTCAAGACATGGAGACTTATTTTATCTATACCTAGTGTTATCTTAGCAAAGACACAATTATTAATAATTAAATTGACTAATAATACAAGACTGATATCATTTCATATGATTTTGTTAACAAATAAATTTTTAAAACCAATATTAAAATGTAGGACTTAAACATTTTTTTTCATTTGATACTGTCCTTTGACAACTTGAAGAAGAATTTAAGATAGGGAAAGCATAAAAGTAGGAAGGAAGAAGAAAAAAGCAGCTTAGTGAGCAAGAGATTGAAATATTAGAAATGTTACACATAGGAAAACTGATAGAACAATCTAAGAAAAAAGCTGTTGAGAAAAAAGAAAAAAATAAGGAAATTGGAACAAAGCTGAGGTTTACTAAAGTCTTTAGGTGAGATATCCAATTTTGTCTTAAGTTGCAGAGATCTGAATATGCCTACATTTATTTTCTGAGCATATAAGGACTCTGCCATTTATGTGTCTATCTGTAGATGCACAAGGATTTCCATGTTGACTCCAGAAAGGTCTAAGAACATCTTGTCAACTTGTTTTATTTATTTTTCACATCTAATCTGAAAATATACTTCTCTTTATTCAATTTCTTTAATTGCTTTCTCTCGTAGTTGGTTTGGTGAATTAATGACTTACATATATTCACTGTATAGTGGCATTGCACTTATTTACATCATTTGTATGATTATACCTTATATTAGTTATTTTCTCATTTTATTTCATAAGGCTTTTGAAGTAGAGCTTATCAGAAGTTTATTTCCAAAACTCACAGATAATGTTCTTTAATGTTAAAGTATTGTTTCCATTGACCTTAACGGTCCTTCAGAGAAACTGACTTTTGAATATACAAAACTATTTTATCATTTTTACTGAAATAGTTTTAATTCGAGTACTTTGTCAGCTGCAATGTACTGAATGCTTGCATGATTGGGCTCAACTGCACACACTCAACGGATCTATCATAGAGAAAATTGTGGGTTTAGTTTTATCATCCATTATCATTATTACTGGTTGACTTTCAAATTTTAGACTCTGACAAAGATAGTATTACTCAATGACTCTAGTACATTGATTCGGAAATGGACTTGTTAATCCTCAAATTTAAGATACAAGTTCTATGCCCTTTAAACACAGGAGTGTTTAAGTACAGACAGAAATCTCACATGACATAAACTGTCATTAATATTGTAAATTGTGTACATAATGACAAATTTGGTGCATGAAATTAAACATTTGTACAAGTAATAAAAGCAACTAAAGTTTGACCTCTGGATTGTGGAGGAAACATGAAAGATATTTTTTTCTCTGCGTTTGAATGATTAGTTTGTTTAAAAGAAACAAAAAGAAATGCAGTTTATAAACTGATTTTGAAGAGATAATTTCCTTGAGAATTTTTGTTTCCCTCATAAAAAAAGTAAATTGCCGCATAAATGACTATCTTATATCTGGTTCAAAGTGCTGGACAAGGTGTTCCTCTCTTCTCCTTGTCAATATTCCATTGAAGGTGATATTGAACCCTTAGGTGTATTAATTCATTTTCACACTGCTGATAAAAACATACCGAAACTGGTAACAAAAAGAGGTTTAATTGGACTTACAGTTTCACATGGCTGGGAAAGCCTCAGAATTATCATGGGAGGTGAAAGGCGGTTCTTACATGGTGGAGGTAAGAGAAAAGTGAGAAAGGAGCAAAAGCAGAAACCCCTGATAAACCCATCAGATCTCATGAGACTTATTCACTATCACAAGAATAGCATGGGAAAGACTGAGCCCCATGATTCAATTACCTTCCCCTGGGTCCCTCCAATAACATGTGAGGATTCTCAGAGATACAATGCAAACTGAGATTTTCGTAGAGACACAGCCAAACCATATCATTCCACTCCTGGATGCTCCAAATCTCATGTCCTTGCATTTCAAAGCCAATCATGCCTTCCCAACAGTCCCCCAAAGTCTTATTTCAGCATTAACCCAAAAGTCCACAATCCAAATTCTCATCTGATGCAAGGCAAGTCCCTTCTGCCTATGAGCCTGTAAAATCAAAAGCAAGCTAGTTTTTCCTAGATACAATGGGGGTACAGGTATTGGGTAAATACAGCCATTCTAAATGGGAGAAATAGACCAAAACAAAGGGGCTACAGGGCCCATGCAAGTCCAGCGGGGCAGTCAAATATTAAAGCTCCAAAATAATCTCGTTTGACTCCAGGTCTCATGTCTAGGTCATGCTGATGCAAAAGATGGGTTTCCATGGTCTTGGACAACTCTGCCCCTGTGGCTTTGCAGGGTACAGCCCCCTCCCAGCTACTGTTGTGGAGTCCGGAGGACAGTGGTCCTCTTCTCACAGCTCCACTAGGCAGTGCCCCAGTAGGGACTGTGTAGGGACTCTGACCCCATATTTCCCTTCCGCACTGCCCTAGTAGAGGTGTTCTGTGAGGGCACCACCCCTGCAACAAACTTGCCTGGGCATCCAGTTGTTTCCCCATCTTCTGAAATCTAGGCAGAGGTTCCCAAACCTCAATTCTTGACTTCTGTGTACCCTCAAGCTCAACACTATGTAGAAGCTGCCAAGGATTGGGGGTTCCACCCTCTGAAGCCATGGCCCAAGCTGTACACTGGCATATTTCAGCCACGGCTGAAGCGGCTGCGACACAGAACATCAAGTCCCTAGGCTGCACACAGTATAGGACTCTGCGCCTGGACCATGAAATCAGTTTTTCCTCCTGAGCCTCTAAGTCTGTGATGAGAGGGGCTACCATGAAGGTCTCTGACATGGTCTAGAGACATTTTACCTAAGGTCTTGGGGATTAACATTAGGCTTCTTGCTGCTTATGCCAATTTCTGCAACTAGCTTCAATTTCTCTTCAGAAAATGGGTTTTTCTTTTCTATAGCATTATCAGGCTGCAAACTTTCCAGACTTTTATACTCTGCTTCCCTCAGAAAATGGAAATCCTTTACCAGCACCCAAGTCACCTCTTAAATCCTTTGCTTTTTAGAAGTTTCTTCTGCCAGATACCCTAAATCATCTTTCTCAAGTTCAAAGTTCCACAAATATCTAGGGCAGGGGCAAAATGCCACCAGTCTTTTGGTAAAGCATAACAAGAGTCACCTTTACTCCATTTCCCAAAAAGTTCATCATATCCATTTATGACCACCTCAGCCTGGACCTTTTTGTCCATATCACTATCAGCATTTTGGGCAAAGCCATTCAAGTCTCCAGAAAGTTCCAAACTGTCTCACATTTTCCTGTCTTCTTTTGAGGCCTCCAAACTAGTCCAACCTCTGCCTGTTACCCTGTTACAAAATCACTTCCACATTTTTGGGTATCTTTTTAGCAATGCTCCAGTCTACTGATACCAACTTACTGTATTAGTTCATTTTCATGCTGCTGATAAAGACATACCTGAAACTTGGAACAAAAAGAATTTTAATTTGACTTATGGTTCCACAAGGCTGGGGAGGCCTCAGAATTATAGTAGGAGGTGAAAGGAACTTCTTACATGGCAGTGACAAGAGAAAAATGAGGAAGAAGCAAAAGTGGAAACCCCTGATAAACCCATCAAATCTCATGAGACTTATCCATTATCATGAGAATAGCATGGGAAAGACAGGCTCCCATGATTCAATTACCTCCCCCTGTATCTCTCCCACAACACGTGGGAATTCTGGGAGATACAATTCAAGTTGAGATTTTAGTGGCAACAGAGTCAAACCATATCAATAGGAAATGTAACAACCAACATTTTTGAGTTTATTGATACAAATTCAAAAGATACTCAGTGAAAAATCCTTGTTCTTAAAGAGTTTACATTTTGGTAGAGAATGATGGACAATAAAAACGATGAATTAGTAAATTAAATCATGGGTTAAATTTTATTATGGGGTGGGTAAGAGAGATGGGGATGTCAGAGCGGTCACATCTCATTGAGAAGCTGATATTTGAGAGGAGACAAATGAAGGACAGAAAGTGAGCTTGCAAATATCTGAAGGAGGAGTATTTTAGGCAGAGGAAACAGCCAGTCCTGAAGTCTTGAGGCAGAAGTATGCCTTGTGGGTCTGAGGAACTAGAGGAGGCCAATGCAGCATGAGCAAAAGTAAAAGTCATAGCAGATAAGTTCAGATACTAGAAGTTTGGGTTTTGTTTTGAGTAAGAAACGACACGTGGCTTATATTTTTAAAAGATCCTTTGGATGCTACTTTGAGAATAAATTGAAGGGAGACAAGGATGAAGGGGAGAAGAGCACTTGGGAAGCTATTGCAATAATCCAGGTGAGAGATGGTGGTAGTATGGACCAAGATAATTGGTTAGAGAGTGGATCAAGTAGTTGGATTTGGGATATATTAGGAAGGTAGAGCCAATAGGATTGCCTAATGGACCAGATGAGGAGTATTGGAAAAGAGAGGAATCAAGTATGACTCCAAGATTTTTGGCTGAAGCAACTGATATGGTTTGGCTGTGTCATTACCCAAATCTCATGTTGGATTTTAACGTCCACAATTCCCATGTGTTGTGGGAGTGACCCCATAATTCAATCACGGGGGCGGGTCTTTCCCATATTATTCTCACAATAGGGAATATGTCTCATGAGATCTGATGGTTTTAAAAAGGGGAGTTTAACCACACTAACCACACAAGCTTTCTTCTCTTGTCTGTCATCATGTGAGATTTGCCTTTCATCTTCCACCACGATTGTGAGGCCTCCCCAGACACATGGAACTGTAAGTCCAATAAACCTCTTTTTTTTTTTTTTTTTTTTTGTAAATTTTCCAGTCTTGCATATGTCTTTATCAGCAGTGTGAAAATGGACTAAAACAGTAAATTACCAGAAGTGGGGTGCTGCTGAAAAGATACCTGAAAATTTAGAAGTGAATTTGGAACTGGGTAACAGGCAGAGGTCGAAACAGTTTGGAGGGCTCAAAAGAAGGCAGGAAAATGTTGGAAAGTTTGTAAATTCCTAAAGACTTATTGAATAGCTTTGACAAAAATGCTGATTGTGACATGAACAATAAGGCCCAGGCTTTAGTCGTCTCAGATGGAGATGAGGAACTTGTTGGGAACTGGAGCAAAGTGACTCTTGATATGTTTTAGCAAAAAGACTGGTGGCATTTCACCCCTGCCTTAGACATTTGTGGAACTTTGAACTGAGAGAGATGATTTAAGATATCTGGCAGAAGAAATTTCTAAGCAGCAAAGTGTTCAAGAAGTGACTTGCATGTTCTTAAAGGCATTAGTTTTATAAGGTAAGAAGAACATAAAAGTTTGGAAAATTTGTAGCCTGATAATGTGATAGAAAAGAAAATCCCATTTTCTGAGAAGAAATTCAAGCCAACTGCAGAAATTTGCACACATAGCAAGGAGTCCGATGTTAATCACCAAGACTATGGGGATAAGGTCTCCAGGGAATGTCAGAGGTCTTCACGGCAGCCCCTCCCATCACAGGCCCAGAGGCCTAGAAGGAAAAAGTGGTTTGCAGGCTGGGCCCAGGGTTCCCGTGTTGTATGCTGCCTAGGGACTTGGTGCCCCCTCTGTCCCAGTCACTCCAGCCATGGCTTGAAAGGGGCCAATGTAGAGGGTGGACCTTGGCTTCAGAGGATGCAAGTCTTAAGCCTTGACAGCTTCCACATGGTGCTAAGCCTGCAAGTGCACAGAAGTCAAGAACGGGGCTTTGGGAATCTCTGCCTAGATTTCAGAAGATGTAGGGAAACTCCTGGATGTCCAGGCAGAAGTTTGCTGCAGGGATGGGGCCCTCATGGAGAACCTCTGCTTGGGCAGCACAGAAGGGAAATGTGGGGTTGGAACCTCCACAAAAAGTCCCTACTAGGGCACTGCCTAGTGGAGCTGTGAGAAGAGGACCACCATACCCCATACCCCAAGATGGTACAGCTGCTGACAGTTTGCATTGTGCACCTGGAAAAGCTGCAGATGTTCAATGCCAGCCCTTGAAAGCAGCTGGGAGGGAGGCTGTACCCTGCAAAGACACAGGGGAAGAGCTGATTAATACCATGGGAACCCACCTCTTGCATCAGTGTGAGACCTGGAGCCAAAGGAGATCATTTGGGAACTTTAAGATTTGACTGTCCCACTGAATTTCAGACTTGCATGGGGCTTGTAGCCCCTTTGTTGTGGCCAATTTCTCCCATTTGGAATGGCCATATTTCCCCAATACCTGTAGCCCTATTTTATCTAGGAATTAACTAACTTGCTTTTGATTTTACAGGCTTATAGGCAGAAAGGACTTGCCTTATCTTTGACTGTGACTTTTGAGTTAATGCTGAAGTGAGTTAAGATTTTGGGGGACTGTTGGGAAGGCATGATTGGTTTTGAAGTGTCAGGACATGAGATTTGGAGGGGGTGGGGGTGGAATGATATGGTTTGGCTGTGTCCCTACCCAAATCTCATCTTTAATTGTAGTTCCCACAATTCCCACATGTTGTGGGAGGGACTCAGTGGGAGGTAATTGAATCATGAGAGTGTATTTTTCCTATGCTATTCTCATGAGAGTAATATGACTCACGAAACCTGATGGTTTTAGAAAGGGGAGTTTCCTCACACAAGGTTTCTTCTCTTCTCTGCCATCATGTGAGACAGGCATGATTGTGAGGCCTCCCCAACCACATGGAACTGTAAGTAAAATAAATCTCTTTCTTTTGTAAATTTCCCAGTCTTGGGTATGTCTATATCAGCAGGGTGAAAACAAACAAATACAGCAACTGACAGGATGGAGCTGACATTGCTGAGATGGGAAAGTCTGTGGAAGGCATGGGTTTAGGAGAATGATTACGAGTTCAGTTTTGGAACCATCAAATTAGAAATGTCTATTAGCCATCTAATTGGCAATGCCAAGAAGAAAATTGAGTTGAAAGAAACGGGTTCAGAGGAGCAGTTTGTTTTTGGGGCAGGAGTTGGAAGTCATCAGCATATGGATATATTTAAAACCAAGTGAAGGAATGAAATTCCCAAGAGGGTAATTACAAACTGAGAAAAAATTCAGTCCAATGACAGAGCTTCTGGGCACTCCAGTGCTAAGCTATGAGACATTTTTTTGGTAACTAAAAAGCTACAGAGGAGTGTTGACCAGTAAGACAGAGTTTAGGAAGATGTAGCCTGAAATGTAAGTGACTTTCCCAGCAGCATTCTGTTGAGGATCCCAATTTAAACACTGTGTGATAGAAAGAGGCAGACATGAGGAGGTCCAATTACTGCCTTTTCGGATTGCAATTGTGATTTGCAAGACTCTATTTTAAATGAGTTAATGTTTGTAAAGCATTTAGAAAAATGACTGACATATGCTTCCTCAGTGTTTGTTAAATAGGTACATACATTAAATAGTCATTAGTACTCTTGCCCCTTTTAATTCTTCCCCAACACCTCCATAAAAAATAGCTTAGAGTCTGCCTTTTATCCTTAGCTTAAGATATCATATAATTCTTCTTTAAATATATATGTGTGTGTGTGTGTGTATAATATGAAGGGAATTTTATTTTCTTAGTAATAGATTTTTGCAGCAAAGAGACTTCCTAAGCAAGTGCTTTGATAAACCATCTGCATAGGGAGTCAAAGCTTGAAGAAATGTAGATGGTTATTACTTACTGTCTGTATAATTAATAAATGATTATTTTGTAGAAGAGGGTAAGTTTAGGAAACACAATTGTGGATGTTTCTTGGAAGCTTTGTGTAGGAAGAGGAAAAGAAATTAAGTGGCAAGGTTGGAAGAAGAATTTAGTAGGAAAGAATGAGAAATAAAAATATCTATTAGGGAATTTTATTAAGTTTTTACTGTGTTATATATAACAAAAACGTTTTCCCTCCAATATTCTCATGAAGTAGTCAGTAAAATGCTATTTTAAGAATATGTTGTTGAAGTGGATGTTTCAGAGAATATGGCAAAGTACTTCTTGTTTCATGAAGGATTTGAGATGATATCAGAGATCCAAGATGTTAGACGAATATTTTTCTTACTCTCCTAGGCCACACAGATATTCTGTCTTTGAGTCCTCGTCTCTTTTTAAGCTATTTTAACCTTTTCTTAGATATTTTCTGCAGAAACCAGAATGAGAATGTTAGTAAGGGTAACTTGAAAATATATGGTATTAAACACAACTAAATAACTTCCTTTTCTGTAAGAATTTTCAATATTTACTTTATTGTTTGGTAGTGAGACTCATGAAATAAGGAAAAATAGTATGTGCTAACTATTTAAGAAAAATAATATATATTTCATGGGTTTCATGTTCTGTGGAAAACATTTAAAGAAGCCATCCAATTGTAAGTTATTTTTTTTCCAGCCACAAAATTCCCACCAAATACAATAACCTGAGTCCAAAAATAGATTGTTGTGAGATTATTTAAATGAATGGGCATATTTTGAAATTAATGAAATTAATGAGCTTAATGACCTCAAGTTCTGGAAGACCTCAAATTAAGACGGACATGAGACAAGTCCAATCTCTGTTGTATTTTGGTGTTATCTGGTGGCAATTATCTGACTTAGTTGACATATTAGTGAAAAGGATTATGAGTCCTGATATTGACTGGGACTTCCAGTACAGTAGTAGTGATTCTAGAAGTCCTCCAACTCCTTGGTGCAGGAAAAGGCTGGAAAAGAGAAAATACTTTCGGCTTTTCCACATCCTCTTGCCATATCCTGAGACACATCACCTGTTATTTCTTTGGGGTTATCTTTCCTTTTATGCTTACATCTCCTCACAGAAGATTAGAACTTGAGTCTTCCCCAACTGGAGAACATGTATTAGGTGCATGATGGGTGCCAATCACAATTGAGACATATCTCAATTTGATCTATCATGGGGATTTGCTCTATAAGTTATTGGAATTCAGAAAACATGTTATATTCTGCTGACTCATGAAGGAATAATTATTTTGTTATGGTGTAGAATAAATAAAACTTATTTTCTACCTTCAAGGGTAAATAGTACAGTAGGAGTGATTGCAAAAGTACAGTAGGGGTGACTAACTATTAGCTATAATTTATTACTCTACTGTAATAGAGTTAGATAAATTACAGCTAACATTCGGGACTGGCTACATAATTTGTTGGGCACAGTATAAAATGAAATTGCAGCTTTGCTAAGGAATGAAGAAGCTAAACTACTTGGCCAATGTTCCACAGTTAGTGGCAGATCTAGTATTCAAGTCCAGGTCTTCTGGTTTCAGAAAATCCACTTTAGTCACTAGATAATATGGCCTATTTATTTCTTCTTAAATTTAACTGTATAAAGCAACTCACTTACTCACACACATAGATACACCCTCCCCACAGTAGCCTCAAAACCTTTTTCTGTGTTGATCCTACATGACAAATTATGAGTTATTTTTGCCTATTTCTTTAATTCTTGTTTGCGATGGAATAATCAGCTTAAGCAGAGAGAAGTGCTAGACACAGGTATTGTCATGCTATACATCAGTGTCTCCGTCTCCAGTGCAAGATCAGCTAATACAGTCACCAGAAGATGTAAGTTAAGTTTTTCTTAGAAGTAAAAGCTACCTACCCTATGAGAGATTTATTATGAAAAAAACTGGGATAGGCAATTGAAATATTTGATTTTCTAACATGCTAGGAGTATCCACTGCCCAATACCCAAGTATTTCTTAAGAGTCTTCATATAAATCACTCTCCCAAACAGTTATCAGACAGTTTCCATATTCCTGTCCTCAATAAATCTACATTTTTTTGGAGGGAGGTAGGGGTTGGCACAGAAAGGTTGAGAATAAGAAGATAGATGAATGTTGAATTATTAGTGTAGTATCTGCTAAAGGAACAAAGAGAGTGACTACTATGCATCTACCTATTTGAAGGGTTCTGCTGTGTGGCTTGGATGGCATGTTATTAAAGCTCATTTATTAAACTCATTCTTTTGATGATGGAGAAAACAGAGGCCTAAAGACGTAAAATGCTGAGTTGATGGCACACCTATGATGACTCCCAGGTGTCTCATTGCCTACTGTCATGTTCTTTTGAATGCCCCAATACCTTTGCCTCTCCTGAAATTAGTCTTTTCATGGATGGTATGCCTTACTTAGTATCTGCAAAAAATGACTCATTGTATTTGATGAGGTGGACAATTAGTATTTTCATAGTGGTTTCTGGTAGGTTGGTTATTAATCCACAGTGGAAACTCTAAAAACTTATAGGTTAAATGGGTCCAAGTAGAAAACATAGTTGCATAACATCTTGCCTAATATTTCATATGAAAAGTACTAAAAGTTGCGTACCATTTTGTGTAGTATTTGGTTTTGAAGAAGATACATGACTTCTCTAGGTTAACAATGTGTTTGTTTGAAAGTTGAAGACTTTACTTTAATTCCACAAAAAAGTCAGTTCTACAACTTATAGTGAAACAGTCTGCTCCATGGGTAGATATTTAACTTTGTGGATATAGCATTTTTTTTTTTTTTTTGAGACGGAGTCTCGCTCTGTGGCCCGGGCTTGAGTGCAGTGGCCTGATCTCAGCTCACTGCAAGTTCCGCCTCCCGGGTTCACGCCATTCTCCTGCCTCAGCCTCCCGAGTAGCTGGGACTACAGGCGCCCGCCACCTCGCCCGGCTAGTTTTTTGTATTTTTTTTAGTAGAGACGGGGTTTCACCGTGTTCGCCAGGAGGGTCTCGATCTCCTGACCTCGTGATCCGCCCGTCTCGGCCTCCCAAAGTGCTGGGATTACAGGCTTGAGCCACCGCGCCCGGCCTTGGATATAGCATTTTTGTCTATACCTTAAAGATGATGTGTTTACTTAGTTCCTTTTATTTTATTATTGTCAATGAAAGCAAATCTAAATTACTGTGCAAATATTGCTAATATATTCTGTTTATTCTAATTATGGCAAAATGTGAAAATAAAAATAACACATACTTAAATGTTTTCTAATGAGGGCAATACATTATTGCTTTCAATAATTTGGAGGTACTTTCAATACTTACTTTCCCTGGTGAATACTTTCATTAACTGTATTTATAGACCAGGAGAGGCATAATGAATTTAAAGTATGTATAACTTTTTGAAACAGTCTAATTCCTTTGGGAAAGGTATTCTTATCAGATTAGAGTTTTCTTATCAGGCATTCAATTCTTGATTCAATGACATTGTTTCCTTCAAAGAAAAGAAAACATTAATTTAAGCCTTATGTTATTTTTTTTCTAAAAAATCCCTATAAACACTAGAAATAAAGTCAGCATTTCTCACAGTTTTCCGTTCTGTTCTTCTCAGCATTTTATACAAAAGCCAGTGAGCACCATAGTTACAACTTTGATAAAAATCAAAAGTGAGTAAAAGTCTTTGAAATTCTACTAGCAGTCTTAAGTAGACTTTGAAGGGGGTAGTTCATATATATTATGTGATAAAGAAATAAAAAGAGAGACATTTTGCTAAGGTGATTGATTTTTGAAAATCCTAATGCCTGAAATACAAGATTAATTTGGAGAACTATGTTGCTATAGAGAATTAGTAAGAAGACAGGTTATAAAATATCTGAAAGCAAACATTACACCTATAGCATTCAAAGTAGACATAAACTGTCTGTTGGAGAGGTCCATGATTATATTTCTTTTATCTGATGAAAGAAGCAATGTCAGCTTTCTACAATGAACTCAATAGTACCTGGGGGCTTTTTAAACTTAGAATTTCTACAGTCATGCATCCGTGCTGAAATTATAGGTCTCATGTGTTTTATGATTGAAGAGAACTCTGGACATACATGATTGGATATTGCTAACATCCCATTGAATTCCCCTGCTAGTGATTTTTCAGTAAAATTTAAACCCCCTTATTAACCGAAAATTAGATGAAAAAATTCTAACTGACAAATAAGTGATAAAAACATCAGGAAAAATACAACAAATACGATTGAACAGTCTGAATTATTAACTCTGTATTAGCCACTTAAGAGCACAAAGAAAGTAAATTTTAATTTATGTTAAATACACAAGCATTCATCTTGTATAATTTGTGAAACTGTGCTTAGAATAAATATGTTACTTATAAATATTTTATATTCATAAGCAAACATTTTAATATTATATTACAACATAGTTGATTAAGCAATAAGATAAAAACCATGGCATTTGCTGAAGAAGGGGAAACATTTTTCATTACAGTTGATAGTATACAGTTTCCAGTCAATCTAAGAGTTTGGAATAGAAAAATATATTATATTTTTTAACACCAAACCCTGAGAATGAAAAAAAAAAAAAAGAATTGACTGTTTCCAATGGAATGACAATTTTTGTGGGAAGGTTTATTTACAGATCCTCCTGGGGGATGTGTTAGGAAAAAGAGAGAAGGCAAAGAATGGGGAAGTATAATTTTGCTTAATAACATTTCAAAGGAAATGCTCTCAAATCCCTTTTGTTGTCTCTAAAATTTCTGAAAGCTACTCATGAGTGCTCAAACTGAGGTTTTGGTTTTTCTTAATTCTTAACATAAAGGATCTTTCAACCTTATACCATGGAAAATTGCTACATATAATGTATTACCTTTTGGAAATATACGGATATATCCTTATGGTAGTTTGCTTTCTGCTAATAGCTTATCGTTATAGCATATTTCTTTAGCTAAAACAATTACAGCTGAATAGTAGCAATATCATTTAGTATAATATTGCATGGAATCATGGTTTCAGAAATGATCTTAGACAACATTTTGTTTAATAATTTTTACAAGTTTTGCTCATTTGTATCTTAAAGTTTGTGAAAAACAATGTCTGTCTTCAGATATTTTTAACTTCACAATAATTTGTTTACATTGTAATTTTAAGTATCTTACTTTTTTTTTTTTTTTAACAGATTCTTGGTTTGTCTCCAGGCTGGTGTGCAATGACATGATCTCAACTCACTGTAAACTCCGACTCCCAGGGTCAAACAATTCTCCTTCTTCAGCCTCCCAAGTAGGTGGAATTACAGGCGCCCACCACCACGCCTGGCTAATTTTTGTATTTTTAGTAGAGATAGGGTTTCACCATGTTGACCAGGCTGGTCTTGAACTCTTAAGCTCAAGTGATCCAACCACCTCAGCCTCCCAAAGTGCTGGGATTACAGGCATGAGCCACCTCACCTGGCCTATATTTTTAAAATACTGATATTTAAAAATTAAACTGCTACATATAAGAAAATGTGAAATCTGTAGTGATTTGAGAGTTAGATTACAGGCATGAGCCATTAGTTCATGTATTTTAAGTGAATGAGAGTTATTCATTTAAAATACATGAACTAGTGGCTCATGCCTGTAATCCCAGCACTTTGGGAGGACAAGGCTGGCAGATCATTTGAGGTCAGGAGTTCAAGACCAGCCTGGCCAACATGGTGAAACCTTATGTCTACTAAAAATACAAAAATTAGCCAGGCAGTGGTTGTGCACACCTGTAATCCTGGCTTCTTGGGAGGCTAAGGTGGGAGAATCCCTTCAGCCTGGGAGGCGGAGGCTGTAGTAAGCCAAGATCGTGCCACTGCACTCCAGTCTGGGTGACAGAGTGAGACCCTGGCTCAAAAAACAAAACAAAATGAAACAAAACAAAACAAATATGTTTGTATGTGTTCTGTTTTATACCAAGAGTTCTCAACCTTTTTTGTGTGTGTGGTTACACTTATAAGTCTGCTCTAGGGACAGATATGCAAGTGCATGGGTGGAATAGAAATCTTTGGAAACCATCATGGTGGATGTGGTATATAGTTTTTCTCCCTTTAAGGTAACCTGCTGCAAGGGCTGACTTAACATTCACAAGTCAATAAACATGATACACTGCACAAACAGAATTAAAAACAAAATCACATGATCATCTCAATAGATGCAGAAAAAGCATTCAACAAAATCTGGCATCCTTTTATTATTAAAACTCTCAGCTAAATCGGCATACAAGGGAAATACCTCAAGGTAATAAAAACCATCTATGACAAACATATAGCCAACATAACACTAAATGGGGAAAACTTGAAAGCATTTCGTCTGAGAACTGGAACAAGACAAGGATGCCCACGGTCACCACTCCAACATAGTACTGGAAGTCCTAGCCAGACCAATCAGACAAGAGAAAGAAATAAAAAGCATCCACATTAGTAAAGAGGAAGTCAAACTGTCACTGTTTGCTGATGATATGATTGCTTACCTAGAAAACCTTAAAGTCTCCCCCAGAAAGCTCCTAGAACTGACAAAAGAATTCAGCAAAGTTTCAGGATACAAAATTAATGTAAACAAATCAGTAACTCTTATATACACCAACAGTGACCAAGCAGAGAATCAAATCAAGAACTCAACCCCTTTTACAATAGCTGCAAAAAAATTAAAATACTTGGCAGTATACCTAACTAAGGAGGTGAAAAACCTCTACAAGGAAAACTACAAAACACTGTTGAAAGAAATCATAGATAACACAAACAAACGGAAACACATCCATGCTTATGGATGGGCAGAATCAATATAGTGAAAATGACCATACTACCAAAAACAATCTACAAATTTAATGCAATTACCATCAAAATACCACCATCGTTCTTCACAGAATTAGAAAAAAACAATTTTAAAATTCACATGAAACCAAAAAAGAACCCATATAGCCAAAGCAAGGCTAAGCAAAAAGAACAATTCTGGAAGCAACACATTACCTGATTTCAAACTATACTGTAAGGCCATAGTCACCAAAACAGCATGTTACTGGTATAAAAATAAGCACATAGACCAATAGAACAGAATAGAGAATCCAGAAATAAACACGAATACTTGCAGCCAACTGATCTTCAACAAAGCAAACAAAAACACAAAGTGGGGAAAGGACACCCTTTTCAACAAATGGTGCTGGAATAATTGGCTAGCCACATATAGGAGAATGAAACTGGATCCTCATCTCTCACCTTAAACAAAAATCAACTCAAGATGGATTGAGGACTTAAATCTAAGACCTGAGACTAAAAATTCTAGAAGATAATATTGGAAAAACCCTTCTAGATATTGGCTTAGGCAAGGATTTCATGACCAAGAACCCATAAGCAAATGCAGTAAAAACAAAGATTAATAGCTGGGGCCTAATTAAACTAAAGAGCTTTTTCATGGCAAAAGGAACACTCAGCAGAGTAAACAGACAACCCACAGAGTGGGAGAAAATCTTCACCCTCTATGCATCTGACAAAGGACTAATATCCAGAATATATAACGAACTCAAATCCGTAAGGAAAAACAACAACAAAAAAATCCCATCCAAAAGCGGGCTAAGGACATGAATAGACAGTTCTCAAAAGAAGATATACAAATGGCCAATAATCATATGAAAAAATGCTCAACATCACTAATGATCAGGGAAATGCAAATTAAAACCACAATGCAATACCACCTTACTCTCGCAAGAATGGCCGTAATCAAAAAATCAAAAATAGTAGATCTTGGTGTGGATGCGGTGAACAGGGAACACTGCTGGTGAAAACGTAAACTAGTACAACTGCTATGGAAAAGAGTGTGGAGATTACTTAAAGAAATAAAAATCCCAGCCGGCTGTACACACCCTGTGATATTGAAAGTAATATCATCCTCTATTTCACTGGATATAAGGAACAATATCTGTTGGGAAGAGACACCCCAAAATCTGGCCACAAACTGGCCCCAAAACTGTCCATAAACAAAATCTCCACAGCACTGTGACATGTTCATGATGGCCATAATGCCCATGTGGAAGGTTGTGAGTTTACCGGAATGAGGGCAAAGAACACCTGGCCCACCCAGGGCAGAAAACCACTTAAAAGTGTTCTTAAACCACAAACAATAGCATGAGAGATCTGTGCCTTAAGGACATGCTCCTGCTGCAGATAACTAGCCAAACACATGCGTTTATTTCGGTCCATCCCTTCGTTTCCCGTGAGGGATACTTTTAGTTAATCTAATATCTATAGAAACAATGCCTATGAATGGCTTGCTGTTAATAAACATGTAGGTAAATCTCTGTTTGAAGCTCTCAGCTCTGAAGGCTGTGAGACCCCTGATTTCCCACTTCACACCTCTCTATTTCTGTGTGTATGTCTTTAATTCCTCTAGCGCTTCTGGGTTAGGGTCACCCCAACCGAGCTGGTCTTGGCAAGTGGAGCTCAACGTGGGGCTCAAATTCAGGTCAGAGGGTCGCCAGAGTGATGGTTGGAGAACGTGGAGCTAGCTTGAGGACACCTGAGTACTCTTAAAACAATCCCAGTGGTGAGTAAAAGGGAGCTCGAAAGCATCAGGGTAACAATGGTACAAGTGTGGGCTCTGGTTTGTTCTAACCTTGCAAATTTTTCACACTGATTATGAGGAGGAAGGAGAGTATAATAAAGTAACAGAAGAGGTTACAGAGCAGGTTTGTTGCCAGCTGAAGCTAAAGTGGCAAAGGAGGGAGATAGTTATCTCTACCTTTCTGCACCGCCTCCTTATTATTTTGAAGAAAAAGACCCTCCAGATCTTTCTTTTCTGGAAGACACTGGGTGAAAGTAGTTGCCCCACTGACTGTTCAAGCAGCACCTCAAGTGACCACTCTTAGTTGTATTCAGGCAGAAATTCAGCAAGATAGATGAAAGGGTGATATAGAGGCTTGACAGCTCCCTGTTAGAATACACCCCCCAGATCAACAGGGAAATATTATAACTACATTTGAGTCTTTTCCTTTTAAATTTAGGAAAGCACATTTAGTTGATTATATCAAGGCCTGTGATGGTATCGGAGGTAATCCACATAAGGTTACTTTGCTAGCACAGGCAATGGCAGGACTGAGAGTGGATAAAGGAAATACTCCATTTCCTGGAGCTTGTTTTAATTGTGGGAAGTATGGTCATATTAAAAAAGAATGTAGAAAAAGTCAGCAAGTCAGGCCACCAGACAGGGGAAAAAAGAAAACTGCTCAGCCTGAAATATGTCCAAAATGTAAAAAAGGAAAACATTGGGCTAATCAGTGTCACTCTAAGTTTTATAAAGATGGGAACCCAATTTCGGGAAATGCCACGAGGGGCCCATCTTGGGTCCCATTCCAAACCGGGGCATTTCCAGCTCAGGCCATTCCCTCATCCCTGTACCATGTCTGTCCTCCGCCACAGCCAGTAGTGCTGCAGCAGATTTATGTTGCACAAAAGCTGTGAGTCTTCTGCCTGGGGAACCCCTGCAAAAGGTCCCAACAGGAGTCTGTGGACCCTTGCCAGCAGGGGTGATAGGATTACTTTTAGGAAGGTCTAGTTTAAATTTAAAAGGGGTACAAATACATACAGGAGTCATTGATTCAAATTACAGTGGGGAAATTCAAATTGTTACATCTACTTCTGTTCCCTGGAAAGCAGAGCCAGAAGAGAGCATAGCACAGCTCCTGATTGTGCTATATGTGGGAATGGGAAAAAGTAAAATTAAACAAACAGAAAGATTTGGAAGCATGAATAAACAAGGCAAAGCAGTTTATTGGTAAATCAAATGACTGATAAATGTCCTACATTTAAAATAACTATTCAGGGAAAAAGATTTAAAGATTTGGTAAATATAGGAGCAGACATTTCAATCATTTCTCTACAGCACTGGCCATCCATGTGGTCAATTCAACCCACTCAATTTAACATAGTTGGAGTTGGTAAAGCCCCTGAAGTATATCAAAGTAGTATTTTACATCATGAAGGATTTGATGGACAACCTGGGACTATTCAACCAATTATAACTTCTGTACCTATAAATTTATGGGGGAGAGATTTATTGCAACAATGGAGAATACAAGTTCTAATTCCAGAGCAATTATATGGCCCTCAGGGTCAATATATAATGCATGAAATGGGGTATGTCCCTGATACGGAACTAAAAAAAGATTTGCAAGGTTTGGAAGAACTGCTTCAAGGGGAAAAACAAAGTTCCCACCAAAGATTAGGATATCATTTTTGATAGTGGCATTGTTAAGCCTCCAGAACCTATACCTTTAAAATGGTTAACAGATAAGCCAATTTGAATAGAACAATGGCCGCTGAGTAAAAAGAAACTGGAGGCTTCAGAGGACTTAAAATTGGCCTTTAATATTCATAGATTTAAAAGACTGTTTCTTTACTATCCCCTTAACTGAGCAAGACTGTGAATGGTTTGCATTTGCAATTCCTGCAGTAAACACAATGAAGCCTGCTAAGCATTTTCATTTTTTTACAGATGTGTCTGGTAATGGTAAAGCTTCTTATTCTGGATAAAAAAGGTAAAGTTTTCCAGATGTCCTATACTTCAGCTCAAAAAGCAGAGCTTGTAGCTGTAATTGAGGTATTGACTGTTTTTGATATGCCTATTAATGTGATTTCTGATTCTTCGTACATGGTTCATTCCACACAGTTAATTGAAAATGCTCAGTTATGATTTCATACAGATGAACAACTGATGACTTTATTTACCCAATTACAAACAGCAGCTAGAAGTAGAATGCACCCTTTTTACATCACTCACATTAGGGCTCATACACCTCTTCCAGGACCTTTGACTAAAGGAAATCAAATGGCTGATGGCCCACTTGCTAATGCCATATCTCATGGCAGACATTTTCACAATTTAACCTGTGTTAATGCCTGTGGTCTCATATGCAGATACAGCATAACCTAGAAATAAGCTAAAGCTATTATCCAGTGATGCCCAACTTGCCAAATGGTGCATTCCTCATCTTTTATAGGAGGAGTTAATCCTTGAGGATTGGAGCCTCTCATTGGCAAATGGATGTCACACATGTTCACTCGTTTGGGAGACTAGCTTATATACATGTATGTGTGGACACTTTTTCTCACTTTGTCTGGACTATATGCTACATGCCAATCAGGAGAGTCTTCTGTCTGTGTTAAACGTCACCTTTTGCAGTGTTTTGCAGCAATGGGCATTCCGGCTTCTATTAAAACAGATAATGCCCCAGGCTATACTAGCCAAGATCTAGCTACACTTTTCTCTATGTGAAATATTAAACATATTACTGGTATTCCATACAATTCTCAAGGACAAGCCATAGTAAAAAAAAAAAAAAAATGAATCTCTCCCTAAAACAGCAGTTGCAAAAGCAGAGGGGGAAAATAGAAAATAGGGAACACTATAGATGCAACTGAATCTAGCATTATTAACTTTAAATTTTTAAAGCCTGCCCAAAGGCCAGATGTTATCAGCAGCTGAACAGCATCTACAGAAACCAACTGCAAAGACAGAAGCAAAACAATTGGTAACAAAAAGTTGGGAAATAGGTAAAATAATAACTTGTGGTAGAGGTTATGCTTGTATTTCTCCAGGCCAAAATCAACAGCTTATTTGGATACCATCAAGACACCTAAAACCTTATAATGAGCCAGATGCCAAGGAAGAGATTCCGGGAGGATCCCGAGGACCTCCCCTCCCCCACAGTTGCAGCCATGTTGAGACTGACACTAAGCAGGACCCCAACTGTTACGAGCAACACCTGTCAAACACAGTCACTGACCTGGGACAGATCAAGAAGCTATCACAGATGGCAGAAAAAAAACCTGAGGAAAGCAGAACCACCAGTTACAATGAATAATTTAATGGTAGCTATGATAATGATGATCACCATTGCTGTGACTATTCCTTCAACAAGGGCTGACACAGAGAACAATTATACTTATTGGGCATATTTATCAATCTTGGCTGGCAATACTGCCTGGATGAAATCACTCTGTGACAGTTACACATACTTTCTGATCTCAGTATTTACCGTAATAAATCTGTTCCTATAATTGAGGCATACCACCCTCAGAAACCTATTTGTAAACAAAATTGAACCTGGTCAGAAAAAATAAACACACTTGCTTAGAAAGATTACATTACAGAACAGGTAGATGTGCTGCACAACATTTCCTATGGAATTATGATTAATTGGTCCCCTAAGGGGATGTTTAAATTGAACCTCTCAGTCTGCGTGCCATGGCAACACTATGTTCAGATGGTCTGAACAAAACGGTCAAATGGTAAAAATGATAAGAAATATGACAAAAGTTCCTATTATCTGAAACCACCGTGGTATGGTGGCACTTCAGCCTCAAATGATATGGCTCGTTGTAGGAACTAAACATAAGGATTTGTGCAAACTATTAATAGTGCTTAATAAGATCAAAATTTAGGGAAGAATAAAAAAGCATTGAAAACAACACTCTATAAACTTGTCTTTGGATATTGCAAAAGTAAAAGAACAAATATTTAAAGCATCCCAGGCACACCTGACCTTAATACCAGGAACTAGAGTGCTTAAAGTAGCTGCAGACAGATTAGCAGCGATCAACCCATTAAATTGGATAAAAACACTTGGAAGCTCTGTGATTTCAATAATGATTGTGCTTTTAATGTGTGTTGTTTGTCTTTGTATAGTGTGCAGATGCGGATCCTAACTCCTGCAAGAAGTAGCATGACAAAGCTGCCCTTGCTGTTATTGCTTTACAAATCAAAGAAGGGGGACCTGTTGGAAACAGGCCCCCCAAAATCTGGACATAAACTGACCCCAAAACTGGCCATAAACAAATCTCTGCAACATTGTGACATGTTCGTGATGGCCATAACGCCCACGCTGAAAGGCTGTGGGTTTACTGGAATAAGGGCAAGGAACATCTGGCCCATCCAGGGCGGAAAACTGTTTAAAGGTATTCTTAACCCACAAACAATAGCTGAACAATATGTGCCTTAAGGACACGCTCCTGCTGCAGATAACTAGCCAAACCCATCCCTTTATTTGGCCCATTCCTTCATTTTCCATAAGGGATACTTTTAGTTAATCTAATATCTATAGAAACAATGCTAATGACTGGCTTGTTATTAATAAATACGTGGGAACATCTCTGTTCAAGGCTCTCTGCTCTGAAGGCTGTGAGACCCCTGATTTCCCAATTCACACCTCTATATTTCTGTGTGTGTGTCTCTAATTCCTCTAGCGCCACAGGGTTAGGGTCTCCCTGACCTAGCTGGTCTCTGCAAATATCACAGCAGGTGTGTAAATCCCCTGCAATATTGGGATTAATATCATCCTCTTCCCTGTTTGGTATTAGAAATAATATTACAGGGGGGAATATTGGTAGTAAGATCATCCTCTCCTCTGAATATTAGGAAAAATATCACAGAATAGGTGTACACCACCTCTGATATTGGGAATAATATCATCCTCTTTCCTTCTGGATATTAGGAACAATGTCACAGTGGGAGCATATACCCCCTCTGACATTGGAAGTAATACCATTCTCTCCCCCCCCACCCAGATACCAGGAACAATATCACAAAGGGGGTGTACACCCCCTGCAATATTGGGGGTGATAGCATTTATTCCTCCTGGCTATAATGAACAATATCAAAGGTGGGTTGTACACCCCTGCTAGTATTGGGAGTGATATCATCAGCTCCCCCCAACTTGACACTAAGAACAATATCACAGGGGTGGTTTAAACCTCCTGCTATATTGGGAGTAATATCATCTTCTTTCTCCCTGGATTTTAGAAGCTATATAACGGGTGGGGTGGGTGGGTGTACAACTCCTGTGCTATTGAAATTAATATCATCCTCTTTCTCCCTGTATATTAGAAACAGTATCACAAAGGGGTTGTATGCCCCCTTTGATATTAGGAGTAAAATCATTTTATCCTGGCTTGGATATTAGAAACAATATCACAGAGGGAGATGTACACCCTCTGCAATAGTGGGAGTAATATTATCATCTCTGCCCCTGGATATTAGAAAGAATATCACCAGGGGGGTGTACATCCCCTGCAATCTTGAATGTAATATCATTTTCTCCCAACTTAAATACTAAGAACAATAACACAGGGGGTGTGCACACCCTCTGGGATACTGAGAGTAATATCATTCTCTCTTCCCCCGGCTATTAGGAAAATATCAGAGGGAAAGTGTACACCCTTGGAGATATTGAAAGTAATATCCTCTCCCCACCTAAATATTAAGAAAAATATCACTGGGAAGAAGTACACCTACTGTAATATTGAAATTAATATAATCCTCTTTCTCCTTTCATACAGAAACAATATCACAGGGGAGCGTGTAAACTCCCAGCAATATTAAGAGTAATAGTAAGAGTAATATCAACATTTCCCACTCTGTATATTAGGAACAATATCACTGTAAGTGTGTACACCCTATGCAATATTGCAAGTAATATCATTCTTTCAACCTGGACATTAAAAACAATATCACAGGGAGTTTTACATGCCGTGCTATATTGGGAGTAATATCATCCTCTCCTCTCCTGGATGTTAGAAACAATATCACAGGGGTAGGGTACACCCCCTACAATATTGAGAGTAATATTATTTTCTCCCCCCTTGGATAATAGAAACAATATCACAGGAGCAGTGTTCAGGTCGATGATATTGGGAGTCATATTATTTTTCTTCCCCCTTGGATATTAAAAACAATATCACAGGGAGGTGTACACCCTTGCAATATTGAAAGTAATATTAATTTCTTCTTCCCTGGAAATTAAGAACAATTATCACAGGAGGTGTTTAAATCCCCTATGATATTGATAGTAATATCCTCTCTCCACCACAGCATTAGAAATAATATTTTGGGGGGGTTTACACCCCCTGCTATGTTGGGAGTAATATCCTCTCCCTTTTTATATTTAAAAACAATATCACAGGAAAGTTGTACACCTGCTGTGGTATTTGGAGTAATATTATCCTCTCCCCAAATGGATATTAGAAACATTATCATGGGGGTGTACACCCCTGCGATATTGGGGATGATATCATTTATACTCTTTCTGGATATTAGGAACAATATCATGGGGGGTGGTGTACACCCTTTGTGATATGAAGAGTGATATCAACCTCTCTTTTTCTGGATATTAGGAACAATATCACAGGGAAGGTGAACACCCCCTGCTATATTGGGAGTAATATCCTCTCCCTCCCTGGATATTAGGAGCTATATCACAAGGGCGTGTACAACCCCTCTGATATTGAAAGTAATATCATCTTCATTCCCCTTGGATATAAAGAACCATATCATGGTGGGAGGTGGTGTGTACAATCCATGAGATATTGAGAGTAATATTATTTTTTAAAATAATATATGAAAATTGTGGATATTAAAAACAGTATCACAGGGGGTATACACCCTCTATGATAGTGGAAGCAATATTTTTTTCTCCCAACCTAAATATTAGGAACAGTATCACAGGGAGGGTGTACACCCCCTGCAGTATTGAGAGTAATATCATCCTCTCCTCCCCTGGATATTAGAAAAAATTTCAAAGAAGGGGTGTACAACACCTGGGATATTGGGAGTAATATTATCCTCTCCCCTCTATGTATTAGGAACAATATAACAGTGAGGGTGTACACCCCCTGCAATATTGGGAGTCATGTCATTTACTTACCCCTTTGGGAAGTAAATGGGAGTCATACCATCCTCTTTCCCCCTTGGTATTAAAAACAGTAACCAGAAAGTTGTACACCTGCTGTGATACTGGAAGTAACATCATTCAGCCCCCCCAAATATTTGGAAAAATATCACAGTGGGGTTGTACACCCCCCGCCCTGTGATATTGGGAGTAATGTCATCCTCTACCCTCCTGGATATTACATATAATATCACAGGTGCAGGGGCTGCACTTCCTGTAATATTGGAAGTAATATCATCCTCTTCCCCCTGAGTGTTATGAATAATATCACAGGGTGGGTGTACACCTCCTGCGATATTGAGAGTAATATTATCCTCTCTCCCCCTAAATGTTAGAAACAATATCACAAAGGGGGTGTACACCCCCTGTAATATTGTGAGTAATATCATCCTCTCTCCACCTGGATATTAAGGAATATATCACAGGAAGAGTTACACCTCCTCTGATATTGGGAGTAATATCATCCTATCTGCCCCTTGATATTAGAAACAATATCACGTGGGGAGGGTAAACCCTCTGCGATATTGACAGTAATATAATTCTCTCCTCCCCTGAATATTAGGAACAATATCACAGGAGGTGTGTACACCCCCCGCTGTATTGTGAGTAATATCATCCTCTTCCCCACTTGATGTTAGAAACCATCTCACAAAGGAGGTGTTTATGCCCCCTGAGATATTGAAAGTGATATTGTCCTCTCTGCACCTTGATATTAGAAACAACATTACAGGGGCCTGTAAATCCTCCGTGATATTGACAGTAATATCATTCTCTCCTCCCCTGAATATTAGGAACAATATCACAGGAGGGGTGTACACCTTCTGTTATATTGAGAGTAATATCATCCTCTCCCCCACTTGATATTAGGAACAATATCACAAAGTGGGTGCACACCCCCAGCAATATTGAGGGTAATATCATCCTCCTTTCTTCTAGATATTAGGAACAATGTCACAGGAAGGATGTATACTCCCTGCGATATTGGGAGTAAGATCATCCCCTCTTTCCGTGGGTATTAGGAACAATATCACAGGGGAAGTTCACACCCCCTGCAATATTGGAGTAATATTACTTTTCCTCTTCCTGGATATTAGCAACAATATCACGGGGCGGGGGGTGTTCACTTCTGCCAAATTGGGAGTAAGATCATTCTCTTCCTTTCTGGATATTAGGAACAATATCACAGAAGGGGTGCACACCCCCCTGCGATATTGAAAGTAATATCATTTTCTTTCTCCCTTCATATTAGGAACAATATCACTGGGGAGCGTGGAAACTCCCTGCAATATTGGGGAGCAATATTATCCTCTCCTCTTCTGTATATTAGGAACAATATCACAGGGGGTATGTACACCTCGTGCGACATTGCAAGTAATATCATCCTTTCCCAACCTGGATACTAAAAACAATATCACAGGGGGGTGTACATGCCCTGTGGTATTTGGAGTAATATCCTCTCCTCTCTTGGATATTAGAAACAATATCACAGAGGGAGTGTACACCCCTTGTAATACTGAGAGTAATATCATTTTCTCCCCTCCCCCGGATATTAGAAATAATATCACAGGGGATGGTGTACAGCCCCTGTGATATTGGGAGTAACATTATTTTTTCTACCCTTGGATATTGGGAACAACATTACAGGGGGGTGTATACCCCCTGCAATATTGAAAGTAGTATCCTCTTCTTCATTGGAAATTATAAACAATATCACAGCGAGTGTGTAAACAATATCACAGAAGGGGTGTACACTCCTGCGACATTGAAAGTAATATCATTTTTGATATTTCAAAGACAGATCTCCGAGATGAACAGGAACATCAGCTGGCTCCAGGCTGAAATTGAGGGCCTCAAAGGCCAGAGGGTTTCCCTGGAGACCGCCACGGCAGATGCTGAACTGCGCGAGGCACTGGCCGTTAAGGATGCCAGCGTCAAGCTGGAGGACGGCCTGCAGCGAGCCAAGCAGAGCACGGCGCGGCAACTGCCTGAGTACTGGGAGATGATGAAAGTTAAGCTGGCCCTGGACATCGAGATCGCCACCTACAGGAAGCTGCTCGAGGGCTAGGAGAGCTGGCTGGAGTCTGGGATGCAGAACATGAGTATCCATACGAAGACCACCAGGGGCTATGCAAGTATTCTGAGCTCCGCCTAAGGTGGCCTCATAAGCTCCGGCCTCAGCTACCGCCTGGGCTCCAGCTTTGGCTCTGGCGCGGACTCCAGCTCCTTCGACTGCACCATCTCCACCAGGGTCGTAGTTGTGAAGATCAAGACCCGGGATGGGAAGCTGATGTCTGAGTCTCCAAGTCCTCTAATGTCCTGCCCAAGTGAACAGTCAGGGCAGCCCTCCCACCCTACCCTTCCTGGGGACTGCCCCAGAGCCAGTGAGGGAGGCGCTGTGCAGGGGAGCACAAGGAACAGGAGACCCACCTGAGACTCAGCCCTGGCCCCCAGCCCACCCGCGGGAGGAGTTTAGTGCCTGGGGTACTCCCCTTGACCACGCCTACAGCTGTAAAACATTTCAGTTTTTTTTCCCCCAAATAAAACCTCTGCTAGCTCTGCCAACTGTCAATAAATAAATAAATAAATAAATAAAAGTAGATCTACCATTTGACCCAGCAATTCACTACTGGGTATCTACTCAGAGGAAAAGAAGTCATTATACAAAAATGACACTTGCACACACATGTTTATAACAGCACAATTTGTAATTGCAAAAACTTGGAACCAACCTAAATGCCCATCAATCGAGTGGATAAAGAAATTGCAGTATATATATACACAATGGAATATTTCTCAGCCATAAAAAGGAAATAATGATATTTGCCATCACCTGGATTAGATTAAAAACTACTATTGTAAGTGAAGTAACTCAAGTATGGAAAACCAAACACCGTACGTTCTCACTCATAAGTGGGAGTTAAGGTATGAAGATTCAAATGCGTAAGAATGATATAATGGACTCTGAGGACTCGGGGGATAGAATGGAAAGGGGGTGAGACATAAAAGACTACAAATATGGTTCAGTGTATACTACTCGGGTGATGGGTGCACCAAAATCTCACGAATCACCACTAAAGAACTTACCCATGTAAAAACAAAAACAAAACAAACGAACAAACAAAAAATGGCTTACAGAGAGCAGAGTTGTCCCATGGCCTCCAGTTGATGCACCTTTGGATTCACTGTGGCACTCATGCATGGACTACACTCTTCCTGGACTTCTCCCAGCCAGTGATGGATCACACCAGGGGTACTGGAGGTGGCTGTTTCTGCTAAGTGTGGGATTCATTTATCAGCAACTTTTGCTCAGGGACTGTTCGTCAGCTGATTGAGGTGTTCTCTGAACAGCATTACTCATAGCCAGGCAAGGGAGCTTTTAAAAAGGACGTTATTCTGTGTGCAATGTGTGGCATGGAAAATCTCTGGAACACTGTGGCAGTCCAATTGCTGAAGATTTAACTGGTTGAAATCTGGGATAATATTCCAGCAGAGAGGAATGTCCTGTGGAATGTTTATTTAAGCAATTGAAAGCTAAAGCTAAGGGGTTGGGAGTGAGGCAGGGCAATGATTACCAGGACAGTAGAGTTAGCTGGTTATTACTAAGTAGTACTGTTGCTCTGCAGAAGGGTTTTAGGAAACTGAGTGTAATTACACCCTGTTAAAGGCTAAGTGTGAGAGCTAGAGAACATATTTTGTGAACTAGAAGTTGGCTCTTATCTGTTTCGGAGGAAGAGTGGCCTAAATGAGGAGCAGAGACTTCAGTCTCACGTCTCCAAAGGCAGTTTAGCGAGGACAGTTCTGTTATGCTAAACTCAGGACCATATTGAGAAAATATGGGGCCCTTGAATATAATTTTGAGAAATATGAATAGATGTCTCTGAGAATTTAGGCTTTGCAGATCACTTCTCACAAGCCCTTAGGATTTACAGAGGATTCTACAGATGATACATGTTGGTTGCTCTGACTCCTTTCCTGGATGCCAGGCTGGTGAGGAGGAATAAATCCTAGCATAGACCTGCTGGATCATGTTGGGCCTAAAAATAGAGGAAAGAGATTACATCCTGAGTGAACTGCAAAAGTTAGCTATTATGTCCCAACAAGAGCCAGAGAAATGGCCCTGTCATTGAATTTTAATGGTGATGAAGGAAGCTGGAACACAGGCTAGGTAAACATGAATTCATTGACTTGGGGACACTTTCTCAGGACATTGGGTTTAACACCCTAGCAAGAACCCCAGGGGAGGGGGGAAATTCACTGCTGGAAAGCTCTTAGAAACCTTGAGAAAAGGATCATGGCTCATTCTGAGCAAAGTGAAAATGACTTAGTTGTTCTTGCATATGGTAAGAAAGGAATAAAGGGGCAAGGAAAGTGAGAATACAGGAACTGAGACATTGTATGAGACCAGAAGACCCACTAGAGGTTTATGTTCCATTGTGGGACCCAGAGAACATAAGATTAACCATGGCATTAGGAATGTGCTGGTGAGAGGAGCACCAGAATCTCTGAGAAGTTAACTGGTGTCTCCTTTGCACCCCAGGACTGACAGTGGATTGATACAGTCACAGAGTCAGACTTTGTTCATAGCCAGTTAGATAATGTAGTAAGTTCTGATCTGAGAAGAGTATGATTGTCAGTGGCTTAGGCTCCTCTAAAGTGAAGGTTTGGAGAACACCACCAGATAATCCATCTATCGAGGTGACAGCTGAAAGTGATGGTGGGCGATTTAGAATGAAAAGTGGAGAGAGTATGATGAGTAGCAGCATGGCTTATAGACCTCTACAGTAATGGAGGATGCAGTTCAGGCCACTCTTCTCCCTTTTCTGTTTCTCTTTTGGAAGGTAGCATATGGGAACCATGGAGGGGTTGCTCCTCCAAAAGGCTGTTCCTAGCCAAAGACTGAGCATGGTGGAGGCACTAGAGCAGGACATTTCTCCCCATGCAGGACTCCTCTGTCTGCCAGCTTTTCTTGGGGAGTGCTCATTGGCCTTGCACAAACTTTATTGGAGCTGCACTCTAGTCTGAAGTTCTTCCTACCTAATCTTTGAATCTTCTTTTACAGTTGTGAGATTTGCATTGTTGTTTGAAAGCTTCACAATCTCATTCTTGCTTCCTTCACCTATTATCTCTGATAGAAACTTGCTAAATTAATTTCTTGCATACCTATCCCATCTTGGTGTCTGTTTCTGAAGTGGCCTACTGACACAGTGGGACTCTGTAAACTTAGACTTAGCCAAAAGCAGAAACGTTCATATCCTGGGAAAAGGAATCAAGAAGAGAGAAAATGTATTCAAATTAACAAATGTTAAGATGCATATTTTTTATTTTAAATATTAGTCATTTCAATGCTCTTCAACAAATTGGAAAACCAATATTTCTTCAACTTAAAAATGATTCACAACAGGAAGAAATAGTGGTTTTACATAATTTCTAAATATTCTCCATTGTTCACTGCAAAAAGCATGTGCTTCCTGGACTGGCATTATAAAAGAAATTAAAAACTCATTAAGGTTAACTAGGTCAGATGGTTAAAAAGTGACAATGCTAATAATTCCCTTTATTTTGGTAAGAAATTTAAATGGAAAAATGTAGGTATTCACAGTTGGGAATTTTGTGTTTTACTGAAACAAGGGAGGCCAAGTGCTACCCTTCTTAATAAATAATTAATTTATTTTGACTGAAACACACACTGTATATTTTTTGTTCCCTTGATACAACTCACATAGTTACTTAACATAAACATGAGAGGGTATCTTACTGTGCTTTGTTGAAGTCTGCACAACCTAATCTCCTATTTGTTTCTCTGCAGCATACTGAAAAGTAGGAAGTATTCATGCTTGTTCCTGTGGGAACCTGCGAGGAGGGCAGATCTACCCTTTCACTTCTTTCTACATCCTCTCTCACCTAGAGCATCTAATGGCTTCCTCCTCCCTAGTGCAACACTCTTCCTGAGTACCCCCATTTCAGAGAGTGCATGTTAAAAGACACATGATTTCATATACCTCTAATTCTCATTTTCTCAGTGACCATCACTTCAGTGTTGATCAAGTCTAAAACTTTAATTCATCTACTGCGAGTTATTAAAATGACCATACCTTAATCCAAATGGTCAGAAACCTGAAGGAAAAACTTCAAAGTATCCTCTGCTATCTGGTGGAATATATGATAATGGAAGCTTCTTGTTCCTCTGCCTTCAGGCTGGTGTCATGTTGGATATGTCTACAGCATTTACCATCTAGAGTATAACACATATAGAGTGCATATGCATTTTTTTCTTTTCATAATTTTCTATGTTTAGTGATATTTCTACTTCACTTTTTCTGTATAGACAGACCTTAAAATAATTTTAGGGTTGACCTAGATGAAGGAAAGAGAGTCAAATTTTGCACAAGTAACTTGCAAAGGCAAAAGGAATAAGAGGGTATATGGTAGAGTTGAGGAAAAGCAAATAATGTAGTTAACCAAAGAGAAAGAATGACAAAGGATAATACATTACATTGATAAAAGTATACAGATGGCATATCCTAAGGTGCTAGAAATACATTTTTATTTTAGGGACATATTTCTGGAAACTATGAACTAGATAGAGAAAAGGCTAGTGTGAGTATTATATTTTTCTAGACAATAAATGATGAGAATTTGAACTTGATGCTTCTATTTTGGATAGATAATGTGATGGTTAATTTTGTATGTTATGGCATACCTAGATATTTAGTTAAACTTTCTTTCTGGGTATGTTTGTGAGTATGTTTCAGGATGAGATTAATATTTAAATTGGTAAAGTAAAGCACATTGCCCTTCCCAGTTTGGGTCAGTCTCATCCACTCAGTTGAAGCCTGAATAGAATAAAACAGTGAGTAGGAAATAATTTTTTCTCTGGGTCTAACTATGTTTAAGCTAGGACATCGGTTTTCTCCTATTTTTAGACTTGGACTTAGAGCAGAATTATGCCATTGGTTTTCTTGCTTTTCAGTCATTCTTTATTTTTTGGGCTTACCTTTTTAACTTACTAGAATTCTTAAATTTTTTGTGGGTACACAGAAGGTACATATATTTATGGGATTACAGGAATGTTTTGATACAGGCACGCAATGCATAATAATCACATTGTGGAGAATGGGGTATCCATTCCGTTAAGCATTGATCTTTTGTGTTACAAACAATCTAGTTATACCCTTTTAGTTTTTAAAAAAGGTACAACTAAGTTATTATTGACTATAGTCATTCTGTTGTGCTATCAAATAGGCTTTTCTGTAATTCTATTTTGGACTGGAACTATACTATTGCCTTTTTCAGTTGTAGACTTCTCAGCCTCCATGATTGCATAAGCCAATTCTTTATGATAAGTCTCTCTCTCTGCCTGTCTCTCCCCACATCCCATTGACTCTGTTTCTCTGAAGAATCATCATTAATACACATCTTGGTACTGAGAAGTGGGATGCTACTGTAAAAAATACTTAAAAATATTATAGTGGCTTTGGAACTGGGTAATGGGCAGAGGCTGAAAGAGTTTTAAAGTGCATGCTAGAAAAGCTGAGATTGCTATGAAGGGATTGTTAAGGGATTGTGAAGAGATTCTGATGAGGGCTCAGAAAGAAAGAACATCTGTAGATACAGCATCTATTCTTAGATTTTTTATATATATATATTTTTATAATTATTAACAGGATGTTGGTAGAAATGCTGTCAAAGAGTACTCTGGTGAGGTCTTAGACGTAAGGGAGGAGCACATTATTGTTATAACATGGCAAATAATTTGGCTGAACTGTGTTCTAGTGTTTTGTGGAAGGCAGAATTTGTGAATGGTGAAACTGGATATTTAGCTGAAATTTCTAAGCAAAGTATTGAATAAATGGCTTAGTTCTTCCTGAGTTCCTATAACAAAACATGAGAAAGGAGAAAGAAATTGAAGAAGGAATTATTAAGCACAAAGAAACTGGAACTTTAAGACTTGGAAAATTATCAGCCTATCCATATAACAAACAACAATTTGATAATAACAATGGTATGAGTGTGAACTGTGGACTTAATCAGCCACCCAGAAACACTGCCATGCTGGACAGGAGAAAACAGAGAACCAGATGAAGGAAGGATGTTGATTCTTTTAGACTCTACAGGACCAGACAGACCATAGAGCTACTTGGCTGTGAACACTCACTGTTCTTCAAACAGAAAAGAAAGACTCCAAAGGCAATTCAAAGATCACTGGAGTAGGTTCCTCAGTTTCAAAGTACTGAGTGGAGGGTAAGGGACCATCTGGGTTTCAACAGGCCAGAAAGCAGTTGCCTGGAGGCTTGCAGAGCCACAGAGGTGGGACAAAAGCCCCAGAACCAAAGACAATTATTCTTGAGTCTTAAAATCTAATTGTATTTACCTTGCTAGGTTTGGTGCTTGCTTGGCACGCATCACCCCTTTCTTCCTTCTTCTTTCTTTCTTTCTTTCTTTCGTTCTTTCTTTCTTTTTTTTTAGGAATAAGAATGTCTAGTTTATTCCTGTCCTACCACTGTATTTTTGAAGGACATAATTTGTCTTGCATCACAGGTTCACAGCTGTAGAGGATTTTAGCCTGAGGATAAATTGTACCTCATGTCTTATATCTGATTTGGATGACATTTATATACAACTTTGGACTTTAGACTTTAGAGTTGATGCTGAAGCAAGTTAAGATGTTTGGGGCTTTTGAGATGGAATGGATGTATTTTGTATGCAAGAAGATTATGCATTTTAGAAACCAGGGTTATAATGTTATACAATGAACATTTGTGTCCTTCCAAAATCATATGTTGAAGCCCTAACTACCAAATATTTAGTATTTATAGTGTTTGGAAGAAGGGCCTTTGGGGGATTACTAAACTTAGATGAAGTCATGTGAGAGGGGCCCCCATGATGGACTTAGTATCCTTATAAGGAGAGAAAAGAGACCAGAATTCGCTTCCTGTCCCCCTTCACTATGTGAGGACACAATGAGAAGGTGACCATCTGCAAGACAGAAAGAGAGTCCTCAACAGAAACTGTATTGATTGTCATTTTGACCTTGGACTTTTTAGCCTCAGGAACTGTGAGAAATATCTGTTGTTTAAGCCATCCAATCTATGTTATTTTGTTATAGCAATCTGAGCAGATTAAGATAGATAATGAGAGCGGGGATTATTCAGAAGTTTCTAAAAAATTTCAAGGTGGGTGTAATTTTCCAGGAGAGGAATTGTTAGAAGAATGAAAATTGTGAGAAGAAAAGAGGGAAAGTTTTGAAGAGCAATAATGATTAGTCCTTTGGGACATATTGGTGTGGGGGACATTTGCAGAGCTGAAGTTCCTAAGTAAAGCTGTTTGACATGACATTGGGTCTATAAATATGGAACAGAGGAAAGCGATTGGGAGTGAGATGTAAACTTCAGAAATTTAATTTATAATGGGAGCATCATAAATATGTTATAGGTAAATAATATTATGAAAGGACTATGTTTTAAACTATAAAATGCCATTTATGCATATTTCAATAATTCAAAATATTTTTGTAGTTTATCTTAGAAGCAGTGCAGTGAAGGAGACCATTATAATTTGTTTAGTTTATCATCATCTTGCCTTGTGGGAACAGGACTTACTCCAATCAGATAGAAAGTCCTATTCACTTATGACACACTAGGGAAAACCTAGGAAACAATGAGGTTAATGATTCCCTCATCCACTTCCTCTTTTTTCCAAATTTGGACTGACTTAAGGCTCTCAGTGGTAAGAGTGCTTAAAATGCAGAGGTTACAGATAGAATATTTCCTTTTAAAATTTCTTTTGCCATCTCAATAATCAGCAAAACTTTCCTGTATGGGAAAAATAAATATTCTGCTAAATTTAGATTTTCTCATGCTTACCTTTGGGTATATCATCTCATTGCAGCATTTCTCTTTCTTTATAGCTGTGGAGAGCAATTATAATCGGTAATGTCAGTAGGAATAGAATCCTCTGAATTCTACAGTGGCTGACAAAAAAAAAAGCTCTCAAAAATGTGTTCAGTAATTAGCAAAATGTTCTCATGTCATAGCAGTTAGACCATGGATCATTGACTAACCATAAAGAAGGACTAGCTTTATCATTTTAGCATTCCACTTGGGGCTAATTTAGGTTGTACAGATTGCTTAATCAAACATCTCTTTCTTACTCATGAGACTTTAAGGTAACTGAATTTAGGTTCTGAGAAGGAAGTAATTTATAAACCATGTTGTCATATCCTTTCAGATGAGGAAACTAAGGCCAAGTTGTGATGAACTGGTAAAAAAAAGTTAGATATTCAAAAGCTATTCACTCTGCCAGCTTGTATAACATCTTGTATAACATCTTGTGTTTTTGCAACATATAACTTTCAGAAGTATGCAAAATTAAATCAACACAGTCCTGTTTGGGTCAGTCTTTAGAGGAAGTAACAGGCTATTGTGATACACACATGATGGTATCAGTTTACATTTTCCCCAAAACAGAGCCTGAGAATGAGGACTTGGGTGCAGGTGGCTTATTGTGGAGGTGATCCAGGGACGCAAGAGTGAGGGCTGGGGAAAATGAAATAGGGCAGAAGGAAAAAACAATTTTTATGGTATATTTCCAGGGCTACTTTTCTGAGGAATGTGGGTTTGATTCCACTGAGATATCCTGAGAAATGGGCAGGAGGCTTACTAGAACTACCCATCCAGAAAAATTGATAGACATTTATCTACCATCCCTTACACCCACTGGTTGAAGGTTGCCCCTATGGCATAAACTATCCTGTTTCTGGGGTGAAATTTGGCAGGGCACTAAGACAGATCTGAGTTCAAATCCTGGATTCTTAATTTACCAGTTGTGCTTATTATTATTACTTAGCATTTTAAAGACATGTATTTCTTCCATTTTGATGTTACGTAATTGGATTTTTGTAAAAAACACGTTACAATGTGGCTCTAAATAATGGTCCATATTTTTCCTTAGTAAAATTTAGGAAGTCACAAATTTATTTTGAACTTTTTTTGTTTTTTCAAGCACTTAAAGATCAATGGCAGAGACAGTGTGTCTAATTCAATTTGGACTACTATAATAAAATGTCATAGACTAGGTGACTCATAAACAGTAATCATTTATTTCTCATAGTTACAGACAGTGGATAGGTGAAAATGAAGGCATTAGAAGATTGGTTGACTGGGGAATGTCTGCTTCCTCATTGACACCTGCCTTCCATTGTAACCTTGCATGGCAGGAGGGGCAAGGGACTTCTCCAGGATTTCTTTCATAAGGGCTGCCACTAGCCTTACTCATGAGGGCTCCGCCATCATAACCTAATCACCTGCCAAAAGTTCTTAGGATATCATCATAGGAATTTCAGGGGGACACCAGTATTCAGTCCATTGCACAGTGTAACCTCATTATAACACTGCCTCGTGGATAGACGGCATGAGCACAATAAGATGTCATAGCGAGATTTCTAAATACATCAAGAAAAAATAAAGCATCAGCGACACTGAAATTACTTCTCAGGGTTTGGCATATGTATTCCTGTGTTAAGAAAATGGGAAAGAAGCCAGCTTTAATAGAATGACTGTGGCTCATATTTCATAAATATTAAGAATTACAGGATGTAGATGATGGGAAATTGAGAGGACTAGCAATTACCATGAGACAGGAGTGCCACTTTTGAAATTTATTCTTATTATATGAGTGCCTGTGCCCTGAAAAAATTACATATATCTTTTGAATCCCCAAGAAGCCTTCATGATGTATTCCCATTTCATATTTGCATGATATCAGAGAACTCCAGTTGTTAGTAAGGGAGGGAAGCCTTAAGAATAATGAATTAAATAACTAAAGTAGCAATGGATTTGCACTTATGTCTGTGTGGAAAAAATTGTTAGAGATTAGATACACCCTTGGTAGGTGCCAGAGTTTGTTGCTAAATTTTTCAGAATTTCTTGATGATATAATGATGACAATATTCATTTCTTTATATATATTTCTGAGTGTGCTAAGCTATTTGGAATTTTTTTAGGTGAAGATTTAATAAGACTTTGAAAGTTTGGAATTGTCACATTCTCCACTGTAATAAAACTCCTTATTCAGTTTTGAACACTGTGTGGTTAACAAAAATCTGTTGACATTTTGTATTAGCTCTTTCTCACACTGCTAATGAAGACATATCCAAGACTGGGTAATTTATAAAGAAAAGAGGTTTAATTGATTCACAGTTCTGTATGCCTGGGTAGGCCTCAGGAAACTTACAGTCATGGCGGAAGGGGAAGCAAACACGTCCTTCTTCACATGATGGCAGCAAGGAGAAGTGCAGAGTAAAGGGGCAGGGCAAGGCCCCTTATAAAACCATCAGATCTTTTGAGAACTCACTATCATGACAATAGCATGAAGGTAACTGTCCTCATGATGAAACACCTTCACTGGGTCCCTCCCATGACACATGGGGGTTATGGAAACTATAATTCAAGGCGAGATTTGGGTGGGGACACAGCCAAACCATATCACATTTCTTCCATGAAACATGAGTGATTACAAAATTCATAACTCGCAGTAAGAAAGAGGACAACATTGTGAAACTGTGTGACTATTTTTTCTTTATCCAGCTGTTATAAGACAATATCAATATCTTAGCAATCATTGCAAAGTTTCTACCTCTTAGTTGGGAGTAATATACATGTCAGTTTTAAAGTATAGTTTAGAGACAAAACATTGGTCCATATAACTTCTCAAAGTCTCAATTCCTTCTGTATTTCAGGATATAAAGTGGAAAAGATATAATTATTTACAGATAACTGTAAGAAAAGAACGATAAGAGTCAGTCACAAATAATATTATGGCTTAGGCTTTACCAGCAGGTGTCTACAAAAAAACAGTAACATTTCCTACCCAAATTAGGGTTCCATGGACTGAAACTCCATCTCTCTAGGAGGCTGAATGTTAATCTCTCTCAATGTATTTCTTGCTATTTTCAAAAGTACTCAAATGAGACTGCAGATATTCTTACAATTCATCCAGTCAGCTACAGTTTTTAAGGGTATTACTTTTCCCATCCTTTTCTGGTTCTCGTTTGTCTACCTACACTGTCTGAGAAGCTAATTGGCCACTGCCTGTATTGGGACTTCCAGTGGCAATAGTAAGTAACCTGACCCTGAATGATACCTTTCAAGACTTCTAGTCTTGGAAGACTTCAGTCATTACTACTGAAGAATTAGGAGAATAGACTTCTCCCCAGTTATTTGCCACACTTTATTTTCTTGTTTTAAAAGCACCTATGTCTGTGCCCATAATCTTACCAATTGTATCAGTTAGTATATCAGCTGCCCATCCTGTTATTTAATCACAAGAGTTTACCTAGTTCATGGACCAGCTGAAGAATAGGCTCTGTAAAATCCTATGTATCCTCCTCCCTCTTCTTTTACTTTAGGGAGGTGAAGCGTTGAGGAACATTGAATGAGAGATGAGGTATGTTTCTTCTAATGACATTCACATCCCAGTTAAGCCAGCAGAGGCTACCTTATTGTACTTCCATTCTTATTTAAACTGTGAAACGCCACCACCACTACCATTACCACAGCATACACACAAACACATGCACACTATTGATAAGGAAATGAATCGAGTAACTGTGTTTGAGATCATGCAACTAAACCAAAACTGAAATCCAAGTAAGTCTGTCTCAGACCATAAAAACAACTTTAAATATTATTTGACTGAATCTTAAGTATAAAAACTTTGAGATATTGAGAAGTTTGCTGCTTTTTCTTACCATTCTGCCATTGTGGATGTGAGCAAAAAAAAAAAAAAAAAGGAAAGCCGATATATTTAAATTATAATATTAAAAATATTTTAGAAAAATATTCTACTGATTCCATTAATCATATCTCCACATTATGTTGTCAGTTTAGATAGTGTTGATAATTATATTCAAAGATGGCGTTAGGTGGAACTATATTTTAAATTTTTTCCAGTAGTGTTTATAGATTCATTTTCAGTCATTTATATACTTTCATTTAATTAACTTTTTTTTTTTTTTTTTTGAGACAGAGTCTGGCTCTGTCGCCCAGGCTGGAGTGCGGTGGCCGGATCTCAGCTCACTGCAAGCTCCGCCTCCTGGGTTTAAGCCATTCTCCTGCCTCCGCCTCCCAAGTAGCTGGGACTACAGGTGCCCGCCTCGTCGCCCGGCTAGTTTTTTGTATTCTTTAGTAGAGACGGGGTTTCACCTTATTAGCCAGGGTGGTCTCGATCTCCTGACCTTGTGATCCGCCCGTCTCGGCCTCCCAAAGTGCTAGGATTACAGGCTTGAGCCACCGCGCCCGGCCTAATTAACTTTTTAAAACAAAGACTTAAATACAATGAAAATTGTGATTGAGAATTAGTTTTGCATTTCATGGATGTTGTAAAAAATTATATTAACTGTTCTATGTGGAAATTAAAAATATACTTTGAGATGGAAAATAATTCAATGAAGAGCACATCATGAAGTACAGTAGTATGTTACTTTAAACAAATAGAGAATAAAAGAATCACAATCTCCACCCTCTTCTGTAGAAACGTATGTAAATATGTTTATAATCTAGAAATGTAAGACAAAAATGAAACAGTCTTTCTTGTGGCCAGTCACGGTGACTCATGCCTCTAATCCTAACACTTTGGGAGGCTGAGGTGGGCAGATCATTTCAGGCGAAGTTTGCAATGAACCAAGATCAAGCCCTTGCACTGCAGTCTGGGCAACAGAGCAAGACTCTGTAACAGGCCCGGCGCCGTGGCTCAAGCCTGTAATCCCAACACTTTGGGAGGCCGAGACGGGTGGATTACGAGGTCAGGAGATCGAGACCATCCTGGCTAACACGGTGAAACCCCGTCTCTACTAAAAAATACAAAAAACTAGCCGGGCGAGATGGCAGGCGCCTGTAGTCCCAGCTACTCGGGAGGCTGAGGCAGAAGAATGGCGTAAACCCGGGAGGCGGAGCTTGCAGTGAGCTGAGATCCGGCCACTGCACTCCAGCCCGGGCGACAGAGCAAGACTCCATCTCAAAAAAAAAAAAAAAACAAAGACTGTAACAAACAAACAAACAAATAAACCAACACAGCCTTCTTGTGAGTTCATTGTTTTGTTTTGTGAACCAATCAACTACAAAATTGGAAGATATTTACTACAAAAATATGAGTTAAAATTGGCATTGTTCCCTTTTTCTCCAGAGAGGATGCCGCCAGTTGAGAGACACTGACAAGTGTTTTGAAGTTTAGATTATGAAATTAAATTCAATCTAGGATGACAGCCTGAAAATTCCCAAGTTATTTTACTTAACTCGTTTCGTTGAAAATTACCTTATTTCAAAATATATCTGTATCAAGCTATTTTAAAAATATCAAATTCTACCCCCCTCATCCAATTATAAAGTGATTCAAGCTCAAGGGGCTCAAGAGAATGTTAATGACATATTCAGTAAGGAAAAACAGAAGACAGATTTAGGATACAACTCCTGTGGTATTGGATGCTGTATGGTATATGTTTTGTCTAATGGATCTTTGTAGGACAAATTTAAGTATATCAGCTTCATTGTAAATATAATATCAAAATTTTCTGATTTGAATTGTTTTTGACAAGCTAATTTATAATATCTTCTAAAGTGGAATTTAAAGTGAAAGTGTGAATTACATAAAGTATAAATAAGCAAAGCAAAAGCAGTATCATAAAAAAGCAGTCCCATCTGATTTAATCGAAGATGATGGTGATTTTATAAGGCAGGCGTGTTGAATTTTCTAACAGGAATAAATATGTATGAACAATACTTCTTCCAAGTAGTGAGTTCTTGGTTCCCTTAGGTGATTAATTTCTATTGAGTAAAATAGATGTCTTCAGTGTTCTGAGTAATCAGTTTATCTCTAGAGAGAACACAGAGCATTCTGGAGCATTATTTTTCAGTAATATAGAGTTATTAATAATCCAGAGAATAATGGACATTTTATTCAAAGGAATTCTGGGAACTTCTATCACTTAATATGATAGCTTTCCTGGTTGCATTCTCTGATCAAAATCACTTACTTTTATTAGATAGTTAAGATAAAAAAATTCATAATTCAAATAACATACACAGAAAGAATGCTATCTCATTTGAAGTATATCTTAAGTGATACTGAAACAAATTTCAACATGAAGCTGCCTTTTTACTTGAATAGCTGGATTGCTGGTGGACAAATTCTTAAACTTGTTTTGTCTTAAAAAAATACTAAAATAGTAGTATATAAAAGTGTCATCTTCCAGATAATTATTCTTTGAAAATATAAAAATACAAATATAAACACATAATATTTTACATGACCTTGCATTTCATTTGGCAAATTGATGAAACAAGCAAACATGCCAAAAATAAATGACCACTTCAATATAATTTTCAAATTTGCACAAGTATTTGAAAATTAGTGAACATAGAGGCTAAAATTGTCATCTTAAAAGACCATGGGCCTTTTGGAAAAAACATGAAGTAGCAGGTTGTAGCCAGTTGTCCTTGCCATGACTGGCTTCTCCTCCTCCTCCTCTCCCATCTCCTTCTCCTCCTCCTTTTTCTTCTTCTTCTTCCTTTGGAAAGGCATCTTTAAACTACCTCCCTCAAATTTCTTAATGAAGTAGCTCTTATTACTCTGAAATGCTAAAAATAAGATAAAATGTTTAACTGAATTTTCCTATTAACTATTATAAGATATAATTTTAAGTTTTAAAGAAATTAAGACATAATAAAATATCCTAATTAGTTAAATATCCTAATTAACATTATAGGCCAGGTGTGGTGGCTCACGTCTGTAATCTCAGCACTTTGGGATGCCGAGGCTGGTGGATCACCTGAGGTCAGGAGTTCAAAACCACCCTGGCTGACATGGTGAAACCCCCTCTCTACTAAAAATACAAAATCAGCTGGGCGTGGTGGCACATGCCTGTTATCTCAGCTACTTGGGAGGCTGAGGCAGGAGAATCGCTTGAACCCGGGAGGCAGAGGTTGCAGTGAGCAGAGATCGCACCATTGCACTCCAGCCTGGGCAACAAGAGTGAAACTCCCTCTCAAAGAGAAAAAAAAAAAAAAGGAAAAAAAAAAAACAAAAAAAATTATAATCATATTATACAGGATTTAACTTATGTTTTATATCCTCTAGGCATTTAGGATCAAGCAAACCTTTAAGATCGTTAAAATGAATATCAGCTATGTGTGTTTCACACTTTAGAAAAAATTCTCACTTTCTGTATTTTGCAGTGGTTTGGATATTTGATGTGTGTGATTTTAATATGTAAACACATTTTTTGGTGACATTTGAACCTTTTTATTTAATATGTGTGTGTGTGTGTGTGTTTTCTTTTTCTCTTTATCACAGGTTTAGTCTTGGGCTGTAAAACTGTCTTATGTTTTACTGAGCTATAAAAATCCTTGCACACTGATCATAGAACCACAAAACCATCAGTGGATTTATCAGATTGACTAATCTATAACCTTGTAGTTTATTGGTCAATAAAGAAGCACGGGGAGATGTTGTACTTGCACCTTATTTTAGAAAATTCTCAGCTGGTCACATTAAGGGTCTAGAAGAGTGTTTTCTGTTTGAGAATTCCTTATGAATATTAGAAATTCAATTACATTATATATTTAACTTAACATTTATGGATTACCCTTGTAGATCTTACATCTTAGAGTATTCAAAGTGCTATGCTCTATGGATGGCAGTAATCTGATACAGATTGCAATTTAATTGTATCTCACATGTTTGAGGAAAAGGTTTCAGTTTCACCAGAGTCCCTCAGTACAATATGGTAGACCATTTTCACCCATGTTTGAGGATGTAGACAGTTTATAGACTTGTAGATTATCTAGAAAAGCTGTGTTAAGTATTAATTATATATTTCCAATGAAGTGAATTCTGATGGGGTCACAGTAACAGTGGAACTGAACTGCATAAACCTACTATGGAGAACCCGGCTGTCAGCAAAGTCACACCCACCCTGATCACCCACAGTAAATGAAACAGAAGGTGCTTATTAAAGGCTGTTTTGATTAAATTTCTATTTTCTCACTGAAAGCATTTATAAAGCCTATCTCTTTGAAGGTGTTTTAATTTTTGTTCTTGGGCTTGAAGACACTAAATAACTCATCTGAAGTATATAGCAGTCCTAATAGAGACAAAATATGACCTGTTTCTTATTTTTAAAAATCCTTTTAATTTTTTTACTACTTTACTATCTTCTGCATTTTTTTGTAGGTGACTTTTAGGTTAAGAAACGTCTTCTATTTCTCACTAGCTTAGAGCCTTTAAAATCATAAGTGAATGTTAAATTTTATCAAAATTCTTTTTACCTATTGAGATACAGTAATACGCTTTCTATGTGGGGGGTCATCATGCATTTCTTGAGTAAACCTGATTTGTGAAGATATTTTATGCTTTTTATGCATTGTTAACTTTAATTTCCTAATATTTTGTGGAAAAATTTTGCATCTAAGTTTATGATCAAAATGGACCTGTAATTCAGTCCTGGTTTGATGTTGGAATCAATGTTACAACACTACTATTGTCACTGGTGCTTCTAATATTACTTTTTATTTGTCGGGCAGACTTCTAAATACGCAAATGTAATAGCTCACGAAGTCCTCACAACAACTCTATAAGACAAAGACTCTGTTAATATCTCCATTTTACTTACAGGAAAATTAGGGCACACAGAGGATAGGGTAACAAAGCTGCTGTTTAAACTTGGTCTTTGGCACTATAGTTGTGCCATTAACCACTGTGAAATATTAGTTTCACAAAATAATTTAGCAAACGTGCAGAAAAGAGTTAAGATATTGAGCCTCGGTTGTTCTCCTTAGAATGATCTGCTTGCTGGGTTTGCCCTTGGCTGGCATCTGGGCACTTGAATGGTAAACTGTCCCTTATGCTGATAATAACTTTGTCTAGATGAATAAGTGCAGCTCATTGTGTCTAAACAATGTGGCATATTCTGAACACTCGCTTTCCTTCTGAAAGTCTAGAATTTTGGTATGTGCTAGGCAGATGGTGTCTGCAATTATCAGCCACCAATAACCCTTTGGGCATTGAGTCTCTAAATAACTTTTGTGATAGACAAAATTTCACAATTTTTGTCACAACTTTCAGTTGCCAAAAGAATTAAGCATGTCCAGTTGGGCAGGGTGGTTCATGCCTGTAATCCCAGCACTTTGGGAGGCCGAGGTGGGAGGATCACCTGAGGTGGAGAATTTGAGGCCAGCCTGGTCAACATGGTGAAACACCGTCTCTGCTAAAAATACAAAAATTAGCCAGGTGTGGTAACACACACCTGTAATCCCAGCTACTACTCAAGAGACTGAGGTGAAAGGATCGCTAGAGCTCTGGAAGCAGAGGTTGCAGTGAACCAAGATCTTGCCAACGCCACCGCACACTGCATTTTTAAGAGTGAGACTCCATCTAAAAAAAAAAAAAAATTAAGCATGTCTTATTTGACTCCTCTGACAAAGGACTCTTGGAAATTTACACCTGGTTTTCTCTAGATGTCATTCTATGCACCTTTTCCTTTTTTCAATTTTTTTTTTTATCTATTCACTGAAATAAATAATAGCCAGATAAATGACTTTATGCTGAGTCCTCTGAATTTTCCTAGTGGATAACCAAACCTGGGTGTAGTCTTGGGGACCTGCAGACACAGGAAATGTCCCTCCTTTTTTATTATATGAAAAAATTGGTGTAAGGTTGGAATGACCTATTATTGAATGATTGATAAAATTTGCATGTAAAACTATCTGGTACAACCTTTAAAGTTATGTACCAAGTCCTTAACTTTTCACATGGGAAAAATGACTCTGGAAGTTAAATAACTTACCCAAAGTCATATAATTAGTAATAATCAAGATTTGAACTTCTCTCCCCAAAAGACTCCTGCCCTCATATGTTCATTGCAGCACTATTCATCATAGCAAAGACATGGAATCAATCTCAGTGCTCATCAGTTGTGGATGTGTATAGAAAATGTGGTACATACACACCATGGAATACTATGCAGCCATAAAAGGAATAAAATCATGTCCTTTGCAACAACATGGATGCAGCTGGAGGCCATTATCCTAAGTGAATTAATGCAGGTACAGAAAACCAAATACCGCATGTTCTCACTTGTAAGTGGGAGCTAAATATTGGATACTCATGGACATAAAAATGCAACAATAGACACTGGGGACTACTAAACAGGGGATAGAGGGAGGGGGGCAAGGATTAAAACACTAACTGTTGGGTACTATGCTCACTACCTGGGTAACAAGATCCCAAGCCTGAGCATCATGCAGTATCCCCAGGTAACAAACCTGCACATGTACCTCCAAATCTAAAATAAAAGTTCAAATTGTAAAAATAGATTTGAACCTTATTTTATTTAATTCAAAAACTCTTAATCTTTACCAATTCAAGTGTTCAAGTACATCACAGCTTCTAGTTCCAGTTTTACTCAACGTCTACAATGTTAAAGACACAACATAAAATTTAAGGTAAGCTATTCCTCAGTTGTCATCATGAAGTAATTAAATTTTAATATACTGAAATTTTGCAACCAGGGAGAAGTTCATGGTTATACACAAGAAATGTCATGGTATCTTTAATCTTGGTCAATAGGGGCTTCTGTTTTCCAAAATGGTTCCTTGTCTCCCTCATCCCATTTAAGAAGTTAATCCCCCAATCAAAAGAATTCTAAAACACATGTTTTGGAATACAAGCATAGCTCCCTCTCAGTAGACCAGGACACAAAGATAATTCAAAACATGAATTCTAAGTTACAGGCTCAAAGGGGCTATAGAAACAAAGTGAGGATATTTCTCATGTAATAAGTCTAATTGTTTAAAGTCTACATAGTACATTTAAATCAATGTTTGTGAAGCCCATACTATAAATCAACCTATGCTATCAACAGAGACATGAAAAGATGAATTACAGTTTGTGTATTTGAAGATATTATAGCCTAGAGGAGAAGACAGAGATGTAAACATGTCACATAAAATGTGGGAAGTTTTCTAATAGAAATATGAAGTATATAGCAGTGGAAAGGATTGGTAGCCCAAAGTTTCCAGCGACAATAAGCCTCAAGGGTGAGTAGCTATTAGTAGGTAAAGTATGAAGAAGTGTATTCCAGGCATAAGAAAACGAAAGTTCATGGATGCACTATAATTAGAATATAAACAGAAACCAAGCCAGAGCAAATAAATTTATAGCAACAGGGAAGGCAGGATTAGGAAAGGAAATGCACATTATTGTTTTTACTGTCTAAATAGTGAAGATAATGAAGGTTTTAAGGAGGAAAGCAATATGCTTTTGGATAGACCATATTCAAAGCACTGTGACAGATGGATTTTAGATGGGTAAGACTACAGAGAAGGGGGTTGTAAAGTGTGCGCTCTCTCTCTCTCTCTCTCTCTCTCCCCCCCTATATATATATATGTGTGTGTGTGTGGGTGTGTGTGTGTGTGTATATATATATACACAATTACAGTCATACACCCACTCACATAGTTGAGGCCCTTAGTACCTGTCCTTGTACCGTGAATGTAGGAGCAAGGACAAATTTAACAAATAGCTAGAAAGTAAAATTACTAGTTTTAGTGATTGATTGTTCAGGGGAGGGTGGGTGAGGAATCTTAGATGACTTTCAAGTTTCTGACTATGTTGTCCAATGAAAGAGAACATGAACTGTGAAAGGGAACAGTAGATGAGAGTATGTCCAGAGTAGAGGAAGTTAAATAAATTTATATATATTGCATTTGAGGTGTTTATTAACCATCAAGAGAAGTTGTCTTAGATCTATTTGAATATATGTGTCTGAAATATAAAGGAAAAACATCTTTTGGGGACCGTCAGCGGTGGTGGTTAAAGCCATGAGAGTGGAGGAGACTGCAAGTGAAGAACATGAAGAATGAGAAGTGCCAAGTGCAGAACCCTGGAAACACCCACTTTTAGCCTTGAATTCTAAGGGATGACTAGAGGAAGAACCCACCACAGATTAATCTTTGCAAAATATGTTGACTTTGTACAAATTTTCATGTGTGATTGTTAATTATTTTAATAAAGTTTATGTTGTTGGGCCACCACACAGGACTCTAAAATTTGTTTATAATTCATTGTATTGAAAATTAAATACACAAAATGATATTTCTATTGCTTATGCAGAATATCAATAATAATAATAAAATGAGCTCTGCATACTTCTTATGCAGTTTAATAAATGAAACTTTACCATTCCTTTGAAACTTATGTTCCCATACCAGTTCCTTTCCCCAAGATTCCCTACACCTGGAGGTAACTAATACAATACACTTTGTTTACTATTTGCTTGATTTCCCCTTAATTTCAGTATCTATGAATGTAGTAGAGAGAATACAGTTAGATTTTAAAACTGATTTTGAACTTCACTTAATGATATCACATTATATATATTCTTCAGAGTCTTGACTTTCTTTCCCTCAACATTATATTTTTGAGATTCACTGTTGAGATATTTTCTACAGTAGATCTTTATAAATCAATGTACCATATTTTATGCATGTATTTTTAACACAAATGTACATTGGGTTCTTTCTTTTTTTGTCTTTTATTTGTTTCAGTGAATGTTTTGGCTCATACCTCCTATGTAAGAGTAAGCTCTTCCTTAGAACATATCACTAGGAGGGGAACTGCTGAATAGTAGGCAATGCCTATGTTCTGTTTTCTTATATAATGCCAAATTATTTTCCAAAATGGTTATGACAATTACTGCTCCCACTAAAAGTATTTAAGAATTTTTTCCTTATGTATCTTCTCCAAATCCTGAAAATGTCAAAATTTAAAACTTTTGCCAATCCAGTAGTTATAAAATTGTATCTCTGATTTTAATTTGTTTCTATATTAATAGTCAGTAGTTTTTACATTAAAATAATGGCAAAAAACACAATTACTTTTGCACCAATCTAACACGTTTATTAGTCTATTCTGTTTATGGAATGTTTTTATGTGTTGAAAACATATTTTCTCAGCTGGTGGCTTGTCTTTTTATGCTCTTTTAATTCTACCTCCCTGGAGTATATCTCCAGGAAAAAAAAACATAAGCAGATCAAAAGTTGTATGTTTTAACTTCTTTATCTCAGGTGGTAAAAGTTGGAATAGAAAGAAGGAAAAGTGTTTGATAAAGGGAGATAAATAAACATTATTGTAAACAGAGGATTTCCTTCTAGGGTTATAACCAGGTTAATTTGGAGAGTGATAAGCTGCCCAATAAAAATTTTAAACAACTTGAGGGACATAACTGCTCTTGGATTAGATGCATGCTGTGTTTAAGTATGTCCAGTTAAAAGAAATGGTGGTCTTGAAAACAAAAATATTCAGTAGACAGTAAAAAAGAAAGGCCAAAGTTAAAGCTATAGATTGTGTAATCTGAAAACTTAAAACTCATGGCTGGATTATTTCTTTGAGTAACTCAATGAAGAACATGGGGCATGGCAGAGATGAGGTACAGGGAGCAAAGGACTGAATTTTTGACAATTAAGTTTTTGTTTTCACACTGATGTTTCCTCTAAATGTTAAAGTTTCTTGTAGGCCTGGGAAAAACAGGTTACTAAAGTATCAAAAATCCAGGGATTTGGGCCGGGTGTGGTGGCTCACGCCTGTAATGTCAGCACTTTGGGAGGCCAAGGTGGGTGGATCACGAGGTCAGGAGATCGAGACCATCCCAGCTAACATGGTGAAACCCAGTCTCTACTACAAATACACAAAAAAAAAAAAATTAGCAGGGCGTGGTGGCAGGTGCCTGTAGTCCCAGCTACATGGGAGACTGAGGCAGGAGAATGGTGTGAACCTGGGAGGCAGAGCCTGCAGTGAGCCAAGATAGAGCCACTGCACTCCAGCCTGGGAGATAGAGCTAGGTTCTGACCAAAAAACAAACAAGCAAACAAATCCAGGTATTTATAAATATTATATATATATATATGTATAGAAGAAAGAAATATCCAAAAGCAAGGAAGTCAAAAAAAGAAGGGCTCAAAAGAGACAATTGAATAAGGTCATTTGAAAGAAATTGTTGGATATCCAAAAGAGCATATATGCCTGTATGTAGTGGGCTCAATGGTGGCCTCTGAAAGATGTGCTCATGTCCTAATCCCCAGAACCTGAAAATATTACTTTATGTAGTAAAAGAGTGAATATTTCCTAATATGACAGATGTGATTAACTTAACCATCTTGAGGGGAGAATTTTATCTTAGGTTATCTAGGTAGGCCTTAAATATACAGTAAGTATCTTTATAAAAGTGAAGCAGAGAAATATTTGACAGACAAAAGAGAAGGAAGTAATGTGGCTATGGAGGAGGCAGAGGTTGGAGTGACGTGGCCATAGTAAAGGAACAATGACAGCCACCAATAGCTAGAAGAGGCAAAGAACGTGTTCTCCTTTGATGCTCCAGAGGAATGCTCACATGCTGGTGATCATCTCCGACTTCTGGCCGCCTGAGAATACATTTCCATTGTTTTAAGCCACCCAGTTGTATTAATTTGAAGTCAAATATACAGTATAGCCAAAAACGTCTTCTTTAAATGGAAATAAATACTCAATGTGAAAGTGGAGATAACACATATGTCACTTTAGCTGTTCTCTCCGAAAGTTCTGCTTTTTTCATAGGACTGGATTCAGTTCCTATCTCCAGCAGGGATGTTGCACAGAGAATTTTAGGCCCTTTATACCACTGAAAAAGGATAGATTACATAGATCTTAGAGGAGTAAACTATCAGTATGAATGTTTTGAAATTTTCTATGTTCTCTATAAGGAATAAAGAATCTGCAGAGAGGAAAACCACATTTGAGGAAGAGGATTTTCTAATGTTGACAGCCAGAGTCAATGGGCAAACATGAACCTGAGTGATATTGGGTTGATTTTATTAGCTGTGTCCCAGGTCAAACAGAGACAATCAAGAGTGAAGAGAACACAGTCTCTCAGAACAGTCCTAGAGTTTTAATAAATACTGAGAAGTAGTGGAAAAGTAGAACACTATATAGCCTGTGGCAACATTAATCCTCTCCTGAGAAAGAGAAGGACAGTTCATCACTTTATGTGTTGCTTTTCTACTTTTTTGATGTTTAACCACCTCAGGTCATTTGCTTGATTTAGTTATCTTTATTGGTTTAGATAACATTTTACTACTTATGGATTGTTATTCTAATAAGCTTCACTTCACTAATCTAAGAGTAAAAAATCTGTAATTTTATAGAAAAAGTAGTTGTATATTTTGCTCAATTTAGCAAAATAATAATTTAGATAGTCCTGTGTGCATGCTACTGTAAGCAGTAAAAGGCAAAAGCGACTCCTTTACAGTAGGATGGCATTTTCATTATCAGCCAGATGAACACACTGGAGGTTTTCTCTTGCTAGAATGGAAGTTATAATGGTCCATGTGTTAGAGAGAGTACTTATTTGCTGTAAAAAGGCATTTGTGGTTGATTAAACACATCAGCTTCATTTTGCATTTAATCAAATGCAGAGGCCATTTATTATTCTGAATACTTCAGTATCCTGGATATAAGCTCTTGATTAATTTACACTAGCTAACTGAAGAGCATTTCAGGTGCAACTAATTATAACAGAATAAATTTTACTCCTAGACTCCACTCCAAAAATTTCCTAATATATGAGCATTAATGAGAACTGATGTCCATCCAGGAAGGCCATGCTGTATTTGATTTGGATAATCAACTTGTAGCCATCTATAGTTTAAAACTAACATTCAACATAGTCTATATCATCAATTTCTTCTGATGTTCATAGATGCTCAACATTTTGTGTTTTCTAAAAATAAACATATACAATTCTGATGTTTTAAAATAAGATAAAAGAGTATTTGGCAGCACATTTATTTTGTTCTCAAAATGCAGTAGCAGTCTCATTTCATTTTTAATGCTATAACATGAAGGTAATTTATTCCTTCAAACTACAGTTGTGAAATCTTTGGCCTTCTACATTTAGTGTATTCTTTATTTAAAAACATACTTTCTACCAATTTTGTTAATATATGGTACAGTTGGCACTTAATAAGAATTAAGCAGAAAAAGTATGTAAATTTAAAAGGGAAATTTGAGAAAATAGATATCACTTTAAATTATTATAATTTAGGCTATTTATAACACTATGTCCTGGAATTATGTACTACTCATACTTTAGGAACTTCTTTTACAAAGATAGGATGTAGTATGTGAAAAACTAAATAATACAAATAAAGCTACATATAGAGTCAGGATAAAGCTAACAAATTTTATCATCGTGATGACTATATTTTATCATAAAAATTTATTGACCATATTTATTGAACATTGTGGAGATTAAGAGAAAAAATGAAATATGTTAAATAGGATATTGAATTTTCAAGTAAATGAAGTATGCTAAAAAAGAAATTGAATTTCAAGAGAGGTACTACAGGAAAATGATTTGTGTGTATGGATGTATATAGCTAAATCTTCTCTCCAAAAAAATGTCTATGGCTATTCATATCTAAATAGGCATCTTAATCTTAGCCCTTAGAAGAAATTGAATTCAAACTAAATCTGATCACCTAGAAACAGCAAAGAATAACTGCCTTTAGAGGTTAAGATAAATTCCTATAATTAAATATCTCTAGAATCTAAATTATGGCACATGTTGAAGTTGCTTATTCTATATTTAGACTCGTATCTGATACTATGTCAAAGTTAAATTCCTGAATTCTTAATCACCTCTAACATTTTCCCTCTTTCATTTTTTCTGAAGATCTCAGTGTGTCAGTGGATGACACTGTTGTTTGCTTAGCCAAAGCCAATCCTTTTACTTTCTTGCTAATGAATCTCCCTTTTATTTGGGTAGCAGTGTGTCCAGTGCCAGGGGATAAAGCATTGTGTGTCTATTTCAGTCCTTATAATTTCCTTTTTTCCATGCCTGGTCTAGGTGTGGAGATGCAACTTGATATCTGACCAAATAGATTTAAGGATAAGGCTGATGGGAGATGTATTAGGTAACTCTTGCTGCATAACAGACCTCTCTTAAATGTAGTGGTTTTAAAAAACTAGAGATTTATTTAAATCATGGCTTTATGATTTGACTGAGTGTTTCTTCTGGTGAAGATAGGCTCCACTGATATGGCCTGGGCTTGCTCTTGATTCTGTGTTCACATGGCAGGTGGGTGAGTGGTTGTATGATGTAGCATGACCACATTCACATGTCTAGTGTTTGGCAATCTGTCAACCAGGGCAAAATGAATAATTAGGCCCCATGTCTCTCACCATCCAGCAGACTAGGGCAGGCTTTTTCACATGACAATTGTAATATTTAATAAACCAAGAGTTGAAATGTACAAGTTTCTTGACGTCCAGCCTTGAAACTCTAACTACATCACATATGTGCATTCTGTTGACCAAAGCAAACCACAGATATCACAAATTTTTGGATCGGGGAAATAAGGTCCACCTCTTGATAGAAGGAAATGCAGTGAACAGTGAACTGTAGCAATTTTTACCATCCACCACAGGAGGATGCCTCTGGGAAGATTTTTTTCTTTTGAAAAAAATCTTTTTTGAAAGAGTTTGAAAGAGTTACTTAAGTGAAAAAATTATGTTCTACTTCACCTCTTTCTTATTGCTTTCAAATGTCTTAGGACTTGATGGTTGGAGCCATCACCATAAGGAGAAGGCCAAGAGAACCTCAGACATGTGACATCAGGACCACAGTATTATTGAATAGTTGAACATCACTGGATCCTCCAACTTCTAGATTTTTAAGTAAAAGACTAAGGGCAGCATTTAAGTCAGATTAAACAAGTATTTTATTGCTTTTGGCAATCAGGAGTTAGATGGTATAATACAAGTGTTATAATTGACATTAGAAAATGAGTCTAAGCTAAAATGGTTCTATCAAAACCAACTAGATGGGAGCTTTTTGCTATGCCACATTGTGCAGTTCCTGATCTCATCCTGTCCTTTCATGTGAGAATAAGCACCTTCCTCATATAAGGAAGATTGCAGATTACAAGTGTTTCCTGTTACGGCTGAATGTACTGCCTCCATTCATTTTCAACTGTTTGATTGCATGTGATTAAAAACAATGTGTAGGCTGGGTGTGGTGGCTCATGCCTAAATCCCAACACTTTGGGAGGCCGAGGTAGGAGGATCACTTGAGGTCAGGAGTTCAAGACCAGCTTGGACAACATGGTGAAATCCTGTCTCTACTAAAAATATAAAAATTAGCCTGGCATGGTGGTGGACACCTGTCGTTCCAGCATCTAGGGAAGCTGAGGCAGGAGAATTGCTTGAACCTGGGAGGCCAAGGTTGTAGTGAGCTGAGATCATGCCATTGCACCTCCAGCCTGGGTGACAGAGCAAGACTCTGTCTTGGAAAAAAAAAATGTTTATTTTTTTCTTCAAAGTTTCCGTACATGTATCTTAAATATTGTTTACTAACTGTTTTCAGACAAGTTATATACTAATACACGTTATTGTCCTTTTCATTTACCGAGAAGATATATTAAAATATCCCATTGCAATTATGGATCAAATCAGGTTTATAACTGCCTAGGTATTTGTTCAACATTGGGAGTCAACATTACATGTGCATACAACTTTAGATATTGTTTTCTCTCATGTAAATTTTTCTTTTTATGCTTCTATAGTTACATTATTTTACTTTGATAGTAATTTCTCATTCATTTATAGTACAAAAAGTTAAATCATGTTGTAGTGAGTGACCTCTTGCCAAAGACCAACAGAATCATACCTTTGTCAAAAAGGGTGTAATAAATTCTGGTAATAAATATATGGTCTTAGACAATACAAAAGAAAAGAAAAGAAAATCAGTTTGCAAACTGGAATACTATGCTTACATTCTGCAAACTTAGTACTATTTTAATTGAAAGTGTATTTCATTCTATCGCTGCCAGACTGAAGATAAACATTTTATATTTAATCCTTCCAATTATAGACAAGCCAAGAATTTTTATAGTAGCTTGTTTTCTTATAGGAATACACATACTCTCAGCTTCTTTGCAATAGACATTGTCTTAATTTTATCCAAATTTTATATCAATTTTGTCAAATATATTATTTTAAAGAAATTAGAGTTTATATTTTTTTACATTTATTTTTTTCTTGGATGCAGAGTTATTTGATTTTTCCTTATAGTTTTAGAAATATACCTCTTATTTGATAAAGGAGAACCTATATAAAAAATATTGGGCTGAATGCCTTAATACTGCCAAATAATGCTTCAATATGCCAATGAATGATAAAATTCCCTTGTTCGAGGCAGAACTTCAATCAAAACGTACAAAGCAAAGATATATCAAGTTAAAATAAAAATGTTTGGTATGCTTTAGTATGTTGTGGAAAATTTTATATAGAGTTACACGTGTTATACAGTATCACAACATTTTATCATAGCATCCTAGCATACTTGACTTTCTTGTTCCCTTCTCTTTACTGATAATTAGTTTGGCTAGTTAGGTAATCACAGAGAAGATGATTCATTTCTCTGTTAATTCCTATGTTGGTAAAATGAGCGATTGATAGAAATGATTGTGATGGTTGTTCAAGTTATAAGATTCTAAGATTATAAAAACCTTCCTACTACTCTGTTTGGACAAATGTATTACTTCCCTTTTTTGCCTTAACATCCAATTCCTACCTGTCTTTTCTATGGCAGCCAGTAGTAGTCTGTTTTCATACAGCTATAAACAACTGCCCAAGACTGAGTAATTTATGAAGGAAACATGGTTGTCTCGGAGTTCAGCATGGCTGGGGAAGCCTCAGGAAACTTACAGTCATGGCGTAAGGCAAAGGGGAAGCAAGGCACCTTCTTCACAAGATGGCAGGAAGATGAAGAGTAAGCAAGTGAAGGGGGAAGAGTCCCTTATAAAACCATCAGATCTCATGAGTACTCACTCACTATTATCAGAACAGCATGGGGGAAGGCATCCCCATGATTCAGTTACCTCCACCTGGTTTCTCCCTTGACATGTGGGATTATGGGGATTTGGGGGATTACAATTAAAGATAAGATTTGGGTGGGGCCACAAAGCCTCTTAAGTATGTAATACATAGAGGCATACAATGGCCTAGTTCATCCAGGGACCGGCAAGCAGGTCAAGTTGGCTAGACTTGGGAGATGATGCTGAAAGTAGAGATCAAGCCACGATATAATATATAATGTAAATAAATTTAAACTTTATCCTTTAAGTAATGAACACACGGAATTAATCATTACTTCCTCTTTCCTACTACAGTATCTTTAAGGTATCACAATCAGAGCTTGATACGGCCTCTATGCGTAATTGTTTGAATGCTTGTGAGTCTTTTCTAATAAACTGTGAGCGTTTTGAAAGCTGAGTCCTTGTCATGGTCACTATTGTGTTTTCATTGTCTACTCACATGAGATGGCCTCATGATTTGTCAGTTAAAAAAATAGAATTTTATTTTGTTTTTTAAAAGTAACAACTTTTCAAAAATTATTAACTATTATTATTATTAATTTGTTTCAATAGGTTTTTGGGGAGTAGGTGGTGTTTGGTCATGGAAATAAGTTCTGTGGTGGTGATTTCTGAGATTTTGGTGTACCCATAACCTGAGCACTGTTCTTTGTGCCCAAGGTATTGTCTTCTATCCCTCACTCCCATCTCACCCTTTCCCCTGAGTCCCCAAAGTTCCTTGTATCTTTATTTATTTATTTATTTATTTTGGGATGGATTTTTGCTCTTGTTGCCCAGGCTGGAGTGCAATGGTGTCATCTCAACTCATTGCAACCTCCACCTGCTGGATTCAAATGATTCTCCTGCCTCAGCCACCTGAGTAGCTGGGATTACAGGTGCCCATCACCATGCCTAGCTAAGTTTTTGTATTTTTAGTAGTGATGAAGTTTCACCATGTTGGCCAGGCTAGTCGCGAACTCCCATTGTGTCATTCGTGTTTGCGTTTAAGGAAGCTAATGTTATCATTCTCCATTGAATCATTTGCCTTTGTGTTTAAGGACACGAGTGATAGGACCCCAATCCCTTCTAGCTTTCAGGGTTTCTGTTGAGAAATCTGCTGTTAATCTGATGATAGGTTTTCCTTTACAGGTTACCTGATGCTTTTGCCTTACAGCTCTTAAGACTCTTTCCTTTATCTTGACTTTAAATAATCTGATGACTATGTGCATAGATGATGATCTTTTTGCAGTAAATTTCCCAGATGTTCTTTGAGCTTCTTGTATTTGAATGTCTAGATGTTGAGCTAGGCTGGGGAAGTTTTCCTTGATTATTTTCTCAAACATGTTTTTCAGGCTTTTAGATTTCTCTTCTTTTTCAGGAACACCAATTATTCTTAGGTTGGTTGTCTAACATCATCCCAAACTTCTTGGAGGCTTTGCTCATTTTTAAATTCTTTTTTCTTTACCTTTGTCAGATTAGGTTAATTAAAAAGCCTTGTCTTTGAGCTCTAAAGTTCTTCTTCTACTTGCTCAATTATTTTGCCAAGACTTTCCAGTACATTTTGCATTTCTCTAAGTGTGTCCTTCATTTCCAGAAGTTGTAACTATTTTTTATTTGTCCTATTTCACTGAAGATTTTCCTATTCACACCCTGTATCTTTTGTTTTATTTCCTTAAATTGGACCTAGCCTTTTTTTGGTGCTTTCCTGATTGGCTTAATAGTTGACCTTCAGAGTGTTTTTTCTCATAGTTCAGAGAATTCATCTTGGTTTGGATACATTTCTGGTGAGCTGGTGTGATCTTTTGGGAGTGTTAAATAACCTTGCTTTACCATCTTACAAAAATTGTCTTTCTGGTTTATTCTCACTTGGGTAGACTATGAGTGAGTACCTAGGACTCAAGGGCTGTTGTGCAGATTCTTTTGTCCCATGGGATGCTCTCTTGAAGTGAGAGATTTTCCCTAGGGATGGGGTTTCCTTATAGCCAAACTACAGTGATTGTTATTTTTCTTCTGTATCTAACCACTCAGTGGAGCTACCAGGCTCGGGGCTGGTACTGCGGAGTGTCAGCAAGGAGTAATGTGATCCATCTTCAGGCCTTGCACCCATGTATACCAGCACCTGCTCCAGTGGAGGTAGCAGGGGAGTGAAGTGGAATCTGTGAGGGTCCTTGGTTGTATTTTTGTTAGGAGCACTGGTTTTGGGTTGATTGGCCTCCAGCCAGGAGGTGGCTCTTTCAAGAGTGCATCAACTGAGGTAGTATAGGGAGGATGAAGCAGGAGGTGGGGTCATAGAGTTTTCAAGAGATGATGTCATTTGTCTTTGGAGTTCCTTCGGTGTCTCAAGGAGCCTGCAGCAGCAATTTACCTCCTTCAATGAGTCTGTGGATTCTCTCAGCTTTCCTGGTATGTTCCTGTGGTAGTTGGTGCAGAAGTTCACAGCGTGGGTCTCCATACACTGCTCTGTCTGTCTGAGTGGGAGCTGTAAGTTGTCCTTCCTCTTATCTGCCATTTTCCCTCCACAATTTCTGATTTGTTAATTTAGCTAGGCTGTACTATATTTTCCAGGATCCTTTTCTAGTGTGTGTAGAATAGGTAGAGTGGACTACAAGCGATGTTTTCTAGTAAGTGTTGGAGAACAGAAGGGAGGCAGTGGCCATTTTATAGTAAAAAAAACCTTCTCCCAGTATTTCAAACAAACACTAATTTAGGTGTTGCTATGAAGGGATTTTTCAGATGTTATCAAATTCTCTAGTTGACTTTAATTTAATTAAAATGGAAACTACTGGATATTCCTATTTAGTAAGAAGCTCTCCATATTGGGACACAGGTCCTCTTTGAGTTCAGAGATGATGAGCTTCAGCTAGTGCCTATGGATCTCCCGCCTGCTGTGCTTCCCTTCCTGACAGCCTTGCCTGTGGACTTTCAGTTTGCTTAGCCAGACCCTACAATTACATATGAGAATTCCTTGTAATAAATCTCCTTTTCATCTATTTTTTTCCAATGGGTTCTGCTTCTCTGATTGATAAGCAGACATACAAAACATGTACTCAGTAAATGTTGTCATCCAAAGGACCAACAGGATTTCTGCATACTGGAAAAGAGAGTTTTATTGGTAATATCAGTTTGTAAATTGGGGAGAAGTATTCTCTGGTGTGAACTGAAAGTGCTCTCTCCAAAGAATGAAGAAAAGTTTAGAGGTTTTATTTTCATAAATAAATGTGTATTAGGTATTTCTCTTTGAGAAATTTCATTGGCACTAGTAAGGTTTTGAGGAACTGGGAAGCTCTGATTGGTTAAGTGAAGGTGGTGGACAAAATCACTCTGAGCTGCAGCAGGTTATTTCAATATGCATTAGATAAAACTGGTTCAGGTTACTTCAAGCAGTCAGCTGCCAGGCTTGCAAAGTATTACATTTTTGCAGCAATGTTTTGTGCCCTGAGTGCTTTTTCTATTCATTTCTCAACTCTGCTTTAGTCGGATATGACAAGAATGACCCACTTTGTACAACTGACTTTTACAAGTTTTTTGTTTTTTTGTTTCTTTTGAAACAGAGTTTTGCTCTGTTGGCCAGCCTAGAGTGCAGTGGTATGATCTCGGCTCACTGCAATCTCCACCTCCTGGGCTCAAGCAATTCTCCTGCCTAAGCCTCCCTAGTAGCTGGGACTACAGGTGTCTGCCACCACACTGGGCTAATTTTTGTATTTTTAGTAGAGACAGGATTTCACCATGTTGGCCAGGTTGGTCTAGAACCCCTGACCTCAGGTGATCCACCTGCCTCAGCCTCCCAAAGTGCTGGGGTTACAGGCGTGAGCCACCATGGCCAGCAACTCTCACAGTTTTAAATGAATAAATATATTTTAGATTGTTTCCATCCGCTGGTTGATATTCATGAGTGACCAGAAAATAGGAAGATGATCTGAAAAAATTACAAGAAATTATGGCTTCTCCTTATTTGTTAATATAAATATTCAAAACTATTTTGAGGCCTGGTGCGATGGCTCAAGCCTGTAATCCCAGCACTTTGGGAGGCCGAGACGGGCGGATCACGAGGTCAGGAGATCGAGACCATCCTGGCTAACACGGTGAAACCCTATCTCTACTAAAAACTACAAAAAAAACCGAGCCGGGCAAGGAGGCGGGCGCCTGTAGTCCCAGCTACTCGGGAGGCTGAGGCAGGAGAATGGGAGGCGGAGCTTGCAGTGAGCCGAGATCGCGCCACTGCACTCCAGCCTGGGCGACAGAACGAGATTCCGTCTCAAAAAAAAAAAAAAAAAAAAAAAAAACACAACGATTTTTATTGGATGAATTTAGATTTGTGTTTTGTGTTTATTTCAAGGCTATTACTATTATTTCCCAATAATTTATAGGTGTGCAAAAAGTACCTATAGGCAGGTACTTTTTGCTGAGGCAAAAAGTTTGCTGAGGCAAAAAGGCTGAGGCAGGAGAATCACTTGAACCCGGGAGGCGGAGGTTGTGGTAAGCCATTGCACTCCAGCCTGGGCAACAAGAGCGAAACTTTGTCACAAAGAAAAGCAACAATAACAACAACAACAACAACAACAACAAACATACTCATTAGACTTGATATCAGCTACCTTTTGATTGTTACAAAATTACTACCTCACTTGGAAATATCTCCTGCTATGACACCCGTCAATTTTCAATTTCCAGTTTGTTGTTTTTATAATCTCTTCTATATTTTTCATCTTTGCTCATCCTAGTTCTAATATCTGCCTTTATTTACTGGCCACTACTTCGATTTGTAAGAGCAAATAACTTTTGAAAAGAAGTGTGGAATTTTTATCTTCTTAGTGTTTCCGATGGCATTTAGCACAACACTTGAAATATGGTAGATATGTAGTAAAAGTCAGTTAACTATACAAATGAATAAACCATAATTTTTGATTATTATATTTTATGTAATTTTTTTACAGTAGCCTAAAAATTTAAAATACATGAAATAACTTGAGGATAACATATTTTTACTTTAACAAACTGGTAAAAATAAAAGAAATTTTTTTTTAAAGAACATTTCAGATTGATCCTCCTTAAGCCTAAGGAAGTAATTAGGTTTTTAATATCAGAATTGGCTTTATTTGAAAATTTTGATCGTTTTTAGGCTTCAAGAAATTATTGTGGTCCTTTAACCAAAACTATCTATTTTAAAATGTAACTTATATGATTACAAATTAAAAATAATTATAAAAATAGGTGACAAATATACATGTGGAAATGGAGATATTCAGATGTTGCTTATTTAAAACTGAAAAGGCATCTGTTAAGTTGCCTTTTCATTTCCTTTTCTCTTTGCTCCAGTGGATTACCTGCTTTTTGTTTCTCTTTTCGCGTTATGATATTGGACCAAGGTTTTGAGTATTCCCCAGACTTGTAAGAAACAATACTACCAGTGGTTCTACCTAAGCCCAAAGCAAGCACTCTTCCATTTGGAAATGTGTAAGGCATTCAGTGCCATAACAAGAAAGAAATACCAGGGACAAGATGATTATCTCATTTTTCTTTTAAAATTTGCCCATGGCAAAAGTCAAAGATATATATGGAGGAAAATTATGGCTCTTTTTACAAAGGAGAGATAAGAATGCTTCCTCACTTTGAAGACCCCAGCGAGCCGACATGGAGCTTCAGTGGTTGCTGAGGGAGAATTACATACAGGGAGATAGTCATTGCTTATGTGATCTTTTCATTGTCACTTTCTCACTGTAGATATTGTCTTGACCAGGGTGAGAGTTAAGGATTCAAACGTTTAGAGAAATTAAGGGTTGGACACTTCCAGCAACAAGGCAAGCTGGAGGCAGCAGAATGAAGTAGATGACCAATCAGGTTGTGAGGACTTCTCTTGGCATAAATTGTAACATTTAAGTAGTCTTTGTCAGTGAAATGAATGAAGGTAGACACCTTCCTTCACAGCGCTATCCTGGTCTATTCTGTTTATGTTAGTAGATATTTGTTAAGATTATTTTAACTACAGTTTCCTGAAGAGCAATTGAAAAAAAACAATAAATTAATTTTGGGGACAAAAAATGCATATCATTGAATTTTCTGTACTGGCTATCTAAAAACTTGGTATTAAATTTGTATTTGGCACTTGAATTCAATGTGGTAACACATTGATCTTATAATTTTCTTCATCAAGCTGATTCCAAACTATTACATATCATCAAAAACCAATTTACAAATCAATTACATGCAGCATGATTCAATTTTTATAAAAACCAATTAAATATGTATCTGCATGTGTATGCATATGCATGGGGAAATCTTCAACACTACATATGTATGTTAATTCTAAGTGATGAACTTGTATATGATTTTATTTAAGTTTGTAACTTTTACAAAAATGTTTCATTGATACTTTAAGAAGTTTCAAGATGTTTGCGCAGAAGCAAAGATACGATAGCAAAAAATTTTGAATAGGTTAACCATATAAAGCTGATTCTATTTTCCATTGGTGATGAGACCTATTTTCACACGGTAACTGATGAACATTCCTTCTTCTGCTCTTCTCCAATGCTGTTATAGTCTTTCTTTTGTCCAAGATGTTAGACCAAATTATTTCCCTGTCTCAAGAAGGGGAATGATACAACAGAACCAGAGAACAAACAAGGCAATTCTCAGATTGAGATTCAAAATAAGTTTTCAAAACTGGGGACACAGTAGCAATCTGTGTTTCCCTATGACAGACTAGGTTGGTTGATAGGCACATCATCATATGTCCCTGTGGAGAGAGGAAGGGATAGAAAGACAGATTCTGTATCACTCGCCCCTCATCTCAGCAAAACCTCATGACATTTTATATATAATGTCATTATACATACACACACATATCATTATATATGTATAATTATATATATAATGTCGTAAGTCATGACATATATATATAATGTCATAAGTCATTACATTATATAGGCTCTCAGAATTTAGAAATAATTCTAGGGAGAGTGGAGAAAAAGCCTTCAGTTATGTAACATGAGGGCTAGAAGTGAAGGTGATATGCAGAGATAGGAAAATAAAAGCAATTTACCCATTTTTGCTGAGTTGGTAGTCTTAATATTTATTACACATATGACCCAATACCAACCATAAAATCAGATACTATGTACTACTGCTTCTGTTCAGGTTGCTCCACACTCCAATGCTATCATAATTACATATATATTATTTGTTGAATATAAAGATATTGAGTGGAAAATTCCATTATACCTGTTTCTTAGCTCCAAACCACACTGAAAATTCTTTATTATGAGTGTAATAGCCTTCTTTAGGCCAGCTATTCATCTGAGTTAACAACATATTAGGCCTTTTTCTCCCAGAAGGCCCATAAAATCAAGTGCATGAGATTGTATTAAACATTAACAGTGAGGACTATGTTTGTCTTTATTAAAGTTGCTCTCAAGTATGCAGATACCAGCATTTCCCTTTTGTTCATTCACGTGGTCAACATATATTACTACATTTATAGCAGAAAGTGTACATCCCCCAGTGTTATTTTTGGCATGATCCTGGAGGGAAGAGGATGATATTACTTTAAATATCACAGAGGGTGTACACGCCCCCAGTGATACTGTTTCTAATTTCAGCGTGGGAGAGGAGGACATGATACCCAATATCGCAGGGAGTAGAAACACTACTGTGATACTGTTCTTAATATTCAGGGAGGAAGAGGATGATATTACTGCCAATACACACGAGTGTACACATTCTGTCCCCTGAGGGTGTACACCCGTCTGTGAAATAGTTCATAATTTCCAGAGGGAGAGATGTTATTACTCACAATATCCTAAACAGGCTGTGAGTCCACTGTAGATTGTAAGAGCCAGGAGAGGAGAGGGGGTGGCTGTTACTCCCCATATCGCGGGGGGTGCTTCGTCCTCCTGCATTCTGTGTCCGTTATCACCATTCTTTTTTTTTCTGGTATCAGTGACAATTTCACAGGGTTTGTGTGCACAGATTGCGATATGAAAACTAGTAGCATCCTCTGCACCTCCGCAGATTAGGAACCATGTCACACCATGGGTGTACACTTTTTGGGAGATTTGGAGTAAGGTCATCCTTGGTTTCCCTGAATATTCGGGGAAATATCACAGGGCGGGTGTCCACCCGCTACTCTGTTGGGAGGCACATCCTACGTTAGCTACTGGAAATTAGGAGGTATATCACAGCTGGGGTGTAGAGCCACTGTCATATCTCAAGTACTATCATGCTCTCCCCCACGAGTTGTGAGGAGCAATATCACAGGGTAGGTGTATACCTTCTGCCTTATTGAGAGTAATTTCGTCATGTCTTCCTTTAGATGATAGGAACAATATCACAGAGCGGGTGTACACCCCGTGTATTTTGAAAGCGATGTCATCCACTCTTCTTCTCGATTTTAGGATTCGTAAGTATCACACGCGGGGTGGATATTTGGAACAATATCACAGTGGGTGTGTACACACCCTGCGATATTGCCACTGGTATCATCCTCTCCCTCCCAGATTATAAGGAACTATGTCACAAAGGGGTATACACCCCCTGCGATATTGGGGGTAATATTTCCTCTCCCCTGCTGGCTATTAGGAACAGTGTCACAGAAGGGGTGTACACCCCCTGCTATATTGAGACTAATATCATCCTCTCGCCCGCTGGATATTAGGAACAGTATCACAGGGGTGGTGTACACCCCCTGCGACATGGAAGAAATAGCATCCTCTCCACCTTTGGATGTTAGGGACAGTATCACGGGGGAGGTCTGCACCCCCTGCGATATTGGGAGTCTTACCATCCTCTCCCACCCAGGATATGAGGAACAAGATGACAGAAGGGATGTACACTCACTGAGATATTTTCAATAATGTCATCCTCTACCCCCTGGCTATTAGGAATAACGTCATAGAAGGGTGTACTCTTTCTGCAATATTGCGAGTAATATCCTCTCCCCCCTGGATATCAGGAACAATTATATTAATTATTAGTATTATAAATATAAGCACAATTAATGATAATCATCTATATTAATAATTACAATAAAGAGAGCAAAAGTTAATACTGATTAAAATATTGACAATTGCTATTAATTAACAGTAATGTCACTATTAATAATAGAATAATCATATCAGTAATTCATGTTACTTAAATCAATAAGTGATGTTGGTAATAAAATAATAATTAATATTAAGATTAATAACTAATATTGATAAACAACATGAATAGTAATAATTAATTCAACCACACATAATCTTATATTTATATTTATTAAAAAGTAATAACATTATACTATTAATTAATATTAACATTGATAATTATTAATAAAACTGATGTTTGATAATTAATAATATTCTTACTCCTAATACCACAGGGGGTGTACACCTACTTGTGACACTGTTCTTAATATCCAGGGATGCTGTAATCCCAGCACTTTGGGAGGCCGAGACGGGCGGATCACGAGGTCAGGAGATCGAGACCATCCTGGCTAACACGGTGAAACCCCGTCTCTACTAAAAAAAATACAAAAACTAGCCGGGCGAGATGGCGGGCGCCTGTAGTCCCAGCTACTCGGGAAGCTGAGGCAGGAGAATGGCGTAAACCCGGGAGGCGGAGCTTGCAGTGAGCTGAGATCCGGCCACTGCACTCCAGTCCGGGCAACAGAGCGAGACTTCGCCTCAAAAAAAAAAAACAAAATATCCAGGGATGGACAGCATGATATTACTTTTAATATCACAGTAGGTGTACACTCACCCTGTGACACTGATCCTGATATCCAGGGGCTAGAGTATGACATGACTTCCAACAGAGCAATGAATGTACAGCCACCCGGTGATATTGCTCCTAATATTCACGGAAGAAGCCTATGATATTACGCCCAATATCGCAGGGAGTGTACATCTCTTCTGTGATATTGTTCCTAGTATCCGGAGGGGGAGAGGATGATAACAATTCCAGTATCGCAGGCTGTGTTCACCCACCCCGTGATATTGTAATTAATATACTGGAAGGGAGAGGATGATATTAGTCCCCAGAGCGGGAGGTGCACACCCACCCTGGGATATTGTTTCTAATATCCATGGAGAGGGGAGGTTCATATTAATCCCAATATGCCAAGGGGTGTACATCCACCCCGTGATATCAATCTTAATATTCAAAGACCAAGAGGTTGATATTACTCGAAATATCGCAGAAAGTGTACGCCCCTGTGTGATACCCTTCCTGATATCCAACAGAGGAGAAGATGATATTAGTCCCCATATTGCAGGAGGTGAACACCTACTCTGTGATAGCTTTCCTAAAATGCAGGGGGAGAGAGGATAACATTATTCCCAATATTGCAGAAGATGTACACCCCCGGACCCCCGTGATACTGTCCTTAATATTCCAAGCCGGAGAAGATGATATTACTCCCAATATCGCAGAAAGTGTACACCCCCCAGTGATAGAGTTCCCATGATCTGGGAGGGAAGAAGATGCTATTACTTTCAAGATCGCAGGGGGTGTACACGCCCCCAGTGATACTGTTCCTAATTTCCACGTGGGAGAGGATGATGTTACTCCCAATATTGCAGGGGTCATAAACGCTCCTTTGATATTGTTCTTAATATCCAGGGCGGGGGAGAGGATGATATTCCTCCCTATATTGCAGAGGGTGTACACCAGTCTTTGATATTGGTCGCAATCTCTAGAGGGGGAGATGATAGTATTCACAAAATCGTAAACACGCTGTATGTCCACCGTGGATCACAATATCCAGGGAGGGATATTACTCCCCTTATCGCGGGGGTGCCCACCCCACATGTCATATAGTTTCTTATATCCAGCGAAGAGAGGATGATATTGTTACCAATATCAAAGAAGTGTACAGGCCACCTGTGATATGGTTCCTAATACCTACGTTGGGAGAGGATGATATTACTCTCAATATCACAAGGGCTGTACACATCGCCTGTGATATTTTTCCTACAATCCAGAATAAGAGAGAACGATATTACTCCCAAAAGTGCAGGGGGTGTACCCCCCCACCATGTGATATTGTTCTCAATAGCTAAAGGAAGAGAAGATAATATTATTCTTTGTAGTGCAGGGGGTGTACACCCCCCTGTGACATTATTCCTAATATCCAGGGAGGGAGAGCATGATATTACCCTCAGTCTCGCCATGGTTGTACACCCACTTTGTGATATTGCTCCTAATATCCAGGGCGTAGAGTATGACATTACTCCCAATTTAACAGTGGGTGTACATCCACCCGGGGATACTGCTCCTAATACTCAGGGAAGGCGAAAGTGATATTACTCCCAATATCACAGAGAGTGTACAACCCTTCTGTGATATTGTCCCTAATATCCGGTGGGGGAGAGGATGATATTACATTCAATATCGCAGGCTGTGTACACCCACTATGTGATATTGTTCCTAAAATCCAGGAAGGGAGAGGACAGTATGACTTTCTATATAGTAGGAGGTGTACAGCCACACTGGGATTTTGTTCCTAATATCAAGGAGGGGAGAGTGTAATATTACTCCCAATATGGCAGGCTGTGTACACCCCCCCGAACTATTGTTCTTGCCATTCAAAACAGGAGAGGATGACATGGCTCCAGATATTGAAGAAGGTGTAAACCCCCGTGTGATATTGTTTCTAATATCCAGAAAGGGAGAAGAGGATATTAATCCCCATATCGCAGGATGTGTACACTCACTCTGATATTTTTCCAATTATGCAAGGGGGAAAGAGGATAATAATATTTCCAATACTGCAATTGTCGTACACCCCTGTGTGATGGTCCTTAACAATATTGTAAGGTGGAAGGGAGAATATTACCACATATATCACAGAAAGTGTGCACCCCACAGGGATATTGTTGCCATGATCCTGGAGGGAAGAGGATGCTATTACGTTAAATATCACAGAAGGTGTACACACGTTTCAGCGTGGGAGAGGTGGACATGATACCCAGTATCACAGGGAGTAGAAACACTCCTGTGATACTGTTCTTAATATTCAGGGAGGAAGAGTATGATATTATTGCCAATACACACAGGTGTAAACCCGTCTGTGAAGTAGGTCATAATTTCCAGAAGGAGAGATGTTATTACTCACAATATCGTAAACAGGCTGCGAGTCCAAGGTAGATGGTAATAGCCAGCAGGGGACAGGGGGTGGCTCTTACTCCCCGTATCGCAGGGTGTACCTCACCCCTCTGCGATGTGGATCATAAGAGCCAGGGGGGAAGACGGGGTTGCTCTTACTCCCCATATCGCGGGGGGGTGGGTGCCTCACCCCCCTGCGATTAGGTTCTTAATAGCAGGGGGAGAGTGTGAGGTGCTATTACTCCCCATATCGGGTGGGGGGTGCCTCATCCCCTGGGGAGTGGATCGTAATAGCCTGGAGGGGATTGAGGGGTGACTAATCTGGGCCCTGGTTGCTGAAGATTGGGTTGACTGTTGAGGTAGCTTAAATAAGAAAGCAATGTAGATTGCCACATTGTTGCACTCTTTCTGTCAAGAAGTATTTATCTGTATCACGTGATGCTCTTTCATGGCATTATACCCACAGTAGAGCATTTTTCAAAATTGGCATAAGTCCTCTATAGCCTTGCTACTCTTTTACCTTCTAATTTTATGCAATGTTCTAAATCCTTTGTTGTCATTTCAGCAATGTTCACAGCATCTTCAGGAGTAGGTTTTGTCTCCACAAACCATTGTTTTTGATCATTCATAAGAACAACTTCTCTTCCATTCAAGTCTTTATCATATGATTGACTTAAGTTAGTCACATCTTCTAATTCTAGTTCTCTTGCTATTCCACTTCTAATTGTAGTTCTCTTGCTATTCCAAAGCATCTGCAATTACTTTCTCCATTGGAGTCTGGAACCCCTGACTGTCATCTATGAGAGCTGTGATGGACTTGCTCCAAACTCCCACTAATGTTAATATTTAGACCTCCTGCCATTAATTGCCAAAGTTCTTAAATGATGTCTAGAATGAATAATCCTTTCCAGAAATTTTCCAATGAACTTTACCCAGATCCATCAGGTAAATCACTATCTATAAGTGCTCTAGCCCTACAAAATTTATTTCTTAAATCACAAGACCTGAAAGTCAAAAGTACTCTTTGATCCAAGGTCTGTGGAATAAACCTTGCTTGTAGGCAAGAAATCAACATTAATTACCTAACTAATCACTTTTAATTCAAAAATCTGAATTACTTTTTCACCAACCTAATATACTGTCATCAGAGCTCTTGGGTGACCAGGTGTGTTGTCAATAATTTTGAATTTTTTTTTTTTTTCTGGGAAGTAGATCTCAACAGTGGGCTTAAAATATTCGGTAAACCACTCTCTAAACAGATGTGTGGTCATTCAGGCTTTGTTGTTCACTTTATAGGTTACCAGCAGAGTAGATTTGGCTTATTTCTTAAGGTCTCTGGAATGTTTAGAATTGTAAATGCACACTGGCTTCAACATAGTCACCAGTTGCATTAGTCTGTAACAAGAGAGTCAGCTTGTCCTTTGAAACTTTGAATCCAGGCACTAACTTTTCTTTTCTAGCTCTGAAAGTCATAGATGACATCTTCTTCCAATGGAGTGTAAGGCTGTTTTGTCTATATTGAAACTCGTATTGTTTAGCATTGCCACCTTCATCAATGATCTTAGCTAGATCCTCTGGATAGGTTACTGCAGCTTCTTCATCTGCTCTTGCTGCTTCATTCTATGTGTTTATGTTATATTAAAAAAAAAGGCTTCTTTCCTTAAACCTCGTCAATCAACCTCTGCTAACTTCAAACTACTTTTCTGCACCTTCCTCATCCTTCATAGAATTGAAGAGACTTAGGGCCTTGTTCTGGATTGGGTTGTGATTTAGGGAATGTTCTGCTGCATTTGTCTTCTATTTAGACCACTAAAGCTTTGTTTATATCAACAATGAGCCTGTTTTGTTTTCTTATCATTCCTGTGTTCACTGGAGTAGCACTTTTAATTTCCTTCAGGAACTTTTCTTTTGCATTCACAACTTGGCTAACTTGTGCAATAGGACTCTTTCTGCCTATCTCAGCTTTCAACATGCCTTCCTTACTAAGCTTAATCATTTCTAGTTTTTTTTTTTAATTTAAAGTGAGAGATAGGTGGCTCTTCCTTTTGCTTAAACACTTAGAAGGCACTATTAATTGACATAATTTCAATATTATTGTGTCTCAGGGAATGGGGAGGCCTGAGGAGAGGGAGAGAGATTGCGGAATGGCTGTTTGTTGGAGCAGTCAGAACACATACAACATTTATTAAGTTTTCAGTGTTATATGAACATAATTTATGGCACCCCAAAACAATTATAATGGTAACATGAAATGTCATTGATCACAGATCACTATTACGGATATAATAAAAATAATAAAATATTGAAAAAATTACCAAAATGTGACACAGAGACATCAAGTGAGCACACGCTTTTGGAAAAAAATGCTGCCAATAGATTTATCTGGGGCAAGGTTGCTACAAACCTGCTATTTGTAAAATACAAAAATTTGTAAAGCACAGTATGGTAAAACTCAATAAAACAAGATGTGTAATTCTCATTGAATGCAGAATGAAAACATGTTTTCTATGTAACTGTGCATTTTAGTTTATCTTTATAGGGTGTGTGTAGTAAATACTAAACATTGTTTTCTTATGTAGAAACCCTTTCAGTTTATCTTGAAAGTAAACAGACACCTGTAAATGATATGTCCATTGTTGTTGTCTGATTCTCCCTCCTGTCTATTTTAAGTATAAAAGTTAAAGCCTTGGGGCAGCATATTTTCTTCAAGCTCTTTTATATTTTCTGTGTTTCCTAGTATTGGAGAATGACTGTTTGGTGGAGCAGTCAGAATACATACAACATTTATTATATGTAAAGTATATACAGAATAATATATAAATATGCACATATACATACACACACGTGTGCATTTCTATGTGTATGTATTAGAGTTCTCTAGAGGGACAGAACTTATAGGATAGATGTATATATAAAGGGGAGTTTATTGAGGAGCATTGATTCATATGATCACAGCAGGAAGTCCTGCAATAGGCTGTCTGCAAGCTGAGGAGCAAGGAAGCCAGTCTAAATCCCAAAACCTCAAAAATAGGGAAGCTGACAGTGCAGCCTTCAGTCTATGGTCAAAGGTCCAATAGCCCCTGGCACACCACTGGTTTAAGTCCAAGAGTCCAAAAGCTGAAGAACTTGGAGTCCAATGTTCAAGGTCAGGAAGCATCCAGCATGGGCAAAAGATGATGGCTGCAAGACATAAGCAGTCTAATCCTTTCACATTTCTCTGCCTGCTTTTATGCTAGCCATACTGGCAGCCAATTAGATGGTGCCCACTCAGATCGAGGGTGGATCTGCCACTCCCAGTCCATGACTCAAATGTTAATCTCCTTTGGCAACACCCTCACAGACACACCCAGGAACAATACTTTGCATCCTTCAATTCAATAAAGTTGACAGTCAATATTAACCATCACAAGTCCACTCCTTGTCAATTTGAACCCATACACATCTCCTGAAATCATACATAATCTTCAAATAAAGACAATAATAAGGTCATAATTACACATAGCATAATACAGCTATCCTTCGTACAACCGGAAGCACACCAATCCCCAAACCAAATGCTGTTACATAAACTTAACAACACTGAAATGCTAACATACAATCAATGAATCTTATGTCACATGATAAAAGAAAAAGAAAATAAAATATTTTCTTTTTTTAGTACAAGTGTATACATGCACAAACATGTCTTAAAAAAATAAGGAGGAAACATTCATGACAATTACTGTTCTCGTTTCTGCAATCGGTCACATGGTAGTAGTTAGCATTCATGACTAGCTTCTTCTACTACCCATTTCGTATTCCTTTTGCCTTCAGCAAGCACCTCAGCAGGTCATGGTTTTTTATCTGATGGAGTAACTCAAATCTTCATTCCTGAAGAGTATGGGCCATCTGTAGTACTGCCTGAATTGGGTTGTTGTGGTTTCCCATTGATCTTAATCACAGGGCATGATAATACCAAGAGATGCTATGAGGGATATCCTGTATTCCATGCATACTCTTCCTTACCTCCATTGTGAGTAGTAAACTGATTTCATCTTGATTGTCTGGGTCAATCCCCCCAGCCAACACTGTAACTCCCTTGTTAGCCTGTTGACTTAAAGGTAGGAGAAGCCCGAAGTGGCCAGGTTGCAATCTATTTAATGGAATCATTGTTGTGTCTCCTGGTGGCAGCATTCCTCCCTCTGGAACTAAGACCTCTAGGCCAGCAGAATGTAATGTCATGGGAACAGGAAGCAAAAATTTTGCTAGTGGGTCACTAGAGGTGATGGTGAGTAGTGCCGTTTCCACTTCTATCCCTTGATTCCTGGACCCATGATCTTGGCTGTGAGAGAAACAGTACCATATATTGGATGCTGATTCAGAGCATACACAGCCTTCTGCTGAACTTTGCCCTAGCCCTGCAAAGTATTTTCAACTAGTTTGCATAATTGTGACTTCGAAAGGCCATTTAATCATTCTATCAATCCAGCTGCTTCAGGATGATGGGGAACATGATAAAACCAGTGAATTTCATGATAATGAGCCTACTGCCAAACTTCTTTAGCCATGAAGTGAGTGCCTTGGTCAGAGGCAATGCTATGTGGAATACCATGATGGTAGATAAGGCATTCTGTGAGTCCAAGGATGGTAGTCTTGGCAGAAACATTGCATGCAGGACAGGCAACCCATATCCAGAGTGTCTATTCCAGTGAGGACAAACTGCTGTCCTTTCCGTAATGGAAGAAGTCCAATATAATCAACCTGCCACCAACTTGCTGACAGATCACCCTGAGGAGTGGTGCTATATTAAGGGCTCGATGTTGGTCTCTGCTGCTGGCAAATTAGACACCATAGCCAGGTCAGCCTTGGTGAGTGAAAGTCCATGTTGTTGAGCCCATCCCTGCCACCATGGCAATTTTGTTCATGTGCCCATTGGGCAATGACAGGGATGCCTGGGGAAAGAGGCTGAGTAGTGTCCACAGAACAAGTCATCCTACCCACTTGATTATTAAAATCCTCCTCTGCCAAGGACATCCTTTGGTGAGCGCTCACATGACATACAAATATCTTCACAGCTTTTGACCACTCAGAGAGATCCATCCACATATCTCTTCCTCAAATTTCTTTGCAGTCATGCTTCTTCCAAGTCCTTGACCATCCAGCCAAATCATTGACTACAGCCCATGAATCAGTATATAATCACAACATCTGGCCATTTCTCCTTCTAAGCAAAGTGCACAACCAGGTGCACTGATCACAATTCTGCTGACTGGAAAGATTTCCCTTTGCCACTGTCCTTCAGGGATGTCCTAGAAAGGTACTAGAGAGCAGCAGCTGTCCACTTTTGGGTGGTGCCTGCATATTGTGCAAAGCTGTCTGTAAATCAGAGCCTGGTCTTCTCTTCCTCTGTCAACTTATCATAGAAAGCTCCCCATAAGGCCACCAGCACAGTCTGGGGGAGAGAAGGCAGGGCGGCAGGAGTGGGGACCATGGGCATTTGAACCACTTCTTCATGTAACTTACTTGTGCTCTCAGGAACTGCTCAATCCTGATCAGGTGTATACCACTTCTATTTGATGATGGAATGCTGCTGTGTATGCCCCACTTCATGGCTAGATGGGTCAGAAAGCGCTTAGTTCATGATAGGCAGTTCAGGTCACATGGTTACTTGATGACCCATAGTCAAACATTCAGTTTCTACCAAAGCCCGTTAATCTGTTCTCATGCTGCTTTTAATAAAGACATATCCAATACTGGGTAATTTATAAAGGAAAGAGATTTAATTGTTTTTGACTCACAGTTGCATATAGCTGGGAAGGCCTCACAATCATAAAGAAGGCAAATGAGGAGCAAAGTCATGCCTTACATGACAGCAAGCAAGAAAATGTGTGTAAGAAAACTCTGATTTATAAAACCTTCATATCTCATGAGACATTCACTACCATGAGAACAGTATGGGAGAAACCACCTCTATGATTCAATTATCTCCACCTGTCCCTGCCCTTGACACATGGGGATTATTACAATTCAAGCTGATATTTGAGTGGGGACACAGCCAAACCATAGCAGTGTATTTGTGTGTTTCCACTCATAATAACTTCAAATCCATCTCACATTCCCTGAGGACTCCTACCATTCACCACATATGCCCATTACCTAATCATGAACCCAACTGGTCTTCTACATATAGACTGCACTCTGAAATCTTTGATATGCTGATTTTTCTCCCTAGAATTCTTTGTGAAAGCTTTTTTAAAAAAGAAAGCATTACCATGCTTCATTACATATTATTCATATATACTAAATAATTTATTCTTTCATTCTTTAAAAAATCTTCAAGTTTTATGCTACCTTGTGGTTTCAAATTTGACTCTAATGTTGCTAATTTATTACTGATATGCAAAAGACAAGACAATGTACAATTAATTTTACTGTGTTAACCATAATGAAAGTTAAATTTCATTCTCAGTTTATTTATCAAATATGCATTTCAACAACTTTCCTGTGTCTTAATGGAGGATTAGTCAGGAAACAAAGATCTTAATACTTTTGTTTTTGGTCGTAGAGATTGAGTTCTTCTGAAAAAATACATTTCTGAAATTAAAACTGAGAAATCCTGATTGAAAGAGAGTGGGTTTTCTGGTCTACTCAGTATAATGGGAATATTAGCCTTTCAATAAGGTCTGTGGTAAATCAGAGATTTTAAATGAGGCCTTTCTGTATGACTACCCATCATTTAAATCAGACCATGGTAAGTAACTTAAGAGTTTGGGGAATGTTTTCAATACTATCAGTGATTTAATTTTCTATAATGTTGAGCAAAGATAACATAAAATTGAAGAATGCATAGAAGTGTTCAATCCCTAATTTCTTCTGTATGTTTTTCCATTTTTAAAATGGAGACCTACTCATTCCTGGAGGATGATGATGGAAATGATGGTGAAGCTGATGATGGCAAGGAGATAAAGGATACCTTAGAAGAAATGAGGCCTAACCTTGTATTTCCTAGCATTTTGATTTTAGGTTATTTTGTTTTGTTTTGTATATGTTCTACCAAAGCCAGAACAAGATACTTTATACAGTGAAAGCAGCAAAAACTCATATTTAATAAGCATTTAATATGAACAGCAGGTGTTGAGTGCTCTACAGACATTATCTCATGTATTGTCTCATAAGTAAAGAGTGTTTTTATTCCCGTTTTTTTGACAAGAAAGTTGTCTGGCAGAGAGGTTAAGTAACTCACCCAAGTCAATAAGCTGATTACTGACCAGAGCTAAGATTTGGACCTAAGCATTGTGCAATATATTATCTCATTTAATCTTGACGATCACCTCTGATCTTTGTACTCTGTTCAACTGAAACGTGAACTGAAGTTTCAAAATACTAAATAATCATAAATTTTTTTCCATTAAAAAGGATGTGAGCTTTACTTTAAGAAACAGAAAGAATTCGCAGTTTCCATATACTATGTTGTGAAGTCTATTTAAAAAAAAGAAAAAAATAGGTAAATTTACTCACCCTAGCTTTAGAAAAATGCTTTCATTGTAACTCACTTCATCAGACTTTCTGGGTCTTAATCTTTCAAGATGTGGAGACAATTCAAATTAATATAATTTATCAAAGTTAGAGTGTGAGGTCAGGAAGAGAGAAACCCCACAGCTAAATAATAATATAACAAAAAATTATATAATAATATAATAATACAATAAAAGAATAACCAAGTAATTTTTTTATCTTAAAAATGGACATTTAGGAAGCTGCAGATAGAGTTCTGCTTTTTCTCTGGGAAATCATTTTTACTTATTTTTAAGCTGGAAAATATTGATAATGTCACGGTTCACGCACAATTTGAATACTGAACGAGAAATCCTACCTCAACAAGAAATTTTTCATAAATGTCTGTAGTCAAAGAAGCAATCTACCTTTTGCAGACTTTTAAATGTTCTGAAAGAGAACACAGCTTGTCATATTCATTCATCTTAGTAAATGTATTTTATTATATGCTCAATGAAAGATGAGTCCCATTCTTCTCACTCCTATTCTTGACATTTTTGATCAGACTCCATAGCTCAATGGGAAACTGTTTATTTTTACTTTTTCTTCTTTAGGGTGATTGAAGACATTAAAAAATTATAAAATATAGAGATTTATTCCAGTGTGCTTGCTTTCAAGTTTCATTTGATGCAGTATTCATTTTTAGTATGTTATGGTGTCTTAATTGCTAGTATTTATCATAGGTTAATTTACTTATGTATAATTGTTTTTTCCTCACTTGTATCCTGTACAAAGAGAGTGTGCCAAAAAAATCCATCAAGAATCAGGAAATTTATTGAATCCAAATGGGGTTACACTTTGGCAATTCGTGTTTAAAAAAAAAAAGCAGAAATCATGTATGTCAATGATGTTACCATTCGCATAAAGACAATTTTTGTTGTGCTGTGTTTTAGTATCAAAGCAGAGAAAAGCATATCATATCAGTATCTCTCCAACTGTTAGTTCAAAACCAGTACACTGAAAGATGTTACAGTTTAACTTTTAACTAGATTTAGAACTAAATTAGAAAATTTGAACTTAAGACCCTTTCCTTTCCAAATTACATAGTTTTAATGACAATTTAACTTTTAATTAAGGGTTTAAGCAATTTACTCCCAATAAGTATTGTGACTATTAAGATTAATCATAACTTGTAATAGCTTTTAAATTAACAGGTCTTTTGTTTAACAAATCTTTGTGGAGTAGGGTAAAAAATAATTACATTTTATTGAAAGAGATCAAATGAAATCCACAGGCAGACAGCCTGGGCGGCGCCTTGAGCCTAGTTAGAAGTTGACACCGGACCTAACCGATAATGTTATCTATAGATTTCAGATGTTGTATAGACAAGCAATGTGAAAGTCCCTGTCTTGTTCTTTTTCTGTTCTAATTACTAGTGCTTGCCATATATCTCTCAACTTCCTGAGCCCAGTATAAACATATCCCACCATATGTCTCCCCTCCATATATCCCTCAACTTCCTGGGCTCATCCCACCATATGTCTCCCCACCATATATCTTTCAATTCAAAGACTACCATATATCTCAACTTTAGAAAGACACCACCTGGAAAATCCCCGATAAGAACACAGCCGTTTGTGAGAGCGCGGGAACCAATAAAAAAACTGCTAAATGTATAAACTTAAAATGTTAACCAATTGTAATGCTGTAACCTAGAGAATTCCCTCGTTCCTCTGCAACTTTACAAGTCCTGTTTACATTAGGCTATAAAAGGCAAGCGCACGCATTGTTCAGGGCCCTCTTGTATGTTGTGGAACGGAGGGACCAAGTTCGAACTTGCATTAAAGATCCTTGCCGCTTGGCTTTGACTCTGGACTCTGGTGGTCTTCTTTGGGGAACAAACGGTCTGGGCATAACATTATCTCTCTTAAATGTAACGTGTTAGTAATTAAAAATTCTAATTTTCTATGTGAAATAAATACTTTGGTTTAAATATAAAGGGACATGAGCAAAGACTGCATTTTGTAATTTAAACTGAAGTCACAGGATATACCTATTCATTTGTTAATTTTTCCTTAAACCTTCTGATCATACTTTCTTGTGATTTTTTTGAAGATAATAGAATTTCTCTAACAAAAATTGAACATACCCTTCAGGGTATGTTCAAGACTTGTAAAACTCTGAAACAAAGAAAATTAAGGTTGAAAAGTGCAAATAATGCTCCCCCCAAAAGTACAGATGTGGGCAGGGGCAGAGTATATTTCCATACAATGACCTTGGTTAATGTCCGTGACTCAGTCTTCAACTTCCTCCAGTGGTGGCCTGCTGTTTTATGCTCAAGGTGGTGACTTTAGTCTCAGAGGTTTTTTTCTCAGTGTTAGTTCTTCATCAACAACTTTTAGCATTTTCTCCCCATCCTCCAACTCTCACCCTGTGCTTCTGCCTTTTCTCATCCTTAGACTTCTCTGTTAGGCTCATGATGGGTCAGGAATGTTCTTTGATCTGGTCCAGACTCAGTCTTAAATAGGCTCTTTGAATCTGAGACAAAATTGTGTGAACTTTCTCAGTATTTTTGCCCTTTCCTATGGCAGTCAAACTTTGCTTATATTCGTAGTTGGTCTTAAGAGTTTCCTTTCCTTCCCTCAGTGGAATGAGTCCTGTGCTTGGTAGCAATAGAATATCTTGGACCCAAGATGGTTTTCTACCTCCTTTCAGTAATAGAGGGGTTTATTAGTTTTTTTCTACCTTTCCCCTAGCCACAAATGTCTTTTCCTATACCTTGGGAGCAGCTATGCTGTCTCTGCATTGTGGCTTAAGTCTTCTGCTTCCTATAAGAGAAGGGTCCAGAGAAATGAGTGCTATTATGTGCCTGTGACCCCGCAATCACTGATCATGTACTAAATTTTGTCATTACTGATACAGCTTTTTTTCAGTCTTCTCTTCTTCCAATCTCTCTCTTCTCTTCTTTTCTTTTTTGTTGTTTGTTTGCTTGCTTGTTTGTTTGGTTTTTGTAAGAACCCAGTGAAGGTATGTAGGAAAAAGCTAAAACAGTATCATTTTCACTTAGGTCTGTGGCCCCAAACTATTAAAAAATGACATGCTATCCCATATTTGGCCTTTGGTCATGCATTAAAATTTACCTGATTTATTTATATCCACTGAAATGGTGGCCTGTGCCTCTTCTTCCAATGTTCTACCACAGGAGATACAATCTGTGTGCCCTGACTCTCCTTGTACTTTTCTCTGCTTGGAATTCATGTTCCTTGGTTGCCTCATGCCTTCAGTTTTCTGATGGGTTCAAGGAAAGTTATAATCTGACTTTTTCTCATTGCTACTGTAAAAGCAACATTATTTAAAGCTTTTTACATCTTAAGTACAAATGGAAGTCCAGCTGATTTGTTATTATAGTTGTTTGTGCAAAATAATTCTGAAACTTTTCATGAAATATAATAGGATCAAGCAAATATCTAAAAGTATGATGTTGCTGGAGCCAGAGTTCTTACTGTGAAGCAAGAGGGAAAGCAAGAAATAACTGTCTAGAAACAGAATCAGGGCTCATTGCTCAACAGTTTTCTAGATGGATACAAATTAGCAGAGAAGAAATATTTTGACAGTCCTTCCAATGCCTGAAATTAATCCCCTTCACAATGCTATAGAATTCTATAATATTTAACAATGAGACTTGCTGAAAGTAAAAATACTATTATAATATTTATAACCAAATAAGCCACTCTTCTTACCAGTTTCTAAATGTGTCCTTGAACACCAAAAATAAATGATATAACCAATCAAAGCAAATAATTATAAGATAAAAATATTTTATAGAATAAAAGAGTAAATTATTTCTAGTATTTGCTATGCTGAATATTGTAAATGGATATTCACTTGTATAACCATTTCTACTGATAAAACAAGCAACATGTTCATTTCATATCTATATTATTTTTGGTAAAATACGTCTCTTCTTTAGGTTTGCTATGAAGAAAGCCATCATTCAATCATCAAAACACATTTATGAAGATGAAGTGAAACTGGCAAAGAGAAAACTGAATGTCCCCAAATAAAACCTGTATATCTGGATAATTATGTTTCTGTGAACCATTTTTGAGAAGTTTGTACATTTCAAGGTTTCATTTTGGAACTGAAATGAAAATGAAAGAATCTGTTCTTATAAGATTTACAGAAATTCTACTGACTCAAGTGATCTCGAGAGCTGATACAAGTACCTGAACTTTTTCACTTTTTCATAAAGCCTCTTCTGTCTCCGTTACTTTGCCAGTCATCTAGCTTGTAACTGTTATGTCTGACTTCATTCTTGATTTCTCCCACCTGATTTCTTTCTTTCTTTTTTTTAAAGTCCACTTTATTTATCTTTCTAATCACACTCCTCTCCTTTCTCCCGGAGGTAATCATAATCTGACTTTTATGATCATCATTCTCACTTTTTCTTTTCTTTTTTTTTTTGTCATTATACTTTTAAGTTCTGGGGTACACGTGCAGAACATGCTGGCTTGTTACATAGGTATACACATGCCATGGTGGCTTGCTGCACCCATCAACCCATCATCTACGTTAGGTATTTCTTCTAATGCTATCCCTCCCCTAGCCCCCAACCCCTGCTTTCTTATTACAAACTTTTGTGTCTGACTTCACCAAAGTATGAGCTTTTTACTCATTTCTCAACATATTGCAAACATCGAGGCCCAAACCCTCTTTTGATTAATGTAACCTCTTTTCAAGATTTCCAATATTTCAGCTTCCTTGTCTCTAACCTGATCAAACTCTATATACATCTTCTTTCCTAGTTGATTTGATCACCATAGAGACTTAATTTTTAAAAATTACGTCTGAGTAAAAATAGCGCTATCTATCAGTAACCATTATAATACAAAAGTGCTGGGAAGCACTTTAAATAATGCCGAAGGGAGGAAGGGAAGTGCTGGGCAGAGGAGAGTGTGGTCCCTGGCTAGGGCTCCACCCCCACAGACTTAAGTGAAGACAGGCACTCCTGCCTTCCTACCCAAATGTTACATTTCCCAAGACCACCCTGGCCCACCACACCCGCATCCTCGAGCCTATAAAAACCGGAGGTCGTAGCAGGCAGACACACAGGCGGCCAGACATCCACATGAGCACATCCGCAGAAGAAAAAGCAAGGGGACGTGGAGAGCAGCACGTCAGCAGTCACCTGCTCGCCAGCGGGCCATCGACCAGCAGAAAAACGCGGAGTTTGGCCAGGGCAGTTGGAGAAGAGCCCGAGCCGCCAGCTGCTCCACTCCAGGGAAAAACCGTTTCCCTTCTGGCTCCCCCATCCGCTGAGAGCTGTTTCCACTCAATAAAACCTTGCACTCATTCTCCTATTCCACATGTGATCCAATTCTTCCTGTACACCAAAGCGAGAAGCCCCGGGATACAGAAGTCCCTCTGTGCTTGTGATAAGGAAAGGGGTGTAATTGAGGTGGTTAACACAAGCCGCCTATAGATGGCAAACGAAGAGAGCGCCCTGTAACACACGCCCACTGGGGCTTCAGATGTAAACATTCACCCCGAGACACTGCCACGGGGGTCGCAGCCCCACAGCCTGCCTTCTGTATGCTCCCCTAGAGGTTTCAGCAGCGGGGCACTGAAGAAGCGAGGTCCCATCGCACGTCCTGCGAGGGGGACAAGGGAAACTTTCCCATTTCAATTATTGTATATTACTCACCTCTTTTGCCATTTCTGTTTTTGAAATAATTATCCTTGCATCTGGCAGAGCTTCGTGAGGACTTTAGTTTATTGAAAACTATTTTGTGTAATATATTGTTGACTTGGCAAAGTTTGTTTATCGGGCTTCTGGGAGCAGATCAAAATTTTAGTGGAATGTTGTATATATGCTATTTGAGCACGTGGAAAGAATGTTCGTTCAGCTGTTATCGAGTAGAGTGTTCTAAAAATATGAATTAGTTCAAGTTTGTTGGCAGTTTTATTCAGGTCATCTACATTCTTAGTGGCCTAATACTCATTTGTTCTATCAAATACCGAGGAACGGTATTGCAGTTGCCAACCATTAATTTATCAATTTTCCTTTTTAAATAGATTTTTGTCACATGTGTTTTGAAATTCTATTGTTAGATACACGTACATTTAGAATTACTATATTTTTTGAAGAATTAACCCTTTTATCGGTACATAATGACTCTATCCCTGATAATATATTTTTCTGAAATTTATTTTTTCTGATACTAATATTACTACATCTGTTCTCGGAGTTAGTGTTTGTATGGTATATTTCTTTTACATCCTTTTGTTTTTAACCTATGTTTTTATATTTGGAGTGAGTTTTGTTAAAAAAAAAAAGCTTATATTTTTATCAGTTTATATGGTATTCAGCAGCATGTGTTCCAAGTAAATAAATAGTCTGTTTCTATTCAGGTATCTGTCCCATCCTGAATTTGAGGTTAGTTGTTTGCACTGTTACTCCGGTTTTTTGATGGATTCAAGAAATACTATTAAACTGTGCTTTGACTCACTTTTTTCTGGTTATGAAGGTGTAAGTGATCATACATATATATATAAAATTTATGTGGCTTTTTATTTTTTGTAGGTACTTCAGTACAGTGTTAATTAGGGTGATACTAAATATCTTTATATTCTTTTCTCATTTCAAGGATTAAGCTTTAAATGTTTCTTTATAAGTTGGAAAGCCTTTTCTTATCTATTTTCTAGAAGAGTTTATGTAAATTGGTGTTAGCTATTTCTTTCTTTAATAATTGGTGGAACTCAATGATACAGTTTTCTGTGTCTAGTTTTTTTATTTTTGGTGTGGGTAAATATTTATTATTAAGTGTATAATTAAGCTAATAAATTCAAAACTGTTTTCTATTATAGTTCTTTTGAACGGATTTTGTGGTGTTTTCTAGAAAGATTGTCATTTCATTTAAAATTCATTTCATTTGAAAATAATTTTTCATACTATTCTACAACTTTCTGATTAATACCTAAAAACGTATAATGGTGATACTTTTTCTTTTTTCTTTCCTGATATTAATTTCTGCCATTGTCTATCTTATCGCATTTGCCATTGGTTTATTAATTCCATTCTTTTTTAAAAAAACCACTTTGGGCTTTGTCGATACTTGTTTTACATTTGTATTATAGCTGATTATTATTTTAAAACTTACTTCCATAGTTTTTTGGGGAACAGGTAGTATTTGTTTACATGAGTATAATTTGTTACGTTTTGTTATTTTGTTTGTTATTTAATATTTTCTAATTCCTTTAGTTTTTGAGATCAATACACTCCTCAATATATTAGTTTTCAGCCATTCATTTTTACAAATTTGTTTACGGATGTAAATTTTCCTCTAAACACTTGATTTGTAGCATTGCATAGGTATTGATATAACATTTTTTCATTATCTTTCAATTAAAATATTGTCTATTTCTAATTGTTATTGATTCTTCAATCCATGGATTATTTATAAATGTATTTTTAACTTTCCTAATAATTAGAGATTTTCTTGTTATTTTCTTACCCATTTCTATGTGCTTTCAGGAGTAGAGAGACAATTATCTGCAAGCTTTTTATTATTTGAAATTTGATGATACTGGCTTTAGGTTATAGAACCTATAAATGTTCTATAGTTATTTGGAGATATGTTTCACATGCATATGAAAACAAGTTGCTATGCACAGTGTTTTAAAAATGGCAATTCAATAAAAACTTTTACTTTTTAAAATAATCTTCTATATCCTTACTGAATTCTTAATATATTTTCCCTAAGTTACTGAGAAAAATGTGTTAAATCTCATTTGCTGTTTTTGATTTTTCTATTTCTCCTCATCCTATAAAGTGTTGCTTTTTATATTTAGCAGTATGTTTACAGAGCTGTAGTACAATTGCTATTTATACTCAGTGAAATGTTCTTTGTATCTCTATGAAGTATATCTCATAATGTCTTATAATAAATTTGTCTTAACATTTAATTTGTTTGATATTGAGATATTTTTATAAGATATTTTTTGATGTTTTATGTGTAGTATGACTTGTTCACACTTCTACTTTTTAATTTTCTCCAGTCTTACTTTTTTAAGATGTCTGTTTTAAAAACATAATCAATATTCTTTGTTTTAATATAAGTTGATAAAAGCCAGATGTGGTGGCTCATGCCTGTAATCCCAGCACTGTGAGAAACTGATTTGGGGAGATCACCTGAGGTCAGGAGTTTGAGATCAGTCTGGCCAACATGGTGAAACCCCAGCTGCACTAAAAATACAAAAATTAGCCAGGTGTGATGACAGGTGCCTGTAATCCCAGCTGCTCAGGAGGCTGAGGCAGGAGAATCACTTGATCCCAGGAGGCGGAGGTTGCAGTGAGCCGAGATGGCACCACCGCACTCCAGTCTGGGTAACAGAGTGAAATTCTGTCTCAAATAATAATAATCTCTCTCTATATATATGCTGATAAAAATCTTCCCTAAACTGGAATATTTAAAAATTTATATTTGATATATTTACTAACTTATTTTAGTTAAAATCCATAATCTACTTGCCTTGCCTATTCTATGTCCTTTTTCTCTCTCCTTAAGTGATGTTTTAAAAAGAATCATTCTTGGTTTTCTTAATAGGTGTGTGTGTGTGTGTGTGTGTGTGTGTACATATATATATATATATATATATATATGTATATAATTCCATGCTTATTGGTTACCCAACAGACTATAAGTTTCATCTCATTTATATTTGACACAGACATAAAATATGACCTTTACCAATTTTGGGATGACATAAGAAGCTTAGAAAGCTGTTTCTTTTATCTCCTTTCACGTGTTGTATCACTGTTTTCATATATTTTTACTCTACTCATATTTGAAACTTGCCAAGATGTTACTGCCATTCAGTAGAGCAAATTCTCATTTATGTTTCCTAATATACTGATCATTTTAATAGCTTTTAATTCTTTTGTATATATCCTAGATTACAATTAGTTCCCCAGGAGAACTCACTAAACATCTCTTTCTTCAGGTTCATATCTGATTAACACATAATCTATTAATTTTTTTACTACATTTTAATTTTGAAGGATAAATTTTATTAGTTTTAGAATTCTAGCCCGATGGTTATTTTCTTTCAGCACTTTGATGATGTTATGTTATTACCTCCAGAATCCCGTCATTTTTGCTGTGAATTCAGCTGTCAGAATAACCTTTGCTCATTTGAAGGTAATGTGTCTTTCGCTCCCCACTTGATGACTCTATGGTTTTCTTTTGTCATTGGTTTTAGTTTTACTCTGATGTTTCTGGCAGTGACTTTCTTTGTATTTATCTTACCTTGCATTTGAAGAGCATCTTAAGTTTGGGTTTTTCTACTTTCTTCAGATCTAGAAAATTTTTGGCCTTTAGATCTTCTAAAAATGTTTCCGCTTTGTATTTTTTTCTGCCCTCTGTGTCTCCAGTTACACTTATGAAAGACTTTCACCATTTTTAATATACATATTAGGCTCTTGTAACTACATTACAACCTTTATTCTCTACATTCGAATATTTTTCTTCTAGATATTTTCTCCTAATTCAGTGATCCCTTCTTCTTTTATGTCTAATCTGTGGTTAAGTCTTCTAGTGTATCTATAGTAAGAGAAAATATCCTTCATGTCATCTGTGTAAGTCTGTTCTCACATTGCTATAAGGAACTGAGACTGGGTGATTTATGAAGAAAAGAGATTCAATTGACTCACAGTTCCACAGGCTATAAAGAAGCATGGCTGGGAGGCCTCAGTAAGCTTACAGTCACGGTGAAAGGCAAAGGGGAAGCAAGCACGTCTTACCCTATGGGAGGAGAGAGAGAGAAGGAGAAAGTGCCACACACTTTTAAACCATCGGTCCTCATGAAAACTCACTCACTATCACGAGAACAGAAAGGGAGAAATCTATCCCTATGATTCAATCACCTCCCACCTGTCCCCTCCTCCAATCTGACATGAGATTTGGATGGGGACACAAATCCAAACCATATCATCATCTTTTTCTTTTCTTTTTATCTGATAACTACAATTTTTAGATTACTTCTCAGTTAGATTCCATGTGTTTGCTTGTTTGCTTTTCTCATTTTTTGTTACTTTGATTTTATCTTCTGGCATCCCAGTTATTAAAAAAATATATATTATTGGTCATTTTAAATGAAAATAAATTGAGACTCTAAATACAGTTCTCTGTCTCTTAAAAAATATTGTTATATCATGTTGTTAGATGTTGTGCAGATTAGTTTATTTCATTTTGGGATTGAGTTTGGTCCCAGCTATACTCCATACTTGATATTTTATTATGGCTAGTTTATTTCCAATCCACTCTTACTCTTATTTGTAGCACTGCAGGATCATGTGTGTGTGTGTGTGTGTGTGTGTGTGTGTGTGTTGTTTGTGCTATCAAGACTTCCAATACATACTCGGCTCTCGTGTACTTTTTTTTTTCCACTCAGCACTAGAAAACTCCTGAAAGCTCTCCTCTGCTTCCTAGCCTATTAGCCATCACTCTCTCGGTGTTAAGCCTGTCATTTCAGTACCACTTAGAAACCAATAAATGTCTTGACTTTAAAAAGTGCCTTCAAATGCTGGGCTCATTTCAAAGTGCTTTGTTTCACTTTAACATATTAGTTCTCACTGAGTTGGTGGCCCAGAAACTCGAATTTTGTTTTCCTGACCTACAGCATTGTGGAAAGTTAGTATCTGCCTATCGGCTATTGCCACCACTTTCTCCTTGGATTATTAATTATCCCTCTCAAAATGATGACAGCCTTGTTGGTGGGGGGGGGGGGCGGGAAATATTGAATAATTAAAATCTGTTTCAAAATTATTTTCTTTGTGACTTTTGCTCTTCAAGCCCTGGATGTTTTGGTATACCTCTGATGTTTTCAACGAGATACTTTTTAGATTTTTCAGTTATTCTCAATGAAGAGCTGATAAGGAAAAAGTTAATATGCCATTATTCTACCAGTTCTTTTATTATTTTTATTCATTAATTTTATATACTGAATTCCACGTCCCTCAGCTTCACTTTTACAACAAAATTTCATAGTATACACATTGCAGAAAGTCTTTTACACATTTACCTTATTTTTATATTTAGAATCTCCAATACGTAAACAGGGAAAACACATCTCAGAAAGATTGTCTTAACCCTTAAGTCAAATTAAGGGAATAATTTGGGGGGGGATCTATTTACACTAATCCAAAATTACCTTTTCTTTGTATTTCCCTGGGTTTATCCCCTCTATATTTGGGAAAACTTTATGCATTCTCTAATACTAAAGAGTAACATTTTTGTACTATATTTTGCTCAAAAGTATAGTGAATTTTGCTCATGCTGCTGTGCAAAGTCAGAGAAAGCAGAAATGAAGAACTAGGCAATTGTTCCTGCTTTCTTTTAGTTGGGAAGTATGCTTATTTGTGAACTTTGTCAAAGGATAGGGACAAAAGAAAGGGCATGGTGCTGTTTTTGTTATTTGTGTCATTGTGACTAGAGGGTATGGTACTATAATAACAGAAAGTGAAAGTGCCTTTTCAGTTGATAAGAGAAAGGGGGAGAAAAATAGCACTAACATTACAATTCTCTCAAGGGATTTTATCAAGCATGGAAGACATTTTAGATTCATGCTTCTGTAATATCTTACCTTTATTTTTATTTCACCTCAGACCTCATCTATTTGGGCAGATTTAATTCCAGAAGGAGTAGCCAAGAATGAATCTTCAGAGGCTGAAATGCAAAAAATCCCATGGCACCAGAAAGGTTCTGTGCGGTTCCTATTGTCACCTCTTTTTAAATGATCCACTTATTACTGGTTAAATTTTAGTTCTCAGGATGCCAATGTGATATTTAGTAGAGCATTTTACCTTCAAGGATACAAAAATTCTAGATGCAATTATGAATGACTTTGTAGTGGTAAGCCAGCACACTGCAGAATCAGTAGCCAGAAGGGATTCAGTAGTGATTCTAATAAGGTGAAAAAGAACTTTGTGAAGAAAGGGAGCTTCGAAGGAGGGAAGATGATAGTGAAGAGTGGGAGGATGAGCAAGTAGATTAAACAGAAGTCATACTGATGTGGCTGTGCCAGACTGTTCATGCTGCTTTTGAAGCTGAAATTTGATTCCCACAAAAATGACAGATGTTGCAGTTTTGGCCAATTAACGGACAAAAAACTGTAATAATTGTATGCTCTGCTGGCTATATAGTAGGCATTTGAACGCTAGTCAGGTAGTCAGTGACAATCAAATGTGAACATGCAGCTTATTGCTAGGTAAAAAAGAAATAAAGAAAGGCATCAATACCAAAAAAAAAATCTACATTCATAAATAAGAATGTACAGATGAAATACAAGTTACAGAAAACATTTTACTATACAAAAGTCAGAGATAAACAACTTGCATGTCATGTGTAATGCATGTAATTGTATGTTCATTTTCAATTGGGTAAAGTGTTATCTAAATGTTAATTCCAACATTGCATCTGAAAAATAAAATTTTTAAGAAGATAATCATTAACTCAATAAAAAATTTTACAAGAGCAAGATGGCCGAATAGGAACAGCTCCAGTCTCCAACTCCCAGCGCGAGCGACACAGAAGACAGGTGATTTCTGCATTTTCAACTGAGGTACTGGGGTCATCTCACTGGGGAGTGCCAGACAATTGGTGCTGGTCAGCTGCTGCAGCCCGACCAGCGAGAGCTGAAGCAGGGCGAGGCATCGCCTCACCTGGGAATCACAAGGGGGAAGGGAATCCCTTTTCCTAGCCAGAGGAACTGAGACACACAACACCTGGAAAATCGGGTAATTCCCACCCCAATTCTGCACTTTAAGCAAATGGGCACACCAGGAGATTATACCCACACCTGGCCGGGAGGGTCCCACGCCCACAGAGCCTCCCTCATTGCTAGCATAGCAGTCTGCGATCTAACCGAAACAGCAGCAGCAAGGCTGGGGGAGGGGCGCCAGCCATTGCTGAGGCTTAAGTAGGTAAACAAAGCTGCTGGGAAGCTCAAACTGGGTGGAGCTCACAGCAGCCCAAGGAAACCTGCCTGTCTCTGTAGACTCCACCTCTGGGGACAGGGCACAGCTAAACAACAAAAGGGGAAGCTGCAGAGGCCTGTGCAGATGCGAACGACTCTGTCTGACAGCTTTGAAGAGAGCAGTGGATCTCCCAACATGGAGGTTGAGATCTGAGAACAGACAGACTGCCTGCTCAAGTGGGTCCCTGACCCCTGAGTAGCCTAACTGGGAGACATCCCCCACTAGGGGCAGTCTGACACCCCACACCTCACAGGGTGGAGTACACCCCTGAGAGGAAGCTTCCAAAGTAAGAATCAGACAGGTACACTCGCTGTTCAGCAATATTCTATCTTCTGCAACCTCTGCTGCTGATACCCAGGCAAACAGGGTCTGGAGTGGACCTCAAGCAATCTCCAACACACCTACAGCTGAGGGTCCTGACTATTAGAAGGAAAACTATCAAACAGGAAAAACACCTATACCAAAACCCCATCAGTACGTCACCATCATCAAAACCAGAGACAGATAAAACCACGAAGATGGGGAAGTAGCAGGGCAGAAAAGCTGGAAATTCAAGAAATAACAGCGCATCTCCCCCTGCAAAGGAGCGCAGCTCATCGCCAGCAAAGGATCAAAGCTGGTCAGAGAGTGACTTTGAGGAAATGAGAGAAGAAGGCTTCAGTCCATCAAACTTCTCAGAGCTAAAGGAGGAATTACGTACCCAGCGCAAAGAAACTAAAAATCTTGAAAAAAGAGTGGAAGAATTGATAGCTAGAATAATTAATGCAGAGAAGGTCATAAATGAAATGACAGAGATGAAAACCGTGACACAAGAAATACGTGACAAATCCACAAGCTTCAGTAACCGACTCGACCAATTGGAAGAAAGAGTATCAGCGATTGAGGATCAAATGAATGAAATGAAGCAAGAAGAGAAACCAAAAGAAAAAAGAAGAAAAAGAAATGAACAAAGCCTGCAAGAAGTATGGGATTATGTAAAAAGACCAAATCTACGTCTGATTGGGGTGCCCGAAAGTGAGGGGGAAAATGGAACCAAGTTGGAAAACACTCTTCAGGATATCATCCAGGAGATCTTCCCCAACCTAGTAGGGCAGGCCAACATTCAAATTCAGGAAACACAGAGAACACCACAAAGATACTCCTAGAGAAGAGCAACTCCAAGACACGTAATTGCCAGATTCACCAAAGTTGAAATGAAGGAAAAAATCTTAAGGGGAGCCAGAGAGAAAGGTCGGGTTACCCACAAAGGGAAGCCCATCAGACTAACAGCAGACCTCTCGGCAGAAACTCTACAAGCCAGAAGAGAGTGGGGGCCAATATTCAACGTTCTTAAAGAAAAGAATTTTCAACCCAGAATTTCATATCCAGCCAAACTAAGTTTCATCAGTGAAGGAGAAATAAAATCCTTTACAGATAAGCAAAAGCTTGGAGATTTTGTCATCACCAGGCCTGCCTTACAAGAGACCCCGAAGGAAGCCCTAAACATGGAAAGGAACAACCGGTACCAGCGATTGCAAAAACATGCCAAAATGTAAAGACCATCGAGGCTAGGAAGAAACTGCATCAACTAACGAGCAAAATAACCAGTTAATATCATAATGGCAGGATCAAGTTCACAAATAACAATATTAACCTTAAATGTAAATGGAATAAATGCTCCAATTAAAAGACACAGACTGGCAAACTGGATAAAGAGTCAAGACCCATCAGTCTGCTGTATTCAGGAGACCCATCTCACATGCAGAGACATACATAGGCTCAAAATAAGGGATGGAGGAAGATCTACCAAGCAAATGGAGAACAAAAAAAAAGCAGGGGTTGCAATCCTAGTCTCTGATAAAATAGACTTTAAACCGTCAAAGATCAAAAGAGACAAAGAAGGCCATTACAGAATGGTAAAGACATCAACTCAACAGGAAGAGGAAACTATCTTAAATATATATGCACCCAATACAGGAGCACCCAAATTCATAAAGGAAGTCCTTAGAGACTTACAAAGAGACTTAGACTCCCATACAATAATAATGGGAGACTTCAACACCCCACTGTCAACATTGGACAGATCAACGAGACTGAAAGTTAACAAGGATATCCAGGAATTGAACTCATCTCTGCACCAAGTGGACCTAATAGACATCTATAGAACTCTCCACCCCAAATCAACAGAATATACATTCTTCTCAGCACCACATCGCACTTATTCCAAAATTGACCACATAATTGGAAGTAAAGCACTCCTCAGCAAATGTAAAAGAACAGAAATTATAACAAACTGTCTTTCAGACCACAGTGCAATCAAACTGGAACTCAGGACTAAGAAACTCAATCAAAACTGCTCAACTACATGGAAACTGAACAACCTGCTCCTGAATGACTACTGGGTACATAACGAAATGAAGGCAGAAATAAAGATGTTCTTTGAAACCAATGAGAACAAAGATACAACATACCAGAATCTCTGGGACACATTTAAAGCAGTGTGTAGAGGGAAATTTATAGAACTAAATGTCCACAAGAGAAAGCTGGAAAGATCTAAAATTGACACTTTAACATCACAATTAAAAGAACTGGAGAAGCAAGAGCAAACACATTCAAAAGCTAGCAGAAGGCAAGAAATAACTAAGATCAGAGCAGAACTGAAGGAGATAGAGACACAAAAAACCCTCCAAAAAATCAATGAATCCAGAAGTTGGTTTTTTGAAAAGATCAATAAAATTGACAGACTCCTAGCAAGACTAATAAAGAAGAAAAGAGAGAAGAATCAAATAGACGCAATAAGAAATGATAAAGGGGATATCACCACGGAACCCACAGAAATACAAACTACCATCAGAGAATACTATAAACACCTCTACGCAAATCAACTAGAAAATCTAGAAGAAATGGATGATTTCCTGGACACTTACACTCTCCCAAGACTAAACCAGGAAGAAGTTGAATCCCTAAATAGACCAATAGCAGGCTCTGAAATTGAGGCAATAATTAATAGCCTATCAACCAAAAAAATTCCAGGACCAGATGGATTCACAGCTGAATTCTACCAGAGGTACAAGGAGGAGCTGGTACCATTCCTTCTGCAACTATTCCAATCAATTGAAAAAGAGGGAATCCTTCCTAACTCATTTTATGAGATCAACATCATCCTGATACCAAAGCCTGGCAGAGACACAACAAAAAAAGAAAATTTTAGACCCATATCCCTGATGAACATCGATGCAAAAATCCTCAATAAAATACTGGCAAACCAGATTCAGCAGCACATCAAAAAGCTTATCCACCATGATCAAGTGGGCTTCATCCCCGGATGCAAGGCTGGTTCAACATTCGCAAATCAATAAACGTAATCCAGCATATAAACAGAACCAAAGACAAGAACCACATGATTATCTCAATAGATGCAGAAAAGGCTTTTGACAAAATTCAACAGCCCTTCATGCTAAAAACGCTCAATAAATTCGGTATTGATGGAATGTATCTCAAAATAATAAGAGCTATTTATGACAAACCCACAGCCAATATCATACTGAATGGGCAAAAACTGGAAAAATTCCCTTTGAAAACTGGCACAAGACAGGGATGCCCTCTCTCACCACTCCTATTCAACATAGTGTTGGAAGTTCTGGCTAGGGCAATAGACAAGAGAAAGAAATCAAGGGTATTCAGTTAGGAAAAGAAGAAGTCAAATTGTTTCTGTTTGCAGATGACATGATTGTATATTTAGAAAACCCCATTGTCTCAGCCCAAAATCTCCTTAAGTTGATAAGCAACTTCAGTAAAGTCTCAGGATACAAAATTAATGTGCAAAAATCACAAGCATTCTTATACACCAGTAACAGACAAACAGAGAGCCAAATCAGGAATGAACTTCCATTCACAATTGCTTCAAAGAGAATAAAATACCTAGGAATCCAACTTACAAGGGATGTAAAGGACCTCTTCAAGGA